>NC_056623.2:217848612-220348612 GCF_002870075.4 Lactuca sativa | reverse complement strand
TCTGATATCAGTGTTTCTAGATGAGCATTGCTTATCTCTTTCACTCCCCTCGGTTGATTTAGATACTATTCTTCTTCATTTGTGGAATGTTTCGACTCAAATGCTAGCTTTTTGATTAACGCCTGAATTTCAGTTGGCATCACATCTCCTAGCGATCCTCTGCTTGAAGCATTAATCATAGGTTTATCGATGGGTGTAAGGCCTTCAAATAAGCAGTAGTAATGGTAATGCATATAGGTTTTTTGTAACCTCTTATGTGGCCCATTTTATAAGAGTTTTTTCTTCGCCTTCTACATCAATCATGATTAATATGTGAGTGGGTGCTTCAGATTCTGAATTAGAAGGTTTGGTGTTTTTGGTTTTTCCGTCTCGTATGGGAGGATAGGGTTTCTTGGTGCTATGAGTAGGTGAAGATGGATATTGTTTTGGAAAGGATGAGACTGTTATTTCGAGCTCGTTCCATAAGCGACTACCTTGTAGATCGGTTTTTTATGAGGTTAGAGAAGATGTTTAAGCAAAGAAACTTGCCGAGTATTTATGTTGAGTTGCTTCTTTCCTGAGTTTTATTTATGTTTTCTCTATCTCTCGATAGAGCCTTAGTGGTGTACTTGTACCTGAAGATCTTGGCATAAAACGATTAGTGTTTAATGCATCCTAGACAATGACTAGAATTTGTGAAGACTTTGTTGTAAGCGCCTAAACAAATAATAAATATGTATAAAAATACTGCTCAATTGCAGTAAAGGATAGTGTAGGAAAGCAGGGTTGAATCCACAGGGATGTCCTAAAGTCTATGCCCTCTTGCGTAAGGCACTAGGCTGACAATAAATTAAATGGGGGGTGATGAATTGTGCACTCTCCTCATCATGCAATCCAAAAGATTAAAAAGCAGTTTCAGTTATGTGGTGACTCTCCTCATCATGCAAATAACCTTCAACCTTATTGTTTGAATTGTGCACTGTCTAAACTGGTACTGAAAATCATTAACAAGCTCTAATAATCTTCTTTTACCAAATTGTTTAACCAAAACATGTTCTTTCAATTAAACCTTACTTTTTACTAAGTTAACTAAAGAACTTTTAATTAATTTAGAAAAGTAGCATTAATCACAATGTAAAATTCTCAGAAAAGTCCAATACTTCTCATAGACTTGGAAGTGTAAAAAATTTGTTCGAGTTAAATCCTAGCATCGAACCAATCAAATATTTGTTACTTGTTACCCACTAGTTAAAATAATTCGGGATCCTAACATCCAGTTAACTGGAATGATCTATTATCAATTCAAGTGACCAAACAAATCTTAATCTAAATCAAACATTCATTTAAACACAAAACGAATCAAACTAGACAGAGATCAAAATTTAAAAAAAACAAGCCTAATGTAACATCTTGATGATAAGGTACTTGGAATTTCAACCCTTTAATTCATTTATATTGCATTTGGTCCAAAATTTCAAGAAATATATGTAGAAAGGGCCTTAATGGCATTATGATAGTTTGACGCTTTGGAGTACACCATGTGTACGTGATTTATGTTGAGCATACTAAAGCGTGCCCCAGTAAGTTGGGCGTACATCATTGTATGCTGGGCGTACTAGCTAAATGGGGAAACCTTAATTTTTAGGGTTTGGCTTGTATTTAAGCAACCTTATAGCCTCATTTCTCTTCACCTTATCAGCCTTCACCCTCTAATTCGTGTTTGTAACCATAGTTCACCTTAAGAAGCCATATCTAGCCTAAAAGTTTGTGTTTGTGTGCTTAGAAGAAGTAATGAAGGAGGCCAAGATCATCCTTGAAGAGTGAAAAACTTTGGATCTGGGACTCACTGTTTATTTGCATCCCTTGAAACGTATAAATCTTGCAACATTGTCTTTCATTCATGTAGATCTAGAAATGGGTGTTTTAGTGATACCTTCGGGTCCCAAATGTATTATCTTGAGCATGGCATGTTCTTGACAATATGAGTTGTCCTTTTAGACCCTATGAGGGATCCTAAGTAATAAAAATGAAGTCCCAATGGTTAGTTTTGCTCCATGCAACTTGTGGAAGGTCTTGATGGATTAAGACCTTCATTTATGCACTTAACGTGCACATAAATTCATAATGTTCGAAACTTTATGACTCTAGTGCATATTTTAGCCTTGGATCTGAAATATAGACGTAAGTGCTTAAGCCATTAAGCAGTTATTGAGTTTTGAAGTTTGCAAGCGTACGCCCAACGTACAAGGTTAACTACCTTGATGGTAGTCAACTGCGAGGACTTGGAGTACGCTTAGCATACATTCACAGTAAGCCCTGCGTACTTGTACTCCCTTGCCATCCTCTCCTGGTGCGCGCCCGCCAGCCCCGCCTGGCGCCTCCGGGCAGCCTTGCCCAACTCCTTGCTTGTTGGGCCTAAATTGGGCTGGCCCAAGGCCTGACCTAATTATCCCCTATATAATGAATAGTACCTCCTCCATGGTGGGGGACCCCTTTTCCCTGGACTCTCTTCCATGTGGTTCAGCCACCACTAGACTTCCCCATGGCTTAGCCGCCACTACACCCTGGCCGGGTGGCTCAGCCGCCACCTGCCGCCGTTAGCCACCAACACCAAGATGGTTCTCTCCAGCTATGGAGGACCACATCAGATCTTCTAGCTGATCTAACTTGACCGTCGGAGTCTGCTCCCAGGGCATAGTCCCTGGGACGGCTCTAACGCGTCACCCTGATTGTGATGTCAGATCTTTGCCACAGCAGAAGACCTGAAGACTCGCCGGAGGCTGATGTTCCATCATTTTGCGCCATCCCGGACTCGAGCAAGTAGAAAAAGCCTCAATCACTTTCAAGCTCGTCTTCCCACAGATCTGATGTGTTTCCATCTCAGGTTTCCTCAAATCTGTTAATTTCTAGTACCATTTGTTCATATCTTTTTGTTTTTTGCCAAGATCTGTTCAAAAATGCTTCATCATCTTTTAGATCTGTATATCCATCACATTTTTTAGTTCAGATCTATGGATTTATAGGATTTCCTTCACTCAAACACTCCCCAAGTTTGCAAAATCTTCTTAAAATCATTTTTTGGTTCATATTCATGGGGTTTCGTGAATAGAATGAAGTGAAAAGAAATTTTTTATAAGTTTTTCTTCAGATCTATTGATCTACTTTGTTTTTAGCTCAGATCTCTAGATTTGAAAGTTTTTGTTTACTTAATCATCTCTGAAGTTTCAAAACACCAACTCAGACCCGTTTTAATCATATTTTTGGGGAAAGAAGAAGTTCTCATGAGCTCTTCTTCGTCTTTGTTCATATCTCGGTGTTTATCCAAGCAACTTGAGAGTTGAAGAACTTTTTTTGTAATTATCTACTTTACTTTCAGTTTATGTTATCAAGAAACCACCATCAGTTTGCAAAATCTTATGTACAACTTCATATGAGTTGTTTTGGTGCTTTCTTTAGAAGTTTATTGGAGAAAAACGAAAATTTCCTCAAGATTTGTTGTTTGCTCACATCTTGATAGGTTATTGAGCATGCTAAAGAAGAAAAGGAAGTTTATAAAAAAAAGAAGGAAGTATAGGTGTCTAGAGTGTACATCTCTAGTCATTCTCGGGTGGGACCCACCTGGACCAATTCTCGATACACGCAAAGTCAGGACTACAGCTGGCCTCATAACCAAAGCACAGCCGGTTGTGGCATCCTTCCGACTGACGTAACCCGTCGAATGCAATTCCCAGATGGCTCATCAGCCTCCTCCAACAATAGCGCCATCCCCAAATGGAACCAGACCCTGAGACAACCCCCAACAAATCACTTGTGAGAAACCATTTTCTCCAGCGAAGCACTACACCATTTCCGATCATTGGCTATCTTCAGCCAACAACCAACGTATCGATTTTGAAGGGAAGCCAAACCCAATCAATTTCAACACCATCCGCCGCTTTGGAGCTCCAGTAAAACTCGCAAAAGTAGCCGTCGGCCTAACTCCAGTCGACGATTCCCTACAAACACGCCCACCTGCGACATAAGTGACCTAGTAGCGACCGTTACCAGCAGTGTACGTCGGTCACCGTGTGGGACTTTCTTAAAACATCGTTGCTCCTGGACCACGGGAAAACGATCGAGTTCAACATCGATCTCTTTCGCTGCTCCAATCTTCATCCCCAATGCCCATTATCAGAGTTCCAATTAGAAGCTTTCTGCTTGGTGTTCTCCCAACGAATTGCGAGAATAGGGAAGAAGGGGGTGCATTCATTCTTCTTCCCTGTTACCCCTCTCTCCCACGCGTATTCAATAAAAAAGGGGAATGAAATAAAGTTTATGTTTAAAGCCCACAATTCGGCCCACAACCTTTCTTATGGGCTTAACAAATTCATTTCGGGCTTCTCCTGCAACAGTTTTCATTTTATTGGGCCTGTTGAATCATTATATAAACTAACAGCCTAAAAGATGCATTATGTTCCACTCAACATCCTAAAAAAAAAGAAGATAGGATTCGACATTTGGTATCAATCAAATAAGCTGTTGCAATTTTATTTTATTTTGGGCTTATTCCATACTGGACCATTTGGACTATCTCAACAATTAAATGAGTCACTCTTGTTAGCAATTTAACGTTGGTGTGCTGCGCGCTCCGCTCAACAGAATACGTTGCGACTCGAACTCTCGCAACAACGTTTCAAAAAAAAGAGGAGGGGGAGAAGAGTAGTACACTACTACTGCTACTAGTGAAACACTTCGAAATAACCCTCAACAATTGTGTTGCTCGGCTATCAGCAGCCGTGTTGACCAATCCCGGGAAATCTCGCTAATCAGCTATCACCACTCATGTTGACCGGCACTCGTTAGTCTCACTGCTTAGCCCTCAGCGGTTGCACAGAATGACTCTCAGTAGCAATGTGGCCCAACTCAACAGCTACAAGGTCTAGCCATTAGTAGTTACGTTGTTGGACTAGCAGTCACGCTGCCTAGCTCTCGGCAGCCGCGCTAACCAGTATTTGTTAGTACTTGGGTAATTTAGCTTTTCCCAGTAGTTGTTTCGCCCAATTTCCTACAACTATGCATCCGTTGTTCCTATTTCTCGCCCTCTAAGAAGGGGGGGGGGGGGGGGAGTAGGGTTAGTATGACACTATGTAGAAGTGATTTTTATTCAAAAGGGGCAGAGTTAAAGTACATGCAGAACTGACACTATGCATGATAGTGCACTCCCGAGGTGACATTAATATTCCGGGTCGAAAGATCAGCCTCGTGGTTCAACCCTCGGTAGTTTCGCTACCCAGCTCTCAAATGTCGTGCTACCTATCTATCACTAGCAGCTCGCTGCCCGGGCCTTAGCGGCCCTGCTGACCAGTTCCTGGCAGCAGCCTCGTTACGCACCTCTTAACAGTAGCTGCACTATCAAGCTCTAAGTAGCACAACCAAGACAGCGATGCATCATTTATTGGTACGACTAGCAATGCAGCAAAGCATCAGGTACCATTTCGCTTTAACTCAGACTGGTCACACGAGCTAGACACATAGATGGTAGGGCGCTATGCCTAATCAGACGAGGTTCAATACCCTCGCCTCGAGTCGCCTGGCTTCTTTGCCCAACTCCATTATAGCGGCAAGATCTACATGCGAGGTTCAGTACCCTCGCCTCGAGTCGCCTGGCTTCTCAGCCCGACTCCATTATAGTGGCAAGCTCCGCATGCGAGGTTCAGTACCCTCGCCTCGATTCGCCTAGCTTCTTAGCCCGACTCCATTATAGCGGCAAGCTCCGCATGCGAGGCTCAGTACCCTCGCCTCGAGTCGCCTGGTTTCTTTGCCCGACTCCATTATAGCGGCAAGCTCCGCATACGAGGTTCAGTACCCTCGCATCGAGTCGCCTGGCTTCTCAGCCCGACTCCATTATAGCGGCAAGCTCCGCATGCGAGGTTCAGTACCTTTGCCTCGACTCGCCTGGCTTCTCAGCCCGACTCCGGTATAGAAACATGCCCCGACCATTCCACGCGATGCTCTTCTGTGTGATTTATCTACGATCGCTGGCAGCCAAGCACGATCTATTCCACGCAATGTTCTTCTGTGTGATTTATCTACGATCGTTAGCAGCCAAACCTGATCTATTATATGCGGTGCTTTCCCGCAAGACACCTCAATGTTTGCTAGCTGCTAAGCCCAAGCTATTCTCCTAAGTCGCGCATCACAAGCGTCTTCCACACCATGATCTTCGTGCTTCCTCTCTCACAGTCATCATGGTTCTCTTGTGCTCGGACGATCGATGAAGTGTTACCTACATTACAACCTGTTATAGTGAGGATACTCTCCAGCAAGAAGGTCATCCCGACAGTGGCCCTACTACCTACCACCCCACAACATCTCTGTTTCCTGGCTTTCGGAAATGGTCTCGCTGTGTAACCCTACCTGTAGCCTCGTCGCGTACCCCACAACATCTCTGATGCCTGGCTCTCGGCAATAGTCCCACTGCAAGTTTTTTACCTATAGCCTCACTACCTGTTCCTCAAAAATTCTATTGCCTGGCTATCGACAAGAGTTTTACTACGTGACCCTCGCTAAGCAACCTAGTCGCCAAGCTCTCAGAATCTATTCCTTGCCTCCCCTAAGAAGGGGGGGGGGGGGATAGGGTTGGTACGCCGCAATGCAGACTATGTAGATGGTTACTGGTGGCATCCCATCTCACATGGCTACCACAACAATCACGTCGGATAATAGTCTCAGGGACAGAATGACAAGCTTACGCTTCTTAGCTACCCCGGTCCGACATTCCACCGACATCAGTGTCGCGTAACACTCTGTAGCAGCCTCGGTCCGCACGATCGCAACAACAGTTATCCTAGTGGGGGGCCCAAGGCCTTACCTAATTGTCCCCTATATAATGAATAGTACCTCCTCCATGGTGGGGGACCCATTTTCCCTGGACTCTCTCCCATGTGGTTCAGCCACCACTAGATTTCCCCATGGCTCAGGCGCCACTACACCCCGGCCGGGTGGCTCAACCGCCACCCGCCGCCGTCAGCCACCAGCACCAAGATGGTTCTCTCCAGCTATGGAGGACCATCTCATATCTTTTAGCTGATCTAACTTGACCGTCGGAGTCCGCTCCCGGGGCACAGTCCCTGGGACGGCTCTAACGCGTCTCCCTGATTGTGATGTTAGACCTTCGCCGCAGCAGAAGACCAGAAGACTCGCCGGAGGCTGATTTTTCATCAATAAGCATTAAGTTTCGAGTTTTACGTGACTTTCGTGCTTGGGAAGGCCAGATCTGTGGATTAGGGGCACATATCTGACCCCAGGGAGTCATTAGAGATGGTGCATGGCTTGGTCTCACCGAGTTTTTCTTGAGACTCGGCGAGTAGGGTGAGGGTTTCACTCAAATAGCTTTGTGAGTAGACTTGCCGAGTTGGGGGATAACTCAGTGAGTCAGAAGGGGATTAGAGGACTGGGGTTCAAGGCGGTACTCGCCAAGTTGTTCTTGAGACTCGGCGAGTTAAGTCGGGGTGGCCCTGCGATTCATGCCAAGTGTGACTCGTCGAGTAAAGAGAAGGACTCGACGTGCCAAGAGAAGGACTAGGAGAGTCAGCAGACATGTGTAGACTCGCCGAGTCGCCCAAGTGCACTCGATGAGTCGGCTCAAAATTTGACCATTGACCTTGTTGACTTTTAGGGTTGAGTACAGTTGTATTTATGAGAGTATTACTTTATGTGATTAGGCGGAGGCTAGATCATACTTCTTCCGAGTCAGATATTTTCCGAGACATCGAGGTGAGTCTTCTCACTATACGTTACCTAGAGTGGTACTATGTGATGACCAGAGGGTCTTATGTGTTATGTATGAGATTATGTGCTATGTGATATTTGTATGTTGTATGCTGATATAGACCGGACCGGAGGGTCCAACGAGCTATGACCGGACCTAAGGTTCCAACGAGCTACGGGACTGGAGGGTCCTGCCGAGACACATTGACCAGAGGGTCGTATGATAGCCTTCAGTGGCGTATGTGTTGTATGTGGTATTTTGGGGAACTCACTAAGCATTTTTGGGGAACAACGTAAATTTTCAAAATAATTGTTCATTTTTAAAATATTCATTCATTCCTAAATAATGTCAAACACATTGTATCAAATGTTATCATCACAAAACATTTCCCCAGAAACACAACTCGACGAGTTCCACCTGGCATGAATCGCAGGGCCACCCTGACTCAACTCGCCGAGTCACAAGAACAACTCGGCGACTTCCAACTTGAACTCAGACCCCTGACTCTCCCTGACTCACCGAGTCATTCCCCCGACTCGGCAAGTCCACTCACTGAGTGATTAACGGGCAACCTTCATACTACTCTCCGATTCTGTTCTTGGGACTCGGCGAGTTCATGCCATGCACAAACTCAAAACGACTTCTGAGGTCAGATCTGTTCCATACAATCATATATCTGACCTCCCCAAGCATGATAAGCACGTAAAGTTCGGACCTTGACACACATATAAAATAAAAATGGTCCAAAATGATGATTTAGCCCCAAAAATGACATTCCAAGCTGATGACTTCCAAAATGACACATAAAGCTCCAAGGGTTAAGGTCTCTGGACCTCTTTGGGTCCAGAGAAAACTAGAGGAGGGACCAAAATACCACTTAATAAATCTCTAAAAGGCTTAGGAAAACTCTAACACAAAGAATCAACACCAAAACTGAAGAAGGTGCGAGAATAATACATCAATGCAGTCTCTATGAGCTCAAAACCACCAGAAATCGCACCTCCTTCAGCCTCCTCTTGCCTTAAACACTTCTTTCTTGCTGAAGATTAGCCTATCCTTCCTCAATGCAGTCTCTCCTTCATCAATGCAGTCTCTATGAGCTCCAAAGCTTAAGATTAGCCTCTCCTTCCTCAAAAACGCTCTAGATCTCTTTAGGGTTTCTCTCAGGGGTTGTTGGCCGCAAATGACAGCCATAAGGCCATTTAAATAAGTCTCAAACCCTGGAAATTAGGGTTTCATTAAACAACATGGACTCGCCGAGTCCACTCATGAACTCGCCGAGTCCAGCTGTGAACTCGCATACCAATCTGTGACCATACTCGGCGAGTCTAGACGCCAACTCGCCAAGTTCCACCACAAAACCCAAAAATAAAGGAACAAAATATTATACCTGGGAATCTGGGCGTTACAATTCTCCCCCACTAGAATCAGACTTCGCCCTTAATGTCTCACTCTGCAAACAACTCCGGATGCTGCTCCCGCATCTCACACTCCGGTTCCCAAGTCAACTCTGGCCGTTTTCGATGATGCCATTGGACCTGCACCAACAGCACTTCCTTGTTCCTCAAAACCATGATCTTCCGATCCCTGATCGCCACCGGTCTCTCAGCATAATTCAGGCTCGCATCCACCTGAATATCTTCTAATGGCACCACTGCCGACTCGTCGGCTATACACTTTCGCAACTGCGACACGTGCAAAGTGTCATGAATCTGACCCAACTCTGCTGGAAACTCCAAACGATAGGCTACCCTACCTATCCTCGCCATGACCCTAAAAGGTCCAATATATCGGCGCCCTAAATTGCCCCTCTTCCTGAATCGGACCATTCCTTTCCAAGGAGAGACCTTCAGGAGCACAAAGTCGCCGACCTGAAACTCGAGCTTGGACCGGCGTCTGTCCGCATAACTCTTATGACGACTCTGAGCGGTCAACAACCTCTTCCTGACCTGCTAGATATGCTTCGTCGTCTGGAGCACAATCTCGGTGCTGCCCATCACATGCTGCCCTACTTCTCCTTAACAAATAGGGGTTTGACACCTCCTCCCATACAACAACTCAAAGGGTGGCATGCCAATGCTCGAATGATGGCTGTTGTTATAAGAAAACTCGGCCAAGGGTAAATACGTGTCTCAACTCCCACCGAAATCCAACACACATGCTTGGAGTATGTCCTCAAGCGTCTGAATCGTCCGCTCACTCTGCCCGTCAGTTTATGGGTGGTATCCGGCACTAAAATGAAGTTTCGTACCCAATTCCTCATGAAACTTCTTCCAGAATCTGGAAGTCAAACGTACATCTCAATCTGAGACAATCGAGATCGGCACTCCATGCCGCGATACCACCTCTCTCACGTACATCTCTGCCAACTTCTCTGCGGAAGAGCTCTCAATGATGCTCAGGAAGTGAGCACTCTTTGTCAATCTGTCCACAATCACCCAAATTGCATCGACACCCCTCGCAGTTCTTGGCAATTTGGTGATGAAATCCATGGTAATCTATTCCCATTTCCATTCGGGAATCTCTAAAGGCTGCAGCTTACCATGTGGACGCTGGTGCTCGGCCTTCACCCTGAGACAGGTCAAGCACCTCTCTACAAAACATGCGACATCCCTCTTCATACAGGGCCACCAATAATCCTTCTTCAGGTCCAAAAAAATCTTAGTGGCCCCGGGATGGATCGAGAATTTCGATCGATGAGGCTCTTCCAACAAAATGGTACGCGTCCCGCCCACAAACGATACCCAAATCCAGCCCTGAAATGTCATAAGCCCCCGACTGTCAGTAACAAATTCCGATACCAGCCAGGGTCATCACTGACAATCTCAAACAAACGTCTCGAATTGGGGCACCCTCCGCCCTTCGGCTAATGCATCGGCTACCACATTAGCCTTGCCCGGGTGGTACAGGATCTCACAATCATAATCCTTGACCACGTCCAACCACCTCCTCTGGAGCATATTCAGGTTGGGCTGATCCATCAAATACTTCAAGCTCTTGTGGTCCGTGTATATCGTACACCGGACCCCATACAGATAATGTCGCCAGATCTTGAGAGCGAACACTACCGCTCCGAACTCCAAATCATAAGTGGGGTATCTCGACTCATGAGGCTTAAGCTGCCTCGATGCATATGCTATCACATGCCCCCTCTGCATAAGCACCGCTCCCAATCCGAATATCGATGCATCACAATATACCACAAAATCTTCCATTCCTTCCGGAAGAGCTAACACTGGTGCTTCGCATAATTTCTGGCGAATTGTCTCGAACGAGGTCTGCTGCTCTGGACCCCAAGAAAACGCAACACCCTTCCGGGTCAACTTAGTGAGTGGCACGACGATCTTGGAGAAATCCTTAATAAATCTCCGATAATAGCCTGCCAAACCCAGAAAACTCCTGATCTCGGTGGGTGACCTCGACAGCTCGCATCTCATGACCGCCTCAATCTTGGCCGGATCGACCAATATCCCATTCTAGTTAACGAGGTGTCCCAGAAACTGAACCTCTCGTAGCCAGAACTTACATTTGGAGAACTTGGCATAAAGCTTCTCCGATCTCAGAACTCCGAGGATCTCCCTTAAATGTTCCTCATGTTGTTATCTGGATCTCGAATACACCAAAATGTCGTCGATGAACACGATCACTGAGCGATCCCACATCAGTCTGCACACCATGTTCATGAGATCCATGAACACCGCCGGTGCGTTGGTGAGTCCGAAAGGCATCACCACGAACTCGTAATGCCCATAACGATTCCGGAATGTCGTCTTCTGGACGTCCTCCTCCCGCACCCTCACCTGATGATGCCCATACCTCAAATTGATCTTGGAGAACCAAGATGCTCCCTGCAACTCATCAAAAAAATCATCAATCCTCGACAATGGGTAACGGTTCTTGACCGTTAGCTTATTCAGCTCATGATAATCAATGCACATTCGGAGCGAGCCATCCTTCTTCTTGACAAAAAGGATCGGCGCCCCCCATGCTGAACTGCTCAGCATGATAAACCCCTTCCCCAGCAGCTCCTGAAGCTGCGAGGATAACTCCTGCATCTCTGGAGGCGCAATGCTATACGACGCCTTGGCAATAGGAACAGTTCCTGGAACCAACTTAATATCGAACTCTACCTGCCTCTCCGGAGGCACACCCGACAATTCCTCTAGAAACACATCCGGAAACTCACGCACTATCGGAACCTCATCCACCAACTTCGGTCTCTCTGAAACAACCCTCGCATTCATCAAATATGCCACAAATGCTCTACACCCCTGCTGTAGACTCTGTCTCGCTCTGGCGACCGAACAAAATGCTGACCCTGCACGTGTACCCTCGTCGTGCACCATAAGAACTCCCTCACTAGGGTCTCGAATCGTCACTAATTGACACTCGCAGTCTATCATAGCTCCATATCAGCTCAACCAATCCATACACACTATAACACACACGTTCCCCATTGGGATCGGGACAAGATCTATCAAGAACTCCACACCGAAGATCTCAAGGACACATCCTCGAATCACATCCCAAGCATACATTGCTGGCTCATCAGCTATGGAAACTTGCAGAGGTCGATCCAACACCTCTCGACGGACACTAATATGCTGACTAAATGCTATGGAAACAAACAACCGACTCACAGCCGAGTCAAATAATACCAACGCAGGCACAGAACTCACAAGAAAAGGACCTACGCATGTCATCATATAAGCATAAAAACTCGATTCAAATAAAAGATGAAAAGAGAATACATACCAGCCACAACATCGGACGCCACGCGGACCTCCTCCCCGGTCAACTAAATTTCCCTACCACGAGCCTTCGTGGTCTCGACCTTCACCGGCTGAACCTCGGTAACCCTAGCAGCAGGCCCAGGTCCCTGTGCCGATCCCTGAAGAAGCTGCGGGCACTCGGCCTTCCGATGGCCGGTCTGGTAGTAATGAAATCACTCCGAGAATCTCTTGGGGCAATCCCTCGCGATATGCCCCACTTTCCCACACTTGTAGCACACCCTAGCCTTGCACGTCCCCTCGTGACTCTTACCGCACTTCCCGCAGGTGTGACACTTCGCGCCACCAGATCTCGAATCAGCGGGTCTAGCCCGCTTGGCTGCCGACTGAGACTGAGTCGGTCGCCGATCCATCCTCTGAGACTCGGCCTCCTCCCTGGCCTGAGTCTCCAACTCGATCTCCCTCTTCCGGGCATTTGCCTGGAGCTCAGCAAATGTCCGGTAAGTCGAGTTCACCACGAACTCCCGAATATCTCTTCTCAGCACACTCATATAATGCCTCATACGAGTCTGCTCAGATGACACTTGCTCAGGGCAAAACATCGCCCTCTCACGAAACTTCCTGGTGATGACCGCCACAGAATCAGTACCCTGCTTGAGGGTCAAGAACTCCTGAATTAAATGTTCCCTCTCCACCGGGGGAACATACTCCTATCTGAACATAGCGGTGAACCTCTCCCAGGTCACCTCAGAAATCTCAGCCTAAGTGAAGTTCGCCGTCACGAACTTCCACCAGTTCTTCACTCCCAGGCGGAGCTGGTTCAAGGCGAACCGAACCCTCAAGTGCTTTGGACAAGAGCACGTATAGAAACATCCCTCAATGTCAAAGATCCATCTCATAGCGGCAATCAGGTCCTGCGTCCCGTCGAACTCTAGTGGCTTCGTGTTGCTGAACTCCCAGAATAAGAACGAGTCACCTCCCTGAGGTCTAGTAGCAGCAACAGCAGCAGTAGCTGCAGCTGCAGCAGCCTCAGTCAATGTTGCGTACCGCTCATCAAAAGTCTCAATCAACGTCGTCTTGATGTCCCCAACTCGGGAATCTCAGCCCGAATGGCAGCAGCAACCTCCTCATGAATCAATCGACGGATCTCCTCGTCGCTGACACCAATGCTCTCAGGTGTGTGTCGAGTCCCAACCATGATGCTTCTGAAATACAACAAAAATTATCAGAGACTCAATCGAGCATGCGCATACTCGATGACGCAACCCTACTTGTCCTCCGTTATCCAAATGATTCTTACTTGGAATGCCCACTGATCCGGTGTCTTCAGTAGTACGGGCCCAATACTACTGACCACAACGCATCAGTATTCACTCGAAGTCCTCCACATTGGATCTTGGATCACAAGTACTCTACTCTCAGAGCATCTCAGCAACAGAAATCTCCTAGGCTAAGGCATCATAAATTAGGCCACTCTAGTCCTAATATGTATACCTAGCCCACTCTAGCATGCATAACATAACATAGCTCATAACACATGATCTAAGGGTATTTTTTGGGATTCACCGTTCGGGCGCTGGCTGATCGTACACACGGCTCTGCTCTGTTTGTCTCAAAACTATTTTTACTCTTTTCAAAATTTTTACTTTATTAACAAAATTTTTCTCAATTCCTCAGTTTGAGTTCAGATACGCCCGAAGATGCATCCGAATCCCTCAAACCAAGGCTTTGATACCAACTTGTAACAACGTAAATTTTCAAAATAATTTTTCATTTTTAAAAACATTCATTCATTCATAAATAATGTCAAACACATTGTATCAATTGTTATTATCACAAAACATTTCCCCAGAATCTCTACAAAACTCCAATGTGGGTGTGTACGAAGCATGCTGGCGCCTTCCCGCGCTCATCACTAGTACCTGAAACACATAACACAACAACTGTAAGCATAAATGCTTAGTGATTTCCCCAAAATACCATATACAGCACATACGCCACTCAAGGCTATAATACGACCCTCCGGTCAATGTGTCTCAGCGGGACCCTCCAGTCCCGTAGCTCGTTGGACCCTTAGGTCCGGTCATAGCTCGTTGGACCCTCCGGTCCGGTCTATATCATCATACAACATAGAAATATCACATAGCACATAATCTCATACATAGTACCACTCTAGGTAACGTATAGTCAGAAGACTCACCTCGATGTCTCCGAAAATATCTGACTCGGAAGAAGTATGATCTAGCCTTCGCCTAATCACATAAAGTTATACTCTCATAAATAAAATTGTACTCAACCCTAAAAGTCAACAAGGTCAACGATCAAACTTGAACCAACTCGACGAGTGCACTCGGCGAGTCTACACGTGTCCACTAACTCTCTTAGGTTCTCTCTTGGCACATCGAGTATTTCCCTTGACTCGACGAGTTCCACCTGGCATGAATCGCGGGGCCACCCGAATCAACTCACCAAGTCTCAAGAACAACTTGGCGAGTTCCAACTTGAACTCAGACCCCTGACTCTCCCTGACTCACCGAGTCATTCCCCTAACTCAGCAAGTCCACTCACTGAGTGATTAACGGGCAACCTTCATACTACTCACCGAGTCTGTTCTTGGGACTCAGCGAGTTCATGCCATGCACAAACTCAAAACGACTTTTGAGGTCAGATCTGTTCCATACAATCATAGATCTGGCTTCCCCAAGCATGATAGTCACGTAAAGTTCGGACCTTGATACACATATAACATAGAAATGGTCCAAAATGGTGATTTAGCCCCGAAAATGACATTCCAAGCTCATGACTTCCAAAATGACTCATAAAGCTCCAAGGGTTAAGGTCTCTGGACCTCTTTGGGTCCAGATCCAGAACACAAACTCGAGGAGGGACCAAAATACCACTTAATAAATCTCTAAAAGGGTTAGGAAAACCCTAACACAAAGAATCAACACCAAAACTGAAGAAGGTCCGAGACTAATACATCAATGCAGTCTCTATGAGCTCAAAACCACCAGAAATCGCACCTCCTTTATCCTCCTCTTGCCTTAAACACTTCCTTCTTGCAAAAACACCCACCAAAGCTCAAGATTAGCCTCTCCATCCTCACAAACGCTGTAGATCTCTTTAGAGTTTCTCTCTGGGGTTGGTGGCCGCAAATGACGGCCATAAGGCCCTTTAAATAAGTCTCAAACCTTGGAAATTAGGGTTTCATTAAACAACGTGGACTCGCCGAGTCCACTCATGAACTCGCCGAGTCCAGCTGTGAACTCGCGTACCAATCCGCGACCATACTCGGCAAGTGTAGACGCCAACTCGCCGAGTTCCCCCACAAAACCCGAAAATAAAGGAACAAAATATTATACCTGGGAATCTGGGCATTACAGCTTGGTTTGACCTTATTTCCTGTTCTTGTTTGATGAAGGGCTTAGGGTAGGATGGAATATTTGACTGTCCAAATGGTCTGGTGTTTTGTATGATTAGCATACACGAGTGCTATAGGGTTTGTGGAAGTTTCATGGATGAGTCATGTGGGGTAAGCTTGTCTGTTTCGTGATGTTTAGCCTTCCTTTCGGAATTAAGGATTGAGTGTATGTGTATGCTAGTGTGTATTGTTAGGGTCATTGTGATAATCCTATGAGACAATTATGGGTAGGTGTGGAAGGTAGTATGGACCCGTACTGTAGAAAGCACAAGACCCGTATACGTAACAATGAAGTCACAACCCGTATGGTTTTGTTGTGAGTTGGTTCCCCTGATATGATATGCATGTTATCTGATATCTCCGTGGTTTATTTTCAGTATGGTGATGACAAGATGAGTTGAGGCATGATCCGGACTGGGATCGGTAGCTAACAGCCAGGATGGGCTAGCTGTGTCTGAGGACAGGATTAAGGAGATCCTTCAGGAGGACGTTGTTTCTCACTTTCGAGCACAGTTCCCATAAATATTCAAGTCTATTAAGACCACCATGGTGGAGTATTTTGATGAGCGTTATGCTACATTGTTTGAGGCTATTGCTGCTACAGCCATCGTAGCCGTTCTCGCTGTTGGGTTTGGTGATTGGAGAGTCTTCCAGTATTGGGACTTCGACAATATGAAGCCCCCTACATTTGACGTAGTGTAGTACCCGATCATAGCCATGAAGTGGTTGTTTGACTTTGAGGGGTGTTTCTTCACTTTCTCTTGCCTAGCTAACTAGAATTTCAGGTTCACTTTGAACTTTCTGAGGTCTGGAGCAAAGGATTGGTGTTGACTTGTTACCATCTCGTATTCTCCTGAGCAGAGGACTTCATTGACTTATGTGAAATTCTCGGAGATATTTTGTTCTAGATATGCTCTACTGGTAGAGCATCAGAGGTTGGCCCAAGAGTATTTGGACTTGAGATAAGGTACATAGTCGGTGATGCAGATCACCAAAATGTTCACAGAGAGGGCCATGTTTTTTCATGAGTTTGCTTCTTCTAAGCAAGGTCAGATGACCCGTTACTTAAACCTTCTCAAAACGGATACTAGAGAGTATGTATCCAAATAACATTATTGTTCATTGTTGGAGTTGTAGGATTCTGCTAGGAGGCATGAGATCAAGATGGAGCTCCAATCGAGGGAGTAGAGACCGGCCCTGACGCAGTTGCCCGCCTGCGCCGAAGCGGTTCATGTCACACCCCTAATCCGGAACGGCGGAAACGTTCAGGGGTGGAGGACGTCATGTACAATATCGTATCCATGCATAATAGTAAACAAGAAACAACATCATCCATTGCATTAATAATATAATTTAATACAAGTGTGTTCTGTGTATAGTTTGAAATACACCAAAATATGAATCAAAATGAAAGACGAGAATACAAGTTATTTTGAAAGAGTAGATCAGCATTTAAGCTGGTGAGTTCATAAGTATTTTAGTTTCATTGTTTTGTATGAAAGTGTTTGTAAATGTTTGTTTAGTGTCTGATGTAAATGTTGTATCTCCTAGAAAATCCTATGTTTTCTACTTTATTATGAAATGCATTCTTCTACCAAGACCCGACTGTTCTGTATGTTTGTTCTTCTGTAAAAGTGAGTGTTTTTCCCAATTATGACTATCATTACAAAAATATAGTTTACATTATCGTTTATGTGAGAATATCACAATGTGAATGCAATCGGAAAATAAAGATGTATTGTAGTATCATATATACTAACTACCATTATACTAACTACCTTAAACAAATTGTTTAATTAAGGTAAAAGGTGATATGATTGTACCCATACTTGATTGACTAGTAAAACACGACGTTCAAAGATGTTGGATTGGTATAACATTCATCACCCATAGACCTGCAGGTCCCACTATAGCTAGCAGCAAGGTATAGGACGGTCCATCACTTATAGATCTATACACAAACTCATGCTCTCCCTCCAGGAGACTCTGGTTACAAAACGTCACTCAACAATATATTTTCATGCCATGAAGTAGTGGAAAACATTGATTTTATAGTATTCTTGTATTTATATAGTATGTTCTCTCTTTTCTAGTGTATAATATGTTTTCTATGTTCTAGTGTCACACCCCCAAACCAGAATGGCGGAAACATTCGGGGGTGGATGACTTCACCTAGTATCACAACCATTGAATATTGTAAAGAAAGTAACACAACCATCACATATATAATGAAAACGTATGTTGTTGTGTTATACATATTATCAAAAGAATATTACAATAAGATGATAAATGTTCAATAATAAAACATTCTTAGTGTTCCCTTCTCCAAAAGCTGGTGGTTACCTGTATTACTGATTACCTGAGAAATACAAGCGGTTTCGAAAAAGTGTCAACAATTAAGTTGGTGAGTTCATAAGTGTTTTGCATTGAAAAGTATGTCCTTTTTGATAGTAAATCGATGAACGAGGTTTTCAGAAAATCCAATATTTTCTATAAATGATTTGAAAAGTTTCCCGTGTTGGAGTGCGTTAGTGTTTTCCATACTTGCATAATAGTGATAAAATTTGTGTTAACAATAAAATGGAAAACTGAAATGCATAGATGAATCTCGTAAATCAAACTTGTTTTTATACTTTTATGTGAGTTTTATAACCATACTATTGACACTGACGGCCTGTGTAACGCCCGCAGATCCGGGCTAGTCAATTTAGAGGCAATAGGGGTCGAAAACGACTTTTTGACAAAAAGATTATTTAGAATAAATAATCTTAACCAATTTGTAGAATATGTCACAAGGTTTCCGTACATATAAAGAACGCTGAAATCCGAGTTATAACGAAGAAGTTATGACCCGTCGAAGTTTCGCGTCGGAACCGGCACGGCGCCGGGAAGCGTAAATAGTAAATTTATGATATATAGAGATTTAGCCTTAGCGCTCTAAACAAAAGTCATAGAATATGTTAAACTAAGAACATCGATAAAAAGAACGCCCAAATCTGACTTCGTATGAAGAAGTTATGATTTTTCGAAGTTTCGGATTAGCGGTGTACAGTCCGAAATTCGAATTTTAGATCGATTGATTTTTAGCCGACACAACCTAAACAAGAATCGAAGATCTCGTTATTAGTAGTGTAACGATAAAAATACAGACGAAAATGGACATCGAATAAAGAAGTTATGAGATTTTAACGGACCAATCCTGTCCTGGCCTGTTAAAAATATAACTTTAAAAATAAAGTCAAAATTAACCAACGGAGTCTAAACGAAAATTGTAGAGTATGTCTCCACCTACGCGTGGATATAAATAACGTCAAAAACGGAGTTCGTATGAGCGAGTTACAAATTATAGTAGTATATTTACGTATTAAAATAAAGTATAAATCATGTATACGTACACATATATATACATATGTATATATCATTAGAAAGGTATCGACGATGCGGTTATTATAAAACTAATGTTGAGTTCTTTCGACATTAGTTTAGTACAAAGATCATTAAATCCATTTAAAATAGTATTATAGAGGGGTGTTTAGTTGTTTATATAACTAAAAGGTCATTAAGTAATTATGGAGGGTAGTTTTTGAAAATTCAATTAGTATAAATAAGAGCCTTGGGCTCTCATATTTCTTGCACCATTCTCTTGATTCAAGAGTCTTTCTCTCCTTATCCCCCGAGCATTTCGGTCCCTCGTGATTCGACTTCTCTTTCTGTAGTTTTAGTATAGTAAGGTGAGCGCTGAAGCGCTGCACGAATCTTTCTTAGAAAGATTCAGCGACGAAGTTCTGCCCCTGCAGAGCCCGACTCCTAGCTAAAATCCCCTTGAAAGTAAGTTATGTTTACCCTATTTTAAATATAGTTTATATTTAAAATTAGTATTGTTATTATAAATTTATAATAAATATTTGGGCTATTATTATGACTTATATAAGTGTCGTTATAATATCTTTTAACTACTCGCGGTACGGGGAATCTGGTTTAAAGGGCCGCATAGGGTTGTTGGATTTCAGAAGTGCTATACGCCAAAATGGTCCTGCCCTCCGGTGTTTTATGTCTGGCCCCTGTCTGTACATAGTAGTTGGAAAGTATTGTTTAAACGCTTATATAATAATAATAATAATAATAATAATAATAATAATAATAATAATAATAATAAGACTAATAATTAGTCACGGTAATATTAGACTAAAATCTAGTGGTGATAATACTAGGTTTCGTCAAAGGAAATTATTTTAAAGTAAACGAAGCGCTGGCCGAGTACCGAGTCACCACCTTCTCAGGTGAGTGCATAGTTACTTTCAGCTTACACATAGATATGAAGTATTTTATATAAATTACGTGCTGTGTGTGTATATTATCTGTATACTTGCTATCTATGCTGGATGAACGTTTTATACATGTTTTCAATGATTTAAACTGTATATG
Organism: Lactuca sativa; assembly: GCF_002870075.4. Lineage (NCBI taxonomy): Eukaryota > Viridiplantae > Streptophyta > Magnoliopsida > Asterales > Asteraceae > Lactuca > Lactuca sativa. Next base: position 220,328,307 of record NC_056623.2, on the reverse strand, counting down.
TATTTTATATCTACAAAATGTGTTAGGTAAAACATGGGTAGATGTATTAGTTGCTGTGTGATAAAATGAAATAATGAGATGCCTCGTTATAGATGTTCTTGATGATCTAGTCATCTAGCGGAGTATAGATGACGACCACGGACTATTCTAGACAGTCCAGTGGAACACTAACAGGCTCGCAACCTGTAGGTGTTTATTCGAACTTTGTGTTTAACCGAACTGTGTGTTTATTCGAACTGTGTGTTTATTCGAACTGTGTGAACTGTGTGCTCACCAGATATACTCCATCCCAATGATAGTCCTTTGACTAGGTCCCTTGTGTTAGATGTTTTAGGGACATAATGTGAGGATAACGGGAATGGGTAATTGGGTTGATTGTTTGATGTTTAAAAATAATAATTATATTATTGTGGGTTGAAAACCCTATGTGCTCACCAGGTTTCCCAACCTGACCCACTCAGTTTATTTTTATCACAGGTGTTGATATGAAGTCACAATACACTGAGAGATTTAAAGAGATGTAGATCACTAGTGTAAATAATTGTAAGTTCTGTTTATGCTTATGTTTCTGTATTAACGATGACATCCCAAACGTTTTAAAATGAAATAAATACGTTTCATCGAAAATGTTTTAATAACGTATTTACCATGTTTTTCTGGGAACAAATTCCGCAACATTTTTATAAAATGAAGTACTCTGATTTTTATAAAGCATAAACAAAATCAGTCTTTTATGGCCGTGAAAATGGGGATGTCACAGTTGGTATCAGAGCATTAGTTTAAGCGAACTAGGAATATGGACTTATTTCTAGACTTAAACTTAGAATGCTAAGCGATGATTGTGAGGTGTGAGCACTAGCTTATTTTAGGAATTGTGCCTAAAATGCTTTTATGTGCTAAATACTTGTGCCTAATATGCTGTTAGTTGTTCGGATCTATGGTCTGTTGCCGACCGGATCTAGAAACCTTATGTGTTTAGGATTCTAAACGTACGACTACGATATTAGAACTAGCATATAAACGTTTCGGAGTGATAAGGATGATTTAACCGTCAATCCTAAGTAAAGATCTGGATTCACCTTATTCGGTGTATAGATCAAGATGGCAAGAACCGGTAGTGGAAACGTGAATGCAAATGGGAACGGACACCAACCCCCCGTGATCGAGCAAATACCAGTTGTGGAAGCCGCTGCCGGACCAATAACGATGGCCGGAGTGCAAGCGATGATCCAGGCAATGTTGGATCGTCAAATGGAGGAAACTAGACGTTTGCTCTAGCAAAATCGTGAGGAAGCCACTATTCAGATCGAACAGCCCCAGTTGAACGAAGGGCAGACTGAGGAAGGAAACTACAGTGGGACTGTTGGTCAAGTCAACCCACCAATAGTTCGACAAAACAACCAAGATGACAAAGTCGAGAGGAATGGATGCAAGTACAAGGATTTTCTGACTTGCAAGCCATCGACTTTCACTGGAAAGGAGGATCCGATCGGGGTCATGGATTGGATCTCGGAGATGGAGTTAGCCTTCATGACATGCGGTTGCAGAGGGAAGCTACAAACCACATTTGCAGTGCGTCAGTTTCGAGGAAGTGTTGTACGTTGGTGGAATACCTTGGGGAAGACTCTGAGCCCTAATGAGCCCCTGCAACTGACATGGGCAGAATTTTTGGTGCAATTCAAACGAAAGTACTGCTCATCTCAAAACCTGCTTGAGCTAGAGAACCAGTTTCTAACCCTGAAGAAGGGAAGCATGTCAATCGATGAATACACGAACAACTTCACAGAAAAGATGGAGTTTGCCTTGCGTCTTGTTCCGGATGAGCTGACGAAAATTGACAAGTACGCAAAGGGACTTCCATGGGAGTACGCGGTGCCAGTGCGTCAGGCTCCTACTCTGGAGGCAGCTATCTGGGCTGCCAAGTCTGTGGAAGATATGATTAAGGGAAGAGCTGCCAACAAGATTGAGGTTGGCGAAAAGAGGAAGTTTGAGGAATCTACGAGGCCCAATAAGAAGATCACGTCTGGTTCAAAGGAGTCTAGCGGAGGAGGAAACAAAGTGAAATGGTGCGAGAAGTGCAAAAAGAATCACTTTGGGAAATGTAGCGAAGAAGTGACTTGCTACAAGTGTGGGAAGACCGGACATTACGCCAACGAGTGCAAAAGGGTGTGTTATGAATGCCGTGAAGAAGGGCATGTTGCTAAGGATTGCCCGAAAAAGAAAGAGGCGGAAAAACCAAACATTCCGCCAAAACCGAAGGCAAGAGCATTCCATATGATCCTAGACGAAGCAGTTGACAATGCGAGGATTCAGGAATGACGGCTTGACATCCAAGGATCGAGTTATAATGTAGCCATAGAATCATATGATGTAGCCTGTTAGAGGCATAGTCTAGGGTGAACTTGAACACCTATGTAATCGTTTCAAGAAATAATATGAAACCTTTGTTTTGTTATCTGATGTGTTAAGTTGTTTTTTTTTTCGTGTATGGTGACTTGGACAGACTGCGAGACAATACTTGGGACGAGTATGAGTAGGTGTGAATGGTAGTAGAGGCCTATACTACCGGAAGCACAGGACTCACACTTGGATCAGGGAAAGTCACAAGGTTACCAAGAAGCTAGTAACTGATTCTGTTTTTTTTTCAAGTATGTCATTACCATCGTTTCGATAATGACTAAAAAGATTGTTGATTTCCGACCCTAGTGGTCATACCGAATTGAGTCTGACTACGATGAGTATGTTGCGTGGTTCAGAGAACCAAGTTTGATGTAGCGTCCAACTTAAACCAAACGATTGAAATCAAAGCAATCAATAGAAGTATCGCGTTCGTTGTTAAAGAAGTTGGTAGCCAGAAACGCTACATGTTAAAGTGTGATTATATCACATTAGAACATGAAGGAAGGCATAGTCTATTTTAGAATTTAACTCTAAGAGACCTAAGTCTAAATGTGCATCACACGATGATAGGTCATAATTTGAAGTCTAGCCCGAGGTAGAGAGCAGGTGCACGATCGAGTACTGCTTACAGTCAATGAGTCTAAGAGATAGACTTGAAGGAATATAGAAGTTATAATTATTAACTAGGATGAAAAGATGACGTATGGAGTCATTATACGAGCCCTGTTTCGTTGATGATTCCGGGACGTAATCATCCTAAGGGGGAGATAATTGTAACGCCCGCAGATCCGGGCTAGTCAATTTAGAGGCAATAGGGGTCGAAAACGACTTTTTGACAAAAAGATTATTTAGAATAAATAATCTTAACCAATTTGTAGAATATGTCACCAGGTTTCCGTACATATAAAGAACGCTGAAATCCGAGTTATAACGAAGAAGTTATGACCCGTCGAAGTTTCGCGTCGAAACCGGCACGGCGCCGGGAAGCGTAAATAGTAAATTTATGATATATAGAGATTTAGCCTTAGCGCTCTAAACAAAAGTCATAGAATATGTTAAACTAAGAACATCGATAAAAAGAACGCCCAAATCTGACTTCGTATGAAGAAGTTATGATTTTTCGAAGTTTCGGATTAGCGGTGTACAGCCCGAAATTCGAATTTTAGATCGATTGATTTTTAGCCGACACAACCTAAACAAGAATCGAAGATCTCGTTATTAGTAGCGTAACGATAAAAATACAGACGAAAATGGACATCGAATAAAGAAGTTATGAGATTTTAACGGACCAATCCTGTCTTGGCCTGTTAAAAATATAACTTTAAAAATAAAGTCAAAATTAACCAACGGAGTCTAAACGAAAGTTGTAGAGTATGTCTCCACCTACGCGTGGATATAAATAACGTCAAAAACGGAGTTCGTATGAGCGAGTTACAAATTATAGTAGTATATTTACGTATTAAAATAAAGTATAAATCATGTATACGTACACATATATATACATATGTATATATCATTAGAAAGGTATCGACGATGCGGTTATTATAAAACTAATGTTGAGTTCTTTCGACATTAGTTTAGTACAAAGATCATTAAATCTATTTAAAATAGTATTATAGAGGGGTGTTTAGTTGTTTATATAACTAAAAGGTCATTAAGTAATTATGGAGGGTAGTTTTTGAAAATTCAATTAGTATAAATAAGAGCCTTGGGCTCTCATATTTCTTGCACCATTCTCTTGATTCAAGAGTCTTTCTCTCCTTATCCCCCGAGCATTTCGGTCCCTCGTGATTCGACTTCTCTTTCTGTAGTTTTAGTATACTAAGGTGAGCGCTGAAGCGCTGCACGAATCTTTCTTAGAAAGATTCAGCGACGAAGTTCTGCCCCTGCAGAGCCCGACTCCTAGCTAAAATCCCCTTGAAAGTAAGTTATGTTTACCCTATTTTAAATATAGTTTATATTTAAAATTAGTATTGTTATTATAAATTTATAATAAATATTTGGGCTATTATTATGACTTTTATAAGTGTCGTTATAATATCTTTTAACTACTCGCGGTACGGGGAATCTGGTTTAAAGGGCCGCATAGGGTTGTTGGATTTCAGAAGTGCTATACGCCAAAATGGTCCTGCCCTCCGGTGTTTTATGTCTGGCCCCTGTCTGTACATAGTAGTTGGAAAGTATTGTTTAAACGCTTATATAATAATAATAATAATAATAATAATAATAATAATAATAATAATAATAAGACTAATAATTAGTCACGGTAATATTAGACTAAAATCTAGTGGTGATAATACTAGGTTTCGTCAAAGGAAATTATTTTAAAGTAAACGAAGCGCTGTCCGAGTACCGAGTCACCACCTTCTCAGGTGAGTGCATAGTTACTTTCAGCTTACACATAGATATGAAGTATTTTATATAAATTACATGTTGTGTGTGTATATTATCTGTATACTTGCTATCTATGCTGGATGAACGTTTTATACATGTTTTCAATGATTTAAACTGTATATGTATTTTATATCTACAAAATGTGTTGGGTAAAACATGGGTAGATGTATTAGTTGCTGTGTGATAAAATGAAATAATGAGATGCCTCGTTATAGATGTTCTTGATGATCTAGTCATCTAGCGGAGTATAGATGACGACCACGGACTATTCTAGACAGTCCAGTGGAACACTAACAGGCTCGCAACCTGTAGGTGTTTATTCGAACTTTGTGTTTAACCGAACTATGTGTTTATTCAAACTGTGTGTTTATTCGAACTGTGTGAACTGTGTGCTCACCAGATATACTCCATCCCAATGATAGTCCTTTGACTAGGTCCCTTGTGTTAGATGTTTTAGGGACGTAATGTGCGGATAACGGGAATGGGTAATTGGGTTGATTGTTTGATGTTTAAAAATAATAATTATATTATTGTGGGTTGAAAACCCTATGTGCTCACCAGGTTTCCCAACCTGACCCACTCAGTTTATTTTTATCACAGGTGTTGATATGAAGTCACAATACACTGAGAGATTTAAAGAGATGTAGATCACTAGTGTAAATAATTGTAAGTTCTGTTTATGCTTATGTTTCTGTATTAACGATGACATCCCAAACGTTTTAAAATGAAATAAATATGTTTCATTGAAAATGTTTTAATAACGTATTTACCATGTTTTTCTGGGAACAAATTCCGCAACATTTTTATAAAATGAAGTACTCTGATTTTTATAAAGCATAAACAAAATCGGTCTTTTCTGGCCGTGAAAATGGGGATGTCACAGCCTGTAACAACATTCTTCAGGCGTTGTAGTGTTATGACATTTGTCACCCCAGACCTGCCGGTCTAACTATAGCTAATAGTTTAGGTGCAGGGTTGTCAATCCCGTATAGATCTATACACAAGTATCACGCTCTCTCTCCAAGAGATTATGGTATATAATACAGGACTTGAAATGCATACATACGAGTACGTTGAAGTTTAAATGTCTCACATTACTTGGTATAAACAGATTTACGATAATAAAGACCTTACTTCTTTTGAAAGCATTTCATTTGTCGAGATGTATATGTAAAATGTATGAATCACTTGAATACAAAACTCATTATAGTTTCTCAAAAGTATGTTTCCGGTTAGTAAGAACAACTTGGTGATATATTAGCCCTTTAAACATAACGTTATTTTTGTATCAAAACCCTATAAGAATGATATTATAATTATGTTTATGAAATGATACTTTGACTTGTAATGTACTTGTATTCCCCCCTAAAGCGTGAAAAGAATTGAAAAGTAGGGGTATGAATTCACTCGTTAAGTTTGAAGAGAGAGGGTAGAGTTGAGCAGAGTTTCGACCGCGGAAAGTTGCGTCTTCGGGTTCTCGGGAATCTCTGCAGCGTAGATCCTTCGTCGGGGGCTCAAGTGCGGAAACCAAGGTAAGGAAATGGTCTCTGGAGCTGGGAGAATGGCTGAGGAATTGTGAAGGTGTGCCAAAACTCGAAGCTCATGCCATCTATTTATAGTGCTGGAAAAGTGAGTACGCGGGGCGTAATTTTGGAGTACGCGGGGCGTACTCACGTACGCGGCGCGTGCCTCGTTACGATGGGTGTAATATGGCGTCATGGCTTACGACTCCTGGCTAGCTAAGCGTAGAGGGGGCGGGCCAATGGGACTCGACTCTGGGTCTAGTACGCGAGGCGTACTCCCAGAGAACGCGGGGCGTAATCCGGCCTGTCCTCTTCTAAATTCCGTAACTTTTGCATACGAGCTCCGTTTTTCGTGTTCTTTATATCCACGCGTATGTGAGATTATGCTCTACAACTTTCATTTAGACTCCGTCGGCTAGTTTTGAATTTATTTTTAATGATATATTTTTAATAGGCCGGGCCTCCTAAAGTTCATAAAAAAATTCATGGGTTCTTTATTCGACGTCGGTTTTCGTTTGTCTTTTTATCGTTGTATTACCATTGAGGAGATCTTCAACTTCCGTTTAGGTGGCGATAGCTAAATAACACTTGATCTTCAATCCGAGTTTTTAGCCCTCTACTACTGTTACAAAACTTTGAAAATTCGTAACTTCTTCATACGAGGTCCAATTTGGGCGATCTTTTTATGCACGCTCACCTTTCAACGAGATCTACGACTTTTGTTTAGATACTTAAGGCAAGAATGTATTTTATTGAGATTTTACTTTTTACGTCAAATAATATTTTAACGTCGTGTCGTAAATATACGAGTGGTTATACTTTCTTCAATATAACCCGGTTTTGAGCGTTCTTTATGTTTTTGGAAACCTTGGCATGATATCAAATATTTGAGGCATCCCAACTTAGATACTTGAACATTTTATTTTCGAGGTTAATTCCGTTGTATTTGGCTTTCGAGTGTTACAATGTTTTTGGAAAATATAGGGTTGTCACATCTAGTGTGTAGTATGTTCCTACCTGTTTCTCATTATAATATGTTCTTTCTGTTTCTCGTTATAGTAGGTTTGAACTGACTCATGTATGAACTGAATAATGAGTAGTAATTCTCTAAACTATACCTATTATAGTTTACTAGAAAACTTGTTTGAATGACTGAGTATGTTTGTACACCTTTGCTACCCAAAGGTGTTGAACTGATGTAAGAAATTTTATATATATACATATATACATAATATATAACTAAGATTCAAACGACACTCGGACAAACAACCGAATACCCTAAGTACACAACCAAACAAGGAACAGTAAATGAAGTGAGTTATCAGTCCTAAGTCCTTTCAACCTTATTTATATAACTATATCTATATAGACATGATTTTGATAATATATAAGTTTAAAAGAGTTTGATAAAGAGTTTAACATATAAAAGAGTTTTAACATAAAAAGGAATTTTAACCATTTGAATGGTTACAGATGACTAGATGTCAGTTTATAAAATGTTTTGCAATAGTTTGTTTGATAAAATAGCATGAAGTATAAGAAATCCACTTGTTTGATAGTTATTAATCACTTGTGATTGATATAATAACTATAATGTTCCAACTTGTATTCCCCCCCCATAAAAGCATTTAAAATCATTTAAAAGATAAGTTAAGGGGTTTGAACTCACCTGTAGTGAGTGATTCAAATGTATGATTGATACAGGTTGCTAAGTGCGCCAAGTGAAGTCTCGAGCACAAATGGATCCTATTAAGCATTTAATGACACATATATGTATATAATTAGTGTATATGACAAGTAATCATGATAGGGAACAACCTTAGGGACTAGGAAACACTTGGATTGAAGTGTTGAAATCACATATGATTGCTCTAAAGGAGTTCACGAGAAAACAAAGGGATGTTCACGACATTAGGAGGGTTCACGGCCAATGAACACATGATGTGTTCATAGCCCAAACTTGCATCTAAGAAGGGTTCACAGTCTCATGTGGTGTTCACAGTCCATATGATTCTATGAAGGGTTCAGGGACCTTATGAAGGGTTCACGACCGTGATCCTTCAAGTAATGAAGATGATGATGAAACATGACAAATCAAGGCCAGGCTCTGGTAGCCCTTTCAGGTATGACAAGATTAAGAATGAAATACTTATGTTTTTAAGCTTTATAGTGTTCACGGTTGAGGCTTTTTGAGATAGAATGGATGTGTTCACGGTTGGGAGGAGAAGAAATAAGAAGAAACTGAGGTCACTCTAATATATATATACGAGGTGGTTCACGGCTGTGAACCTAGTTTGTAGCCATGAACACCTTGTGAGTGGTTTTCTGGTTCGATTTAATACTCCTGATCAAAAGATAACACTTCTAAGCATCGATTCATACATTACACTAGGCTCAGAAACTCTCAAACAGACCCAAAACAGGGCTATAAGATAGCGGAACCTAGTCTGATTTTTTATTGAATTGAATGGATGTACAAGATAGAAATTTTGGGTTGTCATAGTTTATGGCTGCTAATTATAGATCTGGGACTCAGAGGGGTAGGACTTGTGGGAAGTACGGCAAGGTTCATGATGGAGCTTGTCGATCTTCTTTGGGATGCCATAAATGTGGCAAGTAGGGTCACATTGTGAGGGACTACCGACAGCAGGATCCGACATCTGCCATCAGACTTTGTTATCATTATGATCAAGTGGGCCATATGAAGGCCCAATTCCCCTTTCTTGCTACTAGGCCAGCATAGGCCCCATCATCAACTACTTTGAGGATCATAGATGGGATTCAGGGCAGGGTGGAGCTCCAGATGGTTCGAGGTCATGCTTTCCAATTCACTACCGTGGAGGCCACAGTAGCTCCAGATGTTGTGACTGGTATGTTTTTATTTATTATTTGGTTCATTATGTTTTATGTTATAATTATATTATTCCCCTGATAGGTACATTCCTAGTGAACTATTTTCCTTCTCTTGTGTTGTTTCACTTGGGCACAAGTCGATATTTTGTGTCTCGATCATACAGTAGGGCATTTGATATGCCAATTGGGGAGTTAGAGTGTTCGTTGCAAGTTTCTATCACCAATGAACATGGGGTTTCTGCATTTACAGTATATCAAGGTGGTGTGCTAAAGATCTTTGGGGTGACTTATCTGATTTATCTGATCGATATTCCCATGAGCGATGTATGCGTGGTAGTGGGTATGGATTGATTTACCAGGTTTGGTGCCATCATTGGTTGTGAGGGCCAGCGAGTGGTAGTTCGAGCCTCAAGTGAGGGAGAATTGGTTATTTAAGGAGAGGGCACCAAGGTCGGTTCAGGGTGTGCATGTGATTTGGCTTATGTGGTTGACACAAGAGTTGGAGATCAGATTTTAGTTTTAGAGGTTCCACTCATTAGGGAGTTTGTTGATGTATTTCTGACGGAGTTTCTAGCGTGCCACGTGAGAGGCATGCTGAGTTTTCGATTGACCTTATGCCTGGTGCAGCCTCGATTGCCAAGGCGTTGTACCGTTTGGCACCGCCTGAGATTTAGGAGTTGACATCTCAGCATCAAGAGGTGCTAGGCAAGCAGTTCATAAAACTGAGCAGTTCTTCACGGGCAATGCTGATTCTATTCATGAAGAAGTAGGATGGTTATCACCGGATGTGAATTGATTACCTGGAGTTGAACTAGCTAACGGTGAAGAACTTTTATCCCCTTCCACGGATTGATGACCTCTATGATCAATTAGAAGGTGCACTTTGGTTCTATAAGACAGATCTGAGGTCGGGGTATCATCAGGTGATAGTGGGAGAGGAGGACATAAAGAAGACCGCGTTCCGGACTCGTTATGGGCATTACGAGTCTGTGTTAATGCCATTTGGGCTCACCAATGTGCCTTTGGTATTGATGGATTCGATGAATAGGGTATGTAGTCCAATGCTCGACCGACCTGTCATTATGTTTATTGATGATATATTGGTGTACTACAAGACCAGAGAGCTGTTGGATAAGGTGTCTAAGTCCATAACTTATTTGGTATATACTTGACCCGACCGGCATGGTCCATTTGGGTTGCATCTCATTCAAACTATTTATGGATAATTTTATGAGAGTTATACACATATGTTTATTAATATATTATAAGTTATAATATATTAATATGAAGTTATGTTATTTAATTAGTATTAGTCTTAAATTAATTATGAATTAATTTAGAGATTAAAAGGAAGACTAATTAGATTATGGGCTATTGGTTTTATATGGTGTGGGCTAACACTCATTTGTTAATGGGCTAGGCTTTGATGGAAGTCCATGGATGATCCATGGAGCTTTTAACCCATGGATCCTTGGAAAGGAAAAGTCATGGGTTATTAGGGTTTCACCCTAACCATGTACACTATATAAGCATGCTTATGGTGCATGAAAAGTAAACTAGTGAACTAGTGTGTGTGTGCTTGTGTGTGGCCGAAAATATACAAGTGTGTATACTCTCTCAATGTTTTCCAAGAGTTTGTGGTGTTTTGTGATTCCATTTGAGGCATTTACACTATTGGTGCTTGGCCCTCAAACTCCTTAAGAACGAAACTCATCAAAAAGGTATGTAATCTCTTCTAACTTTTTATGTTGAAATGTTCCCCATGCCATGTTAGATAGGTTATAAACCTTGGAAAATTATTATTTTGCATGTATTTAGACAAACATAGATCCAAGGTTTATTAGGGTTGCATGCACACTTAGGAAGTGTTAGATTGCTCAAAACCCAACAGTGGTATCAGAGCCTAGGCTTGCTTGTTTGATACTTGATGCAAAATAGTTGAAAAAGTCGAAAAACTTGCTGTCTGACTGATGAACTCACCGAGTCCATGGGGGGACTCGCCGAGTCCATGTGTATCTTCAACCTACTCGCCGAGTAGGTTCATGAACTCGACGAGTAGGAGCGACAGAGTGCAGATTTTTGATTTTTGCTGCTGGAAATGGACTACAAACATTACCCTAAACTGTTTTGGTGTTTTAAAAATTCTTTTAGTTGATGTAATGGTTGTTCTAATCCATTTACAATAGCATATCTCAAAATTCCATGATTTTTATGTGTTCATATAATTCTTGAAATTTTGATGATCATGTTCATGTTCTTATAAATTTAGAAGATGATAGGAATTATTTGCTGAATTGTTTAGAATTAATTCTTGATCATTTATGTGTTTAATGGAGTCCATAATTTGTCCTCAAGTTATGGATGTCCAAAGGTCACTTTCTTTAACACACACATTTAAACACATAAGTTACATGAAAGTGAAGAGTCTTCATTTTTATGAACCTTTAATTCATATGTTATGAAATGAAAAGTTTTGCATAGTTACAAAACATGTCCTCAAGTTTTGGAATTTGTAAAGTTTCACACACTTTAATAAACTTTAATTCCAACCCTTAGAGTTTTAATAGTTAAAATTCAACCCTTATACTATTTATAACATTAATGGTTAATTATTATATATATGTTTAAGAATAAGTCGTTCTACCATTAGTAGGCCTCATTCACGAAGCCGGTCTATAAGGTGGGTATATAAGGTTGTTGCCTATAAAATGGTGACTTAATGGGTGTCCACTCTCACCCACCGCTCGCTTGACTGGTTGAGGGTCGTTAGCCGAACGGGTAGGACAATGACTTTAAATCCTCATTAAAAGTATAATGATTATTATAAAGTAACTAAACCTTTTAATTCCCAATCTTAGTTATTTTAGAAAAAATGTGAACATGGTGCTAGTCCATGGAATTCACACTTTGTACCATACCAAGTCGTTGGTGGATCGTATGTGGTTAACCGGCACACTAACTTGGACTAGTAAGGATCACGAAGGGTGACTTAATGTTTGTCATGGATCAATGGAGTGTGTGTGGTTTACCGGCACATTGATTAGGTGATAATATTAAGGGTACCAAGTGAATTAGCATGGTTATTTACACCTTGTTTTGTGATCCTCGGCATCCCAGTCACAAAACTTGAAGGGCACAATCGAGATTGAAACATGCCATTGAAAAGTTCAATGAATCTCAAAAGAATCTAGGAATTTCAAATCCAATTAAAACCTAATAATTCATTTTGTTTTTCATGATGGAAATTGGTGAATCGTCATTCACCTACCTTTCAAATATATTATTACTTAGATTACGGCATCCCTCTTCTAAGTATAATATATTATGATTGGGTCCTAGCCTTAATATTACATTTGGGTTCCTTATTAAGGATTCTATATATCTAATCTAAACTTGCTTTCTTCCTTCAGATGTCTTCCAACACTAATGCTTCAGGCTCTAACCCAACTGGTTCTTTCTCTCTCATGAATCTTTGTGGGAGGGTCATCTTTGATGGTTCCAACTTAATGGATTGGATTAGGAACATCAGGATGGTTACTCGTTATGAGGACAAGGAATATGTCCTCGATAAGGAGTTAAAAGAACTTCATGAGTCTACTACTACTCCTGAGGAGATCGCTGAATTCAGGACACATGAGAGAGATGCTACTAAGGTGACATGTATCATGATGGCCACGATGACAGCCAAGCTCCAAAAGTCATATGAAGATTTCTACCCTTTTGAGATGCACCAAGACCTGATGGAAAGGTACCATCAGAGTGCTCGTCAGGAGCGGTATGAAATAATCTCCTCCATAATAACTACCCGCATGAAGGACGGTGAATCCGTCACGGCTCACATGCAAAAGATGCAAAGGTATGTGGACCGTTTGCTAAAGCTGAATTTGAACATCCCTGAGGAGTTGGCAATTGACATCATTTTGCACTCCTTACCTTCTTGTTATGACCATTTTCGTATGACATATCATATGAACAAGGAGGAAGTTACCCTCAGCAAGCTTCAAGGATTCTTGAAGACCGCGGAAACCAGTCTTAAGGGCAAGGCGGTTGTTACCTCTACTACTCCTACCCCAACATCTACCCCTGTTTTAGCTATTGGGCAAGGCAAAAGGAAAAAGAGGAAGCACCCTTCGAAGGGTACCAAGGGAAAGTCTCTTGAAGGCTCCTCATCGAAGACCAAGAGCGGTTCTGTCACTCCTTCTGCCATTCCCAAGGATGCTGAATGCTTTTATTGCCATGAAAAGGCACACTGGAAGCGAAACTGCCCTAAGTACTTGCAGGATCTAAAGGATGGGAAAGTGAAACCCACCCATGCAGGTATTTACACGATATTGTCTAATTACTCATCATATTCTAACTCTTGGGTGCTTGATACAGGATGTGGTGTTCACATATGTTCTGATATGCAGGGCCTAAGAAGAAGTGAGGATGTGGAGCACGGGAAGATAAACTTGATCATGGGAAATAGGAAGGCTTCACCTGTTTCCAAGATTGGAGTTTATACTTTGTTGCTTAATAATGGGTTAAAATTAGTTTTGAATAAATGTGTGTAGTCGTCTGAAATGGCGAGAAATATTATTTCTTGTCATGCTTTGTACAAACAAGGTTATACCTTTTCGTTTGATAATGAATGTGGTGGTATTAATGCTTTCTATAAAAATGTGTTTTATTTTAGAGCGTTACCTTGTGATGGTGTGTATGAAACTGTGTCGAGTGTAGACAACTTAGGAAATAATGTGTTGTGTATTGATTCGTCTACTAGCCTAGATAAAGCATCATTGTGGCATTGTCATCTTGGACATGTAAGCAAGAAACGCATAGGCCAACTCCAAAAGAGTGGAGTCTTGGAATCATTCGACCTTAAATTGAATGATAGTTGTGAATCTTGTCTACTTGGAAAGATGACAAAATCACCCTTCACTGGAACTTGTGAAAGGGGTGAGGGTTTGTTGGACCTGATACATACTGATGTATGTCGGCCATTCAAAACCGCCACAAGGGATGCTAATCGGTATTATGTGACTTTTATTGATGATTTTAGTAGATATGGATATGTCTACTTAATCAAACATAAGTTAGAAACCTTTGAAAGGTTTAAGGAATTCAAACAGGAAGTAGAAAATCAATTGGGCAGGAACATTAAGATGCTTCGATCCGATCGAGGTGGTGAGTATCTTAGTACCGAGTTCCTTGACTATCTTAAGGAGTGTGGGATTGTGTCACAATTGACTCCTCCCAGGACACCACAACTGAATGGTGTAGCTGAGAGGCGTAATCGAACCTTGTTGGACATGGTTCGCTCTATGATGAGTCGAGTTTCGTTACCAATCTCTTTTTGGGGGTATGCCTTAGAGACTGCCGCCCATATCCTTAATCTAGTCCCTACAAAGAAGGTTACCAAAACACCTCATGAGATGTGGACTGGGAAGGTTCCCAGTTTGAGCCACATCAAGATTTGGGGTTGCGAGACTTTCGTGAGGCGTGAGACTCATGATAAGCTCGAACCCTGAAGTGAAAGGTGTATTTTCATCGGCTACCCACAGAAATCCTTCGGTTACCACTTCTACAGACCCAGTGAGAATGTGGTCTTTGTAGCAAGAAAAGGGATCTTTCGTGAGAGAGAATTCATAAGCCAAGGAGACAGTGGGAGGCAAATTGATCTTGAAGAAATTCAAGAAGCTATTGGTGAAGGAACCTCAGACACTAGCAATCAACCTGAGAAGGAAACTCCTGTTGAGCAAGCTGACATGTCTATACCTCCGAGGCGTTCCACACGGGTTAGGAACACACCTTCATTTTATTATGGCTTTCATATTACTACGGAAGGTGATACGTTTATTAGTGATAGTACACTGGTAAATTTGGATGAACCTAGCAGTGTTAAGGAAGCCATGGCAGGCCCGGAGTCTGCTAAATGGAAGGAGGCTATGCACAGCGAGATACAGTCCATGTATGACAATCAAGTTTGGAACTTGGTTGAAAATGTATCAGGCCGTAAAATAGTCGGGTGCAAATGGATCTTCAAGAAGAAGAACGACATGGAAGGAAAAGTGCATACTTATAAGGCTCGACTGGTTGCGAAGGGTTTTACTCAGACTCAGGGTATTGATTATGATGAAACCTTCTCGCCGGTAGCCAAGATTAAGTCTATTAGGGTTATGCTAGCCATTGCAGCATTTCATGATTATGAAATATGGCAAATGGATTTCAAAACCGCTTTCCTTAATGGAAAGTTGGCTGAGGATGTGTACATGAATCAGCCAGAGGGTTTTGTCAGTGCAGAGTACCCTAAATAGAGTATGCAAGCTTGAGAAATCCAGCTATGGATTAAAACAAGCATCTCATAGCTGGAATCTTAGTTTTGATGAGAAGGTAAAAGGGTTTGGCTTCTCGAGAAGTGAAGATGAGTCTTACGTGTATGTCAGAGCTAGTGGGAATATAGTTAGCTTCTTGGTACTGTATGTGGATGACATACTACTTATAGGAAATGACATCCCAACCTTGCAGGAGGTTAAGTCCTGGCTTGGGAAGTGCTTTGCTATGAAGGACCTAGGGGAGGCTGCCTATATCCTAGGGATAAGGATATTAAGAGAAAGGAGTAAAAGACTAATTGGACTTAGTCAGAGTACTTACTTGGATAAGGTGTTGAATAGGTTCAACATGCAGAATTCCAAGAGAGGAGATTTACCAATCCAAAGCAATGCTAAACTGAGTAAGACTCAGAGTCCGAGTATAGAGGCAGAGATAGCTAAGATGAGCCAACTACCGTATGCTTCCGCTGTTGGCTCGATTATGTATGCTATGACTTGTACCCGCCCTGATGTGGCATTTGCTTTGACCATGGTCAGTAGGTATCAGGGGAACCATGGCAAGGCTCATTGGACCGCGGTAAAGAACATTCTCAAGTGTCTGCGGTGGACTAAGGATTGGATCCTTACCCATGGTGGGAGTAATGACTTGAGAGTATTAGGGTATAGTGATGCTGGTTTTTAGACTGATAGGGATAACTTCCGCTCTCAGTCGGGCTGGATCTTTACCTTAAATGGAGGGGCAATTTCTTGAAAGAGTTCCAAGCAGGAGACGGTGGCTGATTCCACTTGTGAATCAGAGTATATAGCAGCGAGTGAAGCAGCAAAGGAGGCGATATGGCTACAGAACTTCATCGGAGACCTTGGAGTTGTACCAGCTATTAAAGAACCTATGGAGATTTTCTGTGACAACAATAGTGCGGTTGCCTTAGCCAAGGAACCAAGAGATCATGGCAGATCCCGACACATTGACAGAAAATATCACTTCATAAGACACAAGATTGAAGAAGGACTCCTCGTGGCAAGGAGGATATCGTCGGATGAGAATCCTGCAGATCCCCTTACGAAGGGACTGACGAGGGATAAGCATTTTCAGCATGCGAGGCACATCGAGCTGAGGGACGATATTAGTTTTACAGATTAGATAGATTTCCTGAAACTTGTAAAATGTAATCGACGTTTGATGATGAATAAAATTTTTGATTTATTTATGAGCAAAGTGTTACTATCATTGTCAATTATTTACTATTGTTTCAGTTTTGCATGTTTTGACTTCCAGAATAATTAATTTATTCAAACCTCCACAATCGGACATACGTCGGAAGTAGGTATGAATCAAGATTGTCATGAATTGGGTTTGTAGATGGCTAACGGTGTTTAGACATGGCAATGGTTGCTGCAACATTCATGAGTACTCATATGTTATGAGTATTGGTATAAACCCACGCTCACTTGTATCACTTCATGGAATTTATCTCGAGTGATCGTGAGACGATAATATCATATAAGTCTTCAAACCTAGAGATATGAGTTGTTACCTATGAGTTGGTTGTGCATTGATTGCACGAAACCGCATCAGTAACTTGATGTTGTAAAACGTGCCTTTATGTACAATTCAACAAGTAGTAGAACAAGCATATGAGTCAAAGTTTATCTGTTCCTTCTAGAAATAGAAGCGATGTCTGGGCCCCTCGATGATTTTGTGTTGACCCATGTATCGGGCCCGGTCAGAACTAAAATGATGTGTTTAGGGAAGTTCTTAGTCAAACAAATCGGAAATCGAGAAACAACTGCCAGAAAATAAGCAAGACATAGTTCCATGTGTTTGTCCGGCTGATATCAAGAGAACAGAGGATTATATGATCAGTTTTCTTAAAATGGCGCTTCATAGTTCGACGGAGTTTTCGATAGCTACAATTGCTGGTTGGTTCCTGAAGTTATATAGGCAAATATAGTTATTAGACTTATCCAAGTGGGAGTCTGTTGGATAAGGTGTCTAAGTCCATAACTTATTTGGTATATACTTGACCCGACCGGCATGGTCCATTTGGGTTGCATCTCATCCAAACTATTTATGGATAATTTTATGAGAGTTATACACATATGTTTATTAATATATTATAAGTTATAATATATTAATATGAAGTTATGTTATTTAATTAGTATTAGTCTTAAATTAATTATGAATTAATTTAGAGATTAAAAGGAAGACTAATTAGATTATGGGCTATTGGTTTTATATGGTGTGGGCTAACACTCATTTGTTAATGGGCTAGGATTTGATGGAAGTCCATGGATGATCCATGGAGCTTTTAACCCATGGATCCTTGGAAAGGAAAATTCATGGATTATTAGGGTTTCACCCTAACCATGTACACTATATAAGCATGCTTATGGTGCATGAAAAGTAAACTAGTGAACTAGTGTGTGTGTGCTTGTGTGTGGCCGAAAATATACAAGTGTGTATACTCTCTCAAAGTTTTCCAAGAGTTTGTGGTGTTTTGTGATTCCATTTGAGGCATTCACACTATTGGTGCTTGGCCCTCAAACTCCATAAGAACCAAACTCATCAAAAAGGTATGTAATCTCTTCTAACGTTTTATGTTGAAATGTTCCCCATGCCATGTTAGATAGGTTATAAACCTTGGAAAATTATTATTTTGCATGTATTTAGACAAACATAGATCCAAGGTTTATTAGGGTTGCATGCACACTTAGGAAGTGTTAGATTGCTCAAAACCCAACAAGAGCAGCATAAGGAGCATCTTCGACAAATTTTTGGGGTTTTAAGGCATGAACGACTTTATGCCAAGTTCTCAAAGCACGAGTTTTGGTTACCAGAGGTCCAATTCCTTGGTCACCTCGTTAACCAAGATAGGATTTCGTTTGATCCGACCACGATCGACAATGTGATGCAGTGGGAGGTTATGAAATCTCCCTCGAAGATCAGAAGTTTCTTGGGTTTGGTAGGGTACTATCGCAGATTTATTTAGGACTTATCCAAGATTGTGGTACCCCTCACTCGTATGACGAGGATGGTGGTGGATTTCTGATGGGGCTCTGAGCAGCATTCAACATTTTAGACTCTTCAAAAGAGGTTATGTGAGGCCCCGGTATTAAACCTCTTGTAGGGAGTCGAGGATTTGTTGGTATTCTCTGATGCATCCATCACCGGCTTAAGGTGGTCATAATACAGAAAGGACATGTGAATGCTTATGCTTCGCGTCAGCTGAAGCCACATGATTCTTGATATTTCACACATGATATGGACTTGGGGGTAGTGGTGTCCGCCCTTAAGAGTTTGAGATATCCGATGGACCACCTGAACCTGAACATGAGGCAACATAGGTGGTTGGACGTGGTCAAGGATTTTGACTGCGAGATCCTTTACCGTCCAGGTAAAGCGAATGTGCTGGTGGATGCTTTGAGCTACAAATCGGCTGGATATTTGGTAGGGTAGATGTCTGTGAGGAAATCATTTGATTCTACGCTTTTGGGTTTGATCAAGTAGGCTCAGTTTGAGGGACTTCGGAAGGAGAACTGGAAGCATGAAAGGATTAGAGGTGAGATTGAAAAATTTGTCACAAATAGTCGAGGGTTATTGACCCGGTGTGGTCGGGTATGATTTCCAGTTTCTAGTGGGGTCAGGCAGTATGTTAAAGGAGGCTCATAAGTCTCGCTTCTCTACACACCCGAGAGCCACAAAGATGCATCTGGATTTGAGATTAAGCTACCAGTGGCCGTGTATGAAGAAGGAAATAGTCTGGTATGTTCAGAGATGCTTGACCTATAGGACGGTCAAGGCTGAGCATCAGAGGCCACATGGCAAGCTGCAACCTTTGGAGGTTTCCATGTGGAAATGGTAGCAGATCATGATGGATTTTATAACCATATTACCAAAGACGACAAAGTTTTATGATGCTATATGGGTCATCGTGGATCAATTGACCACGGGTGCCCCCTTTTTCGCCATCCGGGAGAGCTCTTCGGCCAAAACGTTGGCCAATATTTATGTCCCAAAGATTTTTGCTCGTCATGGGGTTCCGGTATCCATTATTTATGACTGGGATGTTCAGTTCATTTCCCATTTCTAATAGAACTTCCATGAGGAATTGAGCACAAGGTTGCATTTAGGACTACTTATCATCTGCAGATCTACAAATAGAGTGAGCAGGCAATTCAGACCCTTGAGGATATGTTTCGGGCCTATGTTATTGATTTTCGTGGGAGTTGGAATTCCTACCTACCTCTTGCAGAGTTCTCATACAACAACATTTATCACTGCAACAATGGTGTAACACCCGTATGTGCGAGCTAGTCAATTTAGAGGCAATAAGTGTCGAAAATGAATTTTCGGCAAAAGATTATTTAGAATAATTAATCTTAACCAATTTGTAGAATATGTCTAAAGGTTTCCGTACATATAAAGAACGCCAAAATTCGAGTTATAACAAAGAAGTTATGGTCGGTCGAACTTTCACGGAAAAACCGACATGACACCGGGAAACGTAAAATAATGAATTTACGATAGAAGAATTTTTGGCCTTAGTAATATAGATCAATGTAGTAGTATACATTAAACCGAGAGCGTCCATAAAAAGAACGCCCAAATATGACTTTGTATGAGGAAGTTATGATTTTTCGAAGTTTCGACTTAGCAGTGTACGACTCGAAACTCGAATTTTAGTTCAAGCGGTTTTTGGCGTAAGCGATCTAAATGAAATTTGAAGAACCCATTAGTAGGAACTCAATGGTAAAAAGATAGACGAAAACGGAGTCCGTATGAAGGAGTAATGAACTCTTCGCGGTCATTTAACAATCTAATCTCCTCGTACTATTAAATTTAAGATCAGTCGAGAAGTAGCCAACGGAGTCTAACTGAAAGTTTTAGATCTTGTTTTTAGCTACGCGTGGAAAAAAAGAACGTCACAAACGGAGCTCGTATGCAAAAGTTATGAATTTTTGAAAATCGGCTGATTTCTACCCTATGTGCGATGCCACGTGTCAGCACCAGGCTGTGCCTGGCTGTAGCCAGCCTTTTTCACGACGTGAGCACCTTAAACTCACGACGTGAGTGACCCTCCAGCCCCTATAAATAAGAGGTGAAGCCCTCTTCATTCGTCACACCTCCCATAACTTCCCTCTCTCTCTCTAGAACTTCTCTGTAGCCCGAAACCCCCTGAAAAGCCTAGGGAACATCCCTAGCACGAGGCGGAAGCCCCGGAGTGCCTGATGGATCTGAGAAGAAGACCCTTTTGGCTTGGGAACGCTGCTCCAGCAAAGCCTGATTTTAAGAAATAGCCGATGTAAGTGAGCTGCGCCTACCCTAACTTTAGTAAAGCTTTTGTTTCAAAATAGTAATGTTATTTGGGACTTATAATAAATTTTTGGGCTATTATTATGAGTTATATAAGTTTCATTATAATATTTTTTAACCACTGGCAGTGCGGGGGATCCGGTTTGGAGGGTCGCTTGGGTTGCTGGATTCAGAAGTGCTTATATGCCAAAATGATCCTGCCCTCCGGTGTTCCATGTCTGGCCTCATCTGTATATAGTGGGTGAAAAGTATTGTGTTAACGCTTATATAATAGTAATAATAGCTAGACTATTAATTAGACGTGGTTAACCTTACACTAAACCCTAGTGATATTGATACTAGGTTTTGTCTAGGAAAATTATTTTAAGAGTAACGAAGTCCTGTCCGAGTTCCATGTCACCACCAAATTAGGTGAGTGCATAGTTACTTTCATCTTACACATAGATATGAAGTATTTAATATAAATTGCATGCTATGTGTGCATATTATGTTTATACTTGATATTTATGCTGGATGAACGTTTTTATACATGTTTTAAGTGATTTAAACTGTATACGTATTTTATATCTACAAATATATTCGGTATAACACAGGTAGATGAATGATGAGAGATAAAAGATGATGTGAGTAAACATTTCCAACTATAAAATCAGTGCCCAATAAATAAACATCGGCAGCTATGGACTTAGTGCCTATTGGCAAACGATGGCAGCTATGGACTTAGTACTTATTAGGTAAACACATGTACCTATGGACTTAGTACTTGTTAGGTGTTGGTAGCTATGGCTTAGTACCTGGTAGCTATGGGCTTAGTACCTGTTAGATAAACGTTGCTAGCTATGAAGTTAGTACCTACACTGGTAGCTATGGATTTAGTACCCGATGAATGAACTTTTGCAGCTATGGAATTAGTGCATTGGCAGCTATGGACTTAGTGCCGGTCTTATAATCCTGGAAGCAAGGGACTTCAGAATGAACAAATAGATGACTCTTAGGGTAGACCCTTGAGAGTAATGAAGATAATGGGGATGGGTAAATGGGGTTGATTGTTTGTTGTTTAAACATAATAATTATATTATTGTGGGTTGAAAACCCTATGTACTCACCAGGTTTCCCAACCTGACCCACTCAAGCTTATTTGTATCATAGGTGTTGATACCAAGCTACTTTACACTGAGAAATTTGAAAGAGATGTAGATCACTATTGTAAATAAATGTAAGTTATGTTTATGCTTATGTTTCTGTATTGATGATGACATCCCAATGTTTTGAAACTGAATAAAAATACATTTCCTTGAAAATGCTTTGATAACGTATTTATTATGTTTTCTGGGAACGAATTACGCACCATTTTTATTAGAAGAGGCACTCTGATTTTTATAAAGCATAAACAAAATCGGTCTTTTCTGATCGTGATAATGAAATGTCACAATTGGTGCTCCACCTTTTGAGCTCTTATATGGTCGGAGATTTCGTACCCCTATTTGTTGAGGGGATGTTGGTCATGGGGTTATCGAAAGGACAAAAGTAGTCCTTCAGAACATGGAGCTTATTCTGTAAATCAGGCAGAGACTGCAAACCGCTCAGAGTCGGCAGAAGATTTATGCCGACCGACGTCAATCCGAGTTGGAGTTTCAGGTTGGTGATATCATATTTATGAAGGTATCACCTTGGAAAGGTGTGATACCCTTTAAGAAGAAGGGGAAATTGGGTCCCCGGTATATTGGAAGTTTTGGAGTGGTTCCCAGGGTTGGCAAGGTTACTTATAGGTTGGATCTACCTGAAGAGATCAATCAGATTCACATTACTTTCCATGTTTTGCAGTTGCAAAAGTCTGTATTGGATGAGGATGCAGTGGTTTCCTTGGACGATATCCAGGTCGATGAGAGCCTGAACTATGTTGAGTGGCCAGTAGCTATTTTGGAAAGAAAGATGAAGGTCTTCCATAACAAGGAGATACTGTTGGTAAAGGTATGATGGTAGCGTCGAAGAGGCTCCAAGTGGACTCCGAGGCCGGATGCTGAGATGCGGGAGCATTATCCTGAGCTATTCGCCATATCAGACTTCAAGGACGAAGTTTAGATCAAGTGGGGGAGAGTTGTAACATCCCGATGATAAGTTACTTCTAATTTCAACTCTTTAATTCATTTGGTCCCAAATTTAAATAAATGTATGCAAAAAGGGCCTTAACGACATTATGGTAATCTGAGGGTTCAGAGTATGCCATCTGTACGTGGTGTATGGTTACCGTACTATGGTGCGCCCTAGTATGTTGTTCGCACATCATTGTACTATGGTTACCGGACTTGCAAAATGAGCAAACCCTAATTTTTAGGGTTTGGCTGGTATTTTAGCATCCTTATGGCCTGATTTCCCCTTACCTCATCAGCCTCCACCCTCTCATTCGTGTTTGTAACCCTAGTTCTCCCTGAAAAGCGATTTCTAGCCTAAAAGGGTGTGTTTGTATTCTTAGAAGAAGGAATGAAGGAAGCCAAACTCATCATGGAAGAGTGAATCACTTTGGATCTGGGACTTACTCTTCATTTGCAAGTCTTAAAAACTATAAAGCTTGGAACTTTGTCTTTCATTCATGTAAATCTAGAAATGGGCATTTTAGTGATGCTTTTTGGTCCTAGATGTCTTATCTTGAGCATGCCATATTCTTGATGATTTGAATTGTCCTTTTAGAGCCTACGAGGCGTCCTAAGTCATAAAAATGAAATCCCAATGGTTAATTTTTCTCCATGCATCTTGTGGAAGGTCTTACTGCTGGATTAGGTCTCTAAGCCCGTAAGTATATTTGGTATGTACTTGACGTGGTTGTAGCATGGTCCTTTGTTGGTTGCCTCCACCAAAGCAACTTCACTTGATGAATAATGGAGAAAGAGGATAAATATGATTTACTAATATATTTTTTCAATAATATATTAAAAGAGAAACAATATTATCTAATTAACATTGGTCAAGAATTAATTTAGAATCAATTTTGTGGTCAAACCAAGTTAATTGAATTAAAGGGACTAATATTGTAATTATGTGATAATTGCAATATGGGCTGAGGACCCCTAAAGATAGGGGTGCACGAAATCCTTATGGAAGCCCACTAGATTTCATCCATGGTAGGGATTCTGGAAGATTCATGTGGGCTGCTTAGGGCTTAAGCAACCTGATTAGGTATTTGACTGAAACCCTAATTCTTCAGCTATATAAGGACACCCTTAGCATCCCAAAATCGACCACTGAACCCTAAGAAGGATAGCCAACCGAATTTTGGGCCTCCTCCCTCTCTCTTAATATTCACCAATTACTCTTGGTGTTTGTGATCCATTAGAGGCATCACATTTGACGTTCTATGTTCTCAAAGGTTGAAGATTATCAAGCTAAAATCAAAGGTAACAAGGTAACATTCTAACTTGTTTATTAGATGTAATTTTTGTTTTTTTTATGCTAGCTATAGGGTTTATAAGCTTTGGATGATTATTGCATGTACATTTAAAAAAACCGAGATCCAAAGCTTTAGGGTTTGTATGTGCACCATAGGATTAATGTATTTCACATAACCCAACATTGGTATTAGAGCCTATGTCGTTTTTCTTTTGTATTTGATGTATAGCTAAATTGTTCAAATCTGAAAAGTCGAAAAAATTTCCTCTGACTGATGAACTCGTAGAGTCACCTAATGAACTCGACTAGTCAGGGCTACTCGACGAGTCCAGTCTGTGACTCAGCGAGTCGGCTCGTCTGTTGGCAGTTTTTTCGTTATTTTGAATATAATTGGGTTGGCATAATTACCATAAACGTTTTTAATTGATAAAATCCGATTTTTTCAATATGGTATTGATTATCCTCATCCAATTAGAAGATAATTGTTAAATAATAAGATAATTACTTGTTTATATGATAAAATAAATTATTTGTACTATTTAATATGAATTATCTTACCATAAATTGAATTAGGTCAAATTTAGATAATCACCAATTATTTGATTAATTAAATTGTTTAAAATTTGATCCAAAAGGTTTTGAAAATTTCAAAACATGACATCAAGTTTCAGAATTTAAATTTTTTATTAATAGTTTTAATTTTGAATTATTTAAATTCTAAACCCTAGAATTTTACAAGTTTAAAATTCAACCCTTATACTATTATAATATTATAAGATTAATTATATATATATATATATATATATATATATATATATATGTATAAGATAACTAGTCTTATCGTTAGTAGGCGTCATTCACGAAGCCAATCTATAAGGGGAGGTATAAGGTTACTGCCTATAAAATGGTGGTTTAACGGGTGTCTACTCTCACCTACTGCTTCCTTGATTGGTGGAAGGTCGTTAGCCGAACGGGTAGGATAGGGCAACTAATTCCTCATTAATAAGTATCATGAACTATAATGTTACTAAATGTTTTTATAAATTCCCAATCTTAGTTGCTTTAGGAAAAAATGTGAAAATGATGCTATTCCATGAAATTGCCATTTGCACCTTGCCGAGTTGTTAGTGAAGCGTGCGTGGATAACCGACACACTTATTTGGGACTAGCAACGGTGGAAAAGGGTAGCTCGATGTTTATGATAGATCAATGGAACGTGTGTGGTTAACCGGCAAATTGATTAGGTGGTAATGACATCGAGAGTACCAAGTACATTTTCATGGTAATTTACACCTTGTTTGTGATCCTCGGAATCGCAGTCCAAACTTCAATGGCATATCAAGATTTGAACATGCCATTGAAAAGTTCATTGAATTTCAAAAGAATCAAGGAATTTCAATTCGTATAAAACTCAATTGTCTTTTTCATTTTTCATGGTGGAAATTGGTAAATCGTCATTTACCTACCTTTAAATTATTTGCAATTAGATTACGACACCCTTCTTTTGAATTGTAAATAATTGTGTTGGTTCCTAGCCCTAATTTCGCATTTAGGTGTTAAATTGTGGATTCTCATCTAATTTAAACTTTTTCTCTTTTCTTTTTCAGATCTCTACTAAAAAAATGCTTATAGCTCAAGCCCTTTTGGCTCATTCTTAGTCATGAACTTGTGTGGGAGGGTGATATTTGATGGGTCGAATTTTAACGATTGGATCCTGAACATCCGCATGGTCACCCGCTACGATGACAAAGAGTAGGTGCTCGACAAGGAGCTAAAGGAGATTGTAAGTCCCCAAATTGCTTGTGTATCAATCAGATCCAATTGATGGTGTGGAATCCCAATCAATTGGATGATGTCAGATCAAATATAAAAGAGAGGAGAAGAAGAATTAAGATGAATCTATGAGGTATTGAATGAATATGATTGATGCTCCTTACAATAGATTCTCTCTCACACACACTTCTTCTCTCTAATTTTCTCTCTCTTCTCTAGCCATCTCTTTTCTTAACCATACACTCCCACATGCACTGCTCTATTTATATGGACCTCGGGCCATACACATGTGTATAGCCGCACACACAAACCGCAAACACATACAATATTACATAAAAATATATTTTTCCTAGAAAAGCAAAGTATAAACCATATTTTTGACCCAACAATCTCCCCCTAGGTTTATAGCTTTCTTTTCTAATTGACCCAACTGATGGGTTTTAGCCATATGAACATTCCTATGTGCACATGCAAAACCTAATGCTTGGATCCAGGTTTCTCTAATTAAACATGCATTGAATCTAAGACTTCTAATGGCTAATAGACTATAATAACATAAGAAATCAGAATTAGAAGTTTACCTTGAATCACTTGCTTGATCTTCTTGTCCTTGGAGCTTTAGAGTCACAATTGTCACTCCTCTAACGGCTTACAAACACCAACTAGCAAGAGGATGATTTGAGAGAGAGGAGAGGGAAGTGAAAATCGGCCAGGGTTTCTTTCTAAAGCACAAGTGCCGATTTCCTTAACCCTTGGGGTCCTTTTATACTTGTAAGGCTCCTAGGGTTTCACCCTTAAACCCTAATTGGATAACTTAGGCCCTAAGCAATCCAATACCCTAATAGATAAGCCCTTGGACGAATTCTAAGCCTATCCTAAGCCTTAGAAATCGTCCCCCCTTATCCTTAAGGGATTTATAGCCCAAAGTACAACTATCAATCAATTGACAGTTTATACCCCTTTGAGCATTCTAACACTCCTAAGTGTACATGCAACCCTAAATACCTTGGATCTATGTTTTTTCTATTATACATGCAAATAAGAACATCCAAGTTATTATCCTAATCTAGCATACAAATCAATGAATGTAACAAGATAGAATACATACCTTTTGATGTAGCTTCATGTCTTCAAGCTTTAAGAGCTTAGCCCCAATAGTGTTGAAGCCTCAAGTGGAATCACAATCACCAAAACACTTAGAATAGCTTGAGAGAATTCTACAACTCATGAAATCGGCTAGCCCTTTCACTTCATACTCTAGTGGCCGATTTTGGTCAAGAATAAGATGCTTATATAGTTAGGGTTACACCATGTAAACCCTAATTGACATGGCCTTTCATTTCCATGATCCATGGGTACAAATACACCATGGAGCATCCATGGACCATCCTATGGGTTTTAGCCCAACTTGATTATCCATGGAGCATTAGCCCACTATACAAGTATGGATGATTTACACAATCAACCCATATATTTAATTAGTCTTCTTTTGATCACTTAATTAATCCTAGATTAATTCTTGATCAATACTAATTAAATAATCTTATTATTCTTATTATTAATATACTAGAACTTATAATATATTAATAACCATAAGTGTCTTATTTCTCTCATTATAGTCTATCCAAGTGCATGATGCTATGCAACCCAAATGGACCATGCCGGGTCGGGTCAAGTCTTACCAATTATAGTTATGGACTTAGACATTAATCCAACAGTCTCCCACTTGGATAAGTTTAAATCTAATATTACGTATGACTTCAGGAACCAACCGGCAATCGTAGCTCTCAAAAGCTTCTGTCGAACTCTGACCTTGTAGATGAACTCTGACCTTTGTCAGTGACTTGTCTATTAGATAAGGGATCATATATTCCTCCATTCTAGATATCATATGGACTGAGACATGGGTTATAATCATTCTCTCTGTCCATTTGTTGTTTCCCGATTTGCGATTTATGACAACTGACTAATTGAACAAATCAAATCAGTCCTGGCCCGGCCGAGCACTTCCATTTGTCATCATCAAATCATCGAGGGGCCCACAGATATCGCTTTTATCCCGAAGGTAAAAGGAACGGATAAACTTCGACTCATATGGCTTGTTCTACTACTTGTTGAATCATACACAAAGGCATGTTTTATAACACCGAGTTACCGTATGCGTTTACGTGCAATCAATGTACTATCAACTCATAGTAACAACTCATATCTCTAGGTTTGAAGAATATAAGATATTATTGTCTCATGATCACTCGTGATAAAATCCATGAAGTGATTCCAATGAGCGCGGGTTGAATCCAATACTCAGAACTTATGAGCACTCATGATTGTTGTAGCCTTGTCCAACACCTTAGACCTCTACAACCCATCATGACAGTCTTAATTCATATCTACTCCAACATATGACCGACTGTGGATGGTTTGAATAATTTAGTCATTCCGGAAGAATAACCTAGTTTATTCGGGAAGTCAAAACATGCAAAGTGAAACACAATAATAATTGAATCCAATATGGTATCAACCCTTTGAACATAAATAAAACACCTTTTATTTATCACCATATGATTACACATTATTCATTGTATACTGTTTCAACTATCAACTTTATTCTTGAATTTAAAACAATAGTTGTCCCATGCTCCAAGCATGTACACTATGTTTTCTTAAACACTAGTCATGCCATTCACCAAGTATGCATACTATGTTTGTCTATGATCTTTACTTTGTGAACTAGGTCAATTGAACATTACTTCAATGATTCTCTTTTCACACTCCCAAATCCTTACCGCAATTGCAAGAATTCCAAATTCATGCCATTTACTGAAATCTGTTAGATTCTAAACTTATATGCATTGGTCCTCTTGTAATGATTATGCACAAAGTCATAAAGACTTGACAACAAACATTACAGAGCATTCCAAAGGAGATCAGTTCCTTGGAAACATCCTTCTTGCATTAAGTTTCCTTAATCTTACACAGATTGACAAATCTTGACTTTGAAACATTTCCAGATTCCATTTTGACTTATCACTTCTGAACAAGAGTTGCCTCCTTACAGATTATGTCAATATGGTCCTTCCAGAATTATCACTATACTTCCAACTGTCCTTGAGCAACCAATCTTTGGTAAACCTTAGATTCTCCTCGACAATTGTTTAATCCTTTTAGTCATAGCCAGTTCTAAACCTATTCCCTTCTTAATGCCCCAGGCATTTGGAAAATTTTAGAACGGATGAATATAGCACATGTAATCGATCCTATGTCTTACATAAAGACTAAACCAGTCTTTTGCTATAATATGTCCATTTCAATTTGCCAAGTTCTCATAATTCAGATTATGAAAATGGATGCCGTAATCATAATCGAATTTTAGAACACAAATAATGGACCCATATACAGAATTTCCTTATGTTGAGCCATTCCAACATGAAATTCATATATATATCCTTGACTAAATGATTAAAAACTCACAATCTAAGCTTATAGATTTGAGATAAAGTATAATTTCCTCTCCCTTAATTATAGCAAAACAACTTTTTCCCAATTGAAACTTTTGTTTTCTATAATTAACATTGCTAACTTGCAATACTTATCATAATTATCATGCTCTCACTAACATGATGATTATTAGCATAACACTTATGCTCCCACTAGCTTTGACATGTACTCAGAAATCAGCTGACTTTCTCACCAAAGTTCAGATTTCTGATACAAGATTGTTTTGATAGAACTTTATCAAAATCATACACCTTTCCTTAGATAGCTCATGGGTGTGTCTAAACAATTATGAAGAGGTATGCCGTAATCATAATGGTTAGACCTTTTTGCCACTTTTCACAAGTCCATATTAGTGTGCCGGTTAACCACACACGCTCCACTAACGACTTTGAGAATGCAAATATCACAATTGCTATCTTGATAAAATCTACTTAGTGAAAGTGTTTCCTCACCATCATTTTCATGAATCGGAGAGAAACCTTATGACACTTAGATTTAATGGTGTATGTGTTCTTATCCATGTGAATTGTCAAAACCATAGACACAAGACAAGGATGATGACAAATCCAAAACCATATGGATTGAACTCAATCTTGGTTTCTTGCCACCTGGCAGCTCAAGGGCCTGCCATTGCTTCCAAGTTGTTGTGCAACAAATTGAGAACTCTAAGAACTCATATGCAAAGCCAACTTTAACTGGAATGGGCACAGAATATGTCAACACGATAGGTTATAAACCTCAAGTCGTGTGCTAGTGAAGGACTTCAGGTTCTATTCTTGATTAGTTCTTGAGACTTTCAAGACCTTTAAGACTCCCACTGTCCTCTTGACCTATAAGACTCCCTTGTCAAATATCCAAGAGATAGTGTGGATTCTAATCAAGACAAACACTTTACCCAATTGGCCTAAGTTGGTCTTTGTTTTATCCAAAACATCACAACTTACCAATTTCAAATGTACAAGAGTAGAAAACTTTTACTCTTACATTTGACAAGTGTTTTAAACCTTCTTTAAGACATGTCACTCAAATGACAATCTTGGAGTATGACTCTAAGACTTATATTGGAACGAAGTATGACTCATCTTCTTGATTTAACCATTTCAACAATTCAAGATCCCTCTTCTTAGTCATAAGAATGCACTAAGACTTCCTTAGAGAACTAATTGTGCTATGGTTTCTTAATCATTAAGATGATCACAAAACTGATACTAAAGTACTCTCCCATCTTTTCAGATTTGAGAAACTTTTATCCTTCTGCCTAATTTGATTCTTCTTATTCGCTCTGTCATACATTGAAACCTTTTCCAATGTCTCAGAGTTACACTTAAGCTTGTAAGTATAATCATATTTACTGAACTTAAGTAAATCATGACGAATAGTCTTATCAATCTTTTGTGGTGGACTTAATCAGTGCACAAGACTATGTACTCGATCCCTTAGTCCATTACTTGACTCACACATCCATGTGAACAAGTAATTAGTCTTAATTTTTCCAAAACTTGAAAGTTCTCATTCATCGTGCTATATAACTTGCATGATTCCAAGTCCCGGTCCAAATGAAACTTGGGTGATGAGAACCTTTCCTTATTTGGTAAATATAGACATTACCACAAATGAAAGAATCAACTTTATATTTCCACTCTTGCTCTTAATGGAATCATATAAGCAACAATTTTTCCTCAAAAGCCATTGTAAGGATATTTTAAAATAAATAAAATCAAAAAATTTTCTTTTATTTTAAAACTTTGTGGAAAAACTTATCCTTACAATCCATATGAAAACTTGTTGTTATCTATTCCTAAGCAATATCTCATAACTCCTAAGAAGTAGCTCAAGAATCCGATCTTCAAACTATGCGATAGAAATCCATCTACGCCATCAGATTCAGCATATTCTTTCTTTAAGTTTCTTCACCTTTCTTTGATTCTTAAACCATCACCATGTGACCCAGTCACATCATGTATCAGGAATCTCAGAATAGAAACTTAACAGAGTTAGATAGTGGACTTTACCTGAAGTAGAGTCAAACTTGTTGACTTTAACATCCTTAGGTAAATTTGGCAGCTTCGCAACCAATGCCCCTTCCTTTGGCAATATAAACATATGGACCCTTTGATAATGGTACACGTGACTATCATAGACTTAGCTTTTCTCTTTACCATTTGGTCAACCGAGTTGACTATGGCCGATCCCTTTCCATTGGGAAGAGAATGCTTTCCGGGATTTCCTGTGTCACTATTGTCAATGTCCATCAAGTTTTAAGAAAGTTGATCTTAACAAATAGATAAGATCATTAAGGGTCCTGTCATAGTCTGTTTCATAGGTGTCCCAAAGGAACTCACTATGTGACTTAGAAAGTGATTGAACCACCAACTTTCTCAAGACTTTGACACCCAACTCTCCCGGCTTGTCAATATGTGACTACATCTCCAAGACGTGACCACACCTAGACCTTGCCTTGCCAATAGGGCCTGAGTGACCTTAAACTTTTTCAAGGACTTGTGGGTTGGGGAGAATAATTGGAGGAGGAGAAAGAAGTATGATATCCATGGGACATCATCTTCATTATGAAACCTTGTTTCAAGAGATTTGGGAAGATCATAGGTGTCTAAACCAGACATCTTTTGGGAGATATTCAAGATAGTTGATTTTAAGTCCTTAATATGACACCCAATATGAAATATTAAGGCTAGGACCCAACAAACTATTTTATAACTTAGAAGAGGTATGCCGTAATCCAAGCTATAAAATATTTGAAGGTAGGTGAATGACGATTCACCAATTTCCACCAAGATAAACGAAATGTATTATTAGGTTTTAATTGGTTTTGAAACTCCTAGATCTTTGAGATTCATTGAACTGTTCAAAGGTATGTTTCAATCTCGAGTGTGCCCTTCAGGTTTTGTGATTGGGATGCCGAGGATCACAAAACAAGGTGTGAAGTAACCATGCAAATTACTTGGTACCCTTAAGTGTTTACCCCTCAATCGATGTGCCGGTTAACCACACACGCTCCATCGATACTATGATAAACATTAAGTCACCCTTTACCTACCTTGTTAAGTCCAAGTTAGTGTGCCGGTTAACCACACACGCTCCACTAACCGACTTAAACAAAGTGCAAAGTGCAATTTCATGGATTAGCACCTTATTCACATTTTCCTAAGTAACTAAGATTGGGTATTTATAAGTGTTTAGTTACTTAGTATTTATCATTAATACTTTTAATGAAGGGAGAATTATAGTCATGTCAAACCCGTTCGACTAACGAGCCTCCACCAGTCAAGCAAGCGGTGGGTGAGAGTGGACACCCATTAAGTTGCCATTTTATAGGCAACAACCTTATACCCACCTTATAGACCGGCTTCGTGAATGAGGCGTACTAGCGGTAAGACTGACTTTACTCTTATACATATATATATTATTAACTTATAATATTATAAAGTATAAGGGTTGAATTTTAACTTTTAAAATTCTAAGGGATAACTTGGAATTAAAATATTCATAAGGAACACTTTTCAAATTCCAAAACTTGAGGGCAAGTTTTGAAACTATTCAAAACTAATTAATTCCATAACTTATGTGTTTAAAGTAGTTTTAATCCAAAAACTCTTCAAGTTCCATAACTTGAGGACAAGTTATGAAAGACTTTAAACTAATAAAAGAACTAACTTTTTCTTTATTTTATAACTTATGGATTTAATTATGGTTACATATTTTTCTTTTAATGAAGTGACTCTTGAACTTCCATAACTTGAGGACAAGTTATGGAGTCATAAAATTTATTCAATGACACAAGACTCTTCATTTTGTAACCATTGCCAACTCTTATGAATTTTATGAGTCTTTACTGTGACTCTTCATGTAGCTTGAGGACAAGTTACACAAACACATTTTATACTCAACTCTTAGATTAAAATGGATTGAAAACAACTATTTCAATTAACTTTTCTATTAATCTAAGCATCTATTAATCTAAGCAACTCATAAGTACAAGATAATTCAAATCAAACTTTTTCATGTAATTAGTCTAAACCTTAAACTAATACAAAACATGAATCTATTGACAATTATCTTTGAAAATGGATTAGCATGAACATTACCACATCAAAAACAAGTTTATAAGTTCAAAAACAACATAGGGTAATGTTCCTAGTCCATTTTTAGCCAAAAAACTCGAAAATATGTTGTCTGGGGGTTCAACTCGTCGAGTGCATGAACCAACTCGGCGAGTTGGATCGAATTGATCACATTTTAGGAATGGACTCGCCGAGTCCTCTGATGGACTCGCCGAGTCTGATGATCAGACAGCACCAAATTCGTTTTTTCAGCTTCTATTGCAGGTATAACAAGAAAACAAGCCTAGGCTCTGATACCACTGTTGGGTTTTGAGCATTCTAACACTCCTAAGTGTACATGCAACCCTAAATACCTTGGATCTATGTTTTCTCTATTATACATGCAAATAAGAACATCCAAGGTATTATCCTAATCTAGCATACAAATCAATGAATGTAACAAGATAGAATACATACCTTTTGATGTAGCTTCATGTCTTCAAGCTTTAAGAGCTTAGCCCCAATAGTGTTGAAGCCTCAAGTGGAATCACAATCACCAAAACACTTAGAATAGCTTGAGAGAATTCTACAACTCATGAAATCGGCTAGCCCTTTCACTTCATACTCTAGTGGCCGATTTTGGTCAAGAATAAGATGCTTATATAGTTAGGGTTACACCATGTAAACCCTAATTGACATGGCCTTTCATTTCCATGATCCATGGGTACAAATACACCATGGAGCATCCATGGACCATCCTATGGGTTTTAGCCCAACTTGATTATCCATGGAGCATTAGCCCACTATACAAGTATGGATGATTTACACAATCAACCCATATATTTAATTAGTCTTCTTTTGATCACTTAATTAATCCTAGATTAATTCTTGATCAATACTAATTAAATAATCTTATTATTCTTATTATTAATATACTAGAACTTATAATATATTAATAACCATAAGTGTCTTATTTCTCTCATTATAGTCTATCCAAGTGCATGATGGTATGCAACCCAAATGGACCATGCCGGGTCGGGTCAAGTCTTACCAATTATAGTTATGGACTTAGACATTAATCCAACAATTAATTCCTTATTAATTTATGACTTATATTAATCAAATAATAATATTATTATTCCTTATATCATTCTCATAATATATTATTAATATTACTTCTCTCATAATAAATCATCCTGTCAAGTTGCTATAGTGAAGGCAACCCAAAAGGACCATGCACAACCGGGTCAAATACTTGCCTAATATAGTTGCAGCCTTAGACACTGTTCCAACAGTCTCCTACTTGGATAAGTCTAGTAACTATATACAAGTATAATCCGATTAGCAATCGTAGCTCTCAAAGACGCTTTCAAACTCTGATCTAATCAATCTTTTCCTTTAGATAAGGGATCGTACATTCCTCTGTTTAGATATCATGCTGACAATTCTATGGAACCAATTTGTCTAGAATTTGGTTTCTCGATCTCTGATTTATTTGACATAGAATTTAATCGAACACATCAATTCAGTTCTGATCGGGCCCAACACATAAGTCAAATCAAATCATCGAGCGGCCGAGATATCGCTTTTACCCTCTTAGGATAAAAGTAACATATAAACTTCGACTTATATGCATTTACTCATTCATTAATCAACTATACACAACAATGCATTTTATAACATTAAGTTACTGATGCGGTTTCGCATTATCAATGTACAACCAATTAACAAATAACAAACCATATATCTTGGTTTTAAGACTATATGATATTATCGTCTTGCGATCACCCTTTTTATCATATTCCATAAGGTGATTCCAGCAAGCGCGGGTTTATTTCAATGCTCAAAACTAGTTCGTAAGCACTCATAAACGTTGCAGCAACCTTTTGCTATGTCTAATACCATTTAGACAATCTACACACCAATTCATGACAATCTTCATTCATATCTACTTCCAACATATGAGCGATTGTGGACAATTTGAACAATTCTATTATTCTTAATAAACTCAATTATTCTGGAAGTCAAAACAAGCAAAATGAAACAATAGTTAAACAATTAACATAAGACAGCAACATTACTCATAAATAATACTCTTTTATTTAATCATCAAATGTTAATTACATTTATCTATTACACGTTTCTACTACTATCTAATCTATACTAATATCATCCTTCAGCCCAATACTCCTAGCATGCTGCAAGTGCTTAACCCTACTCAGTCCCTTCGTAAGCGGATCTGCTGGGTTATCTTCTGATTATATCCTCTTCACTACAAGTTGTCCTTCTTCTACATGATGTCTAATAAAGTGATATTTACTGTCGATATGTTGAGATCTACCATGATCCCTCGGTTCCTTGGTCAAGGCAATCGCTCCTTCATTATCACATAAAATCTCCATGGGCTCCTTTATGGCAGGTACAACCCCAAGATCACCGATGAAGTTCTTTAACCATATTAACTCCTTTGACGCTTCGCTCGCTGCAATGTACTCTGATTCACACATTGAATCAGCTGCAGTTTCCTGCTTGGAACTTTTCCAAGACACTGCTCCTCCATTCTGGGTAAAGACCCAGCCCGACTGCGAACGGTAGTTGTCCCTGTCGGTCTGAAAGCTGGCGTCACTATAAACTCGCACCTTCAAGTCATCACTCCCTCCGAGGACTAAGAACCATTCCTTCATCCTCTGAAGGTACTTAAGGATATTCTTGACCGCAATCCAATGGGCTCTGCCAGGGTTCCCTTGATATCTGCTAACCATGCTCAAAGCAAAGGCTACATCAGGACGAGTACAAGTCATAGAATACATGATTAAGCCAACTGTGGAAGCATATGGTACTCGGCTCATTTATGCTATTTCAGCTTCGGTACTCAGACTTTGAGTCTTACTCAATTTGGCATTACTTTGTATCGGTAATTCTCCCTTCTGCGAGTTTTCCATGCTAAAACGTTTTAGTACCTTATCTAAGTAAGTGTTCTGACTAAGTCCTATTAGTCTCTTACTTCTCTCTCTAACTATCCTTATTCCCAGAATATAGGAAGCCTCTCTGAGGTCCTTCATAGCGAAGCACTTCCCAAGCTAGGACTTAACCTCCTGCAGAGTCGGGACATCGTTTCCTATGAGTAGTATGTCATCGACATACAGAATGAGGAAGACTACTATACTCCCACTGGCTTTGACATATACACAAGATTCATCTTCACTTCGTACACATCCAAACTCTTTGACTTTCTCATCGAAGCAAAGATTCCATATGCGAGACACTTTCTTAAGTCCATAAATGGACTTCTCAAGCATACACACTCTATTTGGATGCTTCGGATCCACAAAACCCTCTAGCTGGGCCATGTAAACATCCTCAGCCAACTTCCCATTATGGAAAGCGATTTTGACATCCATTTGCCAAATCTCATAATTATGAAATGCGGCAATAGCTAGCATCACTCTAATAGACTTTATCTTCGCAACTGGTGAGAAGGTCTCATCATAGTCAACTTTTGGAGTTTGAGTAAAGCCCTTCGCAACCAATCGCACTTTATATGTGTGTACGTTTCCATCCACGTCGGTCTTCTTCTTGAATATCCATTTGCACCCAACGGTCTTACGTCCGGGCACATTATCAACCAAATTCCAAACTTGGTTTTCATACATGGACTGGATCTCGCTGTCCATTTCCTCTTTCCATTTCGCAGCCTCCGGGCCTGCCATGACTTCCTTATAGCTATTAGGTTCATCTAGATTTATTAGTGTACCATCACTAATATACGTATCCCCTTCGGTAGTAATATGAAAACCATAAAACTAGGGTTGAACTCTAACTCTTTCGGAACGTCTAAGAGGTAATGACTCGTCAATCGATTCAACCATAGTTTCCTCCTCGATTTGAGTGCCAGTGGTAGAGGTTCCTTCATCTATCGACTCTTGAATCACTTCAGGCTCGATTTGCCTCCCACTGTCTCCTTGGCTTATGAGTTCTCGCTCTCGGAAAACTCCTCTCCTCGCAACAAAGACAACATTTTCCTTCGGTCTATTGAAGAGATATCCAAAGGATTTATGTGGGTAGCCTATGAAAACACATCGCTCACTACGAGGTTCGAGCTTGTCGTGAGTATCTCGTCTTACGAAAGCGTCACAACCCCAAACCTTGATATGTGCTAACGAGGGAGCTTTCCCTGTCCACATCTCGTGAGGTGTTTTGGCAACCTTCTTAGTAGGGATTCGGTTAAGGATATGGGCGGCAGTCTCTAAGGCATACCCCCAAAAAGAGATAGGTAGTGAAGCATGACTCATCATAGAGCGAACCATGTCTAACAAGGTTCGATTACGCCTTTTTGCCACACCATTCAACTGCGGTGTCCTAGATGGAGTCAATTGTGAAACTATTCCACACTCCTTGAGATAGTCGTGGAATTCAAGACTTAGGTACTCTCCTCCTCGATTGGATCGAAGCATCTTGATTTTCCTGCCCAATTGATTCTCCACTTTATTCTTGAACTCTTTGAACTTTTCAAACGTTTCTGACTTTTGCTTGATTAAGTAGATATACCCATATCTACTATAGTCATCGGTAAAAGTCACATAGAAGCGGTTCCCATCCTTCATGGTTGATCTAAATGGTCCACATACATCGGTATGTATGAGGTCCAATAGACCCTCACCCATTTCACATGTACTAGTGAAGGGTGACTTAGTCATCTTTCTAAGCAAACAAGACTCGCATGTGTCATCTTCCCTAAGGTCGAATGACTCCAACACTCCATCCTTTTGGAGTTGGGCTATGCATTTCTTTTTGACATGTCCAAGACGACAATGCCACACGGATGGTCTATCCATACCATTGGAAGAATCCATGCATAAAACATCATTTCCTAAGTTATCTACAATCATAATAGATTCATAAATTCCATTACACAGTATTTCTTCAAAATATAAGACACCATTTAGATAAGCAAGAATAGAACCATTCTCATTATTAAAAGAAAATCTAAAACCTTGTCTAAACAAGCCATGAAATGAAATGATGTTTCTTGCCTTTTCTGGCGAATAGCAACAATTGTTCAAATCTAAACATAAACCATTCCTAAGAGCTAAAGAATACACTCCAATCTTGGTCACAGGCAATGATCTCCCCATGATTAGATTTATTCTTCCATGCTCCACATCCCTATTTCTTCTTAGTCCCTGCAATTCAGAACAAATATGGTAACCACAACCGGTATCAAGGACCCAAGAAATAGCATGAGATGAATCGTTAGATTTAATTGTGTATATACTTGCGAAAGTTGGCTTGATCTTTCCTTCCCTGATGGCTTGCAGGTAGTCTGGGCAGCTTCTCTTCCAATGCCCTATTTTATGGCAATGATGCCACTCTGCCTCCTTTGGGTTAGGGTTAGGCTTAGCGGGATCAACTTTGGTCCCACTAGAAGAGGGACCATCTCGGGACTTTCCCTTGCGGTGGCTCTTAGATGGAGCCTTCCTCTTCTTGCCTCTTGCTTGCCCAATGGCCAAAACAGGAGCAACGGGTGGATTGGGAGTGGGTGTAACAGACTTGTCCTTGAGGTTGCTTTCAGCAACCCTAAGGAGACCTTGGAGCCTACTTAGGGTGACCTCTTCTTTGTTCATGTGGTAGGTCATCCTAAATTGATTGTAACACGGAGGCAAAGAGTGAAGCACCATGTCGATCGCCAAGTCTTCCCCAAGGTCAACATTCAACTTGCAAAGACGATCGACATACCTTTGCATCTTTTGCAGGTGCACAGTAAGAGATTCTCCATGACCCATTTTGGCGGAAATCATGTTAGTGAAAATCTCGTAACGCTCTTGCCTCGCGTTTTGGTGGTATCTCTCCAACAAGTTTTGGTGCATTTCGTACGGATACATGTCCTCATAGTACTTTTGGAATTCGGCGTTCATTGTGGCTATCATGATGCAATGAACCTTCATTGCATCACGTTCATGAGTCTCAGAAGCAGTCATTTCAGCCGGAGTAGTGATTTCTGGGTTGATCTTCTTGAGCTTCTCATCGAGGCATACTCCTTGTCCTCGTAGCGAGCAATTGTGCGAATGTATCTTATCCATTCGCTAAAGTTCATCCCATCGAAAGTCACCTTTTGACAAAGGCTCATCAATGTGAACGAGCTAGCAGCAGCGTTGTTCGTGTTCGACATCTACAAATAGAAAGGACAAAGATAGATTAGAATTTGAATCCCTAATTATCAGCCAATAAGAAAAATTAGGGCTAGGATCCAACATAAATATTTACATATTAGAAAAGGGATATCGTAATCTAACATGCAAACAATTTGAAGGTAAGTGAATGATGATTCACTAATTCTCCACCATGAAAACAAAAATTTAAGTTCTAAATGTATTGAGAATTCCTAGGTTTGGATGAGATTCATTGAAACTTTCCAATGGCATGTTTAAATCTCGATATGCCCCTCTCGTTTGTGACTGGGATACCGAGGATCACATAGTGGGTGTGAATTACCACGCAAATTCACATGGTGCCTTCATTGTAACAATCACCTATTCGATGTGCCGGTAAACCACACACACTCCATCGAACTATGATAAACAATGAATCACCCTTTGCCACCTTTGCTTAGAACCAATTAGTGTGCCGATAAACCATACACGCTACACTAACTTCTTAGAAGGGGTGCAAAGTGTAATTTCATGGGATTGCATCAATTCACTTTTCCTAAAGTAACTAGGATTGGGTAATTTTGAAAAAACATGTAGTTACTTTGTATTTCATATTATACTTTTAATGAAGAGATTAGGTTTCCCTATCCTAGCCGTTCGGCTAACGACCCTCCACCGATCAAGCAAGTGGTGGGTGTGAGTGTACACCCATTAAGCGCCATTTTATAGGGAGCAACCTTATACCCACCTTATAGACCGGCTTCGTGAATGAGGCCTACTAACGGTAAGACTAGCATTTTAATTATACATATATATATATATGTATATATATATATATATATATATATATATATATATATATATATATATATATATATATTAGTCTTGTAATATTATATTAGTATAGGGTTGAATTTTAAACTTGTAAAACTCTAGGGTTTGAAATTTAAATTGTCTAAATTAAACTTTTAATCACAAAGCATAAATTTCAAAACTTGAGGGCAAGTTTTAAACGTTTCAAAACATGGAGGATCAAATAACAAATAATCTAAATTAACATTTAATCACATAATTATCCATATTTGATTTATTTAATAATTTGTTGCAAAACAATTTACCAATTTAATTAAAATAATTAATCAATTATCACATAAGGAAATAAATATTTTATTAATTGGCAAATATCTTCAATTAGATCAAGAATATACTCATATATATCATAAAATCGGATTTATATTGATCTAATATCATAAAGGCAAGTATCTCAAGGATAAACAACAAGAAATCCCGATATATGCTCTTTTTGACGTTTGGACTCGCCGAGTACCCCAATGGACTCGTCGAGTCGAGCCTACTCGCCGAGTCCACTATGGGACTCGCCGAGTCCATCAGACAGAAACATGAAATTCGAATTTAGCAAGCATCAAACAAGCAACCAATGCATCAATTCAATAGAAACCAATCTAGTCTCTGATACCACTGATGGGTTTTAGCCATATGAACATTCCTATGTGCACATGCAAACCCTAATGCTTGGATCTAGGTTAATCTAATTAAACATGCATTGAATCCAAGACTTCTAATGGCTAATAGACTATAATAAGAGATCAGAATTAGAAGTTTACCTTGAATCACTTGCTTGATCTTCTTGTCCTTGGAGCTTTAGAGTCACAATTGTCACTCCTCTAATGGCTTACAAACACCAACTAGCAAGAGGATGATTTGAGAGAGAGGAGAGGGAAGTGAAAATCGGCCAGGGTTTCTTTCTAAAGCACAAGTGCCAATTTCGTTAACCCTTGGGGTCCTTTAATACTTGAAAGGCTCCTAGGGTTTCACCCTTAAACCCTAATTGGATAACTTAGGCCCTAAGCAATCGAATACCCTAATAGATAAGCCCTTGGACGAATTCTAAGCCTATCCTAAGCCTTAGAAATCGTCCCCCCTTATCCTTAAGGGATTTATAGTCCAAAGTACAACTATCAATCAATTAACAGTTTATACCCCTTTATTCAATTAATCTCTTTAAGTCACCAAATTAATTCCTTATTAATTTATGACTTATATTAATCAAATAATAATAATATTATTCCTTATATCATTCTGATAATATATTAATAATATTCCTTCACTCATAATAAATCATCCTGTCAAGTTGCTACGGTGAAGGCAACCCAAAACAACCATGCACAACCGGGTCAAATACTTGCCTAATATTGTTGCAGCCTTAGACACTATTCCAACACCAAAAAGCTCCCCCTAAAAAGTAGTTGGCTCTCCTTGTTAGTCTTCATTGAGAACATGGATTTAGCATTAATCTTTGTCACACCCTAAAACCATGAACGACGGAGACGTTCTGGGGCGGAGGACATCATGTACAATATCACAACAATGAAAAGTATTAAACAAGCAACAACATCATCCATTGCATTAATAATATAATTTTAATACAAGTGCGTTCTGTCAAATTATAATAGACACTAAATAATAAATCAAAATGAAATATACGTCTTGAACGAGCACCATCTTTCCTGAACCTTGCATCGGTACCTGTCTATGTTGACCTGAGGATACAAGTTATTTTGAAAGAGAGTATCAGCTTTAAAGCTGGTGAGATCATAAATATTTAAGTGTCTTAATTTGTATTTAAGTATTTGTATGTATATGAACTGTAGTATTAAAAATGTGTATGAACTGTAAGTATAAAAATGTATATGAATTGTAAGTATGAACATATTTGTAAAATAACTGTAAACGTTTGAAAAACCCTAGAAATCCCTATGATTCCTACTACTATAAAAGGGCGTCTTCTACCAAGACCTAACTGTTCTGAATGTAGTCTTCTACCAAGACCTAACTGCTCTAAATGTAG
Source organism: Lactuca sativa (assembly GCF_002870075.4). Lineage (NCBI taxonomy): Eukaryota > Viridiplantae > Streptophyta > Magnoliopsida > Asterales > Asteraceae > Lactuca > Lactuca sativa. Next base: position 220,285,781 of record NC_056623.2, on the reverse strand, counting down.
TCTTCTACTAAGACCTAACTGCTCTGAATGTAGTCTTCTACGAAGACCTAACTGCACTGAATGTAGCCTTCTACCAAGGCATCTAGTGTCTGTGTGTGTGTGTCTTGTAAGAGTATATATTTTCCCAAGTCTGACTATCATTAACCAAAAATATAGTTTCTACATTACCGTGCATCGTGTGAATGTTGACGAAGTGAATGTAATGGGAAAATGAAATAGTACTATGGTGTCGTGTCGAACTACAACCGTACCAATTACCTTAAGTCTAGGGTAATTTTGTAAGTACTGTAGCATTTGTAATAAATAACTACATCGGTACTCAATTGCCTTATTCGAGGGATAAGGTATAATGTGATGGCTAGATCCCAAGCTAAACGCCCCCCTGTCAAATGGATTTTGGGACCTACACACGACCCCTGCATGTATGCAAGCCGTGAGCATCCACATTACTATGATCATGTATACCCGATATAACTATCACAATTGCGTTGTGATTCATTGTTATAGTTAGATCCTGAACTTGTTCCATGCTATAGCACCTAGTGACGTGTGTCCTATGTATATGTAAGCGTACTCATGTAAGTGATCATGTAGTTGTACTCATGTAAGTTTGATCATGTAATTGTAGTCATGTAAGTGTGATAATGTAAACATATCTATGTAATAGTCTAGTAATGTACTGTAATGTTCTATGTGTCCTAGCACTAACGTGTGTTCTCTCTCTATCTAGCAGGTATTGACTCATGAATGAACTGACTCATTGTCTGATATTGTGCTCTAGTAATAGTTCTAGTATCTTCCTAAACTACCCATATGGTAGTTTACTAGTAATCTAACTGTTACCTATGGACATGGATGTATACCCTTGCTACCCAAGGGCATTGGATGAACTGGAAGGGCCTTTATGACTATATATGCACACATGATATATAACTAATATTAAAACGACCTGCGGACGGGTACCCGATCTCCCACCAAACTACATCCAAATTGAGGAAAAGAAAATAGGGTGGATAGCCTTCCTAAGTCCTTTCAACATTTCTTATATAACTATACATATATAGGCATGTAATTTATAATATAAAAGCATAAAATAAGTTTTGTAAAACTTTTCAACATAATTATTATTTAAGAAAAGATAGACTTGATGTCAATCTATAAAACGGTTTGAAGGCATGGGTTTGATAAAACAATTTAAGTATAAAGAAACATTTGTTTGAAACACAATTATAAATGAGTTCTAAATGAGATATTCAGAGTAAAATGTACAACTTAATATGGAGTTTTAATCATCTAAAATGTTGATGAAAAACATTTGAAGGAAACTGTTTGGTAAAACGGCTAATGAGTACTTATTTCATTTGCATGTTGTTTATTAATCACATGTGATTGATATAATAACTAGCATGATTCTACTTGTATCCCCCCCATAAAACATATAAAAACAGTTAAAACATTGATTAAGGGGTATGAACTCACCTGTAGCAAGTGGATCGGAAGGAAGTGTCGGATAAGTGCTTGGTGTCAAGTGAAGACTTAGACACGCACAAGGATCTTAATAACATATAAGGATATATGTATATAAATAATTAGTCTTTAAATAACTAATAAACAAATTCAAGAAACTCTAAGGCATGACAAACAATTTGTATAAGTGTTATAAGTGCAAAGGAATGCATCTAAGTGTTGTAGGGAAACGTTAGTATGATTGGGGTTCAAGGAACACTCTTATAATGAGTTTACTCCCAAAGGATCAACACCCCTTGAGTTTAAAGTCGTAAACTCTAGAGTTTACAGTCGTAAACTCTTGAGTTTACAGTCGTAAACTCCTAACCTTTTGACCATTTTTTTGTTTGAAGTCTTCTAAGCTATTCCAAGCACTCCTACTTCATGATTTAGCCTTAGGAAGTGTTGTGTGGCATCAAAACACTCCTAAATGCAGTTTACGATCTAAGGACCATTTTTCCATGAGTTTACTACCTTAAACTCATGAGCTTACTACCTTAAACTCATGATTTTACTACCTTAAACTCATAAGTTTGGTATTTGGCAGTTTTCAAGTCCTTAGCTCAAACTTGGCACTAGTCTAGGTTAGATATAGACATAAGGAACAACCGTGGGAAATTTATGCGACATTTACACACTTTTTGGGGTGTTTACGGTTTTGGGACATCCCCAAACCATAAACACATAAAAATCGAAAGTTTTGGTGCTTTTTGTGTGATAAACTCTTCAAGGATGAATCTAGACAAGTCCCCAAGGCATTGTGAAGCATCTAGGCACCTTAACACACCATTTTGGCCCTATTCTTGGTGTTTACGGTTTTGGGACCTCCCAAAACCGTGAACACCTTTAACTTGGTGTTCTTGGGTCCTTTCCTTGGTATAAACATGTATAGCTAGCTTTAAATGACTCTAGGATAGAAGTACTTACATTGTGGAAGCTTGAAATCAACTTTAAGTCCAATAACACTAGTGTGTGTTCTTGGTGTTCTTGGTGTTTTGGAAAAACTAGTCAAAACACATAAATGAATGGATTAAATGATGTACAATCACTAGATGAAGTGATATACTAACTTGAAAGGGTTAGAACACTTACTAGTTTGAAGATCTAGAACAAAATCAAGGATGGTACTTGAAAGGATATTTTGGAGTTTACTCTTTTGGTGTTTGGGGAGTAAACTCAATAATGAATAGTCTTGGGGAGTAAAATGATACATAGGTACGAAGTGGTTGGCTTTTAGGGTTTGACCGAATGAAAATTTCGGGTTGTCACATCATCCCCCTGTTAAAGGGAATTTCGTCCCGAAATTAGATTTTAGATAAGGAAGTAGGCATGAATGATCGAGTCGAGAGGACGAAACTTCCTACTCGATTGGTTATAGCGCTCCTAAGTGAAATTCGGTCCTTGGTTGGTATCTCAACGAACCTTCACTAACGGGCGACTACGTTGCTTCGTCCGCTTGACCTCTATGCGTAGGGTCACTAGGGTCCTAATACGAAGGCGAGGATCTCGATGAGTGGACTTACTAAAGTCCGGAAGGAAAGGTACGGTTTCAAGATCGAGATGCGAAGAGTAAAATGTATGTTACTAAGTTCGCGAAGTAGGTCTAGTTTGTGAGGTACATGACCGATTCTGGTAAGAATCTCGAAGGTCCTAACTATCTTGGATTTAGCTTTCCACGTGACATGAAGTGTATTACGCCATTCTCAGAGTGAGTTTTTCCTACATAACTTGGTCTCTCACTTGGAATTTCCAAGGTTTCTTTTTCTTTTTTATCTTCCCAGTCAAGGGTAACCCCCTGCTAGGTCAACGTCGTAAAGGTTTCTCTGATTCGCGAGGAGTTCTGGATGAACTATGACAGTAGGTCTGCAAGACCTAGAATTTGGCAAATTCCTGTCGGCGTCTCTGGTGTTAAGAATTTCTCAACTGTTTTGATAATTTGATAGAGTACTCAGGATTCCCACATCACTAATAGTGTGTCTTAGGAATCTGACTCTTAAATTTCAAAACTCGTGTTTAGAGAACTTCGAGAAAACTATCTCCGAAGCTAATGTTTTCCGCGGGTTCCTACTTATTGCGAGTGCAGATAAGTAAGTCGTTACATGGAGAATGACGAACTGATCCAAGTAAGAAAGAAGAACTCTATTCATTAAACTCATGAATGCTTCAGGCGTATTGGTCCTATCTGAGGGATATCACTACGGACTCGAAGTGTCCGCATCGAGTTCAGAAGGTAGTCTTCGAGACATCCTTCGCTAACACTCGAGACTGCTGATATTCGGATCTCGGTCCATTTCTGAAAAGTAACTCGTTCCTTGGGTTTGCTCAACCGATTCATCTATGCAAGGCAGAGACAACGATTTCTAATGGAAAAATCTAGACGGAGCCCTTGATAGCCGAGGCACATATGATGCATCCGTCAATCTTTGGAAGAATAAGACTGGAGCTCTCCAGGGTGAGAAGCCTAGTCTTCCAATTCTATTTTTGTGTGTTTTGCTAAGTTGTCCGGACTGCTCTTGTATCTCCGTAGGTGTTTAGACTGTAGGGTGATCCGTTTATAGAATTCGTAATGGGTTCTAAGTTTGTTCACATGACAATGCGATCACTCGTAGTCTTGGGCAGTTCTCCGTTCTGAAGTTCATATTAGAATTCATACATGGTTTCACAATCACAATCTCATGTATACGAGTCATATATAATTAAGATTGAAAAGGTAGTCGAATAACTGATTCTTCTTTAACCTCACATCCCATCGAGGAAAAAGAAGTTAAAGCGGAATCCTCAATTCTAAACCTATAGAACATTGATTATATATCGCCCTATGTATAAATTCTTCAGCGACAAATCAACCGTATGGATCTTTGGATTGAACTTGACATATTGTACGAGTGGTACTTCGGGGATTTCTTCGGAAAGGAAAAGAACTATGAGGTACTCCATGCTTGCGTACTTCGGTGTTCTGATATGACGATTCGCTGGAAAGGCGATTTCGAAGAAAGAGATGCACGTACGAAGCTAGTTTTGGTGCGGATCAAATCAAATCTTGATGTATGATAATGTCGGAATCATATGGAAACTTAAACACATTATATTTGAACATAAGACGTTTACAGACAACACACAACCGTGTAACCATGAACAGAGTTATAGTACTTTAGATTTACAACAAGACTATTGCTGCGAATAAGGTATACTACAAAAGACAAGTATACGCAGCACGAGCATCCCTAAACAGACAGTACCTCGCAAAAGGTAAGACTCTAGTTGCACTATATTTGGATGGGTTATAAGTCTGCTATAACAAGATGCCTATGTGACATTAACGTGGTTCCGGAGTAGGTTCTCCTGCAGCTGTGATCCTGAGAATCTTCCTATCTGCACCCGAGTTCTTCGCTATCGGGAAATCCTTCTTGAGGTGTCCAATTTCACCGCACTGGTGACATATATGGACATCACCAACATTGGTGGTGGAAGTGGAGTGTCGAGTGGGAGTCATGGGGACACGGTTGCTTTCATTGATCTTCTCTTTTGGACAATTTCTGTAATAGTGCCCTGCCTCACCACAACTATTGCAAACTGGGCTTGCTCCAGTGGTGGAGGTAGTTCTACAAAAACGAGCAATGTGCCCCATCTTGTTGCAATTATTGCATTGTCCGGCTCGGCAAATTCCCTCGTGGTGGTAGTTGCACCGGTTGCACTTCGGGAGTGTTCCTTTATATGGTCTGCTCGGTACGGGGATGGCAGAGGTTTCCACTTCCTGTTGTTGCATGGCAACTTTTTGGGACTTCTTGCGTTCTTTCTGGGCTTGACGCCTTCGTTTCTTGTTGTCTGTCTTTCGGCTTTGCGAGCCTGTGACTGTTACTGTTTGGCGACTTCCTGGATGGATACCACGATTGGAAACCTCAATCCCATCCTCAGCATTGATTGTGCTGATAGCGCTATGGTGCGCAAGGACAGCGGTTACGGCATCCATCACGACAGCTGTAACTACGGTTTGGAAGGTAGCGGCTATAGGGTTATGAGCATTCTAACACTCCTAAGTGTACATGCAACCCTAAACACCTTGGATCTATGTTTTCTCTATTATACATGCAAATAAGAACATCCAAGGTATTATCCTAATCTAGCATACAAAACAATGAGTGTAACAAGATAGAATACATACCTCTTTGATGTAGCTTGATGTCTTGAAGCTTTAAGAGTTTAGCCCCAATAGTGTGGAAGCCTCAAATGGAATAAAAAATCACCAAAACACCTTGGAAGACTTTAGAGAATATGGATACTTGGTTCTCTCTAGTGAAATTGGTTAGCCCTTCTTAGTGTACCACACTAGTGCCAATTTCACCAACCAAGGACATCTTTATATAGTGTGGAGGATTAGGGTTAAACCCTAATACCCATGACCTTTCATTTCCTAGGATCAATGGGTTAAACACTCCATGGACTATCCATGAAAGCTTAGCCCAACCTAAATGAACTTGGCCCATTCCATATATATAAGAGTCCACATTTAATTAGTTCCTTTTGATCACTTAATTAATTATAAATTAATTCTTGAACAATACTAATTAAATAATATGATTCCATATTAATATATTAGAACTTATAATATATTAATATTAATCGTAAACATACTATTCTCAAAAGATTATCCATATAAATTGTGTCGGTGAAGTGCAACCCAAATGGACCATGCTAGGTCGGGTCAAGTATATACCAAATATAGTTATGGACTTAGGCATTAATCCAACAGTCTCCCACTTGGATAAGTCTAAAACTATTATTGCTTATGACTTCAAACCTAACTGGCAATCGTAGCTCTTAAAGCCGCTGTCGAACTCTGATCTTGTCAACGAACTTGTCCATTAGATAAGGGATCATATATTCCTCCATTCTAGATATCATATGGACTGAGACATGGATTATAATCATTCTCTCTGTCCATTTTTTGTTTCCCAATTTCCGATTTATGATGACTGACTAATTGAACAAATCAAATCAGTCCTGGCCCGGCCGAGCACTTCCATTTGTCATCATCAAATCATCGAGGGGCCCACAGATATCGCTTTTATCCCGAAGGTAAAAGGAATGGATAAACTTCGACTCATATGGCTTGTTCTACTACTTGTTGAATCATACACAAAGGCATGTTTTATAGCATCGAGTTACCAAATTCGTTTTCATGCAATCAATGTACAACCAACTCATAGTAACAACTCATATCTCTAGGTTTGAAGAATATAAGATATTATCGTCTCATGATCACTCGTGATAAAATCCATGAAGTGATTCCAATGAGCGCGGGTTGAATCCAATACTCAGATCTTATGAGCACTCATGAGTGTTGTAGCCCTTTGTCCAACACCTTAGACCTCTACAAACCAACCCATGACAGTCTTAATTCATATATACTTCCATCGTATGACCGACTGTGGATGGTTTGAATAACTTAGTCATTCCGGAAGAATAACCTAGTTTATTCGGGAAGTCAAAACATGCAAAATGAAACCCAAGAATAATTGAATCCAATATGGTATCAAAACCTATGAACATAAATAAAACACCTTTTATTTATCACTATATGATTACACATTATTCATTGTATACTGTTTCAGCTATCAACTTTATTCTTGAATTTAAAACAATAGTTGTCCCATGCTCGAAGTATGTACACTATGTTTTCTAAACACTAGTCATGCCACACACCAAGTATGCATACTATGTTTGTCTATGATCTTTACTTTGTGAACTAGATCAATTGAACATAACTTCAATGATTCTCTTTTCACACTCCGAAATCCTTACTACAATGCAAGAATTCCAAATTCATGCCATTTACTGAAATCTGTCAGATTCTAAACTTATATGCATTGAACTTCTTGTAATGATTATGCACAAAGTCAGAAGGACTTGACAACAACCATTACAGACCATTCCAAAGGAGATTGAAAATTCTAACTTTGAAACATTTCCAGATTCCGTTTTGACTATCACTTCTGAACAAGAGTTGCCTCCTTACAGATTATGTCAATATGGTCCTTCCAGAATTATCACTATACTTCCAACTGTCCTTGAACAACCAATCTTTGATAAACCTTAGATTGTCCCTGACAATTGTTTAATCCTTTTAGTCATATCCAGTTCTAAACCTTTTCCCTTCTTAATGCCCCAGGAATTTGGAAAATTTTAGAAGGGATGAATATAGCACATATAATCGATCCTATATCCGAAGCATATGGGAAACGATTCATGATGTCTCATATAAAGACTAAACCAGTCTTTTCCTATACTATTACAATTTCAATTTGCCATGTTCTCATAATTCAGATTATGAAAAGGGAAGCCGTAATCATAATCGAATTTTAGAACGCAAATAATGGACCCATATACAGAATTTCCTTATGTTGAGCCATTCCAACATGAAATTCATATATATATATATATATATATATATATATATATATATATATATATATATATATATATATATATATATCCTTGACTAAATGACTAAAAGCTCACAATCTAAGCTTATAGATTTTAGATGAAGTATAATTTCCTCTCCCTTAATTATAGCAAAACAACTCTTTCCCAATTGAAACTTTTTGTGTTCTATAATTAATATTTCTAACATGCAATACTTATCATAATTATCATGCTCCCACTAACATGATGATTATTAGCATAACACTTATGCTCCCACTAGCTTTGACATGTACTCAGAAATCAGCTGACTTTCTTACCAAAGTGCAGATTTCTAATACTAGATTGTCTTGATAAGACTTTATCAAAATCATACACCTTCCCTTAGATAGCACACTTGTGTGTCTAAACAATTATGAAGAGGGATGCCGTAATCATAATGGTTAGACCTTTTTGCAACTTCTCACAAGTCCATGTTAGTGTGCTGGTAAATCATACACGCTCCACTAACGACTTTGAGAATGCAAATATCACAATTGCTATCTAAGCTAAAATCTACTTAGTGAAAGTGTTTCCTCACCATCATTTTCATGAATCGGAGAGAAACCTTATGACACTTAGATTTAATGGTGTATGTGTTCTTATCCATGTGAATTATCAAAACCATAGTCGTAAGACAAGGATAATGACAAATCCAAACTCATATGGACTAAACTCAATCTTAATTTCTTGCCACCTGGCAGCTCAAGGGCCTGCCATTGCTTTCAAGTTGTTGTGCAACAAATTGAGAAGTCTAAGAACTCATATGCAAAGCCAACTTTAACTGGAATGGGCAAAGAATATGTCAACATGATAGGTTATAAACCTCAAGTTGTGTGCTAGTGAACAACTTCAGGTTTTATTCTTGATTAGTTCTTGAGACTTTCAAGACCTTTAAGACTCCCATTGTCCTTTTGACATATAAAACTTTCTTGTCAGTTATTCAAGAGATAGTGTGGATTCTAATCAAGACAAACACTTCACAAAATTGTCCTAAGTTGGTCTTTGTTTTATCCAAAACATCACAACTTACCAATTTCAAATGTACAAGACTAGAAAACTTTTACTCTTACATTTGATGAGTGTTTTAAACCTTATTTAAGACATGTCACTCAAGTTACAATCTTGGAGTATGACTCTAAGACTTGTATTGGATCGAAGTATGACTCATCTTCTTGATTTAACCATTTCAACTATTCAAGATTCTTCGTCTTAGTCATAAGAATGCACTAAGATTTCCTTAAAGAACTAATGGTGCTATGGTTTCTTAATCATTAAGATGATCACAAAACTGATACTAAAGTACTCTCCCATCTTTTCAGATTTGAGAAACTTTTATCCTTCTGCCTAATTTGATTCTTCTTATTCGCTCTGCCATACTTTGGAACCTTTTCCAATGTCTCAGAATTACAGTTAAGCATGTAAGTATAATCATATTTACTGAGCTTTAGTAAACTATGACGAATAGTCTTATCAATCTTTTGTGGTGGACTTAATCAGTGCACAAGACTGTGTACTCGATCCCTTAGTCCTTCACTTGACTCACACATCCATGTGAACAAGTAATTAGTCTTAATTTTCCAATACTTGAAAGTTCTCATTCATCATGCTATACAACTTGCATGATTCCAAGTTCCGGTCCAATTGAAACTTGGGTGATGAGAATCTTTCCTTATTTGGTAAATTTAGACATTACCACAAATGAAAGAATCAATTTCATATTTCCACTCTTTCTATTAATGGAATCATATAAGCAACAACTTTTCCTCAAATGCCATTGTAAGGATATTTTAAAATAAATAAAACCTAAAATTTTCTTTTATTTTAAAACTTTGCGGAAAAACTTATCCTTACAATCAATATGAAAACTTGTTGTTATCTATTCCTAAGCAATATCTCATAACTCCTAAGAAGTAGCTCAAGAATCCGATCTTCAAGCTACGCGATAGAAATCCATCTACGCCATCAGATTCAGCATATTCTTTCTTTAAGTTTCTTCACTTTTCTTTGATTCTTAAAACATCACCATGTGACCCAGTCACATCATGTATCAAGAATCTCATAATAGAAACTTAACAAAGTTAGATAGTGGACTTTACCTGAAGTAGTGTCAAACTTATTGACTTTAACATCCTTAGGTAAATTTGGCAGCTTCGCAACCATTGCCCCTTCCTTTGGCAATACAAACATATGGACTCTTTGATAATGGTACACCAGACTATCACAGACTTAGCTTTTCTCCTTACCATTTGGTCAACCGAGTTGACTATGGCCGATCCCTTTCCATTGAAAAGAGAATGTTTTTCTAGATTTCCTGTGTCACTATTGTCAATGTCCATCAAGTTTTAAGGAAGTTGATCTTAACAAATAGATAAGATCATTAAGGGTCTTGTCTTAGTCTGTTTCATAGGTGTCCCAAAGGAACTCACTATGTGACTTAGAAAGTGATTGAACCACCAACTTTCTCAAGACTTTGACACCCAACTCTCCCGGCTTGTCAATATGTGACTACATCTCCAAGATGTGATCACACCTAGACCTTGCCTTGCCAATAGGGCTTGAGTGACCTTAAACTTTTCAAGAACTTATGGGTTAGGGAGAATAATTACAGGAGGTGAAAGAAGTATGATTTCCAAGGGACATCATCTTCATTTAGGAAAGCTTGTTTCAAGAGATTTGGGAAGATCGTAAATGTCTAAACCAAACATCTTTTGGGAGATATTCAAGATAGTTGATCTTAAGTCCTTAATATGACACCCAATATGAAATATTATGGCTAGGACCCAACAAACTATTTTATAACTTAGAAGAGGTATGCCGTAATCCAAGCTATAAAATATTTGAAGGTAGGTGAATTACGATTCACCAATTTCCAGCAAGATAAACGAAATGTATTATTAGGTTTAATTGGTTTTGAAACTCCTAGATCTTTTGAGATTCATTGAAATGTTCAATGGCATGTTTCAATCTCAAGTGTGCCCTTCAGGTTTTGTGACTGGGATGCCGAGGATCACAAAACAAGGTGTGAAGTAACCTTGCAAATTACTTGGTACCCTTAAGTGTTTACCCCTCAATCGATGTGTTGGTTAACGACACACGCTCCATCGATACTATGCTAAACATTAAGCTACCCTTTGCCTACCTTGTTAAATATGAGTTAGTGTGCCGGTTAACCACACACGCTCCACTAACCGACTGAAACAAAGTGCAAAGTGTAATTTCATATATTAGCACCTTATTCACATTTTCCTAAGTAACTAAGATTGGGTATTATTAAGAGTTTAATTACTTAGTATTTATCATTAATACTTTTAATGAAAGGAGAATTATAGTCCTATCAAACCCGTTCAGCTAACGACCCTCCACCAGTCAAGCATGAGGTGGGTGAGAGTGGACACCCATTAAGTTGCCATTTTATAGGCAACAAACTTATACCCACCTTATAGACCGGCTTCGTGAATGAGGCGTACTAGCGGTAAGACTGACTTGTTCTTATATATATATATATATATATATATATATATATATATATATATATATATATATATATATATATATATATATATATATATATATATATTATTAACTTATAATATTATAAAGTATAAGGGTTGAATTTTAACTCTTTAAAATTCTAAGGGTTAACTTGGAATTAAAGTATTCATAAGAGAAAACTTTACAAATTCCAAAACTTGAGGGCAAGTTTTGAAACTATTCAAAACTAATTAATTCCATAACTTATGTGTTTAAAGTAGTTTTAATCCAAAAACTCTTCAAGTTCCATAACTTGAGGACAAGTTATGGAAGACTTTAAACTAATAAAAGAATTAACTTTTCTTTATTTTATAACTTATGGAATTAATTAAGGTTACACTTGTTTTTATTTATTATTTGTGGTTTGTATTAGTTTAATGTTTAGACTAATTACACGAAAAAGTTTGATTTGAATTATCTTGTTCTTATGAGTTGCTTAGATTAATAGAAAAGTTGAGTGAAATAGTTGTTTTCAATCCAAATTAATCTAAGAGTTGATTCTAAAATGTGTTTTTGTAACTTGTCCTCAAGTTATATGAAAAGTCACATTTAAGTTTCATAAAACTCATAAAAAGTTGGCAAAGGTTACAAAATGAAGAGTCTAGTTCTAATTTAATGGTTTTATGACTCCATAACCTGTCATCCAGTTATGGAGGACCAAGAGTCTCTTATTAGTTTAAAGTCTTCCATAACTTGTCCTCAAGTTATGGAACTTGAAGAGTTTTTGGATTAAAACTACTTTAAACACATAAATCATGGAATTAATTAGTTTTTAATAGTTTCAAAACTTGCCCTCAAGTTTTGGAATTTGGAAAAGTTTCACACACTTTAATAAACTTTAATTCCAACACTTAGAATTTTAAAAGTTAAAATTCAACACTTATACTATTTATAACATTAATGGTTAATTATTATATATATGTATAAGAACAAGTCGTTTTACCGTTAGTAGGCCTCATTCAAGAAGCCGGTCTATAAGGTGGGTATAAGGTTGTTGCCTATAAAATGACAACTTAATGGGTTTCCACTCTCACCCACCGCTTGCTTGACTGGTGGAGGGTCGTTAGCCGAACGGGTAGGACAATGAATTTAAAATTCTCATTAAAAGTATAATGATTATTATAAGGTAACTAAATATTTTTTATTTAATTCCATATCTTAGTTACTTTAGGAAAAATGTGAATTTGGTGCTAGCCCATGGAATTCACACTTTGTACCTTACCAAGTCGTTGGTGGAGCGTGTGTGGTTAACCGGCACACTAACTTGGACTAGTAAGGATCACGAAGGGTGACTTCATGTTTGTCATAGATCAATGGAGTGTGTGTGGTTAACCGGCACATTGATTGGGTGATAATATTAAGGGTACCAAGTGAATTGGTATGGTTATTCACACCTTGTTTTGTGATCTTCGGCATCCCAGTCACAAAATTTGAGAGGGCACACTCGAGATTGAAACATGCCATTGAAAAGTTCAATGAATCTCAAAAGATCTAGGAATTTCAAATCCAATTAAAACCTAATAAATTATTTCGTTTTTCATGGTGGAAATTGGTGAATCGTCATTCACCTACCTTCAAATATTTTATAGCTTCGATTACGGCATCCCTCTTCCAAATTATAAAATATTGTGTTGGGTCCTAGCCTTAATATTTCATATTGGGTGTTATATTAAGGATTTTGAATCAACTAACTTGATTTTCTCCCATTATAGATGTCTGGTTCAGACAACTATGATCTTCCCAAATCTCTTGAAGATGGTGTCCCTCAACATCATGCTTCACTTCCTCCACCTCCTCCAATTATTCTCCCTCACCCACAAGTTCTTGAAAAGTTTAAAGTCACTCAATCCCTATTGGCAAGCATAGTCTATGTGTGCTCACATCTTGGAGATAAAGTCACATATTGACAAGCTGGGAGAGTTGGGTGTCAAAGTCTCGTGAAAGTTGGATGTTCAATCACTTTCTTAGTAACATAGTGAGTCTCTTTGGGACTACTTTGAGGCAGACTATGACATGACCCTTAATGATGTTATCTATTTGCTTGGTGTTGTGGAATCAGCAATGATTTGGAACACTAGTAAAGCAAATTTGATTAAAAGAACAACTTCCCAAGTCTTAAATGGACATTGACAATGGTAGCATTGGATATCTAGAAAAAGATTTCTCTTCCCAATGGAAAGGGATCGGCCATAGTCAACTCGATTGACCAAATGGTAAAGAGAAAGGCTAAGTATGAGATAGTCTCATATGCCATTACCAAAGGGTCCATGTGTTTTGTTGCCAAAGGAAGGGGCATTGGTTGTGAAGCTGCCCTATTCGCCTGAAAGATCATAAGATTGATCAAGTCAAAAAGTTTAACTCTACTTCGGGTAAAGTCCACTGTCTAACTCTACTAAGTTCCTATTTGGAGATTCTTATTACATAATGTGAATGGGTCACATGTTGATGTTTTAAGAATCAAAGAAAAGATAGGAAGCTTAAAGTAAGTATATGTTGATTCTGATTGCGAAGGTGGGTTTCGATCGCATGGTTCGGTAATCAGAATTTTGAGCTGTTGCTTAAGAGTTATAATATATTGCTTATGAATAGATAACAAGAAGGTTTTCATGTGGATTGTAAGGATAAGTTTTTCCGCAAAGTTTTAAAATAAATGAAAAAAAGGGGTTTTAATTTTATTTATTTTAAAAATATCCTTACAATGGCATCTGTGGAAAATTGTTGCTTATATGTTTCCAGTAATAGCAATATTGGAAAGTGGATTTGATTCCTTCATTTGTGGTAGTGTCTGAATTTACCGAATGAAGAAAGTTTTTCATCACCCAAGTTTCAATTGGACAGAAACTTGGAATCATACAAGTTGTATTGTATGATGAATGAGAATTTTCATCTTTGAAAATTAAGACTAATGCTTTGATCACATGTATATGTGAGTCAATTGAAGGACTAAGGAATTAGGTACACTGGGTGTGCGCTGGTCAAGGTCCACCACAAAGATTGATTTGTCGTGATTTACTAAAGTTTAGTAAATATGATTATACTTATGAGGTTAAGTATAATTTAGTAACATTGGAAAGGTTACAATGTGTGACAAAACAAATGAGAAGAATCAAATTAGGCAGAAAGATAAAAGTTTCTCAAATCTGAAAGGATGGGAGAGTACTTTAGTATCGTATTTCATGATCATCTTAATGATTATGAAACCATATCACAAATTCATACTCTAAGGACGTCTTAGTGCATTGTTATGGCTAAGAAGAGATGTCATGAATTTTTGGATTGGTTAAGATCGAGAAGATGAGTCATACTTCGTTCCAAAACAATTCTTAGAGTCATACTCTAAGATTGTAACATTGAGTGACATAAAGTAAGGTTTAAAACACTTATCAAATGTAGTGTAGAATGTTTCTACCCTTGTACATTTGAGATTGGTAAGTTGTGATGTCTTGGATGAGACAAAGACCAACTAAGACCAATTGTGTGAAGTGTTAGTCTTGATAAGAATCCGTACTATCCCTTGAATATTTGTTTTGTCAAGGAATGGTTCTTGAATGGGGAAACTTATATGTCAAGGGGACAGTGGGAGCCTTAAAGATCCTGAAATAGTTTCAAGATTTAATCAAGAGTAAAACCTGTAATTTATCACTAGCACACAACTTAAGGTTTGCAACCTATCGTGTTGACATAATTCTTATTTCTATACCTACTTCAAATAAGTTGAATTTGCATGTGAGTTATCAGAGTTCAACTTGGAAGCATTGGTGGGCCTTGTGCTACCAAGGTGACAAGAAACTAAAATTGAACAAGTTTAATCCATGTAAGGCTGAATTTGTCACTAACCTTATCTTGTGATTATGGTTTTGACAAATTCACATGGATAGGAACTCATACACTATAAAATCTAAGTGTCATAAGGTTTCTCTCCGATTCATGAAAATGATGGTGAGGAAACGCTTTCACTAAGTAGATTTTACGTAGATATCAATTGTGTTATTTGCATTTTTTAAAGTCGTTAGTGGAGCGTGTGTGGTTAACCGGCACACTAACATGGACTTGTGAGAAATGGCAAATGCCTAAGCAATTGAGACTATGATTACGACATCCCTTTTCATAGTTCTTGAAATTGCTTAGACACACATGTGAGCTATCTAAGAAAGGGTATATGAATCTAAATTTCAGAAGTCCAACAGATTTCTGGAAATATGTCAGAGCTAGTGGGAGCATAAGTGTTATGCTGATAATCATCATGTTAGTGGGAGCATGATTATTACGTTTAGTGTTGCAAGTTAGCAATGTTAATTATAGAAAACAAAGTTTCAATTCGTGAAGTTGCAGGGGTTGAAAAGTTGTTTTGCTATAATTAAGGGAGAGGAAATTATACTTCATTTCAATTCTACAGCTTAGATTGATATTTTAATCATCTTTAGTCAAGAATATATATATGAATTTTATGTTGGAATGGTTCAACTTGAAGAAATTCTATATATATATTGCGTTTACAAAGCTTGATTATGATTACGGCATCCCTCTTCATAGTTAAATTTGAAAACATGGCAAATAAAAAATATTGTAGCAAAAGACTTGTCTAGTATCATGTCATTATGTCAAATATCATGAATCGTGTCCCATATGCTTCGGATATAGGATCGATTGCATGTGCTATAATATTCATCTTTTCTAAATTTTCCAAATGCTTAAGGCATTTAGAAGGGAAAAGTCTGGAACTGGATTTGACTAAAGTGATTAAGCAATTGTCGAGGACAAATCTGAGGTTCGCCAAAGATTGGTTGCTCAGGGACAGTTGGAAGTATGATGTAAGTTGTCGGAAAGGACCATATTGACATATTCTGAAAAGAAGTAACTCTTGTTCGGAAGTGATAGTCAAAATGGGACTATGGAAATGTCTCCATAGGTGGAAGTTATTCAATCTATGTAAGATTAGAAAACCTTAATGCAAGAAGGATGTTCAAAGCAATGTACTTTGAATATGAGACTTTCGTTCCATAGAAGTTGACCTTCTTTGGAATACTCTGTAATGACTGGTGACAAGGTTTTGGTGACTTTGTGCATAATCATTTCAAGAGGAACATTGCATAAAAGTTTAAAATCTAACATTTTTTTTGGTAAATGATAGGAATCGGGGATTCTCACATTTACAATAAGGATTTGGGATTGTGAAATGAGTATCAATGGAATCATGTTCAATTGATCTACATCACAATGTGAGGATCATAGACAAACATATTGTGCATACTTGGAGTATGGCATACCTATTGTTTAGAAAAACAAAGTGTACATGCTAGGAGCATGGGATGACTGTTGTTTTTTATTCAAGTCTTAAGTTGTTTGTTTGAAACATTATACAATGAATAATGTGTAATCAATATGGTGATAAATAAAAGGTGGTTCTATTTATATTCAAAAGGGTTCTGAGGCCATATTGGATTCGATTATTATTGTGTTTCACTTTGCATGTTTTGACTTCCAAAATAGCTAGGTTATTCTTTCCGAATGACTAAGTTATTTAACCACTCCACAGTCGTTCATATGTTGGAAGTATGTATGAATCAAGACTGTAATGAATCGAGTTTGTAGATGGCTAAATGGGTTTAGTCATAGCAATGGTTGCTACAACATTCATGAGTGCTCATAAGTTATGAGTATTGGAATAAACCCACGCTCACTTGTATCACTTCATGGAATTTATCTCGAGTGATCGTGAGACGGTAATATCACATAAATCTGCAAACCTAGAGATATGAGTTGTTACCTATGAGTTGGTTGTGCATTGATTGCACGTAAACGCATCAGTAACTTGATGTTATAAAACGTGCCTTTGTGTACAATTCAACAAGTAGTAGAACAAGCATATGAGTCGAATTTTATCTGTTCCTTCTAGAAATAGAAGCGATATTTGGGCCCCTCGATGATTTTGTTGTGACCTATGTACCGGCCGGTCAGAACTAAATTGATGTGTTCGATTAAGTTCTTTGTCAAACAAATTGAAAATCGGGAAACAAACTGCTGGACAATAAGTACGACGTTGTTCCATGTATTTGTCCGGCTGATATCATGAGAACAGAGGATTATATGATCACTTATCTAAAATGGCGCTTCATAGTTCAACAGAGTTTTCTTCATAGTTCAATGGAGTTTTCGAGAGCTACGATTATTGGTTGGTTCCTGAAGTAACATACGCAAATATAGTTATTAGACTTATCCAAGTGGGAGTCTGTTGGATAAGGTGTCTAAGTCCATAACTTATTTGGTATATACTTGACCCGACCGGCATTGTCCATTTGGGTTGCATCTCATCAAAACTATTTATGGATAATTTTATGAGAGCTATACACATATGTTTATTAATATATTATAAGTTATAATATATTAATATGAGGTTATGTTATTTAATTATTTTTAGTCTTAAATTAATTATGAATTAATTTAGAGATTAAAAGGAAGACTAATTAGATTATGGGCTATTTGTTTTATATGGTGTGGGCTAACACTCATTTGATAATGGGCTAGGCTTGGATGGAATTCCATGGATGATCCATGGACCTTTTAACCCATGGATCCTTGGAAAGGAAAAGGTCATGGGTTATTAGGGTTTCACCCTAATCATGTACACTATATAAGCATGCTTATGTTGCATGAAATGGCCCCTAAAAGGTAACTAGTGAACTAGTGTGTGTGTGCTTGTGTGTGGCCGAAAAATACAAGTGTGTATTCTCTCTCAAAGTTTTCCAAGAGTTTGTGGTGTTTTGTGATTCCATTTGAGGCATTCACACTATTGGTGCTTGGCCCTCAAACTCCTTAAGAACCAAACTCATCAAAAAGGTATGTAATCTCTTCTAACTCTTTTATGTTGAAATGTTCCCCATGCCATGTTAGATAGGTTATGAACCTTGGAAAATTATTATTTTGCATGTATTTAGACAAACATAGATCCAAGGTTTATTAGGGTTTCATGCACACTTAGGAAGTGTTAGATTGCTCAAAACCCAACAGTATTCATCGACGACATTTTGGTATATTCAAGATCTAGAGAGCAGCATGAGGAGCATTTGAGGGAGATCCTCTGAGTTCTGAGATCGGAGAGGCTTTATGCCAAATTCTCCAAGTGTGATTTCTGGTTGCGAGAGGTCCAGTTGCTAGGGCATCTCCTTAACCAGAAAGGGATATTGGTCGACCCGGCCAAAGTTAAGGCAGTGATGAGTTGGGAGGTGCCGAGGTCACCCTCCGAGATTAGGAGTTTCTTAGGGTTGGCAGGTTATTATCGGAGAATTATCAAGGATTTCTCTAAGATCGTAGTGCCACTCACCAGGTTGACCCGGAAGGGTGTTGCTTTTTCATGGGGCCCCGAGTAGCAGGCCTCCTTTGAGACGCTTCAACAAAGGTTATGCGAAGCCCCGGTGTTAGCCCTCCAGGAGGGGATGGAGGACTTTGTGGTATACTGTGATGCGTCGATCTTGGGGTTGGGAGCAGTGCTGATGCAGAGAGGGCATGTGATAGCATACGCATCGAGGCAACTGAAGCCTCATGAGACGAGGTATCCCACCCATGATCTAGAGTTGGGGGCAATGGTGTTCGCCCTCAAAATTTGGCGTCACTATCTGTATGGGGTTCGGTGTACGATATACACGGACCATAAGAGCCTGAAGTATTTGATGGATCAGCCCAACCTAAATATGCGGCAGAGGAGGTGGTTGGATGTGGTCAAGGATTATGATTGTGAGATCCTGTACCATCCGGGCAAGGCTAATGTGGTAGTCGACGCCCTGAGTCGCAGGGAGGAGAGCGCTGCATTGCGAGATGTATGTTTGCGATTGACCGTGATGGCTCCGGTGTTGGACACCATTCATGGAGCACATGCTGAGGCCGTGAGATCGGAGAACTAGAAGAGAGAGCAAGTTGTTAGGTTGGTATCGGAGTTCAGTACCGATGGTCAGGAGCTTATGACATTTCAAGGGCGTATATGGGTACCATTTGTGGGAGGGACGCGTACAATTTTGATGGAAGAGGCTCATCGGTAGAAATTCTCGATCCATCCAGGGGCCACTAAGATGTATTTGGACCTGAGAAGAGAGTATTGGTGGCCCTGTATGAAGAGGGATGTTGCGTGGTTTGTTGAGAGGTGCTTAACCTACAGTAGGGTTAAGGCCGAGCACTAGAGACCGCATGGTAAGTTGCAGCTGTTAGAGGTTCCCGAATGGAAGTGGGAACAGATTACCATGGATTTTATCACCAAATTGCCAAGGACTGCTAGGGGAGTCGATGCAATTTGGGTGATTGTGGACAGGTTGAGAAAGAGCGCCCACTTCCTTGCTATCAGTGAGAGCTCCTCCGTAGAGAAGTTAGCAGAGATCTACGTGAGGGAAGTGGTATCTAGGCATGGGGTGCCGATCTCGATTGTCTCAGACCGGGATGTACGTTTCACTTCCAGATTTTGGAAGAAGTTTCACAAGGAGTTGGGTACTAGGCTGCATTTTAGTACCGCATATCACCCCCAGACAGACAGACAGAGTGAGCGGACGATCCAGACGCTCGAGGACATGCTCCGGGCATGTGTGTTGAATTTCGGGGGGATTTGGGATACGTATTTGCCCTTGGCAGAGTTTTCCTACAACAACAGCCATCATTCGAGCATTGGTATGCCACCCTTTCAGCTATTGTATGGGAGGAGGTGTCGGACCCCCATTTGTTGGGGAGAGGTTGGACAGCGAGTTATGGGCATTACATAGATCGTTCTTCAGACGACAGAGCAGATCCAGCAGGTCAGATAGAGGTTGTTGACCGCTCAGAGTCGTCAAAAGAGTTATGCGGACAGACGTCGGTCCGAGCTTGAGTTTCAGGTCGGCGACTTTGTGCTCCTGAAGGTCTCTCCTTGGAAAGGAGTGATTCGATTCAGGAAGAGGGGCAAGTTGGGGCCCCTATATATTGGTCCATTCCGGGTGGTCGTGAGGGTAGGTAGGGTAGCCTATCGCTTGGAGTTGCCAGCAGAGTTGGGTCAGATTCATGACACTTTCCACGTGTCGCAATTGCGGAAGTGTATAGCCGATGAGTCGGCAGTGGTTCCATTAGAGGATATTCAGGTGGATGCGAGCCTGAATTATGCTGAGAGACCGGTGGCAATCAGAGATCGGAAAATCAATGTTTTGAGGAACAAGGAGGTACCCTCGGTTTTGGTTCAATGGCAACATCGGAAGGGGTCTGAGATGACTTGGGAGCCAGAGCGTGAGATGTGTGAGCAGCATCCGGAGTTATTTGCGGAGCGAGACTTCGAGGGCGAAGTCTATTTCTAGCGGGGGAGAATTGTAACATCCCGAATTCCCAGGTATCATTTATTATTGTATTTTTGGTGATTTGTGAGGAGACTTGGCGACTTGGAGCCCAAACTTGTCGAGTATGATCGCGGTTATGGGTACGGGTTCGCGTCTGGACTCAGTGAGTCCAAAAGTGGACTCAGCAAGTCCACGTTGTTTAATGATACCCTAATTCCCCGGGTTTGGAGCCTATTTAAGGGCACTTATAGCCTCCCATTGCGGCTACCAGTCCCCTGAGAGAACCATAAGAGAGCTAAATCGCTTTGAGAGAGAAGAAGTCACTTTTGGATCTTTGTATCCTTTGTTTAGCAAGAAGAGGGTGACAAGAGCAAGGAGGAGGTGAGATTCAAGCATATCCAAAGTCCAGAGGCTTCATTTTGAGGTAATAGTTCGATCCTCTTTCAGTTTTAGGGTTGATGTTTGGAGTTAGGGTTTTTTAACCCCTTTGGAGAGTGATTATGTGAAGCAAATGGTCCCTCTTCGAGTTTGTGCCTCGGATCTGGACTCAAAGAGGTCCAGAGACCTTAACCCTTGGAGCTTTTTAGGTTAGTATGGAGTTATTGGACTTAGGTTGTCATTTTTGGGACCAAATTTCCTTTTGATGCCTTGTTGTGGTTATACAAGCATCAAGTTTCGAACTTTACGTGACATTCATGCTTGGGAAGGCCAGATCTATGGTTTGGGGAAATAGATCTGACCTCAGGAGGTCAATAGAGTTTGTGCATGGCATGAACTCGCCGAGTTGTTCTTGAGACTCGGCGAGTAGGGTTTGGGTTTCACGTAAATTATCCAGCGAGTAGACTCGTCGGGTTAGGGGATGACCCAGTGAGTCAGGAAGAGTCAAAGGGGGGCTGAGTCAAGCTGGAACTCGCCAAGTTGTTCTTGACACTCGGCGAGTTGAGTCGTAGTGGCCCCGCGATTCATGCCAGGTGGAACTCGTCGAGTTAGGGAAGTACTCGACGTGTCAAGAGAGGATCCGAGGGAGTCAGTGAACACGTATAGACTCGCCGAGTCGCTCTAGGACACTCGCCGAGTCCGGTCAAAGTTGACCGTTGACCATTGACTAGAGTCAACCAGTGTTGACTTAATAGGGTTAGTCAACCTTAGTTGTGAAAGTGTTAATTAGAGATATATTGTGATATAGGAGGACTATAGCTCGGGAGATCGAGCGCTAGTGATTTCAGGGATTTGTGAGTTATCGAGATACGCGAGGTGAGTCTTCTCACTATACTTTACGTTGAGTAGGTAATCAGAGTTAGGTGACAGAGTATTTGTATGCTATATGTATGTTAGGTGTTGTACTGCATTATTTCTATGTGATTTATGTTGTGCATGCTTATAGAGTTGGAACCGAAAGGTTCACAGAGTTAGAACCAGAGGGTTCACAGAGTAGGGTCCACGGACCCACAGAGTTATAGCCTCGAGTGGCTAATATGTGCTATGTGTGGTATTTTGGGGAACTCACTAAGCTTTGTGCTTACAGTGTTTGGTGTTATTTGTTTAAGGTACTAGTGATGACCGTGGGAAGGCGCCGGCTTGATCAGTACACACACGTGATTTTTATGTTATGACATCTTGGGATTTTTATATGTCATGGATTGAGTTTCAAACATTGATATTTTTATGAATATTAAATGAATTATGTTTTTATAAAATGCAAAAAATTGTTTTGAAATTCACGGTGTTACAGAATGACCTTGCAAAAGGTCTTACATCATATCTAGAGAAGATAGTTCTTGACAGCTTAAAGACCTAACCAAAAGTTCCTATGGTACAAGATAGTTTCATAGAAAATGTCACATCGGGCATAGACAGAAATCGATTCTTTTCTAACAAGGAGAGTAAAGTAAGGCATCTACTACTGGCGACAGTCATCCCTCTAGTGAACTCTCAGTTCAGCCAGTTGACGTTCCACATCAAGTAGGTGTCTTTCGTACACCCTCTGGCGTACTCAGAGCTCTATGGCTTCGGCTCGTGATTAAGCCAGTGCTTGAAGCAGGGTTTCATGGTTTCTCTCAGATCTCTCACGAGCATCTTCTAGACGAATGGTGCGGAGGGTATGCATTCTCGCATTGGCGACAACTTCAGTGATCTGATGTGGGGCTGTCGTGCCTTGAATCTCATTTCGGGCCACTCTGCAGACCAAGATTGGCAATACTCTGTCTGCTGAGCCCCCATTGCTCAAGTCGTAAAAGCTTCGGCCGCCATTAAATGGCATGGGCTGATCTTGTCCTTGGCTCCATGTTTCCAAGCATTCCACCCATGGAGGCACCGGGCCATGGAAAGCCGGACGAGGGTTAGGAATTGGAAATGGAGCTGCCTAGGGTAGGTTCTCAACCTCTGGTCCGGAGTTAGCATCGTTCGAAAGGTTTTCATCATGGTGATCATTCAAAGGGATAGGATGATCATTCTCTGGTTCTTCTTCAAACCATCCAGCAATGACCTCATTCGGAAGGTATTGGTTGTCGTGGGGATGGAGTCCAGCCATGTTATCTACACGAGAATTGGGGTAAGAAAATAAATATTAGACGAACTATCTAGATAATTATTTAGAAAATCATCATTAGTTACATCGCTATTTGTGAAGTAGATACCAGATATATGTAATCGAAACAGGATAGGCCTTCGAATAAGTGACCTTAACTCGAAATTCACACAGAATAGGGGTAAAGTAAAATTTTCACAAATTCTATTTCTATAACATCCTAATTACATATAGCCTTAGTGTATCCACTTAGCAACTATCAACTTAGTAATGAAGATCACGTTTTAGTTCTCAAGTATAAAGCACTTATAGTAACACCAAATACTCCTATAGTATTTTAAGTTTAATATTATGTTCTACTGTTCTCATTGTGGTAGGGTTGGTAAGATTTTAGACTTGTTGAAACCACACAACTACACTTAGGAACATGCTAGCCAACCTTCGGATAATATAGTTGATCAAGCTATATCTTCCCAGTTTTGACTATATGTCTCTAAGTCCACCTGTGTTGCCCAACAACCATAATTCTTTTGTACTATCCTAGTGACACTGATTATAGTATGAATGCAGCACGTATACTTGATTAAATATTTTATTATTTAAAGTATAAACTCTTGGTCAGAGTATTTTAATCCCAATGTATTTATAGTTAGTATATCTTTTATGGGTTTATATACTTAATTCGCTATAAACAATGCTCTGATACGAATCTGTCACACACCAAAACTAAGAACGGCGGACACGTTCTGGGGCGGAGGACGTCATGTACAGTATTACAACAATGAAAAGTAGTAAACAACCAACAACATCATCCATTGCATTAAAAATATAATTTTAATACAAGTGCATTCTGTCAAATTATAATAGACACTAAAGAATAAATCAAAATGAAAGATGCGTCTTGAACGAGCACCATCTTCCCTGAACCTTGCATCGGTACATGTCTATGGTTGACCTGAGGATACAAGTTATTTTGAAAGAGAGTATCAGCTTTAAAGCTGGTGAGATCATAAGTATTTTAGTGTCTTAATTTGTACGTAAGTATTTCTACGTATACGAACTGTAGTATTAAAAATGTAAATGAACTGTAAGTATAAAAATGTATATGAATTGTAAGTATGAACATGTTTGTAAAACAACTGTAAACGTTTGAAAAACCCTAGAAATCCCTATGATTCCTACTACTATAAAAGGGAGTCTTCTACTAAGACCTAATTGTTCTGAATGTAGTCTTCTACCAAGACCTAATTGCTCTGAATGTTGTCTTCTACCAAGACCTAACTGCTCTGAATGTAGTCTTCTACCAAGACCTAACTGCTCTGAATGTAGTCTTCTACCAAGACCTAACTGCTCTGAATGTAGCCTTCTACCAAGGCATCTAGTGTTTGTGTGTGTGTCCCTTGTAAGAGTATGTATTTTCCCATGTCTAACTATCATTAACCAAAGTTATAGTTTCTACATTACCGTGCGTCGTGTGAATGTTCACGAAGTGAATGTAATGGGAAAATGAAATAGCACTATGGTGTATTGTCGAACTACCACCGTACCAATTACCTTAAGTCTAAGGTAATCTTGTAAGTACTGTAGCATTTGTAATAAATAACTACATCGGTACTTGATTGCGTTATTTGAGGGATAAGGTATAATGTGATGGCTAGATCCCAGGCTAAACGCCCCCCTGTTAAAGGGATTTTGGGACCTACACACGACCCCTGCATGTACGCAAGCCGTGAACATCCACATTACTATGATCACGTATACCCGATATATCTATCACAACTGCGTTGTGATTCATCGGTATACTTAGATCCTGAACTTGTTCCATGCTATAGCACCTAGTGACGTCTGTCCTATGTATATGTAAGTGTACTCATGTAAGTGACCATGTAGTTTTACTCATGTAAGTGTGATCATGTAATTGTACTCATGTAAGTGTGATCATGTAAACATATCTATGTAATAGTATAGTAATGTACTGTAATGTTCTACTTGTGCTTGCTGTAATGTGTGTTCTCTCTCTATTTAGCAAGTATTGACTCATGAATGAACTGACTCAATGTCTGATATTGTGTTCTAGTAATAGTTCTAGTATCTTCCTAAACTACCCATATGGTAGTTTACTAGTAATCTAACTATTACGTATGGACATGGATGTATACTCTTGCTACCCAAGGGCATTGGATGAACTGGAAGGGCCTTTATGACTATATATGTACACATGAAATATAAATAATCTTTAAACAACCTTCGAACGGGTACCCGATCTCCCAACAAACTACATCCAAATTGAGGAAAAGGAAATAGGGTGGATAGGTTTCCTAAGTCCTTTCAACATTTCTTATATAACTATACATATATAGGCATGCAATTTATAATATAGAAGAATAAAATAATTTTTGTAAAACCTTTGAACATAATTATTATTTAATAAAAGATTGACTTGATGTCAATCTATAAAACAGTTTGAAGGCATGGGTTTGATAAAACAGTTTAAGTATAAAGAAACATTTGTTTGAAACACAATTATAAATGAGTTCGAAATGAGATACTCATAGTAAAATGTACAACTTAATACGAAGTTTTAATCATATAATATGTTTATGAAAAACATTTGAAGAAAACTGTTTGGTAAAACGGCTAATGAGTAGTAAATCATTTGCATGTTGTTTATTAATCACATGTGATTGATATAATAACTAGCATGATTCTACTTGTATCCCCCCCCTTAAAACATTTAAAAACATTTAAAACATTGATTAAGGGGTATGAACTCACCTGTAGCACGTGGATCGGAAGGAAGTGTCGGATAGGTACTTGGTGTCAAGTGAAGACTTAGACACGCACAAGGATCCTAATAACATATAAGGATATATCTATATAAACAATTAGTCTTTAAACAACTAATAAACAAAGTCAAGACACTCTAAGTCATGACAAACACTTTGTATAAGTGTTATAAGTGCTAAGGAGTGCATCTAAGTGTTGTAGGGAAAGGCTAGTATGATTGGGGTTCAAGGAACACTCTTAAAATGAGTTTACTCCCTAAGGATCAACACCCCTTGAGTTTACGGTCGTAAACTCTTGAGTTTAAGGTCGTAAACTCTTAACCTTTTGACAATTTGTTGGTTTGAAGTCTTCTAAGCTATTCCAAGCATTCCTACTTCATGATATAGCCTTAGGAAGTGTTGTGTGGCATCAAAACACTCGTAAATGGAGTTTACGGTCTAAGGACCATTTTTCCATGAGTTTACTACCTTAAACTCATGAGTTTACTACCTTAAACTCGTGAGTTTACTACCTTAAACTCATAAGTTAGGTATTTGGCAGTTTTCAAGTCCTTAGCTCAAACTTGGCACTAGTCTAGGTTAGATTTAGACATAAGGAACAACCGTGGGACATTTATGGGACATTTACACACTTTTGGGGTGTTTACGGTTTTGGGACATCCCCAAACCATAAACACATATAAATGGAAAGTTTTGGTGTTTTTCGTGTGATAAACTCTTCAAGGATGAATCTAGACATGTCCCTAAGGCATTGTGAAGCATCTAGGCACCTTAACACACCATTTTGGCCCTATTTTTGGTGTTTAAGGTTTTGGGACCACCCAAAACCGTGAACACCTTTAACTTGGTGTTCTTGGGACTTTCCCTTGGTATAAACATGTATAGCTAGCTTTAAATGACTCTAGGATAGAAGTACTTACATTGTGGAAGCTTGAAATGAACTTTAAGTCCAAGAACACTAGTGTGTGTTCTTGGTGTTCTTGGTGTTTTAGAAAAACTAGTCAAAACACATAAATGAATGGATTAAAGGATATACAATCTCTAGATTAAGTGATATACTAACTTGAAAGGGTTAGAACACTTACTAGTTTGAAGATCTAGAACAAAATCAAGGATGATACTTGAAAGGATATTTTGGAGTTTACTCTTTTGGTGTTTGCGGAGTAAACTCAATAATGAATAGTCTTGGGGAGTAAACTCATACATAGGTATGAGTTCACAGTTTTTGGGTGATTTTTCAACCCAAAACTAAAAGTTTGGTCGGGAATTTCTAAGACGCGAGGTGTTTGCGGTTTTTAAAATTCAAAACCCGAGACGACACTTTCTTTCACCCTTTCGCTTAAAAATAATAATAAAATAATCAAACGAACTTTATATTTCTTAAAAATAAGAAATAATGACATTGACTTATGATACGAAGTGGTTGACTTTTAGGGTTTGACCGAATGGAAATTTCGGGTTGTCACAATCTTCAAATTTCTTCGCAGCATCAAGATGAACATATGAATCTTCAATAAATGGCTTCATCCTGAGCAGTTGGGATTTTTGCAGAATTTGACATTGAACGCACATTGGGTGAGGAGGCTTCTCGTAGAGATTCTTGAAAGATAGCGCTTTCAGCTTGAGAATCTTCAGAGAGAACAACGGAGAGAAATAATCTTCTGGATCACTTCTGTAGGTTCATAGATAGCAGCAAATTGATTGAGGAGGCTTCAATGCAATCTGTCACATTATCTTCAAGTACAACTTCACCATGCTTCTGGGGTTGACAGATTGAATGTCGAAAGATTTACCTTCATTTCTTGCTCATTCGAATGCGAATTCTTCGATGCTCACGGAAGAAGCCTTGGCTCAAAAGATCTTCAATACAATCTCCACGAGTCTCATATACGCCTGAAATCACTTTTCAAGACAAAACAAAACTAAATGAAAAATTAGCACACAAAAAAATATTTTTTGGATTTTTGATATTTTCTGGAAAAATAAAAATAGAATCAAAAATATTTTTGGATTTTGTAAATAAGAAATAACACTATTTTTGGATTTTTTTATTTTCTGATTTTTCTTTGATTTTTGAATTATTTTTAATTCTTCCCCTAAAATTTGTGCATAGAGGAAAACTATGAAGAAATTTAACAAAAATAAAATGATATCCAACTTTAAGAATGATTTGGGATCAAAGTTTTTAGACAACCTTTATCCGCTTGTCGGTACCTTCTATCTTCACGTCTTTGTCTGGTCGATCGCCGGTATTGTTTGTTGGAATAGTGTCTAAGGCTGCAACTATATTAAGCAACTATTTGACCCGGTTATGAATGGTCCTTTTGGGTTGCCTTCACCATAGCAACTTCACAGGATGATTTATTATGAGAGAAGAAATATTATTAAGATATTATGAGAATAATATAAGGAATAATAATATTATTATTTGATTAATATAAGTCATAAATTAATTAGGAATTAATTTGGTGACTTAAAGAGTTTAATTGAGTAAAGGGGCATAAACTGTCAATTGTGTGATAGTTGTACTTTGGGCTATAATCCCTTATGGATAAGGGGTGGACGATTTCTAGGGCTTAGGATAGGCTTAGAATTCGTCCAAGAGCTTATCAATTAGGGTATTGGATTGCTTAGGGCCTAAGTTATCCAATTAGGGTTTAAGGGTGAAACCCTAGGAGCCTCACTAGTATAAATAGACCCTAGGGGTCAAGGGAAATCGACACCTATGCTTTAGAAGAAAACCTGGCTGATTTTGATCCCCTCTCCTCTCTGTTAAATCATCCTCTTGCTAGTTGGTGTTTGTAAGCCATTAGAGGAGTGACAATTCTGACTCTAAAGCTCCAAGGACAAGAAGATCAAGCAAGTGATTCAAGGTAAACTTCTAATTCTGATTTCTTATTGTTATTATACTCTATTAGACATTAGAAGTCTTGTATTCAATGCATGTTCAATTAGAGAAACCTAGATCCAAGCATTTGGGTTTGCATGTGTACATAGGAATGTTCATATGGCTAAAACCCATTAGTGGTATCAGAGACTAGATTGGTTTCTATTGAATTGATGCATTGGTTGCTTGTTTGATGCCTTAAAAATTCGAATTTTGTGTTTTTGTCTAATGGACTCGGTGAGTCCCATAGTGGACTCGGTGAGTGGGCTTGACTCGGCGAGTCCAAGCCTCAGAAAGAGCTAATTTCGGGATTTCTTGCTGTTTATCATTGAGATACTTGCCTTAATCATATTAGATCAATATAAATTTGATTTTATGATATATATGTGTATATTCTTGATCTAATTGAAGATATTTATCAATTAATAAAATATTTATTTCCTTATGTGATAATTGATTAATTATTTTAATTAAATTGGCAAATTGTTTTGCAAGAAATTATTAAATAAATCAAATATGGATAATTATGTGATTAAATGTTAATTTAGATTATTTGTTATTTTGATCCCCTATGTTTCAAGTTTTGAAATTTATGTTTTGTGATTAAAAGTTTAATTTAGACAATTTAAATTTCAAACCCTAGAATTTTACAAGTTTAAAATTCAACCCTATACTAAGATAATTTTACAAGATTAATATATATAAATATATATATATATATATATATATATATATATATATACATATATATATATATATATATGTATGTATAATTAAAATGCTAGTCTTACCGTTAGTAGGCCTCATTCACGAAGCCGGTCTATAAGGTGGGTGTAAGGTTGCTGCCTATAAAATGGCGCTTAATGGGTGTACACTCACACCCACCGCTTGCTTGATCGGTGGAGGATCGTTAGACGAATGGGTAGGATAGGTCAACCTCATCTCTTCATTAAAAGTATAATCTGAAATACAATGTAACTACATGTTTTTCAAAAAAAATCCCAATCCTAGTTACTTTAGGAAAATTGAATTGATGCAATCCCATGAAATTACACTTTGCACCCTTGCTAAGAAGTTAGTGGAGCGTGTGTGGTTTACCGGCACACTAATTGGTTCTAAGCAAAGGTGGAAAAGGGTGATTCATTGTTTATCATAGTTCGATGGAGCGTGTGTGGTTTACCGGCACATCAAATAGGTGATTGTTACAATCAATGCATCATGTGAATTTGCATCGTAATTCACACCCACTTTGTGATCCTCGGTATCCCAGTCACAAACGAGAGGGGCATATCGAGATTTAAACATGCCACTGAAAAGTTTCAATGAATCTCATCTAAACCTAGGAATTCTCAATACATTTAGAACTTAAAGTTATGTTTTCATGGTGGAGAATTAGTGAATCGTCATTCACTTACCTTCAAATTGTTTGCATGTTAGATTATGACATCCCTTTTTTAATATGTAAATTTTGTTGTTGGATCCTAGCCATAATTTTTCTTATTGGGTGATTATTAGGGATTCAATTTCTAATCTATCTTTGTCCTTTCTATTTGTATATGTCGAACGTGAACAACGCTGCTGCTAGTTCCTTCACATTGATGAGCCTTTGCCAAAAGGTGACTTTCGATGGAACGAACTTTAGCGAATGGATAAGATACATTCGCACAATTGCTCGCTATGAGGACAAGGAGTATCTCCTCGATGAGAAGCTCGAGAAGATCTGTCACACCCCCAAACCAGAATGGTGGAAACGTTCGGGGGCGGAGGACGTCATATTCAGTATCATAACAGTTCATAGAAAGGAAAGTACACACCACCATACATATATAAAGGTTTTTTAAAATGTTTACATCATTGTATTCATTACATGCCCAAAAGATAAAAGCATAAACATCTTTCAAAAGAAGTAATTAACGCCAGCGCGTTAATCCCCAAACTTTGATTACCAAACCTGCTTAGCGGTTCCCTGAGAATACAAGTTATTTCAAAGAGAAAGTGTCAACAATTAAGTTGGTGAGTTCATAAGTAGTTTAGAAAGTTTGTATGCCATTCCAAATTGAGTGTATGTTTCCAAGAAAATCCCTTATTTTCTTATAAAAGTGTGAAATGCATGAGAATATATGTATTGAATAATATGGATAGTTAAATCAAGAAAATCCCTTATTTTCCTATTAGTTGTTTGTTTTGTATACCGGGAAAATCCCATATTTTCCTAAAGTGATAGTTAGCCTAATGTGTCAGACTAAAAACCAAAAGAAAAAGACATGCCTTAGGGAGTTAGAGCATAGATTTATATAATAAAACCTATTAGAAGATTTCAGTTTTTTAGATGAAGTATAGTTTTAATAACTACTCATTCATCAATCAGAAGTACTATAATAATTGTATATCCGATGAGTTTTATAACCATACTAAACATAATATGTCTGTAGCGACGTTCTTCAGGCGTCGTAGCGTTATGGCAAACTGTCACCCCAAAGGACGGACTGTAGCTAACAGTCAGGGCGCGTGATCATGACTTCCCGTATAGATCTATACACATTTGACACGTTCTCCGAACGGGAGACTCTGGTTATAGACAGGACTTGAAGCGGTACCTTTTAGCAAAAAGGTATTATTTGAAGATGTACATGTCTCACGGATTCTCAACTAAGTCTGTATTAAAGTAGTAGTTTCGTATGCAAAGTTTATCCTTTTTCACAATGTTCGACAATGCATAAATCATAAGTTTTTAAAATGTATTAAAACGGTTTAGCAACGAAGGATGCTTTGGAATTGCTAAATACTTTGTAAAAATCTAGTGCATGCAAAAAGTGACAAGAGATTTCACATAGTAGTAGTGAATCACAAGTGATTCATTCGATAAAAAACGAGTACAGTGAAACTTTAGTAAATACATGATAATAACCGTATGTTTACTTGTATCCCCCCCCCCTTAAAAGAGTATAAAAAGCATTTAAAATGTATTTAAAAATGTGTTTGTAGGGGTATGAACTCACCTGAAGGTTTGAAGAAAGCGAGAAGGAAACCAGGCAAAATTTCATCTCAGGAAACGTATTTTTCTCGGGATTCTCGGGAATCTCGGGAGTAAAAACGATCTTTGGGACTTGGGCAAAATGACTAGGGCTTCGGGTTAGCACAGGCACGGAAAACGAGGAAAAACGCAAGAGAAACGAGAGGAAATGAGCAAGTTTTCCCGGAACCCTGCATCCCTTTTATAGGGGCTGAGAGGCCTCGGTACGCGGGGCGTACGGGCGTACGCGGGGCGTACCCGTGCGTCATGCATTACCGAGTCCTCGACTGCCCCGGAGCTCGGATGGGACGGGGCATAGCTCGCATAGGGGGCGACGTGGTCGAACCGAGGCCCTTGGTTTGAGTATGCGGGGCGTACGAGGGTACGTCGGGCGTACCTCGGTCCTATCTTGACTACTTTTCGGATATTACCAAGAGTTTAAAATTAAAAATATATATTAATTATTTATTAAAGTTCAAAAGTTCATATTTCCTTCATACGAACTCTGTTTTCGACGTTCTTTATATCCACGCATAGGTGAGACTAAGATCTACAACTTTCGTTTAGATTCCGTCGGCAAATTCCGAAATTATTTTTATTATTTATTTTTAAAAGGCCGTGTTTAAGGAATTTCTTTAGAAATTCATAACTTCTTTATCTGACGTCGGTTTTTGCCAGACTTTTTACCGCTGAATTACCATTGTCGAGACCTTCGTTTCTCGTTTAGGTCATTCCGGACAAAAGTCGCTCAATCTCCGATTCGAGTTTTTAGCTGCCTGCTGCTAAGCCGAACATAAAAAAAATCATAAATTCAATTTACGAAGTTGGATTTCGGCGTTCTTTTTATGTACTTTTGCAGTTTAATGATATCTATGACTTTCATTTAGACACCTAAGGTCAAAAAGTATTTTATTGAAACTTTGCGTTTTTACGTAACTTCGTATTGCCGGTTTTTGTCGGAAAACTTAGAATGGTCATAACTTCTTCGTTATAACTCGGATTTTAGTGTTCTATATATGCTTGGAAATCTTAAGACGATATCTACTACATAGCGTACTCCAAACAGATCTTTTGAATACTTCATTTTTCGATGGTATCCCAATTACTTTTTCCAAGAGGTTACAAGACTCGATTTTCAATGACCTGAAATGACGGGTTGTTACATCATCCCCCCGTTAGAGGGAATTTCGTCCCGAAATTTTAATACAAAAGAAAAGTTTTATGACCTGAGGAAGAGGTGTGGATACTTCTGTTGCATTTGATCTCCTCGTTCCCACGTGAACTCAGGTCCCCTCTTAGCATTCCATCGGACCTTTACTATTGGAATGCGACTCTGTTTAGTTCGCTTAACTTCCCTGTCCATAATCTCGACGGGTTCTTCCACAAAGTGAAGATTTTCATTTAGTTCGATTTCATTGAGTGGAATTACTAGTGTTTCGTCGGACAAACACTTTTTCAGGTTCGACACGTGGAATACTAGATATACTTTGTTAAGCTCGATCGGAAGTTGGAGTTTGTAGGCCACTGGACCAACTCTTGAAATGATTTCAAAGGGTCCAATGTACATAGGATTTAGCTTCCCATGTTTTCCAAAGCATATCATGCCCTTCCAGGGTGAGACCTTCAGTAGTACACGGTCGCCAATCTGGAATTCCAAGGGTTTACATCTTTTGTCGGCATAGCTCTTTTGTCTATCCCTTGAGGATTTCAGTTGTTCTCGTATTTGCACGATCTTTTCAGTCGTTTCTCTGATGATCTCCGGACCAGTGAGGGTGCTATCAGGGACTAGACCTTTTGCCAATTGCGTGTCGCCCACTTCTGTCCAGCACAGAGGTGATCTGCACTTACGGCCGTAAAGGGCTTCAAATGGAGCAGTCTTGATACTAGTATGATAACTATTGTTATAAGAGAACTCGACCAAAGGTAAGTGAACATCCCATGCTTTACCAAAGTCTATTACACATGCTCGCAACATGTCTTCCAAGGTTTGGATTGTTCTCTCACTCTGTCGATCAGTTTGTGGGTGGTGTGCTGTACTCATATCCAACCTTGTTCCCATGGATTTTTGCAATGATTGCCAGAATCTGGAAGTGAATCTGTTGTCTCTATCTGAGATGATGGACATCGGCACTCCATGAAGTCGTACGATCTCCCGGATGTAGGTTCTTGATAGTTTTTCCATCTTATCAGTTTCCTTGATCATTAAGAAATGAGCGGACTTGGTTAGTCTGTCGACGATCACCCAAATAGTATCTTGGCCACCCTGAGTTTTGGGCAATTTTGTTATAAAGTCCATGGAAATCTGCTCCCATTTCCACTCAGGTATTTCAGGTTATTGGAGTAGGCCTGAGGATTTCTGGTGTTCTATTTTTATCTTGGCGCAAGTCAAACACTTGCTCACATAGGTAGCAATCTCCGCTTTCATGTTTGGCCACCAGTAGAGTTGCTTGAGATCTAGATACATCTTGTCTGACCCTGGGTGTACGGAGTATGGAGTCTTGTGTGCCTCGCTCATAACTACCTCTCTGAATCCACCAAACTTGGGTGTCCAGATTCGGTTCATGAAGTAACGTTCTCCGTCACTCTTGATTTCTATGTTCTTGTCCATTCCTCTATGGGTCTCACCTGTCACGTTTTCGGGTTTCTAGGCCTCTATTTGAGCTTCCTTGACTTCTGCTAATAGGTGCGAATGGATCGACATGGCTAATGACTTCACTCTTCGGCCAGAGTACTCCTTATGACTAAGGGCATCGGCCACGACGTTTGCCTTTCCCGGATGATAGCGAATCTCACATTCGTAGTCGTTGAGCAATTCGACCCAACGTCGATGTCTCATGTTTAACTCTTTCTGGTCGAAGATGTGTTGGAGGCTCTTATGGTCTGTAAAGATAGTGCACTTGGTACCGTATAGGTAGTGCCTCCAGATTTTAAGAGTGAAGAACACCGCTCCAAGTTCTAAGTCATGAGTGGTGTAATTGACCTCATGCGTATTCAGTTTTCGTGAGGCATATGCAATAACCTTTCCCCTCTGCATTAGCACACAGCCCAGTCCTTGCTTCGAAGTGTCGCAATACACCACAAAATCTTCGGTCCCCTCTGGAAGAGAAAGGATGGGTGCACTGCAAAGGGCCTGTTTCAAAGTCTGAAATGCAACATCTTGCTTTTCTCCCCAGTTGTAGGTCACACCTTTCTGGGTTAAAGCGGTAAGAGGTTTTGCGATGCTGGAGAAATTCTGAATGAACCTTCAATAATAACCAGCAAGACCTAGAAATTCGCGAATCTCTGTTGGAGTAGTTGGGGCAAACCAGTTTTTGATAGCCTTGATTTTTTATGGGTCCACATGGATTCCTTCCTTGCTGACTACGTGACCGAGGAAGTCCACTTTTCTAATCCAAAATTCACACTTTGAGAATTTTGCATAAAGTCTCTCAGTCCGTAACGTCTCTAAGACTTGTCTCAGATGTTGACTATGCTCTTCTTTATTCTTTGAATAAATGAGTATATCGTCTATGAATACGATCAGAAATTTATCCAAGAATGGACGACATACCCGATTCATTAGATCCATGAATACGGCCGGGGCATTGGTTAGTCCGAACGGCATCACTACGAACTCGTAATGCCCGTATCTCGTTTGGAAGGCCGTCTTGGGAACATCGCTCTCCAGGAATCGCAGCTGGTGATATCCCGACCTTAGATCAATCTTGGAGAAGTAGTTGGCTCCATGGAGTTGGTCGAATAAGTCGTCGATTCGGGGTAGGGGGTATCGGTTCTTGATGGTAAGTTTTTTGAGTTCTCGGTAGTCGATGCACATCCTGAATGATCCATCCTTCTTTTTCACGAACAAGACGGGCGCTCCCCATGGAGAGAAGCTCGGCCTGATGAATCCTTTTCCAAGTAGCTCATTCAGTTGGCTGGATAGCTCCTGCATCTCTGTCAGGGCTAATCGATAGGGTGCTTTGGCTACTGGGGTAGCTCCAGGAACCAGATCGATTCTGAACTCGACTTGTCTCGCGGGTGGTATTCCCAGAAGGTCCTCGGGAAAAACGTCGGGAAAATCGCATACGTCGGGCACATTCTTGACATCCTGGACTTCGCGTTTCACATCTACAACATGTGCCAAAAACGCATGACACTCTTTGCGTAGGCACTTCTGAGCTTGGATACATGAGATGATACGAAGAGTGGTACTGGGTTTGTCGCCCAAAACAATGAAAGTTTCGCCGGTTGGCAGATTAAGACAAACGGCCTTATTGTAGCATAAAATGTCTGCATGATGAGAAATCAGCCAATCCATGCCAATGATGACATCGAAACTCTTAATCGAGACTGGCATGAGGCTGATTGTAAAGGGATTATCGTTTAGAGTTAGAGTACAGTTTAAGTATATCTCCTTGGTGCCTTCAGTTTTACCGTTGGCCATTTCTACTATAAACGGTTCACTTAATGATTGTGGTAATGGCTTTAGCAGGCCTTTAAAATTGTGACTCACAAAACTTCTCTCCGCTCCACTATCAAACAAAGTGCATGCATACGAGTTATCGAGAAGAAACGTACCCGTAACAATAGTGGGGTCCGCAACGGCTTCATCTTGTCCCATTGCGAATACTCGGCCCCTCCCGCCGGTATTCCTGTTGTTTGCCTTCGGGCAGTCCCTGTGGTAGTGCCCCGTGTCTCCGCACTCAAAGAAGGCGCGGCTTACTCCGGTATTAGTAGTGGGGGCGGGTTGTTGGGTTGGCTCTTTGCAATAGCGGGCTGTATGTCCCTTCTTATTGCACCTGGTGCATTGAAGGTAACGACAGAGACCGTGGTGGTGGAAGTTGCATTGGTTGCATTTCGGAAGTTTCCCATTGTATGAGCTTGTGGGGGCAGTATTGGTAGGTACAGTAATAGCGTGGATCGCTACTACTTGTTGTTTCTTAGGGTTCTCCTGTAGGGTTTGCCCCCTTCTCTTATTCCAAGGCCTATTCTGGCCCTGTGCATCCTTAGATGGATTGGCGGTAGTTGCAATGGTACCCTGTTTTACCCAGTGGTCGATGAGTCGCTGAGCCAGGTGTTTAGCGCTGTTGTAGGTGATAGGGTTGGAAGCTAGGACATGCCCTTGAATCTGGGGTGACAACCCCCAAATGTACCTTTCAACCTTCTTTGATTCTGGGTTGACCATGGTAGGGCACAATGCAGCGAGGTCGTTGAACCTAGCTGTGTAGTTGACTAGATCAGACCTAGTCATTTTTAGATTCTAGAGCTCCTGCTCAAGCTTTTTCACTTCGCCCCTTGGGCAATATTCTTCCAGTAGTAGAACCTTCAGATCTTCCCAACTCATGGCGTTGGCGACAGTGAGCATCACCGAATTCACATGGCTTTTCCACCAAGTGAGGGCTCGATCTATGAAGGTGCTGTTGGATTAATGTCTAAGTCCATAACTATATTTGGTAAGACTTGACCCGACCCGGCATGGTCCATTTGGGTTGCATACCATCACGCACTTGGATGAGAGAAATAAGACACTTACGGTTATTAATATATTATAAGTTCTAGTATATTAATAATAAGAATAATAAGGTTATTTAATTAGTATTGATCAAGAATTAATCTAGGATTAATTAAGTGATCAAAAGAAGACTAATTAAATATATGGGTTGATTGTGTAAATCATCCATACTTGTATAGTGGGCTAATGCTCCATGGATAATCAAGTTGGGCTAAAACCCATAGGATAGTCCATGGATGCTCCATGGTGTATTTGTACCCATGGATCCAAGGAAATGGAAAGTCATGACAATTAGGGTTTACCCTAATTGTAACACTATATAAAGATATTATTCTTGACAAAATCGGCACTAGTAGGGTTCTAGAGAGGGCTAGCCGATTTTGATGAGTGTAGAATTCTCTCAAGTCATTCCAAGTGTTTTGATGATTGTGATTCCATTTGAGGTGTCACACTTGGGGCACTAGGCACTCTAGCTTCATGAAGACTTTCTTCTCCAAAGAGGTATGTATTCTATCTTGCTATAGTCATTGTGTTTGTATGCTAGATTAGGATAATACCCTGGAAGTTCTTATTTGCATGTATAATAGAGAAAACATAGATCCAAGGTATTTAGGGTTGCATGTACACTTAGGAGTGTTAGAATGCTCAAAACCCAACAGTGGTATCAGAGCCTAGGCTTGTTTTCTTGTTATACTTGCAAAAGAAGCTTGAAAATCGAGTTTTGATGCTGTCTGCCCAGCAGACTCGCCGAGTCCATGAATGGACTCGCTGAGTCCAAGGCAAAATGCATCCAACTCGCCGAGTTGGTTCGTGCACTCGACGAGTTGGACCCCCAGACAGCATAAACTCGACTGTTTTGGCTAGAAATGGACTAGGAACATTACCCTAAGTTGTTTTTGAACTTATAAACTTGTTTTTGATGTGGTAATGTTCATGCTAATCCATTTTCAAAGATAATTGTCAATAGATTCATGTTTTGTATTAGTTTAAGGTTTAGACTAATTACATGAAAAAGTTTGATTTGAATTATCTTGTACTTATGAGTTGCTTAGATTAATAGAAAAGTTAATTGAAATAGTTGTTTTCAATCCATTTTAATCTAAGAGTTGAGTATAAAATGTGTTTGTGTAACTTGTCCTCAAGTTACATGAAGGGTCACGTTAAAGACTCATAAAAATTCATAAGAGTTGGCAATGGTTACAAAATGAAGAGTCTTGTGTCATTGAATAACTTTTTATGACTCCATAACTTGTCCTCAAGTTATGGAAGTTCAAGAGTCACTTCATTAAAGAAAAAATATGTAACCATAATTAAATCCATAAGTTATAAAATAAAGAAAATGTTAGTTCTTTTATTAGTTTAAAGTCTTCCATAAC
This sequence comes from Lactuca sativa, assembly GCF_002870075.4. Classification (NCBI taxonomy): domain Eukaryota; kingdom Viridiplantae; phylum Streptophyta; class Magnoliopsida; order Asterales; family Asteraceae; genus Lactuca; species Lactuca sativa. Next base: position 220,246,921 of record NC_056623.2, on the reverse strand, counting down.
TTGCCCTCAAGTTATGGAACTTGAAGAGTTTTTGGATTAAAACTACTTTAAACACATAAGTTATGGAATTAATTAGTTTTGAATAGTTTCAAAACTTGCCCTCAAGTTTTGGAATTTGAAAAGTTTTCAAGTATGAATACTTTAATTCCAAGTCAGTCTTACCGCTAGTACGCCTCATTCACGAAGCCGGTCTATAAGGTGGGTATAAGGTTGTTGCCTATAAAATGGCAACTTAATGGGTGTCCACTCTCACCCACCGCTTGCTTGACCGGTGGAGGGTCGTTAGCCGAATGGGTTTGACAGGACTAGAATTCTCCCTTCATTAAAAGTATTAATGAAAAATACTAAGTAACTAAACTCTTAATAATACCCAATCTTAGTTACTTAGGAAAAATGTGAATAAGGTGCTAATCCATGAAATTACACTTTACACTTTGTCAAAGTCGTTAGTGGAGCGTGTGTGGTTAACCGGCACACTAACTTGGACTTAACAAGGTAGGTAATGGGTGACTTAATATTTATCATAGTATCGATGGAGTGTGTGTGGTTAACCGGCACATCGATTGAGGGGTAATTTATTAAGGGTACCAAGTGATTTGCATGGTTACTTCACACCTTGTTTTGTGATCCTCGGCATCCCAGTCACAAAACCTGAAGGGCACACTCGAGATTGAAACATGCCTTTGAACAGTTCAATGAATCTCAAAGATCTAGGAGTTTCAAAACCAATTAAAACCTAATAATACATTTCGTTTATCTTGGTGGAAATTGGTGAATCGTCATTCACCTACCTTCAAATATTTTATAGCTTGGATTACGGCATACCTCTTCTAAGTTATAAAATAGTTTGTTGGGTCCTAGCCTTAATATTTCATATTGGGTGTCATATTAAGGACTTAAGATCAACTATCTTGAATATCTCCCAAAAGATGTCTGGTTTAGACACCTATGATCTTCCCAAATCTCTTGAAACAAGGTTTCCTAATGAAGATGATGTCCCATGGATATCATACTTCTTTCTCCTCCTCCAATTATTCTCCCTAACCCACAAGTTCAAGGTCACTCAAGCCCTATTGGCAAGGCAAGGTCTAGGTGTGGTCACATCTTGGAGATGTAGTCACATATTGACAAGCCGGGAGAGTTGGGTGTCGAAGTCTTAAGAAAGTTGGTGGTTCAACTACTTTCTAAGTCACATAGTGAGTTCTTTTGGAACACCTATGGAACAGACTATGACAAGACCCTTAATGATCTTATCTGTTTGCTAAGATCAACTTCCTAAAAACTTTATGGACATTGACAATAGTGACATTGGATATCTAGTAAAGCATTCTCTTCTCAATGGAAAGGGATCGGCCATAGTCAATTCGGTTGACCAAATGGTAAAGAGAAAAGCTAAGTCTGTGATAGTCCCGTGTACCATTATCAAAGGGTCCATATGTTTATGTTGCCAAAGAAAGGGGCATTGGTTACGAAGCTGCCACATTTACCTAAGGATGTTAAAGTCAATGAGTTTGACACTACTTCAGGTAAATTCCACTATCTAACTCTGTTAAGTTTCTATTCTGAGATTCTTGATACATGATGTGACTGGGTCACATGGTGATGTTTTAAGAATGAAAGAAAAGTGAAGAAACTTAAAGAAAGAATATGCTGAATCTGATGGCGTAGATGGATTTCTATCGCATAGTTTGAAGATCGGATTCTTGAGCTACTTCTTAGGAGTTATGAGATATTGCTTAGGAATAGGTAACAACAAGTTTTCATATGGATTGTAAGGATAAGTTTTTTTCCGCAAAGTTTTAAAATAAAAGAAAATGTTTGATTTTATTTATTTTAAAATATCCTTACAATGGCATTTGAGGAAAAAATTGTTGCTTATATGATTCCATTAAGAGCAAGAGTGGAAATATGAAATTGATTCTTTCATTTGTGGTAATATCTAGATTTACCAAATAAGGAAAGATTCTCATCACCCAAGTTTCAATTGGACCGGAACTTGGAATCATGCAAGTTGTATAGCATGATGAATGAGAACTTTCAAGTTTTGGAAAATTAAGACTAATTACTTATTCACATGGATGTGTGAGTCAAGTAATGGACTAAGGGATCGAGTACATAGTCTTGTGCACTGATTTAGTCCACCACAAAAGTTTGATAAGACTATTCGTCATGATTTACTTAAGTTCAGTAAATATGATTATACTTACAAGCTTAAGTGTAACTCTAAGACATTGGAAAAGGTTCCAATGTATGGCAGGGCGAATAAGAAGAATCAAATTAGGCAGAAGGATAAAAGTTTCTCATATCTGAAAAGATGGGAGAGTACTTTATTATCAGTTTTGTGATCATCTTAATGATTAAGAAACCATATCAAAATTAGTTCTCTAAGGAAATCTTAGTGCATTCTTATGACTAAGAAGAGGAACTTGAATTGTTGAAATGGTTAAATCAAGAAGATGAGTCATACTTCGTTCCAATACAAGTCTTAGAGTCATACTCCAAGATTGTAACTTGAGTGACATGTCTTAAAGAAGGTTTAAAACACTTGTCAAATGTAAGAGTAAAAGTTTTCTACTCTTGTACATTTGAAATTGGTAAGTTGTGATGTTTTGGATAAAACAAAGACCAACTAAGGCCAATTGTGTGAAGTGTTTGTCTTGATTAGAATCCACACTATCTCTTGGATGTTTGACAAGGGAGTCTTATAGGTCAAGAGGACAGTGGGAGTCTTAAAGGTCTTGAAAGTCTCAAGAACTAATCAAGAATAAAAACCTGAAGTTCTTCACTAGCACACGACTTGAGGTTTATAACCTATCGTGTTGACATATTCTGTGTCCATTCCAGTTAAAGTTGACTTTGCATATGAGTTCTTAGAGTTCTCAATGTGTTGCATAACAACTTGGAAGCAATGGTAGGCCCTTGAGCTGCCAGGTGGCAAGAAATTAAGATTGAGTTCAGTCCATATGAGTTTGGATTTGTCATTATCCTTGTCTTGTGACTATGATTTTGACAATTCACATGGATAAGAACACATACACCAGTAAATCTAAGTGTCATAAGGTTTCTCTCCGATTCATGGAAATGATGGTGAGGAAACACTTTCACTAAGTAGATTTTAGCTAGATAGCAATTGTGATATTTGCATTCTCAAAGTCGTTAGTGGAGCGCGAGTGGTTAACCGGCACACTAATATGGACTTGTGAGAAGTGGCAAAAAGGTCTAACTATTATGATTACGACATACCTCTTCATAATTGTTTAGACTCACAAGTGTGCTATCTAAGGGAAGGTGTATGATTTTGATAAAGTCTTATCAAAACAATCTAGTATCAGAAATCTGAACTTTGGTAAGAAAGTCAATGAAGTATTGATTTCTAGAAGTCTAGCTGATTTCTGAGTACATGTCAAAGCTAGTGGGAGCATAAGTGATATGCTAATAATCATCATGTTAGTGGGAGCATGATAATTATGATAAGTATTGCAAGTTAGAAATGTTAATTATAGAAAACAAAAGGTTTCAATTGGGAAAAGTTGTTTTGCTATAATTAAGGGAGAGGAAATTATACTTCATCTCAAATCTATAAGCTTAGATCGTGAGGTTTTAATCATTTAGTCAAAGATATGTATATGAATTTCATGTTGGAATGGCTCAACATAAGGAAATTCTGTATATGGGTCCATTATTTGCGTTCTAAAATTCGATTATGATTACGGCATCCCTTTTCATAATCTGAATTATGAGAACTTGGCAAATTGAAATGGACATATTATAGCAAAAGACTGGTTTAGTCTTTATGTGAGACATCATGAATCGTGTCCCATATGCTTCGGATATAGGATCGGTTACATGTGCTATATTCATCCTTTCTAAAATTTTCCAAATGCCTTGGGCATTAAGAAGGGAAAAGGTTTAGAACTGGATATGACTAAAAGGATTAAACAATTGTCGAGGACAATCTAAGGTTTACCAAAGATTGGTTGTTCAAGGACAGTTGGAAGTATAGTGATAATTCTGAAAGGACCATATTGACATAGTCTGTAAGGAGGCAACTCTTGTTCAGAAGTGATGGTCAAAATGGAATCTGGAAATGTTTCAAAGTTAGAATTTTCAATCTGTGTAAGATTAAGGAAACTTAATGCAAGAAGGATGTTTCCAAGGAAACGATCTCCTTTGGAATACTCTGTAATGATTGTTGTCAAGTCTTTCTGACTTTGTGCATAATCATTACGAGAGGATCAATGCATATAAGTTTAGAATCTAACAGATTTCATTAAATGGCATGAATTTGGAATTCTTGCATTTGCAGTAAGGATTTGGGAGTGTGAAAAGAGAATCATTGAAGTTATGTTCAATTGATCTAGTTCACAAAGTAAGGATCATAGACAAACATAGTATGCATACTTGGTGTGTGGCAAGACTAGTGTTTAAGAAAACATAGTGTAGATGCTTGGAGCATGGGACAACTATTGTTTTAAATTCAAGAATAAAGTTGATAGCTGAAACAGTATACAATGAATAATGTGTAATCATATGGTGATAAATAAAAGGTGTTTTATTTATGTTCAGAGAGTTGTTACCATATTGGATTCAATTATTATTGTGTTTCACTTTGCATGTTTTGACTTCCCGAATAAACTGGGTTATTCTTCCGGAATGACTAAGTTATTCAAACCGTCCACAGTCGGACATATGTTGGAAGTAGATATGAATTAAGACTGTCATGATAGGTTGTAGAGGTCTAAGGTGTTGGACAAGGCTACAACACTCATGAGTGCTCATAAGTTCTGAGTATTGGATTCAACCCGCGCTCATTGGAATCACTTCATGGATTTTATCACGAGTGATCATGAGACGATAATATCTTATATTCTTCAAACCTAGAGATATGAGTTGTTACTATGAGTTGATAGTACATTGATTGCACGAAACCGCATTTGGTAACTCTGTGCTATAAAACGTGCCTTTGTGTATGATTCAACAAGTAGTAGAACAAGCCATATGAGTCGAAGTTTATCCATTCCTTTTACCTTCGGGATAAAAGCGATATCTGTGGGCCCCTCGATGATTTGATGATGACAAATGGAAGTGCTCGGCCGGGCCAGGACTGATTTGATTTGTTTAATTAGTTAGTCGTCATAAATCGGAAATCGGGAAACAACAAATGGACAGAGAGAATGATTATAATCCATGTCTCAGTCCATATGATATCTAGAATGGAGGAATATATGATCCCTTATCTAATGGACAAGTCATTGACAAAGGTCAGAATTCATCTACAAGGTCAGAGTTCGACAGAAGCTTTTGAGAGCTACGATTGCCAGTTGGTTCCTGAAGTCATACGCAATAATAGTTTTAGACTTATCCAAGTGGGAGACTGTTGGATTAATGTCTAAGTCCATAACTATATTTGGTAAGACTTGACCCGACCCGGCATGGTCCATTTGGGTTGCATACCATCATGCACTTGGATGAGAGAAATAAGACACTTACGGTTATTAATATATTATAAGTTCTAGTATATTAATAATAAGAATAATAAGGTTATTTAATTAGTATTGATCAAGAATTAATCTAGGATTAATTAAGTGATCAAAAGAAGACTAATTAAATATATGGGTTGATTGTGTAAATCATCCATACTTGTATAGTGGGCTAATGCTCCATGGATAATCAAGTTGGGCTAAAACCCATAGGATAGTCCATGGATGCTCCATGGTGTATTTGTACCCATGGATCCAAGGAAATGGAAAGTCATGACAATTAGGGTTTACCCTAATTGTAACACTATATAAAGATATTATTCTTGACAAAATCGGCACTAGTAGGGTTCTAGAGAGGGCTAGCCGATTTTGATGAGTGTAGAATTCTCTCAAGTCATTCCAAGTGTTTTGATGATTGTGATTCCATTTGAGGTGTCACACTTGGGGCACTAGGCACTCTAGCTTCATGAAGACTTTCTTCTCCAAAGAGGTATGTATTCTATCTTGCTATAGTCATTGTGTTTGTATGATAGATTAGGATAATACCCTGGAAGTTCTTATTTGCATGTATAATAGAGAAAACATAGATCCAAGGTATTTACGGTTGCATGTACACTTAGGAGTGTTAGAATGCTCAAAACCCAACAGGTGCAAGCAGCGGACTTGACCTTGCTTGTTTCTTGGCACGAGCAGATCTCGAAGACTGTTTCGGTCTTTTCGAACCATTGCATTAGTGTAATGACTCCTCCCATGCCATTAAAAGTCTTTGGCTTTGAGTTGGAGAACTCCTTGTAGGTACACTCCCTCACTTGACCACGGCCAGTGCCATGATTTGAATGATTCGTGCTGCTTCCTGTACCTCCATTTGCATTGGAGTTTATTTGTGAGAGAGTTGTTGTTACTGCTGTTGTGATAGCTGCCTGGACCATGGCCGGATCATACGTTGGTGGTGGAGGTGGTGGTGGCACCGTGCCCGGTCTGGGCCTCAGGTTTGGACGAGGAGGCATCGCGCTGCCAAAACAAAATGAGAGATTATAAGTTTTGGTGATTGCAAGTTGAATGATATTGAGTTAACTTCCTTTAATAGTTTAAGGATTTGGTTTGGCGAACACAGGATTCTGAGTCTGATTTATAAATGAAGTTTGAATAGATGTACTTATGAATTGGACGAACTGCACATAATCAAAACAGAAAAGAGGTTTTCCATATATGTTTTAAACATATAGTTGTGTTACATCCGAGTTTAGACAAAAATTTTTGACCTTTCTAAAGGTCTCCGATTACAGAAAGTTTAAAGAAAGTAATACTTTTATCCGAAGTCCTAATTTATAACAAAATTTGAAATTTTGGCAAGCACTACTTGCGACGTAGGTTGCGCTTGGAGCTTGACTCCGCATCCGATTGCTTCGACTCCATTAGACGCCTATCAAAAGCGGCTTGTTGTTCCCTTAATTCGGCTAGGGCTGCAATGATTTGTGCCTGAAATGCCTCAGTTTGGAGTTGGGCATGGTCCTGAATCCCATCCAGCCTACGGATGTCAGAAGTGTGAACCTGCACTTCTACGTTGATTTTGCGGATCTGGTTGGCTTGAACTCCGGATTGATAGCACTGGTTGGCTAGTTTGCCAACCATGACCGGAAGTGCTCGGTCCGCCGATCCCCCGCCCCTGACATCTTAAAAGTCTTGGCACATGCCGTAGGGAGGGCGTAAGCTTTGTTGTTGGCTCGAATGGTGGAGGTGACTCCCCCACACAGGAGTGGGTCCTTAGAAGTTCCTCACATGGATGGGAAGTTGTGGGGCCGGTGGATTGATAACCTCTAGCTCTAAATCTGTACCAGAGTCATCTCCTTCATCCAACTCTATAGGTTCTTCGTCTTCTTTGGGATCTTCTTCGATCCATCCTCCATTACCTTGGTTGGGGTAGTAGGCGTCATTGGGGTGGTGGAATCCAGCCATTGAGTCTGTACGAGAATAGGGTTAACAATTTACAATAAGCTAGAGTACATGAAATTTATCCTTAAGTTTAATGGTTGTCGATACTCAAATACTCCCTTAGTATTATTTAACGATATGCTTTTGGCAAGTTTTAAATTTGTTGTCCACTGCAGACACTCCTCGACACACGTTAGTCGGCTCTCTGACAAATATAGTTGATCATGCTATATCCTTCCGAGTTCTGATTACATGTCCCAAGGCGTTCCTGCACTGCACAACTTATTTATAATACTTCTAAAATGGTCCGATGTGAAACTGTTATTAGTACGAAATGAATGCATGCTTACTTTACAAAAACTAAATAAATTTAATTTCAAAAGTATGACTCTTCTCAGAGTGTTTTTGCCCAGTTGAGTTTATAGTTGTATACCAAAAATGGTTTGGTTATACTTAATTCACCATAAATGATGCTCTGATACTAATCTGTCACACCCCCAAACCAGAACGGCGGAATCGTTCGGGGGCGGAGGACGTCATATTCAATATCATAACAGTTCATAGAATGGAAAGTGCACACCACCATACATATATAAAGGTTTTTTAAAATGTTTACATCATTGTATTCATTACATGCCCAAAAGATAAAAGCATAAACATCTTTCAAAAGAAGTAATTAACGTCAGCGCGTTAATCCCCAAAAGTTGATTACCAAACCTGCTTAGCGGTTCCCTGAGAATACAAGTAATTTCAAAGAGAAAGTGTCAACAATTAAGTTGGTGAGTTCATAAGTAGTTTACAAAGTTTGTATGCCATTCCAAATTGAGTGTATGTTTTCCAAGAAAATCGCTTATTTTCTTATAAAAGTGTGAAATGCATGAGAATATATGTATTGAATAATATGGATAGTTAAATCAAGAAAATCCCTTATTTTCCGATTAGTTTTTTGTTTTGTATACCGGGAAAATCCCATATTTTCCTAAAGTGATAGTTAGCCTAATGTCCCAGACTAAAAACCGAAAGCAAAATACATGCCTTAGGGAGTTAGAGCATAGATTTATATAATAAAACCTATTAGAAGATTTTAGTTTGTTAGATGAAGAATAGTTTTAATAACTACTCATTCATCAATCAGAAGTACTATAATAATTGTATATCCGATGAGTTTTATAACCATAGTAAACATAATATGCCTGTAGCGACGTTCTTCAGGCGTCGTAGCGTTATGACAAACTGTCACCCCAAAGGACGGACTGTAGCTAACAGTCAGGGCGTGGGATCATGACTTCCCGTATAGATCTATACACATTTGACACGTTCTCCGAACGGGAGACTCTGGTTATAGACAGGACTTGAAGCGGTACCTTTTAGCGAAAAGGTATTATTTGAAGATGTACATGTCTCACGGATTCTCAACTAAGTCTGTGTTAAAATAGTAGTTTCGTATGCAAAGTTTATCCTTTTTCACAATGTTCGACAATGCATAAATCATAAGTTTTTAAAATGTATTAAAAAGGTTTAGCAACGAAGGATGCTTTGGAATTGCTAAATACTTTGTAAAAATCTAGTGCATGCAAAAAGTGACAAGAGATTTCACATAGTAGTAGTGAATCACAAGTGATTCATTCGATAAAAAACAAGTACAGTGAAACTTTAGTAAATACATGATAATAACCGTATGTTTACTTGTATCCCCCCCCCTTAAAAGAGTATAAAAAGCATTTAAAATGTATTTAAAAATGTGTTTGTAGGGGTATGAACTCACCTGAAGGTTTGAAGAAAGCGAGAAGGAAACCAGGCAAAATTTCATCTCAGGAAACGTATTTTTCTCGGGATTCTCGGGAATCTCGGGAGTAAAAACGATCTTTGGGACTTGGGCAAAATGACTAGGGCTTCGGGTTAGCACAGGCACGGAAAACGAGGAAAAACGCAAGAGAAACGAGAGGAAATGAGCAAGTTTTCCCGGAACCCTGCATCCCTTTTATAGGGGCTGAGAGGCCTCGGTACGCGGGGCGTACGGGTGTACGCGGGCGTACCCGTGCGTCATGCATTACCGAGTCCTCGACTGCCCCGGAACTCGGATGGGATGGGGCATAGCTCGCATAGGGGGCGACGTGGTCGAACCGAGGCCCTTGATTTGAGTACGCGGGGCGTACGAGGGTACGCCGGGCGTACCTCGGTCCTATCTTGACTCCTCTTTGGATATTACGAAGAGTTTAAAATTAAAAATATATATTAATTATTTATTAAACTTAAAAAATTCATATCACCTTCATACGAACTCCGTTTTCGACGTTCTTTATATCCACGCGTAGGTGAGACTAAGATCTACAACTTTCGTTTAGATTCCGTCGGCAAATTCCGAAATTATTTTTATTTTTTATTTTTAAAAGGCCGTGTTTAAGGAATTTGTTTAGAAATTCATAACTTCTTTATCTGACGTCGGTTTTTGCCAGACTTTTTACCGCTGAATTACCATTGTCGAGACCTTCGATTCTCGTTTAGGTCACTCCGGCCAAAAGTCGCTCGATCTCAGATTCGAGTTTTTAGCTGCCTGCTGCTATGCCGAACTTAAAAAAAATCATAAATTCAATTTACGAAGTCGTATTTCGGCGTTCTTTTTATGTACTTTTGCAGTTTAATGATATCTATGACTTTCATTTAGACACCTAAGGTTAAAAAGTATTTTATTGAAAGTTTGCGTTTTTACGTAACTTCGTATTGCCAGTTTTTTTTGGAAAACGTGGTCATAACTTCTTCGTTATAACTCGGATTTTAGTGTTCTATATATGCTTGGAAATCTTAAGACGATATCTACTACATAGCGTACTCCAACCAGAGCTTTTGAATACTTCATTTTTCTATGGTATCCCAATTACTTTTTACAAGAGGTTACAAGACTCGATTTTCAATGACCTGAAATGACGGGTTGTTACAAGATCAACCCAGAAATCGCTGCTCCGGCTGAAATGACTGCTTTTGAGACTCATGAACATGATGCAACGAAGGTTCATTGCATCATGATAGCCACAATGAACGCCGAATTCCAAAAGTCCTACGAGGACGTGTATCCGTACGAAAATGCACCAAGACTTGTTGGAGAGATACCACCAAAATGCGAGGCAGGAACGTTATGAGATTTTCACTAACATGATCTCCGCCAAAATGGGTCACGGAGAATCTCTAACCGTGCACCTGCAAAAGATGAAAAGGCATGTCGATCGTCTTCGCAAGTTGAATGTTGACTTTGGGGAAGACATGGCAATCGACATGGTGCTTCACTCTTTGCCTCCATGTTACAATCAATTTAGGATGACCTACCACATGAACAAACAAGAAGTCACCCTAAGTAAGCTCCAAGGTCTCCTTAGGGTTGCTAAAAGTACCCTCAAGGACAAGTCTGTTGCACCCACTCCCAATCCACCCGCTGCTCCTGTTTTGGCCATTGGGCAAGGGAGACGAAAGAAGAGGAAGGCTCCGTCTAAGAGCCACCGCAAGGGAAAGTCCCAAGATGGTTCCTCTTCTAGTGGGACCAAAGTCGACCCCGCTAAGCCTAACCGAAACCCAAAGGAGGCAGAGTGCCACCACTGCCACAAAATAGGGTATTGTAAGAGAAGCTGCCCAGACTACCTGCAAGCCATCAGGGAAGGAAAGATCAAGCCGTCTTTCATAGGTATATACATAATTTAATCTAATGATTCGTCTCATGCTATTTCTTGGGTCCTTGATACCGGTTGTGGTTACCACATTTGTTCTGAATTGTAGGGACTAAGAAGAAATAGGGATGTCGAGCATGGAAGAATAAATCTAATCACGGGGAACAGAAGATCGTCGCCTGTGACCAAGATTGGAGTGTATTATCTACTGCTTAGGAATGGTTTGTGTTTAGATTTGAACAATTGTTGCTATTCGCCATAAATGGAAAGAAACATCATTTCATTTCATGGTTTGTTTAGACAAGGATTTAGATTTTCATCTAAATGGTGTCTTATATTTTGAAGCAATACCGTGTAATGGAATTTATGAAACCGTTATGATTGTAGATAACTTAGGAAATGATATTTTATGCACGGATTCTTCCAATAGTATGGATAGAGCATCCTTGTCGCATTGTCGTCTTGGACATGTCAACAAGAAGCACATAGCCCAACTCCAAAAGCATGGAGTGTTGGAGTCATTCGACCTTAAGGAAGATGACACATGCGAGTCTTGTTTACTTCGAAAGATGACCAAGTCACCCTTCACTAGTACATGTGAAAGGGGTGAGGGTCTATCGGACCTCATACATACTGATGTATGTGGATCGTTTAGATCGACCACAAAGGATGGGAACAACTTCTATGTGACTTTTACCGATGACTATAGTAGATATTGGTATATCTACTTAATCAAGAAAAAGTCAGAAACGTTTGAAAAGTTCAAAGAGTTCAAGAATGAAGTGGAGAATCAATTGGGCAGGAAAATCAAGATGCTTTGATCCGATCGAGGAGGAGAGTACCTAAGTCTTGAATTCCACAACTATCTCAAGGAGTGTGGAAAAGTTTCACAATTGACGCCACCTAGGACACCGCAGTTGAATGGTGTGGTAGAAAGGCGTAATCGAACATTGTTAGACATGGTTCGCTCTATGATGAGTCGTGCTTCACTACCTATCTTATTCTGAGGGTATGCCTTAGAGACTGCCGCCCATATCCTTAACCGAGTCCCTACTAAGAAGGTTGCCAAAACAACTCACGAGATGTGGATAGGGAAAGTTCCCTCGTTAGTACATATCAAGGTTTGGGGATGCGAGGCTTTCGTATGACGAGATACTCACGAAAAGCTCGAACCTCGTAGTGAACAATGTATTTTCATCGGCTACCCGCAAAAATCCTTTGGATATCTCTTCTATAGACCGAAGGACAATGTTGTCTTTGTTGCGAGGAGAGGAGTTTTCCAAGAGCGAGAACTCATAAGCCAAGGAGACAGTGGGAGGCAAATCGAGCTTGAAGAGATTCAAGAGTCGATAGATGAAGGAACCTCTACCGCTGGTACTCAACCCGAGGAGGAAACTCCGGTTGAACCGATTGACGAGTCCTTACCTCTTAGACGTTCCAAAAGAGCTAGAGTTCAACCCCAGCTTTATGGTTTTCATATTACTATCGAAGGGTATACGTATATTAGTGATGGTACACTAATAAATCTAGATGACCCTAATAGCTATAAGGAAGCCACGGCAGGCCCGGAGTCTGCAAAATGGAAAGAGGCAATGGACAGTGAGATCCAGTCCATGGTGACAACCAAGTTTGGAATTTGGTTGATAATGTGCCCGGACGTAAGACCGTTGGGTGCAAATGAATCTTCAAGAAGAAGATCGACGTGGATGGAAACGTACACACATATAAGGCGCGATTGGTTGCGAAGGGCTTTACTCAAACTCCCGGAGTTGACTATGATGAGACCTTCTCACCAGTTGCGAAGATAAAGTCTATTAGAGTGATGCTAGCAATTGGCGCATTTCATGATTATGAGATTTGGCAAATGGATGTCGAAACCGCTTTCCTTAATGGGAAGTTGGCTGATGATGTTTACATGGCTCAGCCAGAGGGTTTTGTCGATCTGAAGCATCCAAATAAAGTGTGTAAGCTTGAGAAGTCCATTTATGGACTTAAGCAAGCGTCTCGCAGATGGAATCTTTGCTTCGATGAGAAAGTCAAAGAGTTTGGATTTGTACGAAGCGAAGATGAATCATGTGTTTATGTCAAAGCCAGTGGGAGTATAGTAAGCTTCCTCGTTCTATATGTCGATGACATACTACTCATAGGAAACGACGTCCCAACTCTGCAGGAGGTTAAATCCTGGCTCGGGAAGTGCTTCACTATGAAGGAACTCGGAGAGGCTTCCTTTATTTTAGGAATAAGAATAGTGAGAGAATGAAGTAAGAGACTAATAGGACTTAGTTAGAACACTTACTTAGATAAGGTACTAAAACATTTTAGTATGGAAAACTCGAAGAAGGGAGAATTACCGATACAAAGTAATGCCAAGTTGAGTAAGACTCAAAGTCCGAGTACCAAAGCCGAAATAGCATAAATGAGCCGAGTTCCATACGCTTCCGTAGTTGTCTCAATCATGTATGCTATGACTTGTACTCGTCCTGATGTAGCCTTTCATTAAGCAAGGTTAGTAGATATCAAGGGAACTCTTGCAGAGCCCATTGGATTGTGGTTAAGAATATCCTTAAGTACCTTCGGAGGACGTAGGAATGGTTCTTAGTCCTCGGAGGGAGTGATGAATTGATGGTGCAAGGGTATAGTGACGCCAACTTTCAGACCGACAGGGACAACTACCTTTTGCAGTCGGGCTGGGTCTTTACCCTAAACGGAGGAGCAGTAACTTGGAAAAGTTCCAAGCAGGAACGTAGCTGATTCAACGTGCGAATCAGAGTATATTGCAGCGAGCGAAGCGTCGAAGCAGGCAATATGGTTGAAGAACATCATTGGTGATCTTGGAGTTGTACCTGCCATAAAGGAGCCCATGGAGATTTTCTGTGATAATGAAGGAGCGGTTTCCTTGACCAAGGAACCGAGGGATCATGGTAGATCTCGACATATCGACAGAAAATATCACTTTATTAGACATCGTGTAGAAGAAGGACAACTCGTGGTGAAGAGGATATCATCAGAAGATAACCTAGCAAATCCGCTTACGAAGGGACTGAGTAGGGTTAAGCACTTGCAACATGCTAGGAGTATTGGGCTGAAGGATGATATTAGTATGGATTAGATAGTATTAGAAACGTGTAATAGATAAATGTAATTAACATTTGATGATTAAATAAAAGAGTATTATTTATGAGTAATGTTACTGTCTTATGTTAATTGCTTAAATATTGTTTCATTTTGCATGTTTTGACTTCCAGAATAATTGAGTTTATTAAGAATAATCTGTCACACCCCGAAAACCGAAGGCGGAAACATTTCTGGGGTTGACTCCACGATGAGTATCAAATCCAATGCACATAGTAAGTAAAGTAAAACAACCATTACATTACATATAGAAAAGTTTACATTTGTTTCAAAAGTAAGTTGTACAGTTGTGATACATAGTATATATATAAAAAAAACAAGAAAAATCTTCTATGCACACCGTCTTCGAACAAAAGGATCTTCAGGTACCTGTCTAACGCTAACCTGAGAATACAAGCAGTTTGAAAATCAGCATAACGCTGGTGAGTTCATAAGTGGTATTGTTTTCTGAAAATGTACAAGTTTCCTTTCCGTTTCTGAAAATGTTACACACACCAAGAAAATCTCATATTTTCTTAAAAATGTTCGTTATTATTTCTCAACATGTAAGGTAAAATAAGGTTGTACACTGAGAACACGTTTACTCTTGTGAAATGTACAGTGAGGTTATCTGGTTTGTTATACTGTTCTGGTTATGTACAAATGTATTCCCAGGAAAGTCCCATAGTTTCCTGAATTGTTGGTTACCAATTGTGAAAGATGTATACTGAAAAACATATTTACCCATATGAAAATGTAAAGTTATCCGGTTTGTTACACTTTTCTAGTTATGTACAATGTTCCCCAGGAAAGTCCCATACTTTCCTAACTGTTAGTTATCAAATGTAAAAGATGTATTCTAAAAAACATGTTTACCCTTCTAAGATGTGAAGTTATCCGGTTTCTTACGCTTTTCTGGTTATGTACAATGTTTCCCCAGGAAAGTCCCATACTTTCCTGAATGTTGGTTACCAATGTGAAAGATGTTTACAGAAACTTGGTTATCTTGTGAAATGTATTACATTATTCATTATTACTATTATTTAAATCTCTGTTATCCTAATGGCGAGTTCCATAACCATACGATAGACTAGATATGGCAATAAGTAGTCCACATCACCTTATGACTTTCGTCACCCTTGAACTATTTTGGTTCGGCTGTAGCTAGCAGCCAGGTGTGGGGTAGTCAGCCTCATATAGATCTATACACTCAAGTCACGCTCCCTATCCAAGAGATTTTGGTTACGGGTGCAGTCCTCCACTCGCGTATCTCTATGGAGTGTTCACCGTGGACGTGTCTCCAATCATATAGGACTAACAAATTTACTAGTAATAATACGATAGTCCTCCACTCGCGTATCTCTGTGGAGTGTTACCGAGGACAAAACAGTGTACAGAGTTTTATGTTCAAAGGTTCTAATGTCATGCTTTTAACTAATAAAATGTGGAAAACCATTTGTTAAATATATATAAAACATAACAGTTTAAATTCCATTTCAGAAATATATGTTTACGTGATCTGTATGTTTTGAACGGTTATCAGTTGTAACAATCAGTGTTAAAAGCAAATAAAATGTAAAACACACACATGATAACAAGTTTTCAGTACAAGAATCCCTTGTACATTGCTTGTATTCCCCCTAAACGCGGTGAAAACAATGAAAAAGGGTAGGGGTATGAACTCACCAGACGAGGAAATGCGACTGTTTCGGACACTAAACGTTGGTTCGGGGCTTGATTACACGCGAGGTTCCTATGTAATATGAAATAATATCCAAACTTAATGATTTATGTAAATTTAGGGCCAAATATGGGTATTAGAGTGGGTGTATGGTCTTGCAAATGAGTGTGCGGCTGGGGAGTGCAGCCAGGAGTGTGTGTGAGGCAGCACAGAAGAGTGTGCGGCCGTACATAGGTTGTGTGCGGCCGTACACAGGAGTGTGCGGCCATATACTCCTCATTTGAGTCCATATGTTGATTTTCGAAGTGTATGCTCTTCATACTTGGGAGTTTTGAATGTGTGTTGCCCCCATATGAAGGTGTGCGGCCGTACACCTTCATGGGATGATGAATATGATGAACATAATGAGTTTTAAGCTTGGGATCCAAGTGTTTACCACTATACTTAGCTTGAAGATGGAGTAGATCACGATTATGAAGCCTTCCAAGTGTTCTTGGTTGATGATTTAGAGAGAGAAAGTAGAGAAAGGGAAGAGAAACATCTAAATGAATGAATGAAGGGGGTATCCATCCATAAATTGAATTGCGTGTTAGGTTGAGGGTGTTTGCGGTTGGGTGTGTGGCCGCACACACCTTATTTAGTGAGCTTGGCCCGATATTGTGATACTAAACACTCTCCAACCCTTCCTAAGACTCATATCTTAGATTATACTAAGTCTAGAGCACTCAATGAAACCACAACATTTAATAAACGACAATGAACTCAAGTTTTAGTGCTAGATCAATTACATGGGTTAGAAGTTTCGGGTTGTGACATCATCCCCCTGGTAGAGGGAATTTCATCCCAAAATTCAAAATTAAGATACAAGTCAAGATATAAATCATGGATCTGGAAAGAGATGCAGATACTTCTGTTTCATTGAGTCTTCACGCTCCCAAGTGAACTCCGTTCCCTGCTTGGCATTCCAACGGACCTTCACTAACGGGATGCGACTTTGCTTTGTACATTTGACTTCTTGATCCATGATTTCGATCGGTTCCTCCACGAAGTTGAGGTTTTCATTGATCGCGATCTCGTCTAAAGGAATCACTAGGGTTTCATCGGATAGGCACTTCTTGAGATTTGAAACATGGAAGACGGGTGGATGTTACTGAGCTCATGGGGTAAACGAAGTTTATAGGCTACCGGACTCATCCTGGCAAGGATCTCGAAGGGTCCAATGTACCTAGGGTTAAGTTTCCCATGCTTTCCAAAGAGTACCATGCCTTTCCAGGGCGAGACCTTCAACAAGACACGGTCTCCAACTTGGAACTCCAAAGGTTTCCGTCTGTTATCAGCGTAACTCTTTTGGCGGTCTCGTGAAGCTTTCAATCGTTCCCGGATTTGGATGACCTTTTTCAGTGGTTTCGCGAATGATTTCAGGACCAATGAGAGCACTGTCGGGGAATTGACTCTTGGCTAGCTGCGTGTCCCCTATCTCAGCCCAGTAAGAGGGGATCTGCACTTGTGACCATAGAGGGCTTCAAACGGAGCAACCTTGATGCTGGTGTGGTAACTATTGTTGTATGAGAACTCAATCAAAGGTAGATGTGTGTCCCACGACTTTACAAAATCAATGACACATGCCCTAAGCATGTCTTCCAGGGTTTGGATTGTTCTCTCACTTTGTCCATCGGTCTGAGGATGATACGCCGTGCTCATATCTAGTTTGGTTCCGAGAGCCTTCTGAAGGGACTACCAGAATCTGGAGGTAAACCTGCTATCTCGATCGGAGATAATGGACGCAGGTACGCCGTGCAGTCGAACTACCTCTTGGATGTAAATTCGCGCGAGTCTTTCCATCTTAAATGATTCTTTGATTGGGATGAAATGGGCAGACTTTGTCAGACGATCGACAATTACCCAAACGGTTTCATACCCACTCGGGCTTTTAGGTACCTTGGTGATGAAATCCATGGTAATCATCTCCCATTTCCATTCGGGTATCTCAGGCTGCTGGAGCAGACCCGAGGGTTTCTGGTATTCGACTTTCACCTTGGCGCAAGTCAGGCACTTGCCCACGAATGTAGCTATCTTAGCTTTCATGTTTGGCCACCATTATTGTTTCTTAAGATCCAGGTACATCTTGTCCGAACTCGGGTGAATAGAGTATCTGGTCTTGTGCGCTTCCTCCATGACAATCTCCCTGAATCCTCCGAACTTTGGAATCCAGATTCGATCCATGAAGCAGTAGACTCCGTCACCTCTGATCTCAAGTTTCTTTTCCATTCCTCTCAAGGCTTCGTTTGACACGTTCTCGGTTTTGAGGGCTTCTAACTGGGCTTCTTGGATTTTCATGGATAAGCTGGAATGGATGGTCATCGTCAGGGTCTTCACCTTTCGGCTTGAACTCTCCTTTCGGCTAAGGGCATCTGCTACCACATTGGCCTTGTCGGGATGGTAATGGATTTCACACTCATAATCATTGAGTAGTTCTACCCATCGCCGTTGCCTCATGTTCAAGTCTTTCTAATCAAAGATGTGCTGCAGGCTCTTATGGTCAGTGAAGATCTTACACTTGGTTCCGTAGAGGTAATGTCTCCAAATCTTCAGTGCAAAGACTACGACTCCTAATTCCAACTCATGTGTGGTATAGTTGACCACGTGTGCTTTCAGCTGTCTTGAGGCATATGCAATCACCTTTCCCCTTTGCATAAGCACACAACCTAAGCCTTGATTAGACGCATCGCTGAAAACAACGAAGTCCTCTGTTCCTTCGGGCAAGGACAGGACCGGTGCACTGCACAAAGCTTTCTTCAATGTTTGGAATGCGTTTTCTTGCTTTTCACTCCAACAAAAGGATACACCTTTCTGTGTTAGAGTGGTTAAGGGTTTGGCGATTATGGAAAAGTTCTGGATAAATCTTTGATAATAGTCGGTGAGACCCAAGAATTGCCGGATTTCTGTGGGTGTCTTCGGTGCCGACCAATTCTCTATCGCTTTAATCTTGGAAGGATCTACATGAATACCCTCCTCGCTTACCACATGACCGAGGAAAGTTACCTTCCGAATCCAGAACTCACACTTGGAAAATTTCGCGTACAACTTCTCGGATCTAAGGGTTTCCAACACTAGCCTCAAGTGTTGTTTGTGATCTTCTTCACTTCTGGTGTAGACAAGTATGTCATCAATGAACACAATGACGAACTTTTCCAGATAAGGATGATATACCCGGTTCATCAGGTCCATGAACACTGCTGGTGCGTTGGTTAGACCGAAGGGCATCACTACGAATTCGTAGAGTCCATACCGAGTTCTGAAAGTTGTTTTGGACACATCACTCTCATGAACTCGTAGCTGATGGTACCCTGACCGAAGGTCTATCTTGGAGAAGTAACTGGCTCCCTGGAGTTGATCGAAGAGGTCATCTATTCGTGGAAGAGGATATCGGTTTTTGACGGTCAACTTGTTCAGGTCACGGTAGTCGATACACATCTGAATGGATCCATCTTTCTTCTTAACGAACAATACCGGAGCTCCCCAGGGCGAGGAACTCGGTCTAATGAATCCTTTACTAAGCAACTCATTGAGTTGGCCAGATAACTCCTGCATTTCTTTTGGGGCTAAGCGATACGGAGATTTTGCCACAAGGGTAGCTCCAGGAATTAGGTCAATACGGAACTCGACTTGACGCTCGGGAGGAATTCCGGGAAGCTCTTCGGGAAATACATCAGGAAATTTACAGACTTCGGGGATGCTCGCAAGGTCTTTAACTTCCTGTTTCTCGTTGATTATGTGGGCTAAGAATGCAATGCACTCCTTTCACAGGATCTTTTGAGCTTTGATGCAGGAAATGATACGAAGATTGGGACTAAGTTTATCGCCATAGATTACGAGAGTTTGATCCGAAGGAAGGTTGAGACGGATGGCTTTTTCGAAATAGAGGATATCAGCATGATTGGGACTCAAGCAGTCCATGCCAATGATGACATCAAATATCTTTATGGAAACTGGCATCAGATCAATGGGAAATGAATGGTCATTTAGGGTAAGAGTAAAACCTATGAACACCTCGCTGGCGCTTTCTTTCTCACCGTTAGCCATCTCGACGGTAAACATTTCAGTTAAAGGTTGGGGATTATGTTTTAGTTTATGTTTGAACGAATGACTAACAAAGCTTCTTTCAACACCTGAATCAAAAAGAATACTAGCATATGAGTTGTCGAGAAGGAACGTAGCCGAGACTATAGTGGGAACAGCAACTGCTTCCTCCCGTCCTATGGCTAGAACTTTCTCGGTATTATCAGCTGTTGATTTCTTGGGGCAATTCCTTTTAAAGTGCCCAACCTCTCCACAATTATAGCAGGCTTGACCAACGCCTGCTCCAGATGATTGATTGGCCGATTGGGCCGAAGCTTTGCAGAATCGGACCATGTGCCCCTTCTTACCACAATTGGTACAAGATAGTTCTCGGCAGGGGCCGGGGTTGTGGTGATATTTGCACTTGTCACACAGAGGGAGATTACCAACATATCTGCTAGTAGGAGTTGGAGCTGTGGATCGCACAACAGAAGCAGTAGGAACGGGGGTAGTAGCAGCATGGACTGCTACAGTCTGCTGTCTCTTGGAGGATCCTTGGGAAGATTGATCCTTCTTCTTCTTCCAGAACTTTCTTTTCTCACCACTCCTCTTGGTCGGTTCAGGAGCGGTGGTGGTTTCCTCGACGTCATCACTGTGATCAATTAGGTTGTGGGCTAAACTCTTGGCACTATCATAGGTATCCGGACATGCACCTAAGTCGTTTCCCTTAGTTGGCCGGGTCAACCCCCAGATAAACTTTTCTATCTTTTTACATTTAGGAGTGACCAATCCCGGGCAGAGAAGTGCGAGGTCATCGAATCGAGAAGTGTATGCAGCAATATCGGAACCCTTCATCTTCAGGTTCCAGAGCTCATGCTCTAATTTCTGCATTTCACCACGGGGACAGTATTCGGCTATCAGGAGTTCTTTCATGGCTTCCCAGCCCATGGCGTTGGCTACGGGTAGGGTCAGAGATTTGACTCGGCCATTCCACTAAGTCAAGGCTTTATCAATGAAGGTACAGGCTGCGAACTTGACCATATCAGATTCCGTACAGGCACAGATTTCAAAGATGGATTCGATTTTCTCGAACCATAGGGATAAGGAAATGACACCTCCAGTGCCATCGAAGGATGTTGGTTTTGCATTCATGAAATCCTTATAGGAACCCTCCTTTCGGTGTCTCTGATTGCTTTCTTGATCCTGAGTTTGAGTACCGCCTCCCGAACCACCGGAACCACCGGTGTTCAATTCAGACATAGCAGCTGCCACCGCGGCGGTAACAGCTGCCTGATATACCACGGGGTCAAATTTAGGAGGAGGTGGTGGCGGAGGGTTGTTGGTCTTTGAGTTGGGTCTCTTTCTTGGAGGCATCTTGACATAATAAGATCAAGAAAGAGAGGATGATAAGTCCTCTGAATCGAATCGAGAGATATGACAAATATATGTTCCGAATAAGCGATAAAGCAGGAAAGAGTTATCAAATCAGGTAAACTGTCGCTAACGGAATGATCAAGGATCTATACGTCAACGAGGATTTCTACAAAGGATTGGCTCGTGAAATACTCCCGTAGTATTTCATGATTCGCTACGACACTGGCTCAATGTTTGTGGTATTACAGTAAGTTTTAGGCATGCCGCATGCCGCATACCACAGTCACTCCCAAGCACACGTTGGCCATGTCTCGAATGAATATAGTTGGCCAGACTATATTGATCCTAGACACAACTACATAACTGCCCAGGTTTAACCGCACTACATAACACCCATTTACTTATGTTTTGTTCTACTTGTAGTTACGGATCTCGACGGTTCGGTATACTTGTATACTTTTGAAACTACTTATAGTTTGAAGATACTTTTAATTTAGAGCACTTAGTCCCTTTAGTGCTTATAGTTTTATACCATGTAAGGTTTGGTATACTTTATTCACTATAAACAAGGGCTCTGATACCAATCTGTCACACCCCGAAAACCGAAGGCGGAAACATTTTTGGGGTTGACTCCACGTTGAGTATCAAATCCAATGCACATAGTAAGTAAAGTAAAACAACCATTACATTACATATAGAAAAGTTTACATTTGTTTCAAAAGTAAGTTGTACAGTTGTGATACATAGTATATATATATAAACAAAACGAGACAAATCTTCTATGCACACCGTCTTCGAACAAAAGGATCTTCGGGTACCTGTCTAACGATGACCTGATAATACAAGCGGTTTGAAAATCAGCATAACGCTGGTGAGTTCATAAGCGGTTTTGTTTTGTGAAAATGTACAAGTTTCCTTTCCGTTTCTGAAAATGTTACACACACCAAGAAAATCCCATATTTTCTTAAAAAGGTATGTTATTGTTTCTCAACATCTAAGGTAAAATAAGGTTGTACACTGAGAACACATTTACTCTTGTGAAATGTACAGTTAGGTTATCTGGTTTGTTATACTGTTCTGGTTATATACAAATGTATTCCCAGGAAAGTCCTATAGTTTCCTAAATTGTTGGTTACCAATTGTGGAAGATGTATACTGAAAAACATATTTACCCATATGAAAATGTAAAGTTATCCGGTTTGTTACACTTTTCTAGTTATGTACAATGTTCCCCATGAAAGTCACATACTTACCTGACTATTAGTTATCAAATGTAAAAGATGTATTTTGAAAAACATGTTTACCTTCTAAGATGTGAATTTATCCGGTTTGTTACGCTTTTCTGGTTATGTACGATGTTTCCCCAAGAAAGTCCCATACTTTCCTAAATGTTGGTTACCAATGTGAAAGATGTTTACGGATGTCACAACTAGAAATTTTGTGTCTTGTAATCACTACACTCAAGTAAAATGTAGACTCAAAAACTTAAGAGCATGTATGATGCTTACTCTATGACAACAAAATTTCAATCCAATACACCATACAAGTACTACAAATAGTCAACAAGCATTTGGAAACCCTAGAAGTTCTTGTTAGGTCCATTTTGGACTAGGACTTCCTTATTGGACTCAATGGACCAATAAGCTTCCAATTTGACTATCATGGGATTAGAACCTTTAAATGGGCTCTAATTGGACCCAATTCCATTTAATTCAATATTTTGGGCCATATTGGGCCTAGAATGAAATAAATTATTTAAATGAACTATATTCGACCATAATTAACCTAATTTAGCCTTAATAGGTCATAAAAATCACATTTATAATTAATTGGGGCCAAACATCACTTAACATAACCATGGAATGGGTTTAAGCATACAAGGCCCAATCCTCATCTTTTTCTCTCCATTCTCGGCCCAAGGCAAGCCCAAGAAGAAGAGTTGACTTTCCTATGCCACCTCATAATTGTCCATAGGTTTCCCATGCACCATCTCATGTTTTCATGCAAGTCAATTCAAGAGCCTCACTCCTCTCTTCTCTCTTCTTGCTCTCGGCTGAACACGACACACACACACACTCACAAAAATTTATTCCACTCTCTCTAATATCTTGAAGAACATCTCCTCCCTCCTTCTTCAAAAATTTCGAGAATCAAGAGCTTTTCAAGGAGGTTTTTCCTACAAACACATCATCTAAGGTAAGTTGATGACTAATCCATGATCTAGCTACTTCATTTCATCAAAAATCTCTTCTAAATCTATACCAACTTGTGATCATGCACCTTAGAAGTCACTAAACTCGAGATCTACCAAGGAGACTTGCTAGGATCGAAATTTTCCCCTTTTCTCTCTTCAAAACCGAAACTACAACTCAAGGTGAGCTTCATACCCCCTATTTTTCGGTTTTTATAAGTTTTGTGGGGGGGGGGGAATACAAGAAAATGTGTAGATCTATGAGTATATGTATGCTTTGTATCATTTCTATGTTTATTTACATGTTCTTATGTGATTATGTTGTTGAAACTAGTCAAAAAGTCCTTAAAATCGAGATTTGCATTAGGATGTATGAAACAAGTGTTAAACATATTATTACACACAAATCATTTCTAGAAAAATAACCAAGTTGGTTAATATGAACTCCTTGGGCTAAAAATCCCATTTTTGGACTCAAAATGTTAAAATATCAAGTTAAAGGGCCCAAAATGACAAAATACAAATTCTGATGGATGAAATGAGTCAAAACAGTTTCAATAATGTATTTTTCTGGAAATATTCTCTTTGAGGGATTAAATGTGAAAATTTTAAGCATATTGGGCCAAAAATGAATTTTTCAGCCCAATAAAGCCCAATATGCGAGATTTTCAAATTAGAGGGGCTGAAACTGTGATGTTCTGAAAAACAGGGGACTACTAGTGCTCCAAGTCCATTTCAAGGGTTAAAAATGCTTTTCATATTTAAAAGGGACCAAAGATGCAAAAAATTTCTACTTTGGCCCAAAAGTGTAAAAATTGCGAAAACAAGGGTTTCAGCCGAGAAAAATTTCATTTGATGGACTAAAACTGTTTTACAAATAACTTTGAGCTGAAAAATAACTTTTCTACAAGTTTTGATACTAAAGTGTCAAGAAAAATGGTTTGAGGACTAAAATAGGAATTTATTTTATACAAAGGGTTAAATGTGTAAATTACCCAAAAGAAAGGGGGCTGCAATAATGAAATATCCTAATGTTCTAAACAATAAATCCGACATGATGAAATACTAGCACCTCGACTATCGGCGAATTATAATACACCTTCAACACCAAAAATCGTTATCAAACGAATTGATTCGGTCTCGAATCGATAATGAATCCGAAATTACTAACACAACGAAACTTCAATACACACGCGGAAATTTCGGGAAGTCAATACACACGTGGGAATACACCAGACGTCGATACACCGTCTTTGGGCCCGAAAGTTTCAAATCGTGTTTGTTGCGCCTAGCTAGCCCAATGACATGATCTTTAGGCCCGAAGGAAACTCACTTACATGTAGTTGGGTCTTATATGACCTAATTTCGTGTAAAAGGACTTTTACAGGCTTTGTGCTGTTGGACCCCAAGGGCCCTCTGGTGCTACTAGTAAAGTCGAGAATTCACCAAATGCGAGTCGGGCTAAGGGCCCTTCGCATTCACGATAGCCTTGAACGACTTATGGAAAATATCGGGGCTTCGCACCCTCTTTTCCTCCTCGGTTGTGGGGCTACAAGAAGTCCGGGTGTTTGGATTAAGTGAATAGTGCGAGCGACGCCTAAGGGATCGTTTGTATGGTTGTAAACTAGTCATTTTCATTAATGTGTGTTTATAACAATTCACAATCCATAATTAATCCAACGTCACCAGGACTCAATGAATACACCCGTCGTAATGAAATAACAAGACATAAATCATTTGATGCAAAGTATTAGGAAAACATCGGGTTTTCCTAGGGTTTTCAATAAATACTCCTACGAGATTACATACCGAGTTTTACAAATCGTACTTTTACATTTATAGAAACAAACAAGCATACTTACGGATCTTCACACTTTTTATACTATGCTCTTTTCAGAAAATATCGGATTTTCTGGTGATTTTGAAAACAATACAAACCACTATATTTCAAACATTACTTATGAACTCACCAACATTTCATATGTTGACCGTTTTCAAAATACTTGTATTCTCAGGTAACAGGTAAATCGAAAAGGAAAAATGTACTCAGTAACGTCTTGCTGTAGTTTTTAATTAGTATCGAACAATTTACTTTTAGGCATGTAATATTATGGATCAATGTACCGAATGTAAACGCTACCAGTTGTAATATTCCAATGCTTGGTAATGTATGATGTTATTTTTCATGTATATTCATTGTGATGGTATTCAATTGAGTCACAATAGCCCTCGGACGTTTCCGCTGTCTGGTTCGGGGGTGTGACAGGTTGGTATCAGAGCTCTGTTTATAGTGAACTAGCATATCTAACCATACATTGATATGAAACTATAAACCAAAAGAGGGACTAACATAACTCTGAACAAAACAAGTAAAATACAACAATAAAACACCTTTGATTGCATTAGGATTAAGGAACATAACGCCGAACAAAACAAAATAATGCTAGTATCTCGGTTAATTCAGGACTGTTCTTAGCTGTACCAAGGAGTGGATGTAGCCTGATCAACTACATTCTCTCCAAAGTATAACTAACACACGTTCTGATGAGATCGTGATAGCTAGGGAACTTAAAACCATACCCCTTTTACCAACAAACAGAGAACGCTTGCTTAGTCTATACAATAGTTGTAGCATCCTAGGAATAATGTTAGCATATTTACATACTCACGCAGACAGCATGGCTGGTTTTCATCACCCCGGAGACCCTTATTTCCCTAATCAGGGGAATAACGGATGGTTAGAGGAAGAGCCTGAGGAAGAGCCTGAGGAAGAGCGTGAGGAAGACCCCGAAGAGGAATCTGACAGGGAACCGGAGGCTGGAGACGAAGACGAGCCTGCTGAACCAGAAGAAGACAAAGGGAACTTCGAGGAGGAACCCGATGACAGTGAAGGGGGTGATTCGGACGCAGAGTCCGAAGTCATCAACCCCCTTACCCGATCAGGGTGCCTGCTTACCGTGTGGGCCCCACTGGTCCTACCCCTCCCTGGGGTATTGATCTTTGGAGATGGAGCAGACAGCAGGGACAACGACCCTCGTTTGGCATGTTGCGCGAGTTCTTTGACCTGAGGGACGGAGGACCGGCCGACCGAGCCCTACCGGTCATGGTGAGACGATTACGGAACACCGGCGATCTTGCCCAGGGCACTGCTGATCAGGTACGCCAGCTGTGGACTAGGGTCGAGCGTGCGGAACAGGAGACACGTGACGTCCTTTGGGAGTTTCACATGAGGCAGGTAAGGTGGGAGTCTCGACTCTAGGACGCAGAACGACTGGTGGCTCGTCTTCAGGGAGCATCCACATCCTCGGCACCACCTCCGGACGCAACTCATCGCGATTAGGGATAGACTTATCTTTGTAGGTCATTAGGAACTATGCTATGTACCCCGACTCTATGTTTATGTGACTACACTACTCATAGAGCCGTTATGCTGTCGAACTAGTGTCACTCATGTATGCTCTTACGAGCAAAATTTTCATGTATCAAATGCGGATAATATTAGTAAACATTTACGTGCTTTGTTATGATATTACAAATTGCTATGTGTTGCGAATCTATGATTATATGCTAAATGGTAGGAGTGTTTAACTTCGTACCATGCACCTAGTCAGTAGGGTCACAACCTCCCAGAAACCCCAAACACTCAACATCTTTCCGTTTCATGACTGAAATATGCCTCGCCGACCTACTCGCAGAAACCCTGGACCAACCCCACCCAAAGTTGACTCCACTGCATTCCAGGCGGCCGTGTCCGCTGCGGTCACCGCAGCTATGGCACAACTTCACCAAGGGAATAACGGAGGAGGCAACGGGCAAGGGGCCGGGAGTTCGAACAACGGGATGAATCAAGGACCCACCAAAACATGTACCTACAAGGACTTCAAAAATGCCAAACCACAAACTTTTAACGGCACTGGATGGGTGATCACTCTGAAGCGATGGATCGAGAAGGTGGAATCGGTATTCGAGATATACGATTGTCCTGAGGAGATGAAAGTGAAGTTCGCAGCCTGCACTTTTGTCCATCAAGCGCTCACTTGGTGGAACGGACACGTGGAAGTCATGACACTCCCTGTAGCCAACTCCATGCCGTGGTCGGAAATGAAAGAAATGTTGATGGCTAAATACTACCCACGAGGTGAGATTCAGAAAATGGAGCAAGAGCTGTGGAACCTCACTATGCAGAATGCGAATATCGATGCCTACATATTGAGATTTAGTGAACTATCTCTGTTGTGCCCGGGTATGATCACCTCGGAAGGAAAGAAGATTGAGCGATTCATCTGGGGACTAACATCACAAATCCAAGGAAACGTGATAGCTGCAAACCCCGAAACCTTTGACAGTGCAAAAAGATTGGCGAAGAAGCTGTATGACCATAACAACAAAAACGGTGAGAAGCCAGCGGAGACTGAAGGCAAGAAGGAAGGTGATGGCAAGAAAGGAAAGAACAACAAGAGGAAGGGGCGTCAGGGCCCCGAGACCTCTAAAAAGCAGCAGGCAGTGGCAGTTAATGTTGTCACCGCACCGGTTCCAGCCACACCACATGCTCCAGCCTCAGCTGCTTCAAATGCTCCCAGACCTTATTCCGGTAATCTTCCCAAGTGCAACAAGTGCGGTTTCCATCACAATGGAGAATGCAAGGAGTTGCAGTGCACCAGTTGTAATCGAAGGGGACACACGACAAAGTACTGCAGGACTTACCCTCCCCAGAACCAACAACAGGGAAACAACAACAACAACAACAACAACAACATCACCATCGGCGGCCACAATGCAGGGCCTAGCCACACCTGCTATGGGTGTGGGAGGACTGGGCATTTCCGCCGAGATTGCCCTAACAACAACAATCCCAGAAACAGAGGAACAGGAAGGATGCTGACCATGGGTCAGGGAGAGGCGATTCAGGACCCCGCTGTTGTTACCGGTACGTTTCCCCTAAACCACACTTATGCATGCATCCTATTTGACACCGTAGCGGAGCGACGTTTCATAAGCAATAAGTTTAAGCATTTATTAAAACAACAGCCCTAGAAGCTAAATGAAACCTTTACGGTGGAAATGGCCAATGGGAAAACCGAATCCATCGGGGAAATCTACATCGGATGTACCCTAACCCTAAATCAACACGTCTTTCGAATAGACTTAATGCCTGTATCAATTAAGAGTTTCGATGTGATTATTGGCATGGACTGGTTAAGCCCCCACCATGCTGAAATTATGTGTCACGAGAAGGTCGTTCGCCTTCGCCTTCCCAATCACGAAACCCTAGTAATTTACGGAGACAAACCTAGCATGAACCTTCGCCTCATCTCGTGCATCAAGGCATGAAAACATCTACGAAAGAACAATTTGGCGTTCCTGGCTCACATAGTGGATAAAATCAAGGAAGAGGTTAACGTTCAAGACATTCCCATAGCGTGTGAGTTCCCAGAAGTGTTTCCTGAAGATCTTCCAGGAGTACCCCCAGAGAGACAAGTGGAGTTCAGAATTGACCTTGTTTCAGGAGCAATTCCTCTCGCTAAATCACCCTATCGGCTAGCTCCTGCTGAAATGCAGGAATTGTCCAGCCAACTCAGTGAACTCTTGGACAAGGGATTCATCCACCCTAGTTACTCGCCATGGGGAGCTCCAGTCCTCTTTATCAAAAAGAAGGACGGATCTTTTAGAATGTGCATCGATTACAGAGAGTTAAATAAACTCACTATTAAAAATCGCTACCCACTCCCACGAATCGATGATCTATTTGACCAGCTCCAAGGAGCTAGTTATTTTTCTATGATAGATCTACGGTCCGGATACCACCAACTCAAAGTCCGGGAAGAGGATATTCCAAAAACCGCTTTCCGAACTCGCTACGGACATTATGAATTTGTCGTAATGCCCTTCGATCTAACAAATGCCCCTGCCGCATTTATGTATCTAATGATCCGGATCTGTCGACCATTCCTCGACAACTTTGTCATCGTCTTCGTTGATGACATTCTCGTCTATTCCCGAAGCGAAGAAGAGCATGGCCAACATCTCCGACAAATCCTAGAAACTCTGCGATCGGAAAAGCTATACGCAAAACTCTCCAAGTGTGAGTTTTGGCTCCGGAGTGTGAACTTCCTAGGTCATGTAGTTAGCCAAGATGGAATTCATGTGGATCCCTCTAAGGTCAAAGCTGTTGAAGGATGGGCAATCCCGACCACACCCACGGAAATCCGTCAATTCTTGGGTCTAGCAGGCTACTATAGGAGATTCATTCAAAACTTCTCTAAGATCGCCAAGCCACTTACCTCGCTTACACAAAAGGGCGTACCATTCAAATGGACGGACAAACAAGAAGTCGCATTCCGAACCCTGAAACAAGCTCTCTGTAGTGGCCCGGTACTATCACTACCGGACGGAACGGAAGATTTCGTGGTCTACTGTGACGCATCAAATCAGGGCTTAGGTTGCGTTCTCATGCACCGTGGGAGCGTGATAGCTTACGCATCCCGCCAACTAAAGACGCACGAAGTGAATTATACGACCCATGACCTAGAATTGGGAGCCGTGGTCTTTGCTATAAAAATTTGGAGGCATTACCTTTACGGTACGAAGTGCACCATCTTCACGGACCACAAGAGTCTCCATCACATCTTGAACCAGAAGGAGTTGAACATGAGGCAACGAAGATGGGTTGAATTACTAAATGATTACGAGTGTGAGATCAAGTACCACCCAGGCAAGGCCAACGTGGTAGCTGACGCATTAAGTCGGAAGGAGTACTCTAATCGTCGTACGAAAACTCTCTCAATAACCATTCAATCTCACCTAGCCACTCAAATTGCAGTAGCCCAGTCAGAGGCCATGTAGACGGAAAATAAAGCAAGCCAAGCATTGCGCGGAATGGAGAAGAACCTAGAAGCAAAGGAGAATGGAGTATACTATTTCATGAACCGTATTTGGGTCCCTAAACTCGGAGGATTTAGGGAGGTAGTTATGAAGGAAGCCCGTAAGACGCGATACTCCGTTCATCCCGGCTCAGACAAGATGTATTTGGATATTAAACAACACTATTGGTGGCCTAACATGAAGGCGGAAATTGCCACCTATGTTAGTAAGTGCCTTACGTGTGCCAAGGTAAAGGTGGAGTACCAGAAGCCCTCAGGGTTATTACAGCAACCGGTAATCCCTGAGTGGAAATGGGAGGGGATTTCTATGGATTTCGTGACCAAGCTACCCAAGACGTCGGATGGACTAGACACCATATGGGTAATAGTCGACCGACTGACGAAATCTACCCATTTCCTGCCAATAATGGAATCCTAGAAGATGGAAAGATTGACACGTTTATACATTCGAGAAATCGTGAGACTCCACGGAGTACCAGTGTCTATTATCTCGGATAGGGATAGTAGGTTCACTTCACGTGTTTGGCAATCTCTCCAGAAGGCACTGGGAACTCATCTCGACATGAGCACCGCTTATCATCCACAAACGGATGGTCAAAGTGAACGAACCATTCAAACACTCGAAGACATGCTCCGCGCATGTGTGATAGACTTTGGGAAGTCTTGGGATACCCACTTACCTTTAGTCGAATTATCATATAACAACAGCTACCATTCGAGCATCAAGGTCACTCCTTTCGAAGCACTATACGGGCATAAGAGTAGATCACCGTTATGTTGGGCTGAGGTGGGTGATACCCAACTAGCAAAAACACATACATCGGACAAGGCGCTAACGGGACCGGAGATCATTCGTGAAACCACGGAAAAGATTGTTCAAATCAGAGCTCGATTACAAGCATCGCGCGACCGACAAAAGAGCTACGCCAATAAACGGTGAAAGCCCTTATAATTTCAGGTCGGGGATCGAGTACTGTTGAAAGTCTCACCCTGGAAAGGAGTGATTCGTTTCGGAAAATGGGGAAAACTAAACCCACGATACATTGGACCTTTCGAGATCGTCGCCCGAATAGGTCCAGTGGCATATAAACTGCAGCTACCCACAGAACTAAATAGTGTACACCCCGTGTTCCATGTCTCTAATCTAAAGAAGTGTCTATCGGATGAAACACTCGTCATTCCCCTTGACGAGATCGAAATCAACGAGAATCTCCTGTTCGTTGAAGAACTGGTTGAAATCATGGACAGGGAGGTGAAGCGTACTAAGCAAAGTCGCATCCCGATCGTGAACGTACGGTGGAATGCGAAGCGTGGGCCAGAATTCACGTGGGAACGCGAAGACAAAATGAAGCAAAAGTACCCTCACCTATTCTAGCATTCTCAAATCTAGCTTTCAAACAGAATTTCGGGACGAAATTCCCTCTAACGGGGGGATGATGTCACAACTAGAAATTTTGTGTCTTGTAATCACTACACTCAAGTAAAATGTAGAATCAAAAACTTAAGATCATGTATGATGCTTACTCTATGACAACAAAATTTCAATCCAATACACCATACAAGTACTACAAATAGTCAACAAGCAATTGGAAACCCTAGAAGTTCTTGTTAGGTCCATTTTGGACTAGGACTTCCTTATTGGACTCAATGGACCAATAAGCTTCCAATTTGACTATCACCGGATTAGAACCTTTAATGGGCTCTAATTGGACCCAATTCCATTTAATTCAATATTTTGGGCCATATTGGGCCTAGAATGAAATAAATTATTTAAATGAACTATATTGTGCCATAATTAACCTAATTTAGCCTTAATAGGTCATAAAAATCACATTTATAATTAATTGGGGCCAAACATCACTTAACATAACCATGGAATGGGTTTAAGCATACAAGGCCCAATCCTCATCTTTTTCTCTCCATTCTCGGCCCAAGGCAAGCCCAAGAAGAAGAGTTGACTTTCCTATGCCACCTCATAATTGTCCATAGGTTTCCCATGCGCCATCTCATGTTTTCATGCAAGTCAATTCAAGAGCCTCACTCCTCTCCTCTCTCTTCTTGCTCTCGGCTGAACACGACACACACACACACTCACAAAAATTTATTCCACTCTCTCTAATATCTTGAAGAACATCTCCTCCCTCCTTCTTCAAAAATTTCGAGAATCAAGAGCTTTTCAAGGAGGTTTTTCCTACAAACACATCATCTAAGGTAAGTTGATGACTAATCCATGATCTAGCTACTTCATTTCATCAAAAATCTCTTCTAAATCTGTACCAACTTGTGATCATGCACCTTAGAAGTCACTAAACTCGAGATCTACCAAGGAGACTTGCTAGGATCGAAATTTTCCCCTTTTCTCTCTTCAAAACCGAAACTACAACTCAAGGTGAGCTTCATACCCCCTATTTTCGGTTTTTATAAGTTTTGTGGGGGGGGGGGTAATACAAGCAAATGTGTACATCTATGAGTATATGTATGCTTTGTATGATTTCTATGTTTATTTACATGTTCTTATGTGATTATGGTGTTGAAACTAGTCAAAAAGTCCTTAAAATCGAGATTTGCATTAGGATGTATGAAACAAGTGTTAAACATATTATTACACACAAATCATTTCTAGAAAAATAACCAAGTTGGTTAATATGAACTCCTTGGGCTAAAAATCCCATTTTTGGACTCAAAATGTTAAAAATATAAGGTTAAAGGGCCCAAAATGACAAAATACAAATTCTGATTGATGAAATGAGTCAAAACAGTTTCAATAATGTATTTTTCTGGAAATATTCTCTTTGAGGGATTAAATGTGAAATTTTTAAGCATAATGGGCCAAAAATGAATTTTTCGGCCCAATAAAGCCCAATATGCAAGATTTTAAAATTACAGGGGACTACTAGTGCTCCAAGTCCATTTCAAGGGTTAAAAATGCTTTTCATATTTAAAAGGGACCAAAGATGCAAAAAATTTCTACTTTGGGCCAAAAGTGTAAAAATTGCGAAAACAAGGGTTTCAGCCGAGAAAAATTTCATTTGATGGACTAAAACTATTTTACAAATAACTTTGAGCTGAAAAATAACTTTTCTACAAGTTTTGATACTAAAGTGTCAAGAAAAATGGTTTGAGGACTAAAATAGAAATTTATTTTATACAAAGGGTTAAATGTGTAAATTACCCAAAAGAAAGGGGGCTGCAATAATGAAATATCCTAATGTTCTAAACAATAAATCCGACATGATGAAATACTAGCACCTCGACTATCGGCGAATTATAATACACCTGCAACACCAAAAATCGTTATCAAACGAATTGATTCGGTCTCGAATCGATAATGAATCCGAAATTACTAACACGACGAAACTTCAATACACACGCGGAAATTTCGGGAAGTCAATACACATGTGGGAATACACCAGACGTCGATACACCGTCTTTGGGCCCGAAAGTTTCAAATCGTGTTTGTTGGGCCTAGCTAGCCCAATGACATGATCTTTAGGCCCGAAGGAAACTCGCTTACATGTAGTTGGGTCTTATATGACCTAATTTCGTGTAAAAGGACTTTTACAGGCTTTGTGCTGTTTCACCCCAAGGTCCCTCTGGTGCTGCTAGTAAAGTCGAGAATTCACCAAATGCGAGTCGGGCTAAGGGCCCTTCGCATTCACGATAGCCTTGAACGACTTATGGAAAATATCGGGGCCTTGCACCCTCTTTTCCTCCTCGGTTGTGGGGCTACAAGAAGTCCGGGTGTTTGGATTAAGCGAATAGTGCGAGCGACGCCTAAGGGATCGTTTGTATGGTTGTAAACTAGTCATTTTCATTAATGTGTGTTTATAACAATTCACAATCCATAATTAATCCAACGTCACCGGGACTCAACGAATACACCCGTCATAATGAAATAACAAGAAATAAATCATTTGATGCAAAGTATTAGGAAAACATCGGATTTTCCTAGGGTTTTCAATAAATACACCTACGAGATTACATACCGAGTTTTACAAATCGTACTTTTACATTTATAGAAACAAACAAGCATACTTACGGATCTTCACACTTTTTATACTATGCTCTTTTCAGAAAATGTCGGATTTTCTGGTGATTTTGAAACCAATACAAACCACTATATTTGAAACATTACTTATGAACTCACCAACATTTCATATGTTGACCGTTTTCAAAATACTTGTATTCTCAGGTAACAGGTAAATCGAAAAGGAAAAATGTACTCAGTAACGTCTTGCTGTAGTTTTTAATTAGTATCGAACAATTTACTTTTGGGCATGTAATATTATGGATCAATGTACCGAATGTAAACGCTACCAGTTGTAATATTCCAATGCTGGGTAATGTATGATGTTATGTTTCATGTATATTTATTGTGATGGTATTCAATTGAGTCACAATAGCCCTCGGACGTTTCCGTCGTCTGGTTCGGGGGTGTGACAACAGAAACTTGGTTATCTTGTGAAATGTATTACGTTATTCATTATTACTATTAAGTAAATCTTTGTTATCCTAATTGCGAGTTCCATAACCATACGATAGACTAGATATGGCAATAAGTAGTCCACATGACCTTATGAATTTCGTCACCCTTGAACCATTTCGGTTCGGCTGTAGCTAGCAGCCAGGTGTGGGGTAGTCAGCCCCGTATAGATCTATACACTCAAGTCACGCTCCCTATCCAAGATATTCTGGTTACGGGTGCAGTCCTCCACTCGCTTATCTTTGTGGAGTGTTCACCGAGGACGTGTCTCCAATCATATAGGACTAAAAAATTTACTAGTAATAATACGATAGTCCTCCACTCGCGTATCTCTGTGGAGTGTTACTGAGGACAAAACAGTGTACAGAGTTTTGTGTTCAAAGGTTCTAATGTCATGCTTTTAACTGATAAAATGTGGAAAACCATTTGTGAAATATATATATAAAACATAACAGTTTAAATTCCATTTCACAAATATTTGTTTACGTGATCTGTATGTTTAAACAGTTATCAGTTGTCACAATCAGTGTTAACAGCATATAAAATTTAAAACACACACATGAAAACAAGTTTTGAGTACAAGTAATCCCTTGTACTTTGCTTGTATCCCCCCCTGAAAACAGTGAAAACAGTGAAAAAGGGTAGGGGTATGAACTCACCAGACGAGGAAATGCGACTATTTCGGACACTAAACTTTGGTTCAGGGATTGATTACACGCGAGGTTCCTATGTAATATGAAATAATATCCAAACTTAATGATTTATGTAAGTTTAGGGCCAAATATGGGTATTAGAGTGGGTGTATGGTCTTGAAAATGAGTGTGCGCCTGGGCAGTGCGACCAGGAGTGTGTGTGAGGCAGCACACAAGAGTGTGCAGCCGTACAGAGGGTGTGTGTGGCCGTACACAGGAGTGTGCGGCCGTACACTCTTCATTTGAGTCCATATGTTGATTTTCGAAGTGTATGCTCTTCATACTTGGGAGTTTTGAATGTGTGCTGCCCCCATATGAAGGTGTGCGGCCGTACACCTTCATGGGATGATGAATATGATGAACATAATGAGTTTTATGCTTGGGATCCAAGTGTTTACCACAATACTTAGCTTGAAGATGGAGTAGATCACGATTATGAAGCCTTCCAAGTGTTCTTGGTTGATGATTTAGAGAGAGAAAGTAGAGAGAGAAGGAAGAGAAACATCTAAATGAATGAATGAAGGGGGTATCCATCCATAAATTGAATTGGGTGTGAGGTTGTGGGTGTTTGCGGTTGGGTGTGTGGCCGTACACACAGGTGTGTGGCCGCACACACCTTATTTAGTGAGCTTGGCCGGCTATTGTGATACTAAACACTCTCCAACCCTTCCTAAGACTCATATCTTAGATTATACTAAGTCTAGAGCACTCAAAGAAACCACAAGATTTAATAAAAGACAATGAACTCAAGTTTTATTGCTAGATGAATTACATGTGTTATAAGTTTCGGGTTGTCTCATAATCGAATTATTCAAATTGTCCACAATCGTTCATATGTTGGAAGTAGGTATGAATGAAGATTGTCATGAATTGGTGTGTAGATTGTCAAAATAGTATTAGAAATAGCAAAAGTTTGCTGCAACGTTCATGAGTGCTTATGAACTAGTTTTGAGCATTGTAACAAACCCGCGCTTGCTGGAATCACCTTATGGAATATGATAAAAGGATGATCGCAAGACGATAATATCATATTGTCTTAAAACCAATATATATGGTTTGTTATTTGTTAATTAGTTGTGCATTGATAATGTGAAACTGCATCAGTAACTTGATGTTATAAAACGCATTGTTGTGTATAGTTGATTAATGAATAAGTAAATGCATATAAGTCGATGTTTATCTATTACGTTTATCCTAAGAGGGTAAAAGCGATATCTCGGCCGCTCGATGATTTGATTAGACTTATGTGTCGGGCCCGTTCAGAACTGAATTGATGTGTTCGATTAAGTTCTATGTCAAATAAATCAGAGATCGAGAAACCAAATGCTAGACAAATTGGTTCCATAGAATTGTCAGCATGATATCTAAACAGAGGACTGTACGATCCCTTATCTGAAGGACAAGATTGATTAGATCAGAGTTTGGCAGCGTCTTTGAGAGTTATGATTGCTAATCGGATTATACTTGTATATATATATATATATATATATATATATATATATATATATATATATATATATATATAGTTACTAGACTTATCCAAGTGGGAGACTATTGGAATAGTGTCTAAGGCTGCAACTATATTAGGCAAGTATTTCACCCGGTTGTGCATTGTCCTTTTGGGTTGCCTTCACCATAGCAACTTGACAGGATGATTTATTATGAGAGAAGAAATATTATTAATATATTATGAAAATAATATAAGGAATAATAATATTATTATTTGATTAATATAAGTCATAAATTAATTAGGAATTAATTTGGTGACTTAATGAGTTTAATTGAGTAAAGGGGCATAAATGTCAATTGTGTGATAGTTGTACTTTGGGCTATAATCCCTTATGGATAAGGGGTGGATGATTTCTAGGGCTTAGGATAGGCTTAGAATTCGTCCAAGAGCTTATCAATTAGGGTATTGGATTGCTTAGGGCCTAAGTTATCCAATTAGGGTTTAAGGGTGAAACCCTAGGAGCCTCACTAGTACAAATAGACCCTAGGGGTCAAAGGAAATCGGCACCTACGCTTTAGAAGAAATCCTGGCCGATTTTGATCCCCTCTTCTCTCTCTTAAATCATCCTCTTGCTATTTGGTGTTTGTAAGCCATTAGAGGAGTGACAATTGTATCTCTAAAGCTCCAAGGACAAGAAGATCAAGCAAGTGATTCAAGGTAAACTTCTAATTCTGATTTCTTATTGTTATTATACTCTATTAGCCATTAGAAGTCTTGGAATCAATGCATGTTCAATTAGAGAAACCTAGATCCAAGCATTAGGGTTTGGATGTGCACATAGGAATGTTTATATGGCTAAAACCCATCAGTGGTATCCGAGACTAGATTGGTTTCTATTGAATTGATGCATTGGTTGCTTGTTTGATGCCTTCAAAATTCGAATTTTGTGTTTCTGTCTGATGGACTCGGTGATTCCCATAGTGGACTCGGCGAGTAGGCTCGATTCGGCGAGTCCATTGGGGTACTCGGCGAGTCCAAGCGTCAGAAACAATCTGATCTCTTCCAATCACGCAGAGGAGGTAACATATGACTAACAGACAGAAAGAAAGAAGATGATTTTCTACAGACCTAATTTATCGGAATTTACCAGTTGCCCCATCAATACCGGAATTAAGGACAGAATCCGCACATGGAGGAAAAGTTAAACCACGATTCCAGATACGGGTTCATTTATTGTGACGAGTAGATTACCGTATATATCTCCCTGCTCAACCTATCCAAGCGTCGTACTGTCAGGCTAAACGGATCTAACTAGGTTAATATTTGTCAAGTTATTTGATTTCTTAAGTTCAACTCTGCCTATTCATGTCCATTTAGAATCTTTCGTGCCTACCGACGCATCAAACCAGAGCATAGACCCTTCAACTTTGGGTACGTTACGCAGACTCAGGTTGCCTGTTATCACATAATCATATCACTTCCCAGAACATCTCCTTTAAGCACATTCTATAACCAACATAATTTCTTTTTGTTTTTCTGATTTTCCAATGTTTTTGGATTTTTATTTTTTTAAAATTTTCTAATTTTAGTTTTGTTTTTATTTCTCCCCCTAAATTTGTGCATAGGAGAGAAATGAAAGTAAATGCGCAAATTTAAACTATCCTAAAACAAAAATTTGTCTTTAAAGCGAATCAACTTAAGATAAACTTAGGAGTATAGAGAAGAAAACTCAAACCGTAAGTCACCGATTGAATTTGCATCCTGAAGGTCTGAGAACAGCACACGTAATCTCAGAACAGATCCGAAAATTCTTCACATCGTTAAGCACAATCCCTATGAGTGACCCTTTCCTTTCTTCCCTTCCCACAAAGGAATATACTCTCAAACAATGTTTGAATGTTGTGAAGTTGAGAGATGTCCCTTATCAAGTGCCAGGAACAACCACTACCAACAAACCGAAGTCTGATGATATGCCTCCATAGCTGCTCTGATGCAGAGCGGGATCAGTTGGTCTTTGGAACCCAGTCCATTTTGAAACTGGGTCGACCTTTTTCATCCTTCCACGGTACTTTCTCCCATGACATATCCTGTTTTATCACAAACAGAAGATGTAAAAATATTAGAAGCATTAGATGATTTGGGAGATTGAGCCTTTGGAACCCATCTGTAGTTGGGTTTAACTCATTTCTTTTTCGACCGGATGGGTGCCTCGACACTTGATTTTGAACTTGAAGCCGATCGTCGAGATGACTTCGATTTTTGCTTCACGGGAGCATCTCTTGGATTTGACTTCTTGGCCGACATTCACTTCTTGACCTTGGGAGTTGATTTCTTGGCCTTGTGGGATTGATTTTTGGCCTTCATGGCATTCCAGTCGCTATTTTCTGAATATGGCCTTGAGGGGTTTCTTTTGGAGTATCTCCCTCTTGGTGTTTTATGCCAGCCATGTGCGTAGTAGGGAACATATGCGCGATTTGGACAATTTCTGGCAATGTGTCTAGGTGTTCCACAGTGAAAAGATGTCTTTTTCATCACTGTGGAGTTGTTTCTTCCTTCCCCTGGTGGCGTGTCCATGCTTTGTCACTTGTTATTCCCACATGCACACTTGCAACAAGAAGTCTGTTGCGTTGGAATTGGTGGCGTGTATTTCTCAACAGCAGGTTGATCAGAAGCAGTTGAGTTCGAAGCAACAAATTCAGAGTTCAAAGAGATGTTGGTTTGTGTAATAGTGTTCTACTTGTTCTCATCCTCTTCTACTTTACCTGCACATAAAGTAGAAGCATTAGTATCTTCAACTTGAATACCTCCTGACACAAATCTAGTTGGTTTGCAATATCGAAGATGTGCCTCCCTGTCAATTTCGTCCTGTGTCATAGGGATGGATGTGTAGTTATGATTGAAAGGTGGAGGAACACTATCATACCCTAGACCCTTGTTTTGATTTTCTTTGAATTTTAATTGGGTTTCATATAAGGACTCGACTGTCTTACTTGACGCAGTGTAATTTTTAAAACTAACATCTGCTTTTCCACACATTATTTTCGAAGCGTCAAGTTCTTTAGTTAAAGGATCAAGTTTTTTCTTAATGTGATCATAATTTTCACACTTGTTGCTGTAATCTTGTTGGAGTTTTCGGAAATCCTTGATTTTGGTTTCTAATTGAGCTTTTAACGGTTTTTGTTCTTTCCTAATGGTGTACCTTTCATATTTTAGGTCCTCATTCTCTCTCTTGATTAAATCGATTGATTCTCGTAAAAATTTCATAGTTTTAGCATATGATGGAGAGCAACCGGATTCATTTACCTGAATTGATGTGGAACTAATTATTTTTTTTTGTTATTTTTTTAATTTTTAATTTTTTTATATATATTTTTAATTGCCCTTTGACTTAAAAACCGAGAAAGCAACCTTAAAAGTCAAATTTAAAAAGTCAAACTCAAAAGTCAAACTTGAAAAGTGAAACTTAAAAGTCAAACCGAAAAGCGAAATTTGAAAAACTAAAAGTCAAACAAGAAAGTCAAAATTTAAAGTCAAAGGTCAAATTTTAAAAGTCAAAGTCAAAATTTTAAGGTCAAGTATAAAAATAAAATAAAAAATTAATAACTAAAAAAATTTGGGTTGAAAATAGAATTTAGAAATAAAGAAAATTGATTTTTGGGTTGAAATTGTCAATTTGCGAAATTATCAACCGAGAAGGACATGTTATGATTTAAACTTTGATCGGATGACACAAAGACTTCGCTGGTTGAGCTGGTAGAGCGCAATGTTGAAGAACCAGAGGTCCCGGGTTTGATTCCCAGTACCCTCTAATTTCGTTTCTTTTTTTTATACGAAGGCTGTTCAGCGAGGACGGCTGCGAAGCGAGGACTAGAGTTGCGAAGCCGAGATAGATGCTGCTGAGCCGTGAACCAGAGGCGAGACCGAGCCGTATACCGAGGCCGCACACGGAGCCGCACACCAAAACCCTAGCCGCACACCGAGGTGCACATTCCGAGCCGCACACTGCTGAGCCGCGCACCTTCAAGAGCTCAACCGCACACCTTCAAAGTCTGGCCGCACATCTTCAACAGATTCGCGAAATAAACTACGTTTTTCACCCTTTTTTCCTTCAAAACTCGATCAACAACTCGTTTTTATGAAAAATGCAAATAAGTAACCATCCTTATTTTTGCGAGATCTATCTAGAAACGCTATTATCTTTTCAAAATAAGATCAAATAAGCTTCGTATATGACAAAAATTGATTGATACAACCAAGCTCTGATTCCAATTGTAAGTCCTCTAATTGCTTGTGTATCAATCAGATCCAATTGATGGTGCGGAATCCCAATCTATTGGATGATGTCAGATCAAATATAGAAGAGAAGGAGAAGAAGAATTTAGATGAATCTATAATGTATTGAATGAATATGATTGATGTTCCTTACAATAGATTCTCTCTCACACACACCTCTTTTCTCTAACTTTCTCTCTCTTCTCTAGCCGTCTCTTTTCTTAACCATTCACTCCCACATGCACTCCTATATTTATATGGACCTCTAGGCATACACATGTGTACAGCCGCACACCCTGTGTACGGTCATACATAGGGTGTGCGCCCATACACACGTGTACTGTAGTACACACAAACCCCAAACACATACAATATTACATAAAAATATATTTTTCCTAGAAAAGCAAAGTATAAACCATATTTTTGACCCAATAGAGATTAACCACACCACTGCTACTCCTAAGGAAATTGTTGCATACGACACTCAGGAGTAAGATGCTACGAAGATTCATTTCATCATCCTCACAATAATGACTGTTGAAATCCAAAAGTCCTATGACGACTACTATCCATACGAGATGTACCAAGATTTGATGGAAATGTACCATCAAATTGCTAGGCAGGAAGGGTATGAGATCATCGCTGCTATGATCACTACCAAAATGAAGGATGGATAGTCCATCATGGCCCACTTGCAGAAAATGCAAAGAATTGTGGACCACTTGATGAAGTAGAATGTCAAATTCGATGAGGAGCTGGCCGTAGATATCAGTCTACATTCATTACTGTCACAACTGAAAATTTTGTGTCATCTAATCTATACACTCAAGCTAATGAGAATCAAAAAAAAAAAAAACTTCAATCAAATACATCATACAAGTACTACAAATAGTCATCAAACAATTGGAGACCTTAGAAGCCCTTGTTTAAGTCCACTTTGGACTTGGACTTCCTTATTGGATCCAAATGGACCAATAAGCTTCCAATTAGACTATCATGGGCTTAGAACCCTAATTGGGCTCTAATTGGACCCACACTAATTTATTTCAACATTTTGGCCCATGTTGGGCCTAGAATGAAATGAATTAAAAGCTTTGATCCATGAATACACTAAACTAGTCCAACAAAAATGGAAAAATCATACTACATTCTTTTAGGTATAAAACACACCCTAACTAACTCTAATTTTGGGCTTAAGGGAAAAAGCCCAAATTTTTCTTTTTCCTTTCACATTCTCGGCCCAAGGCCCAAATCCAAGAAGAAAAGGGGAGAAGTTGACTTAATGCATGCCACCTCATTATTACATGGTGGATATCCAAGCTAATACTCCTCAAATATCAATGCTAATCTCATTTCTCCATGAAACTCTCTCTCTCCCTCTCTCTTCTTGTTTTGGCCATGAGTAACACACACATACACCAAAAATCTCTTAAACTCTCTCTAGAACACTCAAGAACACTTCCTCCCTCTCCACTCAAAGATCTCGAAATTTAGGAAGCTTTCAAGAGGATCCTTCCACAAATTCTTCATCTAAGGTAAGATTATGCTTGGATCTATGACTTAGGTTCTTTGTGTTACCAAAATCTTTTCCTAATCCATGCCAAAAATCGTGATCTTACATCTTAGAAGCATACCAAACTCGAGATCTTCAAGAAAAGGGTGCTAGGGCCAAAAATCACCAAGTTTTCTTCCATCTTTTCTTCAAAAACCGAAAGCTTCAAACAAGGTGAGCTTCATACCCCCTATTTTCTGTTTTTATGTGTTTTGTGGGGGGGGGGGGGGGGGGAATACCAGTGAAAGTGTAGATCTATATGTGTTTTGTATGCCTTGTATGATTTCCATGCTTATATGTATGCTTTTGTGTGTTATAATGTTGAATCTAGCCATAAAACCCCTCAAAACCGAGATATACCTTATGTTAAATGATTTTAGCATCAAATATATTTCTACATACAAAGTATTTCTAGAAAAATGGCTAAATGGTTTAGTAACAATTTCTTTGGGCTAAAAACACAAATTTTTGGACCTAAAATGTGAAAAATACAAAATTAAGGGCCCAAATTGACATATCACGAATTCTGATGGATGAGGTGTGTCAAAACAGTTTCAATAAAACAATTTCTGGAAATATACTCATTTAGAGGATTAAAAACATAAATTTCAAGCTTAATGGGCTAAAAATGACATTTTCGGCCCAATGAGGCCCATTATGCGAGATTTTCTGTTTTGGAGGGCCAAAACTGTGTGTTTCTGTAAAACAGTGGACTATAAGTGTTCCAAGTCCTTTTCAAAGGTTTAAAATGCTTTTTGAATTTAAAAAAGGAGCAAAGTTGCAAAAATTTTACAATTTGGGCCAAAATTGTCATAGTTGCGAAAAGAAGGGTTATAACCGAGAAAACTAAAATTTCAGGGACTTAAACTGTTTTCATTAAAAAATATGCTGAAAAACATCAATTTCAATGATTTTTGGTGTTAAAATGTCAAGAAAATTGATTTAAGGACCAAACCGGAAAGTATTTAATTAAAGGGTTGAAAAAGTAAATTTTACAAACAATGAGGGGCTGAAAACAGAAAACTTTCAAGGCTAATTCAATACATGCAATTTGATCAAATAATGGCACCGCAATTATCGACGAAATACAATACACTACAATACCAAAAATCGTTGTGAAACGAATTGGTTCGGTCTCGAACCAATGAAAATCCGAAACTACTAACACGACGACACTACGATTCATACAAATAACGTTTGGGAATTCAATATACATGCGAGTGTGCACAGACGTCTACGCACCATCTTTGGGCCCCAAAAGTGTAAAATCTTGTTCGTTGAGCCTAGCTAGCCCAATGACCGGATCTTAAGGCCCGAAGACATCTGTCTTACGAAGTGTTGGGTTTTACCGATCTAACACAACGTAAAAGGACTTTCAATGGCTTGTATACTACTGG
This sequence comes from Lactuca sativa, assembly GCF_002870075.4. Lineage (NCBI taxonomy): Eukaryota > Viridiplantae > Streptophyta > Magnoliopsida > Asterales > Asteraceae > Lactuca > Lactuca sativa. The sequence goes on along the minus strand of NC_056623.2, from coordinate 220,202,710 downwards.
TCCCCAAGGGTCCTTTGGTATAGCTAGTAAAGTCTACATTTCATGCGAGGCGGGTCGGGGACCCCTCGTACATTTTTTTTATCCCCAACCGGTTAATGGAGTCATCGAGGTCTTCGTGTCCTCTTTCTCTTCGGATGTGGGACTACACATAGTCAGGGCGATTGGATAACGTGATTAATACGGACGACGCCTATGGGATCGTTAGTATAGCTATAAACTGGTCGTTTGTGTAATGCGTGTTTGTAGCAAATAATCATGCTCAAAAATAATCCAACGTCGCCTGGGACTGACACTACACGCTATGTAATGGTTTCAATGTAACTTCATGGAATTCAAGAAATCAGGAAAACATCGGGTTTTCCTAGGGTTTTCAATACATACGGATTCGAAATGCATACAATTTTAATGAACAATTTTTACAAGTATAGAAACAAACAAGCATACCTATGGATCTACACACTTTTTTTTTTACTATACTATTTTCAGAAAATATCGGATTTTCTGGTGGTTTTCAAACAATACAAAACATTGGATTTCAAACACTACTTATGAACTCACCAACATTTCATATGTTGACGTTTTTCAAAATACTTGTATTCTCAGGGAATCAGTGAATCAAAGGAAATCATATTCAGTGATGGCTTGCAGTTTATTTATGTACGAATCGAACAATTTATTTTTGGGAATGTAATGTTTAAACAATGTATTTCATGTAAACTCTACTGGTTGTACTATATTAATGCATGGTGACGAATGTTGTTACGTTTCATATATATTCAATGTTATGGTATTCAATTGAGTCACGACAGCCCTCGGGCGTTTCCGCCGTCTGGTTCGGGGGTGTGACAGGTTGGTATCAGAGCTTTATTTATAGTGAACTAGCATGTCGAGCCACACATTGATATGCAACTATAAACCAAAAAGAGGGACTAACATAACTCTGAAGAAAACAAGTAAATAAAACACACTTGCTTGCATTAGGAATAAGGACCTAACGCCGAATCAAACACAATAATGCTGGTATCTCGGTTAATTCGGGATTGTTCTTAGTGATACCAAGGAGTGAATGTAGCCTGATCAACTACATTCTCTCCAAAGTAAAGCTAACACACATCTTGATGAGATCGGGATAGCTAGGGAACCTAAAACTATACCCTTCTAGAACCAAAAAGAGAACGTCTGTTTAGTCTGCAATAGTGGGAGAGGCATAGGATGATATTAGTGAACTCTTATGTGTTTTGCTATGTGTTGCGAATCTATGATTGTATGCTAAATGATAGAAGTACTTAAGTTCGTGCCATACACCTAGTCAGTAGGACCACGACCCCACGGAAACCACGTACACTCAACATCTTTCCGTTTCGTGACAAGAAGATGCCTCGCCGACCTACTCGCGGAAACCCTGGACCAACTCCACCCGACGTTGACACCACTGCTTTCCAGGCAGCCGTGCTTGCTGCGGTCACAGCAGCTATGGCACAACTTCACCGAGGGAACAACGGAGGAGGTAACGGGCAAGGATCCGGATGTTCGAACAACGGGATGAATCAAAGACCCACTAAAACGTGCACCTACAAGGACTTTGCAAACGCTAAACCACGGACTTTCAACGGCACTGGAGGGGTGATCACTCTGAAGCGCTGGATCGAGAAGGTAGAGTCGGTATTTGAGATATGCGATTGCCCCGAGCAGATGAAAGTGAAGTTCGCGGCCTGTACTTTTGTGGACCAAGCACTCACTTGGTGGAACGGCCACGTGGAAGCTATGACGCTCCCTGTCGCCAACTCTATTCCATGGGCAGAAATGAAAGAGATGTTAACGGCTGAGTACTGCCCCCGAGGCGAAATACAAAAGATGGAGCAGGAGCTATGGAACCTCACTGTGCAGAACGCGAACATCGATGCCTACATATCGAGATTTAGTGAACTATCTCTGTTGTGCCCGGGTATGATCACATCAGAAGGAAAGAAGATCGAACGATTCATATGGGGACTGACACCTCCCATTAAGGGGAATGTGAGAGCTGCGAACCCTGAAACGTTTGACAGTGCGAAGAGATTGGCAAAGAGGCTATATGATCATAACAACAAGAAGTGCGAGAAGCCAGTGGAGACTGAGAAGAAAAAGGAGGGTGATGGCAAGAAAGGGCGGAACAACAAGAGAAAGGGGCGTCAGGGCCCCGAGACCTCTAAAAAGCAGCAAACAGTGGCAGTTCACGCTGTCACCGCACCGGTTCCAGCCACACCACATGCTCCAGCCTCAGCTGCTTCAAATGCTTCAAGACCCTACTCCGGTAATCTTCCCAAATGCAATAAGTGCGGCCTGCATCATCACGGCGAATCAGGGAACTCCATTGCACCAGTTGCAACCAAAGGGGACACACTGCAAGGTTCTGCAGGACTTATCCTCCCCAGAATCAGAGTCAGGGAAACAATCAGAACAACAACAACAACAACCACTGCAATAACAACAACACCAATGCCGGCGGCAACAATGCAGGGCCTAGCCACACCTGCTTCGGGTGTGGAAGGACGGGGCACTTCCGTCGAGATTTCCCTAACAACAACCACTCAGGAAACAGAGGAGCAGGAAGAATGCTGACTATCGGTTAGAGTGATGCAGTTCAGGACCCCGCAGTTGTGACCGGTACGTTCCTCCTAAACCACACTTATGCATGCATCTTAATTAATACCGGAGCGGAGCGATGTTTCGTAAGCGAGAAGTTTAAACGTTTACTAAAACAACAACCCCAGAAGCTAAATGAAACCTATACGGTGGAAATGGCCAATGGGAAAACCGAATCCACTGGGGAGATCTACATCGGATGTACCCTAACCCTCAACTAACACGTTTTTCGAATAGACCTAATGCCAGTATCAATTAGGAGTTTCGATGTGATTATCGGCATGGATTGGTTAAGCCCCCACCATGCTGAGATTATGTGCCACGAGAAGGCCGCTCGCCTTCGTCTCCCAAATCACAAAACCCTAGTAATTTACGGAGACAAACCCAGTACGAATCTTCATCTCATCTCGTGCATCAAAGCACAAAAACATCTGCGAAAGAACAATTTGGCGTTCTTGGCTCACATAGTGGACAAGACTAAAGAAGAAACTAACATCCAAGATATTCCGGTAGCGTGTGAATTTCCGGACGTGTTTCCTGAAGATCTTCCAGGAGTACCCCCAGAGAGACAGGTTGAGTTCCGAATCGATCTCGTTCCAGGAGCAACTCCTCTCGCTAAATCACCATATCGGTTGGCTCCTGCTGAAATGCAGGAATTGTCCAGCCAACTCAGTGAGCTTCTGGACAAGGGATTTATCCGACCTAGCTACTCGCCATGGGGAGCTCCGGTGCTCTTTGTCAAAAAGAAGGACGGATCTTTCAGAATATGCATCGATTACAGAGAGTTAAATAAACTCACTGTTAAAAACCGCTACCCACTCCCACGAATCGATGATCTATTCGACCAGCTCCAAGGAGCTAGCTATTTTTCTAAAATAGATCTACGGTCCGGATACCACAAACTCAAAGTCTGAGAAGAGGATATTCCAAAAACCGCTTTCCGAACCCGCTACGGACATTATGAATTCGTCGTAATGTCCTTCAGTCTAACAAATGCACCTGCCGCATTCATGGACCTAATGAATCGAATCTGTCGACCGTTCCTTGACAACTTCGTCATTGTGTTTATCGATGACATCCTCGTCTATTCTCGAAGCAAAGAGGAGCATGGCCAACATCTCCGAAAAGTCCTAGAGACTCTGCGATCGGAAAAGCTTTACGCCAAACTCTCTAAGTGTGAGTTCTGGCTCCGGAGCGTGAATTTTCTAGGCCACGTAGTTAGCCAAGACGGAATTCATGTGGATCCCTCTAAGGTCAAAGCTGTGGAGGGATGGGCAACTCCGACTACGCCCACAGAAATTCTTCAGTTCTTAGGCCTAGCAGGCTACTATAGGAGATTCATCCAAAACTTCTCTAAGATCGCCAAGCCGCTTACCTTGCTTACGCAAAAGGGCGTACCATTCAAGTGGACAGACCAACAAGAAATTGCGTTTCGAACCTTGAAGCAAGCTCTCTGTAGTGCTCCTGTACTATCTCTACCTGAAGGAACGGAAGATTTTGTAGTCTACTGTGACGCGTCGAATCAGGGCTTAGGTTGCATTCTCATGCAACGTGGAAGCGTGATAGCATATGCATCCCGCCAACTAAAGACGCACGAAGTAAATTACACGACCTATGATCTAGAACTGGGAGCCGTGGTCTTCGCTCTGAAAATTTGGAGGCACTACCTGTACGGTACAAAGTGCACCATCTTCACGGACCACAAGAGCCTCCAGCACATCTTGAATCAGAAGAAGCTGAACATGAGACAACGAAGATGGGTGAAATTGCTAAACGACTATGAATGCGAGATCAAGTACCATCCAGGCAAGGCCAACGTGGTAGCTGATGCATTAAGTCGGAAGGAGTACCCTAATCGCCGTACGAAAACACACTCGATAACCATTCAATCTCATCTGGCCACTCAAATTGCATCAGTCCAGTCGGAGGCTATGAAGACGGAAAATAGAATTAGCGAGGCATTGCGCGGGACGGAAAGGAACCTAGAAGCAAAAGAGAATGGGGTATACTACTTCATGAACCGTATTTGGGTCCCAAAAATCGGAGGATTTAGGGAGACCGTTATGAAGGAAGCCCACAAGACACGTTACTCCATTCATCCCGGTTCGGACAAGATGTATTTGGACATTAAACAACACTATTGGTGGCCTAACATGAAGGCGGAAATCGCGACCTATGTTAGTAAGTGCCTTACGTGCGCCAAAGTAAAGGTGGAGTACCAGAAACCTTCCGGATTGTTACAACAACCGGCAATCCCTGAGTGGAAATGGGAGGGGATTTCTATGGATTTCGTGACCAAGTTGCCCAAGACGTCGGACGGACTGGACACCATGTGGGTAATAATCGACCGACTGACGAAATCTGCCCATTTCCTGCCAATCAAAGAATCCTACAAGATGGAGAGACTGACACGTTTGTACCTACGAGAAATCGTAAGACTCCATGGAGTGCATAAATCTATCATCTCGGATAAGGACAGTAGGTTCACATCGCGCTTTTGGCAATCACTCCACAAGGCAATGGGAACTCATCTTGATATGAGCACCGCATATCACCCACAATCGGACGGTCAAAGTGAACGAACCATTCAAACGCTTGAAGACATGCTTCGTGCATGTGTGATAGACTTTGGAAAGTCTTGGGATACCCACCTACCATTGATCGAGTTCCCATATAACAATAGTTATCATTCGAGCATCAAGGTGGCTCCTTTCGAAGCATTGTACGGGCGTAAATGTAGATCACCGTTATGTTGGGCTGAAGTAGGTGACACCTAGGTAGCAAGAACGCATACGTCGGACAGGGCACTAACGGGACCGGAGATCATTCGCGAAACCACAGAAAAGATCGTCCAGATCAGAGCTCGATTACAAGCATCGCGTGACCGGCAAAAGAGCTACGCCGACAAACGACGAAAGCCCTTAGAATTCCAGGTCGGTGATCGAGTACTGTTGAAAGTCTCACCCTGGAAAGGGGTTATACGTTTCGGAAAACGGGGAAAACTGAACCCACGATACATTGGACCTTTCGAAATCGTCGCCCGAATAGGCCCAGTAGCATACAGACTACAACTACCCGCAGAGCTAAACGGTGTACACCCCGTGTTTCATGTCTCTAATCTGAAGAAGTGCCTATCAGATGAAACCCTTGTCATTCCTCTCGACGAAATCGAAATCAATGAGAATCTCCTGTTCGTCGAAGAACCAATCGAAATCATGGACAGGGAGGTGAAGCGTACTAAGCAAAGTCGCATCCCGATCGTGAAGGTACGGTGGAACGCAAAGCGTGGGCCAGAATTCACGTGGGAACGCGAAGATCAAATGAAGCAAAAGTACCCTCACCTATTCTAGCATTCTCAAATCTAGCTTTCAAATAGAATTTCGGGACGAAATTCCCTCTAACGGGGGGATGATGTCACAAATGAAAATTTTGTGTCATGTAATCTATACACTCAAGCTAATGAGAATCAAAAAAAAAAAAACATCAATCAAATACATCATACAAGTACTACAAATAGTCATCAAACAATTGGAGACCTTAGAAGCCCTTGTTTAAGTCCACTTTGGACTAGGACTTCCTTATTGGATCCAAATGGACCAATAAGCTTCCAATTAGACTATCATGGGCTTAGAACCCTAATTGGGCTCTAATTGGACCCACACTAATTTATTTCAACATTTTGGCCCATGTTGGGCCTAGAATGAAATGAATTAAAAGCTTTGATCCATGAATACCCTAAACTAGTCCAACAAAAATGGAAAAATCATACTACATTCTTTTAGGTATAAAACACACCCTAACTAACTCTAATTTTGGGCTTAAGGGAAAAAGCCCAAATTTTTCTTTTTCCTTTCACATTCTCGGCCCAAGGCCCAAATCCAAGAAGAAAAGGGGAGAAGTTGACTTAATGCATGCCACCTCATTATTACATGGTGGATATCCAAGCTAATACTCCTCAAATATCAATGCTAATCTCATTTCTCCATGCAACTCTCTCTCTCCCTCTCTCTTCTTGTTTTGGCCGTGAGTAACACACACATACACCAAAAATCTCTTAAACTCTCTCTAGAACACTCAAGAACACTTCCTCCCTCTCCACTCAAAGATCTCGAAATTTAGGAAGCTTTCAAGAGGATCCTTCCACAAATTCTTCATCTAAGGTAAGATTATGCTTGGATCTATGACTTAGGTTCTTTGTGTTACCAAAATCTTTTCCTAATCCATGCCAAAAATCGTGATCTTACATCTTAGAAGCATACCAAACTCGAGATCTTCAAGAAAAGGGTGCTAGGGCCAAAAATCACCAAGTTTTCTTCCATCTTTTCTTCAAAAACCGAAAGCTTCAAACAAGGTGAGCTTCATACCCCCTATTTTCTGTTTTTATGTGTTTTGTGGGGGGGGGGGAATACAAGTGAAAGTGTAGATCTATATGTGTTTTGTATGCCTTGTATGATTTCCATGCTTATATGTATGCTTTTGTGTGTTATAATGTTGAATCTAGCCATAAAACCCCTCAAAACCAAGATATACCTTATGTTAAATGATTTTAGCATCAAATATATTTCTACATACAAAGTATTTCTAGAAAAATGGCTAAATGGTTTAGTAACAATTTCTTTGGGCTAAAAACACAAATTTTTGGACCTAAAATGTGAAAAATACAAAATTAAGGGCCCAAATTGACATATCACGAATTCTGATGGATGAGGTGTGTCAAAACAGTTTCAATAAAACAATTTCTGGAAATATACTCATTTAGAGGATTAAAAACATAAATTTCAAGCTTAATGGGCTAAAAATGACATTTTCGGCCCAATGAGGCCCATTATGCGAGATTTTCTGTTTTGGAGGGCCAAAACTGTGTTTTTCTGTAAAACAGTGGACTATAAGTGTTCCAAGTCCTTTTCAAAGGTTTAAAATGCTTTTTGAACTTAAAAAAGGACCAAAGTTGCAAAAATTTTACAATTTGGGCCAAAATTGTCAAAGTTGCGAAAAGAAGGGTTATAACCGAGAAAACTAAAATTTCAGGGACTTAAACTGTTTTCATTGAAAAATATGGTGAAAAACATCAATTTCAATGATTTTTGGTGTTAAAATGTCAAGAAAATTTATTTAAGGACCAAACCGGAAAGTATTTAATTAAAGGGTTGAAAAAGTAAATTTTACAAACAATGAGGGGCTGAAAACAAAAAACTTTCAAGGCTAATTCAATACATGCAATTTGATCAAACAATGGCACCGCAATTATCGACGAAATACAATACACTACAATACCAAAAATCGTTGTGAAACGAATTGGTTCGGTCTCGAACCAATGAAAATCCGAAACTACTAACACGACGACACTACGATTCATACAAATAACGTTTGGGAATTCAATATACATGCGAGTGTGCACAGACGTCTACGCACCATCTTTGGGCCCCAAAAGTGTAAAATCTTGTTCGTTGAGCCTAGCTAGCCCAATGACCGGATCTTAAGGCCCGAAGACATCTATCTTACGAAGTGTTGGGTTTTACCGATCTAACACAACGTAAAAGGACTTTCAATGGCTTGTATACTACTGGTCCCCAAGGGTCCTTTGGTATAGCTAGTAAAGTCTACATTTCATGCGAGGCGGGTCGGGGACCCCTCGTACATTTTTTTTATCCCCAACCGGTTAATGGAGTCATCGAGGTCTTCGTGTCCTCTTTCTCTTCGGATGTGGGACTACACATAGTCAGGGCGATTGGATAACGTGATTAATATGGACGACGCCTACGGGATCGTTAGTATAGCTATAAACTGGTCGTTTGTGTAATGCGTGTTTGTAGCAAATAATCATGCTCAAAAATAATCCAACGTCGCCTGGGACTGACACTACACGCTATGCAATGGTTTCAATGTAACTTCATGGAATTCAAGAAATCAGGAAAACATCAGGTTTTCCTAGTGTTTTCAATACATACGGATTCGAAATGCATACAATTTTAATGAACAATTTTTACAAGTATAGAAACAAACAAGCATACCTATGGATCTTCACACTTTTTTTTTACTATACTATTTTCAGAAAATATCGGATTTTCTGGTGGTTTTCAAACAATACAAAACATTGGATTTCAAACACAACTTATGAACTCACCAACATTTCATATGTTGACGTTTTTCAAAATACTTGTATTCTCAGGGAATCAGTGAATCAAAGGAAATCATATTCAGTGATGGCTTGCAGTTTATTTATGTACGAATCGAACAATTTATTTTTGGGAATGTAATGTTTAAACAATGTATTTCATGTAAACTCTACTGGTTGTACTATATTAATGCATGGTGACGAATGTTGTTACGTTTCATATATATTCAATGCTATGGTATTCAATTGAGTCACGACAGCCCCCGGACGTTTCCGCCGTCTGGTTCGGGGGTGTGACAATTACCTAATCCAACACTTTCTACGACCAGTTTCATATGACCTATCACATGAACATGGAGGAGGTCACTCTAAGCAAGCTTGAAGGCCTGATAAGGACTGTTGAGAGTAGTCTAAAAGGAAAATTTGTTGCATCTATTCCTACTACTGTTGCCCCTGTCTTGACTATTGGGCATGGAAAAGGAAAGAAGAGGAAGGCTCCTTCTAAGAGCCACAAGGTAAAGTCTCACGATGGTACCTCTTCTAGTGGAACCAAAGCTAGTCCTGCTGCTCCCTCGTCCAACGTAAAGGATGCAGAGTGCTTCTACTGCCACAAGAAAGAGTATTACAAACGAAGCTGCCCGAAGTACCTGCATGACATCAAGGATGGGAAGATAAGGGCCACCTTCGTAGCTATTTATAAATTCATTCTAACAACTAATCACATGTTATGGCTTGGGTCCTCGATACAGGATGTGGTTTTCATATTTTTTCTGATTTGCAGGGTCTAAGAAAAAGTATGCATGTGGAGCATGGGAAGATAAACTTGATCATGGGGAATAGGAAAGCGTCCCTTGTTATAAAGATTGGAGTTTACTCTTTAGTGCTTAGTAGTGGGTTAGGTTTAGATTTGAATAAATGTTGCTATTTGTCAGTAATGACATGACACATTATTTGTTTTCATGGTTTGTATAAACAAGGTTTTAGATTTTCATTTAATAATGAAAATGGTTCTATTAATGGTTTCTTTAATGGTACTTTCTATTTTTAAGCATTGCCTTATAATGGAATATATAAAATTGTGCTGGTTATAGACAAATTAGGAAATGATGTGTTGTATATCGATTCTTCCAATGGTCTGGACAAAGCATGCTTGTGGCATTGTCGTCTTAGACATGTCAATAATAAGCTCATAGCCCAACTCCAAAAGGATGGAGTGTTGGAGTCATTCGACCATAGGGACGATGACATGCGACAGTCTTGTTTACTTCAAAAGATGACCAAGTCTCCCTTCACTGGTACTTGTGAAAGGGGTGAGGGTTTATTCGATCTCATAATGTAACATCGTAAATTTTCAAATAAAATTTTCTTTTAAAATTGCACAATTCCCATAACACATTTCACAAAAATATCATTTATTTAATTTATAAATCACAACTCCGAAATTATTTGATTCAAATCCAGGATCCTCAAACATAAGTCTTTCAATGATGTGTACAATCAAGTCGGTGCCTTCCCGCAATCCTGAGAAAACCTGAAACACATAGCACATAACACGGTAAGCACAAAGCTTAATTAGTGACCCAAAATACCACATACGCATATTAGCCTCTCGAGGCTATAACACTGTATGACCTTCCGGTCAATGTGTCTTAGTGGACCTTCTAGTCCCATAGCTCTGGTAGAGCTTCCGACCCTACCATGACTTGCCTTCCGGCCCCAAATCTGTTTGCCTTCCAGCTTAATTCATGCAGCATATACATATGACAATAAACATATCACATAAGTCACATAACTCATACGAATGCATACGACCTTCCAGTCACACATAGTTACCAATCCAGGTAAAGTATAATTAGAAGACTGACCTCATAAGCTGGCCAGTGTAAATCTTGTACCCGGACATCTCAAACTAGCCATCTCCTAACACATAGGTTACACATCTCTAAATAATGCTTTAATCATACTCAAATACTCCAAGGGCCATTCTCTCTCCGTTCTTAACTCTTGAAGTGGATAAAAGACTATTTTACCCGTCCATGGTCTCCATTACACATGGTTAACCCAACCCTAAAGTCGACCGAAGTCAACTCGAGTCCATAGTCGAGATTTGAACCGACTTGGCGAGTGAACCCTTGTGACTCATCGAGTCCACCCACTTTCTCCGAAGTTTCACGAAGATTCAACTCAACTCATCGAATTGAACCCACAACTCGCCGAGTTAGCACGCGATTCAGCTCGACCGGGAAAACCCTAACCGACTCGTCGAGTAGGCTCATTGACTCGGCGAGTCTATCCAGACTCATTCTTATTCAGATGATTTCAACCAGATCTACCACTCTAAACTATAGAGCTGTCATCTCAAGGCTCAATAATCATGTAAAGCTTCGATCTTTACGTTCATGCATGATGCTATTGCTCCAAAACGCCATTACATGACCTTCATGAAGGATTTAGCTCATCAACCCTTATTTAGACAACTAAAGTTGGGGTATCTAGTCTTCAAGGACCTCACAAGATCCAGATCTGAGGTTTCCCACCTCAGATCATGTCTCAAATAGCTCATAGGTACAAAAGAAGGGGAGTGAAACCCTAAAAACTCCCAAAACCATGAGATCTATATGAAATAGATAAAAAAGATGCAAGCTTATACTTTCTACCGCAACCCCACGTGAGAAGTGTCAGATCCACAGCCCCCATCTCATTTCTTGCTTGAATCATACTCTTCTCCTTCCAAAAGACCCACTAAATACTTGATTTCATCACAAGAACTCTCTCATTGCTCCAATGGGGATCTACGGTTTCTCACAGGAGGTATGGGCAGCTGGTGAGGCACTTCTTAGGTTATAACTTCCCTTAAATAGGCCCCAGCCCCAGAACATAGGGTTTTCTCTGCCCATGATCTACTCGGCGAGTCAGTCCTCTGACTCGTCGAGTTCACTCGTTTAAATCCACATGGCAACTCGACACGACTCGGCGAGTCAGACCTTCGACTCGGCGAGTCTCTCCTTAAACCTCAAAATTGAAACACAAAAATAATGTACCTGAAAATCCGGATGTTACAAATCTCCCCCACTTAATTTGATTCCGCCCTTGAAATCGCTCTAGACATCATACAACTCAAAACCCAAAAGTCCGGGAAGCACTACTCAATATGACTTCATACCACACATCTATCATCCTTCAATGGTACCTGGTCCCAAGCTCTCAACCCTGACAAGGACAGAATCGACTGCCGCTACGATACATCTTCTGGCTTCCTGAATCTGGAGACTCCGGTGGTCTGTCACACTACCGAACTACCCCTTTCAATATATAGCCATGTTATTCTTTCCTCGAATAACAACCCCAAAACTCACTGCTCCCCTAGTTCTCATAAAACAAAGTCCGAAAAACGGCTACCGATTACTCATACCAAACGTACAAAACGATCTGAATCACGCCCCAAGCAACGAAAGGGTTCACCTTCCACCAGGGCTCATCCACTGAACTACTATCATAACCCATCCGGACAATAAACTTTCAACACCCAGTTCTCCGACACAAGAACAAAAATAATCATGCTCACTCAGAAGTCCTCAAACACCTAAAAATCGTAATCTGTCACTTTCCCCCAGATATCTATTTTTAACATTTAGCACCTGTTCTACTCTCGAGCCCACAGTTGGACCTCCAAAGGTCACCCACTACATGCTCCAACATGTCTCGTCGTCTTCCTTCTCACAACAACTATCTCGGTCCATTATGACACACAAGTCACGAAGTGATCTTTATCCCAAATGAATACTACAATCCCAAATAAAAATCAACTCAACCCCGACCTTTGTCGCCTACTGCTCATAGTTCCATGAATCTCGCGGTACCCCCCGTGCCCGAGTAGTGACCTACATAGGTCTAGAAATCAGATGACAAACAATACCCCTCATCATGGAACTCATCACTAAATCTGGAATCACATCTCGTCTACCTGACACACTACTAGAGAAAAACTCAAACTCAAGAGTTTGGTCTGACCCAAAGTTGGAACCGCTCGTCCCAATGAACCACTCGACTCCTGACTCATGACCCACAACCCATGCATACCTCACTTATCCAGTTCCCTTTAATTCCGACAACACCACTCAATTCTGAATATATTGACTCCCGATAAATATGGAGACCCTAGTCTCGGCCCTGGTTCGACTACCAGGCTCCCACAAACTCAAATATTTGGGCTACCCAAGCCTAAAACTCTTCTGTGTTATGCTCTGATTAGAGAGTACTTCATCGCAACATTGTCTTGCTGACTAGTGAGTACTACAGCTCCCCAAAGTATCATAACAACCTCTCACTAACTAGCAAGTACTATGGCTCCCCGCAACATCACAACAACCTACCATTGATTAGTGAGTACTACGACTCCCTGCACCATCACAACAACCTTTCACTGAATAGTGAGTACTACGACTCCCTGTAACATCACCGCAACTTCTCACTGAATAGTGAGTACTATGGCTTCCCGTAGCATCACTGCAACCTCTCACTGAATAGTGAGTACTAAGGCTCCCTGCAGTCCTACCACCCTTGCTTTTACCACTTCATAATCTCATCCTCAGGTCGACGCCACACTGCGATCATTAACTCATGCCCTGAGGACCAACCATGGGTAGGTGTACACACGTACCCGAATCATGCAATACAATTTCTGAGGACATCCGCCATAACAAATCACCCTTCCCTGCTGCAATCGACATTCTCGAATAATCTCGCTTGATGTGAATTGGTCGAAGGGCTCCCACTAGAACTGTAGATACGTGATACACCACTTTCCATCTCAAACTCAAAACTCAAAATAATCCGAGATTTAGGACATTAAACTCAGATACCCCGATACACTATCACAGCGCCTCGCAGTGTCTTGACTCCACCACTGATCACAAACTCATGGCATCATACTCGGGTACTGCATTGCATCCTCGGAATATCATAACCGATCTTCTTCTCGTGCTACTTGTAACCCCGGAATACTCCATCTCCCAATTTGAAACACGGAGAAATCATCAACGACTCAGAACACGAAGATGACCCTTCAAAACTCTTTCCTCTGTTTCTCAAAACCAAGCAAGATTACGCATGCCGCCTCGGAAATTGGCTGTCCGATCGTTTCTTACCCTTTCCAAAGAGCATACAATAATCCATTCATCAAACCGAAATTTCCCAACTGCCGAAGTATCCCTACGAGTTAACCACTTCGAAAAATTCTCATTTACCACAAGGCCTCTAACTAATGGCCACATGTTGTGCAGACACTCATCCCTTCGTAAACGCGTACAACACGCATTAACTCCCTTAGAAACTCACCTTGACCCGCAATAACCCTGGTCTCATTGTGCATGTCTCTATCCAGCTCCCTAACCGCTCTAGAACAAATCTCTGATCCTATCAATAAAATACCTAGTTCTCCCCTGCTCAGGGTTCGAACAATCACCAATTGGAGCACCAATAATCTATTCCAGAAACTGTTTCCACTAGGTACATCACACTTACTCCTGGAAGGTACTATGCAATGCTCGATGGTCTCCCCGATAGAGGCCCCACAACTCCAAATATCCCGAATCTCATATGAAATCCTCAGGAACTTCTCATCATGATTGCCTCTAATCATACATAACCTCATACCATCCCACTACCGGACACCTCAACTGTCCAGTAGTAACTCTTACTCTTAATATGAAAATAATTAACTATCATACTCCTCATTCTCGACTCCTCAACCAACGTTCCATCACGTGGATTGTAATAAGAGTAGAGACCTCATTACCACTCTCGATACTCATCATAGACAATAAGAGCAACCTCCCCAATATTGTCCTCTTGATCGTCTGACGCTACAGATAATGCATGCCCTACTATACTCAATAGAGTGCATCCTTGCCCTTGACTATCTCAGTCCCCATTAAGAACCTGCTCACACTATATCGTTACCTCGCGACACACATACTGCCCAAATACTCTGGTGGAAGATCACCATCAATACTAACCCTCAGGTCTTACCCCCAAGCTCAGAAACCGAAATCTAAACACCTCTTATGTTTTCCCACAAGAAATGAAAATAGCACCACTCAGGTTACAGAAGATGACATCTCCACTATCGGTTGATTGCTCAACTCAGGCCGCAATCCTCCATAAACACCATCTCTACTCATCATTGAGTCTTGCAACTTCACCTGAAATCTCACAAAAAATACCTTGGAATCATCTCGACTTCCCTCACAAGGGATGCTTCACTGGAACGTGTTCCCCATGGCCCTATGACCTCATACTCTATCGCATCCGATCTCGCTCCAACAAATCACAACAGAATAACTGGTAGAACCAGTACACTAACCGCCACGGGTCATGGTACTCGAACCATGTGGCTACCTATAGATCTGCTATAAACCATGGTACTTGATCCATATTATCTCCTCTTAATATGCTACGGACCATGGTACTTGAACCATGTTCTCTCTTCTCAGTCCGCTACAAAGCATGGTACTCGAACCAAGATATCACCAATAAATATGTTACTTAGAATCTCCAGAATACTCCCTAAATTAAATATGGGTCCTTTGCTTTCAGTAGTACGGGCACATACTACCTGCCACATATACCCATACTTTCCACACGGGCCATCCCAGATTTCCTAAGTAGCCGTGCAACCTTCTCGTTCGTCCATCCCGTTACACGTGTTCGCTCCTAGCGAAATGCTTTACCCCATCCGCGCAGTCATCTGATCATGGTCACCCCCAAGGCTCTTCCTAGGTGCTCACACTTCTGTGCCATCAGTTGCTGAAAAACTCCTAATGATGCCAACCATCTACCTACTGAATATCGTCATATTCACCTAGTAGTTGAATCCCATTATCGAGAGTTCCACAAACACGAAGCAAGCAGCATTCGGGCATCCAATAATCTCCATTAATACACAAACCACTCTAGGTTACAACTCCACTTGCTCTATTCACACACAACAGGTGTCACCGAACTCCAACACTCTACCCCATACGGGCATATAACTACTCTCTTAGTAGGCATCCTTCGAGGCTTATCTAGGTATCTCTCCTAGACTACTTCTCTATTCGAAGCTCTATATCTGAAATATTCCTGCTGGATACTCTTACTCAGCACATACTCGAAAGCACATCACAGATAATAGCAACTCCTAGGCTAAGGCATCACAAATCAGGCCACTCTAGTCCTAAAATGTGGGATACATAGCCTATCTCTAGCATGCATGATATCTCATAAAATATCTCATAAACATCTCATAAAATAAAAGAAACGGTATTTTGGGAAATCACCGTTCGGGCTCTGGCTGATTGTACACACTGCTCCTTCTCGTTTTCTCTTAGAAACTCTTGTTCGCTTGATAAAAATCATTTCTTTAATTTGTTTTCTAAAATCCTCAGTTTGAGTCCAGATTTACCTGAAGACACATCCGAATCCCTCAAACCAAGGCTCTGATACCAACTTGTAACACCGTAAATTTTAAAATAATTTTTTTATTTAAAATCGCACAATTCCCATAACGCATTTCACGAAAATCTCATTTATTTAATTTATAAATTGCAACTCCGAAATTGTTTGATTCAAATCCAGGATCCTCAAACATAATTCTTTCACTGGTGTGTATAATCACGTCGTTGCCTTCCCGCAATCCAGAAAAAACCTAAAACACATAGCACATAACACGGTAAGCACGAAGCTTAGTGAGTTCCCCAAAATACCACATACACATATTAGCCTCTCTAGGCTATAGCATTGTATGACCTTCCGGTCAATGTGTCTCAGTTGGACCTTCCGGTCCCACAGCTCTTGTAGACCTTCTGGCCCTACCATGACTTGCCTTCCGGCCCCAACTCTGTTTGCCTTCCGTCCCAATTCATGCAGCATATACATATCACAATACACATATCACATAAGTCATATAACTCATACAAATACATACTACCTTCTGGTCACACATAGTTACCATTCCAGTTAATGTATAATGAGAAGACTCACCTTATAAGTTGGCCAGTATAAATCTCGTACCCGGACAACTCGAACTAGCCTTCTCTTAACACATAGGTTACACATCTCTAAATAATACTATAATCATACTCAAATACTCCAAGGTCCAATCTCTCTCCCTGCTTAACTCTTGAAGAGGATAAAAGACCATTTTACCCCTCCATGGTCTCCATTACACATGGTAAACCCAACCCTAAAGTCAACCGAAATCAACTCGAGTCCATAGTCCAGATTTGACCCGACTCGGCGAGTGCACCCATGTGACTCATCGAGTCCACCCACTTTCTCTTAAGTTTCATGAAGATTCAGCTCAACTCGTCGATTCGAACCCACAACTCACCGAGTTAGCATGCGATTCAGCTCGATCGGGAAAACCCTAACCGACTCGTCGAGTCGGCTCATTGGCTCGGCGAGTCTATCCAGACACATTCTCATTCAGACGATTTCAACCAGATCTACCACTCTAAACTATAGATCTATCATCTCAAGGCTCAATAATCACGTAAAGCTTCGATCTTTACGTTCATGCGTGATGCTATTGCTCCAAAACGGCATTCCATGCCCTTCATGAAGGATTTAGCTCATCAACCCTTATTTAGATAACTAAAGTTGGGGTATCTAGTCTTCAAGGACCTCACAAGGTCCAGATCTGAGGTTTCGCAACTCAGATCATGTCTCAAATAGCTCATAGGTACAAAAGAAGGGGAGTGAAACCCTAAAAACTCCCAAAACCATGAGATCTATACGAAATAGATAAAAAAAGATGCAAGCTTATACTTTCTACCGCAACCCCACGTGAGAAGTGTTAGATCTACAGCCCCTATCTCATTTCTTGCTTGAATCATACTCTTCTCCTTCCAAAAGACCACTAAATACTTGATTTCATCACAAGAACTCTCTCATTGCTCCAATGGGGATCTAGGGTTTCTCACAGGAGGTATGGGCAGCTGGTGAGGCACTTCGTAGGTTATAACTTCCCTTAAATAGGCCCCAGCCCCAGAACTTAGGGTTTTCTCTGGCCATGATCTACTCGGCGATTCAGTCCTCTGACTTGTCGAGTTGACTCGTTTAAATCAACATGGCAACTCGACATGACTCGGCGAGTCAGACCTGTTGGGTTTTGAGCATTCTAACACTCCTGTGGTGTACATGCAACCCTATAAACCTTGGATCTATGTTTTCTCTATAATAAATGAAAATAAGAACTTTCCAAGGCTTTAATCCTAACTAGCATATTATGAAGTTCTTATACTACAAAGTACTAGTTAGATGACATACCTTTCGATGTAGCTTGATGTCTTCAAGCTTTAAGAGCTTAGCCCTTCTTAGTGTACCACACTAGTGCCAATTTCACCAACCAAGGACATCTTTATATAGTGTGGAGGATTAGGGTTAGACCCTAATACCCATGACCTTTCATTTCCTAGGATCCATGGGTTAAACACTCGATGGACTATCCATGAAAGCTTAGCCCAACCTAAATGAACTTGGCCCATTCCATATATATAAGAGTCCATATTTAATTAGTTCCTTTTTGATCACTTAATTAATTATAAATTAATTCTTGATCAATACTAATTAAATAATATGATTCTATATTAATATATTAGAACTTATAATATATTAATATTGATCATAAACATACTATTCTCAAAAGATTATCCATATAAATTGTGTCGGTGAAGTGCAACCCAAGTGGACCATGCCGGGTCAGGTCAAGTACATACCAAATATAGTTATGGACTTAGACAATAATCCAACAGTCTCCCACTTGGATAAGTCTAAAACTATTATTGCGTATGACTTCAAACCTGACTGGCAATCGTAGCTCTTAAAGCCGTTGTCGAACTCTGATCTTGTCAACGAACTTGTCCATTAGATAAGGGATCATATATTCCTCCATTCTAGATATCATATGGACTGAGACATGGATTATAATCATTCTCTCTATCCATTTGTTGTTTCCCGATTTCCGATTTATGACGACTGACTAATTGAACAAATCAAATCAGTCCTCGCCCGGCCGAGAACTTCCATTTGTCATCATCAAATCATCGAGGGGCCCACAAATATGGATTTTATCCCGAAGGTAAAAGGAATGGATAAACTTCGACTCATATGGCTTGTTCTACTACTTGTTGAATCATACACAAAGACACGTTTTATAGCACCGAGTCACCAAATGCGTTTTCGTGCAATCAATGTACAACCAACTCATAGTAACAACTCATATCTCTAGGTTTGAAGAATATAAGATATTATCGTCTCATGATCACTCATGATAAAATCCATGAAGTGATTCCAATGAGCGCGGGTTGAATCCAATACTCATAACTTATGAGCACTCATGAGTGTTGTAGCCGTTTGTCCAACACCTTAGACCTCTACAATCCAACCCATGACAGTCTTAATTCATATCTACTTCCAACATATGACCGACTGTGGATGGTTTGCATAACTTAGTCATTCCGGAAGAATAACCTAGTTTATTCAGGAAGTCAAAAGATGCAAAATGAAACACAAGAATAATTGAATCCAATATGGTATCAAAACCTATGAACATAAATAAAACACCTTTTATTTATCACCATATGACTACACATTATTCATTGTATATTGTTTCAACTATCAACTTTATTCTTGAATTTAAAACAATAGTAGTCCCATGCTCCAAGCATGTACACTATGTTTTCTAAACACTAGTCATGCCACACACCAAGTATGCATACTATGTTTGTCTATGATCTTCACTTTATGAACTAGATCAATTGAACATAACTTCAATGATCCTCTTTTCACAGTCCCAAATCCTTACTGCAAATGCAAGAATTCCAAATTCATGTCATTTACTGAAATCTGTTGGATTCTAAACTTATACGCATTGATCCTCTTGTAATGATTATGCACAAAGTCAGAAAGACTTGACAACAAGCATTACAGAGTATTCCAAAGAAGATCAGCTCCTTGGAAACATCCTTCTTGCATTAAGTTTCCTAATCTTCAACAGATTGAAAAATCTAACTTTGAAACATTTCCAGATTCCATTTTGACTATCACTTCTGAACAAGAGTTGCCTCCTTCCAGATTATGTCAATATGGCCCTTCCATAATTATCACTATACTTCCTACTGTCCTTGAGCACCCAATCTTTGGTAAACATTAGATTGTCCTCGACAATTGTTTAATCCTTTTAGTCATATCCAGTTCTAAACCTTTTCCCTTCTTAATGCCCCAGGCATTTGGAAAATTTTAGAAAGGATTAATATAGCACATATAATCGATCCTATATCCGAAGCATATGGGAAACGATTCATGATGTCTCACATAAAGACTAAACCAGTCTTTTGCTATACTATTACCATTTCAATTTGCCAAGTTCTCATAATTCAGATTATGAAAAGGGATGCCGTAATCATAATCGAATTTTAGAACGTAAATAATGGACCCATATACAGAATTTGCTTATGTTGAGCCATTCCAACATGAAATTCATATATATATATCCTTGACTAAATGACTAAAACCTCACGATCTAAGCTTATAGATTTGAGATGAAGTATAATTTCCTCTCCCTTAATTATAGCAAAACAACTCTTTCCCAATTGAAACTTTTTGTTTTCTATAATTAACGTTGCTAACATGCAATACTTAGCATAATTATCATGCTCCCACTAACATGATGATTATTAGCGTAACACTTATGCTCCCACTAGCTTTGACATGTACTCAGAAATCAGCTGACTTTCTTACCAAAGTTCAGATTTCTGATACTAGATTGTTTTGATAAGACTTTATCAAAATCATACATCTTCCCTTAGATAGCACACTTGTGTGTCTAAACAATTATGAAGAGGGATGCTGTAATCATAATGGTTAGACCTTTTTGCCACTTCTCACAAGTCCATTTTAGTGTGCCGGTAAACCACACACGCTCCACTAACGACTTTGAGAATGCAAATATCACAATTGCTATCTAAGCTAAAATCTACTTAGTGAAAGTGTTTCCTCACCATCATTTTCATGAATCGGAGAGAAACCTTATGACACTTAGATTTAATGGTGTATGTGTTCTTATCCATGTGAATTATCAAAACCATAATCGTATAACAAGGATAATGACAAATCCAAACTCATAAGGACTGAACTAAATCTTAATTTCTTGCCACCTGGCAGCTCAAGGGCCTACCATTGCTTCCAAGTTCTTGTGCAACAAATTGAGAACTCTAAGAACTCATATGCAAAGCCAATTTTAACTGGAATGGGTACAGAATATGTCAACACGATAGGTTATAAACCTCAAGTCGTGTGCTAGTGAAGAACTTCAGGTTTTATTCTTGATTAGTTCTTGAGACTTTCAAGACCTTTAAGACTCCCACTGTCCTCTTGACATATAAGACTTTCTTGTCAGTTATTCAAGAGAGAGTGTGGATTCTAATCAAGACAAACACTTCACAAAATCGGCCTAAGTTGGTCTTTGTTTTATCCAAAACATCACAACTTACCAATTTCAAATGTACAAGAGTAGAAAACTTTTACTCTTACATTTGACGAGTGATTTAAACCTTCTTTAAGACATGTCACTCAAGTTACAATCTTGGAGTATGTCTCTAAGACTTGTATTGGATCGAACTATGACTCATATTCTTGATTTAACCATTTCAACAATTTAAGATTCTTCGTCTTAGTCATAAGAATGCACTAAGATTTCCTTCGAGAACTAATTGTGCTATGGTATCTTAATCATTAAGATGATCACAAAACTGATACTAAAGTACTCTCCCATCTTTTCAGATTTGAGAAACTTTTATCCTTCTGCCTAATTTGATTCTTCTTATTCGCTCTGGCATTCATTGGAACCTTTTCCAATGTCTCAGAATTACACTTAAGCTTGTAAGTATAATCATATTTACTGAGCTGTAGTAAACTATGACGAATAGTCTTATCAATCTTTTGTGGTGGACTTAATCAGTGCACAAGACTGTGAACTAGATCCCTTAGTCCTTCACTTGACTCACACATCCATGTGAAGAAGTAATTAGTCTTAATTTTCCAATACTTGAAAGTTCTCATTCATCATGCTATACAACTTGCATGATTCCAAGTTCCGGTCCAATTGAAACTTGGGTGATGAGAATCTTTCCTTATTTGGTAAATTTAGACATTACCACAAATGAAAGAATCAATTTCATATTTCCACTCTTTCTATTAATGGAATCATATAAGCAACAACTTTTCCTCAAATGCCATTGTAAGGATATTTTAAAATAAATAAAACCTAAAATTTTCTTTTATTTTAAAACTTTGTGGAAAAACTTATCCTTACAATCCATATGAAAACTTGTTGTTATCTATTCCTAAGCAATATCTCATAACTCCAAAGAAGTAGCTCAAGAATCCGATCTTCAAGCTACGCGATAGAAATCCATCTACGCCATCAGATTCAACATATTCTTTCTTTAAGTTTCTTCACTTTTCTTTGATTCTTAAAACATCACCATGTGACCCAGTCACATCATGTATCAAGAATCTAATAATAGAAACTTAATAGAGTTAGATAGTGGACTTTACCTGAAGTAGTGTCAAACTTATTGACTTTAACATCCTTAGGTAAATTTGGCAGCTTCGCAACCATTGCCCCTTCCTTTGGCAATACAAACATATGGACTCTTTGATAATGGTACACCGGACTATCACAGACTTAGCTTTTCTCCTTACCATTTGGTCAACCGAATTGACTATGGCCGATCCCTTTCCATTGGAAAGAGAATGTTTTTCTAGATTTCCTGTGTCACTATTGTCAATGTCCATCAAGTTTTAAGGAAGTTGATCTTAACAAATAGATAAGATCATTAAGGGTCTTGTCATAGTCTGTTTCATAGGTGTCCCAAAGGAACTCACTATGTGACTTAGAAAGTGATTGAACCACCAACTTTCTCAAGACTTTGACACCCAACTCTCCCGACTTGTCAATATGTGACTACATCTCCAAGATGTGATCACACCTAGACCTTGCCTTGCCAATAGGGCCTGAGTGACCTTAAAATTTTGAAGAACTTGTGGGTTGGGGAGAATAATTTGAAGAGGTGAAAGAAGTGTGATTTCCAAGGGACATCATCTTCATTTAGGAAAGCTTGTTTCAAGAGATTTGGGAAGATCATAAATGTCTAAACCAGACATCTTTTGGGAGATATTCAAGATAGTTGATCTTAAGTCCTTAATATGACACCCAATATGAAATATTAAGGCTAGGACCCAACAAACTATTTTATAACTTAGAAGAGGTATGCCGTAATCCAAACTATAAAATATTTGAAGGTATGTGAATGACGATTCACCAATTTCCACCAAGATAAACAAAATGTATTATTAGATTTTAATTAATTTTGAAACTCCTGGATCTTTTGAGATTCATTGAACTGTTCAATGGCATGTTTCAATCTCGAGTGTGCCCTTCAGGTTTTGTGACTGGGATGCCGAGGATCACAAAACAAGGTGTGAAGTAACCATGCAAATTACTTGGTACCCTTAAGTGTTTACCCCTCAATTGATGTGTCGGTTAACCACACACGCTCCATCGATACTATGATAAACATTAAGTTACCCTTTACCTACCTTGTTAAACATGAGTTAGTGTGCCGGTTAACCACACACGCTCCACTAATCGACTTAAACAAAGTGCAAAGTGTAATTTCTTGGATTAGCACCTTATTCACATTTTCCTAAGTAACTAAGATTGGGTATTATTAAGAGTTTAGTTACTTAGTATTTATCATTAATACTTTTAATGAAGGGAGAATTATAGTCCTGTCAAACCCGTTCGGCTAACGACCCTCCACCAGTCAAGCAAGCGGTGGGTGAGAGTGGACACCCATTAAGTTGCCATTTTATAGGCAACAACCTTATACCCACCTTATTGACCTGCTTCGTGAATGAGGCGTACTAGTGGTAAGACTGACTTTACTCTTATACATATATATACTGTTAACTTATAATATTATAAAATATAAGGGTTGAATTTTAACTCTTTAAAATTCTAAGGGCTAACTTGGAATTAAAGTATTCATAAGAGAAAAATTTACAAATTCCAAAACTTGAGGGCAAGTTTTGAAACTATTCAAAACTAATTAATTCCATAACTTATGTGCTTAAAGTAGTTTTAATCCAATAACTCTTCAAGTTCCATAACTTGAGGACAAGTTGTGGAAGACTTTAAACTAATAAAAGAATTAACTTTTCTTTATATTATAACTTATGGAATTAATTAAGGTTACACCTTTTTTTTTAATTTATTATTTAATGAAGAGACTCTTGGTCCTCCATAACTTGAGGACAAGTTATGGAGTCATAAAACCATTTAATTAGAACTTGACTCTTCATTTTTTGTAACCTTTGCCAACTTTTATGAGTTTTATGAAACTTAAATGTGACTTTTCATATAACTTGAGGACAAGTTACAAAAACACATTTTAGAATCAACTCTTAGATGAATTTGGATTGAAAACAACTATTTCACTCAACTTTTCTATTAATCTAAGCAACTCATAAGAACAAGATAATTCACATCAAACTTTTTCACGTAATTAGTCTAAACCTTAAACTAATACAAAACATGAATCTATTGACAATTATCTTTGAAATTGGATTAGCATGAACATTACCACATCAAAAACAAGTTTATAAGTTCAAAAACATCTTAGGGTAATGTTCCTAGTCCAATTCCAGCCAAAAAGTCGAATTTATGCTGTTTGGGGGTCCAACTTGTCGAGTGCATGAACCAAATCGGCGAGTTGGATCGATTTTATCACTTTTTAGGCATGGACTCGCCGAGTCTCCTGATGGACTCGCCGAGTCTGATGATCAGACAGCAACAATTTCGATTTTTTAAGCAGTTTTGCAAGTATAACAAGAAAACAAGCCTAGGCTTTGATACCACTGTTGGGTTTTGAGAATTCTAACACTCCTATGGTGTACATGCCACCCTATAAACCTTGGATCTATGTTTTCTCAATAATACATGCAAATAAGAACTTTCCAAGGCTTTAATCCTAACTAGCATATTATAAAGTTCTTATACTACAAAGTACTAGTTAGATGACATACCTTTTGATGTAGCTTGATGTCTTCAAGCTTTAAGAGCTTAGCCCTAATAGTGTGGAAGCCTCAAATGGAATCACAAATCACCAAAACACCTTCGAAGACTTTAGAGAATATGGATACTTGGTTCACTCTAGTGAAATTGGCTAGCCCTTCTTAGTGTACCACACTAGTGCCAATTTCACTAACCAAGGATAGCTTTATATAGTGTGGAGGATTAGGGTTAAACCCTAATACCCATGACCTTTCATTTCCTAGGATCCATGGGTTAAACACTCCATGGACTATCGATGAAAGCTTAGCCCAACCTAAATGAACTTGGCCCATTCCATATATATAAGAGTCCATATTTAATTAGTTCCTTTTTGATCACTTAATTAATTATAAATTACTTCTTGATCAATACTAATTAAACAATATGATTCCATATTAATATATTAGAACTTATAATATATTAATATTAATCATAAACATACTATTCTCAAAAGATTATCCATATAAAGATTATCCATAGTTATCGACTTAGACATTAATCCAACAAGACCTTCGACTCGGCGAGTCTATCCTTAAACCTCAAAATTGAAACACATAAATACTGATGTATGTGGGCCCTTTAGATACACCACAAGGGATGCAAACCGCTTCTATGTGACTTTCACTAATGATTATAGTAGATATGGGTATATCTACTTAATCAAGCACAACTCAAAAGCCTTTCAAAAGTTCAAAGAGTTTAAGAAAGAAATGGAGAATCAATTGGGTAGGAAATTAAGATGCTTCAATCCGATCGGGGAGGTGAGTACCTTAGTATTGAATTCCACGACTACCTCGATGAATGCAAAATTGTTTTGCAATTGACGCCACGTAGGACACTGCAGTTGAATGGTGTGGCTGAGAGGCGCAATCAAACCTTGTTGGACATGGTTCATTCCATGATGAGTCGAGCTTCATTACCTATCTTGTCACATATCAAGGTTTGGGGTCGTAAGGTTTTCGTAAGACGAGAGAGTCACGACAAGCTCGAACCTCGTAGTGAGCGGTGTATTTTCATCGGCTATCCACAGAAGTCCTATAGATATCTCTTCTATAAACCGAGTGACAATGTTGTCTTCGTTGCGAGCATAGGGGTTTTCCGAGAGCGAGAAATCATATGCCAAGAGGACAGTGGGAGGCAAATTTATCTTGAAGAGCTTCGTGAATCAAGTAATGAAGGAACATCTAACACTAGCGCTCTACCCGAGGAGGAAACTACTGTTGAACCGATTGACGATTCCTTACCTCTTAGACATTCCAGTAGAGTTAGTGTTCCACCCGTATTATATGGTTTCCATATAACTGCTGAGGGTGATTGAAGGGCCAACATATCTATGCTTTGGGCTAGGCATCAATGTATGGATGAGTTAGGGCATTTGTCAATGTATTTTGGAGTCTTTTGTGTATGCTTAATGTTTTCGGTCTAGGAAGCTTTTGGTTAAGGTGTGACCGAAAACCAGTTTTCGATCTGCTAACCAAAAACTATTTTCGGTCCTTGTCAGTATATATAGATATCAGGTTGTCAGGATAGAGGAACAGTTGTACTTTTGCTAGTTTTTGGTTCCTGAGTTGTATTAGACGGTTTCAAGTGTTTAATCATATGCAAGCTCAGTTTCATTCATCTTTTACTCCATTTCTTCTTTGTTTTTTTATGCTTGATCGATCATTGGTGAAGATCCTTCCATCCAGGACCATACAATTCGTATCAGAGCACAAACCGGTGTCAATCAAGTGTGTTTATTCAGTTTTCTACTTTACAGTCATGTTCTTCACGTTCTCAGTCTCTTGAAGCTTGTTTTTGCTCGACTTTTGAAGATCAGATCACAATTTGCATTGTGTGGAATAGAGATATGCTTGGATTTCAGCTTTTCAGTTGAAATCTTATTATTTTCGGTTTGATCTTCATCAACCGAAAACGTATCTTCAATTGATTTATGCTCAGATCTAAGCTGTTTGGAAGCTGTGTTTGAGGTTTCAAGTGTGTGGCAATCAAAATCGAATCGAAAATTTAAGTTTTTCATTAGAAATTGTTAGTTTTCGGTTCAATCTTCAGAAACTAAAAACTGTTCTTCAACCGAAAACCTTTCAATCTTCAGAAACCGAAACTATTCTTCAACCGAAAACCTTTGAATCTTTAGAAACCGAAAACTGTTCCTCAACCAAAAACCTTTGAATCTTCAGAAAACAAAAACCCCCTTTATCATAATAAACCGAAAACCCTTGATCCTTCATAAACCAAAAACCCTTATCAATCAGAGACCGAAAACCTATTTACTTGTTCCTTTTATATGTTTTTCAAGTTAAATTTTTGTTTTTAAAATTAAAAAAAAAATCAAAAACAACAAAATGGAATCTCAAAGCATGTCAGCTCACCATGAATTGGATGCAATTATGGGAACCACTTCTCGAATTCCACGACTGTTATCTGTAGAAGGATTTCCAGAATGGAAATATCGGATCGAGAAGTACGTCAAAATGAAGGATTTCAAGATATGGCGAAGTATTCTTAGAGGTCCAATCTTCATTACAACTACATTGGAAGATGGGACCATAATTGATAAGACAGTTGAGAACTACACCGATGATGATTTTGAGAGAGTCGAGGAGCAGAAAAAGACTCTTGCTACACTTACCATGAAATTAACTCCGGAAATCACTCAAGCTTTCCATGAATATACATCAGCAAAAGCCTTATGGGAAGCACTGATAGAAGTCCATGAAGGCAACGAAGACATGAAACATAGTTGCCAAGACATGTTGCGACAAAAGTTCAATATGTTTAAGTATGTCTTGGGAGAAACACTTGAGAATCAGTTGCAAAGGTTTATCACACTCACCACAGAAATGAGCTCTGCTGGTGTGATGGTTACAAGATCAGAGATCAACAAAAAGCTGTTGAACTCTCTGCCAAAATCTTGGGATATGAATGTCTCAGTGATTAAGAAGACCAAAGATTTGAACCGTTTGAGTTTGGCTGAAACGATGGCGATCATCAAGTCTTGTGATCTCGATGATAACCAATGGGAGATTAACCATGCAATATTGGGTGTTTGATGAATCTACAGCTTCTGCTGTCATCAAACTTAAACACGGATGTATTCCTATTTATGACAAGAAGGATCTGCTACAGTTTGGAAAGTGGGATATACATCAGCTTTCCATTCATCAGATCATTGTGGCTGAAGACATTTTTGAGTCTGCTACTAAGGAATACACCGCCATGGTTGCTGATATTATTGAAAAAGAGATGTGGAATGGAGCTATACGAAGGTCAGACGTGCTGGTGGTTGATAAAGACTGAATCATGCTAGCCCCAAACCAAGGGGGGATTGAAGGGCCAATACATATACATATATATATATATATATATATATATATATATATATATATATATATATATGGTTTGGGCTAGGCATCATTGTATGGATGAGTTAGGGCATTTTTCAATGTATTTTGGAGTCTTTTGTGTATGCTTAAAGTTTTTGGTCTAGGAAGCTTTTGGTTAAGGTGTGACCGAAAACTAGTTTTCGGTCACACCTTAAACGAAAACTGTTTTCGTTCCTTGTCAGTATATATAGATGCCAGGTTGTCAAGATAGAAGAAAAGTTGTACTTTTGGTAGTTTTCGGTCCCGGAGTTGTATCAGACGGTTTCAAATGTTTAATCGTATGCAAGCTCAGCTTCATTCATCTTCTACTCTATTTCTTCTTTGCTTTCATATGCTTGATTGATTATTGGTGAAGATCCTTCCATCAAGGACCTTAGAATGATACGTTTATAAGTGATAGTGCAATAATAAATTTGGATGAACCTAACACCTACAAGGAAGCCATGGCAGACCCAGAGTATGTAAAATGGAAACAGACCATAGATAACGAGATTCAGTCCATGTATGAGAATCAAGTTTGGAACTTGGTTGATAATGTGCCAGGTCGTAATACGGTCGGGTGCAAGTGGATCTTCAAGAAGAAGACCGACATGGATGGGAAAGTGCACACATATAAGGTGTGATTGGTTGCGAAGGGCTTGACTCAAACTCCCGGAGTTGACTATGATGACACCTTCTCACCAATAGCGAAGATTAAATCTATAAGGGTTATACTAGTGTAACAACCAGTTATTTCAGGTCAATGTAATGTCTAAAAGTCGAGTGTTGTAATCTTTTTGTGAAGAAATAAGAATATCATTGAAAATGAAATGTTCAAAAATCTCCGTTTGAGTACATTATGTGGTAGATATCGTAATAAGGTTTCCAAAAATATAAAGAACACAAAAATCCGAGTTATAACGAAGGAGTTATGACCAATCAAAGATTTGTAACACTATCGGTAAAGCGTTGTTAAACATAAAATGAGAAAATTCAATAAGATACTCTTTAGCCATAGGTGTCTAAATAAAAGTAATAGACATCCCAAAACCTTGAACATACATAAAAAGAACGCCCAAATCTGA
This sequence comes from Lactuca sativa, assembly GCF_002870075.4. Taxonomy (NCBI): domain Eukaryota; kingdom Viridiplantae; phylum Streptophyta; class Magnoliopsida; order Asterales; family Asteraceae; genus Lactuca; species Lactuca sativa. Next base: position 220,173,361 of record NC_056623.2, on the reverse strand, counting down.
CTTCATATGAGGAAGTTATGATTGTTCGAAGTTTCAGACGTAGCAGTAGACAGCTAAAAAGTCGAAATAGAGATTGAGCAACTTTTTGCCAACATGACCTAAATGAGAATCGCAGATCTCATCAATGGTATGGCAACGGTAAAAATTCTGACGAAAACGGACATCAGATGAAGAAGTTATGGGTTTTTAACGGACTTTTCCTATCCCGACCTGTTAAAACTAAATCATAAATATAAAGTCAAAACTAGCCGACGCAGTCTAAATCAGAGTTGTTGATTACAGTCTCACCTACGCGTGGATATAAGGAATGCCAGAAACGGAGCTCGTACGCGAGAGTTATGGAATTTAGAAGTTCTGTAAATCGAGTTACGCCGCGCGTAACTCTGTACGCCCAGCGTAACTCCGTACGCCCAGCGTACCAGGCGATAAGGGCATAGTCCCATTAGCCACCGGCTCTCCCATCAGACAGAAGACCTCCCATCCGGAGTGCGTAAGCAATGACGTCCCATTACACCCCGCGTAACCCTGTACGCCCAGCGTACCGAGGCGGTTAACCCTCCCTATAAAAGGGATGCGAGGGTTCCGGGAAAAATTGCTCATTTCCTCACTTTCTCCTGCATTTTTACTCCGTTTTTCATGCAAGCAATATCCTAAAGCCCCAGATTTCATACCCAAGTCCCGAAGGAAGTTTTACACTGCTGAGAATCTTGAGAAAACCTGCTTTCTCCTGTCGAAGTTCTGCTCAGTTTTCATCTCACCATCTTCACTCTATCAGGTGAGCTCATACCCCTTTTATACACCTTCAAATACTTTATAATGTACTTTTAATACATTTCAGGGGAGGATACAAGTAAACACCCGGTTAATCCCTGGTGAAAACGTGAAAACTCTTGTTATACCTTGCATGCATTAGATTTATACAAAATGCATAGTATCTAGGGTAGCCATCCTTGTTAAACAATTTTATGCATTCAAAGAACTTATGAGTTATGCTTTGTCGAACATTGTGAAAGAGGATAAACATTGCATACAAAACTATTATTTTAATACAGACTTAGTTGAGAATCTGTGAGACGATTACATCTTCAAATGATACCTTTTTGTTAAAAAGGTACTACCTAAAGTCATGTCTATTATAACCAGAGTCTCTCTTTAGGAGAGTGTGTCAAATGTGTATAGATCTATATGGGAAGTCATGATCCCGCGCCCTGTGTCACACCCTAAAACCAAGAACGGCGGAAACGTTCTGGGGCGGAGGACGTCATGTACAGTATCACAACAATGAAAAGTAGTAAACAAGCAACAACATCATCCATTGCATTAATAATATAATTATTATACAATTGTGTTCTGTGAAATTTTGATAAACACTAAAGCATAAATCAAAATGAACGATGAGTCTTCAAAGAGCTCCATCTTCCCTAATCCTTGCATCGGTACCTGTCTATGATGACCTGAGGATACAAGTAATTTTGAAAGTGAGTATCAGCTTTAAAGCTGGTGAGATCATAAGTATTTTAGTGGCTTAATTTGTATGTAAGAATTTGTATGTTTATGAACTGTAAGTATGGAAAATGTAAATGAACTGTAAGTATAAAAATGTTTGTAAAAAAACTATAGACGTTTGAAAAACTCTAGAAATCCCTATGATTCCTACTATTATATAAGGGTGTCTTCTACCAAGACCTAACTGTTCTCAATGTAGTCTTCTACCAAGACCTAACTTTTCTAAATGTTCGTTTTATGTAAAAGTGTGTAATTTTCCCCAAGTGTAACTATCATTAACAAAATATAGTTTTTACATTTAAAGTTCAAGTGAATAGATCACTAAATATATGTACAGGGAAAATTAATGTAGTACTAAAATGAAGCGCTATAAGAACTAATGTTGTACTAACTACCTTAAACCGGATTTATATTAAGGAATCATGTGATTAATTGTACCATACTATTGACTGGTAACAATGACATAAGAATGGTCGTAAAAACGAATGACGTTTGGCACCCGCAGACCTGCAGGTCCGGCTGTAACTCGAGCCATGACATTTAAGGCATGCTCCGATACATATCAAAATAATTAACGTATTCATATATATGTAATGTAATGAACTGTTCTAGCTATAATGTACGTGCTCTCTACCTAGCAAGTATAGTAATGTACTCGTTCTAGTATCGTTGTATATGTTCTCTTTCTAGTATAGTTCTATATGTTCTCTTTCTAGTATAGTTGTATATGTTCTCTTGTAACAACCCTAAGTTATTCACCGCCGAAAACCCATTCTACCCGTATAACTCGTCGGAGATCGAAATGTCCCGATATCGTTTTTGGGTTTAGTTAACTAAAATAATATGTTTATTATCATTAAATGAAGGTCCAAATCATTTAGGAACTCATGAATTTAGCCCAAAACATTTATTTCATAAGTTTTAGAAATATCCTCGTCGGGTGACGAAAACTCAATCGGGTGCGACCCAAAGCATCGTTTAAGGCCGGTATCGGGTAGAATTCCACCGTGTCCAAGCTTTAGGAACTATATAAACATGTTTAAGCACTCATTTGAAGCTTTTTCCTTCTCTCTCTACTCTCTCTCTAACCTCTCTCCTAAATCCAAAGATTAAGTGTCCAAAACTCAAATTTAAGGCTTCAAATCCTTAAGGTACCTTCCTAGCCTTAATCTATAGCATGTTTAGCTTCCAAATTAGACACTTAATCATGAAATTGGACAATATATGTGAGTTTACGGCCCAGGAGACTGCCTAGGCCGTAAACACCATTTTGAAGGGTTTTAAGCCCTTAAACTCCTTCCTGGACTCAATTGGACTTTAGATATGGCTAAGGGACTTCAAGATATGGACTTAGAACATTTAAAACTATGATTTTGGGGACTTTGAAGGAGTTTACGGCCAAGGCATAAGCTTGGGCCGTAAACTCATGTTAATGGTGTTTTTCATGCCTTTAAACCCTTCCAAATCACCTCTATAGCTTAGATATGAATTATAGGACCTTGGTATTAGCATTTGGACACTTGAAACATGATTTTTGGGGGACTTAGATGAGTTTACGGCCAAGGATAGTGCTTGGGCCGTAAACTCCCCAAAACTTGACATAAATCCAATTCTAAGGTGTTAGAAAGCCATCCAACACCACCAAAAGCCTTGGAATAAATCAAGGGACCAACCAAAAATACTTTAAGGGCCTAAAACACATCTTTTATGGGATTTCTAAGAGTTTATGGCCAAGACCTGTTCTTGGGCCGTAAACTCCAAAAATTTTGGTGTTAGAATGCAAACTAAACACCCCTAAGGCCCTTAGATGAATTTTAGAAGTCCTTTCATGCAAGTTTTAGACCTTGAAACACATTGTAGCTTGACATATTAGAGTTTACGGCCATGAAGGGGGTTTCATGGGCCGTAAACTCCATAAATCCCTCATATGTCCCATATAAACTCATTTCTAGGCTTGTGGGAATTTTTAGAATCACATGTGATTGGTTTTAACAACATTTAGCATCATTTTCATAAGGATTAAGGAGTTTACGGCCAGGAGCCTATGCTAGGCCGTAAACTCCCATAAATTAATCATTTTGGTGATTTTAATCCATTCCAAGCATTTAGAACAAAACCTAGAAACATTTCCCATGTCCATGTAAGCCATTTAAGCCATTTAAACACCCAAAACCACACCCACATGAGTTTACGGCCGTAAACTCATGTATGTGTGTGTTGTCTGGTTGTAAACTCATTTAAAAGTTTACTCATGGGGAGTAAACTCAAGTCCCAAGTCTCTAGTGTCATTTCACGTCCTTAAACGCCACCCGGGTCCCTCCAAACACTTGTATCGGAGTGTTTTCGCGACTTGAAGCAATTGTCCCTATCAAATAATCAATCTAAGTCCTAATTAGATACAAATGTGTATCTTTACATTATAATTAGGAACCTCGTGTATTTACAGCCCCGGATCAACTCTTAGCGTCAAAATCGTCATACTTCTCGTCCGGTGAGTTCCTAACCCTACGCCTTTTTCACTGTTTTTAACTGTTTTCAGGGGGGGAATACAAGCAAACCAAAAATGTTTTCAAATCAAATATCTATGTGTTTCAAATAATATCTGGCAAACTTATAAACTCTTTTACTCCTTATGTATTATGCTGAGCATAAGGAATGATTTATCGATTACAACTAAATGGATTTTAGTTAAGAAAATAATCAAACTAATCAAATTATTATGGGAATAATTTGGGGTTCTATGTTTCTCTTTTATCATGTACTGATATCTGTATTAAGTTATTAGACAAACTATGTCTGGTTCAGTTTATCTCTATATCATTCGAATGTTTTCCCAGATAGTCTCATTATATGTATCTATTTTTCAATGTATCATGTCTTGAAATCTTTGTATGTATGGTATCATATGAGAATCCTGTGAATAGTTTAATACTAGCTTGTGAGATAGTCACTACCCTTTATGGATGATCAAGTAAATCCTCTACGGAAGTGTAACCAGAGTCTCCTGGAGGGAGAGCGAGGAATTTGTGAATAGATCTATTCGGGACTGACAATCCCACACCTTAACTGCTAGCTACAGTTAGGCGGGCACGCCTGGGGTGACAAATTCTGGATATCATTCGACGTCTGGCTAACGTCAAGGAGGTCTCGTTGTCATATCAGCATGGTTACCCGACTCACAATACGTATTAATATTAACTTATTCACAGCTAGGATTTGTTTAGAATCTAAATCTATTCGGGATGGTAATCCCATGGTCTTGTAATCTATATCTCGTTCGGGATGGTAATCCCATGGTTTTTATGTCTATATCTCGTTCAGGATGATAATCCCATGATCTTGTGTCTATATTTCGTTCGGGATGGCAATCCCATGGTTTTGAAACTAATTCTTATACGGGATGATAATTCCATGATTTTATAAAGCTATCTTATATCTATCTTCGGGATAGTGATCCCATGGTCTTTATCGAATTATCTTATAACTGGTTCGGGATGTTAGTTCCAAGATTTTCAAAATACTTTCTATTTACAGTTTGTCTAAATTATAGTTTTGTATATTAAACTATACTCTGTGTTATTCAATCGATCTTGCAATTAGGAAAATATGGGGTTTTCCTGGGGTTAACTTATATCTTGTAACAGAACTATAACGAAAGATAACTTAACTACTTTACATAAGAAAATATGGGATTTTCTTGGATATCAAACCTTTTCAGAAAACTAAAGGAAACCAATACATTTTCACAAAACAAAACCGCTTATGAACTCACCAGCTTTATGCTGATTTTCAAACTGCTTGTATTCTCAGGTCCAAGTTAGACAGGTACCCGGCGATATCTTTTGGTGAAGATGAAGTGCTCCGAAGACTCGTCTCTTTTGTTCATATGATATATGTATAATTTCGTACAATTTACTTTTGAACCAAATGTAAACTTTCACATATATGTAATGTAATGGTTGTTTACTATGATTACTATGTACATTGGATTTGATACACAACATGGAGTCAACCCCGGGAACGTTTCTGCCTTTGGTTTTCAGGGTGTGACATCTCTCCTAGTATAGTTGTATATTTTCCTCTCTAGTATAGTTGTATATGTTCTCATAGTAGTAAGTATTGACTCATGAATGAACTGACTCTAGTATGATATTGTGTTCTAGTAACAGTTCTAGTATCTTCCTAAACCACCCCAATGGTATTTTACTATTAATCTAACTGGTAAGTATGAACATGGATGTATAACCTTGCTACCCAAGGGCATTGGATGAACTGGAAGGACCTTTATGACTATGTATGTACACATGTTATATAACTAATATTTAAACGACTTTCCGACGAGTACCCGATATCCCACCAGACCACATCTCAAGTGCGAAAAGGAAATAGGGTGGATAACCTTCCTAAGTCTTTTAAACCTTTCTTATATAACTATACATATTGAGGCATGCAATTTATAATATAAAAGCATAAATAAGTTTTGTAAAACCTTTGAACATAATTATTATCTTAAGAAAAGATCGACTTGATGTCAATTTATAAAACGTTTTGAAGGCATGGGTTTGATAAAACAACTTTAGTATAACGAAACATTTGTTTGACTCAGAATTGTAAATAAGTTTGAAATGAAACATACAGAGTAAAATGTACAGTGTAATAAGGAGTTTTAAACATATAAAATGTTTATAAAAATTATTTGAAGGAAACTGTTTGGTAAAACGGCTAATGAATAGCCAATCATTTGAATGCTACTTATTAATCACATATGATTGATATGATAATTAGCATAATTCTACTTGTATCCCCCCTATAAAACATTTAAAAAATGCTAAAACATTGATTAAGTGTATGAATTCACTTGTTGTGGGTGATACTGATGAATTGAAGAGGTAGGACCGATAGGTGTCAAGTGAAGTCTTGAACACCCTCTATGATCCTAGTTAACATATAATTTCACATATATGTAACAAATTAGTCTATAATCAACTAATAAACAAGTCAACACACCCTAGGACATGTTAAAGACCTTTATCAAGTGTTATTAGCCTCTAGGATTGCATCTAAGTGTTTGTAGGGGAAGCTATTGAGTGTAGGGCTCAAGGAATACTCTACCATGAGGTTCACGGCCCTAATAACACTACCAAATGAGTTTATGGTTGTAAAGTCATGAGTTTACGGCCGTGAACTCATACCTATGTGTCCATTTGATGTTTGATGCTCTATAAGGCCCTAATAAGCATTTCTACTTAATGTCTTGGTCTATGGAAGAGTTTAGGGCATAATATAACTCCTTTTAGGAGTTTACGGCCCTGGGACCATATTCCCTTGGAGATTACGGCCGTAATCTCCCTTGGGAGGATGTTTAAGGTGTTTTCAAGTCCCTAAATTAACTAGGAACTAAACTAGGCTATTGTACAAGGGTTTGGAGGAGTTTATGGCACCTTTTGGCACCATTTTATGGAGTTCACGGCCCTAGAACCTTTTGGGCCGTGAACTCTCTTTCTCCCATGAATCTTAATTTTTTTGGTGGTCTAAACATGGAATGTAGGCTTCTAGTTTCAGATCTGAGGCTTTGAGGAGGATTGGGACACTTTTGGCCTTTAAAATGGAGTTTACTCCCCAAGTGTTCTTGGGCGGTAAACTCCCAAATCTTGGGGTTTTGGATTGTTTTCTAGTCCTAACTACATTTATAAATAAGCCTAAGTTCGTTACTAATCTTGGGGAAAAGACTAGGTAGCATTTAAGCCTCATTTTGGAGTTTACTCTCCAAGAACGTTCTTGGGCGGTAAACTCCCAAATCTCACATATTTGATATGTAATCTAAGTTATTAAGCACATAATACGCATTATAAGACAACTAGGGAAGTGTACTCACAATTTGGGATAAAAAACCCGAAGATCCGTGAGAGAGAAAATGGCTTTTCTCTAGTTGGGAATGCGAATAATGAATGAATTTGGTTCAGAAATTCTATTTATAGTCCTGAGATATTTTTGACAGAAAATATTTTTATTCCCAGAATGAACTCTACTATCCTAGAGTAATTGAATAATAGTGTTGCACTAAACCCTAGTGCATCCACTCTCCTGATATCTCCTTAAGTGTAATTCCTGAATAACTGCCAAACTTATACTCGAAGTCTGGAATTTCACTGTAACTGTCCTAACTTCTATTGGATTGATATGGTTTGTTCAGAATGGAAATTTCAGGTTGTCACATCATCCCCATGTTGAAGGGAATTTCGTCCCGAAATTAGAATTTAGGCAAGGAAGTAGGTACGAATGATCGAGTCGTGAGGAGGAAACTTCCTAATCGACTGGTTCTAGCGCACCTAAGTGAAATCGGGTTCTCAGTTGGTATTCCAACGAACCTTCACTAATTGGCGACGGCGTTGCTTCGTCTGCTTGACCTCTCGGTTGAGGGTCACTACGGTTCTAATATGAAGGCGAGGATCTCGACGAGTGGACTTACAAGAGTCCTAACGGAAAGGTATGGTTTCACGATCGAGACATGAAGAGTAGAATGTACGTTACTGAGTTCGCGAAGTAGGTCTAGTGTGTGTGAGGTACAGGGCCGATTTTGGTAAGAATCTCGGAGGTCCTATCTATCTTGGATTTAGCTTTCCACGCGATACAATGCGTATTAAGCCATTCCCAGAGTGAGTTCTCCTAAAGAACTTGGTCACTCACTTGGAATCTCCAAGGTTTCTTTTTCTTGTTTAACTTCCCAATCAAGGGCCACCCCTTGCTGGGTTAGAGTCGTAAAGATTTCTGTAATTTGCGAGGAGTTATGAACGAACTATGACAATAGGTCTGCAAGACCTAGAATTTGGCGAATGTCTGTCGGCGTCTCAGGTGTCGACAAATTTCTCAACTGTTTTGACAAACTGAAAGAGTACTCAGGATTCCCACATCACTAATAGTGTGTCTTAGGAATATGACTCTTAAATTTCAAAACTCGAGCCTAGAGGACTTCGCGAAAAGTTCCTCTAAAGGAAATGTTTCCATGGGTTTTCTTCTTAATACAAGGGCAGATAAGTAAGTCATTATTTGGAGAAATGACGAACTGATCCAAGTAAGAAAGACGTACCCTACGCATTTCGCTCATGAAAACTATGGGCGTATTGGTCCTATCCGAAGGGTATAACTTACGGACTTGAAGTGTCCACATCAAGTTCGGAAGATAGTCTTCCGGACATACTTCCCTAAAACTCGAACTGGTGATATTCGGACCTTAGATCCATTTATGAAAGTAATTCTTTCCTTGCGTTTGCTCAACCATTTCATCTATGTGAGGCAGAGATAACGATTTATAATGAAAAATCTTCACGGAGTCCTCGATATCCGAGGTACATAGGATGAAATCCGTCGATCTCTAGAAGAATAAGACCGAGGTTCTCCAGGGTGAGAAGCCTAGTCTTCTTATTCTATCACTGTGTGGTTCGCTAAGTTGTCTGTACTGTTCTGTCACACCCCAAAACCACGAACGGCAGAAACATTCTGGGGTGGAGGACGTCATGTACAGTATCACAACAGTGTAAAATAGTAAACAAGCAACAACATCATCCATTGCATTATAAGTAAAGTTTTAATACATGTGTGTTCTTTCATTGTAATAAGACACCAAAAATATACAATCAAAATAAAAGATCAGACTTGTTTGCTCCATCTTCTCAAAACCTGGCCACCGTACCTGTCTACTGATGACCTGAGAATACAAGTTATTTTGAAAGAGAGTATCAGCTTTAAAGTTGGTGAATTCATAAGTATTTAAGTGTCATTGTCTTGCTTACTAAAAGTTGTTTTAAAATTAATGTAAACCTTTAAATGAAAATGTTGATGTAAGTATGAGATGTAGTCTTCTACCATGAGCCGAATGTTTTGTTATGACAATGTAGTCTTCTACCAAGACCCGAATGTTTTGTTATGATAATGTAGTCTTCTACCAAGACTCGAATGTTTTGTTATGATAATGTAGTCTTCTACCAAGACCCGAATGTTTTGTTATGATAATGTAGTCTTCTACCAAGACTCGAATGTTTTGTTATGATAATGTAGTCTTCTACCAAGACTCGAATTTTCTGTTTTGATAATGTAGTCTTCTACCAAGACCCGAATGTTTTGTTATGATAATGTAGTCTTCTACCAAGACTCGAATGTTTTGTTATGATAATGTAGTCTTCTACCAAGACGCAAATGTTTTTTTATGATAATGTAGTCTTCTACCAAGACACAAATGTTTTGTTATGATAATGTAGTCTTCTACCAAGACCCGAATGTTTTGTAAGTAAAATGATAGTTTTTCCTTTCTATTGACTAGTACTAAAAGTGCTTAGTCTAACTCATCGTTTATGTTAATATATCACAAAATAAAGTAAAATAGAAAAATATAATCATGTAAGTGTTATCCCTGGGTGACCAGGATTATCACGACATCGCCGAAGCGAAAGGTATACCCTATGAATATCTGAAGATTGTCCCCTCACCCTCTGTAGCGGCAGCAAGGTGGAGGGAGGGTTAGTCCCGTATCAGCGTTAACCTAATAATCATCCGAAGAGTTTCATATCATCCTCTGTTGCAACAGTAGGATGGAGGAATGGTTAGTTCCCTAACTGACTCCTAATATCTGTAACAACCTTAGACATCTGTGGATGTTCATCACCTAGTGTTGCTAACAGCTGGGTTCCAGAAGGGTTAGTCCCATCTAGACATCCCGTCGAACAGGGATAGGCAGGAAAATTTACACAGAAGGTACGAATAAATCTTCCTAATATAAGTGATAACCTTAGACCTCTGTAGATGGTCATCTACCACTGGTGTTAATTAGATGGGATTCAGAATGGTTAGTCCCGCCGAGATATCCCATTGAACCGGGATAGGAAAGATAATTTGTACTGAAAATACTAATAAATCATCCTCACAAGTTGAGATACTAGTATCCAGGTAAGTGAATATAGGATAATATATCTATGTAATAGTGTTCATGTATGGTATTCATGTAAGTGTGTTCACGTATCAGGTAAGTATATGTAAATGTACTTATGTATCAGGTAATGTACTGGTGTGGACTCATGAATGAACTGAATCTTGTTTGATTCCTTGTAATAGGAATACTGTTTGATATCCTCAAATTATCCCTATGATAATTTACTGAAAGGTAATTGGTTGTTCAAGTAGGTTTATACACTCTTACTTCTCAAGGGTGTGGGAAACTAATTGAAAGATGCAAACTATAACAACACTACATATATAAGATTATAAGTGTATATGCATAGTTTAGTTCAAGAATGTAAAATGGTTTTGTAAAACATCTAAGGGTTTTGAACAAATATGAAAGTGTCTTGATGTCATTTTGATAAACATTTCAAAAGTAATACATTTGATAACAAAGTGTTTTAAAACTAGAAAACCATTTCATGCATCACATTTGGTAGTATGTGAAATCTGTTGAATGAAAACATAGTTATAAAATACATATAGATGATTTAATAGCATGCTATTTTCTACTTGTATTTCCCCCCCCCCCCCCCCATTAAAGCATTTGAAATCATTTAAACATTGATTAGGGGTATGAACTCACCTATAGACGGTGATTTGGATGAACTGGACGGTGTAGGATTGTTAGGTGTCAAGTGAGGACATGTACACACACTACGATCCTAATGAACATATAATCACACATATATGCACTCAATTAGTCTTAAAATACTAATTGATAAAGTTAAGACATCCTAGAACATAATAAACACTTTATATAAGTGTTTTTAGCCCTAAGGATTTCATCTAAGCTATTGTGGGACAAGGTACTTAGGTTTAGGGTTCCAAAGGACCCCATATATGAGTTTACTCTCCATATACCATCACACATGGAGTTTACTATTGTAAACTCTTGAGTTTACGGCCGTAAACTCCAAGACTCAATGTCTTTGGTTGTTTTACGATGTTAAAAAATCCCTAGAATTATTCCAACTTGGTGGTTAAGTCCTTGGAAGGGTTTAAGGTCTAGAAACACTCCTTTGGGGAGTTTATGGCCCTAAGGCCATTTCCCTTAGAGTTTGCGGCCGTAAACTCTTAAGGATGGGTGTTTTTGATGCTTAAAGTCTCTTGCATAAGTGGTATAGGTTCTAGACTTTTATTCCAAGCATATGAAGGCCTTAGGCACACTTTGGTGCCTTTGTTTGATGTTCACGGCCCAAGAACCTTATTAGGGCCTTGAACTCACTTGAAGGGGTGGTTTTGATGTGTTTTAGTCCTACATTTAAGTGGGAACAATTCCAAGTAATTGTCTAAGGCTTTAGAGGCCTTAAAAGCACCCTTTTGTGCATGATTTTGGAGTTCACGGTCCAAGATCATCTTGGGCCGTGAACTCCCAAACTTGGGTGATTCTTTGATGTTTTCTTGTCTCTAATACACTCCGATACAAGTCAAAGGCATTAGTATAACACAAGGGAAGGTCTAGGCTTTGTTTCGGGAGTTTACCGCCCAAGAACACCTTGGGAAGTAAACTCCTAAATCTAGTGATTTCGCCTTCTAAATCATGTTATAAACACATGTTAAGCTTTCTAACACTACTAGAAAGGGGTACTCACGATTTGGGATAAAAACCCGAAGATCCGTGAGAGACAAAATGGCTTTTCTCTAGTTGGAAATGCGAACAATGAATGAATTTGGTTCAGAATTCTATTTATAGTCCTGAGATATTTTTGGCAGAAAACATTTTTATTCCTGAAATGATCTCTAATATAATTGAGTGTTGGAATAACAGTATTGCACAAAACCCTAGTGCACTCACTCTCCTGATATCTCCTGAAGTGTAACCCTGAATTACTCAATCTTACACGAAAAAGTCGGAAATTTTAACCATGACTGCTATAACTTCTATTGAAGTGATATAGTTTGTACAGAATGGAAATTTCGGGTTGTCACATCATCCCCCCGTTAGAATGAATTTCGTCTCGAAATTAGAATTTAAGTAACTAAGAAGTTACAAATAACTAAGCGAAAAGGTGAGGGTATTTCAGTTGCATCTGATCCTCTCGTTCCCAAGTGAATTCCGGTCCACGCATTGCGTTCCAGCGCACCTTCACTATCAGGATACGACTCTGCATTGTTTGCTTGACCTCTCGGTCCATGATCTCTACTGGTTCCTCCACGAAGTTGATCCTCTCGTTCCCAAGTGAATTCCGGTCCACCCTATGTATCTTGGATTGAGTTTCCCACGCTTTCCAAAGCATATGAAGCCCTTCCAGGGTGAGACCTTCAGTAGAACTCGGTCGCCCACCTGGAATTCCAATGGTTTCCTTCGCTTGTCAGCATAGCTTTTCTGTCGGTCTCTAGAGGATTTCAATCGTTAACGAATTTGAACGATATTCTCTTTCGTTTCCCGAATGATCTCCGGACCCGTGAGAGTGCTTTCGGGCACTCGTCCCTTAGCTAACTGGGTATCACCCACCTCAGCCCAGCACATAGGGGATCTGCACTTTCGGCCATAGAGGGCCTCGAATGGAGCTGCCTTTTGTGCTCGTGTGATAATTGTTGTTGTAGGAAAATTCGACAAGAGGTAAATGGGTATCCCAAGCTTTTCCAAAGTCAATCACACTGGCACGCAACATATTTTCTAATGTTTGGATAGTTCTCTCACTTTGCCCGTCGGTCTGTGGGTGGTAGGCTGTACTTATGTCTAGCCTAGTTCCTAGGGAACTTAGTAATGGCTGCCAGAACCTCGAAGTGAATCTACTATCTCGGTCCGAGATGATAGATAAAGGAACACTGTGCAGCCTTACAATCTCCCTAATGTAAGTTCTGGTAAGTTACTCCATCTTGTCTGTTTCTTTGATCGGCAGGAAGTGTGTAGACTTGGTCAGTCTATCGACGATGACCCATATGGAATCAAGTCCACCCGTCGTCTTGGGCAACTTGGTTACGAAGTCCATAGTGATCCGCTCTCACTTCCATTGTGGTATCTCTAGTTGTTGTAGAAAACCGGAGGGTTTCTGGTATTCGACCTTCACCTTTGCGCAAGCAAGGCACTTACTTATGAAGGTAGCAATATCAATATCTGCTTTCATGTTAGGCCACCGGTATAACTTTTTAAGATCCAGATACATCTTATCTGAACCCGGGTGGACGGAATAACGAGTGTTGTGAGCTTCCGTCATGACCAAGTCTCTGAGGCCACCGTGTTTCGGTGTCCAGATCCAGTCCATGAGGTACAAGGCTCCGCCACCCTTGACTGCTAAGTTCTTATCCATCCCTCTAAGGGATTTACCAGCCACGTTTTCAGGTTTCAAAGCGTCGAGCTGAGCCTCCTTTATTTGCATGGACAAGTGTGAATGGATAGTTAGAGTCAAATATTTGACTCTACGACCAGTATATTCTTTCCGACTTAGGGCGTCCGCTACTACATTGGCTTTACCCGGATGATAGCGAATTTTGCACTCGTAATCACTGAGTAGCTCGACCCACCGTCGTTGTCTCATGTTGAGCTCTTTCTGGTCGAAAATGTGTTGTAGACTCTTATGGTCTGTAAAGATCGTGCTTTTCGTACCATATAGGTAATGTCGCTAGATCTTTAGAGCAAACACAACTGCTCCTAGCTCAAGATCGTGGGTGGTGTAGTTAACCTCATGTGTCTTCAGCTGTCTCGAGGCATAGGCTATGACCTTACATCGCTGCATCAGAACACATCCGAGTCCTTGATTGGATGCATCACAATAGACAATGAAGTCTTCTATCCCTTCGGTGAGGGATAGTATCGGGGCGGTGCACAAGGCTCGTTTGAGCGTTTGGAACGCTCTTTCCTGCTTCTCATCCCAGTCAAAAGCCATGCCTTTCTAGGTCAGGGTTGTCAGAGGTTTCACGATGCTGGAGAAGTTCTGAATGAACCTGCGATAGTAGCTAGCGAGACCTAGAAATTGATGAATTTCTGTAGGTGTCTTCAGTGCTGACCAGTTCTCAATGGCCTTGATTTTGGAGAGGTCCACGTGTATTCCCTCTTCGCTAACAACATGGCCCAAAAATTCGACTCGTCGAATCCAAAATTCACATTTGGAGAACTTCGCGTAGAGCTTCTCCGCTCGCAAGGTTTCTAAGACTCTACGGAGATGTTGACTATGCTCCTCCTTACTTCGAGAGTAGATGAGTATGTCATCAATGAAGACGATGACGAACTGATCCAAGTAACGACGAGACACCCTATTCATCAGATCCATGAATATCGCGGGCGTGTTAGTTAATCCGAACCGCATCACTACAAATTCGTAGTGCCCATAACGAGTTCGGAAGGCTGTCTTGGGAACATCCTCCTCTAACACTCGTAGTTGGTGATATCCGGATCGTAGATCTATCTTCGAGAAGTAGTTGGCTCCTTGAAGTTGATCAAATAAATCGTCAATGCGGGGCAAAGGATAACGTTTTGTAATGGTAAGTTTGTTGAGTTCTCTATAGTCGATGCACATGCGAAACAATCCTTCTTTCTTCCTGATGAACAAGACCGGTGCTCCCCATGGTGAGAAGCTTGGTCGAATGAATCCCTTCTTGATAAGTTCGTTAAGTTGGCTGGAAAGTTCCTGCATCTCGGCCGGTGCCAGACGATAAGGAGATTTGGCTACTGGGGTAGCTCCTGGCACTAAGTCGATTCTGAACTCGACTTGGCGTTGCGGTGGTAAACCGGGAAGTTCTTCTGGGAAGATGTCGGGAAAGTCACATACTTCTGGGATGTTCTGAATGTCTTTCAGTTCTTGACTGGTATCTACGACGTGTGCGAGGAATGCATGATATTCCTTATGCAAGCACTTCTGGGCATGAATGCACGAAATGATGCGAAGGCTCGTACTAGGTTTGTCGCCATAGATAACTAAAGTTTCATTGTTAGGAAGGTTAAGACGAACTGCTTTTTCAAAGCACGTGATGTCGGCGTGAAGAAGACTCAACCAATCCATGCCGATGATAACGTTGAAACATTTAATTGGGACTGGCATGAGATCTATCTTGAAAGTATGGCCATCTAAAGTTAAGGTACAACCTACGTATATGTAGTTAGTACTCTCTGTTTTCCCGTTAGCCATTTCTACTGTGAATGAATTTTATAAAGCATAGGGTTTTTGTTTAAGTAGGTGTGCGAATTTGTAGCTTACGAAACTTTTCTCAGCTCCACTATCGAAAAGTATACAAGCATATGAGTTATCGAGGAGAAACGTACCAGTAACTATCGTAGGATCAGCTACCGCTTCCTCGTGACCTAGGGCCATAACTCTTCCTACTCTTCCAGCCATCCCCGCTTTAGGGCAGTTCCTCTTGTAGTGGCCCACCTCGCCACAACCGTATCAAGTTTGGCCCATACCAGCGTTAGGAACTTGGGCGGCCTGAGCTGTTTGAGTCCTGCAGAAACGGACTGTGTGTCCCTTCCTGTTTCAGTTAGAGCACTGCATCTCCTTGCAAGGTCCGTGGTGGTGGAAGTTGCACTTGGTGCACTTCGGAAGGGTTCCAGCATAAGTTTTTGTTGGTAAGGGGTTCGCAGGGACAATGGGAGTCACCATGGAAGCATTGATCGCCACAAGTTGTTGTTTCTTGGAGGATCCTTGCGAAGCCCCTCTTTTCCTCTTATTCCACCCCTTCCTTTTATGGTCGGGGTTGGACTTTAGTGGTACAGGTGTAGGGATTGTTGGGTTCTGAGGTTTTCGGTGATCGATGAGAGATTGTGCCTGTTCCTTGGCACTATAGAAGGTAATACGCTTGGAAGCGATCACACTTGACTGGATCTGGGGCGACAGTCCCCAGATATATCTCTCTATCTTTTTGCTCTCAAGAGCAACCATATCAGGGCATAGGTTTTCCAGATCACAGAACCTGTTTGTGTAGGTCGTGATGTCGGATCCAACCATTTGAAGACCCCAAAATTCCTGCTTGAGTTTCTGTACCTCACCTCGAGGACAATACTCTTTCATCAGCATGTCCTTTAACTTTTCCCAGCTGATGGAATACGCCACCACCAACGTCAGATAGTTAACATGGCTGTTCCACCATGTTAGTGCTCTGTCAGAGAAGGTACAAGCTTCAAACTCGACCCTGTTGCCCTCCTGGCAAGCACAGATTTCAAAGATGGACTCCATCTTTTCAATCCATTGTCTAAACACCATAACACCCCCAGTTCCATTGAAGCTGCGGGGTTTGGCGTTCGTGAAGTCTTTGTAGGTGCATTCCCGAGGGTATCCATGGCTTTCGGCGTGGTTCGAGGGAGGTGCACCTATTCATGATACTTTAGGGGCAGGAGCGTTGATTGCTGACACAGCAGCTACAACTGTTGCTGTGAAAGTTGTCTGGAACATGTTGACATCGAAAGGATTAGGTGGTTGAAGAGGTTCAGGTGGTGGTGGAGATGGTGGTATCGATGTTTTGTTGTTTGGGTTAAGCCTTGTATTTCTACGTGGCGGCATCTTTAACTATATGATTAAAAGATGACGACATGGATAAGAATAAATGATTAATGAATGTGTCTCATGGACTAACTACCCATAGCCCAACCACAGAAGGAATAGTATCACTGAATGAAGATAACAATATTTGGATAATAATTTCCATATGAATAGATATATGTCAATAATACTGGAATTACAGATGTAATAAGTTCGGGAAAAACGGCCTAGAAGTAGGCCTTACATCAACCAAGATGGAAAATTTTGACAGAATTAAGACTAGATCAAGACCTAACACGTCTATGATTTATAAAGACAGGAAATTAGACCAAAGTTTTACATAAACTAGGTTATATCCAAAAGATGAGTCGACGAGACTCTATCGACGACGAGAACTGCTAGCATGAGTTCTTGATCCCGACAGTAGACGTTCCATGTCCCTCATACGCCTGCCAGCTCTCACTTGCTGAGCTCGAAGTTCCCTAACTTCAGCTTGAGTTTCAGCAAGTTCCCTCTGCATATTTGCATTGCTGTGACAACCCGAAATTTCCATTCTGTACAAACTATATCACTTCAATAGAAGTTATACACGTCAAAGTTAATTTTCAGACTTTTTCGTGTAAGTTTGAGTAATTCAGGGTTTACACTTTAGGAAATATCAGGAGAGTGGGTGCACTAGGGTTTTGTGCAACATTGTTATTCCAACACTCTATTATATTAGAGATCATTTCAGGAATAAAAATATTTTCTGCCAAAAATATCTCAGGACTATAAATAAAATTGTGAACCAAATTCATTCATTATTCACATTTCCAACTAGAGAAAAACCATTTTCTCTCTCACGGATCTTTGGGTTTTTATCCCAAATCGTGAGTACCTCTTTCTAGTAGTGTTAGAAAGTTTTATATGTGTTAATAACATGATTTAGAAGGCTAAATCACTAGATTTAGGAGTTTACTCCCCAAGGTGTTCTTGGGCGGTAAACTCCCGAAACAAAGCCTAGACCGACCCTTGTGTTATGCTACTACCTTAGACTCATTTGTGTGTGTATTAGGGAGAAGAAAACAACCAAGAAACACAAACACATGGGAGTTCACAGCCCAAGAGGATCTTGGACCGTGAACTCCAATAAAATGGATCAAAGGGTGCTTTTAAGGCACCTAAAGCCCTAGACATTTACATGAAATTGTTCCCCACTGAAATGAAGGATTCAAACACATCAAAAGCACCCCTTCAAATGAGTTCACGGCCCTAATAAGCTTCTTGGACCGTGAACATCAAACAAAGGCACCAAAGTGTGCCTAAGGCCTTCATATGCTTGGAATAAAAGTCTAGAACCTATAACACATGAGCAAGAGACTTGAAAGCATCAAAAACAACCATGGTTAAGAGTTTACGGCCGCAAACTCTAAGGGAAATGGCCTTAGGGCCGTAAACTCCTAAATGGAGTGTTTCTATGCCTTAAACCCTTCCAAGAATT
Source organism: Lactuca sativa (assembly GCF_002870075.4). Classification (NCBI taxonomy): domain Eukaryota; kingdom Viridiplantae; phylum Streptophyta; class Magnoliopsida; order Asterales; family Asteraceae; genus Lactuca; species Lactuca sativa. The sequence goes on along the minus strand of NC_056623.2, from coordinate 220,154,965 downwards.
TAACCACCAAGTTAGAATAATTCTAGGAATCATTTGGAACTTCAAAACCCACAATACACCCATGGTTGGGAGTTTACGGCCGTAAACTCAAGAGTTTACAACCATAAACTCCATGTGTGATGGTATATGGGGAGTAAACTCATATATGGGTTCCTTTGGAACCCTAAACACAAGTACCTTGTCCCACAATAGCTTAGATGCAATCGTTAGGGCTTAAAACACTTATATAAAGTGTTTATTATGTCTAGGATGTCTTAACATTATCAATTAGTACTTTGAGACTAATTGAGTGTATATATGTGTGATTATATGTTCTTTAGGATCGTAGTGTGTGTACATGTCCTCACTTGACACCTAACAATCCCACACCGTCCAGTTCATCTAAACTACCAACTACAGGTGAGTTCATACCCCTAATCAATGTTTTAAATGATTTTAAATGCTTTAATGGGGGGGAATACAAGTAGAAAACAACATGTTATTAAATCATCTATATGTATTTTATAACTGTGTTTTCATTCAACAGATATCACATACTACAAAATGCGATGCATGAAATGGTTTTAAATCTTAAAAATACTTTGTTATCAAATGTTTTACTTTTGAAATGTTTATTAAAATTACATCAAGTCATTGTTAATTATTGTTCAAAGCCCTTAAGATGTCCTACAAAACCATTTTACATTCTTGAACAAAACTATGCATATACACTTATATTCTTATATATGTATTGATGTTATAGTTTACATCTTTCATTTAGTTTCTCACACCCTTGAGTAGTAAGGGTGTATAAACCTACTTGAACAACTAATTACCATTCAGTAAATTATCATAGGGATAATTTGAAGATATGAAACATTATTCCTATTACAAGGAATCACACAAGAGTCAGTTCATTCATGAGTCCATACTAGTACATTACTTGATACATGAGTACACACACAGATGCTTACCTGATACATGAATATGTTTACATATACTTACCTGTTACATGAACACACATACATGAATACCTTCCAGGAACACTTTTACATAGGTGCATTATCCTGTATTCACTTACCTGGATACTTGTACTTAGAACTACGAGGATGATTTATTAGTACTTTCTGTGTAAATTATCTTTCCTATCCCGGTTCAATGGGATATCTCGGCGGGACTTACCATTTCGAACCCACTGATTAGCACCAGTGGTCGATGACCATCTACGGAGGTCTAAGGTTACTACTTATACTAGGTAGATCGATAACCGGGGATAACCCCTCTACCCACCTGCTGCTGCTACAGAGGACAAGTGGACAATCTTCGATTGTTCATAAGGTTATACCTTTCGCTTATTGCGATGTTGTGTTACTACTAGTACCCAGTGATGACACTTACATTAATAGTTTTTCTGGACAATCTTCGGATATTCATTAGGTTACGTATTTCGCTGAATGCGATGTTGTGTTAGTCCTAGTACCCAGTGACAACACTTACAATAGTACATTTTTCTGTTTACTTTGTTTTGTGATACTTTCACACAAACGATGAGTTAGACTAAGTACTCTAGTACTAAACAATTAAAGGAAAAACTATCATTTACTTACAAAACATTCGGGTCTTGGTATAAGACTACATCTCAAACTGATAGAAAATAAGGGATTTTCTAGGGTTTTCATACTTACATCAACATTTTCATTTAAAGGTCTACATGGCCTTCATAACAGATTTTCATAAGCAAGACAATGACACTTAATTACTTATGAATTCACCAGCTTTAAAGCTGATACTCTCTTTCAAAATAACTTGTATTCTCAGGTCATCAGTAGACAGGTACGGTGGCGAGGTTTTGAGAAGACGGAGCAGACAAGTCTCGTCTTTTATTTTAATTGTATATTTTTGGTGTCTTATTACAATGAAAGAACACACATGTATTAAAACTTTACTTATAATGCAATGGATGATGTTGTTGCTTGTTTATTATATTACACTGTTGTGATACTGTACATGACGTCCTCCACCCCCGAACGTTTCCGCTGTTCGTGGTTTTGGGGTGTGACAGATTGGTATCAGAGCATTGTTTATAGTGAATAAAGTATATCAACCCATAAAAGATATACTAACTATAAATTCATTGGGATTAAAACACTCTGTCTAAGAGTTGTACTTTTAAATAATAAAATGTTTAACAAAGTATATGTGGCTGCATTCATACTAAAACCAGTTTCACAATGACAAGAACAAAAGTATTACGATTGTTGAACATCACAAGTAAGCCTGGGGATATATAGTCAGTCTTGGGAATGGCATAGCCTGATCAACTATGCTGGTCCGAGTAGTGATTAGCATATGCCCAACAATGGTTGTGATATGACAACAAGTCTAAAAACTTACAAACACCACCGTATAGAAATACCATAAGGGTATTTGGTCTTACTGTAATTATCTTAGTTAGTTCATCTATTTAGCTATTTCTTATATCCCTTTTCTCGCATAGATTAAAATGGCTGGATTTCACCATGGCGATCCGTACTTCCCGAACCAAGGCAATGTTGGTTGGCTAGAGGCAGAACCAGAAGATGATCACCCAATCCATTTGGATGATCACCATGCTGAGGGTTTTTCCAATAGTTCTGACTCGGAGCCTGAAGTCAACAACCTATCCCCAGCTGCTCAAAACCAAAACCTGAACCCCCGCCCTGTGTTTCAAGGACCCACGCCTATGTGGGCCACTAACTTGGCTAGATAGAGCTAGGAACAAGGTCAACCCATTCCCTACAATGGAAACCGAAGTTTCTACAACCTCACTGAAGGAGGTTCTGCTGACAGGGTCCTACCCATCATGGTTCGTAGAATTTCCAGAAACACTATACTGGGTCAGGCAACTATTGACCGGGTCGTGGAGATTTAAGCCAACTCTGGCGTTAACACTGTCCACATTCGCCAACTAGAGTCTGCTCACGAAAGGACTCTGGTCCACAATGCAAATCTGCAGAGGGAACTTGCTGAAACTCAAGCTGAGGTTAGGGAACTTCGAGCTCAGCAAGTGAGAACTGTCGGGATCAAGAACTCATGCTAGCAGTTCTCGTCGCCGATAGAATCTCTTCGACTCATCTTTTGGATATAACCTAGTTTATGTAAAACTTTGGTCTAATTTCCTGTCTTTATAAATCTTAGATCTGTTAGGTATTGATCTAATCTTAATTCTGTCAAAATTTTCCATCTTGGTTGATGTAAGGCCTACTTCTAGGCCATTTTTCTCGAACTTGTTACATCTGTAATTCCAGTATTATTGACAGATATCTAATCTTATGGAAATTATTATCTAAATGCTATCTTCTTCATTTAGTCATTCTATTCATTATGTTGTTGGGCTATGGGGAGTTAGTCCATGAAGCACATTCATTGTTCATTTATTCTTATCCATGTCGTCATCTTTTAAACGTATAGTTAAAGATGCCGCCACGCAGAAGTACAAGATGTAACCCAAACAACGAAGCACCGATACCACCACCTCCACCACCACCTGAACCTCTTCAACCACCTAATCCTTTCGATGCCAACATGTTCTAGGCAGCCTTCACAGCGGCTGTGTCAGCAATCAATGCTCCTATCCATAGTGGATCGGGATCAGGTGCACCTCCCTCCAACCACGGGGAAAGCCATGGACACTCTCGGGAATGCACCTACAAAGACTTCACAAACGTCAAACCCCGCAGCTTCAATGGTACTGGTGGGGTTATGGTGTTGAGGCAGTGGATAGAGAAGATAGAATTTGTCTCCGAGATCTGTGGATGCCAAGAAGGCAACAAGGTCAAGTTCGCAGCTTGTACCTTCTCTGACAGAGCATTATCATGGTGGAACAGCCATGTTAACTATCTGACCTTGGTGGTGGCGTATTTCATCGGCTGGGAAAAGCTGAAAGACATGATGATGAAAGAATATTGTCCTCGAGGTGAAATAGAAAAACTCGAGCAGCAGTTCTGGGGTCTTCAAATGGTTGGATCCAACATCACGACCTACACAAATAGGTTCTGTGATCTGGAGAACTTATGCCCTGATATGGTTTCTCTTGAGAGCAAAAAGATAGAGAGATATATCTGGGGACTTCGGAAGGATCCTCCAAAAGACAACAACTCGTGGCAATCAATGCTGCCACAGTGACTCCCGTTGTCCCTGCGAACCCCTTACCAGCAAAAACTTATGTTGTGTCTCTCCCAAAGTGCAACAAATGCAGCTTCCACCACCGCGGACCTTGCAGGGAGATGCAATGCACCAAATGCAACAGGAAGGGCGCACACAGCTCGTTACTGCCAGGCTCCAACAGCTCAAGCCGCCCAGGTTCCTAATACCGGTATGGGCCAAACTTGCTACGGTTGTGGCGAGGTGGGTCACTACAAGAGGAACTGCCCTAAAGTGTGGACGGCTGGCGGAGTAGGAAGAGTTATGGCCCTAGGCCACGAGGAAGCAGTAGCTTATCCCACGATAGTTACTGGTACGTTCCTCCTCGATAACTCATATGCTTGCATACTTTTCGACAATGGAGCAGAGAGAAGTTTCGTAAGTCACAAATTTGCACACCTTCTTAAACAAAAACCATGTGCATTAGATAACTCTTTCACTATAGAAATGGCTAACGGGAAAATAGAGAGTACAAACTGCATATACGTAGGTTGTACCTTAACATTAGATAGCCATAGTTTCAAGATAGATCTCATGCCAGTCCCAATTAAATGTTTCGACGTTATCATCGGAATGGATTGATTGAGTCTTCTTCGTGCCGACGTTATGTGCTTCGAAAAAGCAGTTCGTCTTAACCTTCCTAACAACGAAACCTTAATTATCTACGACGACAAACCTAGTACGAGCCTTCGCATCATTTCGTGCATTCAAGGTCAGAAGTGCTTGCGAAAGGAGTACCATGCATTCCTCGCACACGTCGTTGATACAAGTCAAGAAACGAAAAGCATTCAGAACATCCCCAAAGTGCACGACTTCCCTGACATATTCCCATAAGAACTTCCCGGTTTATCACCACCACGCCAAGTTGACTTCAAAATCGACTTAGTGCTAGGAGCTACCCTAGTAGCCAAATCTCCTTATCGTCTGGCACCGGCCGAAATGCAGGAACTTTCCAGTCAACTTAACAAACTTCTCAAGAAGGGATTCATTTGACCAAGCTTCTCACCATGGGGAGCACCGGTCTTGTTCGTCAAGAAGACGGATGGATCGTTTAGCATGTGCATCGACTATAGAGAACTCAACAAACTTACCATTAAAAATCGTTATCCCTTACCCCGCATTGACAATTTATTTGATCAACTTCAAGGAGCCAATTACTTCTCGAAGATAGATCTACGATCCGGATATCACCAACTACGAGTGTTAGAGGAGGATGTTCCCAAGACAGCCTTCCGAACTCGTTATGGGCACTACGAGTTTGTAGTGATGCCGTTCGGATTAACCAACGCGCCCGCAGTATTCATGGATCTGATGAATAGGGTGTGTCGTCCTTACTTGGATCAGTTCGTCATCGTCTTCATTGATGACATGCTCATCTACTCTCGAAGTAAGGAGGAACATAGCCAACATCTCCGTAAAATCTTAGAAACATTGCGATCGGAGAAGCTCTACGCGAAGTTCTCCAAGTGCGAATTTTGGATTCGGCGAGTCGAATTTTTGGGCCATGTTGTTAGCGAAGAAGGTATACACGTGGACCCTTCCAAAATTAAGGCCATCGAAAACTGGTCATCACCAAATACACCTACGGAAATTCGTCAATTTCTAGGTCTAGCTGGCTACTATCATAGGTTCATTCAGAACTTCTCCCACATAGCAAAACCTCTTACAACACTTACCCAGAAGGGCGTAGCCTTTGATTGGGAAGAGAAACAAGAAAGAGCGTTCCAAACGCTCAAGCGAGCCTTGTGCACCACTCCAATACTGTCCCTCTCCTAAGGGATAGAAGACTTCGTGGTCTATTGCGAAGCATCAAACCAAGGGCTCGGATGTGTTCTGATGCAGCGAGGTAAAGTCATAGCCTATGCCTCGAGACAGCTGAAGACACATGAGGTTAACCACATAACCCACGATCTTGAACTAGGAGCAGTAGTGTTTTCTCTGAAGATCTGGCGACATTACCTGTACGGTACAAAAAGCACGATCTTTACAGAGTATAAGAGTCTGCAACACATTTTCGACCAGAAGGAGCTTAACAAGAGACAACGATAGTGGGTCAAGATACTCAGTGATTACGAGTGCGATATCCGTTATCATCCGGGTAAAGCCAATGTAGTAGCCGACGCCCTAAGTCGGAAAGAATATTCTGGTCGTAGGGTGAAATCTTTGACTCTAACCATCCATTCACACTTGTCCACGCAAATAAAAGAGGCTCAGCTCGACGCTTTGAAACCTGAAAACGTGGCTGGTGAATCCCTTAGAGGGATGGACAAGAACTTAGAAGTCAAGGGTGGCGGAGCCTTCTACCTCATGGATCGGATCTAAACACCAAAAGACGGTGGCTTTAGAGACTTGGTCATGTCCGAAGCTCACAACACTCGTTATTCCGTCCACCCGGGTTCAGATAAGATGTATCTGGATCTTAAAAAGTTATACTGGTGGCCTAACATGAAAGCAGATATTGCTACCTTCGTGAGTAAATCCCTTACTTGCACAAAGGTCATGGTCGAATACCGGAAACCCTCCGGTCTCCTGCAGCTAACGGAGATACCAGAATGGAAGTGGGAGTGGATCACTATGGACTTCATAACCAAGTTGCCCAAGACGACGGGTGGACTTGATTCCATATGGGTCATCGTCGATAGACTGACCAAGTCTGCACACTTCCTACCGATCAAAGAAACAGACAAGATGGAGAAACTTACCAGAACTTACATTAGGGAGATTGTAAGGCTGGACGGTGTTCCTTTATCTATCATCTCAGACCGAGATAGTAGATTCACTTCGAGGTTCTGGCAGTCATTATAAAGTTCCATGGGAACTAGGCTGGACATGAGTACAGCCTACCATCCACAGACCGACGGGCAAAGTGAGAGGACTATCCAAACCTTAGAAGATATGTTGCGTGCCTGTGTGATTGAATTTGGAAATGCTTGGGATACCCATTTACCCCTTATTGAATTTTCCTACAACAACAGTTATCATATGAGCACAAAGGCAGCTCCATTCGAGGCCCTCTATGGCCGAAAGTGCAGATCCCCTCTGTGCTGGGCTGAAGTGGGTGATACCCAGCTAGCTAAGGGACGAGTTCCCGAAAGCACTCTCACGGGTCCGGAGATCATTCGGGAAATGACAGAGAAGATCGTTCAATTTCGTGAACGATTGAAATCCTCTAGAGACCGACAAAAAAGCTATGCTGACAAGCGAAGGAAACCATTGGAATTCCAGGTGGGCGACCGAGTCCTACTGAAGGTCTCACCCTGGAAGGGCTTGATACGCTTTGGGAATCGTGGGAAGCTCAATCCAAGATACATAGGGCCTTTCGAGATTCTCGCGAGAATCGGCCCTGTGGCTTACAAACTCAATCTACCGCACGAGCTCAGTAACGTACATCCTACCTTCCACGTTTCGAACTTGAAAAAGTGTCTGTCCGACGAGACTCTTGTTATTCCACTCGACGAGATCGAGATCAACGAGACCCTCAACTTCGTGGAGGAACCAGTAGAGATCATGGACAAAGAGGTCAAGCAAACAAAGCAGAGCCGTATCCCGATAGTGAAGGTGCGCTGGAACGCAAAGCGTGGACTGGAATTCACTTGGGAACGTGAGGATCAGATGAAACTGAAATACCCTCAACTTTTCGCTTAGTTATTTGTAACTTCTTAATTGCTTAAATTCTAATTTCGGGACGAAATTCCTTCTAACGAGCGGATGATGTGACAACTCGAAATTTCCATTCTGTACAAACTATATCACTTCAATAGAAGTTATAGCAGTCACAGTTAATTTTCATACTTTTTCGTGTAAGTTTGAGTAATTCAGGGTTTACACTTCAGGAAATATTAGAAGAGTGGGTGCACTAGCGTTTTGTGAAACACTGTTATTCCAACACTCTATTATATTAGAGATCATTTCAGGAATAAAAATATTTTCTGCCAAAAATATCTCAGGACTATAAATAGAATTCTGAACCAAATTCATTCATTATTTGCATTTCCAGCTAGAGAAAAGCCATTTTCTCTCTCACGAATCTTCGGGTTTTTATCCCAAATCGTGAGTACCCCTTTCTAGTAGTGTTAGAAAGCTTTATATGTGTTAATAACATGATTTAGAAGGCTAAATCACTAGATTTAGGATTTTACTCCCCAAGGTGTTCTTGGGCGGTAAACTCCCGAAACAAAGCCTAGACCGACCCTTGTGTTATGCTAGTTCCTTAGACTCATTTGTATGTGTATTAAGGACAAGAAAACAACCAAGAAACACAAACACATGGGAGTTCACGGCCCAAGAGGATCTTGGACCGTGAACTCCAATAAAATTGATCAAAGGGTGCTTTTAAGGCACCTAAAGCCCTAGACATTTACATGAAATTGCTCCCCACTTAAATGAAGGATTAAAACACACCAAAAGCACCCCTTCAAATGAGTTCACGTCCCTAATAAGGTTCTTGGGCCATGAAAATCAAAAAAAGGCACCAAAGTGTGCCTAAGGCCTTCATATGCTTGGAATAAAAGTCTAGAACCTATACCACATGGCAAGAGACTTGTAAGCATCAAAAAAACTCAGGGTTAAGAGTTTAAGGCCGCAAACTCTAGGAAAAATGGCCTTAGGGCTGTAAACTCCTAAATGGAGTGTTTCTATGCCTTAAACCCTTCCATGAATTTAACCACCAAGTTAGATTATATCTAGGAATCATTTGGAACTTCAAAACACACAATACACCCATGGTTGGGATTTTACGGCCGTAAACTCAAGAGTTTACAACCGTAAACTCCATGTGTGATGGTATATGGAGAGTAAACTCATATATGGGGTCCTTTGGAACCCTAAACAAAAGTGCCTTGTCCCACAATAGCTTAGATGCAATTCTTATGGCTTAAAACACTTATATAAAGTGTTTATTATGTCTAGGATGTCTTAACATTATCAATTAGTAATTTGAGACTAATTGAGTACATATATGTGTGATTATATGTTCTTTAGGATCGTAGTGTGTGTACAAGTCCTCACTTGACACCTAACAATCCTACACCGTCCAGTTCATCAAAACTACCAACTATAGGTGAGTTCATACCCCTAATCAATGTTTTAAATGATTTTAAATGCTTTAATGGGGGGAATACAAGTAGAAAACAGCATGTTATTAAATCATCTATATGTATTTTATAACTGTGTTTTCGTTCAACATATTTCACATACTACAAAATGTGATGCATGAAATGGTTTTAAATCTTAAAAATACTTTGTTATCAAATGTTTTACTTTTGAAATGTTTATTAAAATGACATCAAGTCATTGTTAATTATTGTTCAAAACCCATAAGATGTCTTACAAAACCATTTTACATTCTTGAACTAAACTATGCATATACACTTATATTCTTATATATGTATTGATGTTATAGTTTACATATTTCATTTAGTTTCTCACACCCTTGAGTAGTAATAATGTATAAACCTACTTGAACAGCTAATTACCATTCAGTAAATTATCATAGGGATAAGTTGAAGATATCAAACATTATTCCTATTACAAGGAATCACACAAGAGTACATACACAGATGCTTACCTGATACATGAATATGTTTACATATACTTACCTATTACATGAACACACATACATGAATACCATACAGGAACACTTTTACATAGGTGCATTATCCTGTATTCACTTACCTGGATACTTGTACTTAGAACTACGAGGATGATTTATTAGTACTTTCTGTGTAAATTATGTTTCCTATCCCGGTTCAATGGGATATCTCGGCGGGACATACCATTCCGAACCCCACTGATTAGAACCAATGGTCGATGACCATCTATGGAGGTCTAAGGTTACTACTTATACTAGGTAGATCGATAATTGGGGCTAACCCCTCCACCCACCTACTGCTGCTACAGAGGACAAATGGACAATGTTTGATTGTTCACAAGGTTATACCTTTCGCTTATTGCGATGTTGTGTTACTCGTAGTACCCAGAGATGACACTTACATTAATCTTTTTCTGGACAATCTTCGGATGTTTATTAGGTTACGTATTTCGTTGAATGCGATGTTGTGTTAGTCCTAGTACCCAGTGACAACACTTACAGTAGTACATTTTCCTGTTTACTTTATTTTGTGATACTTTCACATAAACGATGAGTTAGACTAAGTACTTTATTACTAAACAATTAAAGGAAAAACTATCATTTACTTACTAAACATTCGGGTCTTGGTAAAAGACTACATCTCAAACTGATAGAAAATAAGGGATTTTCGAGGGTTTTCATACTTACATCAACATTTTCATTTAAAGGTTTACATGGCTTCATAACAGTTTTTCATAAGCAAGACAATGACACATATTTACTTATAAATTCACCAGCTTTAAAGCTGATACTCTCTTTCAAAATAACTTGTATTCTCAGGTCATCAGTAGACAGGTACGGTGGCCAGGTTTTGAGAAGACGGAGCAGACAAGTCTCGTCTTTTATTTTGATTGTATATTTTTGGTGTCTTATTACAATGAAAGAACACACATGTATTAAAACTTTACTTATAATGCAATGGATGATGTTGTTGCTTATTTATTATATTACACTGTTGTGATACTGTACATGAGGTCCTCCACCCCTGAACGTTTCCGCCGTTCGTGGTTTTGGGGTGTGACAATTGCGGACCAGAGTCCTTTCATGATCAGAATCTAGTTGGCGAATGTGGACAGTGTTAACGCCAGAGTTGGCTTCAATCTCCACGACCCGGTCAATAGTTGCCTGACCCAATATCGTGTTTCTGGAAATTCTACGAACCATGATGGGTAGGACCCTGTCGGCAGAACCTCCTTCAGTGAGGTTGTAGAAACTTCGGTCTCCACTGTAGGGAATGGACTGACCTTGTTCCTGGCTCCATCTAGCCAAGTTAGTGGCCAACATAGGCGTGGGTCCGTGAAACGCGAGACGGGGGTTTAGGTTTGGGTTTTGAGCAGCTAGGGGTCGGTTGTTGACTTCAGGCTCTGAGTCAGAACAATTGGAAAAACCCTCAGCATGGTGATCATCCAATGGGATTGGGTGATCATCTTCTGGTTCTGCCTCTAGCCAACAAACATTGCCTTGGTTCGGGAAGTACGGATCGCCATGGTGAAATCCAGCCATTTTAATCTACGCAAGAAAAAGGATATAAGAAATAGCTAAAATAGACGAACTAACTAAGATAATTACAGTAAGACCAAATACCCCTATGGTATTTCTTTATGGTTGTGTTGGTAAGTTTTTAGACTTGTTGCCATATCATAACCATTCTTGGGAATATGCTAATCACTCCTCGGACCAGCATAGTTGATCAGGCTATGTCATTCCCGAGACTGACCATATATCCCCAGGCTTACTTGTGATATTCAACAATCGTAATACTTTTGTTCTTGTCATTGTGACACTGATTTTAGTATGAATGTTGGCACGTATACTTACTTAAATATTTTATTATTTAAAAGTATAATTCTTAGACAGAGTGTTTTAATCCCCATGTATTTATAGTTAGTATATCTTTTATGGGTTGATATACTATATTCACTATAAACAAAGCTCTGATACCAATCTGTCACACCCCAAAACCACGAATGGCGGAAACGTTCCGGGGTGGAGGACGTCTTGTACAGTATCACAATAGTGTAAACTAGTAAACAAGAAACAACATCATCCATTGCATTATAAGTAATGTTTTAATACATGTGTGTTCTTTCATTGTAATTAGACATCAAAAATACACAATCAAAATAAAAGACGAGACTTGTCTACTCCGTCTTCTCAAAACCTGGCCACCGTACCTGTCTACTGATGACCTGAGAATACAAGTTATTTTGAAAGAGAGTATCAGCGTTAAAGCTGGTAAATTCGTAAGTATTTAAGTGTCATTGTCTTGCTTACTAAAAGTTGTTTTAAAAGTCATGTAAACCTTTAAATGAAAATGTTGATGTAAGTATGAAAAGTCCTAGAAAATCCCTTATTTTCTATCAGTTTGAGATGTAGTCTTCTACCAAGACCCGAATGTTTTGTTTTGACAATGTAGTCTTCTACCAAGACCCGAATGTTTTGTTATGATAATGTAGTCTTCTACCAAGACTCGAATGTTTTGTTATGATAATGTACTCTTCTACCAAGACCCAAATGTTTTGTTATGATAATGTAGTCTTCTACCAAGACTCGAATTTTTTGTTATGATAATGTAGTCTTCTACCAAGACTCAAATGTTTTGTTATGATAATGTAGTCTTCTACCAAGACCCAAATGTTTTGTTATGATAATGTAGTCTTCTACCAAGACTCGAATGTTTTGTTATGATAATGTAGTCTTCTACCAAGACTCGAATGTTTTGTTATGATAATGTAGTCTTCTACCAAGACCCGAATGTTTTGTTATGATAATGCAGTCTTCTACCAAGACCCGAATGTTTTGTAAGTAAAATGATAGTTTTTCCTTTCTATTGACTTGTACTAAAAGTGCTTAGTCTAACTCATCGTTTATGTGAATATATCACAAAATAAAGTAAAATAGGAAAAATATAATCATGTAAGTGTTATCCCTGGGTGACCAGGATAATCACGACATCGCCGAAGCGAAAGGTATACCCTATGAACATCCGAAGATTGTCCCCTCACCCTCTGTAGCGGGAGCATGGTGGAGGGAGGGTTAGTCCTGTATCAACGTTAGCCTAATAATCATCCGAAGACTTTGATCTCATCCTCTGTTGCAACAGTAGGATGGAGGAATGGTTAGTTCCGTAATTGACTCCTAATATCAGTAACAACCTGAGACATCCGTAGATGTTCATCACCCAGTGTTGCTAACAGCTGGGTTCCGGAAGGGTTAGTCCCGTCTAGACATCCTGTCGAACAGGGATAGGCAGGAAAATTTACACAGAAGGTACGAATAAATCTTCCTAATATAAGTGATAACCTTAGACCTCCGTAGATGGTCATCTACCACTGGTGTTAATCAGATGGGATTCGGAATGGTTAGTCCCACCGAGATATCCCATTGAACCGGGATAGGAAAGATAATTTATACAGAAAATAATAATAAATCATCCTCATAAGTTGAGATACCAGTATCCAGGTAAGTGAATACAGGATGATATATCTATGTAACAATGTTCATATATGGTATTCATGTAAGTGTGTTCATGTATCAGGTAAGTATATGTAAATGTACTCATGTATCAGGTAATGTACTGGTGTGGACTCATGAATGAACTGACTCTTGTGTGATTCCTTGTAGTAGGAATAATGTTTGATATCCTCAAATTATCCCTATGATAATTTACTGAAAGGTAATTAGTTGTTCAAGTAGGTTTATACACTCTTACTACTCAAGGGTGTGGGAAACTAATTGAAAGATGTAAACTATAACAACAATACATATATAAGATTATAAGTGTATATGCATAGTTTAGTTCAAGAATGTAAAATGGTTTTGTAAAACATCTAAGGGTTTTAAACAAATATGAAAGTGTCTTGATGTCATTTTGATTGACAATTCAAAAGTAATACAATTGATAATAAAGTATTTTAAAGCTAGAAAAGCATTTCATGCATCACATTTGGTAGTATGTGAAATCTATTGAATGAAAACACAGTTATAAAATACATATCGATGATTTAATTACATGTTGTTTTCTACTTGTATTCTCCCCCCCCCCCCCATTAAAGCATTTAAAATCATTTAAACATTGATTAGGGGTATGAACTCACCTGTAGACGGTGATTTGGATGAATTCGACGGTGTAGGATTGTTAGGTGTCAAGTGAGGACTTGTACACACACTACGATCCTAATGAACATATGATCACACATATATGCACTCAATTAGTCTTAAATTACTAATTGATAAAGTTAAGACATCCAAGAACATAATAAACACTTTATATAAGTGTTTTAAGCCCTAAGGATTGCATCTAAGCTATTTTGGGACAAGGTACTTAGGTTTAGGGTTCCAAAGGACCCCATATATGAGTTTACTCTCCATATACCATCACACATGGAGTTTACGGTTGTAAACTCTTGAGTTTATGGCCGTAAACTCCAAGACTCAATGTCTTTGGTTGTTTTAAGGTGTTAAATAATCCCTAGAATTATTCCAACTTGGTGGTTAAGTCCTTGGAAGGGTTTAAGGTCTAGAAACACTCCATTGAGGAGTTTACGGCCCTAAGGCCATTTCCCTTAATGTTTGCGGCCGTAAACTCTTAAGGATGTGTGTTTTTGATGCTTAAAGTCTCTTGCATAAGTGGTATAGGTTCTAGATTTTTATTCCAAGCATATGAAGGCCTTAGGCACACTTTGGTGCCTTTGTTTGATGTTCACGGCCCAAGAACCTTATTAGGGCTATGAACTCACTTGAAGGGGTGGTTTTGATGTTTTTTAGTCATTCATTCAAGTAGGAACAATTCCTAGTAATTGTCTAAGGCTTTAGGGGCCTTAAAAGCACCCTTTTGTGCATGATTTTGGAGTTCACGGTCCAAGATCATCTTGGGCCGTGAATTCCCAAACTTGGGTGATTCTTTGATGTTTTCTTGTCCCTAATACACTCCTATACAAGTCCAAGGCAGTAGTATAACACAAGGGAAGGTCTAGGCTTTGTTTCGGGAGTTTACCGCCCAAGAACACCTTGGGGAGTAAACTCCTAAATCTAGTGATTTAGCCTTCTAAATCATGTTATAAACACATATCAAGCTTTCTAACACTATTAGAAAGGGGTACTCGCGATTTGGGATAAAAACCCGAAGATCCGTGAGAGAGAAAATGGCTTTTCTCTAGTTGGAAATGCAAATAATGAATGAATTTGGAAATGCGAATAATGAATTTGGCAGAAAATATTTTTATTCCTGAAATGATCTCTAATATAATAGAGTGTTGGAATAGCAGTGTTGCGCAAAACCCTAGTGGACCCACTCTCCTGATCTCTCCTGAAGTGTAACCCTTAATTACACAAAGTTACATGAAAAGTCTGAAATTTTAACTGTGACTGCTATAACTTCTATTGAAGAGATATATTTTGTACAGAATGGAAATTTAGGGTTGTCACATGTTCTTGTATCTCCGGAGTGTTTAAGCTATAGGGCGATCCGTTTACGGGAGTCGTACTGGGTTCTAAGTTTGTTCACATGACGATGCGATTACTCGTAGGCTTAGGCAATTCTCCGTTCTGAAGTTCATATTAGAATTCATACATGTTTTCACAATCACAATCTCGTGTATACGAGCCGTATATAATTAAGATTGAAAAGGTAGTCGAATAACTGATTCTTCTTTAAGCTCACTTCCTTTCGAGGAAAAAGAAGTTAAAGTGGAATCATCAATTCTAAACCTGTAGAACCTTGATTATCTATCACTCTTATGTATACATTCCTCAGTGATAGATCAATCGTATAAATTCTTGGATTGAACTTGGCGTACTGCACGAGTGGTACTTCGGGATTTCTTCGGAAAGAAAATAACTAAGAGGTACTCCTGGCATGAGTACTTCGGTCTTCTGATATGGCGGTTTCGCTAAAAAGACGTTTACCGATAAGGAGACGTACGTATGAAGCTGTTTTCGTGAGGATCAAATTGAATTTAATCGTATGGTAATGTCGGAATCATACAGAAACTTAAAGACATTAGATTTGAACATAAGGCGATTACAGACAAAACACAACCGTGCAACCATGAATAGAATTACTGTACTTTAGACTTACGACAAGACTATTGCTGCGAATAAGATATACTACAAAAGACAAGTATACGCAGCACGAGAATCCCTATACATACAGGATCTCGCAAAAAGTAAGACTCTAGTTGCACTTGTTTCGGATAGTTTATAAGTCTGTTACAACGGAACGCCTTAATTACATTAACGTGGGTTCCGGAGCAGGTTCTCCTGCGGTTGTAATCCTGAGGATCTTCCCATCTGCACCCTAGTTCTTTGCTATCGGGCAATCTTTCTTGAAGTGTCCAATTTCACCGCATTGGTGACAAATCTGGACAACATCAACTTTTGTGGTGGAAGTGAAGTATCGATTAGGAATTATTGGGACCCGGTTTCTTTCCTTGATTTCCTTTTTCGGGCAATCTCTTTTATAGTGCCCAAACTCACCACGATTATAGCAAACTAGGCTTGCCCTAGTGGTGGAGGTAGTTCTACAGAAACGAGCAATGTGCCCCATCTTGTTGCAATTAACGCATTGCAAGGCTCGGCACATTCCCTCGTGGTGGTAGTTGCACCGGTCACACTTCGGGAGTGTTCCTTTGTATGGTCTGCTCGGTACTGGGATGGCAGAGGTTTCCACTTGCTTTTGTTGCATGGAAAGTTTTCGGGGTTTATTGCGTTCTTTCTGGGCTTGACGCTTCCGTTTCTTGTTCTTTGTTTTTCGACTTTGCGGGCCTATGGTTGTTATCGTTTGTTGACTTCCTGGATGGATACCACGATTAGAAACTTCATTCCCATCAACAACATTGATTGTGCTGATAGTGCTACGGTGCGCAAGGACAGCTGTTATGGCAGCCATCATGGCAGTTGTAACTACAGTTTAAAAGGTTGCGGCATCCATAGGAAAGGCGAAGGTTTCGCTGTTCGACTGATTGCTTCCGGATGACAACATTATTCTGTAACACGAAAGATAAGGATTTTGTGAGTGATTCTGGTTGACCCTTGATGTACTTAGATTGTTCATGTAAAGAGTACGACTATGATCTCGAAAGTTTGACCTACATCCCTATGATGCAGTCCTAGCATGGATTGGAAGTATGTTCATGGAGGTTTGACCTACATCCCTATGATGCAGTCCTAGTACGGAATGGAAGTGAGTTTGTAGAATGGTCTCAAGACGTTTGTCGTTCAAGCCGAGGTATCGTGGGTTGGTGAATAACAAGATCCAACCACTGAAAGAGACTAGGAAATGTCTTCGGAGTTAAATTACTATAGTCCAATGATTTGACTAAAGCATGTTTCAGATAGACTCCAATGAAATTATGATAAGAGTACTTGAATAAAGAAGGACACGGAAGTTAGCCGACTGTCAATATCTTTGATATTCATGACGTAAAGATTCGGGAAAATGACCTTGTAAAGGTCTTACATCATATCCATAGAAGATAGTTTTTGACAGCCTAGAGACATAACCAAAAGTACTTACAGTACAAGATAATTTCATAGAAAATGCCACATCGGGCATAGAAAGAAAAACAATTCCTTTTAATAAAGAAAATAAAGTAAATCGTCTACTACTGGCGACAGTCATCCCTCTGGTGAACTCTTAGTTCTGCAAATTGACGTTCCACATCGAGTAGTTGTCTTTCGTACACCCTATGGCGTACTCGGAGCTCTATGACTTCGGCTCGTGATTCAGCCAGTGCTTGCAGCAGTGTTTCATGGTTTCTCTCTGATCTCTCACGAGCATTTTCTAGACGAATGGTGATGAGGGTATGCATTCTCGCATCGGCGACAACTTTGGTGATCTGGTGTAGGGCTGTCCTGCCTTGAATCTCATTTTGGGCCACTCTGCGGACCAAGATTGGCAAGATTATATTTGCTGAGCCCCTATTGCTTAGGTCATAAAAGCTTCGGTCTCCATTAAATGGCATGGGCTGATCTTGTCCTTGGCTCCATGTTTCCAAGCATTCCACTCACTCAACGGTCGGGCCATGAAAAGTCGGATGAGGGTTAGGAATTGGAAAGGGAGCTGTCTGGGGTAGGTTCTCAACCTCTGGTTCAGAATTAGCATCGTCCATAGGGTTTTCCTCATGGTGATCATTCAAAGGGATAGGATGATCATTCTCTGGTTCTTCTCCAAACCAACCAGCAATGACCTCATTCGGGAGGTACTGGTTGGCGTGGGGATGGAGTCCAGCCATGTTATCTACGCGAGAATTAGGGTAAGAAAATAATTATTAGACGAACTATCTAGATAATTATTTAGAAAATCTTCATTAGTTACATCGCTATTTGTGAAGTGCATACCAGTTATATGTAATCGAAACAGGATAGGCCTTCGAATAAGTGATCTTCACTCCAAATTCACATAGAATCGGGGTGAAGTAAAATTTCACAGATTCTAAGTCTATGACATCCTAATTACATATATCCTTAGTGTATCCACTTAGCAACTATCAACTTAGTAATGAAGATCCTGTTTTAGTTCTCAAGTATAACGTACTTATAGTAACACCAAATACTCCTATAGTATTTTAAGTTTAATGTTATGTTCTACTGTTCTCATTGTGGTAGGGTTGGTAAGATTTTAGCATTGTTGCAGCCACACAATTAAGCTTAGACACATGCTAGTCAACCCTCGGATAATATAGGTGATCAGGCTATATCTTCCCAGTTTTGACCATATGTCTCTAAGCCCACTTGAGTTGTCCAACAATCGTAATTCTTTTGTACTGTCCTAGTGACACTGATTTTAGTATGAATGCAGGCACGCATACTTACTTAAATATTTTATAATTTAAAGTATAAACTCTTGGTCAGAGTATTTTTAATCCCTTATGTATTTATAGTTAGTATATCTTTTATGGGTTGATATACTTAATTCACTATAAACAATGCTCTGATACCAATCTGTCACACCCTAAAACCAAGAACGGCAAAAACGTTCTGGGGCGGAGGACGTCATGTACTGTATCACAACAATGAAAAGTAGTAAAAAAGCAACAACATCATCCATTACATTAATAATATAATTATTATACAATTGTGTTCTGTCAAATTTTGATAAACACTAAAGCATAAATCAAAATGAAAGATGAGCCTTCAAAGAGCTCCATCTTCCCTAATCCTTGCATCGATACCTGTCTATGATGACCGGAGGATAGAAGTAATTTTGAAAGCGAGTATCAACTTTAAAGCTGGTGAGATCATAAGTATTTTAGTGTCTTAATTTGTATGTAACAATTTGTAAGTTTATGAACTGTAAGTATGGAAAATGTAAATGAACTGTAAGTATAAAAATGTTTGTAAAACAACTGTAGACGTTTGAAAAACTCTACAAATCCCTATGATTCCTACTATTATATAAGGGTATCTTCTATCAAGACCTAACTGTTCTCAACGTAGTCTTCTACCAAGACCTAACTGTTCTAAATGTTCGTTTTATGTAAAAGTGTGTAAATTTCCCCAAGTGTAACTATCATTAACAAAATATAGTTTTTACATTTAAAGTTTAAGTGAATAGATCACTAAATATATGTACAGGGAAAATTAATGTAATACTAAAATGTAGCGCAATAAGAACTACTGTTGTACTAACTACCTTAAACCAAATTTATATTAAGGCATCATGTGACTAATTGTACCATACTATTGACTGGTAACAACGACATAAGAATGGTCGTAAAAAGGAATGACGTTTGGCACCCGCAGACCTGCAGGTCCGGCTGTAGCTAGCAGCAAGGTGTAGGATAGTCAATCCAGTATAAATCTATACACAAACTCACGCTCTCCCTTCAAGAGACTCTGGCTACAACTTGGGCCATGACATTTAAGGCATGCTCTGATACATATCACAATAATTAACGTATTCATATATATGTAATGTAATGAATTATTCTAGCTATAATGTACGTGCTCTCTACATAGCAAGTATAGTTATGTACTCGTTCTAGTATCATTGTATATGTTCTCTTTCTAGTATAGTTGTATATGTTCTCTTTCTAGTATAGTTGTATATGTTCTCCCCTCGTATAGTTGTATATGTTCCTCTCTAGTATAGTTGTATATGTTCTCATAGTAGTAAGTATTGACTCATGAATGAACTGACTCATAGTATGATATTGTGTTCTAGTAATAGTTCTAGTATCTTCCTAAACCACCCCAATGGTAGTTTACTAGTAATCTAACTGGTAAGTATGAACATGGATGTATACCCTTGCTACCCAAGGGCATTGGATGAACTGGAAGGACCTTTATGACTATATATGTACACATGTTATATAACTAAGATTTAAACGACCTTCGGATGAGTACCCGATATCCCACTAGACCACATCTCAAGCGCGAAAAGAAATAGGGTTGATAACCTTCCTAAGTCTTTTAAACATTTCTTATATAACTATACATATAGAGGCATGCAATTTATAATATAAAAGTATAAATAAGTTTTGTAAAAGCTTTGAACATAATTATTATCTTAAGAAAAGATGGACATGATGTCAATTTATAAAACGTTTTGAAGGCATGCGTTTGATAAAACAACTTTAGTATAAGGAAACATTTGTTTGAATGACAATTGTAAATAAGTTTGAAATGAAACATACAGAGTAAAACGTACAGTCTAATAAGGATTTTTAAACATATAAAATATTTATAAATATCATTTGAAGGAAACTGTTTGGTAAAACGGCTAATGAATAGCCAATCATTTGAATGCTACTTATTAATCACATATGATTGATATGATAATTAGCGTCATTCTACTTGTATCCCCCCCCCATAAAACGTTTAAAAACTATTAAAACATTGATTAAGGTGTATGAACTCACCTCTTGTGGGTGATACTAGTTAACATATAATTTCACATATATATAACAAATTAGTCTATATACAACTAATAAACAAGTCAAGACACCCTAGGACATGTTAAACACCTTTATCAAGTGTTATTAGCCTCTAGGATTGCATCTAAGTGTTTGTAGGGGAAGCTATTGAGTGTAGGGCTCAAGGAATACTCTACCATGAGGTTCACGGCCCTAATAACACTACCAAATGAGTTTACGGTCATAAACTCATGTGTTTACGGCCGTGAACTCATACCTATGTGTCCATTTGATGTTTGATGATCTATAAGGCCCTAATAAGCATTTCTACTTAATGGCTTGGTCTATGGAAGAGTTTAGGGTATCATATAACTCCTTTTAGGAGTTTACGGCCCTGGGACCATATTCCCTTGGAGATTATGGCCGTAATCTCCCTTGGGAGGATGTTTAAGGTGTTTTCAAGTCCCTAAATTAACTAGGAACTAAACTAGGCTATTGTACAAGGCTTTGGAAGAGTTTATGGCACCTTTTGGCACCATTTTATGAAGTTAACGGCCCTAGAACATTTTGGGCCGTGAACTCTCTTTCTCCCTTGAATCTTAACTATTTTGGTGGTCTAAACATGTAATATAGGCTTCTAGTTTGAGATTCGAGGCTTTGAGGAGCATTGGGACACTTTTGGCCCTTAAAATGGAGTTTACTCCCCAAGTGTTCTTGGGCGGTAAACTCCCAAATCTTGGGGTTTTGGATTGTTTTCTAGTCCTAACTACATTTATAAATAAGCCTAAGTTCGTTACTTATCATGGGGAAAAGACTAGGTAGCATTTAAGACTCATTTTGGAGTTTACTCTCCAAGAACGTTCTTGGGCGGTAAACTCCCGAATCTCACAAATTTGATATGTAATCTAAGTTATTAAGCACATAATAAGAATTATAAGATAACTAGAGAAGTGTACTCACGATTTGTGATAAAAAACTCGAAGATCCGTGAGAGAGAAAATGGCTTTTCTCTAGTTGGAAATGCGAATAATGAATGAATTTGGTTCAGAATTCTATTTATAGTCCTGAGATATTTTTGACAGAAAACATTTTTATTCCCGGAATGAACTCTACTATCCTAGAGTAATTGAATAATAGTGTTGCACTAAACCCTAGTGCATCCACTCTCCTGATATCTTCTTAAGTGTAAATCCTGAAAAACTGCCAAACTTGTACTCGAAGTCTAGAATTTCACTATAACTATTATAACGTCTATTGGATTGATATGGTTTGTTCAGAATGGAAATTTCGGGTTGTCACACCCTGACTGTTAGCTATAGTCCTTTGGGTGACAGTTTGTCATAATCGTTTCGACGCCTGAAGACCGTCGCCACAGGCATATTATGTTTAGTATGGTTATAAAACTCACCGGATAGACAATTATTACGGTATTCTGGTTTTATGAATGGCTAGCTATTAAAACTATTCTTCATCTAACGAGTGCGATCTTCTTATAGCTTTATTATATAAAACTATGCCTCAACCTTTTAAGCATCTCATCTTTTTGCAATTTTCAGTGTTGGACATTAGAGACTGCCTGTTACTTAAGAAAATAAGGGATTTCCCTGTATCCAAAACAGTCAACTAATATGAAAATAAGGGATTTTCCTGGTACAACTATTTACAATTCACAACGAGAACGTTCATATGCATTTCATACTTTTATAAGAAAATAAGGGATTTTCTTGGAAAACGCACAAACTTTAGAATGGCATACATTTTCTCAAAACCGCTTATGAACTCACCAACTTAATTGTTGACACTTTTTCTTTGAAATAACTTGTATTCCTAGGGAACCGCTAACAGGTTTGGAAACCAACTTTTGGGGATTAACGCTCTGACGTTCATTACTTCTTTTGAAAGATGTTTATGTATTTATATTTTAAACATGTAACAAACACAATTACGTAAATTTTTTAAACCTTTTTATATATATGGTGGTGTGTACTTTCGTTACTATGAAATGTTATGATACTGAATGTCACACCTCGACACCAATGGCGGAAACGCTCCAGGGCGGACGACGTCATGTAAAGTATCACAACCAATGTACATAGTAAGCATAGTAAACACAACCATTACATTACATAAAGATATTTACATATATTTGAAAACAAAGTAGTACGTTTTTATAGATACATTAGTTTGAACAAAAGTAAAGACGTGACTTCTATATGCTACGTCTTCTCCAAAATATTGCAGGATACCTGTCTAATGAGGACCTGAGAATACAAGTTGTTTTTAAAAATATCAGCATAAAGCTGGTGAGTTCGTAAGCGGTTGCTTTCTGTAAAAGAACAAGTTTTCTTTGGTTTTCTGAAAAGGTTGTTTATCCAAGAAAATACCATATTTTCTTATGTGAAAAGTTCAGTTATCCAATGTTACACATTTTGGTTAATAACAATTAAGTTATCCAAGGAAAAACCCTTACTTTGCTAAAAGTTGGTGGTTAGTTATCGATTCAGAATGCGGTGTACAAGTATCTAACATACTTGTAGCGTTAATGAAGTATTATGAAAACCTGGTTATCCTTGAAAAGTACGTTAATTTACTAAGTTCATTATTACTTAAAAGTAAATCTCTATTATCTAAGTTTGCGAGTTCTATAACCATACGATAAACTAGATATGGCAAAAGTAAGGCCAGTATCATTTATGACTTTTGTCACCCGTAGGCCTGCCGGTCCCACTATATCTAGCAGTAAGGTGTGGGGTAGTTAGCCGGGGCATAGATCTATACACTCAAGTCACGCTCTCCTTCTAAGAGATTCTGGTTACAGGGGCGGTCTTGCACTCGTGTATCTCTATGGACTGTTACAGAGGACATGTCTCCAATCTTAAGAATAACAAATTTACAAGTAATATTGCGGAAAAAAAATCTTGTTTTAGATTCTAGTTACAAAGGTGGTCCTCCACTCGCGTATCTCTGTGGAGTGTTACAGAGGACGTGTCTAAATTTCTAAGAATAATGATTTTAACAGTAAATAAATATGGAAAATCATTTGTGAGATATAAAATATAACATTTTATAATAAGTTTTGCAATTAGTTTGAAAACTAATACTGCAAGTCAAACGGTTGGTTAATATGATTTCCAATGTTGAAAGCATACGGAATATGAAACATTTCAAATGAAATAATAAGTTGAGTACAAGATTTCCTTGTACTTTTGCTTGTATTACCCCCTGAAAACATTGAAAAACACGGACAAAGGTGTAGGGGTATGAACTCACCAGACGAGAAATGTGTCGGCTAGGGAGAGAGTAGAGAGAGAGAGAGTGAAAAATCTTCAAATGAAGTACACTTACCCTTATATAGGGTTTGAATTTGAGGCTCGGTGGAAATCTACCCGATATTGACGTTAAACGAGGCTTATGGTCGTACCCAATTTAGTTGTCGTAACCCGACGTGGTCGAAACTAAAATTTTTCCAAATAAAAATTGGGGTGTTTTTACGTGTTTCAAATGGGTTTGGACACTCACAAGGTCATAATAAAGGTCTTAATTCAATTAAAATAATTAAGATGTGAACAAAAAACTTGAATACAAACGAGTTTTACTGACGGAAACGGGTTACAGTGACGGAATAAATTACGGGTTGTCACATTATCCCCCCGTTAGAGGGAATTTCGTCCCAAAATTGAAAATTAAGATACAAATTCAAGAGTCGGAAAGAGATGCGGATATTTCTGCTTCATCGAGTCTTCGCGCTCCCAAGTGAACTCGAGTCCCCGCCTGGCATTCCAGCGAACCTTCACTATCGGAATACGGATTTGTTTCGTACGTTTTATCTCTCGATTCATGATTTCGATTGGTTCTTCCACAATGTTCAGGTTTCCATTGATTTTGATCTCATCAAGAGGGATCATGATGGTTTCATCGGATAAACACTTTTTAAGATTAAAGATGTGGAATACAAGATGGATGTTGCTAAGCTCTTGAGGTAGTCGGAGTTTATAGGCTACGGGACCGATCCTAGCGAGGATCTCAAAGGTTCTATGTACCTCGGGTTAAGTTTTCCATGCTTCCCAAAGTGTATCATGCCTTTCCAGGGTGAGACCTTCAATAGGACACGATCTCCAACCTGGAATTCCTAGGGTTTTTGTCGTTTATCGGCGTAACTCTTCTGTCTTTCTCGTGAAGATTTAAGTTGTTCTCAGACCTGGATGATCTTCTGGGTGGTTTCACGGGTAATTTCAGGACCAGTGAGAGTATTTTCGGGGACTCGACTCTTTGCCTAGCTGTATGTCCCCTACCTCGGCCCAGCACAGAGGGGATCTGCACTTGCAACCGTAGAGAGCTTCGAACGGGGCAGCCATGATGTTGGTGTGGTAACTGTTGTTATACGAGAACTCGATCAAGGGTAAATGGGTGTCCCACGACTTTCCTAAATCGATGACACATGCTCTCAACATGTCTTCTAAGGTCTGGATAGTCCTCTCACTCTGCCCGTCTGTCTGAGGATGATAAGTTGTACTCATGTCCAGCTAAGTTCTGAGAGCTTTCGGAAGGGACTGCCAAAGCCTTGAGGTAAACTTGCTATCTCGATCGGAGATAATGGACATAGGTACACCGTGCAGTCGGAGTATCTCTTGGATGTAGGTTCGTGTAATTTTTTCTATCTTGAATGATTCTTTAATCGGAAGGAAGTGAGCAGATTTTGTCAACGATCAACAATTACCGAAATGGTACCGTACCCACTCGGAGATCTGGGTAACTTAGTGATGAAATCCATGGAAATCATCTCCCATTTCAACTCGGGTATCTCGGGCTGCTGGAGCAGACCCGAGGGCTTCTAACTAAGCATCTCAGATCTGTGCGAATAAGTGGGAATGGATGGTCATTGTTAATGTCTTCGCCTTGTTGCTTGAGATTTCCTTTCGGCTAAGGGCATCTGCTACCACATTGGCCTTGCTGGGATGGTAGAGGATTTCGCACTCATAAACACTGAGCAACTCTACCCATTGCCGTTGCCTCATGTTTAAGTCTTTCTAATTGAAGATATGTTGCATGATTTTATGTTCGGTGAAGATCGTTCACTTGGTTCCGTAGAGATAATGTCTCCAAATATTCAGTGCGAAGACCACTGCTCCTAACTCCAAGTTGTGAGGTGTGTAGTTAACTTCGTGTGCCTTCAGCTGTCTCGAGGCATAAGCGATAACTTTTCCTCTCTGCATAAGCACAGCCTAAACCCTGTTCGGATGCATCGCAAGAGACAACTAAATCCTCTGTTCCTTCAGACAGGGACAGAATAAGCGCGCTGCGTAGGCCTCGCTTCAACGTTTGGAATGTTGTGTCTTGTTTCTCACTCCAACAAAAGGGTACACCTTTCTGTGTCAGAGTGGTTAGGGATTTGGCGATTCTAGAAAAAATTCTGGATGAACCTGCGATAGTAGCCAGCGAGACCCAAGAATTGACGGATTTTTGTGGGTGTCTTCGGTGCTGACCAATTCTCTATCGCTTTAATTTTGGACGGGTCCACGTGTATACCCAGTTCGCTTACCACGTGACCAAGGAAAGCTACCTTCCGAATCCAGAATTCGCACTTGGAGAATTTCGCATACAGCTTCTCTGATCTAAGTGTTTCCAACACTAATCTCAAGTGTTGTTTGTGATCTTCTTCGCTTCTGGAATAGACAAGTATGTCATCAATGAACAAGATGACGAACTTGTCCAGAAAGGGATGACACACCCATTTCATCAGGTCCATGAACACTGCCGGTGCGTTGGTTAGACCGAAGGGCATCACTACGAACTCGTAGTGACCATATCGAGTCCTGAATGTTGTCTTGGAAACATCATTCTCGTGAACTCGCGGCTGATGGTACCCTGATCTGAGGTCTATCTTCGAGAAATAAGTGGCTCCCTGAGGTTGATCGAAAAGTTTGTCTATTCAAGGCAGAGGATATCGGTTTTTGACGGTCAATTTATTCAACTCACGGTAGTCGATACACATCCGAAAGGATCCATCTTTCTTCTTCACAAATAGTACCGCGGCTCCCCAGGGTGAGGAACTCGGTCTGATGAACCCTTTGTTTCTCGTTGATTACCTGAGCTAGAAATGCATGACACTCCTTTCACAGAAGCTTTTTGAGCTTTGATGCATGAAATGATACAAATATTGGAACTAAGTTTGTCGTCGTAGATCATGAGAGTTTCGCTAGAGGGAAGGTTGAGACGGATGGCTTTTTCATAACAAAGGATATCGGAATGATTGGGACTCAACCAATCCATGGCAATAATAACATCAAAGCCCTTTATGGAAACTGGAATTAGGTTAATGGGAAAAGAATGATCATTCAAGGTAAGGGTATAGCCTATGAATATATTGTTAGCGTTCTCTTTCTCACCGTTAGCCATCTCGATGGTAACTGTTTCGGTTAATGGTTGGGGATTATGTTTAAGAGATGTTTGAATTAATGGTTAACAAAAACTTCTTTAGCACTAGAATTGAAAAGGATGCGAGCATAAGAGTTGTCGAGAAGGAACATACCTGCGAAAACGGTGGGGTCGGCGACTGCCTCCTCCTGTTTTATAGTTAGAACTATCTCGGTGTAATTGGTTGTTGTTGCTTTTGGGCAGTTTCGCTTGAAATGCCCGATTTCACCGCACTCATAGCAGGCCTGATCGACACTCGCTCCGGAAGCTTGATTGGTTGGCGAAGCTGGTGCCCTGCAGTTTCCCGCAAGGTGACCCTTCTTGCCACAGCTGTTGCAGATCAACTCACGGCATGGGCCAGGGATATCATGGTGGTAACTGCACCTTTTGCACCAAGGGAGGCTACCAACATACCTATTGGTAGGTGCTTGAAGTGTAGGCACAACGACAGGTGTAGTAGCAGCTTGGACTGTAACAATTTTATGCTTCTTGGAGGGCCCTTGCGAACTCTGACACTTTCGCTTTCTCCAGAAAATCGTCTTACTCTTACTACACTCATCCCGGTGCCCCTGATCACCTTCATGATTTTGGGGATGGGTGTTACTTCCTGGTCCGCCAGACCCGTTGGGATTCAAATGCGCCATTGCAGTCGTCACTGCGGCAGTAACAGTTGCCTGAAATATGACAGGGTCGAATTGAGAAGGATGCGGTGGTGGAAGGTTCTTGTTTCTTGAGTTGGGTTCTTTCTTTGGAGGCATATTGATCTAAAGTGATTAGGAAAAAGAGGATGGTAAGTCCTTTGAATTGAATAATGAGATATGAAACAAGAGATATCTCATTATGACAGATAAAGTGTTCTACTAAGCGATAATATATAGGAAAAACTATCAAAACAAGGGAATTTATCGCTAGGAAGAATGAGTAGCAACACTTGGAATGAATTTCTACAACTTATTCGGCTTTGGCTAAAATACTCCTATAGTATTTTATGTTTCGCGGAAACGATGACTCATTGTTTGGTTATTTGGTATGTTTTAGGCATGTTGCATATCACAACCACTCCCAAGCACATCTTGGCTGTGTCTCGAATGAATATAGTTGATCAGGCTATATTGACCCTAGACACGACTACATAACTGCTCAAGTTTAACCGCAGCGTACAACACCCAATTACTTATGTTTTGTTCTACTCATAGTTACAGTTTCTGGCGGCTAGGTATTCTTGTATACTTTTGAAAATACTTATATTTTAAAGTATACTTTTAGTTCAGAGCACTTTGGCCCCTTAGTGTTTATAGTTATATACCATGTAAGGTTCGCTATACTTAGTTCACTATAAACAAGGGCTCTGATACCAATTTTTCACACCCCAAAACCGATGGCGGAAATGCTCCGGGGCGGAGGACGTCATGTAAAGTATCACAACCAATGTACAAAGTAAGCATAGTAAACACAACCATTACATTACATAGAGATATTTACATATGTTTGAAAACAAAGTAGTATGTTTTTATAGATACATTAGTTTGAACAAAAGTAAAGACGTGACTTCTATATGCTCCGTCTTCTCCCAAAGATTGCGGGATAGCTGTCTAATGAGGACCTGAGAACATAAGCAGTTTTTAAAAATATCAGCACAAAGCTGGTGAGTTCATAAGCGGTTGGTTTCTGTAAAAGAACAAGTTTTATTTGGTTTTCTGAAAAGGTTGTTTATCCAAGAAAATCCCATATTTTCTTATGTGAAAAGTTTAGTTATCCAATGTTACACAGTTTGGTTAAGAACAATTCAGTTATCCAAGGAAAAACCCTTATATTCCTAAAAGTTGGTGGTTGGTTATCGATTCGGAATGCGGTGTACAAGTATCTAACACACTTGTGGCGTTAATGAAGTATTCTGAAAACCTGGTTATCCTTGAAAAGTGCATTAGTTTTAACACGTATATAAAACTAGTAGGTAGTAATTTAGTTCCTAAGGTTATTAATTTACTAAGTTCATTATTCCTTAAAAGTAATCTCTATTATCTAAGTTTGAGAGTTCTATAACCATACAATAAACTCGGTATGCAAATAAGGAAGGCCAGTATCATTTATGACATTTGTCACCCGTAGGCCTGCCGGTCCCACTGTAGCTAGTAGCAAGGTGCGGGGTAGTCAGCCCCGTATAGATCTACACACTCAAGTCACGCTCTCCTTCTAAGAGATTCTGGTTACAGGGGCGGTCCTCCACTCGCGTATCTCTGTGGAGTGTTACAGAGGACATGTCTCCAATCTTAAGAATAACAAATTTACAAGTAATAATGCGGAAAAAAAATTTTGTTTTAGATTCTAGTTACAATGGTGGTCCTCCACTCGCGTATCTCTATGGAGTGTTACAGAGGACGTGTCTAAAGTTTTAAGAATAATGATTTTAACAGTAAATAAATATGGAAAATCATTTGTGAGATATAAAATATAACATTTTATAATAAGTTTCACAATTAGTTTGAAAACTAACTCTGTAAGTCAAACGATTGGTTAATGTGACAACCCGACACTTTTACACTAGGCAATTGATCCATGTATCTATAATTCACTTGAATTTAGCATCTTTTAATAGAATGTTTTGGTCCGCACAAGTGCCTTAGGCTCAATATATCATACATATGGACCTTAAGAAGGGTTAGTAAGGGTGTTGCATCACCAAAATCAAGCCAAACACACCAAGAGAGGTGTGTGCGGCCAGCCAGCCGCACACCCAGCAACAAACCCCTCCAGCCTGACACTCAACCCTATATAAAGTAAAGGACCCCCTTCCATTCACTTTTGGCTGCATCCTTTCTCTCTCTCTATACTTTCTCTCTCTATAAAACCACCCAAGAACACCTAGAAGGCTCCCAAAACGTGAATAACACCATCATTTAACTTTTCATAGAGGTGAAACACTTGAATCCAAGCCTCAAACTCATAATGTTCTTCATCCTATGAAGGAGTGCGGCCGCACACCTTCATCAGGTGGCCGCACACACTCATAATACCCTCCAAAGTGAGAGTAAGGCCACAAAAACGACACATGGGACTCAAGCAAGGAGTGTACAGCCGCACACACACCCTGTACGGCCGCACACTCTAGTGTGCAACCTCACTCACAGGACTGGCCGCATACCTCATCCGCACACTCACCTTTATGGCCATACACACACCCTAATGCTCATATTTGGCCTTAAACTTGCATAGATCATTGGGTAGAGAACATGGGAAACTTAGTCCTAGTGATTTCAAGCCCTTACGAGGGATTTCCCATCATGTTTAGTCATGAAAACACCTTAGCTCTAACTTATATATGTGTCACCATATGATTAATAGGGGCCACTTGCGTTCAGAACATACATTGACACTCAGCACTTATACAAATCGCGTACTCGAACCCTACATTAAACGGTGAGTTCATACCCTTTAATGAACCTTTTAAATGTTTTTTTACATGTTTTAGGGGGGGGGGGTACAAGTATAATGCTACAAGTTTTTATTATCAAATCATATGTGATTTACAAGTTATCATCAGAAAGAGATTTCTCTACACTTTTAGATGCTTATCACTAAAACTATTTTCACTAATTATCTAATGTGTTTTTAAGGTTAAATTGTTGTTAAAATATTTTCAAAACCATGTTTAAACTAATTTTCTTTTAAAATATATCTACATTAATATATTTATATAAGTAAGACTTGAAGGACTTAGGACCGATAGCTCGCCTTATTTCGTGTTCTTGTTTGATGTGGACTTAGGGTATTGGTTCCGTCCGACTATCGTTGATTTCTTATTTATATATCAGATATATTTGTGTTCGATATGAATGTTTTCATCTTATTCGATACCTTTGCTGATCAAAGGCAAGAATTCACACACTCTAGTTAACTATAATAGGTATAGTTAAGGGTACTGCTTGTTACCTCTACTATTACTATACTCACTATAACTGTTAATATTACAAGTTAATGCAAGTATAAGAGAACACTCTACCAACTATACTCACTATAATTGTTAACATTACAAGTTAACGCAAGTATAAGAGAACACTCTACCTACTATACTCAAAGTCAACCATACTAAAGCATAAGAGAACACATTAATACAAAGTATAACACACTATCCCTCTATAAGGAACTCTACCGCGCTTACACCATGTGACCAGGGCTTCCTGAAAGGAATGCAACACTACATGTATAGATCTATACGGGACTGACGCTATTACATCCCGACTGTTAACAACAATCCGAGCCTACTAGGCCTAGGGATGGCACTACATCACTTAACTACGCATGACTGGGATGGTCAGCAGACACTCTACTATCAAACAATTGGTCACATGAGGGGTTACACTTATATCCAAATAAATACAGTAAGACTTAAAGTCTAAGCTAATATCCCGAAGTAATTAAAGATCTATTACTAACTAAAGTTACACCACTACTACTGTTAGCAGACATAACATTTCTTCAGCTATGTTACACACATGAGATCTACTATTATACTTTCACAACTGAAGGTTTCAAAGATAATACTTTACACACTCAAAGGATTTGATTTACAAATGTACACTTCTGGAAAATATAGGATTTTCTAGGGATTCCTACTACTCATAAACATAAGTTTCACTTTTTATATTACGTGTTCATAAAACTCTTTTACACAAACAGCGACACTAAAATATTATGAACTCAACAACTTTATGCTGATACTCATTTTCAAAATAACTTGTATCCTCAGGTCAAAGATAGACACGTACTGGTGTAGCTTTTGGAAAAGATGGAGCACATACAAGACCCATCTTTTATTTTGTTATACTTTTGGTGTCTATTAAACTTTACTGAACACAGTTGTAATTATGATCACTATATTAATGAAATGGTTGTTGTTTATAGTGTACATGACGTCCTCCACTCCAGAACGTATTCCGCCGTTCTCGGTTTTGGGGTGTGACTGATTGGTATCAAAGCCATTGTTTATAGTGAATCAAGTATATCAACCCATAAAAGATATACAAACAATAAACACTTCGGGACTAAAACACTCTGAACAAGAATATATACTTTTAAATACTAAAATATTTAATGAAGCATATACATATACATTCACCAATACAAAGGGTCAGTATCATTCTAGAACATAACAGAAGTATTAAAGATTGTTGAGCAGCATAATTAAGCTTAGAGACATATAGTCACATCTGGGTGGATGTAGCCTGATCAACTACATCTCTCTAGGAGTGACTAGCATGTGCCTAAGAGTGATTGTGGTGTTGCAACAAGTCTAAAAACTTACCAACACTACCACAGGATCGTTAGAACAAGAATACTATAGGAGTATTCTGCACTCTACTAACTGCATGTGTGATAACTAAAAGGGTCGTTGTTGGTAGGACAATAGTTACTAAGTGGATACATCACAATTACATGTGACTAGGGCGCTATAGACTCAGAATCTGTGACCTTTGCTACATTTCCTATTCTTGTTTGATTAGGGATCTGGAGTTAGGGTTACCTATTCGAAGGACTATCTTGCTTCGGTTATATATAATTGGTATGCACTATGCAAGTATTGGACCGACTAGTAACGATCATCTTAAAAAGTATTCTAGATTAGTACGTCTATTAACCTTTCTTTCCCCATTCTCGCGTAGATAACATGGCTGGCTTCCATCATCCTGAGGACCCATATTATCCGAACCAAGGCAATGGAGGATGGCCGGATGAGGAGCCAGAAGACGATCATCCGATCCCTTTGGATGATCACCGCGCTGAAGGCTTCTCGGATGACTCTGACTCCGAGCCAGAAGTGAACAACCTGCCACTAGCAGCTCCAAATCCTTACCCCCATCCAGTGTTTCAAGGCCCCACTCCCATTTGGGCAATAACCCTAAACCGATGGAGCGATGAGCAGGGTCATCCTATACCTTTTGATGGAGACCGAAGATTCTACAACATAAGTGAAGGAGGATCAGCGGACCGAGTCTTGCCCATTATGGTCCGAAGGATTGCCAGGAATGTCGAGCAAGATCAAGCAGCGATTGGCCGAGTTGTGGAAGTTGATGCCAACTCTAACCTTAACAATGCTCGCATTCGCCAACTGGAAGAAGTTATGGATAGGACGAGGAGAACGAATGAGGCTCTGCAGCAACAGTTGGCTGTATCTCGAGCCGAAGTTAGGGAACTCCAAGCACGTCAGAGGGCTCATGAACAACATCTTCAGGAAGTCATGCGCCAGCTAGCTGATCTGAGGGTTTACCCAATGGCTACCCGTTGGCAGTAGAAGATGTCGAGGCATCTCACTCTTTTGTTTAAGGACTAGCCTTTTTCTTTTCTATGCTCCGTAGAGCACTTGTCTGTAAACATTCCTAACTTTGAAAGTAGTCTAATTAGGTCTCCAGACTGCCAAAATTTTCCTTATGGTTTGATGTAAGACCTACTGTTAGTTCACTTTTCCCGAACTTGTGTTACATCATTAATACTAGTAATTGGCAGTTAACTACTCTATTGCTATGATCTCTACCTGATTTTGGGCTATGGTTGATTTAGTCCATGAAACACACTTATCATACTTGCAATAGAATCTTACGATTGTTATAATCTCTATGAACTTTCAGTAAAAGATGCCTCATCGCAAGTGCCCGAATAAAGGCAGAACTGCGATTGAAACCCCATCTCCTCCTCCTCTGCAATTCGATCTGGTGCTGTTTCAAACAGCTGTGACCGCAGCTTTGACAACAGCGTTGGCTCAAATGAATTCCGGTGATGCTAGCGGAGCCGGAATGGGCGCCAACTCTAGACATGGTGAAATTCCCCCACGAACACTGGGGTGTACTTATAAAGACTTCATGAACTGCAAACCAATGTTTTTCAATGGGACCAGAGGAATTCTTGCTCTGTCCTAATGGATCAAAAGAGCCGAAGCCGTTTTCGAAATGTGCTCATGCCCCGAATAGGGCAAAATCAAGTTCGTTGTTGCCACCTTCACTGAAAGGGCGCTGACATGGTGGAATGGCCATGTCAGTTCACTCTCCTTAGTCACAGCCAATGCCATGGGCTGGGACATACTAAAGGATCTTCTGAGAAAGATGTACTGCCCTAGGGGCGAAGTTCAAAAGCTTGAGGAGGAACTCTGGAACCTCAAGATGAAGGGAACGGACATAGTGGCTTATACGGCCAGGTTCTGTGACCTGGTAGCTTTGTTCCCTAACATGATCCCTTCCAAGAGCAAGAAAATCAAAGGATACATGTGACAACCCGAAAATTTCTAACTTGCATTCTTCATTCCTTATCAATAATAGTCTCGTTTGGCTATCTTGTAGTACCATTTGGGGTCTATTGGAGCGTTCTAAGCGTGTTATAATCAAGGTTGGAGTGTGGAAAAGGGTTAACTCAAAGTGTAGGAATCAAAAAGAGGACAAACACTCCAACACATGGAGTGTGCGGCCACACACTTGAGTGTGCGGCCACACACTTGTGTTTGCGGCCTCACACCCTTCCCAACCGCACACTCCAGGACAGCCCTACATCAGATTACCGAAGATGTCGCCGATACGAGAATGTATACCCTCCGCACCATTAGTCTAGAAGATGCTCGCGTGAGAGCAGAGAGAAACCATGAAACCCTGCCACAAGCACTAGCTGAATCACGAGCTGAAGTCATAGAACTCCGAGTACGCCAGAGGGTGTACGAAAGACACCAACTTGATGAGGAACGTCAAGTAGCTGAACTGAGAGTTCACCAGAGGGATGACCATCGCCAAGAGTAGATGCTTTACCTAACTTTACTTGTTACGAAGTAATCGTTTTCTGTCTTTGCCCGATGTGGCATTTTCTATGGAAATTATCTTGTACTGTAAGTGCTTTTGGTTAGGTCTTTATGCTGTCAGGAACTATCTTCTGTGGACATGATGTAAGACCTTTACAAGGTCATTTTCTCGAACTTTTACGTCATGAATATCAAAGATTTTGACAGTCGGCTAACTTCTGTGTCATTCTTCATTCAAGTACTTTTATCATACTTTCATTTGAGTCTATCTGAATCATGCTTTAATCAAGTCATTGGACTATAGTAATTTAGCTCCGGAGACATTCCAGGTCTCTTTTAGTGGTTGGATCTTGTTATTCACCAACCCACGATACCTCGACTTGAACGAAAAATGTCTTGAGACCATTCTATGAACTTACTTCTGCTCATTACTAGGACTGCATCATAGGGATGTAGCTCAAACCTTCGCGAACATACTTCCATTCTGTACTAGGACTGCATCATAGGAATGTAGCTCAACCTTTCGAGAACATACTCTCACTCTTTGATTGAACAATCGCCGTACACCTAGGGTCAACCGGAATCGCTCACAAATTCCTTATCTTTCGTATTACAGAATCATGTCGTCATCCGGAAGCAATCAGTCGAACGACGAAACCTCCGCCTTTCCTATGGACACCGCTACCTTTCAAACCACAGTTACAACTGTCGTGATGGCTGCCGTGACAGCTGTGCTTGCGCACCGTAGCACTATCAGCACGATCAATGATGTTGATGGGAATGAAGTTTCCAATCGTGGTATCCATCCAGGAAGTCATCAAACGGTAACGGCCACAGGCCTGCAAAGCCAAAAATCAAAGAACAAGAAACGGAAGCGTCAAGCCCAGAAAGAACGCAAGAAACCCCGAAAACTTGCCGTGCAACAACAGCAAGTGGAAACCTCTGCCATTCCCGTACCGAGCATACCATACAAAGGAACACTCCCGAAGTGCGACCGGTGCAACTACCACCACAAGGGAATGTGCCGAGCCTTGCAATGTGATAATTGCAACAAGATGGGGCACATTGCTCGTTTCTGTAGAACTACCTCCACCACTGGGGCAAGCCTAGTTTGCTATAATTGTGGTGAGTTTGGGCATTATAAAAGAGATTGCCCGAAAAAGGAATTCAAGGAAAGAACCCGTGTCCACATAACTCCTAATCAACACTTCACTTCTACCACCAAAGTTGTTGCTGTCCTGATTTGTCACCAATGCGGTGAAATTGGACACTTCAAGAAAGATTGCCCGATAGCAAAGAACTCGGGTGCAGATGGGAAGATCCTCAGGATCACAGCCGTAGGAGAGCCTACTCCGGAACCATCGTTAATGTAGTTTAGGCGTTTCGTTGTAACAGACTTATAAAGTATCCAAAACTAGTGCAACTAAAGTAATACCTTTTGGCGAGATACTGTCTGTATAGGGATTCTCGTGCTACGTATACTTGTCCTTTGTAGTATACCTTATTCGCAGCAATAGTCATGTAGAAAATCTAAAGTACTGTAACTCTGTTCATGGTTGCACGGTTATGTTTTGTCTGTAAATGCCTTATGTTCAAATCTAATGTCTTTAAAGTTTATGTATGATTCCGACATTATCATATGACTAGACTCAATTTGATCCTCACCAAAACAGCTTCATACGTACATCTCTTTCTGCTAGATCACTTTTCCAGCGAAGCCGTCATATCAGAGCACCGAAGTACTCATGCCAGGAGTACCTCTTAGTTAATTTGTTTCCGAAGAAATCCCCGAAGCACCACTTGTGCAGTACGTCAAGTTCAATCCAAGGATTTATACGATTGATCTATCACTGAGGAATGTATGCATAAGAGTGATATATAATCATGGTTCTACAGGTTTAGAATTGATGATTCCACTTTAACTTCCTTTTTTTACCCGATGGGATGCGAGCTTAAAGAGGAATCAGTTATTCGACTACCTTTTCAATCTTAATTATATACGACTCGTATACACGAAATTGTGATTGTGAAACCAGTTATGAATTCTAATATGAACTTCAGGACGGAGAACTGCCTAAGCCTACGAGTAATCGCATCGTCATGTGAACAAACTTAGAACCCAGTACGACTCTTGTAAACAGATCTCCCTATAGACTAAACACCTACGAAGATACCAGAACAGTACGAACAACTTAACGAATTGCACAACGATAGAATAAGAAGACTAGGCTTCTCACCCTGGAGAACCCCCAGTCTTATTCTCCCAGAGATCGACGGATTGCATCGTATGTGCCTCGGATATCGAGGACTCCGTCAAGATTTTCATTAGAAATCGTTATCTCTGCCTCGCATAGATGAAATGGTTGAGCAAACGCAAAGAAATAATTACTTTCAGAAATGGATCTGAGATCCGAATATCACCAGTTCGAGTGTTAGGGAAGGATGTCCGGAAGACTATCTTCCGAATTTGATGCGGACACTTTGAGTCCATAGTGATACCTTTCGGATAGGACCAATACGCCCATAGCTTTCATGAGCTAAACGAGTAGGGTACGTCTTTCTTACTTGGATCATTTCGTCATTTCTCCATGTAATGACTTACTTATCTACCCTCGTAGTAAGAAGAAAACCCATGGAAACATTTCCTATAGAGGAACTTTTAGCGAAGTTCTCTGGCACGAGTTTTGAAATTAAAGAGTCGAATTTCTATGATACACTGATAGTAATGTGGGAAATTTTGAGCACTTTTTCAATTTGTCAAAACCATTGAGCATTTGTCGACACCAGAGACGCCAACAGTCTTTCGCCAAATTCTAGGTCTTACAGACCTACTATCATAGTTCATTCAGAACCCCTCACAAATTACAGAAACCTTTACGACTTTGACCCAGCAAGGGGTGGCCTTTGACTAGGAAGTTAACCAAGAAAAGGAACCTTTGGAATTCCAAGTGAGTGACCAAGTTCCTTAGGAGAACTCACTCTGGGAATGACTTAATACGCTTCAGATCGCGTGGAAAGCTAAATCCAATATAGTTAGGACCTCCGAGATTCTTACCAGAATCGGTCATGTGTCTCGCACACCCTAAACCTACTCGGTGAACTCAGTAACATACATTTTACCCTTTGCGTCTCGATCTTGAAACAGTTCGTTTTCGTTAGGACTCTTGTAAGTCCACTCGTCGAGATCCACGCCTTCGTATTTGAACCGTAGTGACCCTCGACCGAGAGCTCAAGTGGACGAAGCATCGCCACCACCCGTTAGTGAAGGTTCGTTGGGATACCAACTGAGAACCCGATTTCACATAGGAGCGCTAGAACCAATCGATTTGGAAGTTTCCTCCTCATGACTCGATCGTTCGTACCTACTTCCTTGTCTAAATTCTAATTTCGGGACGAAATTCCCTTTAACGGGGGGATGATGTGACAACCCAAAAATTTCTAACTTGCATTCTTCATTCCTTATCAATAATAGACTCGTTTGGCTATATTGTAGTACCATTTGGGGTCTATTGGAGCGTTCTAAACATGTTATAATCAAGGTTGGAGTGTGGAAAAGGGTTAACTCAAAGTGTAGGAATCAAAAAGAGGCCAACACTCCAACACATGGAGTGTGCGGCCACACACTTGAGTGTGCGGCCACACACATGTGTTTGCGGCCTCACACCCTTCCCAACCGCACACTCCACCTATATATACCACACTTAGTCATTTTTGAACATTTCTTTCACTTCTTCAAGCATAGAACACGAAATCCTCTCAAGTATCATCCATTCTCCTAGAAGATCTTCATAAAAGGTACCAAGAACACCAAGAACACCATCTGGCTGCACACATGGCAGCACACACCATCTGGCAGCACACATGGCTGCACACAAGTGCTGGCAGCACAGTAGGCCGCACACCTGGCCGCACACACACATATAGTGTGTATTTTGGCCATACACTCCCTTATATAGCCTTTTAACCCTTCGTACAATCATTTATGGTTGTAACACTTCATTATAAGTGTTTACTAGTCCCTAAGGTGGTCCCAGTTCATTAATTAGTCGTTCATCGCACTAATTATATTCATATATGTGCCAATATGTGCTAAATAGGATTTGCGTGTGTACTCAAGTCACCACTTGATACTTAGCAACTGGTCCAACATTGTCATCAGAACCACTCACTACAGGTGAGTTCATACCACTTAATCAATGTTTTAAACTGTTTTTAAATTTTTTATGGGGGAGGATACAAGTAGAATTATTCTAATTATTATATCAATCACATGTGATTAATAAGCAGCATTCAAATGATTGGCTACTCATTAGCCGTTTTACTAAACAGTTTCCTTCAAATGTCATTCATAAACACTTTAGGTGTTTAAAACTCCTTATTTCTCTGTACATTTTACTCTGTATATTACTTTTCAAATTTATTTACAATTGTGGTTCAAACAAATGTTTCCTTATACTAAATTTGTTTTATCAAACCCATGTCATCAAAACGTTTTATAAATTGACATCAAGTCGATCTTTTCTTAGATAATAATTATGTTCAAAGGTTTTACAAAACTTATTTTATGCTTTTATATTATAAATTTCATGCCTCTATATGTATACTTATATAAGAAATGTTTAAAAGACTTTGGACGGCTATCCACCCTATTTCCTTTTTGCGCTTGAGATGTGGTTTGGTGGGATATCGGGTACCCGTCTGAAGGTCGTTTAAACATTAGTTATATATCACATGTACATATATAGTCATAAAGGTCCTTCCAGTTCATCAAATGCCCTGGGTAGCAAGGGTATACATCCATGTTCATGTTGGGTTTTGAGCAATCTAACACTTCCTAAGTGTGCATGCAACCCTAATAAACCTTTGATCTATTTTTGTCTAAATACATGCAAAATAATAATTTTCCAAGGTTTATAACCTATCTAACATGGCATGGGGAACATTTCAACATAAAAAGTTAGAAGAGATTACATACCTTTTTGATGAGTTTGGTTCTTGAGGAGTTTGAGGGCCAAGCACCAATAGTGTGAATGCCTCAAATAGAATCACAAAACACCACAAACTCTTGGAAAACTTTGAGAGAGTATACAAACTTTGTATTTTTCGGCCACA
The DNA here is from genome assembly GCF_002870075.4 of Lactuca sativa. Taxonomy (NCBI): domain Eukaryota; kingdom Viridiplantae; phylum Streptophyta; class Magnoliopsida; order Asterales; family Asteraceae; genus Lactuca; species Lactuca sativa. The sequence continues at coordinate 220,115,019 of NC_056623.2, read as the reverse complement.
CACAAGCACACACACACTAGTTCACTAGTTGCCATTTCATGCACCATAAGCATGTTTATATAGTGTACATGGTTAGGGTGAAACCCTAATAACCCATGACCTTTCCTTTTCCAAGGATCCATGGGTTAAAAGCTCCATGGATCATCCATGGACTTCCATCAAAGCCTAGCCCATTAACAAATGAGTGTTAGCCCACACCATATAAAACCAATAGCCCATAATCTAATTAGTCTTCCTTTTAATCTCTAAATTAATTCATAATTAATTTAAGACTAATACTAATTAAATAACATAACTTCATATTAATATATTATAACTTATAATATATTAATAAACATATGTGTATAACTCTCATAAAATTATCCATAAATAGTTTGGATGAGATGCAACCCAAATGGACCATGCCGGTCGGGTCAAGTATATACCAAATAAGTTATGGACTTAGACACCTTATCCAACAGACTCCCACTTGGATAAGTCTAATAACTGTATTTGCCTATATACCTTCAAGAACCAACCAGCAATCGTAGCTCTCGAAAACTCCGTTGAACTATGAAGCGCCATTTTAAGAAAAGTGATCATATAATCCTCTGTTCTCATGATATCAGTCGGACAAACACATGGAACTATGTCTTGCTTATTGTCTGGCAGTTGTTTCTCGATTTCCGATTTGTTTGACTAAGAACTTCACTAAACACATCAGTTTAGTTCTGACTGGGCCCGGTACATGGGTCAACAGAAAATCATCGAGGGGCCCAGATATCGCTTCTATTTCTAGAAGGAACAGATAAACTTCGACTCATATGCTTGTTCTACTACTTGTTGAATTGTACACAAAGGCACGTTTTATAACATCAAGTTACTGATGTGTTTTTCGTGCAATCAATGCACAACCAACTCATAGGTAACAACTCATATCTCTAGGTTTGAAGACTTATATGATATTATCGTCTCACGATCACTCGAGATAAATTCCATGAAGTGATACAAGTGAGCGTAGGTTTATACCAATACTCATAACTTATGAGTACTCATGAATGTTGCAGCAACCATTGCCATATCTAAACACCTTTAGCCATCTACAAACCCAATTCATGACAATCTTGATTCATACCTACTTCCGACGTATGACCGATTGTGGAGGTTTGAATAAATTAATTATTCTGGAAGTCAAAACATGCAAAACTGAAACAATAGTAAATAATTTACAATGATAGTAACACTTTACTCATAAATAAATCAAAAATTTTATTCATCATCAAACATCGATTACATTTTACAAGTTTCAGGAAATCTATCTAATCTGTAAAACTAATATCGTCCCTCAGCCCAATGCGCCTCGCATGCTGAAAATGCTTAACCCTCGTCAGTCCCTTCGTAAGGGGATCTGCAGGATTCTCATCCGACGATATCCTCTTTGCCACGAGGAGTCCTTCTTCAATCCTGTGTCTTATGAAGTGATATTTTCTGTCAATGTGTCGGGATCTGCCATGATCTCTTGGTTCCCTGGCTAAGGCAACCGCACTATTGTTGTCACAAAAAATCTCCATAGGTTCATTAATAGCTGGTACAACTCCAAGGTCTCCGATGAACTTCTTTAGCCATATCGCCTCCTTTGCTGCTTCACTCGCTGCTATATACTCTGATTCACAAGTCGAATCAGCCACCGTCTCCTGCTTGGAACTCTTCCAAGAAATTGCCCCTCCATTTAAGGTAAAGATCCAGCCCGACTGTGAGCGGAAGTTATCCCTATCAGTCTGAAAACCAGCATCACTATACCCTAATACTCTCAAGTCATCACTCCCACCAAGGGTAACGATCTAATCCTTAGTCCTCCGCAGATACTTGAGAATGTTCTTTACCGCGGTCCAATGAGCCTTGCCAGGGTTCCCTTGATACCTACTGACCATGCTCAAAGAAAATGCTACATCAGGGCGGGTACAAGTCATAGCATACATGATCGAGCCAACAGTGGAAGCATATGGTAATTGGCTCATCTCAGCTATCTATGCCTCTGTACTCGGACTCTGAGTCTTACTAAGTCCAATTAGTCTTTTACTCCTTTCTCTTAATATCCTTATCCCTAGGATATAGGTAGCCTCCCCTAGGTCCTTCGTAGCAAAGCACTTCCCAAGCCAGGACTTAACCTCCTGCAAGGTTGGGATGTCATTTCCTATAAGTAGTATGTCATCCACATACAGTACCAAGAAGCTAACTATACTCCCACTAGCTCTGACATACACGCAAGACTCATCTTCACTTCTCGAGAAGCCAAACTCTTTTACCTTCTCATCAAAACAAAGATTCCAGCTACGAGATGCTTGTTTTAATCCATAAATGGATTTCTCAAGCTTGCATACTCTATTAGGGTACTCTGCAATGACAAAACCCTCTAGCTGATTCATATACACATCCTCAGCCAACTTTCCATTAAGGAAAGCGGTTTTGACATCCATTTGCCATATTTCATAATCATGAAATGCTGCAATGGCTAGCATAACCCTAATAGACTTAATCTTTGCTACCGGCGAGAAGGTTTCATCATAATCAATACCTTGAGTCTGAGTAAAACCCTTCGCAACCAGTCGAGCCTTATAGGTATGCACTTTTCCTTCCATGTCGGTCTTCTTCTTGAAGATCCATTTCCACCCGACTGTTTTACGGCCTGGTACATTATCAACCAAGTTCCAAACTTGATTGTCATACATGGATTGTATCTCGCTGTCCATAGCCTCCTTCCATTTAGCAGACTCTGGGCCTGCCATGGCTTCCTTAACACTGCTAGGTTCATCCAAATTTACTAGTGTACTATCGCTGATAAACGTATCACCTTCTGTAGTAATATGAAAGCCATAATAAAATGAAGGTGTGTTCCTAACCCGTGTGGAACGCCTCGGAGGTATAGACATGTCAGCTTGCTCAACAGGAGTTTCCTCCTCAGGTTGACTGCTAGTGTCTAAGGTGTTGGGTTTTGAGCATTCTAACACTCCTAAGTGTACATGCAACCCTAAATACCTTGGATCTATGTTTTCTCTATTATACATGCAAATCAGAACATCCAAGGTATTATCCTAATCTAGCATACAAATCAATGAATGTAACAAGATAGAATACATACCTTTTGATGTAGCTTGATGTCTTCAAGCTTTAAGAGCTTAGCCCCAATAGTGTGGAAGCCTCAAGTGGAATCACAATCACCAAAACACTTAGAATAGCTTGAGAGAATTCTACAACTCATGAAATCGCCTAGCCCTTTCACTTCACACTCTAGTGGCCGATTTTGGTCAAGAATAAGATGCTTATATAGTTAGGGTTACACCATGTAAACCCTAATTGACATGGCCTTTCATTTCCATGATCCATGGGTACAAATACACCATGGAGCATCCATGGACCATCCTATGGGTTTTAGCCCAACTTGATTATCCATGGAGCATTAGCCCACTATACAAGTATGGATGATTTACACAATCAACCCATATATTTAATTAGTCTTCTTTTGATCACTTAATTAATCCTAGATTAATTATTGATCAATACTAATTAAATAATCTTATTATTCTTATTATTAATATATTAGAACTTATAATATATTAATAACCATAAGTGTCTTATTTCTCTCATTATAGTCTATGCAAGTGCATGATGGTATGCAACCCAAATGGACCATGCCGGGTCGGGTCAAGTCTTACCAATTATAGTTATGGACTTAGACATTAATCCAACAGTCTCCCACTTGGATAAGTCTAAAACTAATATTGCGTATGACTTCAGGAACCAACCGACAATCGTAGCTCTCAAAAGCTTCTGTCGTACTCTGACCTTGTAGATGAACTCTAACCTTTGTCAGTGACTTGTCCATTAGATAAGGGATCATATATTCCTCCATTCTAGATATCATATCCACTGAGACATGGATTATAATCATTCTCTCTGTCCATTTGTTGTTTCCCGATTTGCGATTTATGACGACTGACTAATTGAACAAATCAAATCAGTCCTGGCCCGGCCGAGCACTTCCATTTGTCGTCATCAAATCATCGAGGGGCCCACAGATATCGCTTTCATCCCGAAGGTAAAAGGAACGGATAAACTTCGACTCATATGGCTTGTTCTTCTACTTGTTGAATCATACACAAAGGAACGTTTTATAACACCGAGTTACCGTATGCGTTTACGTGCAATCAATGTACTATCAACTCATAGTAACAACTCATATCTCTAGGTTTGAAGAATATAAGATATTATCGTCTCATGATCACTCGTGATAAAATCCATGAAGTGATTCCAATGAGCGCGGGTTGAATCCAATACTCAGACCTTATGAGCACTCATGATTGTTGTAGCCTTGTCCAACACCTTAGACCTCTACAACCCATCATGACAGTCTTAATTCATATCTACTTCCAAATATGACCGACTGTGGATGGTTTGAATAACTTAGTCATTCCGGAAGAATAACCCAGTTTATTCGGGAAGTCAAAACATGCAAAATGAAACACAATAATAATTGAATCCAATATGGTATCAACTGTTTGAACATAAATAAAACACCTTTTATTTATCACCATATGATTACACATTATTCATTGTATACTGTTTCAGCTGTCAACTTTATTCTTGAATTTAAAACAATAGTTGTCCCATGCTCCAAGCATGTACACTATGTTTTCTTAAACACTAGTAATGCCATACACCAAGTATGCATACTATGTTTGTCTATGATCTTTACTTTGTGAACTAGATCAATTGAACATTACTTCAATGATTCTCTTTTCACACTCCCAAATCCATACCGTAATTGCAAGAATTCCAAATTCATGCCATTTACTGAAATCTGTTAGATTCTAAACTTATATGCATTGATCCTCTTGTAATGATTATGCACAAAGTCATAAAGACTTGACAACAAACATTACAGAGCATTCCAAAGGAGATCAGTTCCTTGGAAACATCCTTCTTGCATTAAGTTTCCTTAATCTTACACATATTGAAAAATCTTAACTTTGAAACATTTCCAGAATCCATTTTGACTATCACTTCTGAACAAGAGTTGCCTCCTTCCAGATTATGTCAATATGGTCCTTCCAGAATTATCACTATACTTCCAACTGTCCTTGAGCAACCAATCTTTGGTAAACCTTAGATTGTCCTCGACAATTGTTTAATCCTTTTAGTCATATCCAGTTCTAAACCTTTTCCCTTCTTAATGCCCCAGGCATTTGGAAAATTTTAGAACGGATGAATATAGCACATGTAATCGATCCTATATTTGAAGCATATGGGACACGATTCATGATGTCTTACATAAAGACTAAACCAGTCTTTTGCTATAATATTTCCATTTCAATTTGCCAAGTTCTCATTATTCAGATTATGAAAAGGGATGCCGTAATCATAATCGAATTTTAGAACGCAAATAATGGACCCATATACAGAATTTCCTTATGTTGAGCCATTCCAACATGAAATTCATATATATATCCTTGAGTAAATGATTAAAACCTCACGATCTAAGCTTATATATTTGAGATGAAGTATAATTTCCTCTCCCTTAATTATAGCAAAACAACTTTTTCCCAATTGTAACTTTTGTTTTCTATAATTAACATTGCTAACTTGCAATACTTATCATAATTATCATGCTCCCACTAACATGATGATTATTAGCATAACACTTATGCTCCCACTAGCTTTGACATGTTCTTAGAAATCACCTAGACTTCTAGAAATCAATACTCCATTGACTTTCTTACCAAAGTTCAGATTTCTGAAACTAGATTGTTTTGATAAAACTTTATCAAAATCATACACCTTCCCTTAGATAGCACATGGGTGTGTCTAAACAATTTCAAGAACTATGAAAAGGGATGCCGTAATCATAGTCTTGATTGTTTTGATCTTTTCCATTTCTCACAAGTCCAGGTTAGTGTGCCGATAAACCACACACGCTCCACTAACGACTTTGAGAATGCGAATATCATAATTGCTATCTAGATAAAATCTACTTAGTGAAAGTGTTTCCCCACCATCATTTTCATGAATCGGAGAGAAATCCAAACTCATATGGACTGAACTCAATCTTAACTTCTTGCCACCTGGCAGCTCAAGGGCCTGCCATTGCTTCCAAGTTGTTGTGCAACAAATTGAGAACTCTAAGAACTCATATGTTGTCAGACCCCCAAACCAGAATGGCGGAAACATTCGGGGGTGGATGACTTCACGTAGTACCACAACCATTGAATATTGTAAAGAAAGTAACACAACCATCACATATATAATGAAAACGTATGTTGTTGCGTTATACATAATAGCAAAAGAATATTACAATTAGATGATAAATGTTCAATAATAAAACATCTTTAGTGTTTCCTTCTCCAAAAGCTGGTGGTTACCTGTATTACTGATTCCCTGAGAAATACAAGTGGTTTCGAAAAAGTGTCAACAATTAAGTTGGTGAGTTCTTAAGTGTTTTTCATTGAAAAGTATGTCCTTTTTGATAGTAAATCGATGAACGAGGTTTTCAGAAAATCCAATATTTTCTATAAATGATTTGAAAAGTTTCCCGTGTTGGAGTGCATTAGTGTTTTCCATGCTTGAATAATAGTTATAAAATTTGTATTAACAATAAAATGGAAAACTGAAATGCATGTATGAGTCTCGTAAATCTAACTTGTTTTTATACTTTTATGTGAGTTTTATAACCATGCTATTGACAATGATGGCCTGTAACAACGTTCTTCAGGCGTTGGAACTGTTATGACATTTGTCACCCCAAGCCTGCCGGCCTAGCTGTAGCTAACAGCTTAGGTGTGGGATTGTCAATCCCGTATAGATCTATACACAAGTATCACGCTCCCCGTACAAGGGATTATGGTATATAATACATGACTTAATAATGCATACTCGAACGTACGTGAAGCTGTCTCACATTACTAGGTATAAACAAATTTACGATGATAAAAGACTTTACTTCATTTGAAAGTATTTCATTTGTCAAGATGTATACGTAAAGTGTATGAATAACTTGTTAGCTATGTTCGTTATAGCTTCTCAAAAGTATGTTTTCATTTAGTAAGAATAACTTGGTGATATAATAGCCCTCTAAGCATAAAGATGTTTATAAAAACGATACTTCGACTCATAATGTACTTGTATTTCCCCCCTAAAACATGAAAAGAATTGAATAGTAGGTGTATGAACTCACTCGTTAAGTTCGAAGAGAGAGGCTAGGTTTGAGCAGAACTTCGATCGCGGATGGTTGCGTCGTCGGGCTCTTCGGGGGTCTCTGCAGCGTAAATCTTTCGTCGGGGGCTCGAGTGTGGAAACCAAGGTAAGAAAAGGGTCTCTGGAGCCGGGAAAATGGCTGAGAAATGGTGAAGGTGTGCCTAAACTCGAAGCTTATGCCTTCTATTTATAGGGCTGGAAAACCCCGTACGCGGCGCGTACTTCCGGAGTACGCGGCGCGTAAAGTGGCGTCATGGCTTACGACTCGGGTCTAGCTAGCGTAGCTTGGGCGGGTCGATGGGACTACTGGGTCTAGCCGAGCGTAGCTTGGGCGGGTCGATGAGACTCGACTCTGGGTCTAGTACGCGGGGCGTACTCCCAGAGTACGCGGGCGTAATCCCTGCTTCCGACTTCTAAATTCCGTAACTTTCGCGTACGAGCTCCGTTTTTCGCGTTCTTTATATCCACGCGTAGGTGAGATTATGCTCTACAACTTTCCTTTAGACACCGTCGGCTAGTTTTGACTTTATTTTTAAATGATATATTTTTAATAGGCCGGGCCTCCTAAAGTTCGTTAAAAATTCATAGGTTCTTTATTCGACGTCGGTTTTCGTTTGTCTTTTTATTGTTTTATTACCACTGAGGAGATCTTCAATTTCCGTTTAGGTGGCGATAGCTAAATAACACTCGATCTTCGGTCTGAGTCTTTAATCCTCTACTACTGTTACGAAACTTTGAAAATTCGTAACTTCTTCATACGAGGTCCAATTTGGGCGATCTTTTTATGTACGCTCACCTTTCAACGAGATCTACGACTTTGGTTTAGATACTTAAGGCTAATATGTATTTTATTGAGATTCTACTTTTTATGTCAAATAATGTTTTAACGTCGTGTCGTAAATATACGAGTGGTTATAATTTCTTCAATATAACCCGGTTTTGAGCGTTCTTTATGTTCTTGGAAACCTTGGCATGATATCTAATATTTGATGTATCCCAACTTAGATACTTGAACACTTTATTTTAGAGGTTAATTTCGTTGCTTTTTAGCTTTCGAGTGTTTACAATGCTTTTTGGGAAAAATAGGGTTGTCACATCATCCCCCTGTTAATGGAATTTCGTCCCGAAATTTAATCTAAGATAGAGTTTACAGTTTTAGGAAAAAGATGGGGGTACTTTTGTTTCATCTGATCCTCGCGTTCCCAGGTGTATTCAGGTCCCCGCTTGGCATTCCAGCAGACCTTTACAATGGGTATGCGGCTTTGTTTAGTCCTTTTGATTTCCCGATCCATGATCTCTACTGGTTCCTCCACAAATTGAAGGTTTTCATTTATTGAAATTTCATCTAGAGGGACGACAAGGGTCTCGTCGAATAAGCACTTCTTCAGATTCGATACATGAAAGGTAGGGTGTACGTTGTGGAGCTCCTGAGGTAGTCTAAGTTTGTAGGCCACTGGATCGATCCTGGCAATGATCTCGAATGGTCCGATGTACCTAGGGTTCAGTTTCCCACGTTTTCCGAAGCGTATTAAACCTTTCCAAGGTGAGACTTTGAGTAGGACACGGTCTCCAACTTGGAATTCCAAGGGTTTGCGTCTCTTATCTGCGTAACTCTTTTGTCTATCTCTTGATGCTTTTAGACGTTCTCGAATTTGAACAATCTTCTCCGTAGTCTCCCTTATGATTTCTGGTCTAGTGAGCGTGTCGTCAGTTGCTTGTCCTTTTGCTAGTTGCGTGTCCCCCACTTCGGCCTAGCATAAAGGTGATCTGCATTTGCGTCCATAGAGGGCTTCGAACGGGGCAGCCTTGATACTGGTGTGGTAGCTATTGTTGTACGAGAACTCGACCAATGGTAGATGTGTGTCCCATGCTTTGCCAAAATCGATTACGCAAGCTCTCAGCATGTCTTCTAGGGTTTGTATAGTTCTCTCGCTCTGGCCGTCGGTTTGTGGGTGATAAGCGGTACTCATGTCTAGTCTTGTCCCCAAAGCTTTTTGTAGCGACTGCCAGAACCTTGAGGTGAATCTACTATCTCGGTCCGAGATAACGGATATGGGCACACCATGCAGTCGTACAATTTCTTTGAGGTATGTCCTTGTTAACTTCTCCAATTTATCCATCTCTTTGATCGGTAGGAAATGTGCTGACTTAGTTAACCTGTCGACAATTACCCAAATGGTGTCGAGTCCGCTTGTTGTCTTGGGTAACTTTGTTGTGAAATCCATGGTTATCCGCTCCCACTTCCATTCGGGTATTTCTGGTTGTTTTAATAAACCCGAGGGCTTCTGATATTCCACCTTGACTTTGGCACACGTCAGGCATTTGCTTACGTAGGTAGCAATTTCGGCTTTCATGTTTTGCCACCAGTACAACTTCTTGAGATCGAGATACATCTTCTCGGAGCCGGGATGTATGGAGTATCGTGTTTTATAGGCTTCGTCCATAACGATTTCTCTGAATCCACCAAACCTCGACATCCAAATTCGATCCATGAAATAACGAATTCCGTTGTTCTTGGTCTCAAGGTTCTTATCCATTCCCCTTAGAGCTTCTCCTGTCACATTTTTGGATTTCAAGGCTTCTATTTGGGCTTCCTTGATTTGCATGAACAGGTGTGAATGGATTGTCATAGTTAGGGATTTCACTCGGCGACCTGAGTACTCCTTCCGACTGAGTGCATCAGCCACTACATTAGCCTTTCCGGGGTGATATCGAATTTTGCATTCGTAATCACTAAGTAGTTCTACCCATCGCCTCTGTCTCATGTTGAGTTCCTTCTGGTTGAGGATATGTTGGAGGCTTTTATGATCAGTGAATATGGTACATTTTGTGCCGTAGAGATAGTGTCTCCATATCTTCAGAGCGAAGACGACTGCTCCTAGCTCAAGATGATGTGTTGTGTAGTTCACTTCGTGCGTCTTTAGTTGTCTTGAGGCGTAGGCAATGACCTTCCCTCTTTGCATTAAGACACACCCAAGTCCTTGGTTTGAAGCATCACAATAGACCATGAAGTCCTCCGTTCCTTCTGGCAAGGTTAGGATGGGCGCACTACATAAGGCTCGCTTTAGTGTCTGAAATGCGCTGTCTTGTTTTTCTCCCCAGTCGAAGGTCGCATTTTTCTGGGTTAGGGTGGTAAGTGGCTTGGCAATCCTTGAAAAGTTCGGTATGAACCTTCGGTAATACCCGACGAGTCCCAAAAATTGCCGGATTTCTGTAGGGGTTCTTGGAGTAGTCCAGCTATCTATTGCCTTTATCTTGGAGGGGTCCACGTGTATTCCTTCTTTGCTTACAACATGTCCTAGGAAATCCACTTCCCGAATCCAAAATTCACATTTGGAAAATTTTGCGTAAAGTTTCTCTGCCCTTAATGTTTCCAGTACTTGGCGGAGATGTTTGCTGTGTTCTTCCTGGCTTCTTGAATAGATGAGTATATCATCTATGAATACGATCACGAATTTATCCAGGAAGGGACGACATACTCGGTTCATTAAGTCCATGAACACTGCTGGAGCATTCGTCAATCCGAAGGGCATTACTACAAACTCGTAGTGACCATAACGTGTTCGGAAAGCCGTTTTGGGGATGTCTCCTTCCAGTACTCGCAGTTGGTGATAACCAGATCTTAGATCGATCTTTGAGAAGTAGCTTGCTCCCTGAAGTTGGTCGAATAGATCATCTATGCGCGGTAAGGGATATCGGTTCTTGATCGTGAGTTTGTTTAGCTCCCGATAATCGATGCACATGCGAAAGGATCCGTCCTTCTTCTTCACAAATAGGACTGGCGCTCCTCATGGTGAGAAACTTGGTCTGATGAATCCCTTGCTCAGCAGCTCGTTTAATTGACTGGATAGTTCCTGCATCTCGGTTGGGGCTAAACGGTACAGCGACTTTGCTACAGGGGTAGCCCCAGGGATGAAGTCGATTATGAACTCGACTTGGCGTTCTGGTGGGATTCCTGGAAGATCTTCTGGGAAAATATCCGGCAAGTTGCAGACTTCCGGAATATCTTTAATGTCTTTCGATTCTCGTTTCTTGTCTACTATGTGGGCTAGAAAGGCATGATATTCCTTACGAAGATATTTTTGTGCTTTAGTACAGGAAATGATTTGTAAACTTGAACTAGGTTTGTCGCCATAAATGACAAGAGATTCGCTGTTTGGCAGATTTAGGCGAACAACCCTTTCGTGGCAAAGGATATCGGCATGGTGAAGGCTCAACCAGTCCATACCGATGATGACATCGAAACTTCTTATGGAAATGGGCATAAGATCGACTCGAAACAAATGCTCGTTTAAACTTAGTGTGCACCCTACGTACAAATCGTTTGCGTGTTCTGTTTTACCGTTTGCCATTTCTACAGTGAATATTTTATTGAGTGGTTGGGATTCTTGATTAAGTAGGTGTTTGAATTTATGACTCACAAAACTTCTCTCCGCACCGCAGTGAAAAAGTATGCATGCATAAGTGTTGTTGAGTAGAAACGTACCCGTAACCACCGTGGGGTCCGCTATTGCGTCTCTCTGTCCTACTGCCAGCACTCTCCCCACACCGCCATTATTTCTTTCCTTGGGACAATCCCTCCTGAAGTGTCCAGTCTCTCCACACCCATAACATGTCCGGCTTACTCCAGTGCCAGAAACTTGAGTGATTGGTCGTGCCAGTGCTTTACAGAAACGGGTTGTGTGCCCTTTCCTGTCACAGTTCTTGCAGTACATCTCGCGACAAATACCATGGTGATGGTAGTTGCACTTGCTGCACTTGGGCAGAATCCCCGCATATGGTTTTGTTGGCGCAGAGGCAGCAGGAGTTGTGGTGGGGGTAGTAGCAGCATGAACCACGACCATTTGCTTCTTTGAAGGTTCATGCGAAGTTTGTCCCTTCCTTTTGTTCCAAAGTTTCTTCTTGTTGTTGTTGTTGGCATTGATTTCATTGTTGCTGTTCCCTTTGGTTGGTTCAGCCACAATAGCCGCGACTCCTTGACAGACACCATGATCAACAAGAGATTGCGCTAGTTCCTTGGCGCTGGCGAAAGTCAAGGGTCTGGAAGCTAGCACACTTCCTCGAAGTTGGGGTGATAGTCCTCAGATGTATCTTTCGACCTTCTGGCTCTCCAGGGTTAACATTCCTGGGCAAAGTGTTATTAAGTCACTGAACCTGTTGGTGTAACCTGCTATATCCGAACCTATCATCGAGAGGTTCCACAGTTCCTGTTCAAGCTTCTGAATCTCGCCTCTTGGGCAGTATTCTCGAAGGAGCATTCTTTTCAGGTTTTCCCAACCCATGGAGTTTGCCACCACCAGGGTTAGTGTTTGGACGTGGCCGTTCCACCATGTCAGGGCGCGTTCGGAGAAAGTAAAAGCGGCAAACTTTACTTTGCTTTCTTCAGGACATGCACAGATTTCGAATACAGCTTCTGTTTTCTCTATCCATTGAGATAGAGCCAATACTCCCCCAGTCTCGTAAAAGGGAATAGGTTTTCCGTTGGTGAAGTCTTTGTAAGTGCATACCCCTGAACGGCCTTGACCTTGGCCATTTGTAAAACTGTTTGTTCCTCCCCCTGATCCGTTGTTGCTCATTTGTGCCATTGCTGCAGTTACAGCAGCGGTTACAGCAGTCTGGAACATAACGGTGTCCATAATTGGAGGAGGTGGTGGAGGTGGTGTTGAAGTTGAGTTTCTGTGTGTTGATCTACGAGGAGGCATGTTCTGGTAGAGAAAAATAAGAATGAATACTATAAGTTTCTAATGTTTTGACAATCGTGTTTTAGTTGCATCTTGTAATTTGTTTTGACTTTAGTTTATGGTTTCAAGGTAGGCATAGAAATTTAAAACTCGAAATTTCTGAGAGGTATATAATAAGAAATACTTCATATTTATACATATAGGTCACACCTGAGGTGTGTTACTTTGCATATCTTGTTCGGGAAAATTTGATCCTCCTAGAGATCTCTGATTACGGATACAACAGGGAAAACAAGGGAAATAAAGGAAAAACTTTTATCCGAAATCCTGATCTATAACAAAATTGTTGGGCATCGAACAAGCTCTACTTGCGGCGTTTGGAGCTAGACTCGGCATCCGACCGTTTGACTCCCATCAGTCGCCTCTGAAGATCTGCTTGTTTTTCCTTCATCTCTCTTATTTCTGCCAGAGCCGTTATCATTTGATTCTGAAGCGTCCCCGTGTAGATTTGGGTATTCTTGTGTAGTCCTTCCAAACGGCGGATGTCAGCGGCGTTACCTTGGGTAGCAGCATTGACCTCGCGAACTCTGGTTGCTTGCCTGTCCGTTTCGTAATTCTGGGTAGCTATAGCATTCACAAGAACAGGAAGTGCTCGATCAGCTGAGCTTCCCCCACTGACATTGTAAAAATCTCGGCGCATGCCGAAAGGAGGGCGTACACCTTGTTGGCGGCTCCAGTAGTAGAGGTGACTTCCCCACATGGGAATGGGTCCCGGTTGATATGGTCTGATTTCGGGAGGATGAGGGATGGGAGGGTCGTACACTTCTGGCTCGGAGTCTGTCCCGCTAGAAATCTCCTCGATCTCTTCGTCGACTTCGTATTCTTCTCCGACTTCGACTTCGAATTCTCCCTCGATAACCCCTTCGGGTTCTTCCTCGACCTCTTCTTCGATTTCCTCTGGGTCTTCCTCCGGGTCTTCTTCTATCCAACCGCCGTTGCCTTGGCTTGGGTAGTAGGGATCTCCTGGTAAATGGAATCCGGCCATTTGTCTGTACTAGGATGGATGTATGAGAACTTTATAAGAAGAGAAAATTCTATTTAACGACTTACTATTTTTAACGATAATCTGTACAACTATTTTTAATAATACTCCTATAATATTTTAATTTGGCGAAACTAAATTAATTTGTATTTGGTAAGTTCTTGGCTTGTTGTCCACTTATGACCATTCCTCGACGTACATTGGTCAAGTCCAGGATAAATATAGTTGATCAGGCTATATTTATTCTCGACCTGATTACATACCCCGAGGCTTAATCGTAGTGTCGTAACTTGCCTTAATATTTTTTTAGTAAAACTTGTTATGATACGAGATTAATGCATGCTTTTAAAAATATATATCTTTAAGAGAAAGTATTTTGTTCATGAAAATGTTTCATCAGAGGGTTTTTGGTCCCCTTTGTATTTATAGTTTGTATATCGTATGTGGTTCGATATACTTAGTTCACTATAAACAATGCTCTGATACCAATCTGTCACACCCCCAAACCAGAATGGCGGAAACATTCGGGGGTGGATGACTTCACGTAGTATCACAACCATTGAATATTGTAAAGAAAGTAACACAACCATCACATATATAATGAAAACGTATGTTGTTGCGTTATACATAATAGCAAAAGAATATTACAATGAGATGATAAATGTTCAATAATAAAACATCTTTAGTGTTTCCTTCTCCAAAAGCTGGTGGTTACCTGTATTACTGATTCCCTGAGAAATACAAGTGGTTTCGAAAAAGTGTCAACAATTAAGTTGGTGAGTTCATAAGTGTTTTGCATTGAAAAGTATGTCCTTTTTGATAGTGAATCGATGAACGAGGTTTTCAGAAAATCCAATATTTTCTATAAATGATTTGAAAAGTTTCCCGTGTTAGAGTGCATTAGTGTTTTCCATGCTTGAATAATAGTTATAAAATTTGTATTAACAAGAAAATGGAAAACTGAAATGCATGTATGAGTCTCGTAAATCTAACTTGTTTTTATACTTTTATGTGAGTTTTATAACCATGCTATTGACAATGATGGCCTGTAACAACGTTCTTCAGGCGTTGGAACTGTTATGACATTTGTCACCCCAGGCCTGCCGGCCTAGCTGTAGCTAACAGCTTAGGTGTGGGATTGTCAATCCCGTATAGATCTATACACAAGTATCACGCTCCCCCTACAAGGGATTATGATATATAATACAGGACTTAATAATGCATACTCGAACGTACGTGAAGCTGTCTCACATTACTAGGTATAAACAGATTTACGATGATAAAAGACTTTACTTCATTTGAAAGTATTTCATTTGTCAAGATGTATACGTAAAGTGTATGAATAACTTGTTAGCTATGTTCATTATAGCTTCTCAAAAGTATGTTTTCATTTAGTAAGAATAACTTGGTGATATAATAGCCCTCTAAGCATAAAGATGTTTATAAAAACGATACTTCGACTCATAATGTACTTGTATTTCCCCCCTAAAACATGAAAAGAATTGAAAAGTAGGGGTATGAACTCACTCGTTAAGTTTGAAGAGAGAGGCTAGGTTTGAGTAGAACTTCGATCGCGGATGGTTGCGTCGTCGGGCTCTTCGGGGGTCTCTGCAGCGTAAATTTTTCGTCGGGGGCTCGAGTGTGGAAACCAAGGTAAGAAAAGGGTCTCTGGAGCTGGGAAAATGGCTAAGAAATGGTGAAGGTGTGCCTAAACTCGAAGCTTATGCCTTCTATTTATAGGGCTGGAAAACCCCGTACGCGGCGCGTACTTCCGGAGTACGCGGGGCGTAAAGTGGCGTCATGGCTTACGACTCGGGTCTAGCTAGCGTAGCTTGGGCGGGTCCATGGGACTACTGGGTCTAGCCGAGCGTAGCTTGGGTGGGTCGATGAGACTCGACTCTGGGTCTAGTACGCGGGGCGTACTCCCAGAGTACGCGGGGTGTAATCCCTGCTTCCGACTTCTAAATTCCGTAACTTTTGCGTACGAGCTCCGTTTTTCGCGTTCTTTATATCCACGCGTAGGTGAGATTATGCTCTACAACTTTCCTTTAGACTCCGTCGGCTAGTTTTGACTTGATTTTTAAATGATATATTTTTAATAGGCCGGGCCTCCTAAAGTTCGTTAAAAATTCATAGGTTCTTTATTCGACGTCGGTTTTCGTTTGTCTTTTTATTGTTTTGTTACCACTGAGGAGATCTTCAATTCCGTTTAGGTGGCGATAGCTAAATAACACTCGATCTTCGGTCTGAGTCTTTAATCCTCTACTACTGTTACGAAACTTTGAAAATCCGTAACTTCTTCATACGAGGTCCAATTTGGGCGATCTTTTTATGTACGCTCACCTTTCAACGAGATCTACGACTTTGGTTTAGATACTTAAGGCTAAAATGTACTTTATTGAGATTCTACTTTTTATGTCAAATAATGTTTTAACGTCGTGTCGTAAATATACGAGTGGTTATAATTTCTTCAATATAACCCGGTTTTGAGCGTTCTTTATGTTCTTGGAAACCTTGGCATGATATCTAATATTTGATGTATCCCAAATTAGATACTTGAACACTTTATTTTCGAGGTTAATTTCGTTGCTTTTTAGCTTTCGAGTGTTTACAATGCTTTTTGGGAAAAATAGGGTTGTCACATATGCAAAGCCAACTTTAGCTGGAGTGGGCACAGAATATGTCAACACGATAGGTTATAAACCTCAAGTCGTGTGCTAGTGAAGAACTTCAGGTTCTATTCTTGATTAGTTCTTAAGACTTTCAAGACCTTTAAGACTCCCACTGTCCTCTTGACCTATATGACTCCCTTGTCAAATATCCAAGAGATAGTGTGGATTCTAATCAAGACAAACACTTCACACAATTGGTCTTAGTTGGTCTTTGTATTATCCAAAACATCACAACTTACCAATTTCAAATGTACAAGAGTAGAAAACTTTTACTCTTACATTTGACAAGTGTTTTAAACCTTCTTTAAGACATGTCACTCAAGTTACAATCTTGGAGTATGACTCTAAGACTTGTATTGGAATGAAGTATGACTCATCTTCTTGATTTAAGCATTTCAACAAATCAAGTTCCTCTTCTTAGTCATAAGAATGCACTAAGACTTCCTTTGAGAAATAATTTTGATATGGTTTCTTAATAATTAAGATGATCACAAAACTGATACTAAAGTACTCTCCCATCTTTTCAGATTTGAGAAACTTTTATCCTTCTGCCTAATTTGATTCTTCTTATTCGCTCTGCCTTACATTGGAACCTTTTCCAATGTCTCAGAGTTACACTTAAGCTTGTAAGTATAATCATATTTACTGAACTTAAGTAAATCATGACGAATAGTCTTATCAAACTTTTGTGGTGGACTTAATCAGTGCTCAAGAATGTGTACTCGATCCTTTAGTCCTTTACTTGACTCACACATCCATGTGAACAAGTAATTAGTCTTAATTTTTCCAAAACTTGAAAGTTCTCATTCATCATGCTATACAACTTGCATGATTCCAAGTTCCGGTCCAATTGAAATTTGGTTGATGAGAATCTTTCCTTATTTGGTAAATTTAGACATTACCACAAATGAAAGAATCAATTTCATATTTCCACTCTTGTTGTTAATGGAATCTTATAAGCAACAATTTTTCCTCAAATGGCATTGTAAGGATATTTTAAAATAAATAAAATCTAAAATTTTCTTTTATTTTAAAACTTTGTGGAAAAACTTATCCTTACAATCCATATGAAAACTTGTTGTTATCTATTCCTAAGCAATATCTCATAACTCCTAAGAAGTAGCTCAAGAATCCGATCTTCAAACTATGCGATAGAAATCCATCTACGCCATCAGATTCAGCATATTCTTTCTTTAAGTTTCTTCACCTTTCTTTGATTCTTAAAACATCACCATGTGACCCAGTCACATCATGTATCAAGAATCTAATAATAGAAACTTAACAGAGTTAGATAGTGGACTTTACCTGAAGTAGAGTCAAACTTGTTGACTTTAACATCCTTAGGTAAATTTGGCAGCATCGTGACCAATGCCCCTTCCTTTGGCAATATAAACATATGGACCCTTTGATAATGGTACACGGGACTATCACAGACTTAGCTTTTCTCTTTACCATTTGGTCAACCGAGTTGACTATGGCCGATCCCTTTCCATTGGGAAGAGATGCTTTCCGGGATTTCCTGTGTCACTATTGTCAATATCCATCAAGTTTTAAGAAAGTTGATCTTAACAAATAGATAAGATCATTAAGGGTCCTGTCATAGTCTGTTTCATAGGTGTCCCAAAGGAACTCACTATGTGACTTAGAAAGTGATTGAACCACCGACTTTCTGAAGACTTTGACACCCAACTCTCCCGGCTTGTCAATATGTGACTACATTTCCAAGACGTGATCACACCTAGACCTTGCCTTGCCAATAGGGATTGAGTGACCTTAAACTTTTCAAGAACTTGTGGGTTAGGGAGATTAGTTGGAGAAGGAGAAAGAAGTATGATTTCCAAGGGACATCATCTTCATTTAGGAAACCTTGTTTCAAGAGATTTGGGAAGATCATAGGTGCCTAAACCAGACAACTTTTGGGAGATATTCAAGATAGTTGATTTAAAGTCCTTAATATGACACCCAATATGAAATATTAAGGCTAGGACCCAACAAACTATTTTATAACTTAGAAGAGGTATGTCGTAATCCAAGCTATAAAATATTTGAAGGTAGGTGAATGACGATTCACCAATTTCCACCAAGATAAACGAAATGTATTATTAGGTTTTAATTGGTTTTGAAACTCCTAGATCTTTGAGATTCATTGAACTGTTCAAAGGCATGTTTCAATCTCGAGTGTGCCCTTCAGGTTTTGTGACTGGGATGTCGAGGATCACAAAACAAGGTGTGAAGTAACCATGCAAATTACTTGGTACCCTTAAGTGTTTACCCCTCAATCGATGTGCCGGTTAACCACACACGCCCCATCGATACTATGATAAACATTAAGTCACCCTTTACCTACCTTGTTAAGTCCAAGTTAGTGTGCCAGTTAACCACACACGCTCCACTAACGACTTAGACAAAGTGTAAAGTGTAATTTCATGGGTTAGCACCTTATTCACATTTTTCCTAAGTAACTAAGATTGGGTATTATTAAGAGTTTAGTTACTTAGTATTGTCATTAATACTTTTAATGAAGGGAGAATTCTATTCCAGTCAAACCCGTTCGGCTAACGACCCTCCACCAGTCAAGCAAGCGGTGGGTGAGAGTGGACACCCATTAAGTTGCCATTTTATAGGTAACAACCTTATACCCACCTTATAGACCGGCTTCGTGAATGAGGCATACTAGCGGTAAGACTGACTTTACTCTTATACATATATATATATATATATATATATATATATATATATATATATATATATATATATATATATATATGTATATATATTATTAACTTATAATATTATAAAGTATAAGGGTTGAATTTTAACTTTTAAAATTCTAAGGGGTAACTTGGAATTAAAGTATTCATAAGTGAAAACTTTTCAAATTCCAAAACTTGAGGGCAAGTTTTGAAACTATTCAAAACTAATTAATTCCATAACTTATGTGTTTAAAGTAGTTTTAATCCAAAAACTCTTCAAGTTCCATAACTTGAGGACAAGTTATGGAAGACTTTAAACTAATAAAAGAACTAACTTTTTCTTTATTTTATATCTTATGGATTTAATTATGGTTACATATTTTCCTTTTAATGAAGTGACTCTTGACCTTCCATAACTTGAGGACAAGTTATGGAGTCATAAAAATTATTCAATGACACAAGACTCTTCATTTTGTAACCATTGCCAACTCTTATGAATTTTATGAGTCTTTAATGTGACTCTTCATGTAACTTGAGGACAAGTTACACAAACACATTTTATACTCAACTCTTAGATTAAAATGGATTGAAAACAACTATTTCAATTAACTTTTCTATTAATCTAAGCAACTCATATGTACAAGATAAATCAAATCAAACTTTTTCATGTAATTAGTCTAAACCTTAAACTAATACAAAACATGAATCTATTGACAATTATCTTTGAAAATGGATTAGCATGAACATTACCACGTCAAGAAACAAGTTTATAAGTTCAAAAACAACTTAGGGTAATGTTCCTAGTCCATTTCTAGCCAAAAAACTCGAAAATATGTTGTCTGGGGGTCTAACTCGTCGAGTGCATGAACCAACTCGGCGAGTTGGATCGAATTGATCACATTTTAGGCATGGACTCGCCGAGTCCTCTGATGGACTCGCCGAGTCTGATGATTTACACTATACAAGTATGGATGATTTACACAATCAACCCATATATTTAATTAGTCTTCTTTTGATCACTTAATTAATCCTAGATTAATTATTGATCAATACTAATTAAATAATCTTATTATTCTTATTATTAATATACTAGAACTTATAATATATTAATAACCATAAGTGTCTTATTTCTCTCATTATAGTCTATCCAAGTGCATGATGGTATGCAACCTAAATGGACCATGCCGGGTCGGGTCAAGTCTTACCAATTATAGTTATGGACATAGACATTAATCCAACATAAGGTTCCTTCACCAATTACTTCTTGAATTTCTTCAAGATCAATTTGCCTCCCACTGTCTCCTTGGCTCATAAATTCTCTCTCACGAAAGACCCCTCTTCTTGCTACAAAGACCACATTCTCACTGGGTCTGTAGAAGAGGTAACCGAAGGATTTCTGTGGGTAGCCGATGAAAATACACCTTTCACTTCAGGGTTCGAGCTTATCATGAGTCTCACGCCTCACGAAAGCCTCACAGCCCCAAATCTTGACGTGGTTCAAATTGGGAACCTTCCCAGTCCACATCTCATGAGGTGTTTTGGTAACTTTCTTTGTAATGACTAGATTAAGGATATGGGCGGCAGTCTCTAAGGCATACCCCCAAAAAGAGATTGGAAGCGAAACTCGACTCATCATAGAGCGAACCATGTCCAGCAAGGTTCGATTACGCCTCTCGACTACACCATTCAGTTGTGGTGTCCTGGGAGGAGTCAATTGTGAGACAATCCCACACTCCTTAAGATAGTCAAGGAACTCGGTACTAAGATACTCACCACCTCGATCGGATCGAAGCATCTTAATGTTCTTGCCCAATGGATTTTCTACTTCCTGTTTGAATTCCTTAAACCTTTCAAAGGTTTCTGACTTATGTTTGATTAAGTAGACATACCCATATCTACTAAAATCATCAATAAAAGTCACATAATACCGATTAGCATCCCTTGTGGCGGTTTTGAAAGGCCCACATACATCAGTATGTATTAGGTCCAACAAACCCTCACCCCTTTCACAAGTTCCAGTGAAGGGTGATTTTGTCATCTTTCTAAGTAGACAAGATTCACAACTATCATCCGATTTAAGGTCAAATGACTCCACGACTCCACTCTTTTGGAGTTGGCCTATGCGTTTTTTGTTTACATGTCCAAGACGACAATGCCACAATGATGCTTTATCTAGGCTAGTAGAAGAATCAATATACAACACATTATTTCCTAAGTTGTCTACAATCGACACAGTTTCATACACACCATCACAATGTAACGCTTTAAAATAAAACACATTTTTAAAGAAAGCATTAATACCACCACATTCATTATCAAACGAAAAGGTAAAACCTTGTTTGTACAAAGCATGAAAAGAACATATGTGAATACCACATCTTGTATCAAGCACCCAAGAGTTAGAATATAATGAGTAATTAGACAATATAGTGTAAATACCTGCATGGGTGGGTTTCACTTTCCCGTCCTTTAGATCCTGCAAGTACTTAGGGCAGTTTCGCTTCCAGTGTGCCTTTTCATGGCAATAGAAACATTCAGCATCCTTGGGAATAGCAGAAGGAGTGACAGAACCGCTCTTGGTCTTCGATGAGGAGCCTTCAAGAGACTTTCCCTTGGTACCCTTCGAAGGGTGCTTCCTCTTTTTCCCTTTGCCTTGCTCGATAGCCAAAACAGGGGTAGATGTTGGAGTAGGAGTAGTAGAGGTAACAACCGCCTTGCCCTTAAGACCGGTTTCTGCGGTCTTCAAGAGTCCTTGAAGCTTGCTGAGGGTAACTTCCTCCTTGTTCATATGATATGTCATACGAAAATGGTCATAACAAGAAGGTAAGGAGTGCAAAATGATGTCAATTTCCAACTCCTCAGGGATGTTCACATTCAGCTTCAGCAAACGGTCCACATACCTTTGCATCTTTTGCATGTGAGCCGTGACGGAATCACCGTCCTTCATGTGGGTAGTTATTATGGAGGAGATTATTTCATACCGCTCCTGATGAGCACTCTGATGGTACCTTTCCATCAGGTCTTGGTGCATCTCAAAAGGGTAGTAATCTTCATATGGCTTTTGGAGCTCGGCTGTCATCGTGGCCATCATGATACATGCCACCTTAGTAGCATCTCTCTCATGTGTCATGAATTCAGCGATCTCCTCAGAGTAGCAGTAGACTCATCAAGCTCTTTTAACTCCTTATCGAGGACATATTCCTTGTCCTCATAACGAGTAACCATCCTGATGTTCCTAATCCAATCCATGAAGTTGGAACCATCAAAGATGACCGTGCCACAGAGATTCATGAGAGAGAAAGAACCAGTTGGGTTAGAGCTTGAAGCATTAGTGTTGGAAGACATCTGAAGGAAGAAAGCAAGTTTAGATTAGATATATAGAATCCTTAATAAGACACCCAAATGTAATATTAAGGCTAGGACCCAATCACAATATATTATACTTAGAAGAGGGATGTCGTAATCTAAGTAATAATATATTTGAAAGGTAGGTGAATGACGATTCACCAATTTCCACCTTGAAAAACAAAATGAATTATTAGGTTTTAATTGGATTTGAAATTCCTAGATTCTATTGAGATTCATTGAACTTTTCAATGGCATGTTTCAATCTCGATTGTGCCCTTCAAGTTTTGTGACTGGGATGCCGAGGATCACAAAACAAGGTGTGAATAACCATGCTAATTCACTTGGTACCCTTAATATTATCACCTAATCAATGTGTATGTTAACCACACACGCTACATTGATCTATGAAAAACATTAAGTCACCCTTCGTGATCCTTACTAGTCCAAGTTAGTGTGCCAGTTAACCACACACGCTCCACCAACGACTTCGTAAGGTACAAAGTGTGAATTCCATGGACTAGCACCATGTTCAAATTTTTCCTAAAATAACGAATATTGGGAATTAAAAAGGTTTAGTTACTTTATAATAATCATTATACTTTTAATGAGGATTTAAAGTCATTGTCCTATCCGTTCGGCTAACGACCCTCCACCAGTCAAGCAAGCGGTGGGTGAGAGTGGACACCCATTAAGTCGCCATTTTATAGGCAACAACCTTATACCCACCTTATAGACCGACTTCGTGAATGAGGCCTACTAACAGTAGAACGACTTATTCTTATACATATATATAATAATTAACCATTAATGTTATAAATAGTATAAGGGTTGAATTTTAACTATTAAAACTCTAAGGGTTGGAATTAAAGTTTATTAAAGTGTGTGAAACTTTACAAATTCCAAAACATGAGGACAAGTTTTGTAACTATCCAAAACTTTTCATTTCATAACTTATGAATTAAAGGTTCATAAAAATGAAGACTCTTCACTTTCATGTAACTTATGTGTTTAAATGTGTGTGTTAAAGAAAGTGACCTTTGGATATCCATAACTTGAGGACAAATTATGGACTCCATTAAAACACATAAATGATCAAGAATTAATTCTACACAATTTAGCAAATAATTCCTATCATCTTCTAAATTCATAAGAACATGAACATGATCATCAAAATTTCAAGAATTATATGAACACATAAAATCATGGAATTTTGATATATGTTATTGTAAATGGATTAGAACAACCATTACACCAACTAAAACAAGTTTTAAAACACCAAAACAGTTTAGGTTAATGTTTCTAGTCCATTTCCAGCAGCAAAAGTCGAAAATCTGCACTCTGTCGCTCCTACTCGTCTAGTGCATGAACCTACTCGGCGAGTAGGTTGAAGATACACATGGACTCGGCGAGTTCATCAGTCAGACAGCAAGTTTTTTGACTTTTTCAACTATTTTGCATCAAGTATCAAACAAGCAAGCCTAGGCTTTGATACCACTATTGGGTTTTGAGCAATCTAACACTTCCTAAGTGTGCATGCAACCCTGATAAACCTTGGATCTATGTTTGTCTAAATACATGCAAAATAATAATTTTCCAAGGTTTATAACCTATCTAACATGGCATGGGGAACATTTCAACATATAAAGTTAGAAGAGATTACATACCTTTTTGATGAGTTTGGTTCTTGAGGAGTTTGAGGGCCAAGCACCAATAGTGTGAATGCCTCAAATGGAATCACAAAACACCACAAACTCTTGGAAAACTTTGAGAGAGTATACACACTTTGTATTTTTCGGCCACACACAAGCACACACACACACTAGTTCACTAGTTGCCATTTGATGCACCATAAGCATGCTTATATAGTGTATATGGTTAGGGTGAAACCCTAATAACCCATGACCTTTCCTTTTCCAAGGATCCATGGGTTAAAAGCTCCATGGATCATCCATGGACTTCCATCAAAGCCTAGCCCATTAACAAATGAGTGTTAGCCCACGCCATATAAAACCAATAGCCCATAATCTAATTAGTCTTCCTTTTAATCTCTAAATTAATTCATAATTAATTGAAGACTAATACTAATTAAATAACACACTTTGTATTTTTCGGCCACACACAAGCACACACACACACTAGTTCACTAGTTGCCATTTGATGCACCATAAGCATGCTTATATAGTGTATATGGTTAGGGTGAAACCCTAATAACCCATGACCTTTCCTTTTCCAAGGATCCATGGGTTAAAAGCTCCATGGATCATCCATGGACTTCCATCAAAGCCTAGCCCATTAACAAATGAGTGTTAGCCCACGCCATATAAAACCAATAGCCCATAATCTAATTAGTCTTCCTTTTAATCTCTAAATTAATTCATAATTAATTGAAGACTAATACTAATTAAATAACACAACTTCATATTAATATATTATAACTTATAATATATTAATAAACATATGTGTATAACTCTCATAAAATTATCCATAAATAGTTTGGATGAGATGCAACCCAAATGGACCATGCCGGTCGGGTCAAGTATATACCAAATAAGTTACGGACTTAGACACCTTATCCAACAGTTCATACGTGCCAGTTAGATTACTAGTAAACTACCATAGGGGTAGTTTAGGAAGATACTAGAACTACTACTAGAACGCGATATCATACTATGAGTCAGTTCATTCATGAGTCAGTACTTACTACTAGAAGAACATATACAACTATACTAGAGAAGAAAATATACAACTATACTAGAGAAGAGCATATCCGACTATACTAGAGAAGAACATACACAACTATACTAGAGAAGAACATACACAACTATACTAGAGAAGAACATATACAACTATACTAGAGAAGAACACATACAATTATACTAGAAAGAGAACATATACAATGATACAAGAACGATTACATTACTATACTTGCTTGATAGAGAGAGAACACACATTACAGCTAGCACACGTAGAACATTACAGTACAATACTATACTATTACATGATCAGACTTACATAAGTACAATTGCATGATCACACTTACATGAGTACGCTTACATATACATAGAATAGACGTCACTAGGTGCTATTCTTGGATAAGGTGTCTAAGTCCATAACTATTTCGGGCTTGTACTTGACCCGACCCGGCATGGTCCATTTGGGTTGCATGGCACCATGCAATTGGATAGACTAATGAGAGAAATAACACTTGGAGATTATTAATATATTATAAGTTCTAATATATTAATAATATTATTTAATTAGTTGATCAAAGAATTAATTTGGAATTAATTAAGTGATCAAAGGATAACTAATTAAATATATGGGTTGGTTATGTAAATCATCCATATCTTGTATAGTGGGCTAAAAGGCTCCATGGATTATCAAGTTGGGTTCTACCCATAGGATGCTCCATGGATCCTCCATGGGAGTTACAAACCCATGGGTCATGGAAATGAAGAGTCATGACACATTAGGGTTTACATGGTGTAACCCTAGATGTGCCAACACTATATAAGAGTCCCATTCTCCACAAAATTGGCTAGACAAGTGCAACACAAGTTGAACACTAAGAAACTAGAGGGCTTGGCCGATTTTGAGAAGTGTGTGTTATCTCAAGAGTCTTTCCAAGAGCATTTGGTGTTGTGTGAAGCATTTGAGGCATCACACTTGGGGTGCTAGGCTCACAAGGTTTCAAGGAACACAATCAACAACAAGGTAAGTTATTCTATCTATGATTCAAGTTAAAATTGTTCCCCATGTATGCTAGATAGGAATATAACCTTGGAATTCAACTTTGCATGATAATTAGACAAACATAGATCCAAGGTTATTAGGGTTGCATGTACACTTAGGAAGTGTTAGAATGCTCAAAACCCATCAGTGGTATCAGAGCCTAGGCTTGTTTGTTTGTTATTTGTGCTTAAAAGTTGAAGAAAGTCGAAAATTCTGCTGTCTGACTGATGGACTCGGCGAGTCCATGGGGAGGACTCGTCGAGTTCATGTGTATCTTCAACCTACTCGGCGAGTAGGTTTATGCACTCGGCGAGTAGGGTCGACAGAGTGCAGAATTTCGACTTGAGTTGCTGGAAATGGATTAGAATCATTACCCTAAAATGTTTTGGTACTTGAAAACTTGTTTTAGAAGGTGTAATGTCTTTTCTAACTCATTTACAACAACTAGTTATCAAAATTACAAAGATTAAATGTGATTTTGATTCTTGAAAGTGTTCATATTCATATTCTTGTTCTTATGATGTTTAGATGATCATAGGAATTATTTGTAACCTATGTGGTAGATTAATTCATGATCATAATGTGTTTTAATGGAGTCCATAACTTGTCCTCAAGTTATGGAAAACCAAAAGTCTCTTGGATTAAAAACCATTAAAAGAACACAAGAGTTAGGAAAAATGAAAAGTCCTCATTTTATTACTCTATTAAACTCATAAGTTACAAGAAATGAAAAGTTTTGAAAGTTTACAAAACTTGCCTCAAGTTTTGGAACAAGTAAAGTTAAGTTAAAACTTTAGTTCCAACCCCTAGAATTTTAAAAGTTAAAATTCAACCCTTATACCTATATTATTATGATTTAATAATTATATATATATGTATAAGAACAAAGTCGTCTTACCGCTAGTACGCCTCATTCACGAAGCCGGTCTATAAGGTGGGTATAAGGTTGTTGCCTATAAAATGGTGACTTAATGGGTGTCCACTCTCACCCACCGCTTGCTTGATCGATGGAGGGTCGTTAGCCGAACGGGTAAGACAAGGACTTATTAATTCTCATTCAAAGTATGATGAATATTATAAAGTAACTAAATGTTTTATTAAATTCCCAATCTTAGTTACTTTAGGAAAAATGTGAATAAGGTGCTATTCCATGAAATTACACTTTACACTTTGATTAAGTCGTTGGTGGAGCGTGTGTGGTTAACCGGCACACTAACTTGGACTTAACAAGGTAGGTAAAGGGTGACTTAGGGTTTATTATAGTATCGATGGAGCGTGTGTGGTTAACCGGCACATCGATTGAGTGATAAACTTTAAGGGTACCAAGTGATTTGCATGGTTACTTCACACCTCGTTTTGTGATCCTCTGTATCCCAGTCACAAAACTTGGAGGGCACACTCGAGATTGAAACATGCCTTTGAAAAGTTCATTGAATCTCAAAGAATCTAGGAATTTCTAAGAACCATTCAAAAACCTAATACTAAAATATTGCGGTTTTCGTGGTGGAAATTGTTGAATCGTCATTCACCTACCCTTATGACATGCACCAAGATTTGATGGAAAGATACCATCAAAGTGCAAGACAAGAGAGGTATGAAATCATCTGCTCCATGATAACAACCATGATGAAGGACTGGGAATCCGTCACGACCCACATGCAGAAAATGCAAAGGTATGTGGATCGTTTGCTGAAGCTTAATGTGAACTTCCCGGAGGATCTTGCAATAGATATTATTTTGCATTCCTTACCATCGTGCTATGATCAATTCCGCATGACATATCACATGAATAAGGAAGAAGTCACCCTCAGCAAACTTCAGGGACTTCTCAAGACTGCAGAATCAGGTCTTAAGGGGAAGTCGGTTGCTATCACTCCTACTCAAAACTCTACTCCGGTTTTGGCAATCGGGAAGAATCGATGGAGGAAGAGAAAGAGATCTTCGAAGGGTACCAAGGCTCGGACCCTTGATGGCTCTTCTTCAAGTGGAACCAAGAAAGGTTTCATTACTCCTTCTTCTGAACCAAAAGAGGTTGAATGCTTCTATTGCCATGAAAAAGCTCATTGGAAGCGGAACTGCCCAAAATACCAGCAAGATGTGAAGGATGGGAAAGTTAAACCCAACCATGTAGGTATTTACACTATCATTTCTAATAACTCACCCCATTCTACTTCTTGGGTCCTTGATACCGGTTGTGGTATTCATATTTGTTGTGACTTGCAGGGACTAAGAAGAAGTGAGGATGTGGAGCAAGGAAGGATAAACTTGATCATGGGGAATAGGAAAGCTATACCTGTTACCAAGATTGGAGTTTATACTTTATCGCTAAGTAGTGGGTTTAGTTTAGATCTGAATAAGTGTTGTTATTCGCCAGGAATGGCAAGAAATATTATTTCCTTCCATGCTTTGTACAAACAAGGGTTTACCTTTTCATTTAATAATGAAGTTGGTTCTATTGATGCTTTCGTTAATAATATTCTTTATTTTAAAGCATTACCTTGTGATGGTGTGTATGAAGCTGTATCTGTTGTTGACAACTTAGGAAATAATGTTTTGTGTATTGATTCTACTAATAATAACTTGGATAAAGCATCATTATGGCATTGTCGTCTTGGACATATAAGCAAGAAGCGCATAGGCCAACTCCAAAAGGATGGAGTCTTGGAGTCGTTTGACCTAAAGTCAGATGATAGTTGCGAATCATGCTTACTTGGAAAAATGACAAAGTCACCCTTCACAGGTTCGTGTGAGAGGGGTGAAGGTTTGTTGGACCTTATACACACGGATGTGTGTGGACCATTCAAACATGCCACAAGGGATGCTAATCGTTATTATTTGACTTTTACTGATGATTATAGTAGATATAGATATGTCTACTTGATCAAGCATAACTCAGAGACTTTCGAGAAGTTTAATGAATTTAAACAGGAAGTCGAGAATCAATTGGGCAGGAACATTAAGATGCTTCGATTCGATCGTGGTGGTGAGTATCTTAGTTCAGAGTTCCTCGACTATCTAAGGGAATGTGGGATAGTCTCACAATTGACACCTCCCAGGACACCACAGTTGAATGGTGTGGCTGAGAGGCGTAATCGAACCTTGCTAGATATGGTTCGTTCCATGATGAGTCGAGCTACGCTACCAATCTCATTCTGGGGGTATGCCTTAGAGACTGCCGCCCATATTCTTAATCTAGTCCCTACAAAGAAAGTTGCCAAAACTCCTCACGAGATGTGGACTGGTAAAGTACCTAAACTAGACCACATCAAGATTTGGGGTTGCGAGGCTTTCGTGAGACGCGAGACTCATGATAAGCTCGAACCTCGAAGCGAGAGGTGTATCTTCATCGGTTACCCACAGCGATCCTTTGGTTACCTCTTCTACAGACCTAGTGACAATGTGGTCTTTGTAGCAAGAAGAGGAGTCTTTCGAGAGAGAGAATTTATAAGCCAAGGAGACAGTGGGAGGAAAATTGATCTTGAAGAAATTCAAGAGTCAAGCGGTGAAGGAACTTCAAACTCTAGCCCTCAACTTGAGGAGGAAACTCCTGTTGAGCCAATTGACAAATATGTACCTCTGAGACGTTCCACGAGAGTTAGGAGTGCACCTGAGCATTACTATGGATTCCATATTACTGCAGAAGGTGAGACACTTATTAGTGATGAAACACTAGTAAGTCAAGATGACCCTAACAGCTACGAGGAAGCCATGGCAGGCCCCGAGTCTGCTAAATGGAAAGAGGCTATGGATAGTGAGATACAATCCATGTATGACAATCAATTTTGGAACTTGGTTGAAAATGTACCAGGTCGTAAGACAGTAGGGTGCAAATGGGTCTTCAAGAAGAAGACCGACATGGATGGTAAAGTACACACTTATAAGGCTAGACTGGTTGCAAAGGGCTTCTCTCAAATTCCTGGAGTGGACTATGATGAGACCTTTTCTCCGGTAGCCAAGATTAAGTCTATTCGGGTATTGTTAGCCATAGCTGCATTTCATGATTATGAAATATGGCAAATGGATGTCAAAACCGCTTTCCTTAATGGAAAGTTGGCTGAAGATGTTTACATGAGTCAGCCAAAGGGTTTTGTCAGCAACGAGTACCCTAATAGAGTGTGTAAGCTTGAGAAATCCATTTATGGATTGAAGCAAGCACCTCGCAGATGGAATCTTTGCTTTGATGAAAAGGTCAAGGAATTTGGCTTTTCTAGGAGTGAAGATGAATCTTGTGTGTATGTCAAGGCTAGTGGGAGTATAGTTAGCTTTTTGGTATTGTATGTGGATGACATACTACTCATAGGAAATGACATTCCAACCCTGCAGGAAGTAAAGTCCTGGCTTGGGAAGTGTTTCGCTATGAAGGACCTTGGTGAAGCTGCCTATATTCTAGGGATAAGAATCTTGAGAGATCGGAGTAAAAGAATAATTGGACTTAGTCAGAGTACCTACTTGGATAAGGTGCTGAAGAGATTCAGCATGCAGGATTCCAAGAAAGGAGAGTTACCCATCCAGAGTAACACCAGATTGAGTAAGACACAAAGCCCTAGCACTGAGGCTGAGATAGCAGAAATGAGTCGAACACCTTACGCTTCAGCTGTAGGATCGATCATGTATGCTATGACGTGTACTCAACCCGATGTAGCTTTTGCCTTGAGCATGGTTAGCAGGTATCAGGCGAACCCTGGCAAGGCACACTGGACTGCGGTAAAGAATATCCTCAAGTACCTACGAAGGACTAAGGACTGGGTCCTTACCCTCGGTGGGAGTGATGACTTGAGAAGTTGTTGGGTATAGTGATGCTAGCTTCCAGACTGATAGGGATAATTTCCGCTCTCAGTCGGGCTGGGTCTTTACCCTAAACGGAGGAGCAATTTCTTGGAAGAGTTCCAAGCAAGAGACAGTGGCAGATTCTACTTGTGAATCAGAGTATATTGCAGCTAGTGAAGCAGCAAAGGAGGCGATATGGCTGAAGAACTTCGTTGGAGACCTTGGAGTTGTACCAGCTATTAAAGAGCCAATGGAAATTTTCTGTGATAGTGAAAGTGTTGTTGCCTTAGCCAAGGAACCAAGGGATCACGGGAAATCCAGACACATCGACAGAAAATACCATTTCATCAGACATCGGATCGAAGAAGGACTCCTCGTGGCAAAGAGGGTATCATCGGATGAGAACCCAGCAGATCCCCTCACGAAGGGACTGAGTAGGGTTAAGCATCTTCAGCATGCTCGGAGCATAGGGCTGAAGGATGATATAAGTTTTAGTAGTTAGATAACCTAGAAATTTGTAAAGTGTAATTGACATTTGATGATGAATAAAAGGTGTTTTATTTATGAGTAAAGTGTTGCTATCTCTTGTCAATCGTTTACTATATTTCTTTTGCATGTTTTGACTTCCAGAATAATTTTGTTTGGTATAACATATTATTCAAACCTCCACAGTCGGTCATATGTTGGAAGTAGATATGAATCAAGACTGTCATGTTTGGTTGTAGAGGTCTTGGACAAGGCTACAACAATCATGAGTGCTCATAAGTTCTGAGCATTGGACTCAACCCACGCTCACTGGAATCACTTCATGGAATTTTATCTCGAGTGATCATGAGACGGTAATATCATATAAGTCTTCAAACCTAGAGATATGATTTGTTACTTACAAGTTGGTTATGCATTGACTGTACGAAACCGCATTGGTAACTCGATGTTATAAAACGTACTTTTGTGTGTAATTCA
Source organism: Lactuca sativa (assembly GCF_002870075.4). NCBI lineage: Eukaryota > Viridiplantae > Streptophyta > Magnoliopsida > Asterales > Asteraceae > Lactuca > Lactuca sativa. Next base: position 220,082,894 of record NC_056623.2, on the reverse strand, counting down.
ATAAGTGGTAGAACAAACATATGAGTCGAAGTTTATCTATTCCTTCTTGGGCCCCTCGATGATTTTGTTTTGACCCATGTACCGGGCCCGGTCAGAACTAAGTTGATGTGTTCAATTAAGTTCTATGTCAAACAAATCGGAAATCGGGAAACAAATGTTGGACAATAAGCAAGACATGTTCCATGTATTTGTCCGGCTGATATCTAGAACAGAGGATTATATGATCACTTATCTTAAATGGCGTATCATCATCTTCTCAGTTCCGAGAGACCTTGAAAGAGCTATGATTGCCGGTCGGTTCCTGAAGTACTAGAGATATAGTTATTAGACTTATCCAAGTGGGAGACTGTTGGATAAGGTGTCTAAGTCCATAACTATTTCGGGCTTGTACTTGACCCGACCCGGCATGGTCCATTTGGGTTGCATGGCACCATGCAATTGGATAGACTAAATGAGAGAAATAACACTTGGAGATTATTAATATATTATAAGTTCTAATATATTAATAATATTATTTAATTAGTTGATCAAAGAATTAATTTGGAATTAATTAAGTGATCAAAGGATAACTAATTAAATATATGGGTTGGTTATGTAAATCATCCATATCTTGTATAGTGGGCTAAAAGGCTCCATGGATTATCAAGTTGGGTTCTACCCATAGGATGCTCCATGGATCCTCCATGGGAGTTACAAACCCATGGGTCATGGAAATGAAGAGTCATGACACATTAGGGTTTACATGGTGTAACCCTAGATGTGCCAACACTATATAAGAGTCCCATTCTCCACAAAATTGGCTAGACAAGTGCAACACAAGTTGAACACTAAGAAACTAGAGGGATTGGCCGATTTTGAGAAGTGTGTGTTATCTCAAGAGTCTTTCCAAGAGCATTTGGTGTTGTGTGAAGCATTTGAGGCATCACACTTGGGGTGCTAGGCTCACAAGGTTTCAAGGAACACAATCAACAACAAGGTAAGTTATTCTATCTATGATTCAAGTTAAAATTGTTCCCCATGTATGCTAGATAGGAATATAACCTTGGAATTCAACTTTGCATGATAATTAGACAAATATAGATCCAAGGTTATTAGGGTTGCTTGTACACTTAGGAAGTGTTAGAATGCTCAAAACCCATCAGCTATAGCATGGAACCAGTTCAGGATCTAACTATACCTATGAATCACAACACAATTGTGATAGTTATATCGAGTATACATGATCATAGTAATGTGGATGCTCACGGCTTGCAGATATGCAGGGGTCGTGGGTAGGTCCCAAAATCCCTTTGATAGGGGAGCGTACAGCATGGGATCTAGACATCACATTATACCTTATCCCTTAAATAAGGCAGCTGAGTACCGATGTAGTTATTTATTACAAATGCTATAGTACTTACAAGATTATCTTAGACTTATGGTAATTGGTACGGTTGTAGTTCGACACTACAGCATAGTACTATTTTGTTTTCCCATTTACATTCACTTCGTGAACATTCACACGACGCACGGTAATGTAGAAACTATATTTTTGGTTAATGATAGTCATACCTGGGAAAATACATACTCTTACAAGAGACACACGCATAGACACTAGATGCCTTGGTAGAAGGCTACATTCAGAGCAGTTAGGTCTTGGTAGAAGACTACATTGAGAACGGTTAAGTCTTGGTAGAAGACTCCTTTTGTTACTAATAGGAATCATAGGGATTTCTAGGGCTTTTCAAATGATTACAGTGGTTTTACAAACATTTTTACATTTACAGTTCATATACATTTTCAATACTTACAATTCATATACATTTCCTATACTCACAGTTCATAAACTTAGAAAGTCTTACATACAACTTAAGACACTAAAATACTTATGATCTCACCAGCTTCAAAGCTGATACTCACTTTCAAAATTACTTGTATCCTCAGGTCATCATAGACAGGTACCGATGCAAGGAATATGGAAGATGGAGCTCGTTGAAGACTCATCTTTCATTTTGATTTGTGCTTTAGTGTTTATCAAAATTTGACAGAACATACTGTATAATAATTGTATTATTAATGCACTGGATGATGTTGTTGCTTGTTTACTACTTTACATTGTTATGATACTGTACATGACGTCCTCCGCCCCAGAACGTTTCCGCCATTCTTGGTTTTGGGGTGTGACAATACATCTGGGTTTAGTGCCCCCGTATCAAGGAAATGTTCTATCTTCACATCCTGCAACCTTTGACAATGCCAAGAAGTTGGCCCACAGGTTGATTGATCACGAAACTCCTTCCACTCCAGCAACAGCAACCACAGCTGCCACTGCACCACCTAAATCAACTGATAAAAAGAGGAAGCATTGGGATCGGAAGAAAGGCAAGAAAACTCAAACCTCCTCCAAAGACCAACAAATTGTGGTTGTTCATGCTGTTACCACTCCCGCTACCCCTGCACCAGCAAAAACCTATGTTGGGAACCTGCCCAAGTGTCCCAAGTGCCCCTTCGATCACAACGGCCCCTTCCGTGAATTTCACTGCACCAACTGCGGCCGGAAGGGTCATACCGTCCGGTTTTGCAGATCCCAACCCAAACCCATTTCTCAGGTCTACGGTTCGGGAGTGTGCCCGGCCAGCTATGGCTGTGGAGAAGCTGGCCATTTCAAGAAAAACTATCCAAAGGCTGGAAATGCGGGAGGAACAGGAAGACTACTCGCTATTGGCCACAATGAAGCAGTGGCAGACCCCACAGTAGTCACAGGTACGTTCCTTCTCAACAACTCTTATGCTTGTGTCTCATTTGATAGCAGTGCAGAAAGAAGCTTCATAAACCAAAACTTTCAACACCTACTTAAGCAATCTCCACAACCACTAGAAGAAACATACATCGTAGAAATGGCTAACGGAAAGACGGAGAGCTCTAACGAAATCTACTTAGGTTGCACACTCACACTAGATGATCATATTTTCCCAATCGACCTCATACCAGTCTCGATCAAAAGTTTCGATGTCATTGTGGGCATGGACTCGTTGAGTCTCCATCGCGCTGCCATCCTGTGTTTCGACAAAGCAATCCGATTAAATCTATCCAACAATGCAACTCTGATGATCTACTGTGACAACCTGAAATTTCCATTCTGAACAACCCATATCAATCCAATAGAATTTAGAACAGTTACAGTGAAATTCCAGACTTCGAGTATAAGTTTGGCAGTTTTTCAGGATTTACACTTAAGGAAATATTAGGAGAGTGGATGCACTAGGGTTTTGTGCAACACAGTTATTCCAATACTCTAGGATATTAGAGTTCATTCCGGGACTAAAAATACTTTTTGCCAAAAATCTCAGGACTATATATAGAAATCTGAACCAAATAATTCATTAGTTACATTTCCAATTAGAGAAAAGCCAAATTCTCTCTCACGAATCTTCGGGTTTTTATCCCAAATTGTGAGTACTTCGATCTAGTTATATTATATAGCTTAGATTGTGTTTAGAAACATCAAAATCAAGCCAAAACTGTCACAACTAGAAATTTTGTGTCTTGTAATCACTATACTCAAGTAAATGTTGAATCAAAAACTTAAGAGCATGTGTGATACCTATTATTATGACATCAAAAACTTCAATCAAATACATCATACAAATACTACAAATAGTCATCAAGCAATTAGAAATCCTACAAGTTCTTGTTAGGTCCATTTTGGACTAGGACTTCCTTATTGGACTCAATGGACCAATAAGCTTCCAATTTGACTATCATGGGCTCTAATTGGACCCACATTAATTTATTTCAACATTTTGGGCCATATTGGGCCTAGAATGAAATAAATTAAAAGTTTTGAACCATGATTAACCTAAACTAGCCCAACAAAGTGTGAAAATCATATTATATTTCTTTTAGGTCAAGAGTCATCCAACTTAACTTCTATATGGGCTTGAGGGCAATAAAGCCCAAAAACCTTTTTTTTTCCTTTCACATTCTCGGCCCAAGGCCCAAATCCAAGAAGAAAAGAGGAGGGGTTGACTTAATGCATGCCACCTCACTAATATCCCACATATCTCCATGCAACATCTCATACTTCTATGAATACATCAACTCAAGGTCCATTTCTTCTCTCCCTCTCTCACTCTCGGCCGAATCACACACACACACACACACACAATTCTCTCACAACTCTCTCTCAAGAAAACTCCATCTTTCATCAAGATATCAAAAATTATGAGGTTTTCAAGAGGATATTTCCACAAACTCTTCATCTAAGGTAAGGTTATGCTTGGATCTATGACTTAGATTCTTTGTTTTATCAAAAATCTCTTCCTAATCCATGAAAAAATCATGATCTTGCATCCTAGAATCACCTCAAACTCGAGATCTTCAAGAAAAGGGTGCTAAGGCCAAAAATCACTAAGCTTTCTTCCATCTCTTCTTCAAAAACCGAAACCACTCCCTAAGGTGAGCTTCAGACTCCCTATTTTCTGTTTTATAAGTTTTGTGGGGGGGGGGGGGGGGGGGAATACAAGTGAAAGTGTAGATCTATATGTGTTTTGTATGTCTTGTATGATTTCTATGCTTAAATGTGTGTTTTTGTGTGATTTTGATGATGGATCTAGCCATAACCTCCTAAAAATCGAGATATATTTTATGTTAAATGATATTAGCATAACTTATATTATTACATACAAAGTATTCCAAGAAAAATGGCTAAGTGACTTGATAACATCTTCTTTGGGCTAAAAACTCAATTTTTGGACACAAAATGTTAAAAATATAAAGTTAAAGGGCCCAAATTGACATATTACGAATTCTGATGGATGAGAGGAGTCAAAACAGTTTCAATAAAATATTTTCTGAAAATATACTCATTTGGAGGATTAAAAATACAAATTTCAAGCTTAATGGGCTAAAAATGACATTTTCGGCCCAATAGGGCCCAATATGCGAAATTTTCTATTTTGGAGGGCTGAAACTGTGTTTTTCGGTAAAACAGTGGACTATTAGTGTTATAAGTCCTTTTCAAGGGTTAAAAATGCTTTTCATAATTCAAAAGGACCAAAGTTGCAAAAATTTTCCAATTTGGGCCAAAAGTGTAAAAATTGCGAAAAGAGGGGTTATAACCGAGAAAACTGTATTTTCAGGGACTAAAACTGTTTTCAACTAAAAATAGGCTGAAAAATATCAATTTCAGTAAGTTTTGGGGTTAAAATGTCAAGACAAATGGTTTAGGGACTAAACCGGAAATTTATTTATTTAAAGGGTTGAAAAAGTAAATTTACAACACGAAGAGGGGCTGTAACAGAAAAGTTGCAATGTTAATTCAATACATCCGTTGTGAACAAACACTGGCACTACGACTACCGAAAAATTATATTACACAACAACACCAAAAATCGTTATCCAACGAATTGATTCGGTCTCGAATCAATAACAAACCCGAAACTACTAACACGACGATAACTCGACTCATACACGGAAAATTTGGGAAATCATTACACACGTGAGAGTGCACAGACGTCGACGCACCACCTTTGGGCCTAAAAGTGTAAAATCTTGTTTGTTGGGCCTAGCTAGCCCGATGACCTGATCTTTAGGTCCGAAGACTTCAACCTTACGAGTTGTTGGGTCTTACATGATCCAACACAGCGTAAAAGGGACTTTCAATGGCTTTTATACTATTGGTCCCCAAGGGTCCTTTGGTACTGCTAGTAAAGTCGGTTATTCTAATGCGAGTCGGGTCAAGGGCCCTTCGCACTCTTTTTATCCCCAACCGACTAACGGAGTTATCGAGGTCTTCGTGCCCTCTTTCTCTTCGGATGTGGGACTACAAGAAGTCAGGGCGGTTGGATTACATGAATAGTACGGACGACGCCTACGGGATCGTTAGTATAGTTGTAAACTGGTCGTTTGTGTAACGCGTGTTTGTAGCAATTCACCATGGGCAATAATCCGACGTCGCCTGGAATCAATGACTTCACACACCGCGATAGTACAACAACTACATGGAATTCAAAGTGTTAGGAAAACATCGGGTTTTCCTAGGGTTTTTCAATACATACGGTTTCGAAATGTACACAAGTTTAATGAACAATTTTTACAACTATAGAAACAAACAAGCATACTTATGGATCTTCACAAACTTTTTCATAAACTCTTTTCAGAAAATATCGGATTTTCTGGTAGTTTTTCAAAACAATACAAAACGTTGCTTTTCAAATACCGCTTATGAACTCACCAATATTTCATATGTTGACGTTTTTCAAAATACTTGTATTCTCAGGTAACAAGTAAACCGAAGGAAAATGTACTCAGTGATGGCTTGCAGTTTGTTTATCTATGAACCGAACAATTTATTTTTGGGAATGTAATGCTAAGACAATGTACTCAAGGTAAACTTTACCAGTTGTACTATATTAATGCATGGTGATGAATGATGTTATGTTTCATATATATTCAATGTTATGGTATTCAATTATGTCACGACAGCCCTCGGACGTTTCCGCCGTCTGGTTCGGGGGTGTGACAAAAACCTCAAGATTTGGGAGTTTACCGCCCAAGAACACTTAGGGAGTAAACTCCATTTTAAGGGCTAAAAGTGTCCTAAAGTCCCTCAAAGCCTTGGAACTAGAACTAGAACACACCATTGCATGTTTAGGACACCAAAATCAATTAAAATCAAGGATGAAAACTGAGTTCACGGCCAAGGATGTTCCAGGGCCGTGAACTCCATTTTAGGTTCCCAAAATGCCCTAAATGCCTTCATTAAGCCAAGAGACTGACATAGCACATTCCCTTGATGTATCTAGGACGCAAAACAATCAAAATACCAAGACTTATGGGTGTTCATGGCCGCAAACACATGGCCAAATGGTTCATGGGCCGAAAACTCTAATTAGGGGTGTTTTGATGCCACAAACACTTCCTAAGGCTTAGGCTTGAATTTAGACATGTACCCTAAAGTGTTAATAGCCTAGAAAACATAAGGAATCATAAGTATTGAGGAGTTTACGGACAAGACAAGTTCTTGGGCCGTAAACCCCTATAAAGGGGACAAATGACACCTACATTCCTTCCTTATGCCTAGAACCCAACATAGATCATATCCTTGATGTGTTAGGAACCTCAAAACATCAAATGGTACTCCTAACCATGAGTTTACGGTCGTAAACTCATGGGGGAGTGGTCCCAAGGCCGTGAACTCCTCAAAGGAGTCAATAGGAAGCCCAATCAATTGTTTAAGCGTTGGAACAATTCACCACTAGAGTTGTATTAATTCTAAGCTTCATTTAGAGACCTTATTGTGAGTTTACGGCCAGGAGTTTACTCCCCTGGGCTGTAAACTCCAAAACATATGGTCATTTGACCATAAACTCCCATTAGAGGCATTGCACTCCTTTGTTTCAACCCATTTGCCTCCTAGCACTTGACCAAAAGTGTTTTCCTCGCATTAAAATGCTTATACTTGTATAATTAGTGTTTTAATCACTAATTATTTATATACATATGTCTTCATATGTAATTAGGATCATTGTGTGTGTCTAAAGTCTTCACTTGACACCAAGCACTTGTCCGATCATTCCTTACGATAACAGTCCATTCAAATCCAATCACTTCAACAGGTGAGTTCATACCCCTTAATCAATGTTTTAACTATTTTTAAATGTTTTATGGGGGTGGATACAAGTAGAATCATGCTACTTATTATATCAATCACATGTGATTAATAAGCAGCATTCAAATGATTTACTACTCATTAGCCGTTTTACCAAACAGTTTCCTTCAAATGATTTTCATAAACACTTTATATGTTTAAAAATCCTTATTAAATTGTACATTTTACTCTTTATGTTTCATTTCAAACTCATTTACAACTGTGTTTCAAACAAATGTTTATTAATACTTAAACTGTTTTATCAAACCCAAGCTTTCAAATTGTTTTATAGATTGACATCACGTCGATCTTTTCTTAGATAAGAATTATGTTGAAAGGTTTTACAAAACTTATTTTATGCTTTTATAATATAAATTGCATGCCTCTATATGTATAGTTATATAAGTAATGTTTAAAAGACTTAGGAAGGTTATCCACCCTGTTTCCTTTTCCTCAATTTGGATGTGGTCTGGTGGGATATCGGGTACTCGTTCGAAGGTCGTTTAAATATTAGTTATCTATCATGTGTACATATATAGTCATGAAAGGTATTTCCAGTTCATCCAATGCCCTTGGGTAGCAAGGGTATACATCCATGTTCATACGTACCAGTTAGATTACTAGTAAACTACCATATGGGTAGTTTAGGAGGATAGTAGAACTATTACTAGAACGCGATATCATACAATGATTCAGTTCATTCATGAGTCAATACTTTCTAGAACATTATAGTACATTACTATACTTGTTGGATAGAGAGAGCATACATTACAGCTAGAACATTACAGTACATTACTATACTATTACATGATCACACTTACATGAGTACGCTTACATATACATAGAACAGACATCACTAGGTGCTATAGCATGGAACCAGTTCAGGATCTAACTATACCGATGAATCACAACACAATTCTGATCGTTATATCGAGTATACATGATCATAGTAATGTGGATGATCATGGCTTGCATACATGCAGGGGTCATGGGTAGGTCCCAAAATCCCTTTGATAGGGGAGCGTATGGTCTGGGATCTAGACATCACATTATACCTTATCCCTCAAATAAGGCAGTTGAGTACCGATGTAGTTATTTATTACAAATGCTACAGTACTTAGAAGTATTACCCTAGACTTAAGGTAACTGGTACGGTTGTAGTTCGATACTACACCATAGTACTATTTCATTTTCCCATTACATTCACTTCGTGAATATTCACACGACGCACGGTAATGTAGAAAACTATATTTTTGGTTAATGATAGTCAGACTTGGGAAATACTCACTCTTACAAGAGACACACACAGACACTAGATGCCTTGGTAGAAGGCTACATAAAGTTCAGTTAAGTCTTGGTAGAATACTCCCTGTTATAATAGGAATCATAGGGATTTCTAGGGTTTTTCAAACGTTTGCAGTTGTTTTACAAACATTTTCATACTTACAATTCATATAAATACAAATCCTTACATACAAATTAAGAGACTAAAATACTTATGATCACACCAGCTTCAAAGCTGATACTCTCTTTCAAAATAACTTGTATCCTCAGGTCAAACATAGACAGGTACTGATGCAAGGATTAGGGAAGAGGGAGCTCGTTGAAGACTAATCTTTCATTTTGATTTATGCTATAGTGTTTGTCAAAATTTGACAGAACAAAATTGTATAATAATTATATTATTAATGCAATGGATGATGTTGTTGCTTGTTTACTACTTTACATTATTGTGATACTGTACATGACGTCCTCCGCCCCAGAACGTTTCCACCGTTCTTGGTTTTGGGGTGTGACATCTACGGAGACAAACCCAGTACGAGCCTTCGCATCATCTCCAGTATTCAAGCCCATAAGTACTTGCGTAAGGAATATTGTGCATTCCTTGCTCACATCGTCGACACGAGCTAGAAAACGAAAGATATAAAAGACTTTCTAGTCGTATGCGATTTCCCCGACGTCTTTCTAGAAGAACTCCCCGGTTTACCTCCTAAACGTCAGGTTGAGTTCAGAATCGACCTAGTCCCAAGAGCTACCCCCGTAGCTAAATCGCCCTATCGTTTAGCACCTGCAGAGATGCAAGAACTGTCCAGTCAACTTAACGAGCTGCTCAGCAAGGGCTTTATAAGACCGAGCTTCTCACCTTGGGGAGCTCCGTTCTTGTTCGTGAAGAAGAAAGACGGATCATTCCGTATGTGCATCGACTATAGGGAGCTCAACAAACTGCAAGGGGCGGGTTACTTTTAAAAGATTGATCTTAGGTCCGGGTATCCCCAGTTACGAGTGCTCAAGGAGGATGCTCGGAAGACAACCTTCCGAACTCATTACGGACACTACGAGTTCGTAGTGATGCCCTTTGGACTGACTAATGCACCCCTAGTGTTTATGGACTTGATGAATAAGGTGTGTCGTCCATACTTAGATCAGTTCGTCATTATCTTTATTGATGATATAATCGTCTACTCACGGTGTGAGGAAGAACATAGGAATCGTCTACGACGAGTCCTAGAAACCCTGCGATTGGAGAAGTTATACGCGAAGTTCTCTAAGTGCGAATTTTGGATCCGAAGAGTTGAATTCTTAGGACACGTGGTTAGTGAGGAAGGAATCCACGTGGACCCATCCAAAATTAGATCTATCGAGAACTGGTCAGCACCAAAGAGGCCTACGGAAATTTGTCAATTTCTAGGCCTCGCTGGCTACTACTGAAGATTCATTCGGAACTTCTCTCGGATTACGAAACCTCTCACTACGTTGATGCAGAAGGGCGTGACATTTGACTGGGAAGAAAAGCAAGAGAAAGCATTTCAGACCCTGAAGCGAGCTCTATGCACCGCACCAGTATTGTCCCTTCCCGAAGGGACAGATGATTTCGTGGTGTACTGCGATGCATCAAACGAAGGGCTCGGTTGTGTCCTGACACAACGAGGTAAGGTCATCGGCTATTCCTCGAGACAACTGAAGACGCACGAGATTAACTATACCACGCACGACCTCAAGTTAGGGGCGGTTGTATTCGCTCTGAAGATCTGGAGACATTACATCTATGGAACGAAGAGCACAATATACACTGACCACAAAAGCCATCAACACATACTGAATCAAAAGGAGCTCAATGTGAGGCAACGACGGTGGGTCGAACTAATCAATGATTATGACTGCGAGATTCCTTATCACCCGGGAAAAGCCAATGTAGTAGCAGACGCCCTAAGTAGAAAAGATTATTCTGGTTGAAGATCCAAGTCCTTAATGATGACTATCCATTCGCATCTATCCGCGCAGATTAAAGAGGCTCATCTCGAAGCTTTAAAGCCCGAGAATGTGGTGGGAGAATCCTTACGTGGAATGGATAAGAACTTGGAGGTCAAGGGTAACGGAGCCTATTATCTCATGGACTGAATCTGGACACCGCGTGACGGTGGTTTCAGAGACTTAGTCATGAAGGAAGCGCACAACACTCGATATTCCGTTCACCCAGGTTCAGATAAGATGTATCTGGATCTCAAAAAGTTATACTGGTGGCCTAACATGAAAGCAGAGATTGCTACCTTTGTGAGTAAATGCCTTACTTGAACGAAGGTTAAGGTCGAATACCAGAAGCCATTAGGTCTTCTCCAACAGCTGGAGATACCAGAGTGGAAGTGGGAGCGGATCACAATGGATTTTATAACCAAGCTGCCCAAGACGATGGGTGGACTTCATACCATATGGGTCATCGTCGATAGAATGACCAAGTCCGCCCACTTCCTACCTATCAAAGAAACAGACAAGATGGAGAAACTCACGAGAACATACATTAAGGAAATAGTACGACTACATGGCGTCCCTATATCTATTATCTCTGATAGAGATAGTAGGTTTACTTAGAGATTTTGGCAATCACTACAGAGTGATTTCGCAACAAGGTTGGATATGAGTACAGCCTGCCATCCACAGACTGACGGACAGAGTGAGAGGACGATCCAAACCCTGGAGGACATATTGCGGGCCCGCGTGATCGACTTTGGTAAGGCATGGGATACCCACCTACCACTTGTAGATTTTTCTTACAATAACAGTTATCATACGAGCATCAAGGCAGCCCCGTTTGAAGCCCTCTACGGCCGAAAGTGCAGATCCCCTCTGTGCTAGGCTGAGGTGGGTGACACTCAGTTAGCTAAAGGATGAATTCCTGATAACACTCTCACAGGTCCCGAGATCATTCGAGAAACGACCGAGAAAATTATACAAATTTGTGAACGACTAAAAGCCGCCAGGGATCGACAGAAAAGCTACGCAGACAAACGAAGAAAACTTTTGGAATTTCAGGTGGGAGACTGGGTCCTTTTGAAAGTCTCACCCTGGAAGGGCATGATACGCTTTGGAAAGCGTGGAAAGCATATGCGAAGGTACATAGGGCCTTTCGAGATTCTCGCCAGAATAGGCCCCGTAGCTTACAAACTCAACCTACCCCACAAGACTCTTGTAATCCCACTCAACGAGATCGAAATCAACGACAGTCTCAACTTCGTGGAAGAACCTGTGCAAATTATGGATCGAGAAGTCAAGCGAACGAAACAAAGTCGCATTCCAATTGTAAGGGTTCGATGGAATGCCAAGCGAGGACCAGAGTTCACTTGGGAGCGCGAGGATCGAATCGAATGAAACATAAATATCCTCATTTTTTTGCTTAGTTAATATGTAATAGCTTAGTTTCTTGAACTATAATTTTTGGACGAAATTCCCCTAACGGGAAGAGGATGTGACAACCCGACAGTTTTACACTAGGCAATTGATCCATGTATCTGTAATTCACTTGAATTTAGCATCGTTTAATAGAATGTTGGGTCTGCACGAGTACCTTAGGCTCAATATATCATACATATGGACCTTAAGAAGGGTTAGGAAGGGTGTTGCATCACCAAAATCCAGCCAAACACACCAAGAGAAGTGTGTGCGGCCGCACACTAGTGTGTCCAGCCAACCACACCCAGCAGCAAACCCCTCCAGCCTCACACTCAACCCTATATAAAGTAGAGGATCCCCTTCCATTCACTTTTGGCTGCATCCTTTCTCTCTCTCTATACTTTCTCTCTCTAGAAAACCACCCAACAACACCTAGAAGGCTCCCAAAACATGAAGAACACCATCATTTAACTTGTCATAGAGGTGAAACACTTGAATCCAAGCCTCAAACTCATAATGTTCTTCATGTTCTTCATCCTATGAAGGAGTGCGGCTGCACACCTTCATCAGGTGGCCGCACACACTCATAATACCCTCCAAAGTGAGAGTAAGGACACAAAATCGACACATGGGACTCAAGCAAAGAGTGTACAGCCGCACACCCCTGTGCACGGCCGCACACACACCCTGTACGGCTGCACACTCTAGTGTGCAACCTCACTCACAAGTCTGACCGCATACCCCAGCCGCACACTCACCTTTATTGCCATACACACACCCTAATGCTCATATTTGGCCTTAAACTTGCATAGATCATTAGGTATAGAACATGGGACACTTAGTCCTAGTGATTTCAATCCCTTAGAAGGGATTTCCCATCATGTTTAGTCATGAAAACACCTTAGCTCTAACTTATATATGTGTCACCATATGATTAATAGGGGCCACTTGCGTTCAGAACATGCATTGACACTCAGCACTTATACAAATCGCGTACTCGAACCCTACATTAAACGGTGAGTTCATACCCCTTAATGAACCTTTTAAATATTTTTTTACATGTTTAAGGGGGGGGGGATACAAGTATAATGCTACAGGTTTTTATTATCAAATCATATGTGATTTACAAGTTTTCATCAAAAAGAGATTTCTCTACACTTTTAGATGCTTATCAATAAAACTGTTTTAACTAATTATCTAATGCGTTTTTAAGGTTAAATTGTTGTTAAAACTATTTTCAAAACCATGATTAAACTACTTTTCTTTTAAAATATATCTACATTAATATATTTATATAAGTAAGACTTGAAGGACTTAGGACCGATAGCTCGCCTTATTTCCTGTTCTTGTTTGATGTGGACTTAGGGTATTGGTTGTCCGTCCTACTGTCGTTGATTTCTTAGTTATATATCATATATATTTGTGTTAGATATGAATGTTTTCATCTTATTCGATACCTTTGATGATCAAAGGCAGGAATTCACACACTCTAGTTAACTATAATAAGTATAGTTAAGGCTACTGCTTGTTACCTCTACTACTACTATACTCACTATAACTGTTAATATTACAAGTCAACGAAAGTATAAGAGAACACTCTTCCTACTATACTCACTATAACTGTTAACATTACAAGTTAACGCAAGTATAAGAGAACACTCTACCTACTATACTCAAAGTCAACCATACTAAAGCATAAGAGAACACACTAATACAAAGTATAACACACTATCCCTCTATAAGGAACTCTACCGCGCTTACACCATGTGACCAGGGCTTCTCGAAAGAAAAGCAACACCACATGTATAGATCTATACGGGACTGACGCTATTACATCTCGACTGTAAACAATAGTCCGAGCCTACTAGGCCCAGGGATGGCACTACATCACTTCACTATGCATGACTGGGATGGTCATCGGACACTCTACTATCAGAAAATTAGTCACATGAGGGCTTACACTTATTTCCAAATAAATACACTAAGACTTAAAGTCTAAGCTAATATCCTGAAGTAACTAAAGATCTAATACTAACTATAGTTACACCACTACTACTGTTAGTAGACATAACATTTCTTCAGTTATGTTACACACATGAGATCTACTATTATACTTTCACAACTGAAAGTTTCAAAGATAATACTTTACACACTCAAAGGATTTGATTTACAAATGTACACTTCTGGAAAATATAGGATTTTCTAGGTATTTCTACTAGTCATAAACATAAATTTTAGTTTTTATATTACATGTTCGTAAAACTCTTTTACACAAACAACGACACTAAAATCTTATGAACTCACCAGATTTATGCTGATACTCGTTTTCAAAATAACTTGTATCCTCATGTCAAAGATAGACACGTACTGGTGCAGCTTTTGGAAAAGATGGAGCACATACAAGACCCATCTTTTATTTTGTTATACTTTTTGTGTCTATTAAACTTTACATAACACAATTGTAATTATGATTGCTATATTAATGAAATGGTTGTTGTTTCTTATTTTTACTATTATGCAATTGTAATGATACTGTACATGACGTCCTCCACCCCAGATCGTATTCCGCCATTCTGGGTTTTGGGGTGTGACAGTTAATACGGTTTCCATTGTTAAAAGCATACGAAATATGAAACATTTCAAATGAAATAATAAGTTGAGTACAAGATTTCCTTGTACTTTTGCTTGTATTCCCTCCTGAAAACATTGAAAAACACGGAAAAAGGTGTAGGGGTATGAACTCACCAGACGAGAAATGTGTCGGCTAGGATGCTAAGTGTCAGTTCAGGGCTTGACAACACGCGAGGTTCCTATGTAATATGAAGAGATACATAATTTTATCTAATTAGACCTTGAACTACTAATTAAATAAGAATATACACTCTGAGCTGCGAAGACACTTCAATTCAAGTGTTAGGAGTGGTCCGGGTTGCATCTAAGGAGGTGTAAGGCCTAGATATGGAGTTTGCTCTTCAATAGTAAACTCCTAAGGGAGATTACGGCCCATACAACATATCCCCATGAGTTTACGGCCGTAAACTCATGGGTGGAGTGTTCTTGGATGCTTAATGGTCTTAGAACACTTGTGGAGTTAGGCTAGGCTCAGATCTAAGGCATTGGAAGGGATTAAACTATAAAAGGGACCATCTTAAGGAGTTTATGGCTGTAAAATAGGAGTTTATGGCCGTAAACTCTCACATGCGCTATCCTTTTGTGTTTTGGTGATCCTAGGTTAAGCACAAGTGGTTCTAGTCCAAAGTACAAGTCATGGAAGGAAGTTAGGGCACCATTTGACTACTTTATAGGAGTTTACGGCCTAGGAACCATTTCTTGGGGGGTTTACATCCGTAATCTCCTAAGGAGGTTGTTTCTCTCATGTTTAAGGTCCCTAACACAAAGGTGGCTGATTCTAGACATTATTCCAAGGCATAGGAGGTGTTTAAGGGGCATTTTAACACCTTAAAAGGTGTTTACGACCTTAGAAGGAGTGTTTATGGTCCAAGCTTGCTCTTGGGCCGTAAACTCATGTTTACTCCCCATATGTTAAGATTTTCTTATTCTAAGTCCATTCATGTAAGCCCTAAGTCATAACTAAGCTCTAGAAGTGGTTTGAAAGGGTTTTGGGGCTCCAAAACCCATTTAAGTGTGTTTATGGTTTGGGGCTGTTCAAGGGTTGTAAACATAAGTCTTTGGTCCTTTAGGATGATTTAGACATGGATTTGTAAGCTAAACAATCTAAACTATAAGCTAGGATGGATTACTTACCGATTTGGAGCTTGAAATGGGTGATTTTGGATCAAGATTTGGATTGTAGGGAGAGAGAGTAGAGAGAGAGAGTGAAAAAGCTTCAAAAGAAGTCCAATCACCCTTATATAGGCTTTGAGTATGAGGCTCGGTGGAAATCTACCCGATACTAACGTTAAACGAGGCTTATGGTCGTACCCGATTTAATTGTTGTAACCCGACGTGGTCGAAACTAAAATTTTTCCAAATAAAAATTGGGGTGTTTTCATGTGTTTCAAATGGGTTTGGACACTTACAAGGTCATAATAAAGGTCATAATTCAATTAACCTAATTAAAATGTTAACGGAAAACTTGAATACAAACGAGTTTTACTGACGGAAACGGGTTATAGTGACGGAATAAATTACGAGTTGCACACTGAATATGACGTCCACCGCCCCTGAACTTTTCCGCCATTCTAGTTAGGGGGTTTGACAGCTAGCCATAGCTGGATTTCATGAGTATGCAATATGGCAAATGGATGTTAAAACCACCTTCCTAAATGGGAACTTGGCTGATGATGTTTACTATTGGATTAATGTCTAAGTCCGTAACTATAATTGGTAAGACTTGACCCGACCAGGCATGGTTCATTTGGGTTGCATGGCATCGGGATAATTGGATAGACAAGATGATGAAAAAGGATACTAGTGATTTATATTAATATATTATAAGTTCTAATATATTAATATATAATCATATTATTTAATTAGTATCGATCAAGAATTAATTTATGATTAATTAAGTGATCAAAAAGAACTAATTAAATATGGACTCTATGATATATGTGTGTGATGGGCCATGTTCATTTAGGTTGGGCTAAGCTTTCATGGATATTCCATGGAGTGTTTAACCCATGGATCATATGAAAATGAAAGGTCATGGGTATTAGGTTTTAACCCTAATCTCCACACTTTATAAAGATGTCCTTGGTTGGTGAGAGTGGTACTAGTGTGTGTACACAAAAGGGCAAGACCGATTTCACTAGAGAGAACCAAAGTATCCTTATTCTCAAGGTTATTCCTGATGGGTTTTAGCCATAAGAACTTTCCTATGTGCGCATGCAAAACCCTAATTCTTGGATCTAGGCTTTCTAATAAACATGCTTTGAATCCAAGACTTCTAATTACTAATTAGGTTAAATAACAACATTAAAACAGATCTTGAATCATACCTTTGAGTTCCTTGTTGATCTTGAGGTCTTGGAGCTTCTAGAGTCACAAATGTCACTCCTCTAATGGCTTACAAACACCAAAGCAAGGAGGATGATTTGGGAGAGAGGAGAGGGGAGGAATTTCGACCAGAGTTCTCTTACTTAATCAGAGGTGTCGAATTCCCTATGCCATGGGGTCTATTTATACTTGTAGACTCCTTAAGGGTTACAACCTAAACCCTAATTGGATAATCTTCTCTTAAGGCTATCCAAATCCATTCCTAGATAACTCTAATGGACGATTTTAGCTATCCTAATCCTCTTAGAATTCGTCCATAGTATATCCAAATGGATTTACAGTCTAAAGCTTAACTATCAAACAATTGACAGTTTATACCCCTTTATTTAATTAATCTCTTTAAGTCACCAAATTAATTCTAATTAATTCTATGACTTATATTAATCAAATAACAATATATATTATTCATTATATTATTCCCATAATATATTTATTCTCTCTTAATAAATCATCCTATCAAGTTGCTATGGTGAAGGCAACCCAAAAGGACCATGCACAACCGGATATAGTTACAGCCTTAGACACTATTTCAACAGTCTCCCACTTGGATAAGTCTAGTAACTATACAAGTAAAATTCGGTTTGCAATCGTAGCTCTCTAAGACGCTGTCAACTCTGATCTAATCAATCTTGTCCTTTAGATAAGGGAACGTACAGTCCTCTGTCAGATATCATGCTGACAATCCTATGGAATGGTTAGTCAAGCATTTAGGTTTCTCGATCTCTGATTTATTTGACATAGAACTTAATCGAACACATCAATTCAGTTCTGACCGGGCCCGGCACATAAGTCAAATCAAATCATCGAGCGGCCGAGATATCGCTTTTACCTTCTTAGATAAAAGTTACAGATAAACTTCGACTTATATGCATTTACTTATTCATTTACCAACTATACACAACAATACGTTTTATAACATCAAGTTACTGATGCGTTTTTCGTATTATCAATGTACAATCAATTAACAAATAATAAACCATATATCTAGGTTTTAAGACTATATGATATTATCGTCTTGCGATCACCTTTTATATCTTATTCCATAAGGTGATTCCAGCAAGCGCGGGTTTATTCCAATGCTCAAAACTAGTTCATAAGCACTCATGAACGTTGCAGCAATCCTTTGCTATGTCTAACACCATTTAGACATTCTACACACCAATTCATGACAATCTTCTTTCATATCTACTTCCAATATATGAATGATTGTGGACCATTTTAACAATTCTATTATTCCTAATAATTTCAATTATTCTGGAAGTCAAAACATGCAAAGTGAAACAATAGCTAAACAATTAACATAAGATAGTAACATTACTCATAAATAAAACTCCTTTATTTAATCATCAAATGTCAATTACATTTATCTATTACACGTTTCTAATACTATCTAATCTATGCTAATATCATCCTTCAGCCCAATACTCCTAGCATGCTGCAAGTGCTTAACCCTACTCAGTCCCTTCGTAAGCGGATCTGCTGGGTTATCTCCTGATGATATCCTCTTAACTACGAGTTGTCCTTCTTCTACACGATGTCTAATAAAGTGATACTTTCTGTCGATATGTCTTGATCTACCATGATCCCTCGGTTCCTTGGTTAAGGCAACCGCACCTTCGTTATCACAGAAAATCTCCATTGGCTCCTTTATGGCAGGTACGACTCCAAGATCACCGATGAAGTTCTTTAGTCATATTGCCTCCTTTGACGCTTCGCTCGCTGCAATGTACTCTGATTCGCACGTTGAATCAGCTACGGTTTCCTGCTTGGAACTTTTCCATGTCACTGCTCCTCCATTTAGGGTAAAGACCCAGCCCGACTGTGAACGGTAGTTGTCCCTGTCGGTTTGAAAACTGGCGTCACTATACCCTCGCACCTTCAAGTCATCACTTCCTCCGAGGACTAAGAACCATTCCTTCGTCCTCCGAAGGTACTTAAGGATATTCTTCACCGCAATCCAATGTGCTTTGCCAGGATTCCCTTGATATCTGCTAACCATGCTCAAAGCGAAGGCTACATCAGGTCGAGTACAAGTCATAGCGTACATGATTGAGCCAACTGCGGAAGCGTATGGTACTCGGCTCATTTCTGCTATCTCAGCTTCGGTACTCGGACTTTGAGTCTTACTCAACTTGGCATTACTTTGTATCGGTAGTTCTCCCTTCTTTGAGTTTTCCATACTAAAACGTTTTAGTACCTTCTCTAAGTAAGTATTCTGACTAAGTCCAATTAGTCTCTTACTTCTTTCTCTTATTATCCTTATTCCCAAAATGTAAGAAGCCTCTCCGAGGTCCTTCATAGCGAAACACTTCCCGAGCCAGGATTTTACCTCCTGCAGAGTCGGAATGTCGTTTCCTATGAGTAATATGTCATCGACATATAGAACGAGGAAGCTTACTATACTCCCACTAGCTTTGACATATACACAAGATTCGTCTTCGCTTCGTACAAATCCAAACTCTTTGACTTTCTCATCGAAACAAAGATTCCATCTGCGAGATGCTTGCTTAAGTCCATAAATGGACTTCTCAAGCTTACACACTCTATCCGGATGCTTCGGATCCACAAACCCCTCTGGCTGAGCCATGTAAACATTCTCAGCCAACTTTCCGTTAAGGAAAGCGGTCTTGACATCCATTTGCCAAATCTCATAATCATGAAATGCGGCAATTGCTAACATCACTCTAATAGATTTAATCTTCGCAACTGGTGAGAAGGTCTCATCATAGTCAACTCCAGGAGTTTGAGTAAAGCCCTTCGCGACCAATCGCGCTTTATATGTGTGTATGTTCCCATCCACGTCGGTCTTCTTCTTGAAGATCCATTTGCACCCAACGGTCTTACGTCCGGGCACGTAATCAACCAAATTCCAAACTTGGTTATCATACATGGATTGGATCTCGCTATCCATTGCCTCTTTCCACTTTAAAGACTCCGGGCCTGCCATGGCTTCCTTGTAGCTATTAGGTTCATCAAGATTTACTAGTGTACCATCACTAATATACGTGTCCCCTTCGGTAGTAATATGAAAGCCATAAAACTGGGGATGAACTCTAACTCTATCGGAACGTCTAAGAGGTAAGGATTCGTCAATTGGTTCAACCGGAGTTTCCTCCTCGGCTTGAGTGCCAGCGGTAGAGGTTCCTTCATCCATCGACTCTTGAATCTCTTCAAGTTCGATTTGCCTCCCACTGTCTCCTTGGCTTATGAGTTCTCGCTCTCGGAAAACTCCTCTCCTTGCAACGAAGACAACATTGTCCTTCGGTCTATAGAAGAGATATCCAAAGGATGTCTGCGGGTAGCCGATGAAAATACATCGCTCACTTCGAGGTTCAAGCTTATCGTGAGTATCTCGTCTTACGAAAGCCTCGCAACCCCAAACCTTGATATGTGCCAACGAGGAAGCTTTCCCTGTCCACATCTCGTGAGGTGTTTTGGTAACCTTCTTAGTAGGGACTCGGTTAAGGATATGGGCGGCAGTCTCTAAGGCATACCCCCAAAAAGAGATTGGTAGTGAAGCACGACTCATCATAGAGCGAACCATATCCAATAGGGTTCGATTACGCCTTTCTGCCACACCATTCAACTGCGGTGTCCTAGGAGGCGTCAATTGCGAAACTATTCCACACTCCTTGAGATAATCGTGGAATTCAAGACTTAGGTACTCTCCTCCTCGATCGGATCGAAGCATCTTGATTTTCCTGCCCAATTGATTCTCCACTTCATTCTTGAATTCTTTGAACTTTTCAAAGGTGTCTGACTTTTGCTTGATTAAGTAGATATACCCATATCTACTATAGTCATCGGTAAAAGTCACATAGAAGCGGTTCCCATCCTTTGTGGTTGATCTAAACGGTCCACATACATCGGTATGTATTAAGTCCAATAGACCATCGCCCCTTTCACAAGTACTCGTGAAGGGCGACTTAGTCATCTTTCCAAGCAAACAAGACTCGCATGTGTCATCTTCCCTAAGGTCGAATGACTCCAACACTCCATCCTTTTGGAGTTGGGCTATGCGTTTCTTGTTGACATGTCCAAGACGACAATGCCACAAGGATGCTTTATCCATACTAGTGGAAGAATCAATATTCAAAACATCATTTCCAAAGTCATCAACAATCATAACAGTTTCATATATTCCATTATATGGTATAGCTTCAAAGTAAAAGACACCATTTAGATAGGCCAAAATAGAACCATTCTCATTATTAAAAGAAAATCTAAATCCTTGTCTAAATAAACCATGAAATGAAATGATGTTTCTTGCCATTTCTGGCGAATAGCAACAATTGTTCAAATCTAAAACTAAACTATTCCTAAGCACTAAGGAATACACTCCAATCTTGGTTACAGGCGACGATCTTCTGTTCCCCATGATTAGATTGATCCTTCCTTGCTCCACATCCCTACTTCTTCTTAGTCCCTGCACATTAGAACAAATGTGATAACCACAACCGGTATCAAGAACCCAAGAAATAGCATGATTAGAATCGTTAGATTTGATTGTATATATACCTGCGAAAGATGGCTTGATCTTTCCTTCTTTGATTGCTTGCAGGTAATCCGGGCAGCTTCTCTTCCAATGTCCTATCTTGTGGCAGTGGTGGCACTCTGCCTCCTTCGGGTTAGAGCAGGGCTTGGCGGGAGCAACTTTGGTCCCACTAGAAGAGGCACCATCTCGGGCTTTCACCTTGCGATAGTTCTTTGATGAAGCTTTCCTCTTCATTCCCTTCCCTTGTCCAATAGCCAAGACAGGAGCAGCGGGCGGATTGGGAGTAGGTGCAACAGACTTGTCTTTGAAGTTGCTCTCAGCAACCCTCAAGAGACCTTGGAGCTTGCTTAGGGTGACCTCTTCTTTGTTCATGTGGTAGGTCATCCTAAATTGGTTGTACATCGGAGGTAAAGAGTGAAGCACCATGTCGATCGCCAAATCCTCACCGAAGTCAACATTTAACTTGCGAAGGCGGTCGACATACCTTTGCATCTTTTGCAAGTGCACGGTAAGAGATTCTCCATGACCCATCTTTGCGGAAATCATGTTAGTGAAAATTTCGTACCTCTCTTGTCTCGCGTTTTGGTGATACCTCTCCAATAAGTCTTGGTGCATCTCGTACGGGTACATGTCCTCGTAGGACTTTTGGAATTCGGAGTTCATGGTGGCGATCATGATGCAATGTACCTTCGTTGCATCTCGCTCATGAGTTTCGAATGCGGTGATTTCGGCTGGAGTAGCTATTTCGGTGTTGATTTTCTCGAGCTTCTCATCAAGGACATACTCTTTGTCCTCATAGCGAGCAATGGTGCGAATGTATCTTATCCATTCGCTAAAGTTCGTTCCATCGAAGGTGACCTTTTGGCAAAGGCTCATCAACGTGAAAGAACTAGCAGCAGCGTTGTTTGCGTTTGACATCTACAATTAGAAAAGGACAAAGATAGATTAGAATAAGAATCCCTAATTATCACCCAATAAGAAAATTAGGGCTAGGATCCAACAATAACATTTACATACTAGAAAAGGGATGCCGTAATCTAACATGCAAATAAATTGAAGGTAAGTGAATGACGATTCACTAATTCTCCATCACGAAACTTAAACTATTAGTCCTAAGTGTTTTTGAGAATTCCTAGGTTCGGATGAGATTCATTGAAACTATTCAATGGCATGTTTAAATCTCGATATGCCCCTCTTGTTTGTGACTGGGATGCCGAGGATCACAAAGCGGGTGTGAATTACCATGCAAATTCACATGGCGCCTTCATTGTAACAATCACCTATTCGATGTGCCGGTAAACCACACACGCTCCATTGAACTATGATAAACAACGAATCACCCTTTGCCACCTTCGCTTAGAACCAATTAGTGTGCCGGTAAACCACACACGCTCCACCAACATCTTAGCAGGGTGCAAAGTGTAATTTCATGGGATTGCATCAATTCACTTTTCCTAAAGTAACTAGGATTGGGAAATTTTAAAATATGTGTAGTTACTTTGTATTTCTTATTATACTTTTAATGAGAGGATGAGGTTGCCCTATCCTACCCGTTCGGCTAACGACCCTCCACCAATCAAGCAAGCGGTGGGTGTGAGTGTACACCCATTAAGCGCCATTTTATAGGCCGCAACCTTATACCCACCTTATAGATCGGCTTCGTGAATGAGGCCTACTAACGGTAAGACTAGCATTTAGTTATACATATATATATTATTCTAGTAATATCATATTAGTATAGGGTTGTATTTTAAAACTTTTAAAATCTAGGGCTTGAAATTTAAGTTGTCTAAATTAAAACTTTTAATCACAAAAGTAAATTTCAAAACAAAAGGGTAGGTTTTAAACATTTAAAACATGGAGGATCAAATAACAAATAATTCCAATTAACAATTAATATCCTAATTATCTATATTTGATTTGTTCAAGATTTCTTTTTAAGATAATTACCAAAATAATCAAAATAATCAATTAATTATCATATAAGGAAATTAAATATTTAATTAGTTGATAATTACCTTTAACTAGATCAAGATAATAGTTATATTTATCAGAAAAACGAATTAATATTGATCTAATTAGTTTATGGTAAGTTAAGATAAGATAAACACAAAAAAATCCCGAATCTGGCCATTCCTGACGCCTGGACTCGCCGAGTGCACAAAGGGACTCGCTGAGTCAGGCCTACTCGCCGAGTCCACTTTGAGACTCGCCGAGTCCATGACTCAGAAACCTAAAAATCGAATTTTGCAGGTTTGTTTCAGTTAATCAAGCAACAATTTACAGAAAACCAAGCTAGGCTCTGATACCACTGATGGGTTTTAGCCATAAGAACTTTCCTATGTGCGCATGCAAAACCCTAATGCTTGGATCTAGGCTTTCTAATAAACATGCTTTGAATCCAAGACTTCTAATTACTAATTAGGTTAAATAACAACATTAAAACAGATCTAGAATCATACCTTTGAGTTCCTTGTTGATCTTGAGGTCTTGGAGCTTCTAGAGTCACAAATGTCACTCCTCTAATGGCTTACAAACACCAAAGCAAGGAGGATGATTTGGGAGAGAGGAGAGGGGAGGAATTTCGACCAGAGTTCTCTTACTTAATCAGAGGTGTCGAATTCCCTATGCCATGGGGTCTATTTATACTTGTAGACTCCTTAAGGGTTACAACCTAAACCCTAATTGGATAATCTTCTCTTAAGGCTATCCAAATCCATTCCTAGATAACTCTAATGGACGATTTTAGCTATCCTAATCCTCTTAGAATTCGTCCATAGTATATCCAAATGGATTTACAGTCTAAAGCTTAACTATCAAACAATTGACAGTTTATACCCCTTTATTTAATTAATCTCTTTAAGTCACCAAATTAATTCTAATTAATTCTATGACTTATATTAATCAAATAACAATATATATTATTCATTATATTATTCCCATAATATATTTATTCTCTCTTAATAAATCATCCTATCAAGTTGCTATGGTGAAGGCAACCCAAAAGGACCATGCACAACCGGATATAGTTACAGCCTTAGACACTATTTCAACAATTCCAAGTGTTCATGGTGTTGTGTGAACCATTTGAGGTGTCACACTTGGGCCACTAGGCACTCAAGCTTCATGAAGAAAAGTTACATCAAAAAAGGTATGTATTCTCTCTATTATATTACCCAAGTATATGATATTTGTATGCTAGTATAGGGTAATATCTTGGAAACTTCATATTTGCATCTATAATAGAGAAAACATAGATCCAAGGTATCTAGGGTTGTATGTGCACCATCGGATGTTGTAGTATACTAAAACCCAACAGTGGTATCAGAGCCATGGGTTGTTTCTTGTTATATTCAAGCAAATGTTTGATTTTCAAAGTTGAAAAAAAAGAAAAAAACATGAAGTTTGTCAAATTTTAATATAATTACTTTTTTTGTGATAAAACTAATTATTTGTAAAATTTGAATCATTTGCTATACGAGTTGAATTAGGTCAAATTTAGTAAAAGACAAAATGATATGATTATTTTATTAGTTTTAAAAGTTTGATCTAAATGTTTTAAAGAGTTACAAATTTTGTCATAAAATTTTGGAGCTCAAAAAGTTTTTTATTTAAGTTGTGATCTTATGTGTTTTGAAACCTCCATAAGTTATGGATATGAAAATATTTTTAAAAAAAATTGATTCAAAGTTTTTATGGAGTTAAAAAAATTGGTGTTAATGTTTTAAAGAATTCCATAACTTATTCTTAAGTTATGGAATATGAAAAGTTTGATCATAAAACAAGCATTTAACTCCATAAGTTATGGATTACCAAAAGCTCTATGTTTCCTTGATTTATGAGTTAGTTTAGATTAATGGAGGAAAAAAAATGTGTTTTGGTTGTTTTCAATCCTAATTAATCTAAAAGTTGTTCATAAAATGTGTTTTCTTGTAACTTGTCCTCAAGTTATATGAAAAGTCACATTTATGAATCTTAAAACTCATAAATATGCCTTAGGTTACCAAAAAATGAAGAGTTTTTTCTTATAAATATTTTTTATGGCTCCATAATTTGTCCTCAAGTTTTGGATGTCCAAGAGTCTTCATTAAAAGTTTTAAAGCTTTACTTAAAACTCATAAGTTATGAAAATCCAAGAGTTTTGAATAGTTTCAAAACTTGCCCTCAAGTTTGGAATTTGAAAAGTTTTCTCTAATGAATACTTTAATTCCAAGTTAAGCCCTTAGAATTTTAAAAGTTAAAATTCATCCCTTATACTTTATAATATTATAAGTTAATAATATTTATATATATTTATAAGACTAAATTCATCTTACCATTAGTAGGCCTCATTCACGAAGCCGATCTATAAGGGGGTATAAGGTTACTGCTTATAAAATGGCAGTTTAATGAGTGTCCACTCTCACCCACCGCTTCCTTGACCGGTGGAGGGTCGTTAGCCGAACGGGTAGGACACGGACTATAATTCTCTCTTCATTAAAAGTATAATGATAAATACTAAGTAACTAAACACTTATAAATTCCCAATCTTAGTTACTTAGGAAAAATGTGAAATGGTGCTAACCCATGAAATTAAACTTTGCACCTTTGTTAAGTCGTTAGTGGAGCGTGTGTGGTTAACTGGCACACTAACATGGGACTGACAATGTGTGGCAAAGGGTGACTTAAGTTTTATCATAGATCGGTGTAGCGTGTGTGGTTAACCTGCACATCGATTAGGTGATAAAATTAAGGGTACCAAGTCAATTTGCATAGTTATTCACACCTTGTTTGTGATCCTCGGCATCTCAGTCACAAACTTGAGAGGGCACACTCGAGATTCAAACATGCAATTGAAAGTTCAATGTATCTCAAAGGATCTAGGAGTTTCAAATCCAATTAAAACTTAATTATATTTCGTTTTCATGGTGGAAATTGGTAAATCGTCATTTACCTACCTTCAACTATTTTATAACTTGGATTACAGCATCCCTCTTGCAGATATAAATAGGTTGTTGGGTCCTAGCCTTAATATTTCTTATTGGGTGTTATATTAAGGACTTTAAATCAACTAAACTAGAATATCTCCCAAAAGATGTCTAGTTCAGACATCTATGATTTTCCCAAATCTTGTGGAACATCACTTCCTCCACCTCCTCCAATTATTCTCCCTAACCCACAAGTTCAAGGTCACTAAAGCCCTATTTGCAAGGCAAGGTCTAGGTGTGATCACATATTGGAGATGAAATCACATATTGACAAGCTGGGAGAGTTGGGTGTCAATGTCTTGAGAAAGTTGGTGGTTCAATCACTTTCTAAGTCACATAGTGAGTTCCTTTGGGACTCCTATGAAACAGACTATGACAAGACCCTTAATGATCTTATCTATTTGCTTGGTACTACTGAATCAGCAATGATTTGGTAGTCTAGTAATGCAAATTTGATTAGAAGATCGACTTCCCAAAACTTTATGGACACTGACAATGATGACATTGGAAATCCAGAAAAAGAATTCTCTTCCCAATGGAAAGGGATTGGCCATAGTCAACTCGGTTGACCAAATGTTAAAGAGAAAAGCTAATTCTGTGATAGTCCCATGTACCATTACCAAAGGTTCCATTTGTTAAAATTGCCAAAGGAAAGGGCACTGTTTGTGAAGCTGCCAAATTTACCTAACGATGTTAAAGTCAATAAGTTTGACTCTACTTCAGGTAAAGTCCATTGTCTAACTCTGTTAAGCTCCTATTTGGAGATTCTTATTACCTAACGTGACTGAGTCACATGGTGATGTTATAAGAATCAAAGAAAAGAGAGAAATCTTAAAGCCAATATATGCTGCTTCTGATCGCGAAGATGGACTTCGATCGCATCAGAATTTTGAAGATGTTACTTAGGAGTTATGACACAATGCTTAGGAATATATAACAACAAGGTTTTCATATGGATTGTAAGGATAAGATTTTCCACAAATTTTTTAAAATAAAAGGAAATTGTTTATTTTATTTATTTTAAGTATCCTTACAATGGCATTTGTGAAAAAAAAATTGTTCTTTATATGATTCCAATGCTAGTAATATAGGAAAATGGTTTTGATTCTTTCATTGTGGTAGTGTCTAAATTTACCAAATAAAAAAAAGTTTCTCATCACCCAAATTTCAATTGGAACGAAAGTTGGAATCATGCAAGTTGTATAGTATGATGAATGAGAACTTTCAAGCATTGGAAAATTAAGACTAAGTACTTGTTCACATGGATGTGTGAGTCAAGTAAAGGACTAAGGGATCGAGAACACATTTTTGTGCACTGATCAAGCCAACCACAAATGTAACTTGAGTGACACATCTTAAAGAAGGCTTATTAACACTAGTGAAATGTAAGAGTACAAGGTTTTCTACTCGTGTACATTTGAATTCGGTAAATCGTGATGTTTTGGATAAAACAGAGACCAACTTAGGACAATTGTCTTAAGTGTTTGTCTTGATTAGAATCCACACTATCTCTTGAATATTTGGCATGAAAGTCTTATAGGTCAAGGGGACAGTGGGAGTCTAAAAGATCCTGAAAGGGTTTCAAGAAGTAATCAAGAATAAAACTTGTATTTCATCACTAACACAGAACTAGAGGTTTATAACCTATCGTGTTGACATTTCTGTGCCCATTCCAGTTAAGCTGGCTATACATTTGAGTTCTATACGTTCTCAATTGTTTTCATAGAAACTTGGAAGCAATTGCAGGCCCTTGAGCTGTCAGGTGGCAAGAAGTTAAGATTGCACAAGTTCAATACATATAAGTTAGGATTTGTCCTAACCTAGTCTTGTGATTATGGTTTGGCAAATTCACATGGATAAGAGCACATACACCATAAAATCTAAGTTTCATAAGGTTTCTCTCTGATTCATGGAAATAATGGTGAGGAAATTCTTTCACTAAGTAGCTTTTAAGTAGATAACGATTGTGATATTTGCAGTTCTCAAAGTTGTTAATGGAGTGTGCGTGGTTAACTGGAACACTAACATGGACTTATGAGAAATGGCAAAGTTCGAAACAATTGAGACTATGATTACGGCATCCTTTTTCATAGTTCTGAAATTGTTTAGAAACATATGTGATCTATCTAAGATAAGGTGTATGATTTTGATAAAGTCTTATCAAAGCAATCTAGTATCAAAAATTTGAACTTTGTTAAGAATGTCAATAAAGTATTGACTTCTAGAGGTCTAGTTGTTTTCTGGATACATGTCAAAGCTAATTGGAGCATAAGTGTTATGCTAATAATCATCATGTTAGTGGGAGCATGATAATTATGATAAGTATTGCAAGTTAGAAATGTTAATTATAGAAAACAAAAGTTTCAATTCGTGAGGTTGCAGGGGTTGAAAAAGTTGTTTTGCTATAATTGAGGGAGAGGGAATTATTCTTCATTTCAATTCTAAAAAGCTTAGATTGACTTTATAATCATTCTAAAGAGCTTATATTGAGATTTTAATCACCTTTAGTCAAGAATATATATATGAATTTCATGTTGGATTGGTTCAACTTAAGAAAATTCTATATATTGCTTTCTCAAAATTCAATTATAATTACGACATCCCTTTTCATAGTCAAATATTGATAATATGGCAAACAAAAAATTATTATGGAAAAAGACTAGTCTAGAACCATGTCTTTATGTGAAACATCATGAATCATGTCCCATTTACTTCGGGTACAAGATCGATTACATGTGCTATAATATTTATCCTTTCTGATTTTTCCAAATACATTGGGGCATTAAGGGGAACAATGTCTATAGTTGGATATGAGTAAAGTGATTAAGCAATTGTAGAGGACAGTCTAAGGTTTACCAAAGATTGGTTGCTCAAGGACAGTTGGAAGTGTATTGTTAATATTGCAAGGACCATATTGACATAGTCTGAAAAGAGGCAACTCTTGTTCAGAAGTGGTAGTCAAGATGGGAATATAGAGTTGTCTCCATAGATGGAAGCAATCTGTGTAAGATTAGAAAAAACTTAGTGTAAGAAGCATGTTCAAAGCAATGCATACTTTGAACATAAGGCTTTCTGTCCATGGAGTAGGTCTTCATTGGAATACCCTGTAATGGTTGTTGACAAGTCTTTGTTACTTTGTACACATTCATTGCAAGAGGGTATTGCATTGATGTTTAAAATCTAATAGATTTCGATTTGGGAGTGTGAAATTAGAATCACTGAAAGTTTGGTCAATTGGTTTATTTCACAAAAGTAAGGATCATAGACAAACATAGAGTGCATACTTGGTGTATGGCAAAGCTATTGTTTAGAAAACACAGTGTGCATGCTTGGAGCATGGGACACCTAGTGTTTTAATTCAAGTATAAAGTTGATAAAACCGAAACGATGAATAATGAGTAATCAGTATGGTGATAAATAGAAATTGTTTTATTTATATTCATAGGTTTTGATACCATATTAGATTCATTTATTCTTGTGTTTCACTTTGCATGTTTTGACTTACATAATAACTAGGTTATTCTTCCGGAATGACTAAGTTATTCAAAACCATCCGCAGTCGGTCATATGGTGGAAGTAGATATGAATCAAGACTGTCATGGATTGGCTTGTAGAGGTCCAAATTGGTGGACAAAGTTGTGCTACAACACTCATGAGTGCTCATAAGTTCTGAGTAATGGATTCAACCCGCGCTCATTTGAATCACTTCATGGATTTTATCACGAGTGATCATGAGACGATAATATCTTATATTCTTCAAACCTAGAGATATGAGTTGTTACTATGAGTTGGTCGTACGTTGATTGCACAAAACCGCATTGGTAACTCGATGTTATAAAGCGTGTCTTTGTGTATGATTCAACAAGTAGTAGAACAAGCCATATGAGTCGAAGTTTATCCATTCCTTTTACCTTCGGTATAAAAGCGATATACATGGGCCCCTTGATGATTTAATAATGACACATGTGAGTGCTTGGCCAAGCTAGGACTGATTTGATTAGTTCAATCAGTTAGTCATCATAAATCGGAAATCGGGAAACAACAAATGGAAAAATAGAATGATTGTAATCCATGTCTCAGTCCATATTATATCTAGAATGGAGGAATATATGATCCCTTATATAATGGACAAGTCATTGACAAAGGTCAGAGTTCGACAGAAGCTTTTGAGAGCTACAATTGCTAGTCGGGGATTGCAGTCATACTCAATAATAGCTTTAGACACATCCAACTGGGAGACTGTTGGATTAATTTCAAAGTCCATAACTATAATTCATAAGACTTGACCCGACCAGGCATGCTCCATTTAGGTTGCATGGCATCGGGACAATTGGATAGACAAGATGAGGAAAAAGGATACTAGTGATTTATATTAATATATTGTAAGTTCTAATATATTAATATATAATCATATTATTTAATTAGTATTGATCAAGAATTAATTTATAATTAATTAAGTGATTAAAAGGAACTAATATATGTGTGTGATGGGCCAAGTTCATTTAGGTTGGGCTAAGCTTTCATGGATAGTCCATGGAGTGTTTAACCCATGGATCATATGAAATGAAAGGTCATGGGTATTAGGGTTTAACCCTAATCTCCACACTATATAAAGATGTCCTTGGTTGGTGAAAGTGGCACTAGTGTTTGTACACAAAAGGGCAAGGCCGATTTCAGTAGAGAGAACCAAAGTATCCTTATTCGTAAGGTTATTTCAAGTGTTCATGGTGTTGTGTGAACCATTTGAGGTGTCACACTTGCGGCACTAGGCACTCAAGCTAAAGAACTTCATTGGAGACCTTGGAGTTGTACCGGCTATAAAGGATCATATGGAGATTTTCTGCGATAATGAAGGTGTGGTTTCCTTGACCAAGGAACTGAGGGATCATGGGAGATCCAAACATATCGATAGAAAATATCATTTCATTAGACATCAGTTAGAAAAGGGACTCCTCTTAGTGAAGAGGCTATCATCAGAGGAGAACCCAATAGATCCCCTTATGAAGGGACTGAGTAGGGTGAAGCACTTACAACACGTTAGGAGCATTGGCTGAAGGACAATATTAGTCTTAGTGATTAGATAGCTTTTAGAAACTTGTAATCAATAAATTGTAATTAACATTTGATGATTAAATAAAGGAGTATTATTTATAAATAAAGTTATTGTCTTTTGTTAATCATTTATTATTGTTTCATTTTGCATGTTTTGACTTCCTAAATAATAAGATTATTTAAGCTATCCACAGTCGATCATACATTGGAAGTCAGTATGAAAGAAGATTGTCATGAATTGGCTTGTAGATTTTCTAAGTGTTTAGAAATAGCAAAGGTTTGCTGCAACATTCATGACTGCTTATCAAATATGATTTGAGTATTGTATTAAACCCACACTAACATTTTAATCTGTTCCGTTTATCCTACGAGGGTAAAAGCGATATCTTGGGCCACTCAATGATTTTGGTTTGACTTATGTGTAATGACCGAAATTTCAAAACAATTAAAACTTTTCAAAAACCACCCATTTTAATAACGTTGTTACAAAAAGGTTTTCAATACATTATTTAACAGAGTATTTTCCCAGGTTCATATCATAAAACACCAACGCGAGGAACGGTACGATCACGCCGTTGCCTTGCCACAGACTCCTGAGAACCTGAAAACATAAAACCACAACTGTAAGCCCGAAAGCATAGTGAGATACCCCCAATATACCAACCACATATACGCCCTTCCAGACCATGACCTTCCGGTCCAAACATATCGCCTTCCGGCCCATAACATATTGCCTTCCGGCCCATAACATATTGCCTTCCGGCCCATAGCATAAAATGCATACATAACATAACAAATCATAGAACGACCCTGCATACCGGGTCACACCCTAGATCTAGCAATCATACGCATAACACATAATCATATAACAGTTCACAGTCAGCAATCGATCAACATATCACATATCATAGCATTACTCTAAACAAGATACCGGCCTAGCCGGTCACTAGCATAACATCACCCTACGAATCAATCAACATACTAAATGCATACATACGCCTTTCCAGGCCATGACCTTCCGGTCCACACAGCAATGCCTTCCGGCCCACAACATGTAATGCCTTCCGGCCCACAACACATAATGCCTTCCGGCCCATATTCCGCAATATCATAACAACAAACGCTACTCGGATTTCCATCCGATAAAGGGTCGGTCTTGGTTCCGTAGACCCCGTTGATATAGTGAGGATAACTCACCTCGAAACTGCCGACTGAGCAGATAACCTAAGCTGCTCTGATCACTGATACGATCTCCACCTCTGGACAGCCACCAATGCACTGAACTCAAACAGTAATCAGCAATTACCAAAATACCCCTGGATACCACTGGTCAACCCTTGGTCAAAGACAAGGTCAAAGTCAACCCCTAACTGACCCTACTCGCCGAGTCAACCCGATGACTCGCCGAGTTCCCATACTCAGAACTCCACTCAATCCGCGACCTAACTCGCCGAGTCACCCCGAGACTCGCCGAGTCCCACAATTTCTGAGTCCTCTCGCACACAACTCACCGAGTCATCCCTTGACTCACCGATTCTCGACTCAACCAGAGTATATCGGGACTCTTCGACACGACTCGCCGAGTCCAAGAACAGACTCGCTGAGTCTAAGGCTATCATCAACCTACTCGCCGA
Source organism: Lactuca sativa (assembly GCF_002870075.4). Taxonomy (NCBI): domain Eukaryota; kingdom Viridiplantae; phylum Streptophyta; class Magnoliopsida; order Asterales; family Asteraceae; genus Lactuca; species Lactuca sativa. The sequence goes on along the minus strand of NC_056623.2, from coordinate 220,049,435 downwards.
GTTGTTCATACAACTCGTCGAGTTCACCCATGTGACTCGCTGAGTACCACCGATCTGAATCCATACAGAAGCATTCCAGACCATGCAATTGATCCAAAACATAGATCTAGCCTCCTACAACTCATCCATCACGTAAAGTGGCAAACTTTACGTGAATCCATAGAGATCTAGGCCATATTCACTTATAACTAGGGTTTGGGACTTGCAAGCTTCCCTAAACACTCCAACACAGGGACTTTCATGCTCTCTGATTCTCCTCCCTTCCAGATCTGAGGTAGCAACCTCAGATCTAACCTCTAGACTTCCATTTACTTCCTTAGACAAGATCCCACAAACCCCAAATTGAAGAAACAACATACAATCAGACCAAGAACGAGATATTACCTCCAATGGACGCCCCAACTGCAATGAAGTTGATTCCAAGCAAAGCCCCTTGCCCTAAGCCTTCAATTCCCACAAAATTCCTTCAACAAACTCCTCCAATGCTCCAATCCACTCAACAATGGATCTCCTCTGCGATTTAGGGTTTCTGGAACTCAAGAGAGAAATAAACAGGCTTGGGAAGGAACATAATGTTCCTTATATAGGGCTCAACCCCGAGAATTAGGGTTTTCTCCACCCAGCGCCTACTCGCCGAGTCCATCTCATCGACTCGCCGAGTCGGCTACTTAACACGCGACCAAGTCGCGACTCTACTCGCCGAGTCCAGCCATGGACTCGCCGAGTCACTCTTTCCCAATTAACACTTTTAGCCCTTCAACTCTACTCTTGTTATTTCGGGATGTTACAATTCTCCCCCACTTATATTAGGCTTCGCCCTCGAAGCCTACAACAACTAAACTCCAAGGATACTCCCACAATGCTCCACCTGGCCTTAACCGGACCAGGTCCCTCAAGGCATACTTATCGAAACTCGAACACACTTTCCCCTCCTTCACGGTGTCCTGACCACCGTCTCGAACCGGGCACCGACTGTACCCCTGATCATCACTCTCAATAACCGAGAATTGCCCAAGATGCATCACTGCCCCAAATCTCAACAATCACTCGACCCATAAGGGTTAGAAAACCATGAGCCATCGGATCCCCGATCCGAATCCCACTTTATCCAATCTGGGACGACTGAGAGACCCACTCTCATCTCGGAGCAACCCTCACGAGTTCTCCCCTTGCAACCGCATACACTTGCTGAACTAGCTCTAACACCCTCAGGTTGGGAAAACTTGATACACTGATAATACCCTCAATCATCCCCTAGGATGAATCACTAACATACACCCCATACCCTGATCAGAATCACACTGAGAGTTCAAGACTCCCTCTCTCCCTACATCCCTTCCGAGCCTCATGGCTCTACACTTGCGGATTTCCCCTCCGCGACCTCAGCAGACATTCCAAACCGGATGAGCTTCTAATCCACTGCCGCAAACACGCTGCTCAATGACCATACTCGAATTGCTCTAATCATAACTCTGCTCTGCCGCTTTCACTTCCGTGAACTTGCACTCCCCTTCAGAGTTACACACCTTTCTCTTTTCCTTTTCCAAGGAACCCACTTGGCCACAATGTCGCTCCGACAAATGCTACGGTGCTCGCCCGATGCTACACCACCCTTAGCGTGTTCGCTATCCATCCAACACACTTACTCTGACTCTCCTCGCAGGAACTCTCAAGCCCATGCACTACCTCAACTAAACAAGATCACTACCCGGGGCCAGACCTTCCAATGTAATCACACTGCAACATACTCAATTCGCGATCTCAAACTGATCCAACAATACCAACAGAGTCTCCAGCATGACTGGACCGACTCTCATAACACACACTAGCCACTCGAGGCTATATCTCTGTGGGTCCGTACACCCAAACTCTGTGAACCCTCAGGTTCTAACTCAGGGAACCTTCCGGTTCCAACTCTAGAAACATGCACAACATAAATCCCGTAGGATTAATGCAGTACAACACATCACATACATAAAGCATACAAATACTCTGATCACATAGCCCGCGGTTACCTACTCAAACTTGATCCCGGCCTGCTCCCAGGCCTCCACAATCAAATGCCCTAGGTCTGTATCCCGCCCCGCATACCCGACACTCGCTCTTATCAGCCTATACTCTGGGCTGACAGAACACTGCTGAATCCCAACAGCTAAGCACCCTCAAATACTCATCGATCTCCCGGAGAATTCTCCAATTCTCCCCCAATTAAAGCACTGACTAACAACCACCGGTCGCCATTAACGACCTTCCAGAACAACCCCGCACAAAGAGAACACTTACACACTGACTGCTTCCCACAAGCATAAGCAACCCTCAGCAAAACACATCTCACACTGATCAATCCGCTTAAAAGAATCCGGTCTTTCAATTACCCACTCCACGACTGCAGATGCTACCCGACATTCAACCCAGTACTGCATCTCCACTAATAACCCTCACGAATGATAACCAACGGAATTCCCAAACAATAACCCATAACCAAACCCATAACCTGCAAAAGGACGAATACCGCATCGAAAACTGCACAAGGATACCAGCACAAAACACCAAACTATAACCATACCAAACCTTCAGGGAACAACGGATACCAAAACGAAAACCCGAAGCACCAATCCATAACCATGCCAAACCCGCGAAACAACGAATACCGCATCGAAATCCATACAAAGATACCAGCACAACAATACCCACAATATTCGCAAGATAACAAGACATCAAGAAAGAAACATACCCGCAGCTGCCTCCGGCACTGCTCCGACCTCCTCTGCCGCAAGCTGATAAGCACGACCCTGAGCCCTTGGGGCTCCGCTCCATCTTGACCTCTACCTGAAATCCTCAAAGTGGCCAGTGCTGGAGCCTGCACCGGTCCTGCAGAAAGTTGTGGACAGTTGACCCTCAAATGTCCAATTTGACGACAATGACAACAAATCCTCAAATCCCGAAGCGACACTGACTGCCGACAATCCCGCGCATAGTGCCCCTCCTTTCCGCTCTTGCGGCACGCACCACCGGACCAGCAAACTCCGGTGTGAGCCCTTCCACACTTCCCACAAGTATGGCCGCTCCGATCCCCCACTCTAACATCAACGGTCCTGGACCGTTTCGGCGCCGGCTGCGACTGCATCGGAGCCTACCTCAACCCACGCGACTGTAATTCAACCTCTAACTCACGCCACCTGGCGGCCTCCTGAAATTCCAATAAGGTCTCGCACCTCTGCGCAGACACGGATTGTCTGATATCCCCCTTGAGCATACTCCGATATCGGGACATCTGAGCCTGCTCCGAACGAACTCAGGGCAAAACACCGCCCTCTCAGTGAACATCCTGGTGATATCAGTCACTGACTCCGAATCCTGTTTCAGCTCAAGGAACTCCCGAGCCAATCTCTCCCTCTCATCCCGCAGAACATAGCGAGTGCTGAACATCTCTCTGAACTGATCCCATGAAACCGCAGCCCTCTGCGCATCGGAATTTGACCCCGTGGTCAATCTCCACCAATCCTTCGCCCCGAGCCTTAACAGGTTCAGAGCACACCTCACCCTCTGGACAGCAGGGCATAAACACATGAGGAAACACCCTTCCACGTCTAATAACCATCTCATAGCAACAATCGGGTTCTGAACTCCATCGAAGGTGGGAGGCTTCGTATAATAGAAGTCCCGATACTGAAAACCCCGACTAGCTCCTCCCCTTACAGCCGCTGTAGCCGCCGCGGCAACCGTCTCTGCGAGAGCCGCATAACGCTCATCAAAACACTCAAACCAAGGCGGTCTTGATCGACCCAAACAATTCCAGCAACTCAGCCCGGAACAATGCAACAACCTCATCACGCAGGATCTCGCGAATCCTCGCATCCAACTCGCTCGTGCTCATCTGATCGATAACCTCAGACGGCACCGATCCACCCGGAACTCTCTCTCCAGCTCCCGATCCTGATCCGGATCCACTCTCATCATGCCTCGGAATCTCCATACTGAAAGACACCATACCAAAACTCAGACACTTCCCACAATCCTGGGATCCAACTCTCGCAACCCAACCCTAGAGATAATGGTTTCCTTGATACGCGTATGGGTCCTGTGCTTTCAATAGTACAGGCCCATACTACCTTCCACACCTACCCATATTTGTATGAAGTACTACCATAATACCCTAGAGAAACATGCATAACAACGCTCAACCCCTCACCACTAGAGGAACACTGAGAATCTCCCATAAGGGACCCTAGGCTACAGGCATCACAAATCAGGCAACATTATCATGAATTCCTGAAGATCCCTAGCCTAAGTCTAGCATGCTGTTCTATCAAAGCTCCATAAAACAAATATCACGTATGGTATCTTGGGGTTACTTACTGGCTCCGGCTGATCGTACCTCCGCGTCCTCCTTTTACTTAATTTGAAAACCATTTTAATTTTTTTTTCTTTTTAAAATCCTCCTCGATTTGAGACTGGAGTCACACAAATGTTCGTCCAATTCACTCAAACCAAGGCTCTGATACCAACTTGTAACGACCGAAATTTCAAAACAATTAAAACTTTTCAAAAACCACCCATTTTAATAACGTTGTTACAAAAAAGGTTTTCAATACATTATTTAACAGAGTATTTTCCTAGGTTCATATCATAAAACACCAACGCGAGGAACGGTACGATCACGCCTTTGCCTTGCCACAGACTCCTGAGAACCTGAAAACATAAAACCACAACTGTAAGCCCGAAATCTTAGTGAGATACCCCCAATATACCAACCACATATACGCCCTTCCAGGCCACGACCTTCCGGTCCAAACATATCGCCTTCCGGCCCATAACATATTGCCTTCTGGCCCATAACATATTGCCTTCCGGCCCATAACATATTGCCTTCCGACCCATAGCATAAAATGCATACATAACATAACAAATCATAGAACGACCCTGCATACCGGGTCACACCCCAGATCTAGCAATCATACGCATAACACATAATCATATAACAGTTCACAGTCAGCAATCGATCAACAGATCACATATCATAGCATTACTCTAAACAAGATACCGGCCTAGCCGGTCACTAGCATAACATCACCCTACGAATCAGTCAACATACTAAATGCATACATACGCCTTTCCAGGCCATGACCTTCCGGTCCACACAGCAATGCCTTCCGGCCCACAACATGTAATGCCTTCCGGCCCACAACACATAATGCCTTCCGGCCCATATTCCGCAATATCATAACAACAAACGCTACTCGGATTTCCATCCGATAAAGGGTCGGCCTTGGTGCCGTAGACCCCGTTGATATAGTGAGGATAACTCACCTCGAAACTGCCGACTGAGCAGATAACCCAAGCTGCTCCGATCACTGATACGATCCCCACCTCTGGACAGCCACCAATGCACTGAACTCAAACAGTAATCAACAATACCAAAATACCCCTGGATACCACTGGTCAACCCTTGGTCAAAGACAAGGTCAAAGTCAACCCCTGACTGACCCTACTCGCCGAGTCAACCCGATGATTCGCCGAGTTCCCATACTCAGAACTCCACTCAGTCCGCGACCTAACTCGCCGAGTCACCCCGAGACTCGCCGAGTCCCACAATTTCTGAGTCCTCTTGCACACAATTCACCGAGTCATCCCTTGACTCACCGATTCTCGACTCAACCAGAGAATATCGGGACTCTTCGACATGACTCGCCGAGTCCAAGAACAGACTCGCCGAGTCTAAGGCTATCATCAACCTACTCGTCGAGTTGTTCATACAACTCGCCGAGTTCCAGGCTATCTTCATCCGACTCGCCGAGTTGTTCTTCCAACTCGTCGAGTCCCAGCTCATCTTCAAGCAACTCGTCGAGTTCACCCATGTGACTCGCCGAGTACCACCGATCTGAATCCATACAGAAGCATTCCAGACCATGCAATTGATCCAAAACATAGATCTAGCCTCCTACAACTCATCCATCACGTAAAGTGGCAAACTTTACGTGAATCCATAGAGATCTAGGCCATATTCACTTATAACTAGGGTTTGGGACTTGCAAGCTTCCCTAAACACTCCAACACAGGGACTTTCATTCTCTCTGATTCTCCTCCCTTCCAGATCTGAGGTAGCAACCTCAGATCTAACCTCTAGACTTCCATTTACTTCCTTAGACAAGATCCCACAAACCCCAAATTGAAGAAACAACATACAATCAGACCAAGAACGAGATATTACCTCCAATGGACCCCCCAACTGCAATGAAGTTGATTCCAAGCAAAGCCCCTTGCCCCAAGCCTTCAATTCCCACAAAATTCCTTCAACAAACTCCTCCAATGCTCCAATCCACTCAACAATGGATCTCCTCTGCGATTTAGGGTTTCTGGAACTCAAGAGATAAATAAAGAGGCTGGGGAAGGAACATAATGTTCCTTATATAGGGCTCAACCCCGAGAATTAGGGTTTTCTCCACCCAACGCCTACTCGCCGAGTCCATCTCATCGACTCGCCGAGTCGGCTACTTAACACGCGACCAAGTCGTGACTCTACTCGCCGAGTCCAGCCATGGACTCGCCGAGTCACTCTTTCCCAATTAACACTTTTAGCCCTTCAACTCTACTCTTGTTATTTCGGGATGTTACATTATGTGTCGGGCCTGGTCAGGACTGAATTGATGTGTTCAAATAAGTTCTATGTCAGAAAAAGAAGAGATCGAGACACAAATTGTTGGACAATATGTATAACTATGTTCCATGTAATTGTCCACACGATATCTTGAGAACAGAGGACTATACGATCCCTTATCTAAAGGATGTGTTAGAGCTCGACAGCGGGTTTTGAGAGATACAATTTCTAATCATATTTTAATGTCATACTTGCATTTATAGTTATTAGACTTATCCAAGTGGGAGACAGAGGGGAGAGGCTATTTTCGGCTCTAGGAAACATTTCCACGCTTGGCCAAGCTATTAGGGTGTCATCACTAAATCATCTAGGGGCCCATATATATTGCTTTTATCCCACTTTGTGTAAAAGGAACGGATAAACGTCGACAAATATGCTTGCACTATTTACTCATCAAATCACACACAACAATATATTTTATAACATCAAATTACTAATGCGTTTGCGTATTATGAATGTGCAGCCGACTTGTAAAAAACAAGTCATATCTCTCGTTTCAAGACTATAAGATGTTATCGTCTCATAATCACCCGTGATAAAATCCATGAAGTGATTCACGTGAGCGTGAGTTTAATCCAATACTCAAATCTTATTTTAAGAGCACTCATGAACACTGCAAAAGACTTTTACTATGTCTAAAGGCTTTAGACAATCTACAGTGAGATTCATGACAGTCTTACCTCATTACCTACTTCCAAAGTATGATCTGATGGATTTTATGCATAAGAACAACCCTATGTGCTCATACAAACCCTAATGCTTGGATCTAGGTTTCTCTATTCTACATGCTTTGAATCCAAGACTTGCAACCCTAGATCTATCATGTATAATTCGAAATTAGCATCATAAGAACTAATCTAAGTGATTTACCTCTTTCAAATAGCTTGTCTCCGCTAATAGTATTAGTGGCGACGTGTCTTCGCTAAAACGCCGACGCTGATGTTTCGTCGCTATTAATCATATTGTCGCCGCTAATGCTTGTTTGTCGTCGCTAAAGACATGTCGCCGCTAAAGACCAATCGCCAGTAACAACCTATTGTTGCCACTAAAGGCGTCGCCGGTATTGGTGTTTTTCTTATATATATATATATATATATATATATATATATATATATATATATATATATATTTCACATTAAAATTGAAAAAAAAACTGGTATGATATTAGTTAATCTAATCCTACATCATTCCATTCCAAAATATTAATACAATATCCATTTAAAATACTCCTCCGATTTAGCATATAACAAAATTTCAAAAATACTAGCCTTGGACTCGGAGAGTTGAAGGTCCAACTCGCCGAGTAGATGCGAGAGGGGACACAGGACTAAAGTGGTGGACTCGGCGAGTCGGTCCCCGGAATCGGCGAGTAGACCCTGTTTGGACAAAAACCCTAATCCGAGGGTTTGCACCCTTAGTCCCATTTGCTCGCAGAAGACCCCCATAGCAAACCCTAGCCGTTATTAAAGCAATCTAAGGCATTTGGAGTGATTTTGGTGCTTTTGTGATCCAAGGAAGGAAGGTAAAGCTTGAAGGATCAAGAGGAGGCTATAAGGATTCGGTTTTGAGCATCATTTGTAGACTTCAGAAGGTATAAAGTCTATACCTTGCTTGCTCTTTTTGATAGATCCCATTTTGTAGAGTTTTAGGGCTTTTCTAAGCCATTCTGGTCACCAACCATGATTGCGAGCATGGTTTGAGGTTGATGTTTTGGATCTAGGTCCTTAGGGAGGTTACAAGGCAGAAAGGAGTGGCTTTTGCACTCAAAGAAGACCCCATGCATTGTGAGAGCTTGTTTTAGGACCTTTTAAGCTCGAAGTCCCATGCAAGCACGTAAAGGTAGTAACTTTATGTGCTAGATCGATTGTAGAAGCATAGATCTACCTTTTGATCAAGGGTTGTACATCGGAAATCGAAGATCCAGTGAGTGAATGTGACCAACTTGACGAGTCCGTTCTTGGACTCGGCGAGTCCAAGGTTTCGTCCTGTATCAGTGGAGGGTCTTAAGGACCCAGTTGAGTGTGGAAAGGTTTCAGGAAGGTCTCAGGGAGTGACCCAACGTTTTGGATTAAGCCATTGTTCTGGAAGTTCATGAGACTCGACGAGTGCATGAACAGACTCGGGAGTCCAAGGCAATCTTCTTAGAACTCGACGAGTTGTTCATCAACTCGGCGAGTTGAGGAGAGAACTTGTTCATCAGATGAAGGTGGAATCAACGAGTTGTTCATCTACTCGGCGAGTCGGATGAGTTTTCATGTGTCATTCATATGAGAGAAGAACTCGTCGAGTTGACGGCCCAACTCGACGAGTAGAAGCGGGTTTAAGGACAATTGGAGGGATAGGGACTCGGCGAGTTGGCAAGCCAACTCGGCGAGTCCAGTCAACTGGAAATTGACTTTGTCTTTGACTTGACTTGATCAGGGGTAAAATTGTCATTTTACCCGAAGAGTAGATATCAGACTCTGATGGTGTGTTTTGTGGGATTTATAGCCGAAGGATTTCCGGAGTAGCAGCAGCAGCAGATAGACTGTTCCCGCGCAGATCAGCAGCAGCAGATAGACTGTTCCCGAGCAGATCAGCAGCTATGAGCTGAGTTACCTTCCAGTAGCGGTGGGTCTACGGCCACAATGTCGGCCCACCAGTAAGGATCGTATGTTAGATGTTTGTCTTTGTGATATTCATCTGTTTTGCTACTACCTGATATGTTATATGCTAGCGTGATATGATATGTGATAGTGATAGAGTTTGGTTGTTAGGGCCGAAAGGGTAGGTTAGGCACCCAAGATATGCCTAACAATATGTTATGAGATGTTTAGCTGCTAGCATGATATGTTATATGAGATAGAGGTAGTAGAATCGGAAAGGTCCTCGAGATTCGTTTGTTAGGACCGAAGGGTAGGTGGGACACCCCATATATGTCTGACGATAGATTATGCTATGATATGTGTGATAGTAGTAGTAGGGGCTGAAATAGTCCCAGAGGTTCGGTTGTTAGGACCGAAGGGTAGTCAGCACCCCAGAATAGCTCGACATGGGTAGGTCAGCGCCCCAGAATGGCTTGACACAGGTAGGTCGGCACCCCAGAATGGCCGTATCGGGTAGGTCGGGCAGCCCAGAAATGCCTGGTAGTATGTATGTGATATGATTGTACGGTATGTGGTACGATGGGGGAACTCACTAAGCTTTGTGCTTACAGTTTACAGTTTTGTTTTCAGGTACCTCTTTAGCGAAGGGGAAAGAGCTGGCGCTGTAGCCACACATTACACACACACACATTGGTTTTTTCGTATCATGAGATGTTCTGGGATTGTACTCTGACATTATGATTATTTTCATGCTTTGGTTTTCAGACACAAGATATGTTTTATGAATTGATATGTTCGGATGATGTTTTACTACTAAAGTTTTGTTAACCACTTAATTTAAAATGAAAATTTTTGGGCGTGAAAATTTGGGTCGTTTACATAAAACATAAAAAAATCCTACAACTATCTACTCGTCATCATCGCTCTCCTCGTTTCCTCCAGTTTCATTTCGTTGTGGCAACGAACGAAACCAATCTTCAAGTGTAGCACTACATGCTAGATCTTTTAACATTTTTTGAAGCATTTCCAACTACAAATAAAGCATTTCCATAATAAATGGATAGAAATATCTAACAAATATATTATAATAAGACTTACCATCTTGTTCGTTGTGAACACGACCAAAGCCTCCGGGAGGTGGTGAATCCCCGACTCCATCACCTCCATGTCCTAAGCTCATAACATCCGTCATCACGTAGAAGAGTACCGCCCAACTAAACCCCATATATAGCCTGCAAAATTACAATATGAATAGAATTTACACATATTACATATACAAAAATAATACAGTTTCCATTATAACATTGTAGTTTCTAAATTTCATACAAATACATACACAATATAACATCATACTTTTTTTTCCATTATTGCATCCTACTTTTTTGTTCAATTTTTCCATGCACAAATTCATTATAGCAAAATATACTTCTAAATACAAAATCATACAAATTCATCTAAATACATTTACATGCACAAATTAAAATTACTACAAAACCTATAACTTATCAATTAAGAACTTTATCACTTCATCTTATATATATCAAACTATTAAACTTAAATATCACCTAATCATACATATATACAATAGATTCAATTCCTTTTTTCATTTCGTTTTAGACATACAATACAACTTTCATATTCCAATTTCATACAATTAAACAATATATCCAACTTCATACAATACATCCAATTCAAATTTCAATTACAAATAATTAGGCAATACATCTAATTTCATACAATCCTACCATTTTAGACATCCAATACCAATTTCATAGAAAATATACATCTAAATACAAAATCACACAAACCATGTGTAATTCCATTTTCATACCAATACACCGCAATGAGCATAAACACAAATCAATTATACAATAGGCTGCATAAAATATGATAAAACATACATGATCACTCAAAAATCATCAATTTACAGCCAAACAAGAGGCTTGGTTGACACTAAAAATCACTAACCAAAAAAATCTTAGAAAACATAGAAATCAATGATACAATCAGGTTTGAATGGTAAACTAACATCAAAACACAAGAAGGACATAAATTAGGGAACGAAATTCGAACTTAGATTGCTCAATTTCACTGAAATGTTGTTGCGGTCGGAATTGCCCTCAATAAATTAGATGGCCGCCGATAATGAGGGTGGGTCGACGGTAAACAAGGCCAGTTGCCGGTAAAGTGGCTCCCGGTGGTCGGAATCGTAGTGGGTGCAGATGGTGAAGGCGTAGTCAGAGTTTTGAGAGATACAACGATAGAAGGAAAGAAGGCTCGATTGCGGGGGTTATTTGACACAACTCAATAGCGGCGACGGGCAATAGCGGCGACATGAAGGTTTTAACGGCGACCTAGGAGTTTTAGCGGCAACACCCCTGGAGGGAAAAGAAAGCGCGTGTTTTAAGAGTTTACAACCGTAGGATTGAATAATGATCGAACGGACAGTGATTATTTCACGCGGATCGACACGGTGTCAGCAATAGCGGCGACGCCAAACAATAGTGGCGACATGTAACGCGTCAATTATATGTCGCCGTTGTTGGTAGACGTCGCCTCTAAAGGTGTCGCTGCTATTGCTAAAATTTCTTGTAGTGCTAGTTTATGGCGGTTGTGTATTTTACGACTAGTCAAGTAAAAAACTCTATCTAACTAGTTCGTATGTGAAGTAATAAGCCGATCACTCCGATTAACTAAATCTTGCTACTTCCGGTTTTTTTTTTTTTTTTTTTTTTTTTTTTTTTTTTTTTTTTTTTTTTGCAACTTTATCTTGTCTTATTATATGTTTATCGATTGTTGATCCTAACATATTACTTGCATCAATTCACATACTGTCATATAATTTCGACAATAAAGTATCCAATTAATACACATTGTCGAGTTGATACAACTTGCAACGAAGAAAACTAACAACTAATACCTAATTTATGGGTATCGTAAATGAACCCACATGTGTAGGGATATAGTGTGTATGTGTTGACCTTCAAACACATGTCCTTTTATATGGATGTTTATTTAGTAACACCCATAATTTATTGTCGTAGATGTCTACTAAATCAAATTAATATATTCAAATGATCGATTATAAAGAAAAATTAGAAAGTAAAAGTTGTAGTTTCAGTGAATTGTATATAGTTAATCAATGCGTTATCTAATGCAATATTGCCTCCTTCGAATTGTGTTTACCTAAATGGTTAAAAGAATATATATTATCGTGCTAGATACGGTAAAAATGCGAATACATAAATATGATCTTAAGTTGAATTCTAACATCTTTTATTAAAATATCAACAACTTATAAACGTGTTAATGGAAAAACGTAATTGCATTTACCCTTGAGTGTCATCTCCATTAAAAAAAAAAAGGTAAAATTTTTATTTTTTTTACTTTTGCCAAAAAAAGTTTATCAATCTTTATATTTGGTCAACTGGTTGACTTTTTCCTATAGTAGTGCAACACACGATTACTAGTTCATTGACACTGGCCCACTGAGAAGCAAAACCAACAACACAGCTTAAAAAAAAGATTAAGGGACAGGTGGATATTTTATTTAATGTTGGGCTTAAAGTTGGCCTGCAATAGGGTCCCTGTGTAGAACAATTTACCCCATCCATCTTACGAAAGCTATCGAATCTTTAAAAAATGGTGAGGGTTGTGCTATTGACTTTACTCTTCTTGATTACGTTAGATTCTTGCCATGGTAAATGCTCAAATGTAAGCTCCAGCTTCAACACAAATTTTAGAACCCTTTTGGATTTGCTTACCAAAAACGCACCTTTTCGTAACGGATTCTACGAAACAAGCGTCGGGAATAAGTCAGATCAAGTTTACGGCGTTGTTCAATGTAAAGCTAACATATCCTCCTCCAACTGTGCCAACTGTTTGAAATCGAATACTGAATCATTTGACGGGTGCCCAGAAGGCAGAAGCATGGCTACTATATCCACTTTCTGCACTTTGAAGTTTTCCGATGAGAATTTCTTTGGAGTTTGGGATAACTTCTCATCGGCCTCATTTGGCCACAACGGGTTGGATAATCCATCGGTGTTCTCAAAAGGGTATCTGATGATGCAAGATTTAGCTAGCACAGTTCCTGATCAACCATTGATGTATCAAGCAACAGATGTTAATCTTGGAGAGGATGGGAAACGATATGGTTTGGCTCAGTGTAGTAGAGATTTGAGCAAGTTGAATTGTCAAAACTGCTTGGAGGATCGATTGGAGAACTATAGATCTTATGTTGAGAATAGAACTGGGTGGGAGATTCTTGGGATCAGTTGTAGTATGTGGTATTCTAATGTTTCAGATGCTTATTCTCCAGGAGTGACTGCTCTCACGCCATCTGAGAGTCACGTTCCATCCGCAATACCTACTGTTACTTCTCCATCTGGAATACCTACTGTTACTTCAGGTAAGTTACTTCTTTTTTGTTGTTTGTTTCATAATACAGCTATAGGAAAGCTACACGATCATCTGTGGTAGAGGTGCTTTAAATCCTCGGATGTTTCTTTAATGATCAGGAGGTCATAAAAGCCATGGACGAAGTGGAATTTGGGGCAGCATCAGCATCGGCACTAGCATTTTCATAGCCTTGTTAGCTATTCAAGTTTTCGAGATGCTATCATGAATCATGCAGTATCGGTTCATACATGGATGTTATAGTTACTTATGCCATATCAACAAGTGCCATGTCAAATAATATCCACATCAACTAACCGGCTATAATAATGTTTCCTATGACGAATATTAGAAATTTTATTTCAGTTGTATAAAACAGAAAATTTACTTGATCTTGGAGTGTGAAATGATAACTGTGTAGTCAGAAAGAATCACTGCATAAATGATAACTGCTTGGAGCATATTCAACCATCACCAAATCCATCACCTTCCATCCCATCACCATTTATTATATTATTTTGGTGTAAGGAAATGGTATAAGATCAAATTTGATGGTATTGTACTCTTTTACACAAAAATGGAGTTTAACCCATTTTAGTCACTCTCATATTTATTCATTTCTACATTCTTAAATATGACTATGTATGTTTTATATGTAACAATTTTTAATTAATATATGAGGTTTTACATTAAATTGATATTAATAATTATAAATATAAAACTTAATCTTACATTTCCACCTCTATCGTTCACATATGTACCCAAGTGGTCCCTCACCTTTTAAGACTTAATAAGTTTTTAATACTAAATCTTTGCAATCCCATTTTTGAATTCTTACGCGATCCTGATATATATATATATATATATATATATATATATATATATATATATATATATATATATATATATATATATATATATATATATATATATATATATATATATATATATATATATATATATATATATATATATATATATATATATATATATATATATATATATATATATATATATATATATATATATATATATATATATATATTGTAACGTCCCAAATTCAAGTCCAAAAATTTCATTTTTGATTAATTAATTCATAAAACATTTATTAGAAAATATTGTATAAATTCGTCATCTCAAAGCCAAGTATCATATTTGAAACCCATAACCATGAACAAATGTCATATCAGAGTACAATCACAGGAATCACCGTGTGGAAAATCATATGTGTGTGATGCCATGCTACGCCGTCGGCTCCTTCCCCTTAGATGAAGAGGTATCTGAAACCAAAACTGAAACCGTAAGCACAAAGCTTAGTGAGTTCCCCCATCATACCACATACCATACAATACCATCGGTATCTTTCAACCGGTAATCGGGTACTATTCAATCCCTTACCACTAGCATACAAAATCAAGATCTAAGCACACAACCATACATATCCAGGTACTGACCTACCCCTTGGTCCATACGACCACTATTTGTGACAACCCGAAATTTTCATTCGGTCACACCCTAAAAGTCAATCACTCCATATTATAAGTCAAGTTCACTTTTACTTGTTTTTAGGAAATTTAAGTTCGTTTGATTATTTTAATAATTAATCCTTAAAAGAACGGGTGAACGGATGGGCCGTCTCGGGTCTTGAAATTTCTAAACCGCGAATACCACGTAGCTTAGAAGTTCACGGCCAAAATTTTATGTTTGGGCTGTAAACACCCTCAAAAACCGTAAACTCATTCCTTAAGCATGAGTTTACTCCCCAAAGTAAATCACTTTTCATTTTTACCCAAAAGAGTAAACTCCAAAAACTCTCTCAAGTATCATCCAAGTTTTTCATCCATCCATTTATGTGTTTTTACTAGATTTCCAAAACACCAAGAACACACACTAGTGTTCTTGGACTTTAAGTTCATTTCAAGCTTCCACAAAGTAAGTACTTTTATCCTAGAGTCATTTAAATCTTGTTATACATATTTATACCAAGGAAAAGTCCCAAGAACACCAAGAACAAGGTGTTCACAGTTTTGGGAGGCTCCCAAAACCGTAAACACCAAGTATAGTGCATAGGGTGCTTTAGGATGTCTAGATGCTTCACAATGCCTTAGGGACTTGTCTAGATCCATCCTTGATGTGTATATCATATAAAAGAACAAGAAAACAATCATTTTTATGTGTTTACGGTTTAGGGATCTCCCAAAACCGTAATCACCCTAAAAGGTGTTTAAATGTCCCATATTTACTCCTAATGCCTAGAATCTAACCTAAGCTATTACCTTGAAGTGTTTAGGACTTGAAAAAACCAAAATACCTTAGTCCATAAGAGTTTACGGTAGTAAACTCCTGGAGAAGTGGTCCTTAGACCGTAAACTCAATTTAGGAGTGTTTTGATGCCACACAACACTTCCTACTGCTTAAACATGAAGTAGAATGCTTGGAATAGGTTAGAGGACTTCAAAACAACAAATGGTCACAAGGTTAGGAGCTTACGGTCGTAAACTAAATAGTTTATGACCGTAAACGCAATGGGTGTTGGTCTTTAGGGAGTAAACTCATTTTAGGGGTTCCCTTGAACCGTAAAACCCAATAGCCTTGCCCTACAACACTTAGATGCAACCCATGAGACTTATAACACTTGTATAAGTGTTTAGCATGTCCAAGGGTGTCTTGACTTGTTTATTAGTTGTTTAAAGACTAATTGGATATATATATATATATATATATATATATATATATATATATATATATATATATGTGATATTATATGTTAACTAGGACTATAGAGTGTGTTCAAGACTTCACTTGACACCTAGCAGTCCTACCTCTTCAGTTCATCCGTACTAGTCACAACTGGTGAGTTCATACCCCTTAATCAATGTTTTAAATGTTTTTAAATACTTTATGGGGGGGGGGGGGTTGATACAAGTAGAATCATGCTAGTTATTATATCAATCAAATGTGATTAATAAGCAGAATTCAAATAATTTACTACTCATTAGCCGTTTTACCAAACAGTTTCCTTCAAATGTTTTTTATAAACATTTTATATGTTTAAAACTCCTTATTAAACTATTCATTTTACTCTGTATGTTTCATTTCAAACTCATTTATAATTGTGTTTCAAACAAATGTTTCTTTATACTTAAACTTTTTATCAAACCAATGCTTTCAACCCGTTTTATAGATTGACATCAAGTCGATCTTTTCTTAGATAGAAATCATGATCAAAAGGTTTTACAAAACTTATATTATGCTTTTATATGGTCAATTGCATGCTTATATATGTATAGTTATATAAGAAATGTTTAAAGGACTTAGGAAGGCTATCCACCCTATTTCCTTTTCGCGCTTGAGATGTGGTCTGGTGGGATATCGGCTACCCGTACGAAGGTCGTTTAAATATTACTTATATATCATGTGTATATATATAGTCATAAAGGTTCTTCCAGTTCATTCGGTACCCTTAGGTAGCCAGGGTATACTTCCATGTTCATATGTACCAGTTACATTACTAGTAAGCTACCATATGGGTAGTTTAGGAAGATACTAGAACTATTACTAGAACACGATATCATACAATGAGTCAGTTCATTCATGATTCAATACTTGCTAGATAGAGAGAGAACGCACGTTACAACTAGCACACGCAGAACATTACAGTACATTACTATACTATTACATAGATATGTTTACATGATTACACTTAGATGAGTACATTTACATGATTACATTTACATGAGTAGATTTACACGGTTACATTTACATGAGTATGTTTACATAGATAACATATGATGAGTTATTATTACATTTTATATGTGTAGATTATGTTATATAATCCTCATTCTTATCTTTACCTTGTGATACAATCACATAATCGATGAGATAGATTGGATTTAATATCCTAGTACCAAAGGATACATTGCGGGATTAACCATTCCTAAAATCTCTGTTAGCTACGGAGGTAAAAGCACATCAACGGATGTCAACGGTTGATACCATTATATGTATACTTTAAGGGACTAACTATTCCTATACCCAGCTTTTAGCAACAGAGGTAAATGTACATCTACAGATGTCTTCAGTTAACACTGTTAGTTACCCTAGTACCAAAGGGTAATACTTAGGTAATTTATATTATCACCTTTATCTTGTGACTCATTCACATAATCGATGAGGTAAATTATATTTGAGTATCCTAGTACCAAAGGATACAATTTCTTATAATAATAATAGTAGCACAGTCGGGTCTTGGTAGAAGGCTACATTCAGAGCAGTTAGGTCTTGGTAGAAGGCTACATTCAGAGTAGTTAGGTCTTGGTAGAAGACTCCCTTTTATAATAGTAGGAATCATAGGGATTTCTAGGGTTTTTCAAACATTTGTACTTGTTTTACAACCATTTTCATGTCTTTCTTTACAAGTTTTACAAATTAATACACATTAATACTTATGATCTCACTAGCTTTAAAGCTGACACTCTCTTTCAAAATAACTTGTATCCTCAGGTCAACGATAGACAGGTACCGATGCAAGGTTTAGAGAAGATGGGGCTCGTTCAAGACTCATCTTTCATTTTGATTTTACTTTAGTGTCTATTATAATTTCACAGAACACTTGCATTAAAATTATATTATTAATGCAATGGATGGTGTTGTTGCTTGTTTACTACTTTTCATTGTTGTGATACTGTACATGACGTCCTCCGCCCCAGAACGTTTCCGTTGTTCATGGTTTTGGGGTGTGACAGATTGGTATCAGAGTATATCAACCCATCAAAGATATACTAACTATAAATACATAGGGATAAAAAAATACTCTGACCAAGAGTTTATACTTTAATTAGTAAAATATTTAATTTAGTATACGTGGCTGCATTCATACTAAAATTAGTGTCACTAGGATAGTACAAAAGAATTACGATTGTTGGGCAACACAGGTGGACTTAGTGACATATAGTCAAAAATGGGAAGATATAGCCTGGTCAACTATATTATCCGAGGGTTGACTAGCATGTGCCTAAATCTATTTGCGTGGTTGCAACAAGTCTAAAATCCTACCAACAATACCACAATGAGAGCAGTAGAACATAACATTAAACTTAAAATACTATAGGAGTATTTGGTGTTACTATAAGTACTTTATACTTGAGAACTAAAACGGGATCTTCATTACTAAGTTGATAGTTGCTAAGTGGATACACTAAGGCTATATGTAATTAGGATGTTATAGACTTAGAATCTGTGAAAATTTTACTTTACCCCTATTCTGTATGAATTTGGAGTTAAGGTCACTTATTCGAAGGCCTATCATGTTTCGATTACCTATAACTGGTATGCACTTCACAAATAGCGATGTAACTAATGACGATTTTCTAAATAATTATCTAGATAGTTCGTCTAATAATTATTTTCTTACCCCAATTCTCACGTAGATAACATGGATGGACTCCATCCCCACGGCAACCAGTATCTTCCGAACTAAGACCTTTCCGGCGGTGCTAACTCCAAACCCGAGGTTGAGAACCTACCCCAAGCAGCTCCCGTTCTAATTCCTAACCCTCATCCGGCTTTTCATGGCCCGTGTAACGGCCCGGATCTCCAAGTATCTTTTATGCTTATATTTTTGGAGTTTTGTGAGGGGACTCGGCGAGTTGGAGCTCAAACTCGCCGAGTAGGATCGCGGTTCAGGACGCGGGTTCGCGCCCGGACTCGACGAGTCCAAGGAATGGACTCGGGGAGTCCTCGCTGTTTAATGAAACCATAAATTCCCGGTCCTAAGCCCTATTTAAAGGACCTTATGACCCTTCATTGCGGCTACCTTTATCTTGAGAGCACCAAAACAGCTGAGGGATTCGTGTGAGTGAGAAAGAGGCCATTGTTCACCAAATTTGTGCGTTTTTGCAAGAAAGGAAGAGGAAAGGCAAGCTAGAAGAGTTGGGGAGCTTGGATCTTCTTTCATTTCATCAGAGGAGGCTTCTTGAGGTATCTTTCAGAGCTTATTTTCCGTATTTTGTTGATATGGTCAAATCTAGGGTTTCTTCATGCCTTATTTGCTTTGTATTGGAAGTATGAGAGGTCCCATGGGGATATGGTGCCTAGATCTGGACCTTAGTAGGTCCAGAGAGTCCCTAATGTCATGCTTTATGTCCTCCCTTTTGGGTTGGAGGCTAGGGTTGCCATTCTAGAAGTCATTTCTCCAAAAAGAGCCTTGTAAGTGTTGTATGGTAACCAAGATATGAACTTTACATGATGAATAAGCTTAGGAGGGCCAGATCTATGGGTGGATGGTGCGGATCTGACCTCAGAAGCTAGTTTGGGTTGATGCATGGCATGGACTCGCCGAGTCTGAAGAACAGACTCGGCGAGTAGCATGAAGATTGTCCTTAACCACTCAGCGAGTGGTCTTGCCGAGTTAAGGGTCAACTCAGTGAGTCAGGGAGAGTTAGAGAGGGTTGACAGTTGGACTGAGTCGAGTTGGGACTCGCCGAGTTGTTCTTGAGACTCGGCAAGTTGAGTCGTGGTGGCCCCGCGATTCATGCCAGGTGGAACCCGTCGAGTCAGGGGAATACTCGACGTGTCAAAAGAGAATCCTAGAGAGTTGGTGAATACGTATAGACTCGTCGAGTCGCCCTAGTGCACTCGCTGAGTCCGGTCAAAGTTGACCGTTGACCGTTGAACAGAGTTGACTTGATAAGGGTAGTCAACCTTAGTGGTAAAAGTGTTAACTAGAGATGTATGATGTTATAGGGGGATTATAGCTCGGAGGATCGAGCACGAGTGATTTCCAGAATTCGCGAGTTATCGAGATACACGAGGTGAGTCTTCTCACTATACTTTACCTTGAGTAGGTAATCAGAGTTATGTGTTAGAGTATGTGTATGTTATGTGTATGCTATGTGTTGTACTGCATGATGTCTATGTGATTTATGCTGTCATGTTTATAGAGTTGGAACCGGAAGGTTCCTAGAGTTAGAACCTGAGGGTTCACAGAGCTTGGGTGCACGGACCCATAGAGTATAGCCTTGAGTGGCTAATATATGTTTATGTGGTATTTTGGGGAACTCACTAAGCTTTGTGCTTACAGTGTTAGTGTTGTTGTTTCAGGTACTAGCGATGACCGTGGGAAGGCGCCGGCTTGATCTGTACACACATGGAATTTTGATATACTTATGATCTTGGGATTTTGTATGATGTGAACTGAGATTTAAACTTAATGTTTTTATGAAAATTAAATGAGAAATGTTTTTATAATTTGCGAAAAATTATTTTGTAATTCACGGTGTTACAAGTTCGTATCAGAGCCTTGGTTTGAGGGATTCGAGTACACCTTCGGGCGTATTTGAACTCAAACTGAGGATTTGAAAAGTATTTTCAAAAAGAGTAAAAGATTTTGAAAAGAAACGCAGAGCAGAGTTGTGTGTACGATCAGTCCGCGCCCGAACGGTGATTTCCCAAAATACCCATATGTTATGTGATATTGATACTGATATGATGTATCTGCATGCTAGAGTAGACTAGGTATTCCTATTAGGAGTAGAGTGGCCTGATTTGTGATGCCTTAGCCTAGGAAGAGGTGAGCTGCTATGAGATGCTTGAGAGTGAGTAGGTAGCAGCGAGGGGCTTGTGAGAGATCTATTAGAGAGTGATCTACGCATGATAGAGTACTTTGAATTTGGGATCCGAAGAGGAGGATTTGTAAGTCTTCTGATATGGTGTGGACAGTAGTATTGGGCCCGTACTACTAAAAGCACCGGAGCGGTGTACAGCCCAAGTAAGAATCTTTGGAATACCAAGGATCAAGGAGGAATGAGTGTGAGTATGCTCGAAGGGGTTCTAATTTTTCGTATGTTGTATTTCAGAGGTAGATCATGGTGAGGACACGTTTGATGCCTGAGAGCAGTGATACCAGTGATGAGGAGATCCACCGGATCATCCACGAGGTGGTGGCTGCGGCCATTAGGGCAGAGATACCGGAGATGTTTGGGTCTATAAAGACCACACATTATACGCCTACTGAGCTTGCGGCAGTGACCTAGGAGAGGTTCACTGTCATGTTCCGAGATGAGTACGTTCCCCAAGTGGAGAGGGAGCATTTGGCACAGGAGTTTCTGACCCTCAAGCAGGGTACTGAGTCAGTTACAGTGATTACCAGGATGTTCCATGAGAGGGCGATGTTTTGCCCTGAGCACGTGTCCACTGAGCAGGCACGTATGAGCCGTTATTTGAGCATTTTGAGGCGGGATATTCGGGAGTTCGCGGCGAACTCATCGTACCGGACATTTGCTGAGCTTCAGGGAAATGCCTGGAAGAGGGAGATTGACCTAGAGACTCAGGCCAGGGAGGAGGCGCACTCTTAGGGGAGGGATCGGCGACCGGCACAGTCTCAGCCGGCAGCCAAGCAGGCCAAGCCCGCTGATCCCAAACCAGGGAGCTAGAAGGGCCGCACTTGTGGGAAGTGTGGCAAGGGTCATGATGGAGTCTGCAGAGCGGGATCTTGCTACAAATGTTGCAAGGAGGGGCATATGGCTAAGGATTGCCCCAATGGGTTTGCAGTCTGCTTCCACTGCAATCAGACCGGACACCGGAAGGCATAGTGTCCGTAGTTGCGAGGGTCATCGCAGGGAGCACCTCAGTGATCTGCCCCTGCCGCCATCAGAGCTACAGAGAGTCGGCCGGTGAAGGCCGAGGCGCCGAGGGCACGAGGGAGAGCTTTTCAGCTGACCGCGGAAGAGGTCCGCGCAGCGCCCGATGTCGTGGCTGGTATGTATTCTTTCATGTATTTATTTTGATGATGAGATATTATGCTTATGTTATGTTATGTGTAGGTACTTTTCTTGTGAATTCTGTACCTGCCTTGGTGTTATTTGACACGGGTGCGAGTCGGTCTTTTGTATCTTTGGCTTTTAGTTAGCATATCAGGGTTAGTCGTGAGGCGTTGAGTCGACCTCTGAGAGTTTGCATAGCTGATGAGAGGGTGATATATGCCACGGAGGTTCTCCGAGGGTGCATAGTTGAGATTTTCGATGTTGAGTTCCCGATTGATCTAGTTCCTATTGCTATGGGTGATGTCTGTGTCATTGTGGGCATGGATTGGTTGAGCAGATTCGGTGCGGTTATTGATTGTGAGCGGCAGCTGGTGACCATACGAGACCCTAGTGGGGGAGTTCTTTCGGTATACGGCGAGGGTACACGTTCAGGATCAGCGTTTTGTTCGGCCGCTAGAGCGATGCAGTGTCTACAGCAGGGCTGTAAGGGTTTTGTGGCGTATGTGATGGATACGCGGGTGGATTCCGAGAGGCCGAGTTCAGTTGAGGAGGTTCCGGTGGTGCGTGAGTTCCCGGATGTGTTTCCCGAGGAGTTGCCGGGTGTGCCTCCTGTGAGGCAAGTGAAGTTCGGTATCGATTTGGTTCCGGGGGCCGCGCCTATCGCCAAGGTGCCTTATCGTCTTGCACCTCCAGAGATGCAAGAGTTATCCTCGCAGCTTCAGGAGCTGCTGGGGAAGGGGTTTATTCGGCCGAGCAGCTCGCCGTGGGGAGCACCTATCCTGTTCGTCAAAAAGAAGGATGGTTCACACCGGATGTGTATTGATTACCGAGAGTTGAACAAGCTGACGGTCAAGAACCGTTACCCGTTGCCGAGGATCAACGATTTGTTCGATCAGCTGCACGGAGCATCTTGGTTCTCCAAGATCGATTTGAGGTCTGGATATCATCAGGTGAGGGTGCGGGATGAGGACGTCCAGAAGACAGCGTTTAGGACGCGATATGGGCATTACGAGTTTGTGGTGATGCCTTTCGGGCTCACCAATGCCCCGACAGTGTTTATGGATCTCATGAACCGAGTATGTAGACCGATGCTGGATCGGTCGGTGATTGTATTTATCGATGATATTCTGGTATATTCGAGATCTAGAGAGCAGCATGAGGAGCATTAGAGAGGGGTTCTCGGGGTTCTGAGATCGGAGAGGTTTTATGCCAAATTCTCCAAGTGTGATTTCTGGTTGCGGGTGGTCCAGTTCTTAGGACATCTCGTTAATCAGGAAGGGATATTGGTCGATCTGGCTAAGGTTGAGGCGGTGATGAGTTGGGAGGTGCCGAAGTCACCCTCCGAGATCAGGAGTTTCCTAGGGCTGACAGGGTATTATCGGAGGTTTATTAAGGATTTCTCCAAGATCGCAGTACCACTCACCAGATTGACCCGGAAGGGTGTTGCTTTTTCATGGGGCCCCGAGCAGCAGGCCTCCTTTAAGACACTTCGCCAGAGGTTGTGCGAAGCCCCGCTGTTAGCTCTCCCGGAAGGGATGGAGGACTTTGTGGTATTCTGTGATGCATCGATTTTGGGATTGGGAGCGGTGCTGATGCAGAGGGGGCATGTGATAGCGTATGCATCGAGGCAGCTGAAGCCTCATGAGACGAGATATCCCACCCATGATCTAGAGTTAGGGGTAGTGGTGTTCGCCCTCAAGATCTGGCATCACTACTTGTATGGGGTTCGGTGTACGATATACACGGACCATAAGAGTTTGAAGTATTTGATGGATCAGCCCAACCTAAATATGCGTCAGAGAAGGTGGTTGGATGTGGTCAAGGATTATGATTGTGAGATCCTATACCACCAAGGCAAGGATAATGTGGTAGCCGATGCGTTGAGCCGCAGGGCGGAGAGCACTCCACTGCGGGATGTATGTTTGGGATTTACCGTGATGACTACGGTATTGGACGTCGTTCGCGGGGCACAGGCCGAGGCTGTGCAACCTGAGATGCAGAAGAGGGAACAGGTTGTTGGTTTGGTTTCAGAGTTCGTTACCGATGGTCGGGGGCTTATGACTTTTCAGGGGCGTATCTGGGTACCGTTTGTGGGAGGAACGCGTACAATTTTGATGGAGGAAGCTCATCGGTCGAAATTTTCGATCCATCCGGGGGCCACGAAGATGTATTTGGATTTGAGAGAGGAGTATTGGTGGCCCTGTATGAAAAGGGATGTCGCGTGGTTCGTTTAGAGGTGCTTAACCTGCCGTAGGGTTAAGGCTGAGCACCAGAGGCCGCATGGTAAGTTGCAGCCACTGGAGGTTCCCGAGTGGAAGTAGGAACAGATCACTATGGATTTCATCACCAAATTGCCGAGGACTACCAGGGGAGTTGACACAATTTGGGTGATTGTGGACAGGTTGACAAAGAGCACTCACTTCCTTGCCATCAGTGAGAGTTCTTCAGCAGAGAAATTGGCTGAGGTGTATGTGAGGGAAGTTGTATCTCGGCATGGGGTGCCGATCTCGATAGTTTCAGACCGTGATGTGCGCTTCACTTCCAGATTCTGGAAGAAATTTCATGAGGAGTTGGCTACTAGACTGCATTTTAGTATCGCATATTATCCCCAGACAGACGGTCAGAGTGAGCGGACGATTCACACGCTCGAGGACATGCTCCGAGCATGTGTGTTGGAGTTTGGGGGTAGCTGGGATGATTATTTGCCTTTTGCAGAGTTTTCCTACAACAACAACCATCATTCGAGCATTGGTATGCCACCCTTTGAGCTGTTGTATGGGAGGAAGTGTCGGACCCCTATTTGTTGGGGAGAGGTCCGTCAGCGGGTGATGGGCAGTACAGAGATTGTGCTTCAGACGACAGAGCAGATTCAGCAGGTCAGACAGAGGTTGTTGACCGCTCAGAGCCGACAGAAGAATTATGCAGACAGGCGTCGGTCCGAGCTTGAATTTCAGGTCGGTGACTTTGTTCTCATGAAGGTCTCTCCTTGGAAAGGAGTGATTCGATTCAAGAAGAGGGCAAGTTGGGGCCCCGGTATATTGGTCCATTCCGTGTGATCGCGAGGGTAGGCCGGGTCCCCTATTGTTTGGATTTGCCAGCAGAGTTGGGGCAGATTCACGACACTTTTCATGTGTCGCAACTGAGGAAGTGTATAGCCGATGAGTCGGCAGTGGTTCCATTAGAGGATATTTAGGTGGATGCTAGCCTGAATTATTCCGAGAGACCAGTGGCCATCAGAGATCGGAAAATCAAGGTTTTGAGGAACAAGGAAGTACCCCTGGTGTTGGTTCAGTGGCAGCATCGGAGGGGATCGGAGATGACCTGGGAGTCGGAGCGTGAGATGCGTGAGCAGCATCCGGAGCTATTTACAGAGCGAGACTTCGAGGACGAAGCCGAGTTCTAGTGGGGGAGAATTGTAACAGCCCGGACTCGACGAGTCCAAGGAATGGACTCGGCGAGTCCTCGCTGTTTAATGAAACCCTAAATTCCCGGTCCTAAGCCCTATTTAAAGGACCTTATGACCCTTCATTGCGGCTACCTTTATCTTGAGAGCACCAAAACAGCTGAGGGATTCGTGTGAGTGAGAAAGAGGCCATTGTTCACCAAATTTGTTCGTTTTTGCAAGAAAGGAAGAGGAAAGGCAAGCTAGAAGAGTTGGGGAGCTTGGATCTTCTTTCATTTCATCAGAGGAGGCTTCTTGAGGTATCTTTCAGAGCTTATTTTCCGTATTTTGTTGATATGGTCAAATCTAGGGTTTCTTCATGCCTTATTTGCTTTGTATTGGAAGTGCGAGAGGTCCCATGGGGATATGGTGCCTAGATCTGGAACTTAGTAGGTCCAGAGAGTCCCTAATGTCATGCTTTATGTCCTCCCTTTTGGGTTGGAGGCTAGGGTTGCCATTCTAGAAGTCATTTCTCCAAAAAGAGCCTTGTAAGTGTTGTATGGTAACCAAGATATGAACTTTACATGATGAATAAGCTTAGGAGGGCCAGATCTATGGGTGGATGGTGCGGATCTGACCTCAGAAGCTAGTTTGGGTTGATGCATGGCATGGACTCGCCGAGTCTGAAGAACAGACTCGGCGAGTAGCATGAAGATTGTCCTTAACCACTCAGCGAGTGGTCTTGCCGAGTTAAGGGTCAACTCAGTGAGTCAGGGAGAGTTAGAGAGGGTTGACAGTTGGACTGAGTCGAGTTGGGACTCGCCGAGTTGTTCTTGAGACTCGGCAAGTTGAGTCGTGGTGGCCCCGCGATTCATGCCAGGTGGAACCCGTCGAGTCAGGGGAATACTCGACGTGTCAAAAGAGAATCCTAGAGAGTTGGTGAATACGTATAGACTCGCCGAGTCGCCCTAGTGCACTCGCCGAGTCCGGTCAAAGTTGACCATTGACCGTTGAACAGAGTTGACTTGATAAGGGTAGTCAACCTTAGTGGTAAAAGTGTTAATTAGAGATGTATGATGTTATAGGGGGATTATAGCTCGGAGGATCGAGCACGAGTGATTTCCAGAATTCGCGAGTTATCGAGATACACGAGGTGAGTCTTCTCACTATACTTTACCTTGAGTAGGTAATCAGAGTTATGTGTCAGAGTATGTGTATGTTATGTGTATGCTACGTGTTGTACTGCATGATGTCTATGTGATTTATGTTGTGCATGTTTATAGAGTTGGAACCGGAAGGTTCCCAGAGTTAGAACCTGAGGGTTCACAGAGCTTGGGTGCACGGACCCATAGAGTATAGCCTTCAGTGGCTAATATATGTTTATGTGGTATTTTGGGGAACTCACTAAGCTTTGTGCTTACAGTGTTAGTGTTGTTGTTTCAGGTACTAGCGATGACAGTGGGAAGGCGCCGGCTTGATCTGTACACACACATGGAATTTTGATATACTTATGATCTTGGGATTTTGTATGATGTGAACTGAGATTTAAACTTAATGTTTTTATGAAAATGAAATGAGAAATGTTTTTATAATTTGCGAAAAATTATTTTGTAATTCACGGTGTTACAAGTTGGTATCAGAGCCTTGGTTTGAGGGATTCGAGTACACCTTCGGGCGTATTTGAACTCAAACTGAGGATTTGAAAAGTATTTTCAAAAAGAGTAAAAGATTTTGAAAAGAAACGCAGAGCAGAGTTGTGTGTACGATCAGTCTGCGCCCGAACGGTGATTTCCCAAAATACCCATATGTTATGTGATATTGATACTGATATGATGTATCTGCATGCTAGAGTAGACTAGGAAATTTTAGTTCGTTTGATTATTTTAATAATTAATCTTTAAACGAACGGGTGAACGGATGGGCCGTCTCGGGTCTTGAAATTTCTAAACTGCGAATACCACGTAGCTTTGAAGTTCACGGCCAAACATTTATGCTTGGGCTGTAAACAACCTCAAAAACGATAAACTCATGCCTTAAGCATGAGTTTACTCCCCAAAGTAGAACACTTTTCATTTTTACCCAAAAGAGTAAACTCCAAAAACTCTCTCAAGTATCATCCAAGTTTTTGCCCAATATCTTCAATCTAGTAAGTGTTTCTAGCCCTTTCAAGTTTGTATAACACTTAATCTAGTGATTGTACATTTTTTCATCCATCCTTTTATGTGTTTTGACTAGATTTCCAAAACACCAAGAACACCAAGAACACATACTAGTGTTCTTGGACTTTAACTTCATTTCAGGCTTCCACAAAGTAAGTACTTCTATCCTATAGTCATTTAAAGCTTTCTATACATATTTATACCAAGGAAAAGTCCCCAGAACACCAAGAACAAGGTGTTCACGGTTTAGCCAGGCTCCCAAAACCGTAAACACCAAGTATAGTTCCATAGGGTGCTTTAGGGTGTCTAGATGCTTCACAATGCCTTAGGGTCTTGTCTAGATCCATCCTTGATGAGTATATCATATAAAAGACCAAGAAAACAATCATTTTTATGTGTTTATGGTTTGGGGATCTCCCAAAACCATAAACACAGCAAAAGGTGTTTAAATGTACCATATTTACTCCTAATGCCTAGAATCTAAGGTAAGCTATTACCTTGAAGTGTTTAGGACTTGAAAACACCAAAATGCTTTAGTCCATAAGAGTTTACGGTAGTAAACTCATGGAGAAATGGTCCTTAGACCGTAAACTCCATTTAGGAGTGTTTTGATGCCACACAACACTTCCTAAGGCTTAAACATGAAGTAGGAATGCTTAAAATAGCTTAGAAGACTTCAAAACCACAAATGGTCATAAGGTTAGGAGCTTCTGGCCGTAAACTCAAGAGTTTACGACCGTAAAATCAAGGGGTGTTGGTCTTTATGGAGTAAACTCATTTTAGGGGTTCCCTTGAGCCCTAAAACCCAATAGCCTTGCCCTACAACACTTAGATGCAACCCGTGAGACTTATAACACTTGTATATGTGTTTAGCATGTCCTAAGGTGTCTTGACTTGTTTATTAGTTGTTTAAAGACTAATTGGATACATATATGTGATATTATATGTTAACTAAGATCATAGAGTGTGTTCAAGACATCACTTGACACCTAGCAGTCCTACCTCTTCAGTTCATTCGTACCACACGCAACATGTGAGTTCATACCCCTTAATCAATGTTTTAAATGTACTTAAATGCTTTATGGGGGGGGGGGGGGTTTGATACAAGTAGAATCATGCTAGTTATTATATCAATCACATGTGATTAATAAGCAGAATTCAAATAATTTACTACTCATTAGCCGTTTTACCAAACAGTTTCCTTCAAATGTTTTTCATAAACATTTTATATGTTTAAAACTCCTTATTAAACTATTCATTTTACTCTGTATGTTTCATTTAAAACTCATTTATAATTGTGTTTCAAACAAATGTTTCTTTATACTTAAACAGTTTTATCAAACCAATGCTTTCAACCAGTTTTATAGATTGATATCAAGTCGATCTTTTCTTAGATAGAAATCATGTTCAAAAGGTTTTACAAAACTTATATTATGCTTTTATATGGTCAATTGCATGCCTATATATGTATAGTTATATAAGAAATGTTTAAAGGACTTAGGAAGGCTATCCACCCTATTTCCTTTTCGCGCTTGAGATGTGGTCTGGTGGGATATCGGCTACCCGTCCGAAGGTCATTTAAATATTAGTTATATATCATGTGTATATATATAGGCATAAAGGTTCTTCCAGTTCATTCGGTACCCTTGGGTAGCCAGGGTATACTTCCATGTTCATATGTACCAGTTACATTACTAGTAAGCTACCATATGAGTAGTGTAGGAAGATACTAGAACTATTACTAGAACACGATATCATACAATGAGTCAGTTCATTCATGAGTCAATACTTGCTAGATAGAGAGAGAACACACGTTACAACTAGCACATGCAGAACATTACAGTACATTACTATACTATTACATAGATATGTTTACATGATTATTTACATGAGTACATTTAAATGATTACATTTACATGAATACATTTACATGATTACATTTACATGAGTACATTTACACGATTACATTTACATGAGTACATTTACATAGATAACATATGATGATTTATTATTACATTTTATATGTATAGATTATGTTATATAATCCTCATTCTTATCTTTACCTTGTGATACAATCACATAATCGACGTGATAGATTGGATTTAATATCCTAGTACCAAAGGATACGTTGCGGGATTAAGCATTCCTAGAATTTCAGTTAGCTGCAGAGGTAAAAGCACATCCACGGATGTCAACGGTTGATACCATTACAAGTATACTTTAAGGGACTAACTATTCGCATACCCAACTGTTAGCAATAGAGGTAAATGTACATCTACAGATGTTTCAGTTAACACTGTTAGTTACCCTAGTATCAAAGGGTAATACTTAGGTAATTTATATTATCAACTTTATCATGTGACTCATTCACATAGTCGATGAGGTAATTATATTTGAGTATCCTAGTACCAAAGGATACAATTTCTTATAATAATAATAATAGTAGCACAGTCGGGTCTTGGTAGAAGGCTACATTCAGAGCAGTTAGGTCTTGGTAGAAGACTCCCTTTTATAATAGTAGGAATCATAGGGATTTCTAGGGTTTTTCAAACATTTGTAGTTGTTCTACAAACATTTTCATATCTTTCATTACAAGTTTTACAAATTAAGACACATTAATACTTATGATCTCACTAGCTTTAAAGCTGATACTCTCTTTCAAAATAACTTGTATCCTCAGGTCAATGATAGACAGGTACCGATGCAAGGTTTAGAGAAGATGGAACTTGTTCAAGACTCATCTTTCATTTTGATTTTACTTTAGTGTCTATTATAATTTCACAGAACACACTTGTATTAAAATTATATTATTAATGCAATGGATGATGTTGTTGCTTGTTTACTACTTTTCATTGTTGTGATACTGTACATGACGTCCTCCGCCCTAGAATGTTTCCGCCGTTCATGGTTTTTGGGTGTGATACGATCCCTATCATGCAACATATCATACATATATAAATCATAACCAACACATACTAGACCAAGATAAATTATCACAAAGACAATCACCTTTTAAATACTCCTCAATGGTGGGTCGGCATTGTGGCCTTAGACCCACCCCTACTGCAAAGTAACTCACCTCGTAGCTGCTGAACTGTGCGGGAATCCTCTGACTGCTGGCGCTGCTGCTCCGGAAATCCTCCGGGTATAATTCCCACAAAACACTTAGTCAGAAACTGACATTTACCTATAGGGTAAAATGACCATTTTACCCCTTGACCAAGTCAAAGTCAAAGTCCACTTCCAGTTGACCTGACTCGCTGAGTTGACTCGCCAACTCGCCGAGTTCCTATCCTTCCATCAAACCTCATACCCGTCTCTACTCGTCGAGTTAGGCGATGACTCAATGAGTTTTCCTTCAAAATGAACATCGACTGAATCCTCATCTGACTCGCCGAGTTGTATGAACAACTCGTCGAGTTCATCATCAACTGATACTCGTTTCCTATCTTGACTCACCGAGTTGTAAGAACAACTCGTCGAGTTCATCATCAACTGATACTCATGTCCTGTCTTGACTCGCCAACTTTATTGTTGACACTTTTTCTTTGAAATAACTTGTATTCTCAGGGAACCGCTAAGACAGGTTAGCAACTAGTTTTGAGGGCTAACGCACTGGCGTTAGTAACATATTTTGGATCATCATATTGTGTTTGATATCTAAACATGTAACACATACAATAATGTAAACTTTTCAAATATATATATATATATATATATATATATATATATATATATATATATATATATATATATATATATATGTATATATATTATGGTGGTGTGTACTTTCGTTACTATTTAATTGTAGTGATACTGAATATGACATCCTCCGCCCCCGAACGTTTCCACCGTTCAGGTTTGGGGGTGTGACAGATTGGTATCAGAGATTTGTTTATAGTGAACTAAGTATTTCAAAACCATTTTTGATATACAACTATGAACACAACTGGGCAGAAACACTCTGAGTAAGATTTATACTTTTAAATAAAACTTTTATAAAGTATGCATGCATACATTGTATAACAGGGTCAGTATCATAATGAAAACAATATAGAAGTATTATAGATGAGTTTTACAATCAGGTATTCCTTGGAATATGTAATCGGGACTGGGATGGATATAACCTGATAAACTATATTTGTCCGAGAGCCGACTAGCATATGCCAGCAGATTGCCATAGTGGACAACAAGTCTAAAACTTACCAAACCTACAAACTTTACAATCAAACCTAACATCATCTAAATACCATTGGAGTATTTTGTAAATACGGTAGTTTAACTTACATGTTTTAATTTTTAGACAATTCTCATATCACTATTCCCGCGCAGACACAATGGCTGGATTCCATCTACCAAGGGACCCCTACTACCCAAATCAAGGCAAAGTAGGGTGGGTAGAGGATGACCCTGAAGAGGATGAGGATCCCGTGGGAGAGGAGTAAGAGGAAGGCTCGGATGGGACAAACTTAGAGCCAGAGGTAATCAACCCACCAACCGTCCGACCCACTGCAGTTAGAATAGGTTTTCAGGGACCAACTCCCGTCCGGGGAAGCCACATTCACCACTGGAGTCAGCAATAAGGAGTGCATCCTCCCTACGACATGTGTCGAGACTTCTATAATGTTAGTTATGGAAGTTCAGCCGACTGAGCACTCCCAGTCATTGTGAGCAAGCTAGCTAACCAGTCCTACCAATCAGGAGTTCAAGAAAACCGGATTCGCGAAATCAACGTGGAGGTACAAGGTAACGCTGCCAACATCTGCCGCCTGGACAGGTTGCAGGAAAATGCCCAACTCCACACTGACACACTCCAAGACCAACTAATCGCAGCCCTCTCTGAGATAAGGGAAATGAGGGAGCAGCAAGCCACCTTTGATAGGCGTCTTATGGGGACAAAGCAATCAGACACAGAGTGAAGCTCCAAGCGCAAACCAGATCGCAAGTAGTACTTGCCCGACTCCCAAAATTTTGTTATAGAATAGGATCTCGGCTAAAAGTCTTACTTTTTTCTAACTTTTGTAATCGGAGACCTTTACAAAAGTCAAAGTTTTCCTGACTCCAAAATGTAACCAAATATATGTCTAATATAATGAAGTGTTTCTTTTGTGTGTTAATTCCTTAAATACCACTCGAATTCGTAAGTTTATCTAGTAACTCTTATTATGAATCAAACTCTAAAACCTTGTTTAGGTCGAACCTAATTCATGAAATATTGAAAATAGCTAACTCATTAACACACTACTTTTAATCATTTGAGACCTATTGTGTTTCATTATTTCTTTGACTGCACGATGCCTCCTCGTATGTCAGCTCGTAGGAACGGGACACCAACACCGTCACCATCACCCCTAACTTACCGTCCCGCTGTGGTACAAGATGCCATCACCGCAGCAGTAGTAGTTGTGCTAACCCAAATAAACATTAATGGAGCTGGGGGGAGCGGGAGTAGTACCAATCATCAGAACCATGGAAATGCTCATGGACATATTAGGGAATGCACCTACATAGAATTCTCGAACACCAAGCCGAAAATGCTTAACGACACTGGGGGAGTCATTGCACTTATGCAATGGTTTGCAAAGACCGAGGCGGTCTTTGAAATCTATTCATGCCAAGAAATAAGCGAGGTCATGTTTGCTGCTTGTACCTTCACAAAACGAGCCCTCACATGGTGGAAGGGCCATGTGAAATCCATATATCTTCCACTCGCCAACGCCATGAGCTGGGAGGACTTGAAGTTCCTACTGTTAGAAGAATACAGCCCGAGGAGCGAAATTCAAAAACTAGAGCAGGAACTATGGAACTTGAAAATGGTTGGTTCTAACCTACATCTGGGGGTTGTCACCCCAAATTCAAGGGCATGTTTTGGCTTCCAACCCAGTAACATTCAATAGCGCGAAGCGCCTAGCTCAACGACTAATCGATCACGAGGTTAAATAGGGTACTATCGAGTTACTGCTGACCCTCCGAAGGAGGTAGAGGACCGAAGGAAACCCTGGAACAAGAGAAAGGGGCAAGCCCCACGAGAGAACCCCAAGAGGCAACAGTTAGTGACAGCTCACGCTGTTACTGTCCCTGCCACCCCCGCACCAACAAAGCCGTACGTCGGCAATCTGCCAAAGTGCAATAGGAGCAACTTTCATCACCACGGACCCTGCCATGAGATACATTGCACCAAGGGCAACCAGAAGGGACACATCGTACACTTCTGCAAGGAACCAACCCCACCAACAGCGCCAGCCGCAATTGTGGGAGTAAGTCGTACATGTTACGAGTGCGGATCAACGGGACACTTCCGAAGGGACTACCCGAAAGAAAACAATGGGAATACTAGCAGAAGTGGCCGAGTATTCGCAATAGGCCAGGAGGAAGCCGTTGCAGACCCCATTGTTGTTATGGGTACGTTTCTCCTCGATAACTCATATGCATATATGTTATTTGATAGTGGAGCAGAGAGGAGTTTAGTGAGTCATAGTTTTAAAAACCTACTCCAACAAATCCCTCAATCATTAAGTGAAACTTTATAGTAGAAATAGCTAACAGGAAAATAGATTGCGCTAAGAAAATATACTTAAAGTGTACCCTCTCATTAAAAAATCACTCCTTCCAATCAACCTCATGCTACTCTCAATAAAAAGTTTCGACGTCATCATAGGCATGGATTGGATAAGTTCTCATCGTGCGGACATTTTATATTACGAAAAGGTCGTTCGCCTTAATCTGCCAAATGGCGAAACCCATATTATTTATGGCGATAAGCCTACCACCACTATTCGCATTATATCCTGCATCAAGGCTCAGAAGTGCTTGCGCAAGGAATGACACGCATTTTTAGCTCATGTCGTAGATGTGAAATGAGAATTAGAAGACGTCAAGAGTGTGCCCGACGTATGTGACATTCCCCATGTCTTTCCTGAGGATCTTCCGGGAATACCTCCTGCAAGGAAAGTCGAATTCAAAATCGACTTAATTCCTGGAGCCACCCCTGTGGCCAAAGCGCCGTATCGCTTAGCCCCAGCAGAGATGCAAGAACTATCCAGTCAACTGAATGAACATTTCAGCAAAGGATTCATCCGACCAAGCTTCTCACCTTGGGGAGCACCAGTGTTGTTCGTGAAAAAGAAAGACAGATCGTTCAGAATGTGCATCGACTACCGAGAACTCAACAAACTTACCATAAAGAACCGGTATCCCCTACCACAAATAGACGATATGTTTGACCAACTCCAAGGAGCAAACTATTTTTCCAAGATCGATTTGGGATATCACCAGCTACGAGTCCTAGAAGGTGATATTCCCAAGACGGATTTCCGAACAAGATACGGTCACTATGAGTTTGTAGTGATGTCGGTCAAACTAACCAACGCCCCTGCCGTGTTCATGAACTTAATGAATCGATTATGTCGTTCCTTCCTGGACAAATTTGTGATTGTGTTCATAGATGACATACTCATCTACTCAAAGAGTAGAGTAGAACATGGTCAGCACCTGAGACAAGTCTTACAGACATTACGAGCTGAGAAACTTTATGCAAAGTTCTCAAAATGTGAATTCTGGATTAGGAAAGTGGACTTCCTAGGGCACGTGGTCAGCGAGGAGGGAATCCACGTGGACCCTTCTAAGATCAAGGCTATCAAGAATTGGTTTGCGCCCACAACGCCAACCGAGATTCGCCAATTCCTAGGTCTCGGTGGCTATTACCGTAGATTCATACAAAAGTTCTCCAGCATTACGAAACCTCTTACCTCCCTAACTCGGAAGGGTGTAGCCTACAAATGGGGACAAAAAAAAAGACACCGCATTTCAGACCTTGAAGCAAGCCCTATGCAGTGCAGCCATCTTGTCCCTTCCTAAAGGGACAGAAGACTTCATAGTATATTGCAATGCTTCCAATCAAGGGCTGGGTTGTGTGTTAATGCAGCGAGGAAAGGTTATTGAGTACGCCTCACGACAACTGAAAACACATGAGGTCAACTACACCACTCACGACTTAGAACTTTGAGTAGTGGTGTTCGCTCTGAAGTTCTGGAGGCACTACCTATACGATACTAAGTGCACTATGTTCAAAGACCACAAGAGCCTCCAACACATATTTGATCAGAAAAAGCTCAACATGAGGCAAGGACGTTGGGTTGAGCTACTCAACGACTACGAATGCAAAATTTGTTATCATCCGGGAAAAGCGAATGTGGTGGAAGATGCCCTTAGCCGTAAGGAGTACTCTGGTCGAAGAGTGAAGTCATTAACCATGACAATCCATTAATACTTGTCAACCCAAATCAAGGAAGCACAATTGGAAGCCTTCAAACCCGAAAACATGGCAGGTGAAGCACTTAGAGGGATGGACAAGAATTTTGAGATCAAGAGTGATGGAGTTCGTTACCTCATGAACCGAATCTGGACACCGAAGTTCGGTGGGTTCAGAGAAATGGTTATGGACAAAGCATACAAGACCCCATACTCCGTGCACCCAGGTTCAGATAAGATGTACCTAGATCTCAAGCAACTCTATACATGTCCAAACATGAAAGCAGAAATTGCTACCTATATGGGCAAGTGCTTGACTTGCGCCAAGATCAAAGTAGAACATCAGAAGCCCTCAGGTCTACTCCATCAGCCCGAAATACCTGAGTGGAACTGGGAGTAGATTTCCATGGACTTCATAACCAAACTACCCAAGACGCAAGGTGGTCACGATACCATTTGGGTGATCGTCGACAGGTTAGCCAAATCTGCCCACTTCTTGCTTGTCAAGGAGACCGATAGGATGGAGAAACTAACAAGAACCTACATCCGATAGATCGAGCAACCTCATGGAGTACAAATATCTATCATCTCTGACTGAGATAGTAGATTCACTTCAAGGTTCTGGCAGATGGTGCAAAAAGCCTTAGGTACTAAGATGGATATAAGTACAGCCTATCACCCACAAACTGGCGGGTGGAGTGAGAGAATGATCCAAACCCTAGAAGACATGTTGGGAGCATGTGTAATCGACTTCGGAAAAGCATGGGACATCCACTTTCCATTGCTGGAGTTCTCTTATGACAACATTCATCACACTAGCATCAAGACTGCTCCATTCGAAGCCCTTTACGGCCGCAAGTACAGATCACCTCTGTGCTGGGCGGAGGAGGGCGACACACAGTTAGCGAAAGATCTAGTCCCGGATAGTACTCTCACTGGTCTAGAAATCATAAGGGAAACGACTGAAAAGATCGTTCAAATTCGAGAGTGACTAAAAGCCCCACGGGATAGACAAAAGAGCTATGCCGAAAAAAGATGAAAACCCTTGGAATTTCAGGTTGGTGACTGCATCCTACTGAAGGTCTCACCCTGGAAGGGCATGATATGCTTTGGAAAACATGGAAAGCTAAACCCAAGGTACATTGGACCCTTTGACATTACTGCAAGGATTGGTCCAGTAGCTTATAGACTCCAACTTCCAATCGAACTTAACAAACTACATCCAGTGTTTCACGTGTCTAACTTGAAGAGGTGTCTATCCGACGAAACTCATCTAATTCCACTCGAGGAAATCGAGCTGAATAAAAATCTTAACTTTGTGGAAGAACCCGTCGAAATCATGGATATGGAAATCAAACGAACTAAGCAGAGTCGCATACCAATAGTGAAGGTTCGCTGGAATTCTAAGCGGGGACCCGAATTCACTTGGGAGCAAGAAGATCAGATGCAACAAAAGTACCCGCATCTTTTCCCTAATTCGTGAACTTTTGCTTTGTAATTAATTTCGGGACGAAATTCCCTCTAACAGAGGGATGATGTAACAACCGGATATCTCAGCTCAATGTAACGACTGGAAGTCAACTATTGTAATATATTTGTGAATTAATAAAAAATAGCGTCAAAAATGAAATGTTTAAAAAGCTCAGTTTGAGTATACTAAGTGGTAGATAATGTATTAAGGTTTCCAAAAATACAACCAATCAAAGATCCGTAACAATACTAGTAAAGCGTTGTTAAGCCTAAAATGTGAAATCTCAATAAAATACTTTTTGGTGTTAGGTATCTAAATGAAAGTAGTAGATATCCCTAAATTGTGAGCATACGTAGAAAGAACGCCCAAATCTAACTTCGTATGAGGAAGTTATGATTTTTCGAAGTTTCAGATATAACGGTAGACAACTAAAAACTTGAAAAAGAGATCGAGCGAGTTTTGGCCAAAGCAATCTAAACGAGAGTCGAATGTCTCGACAATAATGATACAACGGTAAAAACACAAACGAAAACGGACGTTGGGTGAAGAAGTTATGGATTTTTAACGTACTTTTCGTGTCCCAGCCTATTAAAAATATATAATTAAAAATAAAGAAAAAACTAGCCGATGGAGTCTAAATGAAAGTTGTAGAGCACAGTCTTACCTACGCGTGGATATAAAGAACGCGGCAAACGAAGCTCGTACGCGAATGTTACGCAACTTAGAAGTTTGGAAATTCAGATTATGCCCCACGTAACGAGTTACGCCCAACGTACCAGAGGATGGGAGCCTCGTCCCATCGGCCAGTAGGCTATCCCATCGGTCATCAGGTCCGAGCTACGCATGCGATGACATCTCATTACGCCCAGCGTAACTGGGCTGAGTACACCCCGCGTACGATGGGGTTTCAGCCCCCATAGAAAGGGTGCAAGGGTTCCATGATTATTTCCTCATTTCTTCTCTTTCTCGTGCCAAAGCTCTACACTTAAACCCTCAGGGCCATCCCGAAGTCCTGGTTTTCATATTCAAGTTCGAAAGGAAGTTTTACGCTCCCGAGATTCCCGAAAATCCCGAGAAAATTAATTTTCTCTAGTCGGAGTTCTGCTTGATTTTCGTCTCACATTCTTCAAACTATCAAGTAAGTTCATACCCCCATTTCTATGCTTTTAACTGATTATAAATGCTTTTCAACTCTTTACCGGGGGGGGGGGGGGGGGGGGGATACGAGTAATCACACGGTTAATCCTGTGTGCAAACATAAGTTTTTTATTATACCTTTCATGTTGTCTTTATAGGTACTACACGGATTTTGTTAACATGCAAACATCTTACACCACTATACCCTCTCGGGGTGAAGCATAATTATGAATATTTGAAGTTTTATTTATATGTTTGCATCATATCAAGGGTAACCATTTTTACTATAACATTCGTAAACATGCAAGAACATATGAATCATTATTATGCCTTGTCAAAACTGTAGAAAAGGGTAATTTTTTCAGATACAAACATATTCATTCTAATACGTGACTTAATTGAGAATCTGTCAGTCATTTCTCTTCAATATACCTTTTAAGGTACCGCTACAAGTCCTGTTTATAACCCGAATCTCCTGTCCGAAGAACGTGACATGTGTGTATAGATCTATACAGGACTAATGATCTCGCGCCTTGACTGCTAGCTACAGTCCCCGTGGTGACAAGTGTCGTCTCATTTCGATGCCTGAAGAACGTCGCTACAGGAAAATAATGATAGTACGGTTATAAAAAACTCACAGGATTGACAATTATTATGGTATTACGTTTTCACGAGAAAAGTAACAGTTACAGTTCTTTTCACATTCAAACACGATCTTTTTATAGTTTTGTTTTACAATAAGACTATACAACATCTTCTGAGCATGTCATAGTTGCTTACAAGTTACGGTCTTGGAAGTTTGAGACTGCATTTCACTTTTAGGAAAATATAGGATTTTCCTGGTTTAAATACATAAAATTTATAAAAAAATCATTCATACTCATTTCATACAATTGTTAGAAAACATCGGATTTTATGGAAAACATACACGAACTTTCAAATGGCATACATTTTCTCAAAACACTACCTATGAACTCACCAACTTTATTGTTGACACTTTTTCTTTGAAATAACTTTTATTCTCAAGGAACCGCTATGCCAAGTTAGTGACTACTTTTGAAGGCTAACGTGCTGGCATTAGTAACATATTCTGGATCATCATATTGTATTTGATATTTAAACATGTAACACATACAATCATGTAAACTTTTCAAATATATTTATATTATGGTTGTGTGTACTTTCTCTACTATTCAATTGTTATGATACTGAATATGACGTGCTCCGCCCCCAAACATTTCTGCCGTTTAGGTTTGGGGGTGTGACAGTATATAACAACTAATCATGTTAGGGAACAACCTTAGGGACTAGGAAACACTTGGAAAGAAGTGTTACAATCACATATGATTGTACTAAAGGTGTTCACGGCCACAAAAGTGTGTGTTTACGGCCTGGATGTGTTCACAGCCAATGAGTTTACGGCTAACACATGAAATATCTAGGGTTTACGGCCAAGAATTGAAAGGGTACATGACCATAACATACATCAAGAAGGGTTTATGGCCATGCAAGGGTTTACGGCTGTAAACTCTTGATGTTCATGCTAAAATGGTTGTTTCTTGTATGCTAATCAAGAGATTCTAATGTATATCAAGCATATGGAAAGGATACTTACAATTTTGGAAGCTAAAAGAGGTGATTTTGGCCCAAAGAACTAGTGTGTGTTCTTGGTGTTCTTGAAGATCTAACCCCAAAAAGAGATGAATTCACGGATGAAATCATGGGGTTTTACTAGATCAAGAAGGATAACAACTAATATAAGAAGAATCACTTACAAATTTGATGAGAAATGGATGTGTTCTTGACTATACCTGAGATTGAAATGAGTGTTCTTGACTTGGAAGTTCACGGCTAAACAAGAGACTAGTTCACGGCTAAACAAGAGCTTACGGCCGTAGGCTCTAGTTTACGGCCATAAACTCCATATGATGGAGTTTTCCGGCTTGGATGTTGCAACATGAACTCTAGTAGATACTTCCTAACACCCAATCTTTGAATTCACTAGGCTTTGAACACTCAAATAGACCCTTAACAATGCTAAAAGATAGCAGAAACAAGTCTGACTTTTGATTGAATTAAATGACTTTACAAGATAGAAATTCTGGGTTGTCACAGTAGGCCCTTTGGACTAAACCTTCATGGACTCTCATATATGTTTAGTCCATCCCTAACGAACATGGATCATTGGCCCAAACTGTAAGTATTACAAATTTACTTATCAGTCCCCGTAAATTTAATCAGTCTCTTTTGATCACTAAATTAATTCCAAATTAATTGTTGATCAATACCAATTAAATAATATGATTTCTCAATTAATATATTATTCATATAATATAATAATAAATCACAAATAGCCTCTTTCTCAAATATCCATCTCAAATTGCTCCGGTGAAGGCAACCCAAAAGGCCCATGCTACTATCCGGTCAATTATATACCAACTATAGTTATGGGCTTTGACACCTATTCCAACA
Source organism: Lactuca sativa (assembly GCF_002870075.4). Classification (NCBI taxonomy): domain Eukaryota; kingdom Viridiplantae; phylum Streptophyta; class Magnoliopsida; order Asterales; family Asteraceae; genus Lactuca; species Lactuca sativa. The sequence continues at coordinate 220,008,161 of NC_056623.2, read as the reverse complement.
ATTTTTTTCTTCTAATTTCAAATTGTAGGTAGGTAAACAGAATATATCAGCGGATATCGATGGTGGGTTTGCACAACCAATGTAATAATTTGATTTGCTTTTAGCTGGTTTTTCTCTTATTGGTACCCTTCTTCCACATTCTCCCTAATTAAACCCACTTTGTTGAAAAGAATGGATAAAGAGGTGATAATTCAATGAGTTCTATATCTTCATTTTTATCTTCATTTTTCTTTCGAAATTACAATTTACAATGTTGAGTTTTAAAATTTCTGAATCATTAAAACACAGGGATGGTTTGTTCAATTAATGTTTCCGAAAAATTAACATGTCTATTAACTTTATGATTCCTGTGTAGATGACTAATTATTTGCATATGAAGGTCTCTATACTTCCTCATTTGTATGCAAGTTATAGATAATCAAATTTATTTATAGAATATGCATTTTGGTTGTGTAAAGTTTATGCTTTTACTCATATATCTTCATATTTGTAGGATTGGAGTAGCATATCTTCAATTTCGTGCCAAAACATAGGGCCGGTTCAATCAGGAATCTGGTAAGTAATTTCTCTTCACTTTATTTATTTTATTATTAGTTGAAAAAAATTGAGGAACATTAATTGCTCTCTCCATTCAAATTTTCATTTTAGGGTTTGTTTTGCAGTTTTTTGAAACATATAATTTTAACTTAAAATGTAGTAAGGTTGTGTTCGAGATTGCATTTTCAAAATGATTATGAGTTTCGATGTGCAACTATAACAATAACTAATGACCAATGTTCAGATGATATGATTTGTTTCAGGCCTAATTGTCTAATTAATACCAAAACAGATAATATAATACGTTTCTTAATTAAGTAAATCAATATGTACCGGTTTGTTTTTAAGAAAATTAATGATATTTTTTATACAAATTATTTAACAATAATTATTTTAGAAGGTGTAATTTATAATTCCTAAAAGTATACTTTTCCTAATAACAATGCATAAAATGTCCCTTTTAAGCTAAAAATATAGACTCACGATATCAAGTTGTATAAATCCTCTCCGAGCTAAAAAGATATTAATTGTCGATGAAAACCCATCACCTTTTAAGATTTCAATATTGATGTATAAAACAAATAAGAGTTTAGTGGTTGTCAAACCACTTTCAAATCTATGATTTTGAGATCAAGTCGACATCTTTTTTGCTTAAAGAGGGGTAATAATGGTTCATTTTAGTCAAAAATTTATACTGAGATAGCATTAGGGATGGCAATTTATGTGGTGGATTAACTAAATTTTGTACTTGTTTTTATTGCCATCAAAATTTATAGCTAGTATGTTGTATGCCTACATAAGTTCCTCCACTTTTAATTTCACTATTGTTATGTTTTGTATTGGTATGCATCTAGGGATGTCAACGGGACCAAACGGGAGCGGAAATGGTTGCCCCCGCCCCCGCTCCCGAAATCCCTTGTTGCCCCCGCTCCCGGTCCCGCCCCCGGATCCCCCGCTTACACAGCCCCCGGTCCCACCCCCGGTTACCTCCATCGCCCCCGGTCCCGCCCCCGTTCCCCCGGTACTCCCGGTTTATAGGCTTAAAAATGGATTTTTTTTGCTAAAAAATTACTTTGTTTTTGGCTAAAAATAGTTTTTTTAATAACTTTTGTATATAAACAAACATGTAAGCCCTTGATAAATCAAGAATTGATCAAACATAAAACATCACTAAAGTTATAAACACATATATATATTTTTTATATAAATATAAACGGGGCCCCCGCGGGAGTACGGGAAGGAAATACTCACTCCCGCCCCCGGTCCCGAAAATAAACGGGAGTTAATATCGCCCCCGCCCCCGCTCCCGCTCCCGAATTTTTTAAAAAATTAGTCCCGTACGGTATCGGGGTCCCACGGGGGTTTTTGACATCCCTATATGCATCAAACTTAGTATATGGAAGTCATTGGCATGTGTATTTAATTATTTTTGGGATAAATAACATGATCAAAAAAGTTTGTTATGGATTTAAAAGTATTTATCTACATTTGATTGTTGGTACTGTTGTTTTTGGGATTGGTATTACAAGTGTTCATCTTTTTAATGCTCAAAAATATGTTTGAAGGCCAACATGAACCGTCAAATTTATATTCTTGTTGCTTTTTGTCGGTTGTTTCTACTTGTGTTGGTGTTTTGTTGGGTAGCCATGTAATGAGCTTCAGATACAGAATCGTTGGACTCTTGTTCATCATTATCAATTTGATTCATGCATTGATAATTAATTAGATTACATGAAAGCAGGGGTTCTTCATCACCTGATATCTGAGACAAAGGATCTCCTCATTCTCAATTCAAACTCATCATAGTACCAAATTACTACTACAAAGTGAAAATATTCATTTTGTTTGCCTTTGTCATGCCTTGCATCATGCTTTTGGGAGCTGCAAATCCTTTAGGTTCTATCATATATATAACATGTAAGATTTTATGAACTAGGTGAAGAAAATAGTAAGTAAAATATTAAACTTTTAGTATTATTTTGGTTAGTAAGTTAAGCATTAGTTGTTATTTATGTCTTTCATGGTGATTTTTGTTATTTTTTATATATCTTATCGATTTTCAACTTGATAGTAGTGTAGTTGTTAAAGCTTGATTGGTGTTAGAAATATATAAACGATGAATTTCATCTTTAGAGTTCAAATCATAATACTTATGGAAGCCTGATGGTTAACTTGGTTGTGGCTAGAAAGTTATAATTGTAATTAAGAAAGCTTTTGAAAACTTTGCAACTCCTGAGCTATAAAGAAGAGGTGCAAATATTCAAGGTAAACACAGGAATAACTACGTTCTTCATTTTTTTGTTATATCATCCTACTTCCATTTCATTCTATTGTAGCATTGTATTTTTTATGCCTTTTCTTTCTTAAGGCATTGTACTTTAAAAAATCTAACATTTAAGGCATTCGAATTTCAACTTTTTCTTATTAGCACAATGTATTTTGAAGTTTCAAACTAAAATACAATAATAGGAAAAAATGAAAAGTAGGATGCGATAATAAGCAAATCATTGAAAGGACATTGTTGTTTTTTACATTTAACCCTTCAATTATTTGTTTGTAAGTTGTTCTTTGTTTTTTTATGTAGTTCCTTATATTCCTTATTTGGAATTCTTGTCTATATTAAGGGGAATCTTTTTGTACAAAAATGAGAAATTGCCAAAGCATAATTTGGTAGACTACTGAAACATGCATGCCTCAACTTTCATTTCCAAACCTTTTGAGCTTTAATGTGTTCATTAGCATGAACATTGATTGTAACTCTTAGAGTGTTCCTTGGATGTAGTTTTGTCATTTACCTATATACATTCTAAATCCTTCTATAGATTTACAAATCAAACAAAATTTTACAAGAGATTGTTACAATTCCATTCCACATCCATTAACAAGTTCCAACTAGGTGCCCCAATATTTTGACAGATTACAAGTGCCACAAAGCAGAGTAGCAGACAACCCTTGTTGTCTTCTATGTTTTAAAGGGCTAAAGTTTTTAAAAAAATAGAGCTACATTAATTTTTTTATTACAACATCTTACTTCTAAATATTTCTATTAAAGATTTATATTTTCATTTTTTCTTATCAAGACATTGTTCTTTGGAAAATGACCCAATTATAACATTCAAACATGGTTTGTAATTAGACAATATTGTTATAATTAGGTAGACAAAATTGAAGTACAAAGGGTTTTATTGCAATCTAGATTTATTCTTTTTATAACATCTATCTTATTTATTCTATTTATTTTAGGCCGCTCACATATGCACAGTCATTTACTTCAAGCTTTACCTCATTTGTTCTTTACTTTTAGGTGTCTTAAATTTCAAATAGATTCTTTAGCTATGATTTCTTACTCATCTTTCCCCATTAGTTGAATTTATGCATGTAAAACTTTTTGTGATATAGGATCATATCAGCTATTGGTTGGTTTTAGTTATTAGTAATTGTAAAATTAGTTCAGTTACATTGTAGGTAAATTCTTTTGCATAATTTTTTAAGACTATTTTAGAAATGGTATTTTGGTTGTTTACAACCAAAACTGAAAACTCATATTAGTGTTATTGTTTGTTTACATTGGCAGTTATTCTTCATTCACTATAACCCGATTTATTTTTCTATTTATTATTGTCAAACTTCGCTTGCGAATCGACTCTCAAGGGTCGTGATATGACGGCCATGTTCAAGTTTCCTTATATATATATATATATATATATATATATATATATATATATATATATATATATATATATATATATATAATGCCCGAAATGTTGAAGAGAAATTGTTAAGAATAAACTTTATTTGAGTTGAACTTGGCACGTTTATGATAGAAGATTAGTGGGATTAAATATGCCAACACGATGAGTTGAGGTGTGTGGGAAGGAAACCCTATTTTTTAGGGAGTTGCACCCTATTTAAATGCCTTAAGTCCTTTTTCTGGCCTCCTTATCAATCTTCATTGTTATCAAAACCCTAAAACGAGTTGTATCCTCCATTGTCAAGTTTTTGAGCCTTGGAAGGATGTTTGATGTCAATTTTGTCCATTGTGAAGGAGTTAGAAGATCTTGAAGTTTCAACGTTGGAGAAGGAAGTCTTGGATCCATAATCTTTCCATTTCTTGCAGTCACTTTAACGTATCAAGTTCATACCTTGATTTGTAGTTTGTTAGATCTCCTCATTTTGGGTTTTGTTGTGTTTTGGCATCTTCTTGGGATGATGATGGAATGAAGTCATTTAAGGGGTTTGTTCTTTTAGATTTGAGTTGGTTTTGGTACCCTTGAGCTTAAAGGTGCAAACTATATGAGGATTTTGGTGTCATGCATCCATTAAGTCAATTATCAAGTCCATTTTAAGCTTAAGAGCTTCATTTAGACATGCATAAACGTAAAGTTGGCGAATTTACGTGGTTTTCCAGCTCAAGGAAGTCAAATGTATGTTTTGGGGCCATGTCCTTATTGTTGGGTTTTGAGCAATCTAACACTTCCTAAGTGTGCATGCAACCCTAATAAACCTTGGATCTATGTTTGTCTAAATACAAGCAAAATAATAATTTTCCAAGGTTTATAACCTATCTAACATGGCATGGGGAACATTTCAACATAAAAAGTTAGAAGAGATTACATACATTTTTGATGAGTTTGGTTCTTGAGGAGTTTGAGGGCCAAGCACCAATAGTGTGAATGCCTCAAATGGAATCACAAAACACCACAAACTCTTGGAAAACTTTGAGAGAGTATACACACTTGTATATTTTCGGCCACACACAAGCACACACACACACATTAGTTCACTAGTTCACTTTTCATGCACCATAAGCATGCTTATATAGTTTACATGGTTAGGGTGAAACCCTAATAACCCATGACTTTTCCTTTCCAAGGATCCATGGGTTAAAAGCTCCATGGATCATCCATGGACTTCCATCAAAGCCTAGCCCATTAACAAATGAGTGTTAGCCCACACCATATAAAACCAATAGCCCATAGTCTAATTAGTCTTCCTTTTAATCTCTAAATTAATTCATAATTAATTTAAGACTAATACTAATTAAATAACATAACTTCATATTAATATATTATAACTTATAATATATTAATAAACATATGTGTATAACTCTCATAAAATTATCCATAAATAGTTTGGATGAGATGCAACCCAAATGGACCATGTTGGTCGGGTCAAGTATATACCAAATAAGTTATGGACTTAGACACCTTATCCAACAGACTCCCACTTGGATAAGTCTAATAATTGTATTTGCCTATATAACTTCAGGAACCAACCAGCAATCGTAGCTCTCGAAAACTCTGTCGAACTATGAAGCGCCATTTTAAGAAAAGTTATCATATAATCCTCTGTTCTCTTGATATCAGCCGGACAAAGACATGGAACTATGTCTTGCTTATTGTCTGGCAGTTGTTTCTCGATTTCCGATTTGTTTGACTAAGCACTTCACTGAACACATCAGTTTAGTTCTGACCGGGCCCGGTACATGGGTCAACACAAAATCATCGAGGGGCCCAGATATCGCTTCTATTTCTAGAAGGAACATATAAACTTCGACTCATATGCTTGTTCTACTACTTGTTGAATTGTACACAAAGGCACGTTTTACAACATCAAGTTACTGATGCGGTTTCGTGCAATCAATGCACAACCAACTCATAGGTAACAAATCATATCTCTAGGTTTGAAGACTTATATGATATTATCGTCTCCCGATCACTCGAGATAAATTCCATGAAGTGATACAAGTGAGCGTGGGTTTATACCAATACTCATAACTTATGAGTACTCATGAATGTTGCAGCAACCATTGCCATGTCGAAACACCTTTAGCCATCTACAAACCCAATTCATGACAATCTTCATTCATACCTACTTCCGACGTATGACCGATTGTGGAGGTTTGAATAAATTAATTATTCTGGAGGTCAAAACATGCAAAACTGAAACAATAGTAAATAATTGACAATGATAGTAACACTTTACTCATAAATAAATCACAAATTTTATTCATCATCAAACGTCGATTACATTTTACAAGTTTCAGGAAATCTATTTAATCTGTAAAACTAATATCGTCCCTCAGCCCAATGCGCCTCGCATGCTGAAAATGCTTATCCCTCGTCAGTCCCTTCGTAAGGGGATCTGCAGGATTCTCATCCGACGATATCCTCCTTGCCACGAGGAGTCCTTCTTCAATCTTGTGTCTTATGAAGTGATATTTTCTGTCAATGTGTCGGGATCTGCCATGATCTCTTGGTTCCTTGGCTAAGGCAACCGCACTATTGTTGTCATAGAAAATCTCCATAGGTTCTTTAATAGCTGGTACAACTCCAAGGTCTCCGATGAAGTTCTTTAGCCATATCGCCTCCTTTGCTGCTTCACTCGCTGCTATATACTCTGATTCAAAAGTCGAATCAGCCACCGTCTCCTGCTTGGAACTCTTCCAAGAAATTGCCCCTCCATTTAAGGTAAAGATTCAGCCAGACTGAGAGCGGAAGTTATCCCTATCAGTCTGAAAACCAGCATCACTATACCCTAATACTCTCAAGTCATCACTCCCACCAAGGGTAAGGATCCAATCCTTAGTCATCCGCAGATACTTGAGAATGTTCTTTACCTCGGTCCAATGAGCCTTGCCAAGGTTCCCCTGATACCTGCTGACCATGCTCAAAGCAAATGCCACATCAGGGCGGGTACAAGTCATAACATACGTGATCGAGCCAACAGCGGAAGCATACGGTAGTTGGCTCATCTTAGCTATCTCTGCCTCTGTACTCGGACTCTGAGTCTTACTTAGTTTGGCATTGCTTTGGATCGGTAAATCTCCTCTCTTGGAATTCTGCATGTTGAACCTATTCAACACCTTATCCAAGTAAGTACTCTTACTAAGTCCAATTAGTCTTTTACTCCTTTCTCTTAATATCCTTATCCCTATGATATAGGTAGCCTCCCCTAGGTCCTTCATAGCAAAGCACTTCCCAAGCCAGGACTTAACCTCCTGCAAGGTTGGGATGTCATTTCCTATAAGTAGTATGTCATCCACATACAGTACCAAGAAGCTAACTATACTCCCACTAGCTCTGACATACACGCAAGACTCATCTTCACTTCTCGAGAAGCTAAACTCTTTTACCTTCTCATCAAAACAAAGATTCCAGCTACAAGATGCTTGTTTTAATCCATAAATGGATTTCTCAAGCTTGTATACTCTATTAGGGTACTCTGCACTGACAAAACCCTCTGGCTGATTCGTGTACACATCCTCAGCCAACTTTCCGTTAAGGAAAGCGGTTTTGACATCCATTTGCCATATTTCATAATCATGAAATGCTGCAATGGCTAGTATAACCCTAATAGACTTAATCTTTGCTACCAGCGAGAAGGTTTCATCATAATCAATACCCTGAGTCTAAGTAAAACCCTTCGCAACTAGTCGAGCCTTATAAGTATGCACTTTTCCTTCCATGTTAGTCTTCTTCTTGAAGATCCATTTGCACCCGACTGTTTTACGGCCTGGTACATTATCAACCAAGTTCCAAACTTGATTGTCATACATGGACTGTATCTCGCTGTCCATAGCCTTCTTCCATTTAGCAGACTCCGAGCCTGCCATGGCTTCCTTAACACTGCTAGGTTCATCCAAATTTACCAGTGTACTATCACTGATAAACGTATCACCTTCCGTAGTAATATGAAAGCCATAATAAAATGAAGGTGTGTTCCTAACCCGTGTGGAACGCCTCGGAGGTATAGAGATGTCAGCTTGCTCAACAGGAGTTTCCTCCTCAGGTTGATTGCTAGTGTCTGAGGTTCCTTCACCAATTGCTTCTTGAATTTCTTCAAGATCAATTTGCCTCCCACTGTCTCCTTGGCTTATAAATTCTCTCTCATGAAAGACCCCTCTTCTTGCTACAAAGACCACATTCTAACTAGGTCTGTAGAAGAGGTAACCGAAGGATTTCTGTGGGTAGCCGATGAAAATACACCTTTCACTTCGGGGTTCGAGCTTATCATGAATGTCACGCCTCACGAAAGCCTCGCAACCCCAAATCTTGATGTGGCTCAAACTGGGAACCTTCCCAGTCCACATCTCATGAGGTGTTTTGGTAACCTTCTTTGTAGGGACTAGATTAAGGATATGGGCGGAAGTCTCTAAGGCATACCCCCAAAAAGAGATTGGTAACGAAACTCGAAACTCGACTCATCATAGAGCGAACCATGTCCAACAAGGTTCGATTACGCCTCTCAGCTACACCATTCAGCTGTGGTGTCCTGGGAGGAGTCAATTGTGAGACAATCCCACACTCCTTAAGATAGTCAAGGAACTCGGTACTAAGATACTCACCACCTCGATCGGATCGAAGCATCTTAATGTTCCTACCCAATTATTTTCTACTTCCTGTTTGAATTCCTTAAACCTTTAAAAGGTTTCTGACTTATGTTTGATTAAGTAGACATATCCATATCTACTAAAATCATCAATAAAAGTCACATAATACCGATTAGCATCCCTTGTGGCGGTTTTGAATGGCCCACATACATCAGTATGTATCAGGTCCAACAAACCCTCACCCCTTTCACAAGTTCCAGTGAAGGGTGATTTTGTCATCTTTCCAAGTAGACAAGATTCACAACTATCATCCGATTTAAGGTCGAATGATTCCAAGACTCCACTCTTTTGGAGTTGGCCTATGCGTTTCTTGCTTACATGTCCAAGATGACAATGCCACAATGATGCTTTATCTAGGCTAGTAGACGAATCAATATACAACACATTATTTCCTAAGTTGTCTACAATCGACACAGTTTCATACACACCATCACAAGGTAACGCTTTAAAATAAAACACATTTTTATAGAAAGCATTAATACCACCACATTCATTATCAAACGAAAAGGTAAAACCTTGTTTGTACAAAGCATGAAAAGAAATAATATTTCTCGCCATTTCAGACGAGTACACACATTTATTCAAATCTAATTTTAACCCATTATTAAGCAACAAAGTATAAACTCCAATCTTGGAAACAGGTGAAGCCTTCCTATTTCCCATGATCAAGTTTATCTTCCCGTGCTCCACATCCTCACTTCTTCTTAGGCCCTTCATATCAGAACATATGTGAATACCACATCCTGTATCAAGCACCCAAGAGTTAGAATATGATGAGTAATTAGACAATATTGTGTAAATACCTGCATGGGTGGGTTTCACTTTCCCATCCTTTAGATCCTGCAAGTACTTAGGGCAGTTTCGCTTTCAGTGTGCCTTTTCATGACAATAAAAGCATTCAGCATCCTTGGGAATGGCAGAAGGAGTGACAAAACCGCTCTTGGTCTTCGATGAGGAGCCTTCAAGAGACTTTCCCTTGGTACCCTTCGAAGGGTGCTTCCTCTTTTTCCCTTTGCCTTGCCCAATAGCTAAAACAGGGGTAGATGTTGGAGTAGGAGTAGGAGAGGTAATAACCGCCTTGCCCTTAAGACCGGTTTCCACGGTCATCAAGAGTCCTTGAAGCTTGCTGAGGGTAACTTCCTCCTTGTTCATATGATATCTCATACGAAAATGGTCATAACAAGAAGGTAAGGAGTGCAAAATGATGTCAATTGCCAACTCCTCAGGGATGTTCACATTGAGCTTCAGCAAAAGGTCCACATACCTTTGCATCTTTTGCATGTGAGCCGTGACGGATTCACCGTCCTTCATGCGGGTAGTTATTATGGAGGAGATTATTTCATACCGCTCCCGACGAGCACTCTGAGGGTACCTTTCCATCAGGTCTTGGTGCATCTCAAAAGGGTAGAAATCTTTATATGACTTTTGGAGCTCGGCTGTCATCATGGCCATCATGATACATGCCACCTTAGTAGCATCTCTCTCATGTGTCCTGAATTCAGCGATCTCCTTAGGAGTAGCAGTAGACTCATCAAGTTCTTTTAACTCCTTATCGAGGACATATTCTGTGTCCTCATAATGAGAACCATCCTGATGTTCCTAATCCAATCCATGAAGTTGGAACCATCAAAGATGACCCTCCCACAAAGATTCATGAGAGAGAAAGAACCAGTTGGGTTAGAGCCTGAAGCATTAGTGTTGGAAGACATCTGAAGGAAGAAAGCAAGTTTAGATTAGATATATAGAATCCTTAATAAGACACCCAAATGTAATATTAAGGCTAGGACCCAATCACAATATATTATACTTAGAAGAGGGATGCCGTAATCTAAGTAATAATATATTTGAAAGGTAGGTGAATGACGATTCACCAATTTACACCATGAAAAACAAAATGAATTATTAGGTTTTTAATTGGATTTGAAATTCCTAGATTCTTTTTTGACTCATTGAACTTTTCAATGGCATGTTTCAATCTCGATTGTGCCCTTCAAGTTTTGTGACTGGGATGCCGAGGATCACAAAACAAAGTGTGAATAACCATGCTAATTCACTTGGTATCCTTAATATTATCACCTAATCAATGTGCCGGTAAACCACACACGCTCCATTGGTCCATGACAAACATTAAGTCACCCTTCGTGATCCTTACTAGTCCAAGTTAGTGTGCCGGTTAACCACACACGCTCCACCAACGACTTGGTAAGGTACAAAGTGTGAATTCCATGGACTAGCACCATGTTCACATTTTTCCTAAAATAACTAAGGTTGGGAATTAAAAGGTTTAGTTACTTTATAATAATCATTATACTTTTAATGAGGATTTAAAGTCATTGTGCTACCCGTTCGGCTAACGACCCTCCACTAGTCAAGCGAGCGGTGGGTGAGAGTGGACACCCATTAAGTCACCATTTTATAGGCAACAACCTTCTAACCACCTTATAGACCGGCTTCGTGAATGAGGCCTACTAACGGTAGAACGACAGATTCTTATACATATATATAATAATTAACCATTAATGTTATAAATAGTATAAGGGTTGAATTTTAACTATTAAAACTCTAAGGGTTGGAATTAAAGTTTATTAAAGTGTGTGAAACTTTACAAATTCCAAAACTTGAGGACAAGTTTTGTAACTATGCAAAACTTTTCATTTCATAACTTATGAATTAAAGGTTCATAAAAATGAAGACTCTTCACTTTCATGTAACTTATGTGTTTAAATGTGTGTGTTAAAGAAAGTGACCTTTGGATATCCATAACTTGAGGACAAATTATGGACTCCATTAAAACACATAAATGATCAAGAATTAATTCTAAACAATTCAGCAAATAATTCCTATCGTCTTCTAAATTCATAAGAACATGAACATGATCATCAAAATTTCAAGAATTATATGAACACATAAAATCATGGAATTTTGATATATGCTATTGTAAATGGATTAGAACAACCATTACACCAACTAAAACAAGTTTTAAAACACCAAAACAGTTTAGGGTAATGTTTCTAGTCCATTTCCAGCAGCAAAAGTCGAAAATCTACACTCTGTCGCTCCTACTCGTCGAGTGCATGAACCTACTCGGCGAGTAGGTTGAAGATACACATGGACTCGGCGAGTCCCCCCATGGACTCGGCAAGTTCATCAGTCAGACAACAAGTTTTTCGACTTTTTCAACTATTTTGCATCAAGTATCAAACAAGCAAGCCTAGGCTCTGATACCACTGTTGGTTTTGAGCAATCTAACACTTCCTAAGTGTGCATGCAACCCTAATAAACCTTGGATCTATGTTTGTCTAAATACATGCAAAATAATAATTTTCCAAGGTTTATAACCTATCTAACATGGCATGGGAAACATTTCAACATAAAAAGTTAGAAGAGATTACATACCTTTTTGATGAGTTTGGTTCTTGAGGAGTTTGAGGGCCAAGCACCAATAGTGTGAATGCCTCAAATGGAATCACAAAACACCACAAATTCTTGGAAAACTTTGAGAGAGTATACACACTTGTATATTTTCGGCCACACACAAGCACACACACACTAGTTCACTAGTTCACTTTTCATGCACCATAAGCATTCTTATATAGTGTACATGGTTAGGGTGAAACCCTAATAACCCATGACTTTTCATTTCCAAGGATCCATGGGTTAAAAGCTCCATGGATCATCCATGGACTTCCATCAAAGCCTAGGCCATTAACAAATGAGTGTTAGCCCACACCATATAAAACCAATAGCCCATAGTCTAATTAGTCTTCCTTTTAATCTCTAAATTAATTCATAATTAATTTAAGACTAATACTAATTAAATAACATAACTTCATATTAATATATTATAACTTATAATATATTAATAAACATATGTGTATAACTCTCATAAAATTATCCATAAATAGTTTGGATGAGATGTAACCCAAATGGACCATGCCGGTCGGGTCAAGTATATACCAAATAAGTTATGGACTTAGACACCTTATCCAACACTTATCGGTTTAGTGCTTAATATATTAAGACGGTGGGTCTCGGGCGAACTCGGCAAGTTGGTTGGTCAACTCTGCGAGTTCTTTTGCTTTTCCCCGTTTCTAAGTTGATGAAGAACTCGACAAGTTGATTAGACAACTCAGCGAGTTGGATCAATATGGATTATGGATCTTGTTCATTTGGATTATGTCTTTGACAACGTTTGTCCCAAGTAGTGTTTGAGGTAATCTGAATTGTACCAAAGGAATATATGGGATTAGGATAAGGCATATATTGGATTGGGACCAATTTGGAAAATTAGGCCATTAGTGGGCCTTTTGTGGATCCTTTGGTTTTGGGCTTTGAGAGTTTGAGTTATTAATGGGCGATTAGAATACAAAGTATTGGACTAGAGAGAATGGTTGGGCCTTAAGGCAAGGCCATGTAAGGGGTTTGGGACAAATTTGGAAAATTGGGCCAATGCACTACTAGAAAAACAACTTTTTTACGACGCACAATGCATGTCGTAAAACGCTCAGACGACGCGCAAATGCGTGTCAAGAAAGACCCTGTCATAACGAGAGATGACACAGTTTTGCGCGTCGTCTATAGATGACGCGCATTTATGACACACAATACGTATCATTAAAGCCGTTGTCAAGAAAGGCCATGTCATAAATGAAGATGACACACATTTTTGCGTATGGTAATATTTATGTATTTATTTTTAAAATTATTTATAGATTTACTAATTTTCAAATTAACTTTGCATTTCATGTCTCATAATAGAAAATAAAATACCATATACAAAAAATACAATTCATTGCACAAAAGTTAATGTCATACAAAATACAATAAATAAGAAAGATAATTCATTGCACTAACATATCAAATACAAATAATCATCCCTAACTATATAACCTCATACTACAGTGCTATTAAGAGACATCATCATAACTCACTAAAGGTCTTGGAACCATATTCTCGTCATCAACTCTTACACCAACCTTGCTTTAGTAGATGGTCTTGTAGCTACTATCTTTTTCAGCGTTAAACCAAACATAAATGTAGGGGGTAAATCATTATATCATATACATCAACAGATTTATAATAATCACTTACTTGTCTAGAAAGCATAGATATATATTATTATTATCACACAACTCTTCAAGCATCCCAATGTTATAATCATCGTTAGATCCAGCATCCCAACTTACGTGTAAATCATAAGAAATGAGATAAAGGAGAAAAAAAACATGAAACTAAATAACTAAAATTGTAAGAACCGATGATATTATTACCTTAACTGAATGATGATCTTGAAATTGTTCTGAATCAAAACTTTCCTGCAAATCATAAGAAATTAGATAAAAGAAAAACTACGCTTTATATCTTTGACAATTATTATGATTTGTATTTATGAAATACCTGCAAGATTTGGGGATTAGCCTGCACCATGGCTCGAAGTGCTTGAAACTAGAACACAAATATAAATTATATTTTTATTTTATTGAGATAATTAATACTTAATGTGTATGTAGATATGGTTGACTAGTTTATAAATAAATAAATACATGTGGACTGTTACGAAGAAAATCCAAGTTACCAGCAGCACCAGCAGGACCATTCGCGTCCATCTCAGGAATTCCTTGGACCAAACATGACAAGATTACAATCTACAGGGTCTAAACAAAAATTGTGAATCTGAAAGTGAATAAAAATATTGAATACCTGAGGGAAGAGAGCCAAAGGATTTGAATTTGGTCCACTTGGAGGAACAGCTGCAACTGGCAGGGCTGAGCAGCCTGCAGACCTAGCAGTGGTGAAACTCCAGCAGCTGGCGGGAGTTCTGCTGGCTTCGGTATACAGCTCACTTGCATATATTTTAACCTCCAAATTAACAATTTCATAGATAACAGCAATGTCATACCCTAATTTTGCAATCTCCTGTTTTTCAGCGACTTCAATTTCGAAACCGGAGCTATGTAAATCTACAAAATCAAAAAATAAAACCTTGTTTCAATTTGAGAATAAGAGTTAACTAACTACACCACTGTTCTCAATTTCGAATTGAAAAATCATAATGTTGTTGAATCCCCCAAAGAACAACAAAAAGGAGAGAAGATAGCAAAAAAAAAAAGAGAAGATTCATGGATTTTTTTCAATCACATTATTTCTTTGCTTTTCTTGAACGTCGTGTGTATCTGAAAACAGATTATAAATTTTTTTTAGTAATATTTTAAGTTTCTTATTAGTTTTTTAATTTTTGTAGTGTATTATAATAAGTGCACCTAATTCCATGTGTGCTTTGCTAGGGATGCTGTTGATTGCTCCAAGATGCAACTCCAACATACCTTCAACATAAACAACATTTTAAGGATAAATGATAATGAAAGTGATTTTGAAAAAAAAAAAGATTACCAATAGTTCCAAGAGTGTCTATGGATCCAGATTCAAGAACATGTTTTTCCACAGCTAGTTACAGCTCAACAGCAGCCAAACCTACATCATTTCTATTCCAAAATTGTGTATAAGACTCAAATATGTCATACAAAATAGATAATAATAATAAACAAATGTTATAAAGAATTGTTTATTTTATTACCTTGGTGGCATTAAAGCATCTTCAACATGGCCTCCATTTCCTCCAAAATAAATCTTAATGCTTGTAGGAGCAGCAATAGCAATCACAATACCAATAGAAATTCCTTCATACCTGCAGTTTAATATTATTGACAAGAAGGACAGAATTCATTTGCTATATTATTAGTTATTTATAACCTCTTCTATACTCAAAATAATCATTGTTTCAAGGCTAAAATTTTAATTCATCATGATGATGTAGGACCTTACACATTCTATCTAGAATGGTAAAAAAATTCCAAGACTTAAGGATGTTGGGAGGAAATTTAGACAGGTACATAAGATGAAAAGTTCATTTAGGGGAATCAATTGTCAAAAACTCCGCAACTAGTTTAAATGCCATGTTTGACTATTTTTTTTGGATATCGTGAGAAGTGAAACATCAAAAGTGCCACCATGCACCAAGATAAAAAAAAACACATTCCTTTTCTTATTGAAACTTGACATACTGCACTGTTGTATTTATATATGTTGTTTGATTGTGGACCACAATTGAAAATTTATTTTTATTTGTCTGGTAGAATAATACATGGTTCTGTTGTGTATTGTTGGCTATTATTCCACCAATTTCCTATGGTTGTAATCCTGCTACGTTTACTATTTATAACTATTTGTGTACCTTTTATAGCAGCACAACTATCTAACAGTTCTGTACCGGTTAGTGCATCACTCACTGCCACACCCGACATCAGACCATGGCTTTCATCACTCAGACCACAGGGCACACAGGTATGGAGATCAGGATTCATTTTGGGTGTTCCATCATGTTTTATGAATGATACATGTAACTTCATGATTTTTGGTAGCAATTTAAGCAAGATATGGAGTAGTTTTGATTATCCAGCAGACACGCTGTTTCCTACTCAGGTTATATTGAGAGGTGGAGTGATCATTTCAAAAATGAGCAAAACAAACTTTTCTGGCGGAAGATTTTGTTTCAAATTCTTGAAGATGGGAATCTTGTTCTTAATACTCGAGATATATCCACAAGTAATGCTTATGATGCTTAGTAGCATTGGGAAGCACACTCACCACTAACATGAAACTCTATATTAGAAAGCCTACAAGAATACATACTTCTTCTTCATTGATCCCTTGGAATCTAAAAACACGAATACGCCCTCACACCTCATAAAGCATTCATTTGTTGAAAGATGCATCCAAGTTGTCTTCATATTGCCATTTCCATGGATTCCCACTTTCAGCCCCACTAGAAGCTTGATTAGGGATTGGCATGTTACCCAAATCCACATCTAAACTCATCTGTTGTACTTCAGAATACGACAATATCTTTATGCTTGGAACAAAGCTCACAAATTCTCTGTTAAAAAAAAGGTAAAAGTCATGACCGTATAAAAAATTACAGAAAGAGAAGATGAAGTTAAGCAACTTACTCTCGTGGCTCATCACCAACAAACAATATATCATTCTCATGATCAACATAAACAAGTTTCCAATCAGTCCTTTGTGTATCTTCTAATTGACCTTCAACACCAAACATGCGCGCTTGATCATGTCTAAGCTCTTCATGTTGGGTTATGGGCATTCTAACACTCCTAAGTGTACATGCAACCCTAAATACCTTGGATCTATGTTTTCTCTATTATACATGCAAATAAGAACTTCCAAGGTATTATCCAAATCTAGCATACAAAACAATGAGTGTAACAAGATAGAATACATACCTTTTTGATGTAGAAAGTCTTCATGAAGCTTGAGTGCCTAATGCCCCAAGTGTGACACCTCAAATGGAATCACAATCACCAAAACACTTAGAATAACTTGAGAGAATTCTACAACTCATGAAATTGGCTAGCCCTTTCACTTCACACTCTAGTGTGATCTAGTGGCCGATTTGGTCAAGAATAAGTTGCTTATATAGTTAGGGTTACACCATGTAAACCCTAATTGACATGGCCTTTCATTTCGATGATCCATGGGTACAAATACACCATGGAGCATCCATGGACCATCCTATGGGTTTTAGCCCAACTTGATTATCCATGGAGCATTAGCCCACTATACAAGTATGGATGATTTACACAATCAACCCATATATTTAATTAGTCTTCTTTTGATCACTTAATTAATCCTAGATTAATTCTTGATCAATACTAATTAAATAATCTTATTATTCTTATTATTAATATACTAGAACTTATAATATATTAATAACCATAAGTGTCTTATTTCTCTCATTATATTCTATCCAAGTGCATGATGGTATGCAACCCAAATGGACCATGCCGGGTCGGGTCAAGTCTTACCAATTATAGTTATGGACTTAGACATTAATCCAACAGTCTCCCACTTGGATAAGTCTAAAACTATTATTGCGTATGACTTCAGGAACCAACCGGCAATCGTAGCTCTCAAAAGCTTCTGTCGAACTCTGACCTTGTAGATGAACTCTGACCTTTGTCAATGACTTGTCCATTAGATAAGGGATCCTATATTCCTCCATTCTAGATATCATATGGACTGATACATGGATTATAATCATTCTCTCTGTCCATTTGTTGTTTCCCGATTTTCGATTTATGACGACTGACTAATTGAACAAATCAAATCAGTCCTGGCCCGGCCGAGCACTTCCATTTGTCATCATCAAATCATCGAGGGGCCCACAGATATCGCTTTTATCCAGAAGGTAAAAGGAATGGATAAACTTCGACTCATATGGCTTGTTCTACTACTTGTTGAATCATACACAAAGGCACTTTTTATAGCACCGAGTTACCAAATGCGTTTTCGTGCAATCAATGTACTATCAACTCATAGTAACAACTCATATCTCTAGGTTTGAAGAATATAAGATATTATCGTCTCATGATCACTCGTGATAAAATCCATGAAGTGATTCCAATGAGCACGGGTTGAATCCAATACTCAGAACTTATGAGCACTCATGAGTGTTGTAGCCTTGTCCAACACCTTAGACCTCTACAACCCATCATGACAGTCTTAATTCATATCTACTTCCAACATATGACCGACGGTGGATGGTTTGAATAACTTAGTCATTCCGGAAGAATAACCTAGTTTATTCAGGAAGTCAAAACATGCAAAGTGAAACACAATAATAATTGAATCCAATATGGTATCAAAACCTATGAACATAAATAAAACACCTTTTATTTATTACCATATGATTACACATTATTCATTATATACTGTTTCAGCTATCAACTTTATTCTTGAATTTAAAACAATAATTGTCCCATGCTCCAAGCATGTACACTATGTTTTCTAAGCACTAGTCATGCCATACACCAAGTATGCATAGTATGTTTGTCTATGATCTTTACTTTGTGAACTAGATCCATTGAACATAACTTCAATGATTCTCTTCTCACACTCCCAAATCCTTACTGCAAATGCAAGAATTCCAAATCCATGCCATTTACTGAAATCTGTTAGATTCTAAACTTATATGCATTGATCCTCTTGTAATGATTATGCACAAAGTCAGAAAGACTTGACAACAATCATTACAGAGTACTCCAAAGGAGATCAGCTCCTTGGAAACATCCTTCTTGCATTAAGTTTCCTAATCTTAAACAGATTGAAAATTCTAACTTTGAAACATTTCCAGATTCCATTTTGACTATCACTTCTGAACAAGAGTTACCTCCTTACAGACTATGTCAATATGGTCCTTCCAGAATTATCACTATACTTCCAACTGTCCTTGAGCAACCAATCTTTGGTAAACCTTAGATTGTCCTTCGACAATTGTTTAATCCTTTTAGTCATATCCAGTTCTAAACCTTTTCCCTTCTTAATGCCCCAGGCATTTGGAAAATTTTAGAACGGATGAATATAGCACATGTAATCGATCCTATATCCGAAGCATATGGGACACGATTCATGATGTATTACATAAAGACTAAACCAGTCTTTGCCAAGTTCTCATAATTCAGATTATGAAAAGGGATGCCATAATCATAATCGAATTTTAGAACGCAAATAATGGACCCATATACAGAATTTCCTTATGTTGAGCCATTCCAACATGAAATTCATATATATATATATATATATATATATATATATATATATATATATATATATATATATATATATATATATATATCCTTGACTAAATGATTAAAACCTCACGATCTAAGCTTATAGATTTGAGATGAAGTATAATTTCCTCTCCCTTAATTGTAGCAAAACAACTTTTTCAACCCCTGCAACCTCACGAATTGAAACTTTTTGTTTTCTATAATTAACATTGCTAACTTGCAATACTTATCATAATGACAATGCTCCCACTAACATGATGATTATTAGCATAACACTTATGCTCCCACTAGCTTTGACATGTACTCAGAAATCAGCTGGACTTCTAGAAATCAATACTGCATTGACTTTCTTACCAAAGTTCAGATTTCTGATACTAGATTGTTTTGATAAGACTTTATCAAAAATCATACACCTTCCCTTAGATAGCACACTTGTGTGTCTAAACATTTATGAAGAGGTATGCCGTAATCATAATGGTTAGACCTTTTTGCCACTTCTCACAAGTCCATATTGGTGTGCCGGTTAACCACACGCGCTCCACTAACGACTTTGAGAATGCAAATATCACAATTGCTATCTAGATAAAATCTACTTAGTGAAAGTGTTTCCTCACCATCATTTTCATGAATCGGAGAGAAACCTTATGACACTTAGATTTAATGGTGTATGAGTTCCTACCCATATGAATTTGTCAAACCATAATCACAAGATAAAGATAATGACAAATCCAAAACCATATGGATTGAACTCAATCTTAACTTCTTGCCACCTGGCAGCTCAAGGGCCTGCCATTGCTTCCAAGTTGTTATGCAACAAACTAAGAACTCTAAGAACTCATATGCAAAGCTAACTTTAATTGGAATGGGCACAGAATATGTCAACACGATAGGTTATAAACCTCAAGTCGTGTGCTAGTGAAGAACTTCAGGTTCTATTCTTGATTAGTTCTTGAGACTTTCAAGACCTTTAAGACTCCCACTGTCCTCTTGACCTATAAGACTTCCTTGTCAAATATGCAAGAGACAGTGTGGATTCTAATCAAGACAAACACTTCACACAATTGGCCTAAGTTGGTCTTTGTTTTATCCAAAACATCACAACTTACCAATTTCAAATGTACAAGAGTAGAAAACTTTTACTCTTACATTTGACAAGTGTTTTAAACCTTCTTTAAGACATGTCACTCAAATGACAATCTTGGAGTATGACTCTAAGACTTGTATTGGAACGAAGTATGACTCATCTTCTTGATTTAACCACTTCAACAATTCAAGTTCCTCTTCTTAGTCATAAGGATGCACTAAGATTTTCCTTAGAGAACTAATTGTGATATGGTTTCTTAATCATTAAGATGATCACAAAACTGATACTAAAGTACTCTCCCATCTTTTCAGATTTGAGAGACTTTTATCCTTCTGCCTAATTTGATTCTTCTTATTCGCTCTGCCTTACATTGGAACCTTTTCCAATGTCTCAGAGTTACACTTAAGCATGTAAGTATAATCATATTTACTGAGCTTTAGTAAACTATGACGAATAGTCTTATCAAACTTTTGTGGTGGACTTAATCAGTGCACAAGAATGTGTACTTGATCCCTTAGTCCATTACTTGACTCACACATCCATGTGACCGAGTAATTAGTTTTAATTTTCCAATACTTGAAAGTTCTCATTCATCATGCTATACAACTTGCATGATTCCAAGTTTCTATCCAACTGAAACTTGGGTGATGAGAATCTTTCCTTATTTGGTAAATTTAGACATTACCATAAATGAAAAAATAAATTTCATATTTCCACTCTTGCTATCAATGGAATCATATAAGCAACAATTTTTCCTCAAATGCCATTGTAAGGATATTTTAAAACAAATAAAATCAAAATTTTCCTTTATTTTAAAACTATGCGGAAAAACTTATCCTTACAATCCATATGAAAACTTGTTGTTATCTATTCCTAAGCAATATCTCATAACTCCTAAGAAGTAGCTCAAGAATCCGATCTTCAAACTATGCGATAAAAATCCATCTACGCCATCAGATTCAGCATATTCTTTCTTTAAGTTTCTTCACTTTTCTTTGATGCTTAAAACATCACCATGTGACCTAGTCACATCATGTATCAAGAATCTCAGAATAGAAACTTAATAGAGTTAGATAGTGGACTTTACCTGAAGTAGAGTCAAACTTATTGACTTTAACATCCTTAGGTAAATTTGGCAGCTTCGCAACCAATGCCCCTTCCTTTGGCAATATAAACATATGGACCCTTTGATAATGGTACACGAGACTATCACAGACTTAGCTTTTCTCTTTACCATTTGGTCAACCGAGTTGACTATGGCCGATCCCTTTCCATTGGGAAGAGAGAGCTTTTCTGGATTTCATGTGTCACTATTGTCAATGTCCATCAAGTTTTAAGGAAGTTGATCTTAACAAATAGATAAGATCATTAAGGGTCTTGTCATAGTCTGTTTCATAGGTGTCCCAAAGGAACTCACTATGTGACTTAGAAAGTGATTGAACCACCAACTTTCTCAAGACTTTGACACCCAACTCTCCCGGCTTGTCAATATGTGACTACATCTCCAAGATGTGACCACACCTTGACCTTGCCTTGCCAATAGGGCTTGAGTGACCTTAAACTTTTTCAAGAACTTGTGGGTTAGGGAGAATAATAGGAGGAGGTGAAAGAAGTATGATATCCATGGGACATCATCTTCATTAGGAAACCTTGTTTCAAGAGATTTGGGAAGATCATAGGTGTCTAAACCAGACATCTTTTGGGAGATATTCAAGATAGTTGATTTAAAGTACTTAATATGACACCCAATATGAAATATTAAGGCTAGGACCCAACAAACTATTTTATAACTTAGAAGAGGTATGCTGTAATCCAAGCTATAAAATATTTGAAGGTAGGTGAATGACGATACACCAATTTCCACCAAGATAAACGAAATGTATTATTAGGTTTTAATTGGTTTTGAAACTCCTAGATCTTTGAGATTCATTGAACTTTTCAAAGGCATGTTTCAATCTCGAGTGTGCCCTTCAGGTTTTGTGACTAGGATGCCGAGGATCACAAAACAAGGTGTGAAGTAACCATGCAAATCACTTGGTACCCTTAATAAATTACCCCTTAATCGATGTGCCGGTTAACCACACACGCTCCATCGATACTATGATAAATATTAAGTCACCCTTTACCTACCTTGTTAAGTCCAAGTTAGTGTGCCGGTTAACCACACACGCTCCACTAACGACTTAGACAGAGTGTAAAGTGTAATTTCATTGGTTAGCACCTTATTCACATTTTTCCTAAGTAACTAAGATTGGGTATTATTAAGAGTTTAGTTACTTAGTATTATCATTAATACTTTTAATGAAGGGAGAATTATAGTCCTGTCAAACCCGTTTGGCTAACGACCCTCCACCGGTCAAGCAAGCGGTGGGTGAGAGTGGACACCCATTAAGTTGCCATTTTATAGGCAACAACCTTATACCCACCTTATAGACCAGCTTCGTGAATGAGGCGTACTAGCGGTAAGACTGACTTTACTCTTCTACATATATATATATATATATATATATATATATATATATATATATATATTATTAACTTATAATATTATAAAGTATAAGGGTTGAATTTTAACTTTTAAAATTCTAAGGGCTAACTTGGAATTAAAGTATTCATAAGTGAAAACTTTTCAAACTCCAAAACTTGAGGGCAAGTTTTGAAACTATTCAAAACTAATTAATTCCATAACTTATGTGTTTAAAGTAGTTTTAATCCAAAAACTCTTCAAGTTCCATAACTTGAGGACAAGTTATGGAAGACTTTAAACTAATAAAAGAACTAACTTTTTCTTTATTTTATAACTTATGGATTTAATTATGGTTACATATATTTTTCTTTAATGAAGTGACTCTTGAACTTCCATAACTTGAGGACAAGTTATGGAGTCATAAAAAATTATTCAATGACACAAGACTCTTCATTTTGTAACCATTGCCAACTTTTATGAATTTTATGAGTCTTTAATGTGACTCTTCATGTAACTTGAGGACACAAACACATTTTATACTCAACTCTTAGATTAAAATGGATTGAAAACAACTATTTCAATTAACTTTTCTATTAATCTAAGCAACTCATAAGTACAAGATAATTCAAATCAAACTTTTTCATGTAATTAGTCTAAACCTTAAACTAATACAAAACATGAATCTATTGACAATTATCTTTGAAAATGGATTAGCATGAACATTACCACATCAAAAACAAGTTTATAAGTTCAAAAACAACTTAGGGTAATGTTCCTAGTCCATTTCTAGCCAAAAACCTCGAAAATATGCTGTTTGGGGCTCCTACTCGGCGAGTGCATGAACCTACTCGGCGAGTAGGATGATTTTACTCATGGACTCGGCGAGTTCATCAGTGGACTCGGCGAGTCCAGTGCCCAGAAAGCCAGAAAATCGAGTTTTTCAGCATTTTTCAGCAATTTGCATCAAGTATAAGAGAAAGCAAGCCTAGACTCTGATACCACTGTTGGGTTATGGGCATTCTAACACTCCTAAGTGTACATGCAACCCTAAATACCTTGGATCTATGTTTTCTCTATTATACATGCAAATAAGAACTTCTAAGGTATTATCCTAATCTAGCATACAAAACAATGAGTGTAACAAGATAGAATACATACCTTTTTGATGTAGAAAGTCTTCATGAAGCTTGAGTGCCTAGTGCCCCAAGTGTGACACCTCAAATGGAATCACAATCACCAAAACACTTAGAATAACTTGAGAGAATTCTACAACTCATGAAATTGGCTAGCCCTTTCACTTCACACTCTAGTGTGATCTAGTGGCCGATTTGGTCAAGAATAAGTTGCTTATATAGTTAGGGTTACACCATGTAAACCCTAATTGACATGGCCTTTCATTTCCATGATCCATGGGTACAAATATACCATGGAGCATCCATGGACCATCCTATGGGTTTTAGCCCAACTTGATTATCCATGGAGCATTAGCCCACTATACAAGTATGGATGATTTACACAATCAACCCATATATTTAATTAGTCTTCTTTTGATCACTTAATTAATCCTAGATTAATTCTTGATCAATACTAATTAAATAATCTTATTATTCTTATTATTAATATACTAGAACTTATAATATATTAATAACCATAAGTGTCTTATTTCTCTCATTATAGTCTATCCAAGTGCATGATGGTATGCAACCCAAATGGACCATGCCAGGTCGGGTCAAGTCTTTCCAATTATAGTTATGGACTTAGACATTAATCCAACACTTCATACCCTTTATAACGTATCACATCAATAGTTCTTCCTATAGACCCACGCTTTTGAACCTACGCACACCAAGTGTTTGATATAAGTCCTAAGTCACAAATTTTACATAAATCAACTTCAACAAAATATGATTTGATGCAAAAAAGATTTAGTATTACTATTTACGATTTACCTTTGTGTATGTTCAGACACGTTGAGTTTGATGCAAAAAAAGATCTAGTTTGATTAATAATCAAGACACCAAATATTAAAACCTGTCAGTGATTTTAAGAACAAAAATTAGCGACGACGTCCAGTCATCAGTGAGCAGATGAACATTCTGGAAGCCAAACAAACAAATACTATAATCATGAAACAAGTCAATTTGTGAAGTTTCTTTCTACGACATATCCAAAAACAAAACAAAAAAGATATCAATTCAGATAAGCTTACAATCCTTCTAGACTTCCATTTATGGAAAAAGAATATAAGGTCGTCATTCTTGAAATCACATTTTCAGATAAAAAACCCTAATATTAGAGAAGATAAAGATGAAGTTGGGATAAATGGAAAACAAGTAAGAAATTATTTTGTAGAAATTAGAAAAACGATTAGTTGAACATGAAAAATGGGAAATAGTGATGAAGAAAAAGTTAAACCTTCACACCGGAGATGAGAGAAAGCAAAACCAAAAACCAATTACCTTTTGAACATCATTTAGGTATTTGTCTACCGAGTTCGATATATGTTTTAGTCAGTTGAGTCGTCTTCTTCTTTGTAAGATCGAAAAATGTTATATGAGATGGAGGTGGGATTAAAAGTGAATCTAAGGGATTGAACCCACCCATCACTGCCATTTTCCTCCCCCTCAACCACCGTCTCTCATAAGCGGAGATCCCAAGGCGAGGAATCCGTGAACCAACTGCAAAACTTTCTCGTCTAAAGTAAGTCGTTAGACGACGTTGTGAGTGCTGTTGGGAATCGATAATCTGACGTTGCAGAAGGGATATAGCGGTGTAGGTGCTGAAGGTTCGCATGAAAATGGAGGTTGGGGTGACTCCCCCGAGATGATGATCATTATCATCATCGTCACGAGGCTTCTGATCATGAAAGCAAGAGCAATTATGCTATGAAGACGAAGGCCCTAGGGCTTTTTCTTAATAATAGGAAGAGGCGGGGGGTTTAATTTTTGGGATCCAATAGACGGGTGAAATCCCACCTTAAAACGTGTGTTTCATTATAAAATTATAAAGCGACACAATTAGATGACACACATTTTATGAAAGGCATCCTCCGCATTTCCTTTTTTTTGCTTTTCTGACACTAATTTTAGGGCACGCACAAATGTGTGTCCTCTATCCTTCAAATTTTGCAAAACTGACATTATTTTTTAGGGCACGCACAAATGTCTGTCCTGTATTAGCGCGTGTCATTGTTTGCGCGTCACTAAAGGGCTGTTTGCTAGTGGTGATGGTTGATTTGTGGGCCTTTAGGCCTTTCAGAGTGTAGATTGGACATAAATTTAGACAAGGTTGAGTAGGGGTAAAATGGTGATTTTACCCCATGCATGGAGTTTTTGTTTGGATTGGAACTTAGTTGCTAATTGGGTGTCGTTTTGTTATTATTAGTTTGGGGATTAGTCAGCCTGCAGCCAGGAGTTTTTTGTAGAATTTAGTAGTGCGAGGTGAGGATCCTCATTATCTTCATGGGTCGAAGGCACCAATGTCAGCCCATTTTTTAATTTGTAGTATGCTAGTTGTTTTTGTGATACTTGTGTGACAACCCGAAATTCTTTGTAACATCCGGATATCCAGGTATGGGAATTTGAGTATTTTATATTGGGGAATGAGGAGACTCGGCGAGTTGACGCCTCAACTCGTCGAGTAGGATCGCGTTTTGGGGACCAGTTTAATGAAGGGACTCGACGAGTCGGGTATTTGGACTCGCTGAGTCGTCGCTGTCAAGGAAAACCCTAATTGTCTGGGTTTGGGACCTATTTAAAGGCCCTTATGGCCTTCAGTGGCGGCCACCTACACCTTTGCGAGACTCCTGTCGAACCAGAGAGCTGAGAGAGTGAAGAAGAGCCATTTTGGAGCATTCTTGAGGTGGTTGTGCAATGGAGTAGTCATTTCCATCAAAGGGAGTTCAAGGGGGTGTCGATTCAGAGCTTCTGAGCTTGCATCTTCACCATGGAGGTATCAAATCATTCTCCCTTTTCTGTTTTGGGTAAGATTGGTGATTTTAGGGTTTTCTAGCTTCTTTTATGGCATGATTTGCGGAGTATAATGTCCTGTTGAGTGTGAATCTATAGATCTGGACCCAAAGAGGTCTAGAGAGTCCCTTCCATCCTGCTTTATGCATTCTATTTGGAGTTTTGAGCTAGGGTTGTTATGTAATGAAGTGTCTCACCTAAATGAGCTTGTAGAACCTTGCATGAGTGCCCAAGGTTCGACCTTTTCATGGTTATTGGCTTTGAGTGAGTTAGATCTATGGTTTGGTGAAGCAGATCTGACCTCAGAAGGTCAGATGAGGGATTGTCATGGGAGCAACTCGCCGAGTCCATAGGCAGACTCGACGAGTCGAGTCGGGATTGCCCCGCGTTTCGTTGCCGAGTAACTCGACGAGTGGAGAGGGAACTCGTCGTGTCTAAGAGGTTTAAAAAGGATTTAGAGAACCCGCATGGACTCGCCGAGTCACTCTTGTGTACTCGCCGAGTCTGGTCAGTGTTGACCATTGGCTTGAGTTGTCTTATGTTGACTTTGGGGGTTTTGGTCAACAGAGGTAATAGAGGTCCGGGAGGGGTAAAATGGTCTTTTACCCATCACCTGACTAGAGAGGGAAAGAGTAATCGTCGGTTAATTAGAGTTGAGACTTCGAGTATTAATTAGAGATATTTGCCTTATGTGTTAGGCGGTGGCGAGTCCGAGGTTCGCATGTGTAGATAATTGCTTTCTGATTGCCAGGTGAGTCTTTTAACTATACTTTACCTTGAGTAGGTAACCAGAGTTATGTGACAGAGTATTTGTATGTTGTGTATGTTATGTGTTCTACTGCATTATTTCTATGTGATTTATGTTGTGCGTGTTTACAGAGTTAGAACCAGAAGGTTCACAGAGTTAGAACCGGAAGGTTCATAGAGTAGGGTCCACGGACCCACAGAGTTATAGCCTCGAGTGGCTAATATGTTTTATGTGTGGTATTTTGGGGAACTCACTAAGCTTCGTGCTTACAGTGTTTTGTGTTATGCGTTTCAGGTTTCTCTCAGGATCACGGGAAGGCACCGACTCGATTGTACACACCAGAGAAAGAGTCATGTTTTGAGGATCCTGGTTTATTATGCAAGTGAAAATGGAGTTATGTTTTGTAATTCGATTATGAATGAGATTTTAAACAAAGTGTTTTTAAAAATTAAACGATTATTTTTAAATGAAAAATTGTTTTGAAATTTTCGGTGTTACATTCTTTCCGTCATTTTAACCCGTTCCGTCAATAAAAATCATCGTTTTTGAATTGTTTCCGTTTCATTACTAAATTAAGTCATTAAATTTGATGTCGTTCATTCTGAATTAATGGGTGTTCAAATACGATAATAACTCAATAAAATATTCCAAATTAACAATTAGAAAAAAAAAATTAGTTTCGACCACGTTGGGTTACAACAACTTAATCGGGTGTGACCAAAAGCCTCGTCTAACGTCAATATCGGGTAGATTTCCTCCTGGCCACACACTCAAGCCTTACATAAAGGATGAGTGGACCTTCATTTAAATCCTTTTGCTCATCTCATAACTTTCTCTAACTACTCTCTCTCTCTCTCTCTAAAATCCGATTTTGATCCAATATCATCCAATTCAAGCCTTAAATCATTAAGGTATCTATCCTAACTCATAGATTAGCGTCTTTAGCCTTCAAATTCGTTTTTAAACCACCCAAATGCACCGAAGACATGTGTTTACGGTCTAGGGACCTCCCAAGACCGTGTACACCTCTAAAAAGGGTTTTGAAGCCCCAAAACCCCTTCGAACCACTTCTAGTGCTTTGTTAAGACCATTGGACTTGCAGGAATGGACTTAGAGCACCAAAATCATACCATTTAGGGGGTAAACTTGATTTTACGGCCCAAGAACATGCTTGGACCGTAAACCCTCATCTATAGACCACAAACATCATTTAAGGTGTTAGTTTGCCCCTAAACACCTCCAACAAGCTTCCATGAGAGTATAGGACCTTATAATCCTTCAAGAGATCCACCAAAACATACACAAATAGTTCAAACTTGAGTTTATGGCCCAAGAACATTCTTGGACCATAAACACCTCTTCTTAGAACATAAACTCCTCCAATGGGTGTTAAAGTGCCCTTAACACCTTGTATGGCTTAAAAATGGGTCTAGAACTTAGCATGCTTAACCTTCAACCACCAAATTACATGAATCATGGACAAGCATGAGTATATTGCCGTAAACTCATGTGTTTAAGGTAGTAAACTCCCAAGAACATCTTCATAGACGGTAAACTACTTTTCCAGGGTCAATCTAAATCCCATTAACTTCCTAAGCCATGGAATAAACCCTAGAACCTTCATTTGTGCATTGTAGTGACCTATGACCACCAAAAACACCTTAAGTCATGGAACATAAAAGTTTACGGCCGTAAACTCATAGTTTACTGCCATAAACTCCTCAAATGGTCCTTAGGATGATCAAATCTAATTCAAATGCATTGAAACCAAGCCTAGCATCACCCCTCGTGAGTTATAAGGCAATTTAGCAACCAAGAACACCCCCACCATGAGTTTACGGTCGTAAACTCATGGGGAGTGGTTCATTTGGACCGTAAACTCTGAAAGGAGTTTACTCTTGAATAGTAATGTCACACCCCAAAACCGAGAATGGCGGAATCGTTCTGGGGCGGAGGACGTCATGTAAAGTATCATAACACAGTATAACAGTAAACTAGCAAACAACATCATCCATTGCATTAAATATATAATTTTAATACAAGCGTGTTCCGTACAGTTATAGACACCAAAAAGTAATTCAAAATAATAAGATGAGTCTTGAATGCGCTCCGTCTTCTCAAAAGCTGGCCTCGGTACCTGTCTACTGATGACCTGAGACTACAAGTTATTTTGAAAGAGTTTATCAGCACTAAGCTGGTGAGTTCATAAGTATTTTAGTGTCGGTGTTTGTATCAAGACGTTTGAACGTGGTTTTAAAGTATTAGTTTGTAAACATTGGTGATAAAAGTATGTTAATGTTTTGTAAGTGTTTGTAAAAGTTTGAATCTCTTAGAAAAACCTATATTTTCTATTAAAAGTAGCCTTCTACCAAGGCGTAACAGTTTTGTATGTTCGTTATTGTAAAAGTGTGTAATTTTTCCCAAGTGTAACTATCATTGACAAAATATAGATTGTACATTAATGTTTAAGTGAAATGATCACTAAATATATGTAACGGGTAAATTAATGTAGTACTGTAGTGTTGTATTATAGGAACTATTGTTGTACTAACTACCTTAAACTGGATTTATATTAAGGTATTATGTGATTAATTGTACCATACTATCGACTAGGTAACACGACAATGTAGGTCGTAATAAGGTATGACGTTTGGCACCCGCAGACCTGTAGGTCTGGCTTTTGCTAGCAGCAAGGTGTAGGATAGTCAATCCAGTATAGATCTATACGCAAACTCACGCTCTCCCTCCAAGAGACTCTAGCTACAACTCGGGTCATGACATTGAAGGCATGCTTCGATATAGTGGATCACAATTATGTTAACGTATTCATGTATATGTAATGTATTGTTACACGTTCTAGTATCGTTGTATATGTTCTCTTTCTAGTATAGTTGTAAATGTTCTCTTTCTAGTATAGTTGTATATGCTCTCTTTCTAGTATAGTTGTATATGTTCTCTTAGTAATGTAATGTATATGTTCTCATAGTAATATGTACTGACTCATGAATGAACTGACTCATTGGACATCTCATTGTTCTAACAATAGTATAAGTATTATCTTGTGCTACCCCGATGGTAACTTACTAATGATGTAACTGGTACGTATGATTATGGAAGAACATTTATTACTATATATGTACACATGATATATAATTAATATTGAAAAGAGCTTCGGACGGCTACCCGATACCCCACCAGACCACATTTCAAGCACGAAAAGGAAATTGGGCGGACGGCCTTCTTAAGCCTTTTAAACATTGCTTATATAACTATACATATATGGGCATGCAATTTATAATAAGTATAACAAAGTTTAAGTAAAAGTATTTGATAAGTAAAAGAATTTGTAAAACAGTTTGAAGTAAAACAATTTGATAAACAGTTTGAACAGTAATAAAATCACTGGTTTTGTAGTTATTAATCACATGTGATTGATGTAATAACTATAAGTATTCAACTTGTATTCCCCCCATAAAAGAATTTAAAACATTTAAAAGTATTTCAAAGGTTAGTCAAAGGGGTATGAACTCAGTTGTAGTGAGTGGATTGGATTGAAGTGTCGGATACGGTGCTAGGTGACAAATGGAGACTTGTACACACGCACGAGCCTAGTTATCATATAATGAACATATGTATAACTAATTAGCCAATTTATAACTAATAATTTAAGTTGGGACACTCTAGAACATGAAAACACTTTGTTTCAAGTGTTAAAGATCACAAGGGTTGCATCCAAGTGTTTGTAGAGCAAAACTAGAGTATTTGGAGTTAAAGGGTAAGCTCCTTTGGAGTTTATGGTTTTAATGAGCATTACCCAAGGAGTTTACGGCAGTAAACTCTAGGGTTTACGGTCGTAAACTCTACTCCTTATAATCATGTGTTGTTTTGTGGTTTTACAAGTCTTTTGAAGCACTTCTACTTGGTGGTTTGGCCTTTGGAAGGGACTAGGGCAACAAAAACACTCCTTGGAGGAGTTAACGGCCTCATGGTCAGTTCCCTTTGGGTTTACTACCGTAAACCCTTATGGAAAAGGGTATTGTCATGTTTTCAAGTCCTTAACACAACAAGGTAAGTGTCTAGGCTAGTTTTTAGGCCTAAGGAAAAAATATGGCCCATTTAAACACACTTTAGGGTGTTTACGGTTTTGGGAGATCCCCAAACCGTAAACACCTAAAAATGGTGGTCTTTGGTGTTTTTCAAGGCTTACACATATAAAGGTAAGGTTTAAACATCTCAAGGTAAGGCTTAAACATCAAACTAGGGCTAAATAAGGGACTTATGCACACTTTGGTGCATTTCTTGGTGTTTACCGCCCAAGAACATTCTTGGACCGTGAACACCTTATTTCTTGTGTTCTTGACATATTTTCTTTATGCTAACATGTAATACTAGCTTAATAAGACTCAAGGATGAAAGTACTTACTATAAGGAAGCTTGATTTGAGCTAAAAGTCCAAGAACACTTAGTGTGTGTTCTTGGTGTTCTTGGTGTTTTTGGAAATCTAATCAAAATACAAAAATGAATGGATGAATAGATGCACAAACACTAGATTAAGTGTTATACCAACTTGAAATGGTTACGACACTTACTAGTTTGAAGATCTTGACTAAAATCGAGGATGATACTTAAGAGGATATTTTTGAGTTTACTCTTTTGGTGTTTGGGGAGTAAACACAAAGTGACTAGCTTTTGGGGATTAAACTCATGCATATGCATGAGTTCACAGTTTTTGGGTGATTTTTCGACCCAAACATAATAGTTTGGCCGGGAACATCTAAGACACGAGGTGTTTGCGGTTTCTGAAAATCAAAACCCGAGACGGAACTTTCTTTCACCCGTTCGTTTAAAAATAATATTAAAATAATCAAACGAACTTTAAATATCATAAAAATAAGAAATAATGACATTTACTTATAATAAGAAGTGGTTGACTTTTAGGGTTTGACCAAATGGAAATTTCGGGTTGTCACATCATACCCCTGTTAAAGGGAATTTCTTCCCGAAATTAAAGTCTAAACAAATAAAGTAGTTACAAATAACTAAGCAAAAAGATGAGCATATTTTAGTTTCATCTGATCCTCACGTTGCTAAGTGAATTCGGGTCCTTGCTTGGCGTTCCAGCGAACCTCCACAATCGGGATACGACTATGCTTCATCTGCTTGACTTCTCGGTCCATGATCTCTACTGGTTCTTCCACGAAGTTGAGGCTCTCGTTGATCTCGATCTTGTCGAGTGGGATTACAAGAGTCTCGTCGGACAGACACTTTTTCAAGTTAGAGACGTGGAATGTAGAATGTACGTTACGAAGTTCATCGGGTAGATTGAGTTTGTAAGCTACAGGGCCGATTCTTGCGAGAATCTCGAAAGGCCCTATATATCTCGGATTAAGCTTCCCACATTTACCAAAGAGTATTAAGCCCTTCCAGGCTGAGACTTTAAGAAGGACTCGGTCTCCCACCTGGAATTCCAAAGGTTTCCTTTGTTTGTCAGCGTAGCTTTTCTGTCGGTCTCTAGAGGCTTTCAATCGTTCACGGATCTGAACGATCTTCTATGTCGTTTCCCGAATTATTTCCCGGCCTGTGAGAGTACTGTCAGAAACTTGCCCTAGATAATTGGGTATCACCCACTTCAGCCCAGTACAGAAGGGATCTGCACTTTCGGCCATAGAGGGCTTCAAATGGAGCAGCCTTGATGCTTGTGTGATAACTGTTATTGTAGGAAAATTTGACAATGTGTAAATAAGTATCCCATGCCTTTCGAAAGTCAATCACACAGGCTCTCAACATATCTTCCAGTGTTTTGATGGTCCTCTCACTTTGTCCGTCGGTCTGTGGATGGTAGGCTGTGCTCATGTCCAACCTTGTTCCCAGGGAATGTTGTAGCGATTGCCAGAATCTTGAGGTGAACCTACTATCTCTATCGGAGATAATGGATATAGGTACACCATGTAGTCGTACGATTTCCCTAATGTATGTTCTCGTCAGCTTCTCTATCTTGTCAGTTTCTTTGATCGGCAAGAAGTGTGCAGACTTGGTCAATCTATCGACGATGACCCATATGGTATCAAGTCCACCCGTTGTCTTGGGCAACTTGGTTATGAAATCCATAGTGATCCGCTCCCACTTCCATTCTGGAATCTCTGGTTGTTGTAGTAAACCGGAGGGCTTCTGGTACTCGACCTTAACCTTTGTGCAAGTAACTCATTTACTTACGAAGGTAGCAATCTCTGCTTTCATATTAGGCCAGCAGTATAACTTTTTAAGATCCAGATACCTCTTATCTGAACCTGGGTCGACGGAATACAGAGTGTTGTTCACCTCGGTCATGACCAAGTCTCGGAAACCACCGTGCTTCGGTTCCGGTTCATGAAATATAAGGCTCCGCCACCCTTGGCTTCTAAATTTTTTTCCATTCCTCTAAGGGATTCACTCGTCACGTTTTCAGGTTTCATGGCTTCAAGTTGGGCCGCCTGAATTTGCTTAGACAAGTGTGAATGGATAGTCATTGTCAACGACTTGACTCTTTGACCAAAATATTCCTTCCGACTTAGGGCGTCTGCTACTACGTTGGCTTTACCCAGATGATAACGAATAAAGCATTCCTAGTCATTGAGTAGTTTGACCCACCGTCGTTGTCACATGTTGAGCTCCTTCTGATCGAATATGTGTTGTAAACTCTTGTGGTCGGTAAATATAGTGCTTTTCGTTCCATACAAGTAATGTCTCCAGATCTTCAGGGCAAACACAACTGCCCCCAGCTCAAGATCGTGTGTCGTGTAGTTAACTTCGTGTGTCTTCAGTTGTCTTGAGGAATAGGCAATGACCTTACCCTGTTGCATCAGAACACAACCGAGCCCTTGATTTGACGCGTCCCAATAGACAACAAAGTCTTCTATCCCTTCGCGGAGGGATAGTATTGGTGCGGTGCACAAGGCTCGCTTGAGCGTTTGGAACGATCTCTCCTGTTTCTCTTCCCAGTCAAAGGCCACGCCTTTCTGGGTCAGTGTTGTAACAGGTTTCGCAATTCGGGAGAAGTTCTGTATGAACCTGCGGTAGTAGCCAGCGATACCTAGAAATTGACAAATTTCTTTAGGCGTCTTCGGTGCTGACCATTTCTCAATGGCCTTAATTTTGGATGGGTCAATGTGGATTCCTTCTTCTCTTACCACGTGTCCTAAGAATTCGACTCTTCGGATCCAAAATTCACATTTAGAGAACTTTGCATAGAGCTTCTCCGTTCGTAAAGTTCCTAGAACTTGTCGCAGGTGTTCGCCATGCTCTTCCTTACTTCGGGAGTAGATCAGGATGTCATCGATGAAGACAATGACGAACTGATCCAAGTAAGGTCGGCTTACTCTATTCATCAGATCCATGAAAATTGCGGGCGCATTGGTCAATCCGAATGGCATCACCACGAACTCGTAGTGTCCGTAACGAGTTTGGAAGGCTGTCTTCGGAACATCCTCCTCTAGCACTCGTAACTGGTGATATCTGGATCTTAGATCAAATTAGGAAAAGTAGTTTGACCCTTGCAGTTGGTCAAACAGATCGTCTATGCGAGGCAGAGGGTAATGATTTTTGACCGTTAGTTTGTTGAGTTCTCTGTAGTCGATACACATACGGAATGATCCGTCTTTCTTCTTAACAAACAAGACCGGTGCTCCCCAAGGTGAGAAACTTGGTCTTATAAAGCCCTTGCTGAGCAGTTCGTTAAGTTGACCAGATAGTTCCTGCATCTCTGCTGGAGCTAATCGGTAGGGCAACGTGGCTACTGTGGTAGCTCTTGGGACTAAATCGATTCTGGACTCGACCTGTCGTTGTGGAGGTAATCCTGGTAGCTCTTCTGGGAAAACGTTGGGAAAGTCGCTCACTATTGGGATGTTCTTTAGTTCTTTCATTTAGAGGCTCGTATCGACAACGTGAGCAAGGAATGCATGGTATTCTTTACGTAGATACTTCTATGCTTGAATACTTGATATAATACGAAGACTCGCACCGGGTTTGTCGCCATAGACGACAAGAGTTTCGTTAGATGGGAGATTTAGACGGACTGCTTTCTCGTAGCATATGATGTCGGCGCGATGAAGACTCAACCAATCCATTCTGATGATGACGTCGAAGCTTTTGTTCGAGACCGACATAAGGTCGATTGGAAATGAATGGTTATCTAGAGTTAGGGTACATCCTAAGTATATGCTATTTGTGCTTTCTGTTTTTCCATTAGCCATTTCTACTGTGAATTGTTCTTTAAGTGTGTGTGGTTGTTGTTTAAGCATGCGAGCAAATTTATGGTTCACGAAGCTTCGCTCCGCTCCACTATCGAACAGAATGCATGCATAGGATTTACCGAGGGGGAACGTACCAGTCACCACCGTCGGGTCAGCAACTGCTTCCCCGTGACCTATCACTAGTACCCTCCCTGCACCGCCAACATTCTTTGCTTTGGGGCAGTCCCTCTTATAGTGCACCGCATCGCCACATCCATAGCAAGCCTGGCTCACGTCAGTGCCGGGGACTTGGGTGATCAGCCTTGTCAGAGATTTATAGAAACAGACTGTGTGTCCTTTCTTGTTGCAGTTAGAGCACTGCATTTCACGGCAGGGGCCGTTGCGGTGGAAGTTGCATTTGTTGCACTTAGGCAAACTTCCAGCATACTACCTCACCGGACCAGTAGCAGCAGCAGGGGTTATTGCAGCATGCACTACCACAATTTGCTGCTTTTTGGCAGCTCGTTGTTTCTTCTTGTCATCCTAGAACTTCCGCTTAGTGTCAGCGGGTTTGGAGGGTTCTGAGATGGCTAGGGTTGTTGTCGCTGATGGGGCTTTGACTCCATGGTCAATGAGTCGTTGTGCCAATCGTAGGCACTGTCGAAGGTAGTAGGGTTTGATGATAGGACATTTCCCTGATACGGAGGCACTAGCCCCCATATGTACCTCTCGATCTTTTCCCTTCAGTGGGAACCATATTGGGGCAGAGGGCCACCAGTTCGCTGAATCTGGCGATATATGCGACTACCATGGAGCCCTTCATTGTTAGGATCCATAGTTCCTACTCAAATTTATGGATCTCGCCCCTCGGGCAGTATTCCTCAATCATGAGTTCTATCATGGTTTCCCAAACCATGTCATTGGCCACTACGAGAGTTAGTGCTTTAACATGGCCGTTCCACCATGTTAGGGCTTTTTCTTCAAAGGTGCATGCTGCATATTTAACTTTGCTCGCAGTAGGGCACGAACAAATTTCGAAGAATGATTCAGTCTTCTCGAACCATTGCGAGAGGGCAATGACTCTGCCGGTTCCCTTGAAGGACTTCGCCTTGCAGTTGGTGAAATCCTTGTAGGAGCACTCTCTCGAGCGCACAGGGATTTCAGCAGGAATAGAGTCAACAGGGCTTCCGCCTCTGCTGGCATCAGTAGAGTGATACTGAGCCATCGCAGTTGCCACTGTTGCAGCTACTGCAGCATTCAGGGCTGCAATATCGATGACCTGAGGAGGAGGAGGTGGAGGATAATTTCTGGGAGATTTTCGAGGAGGCATCTTTCAGCTATAAGTTTATAAAGATAAACATAATGGTAAGAATCAATTGTAGGTGGGTTGAGAGTGACACATGGACTAACTAACCATAGCCCAATAGTTGAATGAGTGTTTGAGATGACAACATAGAAGATTAGCAGGAAAACAGAAGTGTAAATATTTTTCCCACATATTAGATAGCTGTCTATTATACTGGTATTACTGATGTAATAAGTTCAGGGAAAATTGACCTAACAGTAGGTCTTACATCATACCATACGGAAAAGTTTGACAGTTCCTAGATACCTAGTTATAGTACTGAAAGTTAGGAATATTTTACAGACAAGTCCTACTTAGAGCACAGATACTAAAGGCTATTCCGTAACCAAAAGACAAAGATGTACGAGACATCTTCTAACGGTGATGGGAATTCCTCGGGCGAACCCTGAGGTCTACCACTTGACGAACTACCTCTTGAAGGTGTCGTTCATGAGCCCTTTGACGAACTCGATGTTCTATGACTTCGGCTCAGGAGGCAGCCAGCTATTGTTGCAGGGTCTCATTGGTTCTCCTGGCCCTTTCCATTTCTTCTTCAAGACGGCGGATGCGGACTGTGTTGACACCAGAGTTGGCATCAATCTCCATGACTCGGTCGATGGCTGCTCGACCTTGTTCAACATTACGAGCTATTCTACGGATAATGACGGGTAGAGCTCGATCCGAAGAGCCACCTTCGTTGAGATTGTAAAAGCTTCGGTCCCCAAAGTAAGGTAAGGGTTGACCCTGTCCGTTGCTCCAGCGATTAAAGTTGGTTGCGCACAAGGGTGTGGGACCTGGGAAAGCTAGTCGGGGATTGTTGTTTGGGGCTTGACCTACTGGCGGTAGGTTGTTTACTTCAGGCTCAGAGTCAGATCCATCCGAAAAGCCCTATGCGAGGTGATCATCTAAAGGGATTGGATGCTCATATTCGGGCTCTTCTTCAGGCCATCCAACATTGCCTTCATTTGGGAAGTACGGGTCGCCATGATGGAATCCAGCCATTTAAATCTACGCGAGAATAGAGGTATAAGAATCTAGTATATAAGTAGCTTGTAGTAGCACAAAATACCCCTACAGTATTTTAAGTTTAGGTTCTACTGTTCTCCTTATGGTATTGTTGGTAAGTTTTTAGACTTGTTAACATATCACAACCATTCTAGGGCATATGATAATCACTCCTCGGACCAGCATAGTTGATCAGGCTATGCCATTCCAAGGACTGACCATACATCCCCGAGCTTACATGTGATATTTAACAATCATAATACTTTTGTTCTTGTCATTATGACACTGATTTTAGTATGAATGCAGACTTGTATACTTAATTAAATATTTTAGTATTTAAAGTATAGACTCTTGGTCAGAGTGTTATAATCCTAAATGGGTTTATAGTTAGTATATCTTTTATGGGTTGATATACTCATTTCACTATAAACAATGCTTTGATACAAATCTGTCACACCCCAAAACCGAGAACGGCGGAAACGTTCTGGGGCGGAGGACGTCATGTACAGTATCACAACACAGTATAACAGTAAACAAGCAAACAACATATTCCTTTGCATTAAATATATAATTTTAATACAAGCGTGTTAAGTACAGTTATAGACACCAAAAATTAAATCAAAATAATAAGACGAGTCTTGAATGCGCTCCGTCTTCTCAAAAGCTGGCCTCGGTAAGTGGGAACCATATTGGGGCAGAGGGCCACCAGTTCGCTGAATCTGGCGATATATGCGACTACGTTGGAGCCCTTCATTGTTAGGATCCATAGTTCCTACTCCAATTTATGGATCTCGCCCCTCGGGCAATATTCCTCAATCATGAGGTCTATCATGGTTTCCCAAACCATGTCATTGGCCACTACGAGAGTTAGTGTTTTAACATGGCCGTTCCACCATGTTAGGGCTTTTTCTTCAAAGGTGCATGCTGCATATTTAACTTTGCTCGCAGTAGGGCACGAACAAATTTCGAAGAATGATTCAGTCTTCTCGAACCATTGCAAGAGGGCAATGACTCTGCCGGTTCCCTTGAAGGACTTCGCCTTGCAGTTGGTGAAATCCTTGTAGGAGCACTCTCTCGAGCGCACATGGATTTCAGCAGGAATAGAGTCAACAGGGGTTCTGCCTCTGCTGGCATCAGTAGAGTGATACTGAGCCATCGCAGTTGCCACTGTTGCAGCTACTGCAGCATTCAGGGCTGCAGTATCGATGACCTGAGGAGGAGGAGGTGGAGGATAATTTCTGGGAGATTTTCGAGGAGGCATCTTTCAGCTATAAGTTTATAAAGATAAACATAATGGTAAGAATCAATTGTAAGTGGGTTGAGAGTGACACATGGACTAACTAACCATAGCCCAATAGTTGAATGAGTGTTTGAGATGACAACATAGAAGATTAGCAGGAAAACAGAAGTGTAAATATTTTTCCCACATATTAGATAGCTGTCTATTATACTGGTATTACTGATGTAATAAGTTCAGGGAAAATTGACCTAACAGTAGGTCTTACATCATACCATAAGGAAAAGTTTGACAGTTCCTAGATACCTAGTTATGGTACTGAAAGTTAGGAATATTTTACAGACAAGTCCTACTTAGAGCACAGATACTAAAGGCTATTCCGTAACCAAAAGACAAAGATGTACGAGACATCTTCTAACGGTGATGGGAATTCCTCGGGCGAACCCTGAGGTCTACCACTTGACGAACTACCTCTTGAAGGTGTCGTTCATGAGCCCTTTGACGAACTCGAAGTTCTATGACTTCGGCTCAGGAGGCAGCCAGCTATTGTTGCAGGGTCTCATTGGTTCTCCTGGCCCTTTCCATTTCTTCTTCAAGACGGCGGATGTGGACTGTGTTGACACCAGAGTTGGCATCAATCTCCATGACTCGGTCGATGGCTGCTCGACCTTGTTCAACATTACGAGCTATTCTACGGATAATGACGGGTAGAGCTCGATCCGAAGAGCCACCTTCGTTGAGATTGTAAAAGCTTCGGTCCCCAAAGTAAGGTAAGGGTTGACCCTGTCCGTTGCTCCAGCGATTCAAGTTGGTTGCGCACAAGGGTGTGGGACCTGGGAAAGCTAGTCGG
The DNA here is from genome assembly GCF_002870075.4 of Lactuca sativa. NCBI lineage: Eukaryota > Viridiplantae > Streptophyta > Magnoliopsida > Asterales > Asteraceae > Lactuca > Lactuca sativa. Next base: position 219,967,678 of record NC_056623.2, on the reverse strand, counting down.
GGATTGTTGTTTGGGGCTTGACCTACTGGCGGTAGGTTGTTGAATTCAGGCTCAGAGTCAGATCCATCCGAAAAGCCCTATGCGAGGTGATCATCTAAAGGGATTGGATGCTCATATTCGGGCTCTTCTTCAGGCCATCCAACATTGCCTTCATTTGGGAAGTACGGGTCGCCATGATGGAATCCAGCCATTTAAATCTACGCAAGAATAGAGGTATAAGAATCTAGTATATAAGTAGCTTGTAGTAGCACAAAATACCCCTACAGTATTTTAAGTTTAGGTTCTACTGTTCTCCTTATGGTATTGTTGGTAAGTTTTTAGACTTGTTAACATATCACAACCATTCTAGGGCATATGATAATCACTCCTCGGACCAGCATAGTTGATCAGGCTATGCCATTCCAAGGACTGACCATACATCCCCGAGCTTACATGTGATATTTAACAATCATAATACTTTTGTTCTTGTCATTGTGACACTGATTTTAGTATGAATGCAGACTTGTATACTTAATTAAATATTTTAGTATTTAAAGTATAGACTCTTGGTCAGAGTGTTATAATCCTAAATGGGTTTATAGTTAGTATATCTTTTATGGGTTGATATACTCATTTCACTATAAACAATGCTTTGATACCAATCTGTCACACCCCAAAACCGAGAACGGCGGAAACGTTCTGGGGCGGAGGACGTCATGTACAGTATCACAACACAGTATAACAGTAAACAAGCAAACAACATATTCCTTTGCATTAAATATATAATTTTAATACAAGCGTGTTAAGTACAGTTATAGACACCAAAAATTAAATCAAAATAATAAGACGAGTCTTGAATGCGCTCCGTCTTCTCAAAAGCTGGCCTCGGTACCTGTCTACTGATGACCTGAGAATACAAGTTATTTCGAAAGAGTTTATCAGCATTAAGCTGGTGAGTTCATAGTATTTTAGTGTCGGTGTTTGTATCAAAGCGTTTGAACGTGGTTTTAAAGTACGAGTTTGTAAACATTGGTGATAAAAGTATGTGAATGTTTGTAAGTGTTTGTAAAAGTTTGAATCTCTTAGAACAACCTATATTTTCTATTAAAAGGAGCCTTCTACCAAGGCGTAACTGTTTTGTATGTTCGTTATTGTAAAAGTGTGTAATTTTTCCCAAGTGTAACTATCATTGAAAAAATATAGTTTGTACATTAATGTTTAAGTGAAATGATCACTAAATATATGTAAAGGGTAAATTAATGTACTACTGTAGTGTAGTATTATAGGAAGTACTGTTGTACTAACTACCTTAAACCGGATTTATATTAAGGTACTATGTGATTAATTGTACCATACTATCGACTAGGTAACATGACAATGTAGGTCGTAATAAATTATGACGTTTGGCACCCGCAGACCTGTAGGTCTGGCTGTTGCTAGCGGCAAGGTGTAGGATAGTCAATCCATTATAGATCCATACACAAACTCATGCTCTCCCTCCAAAATACTCTAGCTACAACTCGGGCCATGACATTGAAGGCATGCTTCGATACAGTGGATCATAATTTTGTTAACGTATTCATGTATATGTAATGTATTGTTACTCATTCTAGTCTCGTTGTATATGTTCTCTTTCTAGTATAGTTGTAAATGTTCTCTTTCTAGTATAGTTGTATATGTTCTCTTTTTAGTATAGTTGTATATGTTCTCTTAGTAATGTAATGTATATGTTCTCATAGTAATAAGTACTGACTCATGAATGAACTGACACATTAGACATCTCATTGTTCTAATAATAGTATAAGTATTATCCTGTGCTACCCCGATGGTAACTTACTAATGATGTAACTGGTACGTATGAATACGGAAGAACATTTATTACTATAGATGTACACATGATATATAATTACTATTGAAACGACCTTCGGACGGCTACCCGATACCCCACCAGACCACATCTCAAGCACGAAAATGAAATAGGGCGGACGACCTTCCTAAGCCTTTTAAACATTGCTTATATAACTTTACATATATGGGCATGGAATTTGTAATAAGTATAACAAAGTTTAAGTAAAAGTATTTGATAAGTAAAAGAATTTGTAAAACAGTTTGAAATAAAACAGTTTGATAAACAGTTTGAACAGTAATAAAATCATTGGTTTTTTAGTTATTAATCACATGTGATTGATGTAATAACTATAAGTATTCAACTTGTATTCCCCCCCCCCCCCCATAAAATCATTTAAAGCATTTAAAAGTATTTCAATGGTTAGTTAAAGGGGTATGAACTCACTTGTAGTGAGTGGATGGGATTCAAGTGTCGGATACGGTGCTAGGTGACAAATAGAGACTTGTACACACGCACGAGCCTAGTTATCATATCATGAACATATGTATAACTAATTAGCCAATTTATAACTAATAATTTAAGTTGGACACTCTAGAACATGAAAACTCTTTGTTTCAAGTGTTAAAGATCACAAGGGTTGCATCCAAATGTTTGTAAAGCAAAACTAGAGTGTTTGGAGTTCAAGGGTAAACTCCTTTGGAGTTTATGGTTTTAATGGTCATTACCCAAGGAGTTTACGGCAGTAAACTCTAGGGTTTACGGTCGTAAACTCTACTCCTTATAATCATGTGTTGTTTTGTGGTTTTACAAGTCTTTTGAAGCACTTCTACTTGGTGGTTTGGCCTTTGGAAGGGACTAGAGCAACAAAAACACTCCTTGGAGGAGTTAACGGCCTCATGGTCATTTCCCTTTGGGTTTACTACCGTAAACCCTTATGGAAAAGGGTATTGTCATGTTTTCAAGTCCTTAACACAACAAGGTAAGTGTCTAGGCTAGTTTTTAGGCCTATGGAAGAAATATGGCCCATTTAAACACACTGTAGGGTGTTTACGGTTTTGGGAGATCCCCAAACCGTAGACACCTAAAAATGGTGGTCTTTGGTGTTTTTCAAGGCTTAAACATATAAAGGAAAGGTTTAAATATCTCAAGGTAAGGCTTAAACATCAAACTAGGGCTAAATAAGGGACTTATGCACACTTTGGTGCCTTTCTTGGTGTTTACGGCCCAAGAACATTCTTGGACCGTGAACACCTTATTTCTTGTGTTCTTGACATATTTTCTTTATGCTAACATGTAATACTAGCTTAATAAGACTCAAGGATGGAAGTACTTACTATAAGGAAGCTTGATTTGAGCTAAAAGTCCAAGAACACTTAGTGTGTGTTCTTGGTGGTCTTGGTGTTTTTGGAAATCTAATCAAAATACAAAAATGAATGGATGAATAGATGCACAAACATTAGATTAAGTGTTATAGCAACTTGAAATGACTAGGGCACTTACTAGTTTGAAGATCTTGAATAAAATCTAGGATGATACTTGAGAGGATATTTTGGTGTTTACTCTTTTGGTGTTTGGGGAGTAAACACAAAGTGACTAGCTTTGGGGGAGTAAACTCATGCATATGCATGAGTTCACGGTTTTTGGGTGATTTTTTAACCCAAACATAATAGTTTGGCCGAGAACTTCTAAGACACGAAGTGTTTGCGGTTTCTAAAAATCAAAACCCGAGACGGCACTTTCTTTCACCCATTCATTTAAAAATAATATTAAAATAATCAAACGAACTTTAAATTTCTTAAAAATAAGAAATAATGACATTAACTTATAATAAGAAGTGGTTGAGTTTTAGGGTTTGACCGAACCGAAATTTCGGGTTGTCACAAGTGAACTCCATATCCAAGCCATACTCGTCCATAGATGCTACCGGGGTCACTCCAAACACTTGAATTGAAGTGTTTTCGCGTCAAGAAGTGTTTACTCTTATCTAATTAGTGGTTTGAAGTCTAATTAGATACAATTGTGTATGATTTCATATTACATAGGAACCTCACGCGTTATCAAGCCCCGATATGACACTTAGCATCCTAGACGACACATTCCTCGACTAGTGAGTTCATACCCCTATGCCTTTTTCCGTGTTTTTCAATGTTTTTTCAGGGGGGGGGGGGGAATACAAACAAATTATAAACGTTTTCAAAACCTAAAACTGATGTACTTCTATAAATATCTGGCTAACTTTTAGATATCTTTACCCCTTATGTATTATGCGGAGCATAAGGGATGTTTATTTGAATATAAATACATGGATTTCAATTACAGTATAGGAAACAATCAAATCAATCAAGTTATTATGGGAATAATTTTGGGATCTTTAGTTCTTGTTTTACGAGCACAAATTTATGTAAAGTTAATAGATAAACTATGTCTGATTCAGTTTATCTCTGTTTAATTTAGGGTATATTACCAGATAATTCCATTGTATTTAATTGTTTTCACTGTATTATGTTTCAAAAAGATTAGTATGTTTCGTAACGTCTGAGAACACCGTGAATAATTTAATACTAGCTTGTGAGATTCGTCTTTATTAAACCCTTTGGGTTATCAGTAAATCCTCCCCGGAAGTGTAACCAGAGTCTCCTGGAGGGAGAGCGTGGAATTTATGAATAGATCTATTCGGGACTGACAATACCACACCTAAACTGCTAGCTACAGTTAGGCGGGCACGCTCGGGCTGAAAAATTCTGGATATCGTCCGACGTCTGACGAATGTCAAGGACGTCTCGGTGTCGTATTAGCATGGTTACCCGACTCAGAATACGTATTAATATAAGTTAATTCATGGATTTGATTTTATATCTATCTTTAATCTATAGTTCTTATATCTAGTACGGGATGGTATTCCCATGGTTTTCAATCTATATCTAGTACGGGATGGTATTCCCTTGGTTTTCAATCTATATCTAGTATGGGATGGTATTCCCATGGTTTTCAATCTATATCTAGTACGGGATGGTATTCCCATGGTTTTCAATCTATATCTAGTACAGGATGGTATTTCCATGACTTTCAATCTATAGTTTTATGTATTAAAACTACCTTATATCAAGTACGGGATGGTATTCCCATGGTTTTCAATCTATATCTAGTACGGGATGGTATTCTCATGGTTTTCAATCTATATCTAGTACGGGATGGTATTCCCATGGTTTTCAATCTATATCTAGTACGGGATGGTATTCCCATGACTTTCAATCTATAGTTTTGTGTATCAAAACTACCTTATAACTAGTACGGTATGGTATTCCCATGGATTACAATCAATATTTTTATGTATTAAAAATATCTACTGTTGTACTGGATGTTAATTCCTAGTGGTTTTCAATATATAGTGTTATGTATTAAACTATACACTGTTGTATTTAACGGAAATTCAGAACTTTAACCAAACTGTTCTTATCTAGACCGTGTAACTAATGACTAACTAAACTTTACTTTTAGGAAAATAAGGGTTTTCCTGGGATAACAAACTGTACATAACCGGATCGTATAACAAACAGATAACTAAACTATACTTATAAAAAAAATATGGGATTATCTTGGATAACAAACTTTTTTAGAAAACCTAAGGAAACTTGTACGTTTCCAGAAAACAAACCTCTTATGAACTCACTAGCTTTATGCTGATTTTCAAACTGCTTGTATTCTTAGGTCCACATTAGACAGGTACCCAACGATCCTTTTGGCGAAGACGGAGGACGTAGAAGACACGTCTTTACTTTTGTTCATATGATATATATATATATATATATATATATATATATATATATATATATATATATATATATATATATATATATATATATGTATAACACTTGTAAATCTTTATATTCAGACAATGTAAATGAATCTATGTAATGTAAAGTTTTGTGTTTACTATGCTTACTATGTACATTGGTTGTGATATTCATGACGTCCTCCGCCCCGGAACATTTCCTCCTTTGGTTTCGGGGTGTGATAGATTGGTATCAGAGCCCTTGTTTATAGTGAACTAGTATACCAAACCTTACATGGTATAAGACTATAAACACTAAGGGGCCTAAGTGCTCTGAACTAAAAGTATACCTTAAAATATAAGTATCTTCAAAAGTATACAAGTATACCTAACCGTCGAAATCCGTAACTACAAGTAGAAGAAAACATAAGTAAATGGGTGTTGTACGCTGCGGTTAAACCTGGGCAGTTATGTAGTCGTGTCTAGGATCAATATGGCCTGGCCAACTATATTAATTCGAGACACGGCCAACATGTGCTTGGGAGTGACTGCGATATGCAGCATGCCTAAAACTTACCCAATACCCAAACAACGAGCCGTCGTCACAGCGAATCATGAAATACTATGGGAGTATTTCTCGAGCCGAATCCGTTATAGAAATCCTCATTCCAGCATTACTCCTCAATCATTCCTTAAGCGATGCTTTATCTACTTTGATAACTCTTTCTTGCTTTATCGCTTAATAAGAATTCTATATCTATCTTAATGAGATATCCCTTGTTCCATATCTCTTGATCCAATTCAGAGGACTTTTCATCCTCTCTTTCCTGATCTTTTTAGATCAAGATGCCTCCAAGAGAGATACCCAACTTAAAGAACAACAAAAACCCTCCGCCACCACCTCCTCCCCAATTTGATCATGTGATGTTCCAGGCAGCTGTTACTGCCGCAGTGGCAGCCACCATGTCTCAAATGATCCCCGGTGGTTCAGGAGGTGGTCCCCAGTCCCAAACTCAGGAAGGTAGCCAGGGACACCGGAAAGAGTGTTCCTATAAAGATTTTATGAGTGCGAATCCTACATCCTTCGATGGCACTGGAGGTGTCATTTCCCTTACCCGATGGTTCGAGAACATCGAATCTATCTTTGAAATATGTGCTTGTTCGGAATCTGATAAGGTGAAGTTCGCCACTTGTACCTTCACCGATATAGCCTTGACTTGGTGGAACGGCCGAGTAAAATCCTTAACTCTACATGTAGCCAATGCTATAGGTTGGGATGCCATGAAGGATCTTCTTCTTGCTGAGTACTGGCCATGGGGCGAGATGCAGAAATTGGAGCATGAACTATGGAATCTAAAGATGAAAGGTTCCGACATCGCCGCTTACACTTCAAGATTTGATGACTTGGCGTTACTCTGTCCGGGATTGGTTACCCCGGAGAGTAAGAAGATTGAAAGGTTTATTTGGGGGCTGACCCAGCCAACCAAAGGGAATGTGTTGGCCGCAAAACCAGACACTTTCAACAGCGCTAAATGTCTGGCGCAAACCCTGATTGATCTCGCACACAACCCTAATGAGGAGACCACCACTCCTGAGCCGGTTAAGAGTAGTGGTGGAAGTAAAAAGAAATTCTGGAATAAGCGGAAGGCCCAAAGTGCGCAAGGGTCCTCTAAGAAACAGCAAACGGTAGCAGTTCACGCTGCTACTACCCCTACTGTTGTTTATGTTGTCGGATCCACAGCTTAGACTCCTACCAGTGGATATACCGGTACCCTTCCTTGGTGCGACAAGTGCAGCTACCATCATCGTACTCCCGGGCCATGTCGCGAAACACTCTGCAACAACTGTGGCAAGAAGGGCCTCCTTGCTCGAAACTGCAGAAAACCAGCCCAATCAACCAACCAATCATCTGGAGCAGGTGTCAATCAGGCCTGCTACGGTTGTGGCGAAGTAGGGCATTTCAAGAGAAATTACCCCAAGCAGCAATGTCACACCCCAAAATCAAGAACGGCGGAAACGTTCTGGGGCGGAGGACGTCATGTCAAGTATCACAACACAGTAAAAGTAAATAAGCAAACAACATCATCCATTGCATTAAATATATAATTTTAATACAAGCGTGTTATGTACAGTTTTAGACACTAAAAATTTAATGTAAATCAAAATAATAAGATGAGTCTTGGATGCGCTCCATCTTCTCAAAAGTTGGCCTCGGTACCTGTCTACTGATGACCTGAGAATACAAGTTATTTTGAAAGAGTTTGTCAGCATTAAGCTGGTGAGTTCATAAGTATTTTAGTGTCGGTGTTTGTTATCAAAAACGTTTGAACATGTCTCAAGTGTAAGTTTGTAAAATGTAAGTAAATGTTTGTAAGTGTTTGTAAAAGTTTGAATCTCTCAGAAAAAGCTATATTTTCTATTAAAGTAGCCTTCTACCAAGGCTTAACTGTTTTGTATGCTCGTTTGTTGTAAAAGTGTGTAATTTCCCAAGTGTAACTATCATTTAACAAAATATAATTTGTACATTTATGTTTAAGTGAAATAATCACTAAATATATGTAATGGGTAAATTATTGCAGTACTGTAGTGTTGTATTATAGGAACTACTGCTATACTAACTACCTTAAACTGGATTTATATTAAGGTATCATGTGATAAATTGCACCATACTATAGACTGGTAACAACAACAACTTATAGTCGAAAAATAAGGTATGACGTTTGGCACCCGCAGACCTGTCGGTCCGGCTGTAGCTAGCAGCCAGGTGTAGGATAGTCAATCCAGTATAGATCTATACGCAAACTCACGCTCTCCCTTCAAGAGATTCTGGCTACAACTCGGGTCATGTCAATTAAGGCATGCTCCCATACAGTGGATCACCATTGTTAACATATTCATGTATATGTAATGTAATGTTACTTGTTCTAGTATCGTGGTATATGTTCTCGTCCTACTATTGTTGTATATGTACTCATAGTAATAAGTATTGACTCATGAATGAACTAACTCATTGATCTAGAAATTGTAATAGTATGATCCTGTGATACCCCGATGGTAACTTACTAATGATGTGACTAATACGCATGAATATGGAAGTACTTTTATGTCTATATATGTACATTTGATATATAATTAATATTGAAAGGACCTTCGGACGGTTACCTGAAATCCCACCAGACCACATCCAAATCGAGAAAAAGGAAATAGGGCGGATGGCCTTCCTAAGCCCTTTAAACATTTCTTATATATCTATACATATATGGGCATGCAATTTATAAGAAGTATAACGAAGTTTAAATAAAAGTATTTGATAAGTAAAAGAGTTTGTAAAACATTTTGAAGTAAAATAGTTTGATAAACAGTTTGAACAGTAATAAAATCATTGGTTTTCTAGTTATTAATCACATGTGATTGATGTAATAACTATAAGTATTTAACTTGTATCCCCCCCCCCCCATAAAAGTATTTAAAACATTTAAAAGTATTTCAAAGGTAAATTAAAGGGGTATGAACTCACTTGTGGTGAGTGGATTGGATTGAAGTGTCGGATACCGTGCTAGGTGGCAAAACGGAGACTTGTTCACACGCACGAGCCTAGTTATCATATAATGAGCATATATATAACTAATTAGCCAAATAATAACTAATGAAATATGTTGGGACACTCAGGAACATGTAGACACTTTGTATAAGTGTTATACGTCCTAATGGTTGCATCTAAGTTGTTATGGGACAAGGCTAAAGGGGTTTAATGTACCAAAGGGCCTTATATAAGTGTTTACTCCTCAATAAACCCCACACAAGGAGTTTACAGTCGTAAACCCTTGAGTTTACGGCCGTGAACTCCAATCTTGGTGGTAATTGGTGTTTTGAAGTGCTATTTGATTTCTAGAATAACCCTTACTTGGTTGTTTAATCCTTTGGGTAGTTTAGGGCATAGAAATACTCCTTTGAGGAGTTTAAGGCCCCAAGGCCAAATCCCTTAGAGTTTACGGCCGTTAACTCTCATGGGATGGGTGTTTTTATTCTTTCAAGTCCCAAGCACAAGTAGGATAATTTGTAGGCATTTGTTTAAGGCTAATGAGGACCCTAGGCACACTTTGGTGCCCTTATTTGGTGTTTACGGCCTAAGAGTATTTCCTTGGCCGTAAACTCCCTTTAAGGGGTGCTTTTGATGTTTTAAAGTCCACAAATTAGCTAGGAGTAAATGGGTATTAAAGTCTAAAGCCTTAGGAGTGATTAGGGCACATTTTGGCCCTTGAATTTGGAGTTCACGGTCCAAGAAGTTCTTGGGCCGTGAACACCTTAAGCTAGGTGTTTTTGATTGTTTTGTATTCTCATTTTGGAGTTTACTCCCCAAGAACGTTCTTGGGCGGTAAACTCCCGAATCTCACATATTTGACATGTAATCTATGTTATTAAGCATATAACAAGCATTATAAAACAACTAGAGAAGTGTACTCACGATTTGGGATGAAAACCCGAAGATCCGGGAGAGAGAAAATGGCTTTTCTCTAGTTGGAATTGTGAATAATGAATGAATTTAGTTCGGAAATCTATTTATAGTCCTGAGATATTTTTGGCAGAAAATATTTTTATTCTGGAATTGAACTCTAATATTATGAAGTTTTGAAATACTCAAGTTTCACAAACCCATGAGCATCCACTCTCCTGATATCTCCTTAAACATAAACCCTAATGTACACAAACTTATTTGGAAAAGTCTGAAATTCATTGAAACTGGTCTAGCTTCTATTGAATAGATAATGTTCGTACAAAATGGAAATTTCGGGTTGTCACAAGCAACAACTGGCAACACTGGAAGAGTCCTAGCTATAGGACAAGATGAGGCAGCCGCCGATCCCACCGTTGCCACAGGTATTTTCTTCCTCGACAACCCTTATACTTGCAATCCCTTTCGATTATATTGTCGAAAGAGAATCTGTTATCTATTCAATCAAACATCATCTTAACCTAAGTCCTCCATTAGTAACCGAAATGTCTACCGTCAAGGTGTCTAACAACGAGAAAGAGGACGTTAGCGATAGATTCATAGGTTGTACCTTTTCCTCGAATGATCATTCTTTTCCCGTCGACCTAATTCCAGTTTCCATAGAAATCTTTAATGTTATCATTGGCATTGATTGGTTGAGTTCCAATCATGCGGATATCCTTTATTACGAAAAAGCGATCTGTCTCAACCTTCCCTCTGGTCAGACTCTCACGATCGATGGCGATAAGTTTAGCTCAAATATTCATATCATCTCCTGCATCGAAGCTTAAAAGGCTTCCCAGAAGGGAGTGCCATAAATTCCTAGCCTATGTGGCCATCGAGAAACAGGAAGTTGTATCCCCGAAGTCTGCAACTTTCCTGGTGTTTTTTCCCGAAGAGCTTCCAGGAATTTCTCCCGAGCGTCGAGTTGAGTTTCACATCAACCAAATTCCTGGAGCTACCCTCGTAGCCAAGCCCCCGTATCGATTAGCGCCAGCGGTAATGCAGGAGTTTTCCAGTCAGCTTAATGAGCTACCCAACAAAGGATTCATCAGACCGAGTTCCTCACCCTGGGGAGTCTCGGTATTGTTGTGAAGAAGAAAGCTGGATCCTTTCGGATGTGTATAGATTACCACAAGTTGAACAAGTTGACCGTCAAAGATCGATATCCTCTTCCTTGAATAGATAATCTTTTCGACAAAATTTCATTCGAGGCCCTCTATGGTCGCAAGTGCAGATCCCCTCTGTGCTGGACCGAAGTAGGGGACACGCAGCTAGCCAAGAGTCGATTCCCCGACAGTGCTCTCACTGGTCCTGAAATCATCGACGAAACCACAGAGAAAATCATCCAGATCTGAGAACGACTAAAAGCCTCACGAGATCAACTAAAACCTGAACTCCACGAGAGAACCAATTGAAACCATAGATCGAGGGATTAAATGTACGAAACAAAAACCTTGTCCCGATAGTGAAGGTTCGCAGGAATGCCAAGCGGGGACCGGAATTCACTTGGGAGCGCGATGATCCGATAAAACAGAAGTATCTGTATTCTCTTTCCAAATCCGCGAGTCGCATCTAAATTTTGAATTTTGGGACGAAATTCCCTCTAACGGGGGGATAATGTGACAACCCGAAATTCCTTCCGTCATTTTAACCCATTCCGTCAATAAAATTCGTCGTTTACGAATTGTTTCCGTTTCGTTATTAAATTAATTCATTAAATTTAATGTCGTTCATTATGACTTAATGGTTGTTCAAATACGATAATAACTCAATAAAATATTCCAAATTAACAATTAGAAAAAAAAATTAGTTTCGACCACCTCGGGTTCCAACAACTTAATCGGGTGTGACCAAAAGCCTCGTCTAACGTCAGTATCGGGTACATTTCCTCCTGGCCACAAACTCAAGCCTTATATAAATGATGAGTGGACCTTCATTTAAATCCTTTTACCCATCTCATAACTTTCTGTCACTACTCTGTCTCTCTAAAATCCGATTTTGATCCAAAATCATCCAATTCAAGCCTCAAATCATTAAGGTAACTATCCGAACTCATAGATTAGAATCTTTAGCCTTCAAATTCGTGTTTAAACCACCCAAATGCACCAAAGACATGTGTTTACGGTCTAGGGACCTCCCAAGACCGTGAACACCTCTAAAAAGGGTTTTGAAGCCCCAAAACACCTTCAAACCACTTCAAGTGCTTAGTTAAGACCTCTGGACTTGTAGGAATGGACTTAGAGCACCAAAATCTTACCATTTAAGGGGTAAACTTGAGTTTACGGCCCAAGAACATGCTTGGACCGTAAATCCTCATTCATGGACCATAAACATCATTTAAGGAGTTAGTTTGCCTCTAAACACCTCCAACAAGCTTCCATGAGAGTATAGAACCTTATAATCCTTCAAGAGATGCACCAAAACATACACAAATGGGTCAAACTTGAGTTTACAGCCCAATAACATTGTTGGACTGTAAACACCTCTTCTTAGAACTTAAACTCCTCCAATGGGTGTTAAAGTGCCCTTAACACCTTGTATGGCTTAGAAATGGGTCTAGAACTTAGCATGCTTAACCTTCAACAACCAAATTACATGACTCATGGACAAACATGAGTTTACTGCTGTAAACTCATGTTTTTAAGGTAGTAAACTCCCAAGAACATCTTCATAGACCGTAAACTACTTTTCCAAGGTCAATTCAACTCCCAGTCACTTCCTAAGCCATGGAATCAACCCTGGAACCTTCCTTTGTGCATTTTAGTGACCTATGACCACCAAAAACACCTTAAGTCATGGCACATAATAGTTTACGGCCGTAAACTCCTCAAATGGTCCTTAGGATGTTCAAATCTCATTCAAATGCATTGAAACCAAGCCTAGCATCACCCCTCATGAGTTATAAGGCTATTTAGCAACCAAGAACACCCCCACCATGATTTTACGGCCGTAAACTCATGGGGAGTGGGTCATTTGGACCGTAAAATCCTAAAGGATTTTACTCTTGAAGAGTAAACTCCATATCCAAGCCATACTCGTCCATAGATGCTACCCGGGTCACTCCAAACACTTGAATTGAAGTGTTTTCGCGTCAAGAAGTGTTTACTCTTATCTAATTAGTGGTTTGAAGTATAATTAGATACAATTGTGTATCATTTCGTATTACATAGGAACCTCACGCGTTATCAAGCCCCGATCTAACACTTAGCATCCTAGATGACACATTCCTTGACTGGTGAGTTCATACCCCTACGCCTTTTTCCGTGTTTTTCAATGTTTTCAGGGGGGAATACAAACAAATTATAAATGTTTTCAAAACCTAAAACTGATGTACTTCTATAAATATATGGCTAACTTTTAGATATCTTTACCCCTTATGTATTATGCGGAGCATAAGGGATGTTTATTTGAATATAAATACATGGATTTCAACTACAGTAATGGAAACAATCAAATTATTATGGGAATAATTTGGGATCTTTAGTTCTTGTTTTACGAGCACAAGTTTATGTAAAGTTAACAGATAAACTATGTCTGATTCAGTTTATCTCTGTTTAATTTAGGGTATATTACTAGATAATTCCATTGTATTTAACTGTTTTCACTATATTATGTTTCAAAACGATTACTATGTTTGATAACGTATGAGAACACAGTGAATAATTTAATACTAGCTTGTGAGATTCGTCTTTATTAAACCCTTTGGGTTATCAGTAAATCCTCCCCGGAAGTGTAACCAAAGTCTCCTGGAGGGAGAGCATGGAATTTTTGAATAGGTCTATTCGGGACGAACAATTCTACACCTAAACTGGTTGCTACAGTTAGGCGGGCACGCCTGGGGTGACAAATTCTGGATATCGTCCGACGTCTGACGAACGTCAAGGAGGTCTCGGTGACGTATTAGCATGGTTACCCGACTCACAATACGTATTAATATAAGTTTATTCACGGATTTGATTTTATATCTATCTTCAATCTATAGTTATTATATCTAGTACGGGATGGTATTCCTATGGTTTTCAATCTATATCTAGTACGGGATGGTATTCCCATGGTTTTCAATATATATCTTGTACGGGATGGTATTCCCATGGTTTTCAATCTATATCTAGTACGGGATGGTATTCCCATGGTTTTTAATCTATATCTAGTACGGGATGTATTCCCATGGTTTTCAATCTATATCTAGTACATGATGGTATTCACATGGTTTTCAATCTATATCTAATACGGGATGGTATTCCCATGGTTTTCAATCTATATCTAGTATGGGATGGTATTCCCATGGTTTTCAGTCTTTATCTAGTACGGGATGGTATTCTCATGGTTTTCAATCTATATCTAGTACGGGATGGTATTCCCATCGTTTTCAATCTATATCTAGTACGGGATGGTATTCCCATGACTTTTAATCTATAGTTTTGTGTATTAAAACTACCGTATATCTAGTACGGGATGGTATTCCCATGGATTACAATCAATATTTTTATGTATTAAAAATATCTATTATTGTACTGGATGGTAATTCCCAGTGGTTTTCAATATATAGTTTTAACTAAACTGTTCTTATCTAGACCGTGTAACTAATGAAAAACTAAACTTTACTTTTAGGAAAATAAGGGTTTTTCCTGGGATAACAAACTGTACATAACCGGATCGTATAACAAACGGATAACTAAACTATACTTATAAGAAAATATGGGATTTTCTTGGATAGCAAACTTTTTTGGAAAACCAAAGGAAACTTGTACATTTTCAGAAAACAAACCTCTTATGAACTCCCCAGCTTTATGCTGATTTTTAAACTGCTTGTATTCTCAGGTCCACATTAGACAGGTTCCCAGCGATCCTTTTGGCGAAGACGAAGTACCTAGAAGACACGTCTTTACTTTGTTCATATTATATATATATATATATATATATATATATATATATATATATATATATATATATATATATATATATATATATATATGTATAACACATGTAAATCTTTATTCTCAGTCAATTTAAATGAATCTATGTAATGTAAAGTTTTGTGTTTACTATGCTTACTATGTACATTGGTTGTGATATTCATGACGTCCTCCGCCCCGAAACGTTTCCGCCTTTGGTTTCGGGGTGTGACAACTTGTATGGAAGACCTCGAGGGAGCCTGTGGCAATAGGATGTCAGACCATGATAGGAAAGCCCATGGCATAAAAAATAAAAACCATGGGGGAGCCCATGGCACCTATATGTATGTGTGTGATAATTTGTGATTATATGTGGTATGGTATTTTGGGAAACTCGCTAAGTTTTATGCTTATGGTTTTCCGCATATTGTCAATTACTCTGGTTAATTGATGTTTTACTAAATATCGGTTACTCTGGTTTTATGAAAAGAATCTATATGAATGATTTATTTATTTAAAAACAAAAAAAATTTGTGTAGTGATTTTGGGTCGTTACAAGTTGGTACCAGAGCCTTGGTTTTAGGGATCCGGACATACTACTCCCGGGTGTGTCTGAACTCAAATTGAGGATTGGTAAAGTTTTCAAAAGAAAAATATTTTCAAGAAAAGAGTTTTCTATGAAAAAAGAAGGGTATGGTTCATGTAATCATCCAACTCAAGTAAGTTTTCCCAAAATACCCATACATGTCATCTGTTATGATTTGATTTATGAATCTATGTATCACATGCTAGCCGGGGATATGGATATGCTCAGTTCTTACATGATAGAATGCTAGGAGATATGCCTTTGTATGTATATTGTATGAACTGGTAGACTTACATGCTAGTGCTAAATAGTTAGTGGTAGTTTGATTTGATATGTGATACATGTTAGATTTGGTGTCTAAGCCCATAATTATAACTAGGATGTACTTGACCCAATTGTAGCATGTTCCTTTTGGGTTGCCTTTACTAATGCAACATGATAGGATGGACTTTTGAGAATAAGGTTATTTACGATTTATTAATATATTACAAGTATAATGTATTAGTATGAAATCGTATTATTTAATTAGTATTGATCAAGAATTAATTTGGAATTTATTTTTTGGTCAAAAGAGACTAATTAAATATATGTGGATTGATTATGTAAATCAATGATTCTTATACTGTGGGCCAATGATCCATGATTATGTAGATGGGCTAAACTAATCCATGGATAGTTCATGAATGGTTAAACCCATGGAGCATAAGAATGTGAAGGGTCATGAAGCATTAGGGTTTACATAAATGTAACCCTAGCTTAACAACACTATAAAAGCACACCCCTAAGACCCAAAATCGGTTACAAGATACATTCTAAGTGTGTCGAGTTGATTTTGTGCCAGTAACCTATTCTGTAAAGCCTCCTCTTGAATATTGGTGTTTGTGAACCACTAGAGGTCGCACACTTGCGGTGCTCAAGCTTTAAAGGATCAAGAACAACAGGTCCATCTAAAAGGTAAGTCATCTAACTAGTTGTATCATTCAATTGTTCAAATGTATGCTAGTTAGGACAATGCTTTGGAAAATTGAAAATATGCATGTATAATTAGAGAAAACATAGATTCAAAGCATTTAGGGTTGCATGTGCACCATAGGAATGTTATAGTGCTCAAAACCAAACAGTGGTATCAGAGCATAGGATTTTTTTTTCTTTTATACTTCATGCTTATTGGTTTTCAAAGCTGAAAAAATCGGTCTTCTGCATTCTGGCTGGTGAACTCGGTGAGTCCACTGGCTGGCTCGACGAGTCCACTCAAAAACTGACCAACTCGACGAGTCCAGTTCATGCACTCGCCGAGTTTGTGCTCATGTGTACAGAATTTCGAGTTTTTGGCCAGAATTGGATTAGCACCATTAGCCCAAATCTTTTTTTTGATATGGTAATGATCATGCATGTCCAATTAAAAGATAATTGTCATAATTTCAAGATTTGTATTAGTTTATATGATTAGGCTAATTTCTTAAGGATTGTTGATATGAATTATCTTGTTCTTATGAGTTCAAAGTGCTCGGCAGGAGAGGTGTGAGATCATTGCCTCCATGATCACAACCAAAATGAAGGATGGTAAACCCGTCACAGCCCACTTGCAAAAGATGCAGAGATTTGTGGACCGCTTGCTTAAATTGAATGTCAATTTTGATGAAGAGTTGGCCACAAATATAATTCTACACTCTGCACCTTCTTTTTATGATCAGTTTCGTATGACCTATCATCTAAACAAGGGGGAGGTAACTCTTAGCAAACTTCAAGGCATTCTAAGGACTGTAGAAAGCAAGTTGAAAGGCAAGTCGGTTGTGTCTACTCCTACTACTACTTCTGCCCCTGTTCTGGCAATAGGACATGGAAAGGGAAAGAAGAGGAAGGCTCCCTCCAAGAGCTACAAGCAAAAGTCTTTTAATGGATCCTCTTCTAGTGGGACCAAAGTTGGTTGTGGTAATTCCTCTTCCAATATGAAGGATGTTGATTGCTTCCATTGTCGTGAAAAAGGGCACTGGAAACAAAGCTCCCCAAGTACTTGCAGGACATAAATGATAGCAAGATTAAGCCCTCCTTTGCAGGTATTTACACTATTCAAATTAATAACTCATCACATGCTAATTCTTGGGTCCTTGATGCAGGTTGTGGATTTCGCATTTGTTCTGATTTACGGGGACTAAAAAGAAGTAGGGATCTAGAGCATAGGAAGATAAACTTAATCATGAGAAATAGGAAAGTGTGGCATGTAACAAAGATTGGAGTTTATTCTTTATTGCTTAGTAATGGTTTAGATTTATATTTGAATAATTGTTGTTACTCGGCTGATACGGCGAGAAATATTATTTCCTTTCACAATTTGTATAAACAAGGTTTTACCTTTTCTTTCTATACTCAAATTGGTGGTATTAATGCTTATTACAATGGTTTTTTTCATTTTGAAGCATTACCTTGCAATGGTATACATGAAACTGTGATGGTTGTAGATAACTTAGGAAATATTGTGTTACACATTGATTCTTCCAATAATTTGGATAAGGCATGCTTAAGGCATTGTCGTCATGGAGATGTTAACAAAAAGCGCATAGCCCAACTCTAAAAGGATTGAGTTTTGGAGTCATTCGACTTGAAGTCAGATGACACTTGCGAATCTTGTTTACTTGGAAAGATGACCAAGTCACCCTGCAATGGTACTTTTGAAAGGGGTGAAGGTCTGTTGGATCTCATACACACTAATGTGTGTAGACCATTCCGAACTGCCACAAGGGATGCTAACCGCTTCTATGTGACTTTACTGATGATTATAGTAGATATGGCAATATCTACTTAATCAAGCATAAGTCAGAAACTTTTGAAAAGTTCATGGAGTTTAAGCAAGAAGTGGAGAATCAATTGGGCAAGAAGATAAAGATGATGCAATCCGATCAAGGAGGAGAGTATCTTAGTACCGAGTTCCTTGACTATCTTAAGGAATGTGGAATTATTTCACAATTGATGCCACCTAGGACACCGCAACTTAATGGTGTGGCTGAGAGGTGCAATAGAACCTTGCTAGACATGGTTTATTCCATGATGAGTTGAGCTTCGTTACCTATCTCATTCTGTGGGTATGGCTTAGAGATTGCCCTCCATATCTTTAACCTAGTCCTTACAAAAAAGGTTTCCAAAACAGATCAAGATATCTGGACAGGGAAGGTTCCCTCGTTAGACCACATCAAAGTTTGCGATTGTGAGGCTTTCGGGAGACGCGAGACTCATGACAAGCTCGAACCTTGGAGTGAGAGATGTATTTTCATCGGCTACCCGCAAAAGTCCTTTGGATATATCTTCTATAGACCGAGTGACAATTTTTTTTCCGTCGCAAGGAGAGGAGTCTTTCGTGAGAGAGAAATCATATGCCAAGGGGACAGTGAGAGGAAAATTGACCTTGAAGAGCTTCAAGAGTCAAGCAGTGATAGAACCTCAAACACTAGTAATCAGCCTGAGGAGGAAACTCCGTTTGAACCAATTGACGAGTCCGTACCTCTCAGGCGTTCCAATAGAGTTAGTGGTCCACCTGTGTTATATGGTTTTCATAAAACAGCTGAAGGTGATACATTTATCACTGATAGCATACTAGTAAATTTGGATGATCCTAACAACTACAAGGAAGCCATGGAAGGCCCTTAGTCTGCAAAATGGAAATAGGCTATGGACATCGAGATTCAATCCGTGTATTAAAATCAAGTTTGGAACTTGGTTTACTATGTATCAGGTCGTAAGATAGTCGGATGCAAATGGATCTTCAAGAAGAAGACGGACATGAATGGGAAAGTACACACATATAAAGTGAAACTGGTTGTGAAGGGCTTTCTCAAACTCATGGAGTTGACTATGATGAGACCTTCTCACCAGTAGAAAATATTAAATCTATAAGGGTTATGCTAGCCATAGTTGCATTTCATGATTATGAAATATAGAAAATGGATGTCAAAACCACTTTCCTTATTGGAAAGTTGGATGAAGATGTTTACATGAGTCATCTACAGGGTTTTGTCAATGCAAAGTTCCCTAATAGAGTGTGTAAGCTTGAGAAATCTATTTATGGATTAAAACAAGCATCTCGCAGATGGAATCTTTGTTTTGATGAGAAAGTTAAAGAGTTTGGATTTTCGAGAAGCGATGACGATTGATGTGTATATTTCAATGCTAGTGGGACTATAGTAAGCTTTCTGGTATTTTATGTAGATGACATACTACTCATAGGAAACAACATCCCAACCTTGTAGGAGGTTAAGTCATGGCTTAGGAAGTGTTTCGCTATGAAGGACCTCGGAGAAGCTGCTTAAATTCCAGGGATAAGGGTATTGAGAAACAAGAGTAAAAGGCTAATAGGACTTAGTCAAACTACCTACTTGGACATGGTGTTGAAGAGTTTCAGCATGGACGAGTCCATGAAAGGTGACTTACTTATCCAAAACAATACCAAATTGAGTAAGACTCAGAGTCCAAGTACAGAGGCTAAGATAGCAGAAAGGAGTCGAATACCATATGCTTGCACAGTTGGCTCGATCATGTATGCTATGACGTGTACTTGCCCTGATGTGGCCTTTTCTTTGAGCATGGTCAGCAAATATCAAGGGAATCCTGGTAAAGCTCATTGGACTACGGTTAAGAATATTCTCAAGTACCTTCGGAGGACTACGGACTGGGTCCTTACCCTTGGTAGGAGTGATGACTTGAGAGTGACAGGATATAGCGACGCCATCATTCAAAACGACAGAGATAATTTCCGCTCTCAGTCAGGTTGGGTGTTTACTCTGAATGGAAGAGAAGTAACATGGAAAAGTTCCAAGCAGTACACTGCAGCTGATTCAACGTGTGAATCAGAGTACATAGCAATGAGCGAAATCGAAAGAGGCGATATGGTTGAAAAACATCATCAGAGACCATGGAGTCATTCCATCCCTAAAGGAGCCTATGGAGATTTTCTATGATAATGAAGGGGCGGTTGCCTTAACCAAGGAACCGAGAGGTCATGGTAGATCCAGGCTTATCGAAAGAAAGTACCACTTCATAGGACATCAAGTAGAAGATGGGCACGTCATGGTAAATAGGATATCGTTAGAAGGACAACCCATCAGATCCCCACTTACAACGGGACTGACTACGGTAAAGCACTTGCAGCATGCAAAGGACATTAGGCTAAAGGATGATATTAGTTTTAGTGGTTAGATAAATAGAAACTTGTAATAGCTAAATTTTAATTTACATTTGATGATTAAATAAAATGGTTTTTATTTATAAGTAAAGTTATTGTCTTGTGCCAATTATTTACTATTGTTTCACTATGCATGTTTTGACTTGTAGAATAATAAAATTATTCAAACCATCCACAGTTGATCAAACATTGGAAGTAAGTAAGAAAGAAGATCGTCATGAGTTGGCTTGTAGATTGTCTAAGGTGTTAGACATAGCAAGAGTTTGTTGCGCCATTCATGAGTGCTCTAGAAATAAGATTTCAGTATTGGATTCAACCCGCGCTCACTTGAATTACTTCATGGAATTTATCATAAGTAATTTTTAGATGATAATATCATGTAATCTTCACACCGAGATATATGTGTTGTTGACTACAAGTTGATTGAGCATTGAGGGAATTAAAACACATCAGTAACTTGATGGTATAAAACGTGTCACTGTGCATGATTTGACGAGTAGTTAGTACAAGCATATAATGTCAAAGTTTATTTGTTCCTTTTATCCTAAGCGGATTAAAAGAGATATCTTGGGCCCCTCGATGATTCTGTTTTGACTATATTCTGGGCCGGGTCAGAACTAAATTGATGTGTTCAATTATATTCTATGTCATACGAATCGGAAATCAGCAAACAAAATTGCAGGGGAATAAGTATGACTATGTCCCATGTGTTTGTCTGCATATATATCTTGACAACAAAGGAATATAAGATCCCTTATCTGAAGGACGCTTCACTAACTAAGTCAGAATTCGATAGAAATATTTGAAAGCTTACGAATGCTAAGTCGGATCCTGAAGTCACATTGGCAGTTATACTTATTAGACTTATCCAAGTGGGAGACTATTGGATTTGGTGTCTAAGCCTATAACTATAACTGGAATGTACTTGACCCGATTGTAGCATGGTCCTTTTGGGATGCCTTCACCAGTGCAACTTGATAGGATGGACTTTTGAGAATAAGGTTATTTATGATTTATTAATATATTACAAGTATAATATATTAATATGAAATGATATTCTTTAATTAGTATTGATGAAGAATTAATTTGGAATTAATTTTGTGGTCAAAAGAGACTAACTAAATATATGGGGATTGATTATGTAAATCAATGATTCTTATAGTGTGGGCTAATGATCGATGATTATGTGGATGGGCTAAACTATCCATTGATAGTCCATGGAGGTTAAACCCATGGAGCATAAGAATGTGAAGCGTCATGGAGCATTAGGATTTACATGAATGTAACCCTAGCTTAACAATACTATAAAATAACACCCCTAGGAGCCAAAATCGGTTACAATATACATTCTAAGAGTGTGGAGTTGATTGTGTGCTAGCAACCTAGTCTCTCAAGCCTCCTATTGAATATTGGTGTTTGTGAACCATTAGAAGCATCACACTTGGGGTGCTCAAGCTTTCAAGGGTCAAGAACTACAAGTCCTTCTAAAAGGTAAGTCATCTTACTAGTTGCATGATTCAATTGTTCAAATGTATGCTAGTTAGGAAAATGCTTTGGAAAAATGAAAATATGCATGTATAATTAGAGAAAACATAGATCCAAAGCATTTAGGGGTTGCATGTGCACCGTAGGAGTGTTATAGTCCTCAAAACCCAAAAATACCTTGATGCGTTGAGCGAATTGGATGATATGTTGGGATGAGAATATTTATGGGAATTAGTAATTGCTAAATGTATTCTTTAAAAATTGTACACGGTTAGGGTCTTATAGCCCTAGAATAATTGATTTAGCGTTATCTCCTGTTCCTTGTCTTGTTGTGGTTCTTGGGTAGAATTTGTTATTCGACAGTCTATTTGATCTGGATTTAATGAGGATTTAGGGTTACCAAAACTAACAAGTTTCGTTAGTTTTACCATATTCACGCTCAAGAAATTGAATTTTCCCCTTGGACCCCGCTAGGGTTACCAAAACTAACAAGTTTCGGACCCCCATTTGTTGTATGGGGGTGCTGCAAATTTTCCCCTTTGAGTTGTTGTATGGGAGGAGGTGTCGGACCCCCATTTGTTGGGGAGAGGTTGGACAGCGTGTGATGGGCAGTACAGAGATCGTGCTTCAGACGACAGAGCAGATCCAGCAGGTCAGACAGAGGTTGTTGACCGCTCAGAGTCGTCAGAAGAGCTATGCAGACAGACGCCGGTCCGAGCTTGAGTTTCAGGTCGGCGACCTTGTACTCCTGAAGGTCTCTCCTTGGAAAGGAGTGATTCGATTCAGGAAGAGGGGAAATTTGGGGCCCCGATATATTGGTCCATTTCGAGTGATCGTGAGGGTAGGCCTGTAGCCTATCGTTTGGATTTGCCAGCAGAGTTGGGGCAGATTCACGACACTTTTCATGTGTCGCAACTGAGGAAGTGTATAGCCGATGAGTCGGCAGTGGTTCCATTAGAGGATATTCAGGTGGATGCGAGCCTGAATTATGCTGAGAGACCAGTGGCAATCAGAGATCGGAAAATCAAGGTTCTGAGGAACAAGGAGGTACCCCTGGATTTGGTTCAGTGGCAGCATCGGAAGGGGTCCGAGATGACTTGGGAGCCGGAGCGTGAGATGCGTGAGCAGTATCCGGAGTTATTTGCAGAGTGAGACTTCGAGGGCGAAGTCTAGTTCTAATGGGGGAGAATTGTAACAGCCCGGATTCCCAGGTATTAGTTATTGTTATAAATTTTGGTGATTTGTGAGGAGACTCGGCGAGTTGGAGCTCAAACTCGCCGAGTATGATCGCGGTTTGGGCACGGGTTCGCGTCCAGACTCGGCGAGTCCACGATGTTTAATGAAACCCTAATTTCTAGGGTATAAGACCTATTTAAAGGGGCTTATGGCCGTCATTTGCGGCCACCAACCCCAGAGAGAACCCTAAAGAGTCCTTGAGCGTTTTGTGAGAGAGAAGCGGAAGATCCTTGACTATTTGTGGGTGTTTTTGCATATAGAAGAGGATCAAGGCAAGAGGAGAGCAAAGGAGGTGCTAATCCAGTGATTCTTGAGCTCAGAGACTTCATTTGAGGTAACCATTCGTTCCTTTATCAGTGTTGGTGTAAATCTTAGAGTTAGGGTTTCTTGGTGGAAAGATCCATGGAGTAATTGGCCTCTTTTTGTGTTGGTGCTTTAGATCTGGTCCCAAAGAGGTCCAGAGACTCTTTTCCCTCAAGCTTTATGAGTGTTAATGGAGGCCATGAGCTTAGAATAGCATTCTAGTGACCATATCATCAAATAAGGCCTTTGGACCTTTGCATGAGCACCAAGATTGTAACTTTACGTGATGAATGTGCTTAGAAAGACTGGATCTATGAGTTGTTGGAACGGATCTGACCTCAGGAGTGAGTTTGAGTTTATGCATGGCATAGACTCGCCGAGTCCGAAGAACAGACTCGGTGAGTAGCATGAAGATTGTCCTTAACCACTCAGCGAGTGGTCTTGCCGAGTTAAGGGGTTGACTCAGTGAGTCAGGGAGAGTCAGAGAGGGTTGTCGAGTGGATTGAGTCAAGATGGAGCTCGCCGAGTTGTTCTTGAGACTCGGCGAGTTGAGTCATGGTGGCCCCGCGATTCATGCCAGGTGGAACTCGTCGAGTCAGGGAAGTACTCGACGTGTCAAGGGAGGATCCTAGGGAGTCAGTGAACACGTATAGACTCGCCAAGTTGCTCTAGTGCACTCGCCGAGTCCGGTCAAAGTTGACCGTTGACCGTTGACCAGAGTTGACTAGTGTTGACTTGATAGGAGTAGTCAACCTTAGTTGTGAAAGTGTTAATTAGAGATATATTGTGTTATAGGAGGAGTATAGCTCGGGGGATCGAGCGCGAGTGATTTCCGGGATTTGCGAGTTATCGAGATACGCAAGGTGAGTCTTATCACTATACTTTACCTTGAGTAGGTAATCAGAGTTATGTGATCAGAGTATTTGTATGCTATATGTATGTTATGTGTTGTACTGCATTATTTCTATGTGATTTATGTTGTGCATGTTTATAGAGTTGGAACCGGAAGGTTCCTAGAGTTAGAACCAGAGGGTTCACAGAGTAGGGTCTACGGACCCACAGAGTTATAGTCTCGAGTGGCTAATATGTGTTATATGTGGTATTTTGGGGAACTCACTAAGCTTTGTGCTTACAGTGTTGGTGTTATTTGTTTCAGGTACTAGTGATGACCGTGGGAAGGCGCCGGCTTGATCAGTACACACACATGGGATTTTTATGTTATGTCATCTTGGGATTCTTTGTATGACATGGATTGGAGTTTCATACGTTGATGTTTTTATGAAAATTAAATGAATATGTTTTTATATTATGCGAAAAATTATTTTGAAATTTACGGTGTTACAGTTGACTTGTTATGACTTGAGTTACTGGAGTCTCTTGGCGACCAAGGTCAGGTACTTTAATGATCTTTGGAGGGTGGGCAGAAATTAACAAATTGTTTATGAATTTTATTTTGGGAGATAAAATTTCTTTTATTATGAATATATACTAAAATTCTTGAACATGGCTATTAACAATTTAAAAAAATGTGGGTGTCTTTTTCTATTCACACTCATACTGTATTTCTTTGGATATGGTATTCTTGTACAAAGGCTTTCTAACTAAAGAAGAGTGTGACTAGCTTATATTAATGGTAAAATTTTGATTCTTATATTTGACTTTCCATATGATATGGTATAGAGTAGTGTCATCATGTATGTTTTGTGCAAGAAAACATTTGTTTATTACTTCTATGGCAGGCCCAAGTGAAATAATGACCATATATGTCCTTTTTTTCTTACTTTTCCGGGTGAAAATATGATCATATATAAAATAGAGTTCGAGTATGTGTTATAATTGTACAAAATGTGAAATTGCTAATATTTTATTTAGTTAAAGTTTCACTAAATGTAGTATTTAGTTTATGTTTCATTTTTTCTTATGTCTAAATATCTTATGGGAAATAAAACCGAAACACCCATCTTATATTATTATGTGTAGATATGTTCCCTAGGCTTGAAAAATATATATGAACGATACAACAAGCAAGCAAAAAGGCAATAATTTCAAGAATAAGCAGATCCGAGGAATTTGTTATGTACACCAGTGTTTAAAGATTAGTCAAGAAGGTATGAAAATATCTTCTTTAGTGGTGAATTGATTTCATTTCAAGTCATAATGTGATGGTGATTTTATTTCATGTTTGTAGTTAAAAATGTGTTTTCAGATGTTGAAATTACAATTATAGGGTGTAGATGGGCATAAGGGGAAGAAGGATGGTGTTAGATGGTAGAAGGAAAGAAGTGGAAACGAGAACGAGAACGAGAACAGGTGAGGTTAGGGTGGGGTGGGGTGCTGCTTTGCCAATATAAAATTTATTTAAATGAAAAATGTTAATAAAATTTTGAAAAAACGGCAAATATGTCATTAGGGACAGTTTTTGTAACAAAGCCCAAACATAGTGTAAAGGTCATTAGGTACGGTTTCTTGATTTAGTGTCGGTGCCGATTAGGAGACATTCCACTATGATCTGATAAATCAAATAATGTTTTTTTTTCGTTTCGGCGATGCTCTCAGAGTTGTCAACGTGACACCGACCAGTTGATTAAACTTAAACTCTTATTGATGATAATTAATTTGTTGGAAAAGTTGAGATTTTTTAGTTAAAATAGTTTTGGGTGAAGTCACATCTTTACATGATTTTCTTACTACAACATAAAATTGCAAAATAAATCAATGAAAAAACATGTTGAACGTGTTACCTATCTAAAAATTAGCATGGATTATGGATACCGTAGGTTTCATGTTGTACTAAGTAAATTAATTCACGTTCTATGATATGTCCCTAAAACAACCTAATTAATCGATATTTGTAAACTGAAACATGATAGTGGCTACTATGTGTGATATTGCTACTGTTCTGCCCTTTTCTTTGGTTTGGTTTGATTGAGAGAAAATTCTCTGATACAAAAATGGTTGAATTTAATGGTTTCAGATGTTTGCATTATTTAAATCAAGACTCTATTTTAATCAAAGTCATTTTATCAATTCTAACTTATTCATAAACTAGTTGTGAAACTCGTATATTATACGGGTTAATTAAAATATAATGTTAAACAAGAGCGATTAAATGAAAAGTTTATTTGAATTTGAAATATCAAATAAGTGAAAATTATGAAAAAAAAAAAACATGCAAAAAATAAATTAATTAAAATTATATGTTTAATTGTTAGACCCGTGTACTAAACGATTTATTATTATAAAATGTTAAATAAAAACGTTTAAAGTGTAAATTTATTTGAAATTGAAATTTCAAATTTGAAATTTGAAATTAATAGTTATTATAATAGGTTTAATTTATGGAAACTAAATTAATGATATAGTGGAAATGAATAATGAAGTAATTGACAAGTGGAAAATAAATATATTTCAAAATTATGACAAAATAACATATGGTCAAATAAATGAGAAAATGACAAGTGGCAATAACATTTTCATTTATTAGGGTAGACATTTATGTGGCTAAGGCTTTTAAATTTAATAATACATATCGATAAAATGACTTGGCAAACACATTGAAAATTTAAAAAATGAATGTATACTTTATTTAATCCCGCAAGACCACCTTACCATCCGCCACAATTCAACATAGACTGTAAATAAAAAAGCGAAAGCCTATCAAACCAGTCAAAGTTCTAGAACATGTTAAGATTACGAGTGATTAACTTCAAATTTGCAAAGATTTGTCACGTAAATGGATTACTTAATGGTTTTATGGCTTCATCTGATAGCCACTAGGAAACCATTTGGCAAAATGAAATAATTACCGCTAGAAAATTATTTGTCGCCGCTGTTTTGCGCTGGTAAACAACTAATATATATATATATATATATATATATATATATATATATATATATATATATATATATATATATATATATTTATAAAAGGTTAAACTAGTGGTTCAAAACTGTTGTTTGTCTTCAAAATATTCATTCGATCAAAAAATGTATACCGTCTGAATATGTAATATGACACTCTCATAGAATATTATTACAACAGAGTTACGTTAGATTAAAATTGAATTAATTAAAAAAATTAGAATTTAAAATTAGGAAAATCAAATATCCCTTAAAATCCGAAAATTTCATTAATTAAAATTGTGTTTTCCTAATTAGTTGTTTTTGTAAAGTACCATAATAACCTCACAAAACAGTTTCATTAAATAAGAAGCTTTTTCTTTGTCTTTTTTAATTTCTTTAAAGTCAATAATCATTTTCTTAATTTATCAAAAATGATTGGCCCACAATTAACCATACATCCACATAATATTTAGTTAGAACAGAATAACCTAAGTATATATATATATATATATATATATATATATATATATATATATATAGAGAGAGAGAGAGAGAGAGAGAGAACTAGGTTCATTTGTTTAAACTAAGTATTGTGTTATCGTATGCATAAATGTGGGCCAATCAAAATTAAATCAAAATTTTAATAATTAAATAAATAAATAAGGGTAATTTAGTCATTTGTTTAATAACTTCCTAAAATAAGCCCTATAATATTGCTAGCCTTCACTCTTAACCTATTTTATTTTCTTATATACAGCCGTCGATGATGACCTGAAACAAAAAGAAGGGCAGTCGTTATCGACCTTGTATATCGATGAAGGTGATGAAGGGCATCAGGAACGAGAGAATGAAAATGGCGCAGACGCATGGATTGCCAACATTATTTACACTTTCACCCACTAATCCTTCCAATATACACCTCAATTCTCACTCAAAATATGTACGAGTGCGTACTTCAAAAATTAGGGCAGATGTCTCACTCGAAGTCGAAGAACACCCTTTTCCTTTTCCCCCAAATGCCATTAGGAGGAAGCTTGATTCCAGGTGCTTGGGTGGATTCAGTCTAGGAATTGATAATGGGTTGTCTCGTACCAGTCTTGCCATAAGCAAAGGATTCTCAGTTCGCCCCCTCAAGGTTTCTTCCTCACATCTCCATCTCCATTAATGGTCTTTTTCAATCTTCATTTAATACATAATTTCAATTTGTATAACTAATTCGCACAATCTCAATGGGTTCTTAGTTTTTTTTTATTTGGATTTTATCATGTGTGTGTCTACTCTAGGTTCTGGAATTAAGGGGCTAAAAGCTTGAGAAGGGCCTGCTTGAAATTACTCAAGAACAGGTATGTTCTTGTTTATTGAAATTCTACCCTTTAGATTCTAAAAATTAAAAATCAAAAACTGATCCATGTATATTTAACTTTGTAGCTTCAAACTAGTGTGATTTGAATAGACCATATGTTTTTTCTGTATGAACCAAAACAAGTTAACCATCATTTTAATTTGACATTCAAAAGTCAAATATTTAATAGAGGATAACACACATCATGTTTACAATAGAATAATATCTCCATCTTTTTGAAATGAGTGTAGTAATATACATCAAGTTATGAATTTGTTATCCTTGTGCTACCAACATTCTTCATTTTGTAGTAATATCATGTTTGACTTGAATCGGTCAAATATTGACTTCTTTGACCTTGAATTTTGATAAGAATTCTATATTTAAGAATTCCATGCTTTTTAAGATTTTATTTATTTTTTATGACATTCTGTTAGAATATGTGTAATTGTATTAAAATGTACAATTGCATAGCAGTTATTCTTATAGAATGCGTGAAGGAGACATGCTGATCAAGGGCGTGAACGTTGGAATGGAATGACGAATTCCAATTTTGTTGGAATCACGGAAGTTGATGCTTGAAAAACGGACCACATTATTCTTTTAGAATGTATTAGTCGTTGTTAGATTTTGATGTTTCTTCCCTGTTTTAATTGTTTTTTTAGTTTTATTCTTTAACAATGAATGTAATTCGTAACAATTGTTACTCATATTCTATAAGAAATAATGTATTTTTTGTTTTTATTCTTCTATTGATTGTTCAAGATTTTGTTATTCTACAATAAGTTGTTACTCTTCAAGAAGTTTTTAAAGTCATCATCAAGAAATAGGTTCAAGAATATTTTTATTATTTATGGTTCAAGAATATTTTTATTTTTGAATATACTCATAAACATATTCTGTCAGAATGTCCGAATTAAAATAATTATAATTCGTAATATTGGATTTTTAAAATTAATTGAATTTTTTATCCCTTAAAAATGCAATTTTCCTTTATTAAATATATATTAATTGACTAAATTACCCTTGTAATTAATTAAGATGAAACTTTCAATTATATTTAATTGAATAATGTATATTAATCACTTTCTTAAAATAAGTAAATTTGATTGGCCTACATTTATGCATAAAATAACACAATAATTACTTTAAACAAAATAACCAAACCCTATATATATATATATATATATATATATATATATATATATATATATATATATATATATATATATATATATATATATATATATATATATATTATATTATATGGTTACATAAATATAATTATTAGATTTATTATTAATAGTTTTATTATCAGTATGTGTACATATGTCGTATGTGTAATTATATAGTTATACACATGGTAAACCTTATATTAATAATAATAATAATAATAATAATAATAATAATAATAATATAGTTGTAATAAGCCTAATATTAATAAAACCATATAGTTATTATGTACAAAAAATATTCATTAAAATAAATCTAATAAGAAATAGTAACAACACTACTAGAAAACTTGGTATTACCTACGGAAGTATTCATAGGAAATCTATAGGAACAAGACGTTACCTACATCATTCCAACAAAAAACGGTTTGTAGGAAAAACCCTCGTGGGTAATTTTTTTCCTAAAATTTAGCTACAAACCTTCCTACGCATTTCCTATGAAATATTCTGTTACAAATTTAACTACGTAATACCTACGGAACACGTTAACTACGGAGTACCTACTGATTACCTACGAAACACCTATAAAATACATACATATTATTTTCATACAGAATACCTACAAATTGATTTTCCTACAGAATACCTACCAACTACTTTTCCTAGAGAATACCTACCAACATCTTTTCCTACGGAATACCCTACGAACTGCTTTTGCTACAGATTACCTATAGACCTTATTGGATTTTATTTCCTACAAAATACCTACACAATATTTATTTCCTACAAAATCTCTATGATTTTTTTACCGGTTTTTATTGTTATATTAAATTTATAATTGCTACAGAATATTTATTTCCTACAATTCAGTAAAAAATCTATTTCTCTATTAAATTTATAATTTAAAAAATAAAAAAGCAAATAAATAATTAAAATAATAGTCAAATACCATTACACTCATTATATATATATATATATATATATATATATATATATATATATATATATATATATATATATATATATATATATATATATGATGGGTTTTAGGTAAAACAAATAAACTAGAAAAACAATTCCTAAGTTCACATGAAACCTACTTTAGATCTATGTTTTAACTATTGAACATATAACTTTGAATTGCAAAACAAGAGCCCTAGAGGAGAGAGGCTATTTTCGAAAATAACAAACTAGGGTTTAGGAGTTACATACCTTTCAATTGTTATAGCAAACGATTGACAATCCTCTTGATCTTGATCTTGATCTTCTTGGAAGCTTAGCACCACAAATGTAATGTCTCTAATGGAATCACACCCACTAACTAGCAAGAAGGAAACTAGAAGGAGAGAGAGGGAGGGAGTATGCAATTCTCGGCCTAGGGTTTCTTCAAAAGAAGGAGTGCCCAAAAAGTGAACCAGGAGGCTCCTTATATAGCAAAGGGATCTAGGGTTTAGGGAAAAACCCTAATGCTCCTTACTTAGGGCCTAAGCAAACCCAAGGGCATTATCCAAGTCCGCATGGACGAACTCATTAGGGTTTCCCCTATAGATTTCGTCCATCCTCTTCCAAGGGGTTTCTGGAGTCTTCCACTCAACTATTAGATAATTGCAAACTAGTCCCTGCACTTTATAATTAATACAGTTAACCCCAAAATTAATTCTAATTAATTTCTGGCTAACTATTAATTAAACATTATGATTTCTAATTAATATATTAATCTTTTAACATACTAATAAATCATTTATATTAATTTATTAATCTAATAATAAATCAGTATCTCTCCTTTCATAATTTCCTTGTCTGGTTGCTAGGTTTGAGGTCAACCCAAAAGGACTGTGCTGCTATCAATTCAAGTACATACCAATTATACTTATTAGCTTAGACACCTAATCCAACAGTCTCCCACTTGGATAAGTCTGTAACTATAATTGCTAGTATGACTTCTAAATTTGACCAGCAAATTGTAGCTTCCAAAAGCTACTGCCGAACTCTGACCCAGTTAGTTACGTGTCCTAAGATAAGTGATCACATGACCCTTCGTTCTACTAGATATCCCTAGACATAAGACATGGGATACAATCAATCTCTTTTGTCCAGAATCTATGTTTCCCGATTTCTGATTTGTGATGATATAGGACTTCTAATCGAACACATCAATTTATTCCTGGCTGGGCCCAACACAAAAGTCAACACCAAATCATAGAGGGGCCCACAGATATCGCTTTTCCCGTTAGGGAAAAAGGAACAAATAAACATTGACTCATATGCTTGTATCTTTTACTCATCAAACCATACATGACAATACGTTTTATGACACCATGTTACTGATGTGTTTTCTTATCACCAATGTATAGCCGACTTGCAAATTACAACTCATATATCTCTGTTTCAAGATCATAGATATTATCGTCTCAGTATTACTCATGATGAATTTAATGAAGTAATACTCTGAGCGTGGGTTTATCCAATACTCAAATCTCACTCTTTGAGTACTCATGAACATTGCAGTAATTCTATTGCTATGTCTATCCTTAGACAATCCGCAATCCAGTTCATGACAGTCTTAATTCACTACTTACTTCCAAAAGTACGAGCGACTGTGGAATTTGAACAATCATATTATTCAGGAAGTAAAACATGCAAAATATGAAACGCAATAATAAACAATTGACAAAAAGTAATAAACTCATAAATAATACTTTATTATTTAATCACCAAAAGTCAATTACATTTACTTTGTAGGAAGTTTCATAACTAGACTAATCTAACCAATAAAACTACTATCATCTTTCAGCCCTATGCTTTGAGCATGTTGAATATGCTTAGCCCTACTCAGACCCTTTGAGAGGGGGTCTGCTGGGTTATCTTCAGATGATACCCTCTTTACAACAAGATGACCTTCTTCTACTCTATGCCTGATGAAATGGTACTTTCTGTCGATATGTCTGGTTTTACCATGGTCTCTAGGTTCCTTAGTTAAGGCAACCGTCCCTCATTATCGCAGAACAGTTCCATAGGCTCCTGGATGGTTGGAACAACTCCGAGATCCCCGATGAAGTTCCTCAACCAAGCTGCTTCTTTAGACGCTTCACTCGCTACTATGTACTCTGACTCACAAGTAGAATCAACCATCGTATCTTGCTTGGAACTTTTCCAAGTAACTGCTCCTCCATTCAGTATAAATACCCAGCCAGATTGAGAAAGGAAGTTATCTCTATCCATTTGAAAGCTGGCATCACTGTAACCATCTACTCTCAAAGTATCATTACCACCAAGTACAAGGACCCAGTCCTTTGTCCTCCGCAAATACTTGAGTATATTCTTTACTACTATCCAATGAGCTCTACCCGGGTTTCCCTGATAGCGACTGACCATTCTCAAAGCAAATGCCACATCAGGGCGAGTACATGTCATAGCGTACATGATCGATCCGATAGCGGAAGCATAAGGTACATGACTCATGTCAGCTATTTCCTCGTTTGTACTAGGACATTGAGTCTTACTCAATTTTGTGTTGCATTGGATAGGTAGCTCTCCCTTCTTGGAATTTTCCATACTAAACCTCTTTAGTACCTTATCCAAGTATGTGCTCTGACTAAGTCCAATTAGTCTCTTATTTCTATCTCTTAATATCCTAATCCCAAGAATATAGGCAGCTTCTCCAAGGTCTTTCATGGCAAAACACTTTCCAAGCCAAGACTTAAATTCGTTCAAGGTTGGAATGTCATTACCAATGAGTAATATGTCATCGACATACAACACCAGAAAAGTCACTATACTCCCACTAGCCTAGATATACACATAAAACTCATCTTCACTCCTAGAGAAACCAAACTATTTGAATTTCTCATGGAAGCAAAGATTCCAGCTGTGAGATGCTTATTTCAATCCATAAATGGATTTCTCAAGCTTACACACTCAATTGGGAAACTTTGCATCGACAAAACCCTTTGGCTGATTCATGTAAACATCCTCAACCAGCTTCCCACTAAGGAAAGTAGTCTTGACATCCATCTGCCAAATTTCATAGTCATGAAAGGCAGCTATGGCGAGCAATATCCTGATAGATTTAATCTTGGCTACTGGCGAGAATGTTCATCATAGTAAACCCCTGGGGTTTGTGTGGAACATTTCGCAACGATTCTAGCCTTGAATGTGTGTACATTCCCATCCATGTCTGTCTTCTTCTTGAAGATCCATTTGCACCCAACTGTCTTACGACCTGGTGCATTATCAACCAAATTCCAAACTTGGTTGTCATACATGGACTTTATCTCACTGTCCATTGCCTCTTTCCACTTGGAAGCCTCTAGGCCTGCCATTGCTTCCTTATAAGAGACTGGTTCATCTAAATTCACCAATGTCCTATCACTGATGAATGTGTCACCGTCTAAAGTAATATGAAAACCATACAACTCAGGTGGCACACTCACCCCAGTGGATTTGTGAAGAGGTAATGATTTATCAACTGGTTCAACAACAACTGTTTCCTTTGGTTGAGTGCTAGTGTCATCTAAGGTTCCTTCATTGGTTGACTCTTGAATCTCTTCAAGGTCAATGGTACTCCCACTGTCCTCTTTGAATATGAGCTCTCTTTCTAGAAAGACTCCTCTTCGAGCTACAAACACCATGTTCTCACTAGGTCTATAGAACAAATATCCAAAAGACTGTTTTAGGTAACCAATGAAAACACATTTCTCACTTCTTGCTGCTAGCTTGTCGTAAGTCTCTCGTCTTACGAAAGCCTCACAACCCCAAACTTTAATGTGTGCTAACGATGGAACTTTCCCTGTCCACATTCTGTGAGGTGTTTTGGCAACCTTCTTTGTTGGGACAAGATTTAGGATGTGGGCGGCTGTTTCTAAGGCATAGCCCCAGAAATGGATTGGAAGTGGAGCACGACTCATCATAGAACGAACCATATCTAACAAGGTTTGATTACGCCTCTCGGACACACCATTTAACTGTGGTGTCCTAGGAGGAGTCAATTGTGAGACTATCCCACATTCCTTTAGATAGTCGTTGAACTCAATGCTAAGATACTCTCCGCCTCTATCGGATCTAAGTACCTTTATTTTCCTGCCTAATTGATTTTCGACCTCATGTTTAAACTCTTTGAAATTTTCAAAGGTTTCTGACTTATGTTTGATTAAGTATACATAACCATATCTACTATAATCATCAGTGAAAGTCACATAGAATCGATTAGCATCTCTTGTGGTTGATCTGAAGGGCCCACACACACTTGTATGTATGAGATCCAACAGACCTTCACCTCTTTCACAAGACCCTATGAATGGTGATTTTGTCATCTTTCCCAAAAGACAAGATTCACACAGATCATCTGATTTTAGGTAAAATGATTCCAAGACTCCATCTTTTTCGAGTTGGACTATGGGTTTCTTGTTAATGTGTCCAAGACGACAATGCCACAAGCATGGCTTGTCTACACTATTAGAGAAGTCAATATTAAACACACTATTTCCTATGCTATCAACACAAGTCACTGTTTCATACACTCCATCACAAGGTAAAGCTTCAAACATGAAAACACCATTCTTATAAACCGAAATTGAACCACTCAAATCATTAAAAGAATATTTAAAACCTTGTCTGAACAATGCATGAAATGAAATAATGTTTCTCATCATCTCAGACGAACAACGACAATTCAATAAATCTAATCTAACATCATTACTAAGCAAAAGTTGATAAACTCTGATCTTGGTCACTATTGAAGACTTCTTGTTTCCCGTGATCAAGTTTATCCTTCCTCGCTCTATCTCCTCACTTTCCCTTAGCCCCTGCAAATCAGAACATATGTGAAAACCACATCCTGTGTCAAGGACCCATGAACGAGAAGATAATGAGTTATTAGAAGAAATAGTGTAAATACCTGCCGAAGATGGCTTCACTTTGCCATCTTTGATATCCTGCAGATATTGTGGGCAGGTTCTCTAACAATGCCCTTTTTATTGCAATAAAAGCAAACAGCTTCCTTTGGATCAGAAACATGGGGAATGGAAGCATTAGGCTTAGCTTTCAGGCCATTGCTAGATGACCCGACTTGGACCTTTGCCTTCCAGTTTTGCTTAGGAGGACCTTTCCTCTTTTTCCCCTTTCCTTGTCCAATAGCTAGAATAGGAGCACTTGCAGGAGTGGAGGCTATACTTTTACCCTTCATTCCTGCTTCAGCAGTCTGCAACAAGTTGTGCAATTGGGCCAATGTCTGCTCAGTGTTGTTCAAATGGTAAATTAAGATAAACTGACCATCACAATCAGGCAATGAGTTCAAGACCATGTCAATGGCCAACTCCTCATCAAAATGAATGTTGAGCTTGACCAAACGCTCTATGTAGCGTTTCATTCTTTGCACATGAGATACAACCGACTCCCCTTCTTTCATCTTGCGAGCCATTAGTGACTTGACTACTTCAAAGTTTTCTTGACGAGCTCTCTTATGGTACTTTTTCCATAAGGTCCTTGTTCATCTCGAAAGGCCAGTAGTCCTCATAGTACCTTTTTAGTTCTGGGGACATGGTTGCGACCAGGATGCATGCCACCTTGGTAGCATCATCATAGTGCTTCTTGTAGGCAGCATACTTTTCGGGAGTGGCTTTGGACTCATCAAGTTCTTTGAGCTCCTTTTCAAGGACATATTCTTTGTCCTCGAATTGAAGTGCCATCTTGATGTTACACATTCAATTGTTATAGTTAGATCCATCCATAACGACTTTTGAGCAAATGTTGAGTAAAGAGAAGTTGTGGCTGGAGGAGGATGAAGTAGAAGTGTTTCTAGAAGTAGACATCTGAAAAGAAAGATAGTTTTAGTTAGATTTCAAGACACCTCAATATAATAACCCAAAGATATCATATCAAGGTTAGGACCCAACTATGACGATCTACAACTTAGAAATGGGATGCCGAGATTCAAGTTCAAATCTCATAAAGGTAGGTGAATGACGATTCACCAATTCCACCATTAGACGAAGTGAAATTCCTAATTCTTTTGAGATACATTAAAACTATATAATGGCATATTTTAATCTGGGATTATGCTCTATTATTTATCACTGGGATACCGAGGATCACGAACTAGATGTGAATAATCATGCAAATGTGCTTGGTAACTTTATTGTCTTTATCATTAACCATTGATGTGCCGGTAAACCACACATGCTCCATCAAAATGATAATTATAAGATACCCATTACTACTCTTTATTAGTTCCTATTAGTGTGTCGGTTATCCACACACGCTCCACCAATGACCAATAAAGCATAATGTGCAATTTCATGGATTAGCATACTTTTCACATTTTTCCAAAAGTAACTAGAGTTGGGATTTTTGTAAAATAATGTTCTAGTACTTTCTTTAATAATATTATACTTTTAATGAGATATAGTTTTCCTATCAAATCTGTTCTGCTAACGACCCTCCACTAATTAAGGAAGCGGTGGGTGAGAGTGGACATCCATTCAACTACCATTTTATAGGCAGTTTCCTTATACCCCCCCCCCCCCCCTTATAGACTAGCTTCGTGAATGAGGCATACTAGCGATTTAACTTACCATAGTCTTATACATATATAATATTTAACTTTTAATTATAATATATATATATATATATATATATATATATATATATATATATATATATATATATATATATATATATATATATATATATAAGGTGTGTTTTAAACTTTTTAAAACTTTAGGGTTTATATATAAATTTCGATAATTAAGCCATTAATTTTAAATTTAAAATAAACCAAATAACTAGATTTAATATTTATCTATTAATTAACTTTTAATTAATTTATTAAATCTTGTAAGGATTATCTAATCAAATTAAACAATTAATTTAATCCTAATCCTTATCCCTCTAAATTTTGGAAATTAGAGTAAAGAATAATTATCTAATTAATCTAATCATTTAACAATTATCCAAAACAAGAAACGCTAAAAATACTAAGAAAATTTCGGAATTCAAGGGAGGAGGCTAGGGTTTTTCGAAATCCTAACCCTAATTTCAATTAGGGTTCATGGAGTCTAGGGTTTTTCGAAAAAACCCTTTGAACCAAAAACCCTAGAAATCGAAAATTTGTCCTTTTAGGGTTTAACAGCCATAAACCCTAATTTGCAATTCAACTATTATAGCAATTCAATTTAAAACAATAATGGCTCTGATACCACTGATGGGTTTTAGGTAAAACAAATAAACTAGAAAAACAATTCCTAAGTTCACATGCAACCTACTTTGCATCTATGTTTTAACTATTGAACATATAACTTTGAATTGCAAAGCAAGAACCCTAGAGGAGAGAGGCTATTTTCTAAAATAACAAACTAGGGTTTAGGAGTTATATACCTTTCAATTGTTATAGCAAACAATTGACAACCCTCTTGATCTTGATCTTGATCTTCTTGGAAGCTTAACACCACAAATGTAATGCCTCTAATGGAATCACACCCAATAACTACCAAGAAGGAAACTAGAAGGAGAAAGAGGGAAGGAGTATGCAATTCTCGGCCTACGGTTTCTTCAAAAGAAGGAGTGCCCAAAAAGTGAACCAGGAGGCTCCTTTTATAGCTGAGGGATCTAGGGTGTAGGGAAAAACCCTAATGCTCCTTGCTTAGGGCCTAAGCAAACCCAAGGGCATTATCCAAGCCCCCATGGACGAAATCATTAGGGTTTCCCCTATAGATTTCGTCCACCATCTTCCAAGGGGTTTCTGGAGCCTTCCACTCAACTATTAGATAATTGCAAACTAGTCCATGCACTTTATAATTAATACAGTTAACCCCAAAGTTAATTCTAATTAATTTCTGGCTAACTGTTAATTAAACATTATGATTTCTAATTAATATATTAATCTTTTAACATATTAATAAATCATTTATATTAATTTATTAATCTAATAATAAACCAATATCTCTCATTTCATAATTTCCTTGTCCGGTTGCCAGGTTTGAGGGCAAACCAAAAGGACTGTGCTGCTATCAATTCAAGTACATACCAATTATAGTTATGGGCTTAGACACCAAATCCAACAATATATACTAGGAATTGGCCCGCGCAAAGCGGCGGCAAAAAATTAGTTTGTTATTAGAGAACATATTCCAAAAAAACAGTTAACACATTGGTCAATCGAATATGGAAATTTTTGAACTTTCGCATTTTATTGGACATGCATTCTAAATCTATTGATTGTTTTTGTGTTTGTTCGGTATGTATTTTCTTACATTGGATTCGTTATACCAAAAACAGATAATATACAACTACATTTTCATCTGGTATGATACCAGGAAAAGTGTCATCGGTGAATAGTTTTTTTTTCGGAGACATTTCACATTCCAAAAAACATGTGGTGAATATTTTTAATAAATATGTTGAATATTAATGTGGTAGGTTGGTTTTAACATGCTATTCTATCTCTTTGTTGATTTTATAGCTTTTGAGTAGATTCTTTCTACAATTGTTCTAACAATAATCTCTTTTGTTTTTCTAGAAAAAACATGTGGTGAACAAAAAAAATTTAGTGGCTAGTTTGCTTTTCGATTAATATATTTATCGATTTTTCATTTGTTGTATGTGTATTTTTATATATTAGTCGGTTTTGCATTTGTTGTATGTGTTTTGTTTGCTTTTGGATTGATTTAGAAATTATCAAAGATCACCTATAGTCGTTTACCTGCGCAAAGCAGCGGTGACAAATAGCTTTCTAGCAATGATTAGTTCATTTCGTTGAATAGTTTCATAACAGCTATAAGATCAAACCATTACGTGTTAACCAAATTACAACATATTGATAATTCTTTAGTTCTTACAATCTTCAACCAGTGATAAATCCATTTATATGTTACTTCCTTGCAAATTTCAATTAATCACTCATAAGACAAACTCCAAATAACTATAACATCTTAAGTTGTTCCGAAACTTTGGCCGGTTTAGTGGGTGGTGCACTGGTTGTGACCACCGTCGAAGGT
The DNA here is from genome assembly GCF_002870075.4 of Lactuca sativa. Lineage (NCBI taxonomy): Eukaryota > Viridiplantae > Streptophyta > Magnoliopsida > Asterales > Asteraceae > Lactuca > Lactuca sativa. The sequence goes on along the minus strand of NC_056623.2, from coordinate 219,927,556 downwards.
TTGCGCTGGTTGTGGTGACCTTCGATGGTGGTGAGAAGTCACCACCATCGATCATGGAGCAAAGAATAATTGTTAATATTGAACATAAAACAGAGATGATGGTGTGTCAAGGGTTAATTTGAGAATGATGGCTGAGAGGAAGAGCAATGGCAGTTTGATATGGTGCCGTTAATGAGTAAAGGGTGCAAGTCGCCTTCATTTTTCTTGTACAGAAAGAAAAATTGTTAGTTCGAGGCTTTTGGTTTCTGAAGGAGTCTCCCACTTCAAATGAACAGGGAATTGCTCACGTTAACTAAAAAAAGGCATTTGCCGGGTGTTGTTAAACACAGCTGATTTTAAAGTTAAAAAACACTTTAAAAATTCAATATCATCTTTACATGGGTTAAATAACCCTAATTAATATGACTTAGAGGTAATAATTACATATTAACATAAATTGTTACATTTTTATTTTTATTTACCAATGGAAACAATATTTTATCAAAATATTAAATAACTTTTACATCTTTACCCCTTTCAATTAAAACATATTTTCAATTTATATTATTTTCTATTTTTAAAAATTACTTTCAACCCTTATTACTTCATTTTAATATATATATATATATATATATATATATATATATATATATATATATATATATATATATATATATATAAATACTTCTTTGTTGTGCCGGTATTTGGAGGGTTTTGTGACAACCCGATATTTCGGGTCAATGTAATGTAAAACCGATCAAATTTAGGTCAAAATGTAACCTTCCTAAAATCTTATTCGGATTAAATAAAGTAATAGAAATCATATCAAGGTTTGCGTACATAAAAAGAACGTCCAAATCTGACTCCGGATGAGGAAGTTATGAAATTTTGAAGAAATTCCTTAATCACGTCATTTTAATAAATAAATAATAAAAATAATTTCGGAATTAGCCAACGGAATCTAAACGAAAGTCGTAGATCATGGTCTCACCTTCGCGAGGATATAAAGAACGTCAAAAACGGAGTTCGTATGAGGGAGATATGAATTTTTGAAGTTTATTTATAATAAATATAAATTTAATTATAAATTCCCGGTAATATCCGAAGGGGAGTCATCGGATTGGACCGAAGTACGCCCCGCGTACCTTCGTACGCCCCGCGTACTGAGATCGAGGGTCTCAGATCGTCCACGTCGCACTATCCGAAGAGTTCTAACCCGTCCGACCCGTCCGAAGCTCCGACCCGTCCGACCCGCTGTCCCGTCCGACCCGCCGTCCCATCCGACCCGCGTACCCAGCAACCCGTCCCATCCGAACCGAGGCAGTCGAGGCTTCGGTCATGCATGACGTACGCGTACGCGCTGCGTACGAGCGTACGCCCCGCGTTCGGAGGCGGTTCAGCCTTCCTATAAATAGGATGCGAGGCTTTCCGAAAATGTTGCTCATTTCTCTCCTCTCTCTCACAACTTTGTCTCGTTTTCCGTGCCCGTTATAACCCGAAGCTCTGGTCTTTTTGCTCAAGTCCCGAGGGTCGATTTTACTCCCGAGATTCCCGAGAATCCCGAGAAAAATCCGTTTTCCGAGACGAAACTCTGCCCGGTTTTCCATCTCGCTTTCTTCAATCAATCAAGTGAGTTTCATACCCCTTAATCAACCTGTTAAATATTCTAAATGCTTTTATATGCTTTCAAAAGGGGGGAATACAAGTTAAATACTTATAGTTATTGTTTCAATCACATGTGATTGTACTAATCACATGTGATTAATAACTAGGGAAATCAGTGGTTTTATCACTATTCAAACTATCTATCAAACTGTTTTACTTCTAAATGTTTTCCAAACCCATTTACTTTTCGAATTTACACTACAACTGTGATTTAAGCAAATGTTCCTTATACTTAAACTGTTTTAATCAAATCTACACCTTCAAATGGTTTTATAGATTGACATCAAGTCAATCTTTCTTTAAAAATAATACTTATGTTTCAAATGCCTTATAACTACTTATTTATGCTTTTATATTACAAATTGCATGCCCATATATGTATAGACGTATAAATAATGTTTAAAGGACTTAGGAAGGCTATCCACCTTGTTTCCTTTTCCTCGATTTGGATGTGGTCTGATAGGATTTTGGGTGACCATCCGAAGGTCGTTTCCATATTAATTATATATCAAATATACATATATAGACATGAAAGTACTTCCATAATCATATGTACTAAACGCACTGTTAACAAGTTACCATCGGGGTAACACAGAATCATACTATTACAACTGTTAGATCAATGAGTCAGTTCATTCATGAGTCTATACTAGGAAGAGAATATATACAACTATACTACGAGAACATATACAACTATACTAGAACAAGAAACATTTCATCACACATGCAAGAATACGATAACAAATGTGATCCACTGTATCGGAGCATGCCTTAAATGTCATGGCCCGAGTTGTAGCCAGAATTCTCTTGGAGGGAGAGCGTTGAGTTTGCGTATAGATCTATACTGGATTGACTATCCTACACCTTGCTGCTAGCTACAGCCGGACCTGCAGGTCTGCGGGTGCCAAACGTCATTCCGTTATTACGACCGTTCTTTATGTCGTTGTTATCAGTCGATAGTATGGTTCAATTATCACATTATACCTTAATATAAATCCGGTTTAAGGTAGTAGTAATCAGTACAACAGTAGTTCTTATTATACAAAACTACAGTACTACAATGATTTACCCATTACATATTTTGGTGATAATCTCACTTAAGCATTAATGTACAAACTATATTTTATCAAATGATAGTTATACTTGGGTAATCACACACTTTTACAACAGACGAGTTTACAAAACAGTTAAGCCTTGGTAGAAGGTTACTATTATAGAAAATATAGGATTTTCTGAGAGATTCAAACTTTTGCAAATACTTTTAAACATTTATTTACATTTTTACAAACTTATACCTTGGGACAAGTTCAAACGTTTTTGACAATGAACATTGACACTAAAATACTTATGAACTCACCAGCTTAATGCTGATAAACTCTTTCAAAATAACTTGTATTCTCAGGTCATCAGTAGACAGGTACCGATGCCAGCTTTTGAGATGATGGAGCGTACTCAAGACTCATCATTTTGTTATTTTGATTTACGTTATATTTTTGGTGTCTAAAATTTTACAGAACACACATGTATTAAATTTATATATTTAATGCAATGGATGATGTTGTTTGCCTATTTACATTTACTGTGTTGTGATTACCTTACATGACGTCCTCCGCCCCAGAACGTTTCCGCCGTTCTTGGTTTTGGGGTGTGACAGATTGGTATCAGAGCATTGTTTATAGTGAATTGAGTATATCAACCCATAAAAGATATACTAAACTATAAACCCATTGGGGATTAAACTCTGACCAAGAGTCTATACTTAAAATAATAAAATATTTAACTAAGTATACATGTCTGCATTCATACTAAAATAAGTGTCACAATGACAAGAACAAAAGTGTTACGATTGTTAAATATCACAAGTGAGCTCGGGGATGTATGGTCAGTCCTGGGAATGGCATAGCCTGATCAACTATGCTGATCCTAGGAGTGATTAGCACATGCCTTAGAATGGTTGTGATAGGTTAACAAGTCTAAAAACTTACCAACAATACCACAAGAAGATCAATAGAATTTAAACTTAAAATACTATAGGAGTATTTTGCGCTACTAGTTACACGTATACTATATTCTTATACCTCTATTCTCGCATAGATCTTGATGGCTAGATATCCATCATGGCGACCCGTACTTTCCCAATGAAGGCAATGCCGGGTGGATCGATGAAGAGCCCGAAGTTGATCATCCAATCCCTTTGGATGATCACCTCGCAGAAGGCTTTTCAGATGGGTCCGACTCCGAGCCTGAAGTCAACAACCTACCGATTGTAGGTCAAGCCCCGAACAACAACCCTCGACCAGCGTTTCCAGGCCCTACACCCATGTGGGCAAACAACCTGAACCGCTGGAGCGATGATCAGGGTCAACCCTTACCATACTTTGGGGACCGAACCTTTTACAACGTCAGCGATGGTGGCTCTACTGACCGAGCTCTGCCTGTCATTATCCGCAGAATAGCTCGTATTGTCGAGCAAGGTGGAGCAGCCGTCGACCGGGTCATAGAGATTGATGCCGACTCAGGTGTCAACACAGTCAGCATCCGCCGTCTTGAAGAAGACATGGAACGGACCCGGAGGACAAATAAAACCCTGCAATAGCAGTTGGCTGCCTCACGAGCTGAAATATTGGAACTTCGAGCTCGTCAGAGGACTCAGGATCGACCCATTCAAGAGGTGTTTCGTCAAGTGTCCGACCGCGGTACTCGCCCGGGATTTTTCCCATCGCCGTTGGTTGATGTCTAGTACATCTCCGTCTTTTAATTAAAGGATAGCCTTTAACATCTGTGCTCCAAGTAGCACTTATGTGTAAAATATTTCTAACTTTCCGTACTCAAATTTGAAATCTAAGGACTGTCAAACTTTTCTATATAGTATGATGTATGACCTACTGTTAGGTCAATTTTCACTGAACTTATTACATCGGTAATACCAGGATTTTTGAGATCTATCTATCTGGGAAAAATCTATACACTTGTGCTTTCCTACTAATAATGCTTGTTGTGGTTTCAAGCACCCTTTCAACTGTTGGACTATGTTTAGTTAGTCCATGGGTCACTCTCGCGTTGCTTACAAATTGATTCTTACCATCTTTCTTATCTTTTTAAACTTTCAGCTAAAGGATGCCTCCTCGCAAGTCTCCTAGGAATAGGAATAATCCTGCACCTCCACCACCTCCTCCGCCTCCGGTCATCGATACTGTAGCCCTGAATGCTGTTGTAGCTGCAGCAGTGGCAACTGCCATGGCTCAGTATCACTCTTCTGATGCCAGCAGAGGTGGAACCCCTATGGAATCTATTCCGGTCGAAATCCCTGTGCGCTCAAGGGAGTGCTCTTACAAGGATTTTACAAACTGCAAGCCGAAGCCTTTCTATGGCACCGGCGGAGTCATTGCTCTCTCACAATGGTTCGAGAAGACTGAATCAGTCTTCGAAATTTGTTCATGCCCTGCTGCGTGCAAGGTGAAATACGCCGCATGCACCTTTGAGGGTAAAGCCCTAACGTGGTGGAACGGCCACGTCAAAGCACTAACTCTCGTCGTAGCCAACGACATGGGCTGGGAAACAATGAAAGACCTCATGACTGAGGAATACTGCCCGAGGGGCGAGATCCAGAAACTGGAGCAGGAACTCTGGAACCTGTCAATGAAGGGCACTAATGTGGTCGCTTATACTGCCCGATTCAGCGAGCTGGTGGCCCTCTGCCCCAATATGGTTCCCACCGAGGGGAAGAAGATCGAGAGGTACATATGGGGACTAGTGCCTCCGTATCAGGGGAATGTGCTAGCGTCAAACCCCGCTACCTTCGACAGTGCCAAACGATTGGCACAACGACTCATTGACCATGGAGTCAAAACCCCTGCAACCACAACCACCCTAGCCATCCCGGAACCCTCCAAACCCGCCGATACTAAGCGGAAATTCTGGGATGAAAGGAAGAAGCAGCAGGCTGCCAAAAAGCAGCAACTGGTGGCAATTCATGCCGCAGTAACCCCTACTACTACTACTGCCCCGGTTAGTCGGTATGCTGGAAGTTCGCCCAAGTGCAACAAATGCAGCTACCACCACAACGGCCCCTGCCGTGAATTGCAGTGCTCTAACTGCAACAAGAAAGGACACACCGTCCGATTCTGTAAGTTCCCGGCACAACCTATCAACCAAGTCCCTGGCTCTGGCGCGAGCCCGACCTGCTATGGATGTGGCGAAGCAGGCCACTTTAAGAGGGACTGCCCCAAAGCGAGGAATGCTGGAGGAGCAGGGAGGGTACTAGCTATTGGCCACGGGGAAGCAGTTGCTGACCCGACAGTAGTAACCGGTACGTTCCTCCTCGATAACTCCTATGCATGCATTCTATTCGATAGTGGAGCGGAGCGAAGCTTCGTAAACCATAAATTCGCTTGCATGCTTAATCAACCACCGCACGCACTCAAAGAACTATTTACAGTAGAAATGGCTAATGGAAAAACTGAAAATACGAGTAGCATATACTTAGGTTGTACCCTAACCCTAGACAACCATTCATTTCCAATCGACCTCATGCCAGTCTCAATAAAAAGTTTCGACGTCATCATTGGCATGGACTGGTTAAGCCTTCATCGTGCCGACATCATGTGCTTCAAGAAAGCAGTCCGTCTAAACCTTCCGTCTAACGAAACTCTTATAGTCTATGGCGACAAACCCGGTGCAAGTCTTCGCATCATATCAAGTATTCAAGCACAGAAATACCTGCGTAAGGAATACCACGCATTCCTTGCTCACGTCGTCGACACGAACCTAGAAACGAAAGAACTAAAGAACCTCCCAGTAGTGAGCGACTTCCCCGACGTTTTCCCAGAAGAACTACCCGGATTACCTCCGCAACGACAAGTCGAGTTCAGAATCGACTTAGTCCCAGGAGCTACCCCAGTAGCCAAGTCGCCCTACCGTTTAGCACCAGCCGAGATGCAAGAACTCTCTGGTCAACTTAACGAACTGCTCAGCAAGGGATTTATAAGGCCAAGTTTCTCACCTTGGGGAGCACCGGTCTTGTTTGTTAAGAAGAAGGACGGATCCTTCCGTATGTGTATTGACTACAGAGAACTCAACAAACTGACGGTCAAGAATCGTTATCCTCTACCACGCATAGATGATCTATTCGACCAACTGCAAGGGGCGAACTATTTTTCTAAGATTGATCTGAGATCCGGGTATCACCAGTTACGAGTGCTAGAGGAGGATGTGTCGAAGACCGCCTTCCGAACTCGTTACGGACATTACGAGTTCGTGGTGATGCCATTCGGATTGACCAATGCGCCCGCAGTATTCATGGATTTGATGAATAGAGTATGCCGACCCTACTTGGATCAGTTCGTCATCGTTTTCATTGACGACATCCTAATCTACTCCCGAAGTAAGAAAGAACATGGCGATCATCTGCGACAAGTTCTAGGGACATTACGAAAAGAGAAACTTTATGCGAAGTTCTCGAAATGTGAATTTTGGATCCGAAGAGTCGAATTCTTAGGACACGTGGTAAGCGAAGAGGGAATCCACGTGGACCCATCCAAAATTAAGGCCATTGAGAACTGGTCAGCACCGAAGACTCCTACAGAAATTCGTCAATTTCTAGGTCTCGCTGGCTACTACCGCAGGTTCATTCAGAACTTCTCACGAATAGCGAAGCCTCTTACAACCCTAACCCAGAAAGGTGTGGCCTTTGACTGGGAAGAGAAACAAGAAAGAGCGTTCCAAACGCTCAAACGAGCCTTGTGCACCGCACCAATACTATCCCTTCCCGAAGGAATAGAAGACTTCGTAGTTTATTGCGATGCATCAAACCAAGGACTCGGATGTGTTCTGATGCAGCGAGGAAAGGTCATCGCCTACGCCTCAAGACAATTGAAGACACACGAGGTTAACTACACGACCCACGATCTTGAGCTAGGAGCAGTAGTGTTTGCTCTGAAGATCTGGAGACATTACTTGTATGGAACGAAGAGCACTATCTTTACCGACCACAAGAGTTTACAACACATTTTCGATCAGAAGGAGCTCAACATGAGACAACGACGATGGGTCGAGCTACTCAGTGATTACGAATGCGATATTCGTTATCATCCGGGTAAAGCCAACGTAGTAGCAGACGCCCTAAGTCGGAAGGAATATTCTGGTCGCAAAGTCAAGTCATTATCGATAACCATCCATTCACACCTGACTAAGCATATTCAGGCGGCTCAACTTGAGGCCATGAAATCTGAAAATGTGTCAAGAGAATCCCTTAGAGGAATGGACAAGAATTTAGAAGCCAAGGGTGACGGAGCTTTATTTTTCATGAACCGGATCTGGACACCGAAACATGGTGGCTTCCGAGACTTGGTCATGACCGAGGCGCACAACACTCGGTATTCCGTCCACCCAGGTTCAGATAAGATGTATCTGGATCTTAAGAAGCTATACTGGTGGCCTAATATGAAAGCAGAGATTGCTACCTTCGTAAGTAAATGCCTTACTTGCGCAAAGGTTAAGGTTGAGTACCAGAAGCCCTCTGGTTTATTGCAGCAACCAGAGATCCCTGAATGGAAGTGGGAGCGGATCACTATGGATTTCATAACCAAGTTGCCCAAGACAACGGGTGGACTTGACACCATATGGGTCATCGTTGATAGATTGACCAAGTCTGCACACTTCCTGCCTATCAAAGAAACCGACAAGATGGAGAAGCTTACGAGAACATACATTAGGGAAATCGTACGGCTACATGGTGTACCTATGTCCATTATCTCCGATAGAGATAGTAGGTTCACCTCAAGATTTTGGCAATCACTACAACATTCCCTAGGAACGAGGCTGGACATGAGCACAGCCTACCATCCTCAGACCGACGGACAGAGTGAGAGGACCATCCAAACTCTAGAAGATATGTTGCGAGCCTGCGTGATTGACTTTGGGAAGGCATGGGATACTCATTTACCCCTTGTCGAGTTTTCCTATAATAACAGTTATCACACGAGCATCAAGGCTGCTCCATTTGAAGCTCTCTACGGCCGTAAGTGCAGATCCCCTCTGTGCTGGGCTGAGGTGGGTGATACCCAATTAACCAGGGGGCAAACTTCCGACAGTACTCTCACCGGTCCGGAGATCATTCGGGAAACAACAGAGAAAATCGTTCAGATCCGTGAACGATTGAAAGCCTCTAGAGACCGACAGAAGAGCTACGCTGATAAGCGAAGGAAACCTTTGGAATTTCAGGTGGGAGACCGAGTCCTCCTCAAAGTCTCACCCTGGAAGGGCTTGATACGCTTCGGCAAGCGTGGGAAGCTTAATCCGAGGTACATAGGGCCTTTCGAGATTCTTGCAAGAGTCGGCCCCGTAGCTTACAAACTCGAACTACCAGACGCACTTCGTAACGTACATTCTACATTCCACGTATCTAACTTGAAAAAGTGTCTATCCGACGAGACTCTTGTAATCCCACTCGACGAGATCGAAATCAACGAGAGCCTCAACTTCATGGAAGAACCTATAGAGATCATGGACCGTGAGGTCAAGCAGACAAAGCAAAGTCGTATCCCTATCGTGAAGGTTCGCTGGAATGCCAAGCGAGGACCGGAATTCACTTGGGAACGTGAGGATCAGATGAAACTGAAATACCCTCACCTTTTTGCTTAGTTATTCGTAATTTCTAACTTGCTTAAAATTCTAATTTCGGGACGAAATTCCTTCTAACGGGGGGATGATGTGACAACCCGATATTTCGGGTCAATGTAATGTAAAACCGATCAAATTTAGGTCAAAATGTAACCTTCCTAAAATCTTATTCGGATTAAATAAAGTAATAGGAATCATATCAAGGTTTGCGTACATAAAAAGAACGTCCAAATCTGACTCCGGATGAGGAAGTTATGAAATTTTGAAGAAAATCCTTAATCACGTCATTTTAATAAATAAATAATAAAAATAATTTCGGAATTAGCCAACGGAATTTAAACGAAAGTCGTAGATCATGGTCTCACCTTCGCGAGGATATAAAGAACGTCAAAAACGGAGTTCGTATGAGGGAGATATGAATTTTTGAAGTTTATTTATAATAAATATAAATTTAATTATAAATTCCCGGTAATATCCGAAGGGGAGTCATCGGATTGGACCGAAGTACGCCCCGCGTACCTTCGTACGCCCCGCGTACTGAGATCGAGGGTCTCGGATCGTCCACGTCGCACTATCCGAAGAGTTCTAACCCGTCCGACCCGTCCGAAGCTCCGACCCGTCCGACCCGCTGTCCCGTCCGACCCGCCGTCCCATCCGACCCGCATACCCAGCAACCCGTCCCATCCGAACCGAGGCAGTCGAGGCTTCGGTCATGCATGACGTACGCGTACGCGCTGCGTACGAGCGTACGCCCCGCGTTCGGAGGCGGTTCAGCCTTCCTATAAATAGGATGCGAGGCTTTCCGAAAATGTTGCTCATTTCTCTCCTCTCTCTCACAACTTTGTCTCGTTTTCCGTGCCCGTTATAACCCGAAGCTCTGGTCTTTTTGCTCAAGTCCCGAGGGTCGATTTTACTCCCGAGATTCCCGAGAATCCCGAGAAAAATCCGTTTTCCGAGACGAAACTCTGCCCGGTTTTCCATCTCGCTTTCTTCAATCAATCAAGTGAGTTTCATACCCCTTAATCAACCTGTTAAATATTCTAAATGCTTTTATATGCTTTCAAAAGGGGGGAATACAAGTTAAATACTTATAGTTATTGTTTCAATCACATGTGATTGTACTAATCACATGTGATTAATAACTAGGGAAATCAGTGGTTTTATCACTATTCAAACTATCTATCAAACTGTTTTACTTCTAAATGTTTTCCAAACCCATTTACTTTTCGAATTTACACTACAACTGTGATTTAAGCAAATGTTCCTTATACTTAAACTGTTTTAATCAAATCTACACCTTCAAATGGTTTTATAGATTGACATCAAGTCAATCTTTCTTTAAAAATAATACTTATGTTTCAAATGCCTTATAACTACTTATTTATGCTTTTATATTACAAATTGCATGCCCATATATGTATAGACGTATAAATAATGTTTAAAGGACTTAGGAAGGCTATCCACCTTGTTTCCTTTTCCTCGATTTGGATGTGGTCTGATAGGATTTTGGGTGACCATCCGAAGGTCGTTTCCATATTAATTATATATCAAATATACATATATAGACATGAAAGTACTTCCATAATCATATGTACTAAACGCACTGTTAACAAGTTACCATCGGGGTAACACAGAATAATACTATTACAACTGTTAGATCAATGAGTCAGTTCATTCATGAGTCTATACTAGGAAGAGAATATATACAACTATACTACGAGAACATATACAACTATACTAGAACAAGAAACATTTCATCACACATGCAAGAATACGATAACAAATGTGATCCACTGTATCGGAGCATGCCTTAAATGTCATGGCCCGAGTTGTAGCCAGAATTCTCTTGGAGGGAGAGCGTTGAGTTTGCGTATAGATCTATACTGGATTGACTATCCTACACCTTGCTGCTAGCTACAGCCGGACCTGCAGGTCTGCGGGTGCCAAACGTCATTCCGTTATTACGACCGTTCTTTATGTCGTTGTTATCAGTCGATAGTATGGTGCAATTATCACATTATACCTTAATATAAATCCGGTTTAAGGTAGTAGTAATCAGTACAACAGTAGTTCTTATTATACAAAACTACAGTACTACAATGATTTACCCATTACATATTTTGGTGATAATCTCACTTAAGCATTAATGTACAAACTATATTTTATCAAATGATAGTTATACTTGGGTAATCACACACTTTTACAACAGACGAGTTTACAAAACAGTTAAGCCTTGGTAGAAGGTTACTATTATAGAAAATATAGGATTTTCTGAGAGATTCAAACTTTTGCAAATACTTTTAAACATTTATTTACATTTTTACAAACTTATACCTTGGGACAAGTTCAAACGTTTTTGACAATGAACATTGACACTAAAATACTTATGAACTCACCAGCTTAATGCTGATAAACTCTTTCAAAATAACTTGTATTCTCAGGTCATCAGTAGACAGGTACCGATGCCAGCTTTTGAGATGATGGAGCGTACTCAAGACTCATCATTTTGTTATTTTGATTTACGTTATATTTTTGGTGTCTAAAATTTTACAGAACACACATGTATTAAATTTATATATTTAATGCAATGGATGATGTTGTTTGCCTATTTACATTTACTGTGTTGTGATTACCTTACATGACGTCCTCCGCCCCAGAACGTTTCCGCCGTTCTTGGTTTTGGGGTGTGACAGGTTTTGCGGAAAATAATTTATAAGTTGGTCACTGTAGCAAATAAGAAACTAAATAAAAATAATTTTTATACAAGTCGGTCAGTGTACCAAATAATAAAAATAATTGTTATTATCATTTATATTATTTTTTAGCTAATATAATTTTTATACAAGACCCTTTTAAATAAGAAACTAAGTAAAAATAAAGTATAAAACAACCAATATATTCTTGCTTTTAATCTTAAACAATAATATATTTATACATTTAACCCTAAATGACAATGTATTTTTATTTGTCACCGAAAATAACGTATTTTTTATTTTTATCTTGAATAAGCTTACAGATTGAAAAACCAATTGCCGTTGGAAATTAATCACCAGAAAAATTATATATATATATATATATATATATATATATATATATATATATATATATATATATATATATATATATATATATATAATTAATTAATTAAAAAAACATAAATACAATTTTATAAGAAATTTATACAAACTCTGTTAAAATAAAGAACAAATAAAATTGTTATATAATAATAATAATAATAATAATAATAATAATAATAATAATAATAAATTGTTAAAAGAAAACGAAAAAAAAAGAAGATTAAGTTAGTCTTTTTATCTCAAATGACCAAAACTGCTATATATATAAACCACAAGGATACAACCTACTAATTTTTTAACTTAGGGCCCAAAACTTATTAACTTTTTAACTTAGGGACCAAAACTTCAATCAGACCAAAGCTCAAGAGCTATTTCTATAATTTACTCTAAAATAAAAGTGAAAATAGTTTTGGAAAGTGGATAGGTTATAACCGTCATTACATTTTTAATATTTTTTAATTGAGTTTTCCAACAATGGTTTTGAATGGGTGGTTTTGACTTTTTATTGGGTGCCTTTAAAATCTCTCTGGATAAGATTTCAAAATATAGTTAGTTTAACTTTTAATTATTATTTAATAAGAGATAATTGTACTTTAAGCTTATATATTTGTACAACTCAAAAATATTATTATTATATTGAATCTAGTTTTAGAAATAGTAAGATTTACTTTGTAATGTAGTGTGTGTGTGTATATATATATATATATATATATATATATATATATATATATATATATATATATATATATATATACACACACTACATTATAAAGTAAATCTTACTATTTCTAAAACTAGATTCTACTTCCTTAGCTACAGTACCTAACCCACCACTGTTCATAAGGTTAGTTAATGTACCATGGTTATAGTTTAATCCCTGACCACCTGCTTCTCGAACCTTTCTTTCCTCCTAAAATGTTCTTTCTTCCTCAACTGCCCGGTCCTTCCACCACCGCTCATCTTCTACCCTTTGCTCCCTCACCACCGACCCGCCTAGAAACCTAAGAATCGACTCAGCTTTGTTCTTATTCCGTCACCTCTTGATTCTATTTCTCACCACCACTACCCTACAGGCGATCGTTCACCACCGTCTTCTAAATCAATTATGTATGGCTATTATGGTCTTCGGGGTGTACGCCGAAGGTGGTTCCACCGCCTCTTATCGACCGTTTGTTAAGGCTGTTTTTGATTTGATAACGTGAATGAGGCAATGAAAAAGTTTGTTGAAATCCATTTCCTCTAACGACTCTTGGTGTGAAATTTTATTCCAGGAACATGTTCCAAAGACCCACTTCAAACACAAGGTTCGTTCAAAGTTTTTTGTTAATTTTTCCATTTTTTTGTGTTTGGGTTTTCTTTGTTGGTTCTTTTACAATGTTATGTTTTCTTCTTCTTTTCACATCTTTTTAACCCACCTCTGATTCATCAATTTCAGATGATTTTTGTCAGTTTGGTCGGTGAAGAGGAGCACTATGAAGACGACGGTTGTGTCTTTTCCACCATTTGAAGCCAACGGCGTTTTCTCAAACTACATAATCCCTTCTCGATTTTATTAGGTATATATCATGTTTTATTTGGGTGTTATCGCTTCTAGAAACTACTATCATGTTTTATTTGGGTGTTATCGCCTCCAAAAACTACTTATTTTATTCTATTTTGCCTCTTAGTGGATAGTTCTTTAGTTGAGCACCCCAGGTGTTCGATGAAATGTTTGACTCAATCAATATTATAAATAAAGCATTTTTTTGTTCAATTGTGAAATCCAACCTCGTGCAAACCCGAAAATCTGAGTCAGGTACGATTCAACCCAAATTTTTTCACTCTGTATAAACTTGCTTCTCTGATTTGTCATCCATGCAATAAGAACATGATGGGCATGAGTAGATGTGTGGAAGAACTGAAGCTTCTGTTTTGAGCATAGCTGATAATTTTTGGAAGGGTACAGAAGTAAGAAAGGTTTATGTCACATATTTATATCGCAATTTAAGCATTTTATAAAAGTAAGAAAGGTTCATGTCACATATTTATATCACAATTCAAAATGTTGTTTCTTTTCTTATTGTAGGAATTAGTAGTGTTTATATTTTTTAAAACTAATCATCAGTTATCTGAACAAAAAATATTTTCCTGTTTGTCTTCTTTTTTGCAGAAGAGGTTATTCATTTCAATTAGACAAAGATAATTCAAGCCAAGTAGGTGTGATACTTCTTTTAATTTTGCGGTGTTTATGGATATAGATTTCTGATTTTCTTTTAATGTGTCTGTAGAAGACAATTTGATGAAGTTGTAACTATGTGGAAAACTTTGTTTTGTTCTGTTCGTCACTCACAGCATGGTCTAGGCAGCCTGTGAAGATGTACCAGAAGTTGATCTCAAATATTTCCCTACATCTTCGGTTACTTTCCTTAATAATTATAAATAACGTTGTTATAAGAGTTCTTGGTTGATTAATCATCTCAATGAGAGGTAAACGTTTTTGTAATAAATATAGTAAACATTTTTCATATTTTTTGAGGTTTCCAACCAATTTTTAAACGATTGTAAAAGAAGGGAAAAATGAGTACACGGAATTCAAGGCTGTCAAAAGTCATAACGTCTGAAATTTGGCTAAGTACTACAGTCATATAAAGCTTTGAAACACAATTGCATGACCGATGAGGTAATCTACATTTAGCAATCTAGGCAATGGTTTAGTAGGTTATAGGGAGTAGGGACTCCTTTTAATTTTAATCTTTTAGTTTGGATTTCGGTTTATTGGAAACCATGATTGTTCTATGATATCTATCTTTGATTTGTATTTTTTTTTTAATTCTGTTTCTTTATCTTTGTTATTGTTTGACTTTTGTAGATAGTGAAAGTTAAAAACAAGGGAGATTACATCAAAGAAAAGGAAAAATGAGATTGAAAAGATGATTGAGACAGAAATTGGATGTAAAGAGTCAACAAAGTGATAATAAAACCTCCTAGGTAAAGAAACAACTCCTTTTTTTTAAAGTTTGCTAAATATGCAATTCTTTGTATTTTATTTTGAAGAATGGATGGGTTATTGCAATCAAATTTGCTTTCTACGTTGACACTGTTGTTGATAAGGACGCTGTTGAAGTGGTTGGTAAGCCAATTCATTTGGGACCTTACAACATCTACTCTTTTCATGTAATCAAAACAGTGGATGTTATGTGAATCCTTTGCCTTTTTATTCTCAATTTTTCTGATCACTTCATAAAATTTCATGTTTTTCATGTGTTTTGATGGTTTCATTCGCTGCCATGTGCAATATCTAATGGTAAAACTAAAAAAAGTTAACGGGTTATGCCTTAGGGCCTAAGATGTTTGTCAAATGAACATCATTCAAGATTAGCTATGGAATTTAATTTTTTTGTTTGACTATATTTCATAAGGTATGATAGAATATCACAAAAAACCCACTTGCCCATGCAAAAAATGAAATACACTGACCCATGTGAAGCATGGGTAGCTACACTAGTTAACATTAAAATAGTCAATAAAATACCATTCATACTTTCAAATACTCAAAATACCATTACTATACCATGACAAAAGCTAAGAACTAGTCAATAACGTAACATTCATTAATTGTTTTAAAACAAAAACTAAGAACTACTTGGTGGATTATCGGACAGATTGATTTGTTTCATAAAGGCCGCCAATTATGGTTGCACTTGCAATTCCATTTCATTTAGCATTTGTTGCATTTGAAAATTCATTTCACTTTGCTTTTCATCCATGGCTTGTTGCATATTTGACACTTGTTGTCGCAACTCATTTACCTAAATATAGCAAGACAAACACATGCAGTTAGTAAATGTAATTCAACTTTAAACCATGATAGCAATGTACTTTACTTTTAATTCAATATAAAAACACACTACTCATAAAAACAATGTACATTGTTTTTATTATCCATAATAATAACTTTTAATACGCATAATAATAACATACTATATATTTACCCATTATACCATTGTACTTTACATTTCTAATCCATAATATCAATGTAATTAAATTAATATCAGTAACAAGAATTTACTTTACCTAATATCAATAATAGAAACACACAATAATTTTCACCCATTATAGCATTATGTTTTACCTAATTTCATAATAGCATCACAATGAATATACAGGAAACGTCCGAGGGCTGTTGTGACTCAATTGAATACCATCACAATGAATATACAGGAAACATAACATCATTCATCACCGTGCATTGAAATATTACAACTGGTATTGTTTACATTTAGTACATTGTTTCAAAACATTACATTCCCAAAAAGTAGATTGTTCGATACTAGTTAAACAAACAACAAGACATCACTGAGTACGTTTTTCCTTCGATTTACCTGTTACCTAAGAATACAAGTATTTTGGAAAACGTCAACATATGAAATGTTGGTGAGTTCATAAGTAATGTTTGAAAAATAATGATTTGTATTATTTTGAAAAACCACCAGAAAATCCGATATTTTCTGAAAAGATTATTGTAAGTAAGAAAAAGTGTGAAGATCCGTAAGTATGCTTGTTTATTTCTATAAGTGTGAAAAATTGTTAGACTTGGTATGCATCACGTAGGTGTAAGTGTTGAAATCCCTAGGAAAACCCGATGTTTTCCTAATACTTTAAATTACGCGTTTTATATAATGTTATGCCGTTGCGACGTGTGTATTCGATAATTGCAGGTGACATTGGATTAATTATGGGTGGTGAGTTGTTATAATCACGTATTAATGAAAATGACTAGCTTACAACTATACAAACGATCCCTTAGGTGTCGTCCGTACTACTCACCTAATCCAACCACCCTGACTTCCCATAGCCCCACAACCTAGGAAGAAAAGAGGGTGCGAAGCCCCCGTTAATTCCATGAGTCGTTCAAGGCTATCGTGAATGCGAAAGGCCCTTGGCCCGACTCGCATTTGACTTCTTGACTTTACTAGCAGTACCAAAGGACCCTTGGGGCCCAACAGCACAAAAGCTATTGAAAGTCCTTTTACACGGTATTAGGTCGTATAAGACCCAACAACATGTAAGCGCGTTTCCTTCGGGCCTAAAGATCATGTCCTTGGGCTAGCTAGGCCCAACAAGCACGATTTGAAACTTTCGGGCCCAAAGATGGTGTATCGACGTCTGGTGAATTCCCACGTGTGTATTCACTTCCTGTAAATTTCCGCATGTGTATTGAAGTATCATCGGGTATTGATTTTTTATTCGCTATTGATTCGAGGCCGAATCAATTCGTTTGGTAACGATTTTGGTGTTGAAGGTGTATTACGTTTTGCCGGTAGTCGTGGAACTCGTATTTTATCTTAAAGGATTTATTGTTTTAAACATTAGAATTTTTCTTCTTGAAGCCCCTTCTTGAAAAACAGTTTTAGTCCCTCAAAATGAAGTTTTCTCTGTTGAAACCTCTATTTTCGCAATTTTTACAATTTTGACCCAGAATGGAAAATTTTTGCATCTTTGGTCCCTTTTAAATTTGAAAAGCATTTTTAACCCTTGAAATGGACTTGGTACGCTAGTAGTCCCCTGTTTTATAGAAAAGTGCAGTTTCAGCCCCTCCAAATTAAAAATCTCGCAATTTGGGCTTTATTGGGCCAAAAAGTTCATTTTTGGCCCATTATGTTTAAAAATTCACGTTTCAACCCTTCAAAAGAGTAAATTTTCAGAAAATACATTTTTGAAACTGTTTTGACTCATCTCAAACTTCAGAATTTGTATTTTGTCGTTTTGGGCCCTTTAGTTTTATATTTTTAGCATTTTGAGCCCAAAAATGGGTTTTAAGCCCAAAGATGTTCATATTCACCAACTTGGTTATTTTTCTAGAATTGATTTGTGTGAAATAATATAAGTTATACTTATTTCATTCAACATATTGTAGATCTCGGTTTCTAAGCTCTTTTTGACTAGTACCAACACCACAATCACATAAGAACATATATATATATATATATATATATATATATATATATATATATATATATATATATATATGCATAGAAATCACACAAAGCATACATATACTCATAGATCTACACATTTGCTTGTATTCTCCCCCCACAAAACTCATAAAAACTGAAAAATAGGGGGTATGAAGCTCACCTTGAGTTGGGTTTCGGTTTTGGAGAAGATTGGAAGAAGTTTGATGTTGTTTTCGGCTCTAACAAGTCTTCCCTTGTTGATTTCGAACTTAGGGAGTTTCTAAGAGAGTGATCATGATTTTTGCATGGATTAGAAAGAGATTTTTGATAAAAAAAAAAAAGAAAGAATCTAGATCATAGATCCAAGCATAATCTTACCTTAGATGAAGAATTTGTGGAAATATCTTCTTGAAAAACATTCTAAAATTCGAGATCTTGATGAAGAGTGGAGGGAGTTTCCTTGAGAGAATTGTGTGTGTGTGTGTGTGTGTTTGGAATCAGCCGAGAGCAAGAGAGAGGGAAAGAGAGAGATCTTGAAGTGATGTGTGCATGGAAACATGGGATAAGATGCATGGAAGACCATAATGTAAAAATGAGGTGGCCATGAGAAGTCAACTCTCCCTTTTTACTTGGGCTTGGGCCGAGACTTAGAGAGGAAGAGAAAAGAATTTGGGCCTTGTATGCTTATGCCTTTTTCATGATTATGTTAAGTGATGTTTGGTCCAAATAACCTTAAATATGATTCTTATGACCTATTAGGGCTACATTAGGTTAATTATGGCCCAAAATAGTTCATATACTTAATTTATTTCATTCTAGGCCCAATATGGCCCAAAATGTTGAAATAAATGGAGGTGGGTCCAATTAGAGCCCATTCAAGAGTTCTAAACCCAAGATAGCCAAATTTGGAAGCTTATTGGTCCATTGGGCCCAATAAGGAAGTCCTAGTCCAAAATGGACCTAAACAAGAACTTCTAGGGTTTCCAATTGCTTGTTGACTATTTCTAATGCTTGTATGGTGTATTTGATAGAAATTTGTTGTCATAGAGTGAGCATCATACATGCTCTTATGTTTTTGGATTCATAATTTGACTTAAGTGTTGTAGTTACAAGGCATAAAAATTCCTGATTGAGACATCATCCCTCCGTTAGAGGGAATTTCGTCCCGAAATTCTTTTGAAAGCTAGATTTGAGAATGCTAGAATAGGTGAGGGTACTTTTGGTTCATTTGATATTCGTGTTCCCACGTGAATTCTGGCCCACGCTTCGCGTTCCACCGTACTTTCACGATCGGGATGCGACTTTGCTTAGTACGCTTCACCTCCCTGTCCATAATTTCGACCGGTTCTTCAACGAACAGGAGATTCTCGTTGATTTCAATCTCGTCAAGGGGAATGACGAGTGTTTAGTCCGATAGAAACTTGTTTAGATTAGAGACATGGAACACGGGGTGTACACTGTTTAGCTCCGCGGGTAGTTGCAGTTTGTACGCCACTGGACCTATTCGGGCGACGATCTTGAAAGGTCCAATGTATCATGGGTTCAGTTTTCCCCGTTTTCCGAAATGAATGACTCCTTTCCAAGGTGAGACCTTTAACAGTACTCGATCCCCGACCTGAAACTCTAAGTGCTTTCGCCGTTTATCGGCGTAGCTCTTTTGTCGGTCACGCGATGCCTGTAATCGAGCTCTGATTTGAACTATCTTTTCTGTGGTTTCACGAATGATCTCCGGTCCCGTTAGCACCTTGTCCGATGTGAGTGCTTTTGCTAGCTGGGTGTTGCCCACCTCAGCCCAACATAACGGTGATCTACACTTACGCCCGTATAGTGCTTCGAAATGAGCGACCTTGATGCTCGAATGGTAACTATTGTTATACGAGAACTCGACTAAAGGTAAGTGGGTATCCCAAGACTTCCTAAAGTCTATCACACATGCGCGAAGCATGTCTTCGAGCGTTTGAATGGTTCCTTCGCTTTGACCGTCTGTTTGTGGGTGGTAAGCGGTGCTCATGTCGAGATGGGTTCCGAGTGCTTTCTGAAGTGATTGCCAAAAACGTGAAGTGAATCTACTATCTCTATCTGAGATAATAGACACTGGTACTCCTTCGAGTCTCACGATTTCTCGAATGTACAAACGCGTCAGTCTCTCCATCTTGTAGGATTCTTTTATTGGCAGGAAATGGGCAGATTTCGTCAGTCGGTCGACTATTACCCATATGGTGTCTAGTCCATCCGGCATCTTGGGTAGCTTGGTCACAAAATCCATAGAAATCCCTTCCCATTTCCACTCAGGGATCACCGGTTGCTGTAATAATCCTGACGGCTTTTGGTACTCCACCTTTACCTTGGCACAAGTAAGGCACTTACCAACATAGGTGGCAATTTTTGTCTTCATGTTAGGCCACCAATAGTGTTGTTTAATATCCAAATACATCTTGTCCGAGCCTGGATGGATGGAGTATCGCGTCTTGTGGGCTTCCTTCATGACTACCTCCCTAAATCCTCCGAGTTTAGGGACCCAAATACGGTTCATGAAATAGTATACTTCGTCCTCTATTACCTCTAGATTCTTCTCCATTCCGCGTAATGCTTCGCTTGCTCTGTTTTCCGTCTTCATGGCCTCTGACCGGGCTACCCCAATCTGAGTGGTTAGGTGGGATTGGATGGTTATTGAGAGAGTTTTTGCACGAAGATTAGAGTACTCCTTCCGGCTCAATGCATCTGCTACCACGTTGGCCTTGCCCGGGTGGTACTTGATTACACACTCGTAATCGTTTAATAATTCAACCCATCTTCTTTGCCTCATATTCAGCTCTTTCTGATTCAAGATATGCTAGAGACTTTTGTGGTCTATGAAGATGGTGCACTTCGTACCATAAAGGTAATGCCTCCAAATCTTCAGAGCAAAAACCACTGCTCCCAATTCCAGATCATGGGTTGTATAATTCACTTCGTGTGTCTTTAGTTGGCGGGATGCGTAAGCTATCACCCTTCCATGCTGCATGAGAACGCAACCTAAGCCCTGATTCGATGCGTCACAGTAGACCACGAAATCTTCTGTTCCCACCGGTAGAGATAGTACTGGGGCACTACAGAGGGCTTGCTTCAGGGTTCGGAATGCAACCTCTTGTTTGTCCGTCCATTTGAATGGTACGCCCTTTTGTGTAAGTGAGGTAAGTGGCTTGGCGATCTTAGAGAAGTTTTGAATGAACCTCCTATAGTAGCCTGCTAGGTCTAAGAATTGACGAATTTATGTGGGTGTTGTCGGAACGGCCCATCCTTCGATGGCTTTGACCTTGGAAGGATCCACATGAATTCCTTCTTGACTAACAACATGACCTAGGAAGTTCACACTACGGAGCCATAACTCACACTTGGAGAGTTTTACGTACAACCTTTCTGATCGCAGAGTTTCTAGAATTTGTCGGAGATGTTGGCCATGCTCTTCCTCACTTCGGGAATAGACGAGAATGTCATCAATGAAGACAATGACAAAGTTGTCGAGGAATGGTCGACAGATTCGGTTCATCAGATCCATAAATGTGGCAGGGGCATTTGTTAGACCGAAGGGCATTACGACAAATTCATAATGTCCGTAACAAGTTCGGAAAGCGGTTTTAGGAATATCCTCTTCCCGGACTTTGAGTTGATGGTATCCGGACCGTAGATCTATCTTAGAAAAGTAACTAGCTCCTTGGAGCTGGTCAGATAGATCGTCGATTCGTGGGAGTGGATAGCGATTTTTGACAGTGAGTTTATTTAACTCTCTGCAATCGATGCACATCCTAAAAGATTCGTCCTTCTTTTCGACAAATAGGACCGGAGCTCCCCATGGCGAGTAACTAGGTTGGATGAATCCCTTGTCCAGGAGTTCGCTGAGTTGACTGGACAATTCCTGCATTTCAGCAGGAGCTAGTCGGTAGGGCAATTTAGCGAGAGGGGTTGCTCCTAGAACGAGGTCAATTCGGAACTCAACTTGTCTCTCTGGGGGTACTCCAGGAAGATCTTCAGGAAATACGTCTGGAAATTCACGTGCTACTGGAATATCTTGAATGTTAGTCTCATCCTTGGTGTTATCCACTATGTGAGCCAGAAATGTCAAATCTTTCTTTCGTAGATGCATTTGTGCCTGGCTACACGAGATGAGGCCAAGGTTCGTGCTAGGTTTGTCTCCGTAAATAACTAGGGTTTCGTGATTAGGAAGGCGAAGACGAACGGCCTTCTCGCGACACATAATTTCCGCATGGTAGAGGCTTAACCAGTCCATGCCAATAATCACATCGAAACTCCTAATGGACACAGGCATTAAGTCTATTCGAAAGACGTGTTGGTTCAGGGTTAGGGTACATCCGATGTAGATTTCCCCCGTGGATTCGGTTTTCCCATTGGCCATTTTCACCGTAAAGGTTTCATTGAGCTTCTGGGTCGTTGTTCTAGATAGTGTTTAAACTTATTGTTCACAAAGCTTCGCTCCGCTCCGGTATCAAATAGGATGCATGCATAAGTGTGGTTTAGGGGAAACGTATCGGTAACAACTGCGGGATCCTGAATTGCCTCCCCCTGACCCATGGCCAGCACCCTTCTCGTTCCTCCATTTCCGGGATTGTTGTTGTTAGGGCAATCGCGATGAAAATGCCCAGTCCTTCCGCACCCATAGCAGGTGTGGCTAGGTCCGGCGTTGTTGCCACCAGCATTGATGTTGTTGTTGTTGCGGTTGTTGTTGTTGTCGCTTCCTTGTTGTTGATTCTGAGGAGGGTAAGTCCTGTAGTACCTTGCCGTGTGCCCCTTCCGATTGCAACTGGTGCATTGCAACTCCTTGCATTCTACATTATGATGGAAACCGCACTTGTTGCACTTGGGAAGATTACCGGAATAAGGTCTAGGAGCATTTGGAGCAGCTGAGGCTGGAGCATGTGGTGTAGCTGGAACTTGCGCGGTGGCAGCATTAACCGCCACTGTTTGCTGCTTCTTGGAAGTCTCGGAGCCTTGACGCCCCTTCGTTTTGTTTTTATTCCCTTTCTTGCCATCATTTTCCTTCTTGGCCTCAGTCTCCGTTGGCTTCTCACCCTTCTTGTTGTTGTGGTCATACAGCTTCTTCGCCAATCTCTTAGCACTGTCGAAAGTTTCGGGATTTGCAGCTATCACGTTTCCTTGGATCGGAGAGGTTAGTCCCCAGATGAATCGCTCGATCTTCTTTCCTTCCGAGGTGATCATGCCCGGGCATAACAAAGATAGTTCACTAAACCTTGATATGTAGACATCGATATCTGAATTCCGCATAGTGAGGTTCCACAGCTCTTGCTCCATTTTCTGAACTCACCTCGTGGGCAGTATTCAGCCATCAGCATTTCTTTCATTTCTGCCCACGGCATGGACTTGGCTACAGGGAGTGTCATGGCTTCCACGTGTCCGTTCCACCAAGTGAGCGTTTGATCAACAAAAGTGCATGCTGCAAACTTCACCTTCATTTCCTCAGGACAGTCGCATATTTCGAATACCGATTCCACCTTCTCGATCCATCGTTTCAGAGTGATCACCCCTCCAGTGCCGTTAAAGGTTCGTGGTTTGGCGTTTGTGAAGTCCTTGTAGGTACATGTTTTGGTGGGTCCTTGATCCATTCCGTTGTTCGAACTCTCAGCCCCTTGCCCGTTGACTCCTCCATTGTTCCCTTGATGAATTTGTGCCATCACTGCGGTGACCGCAGCAGATACCGCTGCCTGGAATGCGGCTGAGTCAACTTCGGGTGGGGTTGGTCCATGGTTTCTGCGAGTAGGTCGGTGAGGCATCTTTCTGTCATGAAACGGAAAGATGTTGAGTGTATGTGGTTTCCATGAGGTTGTGATCCTACTGACTAGGTGTATGGTACGAACTTAAGTACTTCTACCATTTAGCATACAATCATAGATTCGCAACACATAGGAATTTGAAATGTCATAACAAAACACGTAAAATTTTACTAATATTATCCGCATTTGATACATGAAAATTTTGCTCGTGAGAGCATACATGAGTGACACTAGTTCGACAGCATAACGGCTCTATGAGTAGTGTAGTCACTTAAACATAGAGTCGAGGTACATAGCATAGTTTCTAATGACCTAGTAAGATAAGTCTATCCCTAACACTCCGTGGTGCGTCCTATATAATGGCGGGGTCATATGCCGAAGTGTTGAGCCAGCAACTGAGCCATCTCCGTCATGTCTCCAATAACCTCATCCTTCTCATGCTTAGCTCGCACTGCACGTGCTTCCATGGCGTACAACTGTTGCCGCAGGGCGGCGATCTCAGCTTCGGGAGAGTGGTTCTCCCTTGGGGGGTTCATTGGTGGGGCGGGGTGGTCTGGTTGCGCCTCGTCCACAAACGACGTGGCGTGATCTTTGTCCGGGTCTTGTCCTTCCTCGATGTCATCATCGGTCTCATCGAACTCGTAGTCGGTGTCTACGTATTCTTCAGGTCTGACGTCGTGTGCTTCCTATTGATTCCCATCTGGTTCACCTTCAAGCATCCCGTGAGCCACTAGGACTTGATGAAACTGAATAGCTGGCTGCTCTCCCTCCATCAAGACTGGGGGAAGGTATAAACTATCGTTACTCCTATGACTCTACAACTATGATATAGACTAAACAGACGTTCTCTCTTTGGTGATAAAGGGGTTTGTTTTTAGGTTTTCTAGCTATCGCGATCTCATCAGAACATGTGTTAGTTATACCTTGGAGGGAATGTAGTTGATCAGGCTACATCTACTCCTTGATACCACTAAGAACAATCCTGAATTAACTGGAATACTAGCGTTATTTTGTTTGTTTACATTTAGTACATTGTTTCAAAACATTACATTCCCAAAAAGTAGATTGTTCGATACTAGTTAAACAAACAACAAGACATCACTGAGTACATTTTTCCTTCGATTTACCTGTTACCTGAGAATACAAGTATTTTGGAAAACGTCAACATATGAAATGTTGGTGAGTTCATAAGTAATGTTTGAAAAATAATGATTTGTATTATTTTGAAAAACCACCAGAAAATCTTATATTTTCTGAAAAGATTATTGTAAGTAAGAAAAAGTGTGAAGATCCGTAAGTATGCTTGTTTATTTCTATAAGTGTGAAAAATTGTTAGACTTGGTATGCATCACGTAGGTGTAAGTGTTGAAATCCCTAGGAAAACCCGATGTTTTCCTAATACTTTAAATTACGCGTTTTATATAATGTTATGTCGTTGCGACGTGTGTATTCGATAATTGCAGGTGACATTGGATTAATTATGGGTGGTGAGTAGTTATAATCACGTATTAATGAAAATGACTAGCTTACAAGTATACAAACGATCCCTTAGGTGTCGTCCGTACTACTCACCTAATCCAACCACCCTGACTTCCCATAGCCCCACAACCTAGGAAGAAAAGAGGGTGCGAAGCCCCCGTTAATTCCATGAGTCGTTCAAGGCTATCGTGAATGCGAAAGGCCCTTGGCCCGACTCGCATTTGACTTCTTGACTTTACTAGCAGTACCAAAGGACCCTTGGGGCCCAACAGCACAAAAGCTATTGAAAGTCCTTTTACACGGTATTAGGTCGTATAAGACCCAACAACATGTAAGCGCGTTTCCTTCGGGCCTAAAGATCATGTCCTTGGGCTAGCTAGGCCCAACAAGCACAATTTGAAACTTTCGGGCCCAAAGATGGTGTATCGACGTCTAGTGAATTCCCACGTGTGTATTCACTTCCCGTAAATTTCCGCGGGTGTATTGAAGTATCATCGTGTATTGATTTTTGATTCGCTATTGATTCGAGATCGAATCAATTCGTTTGGTAACGATTTTGGTGTTGAAGGTGTATTACGTTTCGCCGATAGTCGTGGTACTCGTATTTTATCTTAAAGGATTTATTGTTTTAAACATTATAATTTTTCTTCTTGAAGCCCCTTCTTGGATAAATTTACACTTTTAACCCTTTATATAAAAGAATTTCCATTTTAGTCCTTAAACCATTTTTCTTGACACTTTAGTATCAAACCTTGTTGAAAAGGTATTTTTCAGCTCAAATTTACTTGAAAAACAGTTTTAGTCCCTCAAAATGAAGTTTTCTCGGTTGAAACCTCTATTTTTGCAATTTTTACAATTTTGATCCAAAATGGAAATTTTTTGCATCTTTGGTCCCTTTTAAATTTGAAACCATTTTTAACCCTTGAAATGGACTTGGTACACTAGTAGTCCCTTTTTTTACAGAAAAGTGCAGTTTCAGCCCCTCTAAATTAAAAATCTCGCAATTTGGGCTTTATTGGGCCGAAAAGTTCATTTTTGGCCCATTAAGTTTAAAAATTCACATTTCAACCCTTCAAAAGAGTAAATTTTCAGAAAATACATTTTTGAAACTGTTTTGACTCATCTCAACCTTCAGAATTTGTATTTTGTCGTTTTGGGCCCTTTAGTTTTATATTTTTAGCATTTTGAGCCCAAAGATGTTCATATTCACCAACTTGGTTATTTTTCTAGAGTTGATTTGTGTGAAATAATATATGTTATACTTATTTCATTCAACATATTGTAGATCTTGGTTTCTAAGCTCTTTTTGACTAGTACCAACACCACAATCACATAAGAACATATATATATATATAAGCATAGAAATCACACAAACCATACATATACTCATAGATCTACACATTTGCTTGTACTCTCCCCCCCCCCACAAAACTCATAAAAACCGAAAAATAGGGGGTATGAAGCTCACCTTGAGTTGGGTTTCGGTTCTGGAGAAGATTGGAAGAAGTTTGATGTTGTTTTCGGCTCTAACAAGACTTCCCTTGTTGATTTTGAACTTAAGGAGTTTCTAAGAGAGTGATCATGATTTTTTCATGGATTAGAAAGAGATTTTTGATAAAACAAAGAATCTAGATCATAGATCCAAGCATAATCTTACCTTAGATGAAGAATTTGTGGAAATATCTTCTTGAAAAAGCTTCTAAAATTCGAGATCTTGATGAAGAGTGGAGGGAGTTTCCTTGAGAGATTTGTGGGAGAATTGTGTCGGTGTGTGTGTTTGGAATCGGCCGAGAGCAAGAGAGAGGGAAAGAGAGATATATTGAAGTGATGTGTGCATGGAAACATGGGATAAGATGCATGGAAGACCATAATGTAAAAATGAGGTGGCCATGAGAAGTCAACTCTTCCTTTTTACTTGGGCTTGGGCCAAGAATTAGAGAGGAAGAGAAAAGAATTTGGGCCTTGTATGCTTATGCCTTTTTCATGGTTATTTTAAGTGATGTTTGGTCCAAATAACCTTAAATATGATTCTTATGACCTATTAGGGTTACATTAGGTTAATTATGGCCCAAAATGGTTCATATACTTAATTTACTTCATTCTAGGCCCAATATGGCCCAAAATGTTGAAATAAATGGAGGTGGGTCCAATTAGAGCCCATTCAAGAGTTCTAAACCCAATATAGCAAAATTTGGAAGCTTATTGGTCCATTGGGCCCAATAAGGAAGTCCTAGTCCAAAATGGACCTAAACAAGAACTTCTAGGGTTTCCAATTGCTTGTTGACTATTTGTAATGCTTGTATGGTGTATTTGATTGAAATTTGTTGTTATAGAGTAAGCATCATACATGCTCTTACGTTTTCGGATTCATAATTTGACTTAAGTGTTGTAGTTACAAGGCATAAAAATTCCTGATTGTGACAAAACTGATCCATAGCTTCTATCGAATAGTTTACAAACAAAATTTTTTGTCTGCATATAATAAATAGAAAACTAACACGTGAGAAATATCTAGATAAATAATTTTGTTACATTTATTTATTTATATATACATTGAAGTATTACCTCATATAGTTGCACAACAGTAATGTCATTTTGGCCTTGTTGGTACCATATGACAAAAGCAAGGTAATACGGGTAGTCATTACTCTCATCTATCTTGCTGGTGATGTTATTCTTCGGGTAATTTCATGAAACCATGTGGAGGAAATGGGGAGATTTTTTATATATTTTTTGACACAAGATAAACAAAATAAATAAATAAGTTTATCACTTGATTATCATCTTACTTTCTATATTCAATATCTACAATTCCTTGTGATAGTAAAGATGTTTGTGCATTTGTAGATTGAGCCATCTTCTGTAAGGCTTTCTTGCTCATAATGAAGTCTGTTCAATCACTTGAACCTTGGTCAGTTATAACAATATTCACTCCTTCATCTGAGCAATCCTTACTATTGATACACCTCACCTGATGATTTATAAACCAAAAACTAATTAAGTAACTTGCTATATAAAAATATATATATAACCTTGTTTAAATATATATTGTGTTGTGCTTAATTCGTAGGTATTTACCTACATAATGCCTACGATATTTTTTAATTTTTCTATTTTCAATGGTCAAATTTTGTATTTTTCGTTTCATTTTTTTCACAACTTAATTATACTTTGATTGCTTTGTTTTAACCAAGTTATACATAACATAAACTTACATATAAACGTATGTATCATTAGAACTCATTACTATATATATAATAAACAAAAAGCTATCTATGTTTGTTCTTAAACCACAATTAACATCATCTTACTTTCTATATTCAATATCTACAATTCCTTGTGATAGTAAAGATGTTTGTGCATTTGTAGATTGAGCCATCTTCCGTAAGGCTTTCTTGCTCATAATGAAGTCTGTTCAATCACTTGAACCTTGGTCAGTTATAACAATATTCACTCCTTCATCTGAGCAATCCTTACTATTGATACACCTCACCTGATGATTTATAAACGAAAAACTAATTAAGTAACTTGCTATATAAAAAATATATATAACCTTGTTTAAATATATATTGTGTTGTGCTTAATTCGTAGGTATTTACCTACATAATGCCTACGATATTTTTTAATTTTTCTATTTTCAAAGGTCAAATTTCGTATTTTTCGTTTCATTTTTTTCACAACTTAATTATACTTTGATTGCTTTGTTTTAACCAAGTTATACATAACATAAACTTACATATAAACGTATGTATCATTAGAACTCATTACTATATATATAATAAACAAAAAACTATCTATGTTTGTTCTTAAACCACAATTAACATCATTAAACAAATACATGATATACTAAACATACTACATACATATGGTGTGTATGTAAATGTGTGTACTTATTTCTATTTGTGATTAGAAAATAACTTTGATTTATATAAAAAAAAAGTTCAAAATGAGTAATGGGTTCTAATATTACATACGATTGTATGTAAGTTTAAGTTATGCATAACTCGGTTAAAATAAAGCATTCAAAGTATAATTAATTTGTGAAAAAAATAAAATGAAAAAAACGACATTAGACCCTTCAAAAATAGAAAAAAAAAGACCGTAAGTAATATGTAGGTAAATACTTATGGATTACCTACAGAGAAAGGTAATCTCTAGGTAATCCGTAGGTATTTACCTACAGATTACCTATGATGTTTTTCAATTTTTCTATTTTCAAAGATCGAATTTCGTTTTTTTCGTTTCATTTTTTTCACAACTTAATTATACTTTGATTGCTTTGTTTTAACCAAGTTATACATGAGATAAACTTACACACAAACGTATGTATCATTAGAACCCATTACTATATATATAATAAACAAAAAACTATCTATGTTTGTTCTTAAACCACAATTAACATCAATAAACAAATACATGATATACTAAACATGATACATACATATGGTGTGTATGTAAATGTGTGTACTTATTTGTATTTGTGTTCAGAAAATAACTTTGATTTATATAAAAAAAAAGTTCTAAATGAGTGCTGGGTTCTAATGGTGCATATGTTTCTATGTAAGTTTATGTTATGTATTGTTGGATTAGGTGTCTAAGCCCATAACTATAATTGGTATGTACTTGAATTGATAGCAGCACAGTCCTTTTGGGTTGCCCTCAAACCTAGCAACCAGACAAGGAAATTATGAAAGGAGAGATATTAATTTATTATAAGATTAATAAATTAATATAAATGAATTTATTAATATGTTAAAAGATTAATATATTAATGAGAAATCATTTTGTTTAATTAATTGTTAGCCAGAAATTAATTAGAATTAATTTTGGGGTTTAAATAATTGATTATAAGGTGCAGGGACTAGTTTGCAATTATCTAATAGTTGAGTGGAAGGCTCTAGAACCCCCTTGGATAAGGGTGGACGAAATCTTTAGGGGAAACCATAATAATTTCTTCCATAGGGGCTTGGATAAGGCCCTTGGGTTTGCTTAGGCTCTAAGCAAAGGATAACTAGGGTTTTCCCTAAACCCTAGATCCCTCAACTATATAAGGAGCCCCCTGGTTCATGTTTTGGTCACTATTTTCTTTTGAAGAAACCCTAAGGTCCTAAATTTTGCATACTCCCTCTCCCCTCTCTCCTCTACTTTCCTTCTTGCTAGTTTGGGTGTGATTCCATTAGAGGCATTACACTTGTGGTGCTAAGCTTCCAAGAAGATCAAGATCAAGATCAAGGGAATTATCAATTGTTTACTATAACAATTGAAAGGTATGTAATTACTAAACCCTAGGTTGTAAATTTCGATTATAGCCTCTCTCCTCTAGGGTTCTTGTTTTGCATTCAAAGTTGTATGTTCAATAGATAAAACATAGATCCAAAGTAGGTTGCATGTGAACTTAGGAATTGTTTTCTAGTTTATTTGTTTTACCTAAAACCCATCAGTGGTATCAGAGCCATTGTTTGTTTTAAATTGAATTGTTATAATTGTTGAATTGCAAATTAGGGTTTATAGCTATTAAACCCTAAAGGCCATTTTTTTTTTTGATTTTTTAGGGTTGTGGATCAAAGGGTTTTTGAAAACCCTAGCCTCCAAAGAACCCTAATCGGAATTAGGGTTAGGGTTTTGAAAACCCTAGCCTCCTCCCTTGAAAATTTCGAAATATGCTATATAGATTAGGGTTTCTTTGTTTTGGATAATAGTTGCCTTATTGGATAATTGAGAAAAATAAGGAAATTATCCTATCCCCATATTTTCGAAATCTAGAAGGGATATGGATTAGGATTAAATTAATTTTTTAATTTAATGAGATAATCCTTACAAGATTTAATAAATTAATTAAAAGTTAATTAATAGATAAATATTAAATCTAATTAATTGGTTTATTTAAATTTAAAATTTAATAGTTTAAATTTCGAAAAAAAAATTTATATAAACCCTTGAAGTTTTAAAATGTTATTAAAACACACCTTATATATATATTATAATTAAAAGTTAAATATTATATGTGTATAAGAATATGGTCAGTCAAATCGCTAGTATGCCTTATTCACGAAGCTAGTCTATAAGGGGGGTATAAGGAAACTGCCTATAAAATGGTAGTTGAATGGGTGTCCAATCTCATCCACCGCTTCCTTGATTAGTGGAGGGTCGTTAGCAGAACGGATTTGATAGGACAACTACTTCCCATTAAAAGTATAATGCTATTAAAGAAAGTACTAGAACACTATTTTTCAAAATCCCAACTCTAGTTACTTTAGGAAAAATGTGAAAAGTATGCTAATCCATGAAATTGCACATTATGCTTTATTGGTCGTTAGTGGAGCGTGTGTGGTTAACTGGCACACTAAAAGGCACTAATAAAGAGTAGTAATGGGTATCTTATAATTATCATTTTGATGGAGCGTGTGTGGTTTACCAGCACATCAATACTTAATGATAAAGACAATAAGGTTACCAAGCACATTTGCATGGTTATTCACATCTAGTTTGTGATCCTCGGTATCCCAGTCACAAATAGTAGAGCATAATCCGAGATTAAAACATGCCATTAAATAGTTTTAATGTATCTCAAAAGAATTAGGAATTTCACTTCGTTTTTTTTTGTCTAATGGTGGAATTGGTGAATCGTCATTCACCTACCTTTATGAGATTTGAACTTGGATCTCGGCATCCCATTTCTAAGTTGTAAATCGTCATAGTTGGGTCCTAACCTTGATATGATATCTTTGGGTTATAATATTGAGGTGTCTTGGAATCTAACTAAAACTATCTTTCTTTTCAGATGTCTACTCCTGGAAACACTTCTGCTTCATCATCCTCCAGCCATAACTTCTCTATACTAAACATCTGCTCCAAAGTCGTTATGGATGGCTCCAACTATAACGATTGGATGCGTAACATCAAGATGGCGCTTAGATTCGAGGACAAAGAGTATGTCCTTGAAAAGGAGCTCAAAGAACTTGATGAGTCAAAAGCCACTCCCGAAGAGTATGTTGTCTACAAGAAACACTATGATGATGCTACCAAAGTGGCATGCATCATGGTTGCAACCATGTCCCCAGAATTGCAGAGGTACTATGAGGACTACTGGCCTTTTGAGATGAACAAGGACCTTATGGAAAAGTACCATAAGCGAGCTCGTCAAGAAAAGTTTGAGGTAGTCAAGTCACTCATGGCTTGCAAGATGAAAGAGGGGGAATCGGTTGTATCTCATGTGCAAAGAATGCAACGCTACATAAAGCGTTTGGTCAAGCTCAACATTCACTTCGATGAGGAATTAGCCATTGACATGGTCTTGAACTCATTGCCTGATTGTTATGGTCAGTTTATCTTAACTTACCATTTGAACAACACTGAGCAGACTTTGGCCCAATTGCACAACTTGCTGCAGACAGCTGAGGCAGGGATGAAGGGTAAAAGTATACCCTCCACACCTGCAAGTGCCCCTGTCTTGGCCATTGGACAGGGAAAGGGGAAGAAGAGGAAAGGTCCTCCCAAGCAAAACTGGAAGAGCAAGGCTCAAGCTGTGTCATCTAGTAATGGCCCGAAGGCTAAGCCTAATGGTTCCACTCCCAATGTTTCTGATCCAAAAGAGGCCATTTGCTTTTACTGCAATCAAAAGGGTCATTGGAAGAGATCTTACCCATAATATTTGCAAGATATCAAGGATGGCAAAGTGAAGCCATCCTCGGCAGGTATTTACATTATTTCTGCTAATAACTCATTCTCTTCTCGTTTATGGGTCCTTGATACAGGATGTGGATTTCATCTCTGTTCTGATTTGCAGGGGCTAAGGGAAAGTGAGGAGATAGAGCATGGGAGAATAAACTTGATCATGGGGAACAGAAAGTCTTCACCAGTTACCAAGATCGGAGTTTATCAACTTTTGCTCAGTAATGATGTTAGATTAGATTTAATAAATTGTTGGTATTCGTCTGAGATGACGAGAAACATTATTTCATTTCATGCATTGTTCAGACAAGGTTTTAAATATTCTTTTAATGATTTGAGTGGTTCAATTTCGGTTTATAAGAATGGTGTTTTCATGTTTGAAGCTTTACCTTGTGATGGTGTGTATGAAACAGTGACTTGTGTTGATAGCTTAGGAAATAGTGTACTTAATATTGACTTGTCTAATAGTGTAGACAAGGCATGCTTGTGGCATTGTCGTCTTGGACACATTAACAAGAAACGCATAGCCCAACTCCAAAAGGATGGAGTGTTGGAATCATTTGACCTAAAATCAGATGATATGTGTGAATCATGTCTTTTGGGAAAGATGACAAAATCACCATTCACAGGGTCTTGTGAAAAAGGTGAAGGCCTGTTGGATCTCATACACACAGATGTGTGTGGGCCCTTCAGATCAACCACAAGGGATGCTAATCGATTCTATGTGACTTTCACTGATGATTATAGCAGATATGGTTACATCTACTTGATCAAACATAAGTCAGAAACCTTTGAAAAGTTCAAAGAGTTTAAGCATGAAGTCGAAAATCAATTGGGCAGAAAGATCAAGATACTTAGATCCGATAGAGGTGGGGAGTATCTTAGTACCGAGTTCAACGACTATCTGAAAGAATGTGGGATAGTCTCACAATTGACTCCTCTTAGGACACCACAGTTAAATGGTGTAGCTGAGAGGCGTAATCGAACCTTGTTAGACATGGTTCGTTCTATGATGAGTCGTGCCTCGCTTCCTATTCACTTCTGGGGGTATGCCTTAGAGACAGCCGCCCACATCCTCAATCTTGTCCCTACAAAGAAGGTTGCCAAAACACCTCACGAAATATGGACAGGGAAAGTTCCCTCGTTAGCACATATTAAAGTCTGGGGTTGTGAAGCTTTCGTAAGACGAGAGACTCACGACAAGCTAGCAGCTAGAAGTGAGAAATGTGTTTTCATTGGTTACCCAAAGCAGTCTTTTGGATATTTGTTCTACAGACCTAGTGAAAACGTGGTGTTTGTAGCTCGAAGAGGAGTCTTTCTAGAAAGAGAGCTCATATTCAAAGAGGACAGTGGGAGTACCATTGACCTTGAAGAGATTCAAGAGTCAACCAATGAAGGAACCTTATATGATACTAGCACTCAACCAGAGGAAACAGTTCCTGTTGAACCGGTTGATAAATCATTACCTCTTCGAAGATCCAATAGGGTGAGTGTGCCACCTGATTTGTATGGTTTTCATATTACTTCAGATGGTGACACATTCATAAGTGACAGAACACTGGTAAACTTAGATGAACCAGTCACTTATAAGGAAGCAATGGCAGGCCCAGAGTCTTCCAAGTGGAAAGAGGCAATGGACAGCGAGATTAAGTCCATGTATGACAACCAAGTTTGGAATTTGCTTGATAGTGCACCAGGTCGGAAGACAGTTGGGTGCAAATGGATCTTCAAGAAGAAGACAGACATGGATGGGAATGTGCATACGTTCAAGGCTCGACTGGTTGCAAAAGGTTTCACTCAAACCCCAGGGGTTGACTATGATGAGACTTTTTCGCCGGTGGCTAAGATTAAATCTATTAGGATATTGCTCGCCATAGCTGCCTTTCATCACTATGAAATCTGGCAGATGGATGTCAAGACTGCCTTCCTTAACGGGAAGTTGGCTGAGGATGTTCACATGAGTCAGCCAGAGGGTTTTGTTGATGCAAAGTTTCCCAATAGAGTATGCAAGCTTGAGAAATCCATTTATGGATTGAAACAAGCATCTCGCAGCTGGAATCTTTGCTTCCATGAGAAAGTCAAAGAGTTTGGTTTCTCTAGAAGTGAAGATGAGTTTTGTGTGTATATCAAGGCTAGTGGGAGTATAGTAACTTTTCTGGTGTTATATGTCGATGACATATTACTCATTGGTAACGACGTTCCAACCTTGAATGAAGTTAAGTCTTGGCTTGGAAAGTGTTTTGCCATGAAAGACCTAGGAGAAGCCGCCTATATTCTTGGGATTAGAATATTGAGAGATAGAAAGAAGAGACTAATTGGACTTAGTCAAAGCACATACTTGGATAAGGTACTAAAGAGGCTTAGTATGGAAAATTCCAAGAAGGGAGAGCTACCTATCCAGAGCAATACCAAATTGAGTAAGACTCAATGCCCGAGTACAGATGAGGAAATAGATGACATGAGTCGTGTACCTTATGCTTCCGCTGTCGGATCGATCATGTACGCTATGACATGTACTCGCCCTGACGTGGCATTTGCTTTGAGCATGGTCAGTCACTATCAGGGAAACCCAGGTAGAGCTCATTGGATAGCCGTGAAGAATATACTCAAGTATTTGCGAAGAACAAAGGACTGGGTCCTTGTACTTGGTGGCAATGATACTTTGAGAGTAGATGGTTACAGTGATGCCAGCTTTCAGACGGATAGAGATAACTTCCGTTCTCAGTCAGGCTGGATATTCTTATTAAATGGAGGAGCAGTTACTTGGAAGAGTTCCAAGTAAGATACGGTGGCTGATTCTACTTGTGAATCAGAGTACATAGCAACAAGTGAAGCGTCGAAAGAAGCAGCTTGGTTGAGGAACTTCATCGGGGATCTCGGAGTTGTTCCAACCATCCAGGAGCCTATGGAACTGTTCTGCGATAATGAAGGAGCGGTTGCCTTGACAAAGGAACCGAGAGATCATGGTAAAACCAGACATATCGACAGAAAGTACCATTTCATCAGAGATAGAGTAGAAGAAGGCCATCTTATAGTGAAGAGGGTGTCATCTGAAGATAACCCAGCAAATCCCCTCACAAAGGGTCTGAGTAGGGCTAAGCATATTCAGCATGCTCGGAGCATAGGACTGAAAGATGATATTAGTTTTAGTAGTTAGATTAGTTTTCTGAAACTTGTAACAAAGTAAATGTAATTGACTTTTGGTGATTAAATAATAAAGTATTATTTATAAGTTTGGGTTCTACCTTTTGTCAATTGTTTATTATTGTGTTTCATTTTTGCATGTTTTACTTCCCGAATAATAAGATTATTCAAACTCCACAGTCGCTCGTACTTTTGGAAGTAAGTAGTGAATCAAGACTGTCATGAACTGGATTGTAGATTGTCTAAGGATAGACATGGCAATGTATTTGCTGCAACGTTCATGAGTACTCAGAAATTGAGATTTGAGTATTGGATAAACCCTCGCTCAGAGTATTACTTCATGGAATTCATCACGAGTAATACTGAGACGATAATATCGTATAATCTTGAAACAGAGATATATGAGTTGTGATTTGCAAGTCGGCTATGCATTGGTGATACGAAAACGCATCAGTAACTTGGTGTTATAAAACGTATTATCATGTATGGTTTGATGAGTAAAAGATACAAGCAGATGAGTCAATGTTTATTCGTTCCTTTTTCCCTAACAGGAAAAGCGATATCTGTGGGCCCCTCGATGATTTGGTGTTGACTTGTGTGCTGGGCCCAGCCAGGACTAAATTGATGTGTTCAATTAGAAGTCCTACATCATCACAAATCAGGAATCGGGAAACATAGATTCTGGACAAATAGGTTGATTGCATTCCATGTCTTTTGTCTAGGGATATCTAGCAGAACGAAGGATTTATCTTAGGACACGTAACTGACTGCGTCAGAGTTCGGCAGCAGCTTTTTGGAAGCTACAATTTGCTGGTCAAATTTAGAAGGCATACTAGCAATTATAGTTACAGACTTATCCAAGTGGGAGACTGTTGGATTAGGTGTCTAAGCCCATAACTATAATTGGTATGTACTTGAATTGATAGCAGCACAGTCCTTTTGGGTTGCCCTCAAACCTAGCAACCAGACAAGGAAATTATGAAAGGAGAGATATTAATTTATTATAAGATTAATAAATTAATATAAATGAATTTATTAATATGTTAAAAGATTAATATATTAATGAGAAATCATTTTGTTTAATTAATTGTTAGCCAGAAATTAATTAGAATTAATTTTGGGGTTAATAGAATTGATTATAAGGTGCAGGGACTAGTTTGCAATTATCTAATAGTTGAGTGGAAGGCTCTAGAACCCCCTTGGATAAGGGTGGACGAAATCTTTAGGGGAAACCCTAATAATTTCGTCCATAGGGGCTTGGATAAGGCCCTTGGGTTTGCTTAGGCCCTAAGCAAAGGATAACTAGGGTTTTCCCTAAACCCTAGATCCCTCAGCTATATAAGGAGCCCCCTGGTTCATGTTTGGGTCACTCTTTTCTTTTGAAGAAACCCTAAGAGCCGAAATTTTACATACTCCCTCTCCCCTCTCTCCTCTACTTTCCTTCTTGCTAGTTTTGGTGTGATTCCATTAGAGGCATTACACTTGTGGTGCTAAGCTTCCAAGAAGATCAAGATCAAGATCAAGGGAATTATCAATTGTTTACTATAACAATTGAAAGCTATGTAATTACTAAACCCTAGGTTGTAAATTTCGATTATAGCCTCTCTCCTCTAGGGTTCTTGTTTTGCATTCAAAGTTGTATGTTCAATAGATAAAACATAGATCCAAAGTAGGTTGCATGTGAACTTAGGAATTGTTTTCTAGTTTATTTGTTTTACATAAAACCCATCATGTATAACTCGGTGAAAACAAAGCAATCAAAGTATAATGAAGTTGTAAAAAAATAAAAGGAAAAAGCCGAAATTTAACCCTTGAAAAATAGAAAAATAAAAAAGACCGTATGTAATCTGTAGGTAAACACCTATGGATTACGTACAGATAAAGGTAATGGGTAGTTAATTCATAGATATTACCTACAAACTACCTACAGTCTTTTTTAATTTTTTCATTTTTAAGGGTCAAATGTCGTTTTTTTCGTTTCAGTTTTTCACAACTTCATTATACTTTGATTGTTTTGTTTTAACTAAATTATATATAACATAAACTCACATACAAATATATGCATCATTAGAACCCATTACTATATACATAATAATAGAAAACTATCTATATTTGTTCTTAAGCAACAATTAACATCATTAAACAAATACATGATACACTAAATATTATTATTTTTAATATTTTGTGCTTTATATATGTAAAAACAAAACGATAAAAAAAATAGTTTTAAGATTGAAATAATGAAACATAATAATAATAATAATAATAATAATAATAATAATATAAATTTATTGCGTAGCTATTCTGTATCAATTCTCTTCCGTCGGTAGTCCATAGCTAATCTGTAGTGAATTATCTACGGAATACCTACTGATTTAGTTCCGTCGCTATTCCGTGACAATTTTGTAGCTAATTATTAATGGAATACCTATGGATTTTCGTCTGTAACTATTCCCTAGCTATTTTGTAGATTTTCCGTTACTAAATTAGGGTTTCCCATTCCGTAGGTATTGTGTAGGTTATTACCTACGAAAATTTTCCGTAGCTATATTCCTGTAACAAAAGCCTTTTTTTTTCTAGTAGTGATAACAATAAAATAATATTAATAATATTTTTATGTTTACATTAGTAACAATATAAAATAATAATAATTATATTTATATTTAATAATAACATGAAATTTTATTTATTATATTTATTAAAATGATAATATTTATAAAAAAAAGGGAAGGCAAAGCAAGGAGGGAAAATCGAAAAGAAAAGATGGAAGAAAACTCATTCTATATTTCCTACCAAGTTCAAACAAATTTTTAATTTTAAATATTAATTAATTGTTCGTTGGTATTTTGTAGGAAACTTCTGACACGTTTCCGACAAAATCTTTTCGACAGAATCTTTAGGGTATCTAATTTCGTAGGAAGTTTGTTGGAATTTTGTTATATTTTACTTTTGTTGTGACTTTGTAGGGTATTAGACGGAAATTTCCAACAAAACAAAATTGTCGGAAAGTTTTTTGTAGCTAAATCCAAATATTCTAGTAGTGAGTTTTTCTGTAAAAAATGAGTCCGTTGTTTATCTTGGAACAACCAGACTCTAATTTGCATATGAAAGTGGTGTTGAATGGACTTATATTATATGATCGAGTTATTTTAATACAAATCGGGCTCTTTCCAACATACATGACCCGTTTTTTCAATCGGGTTGTATTTTCGATTACACATAGGAATATAACCAAATTAGATAGGGCTTTGAGCTAGAATTTGTGGGTAGATAACCCAATGTGCTTCGCTTGTAATTCATAGATTTTTTCTTTTTGGATAAGGTCATGTCATTAAAAAAGTATTCCTATTAAAAAACACTGTCTTTAATAATTGCACTTATAATGTATTTTTTCTTTATGGTTTTTGGTTCTAAGTTGCGGATGATAGATGGACAACTATATAGAAAAATAAACATTGCAACTTCATATACATATGTAATGAGGAGAGAACAAGGGAAGCCATATGGCCATAAAAATTTAAGTTGGTTGTTATTCAGAAATTACATCGTATCTATCATATTATAGATTACCCGATTACACATTTACACTATATATATGATATTATTTTCAAGGATTTGATCTTGAAAATACCATGAATAATTCATCTGTATATTTCTTTCGTGAATATTGCACCTTAGGATTAAACACCGCCATCTCCCATCATAACTTATATTTTAATAATCTTTTTTACCACTACCAAACACGTTTACGATACTCTGCAAGTGCCCATAATGGAAAAATGTTCCTGTATTGTGCATAAAGCAACAAACAATTCTTCATGTAAACTCCTGTAATTTCCTGTGGAAACAGGTAATGCCCATTAGCATATATCAAAATTTACGAATGAATATGTTTATAAAGCTTCAGTGGAAATGGAAGTCTTTAATTTTAATTATCACTAGGCGAATGTCTGCGCGTTGCGCAGAAACATCTATATTGCTGAAATCTTTAAAAATTTATGTTTTTTTTTTTTTTTATAAATATAACAATAATGTTGTTGTTAGATTTGATATAATAATTCGTCTACTAAGTTGATATAATATATTGATTATTTTGAATTATATGATTATATATACATCTATGAAAACTGCATAATCTAAATCTTTTAAATGACCTCTACTTGCGGGTTAATCATGAAAAAAAATTAAATATAATATATGGTTTAACGTTATTTATATTTGTTGTTATTGTTAATTAAATTTTATAAATTTATTTTCTTATCGTTTTAATTTCTGTCATTGCAATTATTTAAAACATCAAACAATTTTTTTAATGGTAATAAAAATATCATTTATATAGAGCTATTTTTAGCTATTGTTATTGTAAGTTATTTTAAGCTACTTATTTGAAAGCTTTTAACGAGTATAAAAATATATATATGAAATATTTTAGTTAAGTTGGTATTACAATTTTGTTTTTCCATTTACCACTACAGTTGATCACTTTTAAGTATTCACAAAATATACGTTGGTTTTTTTAAGTGAAACTGAAATTTATATTGAAGTTGACCCTGTAATGTTACATTTAAATTAACAATTAAGTTTTTTTGTCTAAACTGTTCAAAAGTTATAGCTTTAAATTGATAATGGTTTACATATAACAACATATTAAATCTAATAAAGTAAGTATAATATATTAAAAGTTAAAGACATAACTTTACAAGTAGAAGTAAAAATATTATTTCAAAATTGAAAATTAGTTTATTTATGATTGCACTTTAGGTATGATACATATTTAACTTTATTAACCAACTTATAATCCCTATTAGAAAGACACTACAATTTGTCACTTTTAACTACTTACAAATTATTTGTTTAACTTGAACTAAAATTTATATTTAAATTGATCTTGTAAGGTTATATTTAAATCAACAATTTAAGTATTTTATAAAAATTGTTCAAAAGTTGTGGCTTTAAAATATTAGTAGTTTACATACAACAACATATTAGACATAATAAATTAAGTATAATATATTAAAAGTTAAAAACATAACTTTATAAGTAGAAAAAAAATAAAATTTTTGATATTGAAATTTAGTTTATGTATAATTACACTTTAGGTTTGATATTTATTTAACCTTATTAACCAACTTATAATTCTTATTATAAAGAAATTGAAAAGTCATGAGAGTTTCAAATGAATGTGGTGAAAGAAAAAATAAATGAGAGTTTCAAATGAATGTGATGAAAGGGAAAATGCTTTCTTTATAAGTATATAATGAAATGATAATGATACTGATAATGATGGGCTTAAAAAACTTCACTTTAAATTGTTCGAATTAAATTATAAGGTTTACCTGCTGAGGAAAATCTCCGTTATCCATTTGAGCATTAATCAATAGCTTTGCTGCT
This sequence comes from Lactuca sativa, assembly GCF_002870075.4. Taxonomy (NCBI): domain Eukaryota; kingdom Viridiplantae; phylum Streptophyta; class Magnoliopsida; order Asterales; family Asteraceae; genus Lactuca; species Lactuca sativa. Next base: position 219,885,808 of record NC_056623.2, on the reverse strand, counting down.
TTATGTAAAGGCATCCGATCTCTTTCCACCTAGTCGTTTATAAACAATGAAGATCAATAAATTTCAAGCAATGAATCTTTAACTGAAACTTAGATGTGAAAAAATGAGTGACCATTGTTGTGACTATTTATAACATCTAAATTTCGAGGGTGGGTGAAATGTAAATAACGTGGTTGGTTTGACCAATCAACACTTTCTATAATATCTTAATTTTCGTAAATTTTTTTTATCCATTTTACCCATTATAATTAGCATACAATCAATATCGACCCATTCTAACAAACTTCTTTTTTTAATTGGCACCTTTATAGAAAATCATGGAAAACTAACCTGCCCACCAAACATAAGGCCAAGCATGGCCCATGATGTTTGCACCAAATTAGTTCGGTTTCCATCCAGCGGTGTATATACCTCGACAAATAATAAAATTAAAATGATGAGATCTTTGAAATCGCACATTACTATTTTAATAATAGCTCACTTTTCCTTTTGGGACATACATAAAATGATTATGTGGTTATCAAATTGAAGTTATTTGGCAGCAATCAACTAAGCTTACCTCAGTAGGGCAAGATAGGAGGCTCTCTCCCCAACCTCCCTCTTCATTTTGTATTGAAAGTAAGAATTTAAGACCTTTACGAACTGCTTCGTTATTGTCATATGTCTTTCCAGCACTACTTAATGCCCTTAGGGCGAAGAATGTTCCATATATGAAGCATACTCCCCAATAACCATACCTATCACAAATAAACAAATGAAAATAAGAGATAAAGAATCTCATTTGTAAATCTTTTTTTTTCCTTCATTCATATCCTTGACAAAGAGAGTAATTTTTAGTTTATCGCTATCCTCTGTTTGGTTTAGATTTGCAAGTCTTTTTATCAAGTGACATGGAAGAGATGCAAATAGATTGACTAAAGGCATACTACAAAACTAGATCTGATGTGTACATTTGGCCATATAATTAGGGGGTGATAAAGCCTATTTAACACCTAGAAAGGATATAAATTATAACATGTTTACATTGTATAGGGATATGAGCATATTGAGAATTCAATTCTTTTAGCATGGGAGGTTTCTGTTAACAACAGATGTTGGAGATGATGAGTAGTATCACATGTTTTTTCTGTCTTGCTCTTAAGGATTATTGGAAGCAATTTTCAATTTTATTAGGGTTACTTGACCAATATGATTTCTTTCACCTTGCACAATTTCCTTTATAAATCATTTCTCAATATAAATATTAATCATGAGTATCTCTCTTGTGTGGACTGAATAGAAAAATCATCATTGGTCCTTAATAACAAGATTTGTTCTGAGAAAGTTAGTGAACTTTGGCTTCCCCATGTGGTGTAGGACATGTTATATGTGTCGGGAGAGTGTTCGTATTTGAAAAGATGTTGTTACCAAAAACATAAATGCGGGGTGGTTGAAATGGACATCGGTCATATAAACTTTGTAAGACGTGAGGGTCCGACTAAAAGTCAAGTGGAAAGTATACATCTTGGCAGATAGGTCAACTATGTTGTATATGTTCGAATGAAGACCAATAAAGAAGGAGGACTAGAGAAATATGAAAGTTGTGGAAAAGAGGATGCTACTGAGGACATCTAGGTCAACTATGTTGTACAGATTCAAATGACGACCAATAAAGAGGGAGAATGAAAGAAAGATGGAAGTTATGGAAAAGAGGATGTTACAGTGAACATGTGGCTCAAGAACGTTGGACAAGATCTAAATTATGTTAGGAATAAGATGCAAAAAGACACAAAGAAAATAATAACACAAGGATTTAATGTAGTTCACATGTAACATCTTTCAAATGCATGTACAAAAATATTGTCAGCAAAAACTTCCCCAAGGTCACCTATATGAAAAATTGCTCTCGCCTATACATACTAAAGTGTAAGGTTCTTAAGGAATCTACTTCCTTCATGGCATGTAGAATACAACTGCTACACACATATTCTTCTTATGTTGGGGTATAAAGCCATTGGATATCTACTTATAATGACAAAAAATTAACCTAGGACTACTTGCAGACTGGTCACATATGATTTTTTCTTTTCTTAGGGATACAAAGACACTAGTAGATCTATTTAATAAATAAATTTTCTAGTGCCTTTGTAACCCTGAGAAAAGAAGAAAGCAATTGTGACTAACCCAGAAGTAGTCCTAGGTTAACTATTATCAATATAAATAGATCTCCTAATGTATTTGTATCCATGTGAAAAAAATGAAAACATGTCTAACAACTATCTTTTACAACTAACCTGGTACTAGTTGTGGGTAGGGCTCACAAGCACAATACATCACAATCTGGACATATTCTCCGTTATGTGCATCATAAACCTTAGATATTAGCACTACATAACTCATTTTTAAGATTTATTTGTAGAAATATGGTCGAAAGAAACATCAAAATCCACACCTCAACAAAATGTGTCAATAAAAAATAAGTTGGGAGTGACAGTCATAGAAAAATTGATAGAATAAATAGTTAATTGTTTAATTATGTCTAAAGGAGATAAGAGACATATATGGTAAGGTGTGGACAATGCTAGGGTCCCATGGGTGAGAACAAGGGTTATCACGTAAAAGGAGTGAGAAGAAAACTTGATATTAGACATGAAAGAGCTAACATTAGTTTTATGATGGAACTTTTTAGAAAAAAAAAACATTATCTATCAAAATTAGCAAGAAACTAGACAGTGTGACTTTCTGAGGAAATGATCTCAAATAAAAGGTAGAAGAGGCTAAAATTTAGGGTTGTAGATCAATATTTGTCTTAGTTATCTATTCATTCACTTTGATCTTTATGAGCTTTCCTTTGTCTTTTTCACCGTTCTTTCGTTTATACTTCATCGTGTTGGAGGTGTGGTCTTCTATGAAAGTAAAAGCTTTATCTCTCAGGTGGGGGTAAGGTTATCTACAAAAAACCTACAACCACCCAATTTTATTTAATTATTATTATATATTTTCTGAAAGGTTAACACATAAACCAACTAAATCCTACTTCTAAACAACTCAATTGTCGACAATGGGACTTAAACCTTCAACCCCTTAGGGGAGGGCCACCTTTCGAACTCCTTGGTACTGCTAGGCCAAATGCCCTTTGGTCACCACCCAATTTTATGATGATACTAATTTCTGTATTGTTGTTGAAAAAAACTAGCACATGAGATGTATTAAATATTATACTCTAAAAGAAATGATATGTAATGGTTGAGAATGTCCTGTATACTTTCCTTTATATAAGATTCATATATCATATAAGATCATAGATAAAAGAATAGCAATCAAAATAAATTGGATTTATATTGTAGCATACCATGAACCATTATACCACTGTGTTTCCTCAAGATAGCGTACTCCATTTGAAATTGAATGTTCTATCTCCTCCTTTCTGTGTCTTGGGTGGGCATGTTTGAATTCTATCAGAGCTCCGATAATGGAAGATGTGGTCTCCACATGCCTAAGTCACCCAAACATGTGTACTAGTAGTCATTAGTGTTTCTACAAATTATATTTTATGTCCTTAATAATCTTTTTTTCATCTATTATCACTAATTAGTTGATGCAAAAATATATTTGATCAAGGTTGTGATTATAGATAACTAATGATAATAGAGAACTAACGAATGTAACGGAGATTTACTCTTTCTCAACAACTATATCTGCAAAAACCTCTGAAGGATTAAGAAGTTGTAGAAATGGTTTGGGAATTGGCGGCTCCCAAACAGCAAATCCTCCGCTTACAGGACTCTACATGTGCCAAGAAAACAAAAGGAATGAAGTTAAATGTTTACTTGTGCTTTGGCAAAACATTATTGATAAAACTAAAAATAATTTGTCAAGCTATAACGGGTAAATCATCTAAAATTTTAGTGACGTAAAGGTTTAAATTTATAAAAAATAGAATAAAGGTGTCATACTTGCATGTAAAGAAGCACATTCACTGCTTCATACAGTCGAGCATTATCATCTTTCTCTCCGGCTATTTCTTGTGGCATGTTTGATAGTAACAGTAAACACTATAGAATAAGATGAATTGTAAATTCTTTTATCACAGAAACTATATGCATAATCGAAAGTTTTAATTTTCATTACATATACCTTTAGTGCTTCAGCTGTACAGTCAGAGACAGTCCAACCATGATCTTGATCGGAGAAGGTCCACGAACCCTTAGTGAATTGTCGACACATTTGGGTGAAATCTCCTGAAGGATTTTCTTTCACCTACATATAATTAAATTCTATAATTAAGAAACCTATCAAAGTTTAATGAAGAAGCCATACATACAACTAAAAAACAACCTGTGATTCTCTTATATAAAAGTGTGCCTTTTTTAGACATTCATCATATTCCTCGGTCATATTACTTGCAATAATTGCTTGAGTTGCAAGAGCACAATCCCACAATTGACTACCAAAACTATGCATTGTCATTCCATCTTCTGCAATCCATAAGTAATCTGGAACTCTAGCTAGATGATATTTGAACTCATCACCATTTGGATTCTCAGCCCACCAACACATCATTTGTAGACTCTGCCCAAAACATATGAAATGATTCATTATATTTTACAGACAAAAAATTCATTATATTTTAATCTAAATTTGGTGCTTTTCTTCAATTTGATATCTTACTTTTTCAACACATCCTATGGTCATGTATCTAGTCTCTTCTGATTCATAGCGCATTAATTCCACAACTCTATCAAGAGATCTTCCTCGTAGTTTAGAAAATGGCCAATATTTAACGATCGGCTCAGTAATATAGTGAAGACTATGCCATAATGCATCTTGTAGAAATGAATGTGGATAATAGTAGTCCTCCTGCAAATCAAAAAAATTATACTCATTCATTTCCAAAAGATGGTGCACTCATGTTCGTTTAATTTTATGTACATGTAAGTGTTATATCTCGTCAATAATAAATGAAAATACATAACTTATTGAACTTTTCTCAAGATCAAAAATAATGTTCATCGATACACACTAATAGTTAGGGTCTTAAGAATGGTTATTATAAAAACACAAACCTTGCAACAATTATTCCGTTGTTTATTCCAATTAATATCCTCAAAAGGGATGGGGTGAATTTCTTTTCGTAATGATGAAACTAGATGGGTAATTGGTCCTTGGATTCTTTTCCCATATAAATATGACATGGGCATGTAGGTTGTCCGACAATAGCACCACATCTCAGCTGCATATATCATAAGTACAACGAGATAGTAAGCGAATTTGAAAAGCATATAATATTATATATTCCCTAAAGTGCCATCTAAGTATGAAATCAAGGAATGTATGTTGGAAATATGATGAAAAACATATTGAGGACATAGTAAAATTGTTTAGGGATAAGTGGGAGAATGATAAAATAGGTGGAAAGAACTCAAGAAGCAAACTATAACCAACATAACTTTAAACCCGATTAGACACTATAATCAACTCCAATTTTGAATTTTACCTAAATTTGACTTACTTAGCTTTTTAATCATCTGCTTTAATTTTAAAATTTTGGCAATTCATGCCAAAAATGTTTGGAGTAGTTTGAAAGCATGTTTGAAATAAATTTTACTCTCTCCTTTTTAAAACCTAAATACTTTTATGTTTATTGAATTCTGTTTTTCATTCTAGTATAAGTTATTTTCCAATCTGTAAATATGCAGTTACCTGGATGAAATGGAAATGCAGATGGGAAAAGCCAAAATTCTGGTGGCAATGGGTTGCATCCTTCCCATTCATACACTCCAAGAACCTACATATTTAAATCCAAGGAAAACAACTCAACGAATATCCACATTAGTCTTCATTAGAGGTATGAAATAAAATTAAACTATTTAATTCAAAGGACATATTTAAATAGAAGTTCCTAGAAAGGTCATTAAAATATTGATCTTTTAGTGCCGTTTTTTCCATAACCAAAACGATTTTTCTTATAACCAAACCGAATGAGTATATTAGTTGTCATTTTATCTCTCATATGAAGCCATAAATTTCTTGTGGTCTATTTTTACTTAAATTGGAGATAATATAATTTTGTAGGGAACTACTTGCAATAATAAGGGTTATAGAATTGAGAATTACCGAGAGGTAAACCTTCCCCCAAGAGGGAATGGAGCTTGCACCGCCATGGTCAAGTATCCACTTGCGAGCTTTAGCGATTGCACCATCTCCTCCATCTTCTCCTTCTCCTAATATGCGTAGGGCTACATAACTCAGTGCAGATCCAATCATTGTGCTGTGTCCCTCAATATAAAACCCCCATCCCCCATCTTCATTCTGCAATTACGATACTAAATAATACAATATTGTTTTCTTAAAACTTCAATACATTATTATTTGCTTAATTATATCGAATAGTGAAAACCATACAAAGAAGATTATATTATCTTATATTTACATCACATTATATCAACTTTACAAAATATTATTTAACCACAACCAATAAAACTATAAAAAAAATTGTTAAAATGAAAAAGAAAGAATAAAAACATTAATGAAGTATTGTTTACTTGTGTGTTCTTTATTTTCGTCACATATTCTATTTGAATAATGTCATCCGTAAGTTTAATATATAATAATAATACTTAGTGTCCACTATTTGGCATGACGGAATGCAAAGAAACATTTCGTTAGTACTCAATAAAGATGTTCGATCCATGTTTTCTTTTAAATGGAAAGAAATGAGATGTTACTGGGAAAATATCATTCCATCAAATTTTGAGTATTTATTTCCTAGGATGATCCCTATTTTTCTTCCATTTCATTCCTTCCTAAGATAAAAATTTAACAACAGACCCAACATTACTCACTAGCGCAAGGTTGATTCAAGCACAAGGATGCCAAATCGCATTTGGATTTGCATCGGCGATCCTTTTTCTGGGGACATTATGCATGATAAATGTGTTCTTGTTGTCACTTCTATATAGATTCTACATATTGACCTTGTTTGTTGTTTCAATTCTAGGGTTTGAAATTCCTACTACTAAATTATTTGTGGAATGATACAACACCAAAAAGCAAAAATCAGATGGTGGTTTTCTTTCATTGTGTAGAAAAAATTATGTATTATAAGTATTTCTCTCCTAGGGTTTTTGTAAAATTATGAAAATCTGGTATGGAAGATTCACATGTTTAAGGGTATGGCTTCATACAAACCATTCTATCCACCACCACGTTAACCAAAAGATAAACAAGGATCTTGAAAGGCACAAGAACCTATAAAATTTAGGGGAAAATGGAGATGATGCTACTAGAGGTAGTTTCAATGTAAGGATGGGATAAAACTTTGACAATTTTGATTTTTTAGGAAAATATTTAAGATGTTTTAAGTTATGCATTCTACCATAAGATGGAAAATTTTTCTCTATCAAGCGATTTCATGCAATATATAAGTGTTTTCCTACCTACCAAACAACATTTATCTAATGACTTATTTCATTTAGAAGGTGTAGCCAAACATGATAATAGAATGATAATGATATTTTCTATTATGTTGTTCCTTAAACCAACACATCTATCCCATTCCAAAGTCATTACATTCCATCTAGTCAAATAAACCCTTAGTTCCCACTCTTCTATATTTCCGCATTTCTTTTACCACATTAAAATGGATTTTGTATGTCTTATCAACGAAAGAAACCATTAACATATTAATTTGTAACATGTGTCCTTGTTATGATAGTTTTTCGCAAGACAATAAACTAGTCCCAAACAAATTTATGACATTTCATCAAGACATCACAAAACTCTAATGCGACATGCGACGAGTATATCTTGGTAAATCGGGACATAATTATCCAACAAAATTACATAATGTGGGTGCCAACCATAGAAAGTCCACATATATTTAAATATGGTATCTTCAAGAGTTTTTTTTCTTCATTTTATGGGAAGATGATCATCAATTTTTTGGAAATTGGTAAGAAAAAAACATGCGATCACCGAGATAATGAAGTAGTAAATAAATTTCCATATTATTCAATAACATATTAACAACATTATGAACATTGTAACACCTGCATTTTGCAGATGAACTTTTCCGCTCTTTTTAGGTGAAAATTAATTTTTAATAAATATACAATAATATTAAAAGACTTATATGTATTAAACAAGTCAAAATTTTGATTAATAAATAATATTTATGGATTTTTATAATTTAGTTAATCCTTAATTAAAAATATAGAACTAAGGATTAAAACATCAGTAAGTCATAAATTGAACAAGGAACTAAAATGAAAAGAATTTATAGAAACGATATTGAGTTTAAATCAAAAGAGTGTTGACCAATCTTCTAAATCAACTAAGGGTTAATTTGAGAGAATAAATGAAGGAGGGACCTAAGTTTCAAAATCCCTTAAAAGGTTATACTCATTAGCCTCTTCCCTCATTGCCTATATCGATCGGGTGAAGACAGGAAAAAGAAAGAAAAATGGAAATTTCATTAGTGATTTGGAGAGTGGAAAAAATGTATTTTAAGAGGAAATGGAGTCAGGTTTTAATTAGTAAAACCTCTCAAGGTATAAAACTTCCACATATCAATCTCTAGGTCGAATTAGGGTTTGGAGCTCTATCTAAATTCAAATTTTATGTAAAATAATGTATTTATATTGATTCTCTAACACAATCTAACCTTTAGTTCATGAATTTAAGTTATAATCTATAGTTTGTTGGTTGTTTCGATTGGTGAATTAAGTTAAAGCCATTAACCCTAGCTATGGATGGAAGAGGTGCTTAAAATCCATCATTAATATTAGCCTTATTTGTGATTTGATGCTATTTTTATGTAAGTGATCATCAATGAATCACCATAACAGAACTGAAATGGGTGATTTCATCCCCAAGGATGGAATAAAGGAATTGGAGCCCTAATTTGTAAGAATTTTTTTACTTGTTATGGAAACTTGTATATTTGCTTATATACTCGATTATTGAATCAAATCATGTATAATTATATTAGGAGATATGTAATTGATTAGTTACGATCCATTTTTCAAGTGATTCCATTAGATCTTTTGGAGATCATGACCTTGAAAGAAGATTCCATTGGAATTCACTAGTGAAATGAGGTGGAAATATTTTTCAAATGATGGTATGTCAATAATAAGGTTTTTAAATCAGTTAATTGAGTTGTGAACAATATTAATAATAATAATTTGGAACCACTGGAATAAACACATTATAAATATTACTGCCACCATACATATGTTTAAGAGTCTCTATTCCACAGCTGGAATTTGAATAAAAAATGGTGGAATGGAATCGTGATAAGTTATTAGATTTGAATGTGTCTAAGTACTTTTTTAATGTTTGGAATGATCATCATTATTAAATTATGACTTGTATTGAGTTTTTAGTAGTTTTAGACATAAGGTGTTGCTTTAGTCATATGAGTTGTGCCTTCAAACTCTATTGGTATTGACCACTTAATGAATTAATTCACCTATTGGGATCTGGGTTATTTTAGTTTAAAGAATTCTATTAAGACATAATTTAACTATTATTAATCATTTGTTAAAGTAAAAGGTTTTGCTACGAAGTGATCAATATATAATGTCATAATAAGCAATATGACATTTATGTGTCGATCTAGGAAAAATTTGGGCAAGACCAACCCCAACAGTTTTATGTTCTGATCAAATCTCAAAAATTTTGTAACTTGAGTTTGGCTCACCCTATAAGCACTTTTTTTCTTCTATAGCTTCTATATATATATATATATATATGCTTGAAAAGCATAGAAGAATTGATAAAAATGTTAAACAAACATTGAAGGTTATTTCGGTAACTTTGAGACCATTTATTATGATACGACAGATGGAAGAGCGTAGTACTTTATCATTGAAGAAGTAAGGAAGCCTAGATTATTTACTAAGGTGAGTTTACTTGAGGTACATGTCCGTGTACATACTTTGATCAAGTTATAATTCTTTTGAATATATATATATATATATATATATATATATATATATATATATATATATATATATATATATATATATATATATATATATATATATATATATATATATATATATATAAAACAAATCTCACTATTTCTAAAAATAGATTGAATAAAATAATAATATTTTTTAAGATGTCCAAATCATTAAGCTAATTGTACAACTAATCACTAATAAAATAATATTAAAATTTAAACAAACTCCTATAAATCTTCTCTTCCAAGGTTTTGACCAGATCTTTTTTCATCCAAATAAATACTCAACACCCTATAATTTGGTCATTTCACGAATTTTCTTTATTTTTAATATGACATGTTTCCTAAAACAAACTAATGATTGAATTGAAAATAATCATTCTCCATCGAAAAGATATTAGTTGTCGAAACAAACTATTTGTCGCCCGCCGCTTTGCGCGGGTAAACAGCTAGTATATATATATATATATATATATATATATATATATATATATATATATATATATATATATATATATATATATATTCATCTATATGAAATATCTCTACTATACATATTTTCTGTACATTGCATGAAATTTATTTTGAAATTTTTTTACCTGACTTGATAATATTTGTTGGTTTGAAAATGTTTTGGCATCCTGATTTAAATTTATGTATGATGGGAGATGAATTGGGAGCCCAACTCATAGAAAATTGAGTGAGATCTATAATATTATTCTTGATTGTTAAAAAGTTGAATTTTCAAGCCATAGTTAACGACGGAGAGAAAGAGATTATTTTCTAAGAGGATGTAATTCCTCATACCATTTTTTCATCTTGGCCCCCGAGTTGTGGCTAAAAGACGCCTCTATGGCAAGGCACATAACCTATGCACATTTGAGTAACACCTATTTGGTAAGTCATGCATTACTCGGTTTGTGATGGAATAGGAACTTTGTGGATCGGTATGCAAGTTGCATACAAGTGGTATGACTGATATCAGGATCGATTTTTTCATCCTTGTCGACAATAACTATAGTTAGAAGAAGAGATGTATATTCGACATAACCCAAAAAATCATGACTTGAAAGCATAAAAACACATTGTTTTTCCATCTCTTGTAATTAGAGGAAGTACGTTAACTTGATATAACACATGAATGTGAGTTGTGATGATGATACTACATGCCATCTATTATGAATAGGTGATGAAGTGACTATGAAAAATGAAAAAAACATGGAATGAAAGCTTTTTTTGATGGTTTAGTGCTTTTATACTATGCGACTATATGTATTGTGTCGAACAACTATGTTTATGTGATTAGAGTTTCCACTTTAAACATAGATAAAATATCAAGAAATTAAGTACCAATGCTAAAATTAATTAATATTTGAAAGAATATTCTAGGATGTTAAATATGTTAATCCTTATAAAAAATAACTTCTTATAGTAACCACCAACTGAACTAAACAAACTATGAAAATATTTTTCTATCAAACAAAGTGAATGATCTATAGAATGAATTTTTAAAAGAGTATATCACCTAACCAAGAAAATCATCATAATTTAAAATGATTTCCTTTGGGTAATTGTAAACATATAACGAAGATGTCATATTCATAGAATTAATTTGACTAGTTACCTGGTGATTGTAGAAGTATCGTTTCATCTCTTTCTGATGTTCTTCAGTTAAGATTGTATTAATTGTACCACTGATGTATAAAGCAATTAACTGCAAAAGGAAGGGGACAATTATATGCTTTAGATTATTGGTGCGTAGACACATAAAATGTGATATTGCTAATCGTATCCTAGATATGTGGCAAGATAATTAAAGATTCTTGCTTATTTTAGCTTCACGATGTCTAAAGCAAGGTCATCATATCATTTCACGAGATTGAAATCAATCATCTATATATCTTGCCGTTCAAAAAATGTCATGTATGTCCTAACTTGGATTTGAACTTGTCATAAGTGTCATGCCTACATGAATAGGAATTAGAATATAACCCATTTAGAAAAGAATAATTTTCAACTCTTTACACTTACAAGTGGAGGAGTGAAAAATAAGGGGCCAGCATTTTCAGCCGGCCAATGTCCGTCTTTTGCTTGGATTGCACGTTGTAATCGAACTGCTTTTTTTACTGCAGTTGTTACAGCTTCAAAATTCACTTGTTCGCCTTCACTTAGTCTCGTCGGAAGTATGCTCGTAAGATCGATTGCGTTTTCCTTCATTAGCTATTCATTATATAATATCATGGTCACTAGTTTTCTCCACAAATTAAAATTGAATTTTCTACTAAAAATTTGATCTTTATAATCATGCATTCGGATAGATTATATCAACAATAATTTTGTTATGCATCAAAATAATTAGTAACTGAGCATAAGTATTTTCCTCAAGAAAAATAGCATATTCTACATTTATTTTCTTATGTTGGTAAATTACCAAATCTGTAAGTTTACATGGATGTTCTTTTGAATGGATCAGATCTATTCTCACTAAGTGAATTCAAATTAATTAAGACTTTAAACATATAAATCCAAAATCATAACTAATTTGAAATCATATATGAACAAACCAAATTACATGCTGGTTGGACCGGTCTTCAATATTAGATTTTTCAAACGTAGAAACATTTAAAAAAAAATTATATATTTTATAATATTAAAACACGTTTGATTGATGAAGTTTAAAGAGGTGTTTTGGATAATTTATTTAAAGTGTTTTTAATTTATTTTGGTTTTACACCGGTAATAAGCACTTTTTACGTGTTTGAGTAGGACAAAAAAATACTTATTTCGTTATGTTACCTGTTATAAACACTTTTTTTATTTTATTTTATTTATTTTTGTATTTTGACTTATTAGAAACTCTTTATGGAGTGGACACTAAATTAATCTTTTTCTTGTAATTTAAAGAAACAAAAGTTTATTAGATATCTATTTTGATTAATTTACGCGTATAATTAAAATTTGCCGAAAAGTAAAAAACAACTTATCAACTAAGGTTTTGTTATATATACTCCATTTTAGTCTAATATATTCTGTATAGATATTAGTTTATTAATCTAATACACTTATTTAATTCGCTTATCATTATATAATTATTATTAAATAATTATTTAGCTATTATTGTTATATAATCATAGATGAAATTTTGGATATTATCAACACAACTTTTCGTTTCAAATAGTTTATTACGAATATAGTTAATGTAAGTTTTTATACTACTTTATTTTGTATTAATAAGGGGTTTTGCGATTGTTTTTTCAAATTTAAAAATAAATATGGGCAAAATTTTTTATTGATTTATGGTGATAGTAAAAAAGTTTTTGAAAAAGTGTTTTGATTATTTAACATCTTTTTAATAAAAAAAATTATATATATATATATATATATATATATATATATATATATATATATATATATATATATAGAGAGAGAGAGAGAGAGAGAGAGAGAGAGAGAGAACTTAATATTGGATCATTTAAAATTAAATGATATATTTCCTTAATTTCTAACAGTTGTTATATTCAATTTAAAAAATACCCAAATTAATATTCTTTATCATGTATAATTAATGATTTTACATAATGGTTCATAACTGATGAGGTGAGATATTTTTTGTTTTAAAAATAATGTGATTATTTCATTTAATATAATAATGGGATTTTCAAACATTTGTATTATGTACGCACAAGAAACTTTATATAACAGATATTATTATAACTAAATATGAAATATATGAATTATATATAATTTCTATTATTAAAAAGTATAAAATACATTAATTATAAAGAATATTTTATCAAACTTAATTTATTTTTTATTTAATTATGATAATATTTTCCATAATTACTGTTTTTATATGTGATTTGGACATATTAGAAAATCCATATAATTATGTATCCACATCAAATATATGATTCAGTTATTTCTATGATATTTGTATAGGTGTTTTATTTTATATATTTATAAATTAGTTACAATAAAAATATTTCATATTACTTCCTAACTTAAAAAAAAAAGGTATTTAGTTTTAGTGTATTTTAGATATGTTGATGTTATTTTTCCGAAATTACATGCACTCGACTACAATTACTACATTTCAGTTTTATGTTCAGCAATAAAACCTTTTTATGGAAAAATTTAGAAAACTCAAAAATACTAATATATATTCATGAAAATATTTAGTAATCTACGATGATTACATTGTTGCAATTAACATTAATTCTATCAAATATAGAATCAAAACTCTAGACCAACATCATGGTTTTTAGTACCCCTTTTTTTAGCGGCAAACATATATTAAGGGTTGGTTAAAAACACACCTCATTTTACCATAGAGACACCTTAAGTAATTTCTAAAATATTTTTATTTGTTAAAAATGCATTGTTTTCTAAAAAAACTATTATGAGTAGTGCATCTAGGTGTTTACTACCTGCATCCGCATAAGGAGATCCCCACAAGCATGAAATCCTCCTTTCTTTCGATTATCTTTGAAGTTCTGCCGAACCTTTTTGATTTCTTCCTTTTCCTCGGGAGTGCCACCATCTGGATTAAATTCCCAAAACTGTCTACCAACAAAGTTGTTTGTACTATACAAATAGGGGCCTTCCCCTTCCGCTATCTTTAACTCCCACATCGATCCTCTTCCCGTCGTTAAAAAACGATCAAAATCTAATTATTAAAACAAATGTGTCCAGCAAACCACGCAAGATTTCCGTTTATAGCATTACTCAAGCAGTAATCAATGCAGTTCACGACACCATATAAACTAGACCTACTTTTCATGTCTTGGAGAGGACAGAAGCTCGCCTACTGGGTGCTTAATTATATAACTGGAGATATGTTCTCAACACATGATTTGCTGGCGTTTATATCACACAAAAATGGGTTTCAGTTTTGGCTAATTCAACGATGATGAGGACAAGAAATGCTTAGGAGACGGCTGACATATACCCTACAAGAAAAAACAAATTTTTTTTTTTGACATAAACAATCGATCTTTATATTGAGTATAAAAAAAGAGGAGAAACTGTTAAGGAAGAGAATCAACTATAGGGGAAAAATCAAATACTCTGTCGATATTTCTTATGCAGGGAAAGTTGTACGTAGACGAGATAACCAACGATGAATGTAAAGTAAAACTCAATATGTCATGTACAAATTAGTCTTCCTCATTGAGAGACTCAGCTTTACGCAATATCTCATGTATGTAATTTTCGTTTTAAACATGGTAGCATATCATTGAAGAGCTTGTTGTGAAGACAAACAAAAAATATATGTAGAATTCTAGCAGAGAATCTAAGTATAGAAGAAACCAAGAAGGAGAACAAGTGAAAACAAACCCCCTCGGGTGCATGCTTTTATATAGTAGGGTTATTCATTAGACCAAAATGCCCTTCTACAGCTGTTAATCAGCAGTTGAATGCTTTTGTAATAAAACCAGTACAAATTAAATATGCAAACACTTTACACAAGTTATATCATTTAAATGCAGAAGTTACATGTTCCATGCCAACACTTTACACGAGTTATATTTTTTCAATGCTAATTCATAGCTTTAATTGGTTTATCGAAAACTTGTATTAATTTTAAAGGTTTTTTTATTTTTTGTTTCTTTAGTGTAGATGGATGTGACTGCAATTCTCGGATGGGGCATCTAATTGTGCTACTAGCCTACTAGGGAATAGGAATACTAATATGAGATCGCTATACATATTTGCTAATTATGATCAAGTAATGGTTAAATGTTAATAATATTTTAACATGCACCTCTACACGCCGATACTCCATCCCATTGAATTCAACTGCGCACGCTGCTTTGGAAGTGTCCTTTTACCTACAAATATTATCATATCAAAATAAATAAAGATTGTAAAACATTTAAAATTATAATATTGCTAAATAAGACAGTTGAATTGGATTAGTTCTGTGAAGGTTATGATTGAGTTACTATTGGATGCGTGTGTTTAAGATTTCTTGTAGAAGTGTAGGATTATCTTGACATGATTCAAATGAATTGCTTCAAATAAACAAGTAACACGTTGATTTTTCAACTAAGTAACATTATATTATTAATTGATAAAGTTAATTAGCTTTTACACTCAACCACATAAAGCAAGCAGATCCATTTTAAAATTTTGTGCCCATTCAAGTTCCTATTCTTACAAAGAAATAACTAACAAAAGACTTGTACACCTACGATATTAAGTGTTGTCTTCTCTTTTTGAGGTTGAGAATTCAAGTCCCGTCATGCACATAGATGGAATTAACAAGTAGTTTAGGAGTAGATTAGATTGACTTTAAAAAACAAAGAAATAACTTTATAATACGAAAGATACAACCATGATACCGAAACGATGTTTAATCAATCGTAAAATTAAATCAAAGTAAAAATGAACACAAGATGTACATAACATCTCGATTTAACTTAGATTACTCCGATAAGTACAAGTACGTTTGTTGAGAGAGAAAAGCACAGTGCACTAGATGCGAAAATTTACAAATGACTTATTTACCTATGCTATTTGTAGTGTACGCGACGGATAAAAAATGAATATCAGGACATCGACATTAACAGAGAAACAACACATGTGCATGATAAAATACATACACTATCGAAGTCAAGAAGACCTTCGATATTGACAAACACTTTCATACAAAGACAACTACCTAAGAAAATGATATATCATAACATATTTGACTCTAGAATCTCCCATTTGTGATCAGTATAGAATCTTTAGACAGAGGGTAGTGTCTTTAACTCCTATAGAAAACCCTTCTAATCTCCATGTAACAGACGATAATTTTCCATATCTCCGCCATGTCTTCATTTCAGTTCTTCTTACGCTTGTTGATACGAAGAAGGACACTGGAAAGATTCTGGGTCGAGTATCTTTCTTTAGATTATCGAAAAAGTATTTCTTCTTCCCTTCCTTCATGCTCTTCCTTAAAATACAACACCTCCAGGTTGACTGAGAATTTCATCATCTCCATAGTCATCGATATTCTCCTTCCCCTTCAATATCGTCTTTGGAACATTTGGCTTCTTTTTAAATGAATTTGCAAATCCATTGTATATTAATGCTAGATGAGAAAAATAATAGTCTATAAAGCTTTTGGTGTGACTATACCCAATGATGTACTAAGTTTTATCTTGAACTTGATTATTGTTCAAATCTCCCATAATCTTCATAACAGTGATGAGATCCTTTAAAATTTTCATGGAAAGTCAACAATAGCGAAGTTAAAAAGAACATTGTTAGCTATGAAAACATGGTATCGATACTTTTGCAAGACTCCTTCGAACATAACATCAGGAGTTGTCCATATAAGTTTAACAATCTTTACCAATGACCAAACATCTTCTTCATTCTTTCCAAGAACAACATGATATACAATCTTCATACTTTTATACTCCTTTGTATCATAGAAATCTATGTCTTTGATGGCATAACTTCTATTTGATCTTTTCTTAAAAGCATCAACTTCTCCATAAGTCACATTCTCAATCATTTTGTAACAACAGACCTTATTTGGATCTACCTTGTCGAGACTAGCTTGTTCATTTGCTCTCATTCTCATAATGCTATTCAACTGCTTTATTATCTTAATTTTAAGCTCTCGAGGTTTCTTTTTCTTTTCTTTTGTACAATTCACTTGAACACCTTTTCCTTTATCTTTTGGTTCAAAAGTAGCAACAAGTTTGGCTATCGAAGAACCTAGGCCTCCTTCATTATGTTTAACTGCATCTTTAATTGAAGCTTTGACATATAAACTTCGACATTTGGAGTTTCTTTTTTGTCAAAGTTGTTAGAATAGGTTTCATTGGAATTGAAACTGGAATATGCATTGATGTCACCTTCCCAAAAACTTTTCCATTGTCTTCATCTACATCTTTCGAGGAACCACCCTTATCTCCCACTTGTGACACGAGCATAGAGGGACATGGATGTTTGAAGACCTATCATACTCCGTAATGGATTTGGAACTAGGACCTTCGGGTGAAGTAGTAGTTGTCAATTTAGGAAAGGAAGTCATAGTTGTTTCACAATTTCTAATGTTTGTATCCACATTAGATGTGTGTATGGTGACATATGGGTTGCTTGTCTCCTATATATGCGATTCGATAGTGGCATTCTTTCATTGTGATACATGGAATTGAGATCATCAGTTTCCTTAAGCTCTTCATCTGTCTGTTCACTATCCTTATTGCCTCTTCATCTATTTCTTCACCTTCCTTACTGCCTTCAACAACCTTTATTATGGTGGAGAGCTCTTCGACTATTTAATCCATAAGCTTCTTAACACGTTTCAACAACCCAATAGCTTTATATTTCTTATTTTGTTGTGTCTCCTCATAAATTACTTCTTTAGTAATAACCCCTGAAGACTTCAACATTGATTTCTTCTTGTACTGAGCAACATTTTTTGAAACACCAGCGTTAATGACAAATTTTGGCTTGGTTGGGGCCTTGTTCTTAACAATAGTAGAGTCTTTGGTTGTACCATCCTTCACTTCACAGTTCACTTTCTTTGGAACAAGAGAACAAGAAGTAAGATTCAATTATGCTTTGTATTGAATCTATAAATGATTCGTATCGGACACTAATTGGAGCATAGAATCTAGAATCCTTCCAACAGTAGGAAATACCACATGATCAACAATTGTTGCTTTATGAATATTAAGGTATGAGAATTGAGAAACCAAAACACCTTTGGGAACCAAAATTCCTGCTTGTCTATAATCTTTATGCAAAATTAGACTCCAAAAATGAGTATTGGCTATCTTGGTAGACTTCATCGAGTGTTTGATATACGTTGTGAATTCATCCTACAATAATGAAAAATAATCAACCTTCAACCAATAATACAAACCAACATGACATAATAAAATTTAAGTTTGGCTTTGTTAAGTCCAGAACTCCATCGAGTTAAACATCAAAGAGGAGCACCAAAGAAAAAACTACTTAGAATTGGTAAATTGTACATCTTAAAGTTGGTAACTATCAAAACTCGTGGATTATACCCCATTTCATTAACATCTAGAGTACCTCTTCATATGAATGAACCTCGAACGAACTCCCGACAATTCAAGAATTTAAGAAAAATGGTTCTTCTGTAATCGTTTGTTTCCTTCAGATTCCATCTGAAATGTAACAACTTCAGTAATCTTGTTGTATATTGTCGAAGAACATGCAAGCGATAGCCATTTCATTGAAATTGCAAAAGAAGATGTCAAAGCATAAGATAGTGTTGAACATTTCAAACGTTGAATGGGCATCTTCAATTCTTCATGGTACACATATAAAATTAGATTAAACCAAACGTTGTTCGATTGAGTCTTCATATAAGGGACAGAAACCCCCATCGTCAGTTGTGTTAAAGTGATCGACAACGGTATTAGCAGTAGAAATGATGATCAATAAGAGAATTTTGATGATGATCAGAAAATAGGCTTAGGGTTCTTATGGAAATTCAAGGAATAAGAAAGATTGAATTGAACCGCCAAGTCGCCTTTTAAAATTGGAGTGAAATATAAATTTGAACCAGTACCTAATTAATAACTGCCAGGTCTAAAGTAGGTAACTGAAGCGACACCATCTCAATCTTCCACATATATACGTAATGACGATTTTTCTTGATCCAAGATAAAGCAAATGTAAATTCATTTCTCAATAGTCACCTCGATAACATCAAGAAAATCAAACATGCCCAAGCTTCGATAAACAACTAGTCTTCGATAGTTAAGGGTGAGTGTAACATCCCGAGATCAGTTATACCTCGTGACCCTTGGTCTTTTGAGTAATTAGCATGTATTGGATTTATCATTCACAAATGTTTTAATTTCTACAAACTTTCAAATACTTTCAAACTTTCGAACATACTGAAATGTTCGAATATTCTCAAATTTTCGAATATTCTCAAATTGACGAACCTTATCAAAATTTTGATTTGTTTTATTTGAAGAAAATCTGTTTTGATCGTTTGTTGATTTTGGAAAAAATGAATTTGAAGTTGGATAATTTTATTGGCTTTTTGAATTAAAATTCTTTTGTGAAACTTTTGTTTGAAAATTCTTCGAAGATGTTGACTTTGAATACTTCATTGAATTATTTTGAGAATTAGAAGAAAGTGGTTGAGCGGGATTTTTCTTTTTATCCGAATGTGTTGAAAACTTTGTTTGTATAGGTTTGGACAATTCATTTTCAAACATCTTCTTGGTTGGTATTTTTGATTCCTTCTCATTTGACAGAACTTGCCAAAAAAAATTCTTTCATGCCTGTCTTTCCGAAATTCCTTTTTCCTTCGAAAATTATTCAACAAGATACTTAATTTCATTTGAATTAAGTTTTATTTTCTCATTTGTTTCATTTGATTCTTGTTTCAAATGCTCTTTTGTTTTTTCTTGTTTTTTAATCCATTTTCGTTGTGGTTTTTGTCTTTGAAAAACATACGAATTCTTTGTTAGATTATTTTCGACAGTACTCTGGCTTGAAAAGAATCATCCGTGTGATGTTTTCTTGTTATCATCTTCGACCATTTTGTTGAACTCCGGTTTGATGTTTTCAACATTTCCAGTAGTGACAAACACTTGATTCAGAAATACAACATCATCCGGACACTTAAAATTTGGATACACCACTTGATTTGTTTCCAAATAATGAGCACCTTTTTTCAGATAAGACTTTTTCGAAATTTTCAGTGTCTCCAAACACTTGATCAACAACAACTCGAGGAATGGATGTTTCATTTGAAACAGTCTTTTATGGCTTAGAATTGTTTGAAACTTGTTCTCCATCCTCATCATCACTACTATCTGTTTGACTATCTCTGACACCAACATTATCGAAATAAAAAACTTTCAAAGTCTTTTGTCAGTGACAACCTTAACCAACGAATCATTACACTTCTCTTTTCCTTTAGACTTGCATGTGACATTAATGACAAACAACTGAGAACAATCGACACTTTCCTCCTCTTCAATTTCATTGATTTCGCAAATATTATAAGAATTATCATCGACATGAGCAAAATTAGATTGAGAGTCAAGTTTTGAATTCTCAGTTCTTTTCAAAATTTAGATTTGTTCATTTTTGGTTAAAGTATCATTTACTATATCAGCAAATTCATCTGCATCAAGATATGTGTCTATTTTCACAATTCCATAAGCATATCTATCATCTCGAATTTTATCAAATTCTGCGATTGTTTTCTCACTGTCATAAGAAATATTATCAACCTTCTCTCTCTTGTAAGCTACAAAAGGTAATAACTTCCAATGTTGTTCTTTGCTTATATTAGACGAATGATGCAAAGCAGTCAATTTAGCATATAAGTGTTGGATAAGGTGTCTAAGTCTATAACTATTTTTGGTATGTACTTGACCCAGTTTGGCATGGTCCATTTGGGTTGCATGGCATCATGCATTTCAATAGACTAAAATGATAGAAATAACACTTGTGGTTTATTAATATATTATAAGTTCTAATATATAAACAATATTATTTAATTACTATTGATCAAGAATTAATTTGGAATTAATTAAGTGATCAAAAAAAGTCTAATTAAATATGTGGGTTGATTGTGTAAATCACTCATACTTGTATAGTGGACTAGTGCTCCAAGGATTATCAAGTTGGGCTAAAACCCATAGGATTCTCCATGGATGCTTCGTGGTGGTTATGGAACCCATGGGTCATGGAAATGAAAGGTCATGACAATTAGGGTTTACATGGTGTAACCCTAATTATAACACACTATATAAGGACCCTTATGTTCACCAAAATCAACACTTAAGAAAGAAAGGAGAGGGCTAGCTGATTTCAAGTAGTGTGACATTTCACTCAATTTTATTCCAAGTGTATTTGGTGTTGTGTGAGACATTTGAGGCATCACACTTGGGGTGCTAGGCTCTCAAGGTTTTCAAGGAATCCAAACTACTACAAGGTATGTTCTCTAGCTTACTTTTATGTTTAAAAGTTCCCCATGTATGCTAGATAGGATTATGAATGCTAGAAATCAATTTTGCATGTATCTTAGTCAAACATAGATCCAAGGTTTCTAGGGTTGCATGAACACCTTAGGAGTGTTAGAATGCTCAAAACCCTTCAGTGGTATCAGAGCTTAGGCTTGTTTGTTTGATACTTGATGCAAAATAACTGAAAAATTCGAAATTCTTGCTGTCTGCACAGGGGACTCGACGGGTCCATGGGGGGACTCGACGAGTCCAAGCGTATCTTCAACCAACTCGGCGAATCAGTTCTTGCACTCGACGAGTTGGCTAGGTAGAGTGCATATTTTCAATTTTTGTTGCTGGAAATAGACTAGAAACATTACCCTAAACTGTTTTGGTGTTATAAAACTTGTTTTAGGTGGTGTAATGGTAGTTCTAATCCATTACAGTGGCTAATATCAAAATTCCATGTTTATATGTTTTTATATGTTCTTCAAAATTTGATATAAATATTCATGTTCTTATGGGTTCTTCCAAGATCATAGAAATTATGTGCTATTGATTGGTAGTTAATTCATGATCATGATGTGTTTTAATGGAGTCCATAACTTTTCCTCAAGTTATGGATAACCAAAAGTCACTTTGTAAAAAAATAAAAAAAAATATATAAAAAAAATAAAAAATAATAAAAAAAAATAAAAAAAAACTAAATCCATTAAAAGAACACATAAGTTACAAAAAATGAAGAGTCTTCATTTTTAATAAACAATAACTCATAAGTTATGAATTGAAAAGTTTTGTAAAGTTATAAAACTTGGCCTCAAGTTTTGGAACATATAAAGTCATATAGTAAACTTTAGTTCCAGCCCCTAGAATTTTAAAAGTTAAAATTCATCCCTTATACTTTATAATATTATAAGTTAATAATATTTATATATGTATAAGATCAAGTCATTTTACCATTAGTAGGCCTCATTCACGAAGCCGATCTATAAGGGGGTATAAGGTTGCTGCCTATAATATGACAGCTTAATGGGTGTCCACTCTCACCCACCGCTTCCTTGATCGGTTGACGGTCCTTAGCCGAACGGGTAGGACAATGACTTTAAAATTCTCATTAAAAGTATAATGATTATTATAAAGTAACTAAATGTTTTTATAAATTCCCAATCTTAGTTACTTTTGGAAAATGTGAATAAGGTGCTAACCCATGAAATTACACTTTGCACTCTGATTAAGTCGTTAGTAGAGCATGTGTGGTTAACCGGCACACTAAATTGGACTTAAAAAGGTAGGCAAATGGTGACTTAAGGTTTTTCATAGGTCGGTGGAGCGTGTGTGGTTAAACGGCACATCGATTGAGTGAAAAACATTAAGGGTACCATGTAATTTGCATGGTTACTTCACACCTTGTTTTGTGCTCCTTGGTATCCCAATCACAAAAGATGAAGGGCACACTCGAGATTGAAACATGCCATTGAAAATTTTGATGAATCTCAAAAGAATCTAGGAGTTTCTAAAAACCAATTAAAAACCTAATAATTTATATTTCATTTTTCATGGTGGAAATTGGTGAATCGTCATTCACCTACCTTTCAAATATGTTATAGCTTAGATTACGACAACCATCTTCTAAGTTATAATATATTGTGATTGGATCCTAGCTTTAATATTACATTTGGGTGTTTTATTAAGGACTATCTTTATATCTAATCTAAACTTGTTTTCTTCTTTTCAGATGTCTTCCAATAATGCTGCTTAGGGCTCAAACCCTACTAGCTCCTTCTCTCTCATGAACCTTTGTGGGAGAGTCATCTTTGATGGATCCAACTTTATGGATTGGATTGGGAACATCAGGATGGTCACTCGGTATGAGGACAATGAATATGTCCTCGAAAAGGAGCTGAAGGTACCCGAGCCATCTGGCTCTCCTGAGGAGGTCGCTAAATATGAGGCACATGAAAGAGATGCTACCAAAGTGGCATGCATCATGTTGGCCACTATGACAGCCGAGCTCCAAAAGTCATATGAGGACTACTATCCTTTTGAGATGCATCAGGATTTGATGGGCCGGTACCATCAGAGTGCTCGTCAAGAGCGATATGAAATCATCTCCTCTATAATAACAACCCGGATGAAGGATGGTGAACCCATCATGGGCCATATGCAGAAAATGAAAAGGTATGTTGACCGTTTGCTGAAGCTAAATGTGAACTTCCCTGAGGACTTAGCAATATATATCAATTTGCACTCCTTACCATCGTGTTATGATCAATTCTGCATGACATACCACATGAACAAGGAAGAAGTTACCCTCAGCAAGATTCAAGGACTCCTAAAGACCGATGAAACATGTCTGAAAGGTAAGTCAGTTGTTACCACTCCTACTCCTACTCCAAACTCCGCCCTTGTCTTGGCAATCGGGAAAGGTGGAGGGAAAAAGAGGAAGAACCCTTCGAAGGGTACCATGGGTAAGACTCTTGATGGCTCCTCTTCAAGTGGAACGAAGAAAGGTTTCGTCACTCCTTCTTCTGACCCAAAAAAGAGGCAGAATGCTTCTATTTCCAGGAAAGGTAGCATTAGAAGCGAAACTGCCCAAAGTACCAGCAAGATATTAAGGATGGGAAAGTGAAACCCACCCATGCAGGTATTTACACAATTTTGTAATAACTCACTCTATTCTAACTCTTGGGTCCTTGTGATGGTGTGTATGAAGTTATGTCTGTTGTAGATAACCTAGGAAATAATGTGTTGTGTATCGATTCTTCTAATAATAATAACTTGGATAAAGGATCTGTACGTCCTTAAAATGTCTGTGTATCAATCAGATCCGTTTGATGGTGCGGAATCCCAATCAAACGGATGATGTCAGAGAAAATAGAAGAGAAGAAGAAGAAGAATATAATGAATCTATGTATGAATTGACTGGAATGAAGATCCGGATACAAAAGATTGACACACACAAAAGCTCCTCTCTAGTTTCTCTCTTCTCTCGTTCATCAATCTGTTCCTAACACCCTAACACCTATATTTATACAAGAGGAACATGGGCTTGGTGGACATGGGCCATAAATGGGTTTACGGTCGTAAACCTGTTTATGGCCATAAACACAGCCGTAAACACGTATACGGCCGTAAACACCAAGTTGTTTACGGTCCAAGACAAAAAAATACATATTTCTAGAAAAGTAAAGTATAAACCATATTTTTGACCCAACAATCTCCCCCTTGGTTTATAAATTTTCTTTTCTTAAATGACCCAATAAGCTCCCCCTAAAAAGTAGCTGGCTTTTCTTGTTAATCTTCATTGGGAGATTGGCTTCAGCATTTATCTTCAAATTCTTCACAACTTCAAGATGTACTTGATGATTCTTCAATGAATGACTTCATCTTGAGCTCTTGAACTTTTCTTCAAGATTTGACTCTGAAAGCACATTGGGTGAGTAGGCTTGACGTACTGATTCTTGACAGATAGCGCTTTCTACTTGAGAATCTTCAGATAGAACATCAGAGAGAAATAATCTTCTGGATTACTTCAGCAGGTTTAAGATAGCAGCAGACTAATTGAGGAGGCTTCAATGCAATCTGTCACATAATCTTCAATTTCAGCTTCAGCTTGCTTCTGGGGTTGAAAGATTGAATGTTGAAAGAATAATCTTCATTTCTTGCTCCTTCGAATGAAAATTCTTCGATGCTCACGGACGAAGCCTTGGCTCAGATATCTTCGACACAAACTCCATGAGTTTCATCTACACCTGAATTCACTTTTCAAGACAAAACAAAACTAAAAGAAAACTTAGCATACAGATTAAAAGGAAACAAAAATATTTTTGGATTTTTTTTATTTTTCTGAACAAGAAATAAAACAAGAATAACACTATTTTTGGATTTTTAATTTTCTGATTTTTGTTTGGTTTTTAAAATTTTAATTCTCCCATAATATTTAAATTAGAAGAAACTATGAACAAATTTAATAAAATAAAATGATAGCTAACTTTAAGAGTGATTTGGGATCAATGTTTTTAGACAGCCTTTATTCATTTATCAGTACCTATCCCTTCATGAATAGATCTGGTCAATCGCCGATATTGTGGTCCACTGATACACGAGAGATTATGAAAAAATTAGGACATACTATAAGTGACAAGACAATGTGATCCTAAGTTCTTAGATAATATTCCTTAAGGACCATTCATCTGAAGACGACCAAAGATATTGTTGTCCACCTAAATTGAGCAGCGAGATCTACAGACAACCTGTAAGTGTTCAATTTTAGTTGTACTAGAACGTGTTTTCCGCTTCCTGGCATGCTCCAGCCATCAAGGACTTCCAGAATACTCCTTACACCGGGTGAGCAGACAATTATTAAAAGATAAGATAGATTTAGAATGCATATGTTGTACATCCTGGTCGGATCTCTTCCAATCATGCAAAGGATGAAACATATGACTAACTGAAGTTTCAGAGGGATTAAGAAGAGAACGTTGCATATACTGTGTACCAGGTCGGATTATGAGTCACGCAAAGGAGACAGTATATGGCTAACAGATACAAAGAATTGCATAGAGAGAAGATGCAGAGAGATAGAATCACATATGTTACATTCCAGGTCGGATCTCTTGATCACGCAAAGGAGGAAACATATGACTAATAGATAGAAAGAAAGAAAATAACTTTCTACAGACCTAATTTATCATAATTTCCCAGTCACCCCATCCAACCGGAATTAAGGACAGAATCCGCACATCGAGGAAAGGTGAATCCATAGTTCTAGATACAGGTTCTTTTAGTGTGACCAGTAAATTCCCATGTATATCTCCCTACTCAACCTATCTGAGCGTCATATTTTCAGGCTAAATGGATCTATCTAGGTCAAGATTTTTCAAGTCTCTAGATTCCTTAAGTTCATCTATGCCTAGTCAAGTCCATTTTAATCTTTCATGCCTACCAGCGCATCGAACACAGAGCCTAGACAATTCAGATTCAGTCCCTTACACAGATTCAGATTGCCTGTTATCACATGATTATATCACTTCCCAAAACATCTCTTACAAGCACATTCCATTAACACCATATTTTTGATTTTCTGATTTTCTAATGTTTTTAGGTTTTTTTTTAAATTAAAATTTTCTAATTTTTGTTTTGTTTTTATTTCTCCCCCTAAATTTGTGCATAGGAGAGAAACGAAAGTAAATGCGCAAATTTAAACTATCCTAAAACAAAAACTAGTCCTTAAAGCGAATCAGCTTAAGAAAAACTCAGGAGTATAGAGAAGAAAACTCATACCGTAAGTCACCGATTAAATTTGCATCCAGAAGGTCTGAGAACAGCATGCATAATCTCAGAACAGATCCGGAAATTCTTCACATCGTTAAGCACTAACCCCATTTGTGATCTCTTCCTTTCTTCCCTTCCCGCAAAAGGACACATACTCTCAAGCAAATGTCAAAATGTTGCACCATTGAGAGATGTCCCCTATCATGTGCCAGGAGCAGCCACTACCAACAAACCGAAGTCTGATGATATGCCTCCATAGCTGCTCTGACACAGAGTGGGATCAGATGGTCTTTGGAACCCAGTCCATTTTGAAACTGGGTTGACCTTTGTCATCAACGCACGATACTCTTTCCCATGACATATCTTGCTTATCACAAACTGAAGATGTAGAAATGTTAGAATCATTAATTAATTTGGGAGATTGAACCTTTGGTACCCATTTGTAGTCGAGTTTAACCCATTTCTTGTTTGATCCGATGGGTGCCTCGACACTTGATATGGAACTTGAAGTCGGCTGCCGAGATGGCTTTGACCTAACCAATCTTAGCTTCACAGGAGGATCTCTTGAACTAGACTTCTGGGTCGGCATTCCCTTCTTTCCCTTGGGATTTTGATTCTTGGCCTTGGAAGATTGATTCTTGGCCTTCTGCGCGTTCTAGTCACCGTTGTCTGAACGTGACCTGGAAGGGTTTCTTTTGAAATATCTCCCACTTGGCGCGTTTTTCCATCCTTGTGCGTAGTAGGGAACGTATGTGCGATTAGGACAATTTCTGGCAATGTGTCCAGGTGTTCCACAGTCAAAACATATATTTTTCTTCACTATAAAGTTATTTCTTCCTGCCCTGGTGGCGTATCCATGCCAGGTCTCTTATTGATCCCACATGCACACTTGCAGTAGGCACTCTGTTGCGCTGGAATTGGAGGCCTATATTTCTCAATGGCACGTTTGTTAGGAATAACAGAATTTGAAGCTACAGATTCTGAGTTCAGGGAGTCATTGGTTTGTTCAGTAGTGTTCTCCTTGTTCTCATCTTCTGCTACTTTACCTGCACATGAAGTAGAAACATTAGTATATTCAACCTGAATACCTCATGGCACAAATCCAGCTGGTTTCCATATTGAAGATGTGCCTCCCTGTCAATTTCTTCATGTGTCATAAGGATGGATGTGTAGTTATGATTGAAAGGTGGAGGAACACTAACATACCCTAGACCCTTGTTTTGATTATTTTTAAATTTTAATTGGGTTTCAAATAAGGACCCGACTGTCTGACTTGACGCAGTATAGTTTTTAAAACTAACATCTATTTTCCCATACTTAATTTTCAAAGTGTCAAGTTCTTCAGTTACAGCAGCAAGTTGTCTCTTAATATAGTCATAATTTTCACACTTGTTGCTATACTCTTCCTGAAGCTTCCTAAAGTCCTTGGTTTTTGCTTCTAATTCAGCCTTCATGGGTTTCTGTCCTTTCCTGAGTTGATTTCCTTCATATCTCAGGTCCTCAGCTTCTCTTTTTAATAAATCAATTTGTTCCCGAAGAAATTTAATCGTAGTTTCACAAGCTGGAGTACATGTAAGTTTAGTGACCAGAATGTTTTCAGAACTCATTGTTTTTCTACACTTCAAAGCATCATGTTCTTCAATTACATCAGCAAGACTAAGATGATTTAGATCTTTTGTCTTCTTGATGATAGTCATGTTCAAATCCCATGATTTTGGAAGTGAATTCAGTAGCTTTTTGTTTATCTCAAACTTAGACAAGAAGATCCCAACTATATTCATCTCAGTAGTAAGTGTAGTAAATCGCTGCAACTGAGTTTCGAGGGTTTCTCCAGGGATATAATCGAAAATTTTGAAATTTTGTCTTAACATATCCTGACGACTCTCTTTCTTGTTTTCAACTCCCTCGTAGACCTTAAAATCAATTAAAAAGCACAACTAGAAGCCAAAATCAAACCTAAAAGTCAAACCCTTTGATTATAAACCTCAAAAGTCAACCTTAAAAGTCAAATTTAAAAAGTTAAACTCAAAAGTCAAATTTGAAAAGTCAAACTTAAAAGTCAAACCGACAAACTAAATTTAAAAATTTAAAAGTTAAACGAAAAAGTCAAAGTTTAAAGTCAAAAGGTCAAACTAGAAAGTCAAGTCAAAAATAAAATTCAAAAATTAAAAAAACTATTTTTTTAATATTATTATTATTATTTTATTTTTTTATTATATTTTGGATGAAAAATGAATTTAAAAATAAAAGAAATTGAGTTTTTGGGTTAAAAGTGTCAAATTTGGAAAGTTGAAACATAGAATGCCGCTTTATGAATTAAATTCGGAAGAGAAATAACAAGTAACAGCCTAGATCAATTGGTAAAACGTGTGTGATGCTGAGGCAAGAGACCTGGCTTCGATCCCCAGCGCCTCCAAAAAAAAACCCGATTTTTTTTTATATGAAGCTTATGCGATGACGAAGATTGCTGACAAGGTGCGAGGCCGGCCGCAAACTCCGGGGCCGTGAACTCCGAAACCCTAGCCGCCGGCCGCAAACTCTGCCACACCCTCACATGTTTTGACCTAAAACAACAATTTTTCGACTTTGAAGCTCCAAAACTCGATCAAAAACCTTTTTTATGAAAAACACGAAGAACAAACCCCCCTTATTTTTCAAATCTATCCAAAAACACAAAAATCTTTCGAAAATAAGATCAAATAATGCTCCAAATATGACAAAATTGACCGATACAACCAAGCTCTCATACCAATTGTAAGTCCCTAAAATGCCTGTGTATCAATCAGATCCGTTTGATGGTGCGGAATCTCAATCAAAGGGATGATGTCATATAAAATAGAAGAGAAGATGAAGAAGAATATGATGAATCTATGTATGAATTGATTAGAATGAAGATCCGGATACAAAAGATTCACACACACAAAAGTTCCTTTCTAGTTTCTCTATTGGTCGTACACTCCTTGTGTTTCATCAATCTGTTCCTCACACCCTAACACCTATATTTATACATGGGGAACATGGGCCAGAGAATATGGGCCGTAAAGGGGTTTACGACTGTAAACCTGTTTACGGCCGTAAACACTGACTGTAAACACGCATACGACCGTAAACACCAAGTTGTTTACAGTCCAAGACACCAAGTTGTAATAACTCACCCTATTCTAACTCTTGGGTCCTTGTGATGGTGTGTATGAAGTTGTGTCTGTTGTAGATAACCTAGGAAATAATGTGTTGTGTATTCATTCTTATAATAATAATAACTTGGATAAATGATCATTATGGCATTGTCGTCTTGGACATGTAAGCAAGAAACGCATAGGCCAACTCCAAAAGGATGGAGTGTTGGAGTCATTTGACCTAAAGTCAGATGATAGTTGTGAATCATGCTTACATGGAAAAATGACAAAGTCACCCTTTACTGGTTCTTGTGCAAGGGGTGAAGATTTGTTGGATCTACTGCACATAGATGTGAGTGGACCCTTCAAAACAGCCACAAGGGATGCTAATCATTATTATGTGACTTTCTTAATCAAGCATAAGTCAGAGACTTTTGAAAGGTTTAAAGAGTTTAAACAAGAAGTCGAGAATCAATTGTGCAGGAATATTTAGATGCTTCGATCCGATCGTGGTGGTGAGTATCTTAGTATAGAGTTCCTCGACTATCTTAAGGAATGTGAGATTGTCTCATAATTAACACCTCCCAGGACACCACAGTTGAATGTATGGCTGAGAGGCGTAATCGAACCTTGTTGGATATAGTTCGGTCCATGATGAGCCGAGCTTCACTACAAATCTCTTTCTGAGGGTATCACTAAGAGACTGCCTCCCATCTCCTTAATCTAGTCCCTACAAAGAAAGTTGCCAGAACTCCTCATGAGATTTGGACTGTAAAAGTTCCTAATCTAGACCACATCAAGATTTGGGGTTGTGAGGATTTCATGAGGGGTGAGACTCACGATAAGCTCCAACCTCAAAGTGAGAGGTGTATTTTCATTGGCTACCCACAGAAATCCTTGGGTTACCTCTTCTGCAGATCCAGTGAGAATGTGGTATTTGTAGCAAGGAGGGGTGTCTTGAGAGAGAGAGAGAGAGAGAGTTCATAAGCCAAGGAAAAAGTAAGAGGTAAATTGACCTTGAAGAAATTCAAGAGTCAAGTGGTGAAGGAACTTCAAACCTTAGCAGTCAACCTGAGGAGGAAACTCCAGTTGATCCAATTGATGAGTCTGTATCGCTGAGGCGTTCTATAAGGGTTAGGAATGCACCTGAGCACTACTATGGTTTCCATGTTACTACGGAAGGTGAGACACTTGTCAGTGATGAGACACTGGTAAGTCTGGATGAACCTAACAACTATGTGGAATCCATGGCAGGCCCCGAGTCTGCTAAATGGATAGAGGCAATGGACAGCGAGATACAGTCCATGTATGACAATAGTGTTTGGATTCTGACATCCCAACCTTGCAGGAAGTGAAGTCCTGGCTTGGGAAGTGTTTCGCTATGGAATACCTAGGAGAAGCTGCCTATATTCTAAGGATAAGGATTCTGAGAGACCGGAGTACAAGACTAATTGGACTTAGTCAGAGTACCTACTTGGATAAGGTGCTGAAGAGGTTCAACATGCAAGACTCCAAGAAAGGAGAGTTACCCATCTAGAGTTATGCTAGATTGGGTAAGGTGTTGTTTGTTTTTTCTGAGGCAAAATGTCTTCATTCTGCGGATCGTATCTGTAGACCTCTCCGGTAGAATAGGTGGACCAAGCGTCTGCAGTTTGAAGAAAGAAGACCGTTTGTTTTTTTTAACATTTGCGGGCTACTAAAATAAACTAAAATCTAAATAAACTGATTTTTTTAAACTTCAAAGTGATATTTTAATATTTTTATGAATTTGTTATAAATAATTAACGAATCTAGATCAACTTTTATGTACTATTGTATAAAAAGTAAAAAAAAATGGTATAAATTAACGTATATATTCGATAAAAACCAATAACTTTAGTTGCAAAGTTATAACTAAACATTATAATTAGTGATCAAAGAATTTGATACATAAATGGATGGAAATAAACTTCGATTTTCTCAACTAAATCCTTTAAAAATGTATCATAAATATTTTCTCGAGAAATTGATGATATTGTATTAAATAATGTTTTACAAAATTTGGCAAAAAAATATAAGAATATATTATGATTTTTTTTTTCATATTTATATAAACATGTTCAACGACTATTATTGTAATAAATATTTATTTATAAATTTGTCAAAAATATCATGTTTGTATGGTTAAACGTTTTTTTTGAAGTTTTGTATTTTTTTCCAAATTGTTTATCATTAATAAAGTTGGAAAAAATACAAATTAAAAAAAAACATGAAAAAATTAAAGATACATATGATTTTTTTAGGCTAGAAGATGTCTGGAGATGTTAGAAGACTCTGGTCCACATCTACGCCAAGAAGAGGGTGTGCAGAAATTTTTAGGTCTGCAGTCTTCAAAAAAACAAACAGTCTGCAAAGGCTAATGTCTGTGCATGGTCAGCGTGGCACAGATAGAAGAGGCCACGCAGATCTGCAGAAAAAACAAACACTACCTAAGACTCAGCGCCCGAGTACCGAGGATGAGATAGTAGAAATGAGTCGAGTACCTTATGCTTCTGCTGTAGGCTCGATCATGTATGCTATGACCTGTACTCGTCCTGATGTGGCCTTTGCCTTGAGGATGGTCAACACATATCAGGGGAATCCTGGCAAGGCTCACTAGACCACGGTAAAGAATATCCTCAAGTACCTACGAAGGACTAAGGATTGGGTCCTTACCCTCGGTGGGAGTGATGACTTGAGAGTTGTAGGGTATAGTGATGCTAGCTTCCAGACTGATAGGGAAAATTTCCGCTCTTAGTCAGGCTGGGTCTTTACCTTAAAGGGAGGAGCAATTACTTGGAAGAGTTACAAGCAAGAGATAGAGGTTGATTCAACTTGTGAATCAGAGTATATTTTGTTGGGCTGTAAATAGTTTTATTTATGTTACGTCTTTTGGGCTCGTAGATTAGCCTTGTATTCTCCGGTTTGGGCCTGTCCAACCGAGAGCCTTTTATGTATAGTATTTAAGTTAATGCTTGCATGCATATTAGGTTAAGATTCTAGAGATTATCGATATAGCGATTTATCAAGAGAACAATATTTTCCAGTAATCGTTCTTGTAATCTTCCAATCCTTTACAGTTGATGTTCTTAATCGAGCTCTTCTAAGGATTTTATTTAATCATTCGACACGTTTGATTCAAGCTGTTTGTTTTTATTTTTGCGTTCTACCTTGTTATTAATATTGTGTTCTTGCTGTTTCATATTCATATACTTGTTCAAGATCTAATCGATCTTCATAGATTAAAAGTTAGTTTTAATCCTATCAATTGGTATCAGAGCAGGAGGCTGTGTAATCGATACACATCTTTTCTGTGAAAAAGATTTCCATTAGGGTTTTCCGCAATCATCGATATTTATTGAGCCGTCATCTTAATTGACGTATCTTAGTATTTATTGTTTTGCCCTAATCTGCTTTATTACAAGTCTGATCTTTGAACAGGTTATTACGATCATTATGGACGCAACGCAATCAAACCCTATTAATATTTCCAACAGCATCGGTTCGACGACAAAGATTCCAATCTTGTACACCCATGACTATGAAGTATGGGCACATCATTTTGAAGACTATGTGATTGGATCGGAAGACAATGGTTTTCTCATATGGCAAGCTATCATCAACGGACCGTTTTCTCATTCCGCGACATCCAGAGTTATTAAGACGCAAAAAGAGTACAACGATCTGCTTAAGGACATGACGAATATTGCGCAAAATGAAAAAGACAAATTCCAGTGCAATATTAAGGCACTAAGGTTGATCAGATTCGCCCTTCAGTCCGACACATTCAGACTGGTCAGCTCATGTACTACGACGAAGGAAGTGTGGGATAGGCTTCGCGAACTGTATTCCACAGACGAAGATCTTGAACATTCCATCCAAACCTTGCTTCTATCTGAATTTGGTGAATTCAGGCAAGGGGCCGAAGAAACTGTGACCCAGACGTTTGATCGCTTCAATCATCTTCTCAGCAAGATGATCAAACACGACATTGAAAGGAAGCTCATCGAACAAAAGGTTACTTTCTTGAACGGACTACGATCTGAATGGAGAGAAGTTGTTTCCACAGTCAAAGCCCATGAACAGTTTAAATCATATTCTTTGGCGAAACTGGTGGGTATTCTAAAGTCCCAAGAGAAGATTGTGGTTCAAGAGAAGAATGTTGTCTCCAGTCTTGGTTCGTTGTCCCTCCTATCTAAAAGCAAAGCTGTGGTGGAGGATGAAGAGCTCAACTTGGAAGAATATGACCTCACAACTGAGGATTATGCCATGATGGTATCCAATCCTAAGAGGTTCATAAAGAAGAGATTCCCCAGCAACAAAAACAGAAACTGGCAGGGGAGTTACAGCTCAGAAAAAGCAAACAATGAACCGAAAGCTGAGGAGCCCAAAAAGGAACCGAAAGCAGATGGCGATTCCGGAGTAAGTTGTTTCTATTGTGGTGGCAAGAACCACTACGCTAAGGACTGTGTTCTTAAGAAGATGGCTGAAAAGGACAATGGAAATGATGAGGAAGCTGTGCTGCAGAGGAGATTGGATGAGTTGAGAAAGAAGAAGTCTACCGCTAACCCTTCTATTAATGCTCTTATTGTGCAGGGTTCGGTCAATGACGATGAGTTCGGTAGCACCGAAGTTTGGTCTACTGACTCAGAAGACGAAGAAGTGAGGAAGCCTACTCATGGAAAGGCATATGTGGCTAAGGAGGAAAGCAGTGGTGGAAAATGCTTCATGGTGACTGAAGTGTCTCAAATGAGGGGATACAACACCGATGGAGGAAGCAATGGACCGAAGGTGCAGGAGGATATGTGCTTTACGGCCAAACCACTCAGCCAACAGTTCAATGAGCTCGATGAACTGATAAAGAAGGTACAATCTGTTTTTATTTCATCTAAAGTACCATCATCCTCATATGAGAAAGAACTAAAAAATGTTAATACAATAATTTCTCATTTAGATAGTAGCTTAACTCAAACTCGAGTCACCAATTCTAACCTGACCGATCAATTAAGCAGGGTGGCGTCGAAGAGTGAGGAGCGGCGAATGTGGATTGAGTTAAAAGAGTCGGAATTAATTAAAGTTAAAGACGAAAACATTTATTTGCAGAGAGACAATTTGAAATTGTTAAAACAACGAAATGTTTTTTGTTTAATAGCTAAACGTTTATATTCCAATATTACTCAACTTCCTTTGGATTGTGAGATAGGCCAAAAGATCCATCGCATGATTTTGCCCTTCCTAGAATTTAAGGAGGATGAAATCGATGCCGAAGCTTACAATTGTGAGAGTGTGATATCGTCTGATGATGTCAACCCAACTTATAAAATTGGACTGGACAAAATTGAGTCCTTCATTAAGTCCAAAGACCACAAGGACATGCTCAAAAATCTTTTGGATGAAAACGACAGACTTAAACTGAGAACCGAAACCATACAAAAGTTTGACTCTCTTAACGCCAAAGTAAGCTCAGAAAATAAAATCGATGTTGAAAATGCATCTGAGCTTAACGAGGACGAAAACATGAGTGAAATTTCTGTAGAGGATACGGTTGACTGCTCAGAATTTGTTAAAAGCGAAACTGAAAACCACAAAAATCTTATTTCTGAAAATTCTGTGGAATTCGCTAGATTGTCCCAACAAAAGTCCCCGAAATTAGTAGAAAAGGCTGTTGTGTATCAAAAGGTCAGGACCACTCCAAATCAAGTATACAAGGTGACTGGAGTAACCGAACATCAAACAGCTGAACTCACAGCTATTGTTAATGAAGACAATGCTGATGGCTGTGATGAGTATTTCTGGGAAGCTCCTATTGATAATGGAAACGAAACCGTCGGCCTGTCTGAAAGAACCTCCTAGATGAAGAAAGGGAGATACATACCTGAACCCTTGAACAAGCCTGATAATTTCAGTGAACCAAGCACAAGTGGTACAAAAGGTACTCCTCAAGAGGTTGATCGTTCAGCAAAAGAAGACATTCGTTCAACGCCAACAGCTCGAAGTGAAACTTCATCAGATACTCCTTCCACTTCCTCAGGGGAAACTGAATCTTCTTCAAATATTCCCTCTGCTCCCTCGGCTCAAAGAAAAACTCCTCAAGTTCAAAAGGAACCAGCCAAGGTGACATCAAAAGCGAAAGCGAACGTTCATCATCAACCTAAACAGATGAGGGATAAAAAGATAGAGAGGAACCTAAGATACAAGAAAAACCTTTCTGAAAGGAAACAATTCTGGCACTCCCAGAATGCATACTATTCACACAAGGACAAGAATCTAAAGTATGAAAATAATCCCGTAAGAAAGCCTGATAATTCCAACAACCGAAAGCCAAGGTTCGGTTCGCAAGAAAACAACAACCGAAAGCCAAGGTTCGGTTCACATGAAAATACCAACCGAAAGCAAAGGTTCGGTTCTGAAAAGGATTTCAACCGAAACCAAAGGTTCGGTTCCAAGAACAACTCCAACCGAACTCAGAGGTTCGGCTCTGAAGTCAGACGAGAACAAGACTCTAAGGTTAATCCCACCAACGATCAAAAGCAAAAGGGTCACCTAGAGTCATCAGCAAGGAAGACATCTCCATCCAAATCCAAATCCTCTCTTCCTAATTCTTCTTGTTCATCTCCATCTTGCTCTAACGCTAATTCCGTTGGTTCTCAAAAACCTCGTCCATCTGCTGAACAGAAGGGAAAGCAGAAGGTCGATGAATCCAAACCTGAGTCCAAAGCGAACAAACCCAATCCTAACAAAATAAAAGTCTTCACCATTAAAAAGAAAGATGAAACAACTCTAATAAAACGAACATATCTAGTTGACATCTCTCTTACTATTCCTGTTCCCATGAAAAACTCACATGGACCCAAGAAACTTTGGGTTCCTAAATCTGCTTAATTTTTGCAGGTTATAAGTGACGAGCAGTTTGACGAAGAATGGTACATCGACAGTGGCTGCTCGCGTCACATGACTGGGAGGAAAGAGGAGCTTAGGGAATACAGATCTCTTGCAAATGGTGGCAATGTTAAGTTTGGAAATAACTCTTTCGGCACCATAAAGGGATATGGGATGATAACGAATGGTGATTTTACCATAAGGAAGGTGGCCTATGTGGAAGGACTTCAACACAACCTCATCAGTGTATCTCAGCTTGTTGGAGGTACAGGTCTCAAAGTTTCATTCGATGATGAAGGTTCTGAAATCATAGAGAAAAAGACAAAGAAAGTGATTCTGAAGTCAGAGCGAAAGGGTGAAATGTTTCCTCTGAACATGAAACCCATCAAAGGAAACCCAGCCATATGTCTGCTATCAAAAGCTCAATCCGACGAAAGCTGGTTGTGGCACCGAAGACTCTCTCATCTCAATTTCAAAGATATCAACCGACTTGTCACTGGAGGTCATGTTAGGGGTCTTCCATTGCTCAAGTTTGACAGAGAGCATTTGTGTGCTGCATGCGAAATGGGAAAGCAGAGTCGTCAAAGTCACCCATCCATAATTAACACAAAAGTTGTTGAACCACTCGAATTGCTTCATATCGATTTGTGTGGTCCTTCATCTATTGAAAGCATCGATGGTAGCAAGTACATTCTTGTTATCGTTGATGACTTCTCTCGATTTACATGGGTGTTCTTTCTAAAGCTCAAATCTGAAGCGACTCAAAAGCTGAAGGTGTTTATCAAGCAAATTGAAGTCCCGCTCAAGAAGGTCGTTCGCAACATAAGGAGCGACAATGGTCTCGAATTCAAGAACAAAGAGTTTGAAGAGTTTCTTGCAGAAAAGGGAATCAGTCATAATTTCTCAGCTCCCTACACACCACAACAGAACGGAATAGTCGAAAGACGAAACCGATCGTTGTGTGAAGCTGCCCGAACTATGTTAAGTTTCGCTTCCTTACCTCTTTATTTTTGGGCTGACGCTATTTCTGCTGCTTGTTATACACAAAACAGGTCCTATCTCAACAAGCGATTCACGCTCACACCATATGAGATAATAAATAACAGAAAACCCAACGTGAAATTTTTCCATGTGTTTGGCTCAAGGTGTTTCATCTTTAACTCTAAAGAACACCGCAACAAGTTTGATGTCAAAGCTGACGAGGGAATCTTTCTGGGTTACTCACTCACTTCAAAGGCGTACAGGGTCCTAAACAAACGATCAAGAAGGATTGAAGAGACATACTATGTGACCTTCGACGATAGCTATGTCAAGAAGCTACAGGCCATAGATGACACTGCCAGGGAAATCTTTCCTCAAACTGGTCAAGTCACAGTCTCAATCGCCAATATGTACGAGAACTTTCTGGATCTCTTTGACGAGCCAGAAAAAGCTTCTCTCTCAGAAGCAGGTGCAGCCGACAACAAAATAGATCATATGAAGCAGATGGTCGAAGATGCTGCAAGAAGAATGCATGAAGGAGAATCGCCCACTGATGAATCTCCAACCAACAATGCTTCAGTCGAGGGGGAGCCAAGTACTCAAGTCGAGGGGGAGCCAAGCTCACAAGTCCAGGGGGAGCCAAGCTCTACTACTTCAACCGAAGGTCCTTCAACAACCGAAGGTACCTCTCCTACCGAAGATCCCTCTCCAAGCGAAGGTGCTTCAACGCCTGAAAATCCAGCACCACAAGAAACCCCTGAACCTCATGTTTCTCAAGACTCATCAATTGAGGGGGAGCATGATGATATGACGCTTGATTTCGATAGCCAATCTGAGCCAGAAGAGATGATCAACGCCGAACTAGATCCAACCTTCGATCCAAATTACCCTCCTCTTACCAAATGGACCAGAGATCATCCCATCTCTCAAATAGTTGGTGATGTATCTGAAAAGGTTCTGACCCGATCTCAACTGAAGGCAAAACAGACATCCTTATTTTCAAAGGTTGAGTTTTGTATGTTTAACTCATTCGTATCAAAAGTTGAGCCGAAGACAGTGAATACTGCCCTCGATCACTCTGATTGGGTTCAAGCAATGCAAGACGAACTGAACGAGTTTGAAAGAAACAAAGTCTGGCGTCTCATTCCAACGCCTCCAGATGCTTCAGTTGTTGGTCTTAAATGGGTTTTCAGAAATAAAATTGACAAGGAAGGTAATGTCATAAGGAACAAGGCTCGTCTGGTGGTCAAGGGATACTGTCAGGAGGAAGGAATAGATTACGAAGAGACGTTCGCTCCAGTAGCTAGGCTAGAATCTGTTAGAATATTTCTGGCTTATGCTGCTCACAAAAACTTTGAGGTTTTCCAAATGGACGTCAAATGTGCGTTTCTCAATGGAGAACTTGAAGAAACTGTGTATGTGGAGCAACCTCCTGGGTTCGTCAATGAAAAGCATCCAAATCATTGCTACATTCTGGATAAAGCTGTGTACGGCCTCAAACAAGCTCTGAGAGCCTGGTATGAAACGCTTACAAAATTTTTAAAGATGTCCAAATTCAAACAAGGTTCGGTTGACCCAACCTTCTTTCGCAAAAAGGAAGGTAACCACCTTATGATAGTTCAAATTTATGTCGATGACATCATCTTTGGCTCCACGAATCCCAGCTTAACAGCTGAATTCAGAAAGTTGATGGAGACTAAGTTTGAAATGAGCTCAATGGGTCCTATTAACTTTTTCCTTGGTTTAAACATAAGACAGGGACCCGAAGGCATCTTTATCAATCAGGAAGCTTACACAAAGACTCTCCTAGCGAAGTTTGGAATGATGGGAGACTCAAAAGTCAAAGTCCCAATGGCATTCGGCACCAAGCTGACCCCTTCACTAGATAAACCGGCTGTTGACATCACGCTCTATCGTCAAATGATAGGCTCATTGATGTATCTAACTGCTAGCAGGCCTGATATCATGTTTTCTGTGTGTTATTGTGCTCGATTTCAGGCTAACCCACGCGAACCTCACATGCTGGCAGTAAAGAACATCCTACGCTATCTCAAGCGAACCGCCTCCTTAGGTCTATGGTATCCATCCAATTCAGGCTTCTTCGTTCAAGCCTATTCTGATGCTGACCTTGGAGGATGTGGACTCGACCGCAAAAGCACAACTGGTGGCTGTCAATTTCTTGATGGGAAGTTGGTCAGCTGGCAATCCAAGAAACAAACATGTGTGTCGCTGTCTACTGCTGAAGCGGAATACATTGCCGCTGCATCCTGCACATCACAAGTGATTTGGATCCAGAGTCAACTTCGAGACTATGGACTCAATATGAAGAAGATCCCGCTATATTGTGACTCTAAAAGTGCAATTAGGATCTGTCATAACCAGTGCAACACTCTAAAACCAAACATATAGCACTGAGGTATCACTTCATCAAAGATCATGTGGAAGATGGAAATGTCGAAGTTCACTTCGTAAGAACCACTGATCAACTGGCTGATGTCTTTACCAAAGCTCTTCCTAAAGCATCATTCAATAAAATTTTGCAAGGGCTAGGTATGATGGAATCAGAGTCAGTACCTCACACTACCTCTCAAACTCAACCGTAAGAAGCGAAACCAACCGATCGTTCGGGTTCGGGTCAATCATCTGACTCGCTCATCACCTCAAAGGTAGTCTTTCTATGTTGTATATTTCTTGTACCATTTTGGTTTTCTCTATGTTAAAAGTATCTATTTCTTTTGTATCTAAATTTCTTAGTTTCTCAAAATTTTCCAAAACCGGAACCAACCGAAGGTTCGGGTTCGGTTTTTCAAAATTTTGTGGAACCAAAACCAACCGAAGGTTCGGGTTCGGTTTTTCAAAATTTTGTGGAACCGAAACCAACCGAAGGTTCGGGTTCGGTTTTTCAACATTTTGTAGAACCGAAACCAACCGAAGGTTCGGGTTCGGTTTTTCAAAATTTTCCTGAACCGAAACCAACCGAACGCTCGGGTTCGGTTTCTTTTCAATCTTTTTCTAAGTTTTTTTATAATTTTTTTACTCTTTTATAATTTTTTTTAAGTCTTATTTTTAATTTTTTATTATTATTTATTTTTATTATTTTTTTATATATATAAATTTCAAAAACTCCAAAAATATTTTCTTTCATTTTTCTTTTTGTGTTCGTTTGTTCATGAGGATATATTTGATAAATTACTTAAGTGTCCCTAGAAGCATGCTGCTGTATGTGTCCCAAGCCTCATAAGATTTTGAATAATTGCCTTCACGACCTGGTATATACAAACCTTGTCTTCCCAATAAGGCTAACTTATTTATTCTAATCGTGAGCTACCTCACACTCTTCTCACATGAGTTAAGAGTCTCCTGCTTGGTCCTTTCTTTCGCAGCAGAGGTACTATGTTTTCTTTCACCATCCCCACTACACTTCTCCATTACATTCGTTTCATCCCTGTAACCCCTGAGACTCTCAGAATCTACCACTGAGGTTTACGGTTACACATCATCTGTGTTTATGATCTTAGTTTCGTGCCACTACGAGCTAAGTGAAACCCAAAATTCAACACCAACGAATTGACGGTGACCAATTAACTTGATCAAGTTTTCACCAATGAATTGACGAATGTACCTTCATGAAATCTCAAATTTTCTTTTGCGTGATCCCAATGAAATTGTTACACACCATAACATTTCTTCCCATGGGATCCAGTTCTAATTTTTTTTTTCTCTGAGATTTTATATTTATCCAAGCCACTTAAAAATCAACTCTAACCTACTTGTTCAACAGACTACACCGGTCTCACAAGTACTTTGTTCACATTCGGTCTTATATCAAGTATTGAATTGTTGAATCAAAGCGAAACCACCCTTAATTAGCCTTATTAAAAGAAGCCTTTCAACATTTATTAATAAATGTTTGATCGTAATTAAATGGGATTCCACACTAACACTTTGAGGTCTCTCTTGATCTTGAAGGAAGAGATTCGTGCCCGGGATCATCAGTTTCGTGTCATAATTGACACCACAGATTATCTCAAAAAGAGTTGCTTTATTTCTTTATCTTTTACACTCTTTGCACGAAAATCCTAGATTTTCAAAATTCCGTTACTAATTATTTTACAGGCTGGTTTATTACTGAGGGATTACTAATGAGGTTGTGGCCAAAAATTAGCCACGTGGGTCCTAAATTGAATACAGCTGATTAAAAAAGGGGAAAAGACAAAAAGTTGCTGACGCGGCGGAAGTTCAAAGGATAGAAATTCAAACGACGGTACAAAAGGAGGGCGCATGAATTTGAAGCGGCCGCGCTTTTTCTGACACTTTTGGACGCGTGTGCAGTATTGAAGCGCCATCCATCTGGCATTAATGGCGCGTGTGGAAATGAAAACGGTTCCTCTCTCTGAACCGGCGCTTATTGGGCGGCGTGATCCTAGGAATCTGACACTCTCTCTCCTACGTGATCATCGCACGTCCCAACTGTCACCAATCAGTCTCTCAAAAACCCTTCCGTATTTCCACAAGAGATTTGAATCGATCTTTCTCTCTCCTATCACCTACTATAAAAACCCATCAACACCACCTTTTACCTCTTTACTGCCCCATAATTTCCAAAGCAAAAATACTTCCAAACTCTCTCCCGGTTATCTTCTTCTACAACCTGCAACAATGGCTGAATCCTCTTCCGTCCATGCTACTTCTCAGATTCTTCCAATCCGTCCTCAGCAATGCCTTGTGATTGATCTGAACCCACTGGCCTATGATTCCTACATGTAGCCGATCATCGAGTGTCTCAAATACTCCCAGCTTGCTCCGGCACTGTCACGGATTGAAACGGTGCCAATGGTGGCCCTATCTCAGGTCTACGCAACGGCTTATTATGACAAGGCCGTCGACAGGGTCTTTTTCGAAGTGGCGGAACACAAGACGTCGATTTCTCGTCCCCGCTTCTGCACAATGCTTGGGTTTGCTGATGACCCATCGCGTGTTCACCCGGAGACAATTCCGGTTGGTATGCTCTACAACATGTTCTACAACATGGGCTACACGGAAGTTCTTACCTCCGTTGCCAGATTCAAGAAGTCATGCCTACCGCCCCAGTGGAATGGGTTATTTACAGTTCTCTTCAAGGGACTGTCAGAACGGAGCTCAGGATCGGACGGGGCCAGTCGTCTTTTCCTGTCGATTATGTATGCGGTGTACAACGGGATCAATCTGGACTATGGATTTGTCCTTTGGCAACAACTGATTCAGAGCCTCTCTTCCGCTTCCCGACACTCCGAGGTGTCACTAGCCCGGTTCTGGATCTTGATCACAAGATGGGCTATGGACAGGTTTGATGTCCCAACTGCTGACGGTGCACCGATGTCTTCTATTGGTATGTTCCATACCAAGAAGATCATCGTCTCGGATGCATCAAAATTCTCCTTCATTGGCTCCATCCCGGAGACTATGTATGGAAGTGTGCCTTCAGAAAGCAGTATGATCAAGGTGATCAAGGAGTTAGGGCCATCTGGTCCGAGGGAACTGACACCGGACATGTTGAGATCGATTCATGATGCCGACAAACCGGTGGCCAGGGGTAAGAAGACAGACAAGAGGAAGAAACCATCCAAAGCCCCAAAACCTACTCCCAAGAAGCGCAAACAACCAGAGGCTGCTTCTTCCCCACAACCGAAAAGGAGGAAGACCCAACCGAAGCGAAAGCTCGTCCTTCCCTCCTCCTCCAGTGAATCCGATGGTGGGAGTTCGGACTCTGAGGGATCCCAAGGAGACGAGTCTCCTCAGCGAGGTAACACACCCCCTCGCTCACCAACCCCGGAGATGGAACTTCACCAATCCCCAGTTCCTTCCCCTCCACCCACAATCCCTATTTCCATTCCCACCGTAAACCCCACAATTCCCCCAACCTCTATCCCTATACCTCCACCCATATTCACCACATCAACCGAAACACCACCTGTAACCGAAACCCCTCCCGTAACCGAACCTCCACAAACCGAAACCCATACACAACCACCACCCGAAACTAAACCCCCACCCACTCAACCTGAACCAACCAAACCCATAACACCCCCAGCTTCACCACCACCTCAATCTCCAGAAGACGCCTCCGATGGCCATGATCAATACCTTGGTGGTGATCACCTGAACTTCGATTCGGTCTACTATAGTCCGTTTCAAGTTCAAAGTGATGAGGAGGATGATGCTCCAATGACAAAGAAGCATCTCCGCGAGCTGAACGAGAAGGTTGATCAACTTCTCGCCTCCTCTTCCAACCAGCAGTCCTCTTTGTCTGAAGCTGCCCTTCAGAGGATACTTGATGCCTTCTCCAGGGCTCAACATGACTCAGTGGCCTCAGCAACTGCTGCGATAGACGCCTCCACCCGAGCCTGTGAGGCAGCAACCGAAAAAGTCGATAAACTATTCTCCGACGCTTCTGACCTGCTAAAGTCTCTGCAGGAAAGCGCCAATGCCACAAAGACAACTCT
Source organism: Lactuca sativa (assembly GCF_002870075.4). Lineage (NCBI taxonomy): Eukaryota > Viridiplantae > Streptophyta > Magnoliopsida > Asterales > Asteraceae > Lactuca > Lactuca sativa. Next base: position 219,841,158 of record NC_056623.2, on the reverse strand, counting down.
GGAACCGATTGTTCAACAATTGGCCAAGTTCGTCTCGATGGAGTTGACTTCGTTCGCTACCCTCCGACAAAACCTCAGCGACGACAACTCGGCACTCCGTGCCTCCATCGATGCCCGTCTGGCAAAACTACAAGAGGATCTTGCGGCAGAGAACTCTCTGATGGACGTTCTGGCGAGTAAGACAACTGCCCTAAGGGTCAAGAGCACACAGCTTTCCAACTCTCAAGAACAATTGGAAGCTCTTCGATCCGAGAGGGAAGTCATAAAGACGTGTGTTTCGGATGTCCACGCCGCTCTCTCCAACATCCTGGAAGCACACGACCCCATCCTTAATCATTCGGTGAGGCGCACCCTCGCTGAAAAGCTCTCCCCGGCCATGGACCTTCTAAGCAAGATTGAAGGCCTACCGAGTTTCGTGTCCATTCCGAAACAAGGGGGAGAAGAGAAGAAAGGATCGAAACCACCTCCGTCCTCCAAAGCTACTCACACCACCGAACCAACCCCAACTGGTCATGCCTCGGGTTCGGGTGTGAAGAACAAGGGTAAACACATAGCAGAGGATGAAGATGAAGATGAAGATGAAGACAAGGAGACTATTGCGGACATGTTAAAGAGAAAGAACAGTCGCAATACTGATGACGATGTCAGTCGTGTGGCACGTGAAGCTGAAGAAGCCGAATGTAAACAAAAAGAAGCCAACGATCTCCTTGAGAGCCGAAAGCTGCTCTTCCCTGCCTGGACCAGGGATCGTTTGATAAAAGAGGCCATAGAGACTCCAAGCATACTATGGCTCGAGCCGGTGATATCGTTCGACTGCAACAACACCATCGATTCGCAGTTCGATATGCCACTGACTCGAAAGGCGTTCATCTTCCACGCCTTCTCCAACATCTTTGAAGTCCCGCATCCGAACGATGAGCTTGACAGGGAGCTCATTGACTTCTACCTGGAGGCCGCTCGCCCTCAATACCTTACATGGAGCGCCCAGAAGATTGTCAATGTTCGGGTGATGAAGCCTTTTGCCGTGGGGAGATTCACAAACGTCAAGTTCAAGCTTATCCGAGGATCTGCAAGAACTGCTCACATAATCTCTCTGGCGGATTTGCCCAATCTGAACCCTCATGATTGGATAGTCTTGTACAATATCCTGCTGACAAACGAAGCCGAATATGGTCCCCTCTTAGACCATGTCAAAAGGATGCTGGCATGCTATATCATGGAGGTGGCCCTAATGGATCAGGAGGTTGCCACAGTTTTTAAGAAGAAACCGAAAGTCAAACCTGTGGGATCGGCCAGTGATCTAAATCAAATGCAAATGGGCAAGATAGATTCGAGGCGAAACTCTGTGATGTTCACTAGAGCCGAAGGACAAAAATGTCTCTTCGCTTTAGCTGACAAACATCTTTACACCACAACTTTCTTGGAGCACATCCTATCAATCGTCAAGCGGTGTAAAGACAATTCGGCTGATGATATCAAGTACTTCGATGATATGATCAATTGGTACATCCGGTTTAGACAGACCATCCTTTCCATAACCAAGTGTCTGTTTAGTACCGTGAAGAAGAAGGTACCAGCTTCAGCCGCCGGCCCAAGCAAGAAGTGAAGGTCTCGCTCCAAATTGACGCAAAGGGGGAGATTGTTGGGCTGTAAATAGTTTTATATATGTTGCGTCTTTTGGGCTCGTAGATTAGCCTTGTATTCTCCGGTTTGGGCCTGTCCAACCGAGAGCCTTTTATGTATAGTATTTAAGTTAATGCTTGCATGCATATTAGGTTAAGATTCTAGAGATTATCGATATAGCGATTTATCAAGAGAACAATATTTTCCAGTAATCGTTCTTGTAATCTTCCAATCCTTTACAGTTGATGTTCTTAATCGAGCTCTTCTAAGGATTTTATTTAATCATTCGACACGTTTGATTCAAGCTGTTTGTTTTTATTTTTGCGTTCTGCCTTGTTATTAATATTGTGTTCTTGCTGTTTCATATTCATATACTTGTTCAAGATCTAATCGATCTTCATAGATTAAAAGTTAGTTTTAATCCTATCATATTGCAGCAAGCGAGGCAACAAAGGAGGCAATATGGCTGAAGAACTTCATTGGAGACCTTGGAGTTATACCAGCTATAAAGGAGCCTATGGAAATTTTCTGTGATAGTGAAAGTGTAGTTGCCTTAGAAAAAGAACCAAGGGATCATGGGAGATCCTGAAACATCGACATAAAATACCCTTTCATCAAATATCGAATAGAAGAAGGACTCCCCGTGGAAAATAGGGTATCATCAGATGAGAACCCAACAGATCCCCCCCACGAAGGGACTCGGTAGGGTTAAGCATCTCCAGCATGCGAGGTGCATAGGGCTGAAGGATGATATTAGTTTTAGTAGTTAGATAGCTTTGAAATTTGTAAAGTGTAAAAGTTGTGTTTATTTATGAGTAAAGTGTTGCTATCTTTTGGCAGTTGTTTACTATATTTCTTTTTGCATGTTTTGATTTCCAGAATAACTATGTTATGGTATATCATATTATTCGAATTCTCCACTATCAGTCATATGTTGGATGTAGGTATGAATCAAGACTGTCATGAGTTGGTTGTAGAGGTCTAAGTTGTTGGACATGGCTACAACACTCATGAGTGCTCATAAGTTCATAGTATTAGATTCAACCCATGCTCACTGGTATCACTTCATGGAATTTATGTCGAGTGATCGTGATACGGTAATATCATCTAAGTCTTCAAACCTAGAGATATGACTTGTTGCCTATGAGTTGGTTATACATTGATTCTACAAAAAACGCATTGGTAACTCGATGTTATAAAACGTGCTTTTGTGTGTGATTCAACAAGTAGTAGAATAAGCATATGAGTCGAAGTTTATCTGTTCCTTCTTGGATTAGAAGTGATATTTGGGCCCCTCAATGATTTTGTTTGGACCTATGTATCGGGCCCGGTCAGAACTAAATTGATGTGTTCGATTAAGTTCTTTGTCAAACAAATCGGAAATCGACAAACAAACTGTTGGACAATAAGTAAGACATTGTTCCATATATTTGTCCGGCTGATATCTAGAATAGAGGATTATATGATCACTTATCCTAAATGGCGTATCATCATCATCTCAGTTCTGAGAGACCTTAAAAGAGCTACGATTGCTTATCGGTTCCTGAAGTCTTACTTGCAGTTATAGTTATTAGACTTATCCAAGTGGGAGACTGTTGGATAAGGTGTCTATATCCATAACTATTTCTGGTATGTACTTGACTCGGTTTGGCATGGTCCATTTGGGTTGCATGGCATCATGCATTTGGATAGAATAAAATGAGAGAAATAACACTTATGGTTTATTAATATATTAATAATATTATTTAATTAGTATTGATCAAGAATTAATTTGGAATTAATTAAGTGATCAAAAAAAGACTAATTAAATATATGGATTGATTATGTAAATCATTCATATTTGTATAGTGGGCTAATGCTCCATGGATTATCAAGTTGGGCTAAAACCCATAGGATGCTCTATGGATGCTCCATGGTGGTTATAGAACCCATGGGTCATGGAAATGAAAGGTCATGAAAATTAGGGTTTACATGGTGTAACCCTAATTGTAAGACACTATATAAGGACCCTTATGTCCACCAAAATCGACACTTAAGAAAGAAAGGAGAGGGCTAGCCGATTTCAAGTAGTGTGACATTTCTCTCAAGTTTATTCCAAGTGTATTTGATGTTGTGTGAGACATTTGAGGCATCACACTTGGGGTGCTAGGCTCTCAAGGTTTTCAAGGAATCCAAAGTACTATAAGGTATGCTCTCTAGCTTACTTTTATGTTTAAAAGTTTTCCATGTATGCTAGATAGGCTTATGAGCCTTGGAAATCAATTTTGCATGTATCTTAGTCAAATATAGATCCAAGGTTTCTAGGGTCGCATGAACACCTTAGGAGTGTTAGAATGCTCAAAACCCTTCAATAATCTCTTTGCTGAATTACACTAAATGTTTCTTTGAGCTAACAACATTTTGACATCACTGCTTAATGAATCCCTATCACACATAATATTTCTTATTTGCAATTCCAGATACTTTACCCTTCTTATTTCCGAATCTAACAATTTTTGGGTCTCTTGTAATTGGATGTTTAGTTTCTTAGCTTCATTACTAGTAGACACCACAATTGTATCAAAGTAAGCAACAATATCATCAAATGCAACTATTTTAGAATCATAAGCTTGTAAAGGAATGTTAAAAGATTGAAGAATAGAACATACCTTAGATGTCATTGGTGATTTGTCTCCTGATTTGGTCATGAAACAACGACCAATCACAATTTCATCCTCTTGCTCTTCAAATTTCGCAAACATTGATCCATGCGTTGGATTACGCATCCCTTCGTCATCAGACCCAGAAGACCAGATTTGATACGCCCCATCATTATCACCTTTGCCTTTAGCTACCGAAGACATCTCGTCAATGCCCGAATCTCCCTACAATTTCTTCTCGCTTTTGGCTTCAGTTGCCTTCAATTCACTCTTCTCAAATTTATTCTTCTCCTAATCCATAAACTTATTAACGAAACTTCCTTTTAACATCACTCTTATTCACCTTGGGATTGAAAGGTTTCTTAAAAAACTTTTTCACTCGGTTGTTCGAGTAAAAAGCAATAGCTTCATCATTGGAATTCATTAGAAATCCTTCTTCATAAGAATCATCTTTCTCATCTGCTTCTTTCTCAGACACTTTCGAAACAAGAGCTAAAGGACCTCCCAAACTCAGTTTCGAGTCTTCAACCATCTCAATTACTTCATTTTCGTGAGTTTTTAACTGATTATATACATCATTCAGAGATGAAGTAACAAAGCTTTGTTGATTCTTTACCATCATGCTAACTCTTCTCCACTCATTACGAAGTCCCATCACAAAAGTGAGATTGAACTCCATAGACGACCTGATGATTGCATAACGATTGCATCTATAGATCAGCTCATTAAGACAATGATAGTAAACTTCAATCGTTTCATTCTCCTTTTGTCTGAACTCTTTCAGCTCCACAAGACACTGCTTAACTGAATTTATCTTTGTTTTTTCGCTTCCCTGATAGTTTTTCTTAAGAGTGTTCCAGATTTCCTTTGTAGTTTTACATCAACGGATTAAATTGTAAACAACAACTGGCAATGCACCTCGCAATTCTCTCAAATAACGCTTTTCGTTGTTCTTCAGCCTGGTGGATTGATCAGAAACTGCAGTTGTTGATCCAGATGATCCAATAGTTTGAACATTCGGTGGAGGTTGAGCAATGCCTGTGATACAACTCCATAGTTCCTCATCCAATTTGTTCAAGTAATCCTCCATTCAATCAACCCACTGATCATAGTATTCTGGAATCAACATATGAATTTTCATAGAAAATCCTAACAGAGGAGAACATGAAGTCATCGTGTTCATGTTGAAATTCGCCATAAACGTACGAATGAGAGTTTTCAGAAAAACTTGAAGAAATTAGATGTTGAATGAATGAATTGATTAGAAACTCAAAACCGATTAATCGATTACACAAATTAAACAAAGAATCAAATCCAAACTGTATATCAGTGACGATTTTCAGAATCTAACAATGCAGAAACTTTTGAGACAACTCACAACTCAAAAACTAGAGATTCAATTGAAAATCAGATCTTTGCAGTATTGATTCTTGCTCTGATACCAATTGTAGAAGTGTTTAATTGAGTATGAGAATCAAATAAGAATCAAACAATGTAGAGATTAAACACAAGAAGTAAATAAGATCTGGGTTTTAGCTCATATTACTTCCAATGAACACGAGTACATGAAAGATAGAAAAACAGGGAAAACCTCTATCTTCTTCTCTATGTTCAGCTCCTATTTATAGGAGACTGAAAGTACAAAAAATACTAATGCAAGACCTTCAGCTTCGTTAAACAGATGCCTTAGTAAATACATAAGAAAACATATGAAGCAAACAATTAGACAGACTTCGACATATTACAAGACATTTCAACTCTCCAAATTATCCATTTAAAAAACATGTGAGTTCTATTTCACAAATGGTTAGGTGATATTTATCCCATAAGTTAATACAAAAACACATTGACTATTATTATAAAGACATGGAGTTTATATAAAGTTTAAACATCTTTTAGACCATTTAAAATATTTTAAAATTGGTTATTTATAAGTTTTCCAAAAAACTATATTGAACAAAAAAATGAGTTTTAACCAGTAAACCTGTAATCTGTAAAAGGTTTTTTTTATTTTTTTTTTATTTTTTTTTTTATTATAAGTATCCATTTGTAAACATCTTATGTTATCTTTTAAATATTTTTTACTCAAACTCCAAGTGATATTATCTTATGAAAATAATGTTATTTTCCATGTAAAAACCATTTTCTTACATAAAACATAACATACATTTAACATAAAATAAACATCACAAGCATGCATTATAATGTGTATAAACCAAGCCATGTCTAGTAATAATTTTTGTGTGCCACTACAAGAATTATTAAGTCTTTCCTAAAGGACTTAAGGGACACTTCAAAAGGTATTTTCTTCATCTTGTTACATTTAAAAAGAATACAACTAGTCTAACTAATTAATTACAACAAATCAACAAATGAAAAATTACCTATTTATCTATTACATCATATGAATAAATAAATATCACCTAAATACAATACAAATGTCTAAATCGCTTCTTTATACACAACAACATATCAAATATTATAACAAACAAATCCCTTTTTATTCTAAGGCAACTTTTATATAACCAAAATGCATGGAAATTCGTTATTTATAAAAATAAACAGTTTTAAACAAGAAGTTGCCAAAGAAGACAACTATGGATTTTTTTAACACGTGGAAATTCATGTTTTTTTTTTCCAAAAACCATAGATTAGCAAACATAAAAAAAATCATTATAACCTAAAAAAGATTGCTGTGATACTACAAATGTGTTTTGATTCGAAATAAAATTTTGTTTTTATAAAAACCGGCAACAGAAAACTTTAAAAATAACAAGTTTATTTTCAGTTCATAACAAAAGCGAACCATAATGGATCCATTCATAGAGGTTAGAATGAAATAAAACCAACCGCAGGATGTTTTAGAGATAACATTTGAAGACTTTGAAGGAACTTGGTTTTGAGGTGTTGATGAAGATAACAAAAGACCAAGTGTACGATCTTCTCTACAAGTATCCACCATCAAGAGTAAGATACTTGGAATGCTAGTTCCTTGTATTATTGAGTGTCTAAAGCCTTTAAGTGCTTAAATCAATTAAGCACTAAAAGGAACAACTCAAGAGGTCTTCTAAACACCAAACTAACTTCAAAAGAGAGAGAGAGAGAGAGAGAGAGAGAGAGAGAGAGAGATGGGAAGAAGAGAAGAAGAACCCATGGTTCTAGAGAGAAAAGTGAAGAAGAAAAAGAGCTTTACTCTTGAAAAAATGCAAGCGTCATGCATCTTTTATATAGCCTATAAAATGTTAGGTCTAACTATTAAAATAATCTAAAGTAATGGTAGCCTTTAGAAGCATGAGAGACAAAAGGTGGAAGGTTGAAAAAGAAACCTCCCACACCATCATTATGCATTCTAAAAAGTAAGATTCTTTATTTTTTATAAACTAAAAGTTTATAAAATACAAACTTTGTGTTTAGGTAAAAGACAAAAGAATCCAACTAGTCCAAAATCTTGATCATGACTTATTAATTCATATCATAAGAAATAATAACTACTCTCTTATAACTATTATTTTCAAAAATACAATAATTATTCCCTAATTAAAATACAAGAATCAATATTATTTATTAATAATCATATTAATAATAAATATACAAAATGTGCCAACTTGATAAAGGTGTGACCCTATAGGATCGTATATTATTAGTTAATCACTCCATAACGATTATTGGGCATATAGATCCAACAAGTACTGTGTCTATTTGTTAGCCTCAAGCTTCAAAATATTCCAACATAAAATATGTTGGAAAGTGTGCACCGACTAGTTGGCTCGCAAAACAGGAGGCTTAAAACAATAATGATTTTCTTCTAATTTGTACACAATGTAATATACATGTGTTGTTTTAGGTGACCAATAATGGTTCAAATAAAGATTTTGATACAATATGAAAGATGGTGCAAAATATTTTAGAATACATTTACTAAAATGATAAATAGGACATCTGAGAAGTGAAAATAGGAGATATATGTCCATCTAAGTTCATCCACAACTCTCTAAGATGACAAGAAAAAGACAAAACTTCAAAAATGGTCCCTGTGGTTTCAAAACTTTTAACATTTGGTCCTTCCGGCTAACCCCGTGAGCATTTCACTGTTAAGTAAGGACATTTTTGTCATTTCACTACCCAGGGACCATTTATGAGGTTTTCTATTACTTTTTTTAAAATAAATAAATAAGTAAATAAAATTTAATATGCAAGGTTCCCACCACCCCCTCTCCTCTCTCTCTCTCTCTCTCCGATTCACCGTTGGAAGAAACAACCACCAGAGATTTATCTTTTTTGACTCAAGAACACGTAACACCGCAGGGAAGAACAACGAACTAAAGAGCTCCATCTTTCCAACTTCATCAATCACAAACAAATCTGTATCTTCTTTGACCTGAAAATGAAATCGAAAGTCAACTTCTTACTGAGAAATTGGAGATGAAGCTAAACGAACCTGTAACTCAGGAAAAGCTAATAATTCGAATGATGCTACATCGACTCTGTATCTTCCCATAGTAGACCATCTATTGGACTCTACACTGCCATGGAAAACTTAATTAAAACCTAATTTGACGTTGAATGATGAAAAGATATGAAGAAATGGTTACCTGGAATTGTTAATAGAAGCAAGCGGAGTAGTGCGACCATCTAACATAACCACCTCAAAGCCTACCCTCTCGCCTTCTTATCTGATCTGACCTGTTTTATATCCCAAATTTCATGAGTAAACGAAGGAGAAAATCAAAACATATTTGAGCGATGGAAGAGTATGGAATGATAGGGCATTACGAGTGAAAAACCCTTGTATTTTCAAATTAGGGTATGAAGTTCTGAGATTCTCCAAAACCCTAGCGACCAGAGTGGTTTTACCCATGCCCTGTGGAGTCGAAGGTATACAAAGGCGATTCAAAAAAAATTCAGATTCAATTTGATTCATGAAGATATGGAATCAAATGATGAATGAGACATGGAATCTATACAACTTGCAGGCCAGTGACGATAAAGAATTTACCACCCCCGGCAACAACGTACTAAGCCCCTTTCAGCCTCTTATCCTCCATAACCTCCGACCAGTCATCCCTATTGTTAATGTATCTTTTCAATATACCTCTTGATTCATCCACCACGTATTTCGTCTCTTCATCCATCGATGTCGCCGGCCCTTTCCAACCACCTAACATCCCTTCCGCCATCGTCACCCACTCATCAGAATCCACATCATAAACAAACCCTTGTTTTGCACAATCACCTTTCACGTTTACCATACAAAGTTTTCCTCTCCAAACCACATCATAAACAAACCCTTGGAATCTCTTAAAGATCGCATCTCTTACCAAACCACATCGGGATCTATTCGTTTTCTATGAGAAGATTCAATCTTTCGTAGCACCCATTTCTCCACCAACCGAGCAACCGTCTGTGTGTAGTGAGAACCAATTCCACTAGCCAAAATTTAACAGCGTGAAGAGATCTTAGATCATTAGAAAGTCAAAGTGATTGAAAAAGTAATAGAAAACCTCATAAATCGTCCCTAAGTAGTGAAATGACAAAAATGCCCCTTACTTAACAGTGAAATGCTAACGGAGTGAGCCAGAAGGACCAAATGTTAAAAGTTTTGAAACCATAGGGATCATCTGTGAGGTTTTTTGAACTTAGGGATTAAACTTGATATTTTCGAAAACCACAGGGACCATTTTTGAAGTTTTGTCCAAGAAAAATAATAAAACATAAAGTTTACTAAAAAAATCTGTTTGGGGACAATAAAGTCACATCCCTACGATTTACCTTTAATGGCATAATATCAGTTAGAAGTAGGCAATTTCCCATCTTCTAAATTAGATTAAAACATGGAGTTAATATTTAACACAAAATAAAATATGTTTATCACAAATTCCTTAAACCAGAAAAGGAAGAAATAATGATGCAATTTACCAAGAAAATGGAAAGAATAAGGTAAGTGATAACTAGGGTTATTACTCGTCTATTTAGAATAGGTAACCATAACCTTTACTTTGCAATTCATTTTATTTTTTACAAGAAATGAACTATTAATGGCAATTGTCCCCCCTTAATCCAAAATTAATAAGAATACACTAATTTCTAGAACATAAACGAATTCACTTAAGATTGAACAAGAAACAATATGCGTTCTCATAGAAAAAGATAAGAAAAATAGATGAGTTACGTTATTATAAAAAAAACTCGTGTATAGGAACAATGTAATGATCAATGTTTAGGTAATCTCTCTTATCCCCTGGAATGAAATTTGTTTGCAAAAGGGTCCCTATGTATGCTGGGCGTACATAGTTGTACGCTTAGCATACCGGGGGAAAGTTGGTTGCGGGTATGCACTACGTACGTGGGGTGTATGTGGATTAGGACTAAAACAGTAATCTTCGAGCAAGGCTCCAATTTAAACACTTTTTATGTTTCTTGGACCTTACCCTCGTCAGCCTCCATAGTCTATTATCGTCCCTAATCCCTAGATTTTCATGGTAGTGTAATCCTTGAGCTTAAAAGTGTTTTGGTGACCATTTTTAGTGGGTTTTCAAGAAGGAGAAGGCGGTAATCAATCCTTGGATGTTATTGAGCTTCTAGATCCTGCATCTAGTCCATCTTGAGGAACTTCTGGAGGTAAAAAGTCTAGACCTGGCCATCTCTTTTGTTAGTTGAGTTAGGGTTTGTTATGAAGTCCATTTTTTGTTCATGGTCCCCCTCTTGTGAGTTTGATCAAATCCAGAGGCTAGAAATGGTGGATCCATGCTCCTTGGGTATGTTTGATGCATAAAAATGCCATCTTGAAGGTTGTATTGGGACCATGCACGAGTTTAAGGTCTGAAAAGTGGTCTTAATGGGAAAAAGGAAATATTGGGGTCCTAAGTGGCATGAAAGGGCATTAAGTTTCCAACTTTGTGCCCTAGGACATCATAATAGACTCAGATCTGGATTTAGATGTTGAGATCTCATGTATTCATCACTTAATGGACTTTTATGCATGGGTTGTTTGTACTTCGGGAGTAAGGTTATGTGTGCTGAGCGTACGGTTAGAGAACACAGTACGTTTATTGGGCCCTATTCATACTAAGGCCTGGAACCATTTAGTGTTGGTGGAGTTTTGTTCTAGTTTGGGCTATAGTTGGAACGATTGGGCCTTTTTGACCTTGTGGCACATTATGGTTATGGATTTTGATGTTAGACCCATTAAGGAAGGAAAGACCTTTGGGTCACCTGGGAGGGACTTGGACTTAGGATTTTGCTCTCTTGTTTAAACTGTGTCATAATCCTAACTAGGGTATTTGTAAATTTTTTCAGTGTAAGATTTTAGACTGGTAGTTGAGCAATGATTGTTTTTAGCAGACGGAGGTAAGTCTTCTCACTATATCAATGGGTTGAAGGCACCGATGCCGACCTATTACCTGATATGAGATTTCAATATTTGAATATTCAATGGTTTTGTTATCTAGTTTGTATTGACTTATGTGAAGACCATAGGGGAACCAATGACAATTGATAAAACCATGAGAGGGAGCTATGTCCCTTGGACGTAAGACTATGGGGGTAGTCCATGGCATCCTTGTTGAAGACCATGAAGGGAGTCCATGGCAAATTTATATGTATATGTGCATGACATTATGTGGTTATGTGTTTTCTGTATTTTGGGAAGCTCTTTAAGCATGTGCTTACAGTTTTGTTGGGTGTTTCAGGTACTTTTGGTTCTAAGGGCAAGGGCTCGGCTTGATGGTGCAGCTGGCACTCTCCAGTATTTCCATACTTATTGTTTTGATACCCTGATCTTTTGGAGAATGTGTTTATTTAATGGAATTTTGGAAAAACAAATGTGGTTGAGATTTCTAATTATTAAATGAAATTTTTTTTTAAAGTTTTTGGGCTGTTACAAAGAAACCCAAAAATGAATTGTAATACAACATGAAAAATAGAGATTTGAGGAAGAACAACTACCTGAAAAAGAACACATCAACAATCCAAAGATCTAAATGCTAGAAAATACAGTTTTCTGTCCAATTGTAACTATATTTCATTTTCGTTCTTTCCTTCCATCGAACTTTGTTAGCGTATTTCGTTTTTATCTGTATCCACTCATGTCTAACAGAATTCAATTTGGTCTTTGGTTTCTCATAGTTCTTTGTCTTATTTGTCCTCATAGCTGACTTACTAAAGATGGTGAGGATTTTACCCTATGTCATTAGTATTAGAGGAAGAAACAGAGGCGTATGGTGTTGATGACTCCATATACAAAAAGGTAGTGAGTGTGGATGGAGAAAAGGTAGATGAACGATGGTAAGCACAACATACCTTTGTGTTATGAAAAGAGAAGAATCGAACCTTCTTTTACGTGAATCGGACGTATGGCTTGTAAGGAGAAGGGATTTTTGATGGGTGGAAACAAGGGATAAGAGAACACAACACATGGTTTTTAACTTTTGGGATTTCGTTTCCACCCTTTGTTATTAACTTTTGGTAAGCACAACATACCTTATATGACACACTTTTTTTGATAAGCGCCTTCCATGTTTTTTTTGTGACATAAATTTTAGGGCATGCAAAAATATGCATGCTAAATGCATCAAATTTCTAGAGAGTTGAACTTTTTTATGGCACACACATTTTCATATCAAAAATTAGCGCATGACATAAGTAGCGTGTAATTAAAGGTAAGTTTTCTAGTAGTGCTCCTTAGAGTTATATATTAATACTTTAGTATAACTAGGAGTGTGGATAATTACCTAATCTAGGATATTAGTATTATATTAAAATTTGGGTTTCCAGGGTTTCGTAACTCCCTAGATACGAAGCCTTAGTCCTTAAAATTTCGGCCACACCTTTCTAAAAAAAACCGGAAATTCCATCCTCCCTCCTCTCTTCTCTCAATTCTTTTATTGTTAGGGCTTGGGTACAAACCACTTGAGGCACAAGATCTATGGTGCTTGCTTTCTGAAGCATGTTCAAGTTGGAATTGTTTGATTATTTACTAAACGAGTGAAGAGCTATATAAACCCTCAAACCCTTTATGAATTTCAATTATAATAGGGTATTCCTAGGGTTCTTCATGTTCAATTTTTTGTTGCAATTAATAGAGAAAAATTACATCCAATAGGTGCCATGTCAGCTTACGGTTAAGTTTTTTCTACCACATTTTTTTTTTGTAATTTATAAAAAACTATCAGTGGTATCAGAGCCACAGTTTTTAGTTGATCTTATACAAAATTGAATAGATCAAAATTAGTCTTTAGAAATTAAACACTAAAGGAGGAATTTCCGAAATTTTCTAGGGTTCTTGGAACCCTAGCCTTGACCCTTAGATTTTGAAATTTGCTAGGGTTTGATAGGGTTTATGCACTTTTCCTAATTATTATTTTAAAAGCCATAAAATTTGAATAATTAAAAACTAATAAACCCAAGCCTTATTTTCGAATATTAGGGGGCTTTAGATTAGGATTAAGTTTGAGCTATTTTATTAATTGGTTTAATGTAAATAATTACGTAATCCACAAATGAATTAGTTAATTTAATTAATTGTTTAATTATAAGATAAAGATAAATCGTAACTGGTTGAATATTAATTAATTAAAAGATTGTATTTAAATAATTAATATTTAAACCTAATATTTTGAAATGTTTTAAAATATAACATATATATTATTTGAAGTTAATTATTATTTGTATAAGACAAGTCATGAAATCACTAGTACGCCTTATTCATGAAACCATGCTACAAAGAGGGTATAAGGAAGTGGCTTATAAAATGGTTGTTCAATAGGTGTTTATTCTCACCTACGGCTCTCTTGTGTGGTGGAAGGTCATTAGTCGAATATATTTGATAGGGCACAATCTCAATAAAACTATAATGATATAAAAGCATTAGAACCTTCTTTATATATTTTAGTCGAGTTACTTCAGTAAAAATGTGAAAATGTAGGCTAATGCATGAAAACACACATCTTACTTTAGCATGTCGTTAGTGGAGCGTGTGTTGTTGACCGACACACTAATAGGGCCTTTAAAGGGACATGATAGACACACATCTCTAAAATTATCCTTGTTAATGGACCGTGTGTGGTTATAGAACATAATCTAAGATTAAACATACCATTGATAAGACTTAATGAATCTCAAAGATTTAGGAGTCTCATATTTTTAAATTAGAGAATTGTTTGTTACCTACCATTATAAAATTTTGGATGTATCATTTTGAAAGATAAATGTGAAATCACCTATTTCGAACGAAATGCTTTGATTTCTGATAATGAACATCTTAATGCTAAGATAGATGCTTTGCATAATTCTGTAGACATTCTTGAAGAGGACATTCAGATGATTCATAATTTTGTCATCCATGGTCTAAAGCACCTGGTCTCGGAAGCGAGTTTCTGAAACCAGTTGCTAGTCTCCTGAAGGAATTGCAAAATTTGACATTCAAGGGAGAGGTTCTGAACATTAAACATTCGGACACCCCTGTTTCTCCATTGTCACCACTTATAGAGACTACAGACTAGTTTGAGTCCTTAATTCCTGAGTTCAAACCAATTATTGTCAAAAGTCCTTATTCCACACCACTATCGCCTCTGACAAACCTGGACCTGAATCGGACCACAAAATTTCATTATAGTCTTCCAAATTACGTAGATTATGTTCCTAAGACTAATTACACAAAACATTGTGTAGTTGAAGAAATTCCTTCCCTGACAACCGAAACTGATACCTCTGAGTTTGTATAGGCATCCTTAGATGATAATGTTGAAAAATCAATTTGTGTCTCCTCTGATTCTTGCGAATCGGATTCCTTAGTTCTCTAAAAAACTAAGTAGGTTCCCATTACTCCTAAGTTTAGTAATCCATCCGCAAGAAAAACCTGAATATCCTTGCCTCTCACTAAGAGAAAACCAATGCTGAATAGGAATGATATTGTAGATCCCGAAGTAGAAGCTCGAAATGCACATAAGATGGAAGTTAAGACTAGACTGAATTCCAGGTTCATTGAAAACTCCAAGCCAAGTGTATCTCGGAATTCTCATGCATCAGATCATAGTCAAAACTCCTTTGCTCCCACTAAGATACTTAAAAGATCTTCCAACTTTCCTAGATGTAAAGAACCCAAGAAAGTTGATGATTCTACTCGGCCTAAATCTCGTGTGAATGTTAACACAATCCAAAAAACCTTTCCTCAGACTGTTTCATCTGTTTTTATTGCAAAATGTAATGGTCCAATTTTAAAACCAAATCTTTCGAAAACAAATGTGTCATCAAGAAAATCCATAAATGCAGCGAAAACATCATTTTCAAAATCTTAAAAGATAAATCTAGTGTGGAATTTTAAAACTCCCATTGATGAAAAACCAATTCCAGAGGTGAAAAATGTTACCAACACTCCGGAATTCAAAGGTCCGAAGAAGAGTGTTCAGAACCCTCAAGTCATTTAATATGACTGCTAGATACATGAAAAGACATTAAGCTTCTGTCTGTTTTCAAAAAATTCAAAGAATATCACCCAAAAAAACAAAGTTATTCGAAAGTTACCATCAAAGTCCAAATCCCATGCCTATGTATCAAAGTCTAATTCGGAGCCTAGAAACTCCACTACTCTCTAATTTTGCAGACACTTTGTGCTTTGGAGAAAGATACAATATGGTATACTGACAGTGCTTGCTTCATGCACATGACGGGGAAGAATCATTTTCTGTGAGACTTAAAGCTTTCTCCAAATGCTAATTACGTGACATATGGAAACAACTCCAACTCTCAAATTCATGGTTATGAAATTCTCACCAATGGAAACTTCTCTATCCTAAATGTGGCTTATGTAGCTGATCTGAAACATAATTTGATATGTGTTGCTTAGCTCGCTGATTCAAATTGACGTGTGGAATTTTGCACAAAGTACAGGTATGTATTGACCGAAGACCGAAAAGATTGCTTAATCATGTCGCTTGGCAACAAGAATATGTACCCACTTGACATCAACATGATTATTGGAAAACCGCAACTTTGCCTTCTTACCAAAGCCGTTCGTGACGTCAGCTGGTTATGGCACCGAAGGCTCGCTCATCTAAACTTCCCATACATGAATAATCTCGTATCAGGAGAAATGGTGAGAGCTTTACCTCTTCTCAATTTTGAAAATGATCATTTGTGTGCTACTTGTGAGTATGGTAAGCAATCGAAGAAGGGTCATCCTGTTATCATCAAAAATTCATTTCGTAACCATTGGAGCTTCTACATATTGATCTTTGTGGACCATCCACGGTAGAAAGTCTTCATCATAAGAAATACGTTCTTGTCATTGTTGATGATTTTACACGATTCACTTGGGTCTTCTTCTTAAGGCTGAAATCCGAAATGGCTTCAGAACTCATTAATTTTATCAAAGGAATAGAAGTTCTTATCAAGCTCCCAGTCAGGAGAATCCGGAGTGATAATGGATCGGAATTCACTAATTCCACCATTCAAAATTTTCTCACAGAAAAAGGAATCGACCACAACCTCTCAGCTCCTTATACCCCACAACAAAACGATGTAGTCGAAATACATTATAGAATTCTCGTTGAAGCTGCTCGATCCATGCTAAACATCACAAATCTAGCACTGTACCTTTGGGCTGAAGTTATGTCTACTGCCTGCTTCACTCAAAATCAAAGTATCATCAATCAACGCCTCAACATGACACCGTACGAAGAAATAAATGGTCGGAAGCCAACAATATCGTTTTTTCATGTTTTCGGATGCATGCGCTTCATCAAGAACAACCGTGATCAACTTACCAAGTTCCAACCTAAAGCTGATGAAGCCATCTTCCTTGGGTACTCCTCAAAATCGAAATCTTACAGAGTTCTTAACAGGAGCACTCGTGTTCTGGAAGAAAGCTTTAATGTTACTTTCGATGACAACTTCGTTCGGAATTCTGACCCAGCTCACATTACGAATCACATTATGGAGTCCGATGCTCCTCCACCGGGATGTCCGAACCCCCAAACAATTCTTGAATTTGATTTTGAAGCTCTCTTTTATCCATCCGAAACTACTTTTGATTTGAAATCTCGATCATGACCAACTCTCATTCCAATCTCTACCTTGGAAGCTCCTGTCTCACGTAACGTCTCCGGTCCAATTCCAAGCCACCCTCCATTTGATTCCGAACCATTTCAACCTTCTCAGGTTGAGGGGGAGAATGCTCATCCCTCTCTTGAATCAAATGTGGATGGTTTCCAAGATCCCTCTCTTGAACCAAATGTGGATGGTTTCCAAGATGCAACTGCTGATTTCAATGATTCCAATCCTCTCAATAATGATGAAAATGAAAACTTTTTAGAGTTCCTTTCTTATGATGATGACAATCTCTCTGGTTCAGATGTTTAGGGGGATTATCATCCTCACATTCAAACCATCTAGGGGGGAGAAAATCAATTCCACTGTTGATATAGGATTGATGGCTGCACAAGAACTACCATGATTACATGTTTAGACCAAGGATCATCCTCCGAACCAAGTAATTGGAAACCTGATTGTTGGTGTATAGACTCGTTCTGCTACATGTATCCAAAATGAATGACATTTTTCAGCATTTATATCCTTGGTTGAACCCAAATCCATCAAGGGAGCATTGGAGCATGTTGACTGGATTACAACCATGCAAGAAGAACTGGCAGAATTTGACCGAAATGAAGTTTGGACCCTCGTGCCTCTTCCTCAAAATCATCCCATTGTCGGTACTAGATGGGTATTTCACAACAAGCTAGATGACGTAGGACTTATTATTTGAAATAAAGTAAGGTTGGTGGCAAAAGGATTTACTCATATCGAAGGGCTTGACTACAATGAGACCTTTGCTCCTGTTGCACATCTTGTAGCCATCAGAATATTTCGTGCTTATGCTGCTCATAAAGGCTTCATAGTTTGCCAAATGGATGCTAAGATTGCCTTCCTTAACAGTGAATATGAAACTGATGTATATCTTCAACAGCCCCCCGGTTTTGTTAATATCTCTTTTCCAAAACACCGTTACAAACTCCGGAAGGTTGTATACAGACTCAAGCTAGCTCCTCGGGCATGGTACGAGACCCTAACTGATTTTCTCAAGCGCTCCGGTTTTCAAAGAGGAATTATAGATCCCACTCTATTTCGAAGATTAAATGGAAAGCATCTCATGCTGGTACAAATATATGTGGACAACATCATTTTTGGATCTACGGATTCATCTATAGTTGATGACTTTACTAAACTAATAATCAATCGATTCCAAATGAGCATGAATTTGGGAGTTAAGCTTCTTCCTTAGTTTTCAAGTAAAACAGACTACCAGAGGAATCTTCATTCACCAAGAGAAGTACATTTAGGAACTCCTCAAGAAATACTCAATGTACACCTGTGCCTCAGCTAAGGTACCAATGGGCTTTGGACACAAGATCTTTGCCGACCCTTCAGGTGTTTCAGTTGACGAAAAGAAATATCACGGAATGATTGTATCGCTACTCTATCTCACAGCAAGTCGCCTGGATATCATGTTCTCAACATGTTTATGTGCCAGATTTCAAGTTAACCCAAAGATGTCTCATCTCTTGGTTGTGAAACAAATCTTCCAGTACCTTAAATGCATAAAGAGTCTCGGAATCTGGTAGCCAGCAAATGAAAGCTTCCTTCTTCAAGCATATTCAGATTTGAACTACGGTGGTCTTCAACATGATAGAAAAAGCACTTCAGGTGGCTGTCAATTCTTAGGTGGTCATTTGGTCAGTTGGTCATCCAAGAAACAGAACTGCATTGCACTCTCTATAGCCGAAGCCGAATACATTGCTGTTGCCAGTTGTACATCTCAAGTTTTGTGGATGAAATTTGAATTCTTGGACTATGGTTACCGTTTTCAACGTATTCCTATCTATTGTGATTCTCAAAGTGCCATTGTGATTTCCCATAATCCAATTCAGCACTCAATGACTAAGCACATCAATATAAGGTGCCATTTCGTAAAAGATTATGTAATTAATGGTAACATTGAACTCATTTTTGTTCCATCTGATGATGAGATTGCTGATGTCTTTACCAATGCATTAGATGAAACCAAATTCAATGGCTTTCTGAACAAGATAGGTATGATGATACTAGATCCTTAGTTCTTTCAAGAGACTTGTTCTCTTTGATAGACGTATTTGAAAGAAATCTAGTCCTGATATCAAAATATTTTCATCTCGGAACTACTTTGTCTCGGAATACATAAGATCATTTTACTTGTCTTTATTTCTGACCATCATTTGAGTTTTAAGATGTACAGTTCATCCTATTTGATTGAGTCCACATTGTCATCTCGGAATATACTTCATAATGGCATCCTAAAATTCCACTCTAGAAAGGTATTACGCTCTACACTCTGGAATTTCAAAATCAACTCTGGAATTTTAAAATCGACTCCGGAATTTCAGTCTCACTCAAGAAGTTTCCTATAATCTCACTCCGGAATGCTTTCTAAGCCATGTTCTGAAAACTTTTTCAAATTCATTTCGGAATTTCTTGAAAATTATTGTTCCAGAATTTCTTCTCCGGAATCTCCAACCTTTTTCAATCAAATTGAATTTTTGTTCTAGAATCACCAACATTTTCCGGAAGCACACTAAATTTTTCACTCCAGAATTGAGACTCTCTCCGGATTGTTTCTCATTCTGGACCGCTTTTCAAAACAAATATGTTTTTGAATACAAATCTTTACCCTCCGTATCACACTCCGTCTGGAACAACTCATCCGTAAGTCCAAAGGATAATAAGGTGAAATGTTTTTCTCTCAACGATTACTTTCTAGGAAGATAATTGCTTGATCATCCTCGATTCGCGTGACTCGATTGCACGACCCCATAAGAGTAGCCATTAAATTGCCGGTTGGGTTTTCCATTTTTAGAAACAAATAACCTCACCTTTCACCTCCCAGGTCAACTCAGCCCCCTTAAACCTCTTTACCATTTAATGCGACCCATTTTCTGTTCCGATCCTCATCATTACATCCACCAACCCAACCCACTAACCTTAACTATAAATACCAATCTAAACCCCCTTTTACCTCTTTACGCGCCAAATACTTTCAAAACCCTTGATTTCTCTCTAAATTTCTTCATGTTCTTCAAGCTTTCATCTCCTGTAACAATGGCGTCTCCACAAAAATCCACTCAAACTGCCTCAACCATCAAGAAATCCATTGCAAGAAAAAAATCAACCAAGGGTTCCAAGGGTTCATAATCATGTGTTGATCAAGAACCATTTCTATGAGACACCACTTAACTGTTTTCCGTAAATCCCGTGGATTACGATGAATCCATTAGGGTAATGAAATCACCCCCTCTCCATTCCCCTCACTAAAATCCCTGAACCTCCACTTCCACTTCATCATCTTCATCGTGCTTTTACTAGTATGAAACTCAAAGATGGTGCTCTTGAGACTACAATCATTGGTGACAAAACTGTTCCCATCTACAAATCGACCTTTCTCAAGGCAATCTGTTTGAAAGCCAACCCAAGGGGTTTCGAGGTCCAAGAACCAACGACTGAAGAGTTTTAGACGTTTTTGACCTATATCAGTTACACTCAAGACTACAGGGCTAAAGATTTCAAGAAGTCTTCCGTCTCCGGACTCTGGATCGTGCTAATGCACTTCATTATCATAGGGATGTCCAGAAAGCATGGAGGCACAAATATGCTCAACAAGGACTGGTTCAACATTGTCTACAACATCTACTCCGGACGCAACGATGCAGTGAATCTTCCGGAAGTCTTATCGCAAGACTTTTGTAAATTCTCCACCAAAAGAAAGGAGAACGAGATTTCAATCCCTAGGTTCTGGGCACTGACGCTCCAACATATCTTCAAAGAGCTGTCCGAACCACTTCCGGTTAACACCATTCCTCCAGAGCTATGTGTTTCATTCAAAGTTGTTAAGGCTTATAGGATTTTGGACCAATCCTCCTTTGGTCTGGTTCGACGACTTCCAGACAACATGTTGGCCCTTATTCCTTCCGAGTCTATTTATCTAAAACATCACTTAGAGACTTCAGTTGTGTTCGACCCAACAAAATCAACCCCAGTCTCAATTGAGCCCATCTCGGAAGAGGCCAAGCCTACTACGTCCAGACCTAAGGTTAAGAAACTTTCCAAACGAAAGGGTTCTCCCACCAAGTCAAATCCTAAAATGAGAACCAAAGTTAGCTCTTCCTCTCTAAAGGAAGATGCTCATGACTTTCCGGCTGACTCTGGCCGTCCGAACACCCCCTGGCCACGCATCTGAGGTACGTCTCAATGTTTCAAAATCACCTGCATACACTCACAGGGAGTCACCACATAATCCACCCTCACCTTCCCAAAAACGTGATGTCGGTATTGACCATAGTTCCTTGCAACCCCCTGTAACAAACTCACAAGTCACTTTTGATGATCCCATTATTTCTTCTACGCACACACACACTCCAGAACCTCTGTTCCGAACCCCAAGTGTTACAGAGATGGAACAATCTCTCCGACTCCGGAAGCCTCAACTGGTCTGATACCCGAAAGGCATACAGGATGACCAGGTGCTAATGATCCCCAATGGGAAGATTTCGTCAACATGGCAGCATCAAAACGTTCGGATCTCACTAGAGCTCAAGTGGAGTCCACACTTATCTCCATGAGGAATAGGGCCATCCAAAGCAATTTACCCTATGTTCCTCCCACTGATGCCGATGTAGTCAATGAACGTACTTCCGAACTACCCCGATTACCTTTCACCAAAGCGTTTTTCAAACCAGTCCGGATGAAGAGCTGTCCAAAGAAGTTATGTTGGATGATAAAGAAAAAACTGTTCTAGACACAAATCTCATGACTTCAACACATTTTCAATCAAAGGCATTCGCATCCAAGTCTGCCTATGACTTCAGATCCACCTCATCAACCACTCCGGATGATGAACTCAACTCCAAAATGCATGAAGATGATGCTGCAACCAAACTGGGTCCTTCCACAAATATTTCCTCACGCCAAGTTCCTCTGCACAACTAAGACTCTGATTCGGAATCCTCCGCTGGTGACTATATTGATCCCCTCTCTCTCCTCGAGATACAGACCAACATCTTCGATACTATGAAGAAAGTGTCATCTATTGAAAAATCAGTAACAGAGCTCAACACAAAGATGGATCAAAAAGTCTCCATACTTGATTCCAAACTTGATGCCATTCTTCAGTCTCTAACTCGACAGTCCAGACCATCTGTTGCAGAGAGAGAAGCTCAACTGGATCAATTAATCTCTCCCCGACTCAAGCACTCTACGGAGGAAGTTCATGCCAAGTATGATGCATCTGTCAAACACTATCTGCGCACTACCTCCTCAATGCTCAAAGTCCATGAAGACATGGTTTCTGCTACCAATGATCTCATTAAGCAGACCCATGTGCGTTATGAGAAAATGATCCAGAGATTAGAGAAGGAGATCAAGAAAAAGGAAGAAATGAATATGATCCTCCAACAAGTCCTCACCAAGCTTCTCTGCTCTACTTGTAATATCGTTGATGTTCTAAATCAGAAGTTTGAGGAGATGTAAGCCATCCTAGGGCATTTGTTTGATCACCTTGCTACACAAGCTCCCACGTCTGAAGCCTACGACACCCTTACTCTTCAACTCAATACAAGGATTCAGAAACTATTCACAAATTTTGATGATCTCTGGAACACTTTGGTACTTGCACCGGTTCTGAAGTCCACCCATGAAAGAGGGGGAGAAGGCCCAAGCCAACCCTGGAAACCCACCTAGGAATTTACACTACGAGATGAAGAAGACCTAGATTCCAATGATGAAGTTCAAGTCGTGTTCGGAATGCTAGGAAACTCTTCTGAAGGAAATGACAGAAGTGCAAAAGAGAACCTAGTATGTTGTTTCCTGGCCATCCTCTCTTCCTGATGCTCTCCAGATGGGTATTCAAATAGCGAAGGCAAAATCCTTTTTAATAGCTTAAGCCTTCCGAGCCACTCCTTCCATGCAGCCTCCCATTCTGGAACCAAAGATTGCTCCAATCTACCAGGGCTCTCCTCTCCGGATCCCTGATGAATTCCGGAAGAACCTCTTCCAAATCCCACTCCAGAATTTATGATTGATGAAAATATGAAGCTCGTTATAACTACACTTCAGAGAGAGAATGGGAAGAACCCTATGACTTCCAAGCAACAAGCCTTTCATTACGGAACTCCTCTCAAGCAAAAACATGGATGGTCGCAGGAACAAATCAACCAGGCATTAGAGGATAGCATTCAGATCCAAGCTCTAAAGGATAATCCTGATCCGATGTGGGGCATCTCTCCTATTTGTCGTGAAGGCATTCTCCATGACGAAGAAATAATTATGTACATGCACTATGACATTCCCACCAATGATTACGATCAACTGGATCTTTCTCTCTCTCCCTTCAGCAAATTGTACACTAAGTTTGCCCCTCTTCACCCATCTGATGATCCGTAGATGATTTTTCGGACTGAGAGAGAAAGAATTAAAACCTTCTACTCCAAGCATGATCAACCTCTCAAGGAAGTGCGGTCGGGGATGAGAATTACCCGAGTGGAGGGTTTCGGAAGAAAATTTTGGTGAAATTTGAGCACAATTGTCCTCTCTTCCGCTTTCACATCCTCCGGAACAAGCCGACACCCCGGACTGTTACTGATGCAGACTTTCCGTCCATGAATCCGAACGACATCCTCACCTTAGCTGCATACTTCAGAGAAAATCAGAAGGATGACAAAAAATGGGAGCTTACCATGCTACTCTAAGTTTCCTGAAGGATTATGTTGCGGAATTTTGCCGATGTGATTATGAGCCTGCACACATTTACGGAAGTGAACAATTTGTTGCCAATATCAACTTTGTTCTTCCGGAAGCTGAAGTTCTTGCAAGTGGTCCTTTTGAAGAACCGGTTCTAGGGTTTGCCTACACCATAAGCAAAACAAACAAGAAGGATTGTTTCCAAGTCCTTGGCAAACATCTAGTTCCGACCAAAGCTCTGAAGAAGTTCATATCCTGGGTATCCATGTCTGATGCTCCGGAACAAGTCAAGGCAAAGTTTGTAAGTCAGTTGGCATGGTACATTGAAGTCTGAGAGTGATTGTTCAGAGCATACACCTTCATCAAGGAAGAAATGAACTAAGAACACTGGATTGCTAAGTTCACTTAGGGGAGATTGTTGGAACCTGAAAGTGAACTTGTAGCAATCCTAAGTCCAAATTCCGAAGTACTTGCATTCCGGAGTAGATGTTCTAGAGTAAATAATGTAGAAGTGTTCTAGAACCTGTCCGGACCGGGAAAGAAGTCGAAGAAAAGATGAAGGCATTCCGGAATGACTCTCATGTCTGGAATGGATGCTGATCTGGAAGAACTTTATTCTGTCTTAGTGCATTTATTGTATTTGTCTTTGTATTGATGTAACGTTTCATAGGACTTAGTCTTTTGCTGTATTTGGATAGTCAAAATGTCATAATAATTTCTATTGTCCAGTCCTATGTAAACACTCTAGTTAATTCATTGTATCCTTCACTCCTATTTAAAGTATCATTCAATACAAGTCAACTAAGGATCTTTCACTCAACTTTTGGCTCATTACTAATTTATCTCAAGCTTCTTTCAAACATTCTTCTTGTTCTTCATTTATTAACTTTACCTTCATCATTTAATCTCATTCTTCATTTAAGGATTTGATCATTTGCTGAATATATTATCTAAGAGTTGACTGCTCTTTCCAGGCTTGTCTTGAACATTTATTAGCAAGTAGACATTGATCTTAAGCATTCACTCAAGGATTGAGTTTTCAAACCTTGTCCATGTGCATCGATCTTGTTCTCACACTATCAAAAACAATGCTTCGAACCCAATCCCTTCAGCTCTATCTCCCTCATTAACCTATGTGGGAGGGTCATTTTTGATGGCTCATACTTCAATGATTGGATTCGAAACATCCGAATGGCTATTCGGTATGAGGACAAAGAATATGTACTAGATAAAGAGCTAAAGGAGATTGATGTAACCGCTGCCACTCCTGAACAAATCATTGAACACACTATTCATGAGAGGGATGCGACAAAGGTGTCATGTCTAATGATTGCTGCCCTGACTACTGAGCTGTAGATGTCCTATGAGGACTACTATCCTTTTGAAATGTATCAAGATTTGATGGAAAGATACCATCAAAGTTTTCGGTAGGAGAGGTACGAGATGATTCCCTCAATGATCACAACAAAAATGAAGGATGGTGAACCCATCACGGCCCACTTGCAAAAGATGCAGAGATTCGTGCACCGCTTGGTTAAATTGAATGTAAATTTTAATGAAGAGTTAGCCATAGATGTAATTCTAGACTCTCTATATTCTTGGGTTGATAAGTTTTGTATCACCTATCATATCAACAAGGAGGAGGTCACTCTTTGCAAGATTCAAGGATTTTTAAGGACTATAGAAAGCAACCTGAAAGGCAAATCGGTTGTGTCTACTCCGACTACTACTACTACTTCTGTCCCTATTTTGGCAATCGGACATGGGAAGGGATAGAAGAGGGAAGGCTCCCTCCAAGAGCCGCAAGGGAAAGTCTCTTGATGGATCCTCTTCTAGTGGGACAAAAGCTGGTTTTAATAATTCGTTTTCTAATCGGAAGGATGCAGAGTGCTTCCATTGTCATGAAAAAGGGCACTAGAAGCAAAGCTACCCCAAGTACTTGCAGGACATAGAAAATGGCAAGGTCAAACCATCCTTTGCAGGTATTTACACTATTCAATCTAATAAATCATCAGATGCTAATTCTTGGGTCCTTCATATAGGATGTGGATTTCATATTTGTTCTGATTTGTAGGGACTAAAAAGAAGTAGGGATGTGGAGCGTGGGAAGATAAACTTAATCATGGGAAATAGGATAATCTCAGCTGTGACCAAGATTGGAGTTTATTCTTTATTCCTCAGTAATGGTTTAAATTTATATTTGAGTAATTGTTGTTCCTCGGCCGATATGGCGATAGTTATTATATCCTTTAATAGTTTGTACAAACAAGGTTTTACCTTTTCTTTCAATAATGAAGTTGCTACTATTAATGCTTAATATAATGGTGTATTTTATTTTGAACCATTACCTTGCAATGATGTATATAACTGTGAATGTTGTAGATAACCTAGGAAATAATGTGTTACACTTTGATTCACCCAATGATTTAGAAAAGGCATGCTTGTGGCATGGCCGTCTTGGACATGTCAATAAGAAGCGCATAGGCTAACTCCAAAAGGACGGAGTTTTGGAGTCATTCTACTCAAAGTCGGATGATACTAGAGAATCTTGTTTACTTGGGAAGATGACCAAGTTACCCTTCACTGGTACTTGTGAAAGGGGTGAAGGTCTGTTGGATCTCATACACACTAATGTATGTGGACCATTCATAACTGCCACAAGGGATGCAAACCGCTTCTGTGAGACTTTTACTGATGATTACAACAGATATGGCTATATCTACTAAATCAAGCATAAGTCAGGAACCTTTGAAAAGTTCAAAGAGTTTAAGCAAGAAGTGGAGAATCAATTGGGCTGGAAGATAAAGAAGTTGCGATCCGATTGAGGACGAGAGTATCTTAGTATCGAGTTCCATGACTATCGTAAGGAATGTGAAATTGTTTCACAGTTGATGCCAGCTAGGACACCACAACTTAATGGTGTGGCTGAGAGGCGCAATAGAACCTTGCTAGACATGGTTCCTTCCATGATTAGTCGAGCTGTGTTACCTATCTCATTATGGGGGTATGCCTTACAGACTGTCGCCCATATCCTTAATTTAGTCCCTACCAAAAAGTTTTGGGGTTGCGAAGCTTTCGTGAGACGCAAGACTCATAACAATCTTGAACCTCGGAGTGAGCGATGTGTTTTCATTGGCTACCTGCATAAGTCCTTTGGATATCTCTTCTATAGACCGAGTGACAATGTTATCTTCGTTGCGAAGAGAGGAGTCTTTCATAAGAGAGAGCTCATTTGCCAAGGGGAAGGTGGGAGGAAAAGTTACCTTGAGGAGCTTCAAGATTCAAGTGGTGAAGGAGCCTCAAACACTAGCAATCAACCTAAGGAGGAAACCCTAGTTGAGCCAATTGACAAGTCTGTACATCTCAGGCGTTCCGATAGAGGTAGTGTTCCACCTGTGTTATATGGTTTTCATATAACCGCTAAAGGTGTTTCATTTATCAGTGATAACAAACTGGTAAATTTCAATGAACCTAATAACTACAGGGAAGCCATGGAAGGCTCTGAGTCTACAAAATTGAATGAGGCTATGGATAACGAGATTCAGTCCATGTATGACAATCAAGATTGGAACTTGGTTGACAATGTACCAGGTCATAAGACAGTCGGGTGCAAATAGATCTTTAAGAAGAAGATCGACATGGATGGCAAAGTACACACATATAAGGTGCGACTCGTTGCGAAGGGCTTTCCTCAAACTCCGGGAGTTGACTACGACATGACCTTCTCATTAGTAGCAAAGATTAAATCTATAAGGATTATGCTAGCCATACCTGCATTTCATGATTATGAAATATGGGCAATTGATGTCAAAACCACTTTCCTTAATGAAAAGTTGGCTGAAGATGTTTACATGAGTCAACCAGAGGGTTTTGTTAATACAAACTACCCTAATAGATTGTGTAAGCTTGAGAAATCCATTTATGGATTAAAACAAGCATCTCGCAGATGGAATCTTTGTTTTGATGAGAAAGTCAAAGAGTTTGGATTTTCGAGAAGCAAGGATGAGTCCGCGTATATGTCAAAGCTAGTGGGAGTATAGTTAGTTTTCTGATATTAAATGTAGATAACATACTGCTCATAGGAAATGACATCCCAACCTTATAGGAGGTTAAGTCCTGGCTTGGGAAGTGTTTTGCTATGAAGGACCTAGGAGAAGCAGCTTATATCCCAGGGATAAGAATATTGAGTGACAGGAGTAATAAACTAATAAGACTTAGTTAAAGTAGCTACTTGGACAAGCATTACCAATCTGAGTAAGACTCAGCATCCGAGTATAGAGGTTTAGATAGCAGAGGTGAGTGCAATTACATGTGCTTCTGTGGTTGACTCGATCATGTATGCTATGACTTGTACTCGCCCTAATGTGGCCTTTGCTTGGAGCATGGTCAACAGATATCAAGGGAATCCTAGTAAAGCTCATTGGGCTGCGGTTAAAAACATTCTCATGTACCTGTAGTGGACTAAGGACTGGGTCCTTACCCTTGGTGGGAGTGATGACATGTGAGTGACTGAGTATAGAGATGCCAACTTCCAAACCGACCGAGATAATTTCCATTCTCAGTCGGGTTGGATATTTACCAAGAATTGAGGAGCAGTGACATGGAAAAGTTCCACATAGGAGACTGTAGCTGATTCAACGTGCGAATCAGAGTACATAGTAGCCAGTGAAGCATCGAAAGAGGTGATATGGTTGAAAAGCGTCATCGGAGACGTTGGAGTCATTACATCCATAAAGGAGCCTATGGATATTTTCGGCGATAATGAAGGGGCGGTTGCCTTAACCAAGGAACCGAGTGATCATGGTAGATCCATACATATCGACAAAAAGTACCACTTCATATGACATCAAGTAGAGGAAGGACACCTCGTGGTAAAGGGATATCGTCAGAGGAGAATCCAACAAATCCTATTACAAAGGGACTGACTTGGGTTAAGCACTTGCCGCATGCAAGGGGCACTGGGCTAATAGACGGTATTAGTTTTAGTGGTTAGATAAATAAAAAAATGTAATAGCTAAATTGTAATTGAGATTTGAGGATTAAATAAAAGGCATTCTATTTATAAGTAAAGTTACTGTCTTGTGTCAATCATTTACAATTGTTTCACTTTGCATGTTTTGAATTCCTGAATAATAAGATTTATTCAAACTATCCACAGTCGATCATACGTTGGAAGTCTGTATGAAAGAAGATTGTCATGAGCTGGCTTGTAGATTTTTTAAGGCGTATGGCATAGCAACAGTTTGCTACACTATTCATGAGTAGTTCTGAAATAAGATTTGAGTATTGGATCAACCCATGCTCACTTGCATTACTTCATCGAATATATCATTAGTGATGTTTGACAATAACATCATATACGTCTTCAAACCTAGATATACGGGTTGTTGAATATGAATTATTTGTGCATTGATGATACAAAAACGCATCAGTATGTTGATGCTATAAAACATAACGTTGTGCATGATTTAATGAGTAGTTAGTACAAGAATATAGTGTCAAAGTTTATATGTTCCATTTTATCCTAAGACGATTAAAAGCGATATCTTGGGACCCTCGATGATTCTGTTTTGACTTGTGTACCGAGCCCGGTCAGAACTAAATTGATGTGTTCAGTTATGTTTTATGTCAAACGAATTGGAAATCGGGAAACAAACTGTTGGACAGTAAGTATGACGTTGTTCCATGTATTTTTCTAGCTGATATCAACTATGCTGGTCCTAGGAGTGATTAGCATATGCCCTAGAATGGTTGTGATATGTTAACAAGTCTAAAAACTTACCAACAATACCACAAGAAGATCAGTAGAACTTAAACTTAAAATACTAAAGGTGTATTTTGTACTACTAGTTACACGTATACTATATTCTTATACCTCTCTTCTCGCGTAGATTTAAATGGCTGGATTCCATTGCGGCGACCCGTACTTTCCAAATGAAGGCAATGCCGGGTGGATCGATGAAGAGCCCGAAGATGAGCATCCAATCCCATTGGATGATCACCTCGCAGAAGGCTTTTCTGATGGATCCGACTCCGACCCTGAAGTCAACAACCTACCGCTTGTAGGTCAAGCCCCGAACAACAACCCTCGACCAGCGTTTCCAGGTCCTACTCCCATGTGGGCAAACAACTTGAATCGCTGGAGTGATGAACAGGGTCAACCCTTACCATACTTAGGGGACCGAAGCTTTTACAACGTCAGCGATGGTGGATCTGCTGACCGAGCTCTGCCTGTCATTATCCGCAGAATAGCTCGTAATGTCGAGCAAGGTCGAGCAGCCATCGACCGGGTCATAGAAATTGATGCCAACTCAGGTGTCAACACAGTCCGCATCCGCCGTCTTGAAGAAGACATGGAACGGACCCGGAGAACCAACGAAACCCTACAACAACAGCTGGCTGCCTCCCATGCTGAATTCTTGGAAATTCGAGCTCGTTAGAGAGCTCAGGATCGACACCTTCAAGAGGTGTTTCGTCAAGTGTCCGACCTCAGGGCTCGCCCGGGGAATTCCCATCGCCATTAGATGATGCCTAGTGCATCTCTGTCTTTTGGTTAAGGAATAGCCTTTAACATTTGTGCTCTAAGTAGCACTTGTCTGTAAAATGTTCCTAACTTTCAGTACACTAATTAGGAATCTAAGAACTGTCAAACTTATCCTTTTGGTATCATGTAAGACCTACTGTTAGGTCGATTTTCCTTGAACTTATTACATTAGTAATACCAGCACTATTGAAATCTATCTAATCTGTGGGAAAAATCCGTACACTTGTGCTTTCCTACTAATATTCCTTGTTGTGATTTCAAACACTCATCAAACTGTTGGGCTATGGTTAGTTAGTCCATGTGTCACTCCCACGTTGCTTACAAATTGATTCTTACCATCTTTCTTATCTTTATAAACTTATAGCTGAAAGATGCCTCCTCGCAAATCTCCCAGGAATAGGAATAACCCTGCACCACCACCTCCTCCGCCTCCGATCATCGATACTGCAGCCCTGAATGCTGCCGTAGCTGCAGCAGTGGCAACTGCCATGGCTCAGTATCATTCATCCAATGCCAGCAGAGGTGGAACCCCTGTTGAATCTATTCCAGTCGAAATCCCTGTCTGCTCGAGAGAGTGCTCCTACAAGGATTTCACAAACTACAAGCCGAAGCCTTTCTATGGCACCGACGGAGTCCTTGCCCTCTCGCAATGGTTCGAGAAGACTGAATTAGTCTTCGAAATCTATTCATGCCCTGCTGCGTGCAAAGTGAAATATGCCGCATGCACCTTTGAGGGGAAAGCCCTAACGTGGTGGAACGACCACGTTAAAGTCCTAA
Organism: Lactuca sativa; assembly: GCF_002870075.4. Lineage (NCBI taxonomy): Eukaryota > Viridiplantae > Streptophyta > Magnoliopsida > Asterales > Asteraceae > Lactuca > Lactuca sativa. The sequence continues at coordinate 219,809,817 of NC_056623.2, read as the reverse complement.
CACTCATCGTGGCTAACGACATTGGCTGGGAAACGATGAAGGACCTCATGACTGAGGAATACTGCCTGAGGGGCGAAGTCCAGAAGTTGGAACATGAACTCTGGAACCTGACCATGAAGGGCACCAATGTGATCGCTTACACTGCCCGATTTAGCGAACTGGTGGCCCTCTGCCCCAATATGGTTCCCACTGAGGGGAAAATGATCGAACGGTACATATGGGGGTTAGTGCCTCCGTATCAGGGGAATGTCTTAGCATCAAACCCCGCTACCTTTGACAGTGCCAAGCGTTTGGCACAAAGACTCATCGACCATGGAGTCAAAACCCCTATAACCACAACCACCCTAGCCATCGAAGAACCCTCCAAACCCGCTAACACTAAGCGGAAATTCTGGGATGAGAAGAAGAAATAGCGAGCTGCCAAGAGGCAGCAAATCGTGGCAGTGCATGCCGCGGTAACCCCTGCTGTTGTTACTGCTCCGGGGAAGTAGTATGCTGGAAGTTTGCCGAAGTGCAACAAATGCAACTTCCACCACAACGGCGTCTGCCGTGAAATGCAGTGTTCTAACTGCAACAGAAACGGACACACCGTCCGTTTCTGTAAGTTCCCGGCACAACCAATCTCCCAAGTTCCTGGCTCAGGCGCGAGCCCAAATTGCTATGGATGTGGCGAAACAGGCCACTTTAAAAGGGACTGCCCCAAAGCGAGGAATGCTGGAGGAGCAGGGAGGGTACTAGCTATAGGCCACGGGGAAGCAGTTGCTGACCCAACAGTGGTGACTGGTACATTCCTCCTTGATAACTCCTATGCATGCATTCTATTCGATAGTGGAGCGGAGCGAAGCTTTGTAAACCACAAATTGCTCGCATGCTTAAGCAACAACCACACGCACTAAATGAACAATTCACAGTAGAAATGGCCAATGGGAAAACTGAAAGTACAAATAGCATATACTTAGGTTGTACCCTAACCTTAGATAACCATTCATTCACAATTGACCTTACGTCGGTCTCAATAAAAAGTTTCGACGTTATTATCGGCATGGATTGTTTAAGTGTTCATCACGCCAACATCATGTGGTACGAGAAAGCAGTCCGTCTAAACCTCCCGTCTAACGAAACTCTTATAGTCTACGGTGACAAACCAGGTACGAGTCTTCGCATTATATCAAGTATTCAAGCACAGAAATACTTGCGAAAAGAATACCACGCATTCCTTGCTCACGTTGTCGACACGAATCTAGAAACGAAAGAACTAAAGAACATCCCAGTAGTAAGCGACTTCCCCGACATTTTCCCAGAAGAACTACCCGGGTTACCTCCGCAACGACAGGTCGAGTTCAGAATCGACTTAGTCCCAGGAGCTACCCGAGTAGCCAAGTCACCCTACCGTTTAGCACCAGCTGAGATGCAGGAACTCTCTGGTCAACTTAACGAACTGCTCAGCAAGGGCTTTATAAGACCAAGTTTCTCACCTTGGGGAGCACCGGTCTTGTTCGTTAAGAAGAAAGACGGATCATTCCGTATGTGTATTGGCTACAGAGAAGTCAACAAATTGACGATCAAGAATCGTTATCCTCTGCCACGCATAGATGATCTATTCGACCAACTGCAAGCGGCGAACTATTTTTCCAAGATTGATCTGAGATCCGGATATCACCAGTTACGAGTGCTAGAGGAGGATGTGCCGAAGACAGCCTTCCGAACTCGTTACGGACACTACGAGTTCGTGGTGATGCCATTCGGATTGACCAATGCGCCCGCGGTCTTCATGGATCTGATGAATAGAGTATGCCGACCTTACTTAGATCAGTTCGTCATCGTCTTCATTGACGACATCCTAATCTACTCCCGAAGTAAGAAAGAGCACGGCGATCATCTGCGACAAGTTCTAGAGACTTTACGAAAGGAGAAACTTTATGTGAAGTTCTCGAAATGTGAATTTTGGATCCGAAGAGTCGAATTCTTAGGACACGTGGTTAGCGAAGAGGGAATCCATGTGGACCCATCCAAAATTAAAGCCATTGAGAACTGGTCAGCAACCAAGACGCCTACAGAAATTCGTCAATTTCTAGGTCTCGCTGGCTACTACCGCAGGTTCATTCAGAACTTCTCCCGAATAGCGAAACCTCTTACGACCCTGACCAAGAAAGGTGTGGCCTTTGACTGGGAAGAGAAACAAGAAAGAGCGTTCCAAACGCTCAAACGAACCTTATGCACCGCGCCAATACTATCCCTTCCCGAAGGAATAGAAGACTTCGTAGTCTATTGCGATGCATCAAATCAAGGACTCAGATGTGTTCTGATGCAGCGAGGTAAGGTCATCGCCTATGCCTCGAGACAGTTGAAGACACACTAGGTTAACTACACGACCCACGATCTTGAACTAGGAGCAGTAGTGTTTGCTCTGAAGATCTGGAGACATTACTTGTATGGAACGAAGAGCACTATCTTTACCGACCACAAGAGTTTACAACATATTTTAGATCAGAAGGAGCTCAACATGAGACAACGACGGTGGGTCGAGCTACTCAGTGATTACGAATGCGATATTCGTTATCATCCGGGTAAAGCCAACGTAGTAGCAGACGCCCTAAGTCGGAAGGAATATTCTGGTCGCAAAGTCAAGTCATTATCAATAACCATCCATTCACATTTGTCTAAGCAAATCCAGGCGGCTCATCTTTAAGCCATGAAGCCCGGAAATGTGACGAGTGAATCCCTTAGGGAATGGACAAGAATTTAGAATCCAAGGGTGACGGAGCATTATATTTCATGAACCGAATCTGGACCCCGAAACACGGTGGTTTCCGAGACTTGGTCATGACCGAGGCGCACAACACTCGGTATTCCGTCCACCCAGGTTCAGATAAGATGTATCTGGATCTTAAAAAGCTATACTGGTGGCCTAATATGAAAGCAGAGATTGCTACCTTCGTAAGTAAATGCCTTACTTGCGCAAAGGTTAAGGTCGAGTACCAGAAGCCCTCTGGTTTATTGCAACAACCAGAGATCCCGGAATGGAAGTGGGAGCGGATCACTATGAATTTCATAACCAAGTTGCCCAAGACAACGGGTGGACTTGACACCATATGGGTCATCGTTGATAGATTGACCAAGTCTGCACACTTCCTGCCTATCAAAGAAACCGACAAGATGGAGAAACTTACGAGAACATACATTAGGGAAATCGTACGGCTACATGGTGTACCTATGTCCATTATCTCCGATAGAGATAGTAGGTTCACCTCAAGATTTTGGCAATCACTACAACATTCCCTAGGAACAAGGCTGGACATGAGCACAGCCTACCATCCACAGACCGACGGACAGAGTGAGAGGACCATCCAAACACTGGAAGATATGTTGCGAGCCTGTGTGATTGATTTTGGGAAAGCATGGGATACTCATTTACCCCTTGTCGAGTTTTCCTATAATAACAGTTATCACACGAGCATCAAGGCTGCTCCATTCGAAGCTCTCTACGGCCGAAAGTGCAGATCCCCTCTGTGCTGGGCTGAGGTGGGTGATACCCAATTAGCCAGGGGGCAAGCTTCCGACAGTACTCTCACCGGTCCGGAAATCATTCGGGAAACGACAGAGAAAATTGTTTAGATCCGTGAACAATTGAATGCCTCAAGAGACCGACAGAAGAGCTACGCCGATAAACGAAGAAAACCTTTGGAATTTCAGGTGGGAGACCGAGTCCTTCTCAAAGTCTCACCCTGGAAAGGCTTGATACGCTTTGGCAAGCGTGGGAAGCTTAATCCGAGGTACATAGGGCCTTTCGAGATTCTTGCCAGAGTCGGCCCCGTAGCTTACAAACTCGACCTACCCGACACACTTCATAACGTACAATCTACATTCCACGTATCTAACTTGAAAAAGTGTCTGTCCGACGAGACTCTCGTAATCCCACTCGACGAGATCGAGATCAACGAGAGCCTCAACTTTGCGGAGGAACCTGTAGAGATCATGGACCATGAGGTCAAGCAGACGAAGCAAAGTCGTATCCCTATCGTGAAGGTTTGCTGGAACGCCAAGCGAGGACCGGAATTCACTTGGGAACGCGAGGATCGGATGAAACTGAAATACCCTCATCTTTTCGCTTAATTATTTGTAACTTCGTATTTGCTTAAATTCTAATTTTGGGGGGATGATGTGACAACCCGAAATTTCCAATTGTACGAACATTATCTATTCAATAGAAGCTAGTACCGTTTCAGTAATTTTCATACTTTTCCTAACAAGTTTGTATACATTAGGGTTTACGTTTAAGGAGATATCAGGAGAGTGGATGCTCCTGGTTTTGTGAAATTTGAGCATTCCAAGTTTCATAATGTTACAGTCCTATTTCCAGAATAAAAATATTTTCTGCCAAAATATTTCAGGACTATAAATAGATTTCTGAATTTAATTAATTCATTATTCACAATTCCAAATAGAGAAAAGCCATTTTCTCTCTCACGGATCTTCGGGTTTTCATCCCAGATTGTGAGTCTACTTTACTAGATGTGTTTTATTACTTTTTTATTGCTTTATAGCATAGATTTCATGTCTAGAACACAAGATCCGGGAGTTTACCGCCCAAGAACGTTCTTGGGGAGTAAACTCCAAAACGAGGCCTATAAGTTTCCTAGTCCCATTTTCTTGTTTAGCAACTAGTTAAGGACTTAGTGTATGATCATTAGAGGCTAGAAATCATTCAAGAAACACAAGTAATAGGAGTTTACGGCCAAGGACATTTCTTGGGCCGTAAACCCCTTTTCAAGGGCTTTAAGTGCCTTAAACCACCCCTAAAGCCTAAGGACAATTACCCTCTAACGCTTGTAGCTATTTTGGACTTCAAAACACTCCAAACTCATTATGTTTTAGGAGTTTACGGCCAAGATATGCTCTTGGGCCGTAAACCCCTTTTTCAAAGGCTAAGTGTACCATAAACACCCTAAGGCCTTAAGATAATTACCCTTGAACACATAGGACTTGAATGGGGAGTAAAAGACAACAAAACCATCCCTAAAAGGGAGTTTACGGCCAAGGAACATCACTTGGGCCGTAAACTCCAAGTGAAGGCACAAATGTGTGCCTCTTGTCCCCTTTAGCCTTAGATAAAAACATGGAAGCTATCCTACATGTGTAAGTGCCTCAAATAAATTAAAACGAACACCCCATAGGAATTTACGGCCGTAAACTCTAGGGGATATGGTCATTAGGCCGTAAAGTCCTCTATGGAGCATTCTAGGGCCTTAAACTACTTCAAGGATTATTCCAACCATGCTAGGCTAATTCTAGGATTAAGATAGCACTTCAAAACACCCAAAACCACTAAATGAGGAGTTCACGTCCATAAACCCATGAGTTTACGGCCGTAAACTCCAAAGGTGGGGTTTGTTGGGTGGTGAACTCTTATACAAGGTCATTTGATGCTTCAAACTCTTTTGCCTTGTCCCGTAGCAACTTAGATGCAACCATTAGGAACTTTAACACTTATGAAAAGTGTTTACATGTTCCTAAGTGTCTTAACTTATTTGTTAAGTTATTATTTGGCTAATTAGTTATATATATGCTTATTATATGATAATTAGGCTCGTGCGTGTAAACAAGTCTCCGTTTGCCACCTAGCATGGTATCCGACACTGCAATTCAAACAACTCACCACAAGTGAGTTCATACCCCTTTAATCAACCTTTGAAATGATTTTAAATGTTTAAATACTTTATGGGGGGGAATACAAGTCAAAAACTTATAGTTATTGCTTCAATCACATGTGATTGCATTTAATCACATGTGATTAATAACTAGGAAACCAATGATTGTACCACTGTTCAAACTGTTTATCAAACTGCTTTACTTTGAAATGTTTTACAAACTCTTTTACTTTCCAAACTTATTTACAAACTGTGATTCAACATATATTCCTTATACTTAAACTGTTTTATCAACATATGCCTTCAATTTGTTTTAGAGATCGACATCAAGTCGATCTTTTCTTGAAATTATATTTATGCTTCAAATGTCTTATGAAAACTTATTTATGCTTTTATGTTATCAATTGCATGCCAGTATATGTATAGACGTATAAATAATGTTTAAAGGGCTTAGGAAGGCCATCCTCCCTATTTCCTTTTTCTCGATTTGGATGTGGTCTGGTGGGATTTTGGGTGACCATCCGAAGGTCGTTTCAATATTAGTTATATATCATATATAAATATATTGACATAAAAGTACTTCCATATTCATACTAATTAGTACATCATTAGTTAGTTACCATCGGGGTAACACAAGATCATACATATACCGCTATACTAGAAACAGGAACATATACAACTATACTAGAAACATGTACATATACAGTTATACTAGAAACATGTACATATACAGCTATACTAGAAACATGAACATATACAGCTATACTAGAAACATGTACATATACATCTATACTAGAAATATGAACATATACATCTATGCTAGAAACAGGACATATACATCTATACTAGAAGGAGAACATATACAATTATACTAGAACGAGAAACATTACATATACATGAATACGTTAACAATTGTGATCCACTGTGTCGGGGCATGCCTTAAATGTCATGGCCCGAGTTGTAGCCAGAATTCTCTTGGAAGGAGAGCGTGAGTTTGCGTATAGATCTATACTGGATTGACTATCCTACACCTTGCTGCTAGCTACAGCCGGACCTGCAGGTCTGCGGGTGCCAAACGTCATTTCTTTATTACGACCATTCATTATGTCGTTGTTACCAGTCGATATCATGGTCCAATTTATCACATTATACCTTAATATAAATCCGGTTTAAGGTAGTTAGTACAGCAGTAGTTCCTATTATACAAAACTACGGTACTACAATGATTTACCCATCACATATTTTAGTGATAACCTCACTTAAGCATTAATGTACAAACTATATTTTATTTAATGATAGTTACACTTGGGAAATTACACACATTTACAACAAGCGAGTATACAAAACAGTTAAGCCTTGGTAGAAGGTTACTTTAATAGAAAATATAGGTTTTTCTGAGAGATTCAAACCTTTACAAACACTTTCAAACACTTACTTACATTTTTACAAACTTACACATTGAGACAGTTTCAAACGTTTTTGACAACAAACATTGACACTAAAATACTTATGAACTCACTAGCTTAACTTGTATTCTCAGGTCATCAGTAGACAGGTACCGAGGCCAACTTTTGAGAAGATGGAGCGTATTCAAGACTCATCTTATTATTTTGACTTACATTATTTTGGTGTCTATAACTGTACAGAACACTCTTGTATTAAAATTATATATTTAATGCAATGGATGATGTTGTTTGCTTATTTACATTTACTGTGTTGTGATACTATACATGACGTCCTCTGCCCTAGAACGTTTCCGTCGTTCTTGGTTTTGGGGTGTGACAGCTTTGCGAGGTGATTTTTCCACCTGGTTGAACAGGTCGAAGGCACCAAGGCTGGCCCGTATATGTTTTGATTAGTAGCTGAGTGTGGGCGTGACACATATCTCATAGATAGTCGAGTGTGGATGGGGACTGTATCTCAAAGCATTATTTGAGTATGGATATAGGACTGATTGATAAATCTGATTATACTTGTTGTTTGTGAGACACTTGTACGTATGTTTAGCATTTGAGTTTGTGTAACATCCCAAAATTTAAGTCCAAAAGTTCATTTTTAATTAAATAGAAGCACTTGGTAACGTTGCTCAAAAAATGGAAAAGCATTCTTAATAAAGCAATTATCAGAGTTTTAATCCCAAAGATCCTCTAGTGCGAAAAACGTAGTGTGATGCGTTGCGACCGCCCCGAGCTCCTTCCTTGAAAATATATGCACCTGAAAAAAAAAAGTTGGAAGTCATAAGCACGAAGCTTAGTGAGTTCCCAAAATACCACATACCATACATATCAACTGATCCATTCATAACCATGAGTCATACATATTTGTCATATATCAAATAAAACGCTATGCGCCAAACATAGTCTTGTCATTATGCCACGGGCCGCCACATGGTATTTCTTGCCAAGCCGGGGGCCACCCCCTCGGTCTCACAGACAAGTTCCAAGAGCCACCTCCTGGTCTTCCATGTAAGTATCACAAAGACAACTAGCATACAAACTATTCTACTTAGCTAATCGACATATAGTGTGCTAGGAGACTCAGCTTGCACTGCTGAAGCCCTGCTGATACTCCTCTGGCTGATAATTGGCACTTCCCCGAATTGCTACTCCTTCGGCTCCCCAAGCTATCAGTACCAAAACGTCACTTAGTCCAAACTCAAAAATCCTTCTTAGGGTAAAATGACCATTTTACCCCTGATCTAATTGGTCCATACCTAAAGCCCAAAACCTTAAAGTCCAATAAAGTCCATGAATGGCCCAATTTTCCAAATTGGGCCCAAACCCTTACATGGGCCTTTTCGTAAATCCCATTTACTTTTCTGAACCAATGACTTTCCGATGGCCCAAAGGTTCAAGTCCATTGGGCCCAATCAATACTTAACTATATTGGGCCCACTAGGGCCTAATTCATCATCCAAAGACCATTAAGGAAAGCGTAGCAAGGTAAGCCCAACCAGAAGTCCATTACTCTAAAATCCTTAGCCCATTCAGAGCCCAAACCAAAAGACATGTCCAAAACCATGCTAGCCCATCATCAAAGAGTCCTGGATTTGCACAAGGACTGCTCACATCGTGAGCCCTTTATTCCCACGTCATGAGGTTGTGGTTTCTGTCCAGGAACTCCCTCGAATCCATGCTCACGTCGTGAGGCTTCATTCCTCAAGTCGTGAGTTCAATTCTGGCCAAATATGAGCATTAAGCTCCTAATCTATTAATCCATAACATGGGACATTCTAAAGGATCTTCCTTAACCCTAATGACCATATAAATCGAAACTTTTTAGTCACATATGTCCAATACATGACTTAAATACTAGTTAGGTAAAAGGATGGGTATGAACATCATGATTCAAACTTGAAGCTCATAACTTGTTCCAAAATCCACATCTAAGGGTTCTAGCATAGCAAATGACTCAATGGTCCATAAAGGTGCTAACATTATGGACCGCATACATGATACTTCTATTGGATTAGTGTCTAAGTCCATAACTATTTTGGTATGTACTTGACCCAATGGTGCATGGTCCTTTTGGGTTGCCTTCACCAAAGCAACTTGATAGGATGAATTATGGAGAGAAACGATTAAATACGATTTATTAATATATTATGAGAATAATATATTAAAGGAGAAATCATATTGTTTAATTAATATTAGTCAAGAATTAATAAGAATTAAGTTTGTGGCTAAAAGAGATTAATTAAACTTAAGGGACTGGAAGTGTAATTATAAGATAATTGCAATTGGGCCATGGATTACCTTATATTATAAGGTTGGACGAATTCTATGGGGAAACCCATTAGAAATCGTCCTAGGCCTTTAAGGAAGGAGCCCATGGGTTGCTTAGGGCTTAACCATCCAAATTAGGGTTTCCTTGTTAGATAACCCTAATAGCCTTACTATTTAAAGAACCCTTATGCCCCAAAAACGTGTTGAACTTGTTGGTTAGGGTTTCCACACGTTTTGGGCAGCCTCTTTCTCTTCTCTTCTTCATCCTCTTGCTCTTGGTGTTTGTGAACCATTAGAGGAGTGACATTTGTGACTCTAAGCTTTCTAAAGTCATTACAAGGAGGATTTTAGGTTGTTATTGCTACATAACAATCAAGGTATGATCTAAACCCTAATTTATATGTTATATTGATTATATTATACTAGATCTAGGGTTTATAGTCTTGGATAACTTGCATGTACAATAGAGAAACCTGGATCCAAGCATTAAGGTTTGTATGAGCACATAGGATGTTCTTATAGCTAAAACCCATAAGTGGTATCAGAGCCTTGATTGGTTTCTATTGTATTGATGCCTTGTTAATTTGTTCATGCTTGAAAAATTCGATTTTGTGAGTCTGTCTGATGAACTCGGCGAGTTTGAGCGTCAGAAAGAGGGGATTTTGGGATTTCTTGCTGTTTTACTCATGGATACTTGCCTTATCTGTTTTAGATCATTAAAATACGATTTTATACATATTTATGAGTATATCCTTGATCAAACAAAATATAATTACCAATTGATTAGATAATAACTTCCTTATATGATAAAGTTTGATTATTTGTATTAATTGGGTAACTTATTTTGCAAGAAATTGAAATTAGGTCAAATATAGATAATGATGAAATTAATTGTCTAATTTATATTATTTGTTATTTGATCCTTGTGTTATGAAAAGTTTCAATTTTCCCCTTTAGGTTTTATAGTTTAAATAGGAACTCAAAAGTTTTGTTTTGAAATTTAAATAGTTGAAACCCTAATGTTTTGAAAAGGTTTCAAAACTTGACCTCAAGTTTTGGAATTTAAAAGTTGATTAAAAGGTTTAATTTAGAAATGTTAAATTCTAAAACCCTAGTATTTTTTTGAAAAGTTCAAATCATACCCTTATGGTTTATGAATTAATTAAGGTGTATAATTAAAAGAGGTTTAATAAATCCATAAAGTTTTGGTTTACAATTTAATTGAATTAAAAGTATAATTGTTAAATTTGACCACCTAATATTTTAAAAGTGTAAAATACACCCTATACTATATATGACATTAAAAGTCTAACATTATATATATGTATGAGTAAAAGTCAGTCTTACTGTTAGTAGGCCTCATTCACGAAGCTGGTCTATAAGGGGTGTTTAAGGAAATTGCCTATAAAATGGCGATTGAATGGGTATCCACTCTTACCCACCGCACTCATGACTAGTGGAGGGTCGTTAGCCGAACGGGTAGGATAGGACAAAACCTTCCATTATAAGTATAATGAAGTACATAAGTAACTAAATGTTGTACAAAATTCCCAATCTTAGTTAATTTAGGCAAAAGTGAATTGATGCAATTCCATGAAATTACACTTTGTACCCTTGCAAAGACGTTAGTGGAGCGTGTGTGGTTTACCGGCACACTAAATGGTTCTAAGGAAAGGTAGCAAAGGGTGACTCAATGTTTGTCATAGTTCGGTGGAGCGTGTGTGGTTTACCGGCACATCGAATAGGTGACGGTAACATGTGGCGGCACCATGTAAGTTTGCATGGTTATTCACACCCGCTTTGTGATCCTCGGCATCCCAATCACAAACTAGAGGGGCATATCGAGATTTAAACATGCCATTGAAAAGTTCAATGAATCTCAAAGGATGTAGGAGTTTTCAATACGTTTAAAACTTAAAATTTATTTTTCCGTTTTTTAATGGTGGAAATTAGTGAATCGTCATTCACTTACCTTCAAATATTCTGCAACTAGATTATGACATCCCTTTTCTGGGTTGTAGCATATTGTGTTGGGTCTTAGCCTTAATATCTAATTTAGGTGATTTATTAAGGACTCAATCGATCAACTAAGTTGAATTTATCTTCTCCTGTTTTGTAGATTTCAAAGTACGACAACTATGGTCTTCCCAACTCCCGTGGAACAAGCATTCCACATGAAGATGATATTCCACGAATCGATCGAGCAACAAGAAATCATGCTTCACTTCCTCCTCCTCCTCAAATTATTCTCCCTAACCCACAAGATCGAATAATTGAAAGGTTCAATGTCACTAAATCCCTATTGGAAATGAAACATAAAGATGGTAAACCCGTGTGTGCCCACGTTCTAGAAATGAAATCACACATCGATAGGTTGATAATGTTGGGTGCGTCATTCCCTGATAAGTTGGTTGTGAACTGGGTTCTGCACTAACTTCCTGAATCATATAATGAGTTCAAAAGAAAGTATTATATGTTGGATCATGACGATAACCTCATTGACCTAACTTACATGCTCATTGTTGTTGAATCAGAAATGATTTGGCAAAGCAATGGAGCATATTTGTTGGGAAAGTCAACCAACCATGCTTCCGAGGACGTTCTAGGAGAATCGACCTGCGTTTGCTGCCAAGAGAAAGAGCGTTGGATACAAGTCTGCCCTAAGAGCCTGAAGATTCCAGAAGATGGGAGAGTCAAAGAGTATGGTTGCGCTTCAGGTAAAATCCACTATCTAACACCATTAAGTTCCTATTCGTTGATTCTTAATACATAATGTGATGAGATTACATTTGAATGTTTTGCATGATCAGTGAAAAGAGAAGAAGCTTGATGGAAAATTAAGATGAGTCTAATCACGAAGAAATGGATCTCGATTGCATGGATTTGAAGATTAGAAAGTTATGATAGAGTTGTTAGAAATTTTTCTTTTTGACTACATAGTTTTTCAGTTGATTTTGCATTGTAAGGACAAAATTTTTCCGCTGCTTTTATGAATAAAATAAATTTTGGTTTGACTCATTTATTTATTTATTTATCTCCTTGCAATGAAATCGTTATGAAAAATTGATGTTCGTATATTTCTACAACGAGTGGATACGATACTCAATTACCTTGTTTGTGGAAATGTCAAGAATTTACCAAATAGGGAGAGTTTCTCATCGCCCAAGTTTCAATTGGACAGAAACTGGGAATCATTACACGATGAATTAGAAATTTCATATTTGGAAATTAGACTAGTTCGTTGACAAAGTGTCAAGTGAAGGACTAGGAGATCGAGTACACAAAGTTGTGTGTTGATCAAGCCACCACAAGGGTAACAAAGATATTCGTCATGATTTACTAAAGGATTAGTAAACATGATCATACTTATAAGATTAAGTGTAATTCTGAATTGATTGAAAAAGGTTTAAATCAATAGCAGAACGAATAAAAGAATCAAGTAGGCAGAAAGATAAAAGTTTCTCTATTCTAAGAAGAAGAGAGAGTACCTTTTATACTTTATGATATGTCTTAATGATTAAGAACCATATTTCAAGAAGAGGAATCAAGAATTGAAGAAATGGTTAAATCAAGAAGTCAATCATACTTCATTCCAAAAACAAGTTTTAGAGTTAGGATTGTAATATTGAGTGACAAGTCTTAAGAAGGTTTATAACATTCATCAAATGTATAATTTGGAAAAAGCTTTTCTTATTCTTGAACATTTGAAATTGGTAAGTTGTGATGACTTGAATAAGACAAAGACCAACTAGGACAAAATTTATGAAATGTTTTGTCTTGATAAAGGCTACACTAACTCTTGAATATTTGTTTGTAAAGAAATGTTTATTGACTAGAGAATATTATATGTCAAGGAGTCAGTGGAAGTCTTAATGGTCTTGAAAGGTTTCAAGAACAAATCAAGAATAAACCTTATCGATCATCAGCAACACACGACTCAAGGTTTACAACCTATCGTGTTGACATTATCTTGTTTCTGTGCCGTTCGAATTGATTTAATTATGCATGTGAATACTATGAGTTCTCATTTGAATGCATAAAAGGCAAGGACCTTGATCAATGAAAAGTACATTGATAGGAAAGGATGTGCTGCTTAACTACTTGGAAGACGTGGTGGGCAGCCGTGTTACCATAAGGCAAGAAATCAAGATTGAGAAAGTTCGGTCCATATGAGTTTGGATTTGTCGCAAACTTTGGTTTTGACAAATTCACATGGATAGGACACACATACACCATTCAAATCTAAGTGTCATAAGATTCCCTCCTTCATGAAAATGACTGTGAGGAAATGCGTTCACTAAGGAAGATTTTAAGAAGATAGTGATTGTGAAAACTATATTCTCGAATTCGATTATGGTTACGGTATCCCTTTCCATGATTTGAATTATGAGATTTGGCAATTAGTCTAAATTGTTTAAGACACACATATAAACTATCTAAGGCAAAGGTGTATCAGTTTAAGAAGCCTTGATAAAAGATTATCAAAGTATTGGGTATTAGAAATATGAACTTAAAGAAATTCAATAGGCATTCTTTTTCTGAAAGTTAAGCTGTTTCTGAATACATGTCAAAGCTAGTGGGAGCATAAGTGTTATGTTTGTAATAATCATCATGATAGTGGGTGCATAAATGTTATGATTGCATGATTATTAAGGCAAGTATTGCAAGTTAGCAATATTAATTATAGAAAACAAGAGTCATACTTTGCAAAGTTGTAAGGGTTGAATAGTTGTTTTGCTATAATTAAGGGAGATAAAATTTTCCTTCATTTCAAATCTAAAGGCTTAGGTTGTGGAATGTTAATAAAATTAGGCAAGGATACATACTGTGTTCTTAATTTTTGATTGTGATTACGACATTCCTCTTCATAATTCGAATTGTGAGAACGTAGCACATAAAATCTTTATGTAAGACATTATGCATCGTGTCCCATACGCTTCGGGTTTAGGATCGATTGCAAATGCTATAATATTTGACCATTCTAAAATTTTCCAAATGTCTAGTGCATTTAGAGGGAAAAGGATAAGAATCGGTTTTGACTAAGATAATTAAACAACTACCAAAGGACAATCCAAAGTTCGCCGAGGATTGGTCGCTTGTGAGTAGTTGGAAGTATAGTATTGGATGGACTATATTATGAATAGATAAGATTCTATTAAGAATGAGTTGTCATATGGTGAGTATGGAAAGGTTTCTATATTGGGAGTCGGAAATTGAGAGTCGATGTCTAGATTAGAAATTTTATGCAAAAGGATGTTCAAAAGAATGTACTTTGAGTAAGAGATATCATGTTTATGGAATTGTATTGCAACAATCTCCGATAGAGGACTTCATAATTCATTAGCAATAGTCATTATGACTTTTCTGCTATGGCATTACGAAAGGATCATTGCATAAAATGTTAGAATCTAACATATTCCATAAGTGGCAAGAATTTAATATTCTTTCGTTTGTGAAAAGGATTAGGAGTTGTGAAATGAGTATGATTGGAAATGTGTTCATTTGATCTATTTCTCAAAGTAAGAACTGTAGGTAAACATTGTGTGCATGCTGAGAGCATGGGACAAGTGTTGTAATAATTCAAGTAAGAAGTTGATTACCCGAAACAACAAATAATGAGTAATCGATATGGTGATAAGTAAAAGGTGTTTTATTTATACTCAAAGGTTTGAGGCCATATGGGATTAGTATTAATCTTGTGTTTCACTTTGCATGTTTTGACTTCCTGAATAATTTAATTGGTTCAGAACAGTCAAATTATTCGAACGGGCCACAGTCGTTCATATGTTGGAAGTAGATATGAATGAAGACTGTCGTGAATTGGTGTGTGGATTGTCTAAAGAGCATTAAACATAAGCAAATTTTTGCTACAACGTTCATGAGTGCTTATGAATATAATTTCAGCATTAGATTAAACCCACGCTCATTTGGATCACTTCATGGATTTTATCACGAGTGATTGGTGAGACGATAATATCTTATATTCTTGAAACCGAGATGTGTGAGTTGTATCTTGCGAGTCGGTTGCATATTGATAATATGTAAATGCACCAGTAACTTGGTGTTATAAAACATATTGTTGTGTGTGATTTGGTGAGTGAGTGCAAGCGAGTATTGAATCAAAGTTTATCTGTTCCTTTTATCCAAAGTAGGATAAAAGCGATATCTGTGGGCCCCTCGATGATTTAGTGATGGCACCTAAGTGCTTGGCCAAGCCGGGACTAAATTGATGTGTTCAATTGTAGTCTGTTGTCAGTCGTCATAAGTCTGAATTCGGGAAATAGCACATAGACAGAGAGAATGATTTAGATCCATGTCTCAGTTTATACGTTATCTAGAATGGAGGAATATATGATCCCTTATCTTAAGGACACGCGTATATGATAAGATCCGAGTTGACAGCGGCTTTAGAAAGCTACGATTGCAGATCAGGATCTGAAGTAAAACGCGGAACACTTATTAGACTTATCCAAGTGGGAGACTGTTGGATTAGTGTCTAAGTCCATAACTATTTTGGTATGTACTTGACCCGATGGTGCATGGTCCTTTTGGGTTGCCTTCACCAAAGCAACTTGATAGGATGAATTATGGAGAGAAAGGATTAAATAAGATTTATTAATATATTATGAGAATAATATTTTAAAGGAGAAATCATATTGTTTAATTAATATTAGTCAAGAATTAATAAGAATTAAGTTTGTGGCTAAAAGAGATTAATTAAAGTTAAGGGACTGGAAGTGTAATTATAACATAATTGCAATTGGACCATGGATTACCTTATATTATAAGGTCGGACGAATTCTATGGGGAAACCCATTAGAAATCGTCCTAGGCCTTTAAGGAAGGAGCCCATGGGTTTCTTAGGGCTTAACCATCCAAATTAGGGTTTCCTTGTTAGATAACCCTAATAGCCTTACTATTTAAAGAACCCTTATGCCCCCAAAACGGGTTGAACTTGTTGGTTAGGGTTTCCACACGTTTTGGGCAGCCTCTTTCTCTTCTCTTCTACATCCTCTTGCTCTTGGTGTTTGTGAACCATTAGAGGAGTGACATTTGTGACTCTAAGCTTTCTAAAGTCATTACAAGGAGGATTTTAGGTTGTTATTGTTACATAACAATCAAGCTATGATCTAAACCCTAATTTATATGTTATATTGATTATCATATACTAGATCTAGGGTTTATAGTCTTGGATAACTTGCATGTACAATAGAGAAACCTGTATCCAAGCATTAGGGTTTGTATGAGAACATAGGATGTTCTTATCGCTAAAACCCATCAACTTCAAGATCCCATGCAAAAAAGGTCACCATAACTTAGATCTAGCAACCTCAAATGAAAAAGGTAGGATCTTTATACCTTCCTGGAGCTCATAAGTTCAGCTAGTCCACAAAGATGAGCTTATCTTGCAAAAACTTGTCACCACAAGAGCTCATTCTTCTTCTTCAAGGGAAACAAAACACCATTAAAACCAAAAATGGCTCAAGGGCCTCAATTGAGGCTTATATCAGGGTTTCCAGAGGTCTTGGAGGTAAAAGAGGCGGAGTAGAAGCAATCCTAATCACCTCATACCTTTAAATACCCGAAAATAAGGGTTTTGGTGCATCAGGTGCTCCTCACTTTGTGAGCCCTTAATTCTAACATCATGAGCCTTAAATGAACTTGGTTAACAAGTCAACGATCACTCATGAGAAACACTCCAACTTCAAATGGCCATAACTTCTTCGTTTCAACTCCATTTTTGACGTTCTTTATATCCACATAAGTGTGGCGAAATGCTCTACGAATCTCTCAACTTATCCTCACCTCAAAACCATCTGAAAGAAAATCCAAGATTCATAAAGAGATTGAACTGCCACTATACAGATATGCCCCTTGGCTCCACTTCACAACCCAACTCCCAGATTACCTCCAATACATCGTCCATACCTAAATGGGCCTAGTTCTCTCTCTTCCAAAGGCCCTAAGGTTTATGATAGCGCATCTTCAAGACATGGTCCTAAATTAGGAACACGATTTGGAACAGGGTTTTACTACTCTCCCCCACTTAACTTAGATTTCGTCCTCGAAATCACTCTTTGCTAAAACCCATATCCAAAACTACTAATTTGCGGAACGCAACCGATCATTCTGCACATAAACCAACCTTCTCAAGTCAACCGCAAACGATTCTAACTTCCATCCCAAAGCAGAAACTTCAAGCTTCCGTAAACCACTTCTACCTTCCTAAAGTCTGAATTCCATAATGGCCTATCTACCTGACGGAAAACTTACACTGCAATGTTACCATGCTCGAACTTCATCGAACAATTGATAAACCATAAGATATCCAACCATGATTACCTTGATATAACCTATGGCAAAAAAACCACCAACCATAACCAACTGCAGAATACTCTTACTTAATAGAAGGCTCAAATAATCCTTCGAGTAGAAGATTCATCCCTTTAGTGGTTAGACTCATATGAGAGCTTCACAACAAGGTCAAATTAACTACTCTAAGATTGTGCAACCTAGCTGTAACTACCTTAGCATCTTCCTGTCCACAAGCTACTCTATGCAAAATCCAAAATTACTGCCGCTATCCAGAATACAAGATTCCTACTTGGTTGTTGAGCTAACGCACAACCTCATAGTCGCCTCCCGCGACTTTCAAACAGAACTTCGGCTATCTAAACATACCCCAATCATATTGCCACTCATGGCTCCATTATTCCTGATGATCCTCCAGATCATACTACCCGATTACCTGTCGCCATCGAGTCTACTACAAAAGGTGAATGCTACGAGAACCACTGTAGTCTTACTTCACTCCTGGTCTCCAACGACTTACCGTTTTCCGAATATGATCATATTGTGGCCTACTCATAACCGTTCGGCTGTCTTGCTCTGGCCTAAACCATATGAAGAAATCCGTGAGCGAATCATGTATGTGTCACATTCTCACTTCGAGGTAGGGATCAGAGAATGCTATGGGCCACCCCGCAGTCTTACTCTCCCATACTAACTGACCACTAATGAATGCTACGGGCCACCCCACTGTCTTACCATACCAATATAGTAACAGCTAACTAAAAAATGTTATGGGCCACCTCGCAGTCTTACAAAGTTCTACTCTATCTGCTAACTAGTGAATGCTACGGGCCACCCCCATAGTCTTACAACACTTATACGCTATATGCCAACTATTTCTACGGGCCACCCAATAGTCTTACCACATTTCTCGTACCATCTGGCCACTAGTGAATGCTACGGCTATCCTACAGTCTTACAAACCCTCCCATGTTGTCTGGATCCTAGTGAATGCTACGGCTACCCCATGGTCTTAAAACACTTTCCCAAAATCGGGCATGCGCACACTGTTGGATTAATGTCTAAGTCCATAACTATATTTGGTATGTACTTGACCCGACCCGACATGGTCCATTTGGGTTGCACTTCACCGACACAATTTATATGGATAATCTTTTGAGAATAGTATGTTTATGATTAATATTAATATATTATAAGTTCTAATATATTAATATGGAATCATATTATTTAATTAGTATTGATCAAGAATTAATTTATAATTAATTAAGTGATCAAAAGGAACTAATTAAATATGGACTCTTATATATGGAATGGGCCAAGTTCATTTAGGTTGGGTTAAGCTTTCATGGATAGTCCATGGAGTGTTTAACCCATGGATCCTAGGAAATGAAAGGTCATGGGTATTAGGGTTTAACCCTAATCCTCCACACTATATAAAGATGTCCTTGGATGGTGAAATTGGCACTAGTGTGGTACACTAAGAAGGGCTAGCCAATTTCACTAGAGAGAACCAAGTACAAATATTCTCTAAAGTCTTCCAAGGTGTTTTGGTGATTTGTGATTCCATTTGAGGCTTCCACACTATTGGGGCTAAGCTCTTAAAGCTTGAAGACATCAAGCTACATTAAAAGGTATGTCATCTAACTAGTACTTTGTAGTTTAAGAAGTTCATAATATGCTAGTTAGGATTAAAGCCTTGGAAAATTCTTATTTGCATGTATTATAGAGAAAACATTGATCCAAGGTTTATAGTGTTGCATCACCATAGGAGTGTTAGAATGCTCAAAACCCAACAGTGGTATCAGAGCCAGGTTTGTTTTCTTGTTATACTTGCAAAACTGCTTAAAAAAATCGAAGTTGTTGTTGTCTGATCATCAGACTCGGCAAGTCCATCAGGAGACTCGGCGAGTCCATGCCTAAAAAGTGATCAATTCGATCCAACTCGCCGAGTTGGTTCATGCACTCGACGAGTTGGACCCCCAGACAGCATAAATTTGACTTTTTTGGCTGGAATTGGACTAGGAACATTACCCTAAGATGTTTTTGGACTTATAAACTTGTTTTTGATGTCGTAATGTTCATGCTAATCCAATTTCAAAGATAATTGTCAATAGATTCATGTTTTGTATTAGTTTAAGGTTTAGACTAATTACATTAAAAAGTTTGATTTGAATTATCTTGTTCGTATGAGTTGCTTAGATTAATAGAAAAGTTGAGTGAAATAGTTGTTTTCAATCCAAATTAATCTAAGAGTTCATTCTAAAATGTGTTTTTGTAACTTGTCCTCAAGTTATATGAAAATTCACATTTAAGTTTCATAAAACTCATAATAGTTGGTAAAGGTTACAAAAATGAAGAGTCTAGTTCTAATTAAATGGTTTTATGACTCCATAATTTGTCCTCATGTTATGGAGGACCAAGAGTCTCTTCATTAAATAATAACTAAATAAATAAAATGTAACCTTAATTAATTACATAAGTTATAAAATAAAGAAAAGTTCATTCTTTTATTAGTTTAAAGTCTTCCATAACTTGTCCTCAAGTTATGGAACTTGAAGAGATTTGGATTAAAACTACTTTAAACACATAAATCATGGAATTAGTTACTTTTAAATAGTTTCAAAACTTGCCCTCAAGTTTTGGAATTTGTAAAGTTTTCTCTTATGAATACTTTAATTCCAAGTTAGCCCTTAGAATTTTAAAAGTTAAAATTCAACCCTTATACTTTATAATATTATAAGTTAATAATATATATATGTATAAGAGTAAAGTCAGTCTTACCGCTAGTACGCCTCATTCACGAAGCCGGTCTATAAGGTGGGTATAAGGTTCTTGCCTATAAAATGGCAACTTAATGTGTGTCCACTCTCACCCACCGCTTGCTTGACTGGTGGAGGGTCGTTAGCCGAACGGGTTTGACAGGACTATAATTCTCCCTTCATTAAAAGTATTAATGATAAATACTAAGGAAATAAACTCTTAATAATACCCAATCTTAGTTACTTAGGAAAATGTGAATAAGGTGCTAATCCATGAAATTACACATTGCACTTTGTTTAAGTCGGTTAGTGGAGCGTGTGTGGTTAACCGGCACACTAACTCGTGTGTGGTTAACCGGCACATCGATTGAGGGGTAAACACTTAAGGGTACCAAGTAATTTGCATGGTTACTTCACACCTTGTGTTGTGATCCTCGGCATCCCAGTCACAAAACCTAAAGGGCACACTCGAGATTGAAACATGCCATTGAATAGTTCAATGAATCTCAAAAGATCTAGGAGTTTCAAAACCAATTATAACCTAATAATACATTTCGTTTATCTTGGTGGAAATTGGTGAATCGTCATTCACCTACCTTCAAATATTTTATAGCTTGGATTACGGCATACCTCTTCTAAGTTATAAAATAGTTTTTTGGGTCCTAGCCTTAATATTTCATATTGGGTGTCATATTAAGGACTTAAGATCAACTATCTTGAATATCTCCCAAAAGATGTTTGGTTTAGACATTTATGATCTTCCCAAATCTCTTGAAACAAGCTTTCCTAATGAAGATGATGTCCCATGGATATCATACTTCTTCACCTCTTCAAATTATTCTCCCTAACCCACAAGTTCTTGAAAAGTTTAAGGTCACTAAAGCCCTATTGGCAAGGCAAGGTCTAGGTGTGGTCACATCTTGGAGATGTAGTCACATATTGACAAGTCGGGAGAGTTGGGTGTCAAAGTCTTGAGAAAGTTGGTGGTTTAACTACTTTCTAAGTCACATAGTGAGTTCCTTTGGGACTCCTATGAACCAGACTATGACAAGACCCTTAATGATCTTATCTATTTGTTAAAATCAACTTCCTTAAAACTTGATGGACATTGACAATAGTGACACAGGAAATCCAAAAAAAAAGCATTCTCTTCCTAAGGAAAGGGATTTACCATAGTCAACTCGGTTGACCAAATGGTAAAGAGAAAAAGCTAAGTCTGTGATAGTCCCGTGTACCATTATCAAAGGGTCCATATGTTTATATTGCCAAAGAAAGGGGCATTGGTTGAGAAGCTGCCAAATTTACCTAAGGATGTTAAAGTCAATAAGTTTGACTCTACTTCAGGTAAAGTCCACTATCTAACTCTGCTAAGTTTCTATTATGAGATTCTTATTACATGATGTGACTGGGTCACATGTTGATGTTTTAAGAATCAATGAAAAGTAAAGGAACTTAAAGAAAGAATATGTGGAATTTGATCGCGCAGATGGATTTCTATCGCGTAGTTTGAAGATAGGATTCTTGAGCTACTTCTTAGGAGTTATGAGATATTGCTTAGGAATGGATAACAACAAGTTTTCATCTGGATTGTAAGGATAAGTTTTTCCGCAAAGTTTTAAAATAAAAGGAAAATTTTTGATTTTATTTATTTTAAAATATCCTTACAATGGCATTTGAGGAAAAATTGTTGCTTATATGATTCCATTAATAGCAAGAGTGGAAATATGAAATTGATTCTTTCATTTGTGAAAATATCTAAATTTACCAAATAAGGAAAGATTCTCATCACCCAAGTTTCAATTCGACCGGGACTTGGAATCATGCAAGGTGTATAGCATGATCAATGAGAACTTTCAAGTATTGAAAAAATTAAGACTAATCACTTGGTCATGTGGATGTGTGAGTCAAGTAAAGGACTAAGGGATCGAGTACACATTCTTGTGCATTGATTAAGTCCACCACAAAAGATTGATAAGACTATTCGTTATACTTTACTAAAGCTCAGTAAATATGATTATACTTACAAGCTTTAGTGTAACTCTGAGACATTGGAAAAGGTTCCAATGTATGGCAGAGCGAATAAGAAGAATCAAATTAGGCAGAAGGATGAAAGTTTCTCAAATCTGAAAAGATGGGAGAGTACTTTAGTATTAGTTTTGTGATAATCTTAATGATTAAGAAACCATATCAAAATTAGTTCTCTAAGGAAAATCTTAGTGCATTCTTATGACTAAGAAGAGGAACTTGAATTATTGAAGTGGTTAAATCAAGAAGATGAGGCATACTTCGTCCCAATACAAGTCTTAGAGTCATACTCCAAGATTGTAACTTGATTGACATGTCTTAAAGAAGGTTTAAAACACTTGTCAAATGTAAGAGTAAAAGTTTTCTACTCTTGTACATTTGCAATTGGTAAGTTGTGATGTTTTGGATAAAACAAAGACCAACTTAAGCCAATTGTGTGAAGTGTTTGTCTTGGTTAGAATCCACACTATCTCTTGAATAACTGACAAGAAAATTTATAGTTCAAGAGGACAGTGGGAGTCTTAAAGGTCTTGAAAGTCTCAAGAACTAATCAAGAATAGAACCTGAAGTTCTTCACTAGCACACGACTTGAGGTTTATAACCTATCGTGTTGACATATTATGTACCCATTCTAGTTAAAGTTGGCTTTGCATATGAGTTCTTAGAGTTCTCAATGTGTTGCACAACAACTTGGAAGCAATGGCAGGCCCTTGAGCTGCCAGGTGGCAAGAAGTTAAGATTGAGTTCAATCCACATGAGTTTAGATTTGTCATTATCCCTATCGTGTGACTATGGTTTTGACAATTCACATGGATAAGAACACATACACCAGTAAATCTAAGTGTCATAAGGTTTCTCTCCGATTCATGAAAATGATGGTGAGGAAACACTATCACTAAGTAGATTTTAGCTAGATAGAAATTGTGATATTTGCATTCTCAAAATTGTTAGTGGAGCGTGTGTGGTTTACCGGCACACTAACCTGGACTTGTGAGAAGTGGCAAAAAGGTCTAACCATTATGATTACGGAATCCCTCTTCATAATTGTTTAGATACACATGTGTGCTATCTAAGGGAAGGTGTATGATTTTGATAAAGTCTTATCAAAACAATCTAGTAACAGAAATCTGAACTTTGGTAAGAAAGTCAATGAAGTATTGATTTCTAGAAGTCCAGCTGATTTCTGAGTACATGTCAAAGCTAGTGGGAGCATAAGTGTTATGCTAATAATCATCATGTTAGTGGGAGCATGATAATTATGATAAGTATTGCAAGTTAGCAATGTTAGTCATAGAAAACAAAAGTTTCAATTGGGAAAGAGTTGTTTTGCTATAATTAAGGGAGAGGAAATTATACATCATCTCAAATCTATAAGCTTAGATTGTGAGGTTTTAATCATTTAGTCAAGGTTATATATATGAATTTCATGTTGGAATGTCTCAATATAAGGAAATTATGTATATGAGTCCATTATTTGCGTTCTAAAATTCAATTATGATTACGGCATCCCTTTTTCATAATCTGAATTATGAGAACTTGGCAAATTGAAATGGAAATGTTATAGCAAAAGACTGGTTTAGTCTTTATGTGAGACATCATGAATCGATTCCCATATGCTTCGGATATAGGATCGATTACATGTGCTATATTCATCCTTTCTAAAATTTTCCAAATGCCTGGGGCATTAAGAAGGGAAAAGGTTTAGAACTGGATATGACTAAAAGGATTAAACAATTGTCAAGGACAATCTAAGGTTTACCAAAGATTGGGTGCTCAAGGACAGTTGGAAGTATAGTGATAATTCTGGAAGGACCATATTGACATAGTCTGTAAGGAGGCAACTCTTGTTCAGAAGTGATAGTCAAAATGGAATCTGGAAATGTTTCAAAGTTAGAATTTTCAATCTGTTTAAGATTAGGAAACTTAATGCAAGAAGGATGTTTCCAAGGAGCTGATGTCCTTTGGAATACTCTGTAATGATTGTTGTCAAGTCTTTCTGATTTTGTGCATAATCATTACAAGAGGATCAATGCATATAAGTTTAGAATCTAACAGATTCAAGTAAATGACATGAATTTGGAATTCATGTATTTGTAGTAAGGGTTTGGGAGTGTGAAAAGAGAATCATTGAAGTTATCTTCAATGGATCTAGTTCACAACGTAAAGATCATAGACAAACATAGTATGCATACTTAGTGTATGGCATGACTAGTGTTTAGAAAACATAGTGTACATGCTTGGAGCATGGGACAACTATTGTTTTAAATTCAAGAATAAAGTTGATAGCTGAAACAATATACAATGAATAATGTGTAATCATATGATGATAAATAAAAGGTGTTTTATTTATGTTCATAGGTTTTGATACCATATTGGATTCAATTATTATTGTGTTTCATTTTGCATGTTTTGACTTCCCGAATAAACTGGGTTATTCTTCCGGAATGACTAAGTTATTCAAACCATCCACGGTCGGTCATATGTTGGAAGTAGATATGAATTAAGACTGTCATGGGTTTGCTTGTAGAGGTCTAAGGTGTTGGACAAAGGGCTACAACACTCATGAGTGCTCATAAGTTCTGAGTATTGGATTCAACCCGCGCTCATTGGAATCACTTCATGGATTTTATCACGAGTGATCATGAGACGATAATATCTTATATTCTTCAAACCTAGAGATATGAGTTGTTACTATGAGTTGATAGTACATTGATTGCACGAAAACGCATTTGGTAACTCGGTGCTATAAAACGTATCTTTGTGTATGATTCAACAAGTAGTAGAACAAGCCTTATGAGTCGAAGTTTATCCATTCCTTTTACCTTCGGGATAAAAGCAATATCTGTGGGCCCCTCGATGATTTGATGATGACAAATGGAAGTGCTCGGCCGGGCCAGGACTGATTTGATTTGTTCAATTAGTCAGTCGTCATAAATTGGAAATCGGGAAACAACAAATGGACAGAGAGAATGTTTATAATCCATGTCTCAGTCCATATGATATCTAGAATGGAGGAATATATGATCCCTTATCTAATGGACAAGTTCGTTGACAAGATCAGAGTTCGACAGCGACTTTATGAGCTACGATTGCCA
The DNA here is from genome assembly GCF_002870075.4 of Lactuca sativa. Classification (NCBI taxonomy): domain Eukaryota; kingdom Viridiplantae; phylum Streptophyta; class Magnoliopsida; order Asterales; family Asteraceae; genus Lactuca; species Lactuca sativa. Next base: position 219,784,252 of record NC_056623.2, on the reverse strand, counting down.
ATTAGGTTTTAAGTCATACGCAATAATAGTTTTAGACTTATCCAAGTGGGAGACTGTTGGATTAATGTCTAAGTCCATAACTATATTTGGTATGTACTTGACCCGACCCGGCATGGTCCATTTGGGTTGCACTTCACCGACACAATTTATATGGATAATCTTTTCAAAATAGTATGTTTATGATTAATATTAATATATTATAAGTTCTAATATATTAATATGGAATCATATTATTTAATTAGTATTGATCAAGAATTAACTTATAATTAATTAAGTGATCAAAAGGAACTAACTAAGTATGGACTCTTATATATATGGAATGGGCCAAGTTCATTTAGGTTGGGTTAAGCTTTCATGGATAGTCCATGGAGTGTTTAACCCATGGATCCTAGGAAATGAAAGGTCATGGGTATTAGGGTTTAACCCTAATCCTCCACACTATATAAAGATGTCCTTGGTTGGTGAAATTGGCACTAGTGTGGTACACTAAGAAGGGCTAGCCAATTTCACTAGAGACAACCAAGTATCCATATTCTCTAAAGTCTTCCAAGGTGTTTTGGTGATTTGTAATTCCATTTGAGGCTTCCACACTATTGGGGCTAAGCTCTTAAAGCATAAAGACATCAAGCTACATTAAAAGGTATGTCATCTAACTAGTACTTTGTAGTTTAAGAACTTCATAATATGCTAGTTAGGATTAAAGCCTTGGAATGTTCTTATTGGCATGTATTATAGAGAAAACATAGATCCAACGTTTATAGGGTTGCATGTACACCATAGGAGTGTTAGAATGCTCAAAACCCAACACACACAACCTAGGACTCTAGTCCTGACCGAAATTCTCAACCGAGTTTCCTGAAATTTGTCATCAAACATTCCGAGGACGCAATCTCATCATTGGAAAGTTTCCGAACTTCCAATTCACACTTCAACCAATCCATACAGTTGCTTGATCCGTTCTTCCCCCTGATAAGGATGTAAAACTCATCCCGTTTTCATAGTTGCTTCTAGTTTTGATTCCCTGGGCGATTCTCCCCCACTTAGATTCGACTAAATCCTTAAAGTCTGCGAGACGTGTAGGATCCTCATTCCTTCCTTACTTTCATGACTGACATATTGATAATCAACGATCCACCCTGCTAGTGATGCACTATTACTCCATTCCATAGACTGAAAAATTATTGAAGACCAGATGAACGCTTTCTGAATTCCACTACAGATGATCCCATATACACGATCTTTCATCTCACTCAAACCTTAAAGTCCCATAAACCAATGCTCGGAGCAACTTCTTCAATGATACACGAATTCCCTTAATGCTTCCAAAAGCCATCACAAACACCAAGAATGAAACCACTGAATCCTGATGATGGTGGATAACCACCTTGCAGACCCTGACTACAGACCTTCAGATGATGCTCCTAAACGGATCTCGAACGTAACCTAGATAACACTGAACACTTCGAACTAGAAAGGGAAATGACCTTACACAAGCTACTAATAATTCCTGGCATGCAATTGGCATATCACATTTTTCGAAAATACAATCTGAATACAAGAAGGGAGATAAATCATATATACTCTTACCCTAGACCGAGGCAAAAAGAACCATAATACATATAGAATCGAAAAGAGCAATTGATACATACCCGCAACTTTTGCTGCTATAATCCGGATCTCTCCTGCATGTCACTACAAAGTCTAACTCCTCTCTGTTGAGGCTCCTGTCCTACCCTCTCGTCCATCATTAATCCCTCAGTCTTACAACACATCCCATGTTTTCTGGCTACTAGTGAATGATATGGTTACCCCACAGTCTTACAACACTTTCCTAAAATCGGGCATGCACATACGACCTAATGATCCAGTTGGACTCCAGTCCTGACCGAAATTCTCAGCCGAGTTTCCTGAAATATATCATCAAACATTCCGAGGACATCAATCTTATCATTGGAAAGTTTCCAAACTTCCAATTCACAATACACTAAATCCATACAGTTGCTTGATCCGTTCTTCTCCCTGATAAGGATGCAAAACTCATCCCGTTTTCATAGCTGCTTCAACTTTTGAATCCCTAGACGATTCTCCCCCACTTAGATTCGACTAATCCTTAAAGTATGCGAGACTTGCAGGATCGTCATTCCTTCCTTACTTTCATGACCGACATATTGATAATCAACGATCCACCCTGCTAGTAATCCACTACCACTCCATTCCACATACCACACAATTATTGAAGACAAGATGAACGCTTTCTGAATTCCACTATTGATGATCCCATATACACGATCTGAAATCTCACTCAAACCTTAAACTCCCATAAACCAATGCTCGGAGCAACTTCTTCAATGATAGACGACTTCCCTAAATGCTTCCAAGAGCCATCACGAACACCAAGACTGAAACCACCGAATCCTGATGATGGTAGATAACCACCATGCAGATGCTAACTGTAGACCTTCACATGATCCTCCTAAACTAATCTCTACTATAACTGAGATAATACTAAACACTTCGAACCAAAAAGGGAAATGACCTTACACAAGCTACTAATAGTTCCTGGTATGCATTTGGCATATCACATTTTTAAAAAATACAATCTGAATACAAGCAGGGAGATAAATCATATATACTCTTACCCTAGACCGAGGAAAAAACAACCATAATGCATATTGAATCGAAAAGAGCAATTGATATATCGCTGCAACCGGATCTCTCCTATATGTCACTACAAAGGCTAAGTCCTCTCTGTTGAGGCTCTTTTCCTACCCTCTTGTCCATTATTAATCCTCAAAATATCCGGAGCAAACCGTGCTTACCACCCCTACCCCAATTTTCGGGTAGTGGCCTTCTTGAGGCCCACCTGATCGCATTGAAAACATAATGGGCTAGCCTGCTGCGACAGTCCCTGCAGACATGACCATCCTTACCACACTTGTAGCAGCCTGAAGCCCTACGACAACAAATTCCCTCGTACATTGACTACCAATCGTTGATCTGAAGTTTTTGGCCTCTTCTCGGGGCCCTCCAAGTTATACACCTGATCTGACCTCCTCTTCCCAATGTGCTCCAAAAATATCCCACTCTCGGGCTCTAGAAATCATATCATTGAGGGTCTTGCACCCTGAGATACTCAAAAAACTCCTAGATGTCATCCCGTAGCATGTCATCATACCTCACATTCTTCATCTCCTTATCTGCTACATACTGCGGTACTAGCAACGTCCTCTCTCGAAACTTTGCGGTTATCTCTTCCACAGTTTCCATAGTTTGGAAGAGATCTAGGAACTCTCGCGCCAACTGTTGCACCTCAATCACTAAGGCCAACTGAGCTCGAAATTTGGTCGAGAAGTCATCCCATGACATGACAATGACTACATCATAACCCAAATCACTACCAATCTTTTCCCACCAATCACGTGCCTGATCCTTCAATAGGCAGGAAGCATATCTGACCTTCGCCTCCTCAGGTCAAAAACTCGTCCTGAATGTGTTAGCCATTTATGCTAACCACCTCCTACTGATAATAGCGTACCTCTCCTCATGAAACGCAGGAGCTCCAAAAGCACGAAACTCCTGAAAGGTCAGTGTGCGGGCTCCATTGATAGCCATAACCTCTGCACGGAACGTAACCATGCACTCGTCTACTATCTTTGCTACACAGCGAGAAACCTTTGATTCTCCAAGAGCTTATCTCCAATCTGAAATACAACATTCCAACAGTCATCATAAACAAAGGTCCTTTCCCCATAAGCTTCTGATATTCTCCAAGACTCTCACCGATTTGAGTATGGATCATATGCTTTCAGTAGTATGGGCCCAATACTACCTTCCACACCTATTCATACTTTCCTCAGCAATCATCATGAATCCTCCAAGTCACTTTCTCAAAAAATCATGCTTATACTCACTGAACCATACTACTAAACTTCTAAAGCATGTCCTAGGCTTTCCTAGGTTCCTGAACCCACCCCGTCCTCAGCTATTGAAGGATTCCCAGTAATGTCAACTAGGTACCTCATGAATATAGCCACATGCAACAGAGATTAGATAATCCTTCATGTAAAAGACTCATTCATAGAACGGCTGGACTCAAACAAGAGCTAGACAATAGGATCAAATCTATCACTCTAAGATTATCCGTCCTGTTCCAGATGTGACATAGCATATTCACTTAACAGCTAGCTCACATTACTAAGAGTCCTACAAAGAACATAGCAAGCAACATTCAGACAATGGAAAATCTAACCATCAGATTCTAATCAAACCATTATATCCTCTAACTAGGAATCTATACATGCAATTTAAAAGCTCATACAATCATGCATAACCTAAATAGGCCATCCTACTACTAGTTGATCAGTTCTAGCATGTAATTCTACAAGTTCACATAAGCATACAAAGGCAACTCTCCTAGATCCTTAGCCATAATCTAGCATGAGAATCACATAATCATATCATATCACATATCAAACATGTATTGGTATTTTGGGAACCACTTACTTGAGCTCGGTCGATTGCACGCATCACACAGCTTGTTCTTTTCAAAGTTCTTTTCTCTTTTCAAATACTTTTCAAGTTCCTTTTTATATGATGATTTTAATTTCTTTTTAAAATTTCTTACCAAGTCCTCAGTTTGAGTTCATGAACACCCGATAGTGTGCCTGAATCCCTCAAACAAAGGATCTAATACCAACTTGTAAAGTCCCAAAATTCAAGACCAAAAATTCATTTTTGATTAATTAGAAACACTTAGTAACTTTTCTCAAAACATGGAAATTCATTCTTAATAAAACAATTATCGGAGTTTTAATCCCAAAGATTCTCTAGTGCGGAAAACATAGTGTGATACGCTACGACCGCCCCGAGCTCCTTCCTTGAAAATATAAGTACTTGAAACAAAAGTTGGCAGTCGTAACCACGAAGCTTAGTGAGTTCCCCAGATACGACATATCATACATATCAACTGATCTATACATATCTTCAATATATCAAATAAAATGCTATGCGCCAAACATAGTATTTCCATTTTGCCACGGGTCGCCACGTGGTCTTTCTTGCCAAGCCGGGGCCACCCCCTCGGTATCACAGACAATTGCCAAGAGTCATCTCCTGGTCTTCCATGCAATCATGACAAAGGCAACTAGCATACAAACTATTCTACTTAGCTAATCATCATATAGTGTGCCAGGAGCCATGGTTATTAAGGGTACCAAGTTAATTGCATGGTTATTAACACCTTGTTTGTGATTCTCGGCATCCCAGTCACAAAATTGAGAGGGCACAATCGAGATTTAAACATGCCACTGAAAAGTTCAATGAATCTCAAAAGATCTAGGAGGTTCAATTAAACTAAAACCTACTATTTCATTTTGTTTTTCGTGGTGGAAATTGGTGAATAGTCATTTCACCTACCTTCAAATGTTTTATCGCTAGGATTACAACATCCCTCTTTCAAGTTATAAAGTATTGTATTGGATCCTAGCCTTAATATTACATTTGTGTGTCTTATTAAGGATTATATATCTAATCTAAACTTGTCTTTATTCCTTTTCAGTTGTCTTCCAACGATGTTGCTTCTGGCTGAAACTTTACCGACTCCTTCTCTCTCATGAACCTATGTGGGAGAGTCATCTTTGATGGTTCAAACATTAATGATTGGATTAGGAACATCAGGATGGTCACGCGTTACGAGGACAAGGAATATGTCCTCGACAAGGAGATGAAAGAAATTTATGAGTCTACTGCTAGTCCATAGGAGATCGATGACTTTAGGACATATGAGAGAGATCCCACCAAGGTGGCATGTATCATGTTAGCCACAATGACAGCTGAACTCCAGAAGTCCTATGAGGACTTTTACCCGTTTGAGATGTACATGGACCTGATGAACCGCTACCATCAGAGTGCTCGTCAAGAGAGGTATGAAATCATTTCTTCCATGATAACAGCCCGAATGAAGGATGGTGAATCCATCACGGTCCACAATTAGAGAATGCAAAGGTTTGTGGACGGTTTGCTGAAGTTGAATGTGAACTTCCCTGAGGAGTTGGCTATGATATCATACTGCACTCCTTACTGACTTGTTATGATCAATTCTGAATGACGTATCACATGAACAAGGAGGAGGTCACACTCAGCAAACAGCAAAGACTTTTAAAGACCGTCGAAACTAGTCTGAAAGGTAAATTGGCTGTTACTACTCCTACTCCTAACACCACCCCTGTTTTGGCAATCGGGAAAAGTAGAGAGAAAAATAGGAAGACCTTTTCTAAGGGTACCAAGGGAAAGTCTCTCGATGGCTCCTCTGCACGTGGAACCAAAGGTGGTTCCGTCAATCCTTCTTCCAACCTAAAGGAAGATGAATAGTTCTATTTTCATGATAAGGGGCACTAGAAACGAAACTGCCCTAAGTGATGTGTTTTATACATAAGAACATCCTATGTGCTCATACAAACCCTAATGCTTGGATCTAGGTTTCTCTATTGTACATGCAAGTTATCCAAGACTATAAACCCTAATTCTAGCATACAAGTAATCATATTAACATAAGAATGGGTTTAAGATATTACCTTGATTGTTATGTAGCAATAACAATCCAATTCCTCCTTGTATTGACTTTAGAAAGCTTAGAGTCACAAATGTCACTCCTCTAATGGTTCACAAACACCAAGAGCAAGAGGATGAAGAGGAGAGAGGATGGAGGCTGCCCAAAACGTGTACTAACCCTAGAAGAGAAGTTCCCCACGTTTTTTAGCCTTAAGGGTTCTATATATAGTGAGGCTATTAGGGTTATCTAACAAGGAAACCCTAATGTGGATGCTTAAGCCCTAAGCAACCCATGGACTCCTTTTCTTAAGGGCCTTGGACGATTTCTAATGGGTTTTCCCATAGAATTCGTCCATTCCTTAATATAAGGAAATCCATAGCCCAAATTGCAATTATCCTATAATTACAATTCCAGTCCCTTAAGTTTAATTAATCTCTTTTAGTCACAAACTTAATTCTTGTTAATACTTGACTAATATTAATTAAACAATATGATTTCTCCTTTAATATATTATTGTCATAATATATTAATAAATCATATTTAATCCTTTCTCTCCATAATTTATCCTATCAAGTTGCTTTGGTGAAGGCAACCCAAAAGGACCGTGCACCATCGGGTCAAGTACATACCAAAATAGTTATGGACTTAGACACTAATCCAACAGTCTCCCACTTGGATAAGTCTAATAACTATTATGCGTATGACTTCAGATCCTGATCTGCAATAGTAGCTTCCCAAAGCCGCTGTCTACTTTGATCCTATCAGATACGCATGTCCTTTAGATAAGGGATCATACATTTCTCCATTCTAGATATCGTATGAGACATGATTTCTAATCATTGTCTATGTAATATTTCTTGACTTCTGATTTATGCCGATTGACTAATTGAACAAATCAAATTAGCCCTAGCCCAGCCGAGCATTTATGTTTGTCATCACTAAATCATCGAGGGGCCTAAAGATATCGCTTTTATCCTACTTTGGATAAAAGGAATGGATAAACTTTGATTCAATGCTTGCTTGCACTCACTCACCGAATCACACGCAACAATATGTTTTATAACACCAAGTTACTGGTGCGTTTATATATTATCAATGTGTAACCGATTTGCAAGATACAACTCACACATCTTGGTTTCAAGAATATAAGATGTTATCGTCTCACCAATCACTCGTGATCCAATTCATGGAGTGATCCATGTGAGCATGGGTTTAATCCAATGCTCAAATCATATTCATAAGCACTCACGAACGTTACAGCAAACATTTGCTTATGTCTAATGCTCTTTACACAATCCACACACCAATTCACGACAGTCTTCATTCATACCTACTTCCAACATATGAACGACTGTGGCCCGTTCGAATAATTTGACTGTTCTTAACCAATTAAATTATTCAGAAAGTCAAAACATGCAAAGTGAAACACAAGGATAATACTAATCCCATATGGCCTCAAACCTTTGAGCATAAATAAAACACCTTTTATTTATCACCATATCGATTACTCATTATTTGTTGTTTCGGGTAATCAACTTCTTACTCAAAGTATTACTACACTTGTCCCATGCTCCTAGTATGCACACAATGTTTACCTATGGTTCTTTCTTTTTGAAATAGATCAAATTGAACACATTTCCAATCACACTCATTTCACAACTCCGAATCCTTTTCACAAGTGAAAGAATATCAAATTCTTGTCACTTATGGAATATGTTAGATTCTAACATTTTATGCAACGATCCTTTTGTAATGTCACTGCACTAAAGTCAAAATGACTATTGCCAATGAAATTACAAAGTCCTCTATTGTTACAATACAATTCCTTAGATATGATGTCTCTCAATCAAAGTACATTACTTTGAACATCCTTTTGCATAAAAGTTTCTAATCTAGACATAGATTTTCAACATTCAATTCCCAATATGGACACATTTCCATAATTTCCATATGACAACTCATTCTTAATAGAATCTTATCTATTCATAATAAGGTCGATATGGTCCATCCAATACTATACTTCCAACTACTCACAAGCGACCAATCATTGGCGAACTTTGGATTGTCCTTTGATAGTTGTTTAATTATCTTAGTCAAAACCGATTCTTGTCCTTTTTCCCTCTAAATGCGCTAGACATTTGGAAAACTTTAGAATGGTCAAATATTGTAGCATTTGCAATCGATCCTATACCCGAAGCCGTGGCAACCCGAAACTTTCATCCTATGTAATTGGTCCGCGTATCGTCTTTAAATCTTGGATTCATCATCCTTTGTAAATCTTGTGGTTCCAAATGCATGTTTTGGACATAATATAGTCTAGTTATGGGTCTTAGGAGGAGTTGGAAAGTGTTTTGCATCATGAAATCGGATCAAACACACCAAAAGAGGTGTGTGCAGCCACACTCTTGTGTGTACGGCGACACACCCATGTGTGCGGCCGCACACCCAACCGCACACCCTCCAGCCTCACAACCAAACATATATATAGATGGATACCCTCTTCATTCATTCATTTGGATGCTCCTTACCCTCTCTCTACATTCTCTCTCTAAAATCTTCAACCAAGAACACCTTGAAGGCCTCATATTTGTGATCTAGTTCATCTTCAAGCTTATTAGTGGTAAACACTTGAATCCCAAGCTTTAAAACTCATCATATTCATCATATTCATAGTCCCTTGAAGGTGTACGGCCGCACACCTTCATGAGGGGGGCAACACACATTCAAATCTCCTTAGTGTGAAGAGCAAACACTTCATATGGACTTACAAGAGGAGTGCACGGCTGCACAATCCTGTGTACGGCTGCACACACACCCTTCTGGCCGCACACCTCAGCCGCACACTCAATTTCAAGGCCATGAACTCACTCAAATGCCCACTTTTGGCTCTAAACTTGCATGAATCATTAAGTATGGATCATGAGACACTTGTACTCAGTAATGCCGAGCCCTAAGGATGTTTTTCCATCATGTTTAAGCATGAAACACCCTTGTTCTAACCCAATTATGTGTCATCAAATGATTTATAGGGACCATTGGCATTCAGGGCATCCGTTGACACTCGAACCCTACGATAAACAGTGAGTTCATACCCCTTTAGTGAACCTTTCAAATGTTTTTATATGTTTTAAGGGGGGGGGATACAAGTCAAATATACATGTTGATGAATATTAATCACATGTGATTCACTACCCGTAGTTCAAATCACATGTGATTTACCACTATGTCTTATAAAAGAACTTTGTGTTTTCGAAACTACTTTGGACAAATGAACTATTTTCTAAATGTTTTCTTTGGACAAGATTCTTATTAAATAAATTTTCTTATAAAATGTAACCACACTAATATATTTATATAAGTAAGACTTGAAGGACTTAGGATCGATAGCTCGCCATATTTCCTGTTGTTGTTTGATTGTGGGCTTAGGGTAGTTGTTATCCGTCTGACTGTCGTTGATTTCTTAGTTATATATCATCTACATTAGTGTTGGATACGAGCCTTTTCATTTCATTCGATGCCTATGCTACTTAATTGCCAAGAATTACACACAATAAGTTAACTATAATGGGTATAGTTAAGGCCACTACTACTCGTTACTACCACTACTTTACATACTATAATACACACTATTACGAGACGACACACTAGTAAGAGAACTCACTAGGAGCTATACAAAAGACTACTACACTACGACACACTAGTAAGAAAATTCACTACGAGCTATACAAAAGACTACTACACTATAATACAAGAGAAAGCACTAATCAGGGGATAACACACTAACTCACTACGAGATATGCTATTCGCTACATACTATGCCTAGAGTTTTCCAACAGGAAGACGATGCTACATGTATAGATCTATACGGGGCAGACTGTTAACCTCAGTCCGAGCCGTGCAGGCCCAGGGATGCCACTACTTCTCTACACTATGCATGACCGGGAAGGTCATGGGGTACTCTATTAGTCACTCTAACAGTAGCATACAAGGAATACATTATATTCACACTAAAATACTAACACTAAAGAATAAGTTAAAATCCCGAAGTAAATAAGTATCTATTTCTTATGGGAGTTTGCCCCGCTATTACCGATATTAGGCATAACTTTTCTTATTACACTACCTATTGGAGACTCACTAATTTACATTTACAACAAATGGTTTTAAAAGAAGATAAGTACATGCAACTTAAAGGCTTTCACTTACAAGGTACTTTCTGGAAAATATAAGATTTTCTACAGTTTTCTACTACTTACGAATGTGAACTGCAGCTTTTCACACTATCTATACTAATACCTTTTTACTAAAATTTACACTAAACTCTTATGAACTCACTAGCTTTATGCTGATACTCATTTTCAAAATAACTTGTATCCTCAGGTCAAAGATAAACAGGTACAGGTGCATCATTTTGTAGAAGGTGGAGCATACAAGATCCATCTCTTATTTTTGTATTACTTTTGGTGTTTGATGAACATTACAGAACACACTTGTAATTAAACTCACTATGTAAATGAAATGGTTGCATGTTTCTTGTTTTTACTATTATACAATTGTGATGATACTGTACATGACGTCCTCCACCCCGAAACGTATTCCGCCGTTACCGGTTTTGGGGTGTGACAGATTGGTATCAGAGCATTGTTTATATGGAATCAAGTATATCAACCTATAAAAGATATACGAACTATAAACACTTCGGGACTAAAACACTCTGACCAAGAATATATACTGTTAAGTATCTAAAAGATTTAACTAAGTATATATATACACACATCTGTATAAAACAGAGGAGCCAGTATCACCCTAGAACAGAACAAAAGTATTAAGATTGTTGGATATCACAATTGGGCTTAGAGACATATAGTCACATTTGGGGGGATGTAACCTGATCAACTACATTTTCCTGACAGTGACTAGCATGTGCCTAAGCTTGGTTGTGATGTTGCAACAAGTCTAAAACTTACCAACACTACCACAATACCACTAGCATAAGAATACTATAGGAGTATTCTGTATCTCTAAAACATACATATGTGAGAACTAAATAGGGTCATTACTAGTGGAGCAATGGTTGCTAAATGGATACTTTCCGGTTACCTGTGATTAGGGCGTTATAGACTTAGAATCCGTGATCTTTGCTTTACTTCCTGTTCCTTGTTTGGTTGTGGATTTAGAGTTAGGGTCACTTATTCGACGGACTATCCTGCCCCGGTCACATGTAATTAATATGCATTATGCAAGTATTGATCCAACTCGTGAAGACCGTCTTATAAATAATTTAGGTTAGTACGTCTATTAATCTTCTTTTCCCCTTTCTCGCATAGATAGCATGGCTGGCTTCCACCTACCCGACGACCCGTACTACCCAAACCAGGGCAATGGAGGATGGCTTGATGAAGATTCGGACGATGATCACCAGATCCCTCTGGATGACCACTGAGCTGAAGGCTTTTCGGATAGCTCCGACTCCGAGCTAGAAGTTAACAACCTACCTCCTGGAGTTCCGAACCCCAACCCCCGTTTAGCATTTCAGGGTCCCATTCCCTTGTAGGTAATATCCCTGAACCGATGGAGCGAGGAGCAGGGCCAGCCTTTACCTTACAATGGGGACCGAAGCTTCTACAACATAAGCGAAGGAGGATCAGAGGACCGAGTTCTGCCCATCATGGTCCGAAGGATTGCCAGGAATGTCAAGCAGGGCCAAGCAGCCATTGGTCGAGTTGTAGAAGTGGATGCCAACTTGAATCTCAACACTGTTCGCATCCGCCAACTTGAAGAAGCCATGGACATGACAATGAGAACCAACGAGGCTTTGCGGCATCAGCTAGCTGCATCCTGAGCCGAAGTTAGGGAACTCCGAGTATGCCAAAGGATTCACGATCGACACTTTCAGGAATTTATGCGTCAACTAGCAGATCTGAGGGTTCGCCCCACAAGTAACCGTCGCCAGTAGAAGACATTTAGTTACCTCACTCTTTTGTCTAAAGGACTAGCCTTTTCTCTCAATGTTCCGTAGATCTCTTGTCTGTAAACATTCCTAGCTCTAAAAAGTACCCTAACTAGACCTCTAAACTGCCAACATTTTTCCCTATGGTTTGATGTAAGACCTTCTGTTAGGTCAATTTTTCCTGAACTTGTATTACATCATCAATACCAGTATATTGGCAGCTAACTATTCTATTGCTATGACTCTCATTCTGATTTTTGGATTATGTTGAATTAATCCATGAAACACTCTATTCTTATTTCGCAATAGACTCTTACTATTGCTATCATTCCTATGATCTTCCATTAAAAGATGCCTCCATGAAAGCGTCCAAGCAGAGGAAGACCAGCAATTCAAACCCCTCCTCCACCACCTCCTCCTTCGCAGTTCGACCCAGTGCTGTTCCAAACAGCTGTGACCGCGGTTGTGACAGTAGCCATGTCCCAAATGAATACGGGGATGTTAGCGGTGGAAATTCTAGATTTAGTGAAGTCCATCAAAGAGTGCCGGGATGCACTTATAAGGACTTCATCAACTGTAAACCTACCTTCTTCGATGGTACTGGAGGAATTCTGGCATTATCCCAATGGTTCGAAAGAACCGAAGCTATATTCGAAATGTGCTCTTGCCCCAAAGAGAGCAAAATCATGTTCGCTATTGCCACCCTCACTAACAGGGCTTTGACATGGTGGAATGGCCATGTTAGTGCACTCTCCTTGGTCACAGCCAATGCCATGGGCTGGGACACTCTAAAGGATCTCATGATAAAGGAGTACTGCCCGAGGGGTGAAATTCAGAAACTTGAGGAGGAACTCTGGAACCTCAAGATGGTAGGGACCAACATAATAGCTTACACGGCCAGGTTCTACGACTTGGCGGCTAAGTGTCCCAACATGATCCCATCCGAAAGCAAGAAGATTGAACGATACATCTGGGGTCTAGTGCCCCAATGTCGAGTAAATGTTCTAGCCTCACGTCCTACCACCTTCGACAGTGCCAAGGAATTGGCCCAGAGTCTGATCAACCATGAAGTCTCTTCCACTCCAGCAACAACAATCACAACTACCACTGCACCACCTGATTCATCTGGCAGAAAGAGGAAGCGATGGGATAAGAAGAAAGGCAAGAAAACTGAAACCTCCTCCAAGGACCAGCAAATCGTGGCGGTCCATATTGCCACTACTCCAGCCACTCCTGCACCGCCAAAAGCTTATAGTGGGAATCTGCCCAAGTGTCCCAAGTGCCCTTTCCACCACAACAATCCCTGCCGTGAATTGCAGTGTTCCAACTGCGGTCGGATTGTGGGATTCTGCAGGGCCCCTCCCAAACCTATCTCGCATGTTTCCGGTTCGGGAGTGACCCCGACGTGTTATGGCTGCGGTGAAGCTGGTCATTTCAAGAAGAACTATCCGAAGGCTACGAATGCTGGGGGAACTGGTAGGCTACTCGCTATTGGTCACAACGAGGCGGTAGCGGATCCCACAGTAGTCACGGGTACGTTTCTTCTCAACAACTCTTATGCCTGTGTCTTATTCGATAGTGGTGCAGAAAGAAGCTTCATAAATCAAAACTTTAAACACTTACTCAAACAATCCCCTCAACCACTAAAAGAAACATTCGTCGTAGAAATGGCTAACGGGAAAATTGAAAGCTCTAACGAAATCTACATAGGTTGTACCCTCACATTAGAAGATCACTCATTTCCAATCGATCTCATACCAGTCTCTATCAAAAGTTTCGATGTCATTGTCGATATGGACTGGTTGAGTCTCCACCGTGCCGATATCCTATGCTTCGACAAAGCAATTCGCCTAAATCTTCCGAACCACGAAACTCTATTGATCTATGGAGATAAACCCGGTACGAGCCTTCGTATCATCTCCAGTATTCAGGCTCAGAAATACTTGCGTAAGGAATATCGCGCCTTTCTTGCTCACGTTGTCGACACTAGCCAGAAAGCGAAAGATCCGAAGGATATTCCCGTTGTATGCGATTTCCCCGATGTCTTTCCGGAGGACCTTTCGGGTCTACCTCCCAAACATCAGGTTGAATTCAGAATTGACCTAGTCCCGGGAGCTACCCCCGTTGCTATGTCGCCCTATCATTTAGCGCCTGCAGAGATGCAAGAACTATCCGATCAACTTAACGAGCTGCTCAACAAGGGCTTTATAAGACCAAGCTTCTCACCCTGGGGAGCTCCGGTCTTTTTCGTAAAGAAGAAAGACGGATCGTTCCGTATGTGCATCGGTTATAGGGAGCTCAACAAACTCACTGTGAAAAATTGCTACCCTCTCCCTCGTATCGACGACCTATTCGACCAACTACAAGGAGCGAGTTACTTCTCCAAGGTTGATCTTCGGTTCGTGTATCACGAGTTATGGGTGCTTGAGGAAGATGTTCCGAAGACAGCTTTCTGAACCCGTTACGGGAACTTCAAGTTCGTAGTGATGCCCTTTGGACTGACTAACGCTCCCGCAGTATTCATGGGCTTAATTAATAGGTTATGTAGTCCGTATCTAGATTAATTCGTCATCGTCTTTATTAATGACATACTCGTCTACTCTCAGAGCGAGGAAGAACATAAGGATCACCTGCGACGAGTCCTGGAAACACTGCGATCAGAGAAGTTATATGCGAAGTTCTCTAAGTGCGAGTTTTGGATCCGAAGAGTTGAATTCTTAGGACACGTGGTTAGTGAAGAAGGAATCCACGTGGATCCCTACAAAATTAAAGTTATTGAGAACTGGTCAGCACCGAAGATGACTACGGAGATTCGTCAATTTCTAGGCCTCGCTGGCTACTACCGTAGTTTCATTCAAAACTTCTCTAGGATTGCGAAGCCTCTCACCATGTTGACCCAGAAGGGCGTATCATTCGACTGGGAAGTGAAACAGGAGAAGGCATTCCAGACCCTGAAGCGAGCCCTATGCACCGCACCAGTATTATCCCTTCCCGAAGGAACAGTAGACTTCGTGGTATACTGCGATGCATCGAATCAGGGACTCGGTTGTGTCTTGATGCAATGAGGTAAAGTCATCGCTTATGCCTCAAGACAGCTAAAGACGCATGAGGTGAAATACACTACTTACGACCTTGAGCTAGGAGCGGTCGTCTTCACACTAAAAATCTGGAGACACTACTGGCATGGAACGAAGAGCGTAGTGTACACTGATCATAAAAGCCTCAAAAACATACTGAACCAGAAAGAGCTCAACATGAGACAACGCCGATGGGTCGAGCAACTCAACGATTACGACTGCGAAATTCGATATCACCCAGGGAAAGCCAACGTGGTAGCCGACGCCCTGAGTAGGAAAGTGTATTCTGGCCGAAGAACCAAGTCATTAACAATGACTATCCATTCACATCTATCTGCACAGATCAAGGAGGCTCAGATGGCAGCCTTAAAGCCTGAGAATGTGGCGGGAGAATCCTTGCGCGGAATGGATAAAAGTTTGGAAGTCAAGGGTGATGGAGCCTACTACCTCATGGACCGAATCTGGACTCCGCGCCACGGAGGTTTAAGAGACTTGGTCATCAAGGAAGCACACGACACTCGCTACTCCGTCCACCCAGGTTCAGATAAGATGTATCTGGATCTCAAAAAGCTATACTGGTGGCCTAACATGAAAGCGGAGATCGCTACCTTCGTGAGTAAGTGCCTTACATACACGAAGGTCAAGGTCGAATATCAAAAGCCATCATGATTCCTCCAACAACCAGAGATACCGGAATGGAAGTGGGAGCGGATTACAATGGACTTTATAACCAAACTGCCCAAGACAACGGGTGGGTTGCATACCATTTGGGTCGTCGTCGACAGATTGACCAAGTCTGCACACTTCCTACCCATCAAGGAAACGGACAAGATGGAGAAGCTCACGAGAACATACCTTAAGGAAATAGTACGGCTGCATGGCATCCCTGTATCTATTATCTCAGACAGAGATAGTAGATTTACCTCTAGATTTTGGCAATCACTACAAAAGGCTCTAGGGACGAGGCTGGACATGAGTACAACTTACCATCCGCAGACCGACGGAAAAAGTGAGAGGACGATCCAAACTTTAGAAGACATGCTGCGAGCTTGTGTGATCGACTTCGGTAAATCGTGGGATACACACTTACCTCTTGTGGAATTTTCCTACAATAATAGTTATCATACGAGCATCAAGGCAGCTCCATTCGAAGCCCTCTACGGCCGAAAGTGTAGATCCCCTCTGTGCTGGGCTGAGGTGGGTGACACTTAGTTGGCTAAAGGCGGAGTTCCTGATAGCGCTCCTACTGGTCCGGAGATCATTCGAGAAACGACCGAGAAGATTGTACAGATTCGTGAACGATTAAAAGCCGCTAGGGATCGACAAAAAAGCTACGCGGACAAACGAAGAAAACCCTTGGAGTTTCAGGTAGGAGACCAAGTCCTTTTGAAGGTCTCGCTCTGGAAGGGCACGATACGCTTCGGAAAGCGTGGAAAGCTGAACCCAAGGTACATAGGGCCTTTCGAGATTCTTGCTAGAATCGGCCCTGTAGCTTACAAACTCAACTTACCCCACGAGCTAAGTAACATACATCCTACCTTCCACGTCTCAAACTTAAAGAAATGCCTTTCCGATGAGACTCTCGTGATTCCCCTCGACGAGATCGAGGTCAATGATAGCCTCAACTTTGTGGAAGAGCCTTCGGAGATTATGGACCAAGAAGTGAAACAAACTAAACAAAGCCGCATCCCAATTGTGATTGTTCGTTGGAACGCTAAGCGGGGACCGGAATTCACTTGGGAGCGCGAGGATCAAATGAAACTCAAATATCCCCATCTTTTTACATAGTAGTTCTGTAATTACCCTCTGTATGAATTCTAAATTTCGGGACGAAAATCCCTCTAACGGGGGGATAATGTGGCAACTCGAAACTTTCATCCTATGTAATTGGTCCGCGTATCGTCTTTAAATCTTGGATTCATCATCCTTTGTAAATCTTGTGGTTCCAAATGCATGTTTTGGACATAATATAGTCTAGTTATGGGTCTTAGGAGGAGTTGGAAAGTATTTTGCATCATGGAATCGGGTCAAACACACTAAAAGAGGTGTGTACGGCCACACTCTTGTGTGTACGGCCACACACCCATGTGTGCGGCCGCACACCCAACCGCACACCCTCCAGCCTCACACCCAAACATATATATATAGATGGATACCCTCTTCTTTCATTCATTTGTGTTGGGTTGAAGATTCGCTAGAGGATTGCGTCATTGGGCTCGGCTTTAGTCCAATTATTTTGTACTTCGGTTTGGGCCTGTCCAACCGAGAGCCTGTTATGTTTATTATATAATTATATGGTTGCATGCATAATTAGGTTAACGATTAAGAGTATTACGATAGACTTACAGATTTCTTTGATCGTTCTTGTAAACCTACTAATCCTCTATAGTTGATGTTCTTAATCGAGCTCTTCTGAGGGTTTTGTTTTAATCATTCGACTCGTTTGATTCATTCTTGACTTGTTCTTTATTTTCTTGTTCTTGCTATTTTGTATTTATTTACCTGTTTAAGATCTAATCGATCTTCAAGATTAAGTTTTAATCTCATCAATTGGTATCAGAGCAGGAGGCTGTGTAATCGATACACATTTTTTCTGTGAAAAGGTTTCAATTAGGGTTTTTCTGCAATTAATGATATTTATTGAGCCGTCATCTCATTATTGACGTATCTTGATATTTATTGTTTTTCTCTAATTTGATTTATTACAAGTCTGATCTTTAAACAGGTTATTCGATCATTATGGATGAGTCGCAATCGAATCCCATCAATATTTCCAATAGCATCGATTCAACCACGAAGATTCCAATCCTATATACCCATGATTATGAAGTCTGGGCGCATCACTTTGAAGACTTCGTTATAGGATCTGAGGATAATGGATACCTCATATGGGAAGCAATCATTAATGGACCGTTTTCTCACTCTGCAACGTCGAGGATTGTCAAAACTCAAAAGGAGTACAATGATCTGCTGAAGGATGTTAAAGATATTGCGCAAGTTGAAAAGGATAAATTCCAGTGCAATATCATGGCGTTAAGATTGATCAGATTCGCCCTTCAGTCCGATACTTTTAGGTTGGTAAGCTCATGCACGACGGCAAAGGAAGTTTGGGATAGACTTCGCGAACTGTACTCTACAGACGAGGATCTTGAACATTCTATCCAAACCTTGCTCTTATCTGAGTTTGGAGAATTCAGGCAAGGAGCCGAAGAAACTGTGACCCAGACGTTCGATCGCTTTAATCATCTTCTCAGCAGGATGATCAAGCATGACATCGAAAGGAAGCTTATCGAGCAGAAGGTTACGTTCTTGAATGGTCTAAGGTCAGAATGGAGAGCTGTGGTGTCAACAGTTAAAGCCCATGAGCAGTTCAAATCATACTCTTTGGCGAAACTGGTGGGTATTCTCAAGTCGCAGGAAAAGATTGTGCTGCAGGAAAAGAACGTTGTTTCAAGCCTAGGTTCGCTGGCCCTCCTATCAAAAAGTAAAGTTGTGATGGAGGATGAAGACCTAAACTTGGAGGAGTATGATCTCACGTCTGAGGATTATGCTATGATGGTGTCTAACCCCAAGAGGTTCATTAGGAAGAGATTCCCCAACAACAAAAACCGAAACTGGCAAGGGAGTTATAGTTCAGAAAAGGTTAACAATGAACCTAAGGTTGAAGAGCCCAAGAAGGAACCAAAGGCAGATGGTGATTCTGGAGTAAGCTGTTACTACTGTGGTGGGAAAAACCACTATGCTAAGGATTGTGTCCTCAAAAAGATGGCTGAAAAGGACGAGGAAAAGGATGAGGAAGCCTTGTTGTAGAAAAGGCTTGATGATATGAGAAAGAAGAAATCTACCGCTAACCCTTCCATGAATGCTCTAATTGTGCAGGGTTCGGTTGCTGATGACGAGTTCGGTAGCGTGGAAGTTTGGTCAACCGACTCTGAAGACGATGAAGTGAGGAAGCCTACTCATGGAAAGGCTTATGTGGTAAAGGAGGAGAGCAGTGGAGGAAGGTGCTTCATGGTGTCCGATGTATCTCAGATGAGGGGATACAACACTGATGGTGGAAGCGAGGAACCGAAGGAGCAGCAGGACATGTGCTTTACAGCCAAACCACTCAGCCAGCAGTTCAATGAGCTCGATGAACTGATCAAGAAGGTACAATTGGTTTTTGTTTCATTTAAAGTACCACAATCCTCATATGAGAAAGAACTAAAAAATGTTAATACAAGAATTTCACATCTAGATAGTAGCTTAACTCAAACTCGAGTCACCAATTCTAACCTAACTAATCAATTAAGCAGGGTGTCTTCGAAGAGTGAGGAGCGGCGCATGTGGATCGAGTTGAAGGAGTCTGAATTAGTTAAAATAAAAGACGAAAACATTTATTTACAAAGAGACAATTTAAAGTTGTTAAAACAGCGGAATGTTTTTTGTTTAATTACAAAACGTCTTTATTCTAATATTACTCAGCTTCACTTGGACTGTGAAATAGGCCAAAAGATCCATCGCATGATTTTGCCCTTCCTTGAGTTTAAGGAGGATGATATCGATGCCGAAGCTTATAATTGTGAGAGTGTGATATCATCTGATGACGTCAATCCGACCTATATGTATGGACTGGACAAAATTGAATCTTTCATTAAATCCAAGGACCACAAGGACATGCTCAAAAACCTTTTGGATGAAAATGATAGACTCAAACTGAGAACCGAAACCATACAAAAATTTGACTCTTTAAACGCCAACTTGAGCTCAGAAAACAAAATAGATGTTGAAAATGATGGGTTTAATACAAACAATCCTATGTGTGCATGCAACCCTAGTATTGGATCTATGTTTTCACTATTAGTTATACAGCTTTATGAACACAAAAAAAAACCTGGCATGCTACTATAATTTTCGAAATTCATATATAAAGCTAGAATACATACCTTTTGTTGTTATATAGCAATAACAACTAGTTCCTTGAATTTCCTTAGCTCTTGAAAGCAAGTACCACAAGTGTAGTACCTCTAATGGAGTCACAAACACCATATGCAACTTGGATGAAGAGGAGAAGAAAAGGAGGCACCAAAAACGGCTGGAAACCCTAATGGAAGTCTTCTTCACGTTTTTGGGGCATATGGGCCCTTTATATACATGTAGGCTATTAGGGTTTACAACTAGGAAACCCTAATTTGACTGCTTAGGCCCTAAGCAGCCCATGGACTCCTTAAACATATCCCTTGGACGATTTCTAATGGGCTACCCATAGAATTCGTCCAACCTATATATTATTTGGTGATCCATAGCCCAATTATAATTATCTTATAATTACAACTTCAGTCCCCAAAGTTTAATTAATCTCTTTTAGCCACAAAATTAATTCTTAATTAATTCTTGACCAATATTAATTAAACAATATGATTTCTCCTTTAATATATTATTCTCATAATATATTAATAAATCATATTTAAACCTTTCTCTCCTTAAATCATCCTACATATTGCTATGGTGAAGGCAACCCAAAAGGACCATGCTCATAATCGGGTCAAGTACATACCAAAACAGTTATGGACTTAGACACTAATCCAACAGTCTCCCACTTGGATAAGTCTAATAACTATTTTCCGTATGACTTCAAAACCTGATCAGTAATCGTAGCTTTCAAAAGCCGCTGTCAACTCTGATCTTATCAGATAGCGTGTCCTCTAGATAAGGGATTATATATTCCTCCATTCTCAAGATATCGTATAGACAAAAGACATGAATTTCAATCATTCTCTCTATACCTTTTCCCGACTTCCGATTCATGACGACTGATAACAGACTACAATTGAACACATCAACTTAGTCCCGGCTTGGCCAAGCGCTTAGATGTCATCACTAAATCATCGAGAGGCCCACATATATCGCTTTTATCCCACTTTGGGTAAAAGGAATGGATAAACTTCGACTCAAATGCTCGCTTGCATTTACTGATCGAATCACACACAACAATAAGTTTTATAACACCAAGTTACTGGTGCGTTTACTTATTATCAATGTGTAACTGACCAACAAATAACAACTCACACGTCTCGGTTTCAAGAATATACAATATTATCGTTTCACTAATCACTCGTGATAAAACCGTGAAGTGATCCAAGTGAGCGTGGGTTTAATCCAATACTTTAATCTTATCAAAGCACTCACGAACTCTGCAGCAAACTTGTGCCATGTCTAAACACTTCAGACAATCTACAGACAGATTCATGACAGTCTTTATTCATACCTACTCCCAACGTATGACCAACTGTGGATGTTTGAATAACCTAGTTATTCTGGAAGTCAAAACATGCAAATTGAAACATGACAACAATACTTAATCCTATATGGCCCCAAACTTGTGAGAGTAAATAAAACCCTTCTATTTATCCACCATATTGATTACTCATTATTTATCATTTAATGTTTCGGATAATCAACTCATTACTTGAATTATACCAACAATTGTCCCATGCTCTAAACATGCACACTTTGTTTCCTATGGTTCATGCTTTGTGAAATAGATCACCTGAAAACTTTTCCAATGATGCTCATTTCACAATTCCTTAATCCTAATTATTAGTGTAGGAACACAAGGTTCTTGCCACTACTAGAATATGCTAGATTCTAACATTTTATGCAACGATCCCTTTGCAAAATCATAGCACAAAAGTCACCAAGACGTAGCTAATGAAATTACAAAGTACTTTCTTATAAATTGTTACAAGACAATTCCATAGATGTGAAGTCTCACATTCAAAGTACATTCCTTTGAACATCCTTCTTGCATAAAGTTTTCTAATCTAAACACAGAATCTCAATATCCAACTCCCAATATGGAAACATTTCCACATTTGCCACATGACAACTCATTCTTAATAGAATCTTATCTATTCATAATAATGTCGATATGGTCCATCCAATACCATACTTTCAACTACTTACAAGCGATCAATCCTCAGTGAACTTTGGATCATCCTTTGATAGTTGTTAAATTCTTTCAGTCAAAACCAATTCTATTCCTTTTTCCCTCTTAATGCGCTAGGCATTTGGAAAATTTTAGAATGGTAAAATACTATAGCATTTACAATCGATCCTATACCCGAAGCGTATGGGACACGATGCATAATGTCTTACATAAAGATATGATACTTTACCAATCTTTTGCCATAATATTTTATGTGTCATGTTCTCACAATTCGAACTATGAAGAGGGATGCCGTAATCATAGTCGAATTTTAAGAACACACAATGTATCCTTTGACTGAAGATATTAAAATTTCTTAATCTAAGCTTTAGATTTTGAAACAAAGTATAATATTCTCTCCCTTAATTATAGCAAAACAACTTTTCAACCCATGCAACTTTGCAAATGGAATCTTTGTTTTTCTATAGTTAATATTGCTAACTTGCAATACTCGCCATAACAATCATACAAGCATAACACTTATGCTCCCACTATCATGATGATTATCATATAAGCATAACATTTATGCTCCCACTAGCTTTGACATGTATTCAGAAAACAAATGAACTTCCAGAAAACAATGCCTATTGAATCTCTGAAATTCATATTTCTAATACCAGATGCTTCGATAAGCCTTTTATCTAAGCTTCTTAACCTTATACACCTTTGCCTTAGATAGCTCATATGTGTGTTTAAACAATTCATAACTTATGTTACTAAGTTCCAAATGTTGAAACTAATTGCCAAATCTCACAATTCGAACTATGGAAAGGGATGCCGTAACCATAATCGAATTTGAGAATACAATTTTCACAATTGCTATCTTCTTAAAATCTCTCTTAGTGAAAGCATTTCCTCACAGTCATTTTCATGAAGGAGGGAATCTTATGACACTTAGATTTTATGGTGTATGAGTTCCTATCCATGTGAATTTGCCAAAAACAAGGTTTGCGACAAATCCAAACTCATATGGACTGAACTTTCTTAATCTTGATTTCTTGCCTTATGGTAACACGAGTGCCCACCATGCCTTCCAAGTAGTTTAGTAACTTGTCCTTACATATCAATTTACTTTCCATCGACTAAGGCTTTAGTGTGTATTCAAATGAGAACTCATAGAACTCATATACACAATTAACTCAATTGGAATGGCACAGAAACAAAACAATGTCAGCACGATAGGTTGTAAACCTCAAGTCGTGTGCTAGTGATGATCGATAAGGTTTATTCTTGATTTGTTCTTGAAACCTTTTCAAGACCATTAAGACTCCCACTTACTTCTTGACATATAAGATTCTCTTGTCAAGAAACATTTCTTGACAAACAAATATTCAATAGTTAGTGAAGCATTTATCAAGACAAAACACTTCACACAATTGGTCCTAGTTGGTCTTTGTCTTATCCAAGACAGCACAACTTACCAATTTCAAATGTGCAAGAATAAGAAAACTTTTCCAAATTCCACATTTGATGAGTGTTATAAACCTATTTAAGACTTTTCACTCAATGTCACAATCTTGACTCTAAGACTTGATATTGGAACGAAGTATGATTGACTCTTTGATTTAACCATTTCTACAATTCTCAATTCCTCTTCTTAGACATGCAATTGCACTAAGACTCACTTAGAGGATCAATTGATACATGGTTCTTAATCATAAGGACTTATCATAAAACACAATAAAAGGTATTCTCCCTTCTTCTTAGAATAGAGAAACTTTTATCTTTCTGCCTACTTGATTCTTCTTTATTCGTTCTACTATTCATTGAAACTCTTTCAATCGACTTAGAATTATACTTAATCTTATAAGTATAACCAATATTTACTAAACTTTAGTAAATCGTGACGAATATCTTTGTCACTCTTGTGGTAGACTTGATCAACGTACGACCTAGTGTACTCGATCTCCTAGTTCTTCAATTGACACTTTGCCAAAGAATTAGTCTAAGGTTCCCAAATGTGAAAGTTTTCCATTCATCATACAATGCACATTGCATGATTCCAAGTTTCTGTCCAATTGAAACTTGGGTGATGAGAAACTCTCCCTATTTGGTAAAATTTTGACATTTCCACAAATAACACAATTAAGAATCAAATCCATTATTGCTAATAATAGAAACATTCAAACATTAATTCTTTCATACATGCCATTGCAAGGATAAATAAATAAGATAAAGTCAAAATTCATTTTATTGCGGAAAAATTTTGTCCTTACAATGCAATTCAATTGAAAATCAATGTTATTACATATTTCTTAACAATCTATTCTAACTCCAAGTAGTAGCTCAAGAATCCATTCTTCAAGTAATGCGATCGAAATCCATTTCTTCATGATTAGATTCAGCTCACTTCTTCCCTCAAGCTTCCTCTCTTTTCTTCGATCCTACAAAACATCAAAATGTAATCTTATCACATCATGTATTAAGAATCTAGAATAGGAACTCAAAAGAGTTAGATAATGGATTTTACCTGAAGCAGAGCCATACGTCTTGACTCTCCCATCTCTTAGATCTCTCAGGTAGTTAGGGCAACTTCGTCTTCAATGCCCTTTCTTTTGGCAATAAAAGCAAATGGACTCCTTTGGCACAGCACATCGGACAATCACAGACTTAGTTCTTTCTGGACTTCCAATGTTGCCAGTGTCCATTGAAGTTTGGGAGTTTGATTCACTAGACAAATTTGCTTGACCAGCACGCCAAGTCATTGCTGATTCAGCAGCTATAAGCAAATAGGTGAGATCAATTAGGGTCACGTCGTGGTCCATCATATAGTACTCTCTAACAAACTCACTATATGATTCAGAAAGTGACTAAAGAACCCAGTCAACAGCCAACTCACTTGAAATCTCGACACCCAACATGCTTAACCTATCAATGTGTGACTTCATCTCTAAGACGTGTGCACACACAGGTTTCCCATCTTCGTGTTTACTCGCCAAAAGGGCTTGAGTGAGCATGAACTTTTCAAGCCTTTGAACTTGTGGGTCAGGGAGAACAATTGGAGGAGGTGGAGGAAGTGAAGCATGACTCTCATTTCCTTGATTATATCTCGGAACGTCATCTTCATTTGGAAAGCTTGTTCCAAAGGATTTGGGAAGACCATTGTAAGATTCAGACATCTACAAACCGGGAGAAAATTCAAGTTATGTTGATTAGAATTCTTGATGTAACACCCAAATGAAACATCAAGCTAGGATCCAACACAATACTCTACAACCTAGAAGAGGGATGCCGTAATCTAGTTGTAAAATATTTGAAGGTAGGTAAATGACGATTTACCAATTTCCACCATGAAAAACGAAAAAGAAGTTTAAGTTTTAAATGAATTGAAACTCCTAGATCTTTTGAGACTCATTGAACTCTTCAATGGCATGTTTAATCTCGATTATGCCCTACTATTCGTGACTGGGATGCCGAGGATCACAAACAAGGTGTGAATAACCATACGAATCACGTGGTGCACCCAATGCTACGGTCACCTAATCAATGTGCCGGTTAGCCACACACGCTCCATTGATCTATGATAAGCATCGCGCCACCCTTCGCCACCAATGTCATCCCCAAATTAGTGTCCCGGTTAACCACACACGCTCCACTAACGTTTGACAAGGGTACGAAGTGTAATTCCATGGGTTAGCATACAATTTCACATTTTGCCTAAAGTAACTATGATTTGGGAATTTGAAACAAAAAAAAAAATTTAGTTACTTTGTACTTCATTATACTTATAATGGAAGGTTTCTGTCCTATCTTACCCGTTCGGCTAACGACCCTCCACTAGTCAAGAGTGCGGTGGGTAAGAGTGGATACCCATTCAATCGCCATTTTATAGGCAATTTCCTTAAACACCCCTTATAGACTAGCTTCGTGAATGAGGCCTACTAACGGTAAGACTGAATTTTTAGTTATACATATATAATATTAAACTTTTAATGTTACATATAGTATAAGGGTGTATTTTACACTTTTAAAATACTAGGTGGTTTAAATTATACTTTTAATTAACCAAAATCATTATGGATTTATTAACTCTCTTTTAATTATACACTTAATTAATTTAATAAAACCATAAGGGTTTAATTTGAACTTTTCAAAATCAGGGTTTTGGATTTTAGACTTTCAAAATTAACTTTTAATCAACAATTTAAATTCCAAAACTTGAGGGCAAGTTTTGAAACTCTTCAAAACAATTAGGTTTTAATCTCACTTAAAATTTTGAATTTGAGACATTTAAATTAAAATTTTAAATATTAAAACTGTTGATTTAATAATTACCATAAATTAAACAATTAATTTAAATTATTAAATCACAAGGGATTATCTAGATCATGAGGATAATTACCAATTATACATCTAAGATATCCAAATCCCTTGAATCCCTCTCTAAATCTCGAAAATAAGGGATGGGATAATTCAAGATCTTTAATTACCATATTTAACAATTAAAAGATAATTACAAGATATGGGATTATCCAAATCCCTAAAATTTAGGATCTAACCTTGGGGAAGGAGGTAATTTCGAAATCCAAGGGTTGGAAAACCCTAGATTTCAAAATCTTGGAGGCTAAGGAAAGGATTTGGGAAACCCTAGCAAAAATCGCCATCTAGGGTTTAGCAACCCTAATTGCGAAAAATACCTAGCCTTTAGGGTTCATTAGCCATAAACCCTAATATGTCAAGTTCATAAATTTGAATAAAAGCTAATTGAAAACAAAAACCAATGGCTCTGATACCACTGATGGGTTTAATACAAACAATCCTATGTGTGCATGCAACCCTAGTATTGGATCTATGTTTTCACTATTAGTTATACAGCTTTATGAACACAAAAAAAAACCTGGCATGCTACTATAATTTTCGAAATTCATATATAAAGCTAGAATATATACCTTTTGTTGTTATATAGCAATAACAACTAGTTCCTTGAATTTCCTTAGCTCTTGAAAGCAAGTACCACAAGTGTAGTACCTCTAATGGAGTCACAAACACCATATGCAACTTGGATGAAGAGGAGAAGAAAAGGAGGCACCAAAAACGGCTGGAAACCCTAATGGAAGTCTTCTTCACGTTTTTTGGGGCATATGGGCCCTTTATATACATGTAGGCTATTAGGGTTTACAACTAGGAAACCCTAATTTGACTGCTTAGGCCCTAAGCAGCCCATGGACTCCTTAAACATATCCCTTGGACGATTTCTAATGGGCTACCCATAGAATTCGTCCAACCTATATATTATTTGGTGATCCATAGCCCAATTATAATTATCTTATAATTACAACTTCAGTCCCCAAAGTTTAATTAATCTCTTTTAGCCACAAAATTAATTCTTAATTAATTCTTGACCAATATTAATTAAACAATATGATTTCTCCTTTAATATATTATTCTCATAATATATTAATAAATCATATTTAAACCTTTCTCTCCTTAAATCATCCTACATATTGCTATGGTGAAGGCAACCCAAAAGGACCATGCTCATAATCGGGTCAAGTACATACCAAAACAGTTATGGACTTAGACACTAATCCAACAGAAAATGCATCTGAGCTTAATGAGGACGACAATATGAGTGAAATTTCTGTAGAGGACACGGTTGACTACTCAGAATTTGTAAAAAACGAACCTGAAAACCACAAGAATCTAATTTCTGAAAATTCAGTAGAGTTCGCTCGATTGTCCCAACAAAAGTCCGCGATCTTAGCAGAAAAAGCGGTTGTATATCAAAAGCTCCGGACCACTCCAAATCAAGTGTACAAGGTCATTGGAGTAACCGAAGACAATGCTGATGGCTGTGATGAGTTCTTCTGGACAGCTCCAATCGATAATGCTGATGAAACAGTAGGGTTATCTGAAAGGACCTCATGGAAAAGTAAAGGACGATACGTACCAGAACCCTTGAACAAGCCAGATAATTTCTATGTGCCAAGTACTAGTGGTACGAAAGATATTCCTCAAGAGAATGGAGGTTCGGTAAAAGAAGACATTCCCTCTAGTTCCTCAGTTCAAACTGAAACTCCCACAGTCCAAAGCGAACCAACCAAGGAGAAACCAAAAATGAAAGCCAATATTCATCATCAACCGAAGCAGATGAGAAATAAGAAACGTGAAAGGAACCAGAGATACAGGAAGAATCTCTCTGAAAGGAAACAATTTTGGCAATCCTAGAATGCATATTTCTCACATCAAGACAAGAATCTGAAGTTTAGGAACAATCCTGTCAAAAAGCATGAAAGCCACAACAACCGAAAGCCAAGGTTCGGTTCAGAAGAGAATACCAATCAAAAGAAAAGGCTCGGTTCTGAGAATGACTCCAACCGAAAGCAAAGGTTCGGTTCACAGAATGACTCCAACCGAAAGCAAATGTTCGGTTCACAGAACGACTCCAACTGAAAGCATAGGTTCATTTCTGAAATCAAAGGAAATCACAACTCTAAGGTCAGTCCTACCAATGATCAAAAGCAAAAGGATCACCTAGAGTCTCCAGCCAAGAAGTCATCACAATCTAAACCCACAAAAAGGCAAACAGAAGGTTAATGCACCCAATCCAGAGTCTAAACCGAACGCACCTAAACCTAATAAAATAAAAGTCTTTACCATCAAAAAGAAAGATGAAACAACACTTATAAAACGAACATATCTTGTTGACATCTCTCTAACTATTCCTGTTCCTATGAGAAGCTCACATGGACCCAAGAAACTTTGGGTTCCTAAATCTGCTTAATTTTTGCAGGTTATAAGTGACGAGCAGTTCGACGAAGAATGGTACATAGATAGTGGCTGCTCGCGTCACATGACAGGAAGGAAAGAAGAGCTCAGGGAATACATATCTCTTTCAAACGGTGGCAACGTCAAGTTCGGAAACAATTCTTTCGGCACCATAAAGGGATACGGAATGATAACTAATGGTGATTTTACTATAAGGAAGGTGGCCTATGTGGAAGGTCTACAACACAACCTCATCAGTGTATCTTAGCTTGTTGGAGGTACAGGTCTCAAAGTCTCATTCGACGATGAAGGTTCTGAAATTATTGAGAAGAAGACGAAGAAAGTAATTCTCAAAGGAAACGCAGCTATATGCTTGTTATCAAAAGCTCAATCTGACGAAAGCTGGTTGTGGCACCGAAGACTCTCTCATCTCAACTTTAAAGATATTAACAAACTTGTCACTGGAGGTCATGTTCGAGGCCTTCCATTGCTCAAGTTCGACAGAGATCATTTGTGTGCTGCATGCGAAATGGGGAAGCAGAGTCGTCAAAGTCATCCATCTATAATTAACACAAAAGTTGTTGAACCACTCGAATTACTTCATATTGATTTGTGTGGTCCATCATCTATCGAAAGCATTGGTGGTAGCAAGTATATTCTTGTTATTGTTGATGACTTTTCACGATTTACATGGGTGTTCTTTCTAAAGCTCAAATCTGAAGCGACTCATAAGCTGAAAGTGTTCATCAAGCAGAATGAAGTACAACTCAAGAAGGTCGTTCGCAACATCAGAAGCGACAATGGTCTGGAATTCAAGAACAGGGAATTTGAAGGATTTCTAGCAGAAAAGGGAATAAGTCACAACTTCTCAGCTCCCTACACACCTCAACAGAACGGAATTGTCGAAAGACGAAACCGATCTTTGTGTGAATCTACCCGAACTATGCTAAGTTTCGCTTCTTTACCTCTTTATTTTTGGGCTGATGCAATTTCTGCTGCTTGTTTTACACAGAATAGGTCTTATCTCAACAAACGATTCACGCTCACACCATACGAGATTCTGAACAGCAGAAAACCCAATGTGAAATTTTTCCATGTGTTCGGCTCACGGTGTTTCATATTTAACTCTAAAGAACACCGCAACAACTTCGATGACAAAGCCGACGAAGGAATCTTTCTGGGTTATTCTCTCACTTCCAAAGCATACAGAGTCTTAAACAAGCGTTCGAGAAAAATCGAAGAGACCTATTACGTGACTTTTGACGATAGCTATGTCAAAAAGCTACAGGCCAAAGAAGACACAGTTGGGGACATCTTTCCTCAAACTGGCCAAGTCACAGTCTCGATCGCTAATCTATACGAGAAGTTTCTGGAGCTCTTTGACGAACCAGAGAAAGCTACTCTCTCAGAAGCAGGTGCAGCAGACAACAAGGTAGACCACATGAAGCAAATTGTCGAAGAAGCTTCCAGGAGAATGAACGAAGGAGGATCGAATTCTGATGAACCTCCATCCAACGATGCTTCAGTCGAGGGGGAGACAAGCTCACATGTCGAGGAGGAACCATGCTCACATGTTGAGGGGGAGCCAAGTTCTACTACCGAAAGTCCAACTGCAACCGAATGTGCTTCTCCCACCGAAGGTGCATCAACGCCTGAAAGTTCAGCACCACAAGAAACCTCTGATCCTCAAGTTTCTCATAGCTCATCAACCGAGGGGAGCATGGTGATATGACGCTCGACTACGAAAGCCAATCCGAGCCAGAAGAAATGATCAACGCTGAACTAGACCCCACATTTGATCCAAACTACCCTCCTCTCACCAAATGGACCAGAGATCATCCTATCTCTCAAGTGGTTGGTGATGTCTCCGAAAAGGTTCTGACCCGATCACAACTGAAGGAAAAACAGACATCTTTATTTTCAAAGGTTGAGTTTTGTATGTTTAACTCATTCGTTTCAAAAGTTGAACCGAAGACAGTTAACACTGCTCTCGATCACTCTGATTGGGTTCAAGCAATGGAAGACGAACTGAACGAATTTGAAAGGAACAAAGTATGGCGCGTCATTCCAACTCCTCCAGATGCCTCGGTTGTTGGTCTCAAATGGGTCTTTAGGAATAAAATGGACAAGGAAGGGAATGTTATAAGGAACAAAGCTCGTCTGGTCGTAAAGGGATATTGTCAGGAGGAAGGAATTGATTATGAAGAGACTTTCGCTCCCGTAGCTAGGCTGGAATCAGTTAGAATATTTCTGGCTTACGCTGCCCACAAAAACTTTGAAGTTTTCCAAATGGACGTCAAATGTGCATTTCTAAATGGAGAACTCGAAGAAACCGTGTATGTGGAGCAACCTCCTGGGTTCGTAAACGAAAAGTATCCAAATCATTGCTACATTCTGGATAAAGCTGTGTATGGCCTCAAACAAGCTCCGAGAGCCTGGTATGAAACGCTAACTAAATTCTTAAAGATGTCCAAATTCAAACAAGGTTCGGTTGACCCAACCTTCTTTCGCAAAAAGGAAGGTAACCACCTTATGATAGTTCAAATTTATGTCGATGACATCATCTTTGGCTCTACGAATTCCAGCCTAACAGCTGAATTCAGAAAGCTGATGGAGACTAAATTTGAAATGAGCTCAATGGGTCCTATTAACTTTTTTCTTGGTTTAAATATTAGACAGGGACCCGAAGGCATCTTTATCAATAAGGAAGCTTACACGAAGACTCTCCTAGTAAATTTTGGTATGATGGGAGACTCCAAAGTCAATGTCCCAATGGCATTCGGCACCAAGCTAACTCCATCTCTAGACAAACCGGCTGTTGATATCACGCTCTATCGTCAAATGATAGGCTCACTAATGTATCTTACTGCTAGCAGGCCTGACATCATGTTTTCTGTATGTTATTGTGCTCGATTTCAGTCAAACCCACGCGAACCTCACATGCTTGCAGTGAAGAACATCTTACGCTATCTCAAGCGAACCACCTCCTTAGGTCTATGGTATCCTTCCAACTCAGGCTTCTTCGTTCAAGCCTATTCAGATGCTGACCTTGGAGGATGTGGACTCGACAGAAAAAGCACCACTAGTGGCTGTCAATTCCTTGACGGGAAGTTGGTCAGCTGGCAATCCAAGAAACAAACGTGCTTATCATTGTCTACTGCCGAAGCGGAATACATAGCCGCTGCATCCTGCACCTCCCAAGTGATTTGGATCCAGAGTCAACTTCGAGACTATGGAATCAATATGAAGAAGATCCCACTATATTGTGACTCTGAAAGTGCAATTAGGATCTGTCATAACCCAGTGCAACACTCTAAAACCAAACACATAGCACTGAGGTATCACTTCATCAAAGATCACGTGGAAGATGGAAACGTCGAAGTTCACTTCGTAAGAACCACTGATCAACTGGCTGACGTCTTTACCAAAGCTCTTCCTGAAGCATCATTCAACAGAATACTGCAAGGGATAGGTATGATGGAATCAGCGTCAGTACCTCACACTACCTCTCAATCTCAAACGTAAGAAGCAAAATTGACCGAACGTTCAGGTTCGGTTAAATCATCTTACTCGCTCATCATCACAAAGGTAGTTTTCTTGATTGTATATTTGTTGTACAAAGTTGTTTATTTTATTGTCAAAAGTATCTTCTGATTGCATGTCTCAATTCATTGGTTTTCAAAAATTTTCTTAAACCGAAACCAACCGAAGGTTCGGGTTCGGTTTTTCAAAATTTTCTTCAACCGAACGCTCGGGTTCGGTTTTTCAAAATTTTCTTCAACCAAGACCAACCGAACGCTCGGGTTCGCTTTTTCAAAATTTTCTTCAACCGAAACCAACCGAACGCTCGGGTTCGCTTTTTCAAAATTTTCTTCAACCGAAACCAACCGAACGCTCGGGTTCGGTTTTTCAAAGTTTTCCATAGTTTTTTTTTTCAGTCTTATTTTCTTTTCTTACTTTTTACCTTTTATTTTTTTCTTTTAATTTTTCTTATTTTAATTTTTTATTCGCTATTTCAAAAACTCCAAAAATATTTTTCTCTTTTAATTTCACTTGTGCTTGTTCGTTTATGGGGATATAATTGTTGGATCACTTAAGTGTCCCTAGAAGCATGCTGCTGTATGTGTCCCAAGCCTCATAAGATTCTGAATAATCGCCTTAATGACTTGGTATAAACAAACCTTGTCTTCCCAATCAGGCTACCACATTTATTCTAATCGTGAGCTACCTCACTCTCTTCTCACATGAGATAAGAGTTTTCTGCTTGGTCCTTCTTTTTGCAGCTGAGGTACTTTATTTTCTTACACCATCTCCATTATATTTCTCCATTACATTCATTTCATCAACGTAACCCTTGAGACTCTCAGAAATTACCACTGAGGTTTATGGTTACACAACAACTGTGTTTATGATCTTAGTTTCGTGCCACTACGAGCTGAGTGAAACCCAAAATTCAACACCAAATCTGAATTGACGGTGAACAATTAATTTGCTCAAGTTTTCACCAAAGAATTGACGGATGTACCTTCATGAAATCTCAACTTTTATTTTGTGTGATTCCTATGAAATTGTTAAATACCATAACATTTCTTCCCTTGGGATCCAGGTTTTAATTTTTTTTTTGAGATTTTATATTTTCCAAGCCAATTTCAAATTAATTCCTACCTACTTGTTCAACAGACTACACCGGTCTCACAAGTACTTTGATCACTTTCTTTCTTATTTCAAGATTAGAATTGTTGCATCAAAGCGAAAGCCACCCTGAATTAGCCTAATTAAAAGAAGCCTTTCAACATTTATTAATAAGTGTTTGATTGTAATTCAACGGGAATCCACATTAACACTTTACGGTCTCTCTTGACCTTGAAGGATGAGATTCGTGCCCGGGATCATTTGTTTCGTGTCATTATTGACATCACATTTATTCCCATGAAGAGTTGCTTTATTTCTTTTATTTTTTACACTCTTAGCACGAAAATCTTTGATTTTCCAAAATTCCGTTACTAATTATTACAGGCTGTATTATTGCTTTGGTGGTTAATTATCAAGATGTGGTCAAAAATCATCCACATGGGCAATTTATCCAAAAGATGCGATTTAAAAAATAAGACAACAAGGTGTTGACTCAGGCGGGAAATAAAAGGATTGAATTTCAACCGGTGGTAAAAGTAAAAAGGGGCGCATGTGAAGTTGAAACATCCATCCTTTTACTGACATAGTGGATGCGTGTGAGGATTTCAAGCGACTTCTCTCTGGCACTTAAAGGCGCGTGAGAATGTGAAACGGCTTATTCTGAAATGGCGCTTGTTGGGCGGCGTGATCCTAGGAATCTGACACTCTCTCTCCTACGTGATCATCGCATGCCTTAACTGTCACGCATCTGTCATTCCTGGAAACCTTTTCGTATTTCCATAGAAGATTTGAAACAATTTTTCTCTCTCCTTTCACCCACTATAAAAGGCAGTCGATACTTCCATTTACCTCTTTACTGCTTCAAATTTACAAGAGAGCAAAAACTCGAAAAAGCTTTACTGTTCATCTTCTTCTACCTTCAACAATGGTAGAATCATCATCCGTCCACGCCACCTCACACATTCTTCCCATTCGTCCTCAATAGTGCTTGGTGATTGACCTCACACCGCAGGCGTATGATTCTTACATGTTTCCGATCATCGAGTGCTTGAAGTACTCGCAAATCGCTCCTGCACTATCAAGGGTTGAGTCTGTTCCCATGGCGATGCTCTCGCAAGTGTATGCGATTGCTTATTACGACAAAGCAGTCGAGCGGGTGTTCTTTGAGGTTGCTGATCACAAGACCTCAATTTCAAGGCAGCGATTCTGCACTCTGCTAGGGGTTGCTACTGATTCTTCGAGAATCAATCCGGAGACGATTCCGGTGGGCCATCTTTACAGCATGTTCTACAATATGGGGTACACGGAGGTGCTCATCTCCGTCGCCAAGTTCAAGAAATCCTGCTTGCCGCCGCAGTGGAATGGCATGTTCACAGTCCTCTTCAAGGGCTTGTCGGAACGGAGCTCAAGATCCGACGGTGCTAGTCGACTTTTCTTTTCGATTATGTATGCAGTTTACAATGGAGTCAACTTAGATTTTGGGTTGGTCCTCTGGCAACAGCTCATCCAGAGCCTTTCTTCTTCATCACGACATTCTGAGGTGTCGTATGCCCGGTTCTGGACTCTTATTACAATGTGGGCAATGGATAAGTTCGACGTCCCCACTCCTGCAGGTGCATCGATGTCTTCGATTGGTACGTTTCAAAGCACGAAGATCATCGTCTCTAATGCATCCAAGTTTTCCTTCATTGGCTCTATTCCGGAGACAATGTATGGTGATGTTCCTTCTGACAGCAGGATCATCAGGACGATCAAGGAGTTCAAACAGTCAGGACCAAGGGAACTCACACCGGAAATGCTAAAGTCCATCCATGATGCTGACAAACCGGTGAACAGGGGCAAAAAGGCGGAAAAAGGGAAGCAAGTGACCAAAGCTCCTAAAGGTCCTTCTCCCAAGAAGAGGAAACAAACGAAACCTGCTCAGTCCCCGCAGCCGAAGAGGAGGAAGACTCAACCGAAGCGAAAGCTTGTAATCCCTTCCTCTTCGAGTGACTCAGAAGATGAGCGTTTGGATTCGGACGGCTCTTAAGGAGGCGAAACCCCTCAACGAGGCAACACCCCACCCCGATCTCCTACTCCAGACATGGAAATCCACAACTCACCCGTTCCTTTGCCTACTCAATCAATCCCTACTTCCATTCCCACCATAACCCCTACTACCACTATTCCTCCAACCTCTTTCCCTATACCACCACCCATTTTCACTGATACAACTACAACAACAACTGCAAAGGTTACAACCAACGTATCTGATACGGGGGTTCATACCGATGCAACCGAAACCCCACCCGTAACTTAACCACCACAAACCGAAACCCAGCATCCAACTGAACCTACCCACACTCAACCACCACCCGAAACTACCCCATCCCACACTCACCCTGAACCTACCCAACCCACCACACCCCCAGCTTCACCACCTCCATCATCTCCAGATCATGCCTCTGATGGAGATAACCCGTTTCTTGGCGGAGACAACATGACCTTCGATTCGGTCTACTTTAGTCCGTTTCAGGTTCAGAGTGACGAAGAAGATGATGCTACAGTGACAAAGAAGCATCTTAAGGAGCTCAACGAGAAGGTTGACTTACTTCTCGCTTCATCTTCCAACCACCAGTCATCTCTCTCTGAAGCCGCTCTTCAGAAGATTGTTGATGCCTTCTTCAGGGCTCAACATGATTCTGTAGCTTCAGCCTCAGCCGCCATAGACGCCTCCACAAAAGCCTGTGAGGCTGCGACCGCAAAAGTCGATAAACTATTCTCAGACGCTTCTACCCTGTTGAAGTCCCTACAGGAAAGCGCTGACGCCACCAAGACAACTTTGGAACCGATTCTTCAGCAATTGGCAAAGTTCATCTCAACGGAGTTGACCTCGTTCGCTACTCTTCGCCAAACCATAAGCGACGACAACTCGGCCCTTCGTGCCTCCATCGATGAGCGCCTCGCTAAGCTTCAGGAGGATCTCGCAGCAGAAAACTCATTGATGGACGTTCTGGCAAGCAAAACCACCGCCCTAAAGGTCAAGAGCACTCAACTTTCAACCTCACTGCAACAGCTTGAAGCTCTTCGATCCGAACGGGAGATTATCAAGACATGTGTTTCGGATGTACACGCTGCCCTATCTAACATCCTAGAAACACACGATCCGATTCTAAACCATTCGGTGAGGCGAACCCTTGCTGAAAAACTTGCTCCTGCCTTGGACCTTCTCAGCAAAATCGAAGGTTTACCTAGTTTTGTGTCCACTCCGAAACAAGGGGGAGAAGAGAAGAAGTCCGGATCGAAACCACCTCCTTCCTCCAACGCTACTCACACAACCGAACCACCTCCGACTGGTCAAGATTCCGGTTCGGGTGTGAAGGATAAAGGGAAACACATAGCTGAGGAAGAAGATGAAGATGAAGATGATGAAACCATTGCTGACATGTTGAAACGCAAAAACAGTCGCAATGTTGATGATGATGTTAATCGTGTGGCGCGAGAGGCTGAAGAAGCCAAACGCAAGCAGAAGGAAGCCCACGATCTCCTCAAGAGCAGGAAGACTCTCTTCCCTGCATGGACTCGGGAGCGAATGATTAAGGAGGCCATAGATACTCCCAGCATCCTATGGCTCGAGCCGGTGATCTCGTTCGACTGCTATAATTCTTTCGATTCGCAGTTCGACATGCCGTTGACTCGAAACGCGTTTATCTTCCACGCCTTCTCAAGTATTTTTGAAGTCCCTCATCCAAACCCTGAGGTGGATAGGGAGCTGATTGAATTCTATCTGAAGGCTGCTCATCCTCAGTATTTAACATGGAGCGCCCAGAAGATAGTGAACGTTCGGGTATTGAAGCCTTACA
Source organism: Lactuca sativa (assembly GCF_002870075.4). NCBI lineage: Eukaryota > Viridiplantae > Streptophyta > Magnoliopsida > Asterales > Asteraceae > Lactuca > Lactuca sativa. Next base: position 219,746,526 of record NC_056623.2, on the reverse strand, counting down.
CCGAAGGAAGATTCATTAATGTTCGGTTCAAGGTGATTCGAGGGTCTGCAAGAACTGAACATCATATATCCCTGGCAGATCTACCGAACATAAATCCTCATGATTGGATTGTCTTGCATAATATCCTTTTGACGAATGAAGCCGAATATGGTCCAATTATAGACCATCTCAAAAGGATGTTAGTCTGTTACATCATGGAGGTAGCCCTTATGGATCAGGAGGTAGCCACCACCTTCAAGAAGAAACCGAAGATAGCTCCTGTGGGATCGGCCAGTGATCTCAATAAAATGAAGATGGGCAAGATCGACCCGAGACGCAATTCGGTTATGTTCACTAGAGCAGAAGGACAGAAATGTCTCTTTGCTTTAGCTGACAAACATCTTTACACCACTACTTGTCTGGAGCATGTGTTATCGATCATCCGAAGGTGTAAAGAGAATGCAGCGGATGATGTTAAGTACTTCAATGACATGATCCAATGGTACATCAGGTTTAGGCAGACGATACTGGCTCTTATCTCTCGTCTGTTTAACACCGTGAAGAAGAAGGTACCCGCCTCCGCTGCTGGCCCAAGTAACAAGTGAAGATCTCGCTCCAATTGACGCAAAGGGGGAGATTGTTGGGATGAAGATTCGCTAGAGGATTGCATCATTGGGCTCGTCTTTAGTCCAATTATTTTGTACTCCGGTTTGGGCCTGTCCAACCGAGAGCCTGTTATGTTTATTATATAAGTATATGCTTGCATGCATAATTAGGTTAACGATTAAGAGTATTACGATAGAATTACAGATTTCTTTGATCGTTCTTGTAAACCTACTAATCCTCTACAGTTGATGTTCTTAATCGAGCTCTTCTGAGGGTTTTGTTTTAATCATTCGACTCGTTTGATTCATTCTTGACTTGTTCTTTATTTTCTTGTTGTTGCTATTTTGTATTTATTTACCTGTTTAAGATCTAATCGATCTTCAAGATTAAGTTTTAATCTCATCAATTTGGATGCTCCTTACCCTCTCTCTACTTTCTCTCTCTAAAATCTTCAACCAAAAACACCTTGAAGGGCTCATATTTGTGATCTAGTTCATCTTCAAGCTTATTAGTGGTAAACACTTGAATCCCAAGCTTTAAAACTCATCATATTCATCATATTCATAGTCCCTTGAAGGTGTACGACTGCACACCTTCATGAGGGGGGCATCATACATTCAAATCTCCTTAGTGTGAAGAGAAAACACTTCATATGGACTCACAAGAGGAGTGTACGGCCGCACACTCCTGTGTACAGCCGCACACACACTCTGAACGGCCGCATACACACCCTTCTTGCCGCACACCTCAGCCGCACACTCAATTTCAAGGCCATGCACTCACTCAAATGCCCACTTTTGGCCCTAAACTTGCATGAATCATTAAGTATGGATCATGAGACACTTATACTCAGTAATGCCGAGCCCTAAGGATGTTTTTCCATCATGTTTAAGCATGAAACACCCAAGTTCTAACCCAATTATGTGTCATGACATGATTTATAGGGACCATTGGCATTCAGGGCATCCATTGACACTCGAACCCTACGATAAACTGTGAGTTCATACCCCTTTAATGAACCTTTCAAATGTTTTTATATGTTTTAGGGGGGGATACAAGTCAAATATACATGTTTATGAATATTAATCACATGTGATTCACTACCCGTAGTTCAAATCACATGTGATTTACCACTATGTCTTATAAAAGAACTATTTTCTAAATGTTTTCTTTGGACAAGATTCTTATTAAATAAATTTTCTTATAAAATGTAACCACACTAATATATTTATATAAGTAAGACTTGAAGGACTTAGGACCGATAGCTCGCCCTATTTCCTGTTCTTGTTTGATTGTGGGCTTAGGGTAGCTGTTATCCGCCCGACTGTCATTGATTTCTTAGTTATATATCATGTACATTAGTGTTGGATACGAGCCTTTTCATTTCATTCGATGCCTATGCTACTTAATTGCCAAGAATTACACACAATCAGTTAACTATAATGGGTATAGTTAAGGCCACTACTACTCGTTACTGCCACTACTTTACATACTATAATACACACTATTACCAGAAGACACACTAGTAAGAGAACTCACTACGAGCTATACAAAAGACTACTACACTATGACACACTAGTAAGAAAACTCACTACGAGCTATACAAAAGACTACTACACTACGACACACTAGTAAGAAAACTCACTACGAGCTTTACAAAAGACTACTACACTACGACACAGTAGTAAGAGAACTCACTACGAGCTATACAAAAGACTACTACACTATAATACAAGAGAAAGCACTAATCAGAGGATAACACACTAACTCACTACGAGATACGCTATTCGCTACATACTATGCCCAGAGTTTTCCAACAGGAAGACGACGCTACATGTATAGATCTATACGGAGCAGACACTATTACATCCCGACTGTTAACCTCAGTCTAAGCCGTGCAGGCCCAGGGATGCCGCTACTTCTCTACACTATGCATGACCGGGAAGGTCATGGGGTACTCTATTACTCACACTATCAGTAGCATACAAGGAATACACTACATTCACACTAAAATACTAACACTAAAGAATAAGTTAAAATCCTGAAGTAAATAAGTATCTATTTCTTATGGGAGTTTGCCCCACTATTACCGATATCAGGCATAACTTTTCTTATTACACTACCTATTGGAGACTCACTAATATACCTTTACAACAAATGGTTTTAAATGAAGATAAGTACATGCAACTTAAAGGCTTTCACTTACAAGGTATTTTCTGGAAAATATAGGATTTTCTAGAGTTTTCTACTACTTATGATTGTAAACTGCAGCTTTTCACACTATCTGTACTAATACATTTTTTTTACTAAAATTTACACTAAACTCTTATGAACTGACCAGCTTTATGCTGATACTCGTTTTCAAAATAACATGTATCCTCAAGTCAAAGATAGACAAGTACAGGTGCAACATTTGTAGAAGGTGGAGCATACAAGATCCATCTCTTATTTTTGTATTACTTTTGGTTTTTGATGAACATTACAGAACACACTTGTAATTAAACTCACTATGTAAATGAAATGGTTGCATGTTTCTTGTATTTACAATTACACAATTGTGATGATACTGTACATGACGTCCTCCACCCTGAAACGTATTCCGCCGTAACCGGTTTTGGGGTGTGACAGAAGTGTATGGGACACGATGCATAATGTCTTACATAAAGATTTGATACTTTATCAATCTTCTGCCATAATATTTTATGTGCTACGTTCTCAAAATTCGAAATATGAAGAGGAATGTCGTAAACATAATCAAAATTTGAGAACACACTATGTATCCTTGACTAAATTTATTAACATTCCACAACTTAAGCCTTTAGATTTGAAATGAAGCATAATATTCTCTCCCTTAATTATAGCAAAACAACTTTACAACCCTTACGACTTTGCAAGGTGTAACTCTGGTTTTTCTATAAATAATATTGCTAACTTGCAATACTTGCCTTAATAATCATACAATCATAACATTTACGCTCCCACTGTCAAGATGATTATTATAAACATAACACTTATGCTCCCACTAGCTTTGACATGTATTCAGAAACCATCTTAACTTCCAGAAAAACAATGCATATTGAATTTCTTTAAGTTCATATTTCTAATACCCAATGCTTTGATAATCCTTTATCTAAGCTTATACACCTTTCCCTTAGATAGCTTATATGTGTGTCTAAACAATTCAGACTAATTGCCAAATCTCACAATTTTAATCATGGAAAAGGATACAGTAACCATAATCGAATTCGAGAATCCAATTTTCACAGTCACTATCTTTTTAAAATCTCTCTTAGTGAAAGCATTTCCTCACAATCATTTTCATGAAGGAGGGAATCTTATGACACTTAGATTTTAATGGTTTATGTGTTCCTATCCATGTGAATTTGTTAAAACCAAAGTTTACGATAAATTCAAACTCATATGGACCGAACATTCTTAATCTTGATTTCTTGCCTTATGGTTACGCATCTACCCACCATGTCTTCCAAGTAGTTAAGCAGCTCACCTTTTCCTATCAATGTACTTTTCATTGATCAATGTCCTTTCCTTTTATGCATTCAAATGAGAACTCATAGGGCTCACATGCATAATTAACTCAATTGGAATGGCACAGAAACAAAATAATGTCAACACGATAGGTTGTAAACCTCAACTCGTGTGCTAGTGATGATCGATAAGGTTTATTTTGATTTGTTCTTGAAACCTTTGAAGACCATTAAGACTCCCACTGACTCCTTGACATATAAGATTCTTTTGTCAATAAACATTTCTTGACAAACAAATATTCAAGAGTTAGTGTAGTTTTTATCAAAACACTTCATAAATTGGCCCTAGTTGGTCTTTGTCTTATCCAAGACATTACAACTTTCCACATTTGACGAATGTTATAAACCTTCTTAATACTTATCACTCAATTTCACAATCTCAACTCTAAGACTTGTTTTGGAACGAAGTATGATTGACTTCTTGATTTAACCATTTCTTCAATTCTTGATTCCTCTTCTTATACATACAATTGTACTAAGACTAACTTAGAGGATCAATTGAGATATGATTCTTAATCATTAAGACCTATCATAAAGCATAAAAGGTACTCTCCCTTCTTCTTAGAATGGAGAAACTTTTATCTTTCTGCCTACTTGATTCTTCTTATTCGTTCTGCTATTGATTTAAACTTTTTCAATCAATTCAGAATTACACTTAATCTTATAAGTATAATCATATTTACTAAACCTTTAGTAAATCATGACGAATATCTTGTTGCTCTTATGGTGGACTTGATCAACACACAACTTTGTGTACTCGATCTCTTCGTCCTTCACTTGACACTTTGTCAATGAATTAGTCTAATCTCCAAATATGAAATTTCTCATTGATCGTGCAACCAAGTTGCATGATTCCAAGTTTTTGTCCAATTGAAACATGGGAGATGAGAAACACCCCTTATTTGGTAAATTTTTGACATTTCCATAAATAATATAATTAAGAATCAAATCCATTATTGCTAATATTAGAAACATTCAAGCGTGAATTTTTCATATACGCCATTGCAAGGATAATATAAAATCAAAATTTATTTTATTGTGGAAAAATTTGTCCTTACAATGCAATTCTTTGAAAAACTATGCTAATACATCTTTCTTAGCAATCTTATTCTAACTCTAAGTAGTAGCTTAAGAATCTAATCTTTAAGTAATGCAATCGAAATCCATTCCTTCATGGTTAGATTCTGCTCACTTCTTCCCTTAAGCTTCCTCTCTTTTCTTTGATCCTACAAAACATCAAATGTAGTCTTATCACATTACGTATTAAGAATCTATAATATGAGCTTAAAAGAGTTAGTCAATGGATTTTACCTAAAGCAGAGCCATACATTTTGACTCTCCCATCTTTTAGATCTCTTAGGTAAACATAGCAGCTTCGTCTCCAATGCCCCTTCTCTTGGCAATAAAAGCAAATTGATTCTTTTGGAATAGGACATGGAACTAGTTCAGACATTGCCTTTGTCTTATGATCAAACTTTTCGATCATAGCATGTCTTTTGTTGCCATTGTCTATATCCAGAGAGGTCTTGAAGGCAGATTCACCAATCAACTGTGCTTTTCTATTCCGCTAAACCATTGTTGATTCAGTAGCAATACGCATATAGGTGAGATCTATAAGGGTCACGTCGCAATTTATCATATAGTACTCTCTTACCAACTCACTATACGAGTTAGGAAGTGACTGGAGAACTCAATCAACAGCCATCTCTTCACAGACAACGGATCCCAACATTCTTAACGTATCAATGTGTGACTTCATCCCTAGGACGTGTGCACACACCGACTCTCCTTCTTTATGTTTACTTGCCAAAAGGGCTTGAGTGAGCATGAACTTTTCAAGCCTTCGAACTTGTGGGTTATGGAGAATAATTGGAGGAGGTGGAGGAAGACAAGTATGATCTCTTGTTCCTCGATCGAACCGTGGAATATTATCTTCATGCGGAATGCTTGTTCCACGGGATTTGGGAAGACCATAGCTGTCAAACTTTGACATCTACAATACGGTAGAAAACGAATTCAAGTTAGTTGATTGATTGAGTCCTTAGTAAATCACCCAAATGAGATACTAAGGCTAGGACCCAACACAATATGCTACAACCTAGAAAAGGGATGCCGTAATCTAGTTGGAGGATATTTGAAGGTAAGTGAATGACGATTCACTAATTTCCACCATGAAAAACGAAAAAGAAATTTAAGTTTTAAGTCTATGAAAACTCCTAGATCCATTGAGATTCATTGAATATTTCAATGGCATGTTTAAATCTCGATATGCCCCTCTAGTTTGTGACTAGGATGCCGAGGATCACAAAGCGGGTGTGAATAACCATGCAAATTTACATGGTGCCCTCACATGTTACAGTCACCTATTCGATGTGCCCGTAAACCACACACGCTCCACCGAACTATGAAAAACATTGAGTCACCCTTTGCTACCTTTTCTTAGAGCCATTTAGTGTGCCGGTTAACCACACACGCTCCACTAATGTCTTCGCAAGGGCACAAAGTGTAATTTCATGGAATTGCATCACTTCACTTTTGCCTTAAGTAACTAAGATTGGGAATTTGATGAAAACATTTAGTTACTTTTATACTTCATTATACTTATAGTGGAAGGTTTTTGTCCTATCCTACCCGTTCGACTAACGACCCTCCACTACTCAAGAGTGCGGTGGGTAAGAGTGGATACCCATTCAATCGCCATTTTATAGGCAATTTCCTTAAACACCCCTTATAGACCAGCTTCGTGAATGAGGCCTACTAACGGTAAGACTTACTTTTACTCATACATATATATAATGTTAGACTTTTAATGTTATATATAGTATAGGGTGTATTTTACACTTTTAAAATATTAGGTGGTCAAATTTAACAATTATACTTTTAATTCAATTAAATTGTAAACCAAAACTTTATGGATTTATTAAACCTCTTTTAATTATTCACCTTAATTAATTAGTAAAACCATAAGGGTGTGATTTGAATCTTTTTCAAAACAATACTAGGGTTTTAGAATTTAACATTCCTAAATTAAACTTTTAATCAACTTTTAAATTCCAAAACTTGAGGGCAAGTTTTGAAACATTTCAAAACATTAGGGTTTAGAATTTAAATATACATCAAAATTAAACTATTAATCAAAATTTAAATTCCAAAACTTGAGGGCAAGTTTTGAAACCTTTTTCAAAACATTAGGGTTTCAACTATTTAAATTTCAAAACAACAAAAATTTTTAGGTCAAATTTAAACTATAAAACCTAAAGGGGAAAATATGAAACATTTCATAACATAAGGATCAAATAACAAATAATCTAAATTAACATTTAATCATATAATTATCCATATTTGATTTATTTAATGATTTCTTGCAAAACACTTTACCAATTTAATCAAAATAATTAATCAATTATCACATAAGGAAATAAATATTTTATTAATTGATAAATATCTTCAATTAGATCAAGAATATACTCATATATATCATAAAATCGGATTTATATTGATCTAATATGATAAAGGAAAGTCTCTCAAAGATAAACAACAAGAAATCCCGAAAATAGCTCCATTTGACGCTCGAACTCACCGAGTACCCCCATGGACTCGCCGAGTAGGGGGCAACTCGCCGAGTCCATAGTGGGACTCGCCGAGTCCATCATGCAGAACCAAAAAAATTGAATTTTTTCAACATACAAGGCATCAATACAATAGAAACCAATCCAGGGTCTGATACCACTGATGTGTTTTATACATAAGAACATCCTATGTGCTCATACAAACCCTAATGCTTGGATCTAGGTTTCTCTATTGTACATGCAAGTTATCCAAGACTATAAACCCTAATTCTAGCATACAAGTATTCATATTAACATAAGAATGGGTTTAAGATATTACCTTGATTGTTATGTAGCAATAACAATCCAATTCCTCCTTGTATTGACTTTAGAAAGCTTAGAGTCACAAATGTCACTCCTCTAATGGTTCACAAACACCAAGAGCAAGAGGATGAAGAGGAGATAGAATGGAGGCTGCCCAAAATGTGTACTAACCCTAGAAGAGAAGTTCCCCACGTTTTTGAGCCTTAAGGGTTCTATATATAGTGAGGCTATTAGGGTTATCTAACAAGGAAACCCTAATTTGGATGCTTAAGGCCAAAGCAACCCATGGACTCCTTTTCTTAAGGGCCTTGGACGATTTCTAAGGGGTTTTCCCATAGAATTCGTCCACTCCTTAATATAAGGCAATCCATACCCCAAATTGCAATTATTCCATAATTACAATTCCAGTCCCTTAAGTTTAATTAATCTCTATTAGTCACAAACTTAATTCTTATTAATTCTTGACTAATATTAATTAAACAATATGATTTCTCCTTTAATATATTATTCTCATAATATATTAATAAATCATATTTAACCCTTTCTCTCCATAATTAATCCTATGAAGTTGCTTTGGTGAGGGCAACCCCAAAGGACCATGCGCCATCGTGTCAAGTACATACCAAAACAGTTATGGACTTAGACACTAATCCAACACTAAGTACCTACAAGATGTTAAGGATGGGAAGGTCAAACCTACCCATGCATGTATTTACACTATATTGTCTTGGGTACTTGATACATGTTGTAGTATTCATATATGTTCTTATTTGTAGGGCCTAAGAAGAAGTGTGGATGTGGAGCGCGGAAAGATAAACTTGATCATTGGAAATAGGAAAGCTTCACCTGTCACCAAGATTGGAGTTTATTCTTTGTTGCTAAGTAGTGGGTTAATGTTAGATTTTAATAAGTGTTATTACTCATATGAAATGGCAACAAATATCATTTCTTTCACGGTTTGTACAAACAAGGATTTACTTTTTCATTTGATAATGAATGTGGTGGTATTAATTCTTTTTATAATAATGTTCTTTACTTTAAAGCATTGCCTTGTAGTGGTATATATAAAACCGTGTTGGTTGTTGACAACTTAGGAAATAATGTGTTGTATATCAATTCTTCCATTAGTGTGGATAAGGCATCCTTGTGGCATTGTCCTCTAGACCTGTCAACAAGAAGCGCATAGGCCAATTCCAGAAGGCTGGAGTTTTGGAGTCGTTTGACCTAAAGGCGGATTATAGTTGCGAGTCTTGTTTTGTTGGAAAAATGACAAAGTTATCCTTCACTGGTACTTGTGCTAGGGGTGAAGGTTTGTTAGACCTCATACACACAGATGTGTGTGGACCCTTCAGAACCGCGACAAGGGATTCTAACCACTTCAATGTGACTTTTACTGATGATTATAATAGATATAGTTATGTCTACTTACTCAAGCATAAGTCAGAAACCTTTGAAAAGTTCAAAGAGTTTAAACAGGAAGTGAAGAATCAGCTGGGCAAGAACATTAAGATGCTCCGATCCGATCGAGGAGGAGAGTATCTTACTACAGAGTTCCTTGAATATCTTAAGGGATGTGGAATTGTTTCACAATTGACACCTCCCAGAACGCCAAAGCTTAATGGTGTGGCTGAGAGTCGCAATTGAACCTTGTTAGACATGGTTCGTTCCATGATGAGTCGAACTTCATTACCAATCTCATTATGGGGGTATGCCTTAGAGATTACCGACCATTCCTACATCTAGTCCTATCCATGAAGGTTTCCAAAACACCACATGAGATGTGGACTTTGAAAGTTCCCAATTTAAACCACATCAAGATTTGGGGTTGCGAGGCTTTCGTGAGACGTGAGACTCAGGACAAGCTTGAACCTCGTAGTAAGCGGTGTGTTTTCATTGGTAGCCAACAAAGATCCTTTGGTTACCTCTTCTACAAACCTAGTGAGAATGTGGTCTTTGTGGCAAGGAGAGGGGTCTTTCGTGAGAGAGGATTTATAAGCCAAGGAAATAGTGGGATGCAAATTAACCTTGAAGAGCTTCAAGAGTCAAGTGGTGAAGGAACCTTAAACCCTAGCAATCAACCTGAGGAGGAAACTTATGTTGAACAAACTGACAAGTCTATACCTCTGAGGCGTTCCTCTAGAGTTAGGTATGCACCTGAGCATTTCTATGTTTTCCATATTACTATAGAAGGTGATACGTTTATCAGTGATAGTACGCTGGTAAATTTGGATGAACCTAACAACTATAAGGAAGCCATGGCAGGCACCGAATCTACTAAATGGAAAGAGGCTATGGACAACGAGATTCAATCCATGTATGATAATCATGTTTGGAAATTGGTTGTCAATGTAGCAAGTCATAAGATGGTCAGGTGCAAATGGATATTCAAGAAGAAGACCGACATGGATGGGATAGTGCACACTCATAAGGCGTGACTGGTTGCGAAGGGCTTCACTCAAACTCAGGAAACTGATTATGATGAAACCTTCTCACCAGTAGCAAAGATTAAATCTATCAGGTTTATGCTAGTCATTACTGCATTTCATGATTATGAAATATGGAAATTGGATGTCAAAACCGCTTTCCTTAATGGAAAGTTGGCTAACGATGTTTACATGAGTCAGCCAGAGGGTTTTGTCAGGGCAGAGTACCTTGATAGAGTGTGCAAGCTTGAGAAATCTATTTATGGATTGAAACAAGTATCTCACAGCTGGACTCTTTGTTTTGATGAGAAAGTCAAAGAGTTTGGTTTTTCTGATGGGTTTTGAGCATTCTAACACTTCCTAAGTGTACATGCAACCCTAATAACCTTGGATCTATGTTTGTCTAATTATCATGCAAAGTTGAATTTCCAAGGCTATATTCCTATCTAGCATACATGGGGAACAATTTTAACTTGAATAACAGATAGAATAACTTACCTTGTTGTTGTTTGTGTTCCTTGAAACCTTGTGAGCCTAGCACCCCAAGTGTGATGCCTCAAATGCTTCACACAACACCAAATGCTCTTGGAAAAACTTATGAGAGAATACACACTTCTTAAAATCGGCCAAGCCCTCTAGTTTCTTAGTCTAACCGATTTTGGTGGAGAATATGATTCTTATATAGTGTTGACACATCTAGGGTTACACCATGTAAACCCTAATGTGTCATGACTCTTCATTTCCATGACCCATGGGTTTGTAACTCCCATGGAGCATCCTATGGGTAGAACCCAACTTGATAATCCATGGAGCCTCTTAGCCCACTATACAAGATATGGATGATTTACATAATCAACCCATATATTTAATTAGTTCTCTTTTGACCACTTAATTAATTCTGAATTAATTATTGATCAAACTAATCAAATAATATTATTAATATATTAGAACTTATAATATATTAATAATCTCCAAGTGTTATTTCTCTCATTCAGTCTATCCAATTGCATGGTGCCATGCAACCCAAATGGACCATGTCGGGTCGGGTCAAGTACATACCAGAAATAGTTATGGACTTAGACACCTTATCCAACAGTCTCCCACTTGGATAAGTCTAATAACTATTACTACAAGTACAACTTCAGGAACCGATCGGTAATCGTAGCTCTTTTCAAGGTTTCTCGGAACTGAGAAGATGATGGTACGCCATTTAAGATAAGTGATCATATAATCCTCTGTTCTAGATATCAGCCGGACAAATACATGGAACATTGTCTTGCTTATTGTCCAGCATTTTTTTCCCGATTTCCGATTTGTTTGACATAGAACTTAATTGAACACATCAACTTAGTTCTAACCGGGCCCGGTACATGGGTCAAAACAAAATCATCGAGCGGCCCAGATATCAGCTTCTAATCCAGGAAGGAACAGATAAACTTCGACTCATATGTTTGTTCTACCACTCATTGAATTACACACAAGAGCACGATTTATAACACCGAGTTACCAATGTGTTTTCGTATAATCAATGCATACCCAACTTGTAAGTAACAAATCATATCTCTAGGTTTGAAGACTTATACGATATTACCATCTCACGATCACTTGAGATAGAATTCCATGAAGTGATTCCAGTGAGCGTGGGTTGAGTCCAATGCTCAGAACTTATGAGCACTCATGATTGCTGTAGCCTTGTCCAAGACCTCTACAACCAAACATGACAGTCTTGATTCATACCTACTTCCGACATATGACTGACTGTGGAGATTCGAATAATATGTTATACCAAACAAAATTATTCTGGAAGTCAAAACATGCAAAAGAAATATAGTAAACGATCGACAAGAGATAGAAACACTTTACTCATAAATAAAACATTTTATTCATCATCAAATGTCAATTACACTTTACAAATTTCGAGGTTATCTAACTTCTAAATCTAATATCATCCTTCAGCCCTATGCTCCGAGCATGCTGAAGATGTTTAATCCGAGTCAGTCCCTTTGTGAGGGGATCTGCCGGATTCTCACCTGATGATACCCTCTTTGCCACGAGGAGTCCTTCTTCGATCCGATGTATGATGAAATGGTATTTTCTGTCGATGTGTCTGGATCTCCCGTGATCCCTTGGTTCCTTGGCTAAGGCAACAGCACTTTCACTATCACAGAAAATTTCCATTGGCTCTTTAATAGCTGGTACAACTCCAAGGTCTCCAATGAAGTTCTTCAGCCATATCGCCTCCTTTGCTGCCTCACTAGCTTCAATATACTCTGATTCACAAGTAGAATCAGCCACTGTCTCTTGCTTTGAACTCTTCCAAGAAATTGCTCCTCCATTTAGGGTAAAGACCCAGCCTGACTGAGAGCGGAAATTATCCCTATCAGTCTGGAAGCTAGCATCACTATACCCCACAACTCTCAAGTCATCACTCCCACCGAGGGTAAGGACCCAGTCCTTAGTCCTCCGTAGGTACTTGAGGATATTCTTTACCGCAGTCCAGTGTGCCTTGCTAGGGTTCCCCTGAAACCTGCTAACTTTGCTCAGGGCAAAGGCTACATCGGGTCGAGTACATGTCATAGCATACATGATCGATCCTACAGCCGAAGCATAAGGTGTTCGACTCATCTCTGCTATCTCAGCCTCAGTGCTAGGGCTTTGTGTCTTACTCAATCTGGTGTTACTCTGACTAAGTCCAATTAGGTACTCTGACTAAGTCCAATTAGTCTTTTACTCTGATCTCTCAAGTTCCTTATCCCTAAAATATAGGCAGCTTCACCAAGGTCCTTCATAGCGAAACACTTCCCAAGCCAGGACTTTACTTCCTGCAGGGTTGGAATGTCGTTTCCTATGAGTAGTATGTCATCCACATACAATACCAAAAAGCTAACTATACTCCCACTAGCCTTGACATACACACAAGATTCATCTTCACTCCTAGTAAAGCCAAATTACTTGACCTTCTCATTAAAGCAAAGATTCCATCTGCGAGGTGCTTGCTTTAATCCATAGATGGATTTCTCAAGCTTACACACTCTATTAGGGTACTTGCTGCTGACAAAACCTTCTGGCTGACTCATGTAAACATCTTCAGCCAACTTTCCATTAAGCAAAGCGGTTTTGACATCCATCTGCCATATTTCATAGTCATGAAATGCAGCTATGGCTAACAGAACCCGAATAGACTTAATCTTGGCTACCGGAGAAAAGGTCTCATCATAATCCACTCCAGGAATTTGAGAGAAGCCCTTTGCAACCAGTCTAGCCTTATAAGTGTGTACTTTACCATCCATGTCGGTCTTCTTCTTGAAGACCCATTTGCACCCTACTGTCTTACGACCTGGTACATTTTCAACCAAGTTCCAAACTTGATTGTCATACATGGATTGTATCTCGCTATCCATAGCCTCTTTCCATTTAGCAGACTCGGGGCCTGCCATGTCTTCCTCGTAGCTGTTAGGGTCATCTTGACTTACTAGTGTCCCGTCACTAATAAGTGTCTCACCTTCTACAGTAATATGGAATCCATAGTAATGCTCAGGTGCACTCCTAACTCTCGTGGAACGCCTCAGAGGTACAGATTTGTCAATTGGCTCAACAGGAGTTTCCTCCTCAAGTTGAGGGCTAGAGTTTGAAGTTCCTTCACCACTTGATTCTTGAATTTCTTCAAGATCAATTTGCCTCCCACTTTTTCCTTGGCTTATAAACTCTCTTTCTCGAAAGACACCTCTTTTTGCTACAAAGAGCACATTGTCACTAGGTCTGTAGAAGAGGTAACCAAAGGATTGTTGTGGGTAGCCGATGAAAATACACCTCTCGCTTCGAGGTTCGAGCTTATCATGAGTCTCGCGTCTCACGAAAGCCTCGCAACCCCAAATCTTGATGTGGTCTAGCTTAGGTACTTTACCAGTCCACATCTCGTGAGGAGTTTTGGCAACTTTCTTTGTAGGGACTAGATTAAGGATATGGGCGGCAGTCTCTAAGGCATACCCCCAGAATGAGATTGGTAGCGTAGCTCGACTCATCATGGAACGAACCATATCCAACAAGGTTCGATTACGCCTCTCAGCCACACCATTCAACTGTGGTGTCCTGGGAGGTGTCAATTGTGAGACAATCCCACATTCCCTAAGATAGTCGAGGAACTCTGAACTAAGATACTCTCCTCCTCGATCGGATCGAAGCATCTTAATGTTCCTGCCCAATTTATTCTCGACTTCCTGTTTATATTCCTTAAACCTCTCGAAAGTCTCTGACTTATGCTTGATTAAGTAGACATATCCATATCTACTGTAATCATCAGTAAAAGTCAAATAATAACGATTAGCATCCCTTGTGGCATGTTTGAATGGTCCACACACATCCGTGTGTACAAGGTCCAACAAACCTTCACCCCTCTCACATGTGCCTGTGAAGGGTGACTTTGTCATTCTTCCAAGTAAGCATGATTCGCAACTATCATCTGACTTTAGGTCAAACGACTCCAAGACTCCATCCTTTTGGAGTTGGCCTATGCGCTTCTTGCTTATATGTCCAAGACGACAATGCCATAATGATGCTTTATCCAAGTTATTATTAGTAGTAGAATCAATACACAAAACATTATTTCCTAAGTTATCTACAATAGACACAGCTTCATACACACCATTACAAGGTAATGCTTTAAAATAAAGAACATTATTAAAGAAAGCATCAATAGAACCAACTTCATTATTAAACGAAAAGGTAAACCCTTGTTTGTACAAAGCATGAAAGGAAATAATATTTCTTGCCATTCCTGGCGAGTAACAACATTTATTCAAATCTAAACTAAACCCACTACTTAGCGATAAAGTATAAACTCCAATCTTGGTGACAGGTGAAGCTTTCCTATTCCCCATGATCAAGTTTATTCTTCCTTGCTCCACATCCTCACTTCTTCTTAGTCCCTGCAAGTCACAACAAATATGAATACCACAACCGGTATCAAGGACCCAAGATTTAGAATGGGGTGAGTTATTAGAAATGATAGTGTAAATACCATCATGGTTGGGTTTGACTTTCCCATCCTTCACATCCTGCTGGTATTTTGGGCAGTTTCGCTTCCAATGAGCCTTTTCATGGCAATAGAAGCATTCAGCCTCTTTTGGGTCAGAAGAAGGAGTAATGAAACCTTTCTTGGTTCCACTTGAAGAAGATCCATCAAGGGTCCGAGCCTTGGTACCCTTCGAAGATCTCTTCCTCTTCCTCCCTCGACTTTTCCCGATTGCCAAAACCGGAGTTGAGTTTAGAGTAGGAGTGATAGCAACCGACTTCCCCTTAAGACCTGTTTCTGCGGTCTTGAGAAGTCCCTGGAGTTTGCTGAGGGTGACTTCTTCCTTGTTCATGTGATATGTCATGCGGAATTGATCATAGCACGATGGTAAGGAGTGCAAAATTATATCTATTGCAAGCTCCTCAGGGAAGTTCACATTAAGCTTCAGCAAACGATCCACATACCTTTGCATTTTCTGCATGTGGCTCATGACGGATTCCCTATCCTTCATCATGGTTGTTATCATGGAGCAGATGATTTCATACCTTTCTTGTCTTGCACTTTGATGGTATCTTTCCATCAAATCTTGGTGCATTTCATAAGGGTAGAAATCCTCATAAGACTTTTGGAGTTCCGCTGTCATCGTGGCCATCATGATGCAAGCCACTTTCGTAGCATCCCTTTCATGTGCCCGAAAGTCAGTGATCTCCTGAGGAGTTGCAGTGGTCTCATCAATCTCCTTAAGCTCCTTGTCAAGGACATATTCTTTGTCCTCATAGCGGGTAATCATTCTGATGTTTCTGATCCACTCATTGAAGTTGGATCCATCAAAGGTGACTTTCCCACACAAGTTCAGGAGGGTAAAGGAGCCATTGGGATTAGAGCCAGAAGCATTGTTGGAAGACATCTGAAGAGAAGATAACAAGATTAGTTTAGATATAACAGAGTCCTTAATAAAACACCCAAATGTAATATTAAGGCTAGGACCCAATCACAATATAATATAACTTAGAAGAGGTATGCCGTAATCAAAGCTATACCATATTTGAAAGGTAGGTGAATGACGATTCACCAATTTCCACCACGAAAACCGTAATATTTAAGTATTAGGTTTTTGATTGGTTCTTAGAAATTCCTAGATACTTTGAGATTCAATGAACTTTTCAAAGGCATGTTTCAATCTCGAGTGTGCCCTCCAAGTTTTGTGACTGGGATACCGAGGATCACAAAACAAGGTGTGAAGTAACCATGCAAATCACTTGGTACCCTTAAAGTTTATCACTCAATCGATGTGCCGGTAAACCACACACGCTCCATCGATACTATAATAAACCCTAAGTCACCCTTTACCTACCTTGTTAAGTCCAAGTCAGTGTGCCGGTTAACCACACACGCTCCACCAACGACTTAATCAAAGTGTAAAGTGTAATTTCGTGGAATAGCACCTTATTCACATTTTTCCTAAAGTAACTAAGATTGGGAATTTAATAAAACATTTAGTTACTTTATAATATTCATCATACTTTGAATGAGAATTTGTAAGTCCTTGTCTTACCCGTTCGGCTAACGACCTTCCACCGGTCAAGCAAGCGGTGGGTGAGAGTGGACACCCATTAAGTCACCATTTTATAGGCAACAACCTTATACCCACCTTATAGACCAGCTTCGTGAATGAGGCGTACTAGCAGTAAGACGACTTTTGTTCTTATACATATATATATATATATATATATATATATATATATATATATAATTATTAAATAATAATATAAGTATAAGGATTGAATTTTAACTTTTTAAAAAATCTAAGGATTGGAACTAAAGTTTTAATCTTGACTTTACTTGTTCCAAAACTTGAGGGCAAGTTTTGTAAACTTTCAAAACTTTTCATATCTTGTAACTTATGAGTTTAATAGAGTAATAAAATGAAGACACTTCACTTTTCTAACTCTTGTGTTCTTTTAATGGTATTTTAATCCAATAGACTTTTGGTTTTCCATAACTTGAGGACAAGTTATGGACTCCATTAAAACACATTATGATCAAGAATTAAACTACCACATAGGTTACAAATAATTCCTATGATCATCTAAACATCATAAGAACAAGAATATGAATATGAACATCTTCAAGAATCAAAATCACATTAAACTTTGTAATTTTGATAACTAGTTGTTGTAAATGAGTTAGCAAATACATTACACCATCTAAAACAAGTTTTCAAGTACCAAAACAATTTAGGGTAATGTATCCAATCCATTTCCAGCAACTGAAGTCGAAATTCTGCACTCTGTCGACCCTACTCGCCGAGTGCATGAACCTACTCGCCGAGTAGGTTGAAGATACAAGTGAACTCGACGAGTCCCCCCGTGGACTCGACGAGTCCATTCGTCAGACAGCAAGATTTTCGACTTTTTTCAACTTTTAAGCACAAATAAAAAGCAAACAAGCCTAGGCTCTGATACCACTGATGGGTTTTGAGCATTCTAACACTTCCTAAGTGTACATGTAACCCTAATAACCTTGGATCTATGTTTGTCTGATTATCATGCAAAGTTGAATTTCCAAGGTTATATTCCTATCTAGCATACATGGGGAACAATTTTAACTTGAATAACAGATAGAATAACTTACCTTGTTGTTGCTTGTGTTCCTTGAAACCTTGTGAGCCTAGCACCCCAAGTGTGATGCCTCAAATGCTTCACACAACACCAAATGCTCTTGGAAAAACTTATGAGAGAATACACACTTCTTAAAATCAGCCAAGCCCTCTAGTTTCTTAGTCTAACCGATTTTGGTGGAGAATATGATTCTTATATAGTGTTGACACATCTAGGGTTACACCATGTAAACCCTAATGTGTCATGACTCTTCATTTCCATGACCCATGGGTTTGTAACTCCCATGGAGCATCCATGGAGCATCCTATGGGTAGAACCCAACTTGATAAGCCATGGAGCCTCTTAGCCCACTATACAAGATATGGATGATTTACATAATCAACCCATATATTTAATTAGTTCTCTTTTGACCACTTAATTAATTCTGAATTAATTATTGATCAAACTAATCAAATAATATTATTAATATATTAGAACTTATAATATATTAATAATCTCCAAGTGTTATTCCTCTCATTCAGTCTATCCAATTGCATGGTGCCATGCAACCCAAATGGACCATGTCGGGTCGGGTCAAGTACATACCAGAAATAGTTATGGACTTAGACACCTTATCCAACATTTTCGAGAAGCGAAGATGAGTCCTGTGTATATGTCAGAGCTAGTGGGAGTATATTAGATTTTTGGTACTGTATATGGATGACATACTACTCATTGGAAATGACATCCCAACTTTTCAGGAGTTTAAGTCCTAGCATGGGAAGTTTTTTGGTATGAAGGACCTTGGAGAAGATGCCTATATCCTAGGGATAAGGATATTGAAAGAAAGGACATTTGAATGGGCGTGGGATATGTATTTTTTAGAATGATTCGTTCTTACATAATTCCAAGGTGTATGTTTAGAACGTGTATAATTAACTGTCTATGGGATATATGCATATTGCATTATTATAATTGTTGATTAAATTATCTCAGTTTGATTATGAATTGTTGGAGACCCTTTGATCAATTTGGCTAACCATTTTTAGCATATTCTTTGCATTGGAACACGATATTGGATTATGTGTTAGTAAACCATTTGGCTTTGAAATATGAGTTAATAAACCATTTTGACTTGAATTTGGGTTCGTTGTACCCTTGCCTTGATATTATTGAGTTTTTGAAAACTTTGTTAGTTTTCTATTAGGGTGTTTGGGAAAACTTTTTAAATGACTTTTGTCTTTTAACTTTTCTAAAAAAATATAAAGATGTTTGGATGATGCAAAAGTTCTTTTCAAATAACTTTTTGTAAAGAAGAAACTGGTGAGTTTTCAAAAGTCAAGAAAGTGTGATTTTTTGTAACTTTTGAACTTTTAAAACTAAATCACACTCAAAAGTCAAAAAATATCACCCAAACACTTTTTAAAACCCACTTTTGGCTTTTGTTTCTTCAAAAGAACTTTTATAAAAAGAACTTTTACAAAAAGATCTTTTAGGCTTAAAAAGTTTTCCCAAACACCCCCTAATTTTTGGAGTTTTGACTCTAGCGAAATGATTGTCAATATTATTTACTTAGAATGAATCAATATCAGGTATTCTCACTAGGAATTCATTGGCTGACTATACTTTGATATGTGCTCAAATTGAAGAGTAAAGAAGATACATGTTTTTATCATAAGAGTACAAGGTGATAAACATGGATCAACAACTTTTTCCCATTTTTGTCAAGAGGCATTCGACCAATTGTCACTTTTATCAAATAAAAAACTGCTATAAACATGAATCAGAGCAAGAACGGAATGAGAAGAAGAAAACAGTTTGTTTTAAAGTGGTAGTTGCACGAATGGTTAGAATATTTGAAACAAAACATATATTTTTTGCCCAATTTCAGAAAGAAAAAAAAAATGTATACGAAATTAACATTTCATTTAGTACTGAGTAAAAAAAATCAAATTCTTATGCTACGAACAAACATTCAAAGAGTAGGAGCCATTTTTGGCACAACAAAGTAACAAAGCACACTTGCAAAAAAGTATTCTCATTTCTCTCCAAAATTGACATCATCTCTATAAAATTCCTGCCAATAAAACACACAGTTATTATGTTCCTATATAGAACTAAATGTCAGAAATACCAAAATTGACACTTTTGATTCTTTACTTATTTAAGCATTGTACTTTTTTAAAAAATATCTTATCATTTGAAACATTCTACCTAGCTATTGTATATCATTTAAATTTGTTTTGTATTTGGATGACATTGCTATAATTCAGTAGGACGAAATGAGTGTGAGGTGCTATAAATATGTAATAAATAAATGAATGAAAATACATAAATACCCTTGTAGAAATTACCTTGTATAACCAGCATTATACATATTAAGGGTGGTTTGACTTTTCTCTCAACCATTCTACAAAATTGTCAAGAATCAATGGCCATGCTTGACAAGCATCATAATTTTCAAGCTCTGGAAACTTTATCTGCACACATACAAATCACACCCCAAATCCAAATAGTCAAAATACATATAACAAGGGTATTTTGGTCTTTTAATAAATAAGAAAGAAGAAAATTTAAATTCCTTCCACCCTCCCCTACAAATGGTAAAATCCATCCAACATGGTATTTGAAGGATTCCGATGGAATTGAATTCCATCCATTTGACAACCAAAATGGAATCTCCAATTCCAATTCCATCATAAAATCCACAAAATAAAAGATAAGTTCGATGATTTTGTTTTGACCTATGTACCGGGCCCGGTCAGAACTATGTTGATGTGTTCAATTAAGTTCTTTGTCAAACAAATCGGAAATCAGGAAACAAACTGCTGGACAATAAGTAAGATATTGTTCCATGTATTTGTCTGGCTGATATCTAGAACAGAGGATTATATGATCACTTATCTTAAATGGTGTATCAACATCTTCTCAGTTCCGAGAGACCTTGAAAGAGCTACGATTGCCGGTCGGTTCCTGAACTACTGGAGTTATATTTGTTAGACTTATCCAAGTGGGAGGTTGTTGGATAAGGTGTCTAAGTCCATAACTATTTTTGGTCAGTACTTGACCCGACCCGGCATGGTCCATTTGGGTTGCATGGCACCATGCAATTGGATAGACTAAATGAGAGGAATAACACTTGGAGATTATTAATATATTATAAGTTCTAATATATTAATAATATTATTTGATTAGTTTGATCAAGAATTAATTTAGAATTAATTAGGTGATCAAAAGATAACTAATTAAATATATGTGTTGATTATGTAAATCATTCATATCTTGTATAGTGGGCTAAGAGGCTCCATGGATTATCAAGTTGGGTTCTACCCATAGGATTGTCCATGGATGCTCCCTGGGAGTTACAAACCCATGGGTCATGGAAATGAAGAGTCATGACACATTAGGGTTTACATGGTGTAACCCTAGATGTGTCAACACTATATAAGAATCTCATTCTCCACCAAAATCGGTTACACATAAGAAACTAGAGGGCTAGGCCGATTTCAAGAAGTGTGTATTCTCTCAAAAGTCTTTCCAAGAGCATTTGGTGATGTGTGAAGCATTTGAGGCATCACACTTGGGGTGCTAGGCTCACAAGATTTCAAGGAACATAAGCAACAACAAGGTAAGTTATTCTATCTTTCATTTAAGTTAGAAATTGTTCCCCTTGTATGCTAGAAAGGAATATAACCTTGGAATTCAACTTTGCATGATAATTAGAAAAACATAGATCCAAGGTTATTAGGGTTGCATGTACACTTAGGAAGTGTTAGAATGCTCAAAACCCATCAAACTCCACTCCGGACCACACAACAACCATCGAGGTTCCATTACCAGAGGATGAAGCTCCAATTCGTAGAGAATTTCAACCGTCAAACGTTTCTTCGGATTCGGATGATGAAAACATAGAAAACATTGACAAAAGAACATAATCAAGGGTTATCACACTCCTATCCGCAATCCAAGGGGAACCTTTGCAGGTTCAAGATGAACTCCCATCTACACTCTAGGGGGAAACTTCTTCATCTGCTCAAGATAAATCTAATCCCGTCTTCCAGTTCAAGACACTTCAACAGGATGTTCGCAAATATAGTGGGAACTGCCTTCTCCAACTGCAGAGTCAACTGATATTGAAGACATTCCCGCCATCGCAGCTGCTGATCATCTGATACCTTGTCTACATGTATGGACGAGAGACCACCCACCAGGTCAAATTATTGGAAACCTATCCGCAGGAATCCAGATTCGATCATCCAAGGACTTATCCGATCACTGCCACTACGCAGCGTCCTTGTCCTTAGTTGAACCTCGATCGAATAAAGAAGCATTACCTGAACCAGACTGGATTTCCGTAATGCAAGAAGAACTGGAAGAATTCAAAAGGAACAAGGTATTGCAGCTTGTTCCAAAACCGCAAGGCCACACCATTTTTGGCACAAGATGGGTGTATAAGAATATGTTAGATGAATCTGGTGCGGTAGTTAGAAACAAGGCAACGCTTGTTTCCAAGGGATACAGTCAACTTGAAGACATTGACTATGATGAAACATTGCTCTGGTAGCATGAATGGAAGCCATCAGGATCTTGTTAGCATACACAGCACACAAAAACATCACGGTTCATCAAATGGATGTGAAAAGTTCTTTTCTCAATGGGGAATTAAAAGAAGAGGTTTATCTTCAGCATCCTCTGGGTTTCGAAAGCGTTGAATTCCCTGACCAATTCTACAAGCTTGAAAAAGCAGTCTACGGTCTAAAACCAGCCCCTAGAGCATGGTATGAGACTCTATCTGAATTTCTTGTCTCTTCAGGTTACCAATGAGGAGTGATTGATCCCACTTTATTTCGAAAAGCAAATGGTGATCATTGAATGCTTGTACAAATATATGTGGATGATATCATTTTTGGCTCAACTGTTCAAAAGATGGTGGATGAATTTGCTAAGCTCATGACCAACAAGTTCCAAATGAGCATGAATAGAGAGATTAATTTCTTTCTAGGTCTTCAAGTGAAACAACTCCCTCAAGGGATAGTCTCTCATCAATAAAATTACACCTCAGAACTATTGAAGAAATATTCAATGGACAATTGTTCTTTGGCTAAGGTCCCCATGGCCTTCGGTTATCAGATATCTGCTGATCCCTCAGGTGAATCTGTTGATCACAAGTCTTATAGAGGTCTTATTGGCTCTCTGATATACCTCACTGCTAGCCGACCAGATAAAGTATTTGCAACGAGTGTATGCACAAGGTACCAGGCTGACCCAAAGGTGTCTCATATGAACGCAGCCAAACAAATCCTATGGTACTTAAAAGGAAGCAAAAGTCATGGATTATAGTACCCCGCAGGAATTGATTTCAGTCTTCAAGCATTTACAGATGCGGATCATGCCGAATGCAAACTTGATTGCAAAAGCACCTCAGATGGATGTCAATTTCTGGGTGGATGACTAGTCAGCTGGTCCTCAAGAAAACAAAATTGTGTATCATTATCTACCGCAGAAGCTGAATATTTGGCCGCAACCAGCTGTTGTTCTCAAGTCTTATGGATGAAAACACAACTACTAGACTACAGATACAAAATGTTACGGATACCAATCTATTGTGACTCTGAAAGTGTCGTAGCAATTTCTCACAATCCTATTCAGCACTCCAGGACTAAGCATATTGAAATACGGTATTTCTTCATCAAAGACCACATCTTGAAAGGTAACATTGAACTAATTTTTGTCCATACTCATGAAGAGATTGCTGATGTATTTACAAAGGCACTTAACTCTACAAAAGTCAACACTTTCTTACAAATGTTAGGAATGATGAATCCGGACCCACAATTCTTTTTGAATTGATAGGTACCGCATACCATCGTTGGTCTCTGTTGCGGTTCTAGTTGAAGTTATTTATGTTAGATGGTTTTCGTATATCCTATGTACCACAACCATATATCATAATATACTTCAATGACCTTTATTATTTGTTATTACTAATCTCTGTTCAAGTGTTCATCTCATTTCATCTACCACAGTCATCCATCCGACGACATCTGATCCATCCGCAATGAAGTGTCTATCCGCAGTCACTTTAATTTATTTTCAGACTGTTACTTTCTTTTGAAAAACAAAAAACATGGTGTGCTATTTAATGATCCTTCATTAAATAGAGGAAACATTAAGGAAAAACATTCTTTGTGCATCTGTCTCATTCTTTTGAATAAACCTGTCTCTTCCTATTACCCTAAAACATCAAATCTGTTACACCTTCTCTTTACCCAACGGATTGATCTCACCCTCACCACACGTTCACCAAACGTGGTCATAAATCTGACATTTCATTAAATGCAAACATTTTTGGTAAACCACAAAATTCAGATTTAATCCCTCTTTTGTTAATCTGTGGCTGAGATACATACTCTTAATTCAAAATAAACACCCAAACGTTTTTACGCAAATTCACTTAGGGTAAAAACTCCCTTAAGCCACTATAAAACCCCTTTCTTTTCCAAAAAGAAAAGTTTACACTCTCTAATCGATAAACCTTTCTCTTGCATTCTACATTCCTTCTTCAAAGCTGCAACCAAAAAAAACACAACAATCGTGAAATCCGGTGTATTTAAGAAACCTTCCAAGGCATCTGGATTAGTGAACCCCACTGGTTCAGACTCTGCCTAAAGAATCTCACACCGACGATCGCTTCAAGCAACTTCAGAGTCGTGTTTGAAGAATATTCTTTTTACGATGCCCCCACAAAACTGATGATCCAGTTCTTGCCTAATCACTCTGCCTCAAGAATCTCACACCGAAGATTGCTTCAAGCAACTTCAGAGCCGTGTTTGAAGAACATTCTTTCTACAATGCCCCCACAAAACTAATGATCAATTTATTGTCCAATCACCCACTGTTTGGACCCTTCAATTCATTCACAGACGTTGTCCCCCTCTCCAACCTCTTCAAGTGTGCTTGTTCATCCTATCGACCACTCGAGAATCTTCAGGAAGTGCATCTCAATCTAGTCAACGATTCTCTGGTCATCTTGACCAAGGAGAAATTTCTCATTGCAATAAACCTCCTTGTTCATCCATCCATCCAGGTTTTTACTCTATCAATGGCGGATATACTGTTTGCGCTTTACCAAATGGGATACTACAAGAAATTCAAATGAATTGGGAAATTCAAGAAAAACCAATTGCCTGCGGTCTGGCAATTCGTCTGTCACTTCATCATCCGTAGACTAGCCGACAGAACCGGATGCACAAACAACATGGGACTCATGACGTGAACTACGGACAGATCATGTGCGATGATTTCCTGTAGTACATTCCAAAAGAAATCCCATGAGAGAACCGTACCGAACTTACCTTTGCAAGGTTTTGGCCTCTTTGCATCTCCGACCTCCATGCGGATGTAGGAATCAGCAAGGGCAACAATATCAACTTCTTTATCACCAAGGATATTAAAAGGTACAATCCCTCATCTGATCAAACTGTTTTTGGACGAATAAGAAGACTACCCACTCGCATTCATTCTACCCTCGGTCTTGAGACTGTTGATATCTCATATCACATTAAGGCTACGAAAGGTAGTGCCCCATACCTTCCTACCCTACCTCTTCCAACCCAATCCGCAGTCATTGATCCCACTAGTACCGCAGCCCCATCTTCCATAACTATTTCCAACATTTCCTTATCCCAAAGATGGAAGAAGCTAGTCTCTGCTCATCAAGGCCCCGCAACACCAAGAAACAAGGAACTCCTAAAAAGGATGCTTCTAAGCCATCCAAGCCCTCCAAGAAAAGAAAAACTCCACCAGTGATAAATATAGTCGAACCAAGCATACATATCTCCAGTAGTGACTCTGATGAGGATGATCAACCTATTGAAATCCTCAAGAAAAGCAAAACCGATCCTACTAGCCATATGCATGAACGGACTGATACCTCAGCCTCTCAACAGGCTCCAGTAGTCCTTGGTATGGCCGCACATCCATTCGAAACAACCATCCTATACCACTCAGGCGCAAGTAGTGCGTCTAATTTACCACAATGTGGAGACTCCCCCCTAGGTCAATCCCAAGAGGATGGCTCAGGCTCCCGCCGTAAGGTCTCCAGGGCTTCCCGTCTTCATTTTTTTCACCTGAGGAATTGCACTCCATTCTTTTGTATGTCACCCAAACACTTCAAACACCATCCCAACCGCAAGGCGATTCTTCAGCCTTTGCCAGAACTGAGCCGAGGCAAGACTTGAATTTAGGTTATGGAGACCAAGGAAGCTCAGGAAATCCTACCCTGCTTACATCAGTAACAGGTGGTTTAGGCACGGTGAGCACAAATGTCTAAGGATTCGTGAACCCGAAGGACACCTCGGTGCGCTTTCAAGGAATTGACGACATTGATTTGAATGACTCATGGAGTAAGTATCAACCATCCAACGAATCTGAAGCCAAGAAATATGCCACTTTCTGTAGGGAATTCCAAGCAAGAAAAGCAAGAAAAGCAAGACAAGCAAAGCAGCGTCAGCAGAAACAACAAGAAATTCTATATGTGGCTAAGTATTGGGCAGACGCGATCAACAATGCCAATACTATAGCGACTTTCTCCAAAGTCCATGTCGTGATTGATAACATGGCTGATACTATCTGCAAGGCTCAAGAGGCGACTGTTGATCAGACTCCCTCACAGCCTCCTCCATCTCCAACTGCCATAGACTCCTAAGATGTAGACACCGAAATCGAAGTTACTTCTGCTCATACCTTCGGCTTTGATGATGTTGATCTTCAAGAGGTCAATCAACCAAGCCCTTCAGATGATGACCTTGTGCTGTATGTTGAAGAAGAAGAATCGAGTGGCTCTCAGCACTCAACCTCCAAGCCAAAGGAGAAGAAAAGGAAGAAAAAGATGGTCGTCTCAAGAAAAGAATTTCTCAATCTTCAATCCAAGATTGACCAAATCATGGTCGCAATCAAGTCTACTCAACCGCAATCTGAAGACAATCATGTGCCACAGTCCTTGATCGAAAGGATTGAAAGACTGGAGGCAAGGGAAAGACTGGCTGCTAAGAGAATTTCTCTCAAGGTAGAAATGGGGATATGGTCCCTTGACAACAACCGTCAAGCGGATCACAAGGATTTTATGGCTGGTGCAGAGCGCCATATATCTGAGGTATCCGCAAAAAAGGACAACTTACAGGTAGCCATTGTTGATCAATCTTCTCTGTCTCAAAAACTGATAGATAAGACTCACACTGCATAAGAGTCCACTATCTCAGTTCTCCACGCAACCGTCAACAAACTCCAATGTTCATTATCATCAAACTTCCATGGCTCCGAAATTCTCCAACTAACAAAGGAGATACATTGACTGCTCTTCAACACCACTATTCCTGACAATCAACAACTGGATGAGGTTCTTAAAGCCTAGTTCCAGGAAGTGTGTGCTAAAGTCGATGGCCTTAAACAATGGCTTGAGGAGGGTCCAGGTCTGAACTCCTCAAGAGGGAGAAGTGAAGTAGAAGTCCATCGAGAAGAATACTATGAAGAAAAACATCATTCCAACACCACTTCTCAAAAAATCCCTTCACCACAACCCTCACCGCTACATCACACTCCCTGAACACAACAAACAATCATCCCTTCCCCGGAAAGACCTGAAACTCCCCCACACTTCAAGAATCTGGCGGATCACATGTCCTTTCCAAAATCAAATGACTCTCCTGTAACTAAGCAGAAGAAAACTGACAGGAAAGCAGCTAAACATGCAGAGCTCATTTGGAGAGAGTGCGGTTTTGACACTGTGATGAATGAATCCTCAATAAACTCCTAGATAAATCCCCACCGCAGACTTCTTGATGACGACTAAAAACCATACCTCGTATATGCTGAACCTCATTCGGATGGATACTAGGATGTCCCTATCTCCGCAAACGCTAAATACTTCACAGTATTTGAGCAATTTGACCGCAACCTTCCTGATCGCAAGAGACTGTCAGCAAAGTTCGATAGTCTTAAACGATTTTATGCCAAGCATGCACCTCCCATTGAGAAGACCCGGTCCAACAACAGACCTTCAGGAGTCAAGAAATTCAAACCTCACAAATTTATGAAGGCTGATTTTGTGCAATACACACTCACCAGAAGGAATCAGGACTATGTCCGAACCCAAGCTGACTTCCCCTGCATGAACCTAGAAGAAGTCTTCCTAATAGAAAAGGTGTTCCAGAACAAGTGTGAAAAGCATCCGAAGATGAAGATAACACTTAAAAGGGCAAGTACTTATCTGAAAGAAGTTATGTGTGACTTTGCAAAGATCGATGCGGATATCTACCCAATCATTTCCAAAAAGGTTGATCTACCTCCTCTTAATATTGCACCAATGCCAACCGAAGGTTATGAGGAAAGATCCCTTCGTGCTACAAACTTTACTGAACTTGGAGTCATCTTCAAATGGAATACTGATCAAGTCAAGTAAATCATCTCCATGGCCTCGATGAACCGCCTCTCGAAGAAACAACTTGAAATCTGTCGAACCGTAGTGGAAAAATTGAAGCATACTACTGCCGAAGTCAAGTTTGAGATTTTAAGAAGGATCACTTGGTTGTAAAATGTTAGGAATTTTTGGTGGATCCTGATCAAGTTCCTTAAACTTGCTAAGTGAAGAAAATTAGAGGTCACTTAGGGGGAAATTATTGATACATGAAGTGACCCTCTTAATTTTGCCTACCGCATTCTTCAACTCTCCGCAGTCAAGCTTCCTCAGCAATCACATTTGAAATCGTTTAAGCTACCACAATCTTTCTTTCTGTACTTAGTCTATTTTGTTTCTATCTCTTGTAATACTCTCTATTGTCCAGTATGACTTGCAAATCATTTGTGACTTTATCAATAAGATTGATCTCCCTCACTAACATGGTTTGAATGCATTCCATGTTATGAATCAACTTATGTGTTTACTTGATATCTCACCTGCTGTCATTTATGTGTCTTTATATTTTCACAACTAACTATCTTACTATCTAACACATTAACTTATTATTGTTGAGCATTTAGATCCTTTGAGATTAACTAATTCCGCAATCATACTTGTTCTAACGTTTGATCAAGTGTGTCTCAAGTTTTTCTCTCAAAAGTATATGCTTTCTATCTCTATGAATCTAACTTTCATGATTAAATGCTAGCTGAAGGGGGGTGAAATAGACCGAATATCAGTTGAAACGGACTGAAAGGGTTGAATATACCTAGTACCGACTAAAAAAGACCGAAAGGGTTGGAATATACACAGTACCAGTTGAAATGGACCGAAGGGGGGTGAAATAGACACAAATATGTTTTGATTGTATTTATTTATGTTTTGTGGTATTTTGGGGAGCTCACTAAGCTTGGTGCTTACGGTTTTTTGTTTATGTTTCAGGTACTTCCAGCTTGAAAAGGAAGGGCCCAGCTTCATCACACTACATCTGCCAATGTTTTTTGCATTTACGTTATTTTGGGATTTGTACTCTGATTTTATTACATTATGATATACTTATTGTTGTTTCGATATGTTTACTAGATGTTTTCAAATGAATTATAAATAAAAAAATTATCTGAAAGTTTGGGATGTTACACTCATTTTACCTGAGTATTGGTCTTCACTGGAGCTGAAGCACAACTTGAATCTTATGCATGTTGAGAAAAATGTTTGTGGGAGTCTTTTGGGTACTTCTCTGATGAATGATAAGTCAAAAGTCACATAAAATGCTTGGAAAGACCTAATAAAACTAAAAATTTGGAAAATTCAATGGTTGGAAAATAGTGGCAACAAGTTCCTTAAACCCCATCCGCCTTACTCGTTCAAGAAACTTA
Organism: Lactuca sativa; assembly: GCF_002870075.4. NCBI lineage: Eukaryota > Viridiplantae > Streptophyta > Magnoliopsida > Asterales > Asteraceae > Lactuca > Lactuca sativa. The sequence goes on along the minus strand of NC_056623.2, from coordinate 219,716,658 downwards.
ACTGCATTCATTTATGTATGTTTATAAGAGTTGTGAAATTGTTGGATGGGTTTGAATCAAACATCTGTAAGAAAGTGAACGAAAACAATACTAAAATTATTGGGTTGAAATCTCATGATTATCACCTTCTTATGCAACGTTTGATACCTATTGGAGTTAAAAGGCTTTTGGCCAAAGGTACTTATACATCAATAGTAGAGTTTTGTACATTTTAAGCAACCTTGCTCGAGAATACTATCTGTGATGGAAATGGAAGAAGCAAAAGTAGCCATTATTAAAATCTTCTACAAATTAGAAGTGATCTATCCTCCTGTGTTTTTTGACGTTATGATTCATTTACTTTTGTAGTTACATATTTCAGTTATTTGTAGAGGCCCAATATGTATGAGATGGATGTATCCCTTTAAAAGGTATACGAAAAACTTTTTCAGAAACAAGGTGAGGCCAAAAGGTTCTATAACATAGGGTTATGTCGCTGAAGAGGCATTATAATTTTGTGCAATGTACCTTGAAGATGTTGACACTTGATTCAATCACCTTGAAAGAAAAGATGGTGTTTTCATAGAAGAAACAATGTTTTGTGTGTTTCAATCCAAGTGTCAACCAGATAGTGCAAAGAAAATGATAAATGTCAGTCTAAAGGAGAGAAAGCATCTACAATGGTTTGTGCTTGATAGCAATGACGAAGTCAAAAGTATATTAAGTAAGTGTTCTTATCTTTTAATTCATTGTCTGTGTTTAATTATTCCATTTTCATTAAATGTATCTCTTTTCATCATGTAATTAATTCAAATAATTGCATCAAGAAAGTTATGAAAAAGCTTAATTGCCTAAATGGTTCCTTCACAAGGTCTATGATATACAAAAACAAAAAGCTCTAGAGTTTAATGAGTTATTGGCTCTTTCAATTGGTGTGCATGCAAATACCTTTAATTACACTACTTGCATAATGACAAGTGTTAGGTTTATGGTACTTATGCATGACCCCCAATGATCAACACAAAACTCGGGGTTTCTAACTAAGGGAGAGAATAAGTAGAAATATTATGGTCAACTAGAAGAGATTATTGAGATGCATTATCTTCATAATTATTCAACTGTACTTTTTTGTTGCAAGTGGTTCGATACCGTATGAGTTGTGACAACCCGAAATTTATTCCATCACTGTAACCCACTTCCGTTAATAAAATTTATTTTTATTAAATTTTTCCGTTAACTTCTTGAGTTATGTAAATCAATTAGGATTATTTTTGTAATTTCATGTGTCGGAAAACGATAAAATCATGCGAAAAACCCTCGATTTTCTTCGAAAAGCCTCTAGTTCACGGCCAAGACGGGTTGATGGTTGTAAACTCGGGTACGACCGTAAAATCCTTTTTCTATTAGTGTATGGTGGACCCCTACCCCCTGGCTGTAAATTCACCCTATATAAGGGTTTAGTGGCCTTCATTACAACCTTTTCACCATCTAAGAAGCCTTCTCTCTCTACTCTCTCTCTACAATTTCGGGTTATGATCAAGAAAAATAAAAAATGTAAGTGTTTTCTCCCTAATTTCGTTCATACAACACTTAATCTAGTGTTTATACATCACTTCATCCATGGATTCTTGGTTTTTAACTAGATATTCAAGTGATCTTCAAAACACCAAGAACACATTAGTGTTTTTGGGTCCTAAACACTCCTACAAGCTTCACATAAGTAAGCAAACCCCTCCTAGCTAGTTGTTTGCTTAATATACTTGCAAATCCATGGACTAATCACCAAAAACCCCAAGAACATGGGTTTACGGTTTGGGAACCTCCCAAAACCGTAAACACCCCAAAAAGGGGTTTTAATGCCCCAAACTCCTTCCAATGCTTGAGTAATGGACTAGGAACTTTGCATGCTTACCCTAGGAGCACCAAAACACAAAAGAAAGAGGCAAACATGAGTTTACGGCCGTAAACTCATGTGTTTACGACCGTAAACTCCCCAAGGAGTGGTTCAAAAACTGTAAACTCCAAGGGGGTACCATTTCGAGCACTCACCACTTCCTAAGTCCTTGAACCATCCCTAGAAACCTTCTTTGTGATGCATGAATCCTTAAAACACACAAACCCACCATTCGCATGAGTTTACGGCCGTATACTCATGGGGGATATGGTCTTGAAACCGTAAACACCCCTAAGAGCCATCATTTGAGGAGTAAACTCCATAGTGAGGCCATACACTCCATAGATGCAACCCGTATCACTACTAGCACTTGAATCAAAGTGTTTTCACGCATTATAGTGTATTTACTTACTTAATTAGTGATTAAATAACTAATTAGATACTTAAATGTATCATTACATGTTACATAGGATCCTCGTGTGTGTTCAAGTTCTCAAATGACACCTAGAATCCTACCCGGCACTTCCACCCATTCCACTCACTGCAGGTGAGTTCATACCCCTACACTTTTCCGAGTTTTTCATGTTTTCAGGGAGGGGGAATACAAGCTAATCATAAAGGATTTCGTAAATTAAAAACTGATGTATTTATAACGATTTTCTATCAAACATTTTGATATATTTATCCCTTTTGTAATACGCGGAGCATAAGGGACGCTTTCTAAACATAATTACATAGTTTTCAAAACAGCACAGGAACTTAACAAACCATTCAAACTATAATGGGTATAGTTTTGGATTTCATTACCAAGTTTACAGATTCAAATTTCATGCAAAGTCAAAAATATAAACTATGTCAGATTCAGTTTATCCATTACTAACCTAGAGTATGTTGCTATGTAATTATCTTGTGTATAATTATTATACTCTACACCATTACAAACGATTTCGAACTCGAGAACAACCGAACAAATCGTAATATAATTAATAAAGTATTGTGAGACTTATCTTCGTTATGCCCCTCGGGGTACCAATAAATCCTCTTCGGTAGTATAACCAGAGTCTCCTGGAGGGAGAGCATGAAATTTGTGAATAGATCTATCCGGGACCGACAATCCCACACCTGAACTGCTAGTTACAGTTAGGCCGGCACGCTTGGGGTGACAAATTTTGTAATTGTACGACGCCTGAACAACGCCAAGGAGGTCACGGGTCAAATTAGTATGGTTATACGACTCAGAATATGTATATATTAACCTTGTTTACGTGATTTCGTTCTTCTATGGTTTTATTTTATGAAATAAAACTACCTATCTACTTACTGGAGGGTATTCCAAGGACACAACTCATGGTTTTATTTTTAGTAATAAAAGTACTATACTTACTGGTGGTAAGCAGGGTTTTCAAACAGAATGTACTTATCATATAAAAACCAACAAACATATTAGAAAATACGTGATTTTCTTGGAAAACATGCATGCGTATTTCATAACTTGGTAACAATGGTTTTCAATACTAACTTCATAAAAATGAAGTATTTTCATAAATTCAGTGACCAGTTTTCATTACAAAAATCGTGCTTATGAACTTACCGGCTTTATGCTGATATATTTTCAATCCGCTTGTATTCTCAGGTCAACGTTAGACAGGTACCTCGCCCACTTTTGGAGAAGACGGAGCATATAGAAGTCTCGTCTTTACTTTTTGCATATACTAATGTACCTAAACTATGTTTTCAATGCTTTCAAACAAATATAAATATTCTTAATGTAATGTAATTGTTGTGATTACTATGCTTACTATGTACAATGCTTGTGATATTACACATGACGCCTCCCGCCCCCGGACGTGAGTTAAATCTAATAATATTTTCACGAATATCGACCCACAAAGCGAATTGAGTAGCTAAGATCAACTCATATTTACTATGTAGGCCGTCCAATTGTTTTACATCTTAGAACCTTCTCGGAGTAACGAAAATAACGACCATCGGTGGGTTGTTGAAAATCTTAATCATAGAAGAATTTGGGATCCACCGATGAACAATGTCGACCATGATCCCATTGAAAATGTTGACAATGATTCAGTCGATGTCGTTCTTAGTGATGCTTCTCCTAATTTCACACTTTCAATCGACTTTTAGCCAGTACTTTCAAAATTATGAATCTGTTAAAAATGATATTGGATTGGTCCGCCAACGGGTATCATCAATAATGTCTCTGATTGCAAGGCTAATTATGATGAGGAGGATTCCAATTATGGTGGTGATGTCTCAGCGGACACTAAAGTGTTTGAGGGTACGAATGATTATAGAGTCTTTACATTTTACTAGTAAAACATGGTTTATATTTATTTTAATTATATCATATTGTATGTAAGTATATTCATGTTCTGTTATTGTTCTTCAAGATGCCATTTATTTGAATTGCAATGCACCATCTCATGGCTGTTGTGATGAGTCATGGAGGTGATGGTGGTGGCGAGCCACCAGAGATGGTAGTTAAGATTTATTCTAATTCACTGCATTCATATTGTATGTATGTAAAAAGTTATCTTCACTAATATTTTTTGTTCAATGTATCGTCAAAACGAGACATGTCAGTAAAAAAATGTACACGTTATTTGCAACTTATGATAAATACCTTATAATGATAGTATTTGGTAGAAATACTCACATGTCGATTAGGTAAGCATATGAATGCTTCATTCCGGAGGTTGGGAGCTATATGTGACATGGCATCGCTTTCGATAAGTACACATAGAAAGAAGTTTCTGAAGCCGAAAGGGTTGGCATGTTCCAATATCTTTCAGTACATTACTTATAAAGTTATATTTAATATACATGATTTTGATTTATTTCTAACTTCATTATTTTTTTTGTTGACATGGTTTGATTGTGGAGCAATTTCAAATGATCACATTGTAACGCCCTGATTCTTGTATGTTATTTAAATGATTTTTTTTTCGAGTTTAAAGAGGGACTCGACGAGTCAGTAGCCCGACTCGTCGAGTAGAGACGGGATTTTGAGCACGTGTAAGTGGGCGACACGATGAGTCGACATTCGGGACTCGGCGAGTCCATTAGTCTGGATGAAAACCTAAATCCCCGGGTTTGTACGTTATTTAAACAGCTCTTTGGGCATTCAGTAGCATCCCTCACACACAGAAAAGCCTCACACGAAAACCCTAGCCACCCTTATCATTTTGGTGTGATTTTCTCTATTTGTGAAGTTGTGGTTCATTTGTGGAATAAAAGAAGAGAAGAGAAGAGGAGGAATCAAGGGAGAAGCAAGTAGATCCGAGTTTTTGGTGGTATCACAGTCTTCTTTGAGGTATCAAGCTCAAACCTTTGTCATTCCTCAATTAGATCTCTTGTTTGGCTTGTTTTTATCATTTTTTGTCTTGGTAATAGTATTGAAGGCATGTGTTATCGAATAGCCTTCCGATCAGTCTATGTTTGAGCTCCAGAAGCTCAGATCTTCTGCGTTTATGGAACCCTTTTTGCATGAACACCCTAGATCAACTCTATTAGTGCATTTTGATCCTTTAAACCACATTGATGCCTATATACACGTAAAGTTGGAAACTTTACGTGTTAATCAAGGTTTAGGATCCCAGATCTATAAGTTGTATGCAATGGATTTGAGCAGAATCAACGGAGTAGTGTTTGCATGCAACCGACTTGGCGAGTTGTTCTTCAGACTCTGCGAGTCGAGCCGCGAGTACCCTGATTTCTTCCCCTTTCATGTATTATGCCGAGTGGAACCAGTGAGTTATAGGTGGACTTAGAGTCACACCCCAAAACCACGAGTTGGTCACACCCATGGTGTGTTAAATGTCTTGCTTGGAAAAATTTGACCTACCTAGAGGTCTCCGACTATTGTTACAAAGGAAATAAGAGAAAAAAAAAACTTTTATCCGAAATCCTATTTTATAACAAAATTGTTGGGGCTCGAACAAGCTCTACTTGCGGCGTTTGGAGCTAGATTCGGCATCCGACCGTTTGACTCCCATCAGTCGCCTCTCGAGATCTGCTTGTTGTTCCTTCACCTCTCTTATTTCTGCCAGAGCCGTTATCATTTGCTTCTGAAGTATCCCCGTGTAGATTTGGGTATTCTCATGTAGTCCTTCCAAACGGCGGATGTCAGCGGCGTTACCTTGGGTAGTAGCATTGACCTCGCGAACTCTGGCTTCTTGCATGTCCGTCTCGTAGTTCTGGGTAGCTATAGCGTTCACAATAACAGGAAGTGCTCGATCAGCTGAGCTTCCCCCACCGACATTGTAAAAATCTCGGCACATGCCGAAGGGAGGGCGTACACCTTGTTGGCGGCTCCATTAGTAGAGGTGACTTCCCCACATGGGAATGGGTCCCAGTTGATATGGTCTGATTTCGGGAGGATGAGGGATGGGAGGGTCGATTACTTCCGGCTCGGAGTCCGTTCCACTAGAAATTTCCTCGACCTCTTCATCGACTTCGAATTCCTCTCCGACTTCGACTTCGAACTCTTCTTCGATAACCCCTTCGGGTTCCTCCTCGGCCTCTTCTTCGATTTCCTCTGGGTCTTCCTCCGGGTCTTCTTCTATCCAACCACCGTTGTCTTGGTTTGGGTAGTAGGGATCTCCTGGTAAATGGAATCCAGCCATTTGTCTGTACTAGGATAGAGGTATGAGAATTTTATAAGAAAAGAAATTTCTATTTAACGACTTACTATTTTTAACTATATTTTTACGGAGCACAAATATTTTATTGTACAACTGTTTTTAACAATACTCCTATAGTATTTCAAATTGGCGAATAATTTGTATCTAGTAAGTTTTTCGCTTGTTGTCCACTATGACCATTCCTCGACGTACATTGGTCAAATCCAGGATAAATATAGTTGATCAGGCTATATTTATTCTCGACCTGATTACATACCCCGAGGCTCAATTGTAGTGTCGTAACTTGCCTTAACACTTTTTAGAAAACTTGTGATGATACGAGATTAATGCATGCTAGTAAAAAATGTATATCTTTAAAAGGAAGTATATTGTTCATGAAAACGTTTTGTCAGAGGGTTTTTGGTCCCCTTTGCATTTATAGTTTGTATATCTTATGTGGTTCGATATACTTAGTTCACTATAAACAATGGTCTGATACCAATCTGTCACACCCCCAAACCAGAATGGCGGAAACATTCGGGGGTGGATGACTTCACGCAGTATCACAACAATTGAATATTGTAAAGAAAGTAACACAACCATCATATATATAATGAAAACGTATATTGTTGCGTTATACATATTAGCAAAAGAATATTACAATATGATGATAAATGTTCAATAATAAAACATCCTTAGTGTTCTTCCTCCAAAAGCTGGTAGTTACCTATATTACTGATTCCCAGAGAAATACAAGTGGTTTTGAAAAAGTGTCAACAATTAAGTTGGTGAGTTCATAAGTGTTTTGCATTGAAAAGTATGCCCTTTTTGGTAGTAAATCGATGAACGACGTTTTCAGAAAATCCAATATTTTCTATAAATGGTTTGAAAAGTTTCCAGAGTTGGTGTGTGTTAGTATGCTCCATACTTGAATAATAATGATAACTTTGTGCCAAAATGATGTAGAAAACTAAATGCATGTATGAATCTCGTAAATCAAACTTGTTTTTATACTTTTATGTGAGTTTTATAACCATACTATCGACACTGACGGCCTGTAACAACATTCTTCAGGTGTTGTAGTGTTATGACATTTGTCACCCCAGACCTGCCGGTCTAACTATAGCTAATAGTTTAGGTGCGGGGTTGTCAATCCCGTATAGATCTATACACAAGTATCACGCTCTCTCTCCAAGAGATTATGGTATATAATACAGGACTTGAAATGCATACATACGAGTACGTTGAAGTTTGAATGTCTCACGTTACTTAGTATAAACAGATTTACGATAATAAAGACTTTACTTCTATTGAATGTATTTCATTTGTCAAGATGTATATGTAAAATGTATGAATAACTTGATAACTATACTCATTATAGTTTCTCAAAAAGTATGTTTCCATTTAGTAAGAACAACTTGGTGATATAATAGCCCTTTAAACATAAAGATGTTTGTATCAATACCCTATAAGATAGATATTATAATTTCTGTTTATAAAACGATACTTTGACTTGTAATGTACTTGTATTCCCCCCCCTAAAACGTGAAAAGAATTGAAAAGTAGGGGTATGAACTCACTCTTTAAGTTTGAAGAGAGAGGTTAGAGTTGAGCAGAGTTGCGACCGCGGAAAGTTGCGTCCTCGGGCTCTCGGGAATCTCTGCAGCGTAGATCTTTCGTCGGGGGCTCGGGTGCGGAAATCGAGGTCGTCGGGACAGCTTCTGGTGCTTGGAAATGTGTGGGAGTAAATGGAGTTTTGAGAGAGTGTGCCTAAAACTCGCAGCTTATGCCATCTATTTATAGTGCTGGAGTGGTGAGTACGCGGGGCGTAATTCTGGAGTACGCAGCGCGTACCTTGTTACGCTGGGCGTAAGAATGCGTCATGGCTTACGACTCCAGGCTAGCTAAGCGTAGAGGGGGCAGCCGATGGGACTCGACTCTGGGTCTAGTACGCGGGGCATACTCCTAGAGAACGCGGGGCGTAATTCGGTCTGTCCTTTTCTAAATTCCTTAACTTTCGCGTACGAGCTCTGTTTTTCGTGTTCTTTATATCCACGCGAAGGTGAGATTATTCTCTACAACTTTCATTTAGACTCTGTCGGCTAGTTTTGAATTTATTTTTAATGATATAATTTTAATAGGCTGGGCCTCCTAAAGTTCGTTAAAAATTCATAGTTTCTTTATTCGACGTCGGTTTTCGTTTGTCTTTTTATCAATTTGCTCCTATTGTGGAGATCTTCAACTCTCATTTAGGTTGCGTTATCTAATTAACACTCGATCTTCAATTCGAGTTTTTAGCCCTCTACTACTGTTACGAAACTTTGAAAATTCGTAACTTCTTCATACGAGGTCCAATTTGGGCGATCTTTTTATGCACGCTCACCTTTCAACGAGACCTACGACTTTTGTTTAGATACTTAAGGCTAAAATGCATTTTATTGAGATTTTACTTTTTACGTCAAATAATGTTTTAACGGCGTGTCGTAAATATACGAGTGGTTATCATTTCTTCAATATAACCCGGTTTTGAGCGTTCTTTATGTTTTTGGAAACCTTGTCATGATATCTAATATTTGATGCATCCCAACTTAGATATTTGAGCACTTTATTTTCAAGGTTAATTTAGTTGTATTTGACTTTTTAGCGTTACAACGCTTTTGCAAAATACAGGGTTGTCACATCATCCCCCTGTTAAGGGAATTTCGTCCCGAAATTTAACCTAAGATAGAGTTTACAGGTTAGGAAAAAGATGCCGGTATTTCTATTTCATCTGATCCTCGCGTTCCCAGGTGTATTCAGGTCCTCGCTTGGTGTTCTAGCGGACCTTTACAATAGGTATGCGGCTTTGTTTAATCTTTTTGATTTCCCGATCCATGATCTCTATTGGTTCCTCTACAAATTGGAGGTTTTCATTTATTTCAATTTCGTCTAGAGGGACGACAAGGGTCTCGTCGGATAAGCACTTCTTTAGGTTCGATACGTGAAAGGTAGGGTGTACGTTGTGGAGCTCCTGAGGTAGTCTAAGTTTGTAAGCCACTGGACCGATCCTGGAAAGGATCTCGAATGGTCCGATCTATCTTCGGTTTAGCTTTCCGCGCTTCCCGAAACGTATTAACCCCTTCCAGGGCGAGACTTTTAGTAGGACTCGATCTCCGACCTGGTGTAGATGTATGTTGTAAAAGTCGAATAGTGTGTATTGTAATGTTTCGCATTTTTTGTATGTTATTTTACTAAGTCAATTTTGTATACGAAGTATAGTATGCGAAGTGTAAATGTATAGACTTAGTATATTTTTTGTATGTTCCCTACAAATAGGGACTTAGGCTTGAAGTAGAAAAAAAGATAGAAAAACACGAAATCTCTGTTCAGCTTATTCTGTAATCAGTCTTAATGAAAATGAGATTTGATTAATATTTACTTCGTGTGTTCATCATCTTTCATCATTCAAATCTATCATTTCTTTTCTTAATTCTCGATAACAATTCTCATCAATTGGTATCAGAGCAGGATTCAAACTGCTTAGATCTGATTTTCGTATAAGAATCAGTTGCTTTTTGAGTTGCAAAATTTACTCAAAATTTTCCACGCATTTTTGTTTTTGAAAATCACTTTTGATCTTCAGATTTGAATCGATTTTGTATTTGAATTGTTAAGTCGAGTAATCGATTAGTCATTTTTGATCAATTCATTTGATCGAATTCTGAAATTCATCAAGTTTTCAAGTTTTTAGATATTTTATGTGTTCATCAATGGCAAATTTCAACATGAATACAATGACTTCTTTCTCTCACTTGCTTGGTTCCTCAACCAAAATTCCGATGTTGATTCCAGAATACTATGATCAGTGAGTTGATAGAATGGAAGATTAGTTAAATGGAATTGATGAAGAACTTTGGAATTGTATCGATGGAACAGTACAAGCTCTTGCTAATGTTCAACAACTTGGATCATCCACTGCATCTCCTGATGTTGAAGAACAACGAAAACGACTGAAGAATAATGAAAAGAGATGCATGAGGGAACTAAGAGGTGCTCTACCTCCCATAGTTTACAATTACATTCGTAGTTGTAAAACGGCCAAAGACATCTGGAATACTTTAAAAGAAAAGTATCAAGGTAGCGAAAAGACGAAGATCAATTCTGTGAAGCAATGTCTGGTTGAACTGAAGGAATTCAGACAAAAGGATGCAGAAACTCTCGAAAGTTACTATGATCGTCTGAATGAGCTTATGTTTCGATGCAATAGGTATGGTATCACAAGATCTGTCATGGAATTTAATTTTAACTTTCATTATGGGTCTTCGCAAGGAATGGCGAAGTGTGAGCATTATGATTAAGAATTAACAAAGTTTTGATACAACTAAATTGAATGATCTCTACAATCAACTGAAAACACTTGAATGTGACGTCTCAGAAATGTATGAAGAATCAAAACTAGCTATTGGTGGTCCTTTGGCTCTTGTTTCAAAGGTATCAGAAACTGATGAAAAAGATGGTTCAGATGAAGAAGGATTTTTAATGAACTCCGATGAGGAAGCTGTAGCATTCTATTCAAACAACAGAGTTAAAAAGTTGTTCAAAAAGCCTTTTAATCCAAAAGGAAAGATGAATGACGCGAAAAATGTTGTCACAAGGACTGGAGGGGAAGAGAGGAAGAAAATGGAGAAAATTGATGAAAAACAGAAAAATGCGAATGAAGAGAAAAAGTTGAAAGGTGATTCAGGAATTTATTGTCATTATTGCAATGGTGCGAATCATTTCGCAGTTGACTGCATGTTGCGAAAGAAAGAAGAGAAGAAAGAAAAAGTCAAAGATGAAGCATACTACTCCGAGAAGATTGAAGACTTACGTGCTAAGACCAAAGGAGTGTCATTAGTTGCTAAGGGAGAAGCTGCTGAAGAAGAAAGTGGAACTTATCAGATCTGGTCTTCAGGATCTGATGATGAGGAAATGAGGCATCCCACACATGGAGCAATGTTCGCAAGTTTTAAGGATTGCGAAGAGAACATTTCAGGGAGATGTTTTGTGTCTAAATCCACTGACAAGTCACCCATGACAACCAAAGTACATGCAATTCTTGAATCTTTTAATATTCCTTTATCTGCTTATGATGCTGAAATTGTTTCATTTGATGATACTGTGGCTTATTTTGATTTTGTTATTGTGTCTGCAACTTAGTGAGACACGAAGAGATTTAGAAATAAAGAAGAGCAGGGTTGAAAAATTGGAAATGCAAGTCAAAAATATAGATTGTGATAGGAATAATCTTACTAACGATGTTAGGTTATTACTAGCACAAAGAAACATAGATTGTAATTCTGCAAAACGACTGTATGCAAAATTAACAGCTTTACATCATTCTTCTGATATTAGCAAAGAACAACATAGGAAACTTTTACCTTTTCTTGAGTATGAACGTGAAAAAGTTGATGTTGTTTCTTATGATTGCCAAAAGCACAATTGCTCAATTTGACAAAATACCTGATGATAGATATACTTATGTGTTTTTTCGCAAATCAAAGCACAAAAGAAAACAATTTAACCCAAAATCCTTATGTGTTTCAAAAACAAAAATCAACACAAAAATGGGTGGTTAAAGGTGAAAAATCAAACAAAATTTTTGAAAAAGTTGAAAACCCAAAGGTTGAAGTGAAACTAAATTCACATGAATTCAAATTGATGGTTGGAAACTATTCAACAGAAAATAATGTTTCAAAAAGAAAAGCAAGAAAAGCAATATGCTGGCAAGTTGTGTCTAATGAAAAATCAAGAGATGAAAAAGAACGAATTTCAAAAACATCATCAAGTTTTCATAAACAAATAAACTCTGTTGACAAGGTTCCATTTATTCGCAAATATGACAACAATCGAAAATTTGAGAATTCGCAAAAATTTGCAAATAATCAAAAGTTTCAAAATGTTGGCAAATTCACGAATGCTTCATCAAGTTTGAAGAACTCAACTCAAGCCAAAATGAGATTTTCACCAAAACAACCAAATTTTCCAAATCCTTTAATATCAAAACCAACCAAAGTTTCATACACAAAAGGAAAATCTGATGTAAGTATGATCAATCATTGGTTTGAAGGAAAAGGAAAGAAATATCAAAGTGGGAAGTTTTCAGAAGAACAAATCAAAAATGCATTTGATAAGTTCACAAATAATTCTTCAATTGATAGTGCATCATCTCATAATTCGCAAGTTCCAGTTCAAAAATGGAAACTAGTTATCAAAAATGCGAATGTTGTGAAGGATAAGATTACAATCAATGGAAATCCAAAATTATTGAATGACTATATTTCAATATCTAGAACTGATGATGTTGATATAATGGATTCTGTTATAAACAAAGTGAAAACATGGTTTTTAAATTCCAAAAGTTTGTTTCATTCTACTAATGATGGACCCAAAAAGTCTTGGGTTCCTAAATTTTTCCAATAAATGCAGGTGATATGTGACGAGCAATATGATATGAAATGGTACATTGATAGTGGTTGCTCTCGTCATATGACTGGTAGAAAGGAAAATTTGCGAGATTACAGAAGCTTGGAAAATGCTAGAGTAGTCAAATTTGGAAATAATCACAAGTGTCAAGTGAAAGGATATGGGAAAGTCACAAATGGAAACTTCACAGTAAACAGAGTTGCATATGTTGAAGGACTTCAACATAATTTGATAAGTGTATCACAACTTGTTGTGGGTACTGGAAATCAAGTTGTATTTAATGAAGAAGGAAGTATCATTTCAAATGCAAAGACAAATGAAATACTTCACAAATCCAAAAGATATGGTGATATGTTTACACTGGACATCAAACCGATTGTGGGAAAACCAGCTGTGTGTTTATTATCAAAAGCATCCAATGAACTCAGCTGGCTTTGGCATAGAAGATTGTCACATTTGAATTTGCGAAATATAAATAAACTTGTAACTGAAGATTTAGTTCGAGGGTTACCAATACTAAAATTTGACAATGATTCTTTGTGTGCAGCTTGCGAACAAGGAAAACAACATCGAAAGGGTCATCCGATTGTGATAGATTCAAAAATAGTTGATCCATTGGAACTTCTTCACATTGATCTATGTGGACCATTAACTGTTGCAACAATAAACAAAAAGCGGTATATTTTAGTTATTGTAGATGATTTTTCTAGATTCACGTGGGTATTTTTTCTCAGGTTGAAATCTGAAGTTGCTCAGACGATGATTGATTTTATCAAAAAGATTGAAATTAGTCTGAAGAAGAATGTACGAAAAATAAAAAGTGATAATGGCTCTGAGTTTAAAAATCAAACTCTTGACATTTTTCTTACAAGCAAAGGCATTTCGCATAATTTTCATCACCATATACGCCACAACAAAATGGTGTAGTTGAAAGAAGAAATCGATCTCTATGCGAAGCTGCTAGAACCATGTTAACATATGCGAATCTACCTCAATATCTTTGGGCAGAAGCTGTGTCCACAGCATGTTTTACTCAGAATCGATCATACATTCATCGAAGATTTAATGTTACTCCATATGAAATCATCAATAATCGGAAACCTAATGTAAAATTCTTTCATGTTTTTGGTTGCAGGTGCTTTATCATGAATCTCAAATATAATTTGTCCAAGTTTCAAGCTAAAGCTGATGAAGGCATCTTCTTAGGATATTCACAGAATTCAGTTGCATGCAGAGTGCTAAATAAACGAACAAGAAAAATTGAAGAAACTTTCAATTTAACATTTGATGATTACTATCTTAAACAAATTGATAGTAAATTCGATAATAAACCAATACTTGTGGATTCAAATACTCAAATTGATAATTCTGAAATAAATGATTTTGATTATGACTTAATTTTTGGAATTTCTGACAGGGCAATTGATGTAGAAAATAATGCTCCTGATAATCAAACATCAGAATCCTCAAAACATACTGATGAATCAACGATAACTTGTGAAAGCACACCAGATGTTAGTAGGGATGAAGAACATCAATTTGAGGGGGAGCCTTCACAAAATCAACAAGAACATCAAATTGAGGGGGAGCATTCGCAAAATCAACAAGAACATTAAATTGAGGGGGAGCATTCGCAAAATCAACCAGAATATCATTTTGAGGGGGAGTATCAAGATACAGATCATGTTGAGGGGGAGCATGATGAAACAGAGACAATTAATCTTGATACAAATGAAGAATTTCATGAAGTTAATGATAACTTTTCTGTTACAGGAACTGAAAATGAAGATATGTATGAAGATGCACCATTAGAATTTGATCCAAATTTTCCACCACTCGAGAAATGGACAAGATTTCATCCAAAAGAACAGGTAATTGGTAATCCACAAGAAGGTGTGTTGACTAGAGCTCAAATTCGTGCGAAAAATGAGGTACTGAATGAAAACCAAGAACTTTGTATGTTTAATGTTTTTATTTCGAAAATAGAGCCAAAAACTGTAAAGAATGCTATGGAACACTCAGATTGGGTTGTTGCTATGCAATCTGAATTGGCAGAATTTGAACGAAACAAGGTTTGGAGATTAGTTTCTAAACCTTCTGATGTTTCAATTGTTGGATTAAAATGGATTTTTAAAAACAAAACTGACAAAGATGGCAATATTATTCGAAATAAAGCAAGACTAGTGGTTAAAGGTTATTCGCAACAAGAAGGTATTGACTATGAAGAAACATTTGCACCTGTTGCTAGACTTGAACCAGTTCGCATATTTTTAGCCTATGCAGCTCACAAAGACTTTGATGTTTATCAAATGGATGTTAAATGTGCATTCTTAAATGGAAAACTCGAAGAAACAGTGTATGTTGAACAACCACCAGGATTTGTAAACAATGAGCATCCTGATCATGTGTATGTCCTTGACAAAGTTGTATATGGGTTAAAACAAGCACCAAGGGTCTGGTACACAACACTTACAAATTTTTTGAAACAATCTAAATTTAAACAAGGATCAGTTGACCGCACATTATTTCGCAAGAAAGTTAGGTGTCATCTAATGCTTGTTCAAATTTATGTTGATGATATTATCTTTGGTTCGACTGATCCAGCATTTTCAATTGAATTTGAAAATTTAATGAAAAGTCAGTTTGAAATGAGCATGATGGGAAAAATTAATAATTTTCTTGGTTTACATATAAGACAGAACAGGGAAGGAATCTTAATCAATCAAGAAAAATATATGAAGAACTTGCTTGAAAAGTTTGGAATGCTTAATAGCACAAAGCTCAAAGTACCTATGGCAGTAGGAACAAGACTAACTCCTTCGTTAGATGCTCCTGCTGTTGATCTGACACTGTATCGTAGCATGATAAGGTCTTTATTGTACTTAACTGCAAGTAGACCTGATATTATGTTTTCGGTTTGTTGTTGTGCTAGATATCAAGCTAATCCAAGAGAACCTCATTTGACTGTAGTGAAAAATATTTTTCGCAATCTAAAGGGAACCGTTTCTTTAGCACTTTCGTATCCTGCGAAAACAGGATTTTTCATTCAAGCTTTTTCAGATTCCGATCTAGGAGGATGTACTTTGGATAGGAAAAGTACGACTGGTGGATGTCAACTATTGGATGGAAAGTTAGTGAGCTGGCAATCAAAGAAACAGACTTGTGTGGCTATATCAACCGCTAAGGCAGAATACATATCTGCGGCTGCTTGCACTTCGCAAATTATTTGGATTCAGAGTCAACTTCGTGATTATGCAATAAACATGAAAAAGATTCCTTTGTATTGTGATTCACAAAGTGCAATTCGCATTTTTCACAATCCAGTGCAACATTCAAAGACAAAACACATTGCTCTTCGATATCATTTTATTAAAGATCATGTGGAAGATGGGACTATTGAAATTCATTTTGTTAAAACAACTGAACAACTTGCTGATATTTTTACAAAACCTCTTGATGAAAAATCATTTGTTCAAATTTTAGCAGGTTTGGGGATGATTAATGCGAATTCAATTTCATCAACACAAGAGTAACAGTTTTGTTCAGCAGATAAGAGTCAAAATCATTCAGAGGTTACTGTTCATTCAAAGGCTTCGCATGGCTTCGCAACCACATCTTTTCGCATTTGAGATCATAATCACTACGGTAAGGTTTACACATAATTTTCTTTAATTTTGAAAAATCAAAATACAAAAAGATTTTATTTTTGTTCTTTAATTTTGAAAAATCAAAAATACAAAAAGATTTTATTTTGTTTGTTCTTTAATTTTGAAAAATCAAAAATACAAAAAGATTTTATTTTGTTTGTTTTTTCATTTTGAAAAATTCAAAAATCACAAAAATATTTTTGTTTTCTTTGTTCTTTAAATTGTGTATGTTGAGAATTTAATACAGGGCTACAATACGAAGAGGTCATACATTTGTGTTTCTGTGGGAAGGTATTAAATTTCTTTTACAAACTAGTTAGGATGTCCCTAGAAGCATGCTGTTGTATGTAGACCAAAAGCCTCAACATGACTCTATGTGTGACAAGAAAGCCTTAATGAAATTCTCTCAAGAAAATTTCTTCCCAAAAAGGCTTATATTAGCATAAGTCAAAACGAGCTACCTTACTCTTCTCAAATGAGTTAAGAGTTTTCTGTCTTGGTCATTATAACAGAGGTACACTTCGTTTCTTATCCAATCTTTTTAAACCAAACAGTTCTTACACTCCAAAAAAAAATTTTAAAAAGATTTGTCCTTGAGGTCTTTGATCAAACCAATCAAAACCTAGACAAATCACAACTCTGTGTTTAAGATCTACCATCATGAGTCTGTGATGAAAGTGAAACCCAAAAATCATACACCTTAAGGAATTGACGGGGAACTTTGTTCCAGATTTTTACGAAACCTTTGTTTCAGTATTAAAAATTTTTGAAACTTCAAATCATATTCAATTCGCATGTGTGGTCTTGATCAAATATTTACAACCAAGAATATTTGTTACCCAACAAGATCCAAAACAAATTTTCTTTTGAATATGATTTAAGTGTAAATTTCATTCGCAAATTCTTATCATGATAAATATTTTCACAAGCCAACTTGTCACTGACTACACTGGTCAACCAAGTAATTTCATTTACAATTTCTCACCTTATGTTAAGGCTGATATGTAATGAAATTTTAAACCAACCCAAAATGACTTTTAAAAGAAGCCCTTTGATACTTCTTTACAAGTATTCGATTGTAATTCACGGGAAACTACACAAGCTATTGATTATCTCTCTTGATGATTAACGAAGCAACCTTTGCCTGGGGTTTTACTACATTCATGTCAAATTAAGTTTTTGACATCACAACATTCCAAAGTTTCTTGATTCTTATCCTATTCCATTGGCACAATGCACACACGAAATCCTTGAGGTTTTGAGTAAAACCAACTCATACTGATGATTTCGCAAGTCTGGTATATGACTTCACTTTAAATCCCAAAAGTGAAAGAGCCTTGCTTCCATGCGAAGGGTTTTACCGGTTCGGATTCTATAACGGATACTTGACAGGCTGTATACTCAAAATGGTTGGTATTCTATCTGGTTTTCGAGGAGATGTGACAGTTACTTTTTGAAACATAGTCATCTTTTAGAGTAATGATCCGAGTTTCAAGGTGCCACATCGGATAACATTAAATGTATCCCGCTTTAATTTCAAATCAATCTTGAGTAACCTATAAAAGGGGGATCAAGAACACTATGTACGGTTACGCAAACAAGAATTCTCACAAAACTTCAAAGCTTACACCTTGATCCAAACTTCAACTTTCTTTCAAACCCTAACAATGGCAGCAACAAATTCCAACACTGATGAGGTTCTTTCTCAATCACTTATGAAGATTCAAAGCACCAATTATCAAGTTGATCCCACCGTTTCTGCGTATCCAGAAGACCTTAAGATGCTTATTGTGGCTTTGAAACGATCACCGTTATCAACTGTCGTGTTCAGATCATTTCCCGTTCCAATGGTGTGGCTATCTCGTGCTGCTTCAACGGCTTCATACAATCACACGGCGGATGTGATTACTTTCAATCTGATCAACAACAAAAGGGTTAAACTGTCAAAGAATTTGTTCGTGGAGTTCTTGCAGATTCCAAACAACCCTCCCTTTGTTAAACCTGTAAACTCCTAGATAATTCATATGTTCAATGAGATGGGACATCAACCGGAGTTGGAGAAGATCAGTGACTTCAGGAAGTCGGGATTGCCATGTATCTGGAATTTTCTTTTTGGTATTTTTCTACGGTGCGTTACCGGATGATCAGTCGGCTTGGATAGAGGAAGAGTCGAAGTTTATGCCATGGTAATGGGTATCTACTATGACATCAATGTCGATTACGCAACTCAGCTGTGGAAAGAATTTGTGAAAAGCCTGGAAAACACAAATTCGGAGAAGGGGATCTCTTGTGCCAGATACTGGAGTTTAATTTTGGAGAAACTTTACGAGAAAGAAGCTATTCCAATAATGCAAGATGTCGAAGTTGCTGAATTTTCCTTCTACCAATTTCCCAAAGTGGTTGAAGATGATGAAGCTATTTTTACGCGTGTGGCTCGTATTCCGGATGCGATGCTTCGCAAAGTTTCTCCCACTCACAAAGTGTTGGTGAGATATTTGCGAAACATTGATACAGCTGATCAGACCGGCGTGTTACCAGATGTTGCTACACCATCGAAGAAGAAGAAGGTGAGCAAGAAAATTGCGAAGGGTTCATCTTCACTAACTGTACAAGATGAAGTTGTTCCAACTGAAGAAACCTTAGCCAAATTGAAGAAGGAACTTTTACCTTCCAAGTCTGGGGTTCTAAAACAAATTCGCAAAGCGGAAGTGAGTAGTAAAGGAGTTACTATTCGTAGTATTCCTGCACCAGTGTCTCCAGGAAAGAAACGCCAACGGGCTGAAGATGTTGCGAAAAACATGCAACGTACGCTTGTTAAACGGAGGAAGATGGTGACTCGCAATGAATCATCAGATGAAGAAGTCGTTCCCAAAACTCCACCTGTCACAACTATGGTAAATGTTTCTTTACCAATCTCTCAAACTTCACAAATTTCCACTACTATTTCACAAACCCAACCACTCGAAATAGTTCTTACCAAGTCAGTTACTGAGGAGGTACCTATTTCCGATATGGTTGTCAACGTATCTGATACGGGCACACCTATCCCGAGTGTTGCACCCACAATACAAACATCCTTACCTATTACCACTTTATCTACCACTTCATCCATCTTTGATCATGCCCTTCAAAACCCATTTACCACACTTTTTCCATCCCAATCACCTGAAAATCCTCCACCTTCGCAACAAATGTCTGATCCTGAAGTCGAAGGAGGTGCTTCTGGAAGAATTCTAGATGAAATTCCTTTTGATTCAGACGAAGAAGACATTCCTGATCATATGTTGATGACAGGAAAGCAGTTTAAAATACTGAATCAAAAGTTAAAGGCTATCATCCAATCGCAAGCCGATTTTGGGAGAATGTCTTCGATATCAGCAATGGAGGTTGATGTCATGATTAAAGGTGCTGAGAAAAGAATAATGGAGAAAGTAGATCAGTCCGATAAAAACAATGAGCTCAGAGTGAAAGCACAAGGGAACAATTTTACGTCTGCAGTTCAAGATCTTAAAGCTGCTACAAAAGAACGACACATTCTTTTTGTACAAGACGTCAAGAAAGTTCGTGAGGATGTCAACTTCAAAATTCAGGAATTGAAGTCTAAACATGCGAAGGATCTTCAAGATGTGCATACGAGACAAGCAGATCTTCAAAAGCAAATTGTGGAAATCTCTTCTCAACTCCACAAACTCAATAATATTCCTGTTGTTGAAGATCAGAAAGCTGCCACAATGGAGAAGTTTGATCACTTGATCAAATTGGTCACTGAGTTTAAATCAGCCGTTTCGCATTCATCATCTTCGCAAATCATTACTCCTGAATTCTTGTCTCTAAAGATTAACACTTTAGAACAAGCTATTCAAAAGGCTCTTGCTCCGCTTACAAACTTCACTTCTTTACTTCCGAAGGGTGTTTTCACAGGGATGCAAGGGGCAGAGAAAAGTCGAAGCAAAGAAGATGAGGCTAAAACAGTGGGAAAAGTGATTTCGACTCAACTGGTTGCTACTCTTCCCATTCCTACAAAACCGATTTCTTCAACAACAATCACCACAAAAACAATTTCCAAGGGAATTGTTATTGGAGAAAACGAAGGAGGTTCAAGCTCAAAACCTCAGAAAGATGTATCAGGAAAAGGAAAAGGCATCTTGTATGAAAAGTCGAAGGAGGAGTTAAAAGCTGATGCTGAGGTTGAATTGGAGAGGATAAGACAAGTTCAGAGCATCATGAGACAAAGGGCAACTGATCCTCCCTCCATGAACAAAGGAGATCCTCCGAAACTTTACTCTTACGAAACAATAGAGTCAAAAGTTGTGGGTAGGGAGATGTATGAGTTCGAGAAGAAGCGTAAAAGAAGTTACGATATTGCGAACTCATATCATTGTGAGCTGGACTTCCCAATTAACGAAATGTTGTTCATCACAGCTCAATACAAGATCAGTGAGAAATTCGATAATCCGGATGACTACACTCATATGAAAATCAGATTTCATGCTGTTCTTGGGAAGAATCCAGATGAAGTTTGGTCCCTGATGAAGATCAAGAAGGTGCTTACAATAAAGAAGGATGTTCTGTTTGAAGACATGCTTCAAAACTTTCGATATTTTCTCATTAGAGCTGACAACAAATAGTATGACTTCACAGTTGCTGATTTTCCGTTGATGAACTGCAACAATCTTATTCAAGTAGCTCTGATCCTGAAGCATATGGAAGAAAACAAACTCAAAGGCTCTGAGACAGATGTGTTCAAAGTTGGATTCACACATGTGAAAACATTTATCGATAACTATTTCGATTGTCTAGCTCTTACTGATGAAGAATTAGCGAATGTGCTAGGAAGAGAAGTTAAAGTTCCTTGGGAGGATACTTTGACACAATCTGCTCTGTCGAAGTATGTTGAGGGTGAGATATGCCTCAAACCTTTTGGCATGGTATTTTCGGGAAGAGATACTAAAGGAAAACCGAAGAAGTTTCTATTCAAAGCATCAGAGATTGAAAGATACAATTCTTCGCAATATACGCACTTCATTGTACGTATGAACAATTGCAAGAAAAATAACGAAGGAGACAAGAAAGACTTGAAGAAGGTGATCTCCTGGTATGGAGAAGTGCGAAGAACAATTCACTCTGCAATTCAAAAGCTTTTGAGTTGAATTGCATCGACTGTTTACAAAGGGGGAGAATGTAGATGTATGTTGTAAAAGTCGAATAGTGTGTATTGTAATGTTTCGCATTTTTGTATGTTATTTTACTAAGTCAATTTTGTATACGAAGTATAGTATGCGAAGTGTAAATGTATAGACTTAGTATATTTTTTGTATGTTCCCTATAAATAGGGACTTAGGCTTGAAGTAGAAAAAAAGATAGAAAAACACGAAATCTCTCTTCAGCTTATTCTGTAATCAGTCTTAATGAAAATGAGATCTGATTAATATTTACTTCGTGTGTTCATCATCTTTCATCATTCAAATCTATCATTTCTTTTCTTAATTCTCGATGACAATTCTCATCACCTGGAATTCCAAGGGTTTCCGTCTTTTATCTGCGTAACTCTTTTGTCTGTCCCTTGATGCTTTTAGACGTTCCCGAATCTGAACAATCTTCTCCATAGTTTCCCTTATGATTTCTGGTCCAGTGAGTGTGTTGTTTGTTGCTTGTCCTTTTTCTAGTTGTGTGTCCCCCACTTCAGCCCATCACAAAGGTGACCTGCACTTGCGGCCATAGAGGGCTTCGTACGGGGCAGCTTTGATACTGGTGTGGTAGCTATTGTTGTACGAGAACTCGACCAAGGGTAGATATGTGTCCCATGCTTTGCCAAAATCAATCACGCAAGCTCTCAGCATGTCTTCTAGGGTTTGTATGGTTCTCTCGCTCTGGCCGTCGGTTTGTGGGTGATAAGCGGTACTCATGTCTAGACTCGTCCCCAATGCTTTTTGTACCGACTGCCAGAACCTTGAGGTGAATCTACTATCTCGGTCCGAGATAATGGATATGGGCACACCATGCAGTCGTACAATTTCTCTGAGGTATGTCCTTGTTAACTTCTCCAATTTATCTGTCTCTTTGATCGGTAGGAAATGCGCTGACTTAGTTAACCTGTCGATAATTACCCAAATGGTGTCGAGTCCGCTTGTTGTTTTGGGTAATTTTGTTATGAAATCCATGGATATCCGCTCCCACTTCCATTCGGGTATTTCTGGTTGTTGTAATAAACCCGAAGGCTTCTGGTATTCCACCTTGACTTTGGCACATGTCAGGCATTTGCTCACGTAGGTAGCAATTTCGGCTTTCATGTTTTGCCACCAGTACAACTTCTTGAGGTCGATATACATCTTATCGGAGCCGGGATGTATGGAGTATCGTGTTTTATGGGCTTCATCCATAACGATTTCTCTGAATCCACCAAACTTCGGTATCCGAATCCGATCCATGAAATAACGAACTTCGTTGCTCTTGGTCTCAAGGTTCTTATCCATTCCCCTTAGGGCTTCTCCTGTCACATTTTCGGATTTCAAGGCTTCTATTTGGGCTTCCTTGATTTGCATGAACAGGTGTGAATGGATCGTCATGGTTAGGGACTTCACTCGGCGACCTGAGTACTCCTTCCGACTTAGTGCATCAGCTACTACATTAGCCTTTCCGGGGTGATATCGAATTTCGCATTCGTAATCACTTAGCAGTTCTACCCATCGTCTCTGTCTCATGTTGAGTTCCTTCTGGTTGAGGATATGT
Organism: Lactuca sativa; assembly: GCF_002870075.4. Classification (NCBI taxonomy): domain Eukaryota; kingdom Viridiplantae; phylum Streptophyta; class Magnoliopsida; order Asterales; family Asteraceae; genus Lactuca; species Lactuca sativa. Next base: position 219,693,325 of record NC_056623.2, on the reverse strand, counting down.
TGGAGGCTTTTATGATCGCTGAAGATCGTACATTTTGTGCTGTAGAGGTAGTGCCACCATATCTTCAGGGCGAAGACGACTGCTCCTAGCTCAAGATCGTGCGTTGTGTAGTTTACTTTGTGCGTCTTTAGTTGCCTTGAGGCATAGGCGATGACCTTCCCTCTTTTCATTAAGACACACCCAAGTCCTTGGTTTGATGCATCACAATAGACCACGAAGTCCTCTGTTCCCTCTGGCAGGGTTAGGATGGGTGCACTACATAAGGCTCGCTTTAGTGTCTGAAATGCGCTGTCTTGTTTTTCTCCCCAGTCGAAGGTCACATTTTTCTGGGTTAGGGTGGTGAGTGGCTTGGCAATCTTTGAAAAGTTCGGTATGAATCTTCGGTAATACCTGGCGAGTCCCAAAAATTGCCGGATTTCTGTAGGGGTCCTTGGAGTAGTCCAACTATCTATTGCCTTTATCTTGGAAGGGTCCACGTGTATTCCTTCTTTGCTTACAACATGTCCTAGGAAATCCACTTCCCGAATCCAAAATTCACACTTGGAAAATTTTGCGTAAAGTTTCTCTACCCTTAATGTTTCCAGTACTTGGCGGAGATGTTGGCTGTGTTCTTCCTGGCTTCTTGAATAGATGAGTATATCATCTATGAACACGATCATGAATTTATCCAAGAAGGGACGGCATACTCGGTTCATCAATTCCATGAACACTGCTGGATCATTTGTCAATCCGAAGGGCATTACCACAAATTCGTAGTGACCATAACGTGTTCGGAAAGCCGTTTTGGGGATGTTTCCTTCCAGTACTCGCAGTTGGTGATAACCAGATCCTAGATCGATCTTTGAGAAGTAGCTTGCTCCCTGTAGTTGGTCGAATAGATCGTCTATGTGCGGTAAGGGATATCGGTTCTTGATCGTGAGTTTGTTTAGTTCCCGATAATCGATGCACATGCGAAAGGATCCGTCCTTCTTTTTCACGAATAGGACTGGTGCTCCCCATGGTGAGAATCTCGGTCTGATGAATCCCTTGCTCAGCAGCTCGTTTAATTGACTGGATAGTTCCTGCATCTCGGCTAGGGCTAAACGGTAAGGCGACTTTGCTACTGGGGTAGCTCCGGGGATTAAGTCGATTCTGAACTCAACTTGGCACTCTGGTGGAATTCCTGGAAGATCTTCTAGGAAAATATCTGGGAAGTTCTAGACTTCCGGAATGTCTTTAATGTTCTTTGGTTCTTGTTTCTGGTCTACTACGTGGGCTAGAAAGGCATGGTATTCCTTACGAAGATATTTTTGTGCTTTTATACAGGAAATGATTTGTAAATTTGAACTAGGTTTGTCACCATAAATGACAAGGGTTTTGCCGTTTGGCAGATTTAGGCGAACGACCCTTTCGTGACAAAGTATATCGGCATGGTGAAGGCTCAACCAGTCCATACCGATGATGAAATCGAAACTTCTTATTGAGATGGGCATAAGATCGACTCGGAACAAGTGCTCGTTTAAATTTAGGGTGCATCCTACGTACAAATCATTTGCGTTTCCTGTCTTACCGTTTGCCATTTCTACAGTGAATATTTTATTGAGTGGTTGGGGTTTTTGACTAAGTAGGTGTTTGAATTTATGACTCACAAAACTTCTCTCCACACCGCAGTCAAAGAGTATGCATGCATAAGTGTTGTTGAGTAGGAACTTACCTGTAACCACCGTGGGGTCTGCTATTGCTTCATTATGTCCTATTGCCAACACTCACCCCACACCATCAGTGTTCCTTTCCTTGGGACACTTCCTCCTGAAGTGTCCAGTCTCTCCGCACCCATAACACGCCTGGCTTACTCCCGTACCATAAACTTGAGTGATTGGTCATGCCGGTGCTTTACAGAAACGGGCTGTGTGCCCTTTCCTGTCATAGTTCTTGCAGTGCATCTCGCGACAAATACCGTGGTGATGGTAGTTGCACTTGCTGCACTTGGGCAGATTTCCCGCATATGGTTTTGTTGGCGCAGAGGTAGTAGGAGTTGTGGTGGGGGTAGTAGCAGCATGAACCGCAACCATTTGCTTCTTTGAAGATTCTTGCGAAGTTTGTCCCTTCCTTTTGTTCCAGAATTTCTTCTTGTTGTTGTTGTTGGCATTGATCTCGTTGTTGCTGTTCCCTTTGGTTGGTTCAGCCATGATAGTCGCGACTCCTTGACAGGCATCATGATCAACAAGAGATTGCGCTATTTCCTTGGCGCTGGCGAAGGTCAAGGGTTTGGAAGCTAACACGCTTCCTCGAAGTTGGGGTGATAGTCCCCAGATGTATCTCTCGACCTTTTGGCTTTCCAGGGTTAACATTCCTGGGCAAAGTGTTTTTAAGTCACTGAACCTGTTGGTGTCACCTGCTATGTCCGAACCTACCATCGAAAGGTTCCACAGTTCCTGTTCAAGCTTCTGAATCTCGCCTCTTGGGCAGTATTCTCGAAGGAGCATTCGTTTCAGGTTCTCCCAACCCATGGAGTTCGCCACCACTAGGGTTAGTGTCTGGACGTGGCCGTTCCACCACGTCGGGGCGCGTTCAGAGAAGGTAAAAGCAGCAAACTTTACTTTGCTTTCTTCAGGACATGCACAAATTTCGAATACAGCTTCTGTTCTCTGTATCCATTGAGATAGAGCCAATACTCCCCCAGTCCCGTAAAAGGGAATAGCTTTTCCGTTGGTGAAGTCTTTGTAAGTGCATACCCCTGAACGGCCTTGACTTTGGCCATTTGTGAAGTTGTTTGTTCCTCCTCCCGATCCGTTGTTGCTCATTTGAGCCATTGCTGCGGTTACAGTACCGGTTACAGCAGTCTGGAACATAACGGCGTCCATAATTGGAGGAGGTGGTGGAGGGGGTGTTGAAGTTGAGTTTCTGCGTGTCGATCTACGAGGAGGCATGTTCTGGTAGAGAAAAATAAGAATGAATACTATAAGTTTCTAATGTTTGGACAATAGTGTGTTAGTTGTAATCAGTAATTTGTTTTGACCTTAGTTTATGGTTTCAAGGTTGGCATAGAAATTTTTAGTTAATCCATAAGTTTCCGAGAGGTATTATAAAGAAGTACTTCATATTAATATATATATTGGTCACACCCGTGGTGTGTTACATGTCTTGCTTGGAAAAACTTGACCTACCTAGAGGTCTCCGACTATAGTTACAAAGGAAACAAGCGACAAAAAAAAAAAACTTTTATCCGAAATCCTATTTTATAACAAAATTGTTGGGGCTCGAACAAGCTCTACTTGCGGCATTTGGAGCTAGATTCGGCATCCGACCGTTTGACTCCCATCAGTCGTCTCTCGAGATCTACTTGTTGTTCCTTCACCTCTCTTATTTCTGCCAGAGCCGTTATGATTTGGTTCTGAAGTGTCCCCGTGTAGATTTGGGTATTCTCATGTAGTCCTTCCAAACGGTGGATGTCAGCGGCGTTACCTTGGGTAGCAGCATTGACCTCGCGAACTCTGGCTGCTTGCCTGTCCGTCTCGTAGTTCTGGGTAGCTATAGCGTTCACAATAACAGGAAGTGCTCGATCAGCTGAGCTTCCCCCACCGACATTGTAAAAATCTCGGCACATGCCGAAGGGAGGGCGTACACCTTGCTGGCGGCTCCAGTAGTAGAGGTGACTTCCCCACATGGGAATGGGTCCCGGTTGATATGGTCTGATTTCGGGAGGATGAGGGATGGGAGGGTCGATTACTTCCGGCTCGGAGTCCGTTCCACTAGAAATTTCCTCGACCTCTTCGTCGAATTCGAATTCCTCTCCGACTTCGACTTCGAACTCTTCTTCGATAACCCCTTCGGGTTCCTCCTCAACCTCTTCTACGATTTCCTCTGGGTCTTCCTCCGGGTCTTCTTCTATCCAACCGCCGTTGCCTTGGTTTGGGTAGTAGGGATCTCCTAATAAATGGAATTCGGCCATTTGTCTGTACTAGGATAGAGGTATGAGAATTTTATAAGAAAAGAAATTTCTATTTAACGACTTACTATTTTTAACTATATTTTTACGGAGCACAAATATTTTATTGTACAACTATTTTTAACAATACTCCTATAGTATTTCAAATTGGCGAATAATTTGTATTTGGTAAGTTTTTGGCTTGTTGTCCACTATGACCATTCCTCGACGTACGTTGGTCAAATCCAGGATAAATATAGTTGATCAGGCTATATTTATTCTCGACCTGATTACATACCCCGAGGCTCAATCGTAGTGTCATAACTTGCCTTAATACTTTTTAGAAAACTTGTGATGATACGAGATTAATGCATGCTAGTAAAAATGTATATCTTTAAAAGGAAGTATATTGTTCATGAAAACGTTTCGTCAGAGGGTTTTTGGTCCCCTTTGCATTTATAGTTTGTATATCTTATGTGGTTCGATATACTTAGTTCACTATAAACAATGCTCTGATACCAATCTGTCACACCCCCAAACCAGAATGGCGGAAACATTCGGCGGTGGATGACTTCACGCAGTATCACAACAATTGAATATTGTAAAGAAAGTAACACAACCATCATATATATAATGAAAATGTATATTGTTGCGTTATACATATTAGCAAAACAATATTACAATATGATGATAAATGTTCAATAATAAAACATCCTTAGTGTTCTTCCTCCAAAAGCTGGTAGTTACCTGTATTACTGATTCCCTGAGAAATACAAGTGGTTTTGAAAAAGTTTCAACAATTAAGTTGGTGAGTTCATAAGTGTTTTGCATTGAAAAGTATGTCATTTTTGGTAGTAAATCGATGAACGAGGTTTTCAGAAAATCCAATATTTTTTATAAATAGTTTGAAAAGTTTCCAGAGTTGGTGTGTGTTAGTATGTTCCACACTTGAATAATAATGATAACTTTGTGCCAAAATGATGTAGAAAACTGAATGCATGTATGAATCTCGTAAATCAAACTTGTTTTTATACTTTTATGTGAGTTTTATAACCATACTATCGACACTGACGGCCTGTAACAACATTCTTCAGGTGTTGTAGTGTTATGACATTTGTCACCCCAGACCTGCCGGTCTAACTATAGCTAATAGTTTAGGTGCGGGGTTGTCAATCCCGTATAGATCTATACACAAGTATCACGCTCTCTCTCCAAGAGATTATGGTATATAATACAGGACTTGAAATGCATACATACGAGTACGTTGAAGTTTGAATGTCTCACGTTACTTAGTATAAACAGATTTACGATAATAAAGACTTTACTTCTTTTGAAAGTATTTCATTTGTCAAGATGTATATGTAAAATGTATGAATAACTTGATAACTATACTCATTATAGTTTCTCAAAAAGTATGTTTCCATTTAGTAAGAACAACTTGGTGATATAATAGCCCTTTAAACATAAAGATGTTTGGTGATATAATAGCCCTTTAAACATAAAGATGTTTGTATCAACTTGGTGATATAATAGCCCTTTAAACATAACGATACTTTGACTTGTAATGTACTTGTATTCCCCCCCCCCCTAAAACGTGAAAAGAATTGAAAAGTAGGGGTATGAACTCACTCTTTAAGTTTGAAGAGAGAGGCTAGAGTTGAGCAGAGTTTCGACTGCGGAAAGTTGCGTCCTCGGGCTCTCGGGAATCTCTGCAGCGTAGATCTTTCGTCGGGGGCTCGGGTGCGGAAATCGAGGTCGTTGGGACAGCTTCTGGTGCTTGGAAGTGTGTGGGAGTAAATGGAGTTTTGAGAGAGTGTGCCTAAAACTCGCAGCTTATGCCATCTAATTATAGTGCTGGAGTGGTGAGTACTCGGGGCGTAATTCTGGAGTACGCGGGGGGTACTCACATACGCAGCGCGTACCTCGTTACGTTGTGCATAAGAATGCGTCATGGCTTACGACTCCGGGCTAGCTAAGCGTAGAGGGGGCAACCGATGGGACTCGACTCTGGGTCTAGTACGCGGGGCGTACTCCCAGAGAACGCGGGGCGTAATCCGGTCTGTCCTCTTCTAAATTCCGTAACTTTCGCGTACGAGCTCCGTTTTTCGTGTTCTTTATATCCACGCGAAGGTGAGATTATGCTCTACAACTTTCATTTAGACTCGGTCGGCTAGTTTTGACTTTATTTTTAATGATATAATTTTAATAGGCCGGGCCTCCTAAAGTTCGTTAAAAATTCATAGTTTCTTTATTCGACGTCGGTTTTCGTTTGTCTTTTTATCAATTTGCTCCTATTGTAGAGATCTTCAACTCTCATTTAGGTTGCGTTATCTAATTAACACTCGATCTTCAATTCGAGTTTTTAGCCCTCTACCACTGTTACGAAACTTTGAAAATTCGTAACTTCTTCATACGAGGTCCAATTTGGGCGATCTTTTTATGCACACTCACCTTTCAACAAGACCTACGACTTTTGTTTAGATACTTAAGGCTAAAATGCATTTTATTGATATTTTACTTTTTACGTCAAATAATGTTTTAACGGCGTGTCGTAAATATACGAGTGGTTATCATTTCGTCAATATAACCCGGTTTTGAGCGTTCTTTATGTTTTTGGAAACCTTGTCATGATATCTAATATTTGATGCATCCCAACTTAGATATTTGAACACTTTATTTTCAAGGTTAATTTAGTTGTATTTGACTTTTGAGCGTTACAATGCTTTTGGAAAATATAGGGTTGTCACATAAGTGTTATTGTCTTGGGTTACCAGGACAAACACGACATCGCCGAAGCGAAAGATAGATCCTATGGAACATCCGAAGAGTGTCCCCTCATCCTCTGTAGCGGCAGCAGGGTGGAGGGAGGGTTAGTCCCCGTATCGATCTCTTAATGCAGATCATCAACCTAATGATCCTCCGAAGATTCACATCTCATCCACTGTTGCAACAGTGGACAGTGGGATGGTTAGTCCCGTCACTGACTACTAAATAAATGACAACCTTAGACATCCGTAGACCTTCATCGACCACTGGTGCTAATCAGTGGGATTGGGAATGGTAAGTCCCGCCGAAACAACCCATTGAACTGGGACAGGAAAGATAATTTACACAGTAATACTAATAAATCATCCTCGTAATTCTAAGTACAAGTATCCAGCTAAGTAAATACAGGATAATGCACCTAAGTAACAGTGTTCCTGTATGGTATTCATGTAATGTGTTCATGTAAGTGTAATCCTGTATCAAGTAAGTATATGTAAACATACTCAGGTATCATGTAATCAATGGTAATTGTACTCATGTATCAGGTAATCTACTGGTATGGACTCATGAATGAACTGACTCTTGTGTGATTCCTTGTAATAGGAATAATGTTTTATTCTTTCTAACTATCCCTATGATAATTAACTGGAAAGTATGTGGTTGTTCAAGTAGATTTATGCACCCTTGATACACCAGTGTGCGGGAAACTGAACTAAGGAAGAAAACTATAATCTCCATCATATAAATGAACATATATGCATAAGTATAGTTTGATTTACAAAGGTAAAACAATGGTTTTGCAAGATATCTAGGAGTTTTGAACAATAATTTAGAGTGACTTGAAGTCATTAAACATTCCAAAACTAGTACTTCTGTTATCCAAGTATTTTAAGATAGAAAACCATTTTCACGTGACACCTTTTGAAATATGTGAAATCTACTGAGTGAAAAGACAGTTATAAAATACATAAGATTGATTTAATAACATATTGTTTTCTACTTGTATCCCCCCCCCCATTAAAGCATTTAAATCATTTAAAACATTGATTAAGGGGTATGAACTCACCTGTAGTTGGTGATTGGAATGAACTGAACGGTATAGGATGGCTAGGTGTCAAGCAAGGACTTGTGCACACACTACGATCCTAATGAACATATAATCACACATATATGCACTCAATTAGACTCAAATGACTAATTGATAATGTTAAGACATCCTAGACATAATAAACACTTTATATAAGTTTTTTAAGCCTTGAGGATTGCACCTAAGTTATTGTGGGACAAGGTATTTGTGTTTAGGGTTTCCAGAGGACCCTATATGAGAGTTTACTCCCTATAAACCATCACACATGGAGTTTACGGTTGTAAACTCTTGAGTTTACGGCCGTAAACTCCCAAACATGTGTGTTTGGTGTGTTTTGAAGTCCAAAATGCTTTCTAGAATTATTCTAACTTAGTGGCTATGTCCTTGGAAGGGTTTAAGGTCTAGAAGTACTCCAAATAGGAGTTTACGGCCTCAAGGCTATTTCCCCTTGGAGTTTACGGCCGTAAACTCCCTTGGGGTGTTGTTTTTGTTGCTTTCAAGCCTCTTGTACCTGTGGGATATGTTCTAGACTTTTATTCCTAGCATATGAAGGCATTAGGCACACCTTAGTGCCCTTTTTAGGAGTTTACGGCCCAAGAACCATGTCTTGGCCGTAAACTCACTTGGTTAAGTGATTTTGACGTGGTTTGGTCCTTCCATTAAGTGTGTAACTATTTCTTGTAAAGGCCTAGGGCTTTAGGTGTCATGAAAACACCCTTTTGTCCATTTAAATGGAGTTTACAGCCTAAGCTTCACTTGGGCCATAAACTCACTTTTGTTTGTGTCATTTGATGTGTTTAAGACTTTAAACTACTTGGGAAAATAGTCTAGATGCAAGCCTTAAACTTCTACAACCTTAAAACACCATTTAGGGTGTGAAAATGAAGTTTACGGCCTATGAGAGTATTGGGCCGTAAACTCCCAATCTTGGGTGATCTGTGTATGTTTTCTTGTCCCTAACATGCATACATAATAGTCTAAGGCTTTATCATAACACAAGTGTCAGTTTTTGGCTTCGTTTCGGGAGTTTACCGCCCAAGAACACCTTGGGGAGTAAACTCCTAAATTTAATGATTTAGCCATCTAAATCATGTTATAAGCATCTAATAAGTATTAGAACACGTCTAGGAAAGTAGACTCACAATCTGGGATGAAAACCCGAAGATCCGTCAGAGAGAAAATGGCTTTTCTCTAGTTGGAATTGTGAATAATGAATTAATTTAAATTCAGAAATCTATTTATAGTCCTGAAATATTTTGACACAGGCGCGCAACATATCTTCTAAGGTTTGGATAGTTCTCTCATTTTGCCCGTCGGTCTGTGGATGGTAGGCTGTACTCATGTCCAGCCTAGTTCCTAGGGAACTTTTTGATGACTGCCAGAACCTCGAAGTGAACTTTTTGACGGCAGTCTTACAATATCCCTAATGTAAGTTCTGGTAAGTTTCTCCATCTTGTCTGTTTCCTTGATCAGTAGGAAGTGTGCAGACTTGGTCAGTCTATCGACGATGACCCATATGGAATCAAGTCCACCCGTCGTCTTGGGCAACTTGGTTATGAAGTCCATAGTGATCCGCTCCCACTTCCATTCTGGTATCTCCGGTTGTTGTAGAAGACCGGAGGGTTTCTGGTATTCGACCTTGACCTTTGCGCAAGTAAGGCATTTACTCACGAAGGTAGCAATATCTGCTTTCATGTTAGGCCACCAGTATAGCTTTTTAAGATCCAGATACATCTTATCTGAACCTGGGTGGACGGAATAACGAGTGTTGTGAGCTTCGGTCATGACCAAGTCTCTGAAGCCACCGTGTTTCGGTGTCCAGATCCGATCCATGAGGTATAAGGCTCCGCCACCCTTGACTTCCAAGTTCTTATCCATCCCTCTAAGGGATTCACCCGCCACGTTTTCAGGTTTCAAAGCGTCGAGCTGAGCCTCCTTTATTTGCGTGGACAAGTGTGAATGGATAGTTAGAGTCAAAGACTTGACTCTACGACCAGTATATTCTTTCCGACTTAAAGCGTCGGCAACTACATTGGCTTTACCCGGATGATAACGAATTTCGCATTCGTAATCACTAAGTAGCTCGATCCACCGTCGTTGTCTCATGTTTGAGCTCTTTCTGTTCGAAAATGTGTTGTAGACTCTTATGGTCTGTAAAGATCGTGCTTTTTGTACCGTATAGGTAATGTCGCCAGATCTTCAGAGCAAACACAACTGCTCCTAGCTCGAGATCGTGTGTTGTGTAGTTAACCTCATGTGTCTTCAGCTGTCTCGAGACATAGGCTATGACTTTACCTCGCTGCATCAGAACACATCCGAGTCCTTGATTGGATGCATCGCAATAGACAATGAAGTCTTTTATTCCTTTGGGAAGGGATAGTATCGGGGCGGTGCACAAGGCTCGTTTGAGTGTTTGGAACGCTCTTTCCTGTTTCTCTTCCCAGTCGAAGGCCACGCCTTTCTGGGTCAGGGTTGTAAGAGGTTTCGCTATGCTGGACAAGTTCTGAATGAACCTGCGATAGTAGCCAGCTAGACCTAGAAATTGACGAATTTTAGTAGGTGTCTTTGGTGCTGACTAGTTCTCGATGGCCTTAATTTTGGAAGGGTCCACGTGTATACCTTCTTCGCTAACTACATGGCCCAAGAATTCGACTCGCCGAATCCAAAATTCGCACTTGGAGAACTTCGCGTAAAGCTTCTCCGCTCGCAATGTTTCTAAGATCTTACGGAGATGTTGACCATGCTCCTCCTTACTTCGAGAGTAGATGAGTATGTCATCAATGAAGACGATGACGAACTGATCCAAGTAAGGACGACACACCATATTCATCAGATCCATGAATACTGCGGGCGTGTTAGTTAATCCGAATGGCATCACTACAAACTCGTAGTGCCCATAACGAGTTCGGAAGGTTGTCTTGGGAACATCCTCCTCTAACACTCATAGTTGGTGGTATCTGGATCGCAGATCTATCTTCGAGAAGTTGTTGGCTCCTTGAAGTTGATCAAATAAATCGTCAATGCGGGGTAAGGGATAACGATTTTTAATGGTAAGTTTGTTGAGTTCTCTATAGTCGATGCACATGCGAAACGATCCATCTTTCTTCTTCGACGAACAAGACCGGTGCTCCCCATGGCGAGAAGCTTGGTCGAATGAATCCCTTCTTGAGAAGTTCGTTAAGTTGACTGGAAAGTTCCTGCATTTCAACCGGTGCCAGACGATAAGGAGATTTGGCTACGGGGGTAGCCCCCGGCACTAAGTCGATTCTGAACTCAACATGGCGTTGTGGTGGTAAACCGGGAAGTTCTTCTGGGAATATGTCGGGAGAGTTGCGTACTTCTGGGATATTCTGAATGTCTTTCAATTGTTGACTGGTATCGACGACGTGTGCTAGGAATGCATGATATTCCTTTCGCAAGCACTTCTGGGATTGAATGCACGAAATGATGCGAAGGCTCGTACTATGTTTGTCGCCGTAGATAATTAAAGTTTCATTGTTAGGAAGGTTAAGACGAACTGCTTTTTCGAAGCACATAATGTCGGCACGTAGAAGACTCAACCAATCCATACCGATGATAACGTCGAAACATTTAATGGTAACTGGCATGAGATCTATCTTGAAAGTATGGCCATCTAAAGTTAAGGTACAACCTACGTATATGCAGTTTGTACTCTCTGTTTTCCCATTAGCCATTTCTACTGTGAATGAATTATCTAATGCACATGGTTTTTGTTTAGGTAGGTGTGCAAATTTGTGACTTACAAAACTTTTCTCGGCTCCACTATCGAAAAGTATGCAAGCATATGAGTTATCGAAGAGGAACGTACCAGTAACTATCGTAGGATCAGCTACTGCTTCCTCATGGCCTAGAGCCATAACTCTTCCCACTCCTCCAGCCATCCCTGCTTTAGGGCAGTTCCCCTTGTAGTGGCCCACTTCGCCACATCCGTAACAAGCTTGGCCCATACCGGCGTTAGGAACCTGAGCAGCTTGAGCTGTTAGAGTCTTGCAGAAACAGACTGTGTGTCCCTTCCTGTTGCAGTTAGAGCACTGCATCTCTTTGCAAGGTCCGTGGTGGTGGAAGTTGCACTTGGTGCACTTCGGGAGAGTTCCAGCATATGTTCTTGCTGGTAAGAGGTTTGCAGGGGCAATAGGAGTAACTGTGGCAGCATTGATCGCCACAAGTTGTTGTTTCTTGGAGGACCCTTGCAAAGCCCCTCTTTTCCTCTTATTCCACACCTTCCTGTTGTGGTCGGGGTTGGACTTTTGTGGTACGGGTGTAGGGATTGTTGCGTTCTGAGGTTTCCGGTGATCGATGAGAGATTGTGCCAGTTCCTTGGCACTATCAAAAGTAATACGCCTGGAAGCGATCACACTTGACTGGATCTGGGGCGACAGTCCCCAGATATACCTTTCGATCTTTTTGCTCTGGAGAGCAACCATATCAGGGCATAAGTTTGCCAAATCACAAAACCTATTTGTGTAGGTAGTGATGTCGGATCCAACCATTTGTAGACCCCAGAATTCCTGGTCGAGTTTTTGTACTTCGCCTGGTGGACAATATTCTTTCATGAGCATGTTTTTCAATTTTTCCCAGCTGATGGAATACGCCACCACCAGAGTTAGATAGTTAACATGGCTGTTCCACCATGTTAGTGCTCGGTCAGAGAAGGTACAAACTACGAACTTGACGTTGCTGCCCTCCTGGCAAGCACAAATTTCAAAGACATATTCCATCTTTTCAATCGATTGTCTCAACACCATTACACCCCCAGTTCCGTTGAAGATGCGGGGTTTGGCGTTAGTGAAGTCCTTGTAAGTGCATTCCCGAGGGTGTCCATGGCTTTCGCCGGGGTTCGAGGGTGGTGCACCTGATCCTGATCTGCTAGGGGCAGGAGCGTTGATTGCTGACACAGTAGCTGCAATTGCTGCTGTGAAAGCTGCCTTGAACATGTTGGCATCAAAAGGATTTGGTGGTTGAAGAGGTACAGGTGGTGGTGGAGGTGGTGGTATTGGTGCTTCTTTGTTTGGGTTCCTCCTTGGATTCCTGCATGGCGGCATCTTTAACTATACGTTTAAAAGATGACGACATGGATAAGAATAAATGATAAACGAATGTGTCTCATGGACTAAATCCCCATAGTCCAACAACAGAGAGAATAGTATGATTAAATGAAGAAGATAGCATTTGGATAATAATTTCCATAAGATTTGATATATGTCAATAATACTGGAATTACAGATGTAACAAGTTCGGGAAGAATGGCCTAGAAGTAGGCCTTACATCAACCAAGTTGGAAAAATTTTGACAGAATTAAGACTAGATCAAGACCTAACAGGTCCTAGATTTATACAGATAGGAAATTAGACCAAAGTTTTACATTAACTAGGTTATATCCAAAAGATGAGTCGACGAGATTCTATCGGCGACGAGAACTGCTAGCATGAGTCCTCGATCCCGACAGTAGACATTCAATGTCCCTTATACGCCTGTCCGACCTTGTTTGCTGAGCTCGAAGTTCTCTAACTTCAACCCGGGTTTTAGCAAGTTCCCTTTGCAGATTTGCATTGCGGACCAGAGTCATTTCATGAGCAGACTCTAGTTGGCGAATTTGGACAGTGTTAACACTAGAGTTGGCGTCAACTTCCAAAACTTGATTGATAGTCGCCTGAGCTATTATCGAGTTCCGAGAAATCCTACGCACCATGATTGGTAGGACTCTATCAGCAGAACCTCCTTCAGTGAGGTTGTAGAAACTTCGGTCTCCATTGTAGGGAATGGGCTGACCCTGTTCATGACTCCATGAAATCAAGTTAGTGGCCCACAGAGGTGTGGGTCCTTGAAACACAGGGCGAGGGTTCAGGTTTGGGTTTTGAGCAGCTGGGGGTAGGTTGTTGACTTCTGGCTCCGAGTCAGAACTATCAGAAAAACCTTCAGCATGGTGATCATCCAAAGGAATTGGGTGACCATCTTCTGGTTCAGCCTCTAGCCAACCAGCATTGCCTTGGTTCGGGAAGTACGGATCTCCATGGTGAAATCCAGCCATTTTAATCTACGCGAGAAAAGGGATATAAGAAATAGCTAAAATAGACGAACTACTAAGATAATTATAGTAAGATCAAATACCCATATGGTATTCCTTTATGGTTGTGTTGGTAAGTTTTTAGACTTGTTGCCATATCACAACGATTCTTGGGCATATTCTAATCACTCCTCGGACCAGCATAGTTGATCAGGCTATGCCATTCCCAAGACTGACCATATATCCCCAGGCTTACTTGTGATATTCAACAATCGTAATACCTTTGTTCTTGTTGTTGTGACACTGATTTTAGTATGAATGCAGGCACGTATACTTACTTAAATATTTTATTATTTAAAAGTATAACTCTGAGACAGAGTGTTTTAATCCCATGTATTTATAGTTAGTATATCTTTTATGGGTTGATATACTTAATTCACTATAAACAATGCTCTGATACCAATCTGTCACACCCCAAAACCACGAACGGCGGAAACGTTCAGGGGTGGAGGACGTCATGTATAGTATCACAACAGTGTAATATAATAAACAAGCAACAACATCATCCATTGCATTATAAGTAAGGTTTAATACATGTGTGTTCTTTCAATGTAACAAGACACCAAAAATATACAGTCAAAATAAAAGACGAGACTTGTCTGATCAGTCCTCTCAAAACCTGGCCTCCGTACCTGTCTACTGATGACCTGAGAATACAAGTTATTTTGAAAGCGAGTATCAGCTTTAAAGCTGGTGAGTTCATAAGTATATAAGTGTCATTGCCTTGTTTGTGAAAATCTATTATGAATACCATGTAAACCTTTAAGTGAAAAATGTTGATGTAAGTATGAAAAACCCTAGAAAAACCCTTATTTTCTATAAGTATGAAGTGTAGTCTTCTACCAAGACCCGAATGTTCTATCAGTATGAAGTGTAGTCTTCTTCCAAGACACGAATGTTTTGTAAGTATGAGGTGTAGTCTTCTACCAAGACACGAATGTTTTTTAAGTATGAGTTGTAGTCTTCTACCAAGACACGAATGTTTTGTAAGTAATATGATAGCTTTTCCTTTCTATTGACTAGTACTTGAGTACTTAGCCTAACTGCTCGTTTATGTGAAAGTATCACAAAATAAAGAAACAGGAAAATATAATCACGTAAGTGTTATTGTCTTGGGTTACCAGGACAAACACGACATCGCCGAAGCGAAGGATAGATCATATGGAACATCCGAACAGTGTCCCCTCATCCTCTGTAGCGACAGCAGGGTGGAGGGAGGGTTAGTCCCCGTATCGATCTCATAATGCAGATCGTCAACCTAATGATCCTCCGAAGATTCACATCTCATCCACTGTTGCAACAGTGGACAGTGGGATGGTTAGTCCCGTCACTGACTACTAAATAAGTGACAACCTTAGACATCCATAGACGTTCATCGACCACTGGTGCTAATCAGTGGGATTCGGAATGGTAAGTCCCGCCGAAACATCCCATTGAACTGGGACAGGAAAGATAATTTACACAGTAATACTAATAAATCATCCTCGTAATTCTAAGTACAAGTATCCAGGTAAGTAAATACAGGATAATGCACCTAAGTAACAGTGTTCCTGTATGGTATTCATGTAATGTGTTCATGTAAGTGTAATCATGTATCAAGTAAGTATATGTAAACATACTCAGGTATCATGTAATCAATAGTAATTGTACTCATGTATCAGGTAATGTACTGGTGTGGACTCATGAATGAACTGACTCTTGTGTGATTCCTTGTAATAGGAATAATGTTTTGTTCTTTCTAACTATCCCTATGATAATTAACTGGAAAGTATGTGGTTGTTCAAGTAGATTTATGCACCCTTGATACACCAGGGTGCGGGAAACTGAACTAAGGATGAAAACTATAATCTCCATCATATAAATGAACATATATGCATAAGTATAGTTTGATTTACAAAGGTAAAACAATGGTTTTGCAAGATTTCTAGGAGTTTTGAACAATAATTTAGAGTAACTTGAAGTCATTAAACATTTCAAAACTAGTACTTCTGTTATCCAAGTATTTTAAGATAGAAAACCATTTTCACGTGACACCTTTTGAAATATGTGAAATCTACTGAGTGAAAACACAGTTATAAAATACATAAGATTGATTTAATAACATATTGTTTTCTACTTGTATCCCCCCCCCCATTAAAGCATTTAAATCATTTAAAACATTAATTAAAGGGTATGAACTCACTTGTAGTTGGTGATTGGAATGAACTGAACGGTATAGGATGGCTAGGTGTCAAGCGAGGACTTGTGCACACACTACGATCCTAATGAACATATAATCACACATATATGCACTCAATTAGACTCAAATGACTAATTGATAATGTTAATGCATCCTAGACATAATAAACACTTTATATAAGTGTTTTAAGCCTTAAGGATTGCACCTAAGTTATTGTGGGACAAGGTATTTGTGCTTAGTGTTTCCAAAGGACCCTATATGAGAGTTTACTCCCTATAAACCATCACACATGGAGTTTACGGTTGTAAACTCTTGATTTTACGGCCGTAAACTCCCAAACATGTGTGTTTGGTGTGTTTTGAAGTCCAAAATGCTTTCTAGAATTATTCTAACTTAGTGGCTATGTCCTTGGAAGGGTTTAAGGTAGAAGTACTCCAAATAGGAGTTTACGGCCTCAAGGCCATTTCCCCTTGGAGTTTACGGCCATAAAATCCCTTGGGGTGTTGTTTTTGTTGCTTTCAAGCCTCTTGTACATGTGGGATATGTTCTACACTTTTATTCCTAGCATATGAAGGCATTAGGCACACCTTAGTGCCCTTTTTAGGAGTTTACGGCCCAAGAACTATGTCTTGGCCGTAAACTCACTTGGTTAAGTGATTTTGATGTGGTTTGGTCCTTCCATTAACTGTGTAACTATTTCTTGTAAAGGCCTAGGGCTTTAGGTGTCATGAAAATACCCTTTTGTCCATTTAAATGGAGTTTACGGCCTAAGCTTCACTTGGGCCATAAACTCACTTTTGTTTGTGTCATTTGATGTGTTTAAGACTTTAAACTACTTGGGAAAATAGTCTAGATGCAAGCCTTAAACTTCTACAACCTTAAAACACCATTTAGGGTGTGAAAATGGAGTTTACGGCCTATGAGAGTATTGGGCCGTAAACTCCCAATCTTGGGTGATCTGTGTATGTTTTCTTGTCCCTAACATGCATACATAATAGTCTAAGGCTTTATCATAACACAAGTGTCCGTTTTTGGCTTCGTTTCGGGAGTTTACCGCCCAAGAACACCTTGGGGAGTAAACTCCTAGATTTAATGATTTAGCCATCTAAATCATGTTATAAGCACCTAATAAGTATTAGAACACGTCTAGGAAAGTAGACTCACAATCTGGAATGAAAACCCGAAGATCCGTCAGAGAGAAAATGGCTTTTCTCTAGTTGGAATTGTGAATAATGAATTAATTTAAATTCAGAAATCTATTTATAGTCCTGAAATATTTTGACAGAAAATATTTTTATTCTCTAACTTGGACAGCAACATTATGAAACTTGAAATGTTCAAATTTCACAATCCCAAGAGCATCCACTCTCCTGATATCTCCTTAAACGTAAGCCCTAATGTACACAAACTTGTTCGGAAAAGTCTGAAAATTACTGAAATTGGACTAGCTTCTATTGAATAGATAACGTTCGTACAAATGGAAATTTCGGGTTATCACACTTAGTGAGTCGGAGATCGGATTCATTCATGGAGGGACTCGGTGAGTCAATGCCATGACTCGGCGAGTCCAAGGCAATCTTCATACCTCACGAACAGACTCGACGAGTTGTTCATACAACTCGGTGAGTCACAGCCAGAGTTTTCATAAGATGAAGGAGAGCTCGACGAGTTGTTCTTACAACTCGGTGCGTCGGATGCATATTTACTTGGTGTTAGTATCGTAGAGTAACTCGTCGAGTCTGTGCCAAACTCGACGATTAGTAGCAAGGAGAAGCAAGAAGTGAGAGTAGGGACTCGACGAGTTGGCGGCCCAACTCAACGAGTTAGGTCAACTGCATGTTGACTTTGACCAAGAGGTTGACTTTGACCAGGGGTAAAATAGTCATTTTATCCTCAGTATAGTTATCAGTAATTGATTAAGTGTACTTATGGAAATTGTAGCCAGGGAGATACCAGAGCAGCATCAGACAGTTTCCCGAGCAGTTCATTCAGCAGCCAGATTACGAGGTGAGTTTCCCTCCAGCAGGAACGATTCTACAACCATAATGCCGGCCCGTTTAGTTAGCAGCAGTTTCTGGACTTCGGTCCGATGTATTAGTTAGTATGTCTGATGCCTTCGTGGCTCAGACAGGATTTATGCGTTATGTGCCCCGGGCTATGGCCTGATGCAGTATGCAGTATATGTGTTTATGCTAGTTGATATATTGATGCTATGCTATGTTTGGTTAGTTCCGGACTTCGGTCTGATGCAGTTTCCGGACATCGGTCCGATGCAGGGGCAAGGCCCAAGACAGTTCCGAACTTCGGTCAGATGCAGTTAGTTCTGGACTTCGGTCCGATGCAGTTTCCGGACTTTGGTCCGATACAAAGACAAGGCCCTGGTTAGTTCCGGACTTCGGTCCGATGCAGATTCCGGACAACGGTCCGATGCACTTTCCGGACTTCGGTCCGATGCAGTGGGCAAGGCCCAATAGTTGTTTATATGTTTGTATTGTATGTGGTAGTTTGGGGGAGCTCACTAAGCTTCGTGCTTACGGTTTTTAGTTTTGGTTTCAAGTACTTCCACAAACAAAAGGAAGAGCTCGGATGATGGCATCACACACACGACAACTTCAGTTTTTATTCCTAGGAGATTGATTGGTTTTACCTTAGATGTGATTTGATACAGTTTGATACAGTTTTTATCATGATACTTGTTTTTGGTTTGAGATATTGACGTATGGTTTTTTTTTTATGAGATAACTTTTAGTATATTATTTTTAGTAGTGTTAAAACAAAAAAATTTTGGGTCGTCTTTAGGGATGTTACAAGTTGGTATCAAAGCCTTGCTTTGAGGGATTCGGATACACTTTCGGGTGTGTCTGAACTCAAACTAAGGAAATGGTAAAAGATTTTCAAAAGAAAAACATTTTTTGAGAAAGAACTTAGAAAGAAAAAGAGTTTTGATAAAGAGAAAAGGGTATGGTGCATGTGATCAGCCAAGCTCATGTAACTACTCCCAAATTCATACAAGTCTATATTATGATTATCCGTTTTAGCTTCAGTAGAACATCATGGTAGAATAGGAATAAGGATCTAGGAAGATGCCTTATGTGCCTGCTATTTGTGCTTCAACTTTATAAGAATTGCATGCTAGTATTGAGTAGGCAGCAGTAGGATAGCCTGTTTAGGTTATGCCTGATAGTATGAGCTCAACATTGTATGCTAATATAGTTTCTCATTATGAGAACATAATTGCTTGAGTAGTTTCCCGTGTCTGAATGCTACTTTCTTTGTGCTTTGTGGGACTCCGAGTAATGGGAGTCAGCCATTAGGTGGATACATCACATCACATGTGATCAGGGTTCAATAATCTCAAAGTGTTGGATTTGGACCTACTGCGCAGTTCTAGTTTGAGTCCAACCGTTGTAGGGACGAGTATTTTACTCGAAGGATTATCCGAGCATTGTCACATGTGATGGTATTTAGGTGATGACTAATTGGGATTACAAGGAGGCCTACAACAACTAAGGACTGGTTTGGTTGAGTCAGAGATTTCCCTAGGGCAAGCCTAGGATGAGAGTAGTGGAGATCAGCAGTAGTAGTAGTGGTTTGGTGGAGTCAAGGTAGTTCTTGAGGAGAGTATTGATAGATGTGGAAGGTAGTAGGGGCCCATATTACTGGAAGCAGAGGATGCGTACTTGAATCGAGGAAGGCTAAGATGAGACGGGAAGGCCTGTAGTAGTAGTGATCCCTCGAGATATGTAACATCCAAAAATACGACCCAAAAATTTTTGATTAAATAATACTAAAAATCATATGCTAGCTGATATATCATAAAACCATACGTAAAAAATCTCAAAACAAAATATAAAATGTCGTGGATAACTGTATCAAAACAGCATCATATCTAAAATAAGAATCCGAACAAACTCCCAGGACAAAAACTGAAGCTATGGTGTGTGCGATGCCATCATCCCGAGCTCTTCCCTTTACTTGTGGAAGTACTTGAAACCAAAACTGAAACTGTAAGCACAAAGCATAGTGAGCTCCTCCAAACTACCACATACCATACAACAACATATAAAGCACATACTGGGCCTTGTCCACTGCATCAGACTAAAGTTCGGAACTGCATCGGGCCGGAGCCCGGACTAACTGGGACCTTGTCCCCTGCATCGGACCGAAGTCCGAAGACTGCCTCAGGCCAAACCCCAGACTAACTGGGACCTTGTCCCCTGCATCGGTTCGATGTACAGAGACTGCATCGGGCCGAAGCCCGGACTAACTAGGTCCTTGTCCCCTTCATCGGACCGATGTACAGAACTGACTGATCATAGCAAAGCATAGACACATATAAATTAGCATAACACTTATCATCTAGCATAAGAACATATACTGCATACTGCGTCAGACCGTAGCCCGGAACATATAACACATGAGTCTTGTCTGAGCCACGAAGGCATCAAACGCACTATCTGCTGCATCGGACCGAAGCCAAGAAACTACAGCTAACTAATCAGGCTGACATTGTGGTCGTAGACCCGTTGCTACTGGAAGGCAACTCACCTCGTAAGCTGGCTGGTAAATGAACTGATCTGGAAACTATCTGCTGCTGTTCCGGTATCTCCCGTCTACAATTTCCATAATACACTGAATCAAATACTGATAACTATACTGAGGGTAAAATGACTATTTTACCCCTGGTCAAAGTCAACCTAATGGTCAAAGTCAACATACATTTGACCAGACCCATCGAGTTGGGTCACTAACTCGTCGAGTCCTCACTCTCACTTTCTTGCTTCAGCTCGCTACCACTCGTCGAGTTTGGCATAGACTTGAGGAGTTCCTCTTCGATGCTAACACTCAATGAATCTGCATCCGACTCGCCTTGTTGTATGAACAACTCGTTGAGTCCTCCTTCAACACATGAACACTCTGGCTGTGACTCGCCGAGTTGTATGAACAACTCGTCGAGTCTGATCTTGAGGTATGAAGATTGCCTTGGACTCGCCGAGTCAGGGGATTGACTCGCCGAGTCCCTCCATGAATGAGTCTACCAATCAACACACTGATTCCTCCTCACACTCACTGGTTCCACTCGCCTAACTCAAAAGGGGAAACTTCGGGGACTCACGAATCGACTCGCAGAGTCAGAAGAATGACTCGCCGATCCGGATGCATGCAACTTCTATTCAGACGATTCTGCTCAAAACCAACGCATCCAACTGATAAATCTAGGCTCCTAAGTCCTGGTTGGCACGTAAAGATTTGATCTTTACGTGCACATAGTCCTCTAAAGATGTTTAAAGGCTTAAAATGCATGAATAAGATTAGATCTAGGGATTTTATGCAACAAGGTTCAATAAAGGTATTAGATTTGGGTTTTGGGATAGAAATATGACTACATCTGAAAGCGATACCACTCCACATGTTCCTTTACTAGAATAAACTCATAAATGGGCAAAAGGTATCCTAAATGAGATTTCTAAAGAGAAGCAACCAAGGAACAGACGGAATCCGATTATTACCTTAATTGACTCTAAAATGGATGCAAGATGTTGGTTCTCCTCTTCTCCTTTGGATCTACACTTCCTCTTCTCTTCTAATCTTCAAACTTCACACAAAAATGCCCAAAATCACTCAAGATAGGTTAAGGTGTTGCTATGAAACGTTCTGAGGGTGAGGGAGGCCAAATTGGGCGCATAAGAGAGATTATATAGGGTACAAAACCCGTGGATCTAGGGTTTCTTGCAGACTGCTGGACTTGCCGAGTCCAGGATATGGACTCGTCGAGTCGCCGACTTACACTTGCTCGAAATCCCGTCTCTACTCAACGAGTCGGGCAACAAACTTGTCGAGTCCCTCTTGAAAAACTTGGAAAAATAAACATTTACATAACATACCAGAATTGGGGCGTTACAACTCTCCCCCACTTAAACTAAACTTCGTCCTCGAAGTTTCTCTACGGCCAATCACCCTGCACACTGCAGTCAACACTCTGCTTGGTTGAACTACCATCCGCTGACCACCTTTGCTGGCCTTTCGCCTGGCCATTCTGACTATCATTAATCCTTGAGGATAATAATCTCAGGTCAACCCTGACCCTGAACATTCTAGGAACACAACATACTCGACTGACAAACCTTCTGATACTCCTCGAGTACTTATGCTGAACACCCTAGGGGTTCACCCCTTTCTTTCCTTGCGCGATTTCCGGCCTTTCCAAGGCAACGCTCCATAACCAACAACTTCTATGACACTATGAAGGACCCAACCTTCACTTAAACCCCTACTCCCGCTACTCCTAATATGGGTCATTACCGCTAGTATCCACTGGACACTTCTCGCTGCTATAACTTAGTGTTGAGCACCCATCAATCAACTAGTCTAATTCTACCATAGTCTGCTCTCCATTACTGTCTCTGACTGGAAAGTATGTGGTTGTTCAAGTAGATTTATGCACCCTTGATACACCAGTGTGCGGGAAACTGAACTAAGGAAGAAAACTATAATCTCCATCATATAAATGAACATATATGCATAAGTATAGTTTGATTTACAAAGGTAAAACAATGGTTTTGCAAGATATCTAGGAGTTTTGAACAATAATTTAGAGTGACTTGAAGTCATTAAACATTCCAAAACTAGTACTTCTGTTATCCAAGTATTTTAAGATAGAAAACCATTTTCACGTGACACCTTTTGAAATATGTGAAATCTACTGAGTGAAAAGACAGTTATAAAATACATAAGATTGATTTAATAACATATTGTTTTCTACTTGTATCCCCCCCCCCATTAAAGCATTTAAATCATTTAAAACATTGATTAAGGGGTATGAACTCACCTGTAGTTGGTGATTGGAATGAACTGAACGGTATAGGATGGCTAGGTGTCAAGCAAGGACTTGTGCACACACTACGATCCTAATGAACATATAATCACACATATATGCACTCAATTAGACTCAAATGACTAATTGATAATGTTAAGACATCCTAGACATAATAAACACTTTATATAAGTTTTTTAAGCCTTGAGGATTGCACCTAAGTTATTGTGGGACAAGGTATTTGTGTTTAGGGTTTCCAGAGGACCCTATATGAGAGTTTACTCCCTATAAACCATCACACATGGAGTTTACGGTTGTAAACTCTTGAGTTTACGGCCGTAAACTCCCAAACATGTGTGTTTGGTGTGTTTTGAAGTCCAAAATGCTTTCTAGAATTATTCTAACTTAGTGGCTATGTCCTTGGAAGGGTTTAAGGTCTAGAAGTACTCCAAATAGGAGTTTACGGCCTCAAGGCTATTTCCCCTTGGAGTTTACGGCCGTAAACTCCCTTGGGGTGTTGTTTTTGTTGCTTTCAAGCCTCTTGTACCTGTGGGATATGTTCTAGACTTTTATTCCTAGCATATGAAGGCATTAGGCACACCTTAGTGCCCTTTTTAGGAGTTTACGGCCCAAGAACCATGTCTTGGCCGTAAACTCACTTGGTTAAGTGATTTTGACGTGGTTTGGTCCTTCCATTAAGTGTGTAACTATTTCTTGTAAAGGCCTAGGGCTTTAGGTGTCATGAAAACACCCTTTTGTCCATTTAAATGGAGTTTACAGCCTAAGCTTCACTTGGGCCATAAACTCACTTTTGTTTGTGTCATTTGATGTGTTTAAGACTTTAAACTACTTGGGAAAATAGTCTAGATGCAAGCCTTAAACTTCTACAACCTTAAAACACCATTTAGGGTGTGAAAATGAAGTTTACGGCCTATGAGAGTATTGGGCCGTAAACTCCCAATCTTGGGTGATCTGTGTATGTTTTCTTGTCCCTAACATGCATACATAATAGTCTAAGGCTTTATCATAACACAAGTGTCAGTTTTTGGCTTCGTTTCGGGAGTTTACCGCCCAAGAACACCTTGGGGAGTAAACTCCTAAATTTAATGATTTAGCCATCTAAATCATGTTATAAGCATCTAATAAGTATTAGAACACGTCTAGGAAAGTAGACTCACAATCTGGGATGAAAACCCGAAGATCCGTCAGAGAGAAAATGGCTTTTCTCTAGTTGGAATTGTGAATAATGAATTAATTTAAATTCAGAAATCTATTTATAGTCCTGAAATATTTTGACACAGGCGCGCAACATATCTTCTAAGGTTTGGATAGTTCTCTCATTTTGCCCGTCGGTCTGTGGATGGTAGGCTGTACTCATGTCCAGCCTAGTTCCTAGGGAACTTTTTGATGACTGCCAGAACCTCGAAGTGAACTTTTTGACGGCAGTCTTACAATATCCCTAATGTAAGTTCTGGTAAGTTTCTCCATCTTGTCTGTTTCCTTGATCAGTAGGAAGTGTGCAGACTTGGTCAGTCTATCGACGATGACCCATATGGAATCAAGTCCACCCGTCGTCTTGGGCAACTTGGTTATGAAGTCCATAGTGATCCGCTCCCACTTCCATTCTGGTATCTCCGGTTGTTGTAGAAGACCGGAGGGTTTCTGGTATTCGACCTTGACCTTTGCGCAAGTAAGGCATTTACTCACGAAGGTAGCAATATCTGCTTTCATGTTAGGCCACCAGTATAGCTTTTTAAGATCCAGATACATCTTATCTGAACCTGGGTGGACGGAATAACGAGTGTTGTGAGCTTCGGTCATGACCAAGTCTCTGAAGCCACCGTGTTTCGGTGTCCAGATCCGATCCATGAGGTATAAGGCTCCGCCACCCTTGACTTCCAAGTTCTTATCCATCCCTCTAAGGGATTCACCCGCCACGTTTTCAGGTTTCAAAGCGTCGAGCTGAGCCTCCTTTATTTGCGTGGACAAGTGTGAATGGATAGTTAGAGTCAAAGACTTGACTCTACGACCAGTATATTCTTTCCGACTTAAAGCGTCGGCAACTACATTGGCTTTACCCGGATGATAACGAATTTCGCATTCGTAATCACTAAGTAGCTCGATCCACCGTCGTTGTCTCATGTTTGAGCTCTTTCTGTTCGAAAATGTGTTGTAGACTCTTATGGTCTGTAAAGATCGTGCTTTTTGTACCGTATAGGTAATGTCGCCAGATCTTCAGAGCAAACACAACTGCTCCTAGCTCGAGATCGTGTGTTGTGTAGTTAACCTCATGTGTCTTCAGCTGTCTCGAGACATAGGCTATGACTTTACCTCGCTGCATCAGAACACATCCGAGTCCTTGATTGGATGCATCGCAATAGACAATGAAGTCTTTTATTCCTTTGGGAAGGGATAGTATCGGGGCGGTGCACAAGGCTCGTTTGAGTGTTTGGAACGCTCTTTCCTGTTTCTCTTCCCAGTCGAAGGCCACGCCTTTCTGGGTCAGGGTTGTAAGAGGTTTCGCTATGCTGGACAAGTTCTGAATGAACCTGCGATAGTAGCCAGCTAGACCTAGAAATTGACGAATTTTAGTAGGTGTCTTTGGTGCTGACTAGTTCTCGATGGCCTTAATTTTGGAAGGGTCCACGTGTATACCTTCTTCGCTAACTACATGGCCCAAGAATTCGACTCGCCGAATCCAAAATTCGCACTTGGAGAACTTCGCGTAAAGCTTCTCCGCTCGCAATGTTTCTAAGATCTTACGGAGATGTTGACCATGCTCCTCCTTACTTCGAGAGTAGATGAGTATGTCATCAATGAAGACGATGACGAACTGATCCAAGTAAGGACGACACACCATATTCATCAGATCCATGAATACTGCGGGCGTGTTAGTT
Organism: Lactuca sativa; assembly: GCF_002870075.4. Taxonomy (NCBI): domain Eukaryota; kingdom Viridiplantae; phylum Streptophyta; class Magnoliopsida; order Asterales; family Asteraceae; genus Lactuca; species Lactuca sativa. Next base: position 219,667,590 of record NC_056623.2, on the reverse strand, counting down.
AATCCGAATGGCATCACTACAAACTCGTAGTGCCCATAACGAGTTCGGAAGGTTGTCTTGGGAACATCCTCCTCTAACACTCATAGTTGGTGGTATCTGGATCGCAGATCTATCTTCGAGAAGTTGTTGGCTCCTTGAAGTTGATCAAATAAATCGTCAATGCGGGGTAAGGGATAACGATTTTTAATGGTAAGTTTGTTGAGTTCTCTATAGTCGATGCACATGCGAAACGATCCATCTTTCTTCTTCGACGAACAAGACCGGTGCTCCCCATGGCGAGAAGCTTGGTCGAATGAATCCCTTCTTGAGAAGTTCGTTAAGTTGACTGGAAAGTTCCTGCATTTCAACCGGTGCCAGACGATAAGGAGATTTGGCTACGGGGGTAGCCCCCGGCACTAAGTCGATTCTGAACTCAACATGGCGTTGTGGTGGTAAACCGGGAAGTTCTTCTGGGAATATGTCGGGAGAGTTGCGTACTTCTGGGATATTCTGAATGTCTTTCAATTGTTGACTGGTATCGACGACGTGTGCTAGGAATGCATGATATTCCTTTCGCAAGCACTTCTGGGATTGAATGCACGAAATGATGCGAAGGCTCGTACTATGTTTGTCGCCGTAGATAATTAAAGTTTCATTGTTAGGAAGGTTAAGACGAACTGCTTTTTCGAAGCACATAATGTCGGCACGTAGAAGACTCAACCAATCCATACCGATGATAACGTCGAAACATTTAATGGTAACTGGCATGAGATCTATCTTGAAAGTATGGCCATCTAAAGTTAAGGTACAACCTACGTATATGCAGTTTGTACTCTCTGTTTTCCCATTAGCCATTTCTACTGTGAATGAATTATCTAATGCACATGGTTTTTGTTTAGGTAGGTGTGCAAATTTGTGACTTACAAAACTTTTCTCGGCTCCACTATCGAAAAGTATGCAAGCATATGAGTTATCGAAGAGGAACGTACCAGTAACTATCGTAGGATCAGCTACTGCTTCCTCATGGCCTAGAGCCATAACTCTTCCCACTCCTCCAGCCATCCCTGCTTTAGGGCAGTTCCCCTTGTAGTGGCCCACTTCGCCACATCCGTAACAAGCTTGGCCCATACCGGCGTTAGGAACCTGAGCAGCTTGAGCTGTTAGAGTCTTGCAGAAACAGACTGTGTGTCCCTTCCTGTTGCAGTTAGAGCACTGCATCTCTTTGCAAGGTCCGTGGTGGTGGAAGTTGCACTTGGTGCACTTCGGGAGAGTTCCAGCATATGTTCTTGCTGGTAAGAGGTTTGCAGGGGCAATAGGAGTAACTGTGGCAGCATTGATCGCCACAAGTTGTTGTTTCTTGGAGGACCCTTGCAAAGCCCCTCTTTTCCTCTTATTCCACACCTTCCTGTTGTGGTCGGGGTTGGACTTTTGTGGTACGGGTGTAGGGATTGTTGCGTTCTGAGGTTTCCGGTGATCGATGAGAGATTGTGCCAGTTCCTTGGCACTATCAAAAGTAATACGCCTGGAAGCGATCACACTTGACTGGATCTGGGGCGACAGTCCCCAGATATACCTTTCGATCTTTTTGCTCTGGAGAGCAACCATATCAGGGCATAAGTTTGCCAAATCACAAAACCTATTTGTGTAGGTAGTGATGTCGGATCCAACCATTTGTAGACCCCAGAATTCCTGGTCGAGTTTTTGTACTTCGCCTGGTGGACAATATTCTTTCATGAGCATGTTTTTCAATTTTTCCCAGCTGATGGAATACGCCACCACCAGAGTTAGATAGTTAACATGGCTGTTCCACCATGTTAGTGCTCGGTCAGAGAAGGTACAAACTACGAACTTGACGTTGCTGCCCTCCTGGCAAGCACAAATTTCAAAGACATATTCCATCTTTTCAATCGATTGTCTCAACACCATTACACCCCCAGTTCCGTTGAAGATGCGGGGTTTGGCGTTAGTGAAGTCCTTGTAAGTGCATTCCCGAGGGTGTCCATGGCTTTCGCCGGGGTTCGAGGGTGGTGCACCTGATCCTGATCTGCTAGGGGCAGGAGCGTTGATTGCTGACACAGTAGCTGCAATTGCTGCTGTGAAAGCTGCCTTGAACATGTTGGCATCAAAAGGATTTGGTGGTTGAAGAGGTACAGGTGGTGGTGGAGGTGGTGGTATTGGTGCTTCTTTGTTTGGGTTCCTCCTTGGATTCCTGCATGGCGGCATCTTTAACTATACGTTTAAAAGATGACGACATGGATAAGAATAAATGATAAACGAATGTGTCTCATGGACTAAATCCCCATAGTCCAACAACAGAGAGAATAGTATGATTAAATGAAGAAGATAGCATTTGGATAATAATTTCCATAAGATTTGATATATGTCAATAATACTGGAATTACAGATGTAACAAGTTCGGGAAGAATGGCCTAGAAGTAGGCCTTACATCAACCAAGTTGGAAAAATTTTGACAGAATTAAGACTAGATCAAGACCTAACAGGTCCTAGATTTATACAGATAGGAAATTAGACCAAAGTTTTACATTAACTAGGTTATATCCAAAAGATGAGTCGACGAGATTCTATCGGCGACGAGAACTGCTAGCATGAGTCCTCGATCCCGACAGTAGACATTCAATGTCCCTTATACGCCTGTCCGACCTTGTTTGCTGAGCTCGAAGTTCTCTAACTTCAACCCGGGTTTTAGCAAGTTCCCTTTGCAGATTTGCATTGCGGACCAGAGTCATTTCATGAGCAGACTCTAGTTGGCGAATTTGGACAGTGTTAACACTAGAGTTGGCGTCAACTTCCAAAACTTGATTGATAGTCGCCTGAGCTATTATCGAGTTCCGAGAAATCCTACGCACCATGATTGGTAGGACTCTATCAGCAGAACCTCCTTCAGTGAGGTTGTAGAAACTTCGGTCTCCATTGTAGGGAATGGGCTGACCCTGTTCATGACTCCATGAAATCAAGTTAGTGGCCCACAGAGGTGTGGGTCCTTGAAACACAGGGCGAGGGTTCAGGTTTGGGTTTTGAGCAGCTGGGGGTAGGTTGTTGACTTCTGGCTCCGAGTCAGAACTATCAGAAAAACCTTCAGCATGGTGATCATCCAAAGGAATTGGGTGACCATCTTCTGGTTCAGCCTCTAGCCAACCAGCATTGCCTTGGTTCGGGAAGTACGGATCTCCATGGTGAAATCCAGCCATTTTAATCTACGCGAGAAAAGGGATATAAGAAATAGCTAAAATAGACGAACTACTAAGATAATTATAGTAAGATCAAATACCCATATGGTATTCCTTTATGGTTGTGTTGGTAAGTTTTTAGACTTGTTGCCATATCACAACGATTCTTGGGCATATTCTAATCACTCCTCGGACCAGCATAGTTGATCAGGCTATGCCATTCCCAAGACTGACCATATATCCCCAGGCTTACTTGTGATATTCAACAATCGTAATACCTTTGTTCTTGTTGTTGTGACACTGATTTTAGTATGAATGCAGGCACGTATACTTACTTAAATATTTTATTATTTAAAAGTATAACTCTGAGACAGAGTGTTTTAATCCCATGTATTTATAGTTAGTATATCTTTTATGGGTTGATATACTTAATTCACTATAAACAATGCTCTGATACCAATCTGTCACACCCCAAAACCACGAACGGCGGAAACGTTCAGGGGTGGAGGACGTCATGTATAGTATCACAACAGTGTAATATAATAAACAAGCAACAACATCATCCATTGCATTATAAGTAAGGTTTAATACATGTGTGTTCTTTCAATGTAACAAGACACCAAAAATATACAGTCAAAATAAAAGACGAGACTTGTCTGATCAGTCCTCTCAAAACCTGGCCTCCGTACCTGTCTACTGATGACCTGAGAATACAAGTTATTTTGAAAGCGAGTATCAGCTTTAAAGCTGGTGAGTTCATAAGTATATAAGTGTCATTGCCTTGTTTGTGAAAATCTATTATGAATACCATGTAAACCTTTAAGTGAAAAATGTTGATGTAAGTATGAAAAACCCTAGAAAAACCCTTATTTTCTATAAGTATGAAGTGTAGTCTTCTACCAAGACCCGAATGTTCTATCAGTATGAAGTGTAGTCTTCTTCCAAGACACGAATGTTTTGTAAGTATGAGGTGTAGTCTTCTACCAAGACACGAATGTTTTTTAAGTATGAGTTGTAGTCTTCTACCAAGACACGAATGTTTTGTAAGTAATATGATAGCTTTTCCTTTCTATTGACTAGTACTTGAGTACTTAGCCTAACTGCTCGTTTATGTGAAAGTATCACAAAATAAAGAAACAGGAAAATATAATCACGTAAGTGTTATTGTCTTGGGTTACCAGGACAAACACGACATCGCCGAAGCGAAGGATAGATCATATGGAACATCCGAACAGTGTCCCCTCATCCTCTGTAGCGACAGCAGGGTGGAGGGAGGGTTAGTCCCCGTATCGATCTCATAATGCAGATCGTCAACCTAATGATCCTCCGAAGATTCACATCTCATCCACTGTTGCAACAGTGGACAGTGGGATGGTTAGTCCCGTCACTGACTACTAAATAAGTGACAACCTTAGACATCCATAGACGTTCATCGACCACTGGTGCTAATCAGTGGGATTCGGAATGGTAAGTCCCGCCGAAACATCCCATTGAACTGGGACAGGAAAGATAATTTACACAGTAATACTAATAAATCATCCTCGTAATTCTAAGTACAAGTATCCAGGTAAGTAAATACAGGATAATGCACCTAAGTAACAGTGTTCCTGTATGGTATTCATGTAATGTGTTCATGTAAGTGTAATCATGTATCAAGTAAGTATATGTAAACATACTCAGGTATCATGTAATCAATAGTAATTGTACTCATGTATCAGGTAATGTACTGGTGTGGACTCATGAATGAACTGACTCTTGTGTGATTCCTTGTAATAGGAATAATGTTTTGTTCTTTCTAACTATCCCTATGATAATTAACTGGAAAGTATATGGTTGTTCAAGTAGATTTATGCACCCTTGATACACCAGGGTGCGGGAAACTGAACTAAGGATGAAAACTATAATCTCCATCATATAAATGAACATATATGCATAAGTATAGTTTGATTTACAAAGGTAAAACAATGGTTTTGCAAGATTTCTAGGAGTTTTGAACAATAATTTAGAGTAACTTGAAGTCATTAAACATTTCAAAACTAGTACTTCTGTTATCCAAGTATTTTAAGATAGAAAACCATTTTCACGTGACACCTTTTGAAATATGTGAAATCTACTGAGTGAAAACACAGTTATAAAATACATAAGATTGATTTAATAACATATTGTTTTCTACTTGTATCCCCCCCCCCCCATTAAAGCATTTAAATCATTTAAAACATTAATTAAAGGGTATGAACTCACTTGTAGTTGGTGATTGGAATGAACTGAACGGTATAGGATGGCTAGGTGTCAAGCGAGGACTTGTGCACACACTACGATCCTAATGAACATATAATCACACATATATGCACTCAATTAGACTCAAATGACTAATTGATAATGTTAATGCATCCTAGACATAATAAACACTTTATATAAGTGTTTTAAGCCTTAAGGATTGCACCTAAGTTATTGTGGGACAAGGTATTTGTGCTTAGTGTTTCCAAAGGACCCTATATGAGAGTTTACTCCCTATAAACCATCACACATGGAGTTTACGGTTGTAAACTCTTGATTTTACGGCCGTAAACTCCCAAACATGTGTGTTTGGTGTGTTTTGAAGTCCAAAATGCTTTCTAGAATTATTCTAACTTAGTGGCTATGTCCTTGGAAGGGTTTAAGGTAGAAGTACTCCAAATAGGAGTTTACGGCCTCAAGGCCATTTCCCCTTGGAGTTTACGGCCATAAAATCCCTTGGGGTGTTGTTTTTGTTGCTTTCAAGCCTCTTGTACATGTGGGATATGTTCTACACTTTTATTCCTAGCATATGAAGGCATTAGGCACACCTTAGTGCCCTTTTTAGGAGTTTACGGCCCAAGAACTATGTCTTGGCCGTAAACTCACTTGGTTAAGTGATTTTGATGTGGTTTGGTCCTTCCATTAACTGTGTAACTATTTCTTGTAAAGGCCTAGGGCTTTAGGTGTCATGAAAATACCCTTTTGTCCATTTAAATGGAGTTTACGGCCTAAGCTTCACTTGGGCCATAAACTCACTTTTGTTTGTGTCATTTGATGTGTTTAAGACTTTAAACTACTTGGGAAAATAGTCTAGATGCAAGCCTTAAACTTCTACAACCTTAAAACACCATTTAGGGTGTGAAAATGGAGTTTACGGCCTATGAGAGTATTGGGCCGTAAACTCCCAATCTTGGGTGATCTGTGTATGTTTTCTTGTCCCTAACATGCATACATAATAGTCTAAGGCTTTATCATAACACAAGTGTCCGTTTTTGGCTTCGTTTCGGGAGTTTACCGCCCAAGAACACCTTGGGGAGTAAACTCCTAGATTTAATGATTTAGCCATCTAAATCATGTTATAAGCACCTAATAAGTATTAGAACACGTCTAGGAAAGTAGACTCACAATCTGGAATGAAAACCCGAAGATCCGTCAGAGAGAAAATGGCTTTTCTCTAGTTGGAATTGTGAATAATGAATTAATTTAAATTCAGAAATCTATTTATAGTCCTGAAATATTTTGACAGAAAATATTTTTATTCTCTAACTTGGACAGCAACATTATGAAACTTGAAATGTTCAAATTTCACAATCCCAAGAGCATCCACTCTCCTGATATCTCCTTAAACGTAAGCCCTAATGTACACAAACTTGTTCGGAAAAGTCTGAAAATTACTGAAATTGGACTAGCTTCTATTGAATAGATAACGTTCGTACAAATGGAAATTTCGGGTTATCACACTTAGTGAGTCGGAGATCGGATTCATTCATGGAGGGACTCGGTGAGTCAATGCCATGACTCGGCGAGTCCAAGGCAATCTTCATACCTCACGAACAGACTCGACGAGTTGTTCATACAACTCGGTGAGTCACAGCCAGAGTTTTCATAAGATGAAGGAGAGCTCGACGAGTTGTTCTTACAACTCGGTGCGTCGGATGCATATTTACTTGGTGTTAGTATCGTAGAGTAACTCGTCGAGTCTGTGCCAAACTCGACGATTAGTAGCAAGGAGAAGCAAGAAGTGAGAGTAGGGACTCGACGAGTTGGCGGCCCAACTCAACGAGTTAGGTCAACTGCATGTTGACTTTGACCAAGAGGTTGACTTTGACCAGGGGTAAAATAGTCATTTTATCCTCAGTATAGTTATCAGTAATTGATTAAGTGTACTTATGGAAATTGTAGCCAGGGAGATACCAGAGCAGCATCAGACAGTTTCCCGAGCAGTTCATTCAGCAGCCAGATTACGAGGTGAGTTTCCCTCCAGCAGGAACGATTCTACAACCATAATGCCGGCCCGTTTAGTTAGCAGCAGTTTCTGGACTTCGGTCCGATGTATTAGTTAGTATGTCTGATGCCTTCGTGGCTCAGACAGGATTTATGCGTTATGTGCCCCGGGCTATGGCCTGATGCAGTATGCAGTATATGTGTTTATGCTAGTTGATATATTGATGCTATGCTATGTTTGGTTAGTTCCGGACTTCGGTCTGATGCAGTTTCCGGACATCGGTCCGATGCAGGGGCAAGGCCCAAGACAGTTCCGAACTTCGGTCAGATGCAGTTAGTTCTGGACTTCGGTCCGATGCAGTTTCCGGACTTTGGTCCGATACAAAGACAAGGCCCTGGTTAGTTCCGGACTTCGGTCCGATGCAGATTCCGGACAACGGTCCGATGCACTTTCCGGACTTCGGTCCGATGCAGTGGGCAAGGCCCAATAGTTGTTTATATGTTTGTATTGTATGTGGTAGTTTGGGGGAGCTCACTAAGCTTCGTGCTTACGGTTTTTAGTTTTGGTTTCAAGTACTTCCACAAACAAAAGGAAGAGCTCGGATGATGGCATCACACACACGACAACTTCAGTTTTTATTCCTAGGAGATTGATTGGTTTTACCTTAGATGTGATTTGATACAGTTTGATACAGTTTTTATCATGATACTTGTTTTTGGTTTGAGATATTGACGTATGGTTTTTTTTTTATGAGATAACTTTTAGTATATTATTTTTAGTAGTGTTAAAACAAAAAAATTTTGGGTCGTCTTTAGGGATGTTACAAGTTGGTATCAAAGCCTTGCTTTGAGGGATTCGGATACACTTTCGGGTGTGTCTGAACTCAAACTAAGGAAATGGTAAAAGATTTTCAAAAGAAAAACATTTTTTGAGAAAGAACTTAGAAAGAAAAAGAGTTTTGATAAAGAGAAAAGGGTATGGTGCATGTGATCAGCCAAGCTCATGTAACTACTCCCAAATTCATACAAGTCTATATTATGATTATCCGTTTTAGCTTCAGTAGAACATCATGGTAGAATAGGAATAAGGATCTAGGAAGATGCCTTATGTGCCTGCTATTTGTGCTTCAACTTTATAAGAATTGCATGCTAGTATTGAGTAGGCAGCAGTAGGATAGCCTGTTTAGGTTATGCCTGATAGTATGAGCTCAACATTGTATGCTAATATAGTTTCTCATTATGAGAACATAATTGCTTGAGTAGTTTCCCGTGTCTGAATGCTACTTTCTTTGTGCTTTGTGGGACTCCGAGTAATGGGAGTCAGCCATTAGGTGGATACATCACATCACATGTGATCAGGGTTCAATAATCTCAAAGTGTTGGATTTGGACCTACTGCGCAGTTCTAGTTTGAGTCCAACCGTTGTAGGGACGAGTATTTTACTCGAAGGATTATCCGAGCATTGTCACATGTGATGGTATTTAGGTGATGACTAATTGGGATTACAAGGAGGCCTACAACAACTAAGGACTGGTTTGGTTGAGTCAGAGATTTCCCTAGGGCAAGCCTAGGATGAGAGTAGTGGAGATCAGCAGTAGTAGTAGTGGTTTGGTGGAGTCAAGGTAGTTCTTGAGGAGAGTATTGATAGATGTGGAAGGTAGTAGGGGCCCATATTACTGGAAGCAGAGGATGCGTACTTGAATCGAGGAAGGCTAAGATGAGACGGGAAGGCCTGTAGTAGTAGTGATCCCTCGAGATATGTAACATCCAAAAATACGACCCAAAAATTTTTGATTAAATAATACTAAAAATCATATGCTAGCTGATATATCATAAAACCATACGTAAAAAATCTCAAAACAAAATATAAAATGTCGTGGATAACTGTATCAAAACAGCATCATATCTAAAATAAGAATCCGAACAAACTCCCAGGACAAAAACTGAAGCTATGGTGTGTGCGATGCCATCATCCCGAGCTCTTCCCTTTACTTGTGGAAGTACTTGAAACCAAAACTGAAACTGTAAGCACAAAGCATAGTGAGCTCCTCCAAACTACCACATACCATACAACAACATATAAAGCACATACTGGGCCTTGTCCACTGCATCAGACTAAAGTTCGGAACTGCATCGGGCCGGAGCCCGGACTAACTGGGACCTTGTCCCCTGCATCGGACCGAAGTCCGAAGACTGCCTCAGGCCAAACCCCAGACTAACTGGGACCTTGTCCCCTGCATCGGTTCGATGTACAGAGACTGCATCGGGCCGAAGCCCGGACTAACTAGGTCCTTGTCCCCTTCATCGGACCGATGTACAGAACTGACTGATCATAGCAAAGCATAGACACATATAAATTAGCATAACACTTATCATCTAGCATAAGAACATATACTGCATACTGCGTCAGACCGTAGCCCGGAACATATAACACATGAGTCTTGTCTGAGCCACGAAGGCATCAAACGCACTATCTGCTGCATCGGACCGAAGCCAAGAAACTACAGCTAACTAATCAGGCTGACATTGTGGTCGTAGACCCGTTGCTACTGGAAGGCAACTCACCTCGTAAGCTGGCTGGTAAATGAACTGATCTGGAAACTATCTGCTGCTGTTCCGGTATCTCCCGTCTACAATTTCCATAATACACTGAATCAAATACTGATAACTATACTGAGGGTAAAATGACTATTTTACCCCTGGTCAAAGTCAACCTAATGGTCAAAGTCAACATACATTTGACCAGACCCATCGAGTTGGGTCACTAACTCGTCGAGTCCTCACTCTCACTTTCTTGCTTCAGCTCGCTACCACTCGTCGAGTTTGGCATAGACTTGAGGAGTTCCTCTTCGATGCTAACACTCAATGAATCTGCATCCGACTCGCCTTGTTGTATGAACAACTCGTTGAGTCCTCCTTCAACACATGAACACTCTGGCTGTGACTCGCCGAGTTGTATGAACAACTCGTCGAGTCTGATCTTGAGGTATGAAGATTGCCTTGGACTCGCCGAGTCAGGGGATTGACTCGCCGAGTCCCTCCATGAATGAGTCTACCAATCAACACACTGATTCCTCCTCACACTCACTGGTTCCACTCGCCTAACTCAAAAGGGGAAACTTCGGGGACTCACGAATCGACTCGCAGAGTCAGAAGAATGACTCGCCGATCCGGATGCATGCAACTTCTATTCAGACGATTCTGCTCAAAACCAACGCATCCAACTGATAAATCTAGGCTCCTAAGTCCTGGTTGGCACGTAAAGATTTGATCTTTACGTGCACATAGTCCTCTAAAGATGTTTAAAGGCTTAAAATGCATGAATAAGATTAGATCTAGGGATTTTATGCAACAAGGTTCAATAAAGGTATTAGATTTGGGTTTTGGGATAGAAATATGACTACATCTGAAAGCGATACCACTCCACATGTTCCTTTACTAGAATAAACTCATAAATGGGCAAAAGGTATCCTAAATGAGATTTCTAAAGAGAAGCAACCAAGGAACAGACGGAATCCGATTATTACCTTAATTGACTCTAAAATGGATGCAAGATGTTGGTTCTCCTCTTCTCCTTTGGATCTACACTTCCTCTTCTCTTCTAATCTTCAAACTTCACACAAAAATGCCCAAAATCACTCAAGATAGGTTAAGGTGTTGCTATGAAACGTTCTGAGGGTGAGGGAGGCCAAATTGGGCGCATAAGAGAGATTATATAGGGTACAAAACCCGTGGATCTAGGGTTTCTTGCAGACTGCTGGACTTGCCGAGTCCAGGATATGGACTCGTCGAGTCGCCGACTTACACTTGCTCGAAATCCCGTCTCTACTCAACGAGTCGGGCAACAAACTTGTCGAGTCCCTCTTGAAAAACTTGGAAAAATAAACATTTACATAACATACCAGAATTGGGGCGTTACAACTCTCCCCCACTTAAACTAAACTTCGTCCTCGAAGTTTCTCTACGGCCAATCACCCTGCACACTGCAGTCAACACTCTGCTTGGTTGAACTACCATCCGCTGACCACCTTTGCTGGCCTTTCGCCTGGCCATTCTGACTATCATTAATCCTTGAGGATAATAATCTCAGGTCAACCCTGACCCTGAACATTCTAGGAACACAACATACTCGACTGACAAACCTTCTGATACTCCTCGAGTACTTATGCTGAACACCCTAGGGGTTCACCCCTTTCTTTCCTTGCGCGATTTCCGGCCTTTCCAAGGCAACGCTCCATAACCAACAACTTCTATGACACTATGAAGGACCCAACCTTCACTTAAACCCCTACTCCCGCTACTCCTAATATGGGTCATTACCGCTAGTATCCACTGGACACTTCTCGCTGCTATAACTTAGTGTTGAGCACCCATCAATCAACTAGTCTAATTCTACCATAGTCTGCTCTCCATTACTGTCTCTGACTGAAAATCTTTGTTGTCCCTTCTCTGCCTTCCGGATGAACTGAGACCAACGTCCTCCCTACTGATGTTTCCATATATGGGTTACCGGACTCCTACCGGTTACTACACCCCATCGCAATCTCCTAGTCGCTTTCAGCGACTTCTGTAGGTACCTCGACTATCTATCATTGTAGTACCCATTGTATGCTAAGATAGTATGAGCTCAACATTGTATGCTAATATAGTTTCTCATTATGAGAACATAATTGCTTGAGTAGTTTCCCGTGTCTGAATGCTACTTTCTTTGTGCTTTGTGGGACTCCGAGTAATGGGAGTCAGCCATTAGGTGGATACATCACATCACATGTGATCAGGGTTCAATAATCTCAAAGTGTTGGATTTGGACCTACTGCGCAGTTCTAGTTTGAGTCCAACCGTTGTAGGGACGAGTATTTTACTCGAAGGATTATCCGAGCATTGTCACATGTGATGGTATTTAGGTGATGACTAATTGGGATTACAAGGAGGCCTACAACAACTAAGGACTGGTTTGGTTGAGTCAGAGATTTCCCTAGGGCAAGCCTAGGATGAGAGTAGTGGAGATCAGCAGTAGTAGTAGTGGTTTGGTGGAGTCAAGGTAGTTCTTGAGGAGAGTATTGATAGATGTGGAAGGTAGTAGGGGCCCATATTACTGGAAGCAGAGGATGCGTACTTGAATCGAGGAAGGCTAAGATGAGACGGGAAGGCCTGTAGTAGTAGTGATCCCTCGAGATATGTAACATCCAAAAATACGACCCAAAAATTTTTGATTAAATAATACTAAAAATCATATGCTAGCTGATATATCATAAAACCATACGTAAAAAATCTCAAAACAAAATATAAAATGTCGTGGATAACTGTATCAAAACAGCATCATATCTAAAATAAGAATCCGAACAAACTCCCAGGACAAAAACTGAAGCTATGGTGTGTGCGATGCCATCATCCCGAGCTCTTCCCTTTACTTGTGGAAGTACTTGAAACCAAAACTGAAACTGTAAGCACAAAGCATAGTGAGCTCCTCCAAACTACCACATACCATACAACAACATATAAAGCACATACTGGGCCTTGTCCACTGCATCAGACTAAAGTTCGGAACTGCATCGGGCCGGAGCCCGGACTAACTGGGACCTTGTCCCCTGCATCGGACCGAAGTCCGAAGACTGCCTCAGGCCAAACCCCAGACTAACTGGGACCTTGTCCCCTGCATCGGTTCGATGTACAGAGACTGCATCGGGCCGAAGCCCGGACTAACTAGGTCCTTGTCCCCTTCATCGGACCGATGTACAGAACTGACTGATCATAGCAAAGCATAGACACATATAAATTAGCATAACACTTATCATCTAGCATAAGAACATATACTGCATACTGCGTCAGACCGTAGCCCGGAACATATAACACATGAGTCTTGTCTGAGCCACGAAGGCATCAAACGCACTATCTGCTGCATCGGACCGAAGCCAAGAAACTACAGCTAACTAATTAGGCTGACATTGTGGTCGTAGACCCGTTGCTACTGGAAGGCAACTCACCTCGTAAGCTGGCTGGTAAATGAACTGATCTGGAAACTATCTGCTGCTGTTCCGGTATCTCCCGTCTACAATTTCCATAATACACTGAATCAAATACTGATAACTATACTGAGGGTAAAATGACTATTTTACCCCTGGTCAAAGTCAACCTAATGGTCAAAGTCAACATACATTTGACCAGACCCATCGAGTTGGGTCACTAACTCGTCGAGTCCTCACTCTCACTTTCTTGCTTCAGCTCGCTACCACTCGTCGAGTTTGGCATAGACTTGAGGAGTTCCTCTTCGATGCTAACACTCAATGAATCTGCATCCGACTCGCCTTGTTGTATGAACAACTCGTTGAGTCCTCCTTCAACACATGAACACTCTGGCTGTGACTCGCCGAGTTGTATGAACAACTCGTCGAGTCTGATCTTGAGGTATGAAGATTGCCTTGGACTCGCCGAGTCAGGGGATTGACTCGCCGAGTCCCTCCATGAATGAGTCTACCAATCAACACACTGATTCCTCCTCACACTCACTGGTTCCACTCGCCTAACTCAAAAGGGGAAACTTCGGGGACTCACGAATCGACTCGCAGAGTCAGAAGAATGACTCGCCGATCCGGATGCATGCAACTTCTATTCAGACGATTCTGCTCAAAACCAACGCATCCAACTGATAAATCTAGGCTCCTAAGTCCTGGTTGGCACGTAAAGATTTGATCTTTACGTGCACATAGTCCTCTAAAGATGTTTAAAGGCTTAAAATGCATGAATAAGATTAGATCTAGGGATTTTATGCAACAAGGTTCAATAAAGGTATTAGATTTGGGTTTTGGGATAGAAATATGACTACATCTGAAAGCGATACCACTCCACATGTTCCTTTACTAGAATAAACTCATAAATGGGCAAAAGGTATCCTAAATGAGATTTCTAAAGAGAAGCAACCAAAGAACAGACGGAATCCGATTATTACCTTAATTGACTCTAAAATGGATGCAAGATGTTGGTTCTCCTCTTCTCCTTTGGATCTACACTTCCTCTTCTCTTCTAATCTTCAAACTTCACACAAAAATGCCCAAAATCACTCAAGATAGGTTAAGGTGTTGCTATGAAACGTTCTGAGGGTGAGGGAGGCCAAATTGGGCGCATAAGAGAGATTATATAGGGTACAAAACCCGTGGATCTAGGGTTTCTTGCAGACTGCTGGACTTGCCGAGTCCAGGATATGGACTCGTCGAGTCGCCGACTTACACTTGCTCGAAATCCCGTCTCTACTCAACGAGTCGGGCAACAGACTTGTCGAGTCCCTCTTGAAAAACTTGGAAAAATAAACATTTACATAACATACCAGAATTGGGGCGTTACAACTCTCCCCCACTTAAACTAAACTTCGTCCTCGAAGTTTCTCTACGGCCAATCACCCTGCACACTGCAGTCAACACTCTGCTTGGTTGAACTACCATCCGCTGACCACCTTTGCTGGCCTTTCGCCTGGCCATTCTGACTATCATTAATCCTTGAGGATAATAATCTCAGGTCAACCCTGACCCTGAACATTCTAGGAACACAACATACTCGACTGACAAACCTTCTGATACTCCTCGAGTACTTATGCTGAACACCCTAGGGGTTCACCCCTTTCTTTCCTTGCGCGATTTCCGGCCTTTCCAAGGCAACGCTCCATAACCAACAACTTCTATGACACTATGAAGGACCCAACCTTCACTTAAACCCCTACTCCCGCTACTCCTAATATGGGTCATTACCGCTAGTATCCACTGGACACTTCTCGCTGCTATAACTTAGTGTTGAGCACCCATCAATCAACTAGTCTAATTCTACCATAGTCTGCTCTCCATTACTGTCTCTGACTGAAAATCTTTGTTGTCCCTTCTCTGCCTTCCGGATGAACTGAGACCAACGTCCTCCCTACTGATGTTTCCATATATGGGTTACCGGACTCCTACCGGTTACTACACCCCATCGCAATCTCCTAGTCGCTTTCAGCGACTTCTGTAGGTACCTCGACTATCTATCATTGTAGTACCCATTCTGCCACTCATACTGAATTGATGCTGCTGGAACCAACCTTCTTATCTCTCATCTGACTACTCAACTTCCAATAACTCGAGCCTTCCATCCTGAAAGAAAGGCTACCTGCCTAACTATCCTTGCAGATCACTTATACTTGGCAGAAGACTCAACTGAAACTGCTGAGAGGGACTTAACATTTCAAATCGAAAAACTATACCATCAGTACTTGCATTCCAACACAAATACTAATACTGGCCATCACACTACAACTAACCGAAACACTGAACTGCCTACAACACCGAACTGCCTGAAACACTAAACTGCCTGAAACACGGAACTGACTGAAACGCTGAACTGCCTGAAACACTGAACTGCTATATGGCTGCTTCCCAAAATATCTCAAGACCTTCCTGGTCTCCAATCAGCTGTCGGTTATCTGCAACCCCGAGTTCCAACTCAAGTATGGAGTCCAAGGACTGCTCACTTAGTCGCTCCCATGACTTCTGAACGAAATCTTTCTGTGGAACTAGTTTCTACTAGTCATCCTGACACTGTGGCTCCAACAACCTCTCGATCCAACTGTGACAACCCGATATTTCGAGACAATGTAATGTAAAACCAATCAAATTTAGGTCAAAATATAACTTTCCTAAAATCTTGTTTGGGTTAAATAAAGTAGTAGGAATCGTATCAAGGTTTTCGTACATATAAAGAACCCTAAAATCCGAGTTATAACGAAGAAGTTATGACCAACCGAAGATTCTCGGCAAAACCGGCAACACCGATTAAACGAAAAACGCGAAGTTTCAATACAATAGTTTTTAGCCTTAAGTATCTAAATGAAAGTCATAGATAACCTCAAACCGTGAGTGTACATAAAAAGAACGTCCAAATCTGACTTCGGATGAGGAAGTTATGATTTTTCCAAGATTCGGGTATAGCAGTAGATAGTTAAAAACTCGAAATAGAGCTCGAGATACTTTTGACCGAAACGACCTAAATGAGAATCTAAGGTCTCAACAATACTAGCGCAACGGTAAAATGTCTGACGAAAACAGACGTCGAATAAAGAAGTTATGAATTTTTGAAGAAATTCCTTAATCACGTCATTTTACTAAATAAATAATAAAAATAATTTCATAATTTGCCAACGGAATCTAAACGAAAGTTGTAGATCTTAGTCTCACCTACGCGTGGATATAAAGAACGTCGAAAACGGAGTTCGTATGAAGGAGATATGAAGTTTAGAAGTTTATTTAAAATAAATATAAATTTAAATATAAATTCTTGGTAATATCCGAAGGGGAGTCAGCAGATAGGACCGGAGTACGCCCTGCGTACCCTCGTACGCCCCGCATACTCGAATCAAGGGCCTTGGATCATCCACGTCGCCCCTACTCCTCTATGCTCTCCCATCCGAAGTGCGTAAGCGATGACGTCCCAGTACGCGCTGCGTACCCTCGTACGCCCAGCGTACCAAGGCGGTTCAGCACCCCTATAAAAGGGATGCGAGGGTTTCCGAAAAACTTGCCCATTTCTTCTCTTTTCTCTTACGTTTTGCCTCATTTTCCGTGCCCGTTCAAACCTGAAGCCCTATTCATTTTGCTCAAGTCCGGAAGGTCCATTTTACTTCTGAGATTCCTGAGAATCCTGAGAAAAAAATCCGTTTCCCAAGACGAAACTCTGCCTGGTTTTCCATCTCGCTTTCTTCAATCAATCAAGTGAGTTCATACCCCTTAAATCAACCTTTGAAATGATTTTAAATGTTTAAATACTTTATGGGGGGGGGGGGGGGGGGGAATACAAGTTAAATACATATAGTTATTGCTTCAATCACATGTGATTACATTAATCACATGTGATTAATAACTAGGAAACCAATGATTTTATCACTGTTCAAACTGTTTATCAAACTGTTTTACTTCAAAATGGTTTACAAACTCTTTTACTTTTCAAACTTATTTACAACTGTGATTCAAACAAATGTTCCTTATATTTGAACTGTTTCATCAAACTTATGCCTTCAAATTGTTTTATAGATTGACAACAAGTCGATCTTTTCTTGAATTAATATTTATGTTTCAAATGTCTTATAAAAACTTATTTATGCTTTTATATTATAAATTGCATGCCCATATATGTATAGATGTATAAATAATGTTTAAAGGGCTTAGGAAGGCCATCCGCCCTATTTCCTTTTTCTCGATTTGGATGTGGTCTGGTGGGATTTCGGGTGAATTAATATTACACACTTTTACAACAAACGAACATACAAAACAGTTAAGCCTTGGTAGAAGGTTACTTTAATAGAAAATATAGGTTTTTCTGAGAGATTCAAACTTTTACAAACACTTACATACATTTTACAAACTTATACTTGAGACACGTTCAAACGTTTTTGATAACACACACCGACACTAAAATACTTATGAACTCACCAGCTTAATGCTGATAAACTCTTTCAAAATAACTTGTATTCTCAGGTCATCAGTAGACAGGTACCGATGCCAGCTTTTGAGAAGATGGAGCGCATTCAAGACTCATCATATTATTATTTTGATTTACCTTATATTTTTGGTGTCTAAAACTGTACAGAACACGCTTGTATTAAAATAATATATTTAATGCAATGGATGATGTTGTTTGCTTATTTACATTTACTGTGTTGTGATACTTTACATGACGTCCTCCGCCCCAGAACGTTTCTGCCATTCTTGGTTTTGGGGTGTGACAGATTGGTATCAGAGCATTGTTTATAGTGAATCAAGTATATCAACCCATAAAAGATATACTAAACTATAAACCCATTAGGGATTAAAGCACTCTGACCAAGAGTCTATACTTTAAATATTAAAATATTTAATTAAGTATACTAGTCTGCATTCATACTAAAATCAGTGTCACAATGACAAGAACAAAAGTATTACGATTGTTAAATATCACAAGTGAGCTCGGGGATGTATGGTCAGTCCTGGGAATGGCATAGCCTGATCAACTATGTTGGTCCTAGGAGTGATTAGCATATGCCCTAGAATGGTTGTGATCGGTTAACAAGTCTAAAAACTTACCAACAATACCACAAGAAGATCAGTAGAACTTAAACTTAAAATACTATAGGTGTATTTTGTATTACTAGTTACACGTATACTATATTCTTATACCTCTCTTCTCGCGTAGATCTAAATGGCTGGATTCCATCACGACGACCCGTACTTTCCAAATGAAGGCAATGCCGGGTGGATCGATGAAGAGCCCGAAGATGAGCATCCAATCCCTTTGGATGATCACCTCGCAGAAGGCTTTTCTGATGGATCCGACTCTGAGCCTGATGTCAACAACCTACCGCTCGTAGGTCAAGCCCCGAACAACAACCCTCGACCAGCTTTTCCAGGTCCTACTCCCTTGTGGGCAAACAACTTGAATCGCTGGAGTGATGAACAGGGTCAACCCTTACCATACTTTGGGGACCGAAGCTTTTACAACATCAGCGATGGTGGATCTGCTGACCGAGCTCTGCCTGTCATTATCCACAGAATAGCTCGTAATGTCGAGCAAGGTCGAGCAGCCATCAACCGGGTCATGGAGATTGATGCTAACTCAGGTGTCAACACAGTCCGCATCCGCCGTCTTGAAGAAGACATGGAACGGACCCGGAGAACCAATGAAACCCTGCAGCAGCTGGCTACCTCACGAGCTGAAATCTTGGAACTTCGAGCTCGTCAGAGGGCTCAGGATCGACACCTTCAAGAGGTGTTTCGTCAAGTGTCCGACCTCAGGGCTCGCCCGGGGAATTCCCATCGCCGTTAGATGATGTCCAGTACATCTCTGTCTTTTGATTAAAGAATAGCCTTTAACATCTGTGCTCTAAGTAGCACTTGTCTGTAAAATATTCCTAACTTTCAGTACTCTAATTAGGAATCTAAGAACTGTCAAACTTTTCTATATGGTATGATGTAAGACCTACTGTTAGGTCGATTTTCCCTGAACTTATTACATCAGTAATACCAGTATTATTGAAATCTATCTAATCTGTTGGAAAAATCTGTACACTTGTGCTTTCCTACTAATATTTCTTATTGTGATTTCAAACATTCATTCAACTGTTGGGCTATGGTTAGTTAGTCCATGTGTCACTCTCACGTTGCTTACAAATTGATTCTTACCATTTTTCTTATCTTTATAAACTTATAGCTGAAAGATGCCTCCTCGCAAATCTCCCAGGAATAATCCTGCACCACCACCTCCTCCACCTCCGGTCATCGATATTGTAGCCCTGAATGCTGCCGTAGTTGCAGCAGTGGCAACTGCCATGGCTCAGTATCACTCTTCTGATGCCAGCAGAGGTGGAACCCCTGTGGAATCAACCCTGGTTGAAACCCCTGTGCGCTCGAGAGAGTGCTCATACAAGGATTTCACAAATTGAAAACCGAAGCCTTTTACGGCACCGGCGGAGTCATTGCCCTCTCGCAATGGCTCGAGAAGAATGAATCAGTCTTCGAAATCTGTTCATGCCCTGCGGCGAGTAAAGTCAAGTACGCCGCATGCACCTTTGAAGGAAAGGCCCTGACATGGTGGAACGGCCATGTTAAGGCACTAAATCTCGTCGTAGCCAATGACATAGGCTGGGAAACAATGAAAGACCTCATGACTGAGGAATACTGCCCGAGGGGCGAGATCCAGAAACTGGAGCAGGAACTTTGGAACCTGACGATGAAGGGCACCAACGTGGTCGCTTATACTACCCGATTCAGCGAGCTGGTGGCCCTCTGCCCCAATATGGTTCCCACCGAGGGGAAGAAGATCGAGAGGTACATATGGGGGCTAGTGCCTCCGTATCAGGGGAATGTTCTAGCATCAAACCCCGCTACCTTCGACAATGCCAAACGATTGGCACAACGACTCATTGACCATGGAGTCAAAACCCCCGCAACCACAACCACCTTAGCCATCCCAGAACCCTCCAAACCCGCTGATACTAAGCGGAAATTTTAGGATGAAAAGAAGAAGCAACAGGCTGCCAAAAAGCAGCAATTGTGGCAATACATGCCGCAATAACCCCCTGCTGCTGCTACTACTGCTCCGGTGGGTCGGTATGCTGGAAGTTCGCCCAAGTGCAACAAATGCAACTACCACCACAACGGCCCCTGCCGTGAAATGCAATGCTCTAACTGCAATAGGAAAGGTCACACCGTCTGTTTTTGTAAGTTCCCGGCACAACCCATCAACCAAGTCCCTGGCTCTGGCGTGAGCCCGACCTGCTATGGATGTGGCGAAGCAGGCCACTATAAGAGGGACTGCCCCAAAGCAAAGAATGTTGGTGGAGCAGGAAGGGTACTAGCTATAGGCCACGGGGAAGCAGTTGCTGACCCGACAGTGGTGACTGGTACGTTCCTCCTCCATAACTCCTATGCATGCATTCTGTTCGATAGTGGAGCGGAGTGAAGCTTCGTAAACCATAAATTTGCTCGCATGCTTAATCAACCACCGCACGCACTCAAAGAACTATTCACAGTAGAAATGGCTAATGGAAAAACTTAAAGTACGAGTAGCATATACTTAGGTTGTACCCTAACTCTAGATAACCATTCATTCCCAATCGACCTCATGCCAGTCTCAATAAAAAGTTTCGACGTTATCATTGGCATCGATTGGTTAAGCCTTCATCGCACCGACATCATGTGCTTCGAGAAAGCAGTCCGTTTAAACCTGCCGTCTAACGAAACTCTTATAGTCTACGGCGACAAAGCCGGTGCAAGTCTTCGCATCATATCAAGTATTCAAGCACAGGAGTATTTGCGTAAGGAATACCATACATTGCTTGCTCACGTCGTCGACACGAGCCTCGAAACGAAAGAACTAAAGAACATCCCTATAGTGAGCGACTTCCGCGACATTTTCCCAGAAGAACTACCCGGGTTACCTCCGCAACGACAGGTCGAGTTCAAAATCGACTTAGTCCCAAGAGCTACCCCAGTAGCCAAGTCGCCCTACCGCTTAGCACCAGCTGAGATGCAGGAACTCTCTGGTCAACTTAACGAACTGCTCAGCAAGGGCTTTATAAGACCAAGTTTCTCACCTTGGGGAGCACCGGTCTTGTTCGTTAAGAAGAAATATAGATCATTCCGTATGTGTATTGACTACAGAGAACTCAACAAACTGACGGTCAAGAATCGTTACCCTCTGCCTCGCATAGATGATCTATTCGGCCAACTGCAAGGGGCGAACTATTTTTCTAAGATTGATCTGAGATCCGGATATCACCAGTTACGAGTGCTAGAGGAGGATGTGCCGAAGACAGCCTTCCGAACTCGTTACGGACATTACGAGTTCGTGGTGATGCCATTCGGATTGACCAATGCGCCCGCAGTCTTCATGGATCTGATGAATAGAGTATGCCGACCTTACTTGGATCAGTTCGTCATCGTTTTCATTGACGACATGCTGATCTACTCCCGAAGTAAGAAAGAGCATGGCGATCACCTGCGACAAATTCTAGATACATTACGAAAAGAGAAGCTTTATGCGAAGTTCTCGAAATGTGAATTTTGGATCCGGAGAGTCGAATTCTTAGGACATGTGGTAAGCGAAGAGGGAATCCACATGGACCCATCCAAAATTAAAGCCATTGAGAACTGGTCAGCACCTAAGACGCCTACAGAAATTCGTCAATTTCTAGCTCTCGCTGGCTACTACCGCAGATTCATTCAGAACTTCTCTCGAATAGCGAAACCTCTTACAACCCTAACCCAGAAAGGCGTGGCCTTTGACTGGGAGGAGAAACAAGAGAGAGTGTTCCAAACGCTCAAGAGAGCCTTGTGCACTGCGCCAATACTATCCCTTCCCGAAGGAATAGAAGACTTCGTAGTCTATTGTGATGCATCAAATCAAGGGCTCGGATGTGTTCTAATGCAGCGAGGTAAGGTCATCGCCTACGCCTCGAGGCAGTTGAAGACACACGAGGTTAACTACACGACCCACGATCTTGAAATGGGAGCAGTAGTGTTTGCTCTAAAGATCTGGACACATTACTTGCATGGAACGAAGAGCACTATCTTTACCGACCACAAGAGTTTACAACACATTTTCGATCAAAAGGAGCTCAACATGAGACAACGATGGTGGGTCGAGCTACTCAGTGATTACGAATGCGATATTCGTTATCATCCGGGTAAAGCCAACGTAGTAGCAGACGCCCTAAGTCGGAAGGAATATTCTGGTCGCAAAGTCAAGTCATTGTCAATAACCATCCATTCACACTTGTCTAAGCAAATTCAGGAGGCTCAACTTGAAGCCATGAAACCTGAAAATGTGATGAATGAATCCCTTAGAGGAATGGACAAGAATTTAGAAGCCAAGGGTGATGGAGCCTTATATTTCATGAACCGGATCTGGACAACGAAACACTGTGGTTTCCGAGACTTGGTCATGACCGAGGCGCACAACACTCGGTATTCCGTCCACCCAGGTTCAGATAAGATGTATCTGGATCCTAAAAAGCTATACTGGTGGCCTAATATGAAAGCAGAGATTGCTACCTTTGTAAGTAAATGCCTTACTTGCGCAAAGGTTAAGGTTGAGTACCAGAAGCCCTCTGGTTTATTGCAACAACCAGAGATCCCGGAATGGAAGTGGGAGCGGATCACTATGGATTTCATAACCAAGTTGCCCAAGACAACGGGTGGACTTGACACCATATGGGTCATCGTTGATAGATTGACCAAGTCTGCACACTTCCTGCCTATGAAAGAAACCGACAAGATGGAGAAAGTTACGAGAACATACATTAGGGAAATCGTACGGCTCCATTGTGACATCCCCAATTTCACGGCCAGAAAAGACCGATTTCGTTTATGCTTTTTAAAATAAAATCAGAGTAATCATTTCATTAAAAGTGTTGCGAAATTTGTTCCCAAAGTCAAACATGATAAAAATTTATCAAAACCTTGCTTTAAGAAAAATATATATTTTTATTTCATAACAAAACCTCGGGATGTCATGTTCCGATACAGATCAAAAGCATAAACATGACATTATAAGGCTTACAACAGTTATTTATAACTAATGGCCTATAATCCAAAATCACTCATCATCATCATCCGACTATGCTCGGGGTCCACTACCTGTAATCATAAAAAGCTGAGTGGGTCAGCCTTGGAAGCCTGGTGAGCATATAGGGTTTTCAACCCACAATACATAAATTTATTATGTTTAAACATCAATCAGTCAACCAAATTACCCCAATTACCCATTCCCGTTATCCTCACGTTACGTCCCTAAAACAACTATCACAAGGAACCTAGCCTAAGGATTTTCATTAAGGGTGACAACATTGCTTTCCTCAACAATTTATGTCAAAGGGTGACAGCATTGCTTTCTCAACAATTTATGTCAAATAAAACAAACACCGGGGTGACAACATTGTTTTCCTTCAACAATTTATGTCAAATAGGCACGAAGTCACATTGTCGCCAAGATTTATCTAATCGGGACGACGTCATATCGTCACCAAGATTTACTCAACAGGAACTAACAACATCGATCCCCACATACTAACTTTATACAGTAATCTTACTAGATCTAACCTAAAGAATCGATATGAACAACTAACTAACTAAACTGCTTCAGAAATCCTCTAGCAGTAAACAAGGATCGATAAAGATATTGAATGAATGGACTAAGTTTAACTACGAACCTTTGTTCGTAAAAGAAAGAACCACAAGACAATTAAGTCAGGGTGTAGTTATCAATGCCTAGGTTGTGGTCTGAATATCGTGAGGTATATAACCCCCAGACGCACCCTATCCAGCATCGAACTTTGCCTAGGCTGTGGTCTGAATATCATGAGGTATATAACCCCCAGACGCACCCTATCCGGCAATGGAAACACTAACTAATGCCTAGGTTGTGGTCTGAATATCGTGAGGTATATAACCCCCAGACTCACCCCTATCCGGCATCGGAAATGAAAACACTAACTAATGCCTAGGCTGTGGTCTGAACCCCCAGACTCACCCCTATCCGGCATCGGAAATGAAAACACTAACTAATGCCTAGGCTGTGGTCTGAACCCCCAGACTCACCCCTATCCGGCATCGGAAATGAAAACACTAACTAATGAAGCTCGTCCGATCACTTCACAAAAGAAACGAAGACTCCAAATCTCTTCAAAATAAAAGCATAGGGAAAATACTAATAAAGTACTCCCGTACGCTCCCGTACCCCGACACGTAATAGTGTCAAAAAGAAGAATTAACGGATGAACACATAGTTCAAAAACTCCTATGGAACATATAGTTCAAGAACACTTTATGAACATATAGTTCAAACATATGTACCGATTACGAGTCTACTAACGTTCCACTGGACTACCTAAAATAGTCTGTGGCCGTTGTCTATACTATGTTAGATGACTAGATCATCTTAAACATCGATACCTCTCATCACTTTATTTTATCACACACCAACTAACTACCCATGTTCTACCCAACATATTTGTAGATAAAAATATATATACAGTTTAAAACTTGTATAGAATATCAACACAACAGTCACCTCAAATAAACAATTAACATATTTACACGTAACACGTATTTTAAGGTAAATACTTCATATCTATGTGTAAATTGAAAGTGAATATACACTCACTTGATTTGATGATAATCGGGCAGCAATTCGTTTCCTAAAACGATCGTTTTTAATAAAACCGGGAGTTTTATTAAGAAACCGGGCTCTGCGAAAGGTCGGGCTTCGAAACCGAAAAGATAAATTTTCCGGGCTTCTCGGGCACTTCGTGGGGTATTCCGGGCTTTACAATCGATACCGGGGCTTTGCGGGATGTTAAGATGAAGAAAATATGGAGAAAGGGGCTAAAAGTGGCAAAAATCCAAAAGTAACCGGAAACCCTCGCAGATACCCTTCTATTTATAGGGTCCGAAGTTTGATCCAACGGCTGAGAAGTCTCCGGATCCGACGGCTAAGAGGCTTCGCAGAGGGTCTCGCACATGCCTTGCATGGCTCGCACATGCGAGGGCTCGCTGTCGGCTTCTAAGTGGACCGCGGCTTGCTGGCGCACCTGCGAGGCTCGGAGCTAGGCTATGCGAGGCTCGGACACACGCGGCAGCTGGGCGAAGCTTCGGCTGGGGAGCTGGCTGCTTCGGATTGGGCCTCCTCCTCGGTCGA
The DNA here is from genome assembly GCF_002870075.4 of Lactuca sativa. Lineage (NCBI taxonomy): Eukaryota > Viridiplantae > Streptophyta > Magnoliopsida > Asterales > Asteraceae > Lactuca > Lactuca sativa. The sequence goes on along the minus strand of NC_056623.2, from coordinate 219,642,016 downwards.
ATCAGAAGAGGACACGTGGCTTGCATGACTCAGTAGCCTTGGTGACTCAGCAGCCTAATGACTCAGCAGCCAGGTGACTCAGCAGGACACGTGTCACTTTCTAAGCGAGGGTGACGTGGCAATTGTGTGACTATGCGAAATTTCTCGGTTTTCGTGCCAAAACTTCTAAAATTCATAACTTTTGCATACGAGCACCGTTTTTCACGTTCTTTATATGCACGCGTAGCTAAAATTACGATCTACAACTTCCGTTTAGACTTCGTTGGCTAATTTTGAATTTAAATTTTATATTATTATTTTTAACAGACCGGGACAGGAAATCCGTTAAAAATTCATAACTTCTTCATCCGACGTCCGTTTTCGTCAAACTTTTTACCGTTGTGCTCCTAATGACGAGACCTTCAATTCTCGTTTAGGTTGTGTCGGCTAAAAATCGCTCGATCTAAAATTCGAGTTTTTTAGCTGTCTACTGCTACGCTGAAACTTTGAAAAATCATAACTTTCTCATACGAAGTCAGATTTGGGCGTTCTTTTTATCGAACTTCTCGGTTTAATGAATACTACGACTTACATTTAGATTACTAAGGCTAAAAAGTAGTTTATCAAAAACTCACTTTTTACGACATTTAGCACCGTGCCGGTTTTGTCGCGAAACTTCGACAGGTCATAACTTCTTCGTTATAACTCGGATTTTGGTATTCTTTATATCCCCGAAGTCCTTGTTTCGACCACTACAACTTTATGTAAAGATATCGGGCTTATCTCACACTTTAATTTTGACGCTTATTTTTAATCTGAATTAATTAAGCCCTAATAATTAAGCATAAAACACATAATTCACATAATATTCACATAATTCCTTTTCATTTCTTCAAAATGAGTTACAAAGGTTAACCTAGACTATCAACTCAATATAAATGCCTAGGCTAGAAACACGAGTGTTACATACACGGGGTACCTATGTCCATTATCTCCGGTAGAGATAGTAGGTTCACCTCAAGATTTTGGCAATCACTACAACATTCCCTAGGAATAAGGCTGGACATGAGCACAGCCTACCATCCTCAGACCGACGGACAGAGTGAGAGGGCCATCCAAACACTGGAAGATATGTTGCGAGCCTGCGTGATTGACTTTGGGAAGGCATGGGATACTCATTTACCCTTTTTCGAGTTTTCCTATAACAATAGTTATCACACGAGCATCAAGGCTGCTCCATTTGAAGCTCTCTACGGCCGAAAGTGCAGATCCCCTCTGTGCTGGGCTAAGGTGGGTGATACCCAATTAGCCAGGGGGCAAGCTTCCGACAGTACTCTCACCGATCCGGAGATCATTCGGGAAATGACAGAGAAAATCGTTCAGATCCGTGAATGATTGAAAGCCTCTAGAGACCGACAGAAGAGCTACGCTGATAAACGAAGAAAACCTTTGGAATTTTAGGTGGGAGATAGAGTCCTTCTCAAAGTCTCACCCTGGAAGGGCTTGATACGCTTCAGCAAGCGTGGGAAGCTTAATCCGAGGTACATAGGGCCTTTCGAGATTCTTGCAAGAGTCGACCCCGTAGCTTACAAACTCGACCAACCAGACGCACTTCGTAACGTACATTCTACATTCCACGTATCTAACTTGAAAAAGTGTCTATCCGACGAGACTCTTGTAATCCCACTCGACAAGATCGAGATCAACGAGAGCCTCAACTTCGTGGAAGAACCTGTAGAGATCATGGACCGTGAGGTCAAGCAGACAAAGCAAAGCCGTATCCCTATCGTGATGGTTCGCTGGAACGCCAATCGAGGACTGGAATTCACTTGGGAACGTGAGGATCAGATGAAACTGAAATACCCTCACCTTTTTGCTTAGTTATTTGTAATTTCTTACTTGCTTAAATTCTAATTTCGGGACGAAATTCCTTCTAACGGGGGATGATGTGACAACCCGATATTTCGAGACAATGTAATGTAAAACCAATCAAATTTAGGTCAAAATATAACTTTCCTAAAATCTTGTTTGGGTTAAGTAAAGTAGTAGGAATCATATCAAGGTTTTCGTACATATAAAGAACCCTAAAATCCGAGTTATAACGAAGAAGTTATGACCAACCGAAGATTCTCGGCAAAACCGGCAACACCGATTAAACAAAAAATGCGAAGTTTCAATACAATAGTTTTTAGCCTTAAGTATCTAAATGAAAGTTATAGATAACCTCAAACCGTGAGCGTACATAAAAAGAACGTCCAAATCTGACTTCGGATGAGGAAGTTATGATTTTTCCAAGATTCGGGTATAGCAGTAGACAGCTAAAAACTCGAAATAGAGCTCGAGATACTTTTGACCGAAACAACCTAAATGAGAATCTAAGGTCTCAACAATACTAGCGCAATGGTAAAAAGTCTGACGAAAACGGACGTCGGATAAAGAAGTTATGAATTTTTGAAGAAATTCCTTAATCACGTCATTTTAATAAATAAATAATAAAAATAATTTCATAATTTGCCAACGGAATCTAAACGAAGGTTGTAGATCTTAGTCTCACCTACGCGTGGATATAAAGAACGTCGAAAACGGAGTTCGTATGAAGGAGATATGAAGTTTAGAAGTTTATTTAAAATAAATATAAATTTAAATATAAATTCTTGCTAATATCCGAAGGGGAGTCAGCAGATAGGACCGGAGTACGCCCTGCGTACCTTCGTACGCCCTGCGTACTCGAATCAAGGGCCTCGGATCGTCCACGTTGCCCCTACTCCTCTATGCTCTCCCATCCGAAGTGCGTAAGCGATGACGTCCCAGTACGCGCTGCGTACCCTCGTACGCCCAGCGTACCGAGGCGGTTCAGCACCCCTATAAAAGGGATGCGAGGGTTTCCGAAAAACTTGCCCATTTCTTCTCTTTTCTCTTACGTTTTGCCTCGTTTTCCGTGCCCGTTCAAACACGAAGCCCTGGTCATTTTGCTCAAGTCCCGAAGGTCGATTTTACTCCCGAGATTCCCGAGAATCCCGAGAAAAAAATCTGTTTCCCAAGACGAAACTCTGCCCGGTTTTCCATCTCGCTTTCTTCAATCAATCAAGTGAGTTCATACCCCTTAAATCAACCTTTGAAATGATTTTAAATGTTTAAATGCTTTATGGGGGGGGGGGGAATACCAGTTAAATACATATAGTTATTGCTTCAATCACATGTGATTGCATTAATAACATGTGATTAATAACTAGGAAACCAATGATTTTATCACTGTTCAAACTGTTTTACTTCAAAATGGTTTACAAACTCTTTTACTTTTCAAACTTGTTTACAACTGTGATTCAAACAAATGTTCCTTCTACTTGAACTGTTTCATCAAACTTATGCCTTCAAATTGTTTTATAGAGTGACAACAAGTCGATCTTTTCTTGAATTAATATTTATGTTTCAAATGTCTTATAAAAACTTATTTATGCTTTTATATTATAAATTGCATGCCCATATATGTATAGATGTATAAATAATGTTTAAAGGGCTTAGGAAGGCCATCCGCCCTATTTCCTTTTTCTCGATTTGGATGTGGTCTGGTGGGATTTTAGGTGACCATCCGAAGGTCGTTTCAATATTAAAAATATTAGCAAATATACATATATAGACATAAAAGTACTTCCATATTCATACGTACTAGACATACCTTTAGTAAGTTACCATCGGGGTAACACACGATCATACTATTACAACTGGTAGATCAATGAGTCAGTTCATTCATGAGTCTATATACAACTATACTAGGAAGAGAACATATACAACTATACTATGAGAACATATACAACTATACTAGGAAGAAAACATATACAACTATACTAGAACGAGAAACATTACCCTTACATTAATACGTTAACAATTGTGATCCACTGTATCGAAGCATGCCTTAAATGTCATGGCCCGAGTTGTAGCCAGAATTCTCTTGGAGGGAGAGCGTGAGTTTGCGTATAGATCTATACTGGATCTGACTATCCTACACCTTGCTGCTAGCTACAGCCGGACCTGCAGGTCTGTGGGTGCCAAACGTCATTCCGTTATTACGACCATTCGTATGTCGTTGTTACCAGTCGATAGCATGGTGCAATTATCACATTTTACCTTAATATAAATCTGGTTTAAGGTAGTTAGTACAACAGTAGTTACTATAAAACTAAGCTACAGTACTACAATGATTTACCCATTACATATTTTTAGTGATAACCTCACTTGAACTTTAATGTACAAACTATATTTTGTTAAAAGATAGTTGCACTTGGGAAATTACACACTTTTACAACAAACGAACATACAAAACAGTTAAGCCTTGGTAGAAGGTTACTTTAATAGAAAATATAGGTTTTTCTAAGAGATTCAAACTTTTACAAACACTTACATACATTTTACAAACTTATACTTGAGACACGTTCAAACGTTTTTGTTAACAAACACCGAAACTAAAATACTTATGAACTCACCAGCTTAATGTTGATAAACTCTTTCAAAATAACTTGTATTCTCAGGTCATCAGTAGACAGGTACCGATGCCAGCTTTTGAGAAGATGGAGCGCATTCAAGACTCATCATATTATTATTTTGATTTACCTTATATTTTTGGTGTCTAAAACTGTACAGAACACGCTTGTATTAAAATTATATATTTAATGCAATGGATGATGTTGTTTGCTTATTTACATTTACTGTTTTGTGATACTTTACATGACGTCCTCCACCCCTGAACTCTTCAATCCATCAATCGCTGCTACTATCTTTTCTTCTCACGGTCTGCGTACTCATTCTGGATCAGCGTACTCTTACCCTTGTATACTCGGAGGGTTCTCCCCCATTTAGATCCGGCTAACTCCTTACTACTCACTGGTCGAAAGGGTTCCCCAACCTTCCTTCCATGAAAAGGGGCGATCCGCTGCCCGCCCACGATTACCTCTGTTGGCGCTCCAACTAATCCTTACCAGATCCAAACCATTCCTGTTAACTAAGCGGGCACTCTTCACTCCTTTACTGTATTTGGTTTAGTGACTGTATCCTGAGAACCTGCGTTTAGGGTGCACAGCTCCAACCCACTTCCTTATTGTCTGCTAGCTACTTCACGAGAGGCTTCAAATCGTCATTGCTGAAGGTATAACTGATGAATACCCGAATGACACCTTCCAAAAGTAGTGAGGCGCTACTGAATTTACAAATACATGCTACAGTCATCGCATCTGAGGTAACCTGAGCTAAAGGGGATGACCTCCAATTTACTATTCTAATTTCAAGGTATGCAGATGGCATAAAACTCAGTCACAAGTAGTTAATATAATATCCTAACATATATGCTCATTAATATCGATGCAACAATATAACAATAATATCATGAATAATAATCGACATGAAAGTAAAAGATACATACCCCAACATCCAGCGCTGCTCGAATCCTTGTTGAAATCAACCGGAATACTCTGCTCAGAGCCATGGGCGCCCTTACCCGGCCCCGATGTCTGCTGGTGGCACTCGAAGTCCTAGGGGAAGGAGCTGGCACCTGCCCTGCTGCATACAAATTCGGATAGTGGGCCTTCTTGTGCCCCCTCTGACTACAACGGAAACATATCGGATCATGTTCCGGGGCGATGATAACAGTACAATCTCTGCTAAAATGGCCAATCCGGCCGCACTTGAAACTTCCAGCATTGCCACCACTTCTACGCCTGCACGCACCCTTGTGCGCCCTACCACACTTCTCGCATCGACTGCGGCTCTGATAGTCCCTTAATCTCAAATCTGACCCCTTGGGCCTCTTGCCCGAACCCGTGGCTACCTGAGTCTCATCCGATTTCCTCTTCGTTTCCGACTCCCTACCCGTCTCTCACTCATGCCTTACCTCGTCGACCCCATCCCTCGTCTGAACGACCGTTGTGTGATCCTGGAGCTTCGCGGCCAACCTAATAGTGACCCTCACGACAATGTCGGACAACTCCTCGTGAATGGCTCGCGAAACCTCCTTAACTATCCAATCACGTAGAGGTCCCTCCTGGAGACAGGGTGCCCCACTCACACCTGTTCCCTGATGGTAAGAGCTAAAAATGGGGACTCCCTCCCTGATGGATCCCTGAACTTCATAAGCATCGGGCTCTAGACGAGCCCCAATTTGTCTCGAAACTATCCCAGCCCTACAGGCCTCAAGATGACTGTCCATAAGCTCCACGATGGCCTCTCTAACCGAGCCGAAAATCACTGGAGTCTGATCAATGATGTTGCGCATAATCTCTGCGGAAATGAAATCCCTCATCTGACCATCAAACTGTCCGGCTCTAGAGCCTGAGCCAAATCCCTCCCCGACACCTGAACTGCCAAGTGATATCTCTCGCAACGTCACCATGCTTAAAACATAACATAATAACTGTCAGAATACTCACTGCTACAGAGGGATCTCACTCATACTCCACCATTCCCTGGTGTCGTCTTGGCCCCTCTTGAATTGAGTACGGATCCTCTGCTTTCAGTAGTACGGGCCCATACTACCTTCCACATCTATCCGTACTTTCCTCAAGAATTACATGAACTCCACCAAGTCACTCTCCTGCTACTGATCTCTGCTACTACCTTCCTAGGCTTGCCCTAGGGAAATATCTGACTCAACGCAACCAGTCCGCAGCTGCTGAAGACCTCCTTGTAATGCCAATTAACCATTACCTGAATACCATCACATGCGGCGATGCTCAGATAATCCTTCGAATAAAAGACTCATCCCTACAACGGTTAGACTCATACGAGACCTGCGCAATAGGGTCAAATACGACACTCTGAGATTATTCAACCCTGACCACATGTGACGTGACGTATTCACGTAATGTCTAACTCCCATCAATCAGAGTCCCACGAAGCACAAAGCAAGAAGCATTCGGATAAAGGAAACATACTCATGCAAAACTATTCTCATAACAAGAAACTGTACTAGCATACAATGCTAAGCTCATACTATCAGGCATAACCTACACAGGCTATCCTACTACTGTCTACTCAATACTAACATGCAATTCTTATCAAGCTGAAACACATAAATCAGGCACATAAGGCATCCTCCTAGATCCTTAGTCCTATACTACCATGTTGTTCTAGTGAAATTAAAACTAAACTGATCTGAAACTCAAACTGAAACTGATAACATAACTTGTATGGGTAATTTGGGAGTACTTACTTGAGCTCGGCTAATCGCATGCACCACACCCTTTTCTCTTTTCAAAGTTCTTTTCTTTCAAAAAAATTCTTTCTACTTTTCTAAAACACTTTTCTTTTGAAAAACATTTTAACACTTCCTTAGTTTGAGTTCAGACACACTCGAAAAGTGTGCCCGAATCCCTCAAACGAAGGCTCTGATACCAACTAGTAACATCCAAAAATACGACCCAAAAATTTTTGTTTAAATAATACTAAAGATCATATGTTGGTTGATATGTCATAAAACCATACGTCGAAAATCTCAAAATATAATATAAAATGTCGTGGATAATCTGTATCAAAATTGCGTCATATCCAAACTAAGAATCTGAACAAACTCCTAGGACAAAAACTGAAGCTATGGTGTGTGCGATGCCATCATCCCGAGCTCTTCCCTTTACTTGCGGAAGTACCTGAAACCAACACTGAAACTATAAGCACAAAGCTTAGTGAGCTCCCCTAAACTACCACATACCATACAACAACATATAAAGCACATACTGGGCCTTGCCCACTGCATCAGACTAATGTCTGGAACTGCATCGGGCCGGAGCCCGGACTAACTGGCACCTTGTCCCCTACATCGGACCAAAGTCCAGAGACTGCATCGGGCTGAAGCCCGGACTAATTGGGACCTTTTCCCCTGCATCGGACCGAACTTCGGAGACTACATCGGGCCTATGCCCGGACTAACTGGCACCTTGTCCCCTGCATCGGACCGATCTCCGGAACTGACTAATCATAGCATAGCATAAACACATATCAATTAGAGTAACACATATCATCTAGCATAAGCACATATACTACATACTGCATAAGGCCATAGCCCAGAACACATAACACATAAATCCTGTCTGAGCCACAAAGGCATCAAACACACTATCTACTGCATGGGACCGAAGCCCGGAAACTACAGCTAACTAATCGGGCCGACATTGTGGTCGTAGACCTGTTCCTACTAGAAGGAAACTCACCTCGTAAGCTGGCTGGTAAATGAACTGATCTGGAAACTGTTTGTTGCTGTTCCGGTATCTCCCGACTACAATTTCCATAACACAGTGAATCAAATACCGATAACTATACTGAGGGTAAAATGATTATTTTACCCCTGGTCAAAGTCAACCTATAGGTAAAAGTCAACATACAGTTGACCAGACCCGTCGAGTTGGGTCACCAACTCGTCGAGTCCTCACTCTCACTTTCTTGCTTCTGCTCGCTACTACTCGTCGAGTTTGGCATAGACACGACGAGTTCCTCTTCGATGCGAACACTCAATGAATCTACATCCGACTCGCCGAGTTCTATGAACAACTCGTTGAGTCCTCCTTCAACTCATGAACACTCTGGTTGTGACTCGCCGAGTTGTATGAACAACTTGTCGCGTCTGATCTTGAGGTATGAAGATTTCCTTGGACTCGCCAAGTCAGGGCATTGACTCGCCGAGTCCCTCCATGAATGAGTCTGCCAATCCACTCACACTCACTGGTTCCACTCGAATAACTCAACAGAGGAAACTTCGGGGACTCACGACTCGACTCGCCGAGTCCGAAGAATGACTCGCTGAGTCGGTTGCATGCAACTGATAGATCTAGGCTCCTAAGGCCTGGTTAGCATGTAACGATTCCATCTTTACGTGCACATAGTCCTCTAAAGAGGTTTAAAGGCTTAAAATGCATGAATAAGATTAGATCTAGGGCTTTTATGCAACAAGGTTCAATAAAGGTATTAGATATGGGTTTTGGGATAGAAATATGACTAGCTCTGAAAGCTATACCACTGCACAAGTTGTTTTACTAGATTAAACTCATAAATGGGCAAAAAGGTAACCTAAATGAGATTTATAAAGAAAAGCAACCAAAGAACAGAAGGAATCTGATTATTACCTCAATTGACGCTGAAATGGATGCAAGATCTTGGTTCTCCTTTTCTCCTTTGGATCTAGCCTTCCTCTTCTCTTCTAGTCTTCAAACATCACACAAAAATGCCCAAAATCAATCAAGATAGGTTAAGGTGTTGCTATGAAACGTTCTGAGGGTGAGGGAGGCCAAATTGGACTCATAAGAGGGATTATAGAGGGTGCAAAACCCGTGGGTCTAGGGTTTCTTCTAGTCTGGCGGACTCGCCGAGTCCGAGATATGGACTCGTCGAGTCGCCCACATACACGTGCTCGAAATCCCGTCTCTACTCGACTACTCGGGCAACAGACTCGTCGATTCCCTCTTGAAAAATTTGGAAAATATAAACATTTACATAACATACAAGAATTGGGGCGTTACAAGATATATCAGTGTTTCTGACGTTTATCATATTGTGATTTTCATAATGATGGTTTTGCACCCTAGATGAGTAAGCGGCAGTTCAGGTGCCAGAGAGGGATCAGGATCAAGCTCGGGAGCCGAGCTTCTAGATCAGCAGACCAGGGAGTTTCTCTCTTCATAGATTACTTGCATCATACTTGAGCAGACTCCTGTGATTTTCGATTCGATCAAGGAGGGTATCCTAGAGCTGATGTTTAATAGGTTGGGCACTTTCCGTGCCGAGGTGGCGGCCATGATGGGTTGCGCACGCTTACATTCAGGGAGTTCCAGACATGTGGAGCTGCAGATTATCACGGGGCACGAGACCCCATAGCGAGTACTAGATGGTTGGCGGACGTGGCCAACGCTTTCCGCATGAGCAGGTGTCCCGAGGGGGACAAGGTCAGATTGGTGTCCTGTCTTCTGAAGGACACGGCACGAGATTGGTGGGAGGAGGTCGGACATGCCATTGGAGACGACGCAACATTGGATGCCATGACCTGGGCTGACTTTACTGCCAGGTTCAGGGCTGAGTTCACACCGGTTATTGAGGTGCATCTATTAGCCAGGGAGTTTCAGGACCTCACCCAGACTACGGAGTCAGTGGCGGAGATTACTGCCAAGTTCAGGGAGATGGCACTTCTCGCTCCTCAGTACGCAACTGATGAGAAAATGAAGAAGGCCCCCTATCACGAGATGCTACGGAGTGATATCCGCTAGTTTGTGAGCCGGTCCAGCCGTAAAACGCTGGATGACAAGATTGCTAGGGCAAGAGAGAGAGAGAGAGAGAGAGAGAGAGAGAGAGATTGACCTTGAGATGGAAAAGAAGAGGAAGTCGGAGGCGGCTTCAGGTTCAGGGGGTTCTGGCAAAAAGCCCAAGGTTTCAAATCACAGATCCAAAAGTCAGCAGAGCCATGGTCGATGTGACAAGTGAGGCAGATTGCATGACGGGGCGTGCAAAGCAGGGAGTTCTGGCTGCTACAAGTGCGATCGAACTGGGCATATGAGCAGAGATTGTATAGCCACTACTACCGCCATTGCGGCATCCGATCTGATTTGCTTCCAGTGCAATCAGATGGGACATAAAAAGTCCCAGTTTCCAAGTTTAGCTACTATGGGGAAGGTGTTAGCACATTCCCCAGCTACTTTGAGGATTACAGACGGCCGTTAGGGCTGAGTTGAGACGTCGGTGGCAAAGAGTAGGGCTTTTCAGCTGACATCAGAGGAGGCGCGAGCGACTCTTGATGTGGTGATGGGTATGTATTTTTACCTTATCTCTGCTTTTTATTATTGATTGTTTCTTATGGTTATATGTTTTGTATAGGCTCGTTCTCAGTGAACGGAATTTCAACTACAATATTCTTTGATTTAGGGGCTACCCGATCATTCGTCTCTCTTACACTTCACAAGATGTTTAGCAGAGCTCCAGCAGAGCTAGATTGTCCACTTGAGGCCAAGATAGCAGCTGACAGGACCGTTAGGGTTGCGAGTGTGCACAGAGGATGTTCCCTACAGTTATTCGATCAGCAGTGTTCAGTGAACTTGATCCCTATTCCCCTACGAGGGAATAAGGCCTTAGTAGGCATGGATTGGTTGAGCCCTAATGGGGCGGTGATAGATTGTGAGCTGCAGTTAATGAGGGTTCGCACTCCCAGTGGGGGAAAGGTAGTGATTCAGAGCGAGAGGCCACATCGCGGACCAGTTCTGTGTTCAGCAGCGAGAGCGAGGCGCTATTTCCAGCAGGGTTGTGTCGGTTATATTGCCTATGTTTTAGATGCCCGAGAGAAGGAAAAACGATAGTTGATGATATTTCGGTAGTACGAGATTACCCGAATGTATTTCTAGAGGGATTGCCTGGAATGCCTCCCGAGAGACAGGTCCAGTTCGGGATTGACCAGATCCCTGGTGCGGCTCCGATAGCCAAGGCACCGTATCGATTGGCTCCCCCAGAGATGCAGGAGTTTTCTACGCAACTGAAAGAGCTGCTAGACAAAGGTTTTATCAGGCCAAGCAGTTTGCCCTGGGGAGCACTGATTTTGTTCGTAAAGAAGAAGGACGGGTCGCACCGCATGTGCATAAATTACCGGGAGTTAAGTAAGGTAACAATGAAGAACCGTTACCCACTTCCGAGGATATATGATTTGTTTGATAAGCCGCAGGGGGGCGTCTTGGTTTTCCAAGATCGATTTACGCTCCGGGTACCATCAGATGCGAGTCATAGATGAGGACGTGCAGAAGACTGCTTTCAGGACCCAGTATGGTCACTATGAGTTCATGGTAATGCCATTTGAGCTCACCAATGCTCCAGCCGCGTTCATGGATCTCATGAATCGCGTGTGTAGGACATTGTTGGATCGATCGGTGATAGTATTTATTAATGACATATTGGTTTATTACATGACTCAGGAGCAGCACGAGGAGCACCTGAGAGAGGTGCTAGAGATTTTGTGGAGGGAGAGACTTTTTGTAAAGTTCTCCAAGTGCAAGTTCTGGTTGCGCAAGGTGCAGTTCCTTCGACACCTCCTCAACTGGAAGGGTATTTTGGTAGATCCGGCCAAGATAGAGGCCGTGATGTAGTGGGAGGTCCCGAGATCTCCATCTGAGATTCGGAGCTTCCTAGGTTTGGCAGGGTACTACAGGAGGTTCATTCAGGATTTTTCCAAGATAGTAGTACCGCTCACCCAACTAACTAAGAAGTCGGTGGTGTTTTGTTGGGGGCCTGAACAGTAGGCAACATTTGAGACCCTCAGGCAGAGATTGTGCAAGGCACCGATCCTTACCCTGCCAGAGGGAGTAGAGGATTTTATAGTCTACTGTCATGCTTCGATCACATGTATGGGAGCAGTGTTGATGCAGCGAGGCTGTGTGATAGCTTACACCTCGAGATAGTTGAAACCTCACGAGGCTAACTATCCTACACATGATTTAGAGCTGGCGGCAGTGGTGTTTGCCCTCAAGATTTGGAGACACTACCTCTATGGGGTCCGTTGTACCATTTACACAGATCACAAGAGCTTGAGGTACCTCATGGATCAGCCGAATATGAACATGAGGCAGAGGCGATGGTTAGATGTGTTGAAGGATTATGATTGTGAGATCCTTTATCACCCAGGAAAGGCCAACGTAGTGGCCAACGCCCTGATCCACAAGGCGGCAGCAACCCCGATCAGGGACATATGCTTGAGGATGACGGTAATGACTCCATTACTAGAGCAGATCAGAGAGGCTCAGGTCGAGGGCCTCAAGGAGTAGCATCTTTTGACTATGATAGTCGAGGATTGTTGACCCTTCATAGGAGAGTATGTGTACTGTACTGGAGCGGGGTACGGCAAGTGTTCCTAATGACACGAGTCAGCAGTTGTACCCTTGGAAGATATTCAGGTTGATAGCAGCCTGAATTATATTGAGAGACCGGTTGCGATCTTGGATCGAAAAACGAAGACCTTGAGGAACAAGGTGGTTCAGCTGGTAAAGGTGCAGTGGCATCACCAGAAGGGGTCCGAGTGGACGTGGGAGGCAGAGGAGGCGATGAGGGAGCACTATCCAGAGTTGTTTCTAGATGCAGCAGCAACAAACTTCGAGGACAAAGTCTGAGACAAGTGGAGGAGAGTTGTAACTCCCCGATTCTAGTATGTTATTTAAATGATTATTTTTTTTTCGAGTTTCATTAGGGACTCGATGAGTCAGTAGCCCAACTCGTCGAGTAGAGACGGGATTTCGACCACGTGTAAGTGGGCGACTCAACGAGTCCACATTCGGGACTCGGCGAATCCACCAGTCGGGATGAAACCCTAAATCCCCGGGTTTGTACCCTATTTAAACAACTCTTTGGGCATTCAGTAGCCTCCCTCACCCACATAAAATCCTCATACGAAAACCCTACCCACCCTTATCATTTTGGTGTGATTTTCTCTCCTTGTGAAGTTGTGGTTGACTTGTGGAAAAGAAAAAGAGAAGAGAAGAGGAGGAATCAAGGGAGAAGCAAGTAGATCCGAGTTTTTGGTGGTATCACAGTCTTCTTTGAAGTATCAAGCTCAAACCTTTGTCATTCCTCAATTAGATTTCTTGTTTGGCTTGTTTTTATCATCTTTTGGCTTGGTAATAGTATTGAAGGCATGTGTTGTCGAATATCCTTCAGATCAATCTATTTTTGATCTCTAGATGCTCAGATCTTCTGCCTTTATGGAACCCTTTTTGCATGAACACCCTAGATCTACTCTTTTAGTGCATTTTGAGTCTTTAAACCCGCATTGATTCCTATATACATGTAAAGTTGTAAACTTTACGTGTTAATCAAACTTTAGGAACCTAGATCCATAAGTTGTATGCAATGGATTTGAGCAGAATCAACGGAGTAGTGTTTGCTTGCAACCGACTCGGCTAGTTGTTCTTCAGACTCGGCCACAATGCCGGCCCATTTAGTTAGCAACAGTTTCCAGACTTCGGTCCGATGCAGTAGTTAGTATGTCTGATGCTTTCGTGCCTCAGACAGGATTTATATATTATGTGCCCCCGGGCTATAGCCCGATGCAGTATGTAGTATATGTGTTTATGCTAGTTGATATATTTATGTTATGTTGTGTTCAGTTAGTTCTGGACTTCAGTCTGATGCAGTTTCCGGACATCGGTTCGATGCAGGGCGCAAGGCCCCAGACAGTTCCGGACTTCGGTCCGATGCAGTTAGTTCCGGACTTTGGACCGATGCAGTTTCCGGGCTTCGGTCCAATGAAGAGGGCAAGGCCCTGGTTAGTTCCGGACTTCGGTCCGATACAGATTCTGAACATCGGTCTGATGCAGTTTCCGGACTTCGGTCTGATGTATTGGGCAAGGCCCAGTAGTTGTTTATATGTTTGTATGGTATGTGGTAGTTTGGGGAGCTCACTAAGCTTCGTGCTTATGGTTTTCAATTTTGATTTCAGGTACTTCCGCAAACAAAGGGAAGAGCTCCGGATGATGGCATCGCACACACCACAACTTCAGTTTTTATTCCTGGGAGATTGATTAGTTTTACCTTAGATGTGATTTGATACAGTTTGATATAGTTTTTATCATGATACTTGTTTTTGGTTTGAGATATTGACGTATGGTTTTTTTTTTTATGAAATCACATTCAGTATATGATTTTTAGTAGTGTTAAAACGAAAAATTTTTGGATCGTATTTAGGGATGTTACACACATTGCTCCGACTTATTAGGCCTCACAGTAGGCATTTCACGGTAGGCATGTGAATAAACAAGGGGAATTTGTTGATCTCTTAGTTGAAGACCAATATGTAAGTCTTTATTTCTTAAAAATGAAGTAGATTATTGGTTTTTTTGTGTTAGTATTAAAATATGTTGAGAATCTTCGTGAAATACATAATGCTTTAGTTGTTAAGGTTGCTTTACATACATAGCACATAACCGACTCCGGTGGTGATCCAGATTTCAATGATTGGATTGCAACATTTGAGAAGGTGTTAGGTGCTCGAAGGGGGCATGTAGGATCCATTGGAACTAAACCTCCTTCCCCAGCGGCTACAAGTGTTCCATCCCAATGGCGGTCACAGTCATAAGCGCCACAACCAACACATGTATTTATTCAATTCTTAAAAAAATTTGGCAGTTTTCCTATATTGTTAAGAACTTGATGGATTTATGGTAATTTTTGGTAATTTGGTAGTTTTCATAGTTCGTTAAATTGTTAAAGACTTATTTGATTTTTTGGTTTGAAAGGTTGTTAAATTGTTATCGACTTAATTCATTTGATTGTTTGATAGTTTATTAAATTGTTAATTATTTAATGTGCGTGTCACTTAATTGCAGGATGTGGATGTGAATGTTTTTTTTCGAAACTCGGCGTTTGTAACGGTAATTGGGAATATTATCCGCTGGTCTAAGAACCAAACCAACAGTGGGGAAAACAATAATGGGGAAGACGATGACGCTTATTATTTCTTGTTTTAAGTTATGATTTTGTTAAAAAAACAACATTTGAAGTTTTATTTAATTTGGTATATATGTACTATTTTATGTTATTTGATGTTTTATTTAACGTGGTGTGCATTGATTTCTGTATTTTTATAAAATCTGTATGTTATGATATATATATAAACTAGTATAATATATAAAGTGTTTAAAAAAACATTAGGAGCAACAACCTTGGCGACCACATACGCCAATTGCGACAACATCTACCTCCAGGAAGCCTTGCTGGAAAAAACTCCAATTGGTGGCCGGAATACTAATAGAGGTGATGCTAATAGCGACGACGAAGAGGTGAAGCTAATAGCGACGACGAAGCCTTTTTGTGATGACAACTATTAGAGATGAGAGTAATTGCGACGACAACGAGGTAATAACGGCGACGTTTTTTGTCGTCGCTAAAGGTAAGGTCTTTTGTTCCGGACTACTTCTCCACTATCGTCATAAAGACGTCTTCAGGATTGGCCTGGTAGACGGAAGCGATTTCCATCTTATCTTTCTTGGATGACGTCCCATACTTCTTGGGCCTGCATGCGGATCTTAGTATTTATGGACCAACTTGCCTAATTCGTCTTAAACAACATTGGATAGTATAAGTAACTAAGTAACTGATTCTTCTTTGTTTGCCATAGTAGCACCAATCTGATAGAAGGTATTGGGTTAAATCTTGATGAATCTTGTATTATGAACACGGGAGAAAAGATAAATACAGGAAAATAAGGGAAAAGATAGATGGTTTTTCAATGCATAATTTCTTATGCAAAAACAGAAAACGTACAAGTATTTATAAAAAATAAAAGGACTCCTAGACTTGGTACACAAGCTATAAGCAAACATCTCCTAATTATATTCAAATTCCTATTTCCTTATTATTCTGGATTATGGCTACACATGCTACCTTGATGCAATAAGCATCTTACATATGGTTTAATATTAATAACAAATTTCTAAATGAGAAATGTTCATTTATATGAAGTTCCAAACATTAAATTAAATATGTTGCCCCTTAGTTTCATCATTGTTTAGAGGTTATGAACGAGGATGTACTTCAGTAATAAGTGACGTGTCAGTTCCCCAAACAGTCGACTTACTTACACTGTTATCTGGTTCTAGCATTTTTGAAGTCATGCGTCTAGCTCTACCGTGAGACACAAATGGAGGACTTTCAGGCAAAGGTAACACAACCGAGTAGCTGTTGAGCATGATGACTACAGAAGCCATTGAAGGCCTTAATTCAGCATCTTCTTGAACACACAATAAGGCAATATTGATGCAGCGTAAAACTTCGTTTTTGGAGCAACTCTCAACCACATTTGGATCGACTATCCATAGTGGTTCTCCGTGCTTCCATTTATCCCATGTCTGGAAAAGAATATATCAAGGCAGGTTACCAAAATAGTTAACATGAATATTAGCTATTTGTTGCTATTTATTATTGATTGTACTCACATGACATAGAATGTCCATATAACCAGATTCAAAACGTGCAGCGTTTTTCTGTCCACTAATAATCTCAAGAACCAATACACCAAAACTGAACACATCTGATCTCACAGAGAAGTTACCATGCATTGCGTATTCTGGTGACATGTATCCACTTACGAAAGAGAAACAAAAAGTCAAAAGCATAAGTATGGTGTCATGTTATGGATTACTATCTGTTTTAAAATGGAAGTTAGACAACTTACATAGTTCCAACAATTCTATCTGTCTTTCCTTGTGTTTGATTTCCGCAGAAAATTCTTGCCATGCCAAAATCTGAAATTTTTGGATTCATTTCTTCGTCTAACAATACATTGCTAGCTTTGAGATCACGATGGACAATTCTTAATCTAGAATCTTCATGTAGGTACAACATCCCTTTAGCAATTCCTCCAATTATTCTATAACGTATTGACCAATCCAATTGTGCTTGTTTTGTGGAATCTGAATTATTATTATTATTATAAATGTGAGCTTTAAAACAAATAAATTGGTATATGACCATATTCAAGTATACAATTCAACCAAAAATATAATTTAGGTTTTGGAAGCTTCGTTGTGACAAACGGGAAATACTAGTCACGTAGTGGACACGTCCGTTCCAAGGTCAAGTAAATATCTTATCAACTCGTTTAGTTGGTTGGTCCAAAACATTATAATAGAATAGTTTCAGGACCACATTCTCAAAAATAAGAAAGACCGGATAATAGCTTTTAAAAAAGAAATATATAGGGTCTTAAAACAAAGGTGCATCTGTCCAATATGCAAGTGGCATCTTATGCTAAATGGAATTTTGTAAAGTCAGTTCATGATAGCTAGTTAATTAAATGTCAACAATACCTTCAAGACATATATATGTACGTGATCTTTTGGTCTAACAAGAATATAAGTGAACATTTTTACCATGGGTTTAAGACAAAATACTAACTGTTGTTTGTGTTTTTTTTTCGGGAAAATGACTTAAAAGTCCAACGAAGTTTCTAAACCATTCAAAAAAACCAATCTTGTTTTGTCTGTTCAAAAAACTCAATCATGTTTTGTCTGTTCAAAAAAACCCAACGAACTTAATATTTTGTCTAAAAAGTCCAACAAAGTTCGAAACCGTTCAAAAAATCCTAATTGTGTTTAAGTTCGTTAGGTTTTTTTTTAACAGTCAAAACATGATTCGTTTTAAACGTTTTGAAAACTTCATTCGTCTAACAAGTTATTTTTCCGATACGGTAATAAGTCACGTCATCTGTTTCTCTTATTTGATTTTTAGGAAAATGTAACTTAGTTGGAATTTTTAGACAAAATGTTAAGTTTGTTGGGTTTTTTTGAACAGACAAAAACATAATTAGGGTTTTTTAAACGGTTTGAAAACTTTGTTGGGATCATAAGTCATTTTCCCTTTTTTTTTTCCCTCTTGTTTCACTTCCCAAAAAATGCCTTTGATTAAATTTAAACTTTCATGTAGATGAAAGAGGTAAATATTCATGCAACAATAAGAACATAAACTCTTTAATGAAAGGTGAAGGTTTGTAGGCTAACCAAATAGAAAGTAGTCAAGACTGTGGTTAGGAACATATTCGTATATGAGGATCTTCTCTTCCCCTTCAAGACAAAATCCCAAAAGTCTCACAAGATTTCTATGTTGAAGCTTGGCCAGCAACACAACCTCATTCTTGAACTCCAATGCCCCTTGTCCCGAACCTTTTGATAGTCTCTTCACAGCAATTTCATTACCATTAGGAAGAACTCCCTATCAATACATACCAAGTGAGAACAAGTAATTCAAAAGATAGTTAAAACTTGTTCTCTATTAAAGTAAATGATATACATAACGTACCTTATATACTCCACCAAACCCACCTTCACCTATTTTATTATGTTTGGAGAAGTTGTTTGTAGCTGCTTCGATTGTACGCAATTCGAATTGTAGAGATTCCTCGGTTATAATTTCACTATCATCTAAAAGAACACATTTGCTATTATATTTGTTGCATGAAAATTGAAATTAACCCATAGATGCATTCATGTTGCTGGAAAATACGAATTAAAATACTCACGCACGGATATGCATCCTCACAGAATTTTGTATAAAAAACATATGCTAATTTACTCATCCTAGTGTGTTTTCCTAGAGAAATTTTATTCCATATCGCGTAATAGAATGTAAGTATATAATTTTTACATACCAGTTAATGTGAGAGCACGTCGTTTCTTCCTCATGAACACAAGGTACATGCACACTATCACACATAGAACACCAATCGAAGCAACAATGCCTGCAACTATATTTATTGAGATGTTCTTCTTCCCTGCATGTGAAAAGTAACAAAGAAACTTACAAGTTTGACCCTTTCTTCCATTAATTTCAGGAACCGAGAATACAAAACGTTCAAAAAAATGCGCACTTTGATTATAATTATCCCACTTCAACTATAAGGAAAACATTAAAGGATATAATAAAAACTAAATATAGTATAATAATACTCCCTCCGTCCTAAAATTATAATCCATCTTTTTCTTTTTGGTTTGTCCTAAAATGATAGTTCACTTCTAAAAATAAATAATATTTTTACCAAAATACCCCTTTATTATTACTTAACCAACTAAGCATTTAATAGAACATTAAATGCAAAGTAAGAACAAAACTTCATTTTATTATATAAAGTTAGTGATAATTAATGTTTTTCTTAATCTGTGTGTTTTTTTGTCTGTAGACAATAATATTGGGACAGAGGGAGTAATATATATCAAAAGATTAGAAACCTGGATAATGCAATGATGAATTTAAATAGTTTTTAGCGAGAAAATCTTGAAACCGCACTCAGTCACTCAAATCCACAAGCAAATATATTTTGTAGCATCGGGTAAACAGGTAGTTGAGCAATATTTGAAAACCATTGATGAACAACAATAAATTTATGTCATCAACTAAAACACATATATTCAAAAAACACTAGTACGTAGCTATATCATATATATTACAAAAAAAAAGGATGAACAAGTTTTCTATCAAACCTGTTGACGTTGACTCCCATGAGGTTGCTGAGAATCCAAGGAACTTATAGATCTCGAATCTAACATTGCAACTCGGTGTCAAAACTCTTGCCCCTTGTTTTCCAAGACAATATTCTCCCAAACGATCAATGCTACCTTGAAAGCATCGACCGCAGTCAACAACCGATAAATCTGGTGTACACTGTACATAACCATAAACCTTTTCCTTCATACCGTAGCTTAACTCGCTAAATGCAAACTTCTTTTTTGGATCAGTTGAAGCCTCGGTTGCCAATCCGCTCATGAAAACCCTAGCAGCTTCCCAAAACCGACGTTGCTCTGATAACTGTTTAGAAATATTACTCTTGTTGCACTCAGGTACAAAAATAGCTGAATCCATCATCGAGTGCATTGAATAATTGGCATAGTGTAGCATGCAGTTGTCCTTCCAATAAACTGCATGTTTTGATGATGGGCATGTCATAAAGATATCATCACGGGCTTTAAGCAAGCAGTTACGACAGTCATTTGGGAGAACATCCTCCCGACAAAGGTAGACACCATATGCGATGTCTGGATGGCTACTTCCAGCAGTACGATATGCGAATTTGCTATCATTGAGTGTGTTATCTGAAGCAAGTGAATCTAGAACGTGGATGAGATTTATATAATAAGTGGTGTTTGTTAAGCGGGTTGTGTTGTGGCCACAATAGTGTGTATTAAATTCAGCTGCGGTGGCTGTCGATATTACAACAGGTAGCCAAAGTAAATGAAGGGAAAGAACCATATTTTTTTAGGCGCGATGGAAGGTTTTATGTTCCTTTTGGCGTTTTTAATTTTCTTTTTGTTATGGACAAGGGGATGAATGGTGTGGTAACCTTCAGTTGGTCAAAGGTGGTCCTAATTTTCTTTAGACAATATGACATAAAAGTTCCTTGTGGTTGCTTGAAAATACACCTGTAAGTTCTTTCAAATAATTTTTAATATGGTCCGTCATTTGGGAAGAAATAGAATCTGGATTTCACATGCAGAATATGAAGAATGACATAATCCACAAGATCGATGTAACATGTATACCGGGTATATAAATGATGAGAAGTAAAACAATATCAATACAATCATTCATTTGCTCCACTATATAAATAAATTTAACTAATCTATCCACTAGACCATAAAGATCCACCACAAAGAACGAGGCCTATACCAACCACATTTTTGGCAGCTATCCGGAGTACATGTCATCTAAAAAGCCTATACCGACGACTTGTCGTCTGTACAAAGTCGTCGGGATAGCCTCGTCAGTAAAATGGAAAATCTCATCGGGATAAATATCGTCGGTACAGAGTCACCAATAAAGACGACATATCCTCGCCAAAGGGTAGTCGGAACTGATTGTCGACGGAAAAAAAAGGTTTTATTATAAATCAACTCCGACGATCTATCGTCCGTATAAAGCTCGCATTTACCGACGACATGTCGTTTGGATAGGTTTAAGCAATACATACGACATGTGGTCTCGAAAAGTGGGTGGCGGACAACATCCATTTTAGTAAAAGAGACGACACGTCGTCTGTAAAAGTAAAATGGTTATTACCATTATAAAGCTATACCGATGACTTGTCGTGTGTAAAGCATTTTTTTAAAAATATTTTCACAGATTTTGTTATATATACCAAACCTGTTTTTTGAAACAAATCAAAATAGTATATATATATATAGCAAACCATTAAAACTCAAATATATATATATATATATATATATATATATATATATATATATATATATATATATATATATATATATATATATACTACATAGCAAATAACAATAAAAAAAGCATGTATTCAACAAACATTGTTCAAAAATAACATAAAAAAAAGCAAGTGTTCAAGCAACATTGCTCAAAAATAACAGAAAAGATCAATCTGAATCTTCATTGTTCTCGATCCCATTGTCGTCCTCGTTCTCATCTTCGTCCTCCTTCTCCTCCTCGTCCAGCTCGTTGGTTGGTGTATTAGAATTGTATTGGAATTGTGGCATTGGCTATGGTTGGATGTTAGGATTAACGGACACGAATGTGTTATTATACATTTGTTGTATATGTAGCATTTGTTGTTGTATGTGTTGCATTTGTTAGGTTAATCCAACAACTTGAGAATTATCTGAAGATTGGGATGTAGAAGCTTTGGAACGCTTGGTATATTCATTTGAAAATAAATTATTGTTGATTCAAAATTTCCTTCCAACACTGCGAATATATATGTGTATCTCACTGATGGAACAAGTGAGATAATGTTCTTTATTTAACTTTTCGTTCTCTGTAAACCTTTCTTGCATCAACATCTCCACTCGTTGAATATTTTCCTAAAATAAAGAAAACAAGAAACATAAATTAAATAAAATAAATAACTAAATTTATATACTAAAATAATAATAATATACCTAAAAATAACAACAACAACAACAACAACAACAATAATAATAATAATAATAATAATAATAATAATAATAATAATAATAATAATAACAACAACATCAACAACAACTTAATTATCAAATAATGTGTTAACTTTGTTTGTTACTTACCCAAGTTACTTCCGTTTGCGGTGAACACCAACCCCGACTTTCTTTAAATCATATTTTCTCCAACCATCGATATGTTACAGGTCTTGTCCTTTTGCTCTCTATAATAAGCCAAAAACAATTAAAATATTTATATAAGTGTTAATAAAAATTTTATATAATACAAATAAATTTAATTACCTCCTCGCAACGTCTGTCTGCATATGATCTACTTCCATGAGCACTCGCATGAGGATGTTTGGCCCTACTTTCTTTACCTTTATCGAACTGCTTCCTATAACCCTCATCCGACAAAAAAAGATCAACCATCCTATCCCAAGCCTTGTCTTCCATATCATCTGGTGGACACTGTCTTGCATCATCCACATCATTATATCCGTCAACCCTATCAAAATAATTTTTCACTTGATATTTGTGCTCTTTATAAGCTCTCTGGTAGTCGCTCTGTACAACCACTCAAATGGCTTCCCACATATATGCACCCTGATACATATCAAGATTAAAAAATATATGTAATAAAAAAAAATTAATTAGTAAAAAAAGATTTTAAAAAGTATAAAAAACTTCACAAATAAAAAGTATTTTGTACTTACTTCAATCTCAGGATACATAGTTTCATAGTAATGGAATGGAACACAACTCTAAGTCCTATAATGGAGTGGTACATGATTTGCCACAAAATTTGAGATCAACCTAGTCAATATTTTACCATTTTGATTTATGAATTTATCGTCCCCATGTCGATATCAACTTCCACAGGTAAAGGTTTTTGACCGCCACTATTGAACTTTTTTTCGCATATTTAAGCATCTTCCATTTCCACACCGACGCGTTGGGTTTGCTTTATTGACACATAGAGTTGAAAATTTAGAAATTTAATACTTTAAAAAATGTATCCAATATATTTAAGAATTTCATGTAACCGACAAGATTGACAATCGTCGGTATCTTGCCTGCGTGCTCGTGTGAAGGTCGGTCCCCGCCGTCTCCTCCATGCCCCCTTGCAACATGTGTAGCCATCTGTTTAACAAATGTTAGAAAATATACTACATGTACTTTAAAAATACTAATAAACAATTTTTAGCAATCAAAATGTATAGCAACCATAACATACCATCAATCAGAACAATCACTAGAAAAATATACATGTACAACATCATCATTATTGAATTCGTCATCGTTTATGAAAGCGTCATCATTATCTGAAGAGTATGTATCACCACCATCATCGTCATCATTAAAGACATCGTCATCGTTTGTAATAGGAGCCACACTTGATTCACCATCGTCATCATTATCTAAAGAGTACATATGATCACCGTCAATAGAGTATGTATCATCATTATCATCGCCTAACTCGACTGCCAAGTATAAATAATTTGATCGAGTGTCATTCACCACATCTATCTCACTAACACCGATACTTGGATGATCCCAAAGATTTTGATGATGAACATCTTCCACAACTCTCCAGTTATTGTTTCGAGTAGGATCTTGGATATAAAACACTTGTTTAGCTTGAGTGGCTTTGATGTATTACTGATCGTCAAACCATGTTTTACCGATATACCATTCATGACTTGTAGTGATAACAACCATATTCTTTTTACTAATTAAAGGTCCATTACCTAATGACACATTGAACCATTTACCATGAAAGAGCACAAATGGGTAACCATGCAAATAGTGTAACTCTATGATGTCCTCCAGTTGACCGTAATGTAAGAATGTAACTATTTTGATTCGTACGTTGGAGATCACGGCTAAGCACAACAAATCAAACACCGTTTAATATTCAGGCAGTCTAAGAAGTTGCTTCCAACAGACCATGTGCCAACGCCTTTAATCTGTTAGTATAGTCCCTAGGCGATTCACTTTAGAGACGATAAATCTATAAGGAAATATAATATTTTATGTTTAAGTAATAACATATATTTGTTTTATATTACAAACTATAATATAAGGCATATACCTTTCTTTTGAACCATGGAGGAAATTCTATTTTCAAATCACTTTTAGGCGATTCTGATTTGAATTCCCTGGATATGAGACAAAACAATTAGAATAGTTGGAAGATATCATAACACTATTGAAAAAAAGTAGCTAATAGATCACAAAACTTACGATATGTACCCTTTCAGCTTATCCTCATTGCAATTGTTTAGTACAAACCATTGTAATTACTTTTTGTCCCCTTGCAAAAGTTCGGAGAGCTTCTTAGTAGACATTGGTCAACATTGTGATGAGAACACAATATATTGCCTTTTTAGAAGGTCAGGATCCTCATTTCTATCAACACAATTGATTTTCGTTTGCATACCCTCAAGATACATAGAGCAAAATGTCAAATCTTCGTATGCAACATAACCCTCTGTGATTGTGCCTTCTGGCTTGGCTTTGTTTCTAACATAATTTTTATGTTTTTCCATGTTCAAAGGGATACATCCATCTCATGTGTACAGGCCCTCCAAGAATAGCTTCTTCTGGTAAATGTGTAACATCCGGATTCCCAGGTATAATATTTTATTCTTTTATTTTTGGAAGTTGTGAGGAGACTCGGCGAGTTGGTGTTTAAACTCGCCGATTATGGTCGCGGATTCTTATCTGGGTTCACAGCCGGACTCGGTGAATTCATGAGTGGACTCGGCGAGTTCATAAGTGGACTCGGCGAGTCCACATTGTTTAATGAAACCCTAATTTTCTGGGTTTGGGACCTATTTAAAGGCCTTTAAGGCCGTCATTTGCGGCTACCAAACCCCAGAGAGAAACCCTAAGAGATCTAGAGCGTTTGTGAGGAAGGAGAGGCCATTCTTGATCCTTTTGTTGGTGTATTTGAAAGAAGGAGGTGACCAAGGCAAAAGGAGGCTGAAGGGGCTGCGATTTTGGTGACTTCTAAGTTCATAGAGATCATATTGAGGTATTTTGCTCGGTCCTTCTTCAGTTTTGGTGTTAATTCTTAGTGTTAAGGTTTTCTAACCCTTTTAGAGGTTGGATAAGTGGAGCATTTGGTCCCTTCTCGAGTCTATGTTTTGGATCTGGACCCAAAGAGGTCCAGAGACCTTAACCCTTGGAGCTTTATGAGTCATTTTGGGAGCCATGAGCTTGGGATGTCATTTTTGGGGCTAAATCACCAAGTTAGACCATTTAGATGTTATATAACTGTCAAGGTCTGAACTTTACGAGATTATCATGCTTGGGAAGGCCAGATCTATGAATGTAAGGAACAGATCTGACCTCAGGAGGCCTATGGATTTTGTGCATGGCATGAACTCGCTGTGTCCGAAGAACAGACTCGGCGAGTAGGATGAGGGTTTCCCCTAAATCACTCAGTGAGTAGACTTGACGAGTTGGGGAATAACTCGGTGAGTCAAGGAGAGTTGGGGGAGACTGGAGTTCAAGGCGGAACTCGCCGAGTTGTTCTTGAGACTCGGCGAGTTGAGTCGGGGTGGCCCCTCCGATTCATGCCAGGTGTGACTCGTCGAGTCAAGGGAAGTACTCGACGTGCCAAGAGAGGGACTAAGAGAGTCAGTAGACACGTGTAGACTCGTCGAGTCGCCCAAGTGCACTCGACGAGTCGGGTCAAAGTTTGACCGTTGACTTTTGTTAACTTTTAGGGTTGGTCAACAGTGAGGCCTGTAAGCCAAGAGAGGGGTAAAATGGTCTTTTACCCTTCTGAGGGTGTTAAGAAGGGTTCAGTATAGTTGTATTTATGAGAGTATTTACTTTGTGTGATTAGGCGGAGGCTAGATCACATTTCTACCGAGTCAGAGACTTACCGAGACACCAGAGGTGAGTCTTCTCACTATACGTTACCTAGAGTGGTATTATGTGATGACCAGAGGGGCTTATGTGTTATGTATGATATTATGTGTTATGTGATATATGTATGTTCTATGATGATATAGACTGGACCGGAGGGTCCAACGAGCTATGAACGGACCAGAGGGTCCAACGAGCTACGGGACTGGAGGGTCCCGCTGAGACACATCGACCAGAGGGTCGTATATTAGCCTCAAGTGGTGTATGTGTTGTATGCGATATTTTGGGGAACTCACTAAGCATTTATGCTTACAGTTGTTGTGTTATGTGTTTCAGGTACTAGCGAGGGCTGTGGGAAGGTGTTGGTGTGATTCGTACACACACGAGAGAGAGAGAGAGAGAGAGAGTTTGATTTTATGATCTTGGGATATGCTATGTTTCAAAAACTAATATTGGAAATATTGGAGAATGCTTTTATATGAATTTGGTTGTTGAAAAATGAAAATTTTGTTTTGAAATTTACGTTGTTACAAGTTGGTATCAGAGCCTTGGTTTGAGGGATTCGGATACATCTTCGGGCGTATCTGAACTCAAACTGAGATTTTAAGGAAAATTTTGATAATGAAGTAAAATTTTTGAAAAGAGTAAAAAGAGTTTTGAAACAAACAGAGCAGAGCCATGTGTACGAACAACCAGCGCCCGAACGGTGAATCCCCAAAAGTACCCTTACATTATATGTTATGAGATATGTTATGTTACATTATGCATGCTAGAGTAGGCTAGGTATACATATTAGGACTAGAGTGGCCTGATTTGTGATGCCTTAGCCTAGGAGATTTCTGCTGCTGAGATGCTTTGAGAGCGAGTAGATAGCAGTTAGGAGCTCATGAGAGGCTTATCGAAGGGTAGCCAATGCATAATGAGAGTAGAGTACTTGTAATCCAGGATCCAAGGAGAAGGACTTGGAGTGAATGCTGATGCGGTGTGGTAGGTAGTATTGGGCCCGTACTACTGAAGACACCGGATCAGTGGGCATTCCAAGTAAGAATCTTTTGGACAACGGAGGACGAGTAGGGTTGCGTCATCAAGTATGAGTATGCTCGATCGAGTCCCTGATAATTATTGTTGTATTTCAGAGGCATCATGGTTGGGACTCGACACACACCTGAGAGTAGTGGTGTCAGCGACGAGGAGATCCGTCGATTGATTCACGAGGAGGTGGCTGCTGCCATCCGGGCTGAGATTCTTGAGATGTTTGGGGACATCAAGACCACATTGATTGAGACTTTTCATGAGCGGTATGCAGCGCTGACTGAGGCTGCTGCTGCTGCCAGACCTTAGGGAGGTGACTCGTTGTTGTTTCGGGAGTTCAGCAACATGAAGCCACCAGAGTTCGATGGGACACATGACCCGATTGCCGCGATGAGATGGATCTCTGACATCGAGGGATGCTTCTATACGTGTTCTTGTCCAGAGCACTTGAGGGTACGGTACGCTCTGAACCAACTCTGCTTAGGAGTGAAGGATTGGTGGAAGTTCGTGACGGCGAACTTCACTTTGGCAGAGATTTCTAAGGTGACCTGGGAGAAGTTCACCGCTATGTTCAGAGATGAGTATGTTCCCCCAGTGGAGAGGGAACGGTTGATTCAGGAGTTCTTGACCCTTAAGCAGGGTACTGATTCTGTAGCAGTGATCACCAGGAAGTTTCATGAGAGGGCGATGTTTTGCCCTGAGCATGTGTCTTCTGAGCAGGCTCGTATTAGCCGTTATCTGAGTGTTCTGAGGAGAGATATTCGGGATTTCATGATTAACTCGACATACCGGACATTTTCTAAGCTCCATGCAAATGCCTGGAAGAGG
Source organism: Lactuca sativa (assembly GCF_002870075.4). NCBI lineage: Eukaryota > Viridiplantae > Streptophyta > Magnoliopsida > Asterales > Asteraceae > Lactuca > Lactuca sativa. Next base: position 219,613,889 of record NC_056623.2, on the reverse strand, counting down.
GAGATTGAGTTGGAGACTCAGACCAGGGAGGAGGCCGAGTCACAGAGGCGGATCGGCGACCGGCTCAGTCTCAGCCGGCAGCCAAGCGGGCTAGACCCACTGATTCGAGATATGTAGGTGCGGAGGGTCGCACTTGTAGGAAGTGTGGCAAGAGTCACGAGGGGTCATGCAGGGCTGGGGTATGCTACAAGTGCAGGAAGGAGGGGCATATCGCGAGGGATTGCCCCAAGGGATTTTCGGTTTGCTTTCATTGCAAGCAGACCGGCCATCAGAAGGTCGAGTGCCCTCAGCTACTTCAGGGGTTAGCGCAGGGATCTGCGCCTGCTGCTAGGGCTACTGAGGTGCGGCTGGTGAAGGCCGAGGCCCCGAAGGCTCGTGGGAGAGCATTCCAGTTGACTGCGGAGGAGGTCCGGGCGGTGCTCAATGTTGTGGCTGGTATGTATTCTATATTCATCTTTTATTTGAGTTGAGTTATTATGCTTATATGATGATGTGCGAGTCGGTCGTTTGTTTTCGTAGCATTTAGTTACCACATTAGTATCCGTCGAGAGGCGTTGGATCGACCTTTCTGAGTTTCCATAGCTGATGAGCGAGCAGTGTATGCTTCAGATGTGACGCGAGGATGTGTCCTTGAGATCTTCGGTGTGGAGTTTCCGATAGATCTGGTTCCGATTACGATGGGGGACGTGTGTGTTATAGTGGGTATGGATTGGTTGAGCCGATATGGAGCTGTGATAGACTGCGAGCATCAATTGGTGACGATTCGAGACCCTAGTGGGGGAGTTCTTACGGTGTACATTGAGGGTACACGTACGGGGTCAGCATTATGTTCGGCCGCCAGACCGAGACACAGTCTACAACAGGGCTGTAGGGGGTTTGTGGCATATGTGATGGATGCGAGTGTTGATTGAGAGAGACTGAAGTCATTTGATGAGGTCCTGATAGTGCATGATTTTCCGGATGTGTTTCTAGAGGAGTTGTCGGGTTTGTCTCCGGAGAGGCAAGTAGAGTTCGGTATCGAATTGGTTCCGGGATCTGCGCCTATCGTCAAGGCGCCTGATCGCCTTGCGCCTCTAGAGATACAGGAGTTATCCTCGCAGCTCCAGGAGCTGCTAGGGAAGGGGTTTATTAGGCCGAGCAGTTCGCCATAGGGGGCACCTATCCTTTTTGTTAAGAAGAAGGATGGTTCACACCGAATGTGCATTGATTACCGGGAGTTGAACAAACTAATGGTCAAGAACCATTACCTATTGCCGAGGATCGACGATTTGTTCGATCAGTTTCAGGGAGCATCTTAGTTATCCAAGATCGATTTGAGGTCTGGGTATCATCAGGTGAGGGTGCGAGATGAGGACGTCCAGAAGACAGCATTCTGGACTCGTTATGGGCATTACGAGTTCATGCTGATGCCTTTCGGACTCACCAACGCACCGACGGTGTTCATGGATCTCATGAACAGGGTGTGCAGATTGATGTTGGATCGCTCGGTGATCGTGTTCATCGACGACATATTGGTGTATTCGAGATCCAGAGAGCCGCATGTGGAGCATTTGAGGGAGATCCTCGGAGTTCTGAGATCGGAGAGGCTTTATGCCAAGTTCCCCAAATGTGAGTTCTGGCTACGAGAGGTTCAATTTTTAGGGCATCTCGTTAACTAGAATGGGATATTGGTCGATCCGGCCAAGATTGAGGCGGTCATGAGGTGGGAGGTGCCGAGATCACCCAACGAGATCAGGAGCTTTCTGTGTTTGGTTGGCTGTTATCGGAGATTTATTAAGGATTTCTCCAAGATCTACGTGCCACTCACCAAGTTGACCCGGAAGGGTGCTACGTTTTCCTGTGGTCCGGAGCAGCAGACCTCGTTCGAGAAACTTCACCAGAAATTATGCGAAGCCCCAGTATTAGCCCTTCCGGAAGGGATGGAGGATTTTGTGGTATATTGTGATGCATCGATATCCGGATTGGGAGTGGTGCTTATGCAGAGGGGGCATGTGATAGCATATGCATCGAGGCAGCTTAAGCCTCATGAGTCGAGGTATCCCACTCATGATGTAGAACTGGGAGCGATAGTGTTCGCCCTCAAGATCTGGCGACATTATATGTATGGGGTTCGGTGTACGATATACACGGACCACAAGAGCTTGAAGTATTCGATGGATCAGCCCAACCTGAATACTCCCCAGAGGAGGTGGTTGGGTGTGGTCAAGGATTATGATTGTGAGATCCTGTACCACCCAGGCAAGGCAAATGTTGTAGCCGATGCACTGAGTCGTAGGGCGGAGGGCGCCCCAATGCGAGATGTTTGTTTGAGATTGACAGTGATGACCCTGGTGTTGGATGCTATTCGTGGGGCCCAGGCTGAGGCTGTGAGACCAGAAAGCTAGAAGAGAGAGCGAGTTGCCGGACTGGTATCGGAATTCGTTACCGATAGCTGGGGGCTTATGACATTTCTGGGTCGGATGTGGGTACCATCCGTGGGCGGAACGCGTACCATTTTGATGGAAGAGGCTCATCGATCGATGTTCTCGATCCATCCCGGGGCCACTAAGATGTATTTGGACCTGAAAAAGGAGTATTAGTGGCCATATATGAAGAGGGATGTCGCATGGTTTGTAGAGAGATGCTTGACCTGTCGTAGGGTTAAGGCCGAGCACTAGCGTCCACATGGTAAGCTGCAACCGTTAGAGATTCCCGAGTGGAAATGGAAACAGATTACCATGGATTTCATCACCAAATTGCCAAGGACCGCGAGGGGTGTCGATGCAATTTGCGTGATTGTGGACTGGTTGACGAAGAGTGCTCACTTCCTGGCCATCACTGAGAGCTCTTTCGCGGAGAGGTTGGCAGAGATGTACGTGAGAGAGGTGGTATTGCGACATGGAGTGTCGATCTTGATTGTATCAGATCGAGATGTACGTTTCACTTCCAGATTCTGGAAGAAGTTTCATCAGGAATTTGGTACGAAACTACATTTTAGTACCACATACCACCCACAGACTGACCGACAGAGCGAGCGGACGATTCAGACGCTCGAGGACATGCTCCGAGCATGTGTGTTGGATTTCGGCGGGAGTTGGGACACGTATTTGCCCTTGGCAGAGTTTTCTTACAACAACAACCATCATTCGAACATTGACATGCCGCCCTTTGAGCTGTTTTATGGGAGGAGGTGTCAGACCCCTATTTGTTGGGGAGAAGTAGGGCAGCGTGTGATGGTTAGTACTGAGATTGTGCTTCAGACGACAGAGCAGATTCAGTAGGTCAGACAGAGGTTGTTGACCGCTCAGAGTCATTAGAAGAGTTATGCGGAAAGACGCCGGTCCGAGCTCGAGTTTCAGGTTGACGACTTCATGCTCCTGAAGGTCTCTCCTTGGAAAGGAGTGATTCGGTTCAGGAAGAGGGGCAAGTTGGGGCCCCGATATATTGGTTCTTTCAGAGTGATCGCGATGGTAGGCAGGGTAGCCTATAGTTTGGAGTTACCAGCAGAGTTGGGGCAGATTCATGACACTTTCCACGTGTCGCAGCTGCGAAAGTGTATAGCCGACTAGTCGGCAGTGGTTCCATTAGAAAATATTCAGGTGGATGCGAATCTGAATTATGTTGAGAGACCGATGGCGATTAGGGATCAGAAGATCAAGGTTTTGAGGAACAAGGAGGTGCCTCTGGTGTAGGTCCAGTGGCACAATCAGAAAGGGTCAGAGTTGACATGGGAGCCGGAGCGTCAGATGCGGGAGCAGCATCCAGAGTTGTTTTCAGAGTGAGACTTCGAGGGCGAAGTGTAATTCTAGTTGGTGAGAATTGTAACATCCGGATTCCCATTTATAATATTTTATCCTTTTATTTTTTGGAAGTTGTGAGGAGACTCGGCAAGTTGGTGTTTAAACTCGCCGAGTATGGTCGTGGATTAGTATCCGGGATCACATCCGTACTCAACGAGTTCAGGAGTGGACTCGGCGAGTCCATGCTGTTTAATGAAACCCTAATTTCCTGGGTTTGGGACCTATTTAAAGGCGTCATTTGCGGCTACCAAACCCCAGAGAGAAACCCTAAGAGATCTAGAGCGTTTGTGAGGAAGGAGAGGCCATTCTTGATCCTTTTGTTGGTCTATTTGCAAGAAGGAGGTGACCAAGGCAAAAGGAGGCTGAAGGGGGTGTGATTTTGGTGACTTCTAAGTTCATAGAGATCATATTGAGGTATTTTTCTCGGACCTTCTTTAGTTTTGGTGTTAATTCTTAGTGTTAGGGTTTTCTAACCCTTTTAGAGGTTGGATAAGTGGAGCATTTGGTCCCTTCTCGAGTCTATGTTTTGGATCTAGACCCAAAGAGGTCCAAAGACCATAACCCTTGGATCTTTATGAGTCATTTTGGGAGCAATGACCTTGGGATGTCATTTTTGGGGCTAAATCACCAAGTTAGACCATTTAGATGTTATATAACTGTCAAGGTCTGAACTTTACGTGATTATCATGCTTGCGAAGGCCAGATCTATGAATGTAAGGAACAGATCTGACCTCAGGAGGCCTATGGATTTTGTGCATGGCATGAACTCGCTGTGTCCGAAGAACAGACTCGGCGAGTAGGATGAGGGTTTCCCCTAAATCACTCAGTGAGTAGACTTGCCGAGTTGGGGAATAACTCGGTGAGTCAGGGAGAGTTGGGGGGACTGGAGTTCAAGGCAGAACTTGCCGAGTTGTTCTTGACACTCGGCGAGTTGAGTCGGGGTGGCCCGCGCGATTCATGCCAGGTGTGACTCGTCGAGTCAGGGGAAGTACTCGACGTGCCAAGAGAGGGACTAAGAGAGTCAGTGGACACGTGTAGACTCGTCGAGTCGCCCAAGTGCACTCGACGAGTCGGGTCAAAGTTTGACTGTTGACTTTTGTTGACTTTTAGGGTTGGTCAACAGTGAGGCCTTTAAGCCAAGAGAAGGGTAAAAAGGTCTTTTACCCTTCTGAGGGTGTTAAGAAGGGTTCAGTATAGTTGTATTTATGAGAGTATTTACTTTGTGTGATTAGGCAGAGGCTAGATCACATTTCTACCGAGTCAAAGACTTACCGAGACACCTGAGGTGAGTCTTCTCACTATACGTTACCTAGAGTGGTATTATGTGATGACCAGAGGGACTTATGTGTTATGTGTGAGATTATGTGCTATGTGATATATGTATGTTGTATGATGATATAGACCAGACCGGAGGATCCAACGAGCTATGACCGGACCAGAGGGTCCAACGAGCTACGGGACTGGGGGGTCCCGCTGAGACACATCGACTAGAGGGTCGTAATTAGCATCGGGTGGCGTATGTGTTGTATGCGGTATTTTAGGGAACTCACTAAGCATTTATGCTTACAGTTTTTGTGTTATGTGTTTCAGGTACTAGCGAGGGCCGTGGGAAGGCGTCGACGTGATTCGTACACACGAGAGAGAGAGAGAGAGAGAGAGAGAGAGAGAGAGAGTTTCATTTTATGATACTAATATTGGAAATATTGGAGAATATTTTTATATGAATTTGGTTGTTGAGAAATGAAAATTTAGTTTTGAATTTACGTTGTTACAGAATGAGGAATTAGATGAATCATAATGTTGAAAAATGTTGGATGATATGTCAACTCAAGATTGCATAAAATGTTCACCACTTCTGATCTGGCATTTCTCATGTCATTAAAATATAATGATAGTGCACAATTTTTTTTTGAAGAATGTACACAATTCAATGATTGTTGTTGAAACATTTTCCGGGAGAAATGGTTGAACCCCTATAGGCGGCAATCGTTGGATGAAGATGTGATGATTGTGAGACTTTAGCCCACAAAATTTGATACAATATCATTCACATTCTTATTAAATTTTAATCGTAAACCATTAGGTAGCCTCACTCCTTTAATGAATTGACAGAAATGTTGTTGATCAGTTGGTTTAAAAGAGTAATCAGCATGTGGTAGTATTACTTTCTTCTTGTTGTCTTCCTTCCGCTTGTTGACTTTCTTCCTCATGTTGACTTTCTCATTTGGCCATTGATTTAGCCGAATGCCCAAAATTTTCAAGTCTTCTCTTGCTTCTTTTTTGTCTTTGGTTTTTTCATGCATTAGCGCAATATTTACAACACTCTCATCCATATTTTTCTCCACATGCATAAAATGTATATTATGTTTTGGCTCGAGGGAAGACCAATACTCAAGCTCAAAAAAGATACTATGTTTCATCCAATTCAACTCAAGATTGAATAAAACCTTCACCACTTCTATTCTAATATTTCTCATGTTGTTAACATCTAATGATTGTGCACAGATGTTTTTAAAGAATGTACACAAGTCAATGATTGTTGGTGAAAGATTTTCTGGGAGAAATTCTTGAACCCCTATAGGCAGCAATCGTTAGATGAGGATGTGATGATCGTGAAACTTTAGACCACCAAATTTGATGAACTATCATTCACCCTCTTATTAAATTTCGATCATAAACCTTCAGGTGGCCTCACTCCTTTAATGAATTGACATAAACATTGTTGATCAATTGGTTTAAAAAATAATCACCATGTAGTAGTATTACTTTCTTCTTGTTGTCATCCTTCTTCTTGTTGATTTTCTTGTTCTTGTTGACTTTCTCTTTTGGCCATTAATCTGGCCAAGTGTCCATGTTTTTCAAGTCTTCTCTTGCTTCTTTTTTGTTTTTGGTTTTTTCATTCATTAGTTTAGTATTTACAACACACTTATCCATATTTTTCTCCACATGCAAAAACTCTATATTGTGTATTTTAGCTCGAGGGAAGACAAATACTCAAGCTCAAAAAAGATACTACGTTTCATCCAATTCAACTATCTTTTTCTTGTTTCATCATCGCTCTTTCTTGTTGTACCCCCATGCCCAGGATGTTTCCTTGGAATATGATCAGAGACAAGCCAGTTGCTTTAATATAGTTGCATTACATAATTGGATTGGATGTGTGATGGGTTTTAATATACTCCTATGGTGCACATACAACCATAAATACCTTGGATCTATGTTTTCACTGATTATACATTCAAAGGGATTCCAAGGCATTAAACCGACAAATAGCATGAAATTTGACATAAACAAATAAGATACTAGTTAAGATAACATACCTCTTTGTTGTAGCTTGATTCCATGGAGCATAAGAGACTAGTGCGCCAAGTGTGACACGTCAAATGGTTCAGACAACACCACAAACAACTTGGAATAACTTGAGAGAAAAGTTTGTATGCTCAACATTGGCTGGCCCTCTCATATGAATCCTTAGGGCCGATTCCTTGAGCTGTGAGGTCTTTATATATTATGGCTATTAGGGTTACACCATGTAACCTATGACTTTCTATATTCTTCATGCTCCGTGGGTTAAAACCTCCATGGAGTATCCTGATGGGTTTTAGCCAAAAGAACATCCTATGTGCTCATGCAAACCCTAATGCTTGGATCTAGGTTTCTCTATTGTAGATGTAATTCATCCAAGACTTTAAACCCTAGATCTAGCATACTATTAATCATATTAACATAAGAATGGAGTTTAGATCTTACCTTGATTGTTATGTAGCAATAACAATCTCAAAGCCTCCTTGTAATGACTTTAGAAAGCTTAGAGTCACAAGTGTCACTCCTCTAATGGTTCACAAACACCAAGAGCAAGAGGATGAAGAGGAGAAGAGAAGGAGGCTGCCCAAAACGTGTGGAAACCCTAGAGAACAAGTTCACCACGTTTTTGGGGCATAAGGGTTCTTTAAATAGTGAGGCTATTAGGGTTATCTAACAAGGAAACCCTAATTTGGATGCTTAGGCCGTAAGCAACCCATGGACTCCTTCCTTAACAAGCCTTGGACGATTTCTAATGGGTTTCCCCATAGAATTCGTCCAACCTTATATTATAAGGTAATCCATAGCCCAATTGCAATTATCTTATAATTACAATTCCAGTCCCTTATGTTTAATTAATCTCTTTTAGCCACAAACTTAATTCTTATTAATTCTTGACTGATATTAATTAAACAATGTGATTTCTCCTTTAATATATATTATTCTCATAATATATTGATAAATCATATTTAATCCTTTCTCTCCGTAATTCATCCTATCAAGTTGCTTTGGTGAAGGTAACCCAAAAGGACCATGCACCATCGGGTCAAGTACATACCAAAATAGTTATGGACTTAGACACTAATCCAACAGTCTCCCACTTGGATAAGTCTAATAACTATTCCGCGTATGACTTCAGATCCTGATCTGCAATCGTAGCTTTCTAAAGCCGTTGTCAACTCTGATCTTATCAGATACATGTGTCCTTTAGATAAGGGATCATATATTCCTCCATTCTAGATATCGTATAGACTTAGACATGGATCTAAATCATTCTCTCTGTCTATGTGCTGTTTCCCAAATTCAGATTTATGACGACTGACAACAGACTACAATTGAACACATCAATTTAGTCCCGGCTTGGCCAAGCGCTTAGGTGCCATCACTAAATCATCGAGGGGCCCACAGATATCGCTTTCATCCTACCTTGGATAAAAGGAACGGATAAACTTTGACTCAATGCTCGCTTGCACTCACTCACCAAATCACACACAACAATATGTTTTATAACACCAAGTTACTGGTGCGTTTACATATTATCAATGTGCAACCGACTCGCAAGATACAACTCACACATCTCGGTTTCAAGAATATAATATGTTATCGTCTCACCAATCACTCGTGATAAAATCCATGAAGTGATCAAAGTGAGCGTGGGTTTAATCCAATGCTCACATCATATTCATAAGCACTCATGAACGTTGCAGCAAACATTTCCTTTTGTTTAATGCTCTTTAGACAATCCACACACCAATTCACGTCAGTCTTCATTCATACCTACTTCCAACACATGAACGACTGTGGCCCGTTCAAATAATTTGACTGTTCTTAACCAATTAAATTATTCAGGAAGTCAAAACATGCAAAGTGAAACACAAGAATAATACTAATCCCATATGGCCTCAACCTTTGAGTATAAATAAAACACCTTTTATTTATCACCATATCGATTACTCATTATTTTTCGTTTCTGGTAATCAACTTCTTACTTGAATTACTTACCACACTTGTCCCATGCTCTTAGCATGCACATAATGTTTACATACGGTTCTTGCTTTGTGAAATAGATCAAATGAACAGATTTCCAGTCATACTCATTTAACAACTCCTAATCCTCTCCACAAGTGAAAGAATATCAAATTCATGCCACTTATAGAATATGCTAGATTCTAACATTTTATACAATGATCCTTTCGTAATGTCATAGCACAAAAGTCACAATGACTATTGCCAACGAAATTACAAAGTCCTCTATCGGAGATTGTTACAAGATAATTCCATAGATGTGATGTCTTTCACTCAAAGTACATTCCTTTGAACATCCTTTTGCATAAAAGTTTCTAATCTAGACATTGATTCTCAATATCCAACTCCCAACATGGAAACATTTCCATATTTTCCATATTACAACTCATTCTTAATAGAATCTTATCTATTCATAATAAAGTCGATATGGTCCATCCAATATCATTCTTCCAACTACTCACAAGCGACCAATCCTCGGCGAACCCTGGATTGTCCTTTGATAGTTGTTTAATTATCTTAGTCAAAATGATTCTTGTCCTTTTTCCTTCTAAATGCACTAGACATTTCTAAAGTTTTTAGAATGGTCAAATATTATAGCATTTTCAATCGATCCTATACCCGAAGTGTATGGGACACGATGCATAATGTCTTACATAAAGATTTGATACTTTATCAATCTTCTGCCATAATATTTTACGTGCTACATTCTCACATTTCGAAATATGAAGAGGAATGTCGTAATCATAATCGAAATTTAAGAACACACTATGTATCCTTGACTAAATTTATTAACATTCCACAACCTAAGCTTTTAGATTGGAAATGAAGCATAATATCTCTCCCTTAATTATAGCTAAACAACTTTACATCCTTACTACTTTCAAAGTATGACTCTTGTTTTCTATAATTAATATTGCTGACTTGCAATACTTGCCTTAATAATCATATAATCATAACATTTATGCTCCCACTATCATGATGATTATTATAAACATAACACTTATGCTCCACACTAGCTTTGACATGTATTAAGAAACCAGCTTAACTTGTAGAAAAAAATACTTATTGAATTTCTTAAGTTCATGTTTCTAATACCTAATGCTTTGATATTCCTTTATCTAAGCTTATACACCTTTCCTTTAGATAGCTCATATGTGTGTCTAAACAATTAAGACTAATTGCCAAATCTCACAATTCGAATCATGGAAAGGGATACCGTAACCATAATCGAATTCGAGAATCAAAGTATCATAATCACTATCTTCTTAAAATCTCTTTTAGTGAAAGTATTTCCTCACAGTCATTTTCATGAAGGAGGGAATCTTATGACACTTAGGTTTTAATGGTGTATGTGCTCCTATTCATGTGAATTTGTCAAAACCAAAGTTTACGACAAATTCAAACTCATATCGACCGAACTTTCTCAATCTTGATTTCTTGCCTTATCGTAACACGGCTGCCCACCATGTCTTCCAAGTAGTCAAGCAGCTCACCATTTCCTATCAATGTAATTTTCATTGATCAAGGTGCTTTCCTTTTATGCGTTCAAATGAGAACTCATAGAACTCACATGCATAATTAACTCAGTTGGAACGGCACAGAAACAAGATAGTGTCAACACGATAGGTTGTAAACCTCAACTCGTATGCTAGTAATGATCAATAAGGTTTATTCTTGATTAGTTATTGAAACTTTTCAAGACCATTAAGACTCCCACAGACTCTTTGACATATAAGATTCTTTTGTCAATGAACATTTGTTGACAAACGAATATTCAAGAGTTAGTGTAGTTTTTTATCAAGACAAAACATTTCATAAAATTGGTCCTAGTTGGTCTTTGTCTTATCCAAGACATCACAACTTTCCAATTTCAAATGTACGAAAATAAGAAAATCCTTTTTCCAAATCCTACACTTGATGAATGTTATAAACCTTCTTGAGACTTGTCACTCAATGTCATAATCTTAACTCTAAGACTTGTTTTTGGAACGAAGTATGATTGACTTCTTGATTTAACCATTTCTTCAATTCTTAATTCCTCTTCTTAGACATATAATTGTACTAAAATTTACTTAGAGGATCAATTGAGATATGGTTCTTAATCATTAATACCTATCATAAAACATAATAAAAGGTACTCTCCTTTCTTCTTAGAATAGAGAAACTTTTATCTTTCTGCCTACTTGATTCTTCTTATTCGTTCTGGTATTGATTTAAACTCTTTCAATCTGTAACGACCCGTTTTCCGGTATGTTAATTTATTTGATTTGGGCTAAGTTTTCAAGAGGGACTCGGCGAGTTCTAGCCTGACTCGCCGAGTCGGGTCGCGCATCTTGTGCACGCGGGAGCCGGCGACTCGGCGAGTCCATATCCTGGACTCGGCGAGTCCGTCCGTCTGGGTGAAACCCTAACTCCCCGGGTTTGCCCACTATTTAAACCCCATTATAGCCTCCATCTCGTCACTTTCCCCCTGAGAGCACTGTGAGAAACCCTAAACCTTCCTCTTGTGAGCTTATAAGTGATCTTGTTCCATTTTGTGAAGGGGTGAAGAAGGAGAAGAAGAAGGAAGCAAGGAAACGAGTTCTAGTGCCAAGATCCAAGATCAAGTGTGAACTTATTGAGGTATTTTCGGAGTTCTCTTCTGGTTTCATGCTTAAACTTCCATTAGAGCTCTTTTAAGGGCTATTTGATGCTTGTTCCAAGCTTCATGCTTGCTTGATTGTGTTATTGAGCCGAAATACCTTTGGATCTGAGTGTTGGGGTGTTGAAGAGTCCAGATCCACTGTCTTTTTGGAGTTACATTGCTTTTTAGCCATGGATCTACCCTTATTGTGCATATTTTAGTCTTATTTCCCTCATTCATGTGGTTGTGCACGTAAAGTTGGAAACTTTACGTGGTAAAACAGCTTAATGGACCTAGATCTATCATTTGCATGTGTTGGATTCAAGAGAAATCGAGTAAAAATATGTTGCATGGCGGCGACTCGGCGAGTCGGAGGAACGACTCGACGAGTCCGGTCGCGAGTCCCGAGTTCTTCAGTTTCTTCAGTGTCGAGTGTACAAGGTGAGTTAGGGAGTGGACTCAGCGAGTTAAGAGTTGACTCAGTAATGGAGGGACTCGGCGAGTTTGTTCATACAACTCGGCGAGTCCAAGGCAATCTCCTTGAGGATTAAGAACAACTCGTCGAGTCTGTTCATCTGACTCGGCGAGTCGGATGAAGATCAACTGAGTTTTTGGATCCAGAGGATACTCGTCGAGTCGATGCCACACTCGACGAGTAACAGCTGGTAAGAGTTGAACGGAGAGTCTAGGACTCGGCGAGTCGGGTATCCCGACTCGGCGAGTCAGCCCTGAGTAAGTCAACTTTGACCAAGGGTAAAAGAGTCATTTTACCCTGAGTGTAGTGCTAGTGATTGATTGAGTGTGTTTATGGATTTGTAGCCGAGGAGATTCAGGAGCAGCAGCCGTTAGCTTTCCGAGCCGCACTCTCATCCGCTAGCTTACGAGGTGAGTTTCCTTCCCGTAGGGGCGGGTCTAAGGCCACAATGCCGGCCCGTCCAATTAATAGTAGTTTCCGGACTTCGGTCCGATGTAGTAGTTAGTATGTTTGATGCCTTCGTGGTTCAGACATGTTTTATGTGCTATGTGTATGTGTTTATGTTCCGGGCCACGGCCCGATGCAGTATGCAGTATAAATTGTTATGATATGCTATGCTATGTGCAGTCAGTCCCGGACCTCAGTCCGGTGCAGGGGACACGGTCCCAGTTAGTTCCGGACTTCGGTCCGATGCAGTCAGTTCCGGACTTCGGTCCGATGCAGTTAGTTCCGGACTTCGGTCCGATGCAGTCAGTTCCGGACTTCGGTCCGATGCAATTAGTTCCGGACTTCGGTCCGATGCAGGGGACAAGGTCCCAGTCAGTTCCGGACTTCGGTCCGATGCAGTTTTCGGGGTCCCGACCCGATGCAGTGGGCAAGGCCCAATATGTGTTTATATGTTGTTGTATGGTATGTGGTAAGTTGGGGGAGCTCACTAAGCTTCGTGCTTACAGTTTCAGTTTTGGTTTCAGGTACTTCCGCAAGCAAAGGGAAGAGCTCTGGATGACGGCATCGCACACACACCACCGTTTCAGCTTTAGTTTGGATTTGATTTAGTAGTTGTTTTGGATATAGCATGTTACATTTTCCGCACAGTACTTTATTATCTTTTGGGACATATCACGCATGGTTTATCTATATGAAACTCTGATTATAGTTTTGATGGTATTAAAAACGAAATTTTTGGGTCGTATTTTTGGGTCGTTTCAAGTTGGTATCAGAGCCCTGGTTTGAGGGATTCGGATACACTCTCGGGTGTATCTGAACTCAAACTAAAGGGAAATAAAAGATTTTTAATAAAAAGTTTTTACAAAAGAATTTTGAAAACACTTAGAAGGAAAAGAATTGTTTTAAGAAAAAGGTGTGTGCATGCGGTCAACCGAGCTCAAGTAAGTACTCCCAAATTACCCATACAAGTTATTTGTTCAATTTCAGTTTAGTAGAACAGCATGCTAGAATAGGACTAAGGGTGTAGGAGAACGCCTTATGTGCCTGCTTATGTGTTACAGCTCTATGCATATTGCATGCTAGAATTGAGTAGACAGCAGTAGGATAGCCTGTTTAGGTTACGCCTTATCGTATGAGCTTAGCATCCTATGCTAGCGCAGTTTCTTGTTATAAGAATAGCTTGCGTGAGTCTGTTTCCCTTGTCCGAATGCTGCTTGCTTTGTGCTTAGTGGGATTCCGAGTAATGGGAGTTAGCCATTAGGTGGACACGTCACACCACATGTAATCAGGTTTGAATAATCCCAGAGTGCTGGAACTGGCCCTACTGCGCAGCTCTTGTTTGAGTCCAACCGTTGTAGGGACGGATCTTTTACTTGAAGGATTATCCGATCCTCATCACATGTGATGGTGTTCAGGTGATGGCTAACTGGCAGTACAAGGAGACCTACAGCAGCTGAGGACCAGTCGTATTGAGCTCGAGTTTTCTCTAGGGCAAGCCTAGGGTGAGAATAGCAGGGAATAGCAGCAGTAGAAGTGACTTGGGGAAGTCGAGGCAGTTCTTGAGGAAAGTATGGATAGATGTGGAAGGTAGTAGGGGCCCATACTACTGGAAGCAGAGGATTCGTATTCGAATCAAGGAAGGCCAAGATGAGACCAGGAAGCTAGTAGTCGTATCATGATCCCTTGAAATATTTCAATGCTCTGATGTTGTTATGATATGTTTCAGAATGGTAGTTTTGCGTCCGAGGCCAGCAGCCGGCAGTTCAGATGTCGGAGGAGGATCAGGATCGGGATCCGACCCGGAGGTCGGACAGATCGATGAGCAGACCAGAGAGTTCCTTTCTTCTGAGATTACTCGCATCATACTTGAGCAGACTCCTGTGATCTTCGGTTCGATCAAGGAGGGCATTTTGGAGATGATGGATGAGAGACTGAGTACCTTCCGTACTGAGATGGCGGCCGTGATGGGGTCGCGCACACTCACTTTCAGGGAGTTCAGGGCATGCGGAGCTCCTGACTATCACGGGGCACGGGACCCCATAGCGAGTACCAGGTGGTTGGCGGATGTGGCCAACGCATTCCGCACTAGCAGATGTCCCGAGGGGGACAAGGTCAGATTGGCGTCCTGTCTCCTGAAGGACAGGGCACGTGACTGGTGGGAGGAGGTAGGACATACCATCGGGGATGATGCGGCATTGGATGCCATGACCTGGGCTGATTTCTCTACCAGGTTCAGAGCGGAGTTCGCACCGGTCATTGAGGTGCAACAGTTAGCCAGGGAGTTCCAGGATCTTACTCAGACTACCGAGACAGTGGCGGAGATCACCGCCAAGTTCAGGGAGCGGGCCCTTCTTGTTCCTCAGTATGCAGCAGACGAGGAGATGAAGAAGGCCCGTTATCACGAGATGTTGCGGAGCGACATTCGTATGTTTGTGAGCCGGTCCAGTTGCAAAACACTGGACGACATGATTGCTAGAGCCAGAGAGAGGGAGATTGATCTCGAGATGGAGAGGAAGAGGAAACCGGAGGCGGTTTCGGGTACAAGCAGTGTGGGCAAAAAGCCCAAGGTTTCAGATCACAGGTCCAGGGGTCAGCAGAGCCACGGTCGATGTGGCAAGTGTGGGAGGTTGCACGAGGGGGCGTGCAAGGAAGGGAGTTCCGGCTGCTACAAGTGCGGTCGGACCGGGCATATGAGTAGGGATTGTACGGCCCCTGCCACTACGGTTACAGCATCGGAGCTGATTTGCTTTCAGTGCAATCAGAGGGGACACAAAAGGTCCCAGTGTCCCAGTTTAGCTGCAGCAGGGAAGGTGCATGCACCCGCCCCTGCTACTTTGAGGATCACAGATGGCCGTCAGGGCCGAGCTGATGCGCCGGTGGCGAAGAGCAGGGCATTTCAGATGACAGCAGAGGAGGCGCGAGCGACTCCTGATGTGGTGACGGGGTCGTTCTCGGTGAACGGCAACCCTGCTTTGGTATTGTTTGACTCGGGGGCCACCCGATCATTTGTATCGCTTGCGCTTAGCAAGAGATTTAGCAGAGCTCCGGGGGAACTGGATTGTCCGTTAGAGGTTGAGATAGCAGATGATAGGACCGTGAGGGTCGACAAAGTATATAGAGGGTGTTCCCTTCAGATATTTGAGGAGCAGTTTTCAGTGGATTTGGTTCCGATTCCCCTGCGCGGGAATAAAGTTATTGTGGGAATGGATTGGCTAAGCCCCAATGGGGCGGTGATTGATTGTGAGCTTCAGCTAGTGAGGGTTCGCACTCCCAGTGGGGGAGAGATAGTGGTTCAGGGCGAGAGGCCCCAGCGAGGATTGACCTTCTGCTCTGCCGCTAGGGCGAGGCGCTACGTTCAGCAGGGTTGCGCCGGTTATGTAGCCTACGTCTTGGATGCCCGGGATAAGGGCAAGACGACGATCGATGATGTTCCTATTGTTCGAGATTACCCGGATGTGTTTCCCGAGGATTTGCCGGGGATACCTCCTGAGAGGCAGGTTGAGTTCAGGATCGATCTGGTTCCTGGTGCGGCTCCGATAGCCAAAGCACCATATCGACTTGCTCCCCCTGAGATGCAGGAGTTGTCTACACAGCTTCAGGAGCTGTTAGACAAGGGTTTCATTCGACCGAGCAGTTCGCCTTGGGGAGCGCCGATCTTATTTGTGAGGAAGAAAGACGGGTCGCATCGGATGTGTATTGATTACCGGGAGTTGAACAAGGTAACGGTGAAGAACCGTTACCCACTTCCGAGGATAGATGACTTGTTTGATCAGCTCCAGGGAGCGTCTTGGTTCTCCAAGATCGACCTACGCTCCGGTTACCACCAGATGAGGGTCAGGGATGAGGATGTGCAGAAGACTGCTTTCAGGACCCGGTATGGTCATTATGAGTTTGTGGTGATGCCATTTGGGCTCACCAATGCCCCAGCCGCGTTCATGGATCTCATGAATCGCGTGTGTAGACCGATGCTGGATCGGTCAGTGATAGTGTTCATCGATGACATCTTGGTGTATTCCAAGACGCAGGGACAGCACGAGGAGCACCTGCGGGAGGTGTTGGAGACTTTGAGGAGGGAGAGAATGTTCGCTAAGTTCTCCAAGTGCGAGTTCTGGTTACGCGAGGTGCAGTTTCTTGGGCATCTCGTTAATCAGAAGGGTATTTTGGTTGACCCGGCCAAGATTGAGGCCGTGATGCAATGGGAGGTCCCGAGGTCTCCATCTGAGATTCGGAGCTTCCTAGGATTGGCAGGGTATTATCGGAGGTTTATTCAGGATTTCTCCAAGATAGCAGTGCCGCTCACCCGACTAACCAAGAAGTCGGTAGTTTTTCGTTGGGGGCCTGAGCAGCAGGCGGCATTCGAGACTCTCAGGCAGAGATTGTGCGAGGCTCCGATCCTTACCTTGCCAGAGGGTGTTGAGGATTTCGTGGTCTATTGTGATGCTTCGATCACAGGTATGGGAGCAGTGTTGATGCAGCGAGGCCATGTGGTGGCTTATGCTTCGAGACAGTTGAAGCCTCACGAGGCTAATTATCCTACCCACGACTTGGAGCTGGGGGCAGTTGTATTTGCCCTCAAGATTTGGAGGCATTACCTGTATGGGGTCCGCTGTACTATCTACACGGACCACAAGAGTTTACGATACCTTATGGATCAGCCGAGTTTGAATATGAGACAAAGGAGATGGTTGGACGTGCTGAAGGACTATGACTGTGAGATCCTGTATCATCCAGGGAAGGCCAACGTGGTGGCCGATGCCCTGAGCCGCAAGGTGTCGGCAGCCCCTATCAGGGATTTGTGTATGAGGATGACGGTAATCACTCCTTTGTTGGAGCGGATCAAGGAGGATCAGATGGAGGGTCTCAAGGAGGAGAGGCATAAGTGCGAGAGGATGGTGGGTCGAGTAGCTTCATTCGACTACGACAGTCGGGGTTTGATGACGCTTCATGGTAGGGTGTGGGTACCGTACTGGGGCGGGGTACGGCAGGTATTGATGGACGAGGCTCATAAGTCTCGATTTTCTATCCATCCAGGGGCGACGAAGATGTATCGGGATCTTCGACCTGATTATTGGTGGCCCTGCATGAAGCGGGACGTCGCTTGGTACGTTGAGAGGTGCCTGACCTGCCGAAAGGTCAAGGCGGAGCACCAGAGACCTCACGGCAAGATGCAGCCGTTGGATATTCCCGTGTGGAAATGGGAGGACATCACCATGGATTTTATCACCAAACTCCCCAGGACCGCACGTGGAGTAGATTCGATATGGGTAGTGGTGGATCGGTTGACGAAGAGTGCCCATTTTATTCCGATCCAGGAGAGTATATCGGCGGAAAGGTTAGCCGATATCTATGTGCGAGAGATTGTGGCACGTCATGGAGTGCCGGTATCGGTAGTGTCGGACCGAGATGTTCGCTTCACGTCCAGATTCTGGAAGCGGTTTCACGACGAGATGGGTACTCGTCTCCATTTCAGCACCGCCTTTCATCCTCAGACTGACGGGCAGAGCGAGAGGACGATTCAGACTCTCGAGGACATGCTTAGGGCATGCGTTCTGGATTTTGGGGGCTGTTGGGATACGTATCTTCCCTTAGCGGAATTCTCGTATAACAACAGCTATCATGCGAGCATTGATCGACCTCCTTTTGAGATGTTATATGGCAGGAAGTGCAGGACCCCGATTTGTTGGGGCGAGGTCGGTCAGCGGGTTATGGGGAGCACTGAAGTGGTGCTCAAGACGACGGAACTGATCCAGCAGGTCCGTAGTAGACTGCAGACTGCGCAGAGTCGGCAGAAGAGCTACGCCGACAAGAGGCGTTCAGACTTGGAGTTCCAGGTAGGAGACATGGTTCTTCTGAAAGTCTCACCTTGGAAAGGTGTCATCAGGTTCCGGAAGAGGGGCAAATTGGGCCCCAGATTTATTGGTCCTTTCAGGGTTTTGGCCCGGGTGGGTCGGGTTGCTTACCGGTTAGATCTTCCTGAGGAGCTCAGTTTGATACACAACACCTTCCACGTGTCGCAGTTGAGGAAGTGTCTAGTGGACGAGACAGCGGTCGTTCCCTTGGAGGATATCCAGGTCGATAGCGGCTTGAATTATATCGAGAAGCCGATAGCAATTTTGGAACGGAAGACCAAGACCTTGAGGAACAAGGTAATTCAGCTGGTAAAGGTGCAGTGGCAGCATCGGAAGGGGTCTGAGTGGACATGGGAGGCTGAAGAAGAAATGAGAACGCACTACCCGGAGTTATTCGCAGATCCAGCCGTAGCAGACTTCGAGGACGAAGTCTGAAACAAGTGGGGGAGAATTGTAACGACCCGTTTTCCGGTATGTTAATTTATTTGATTTGGGCTAAGTTTTCAAGAGGGACTCGGCGAGTTCTAGCCTGACTCGCCGAGTCGGGTCGCGCATCTTGTGCACGCGGGAGCCGGCGACTCGGCGAGTCCATATCCTGGACTCGGCGAGTCCGTCCGTCTGGGTGAAACCCTAACTCCCCGGGTTTGCCCACTATTTAAACCCCATTATAGCCTCCATCTCGTCACTTTCCCCCTGAGAGCACTGTGAGAAACCCTAAACCTTCCTCTTGTGAGCTTATAAGTGATCTTGTTCCATTTTGTGAAGGGGTGAAGAAGGAGAAGAAGAAGGAAGCAAGGAAACGAGTTCTAGTGCCAAGATCCAAGATCAAGTGTGAACTTATTGAGGTATTTTCGGAGTTCTCTTCTGGTTTCATGCTTAAACTTCCATTAGAGCTCTTTTAAGGGCTATTTGATGCTTGTTCCAAGCTTCATGCTTGCTTGATTGTGTTATTGAGCCGAAATACCTTTGGATCTGAGTGTTGGGGTGTTGAAGAGTCCAGATCCACTGTCTTTTTGGAGTTACATTGCTTTTTAGCCATGGATCTACCCTTATTGTGCATATTTTAGTCTTATTTCCCTCATTCATGTGGTTGTGCACGTAAAGTTGGAAACTTTACGTGGTAAAACAGCTTAATGGACCTAGATCTATCATTTGCATGTGTTGGATTCAAGAGAAATCGAGTAAAAATATGTTGCATGGCGGCGACTCGGCGACTCGGAGGAACGACTCGACGAGTCCGGTCGCGAGTCCCGAGTTCTTCAGTTTCTTCAGTGTCGAGTGTACAAGGTGAGTTAGGGAGTGGACTCAGCGAGTTAAGAGTTGACTCAGTAATGGAGGGACTCGGCGAGTTTGTTCATACAACTCGGCGAGTCCAAGGCAATCTCCTTGAGGATTAAGAACAACTCGTCGAGTCTGTTCATCTGACTCGGCGAGTCGGATGAAGATCAACTGAGTTTTTGGATCCAGAGGATACTCGTCGAGTCGATGCCACACTCGACGAGTAACAGCTGGTAAGAGTTGAACGGAGAGTCTAGGACTCGGCGAGTCGGGTATCCCGACTCGGCGAGTCAGCCCTGAGTAAGTCAACTTTGACCAAGGGTAAAAGAGTCATTTTACCCTGAGTGTAGTGCTAGTGATTGATTGAGTGTGTTTATGGATTTGTAGCCGAGGAGATTCAGGAGCAGCAGCCGTTAGCTTTCCGAGCCGCACTCTCATCCGCTAGCTTACGAGGTGAGTTTCCTTCCCGTAGGGGCGGGTCTAAGGCCACAATGCCGGCCCGTCCAATTAATAGTAGTTTCCGGACTTCGGTCCGATGTAGTAGTTAGTATGTTTGATGCCTTCGTGGTTCAGACATGTTTTATGTGCTATGTGTATGTGTTTATGTTCCGGGCCACGGCCCGATGCAGTATGCAGTATAAATTGTTATGATATGCTATGCTATGTGCAGTCAGTCCCGGACCTCAGTCCGGTGCAGGGGACACGGTCCCAGTTAGTTCCGGACTTCGGTCCGATGCAGTCAGTTCCGGACTTCGGTCCGATGCAGTTAGTTCCGGACTTCGGTCCGATGCAGTCAGTTCCGGACTTCGGTCCGATGCAGTTAGTTCCGGACTTCGGTCCGATGCAGGGGACAAGGTCCCAGTCAGTTCCGGACTTCGGTCCGATGCAGTTTTCCGGGTCCCGACCCGATGCAGTGGGCAAGGCCCAATATGTGTTTATATGTTGTTGTATGGTATGTGGTAAGTTGGGGGAGCTCACTAAGCTTCGTGCTTACAGTTTCAGTTTTGGTTTCAGGTACTTCCGCAAGCAAAGGGAAGAGCTCTGGATGACGGCATCGCACACACACCACCGTTTCAGCTTTAGTTTGGATTTGATTTAGTAGTTGTTTTGGATATAGCATGTTACATTTTCCGCACAGTACTTTATTATCTTTTGGGACATATCACGCATGGTTTATCTATATGAAACTCTGATTATAGTTTTGATGGTATTAAAAACGAAATTTTTGGGTCGTATTTTTGGGTCGTTTCACAATCAATTCAGAATTACACTTAATCTTATAAGTATAATCATATTTACTAAACTTTGGTAAATCATGACGAACATCTTTGTTACTCTTGTGGTGGACTTGATCAACACACAACTTTGTGTAAACGATCTTCTAGTCCTTCACTTGACACTTTGTCAACGAATTAGTCTAATTTCCAAATATGAAATTTCTCATTTATCGTGCAATCAAGTTGCATGATTCCAAGTTTCTGTCCAACTGAAACTTGGGCGATGAGAAACTCTCCCTATTTGGTAAATTCTTGACCTTTCCACAAATAACATAATTAAGAATCACATCCATTTGTTGTAGAAATATGCAAGCATCAATTTTTCATAACGATTTTATTGCAAGGAAATAAATAAATAAATGAGTCAAAACAAAATTTATTTTTTATTCATAACAGCAGCGGAAAACATTTGTCCTTACAATGCTAAATCAACTGAAAAACTATGTAATCAAATATTCCTAACAATTCTGTCATAACTTTCTAAGCTGAAAGTCTAATCTTCGAATTCATGCGATCGAGATCCATTTCTTCGTGATTAGACTCATCTTGCTCTTTCATCAAGCTTACTCTCTTTTCACTAATCCTGCAAAACATTCAAATGCAATATTATCACATTATGTACTAAGAATCAATGAATTGAAACTTAATGGAATTAGATAGTGGATTTTACCTGAAGCACAACCATACTCTTTGACTCTCCCATCTTCTAGACTCTTCAGGCTCTTAGGGCAGACTTGTATCCAACGCCCTTTCTTTTGGCAGCAAATGCAGGTCAGTTCTCCTAGAACGTCCTCGGAAGCATGGTTGCTTGACTTTCCCAACAAATACACTCCATTGCTTTGCCAAATCATTTCTGATTCAGCAACAATGAGCATGTAAGTTAGGTCAATGAGGTTTTCGTCATGATCCATCATATAATACTTTCTTTTGAACTCATTATATGATTCGGGAAGTGAGTGCAGAACCCAGTTCACAGCCAACTTATCCGGGAATGACGCACCCAACATTATCAACCTATCGATGTGTGATTTCATTCCTAGAACGTAGGCACACACGGGTTTACCATCTTCATGTTTCATTTCCAATAGGGCTTTAGCGACATTGAACCTTTCAATTCTTCGATCTTGTGGGTTAAGGAGAACAACGGGAGGAGGTGGAGGAAGTGAAGCATGATTTCTTGTTCCTCGATGGAATCGTGGAATATCATCTTCATGTGAAAGGCTTGTTCCACGGGATTTGGGAAGATCATAGTTGTCATACTTTGACATCTACAAAACGGGAGAAAAATTAAATTCAAGTTAGTTGATTGATTGAGTCCTTAATAAATCACCCAAATGAGATATTAAGGTTAGGACCCAACACAATACTCAACCTAGAAAAGGGATGTCGTAATCTAGTTGCAAAATATTTGAAGGTAAGTGAATGACGATTCACTAATTTCCACCATGAAAAACAAAAAGAAAAATTAAGTTTTAAATCTATTGAAAATTCCTAGATCTTTTGAGATTCATTGAACTTTTCAATGGCATGTTTAAATCTCGATATGCCCCTCTAGTTTGTGACTGGGATACCGAGGATCACAAAGCGGGTATGAATAACCATGCAAACTTACATGGTGCCCCCACATGTTACAGTCACCTATTCGATGTGCCGGTTAACCACACACGCTCCACCGAACTATGAAAAACATTGAGTCACCCTTTGCTACCTTTGCTTAGAACCATTTAGTGTGCCGGTTAACCACACACGCTCCACTAACGTCTTCGCAAGGGCACAAAGTGTAATTTCATGGAATTGCATAAATTCACTTTTTCCTTAAGTAACTAAGATTGGGAATTTGTAAAACATTTAGTTACTTTTGTACTTCATTATACTTATAATGGAAGGTTTATGTCCTGTCCTACCCGTTCGGCTAACGGCCCTCCACTAGTCAAGAGTGTGGTGGGTAAGAGTGGATACCAATTCAATCGCCATTTTATAGGCAATTTCCTTAAACACCCCTTATAGACCAGCTTCGTGAATGAGGCCTACTAACGGTAAGACTGACTGTTACTCATACATATATATTAGACTTTTAATGTTATATATAGTATAGGGTGTATTTTACACTTTTAAAATACTAGGTGGTCAAATTTAATAATTATACTTTTAATGTAATTAAATTGTAAACCAAAACTTTTATGGATTTATTAAATCTCTCTTAATTATACACTTTAATTAATTAATAAAACATAAGGGTCTGATTTGAACTTTTCAAAACAATACTAGGGTTTTAGAATTTAACATTTCTAAATTAAACTATTAATCAACTTTTAAATTCCAAAAGTTGAGGGCAAGTTTTGAAACATTTCAAAACATTAGGGTTTAACTTATTTAAATTTCAAAACAAAAACTTTTAAGTTCAAATTTAAACTATAAAACCTAAAGGGATTAATTTGAAACTTTTCCAAACTTTATCAAGAATATTCTAGATCACATAACTCAAATTAGGCAATTAACAATTAATTGGTGGTTATCTAATTAGATCTAGTTCAAATTCTTGCAAAATAATGATCAAATAATTCAAATAATTTAACATTTATCAAATAAGGTAACGTATATCTAACTAGATGACCAAAAATCTTTTATTTTGACAAAGATAATCATAAGGAATCAATAAAATTCGAATTTTATTAATTTTAAACAATTATGGCAATTATCCTAAGTCAAAATAAGTAAAAATCCTGAAAATCCATCTGTCTGACAGCTAAACTCGCCGAGTCCTCTTATGGACTCGCCAAGTCCACATTGGAACCCAACGAGTTTGTCAGGTAGATGGCCAAAAACTCGATCTTCCAACATGAATGAAAGTACTAGGCATCAATACCATAGAAACCAACCAGTATCTGATACCACTGATGGGTTATGGCCATAAGAACATCCTATGTGCTAATGCAAACCCTAATGCTTGGATCTAGATTTCTCTATTGTACATGCAATTCATCCAAGACATTAAACCCTAGATCTAGCATAATATTAATCATATTAACATAAGAATGGAGTTTAGATCTTACCTTGATTGTTATGTAGAAATAACAATCTCAAACCCTCCTTGTAATGACTTTAGAAAGCTTAGAGTCACAAGTGTCACTCCTCTAATGGTTCACAAACACCAAGAGCAAGAGGATGAAGAGGAGAAGAGAATGAGGCTGCCCAAAACGTGTGGAAATCCTAGAAAACAAGTTCACCACGTTTTTGGGGCATAAGGGTTCTTTAAATAGTGAGGCTATTAGGGTTATCTAACAAGGAAACCCTAATTTGGATGCTTAGGCCCTAAGAAACCCATGGACTCCTTCCTTAACAACCCTTGGACGATTTCTAATGGGTTTCCCCATAGAATTCGTCCAACCTTATATTATAAGGTAATCCATAGCCCAATTGCAATTATCTTATAATTACAATTCCTGTCCCTTAAGTTTAATTAATCTCTTTTAGCCACCAACTTAATTCTTATTAATTCTTGACTAATATTAATTAAACAATATGGTTTCTCGTTTAATATATATTATTCTCATAATATATTAATAAATCATATTTAATCCTTTCTCTCCATAATTCATCCTATCAAGTTGCATTGGTTAAGGCAACCCAAAAGGACCATGCACCATCGGGTCAAGTACATACTAAAATAGTTATGGACTTAGACACTAATCCAACATATCCATGGGTTACTCCATGGATTTAGCCCAACATGAAGAACTACGGATCATAAGCCCACATATATAAGAATGAATGATTTACACAATCAATCACCATATATTTAATTAGTGCCTTTTGATCACAAAATTAATTCCAAATTAATTCCTGATCAATACTAATTAAAAAATATGATTTCATATTAGTATATTAGAACTTATAATATATTAATAAATCATATATATGCTATTCTCACCGGCTCCACCACCTATATCCATAGCACAAAATACTCATAATTCTTTAGCCTTATAAGGCACTCCATAACCCACTAGTCAATCCCTGATCAAGGCCAAAGTCCTTGGTCAAGGTCAACAATCCATGTTGACCTCAACTCGCCAAGTACACTAGGCTGCTCTCCGAGCTCTTGAACTGCATTCCAACTCGCCGAGTCATCAGGGTGACTCGTCGAGTTCCTTCGAATTCCGGTCAAATCATGAAGCCATCCGTCGAGTTTCCTTCCTACAACTCGACGGGTATACGCGCAAGCACATCCTTGGATAAAACTCATACGACCCGACGATTTATTGTTCAACTCGTCGAGTTGCATGACCATCTTCAACTAACTCGTCAAGTTCACGGTTTCCTTCATCTGACTCGCCAAGTTGTTCATCCAACTCGTTGAGTTCAATGCACATCTTCAAATGACTCGCCGAGTCGGCTTTGCGACTCGCCGAGTCCCTTCAGCCATTTTAACATGCAGACGTCCTTAAGCCATGGCAAGGCCCCAACTCGCTGATCCAACTTCCTTAGGCGTACTTATCACGTAAAGTTGCAAACTTTACGTGCAAGCATGACTTTACAAGCTCCAAATGCCAACATCAAGCTCTTAATGGGTGTTCATGGACTAAGGGTACCTTAAACTCGACTAAGGCTGGGACTTTATGCTTAAATAATACAAAGAGGGTCCAGATCTTAAGTTACAACTTCAGATCTAGCCCATATATTGCCATACCAACATGATCCCCTTTTCTAAAACCCTAGAACTTATACAAAGGTGAGGTCTAACCGAAATAACTGAACGGAAATGGTTAATTACCTTCCCAAGAGATGTCCACAGAAGAAGAAGTCAGATCTCTTCCCAACTCCTTACCTAAACCACTTGATTCACCACACTTTTCACCAAAATCTTCTCTCAAGCTTCACTGACGAAGGGCACACACACACGAGTTATAGGAGCAAAGGAGGTTGTAAGGGAACTGAAAAAGGCTTGAGCTTCTTTAAATAGGGGTGCAAACCCCAGGAATTAGGGTTTTACTTTCCAGCTCCTACTCGTTGAGTCCAAAAAAAGAACTCGCCGAGTAGGCCACTCAACTCATGATCCATCCCACTACTACTTGACGAGTAGGGCAACCAACTCGTCGGGTAGGGCCAAAATCCAAAACATTTATTTAAATTATTACCTGAGATTCGGGGCGTTACAACTCTCCCCCACTTGACCTAGACTTCGTCCTCGAAGTCCGCTGGGATAAACAGTGTCGGATAGTGCTCGCGCATTTCCGCCTCTGAGTCCCACGTCCACTCAGATCCCCTCCGATGTTCCCGTTGTAACTTTACCAAAGGTTTTTCTTTGTTCCGCATAATCTTCTTCTTCCTTCCAGTATCGCCACTGGCCTCTCCACATAGTTCAAACGCTCGTCGACCTGAATATCATCCAACGACACCACTGCCTCCTGATCCGTAATACACTTTCGCAATTGGGAAACATGGAATGTGTTGTGGATCCTGCTAAGCTCTTCCGGGAGCTCCAACCTATAAGCCACCTTGCCCACCCTGGCAACAATCCTAAACGGCCCAATATAGTGGGGACCCAGCTTTCCCCTCTTCCTGAAACGGATCACACCCTTCCAGGGTGAGACCTTCAGGTGAACCATGTCACCCACCTAAAATTCCAGCTCAGATAGGCGCCGGTCCGCATAACTCTTCTACCGGCTCTAAGTGGTCTGCATTCGCTGTCTAATCTTTGTATCTTCTCGGTAGTTTGCAGAACTACCTCCGTCCGACCCATCACCCTGTGCCCAACCTCGCCCCAACAAACTGGGGTCCTACATTTCCCCCCATATAACAGCTCAAAAGGTAGAGCGCCAATGCTGGAATGGTAGCTGTTGTTGTAGGAGAACTCCTCAAGTGGTAGGTGGGAATCCCAACTCCCACCAAAATAAATAACGCATGCCCTCAACATATCCTCGAGGGTCTAGATGGTCCGTTCACTTCGTCTATCTATCTGCGGATGGAACGCCGTACTGAAATGCAGCCTCGTATCTAGTTCCTCGTGGAATTTCTGCCATAATCAAGAAGTAAGCCTGACATCCCGATCCGAAACAATGGAGACCGGGACTCCGTGGCGAGAGACAATCTTGCGGACGTACAGGTCGGCCAAATTTTCTGCTGACGAACTCTCCCGTATGGCTAGGAAGTGAGCGCTCTTGGTTAATCGATCCATGATGACCCATATAGCATCGAATCCCTTTTCCGTCCTTGGCAACTTCGTGATGAAATCCATCACGATCCGTTCCCATTTTCACATGGGAATCTCCAGAGGTTGTAGCTTGCCATGCGGCCTCTGGTGCTCGGCCTTGACCATCCTACAGGTCAAGCACCTCTCAACGTACCAAGCGATATCTCGCTTCATACCAAGCCACCAATAACTCAAACTCAAATGATGGTACATCTTGGTGGCCCCCGAGTGAATAGAAAAACGAGACTTATGAGCCTCCTCCATCACTATCTACCTGACTCCACTGGTCATCGGAACCCAAATCTGATCATATCGGGTCAATAGCTCGCGGCTATCCTGAACAAACCGGGCACTTTCGCCGTTAATCCTTTCCAACTTCTGATTCTCCGGTTTCATACCCTCGATCTGAGCATCTCTGACCAAACCCACCAGCGGGGAATCCACCGCTATCCTCATACATTAGGCTGGGGTATACGACCCGGCCGACATGCGGCTTAAAGCATCCGCAACCATGTTCGCTTTGCCAGGATGCTAAAGGATCTCGCAATGATAGTCCTTGACCACATCCAGCCACCTGCACTGTCTCATGTTCAGGTTTGGCTGGTCCATGATGTTCCTCAAACTCTTATGGTCCGTGTAGATCGTGCAACGGACCCCGAATAGATAGTGTCTCCAAATCTTGATGGCGAAAATCACTGCTCCCAACTCAAGATCATGCATCGGGTATCTAGTCTCATGCGGCTTCAGTTGCTGCGACGCATAGGCTACCACTCGTCGCCTCTGCATGAGGACTGCTCCTAAGCCTATGATGGATGCATCACAAAATACCACATAATCCTCCACTCGCTCGGGGAGTGTCAACACTGGCGCCTCGCATAAACACTGCCACAGGGTCTCGAACGCCCTTTGTTGTTCTGGGCCCCACCGGACATCCACCCCCTTCCTCGTAAGACGAGTGAGGGGTACCGCAATTTTGGTGAAGTCACGAATGAATCTCTGGTAATAACCTGCTAAACCCAAGAAACTCCTGATGTCTAAGGGAGATTTCGGGATCTCCCACTGCATAACTGCCTCTACCTTGGCCGGATCGACCAGAATCCCCTCCTAGTTAATGAGATGTCCGAGGAACTAGACCTCTCGTTACCAAAACTCGCATTTCGAGAACTTGGCGTACAACCGTTCTCGCCTAAAAACCTCCAACAGCTCCCTGAGGTGCTCCTCATGCTGCTCCCGGGTCTTGGAATACACCAAGATATCATCTATGAATACAATGACCGAACGATCGAGCATCGGTCTGCAGACTCGGTTCCTCAAATCCATGAACACTGTCGGTGCGTTGGTGAGCCCAAACGGCATCACCACGAACTCGTAATGGCCATAATGAGTTCGGAACGCAGTCTTCTCTACATCCTCCTCCCTCACCCTGACCTGGTGATACCCAGATCTCAAATTGTGACCATCCGAAATTTTCATTCTGTACAAACTATATCACTTCAATAGAAGTTATAGCAGTCACAGTTAATTTTCAAACTTTTTCGTGTAAGTTTGAGTAATTTAGGGTTTACACTTCAGGAGATATCAGGAGAGTGGATGCACTAGGGTTTAGTGCAACTCTATTATTCCATCACTCTATTATATTAGTGGTCGTTCCAGGAATAAAAATATTTTCTGCCAAAAATATCTCAGGACTATAAATAGAATTCTGAACCAAATTCATTCATTATTCGCATTTCCAACTAGAGAAAAGCCATTTTCTCGCTCACGAATCTTCGGGTATTTATACCAAAACATGAGTAACTCTTTCTAGTAGTGTTAGAAAGCTTTAAATGTGTTCATAACATAGATTACATAGCTAAATCATTAGATTTAGGAGTTTACTCCCCAAGGTGTTCTTGGGTGGTAAACTCCCGAAACGAAGTCTAGATTGTCCCACGTGATATACTAATGCCTTGGACTTGTAGAGGGGTGTATTAGGGACATGAAAACAAGCTAGAAACACCCAAGTTTGAGAGTTTACGACCCAAGAGTAACTTAGGCCGTGAACTCCAATTTCAAACTCAAAATGGTGCTTTTAAGGCACCTAAGGCCTTAGACTTTTACCTAGTATTGTTCCCAATGAATCAAGGGCCTTAGACACATAAGAATCACATTTCAAAGTGAGTTTACATCCATGACATGGTTCATGGGCCGTAAACTCATTAAAGGGGCACCAAAGTGTGTCAATGGACTTCATATGCTTGGAATAAAAGTCTAGAACCAATACCACTTATGCATGAGGCTTGAAAACAACAAAAACAACATTCCAAGGGAGTTTACAACCGTAAACTCCAAGGGAAATGGCCTTGGGGCCGTAAACTCCTTTAAGGAGTGTTTCGATACCTTAAACACTTCCAAGAATTTAACCCCCAAGTTGGAATAATTCTAGGAATCATTTGGCACTTCAAAACACACCATACCCCCATGGTTGGGAGTTTACGGCCGTAAACTCAAGAGTTTACAATTGTAAACTCCATGTGTGGTGATATGTGGGGAGTAAACTCATATATAGGGTCCTTTGGAACCCTAAACACAAGTACCTTGTCCCACAATAGCTTAGATGCAATCCTTAGGGCTTAAAACATTTATATAAAGTGTTTATTATGTCTAGGATGTCTTAACATTATCAATTAGTAATTTGAGGCTAATTAAGTGCATATATGTGTGATTGTATGTTCATTAGGATCATAGTGTGTGTACAAGTCCTCACTTGACACCTAACAATCCTACACCGTTCAGTTCATACCAATCACCAACTACAGGTGAGTTCATACCCCTAATCAATGTTTTAAATGATTTTAAAGCTTCAATGGGGGGAATACAAGTAGAAACAAACATGTTATTAAATTATTGATATGTATTTTATAACTATGTTTGTCATTTAACAAATTTCACATACTACAAAATGTGATGCATGAAATAGTTTTAAATCTTAAAAATGCGTTGTTATCAAATGTTTTACCTTTGAAATGTTTATTAAAATGACATCAAGTCATTGTTAATTATTGTTCAAAACCCATAAGATGTCTTACGAAACCATTTTTACATTCTTGAACTAAACTATGCATATACGCTTATATTCTTATATATGTATTGATGTTATAGTTTACACCTTTCATTCAGTTTCCCACACCCTCGAGTAGTAAGAGTGTATAAACCTACATGATCAACCAATTATATTTCAGTAAGTTATCATAGGGCTAATTTGAAGATATCAAACATTACTCCTATTACAAGGAATCACACAAGAGTCAGTTCATTCATGAGTCTATACTAGTATATTACCTGATACATGAGTACATATACATATGCTTACCTGATGCATGAATATGTTTACATATACTTACCTATTACATGAACACACTTACATGAATACCATACAGGAACACTTTTACATAGGTGCATTATACTGTATTCACTTACCTGGATACTTGTACTTAGAACTACGAGGATGATTTATTAGTACTTTCTGTGTAAATTATCTTTCCTATCCCAGTTCAATGGGGTATCTCGGCAGGACTTACCATTCCGAACCCCATTGATTAGCACCAGTGGTCGATGACCATCTACGGAGGTCTAAGGTTACTACTTATACTAGCTAGATCGATAACCGGGGCTAACCCCTCCACCCACCTGCTGCTGCTACAGAGGACAAGTGGACAATCTTCGATTGTTCATAAGGTTATACCTTTCGCTTATTGCGATGTTGTGTTACTCCTAGTACCCAGCGATGACACTTACATTAATACTTATTCTGGACAATCTTCGGATGTTCATTAGGTTACATATTTCTCTTAATGCGATGTTGTGTTACTCCTAGTACCCAGTGACAACACTTACAGTAGTACATTTTCCTGTTTACTTTATTTTGTGATACTTTCACATAAACGATGAGTTAGACTAAGTACTTTAGTACTAAATAATTGAAGGAAAAACTATCATTCTACTTACAAAACATTCGGGTCTTGGTAGAAGACTACATTATCGTAACAAAACATTCGGGTCTTGGTAGAAGACTACATTATCATAACAAAGCATTCGGGTCTTGATAGAAGACTACATTATCATAACCAAACATTCGGGTCTTGGTAGAAGACTACATCTCAAACTAATAGAAAGCAAGGGATTTTCTAGGGTTTTTCATACATACATCAACAATTTCATTTAACGGTTTACATGGCCTTCATAATAGATTTTCATAAGCAAGACAACGACACTTAATTACTTATGAATTCACCAGCTTTAAAGCTGATACTCGCTTTCAAAATAACTTGTATTCTCAGGTCATCAGTTAGACAGGTGAGATGGCCAGGTTGTTGAGAAGATGGAGCACAGACAAGACTCGCCTTATTTTGATTATTCGTTTTATTGTTGTACATTATGAAAGAACACACATGCATTAAAACTCTACTTATAATGCAATGGATGATGTTGTTGCTTGTTTACTATATTACACTGTTGTGATACTGTACATGATGTCCTCCACCCCGAAACGTTTCCGCCGTTCTTGGTTTTGGGGTGTGACAGATTGGTATCAGAGCATTGTTTATAGTGAATTAAGTATATCAACCCATTTAAGCGTATATATGTAAGCATAGTCACGTAAGTGTATCTATGAAAGTGTAATCATGTAAGCGTATCAATGTAAGCGTAATCATGTAAGCGTATATAGGTAAGCATAATCATGTGAGTGTATCTATGTAATATGTAATGTATTAGTATAGACTCATTAATGAACTGACTCTTATGTGATTCCTTGTACTTGGAATGGTAAGTAGTATCTCCTAACTATACCTATAATAGTTACTAATAATGTACGTGTATAACCTGAAGTATGCCTTTGCTACTCAAAGGTACTGAACTAACTGAAAGGATAACTTTTATGTCTACATATGTATACATGATATATAACTAATATTTAGACGACATTCGGACGGATAATCGATACCCCATAGCCACATCCCAACGAGGAAAAGGAAACAGAGTGAGTTAGCCTTCCTAAGTCCTTTAAACATTACTTATATAACTATACATATATGGGCACGCATTTGATAACATAAAAGCATAAAAGAAGTTTTGTAAAACCTTTGAAAAATATTAATATCTAAGAAAGATTGACTTGATGTCAGTTTATAAAACAGTTTGAAAGTATTTGTTTGATAAAACAATTTAAGTGTAAAGAAACCTTCTGTTTGAAACACAATTGTAAAAGAGTTTGAAATGAAACATACAGTGTATAATAAACAGTTTAGTAAAGAGTTTTAAAGATAAAAAAATGTTCAAGAAAAATATTTGAAGAAATCTGTTTGGTAAAACAGTCAACGTGTAGTAAATCATTTTTGCATGTTAGTTAGTAATCACATGTGATTGATATAATAACTAGCATGATTTAACTTGTATTCCCCCCATAAAGCATTTAAAAACATTTAGAAACATTTAAAAGGTTCATTTAAGGGGTATGAACTCACCTGCAGTGAACGGATCGGAAGGAAGTGTCGGATAAGTGCTTGGTATCAAGTGAAGACTTTGACACACACAACAATCCTAATATGTATATAAAAAATTAGTGATTATAACACTAATTAAACATGTATAAACATCCTATTGCGAGGAAAAAACTTTAGTCAAGTGCTAGGAGGCTATCGGGTTGCAACTTAGGAGTGCAAGGCCTCATACGGGAGTTTATGGTCCAATGACCATGTTTTCTGGAGTTTACGGCCCAGGGGAGTTTACTCCTGGCCGTAAACTCTCAATTGGTCACCAAAAGGGGCTTAAAACTCTAAGGGCTTAATTGGTTAAGTGCTCCAAAGCATTAACCAAGGGTTTGGGTGGGTTGAAGGTCCTAAAATGACCTTGTATGGTGTTCACGGTCCTGGGACCACTCCGCCATGAGTTTATGGTCGTAAATTCATGGTAAGGAGTACCATTTCGTGCAATGAAGTCCTTATCTCAATGGTGTAAGGTTCTACGTTAAAATCCAAGGCTCACTAGGGTGTTAGGGTGCCATTTGCACCCTTAAAAGGGGTTTACGGCCCTAAGACCAATTCCCTTTGTGTTTGCGGCCGTAATTTCGTATGGACCATGGTATTTTTGTGCTTTCAAGTCCTATACATATTAAGGTATGAGTCTAAACTAGTTTCACTAGGAAGGAAGGGACTAGGGCACCCTTGTGGCCCTTAAAGAAGGGTTTACGGTCCAAGGTGCTCTTGGGCCGTAAATTCTTTAATCTAGTTGTTCCCTCGTGATTTCTTGATGCATAGACATATAAAAAGCCCTATTATACTCTAAGATAGAAGCACTTATGATTTGGGACGAAAGACTGAAGATCCTTGAGAAAGAATCGGGTTTTTCTCTAGTTGAAAATGGAACAAATGAATAAAAATGGCTAAGGGCCATATATATATACCCCATGGGGTTTTTGGTCAAAAATATCATTTGAGTCGTAAACTCCAAACTCTTGGAGTTTTGAAACTTCTAAGATGCACATAATACTCTAGGGCATCCTCTCTCCTGATATCTCTTGAAGTGTTAATCCTAAAATGCTCAAACTTATTCCAAAAGCTTGAAAATTAGTTGGAGCTGATCTGACTTCTATTGAAGTGCAGGGTTTTACAGAATAGAAAATTTCGGGTTGTCACAATTAATCTTTTGAATGACCTTTGGATGGTTATTTTTTGTAAAGAGTTCAAAAGCTTTACATGGAAAAAGAAATAGGTCCTAAAGGTTCCCCAATCCTTGCCTTCCACAGCTCGAAAGAGTAAAAATTATGTATATCATCTGGTAAAGAATGACTTTTTTTCATCTATATGAGAGGCGGCGTTGCTTTGTCCGCTTGACCTCTCGATCGATGGTCACTACGTTTCTTCCACGAATGCGAGGGTCTTGTTGATCTCGATCTCGTCGAGTGGGATTACGAGAGTCCTGATGGAAAGGTACGTTTTGCAAGTTCGAGACGTGAGGGTACAAAGTACATTATAGATTTTTGGGGGGGGGGGTAGGTTAAGTTGTGGATGTTTCCTTGTCCTCTGTTACTGTGAGAGTAGATAGGTAAGTCATTTACAAGGACAATGACGAACCGATCCAAGTAAGAATGGTGCACCCTATTCATTACATTCATGAATACTACAGGAGCATTCATCATATCCGAGGGGTATCACTACGTACTCGTAGTGTCCGTATCGAGTTTGGAAGATTGTCCTCGGGACATCCTTCGCTGACACTCGTAACTGGTGATATTTGGATCTCAGGTCTATTTCTGAAAGGTAAATAGTTCCTTGCGGTTGGTCAACCGACTCATCTATGCTAGGCAAAGGGTAATGATTTCTAATGGGAATCTTGTCGAGGTCTCTGAAGATGAGGTACTCCTAGCATTAGTACTTTGGAGTTCTGAAATGATGGTTTCTCTAGAAACACGATTTCAGAGAAAGAGATGTACGTATGAAATTGGTATTGCGAGGATCGAGTTGACTCAAGTTTTATGATAATGTCGAGATCATATGGAAACTAAAGACATTAGATTTGAACATAAGGCGTTACAGACAAAACACAACAGTGCAACCTTTAACAGAGTTATTGTACTTTAGATTTACTACAAGACTTTTGCTGCGAACAAGGTATACTACAAAAGACAAGTATACGCAGCACGAGGGTTCCTTTACTGACGGGATCTCGCAAAAGATAAGACTCGAGTTGCACTAATTTAAAACGGTTTATAAGTCTGTTACAACAAAACGCCTTAATTACATTAACATGGGTCCGGAGTAGTCTCTCCTGCGGCAGTGATCCTTAGTATTCTACCGTCTGCTTCGGAGTTCTTTTTTATAGGACAATCCTTATTGTAGTGCCCTATCTCACCGCATTGGTGACAAGCCTGGCTAGTACTAGATTTGGTGCGAGCCAGAGTTATGTGCACCCGAGTGCCGTCCTAATTCATCCATTTTGAAACTTTCCTCTTATAGGGTCTGACTTTACCACTACCTTTGGGTGCAGAGTTGGTCCCGATGACAGGGACTTGAGTGATGGGTCGAACCGGTGCTCCATAGCTACGAGCATGGTGCCCTATTTTTAGGAAATTGCAACATTTCATTTCATGGCAAGCCACATTATGATGAGAGCTACACTTGTTACACTTCGTAAGTTTTTCTTCGTATGGTCTGGTCGGTACTGGGAATGCAGGGGCTGCCACTTGTTGTTGTTCCACAGCAAGTTTTTGGGATCTCTTGCGCTCTTTTTGGGCTTGGTGCTTTCATTTATTCCTCTCAGTTTTTCGGCTTTGTAGGTCCGTGACTGTTGTCATTTGTTGGTTTCCCAGTTTGGTACTACAATCGAAACTGTCGACTCCTTTGTCGGGCTTGTTTTCATTGACAGAGTTGATGTGTGTAAGGAAAGCTGTCACAGTAGTTGCTACCGCTGCTTGTAACGTAGTGGCGTCGATATGGAGGATAGGGGTTTCGTTGCTCGGCTGACTATTTCCGGGTGACGACATGATTCTGTTACAAGGAAAGAGAATGAATTCATGAGCGAGTATGGTTGAACCTGTAACATTTTGATTCTAGCGAAGAACTGAGTTATGATACATGAAAACTTAGCTTATACACGTTATGATATAATCAAGAATGGGCGGATAATAAAATGTGTGATTCTACTCTAGTCCCACATCCCAACGAGGAAAAGAATCTATGTTAGAAATCTCAAATTCTATTATCTACCAGGTCTTCGTTATATATAACTTGGGAATGTATAAGCGAGGAAAGTCCTAATAATAATCTTCTTACGAATCCTATATGATGAACTAGAATTTGTAGTAGTGGCTACTATTGACCCTAGATGTACTTTGATCATTCAATTGAAGAGTAAGAGTATTATCTCGAAGGTTTGACCTACATTCCTATGATGCAGTCCTTGTACGGAATGGAAATATGTTCACGAAGGTTTGACCTACATCCCTATGATGCAGTCCTAGTATGGAATGGAAGTATGTTTGTAAAATGGTCTCAAGACGTTTGACATTCAAGTCGGGGTGTCATTGGTTGGTGAATAACATGGTCAACCCTTGGAAGAGGATTGGGAATGATTTCTGAGCTAAGTTACTTTAGTCCAATAACTTCACTAGAGTGGTTTCAGATAGATCCCAAGGAAATTATGACGAAAGGTAATTTGAACAACGAGTGACACAGAAGTTAGGCGACTGTTGATATCATCAATGTTTAAGATGTAATAAGTTAGGGAAAATTGACCTTGTAGTAGGTCTTACATCACATTCGGAGTAGAAAAAGTTTTGGCCGCATAAGGCCTAACTAAAAGTACTTACAGTACTAGAAAGTTACATAGAAAATGTCACATAGGACATAAGCAGGAATACGGTTCTTTAAAACAAAGGAGGAGAGTAAGGCATCTCTTATTGGTGACGATCATTCCTCTGGTGAATTCTTAGTTCAGCTAGTTTTCGTTCCATATCGAGAAGGTATCTTTCGTACACTCTCTGGCATAAGCGGAGTTCTATGACTTCGGCTCGAGTTTCAGCTAATGCTTGTAGCAGGGTCTCATGGTCTCTCTCAGACCTCTCGCGAGCATGCTCAAGGCGATTGGTGCGAAGGATATGCATTCCTCCATTGGTATCGACTTCTGCGATACGTCGTAGAGCTGTCATGCCTGAATTTCGTTTCGGGCAACTCTACAGATCAGGATTGGTAGAACTCTATCTGCTGAGCTCCATTCACTTTCGTTGTAGAAGCTTCGGTCTCCATTAAACAACATAGGTTGATCCTGATCTTCGCTCCATGTTTCCAAGCATTCTATCCAAGGGGGCGTCGGGCCATGAAAAGTCGGACGAGGGTTAGGATTTGGAATGGGAACTACCTTGGGTAGGTTCTCAACTTCGGGTTCCAAGTTTGCACCATCCGAAAGGTCTTCATCTTGATGATCATTCAAAGGGATCGAATGATCATTCTCTGGTTCTTCTCCGGACCATCCAGCAATAACTTCGTTCGGCAGGAACGGGTTGTCGTGGGGGTGGAGTCAAGCCATGCTATCTACGCGGGAATTGGGGTAAAGAAATAATTATTAGATGAACTAACTAGATAATTATAAGAAGATCCTTATTAGTTACATCACTATTTGTAAATGCATACCGATTATATGTAATCAAACAGGATACGCCTTCGAATAAGTGACCTTAACTCCAAATTCACGAGGAACAGGGGTAAAGCAAAAATTTCACAGATTCTGAGTCTATAACATCCTAGTTACATATAACCTTAATGTATCCACTTAACAATTATTGACCTAGTAATGAAGATCCTATCTTTCTTTAGTTCTCAAGTATAGAGTACTTATAGTAAAACCAAATACCCCTATGGTATTTCATTGTGGTAGTGTTGCTAAGTTTTTAGACTTGTTGCCATATCACAACCATTTTCGGGCATATGCTAATCACTCCTTGAACCAGCATAGTTGATCAGGCTATGCCACTCCCAAGACTGACCATACATCCCCGAGCTTACCTGTGATATTCAACAATCGTAATACTTTTGTTCTTGTCATTGTGACACGGATTTTTGTATGAATGCAGGCACGTATACTCAATCAAATATTTTGTTATTTAAAGTATAAACTCTTGGTCAGAGTATTTTTATTCTCATTGTATTTACAGTTAGTATATCTTGTATGGGTTGATATACTTAATTCACTATAAACACTGCTCTGATACCAATCTGTCACACCCTAAAACCAAGAACGGCGGAAATGTTCTGCAGTGGAGGACGTCATGTAAAGTATCACAACAATGCAAAGTAGTAAACAAGCAACAACATCATCCATTGCATTAATAGTATAATTTTAATTACAAGTGTGCTCTTTCATTGTATACAACAACATAATGAATAATCAAAATAAAAGACGAGTCTAGACTGCTCCGTCTTCACAAAACCTAGTCATCGTACCTATTTATTTGTGACCTGAGAATACAAGTTATTTTGAAAGCGAGTACCAACCAAAAAGCTGGTGAATTCATAAGTATTAATGTGTCTTTGATTTGTAAAACTGGTAATGAAAGACTTGAAATTGTTTTAAAAGAAAGTTGGTATAAGTATGAAAATGTTTGTAAATAGTTGAAAACATTTGGAAAACCTAGAAATCCCTATGATTCCTATTTGTATAACAGAAATCTTCTACCAAGACCTAACTGTTTTGAAAGTAGTCTTCTACCAAGACCCGACTATTTTGAAAGTAGCCTTCTACCAAGACCCGACTGTTTTGAAAGTAGCTTTCTACCAAGACCTGACTATACTACTAATATTCTTATTATCTAACCTACCTCATCGATTATGTGAATATGACACATAGTGATGGTATTAATAATATATTGACTGGAGTTTTATATCCTATTGTAATGGTCGTAAGTACTATAGTATTTGTAATAAGTGACTACTTTTGTACTATTCTGCCTTAATTGAGGGTTAAGGCATAATGTGATGGCTAGATCCCAGGCTAGACGCTCCCCTATCAAAAAGATTTTGGGACCCACACACGACCCCTGCATGATTGCAAGCCGCGAACATTCACATTACTATGATCATGTATACCCAATATAACTATCACTAATGTGTTAGTGATTCATTGGTATAGTTAGATCCTAAAATCGTTCCATGCTATAGC
Organism: Lactuca sativa; assembly: GCF_002870075.4. Lineage (NCBI taxonomy): Eukaryota > Viridiplantae > Streptophyta > Magnoliopsida > Asterales > Asteraceae > Lactuca > Lactuca sativa. Next base: position 219,574,952 of record NC_056623.2, on the reverse strand, counting down.
ACCTAGTTATGTATGTTCTATTGTCGTATATGTAAACGTACTCATGTAAGCGTATCTATGTAAGCGTATATATGTAAGCGTAATCATTTAAGTGTATCTATGTGAGCGTATGTAATCACGTAAGCGAATCTATGTAATCGTAATCATGTAAGCATATCTATGTAAGCGTAATCATGTAAGCGTATATAGGTAAGCGTAATCATGTGAGTGTATCTATATAATATGTAATGTATTAGTATAGACTCATGAATGAACTGACTCTTTTGTGATTCCTTGTACTTGGAATGGTAAGTAGTATCTCCTAGCTATACCTATAATAGTTACTAATAATGTACATGTATAACCTAAAGTATGCCTTTGCTACTCAAAGGTACTGAACTGACTGAAAGGATAACATTTATGCCTATATATGTATACATGATATATAACTAATATTTTGACGACATTCGGATGGATAACCGATACCCCATAGCCACATCCTAACTAGGAAAAGGAAACAGAGTGAGTTAGCCTTCCTAAGTCCTTTAAACATTACTTATATAAAACGCTTTGAAAGTATTTGTTTGATAAAACAGTTTAAGTATAAAACAGTTTAAGTGTAAAACCTTTGAAAAAGATTAATATCCAAGAAAGATCGACTTGATGTCAGTTTATAAAACGGTTTGAAAGTATTTGTTTGATAAAACAGTTTAAGTATAAAGAAACCTTTTGTTTGAAACACAATTGTAAAAGAGTTTGAAATGAAATGTATGGTGTATAATAAACAGTTTAGTAAAGAGTTTTAAACATACAAAAACGTTCAAGAAAAATATTTGAAGAAATTTGTTTGGTAAAACAGTCAACGTGTAGTAAATCATTTTTGCATGTTAGTTATTAATCACATGTGATTGATATAATAACTAGCATGATTCAACTTGTAATCCTCCCCCCCCCCCATAAAGCATTTAAAAACATTTAGAAACATTTAAAAGGTTCATTTAAGGGGTATGAACTCACTGTAGTGAACGGATCGGAAGGAAATGTCAGATAAGTGCTTGGTGTCAAGTGAAGACTTAGACACACACACAACGATCCTAATTACATATGAAGACATATGTATATAAACAATTAGTGATTATAACACTAATTAAACATGTATAAACATACTATTGCGAGGAAAATACTTTGGTCACGTGCTAGGAGGCTATCGGGTTGCAACTAAGGAGTGCAAGGCCTCATACGGGAGTTTATGGTCCAATGACCATGTTTGTAGGAGTTTACGGCCCAGGGGAGTTTACTCTTGGCCATAAACTCTCAATTGGTCACCAAAAGGGGCTTAAAACTCTAAGGGCTTAAGTGGGTAAGTGCTCCAAAGCTTTAACCAAGTGTTTGGGTGGTTTTAAGATCCTAAAATGACCTTGTATGGTGTTCATGGCCCTGGGACCACTCCCCCATGAGTTTACGGCCGTAAGCTCATGGTAAGGAGTACCATTTCGTGTAATCAAGTCCTTAGCTCAATGGTGTAAGGTTGTATGTTAATATCCAAGGCTCACTAGGGTATTAGGGTGCCATTTGCAATCTTAAAAGGGGTTTACGGCCCTAAGACCATTTCCCTTTGTGTTTGCGGTCGTAATTTCATATGGACCATGGTATTTTTGTGCTTTCAAGTCCTATACACATTAAGGTATGAGTCTAGACTAGTTTCACAAGGAAGGAAGGGACTAGGGCACCCTTTTGGCCCTTAAAGAAGGGTTTACGGTCCAAGGTGTTCGTGGGCCATAAAGTCTTTGATCTTGTTGTTCCCTCGTGATTTCTTGATGCATAGACATATAACAAGCCCAATTATACTCTAAGATGGAAGCACTTACGATTTGGGACAAAAGACTGAAGATCCTTGTGAGAGAATCGGGTTTTTCTCTAGTTGAAAATGGAACAAATGAATAAAAATGGCTAAGGGCCATATATATACCCCATGGGGTTTTTGGTCAAAAATATCATTTGAGTCGTAAACTCCAAACTCTAGGAGTTTTGACACTTCTAAGATGCACATAATACTCTAGGGAATCCTCTCTCCCGATATCTCTTAAAGTGTTAATCCTAAAATGCTCAAACTTATGCCAAAAGCTTGAAAATTAGCTGGAGCTGATCTGACTTCTATTGAAGCAAAGGGTTGTATAGAATAAAAAATTTCGGGTTGTCACAATTAATCTTTTGAATAACCTTTGGTTGGTTATTTTTTGTAAAGAGTTCAAAAGCTTTACATGGAAAAAGAAATAGGTCGTAAAGTTTCCCCAATCCTTGCCTTCCAAAGCTCGAAAGAGTAAAAAATACGTAGATCATCTGGTAAAGAATGACTTTTTTTCATCTGTATATGCTTAGAAATTGTATTTTTTTATCTTTATGTCATAAAAGATGAAAATTTTTCTACTGATAAACGGAAGATATGTATATCTTTTAGTAATTTTTGTGTTTCTCTCACTCTATAGAAACATAAAACTTTCAATATTTTGGTTTAAGAGGTTTTTTAGATATAAAACATACGAATCTTGAGTAATTTCTGCTTCTTTCAAAATATAGGAAGTGTAAATTTTAAATATTTAAGGGTAAAGGGCTTACAACTTCTTTAAATTAAAGGGCATACAACTTCTTTAAATTCACCGTGATACGAAATGTTATAATAAGTATCATTTTAAAGCTTTCATGTATTTACCTTTTTTGTAATTAATTATATTTGTTAAATCGTGACATAACATCCTTATATCAATTATTCCTTTATACCAGACTAGCAAGGAAGGTTATTCACCAAATAACCTTAAAAACACAAAGGTTGCGACAGTGTAAAGTTTACGTAGGCAGTTGATAGTATTCATGTGAGATATGTTGAAATATATGCATTTGTTTCAGACGTTCTTTGAAAGCCAGATTTTTATATAATCCCTTATGGGTAAAAATGTCAACATCATATTCAACTGTAAGTTTGGTGATGGATAACGTGAGTAAAATACTCATTTTAGTCCCAAAAATGTCAGAATTCATTCATTTGTTTCGAACGTGTCTTTTCATCCCAAGTTTGTTTGTATCGTGAATCAAATATTCAATTTAGTCCCAAAAAAAATTGAACATAAAAGTACATATTATTTCATTTTGCCTCAAATTAACAAAAAAAAAATCCTTCTTTTTATTTTAACCCAAAATGACATTATCCTGTATAAAAAATGTCACACCCCCGAACCACACAACGGAAACGTCCGAGGGCTCTTGTGACTTCAATTTAATACCATCACAATGATTATACATGAATCATAACATCATTCATCACCATGCATTGAAATAATACAACTGATATTGTTTACATCCATTACATTGTTTTAGTCTTTACAATTTCATAACATAAACCGTTCGATAGATAATCTAAGCAAAACACCATGACATAACTTGATACTTATTCTTCGGCTTACCTGTTACCTGAGAATACAAGTTATTATGAAAAACTTCAACATATGAAATGTTGGTGAGTTCATAAGTAATGTTGTAGTAAAATGATTTTGTGTAGTTTGTAAACCCAGAAATCCGATATTTTCTGAAAATAGTATTTGTTAAAAAAAAGTGTGAAGATTCGTAAATATGCTTGTTGATTTTTAAAACATGTATAGTTGTTGAACTTTGTATACGTCACACAAGTGAAAATGTTGAACTTCCCAGGAAAACCTGATGTTTTCCCAATACGTAAAATACATGACTTGTTTATTGTTATATCGATATGTCACTTGTTTTTGATTATCTGGGTGGCGTTGGATTAATTAGGGTTTGTGAGTTATTATAATTGCGCATTAGGAAAATGACTAGTTTATAACTACAGATTAGGAACGATCCTTGAAGACGTCGGTCGTTACTACTCACTTAATCCACCCACCCTGATTACTATTGTTTATCGTCCTAAATTTGTTTACTTTGTTTTCTCATAGCCCAACAACCGAGGAGAAAGGAGGGTACGAAGCCCCATTTATTACCAGGAGTTATTCAAGGCTATCGGGAATGCGAAAGACACTTGGCCCAACTCGCATTTGACTTCTCGATCTCACTAGTAGTACTAATGGGCCATTAGGGCCCAATAACACATTATAGCTATTGAAAGTCCTTTTACATGGAATTGGGTCATAAAAGGCCCAATATCACGTAAGCATAATCCCTTTGGGCCGAAAGATCATGTTGATGGGCTAGCAAGGCCCAACAAACAAGATTTGAAACATTCAAGCCCAAAGTTTGTATGTTGACTTATTATAGTTATGGTGTGATTAACGAATTACTTTGGTTTAACGATTTTGTGTTGTTACTGATTCAAGACCGAATGAATTCGTTTGGTAACGATATGTATTATTGAGAGTGTATTTGTTTTCCATTTTCGTCGGTAATTCGTGGATCTTGTATCTTAATTTGATTTTTTGTAAGTAGAGTTTGGCCCTTTTTAATTACTCATCCTTTTATAAAAATAACACTTTTGGTCCTTTTATATAAAAGAATTTCATTTTTAGTCCTTAAAACACTTTTCTTGACACTTTTGTATGATTTATTTGTTGAAAACACGATTTTACCCCAAAGTTTATTTAGTTGACAGTTTCAGCCCCTATAGAATAGTGGTTCTCGGTTAAGGACCCATTTTTCACAACTTTTACAATTTTGGCACAAAATCTAAAAAGTTTGCATTTTTAGTCCTTTTTGATAATGAAAAGAATTTTTGCACCTTATAAACATTTTTTTATGCTAATTACTCCCTGTTTTACAGAAAATTTCATTTCCAGCCCGTCAACTTGTAAAATTTTGCATTTTGGGGCTTATTGGGCCGAAAAGCCCAAAATTAGCCCATTAGGTTAAAATTTTACATTTTAAGTCCTTAGAAATTTCTAAAAATTAGGAAAATATTCATAGAAACTGTTTTGGACCCTCTTACCCTTCAAGAACCGTGACTTGTTGATTTTTACCCCAAGTTTGTATTTTTGACAATTTAAGCCCAAAAATGGGTTTTATGTTCAAGTATGTTTATCCTAACCTTACAAACTATTTTTCTTGACTTGATTAGTGGAAAAATGGCTTATGTTATGTTTATTTCCTTTCTCATGTCTTAGATATCGGTTATTACACACTTTTTGATAACATATTCATCACAAAACACATGATATCACACACATAGATGCATCAAATCACACATAGCATACATTTACACATAGATCAAATAAAACTCATAAAAAGCAAAAAGAAGGGGGTATGAAACTCACCTTGAGTGTGGTTTCGGTTTTGGAAGGAAAAGATGAAGAAGAATTCGATCCTAGCAACCTTTCTTGGAGGATCTCGAACGTAGATGTTTCAAAGATGTGAACCACTTGATGAAAACCTCTTGGATCACAAGCAAAACTCGAGATTTTTGGATGAAGAGGAAGAGAGGTGTCTTAAGTGATTTAGAGAGAATTTTTGGTGATGTGTGTGTGTTTCTTGGTGTTGTCGGCCGAGAACAAAAGAGAGAGGAGAGGAGAGAGTGACATTGCATGGAAAGATGAGAAGTGCATGGATGTTTGATGTTTAATGCTTAGTTATCCCCCATACAGAAATGATGTGGCATGCAAGAAGTGAACTCTTCCCTTTCTTTTGGGCTTGGGCCGAGATTTGGAGTGAAAAAGGAAGTAATTGGGCCCTTAAATTCCTAAGTCCAAATCATAGATAATTTAGATAACTATTTGCCAAAAATAAATCAAGAAATGATTTTTATGGCCCATTAGGACTAATTAGGTTAGTTATGGCCCAATGAGGTCCATTAAGGTGTTTTATTTCATTCTAGGCCTAATATGGCCCAAAATGTTAAAATCAATTAGAGCTCATTCAAGAGTTCTAAGCCCAAGATAGTCCAATTGGAAGCTTATTGGTCCATTGGTCCGAATAAGGAAATCCTAGTCCAAAATGGACTTAAACAAGGATTTATTGGTTCTCTATAGTTTGTTGGCTATTTGTAGTGCATATATGATGTGTTTGATTGAGATTTGGTTGTTAATGAATAAGCATCTTACATGCTTTCCCATTGTTGGTTTACATTTGTTATCATTGTTCAATGTTTACAAGGCTTCAAATTCCTAGTTGTGACATCATCCCCCCGTTAGAGGGAATTTCATCCCGAAATTCTTTTGAAAGCTAGATTTAAGAATACTAGAATAGATGAGGTTACTTTTGCTTCATTTGATCTTCGCGTTCCCACATTAATTCTGGCCCACGCTTCACGTTCCACCGTACTTTCACGATCGGGATGTGACATTGCTTAGTACTTTTCACCTCCCTATCCATGATTTCGACTGCTTCCTTAACGAACAGGAGATTCTCGTTTTTTTCAATTTCGTCAAGGGGAATGATGAGAGTTTCATCAGATAGGCACTTCTTTAGATTGGAAACATGGAACACGAGGTGAACACTGCTGAGCTCAGTGGGTAGCTGCAGTCGGTACGCCACTGGACCAATTCGGGCAAGAATCTCAAAAGGTCCAATGTATCGTGGGTTTAGTTTTCCCCGTTTTCCAAAACGAATGACCCCTTTCCAGGGAGAAACTTTTAACAACACTCGATCCCCGACCTGAAACTCTAAGGGCTTTCGCCGTCTATCCGCGTAGCTCTTTTGTCGGTCGCGCGATGCTTGTAGTCGAGCTCTGATTTGAACTATCTTTTCCGTGGTTTCACGTATGATCTACGGTCCCGTTAACGTCTTGTCTGATGCTAGTTCCCTCGCTAGTTGGGTGTCGCCCACCTCAGCCCAACACAACCATGATCTACACTTACGTCCATATAGCGCTTCGAAAGGAGCGACTTTGATGCTCAAATGGTAACTGTTGTTATACGAGAATTCAACTAAGGGTAAGTGGGTATCCCAGGACTTCCCAAAGTCTATCACGCATGCGCGAAGCATCTCTTCGAGCGTCTGAATGGTTCGTTCACTTTGACCATCCATTTATGGGTGATAAGCAGTGCTCATGTGGAGATGGGTTCCCAGTGCTTTCTGAAGTGATTGCCAAAAACGTGAAGTGAACCTTCTATCTCTATCCGAGATGATAGACACAGGTACTCCGTGAAGCGTCACGATTTTCGAATGTATATTCTTGTCAGTCTCTCCATCTTGTAGGATTCTTTTATTGGCAGGAAATGAGCGGATTTCGCCAGTCGGTCAATTATTACCCATATAGTGTCCAATCCATCTGACTTCTTGGGTAGCTTGGTCACAAATTCCATAGAAATTCCTTCCCATTTCCACTCGGGAATTACTGGTTGCTGTAATAACCCCGAGGGCTTCTGGTATTCCACCTTTACCTTGGCGAAAGTAACGCATTTGCTGACATAGGTGGCAATTTTTGCCTTCATGTTAGGCCACCAATAATGTTGCTTAATATCCATGTACATTTTGTCCGAACCTGGACGGATGGAGTATCGCGTTTTGTGAGCTTCACTCATGACTACCTCCCTAAATCCTCCAAATTTAGGGACCCAAATACGGTTCATGAAATAGTATAATCCGCCTTCTTTTACCTCTAGATTATTCTCCATTCCGCATAACGCTTCGCTTGTTTTGTTTTCCACCTTTATGGTGTCTGACTGGGCTTCCCTGATCTGAGTGGTTAGGTGAGATTGGATGGCTATTGAGAGAGTTTTCACACGATGATTAGAGTGCTATTTTCGGCTCAAGGCATTAGCTACAACATTAGCCTTGCCTGGGTGGTACTTGATTTCACACTCATAATCGTTTAATAGTTCAACCCATCTTCGCTGCCTCATATTCAACTCTTTTTGATTCAAGATATGCTGGAGACTCTTGTGGTCCGTGAAGATGGTGCACTTCATACCATAAAGGTAATGCCTCCAAATCTTTAGGGGGAAGACCACTGCTCCCAACTCTAGATCGTGGGTTGTGTAATTCATTTCGTGTGTCTTGAGTTGCAGGGACGCATAAGCTATCACCTTTCCACGTTGCATGAGAACGCAACCTAAACCCTGGTTTGAAGCATCACAGTAGACTACGAAATCTTCTGTTCCCTCTGGTAGTGATAGTACCGGGACACTGCAAAGTGCTCGCTTCAGAGTTCGGAATGCAACTTCTTGTTTGTCCGTCCATTTGAATGGTACGCCCTTTTGTGTAAGCGAGGTAAATAGCTTGGTGATCTTAGAAAAGTTTTGAAAGAACCTCCTGTAGTAACCTGCTAGTCCTAAGAATTGGCGAATTTCTGTGGGTGTTGTTGGAACTGCCCATCCTTCGATGGCTTTCACCTTAGAAGGTTCCACATGTATTCCTTCCAGACTAACAACATGACTCAAAAAGTTCATGCTACGGAGCCAGAACTCACACTTGGAGAGTTTTGCGTATAGCTTCTCAGTTCGCAGGGTTTCCGGGATTTGTCGGAGATGTTGGCCATGATCCTCTTCGCTTCGAGAATAAACTAGAATGTCGTCAATGAATATAATAACAAAGTTGTCGAGGAATGGTCGGCAGATTCGATTCATTAGGTCCATGAATGCGGCAGGGGCGTTCGTTAGACCGAAGGGCATTACGACAAATTCATAATGTCCGTAACGAGTTCGGAAAGCGGTTTTGGAAATATCCTCTTCCCGGACCTTGAGTTGATGGTACCCAGATCGTAGATCTATCTTAGTGAAGTAATTGGCTCCTTGGAGCTGGTCAAATAGATCGTCGATTCGTGGGAGTGGATAGCGATTTTTGACAGTGAGCTTATTCAGCTCTCTGTAATCAATGCACATCCTAAAAGATCCGTCTTTCTTCTTGACAAAGAGGACTGGAGCTCCCCATGGCGAGAAGCTGGGTCAGATGAATCCTTTGCCCAGGAGTTCACTGAGTTCGCTGGATAATTCCTGCATCTCAGCAGGAGCTAATCGGTAAGGCGATTTAGCGATGAGAGTAGCTCCTGGAACAAGATCAATTTGGAATTCAACTTGTCTCTCTGGGGGTACTCCAGGAAGATCTTCAGGAAATATGTCTGGGAATTCATGTGCTACAGGAAAGTCTCGAACGTTAATCTCTTCCTTGGTTTTATCCACAATATGCGCCAGGAACGTCAAATCATTCTTTCGCAGATGCTTCTGTGCCTGGACGCAGGAGATGAGACGAAGGTTCATGCTAGGTTTGTCTCCATAAATAACTAGGGTTTCATGATTTGGAAGGTGAAGGAGAACGGCCTTCTCGTGACACATAATTTCAGCATGGTGGGGGATTAACCAGTCCATGCCAATAATCACATCAAAACTCCTAATGGAAATAGGCATTAACTCTATTCGGAAGACGTGTTGATTTAGAGTTAGGGTACATTCGATGTAGACATCCCTAGTGGATTCGGTTTTCCCATTGGCCATTTCCACCATAAAGGTTTCACTAAGCTTGTGGGGTTGTTGTTTTAACAAATGTTTAAACTTATTGCTCACAAAACTTCGCTACGCTCCGGTATCAAATAGGATGCATGCATAAGTGTGGTTTAGGAGGAACATACCGGTAACAATAGCAGGATCCTGAATCGCTTCTCCCTGACCCATGGTTAACACCCTTCCTGTTCCTCCATTTTCGGGATTGTTGTTGTTGGGGCAGTTTCGACGGAAATGCCCAGTCCTTCCACATCCATAGCAGGTGCGGCTAGGTCTTGCATTGTTGCCGCCATTGTTGGTGTTGTTGTTGTTGCGGTTATTGTTGTTGTTGTTTCCCTATTGTTGGTTCTGAGGAAGGTAGGTCCTGCAATACCCTGCCGTGTGCTCCTTCCGATTGCAACTGGTGCACTGCATCTCTCTGCATTCTCCATTGTGATGTAGACCGCACTTGTTTCACTTAGGAAGATTACAGGAATAAGGTCTAGGAGCACTTGGAGCAGCTGAGGCTGAAGCATGTGGTGTGGATGTAACTTTAGTGGTCACAGCATTAACTGCCACTGTTTGCTGCTTCTTGGACGATTCGGTGCCTTGACGTTCCTTCCTCTTGTTGTTCTTCCCCTTCTTGCTATCATTTTCCTTCTTAACTTCAGTTTCCACTGGCTTCTCACCCTTCTTGTTGTTGTGGTCATACAGCTTCTTGGCCAATCTCTTGGCACCGTAGAAAGTTTTAGGATTTGAAGCTATCACGTTTCCTTGGACAAAGGAGGTTAGCCCCAAACGAATCGCTCGATCTTCTTACCTTCTGAGGTAATCATGCCAGGGCACAGCAGAGACAGTTCGCTAGACCTTGATATGTATGCATCTATATCAGCGGTTCGTACAGTGAGATTTCACAGCTTTTGTTCTAATTTTTGAATTTCACCTTGAGGGGAATACTCAACCATCAACATTTCTTTCATCTCTGTCCATGGCATGGAATTGGCTACGGGGAGTGTCATGGCTTCCACGTGTCCGTTCTACCAAGTGAGCGCTTGGTCAACGAAAGTGCATGCGGCAAACTTCACCTTCATCTCCTCAGGGCAATCACATATCTCGAATACCGATTCCACCTTCTCCATCCATCGTTTCAGGGTGATCATTCCTCAAGTGCCGTTAAAGGTTCGTGGTTTGGCGTTGGTGAAGTCTTTGTAGGAACATCTTCTGGTGGGTCCTTGATTCATCCCGTTGTTCGAACTTCCGGCCCCTTGTCCATTGACTCCTCCATTTTTCCCTTGGTGAATTTGTGCCATCGCTGCAGTGACCGCAGCAGACACAACTGCTTGGAATGCAGCTGAGTCGACTTCGGGTGGGGTTGGCCCAGGGTTTCCGCGAGTGGGTCGTTGAGGCATCTTTCGGTCATGGAACGGAAAGACGTTGAGTCTCTGTGGTTTTTGCGAGGTTATGATCCTATAAACTAGGTGTGTGGCATAAACTTAAGTAATTCCTCACTTTAGCATACAATCATGGATACATAACACATAGCAGACTATAACGTCATAGTAAAACATGTAAAATCTTTCATTACTATTACCCGCACTTTGATACATGAAAATTTTGCTCGAAAGAGCATACATAAGCGGTACTAGTTTGACAGCATAACGGCTCTATGAGTAGTGTAGTCACTTAAACATAGAGTCGGGGTATATAGCATAGATCCTAATGACATAGTACTAAAAACTGATACAGCTAATCCTAATCGCGGTGAGATGTGCTCGGGGGTGGTGCTGAGGAAGTGGATCCTCCCAGAAGACGAGCCACCTGTCATTCTGCGTCCCGGAGTCGGGACTCCTACCTCACCTGCCTCATGTGGAACTCTCGAAGGACGTCTTGTGTCTCGTGCTCTCAACGCTCGACCCTAGTCCACATCTAACGTACCTGGTCGGCGGTACTCTGAGCTAGGTCGCCTGTGTTCTGTAATCGTCTCACCATGACTGGAAGGGCTCGATCGGCCGGTCCTCCATCCCTCAGGTCAATGAACTCACGTGACATGCTGAATGGGGGTCGCTATCCCTGCTGCCTGCTCCATCTCCAAAGATCAATACCCCAGGGGGGTGTAGGACCAGTGGGGCCTACCCGGTAAGCCGACACCCTAATCGGATAAGGGGGGTTGATGACTTCGGCATCCACGTCCGAATCACCCCCTTCGTTGTCACTAGGTTCCTCCTCGAGGCTTCCTTCATCTTCTTCCTTCTCCTGGTCTTCTACTGGTTCCGCAGGTTCGCCCTCGACTTCTGCCTCCGGTTCCCCGTCAGATTCTTCCTCGGGGTCTTCCTCGAGCTCTTCGTTAGGCTCTTTGTCCAACCATCCGTTATTCCCATGGTCTGGGGAATAAGCATCTCCGGGGTGGTGAAAACCAGCCATGATGTCTGCGAGAGTGTATAATTATGCTAATATCATACCTATGCCGCTTTAGCTGTTAAATATACTGAATTGGTGTTCTCTTCTTGGGGGTAAAGGGGTATGTTTTTAGGTTCCCTAGCTATCCCATTTTCCTCAGTACATGTGATAGTTGTGCCTTGGAGGGAATGTAGTTGATCAGGCTACATCCACTCCTTGATACGACTAAGAACAGTCCTGGCTTAACCGAGATACTAGCATTATCTTGATTGGTTCGGTATTATGTTCTTTTTCCTAATACAAGCAAGGGTGTTTTTATTGTTATGTTTTACTTTTTTTCTTTAGAGTTGTGTTAGTCCCTCTTTTTGGTTTATATTTGCATATCAATCTGTGGTTAGAAATGCTAGTTCACTATAAATAGAGCTCTGATACCAACCTGTCACACCCCCGAACCAGACGGCGGAAACGTCCGAGGACTCTTGTGACATAAATTGAATACCGTCACAATGATTATACATGAATCATAAGATCATTCATCACCATGCATTTAAATAATACAACTGATATTGTTTACATCCATTACATTGTTTTAGTCTTTACAGTTTCATAACATAAACCGTTTGATAGATAATCTAAGCAAAACACCACGACATAACTTGATACTTATTCTTCGGCTTACCTATTACCTGAGAATACAAGTTATTATGAAAAACGTCAACATATGAAATGTTGGTGAGTTCATAAGTAATGTTGTAGTAAAATGATTTGGTGTAGTTTGTAAACCCAGAAAATCCGATATTTTCTGAAAAGAGTATTTGTTAAAAAAAAGTGTGAAGATCCGTAAATATGCTTGTTGATTTTTAAAACATGTATAGTTGTTGAACTTTGTATATGTCACACCAGTGAAAATGTTGAACTTCCCAGGAAAACCTTATGTTTTCCCAATACGTAAAATACATGACTTGTTTATTGTTATACCGATATGTCAATTGTCTTTGATTACCCGGGTGGCGTTGGATTAATTGGGGTTTGTGAGTTGTTATAATTGCGCATTAGGAAAATGACTAGTTTATAACTAAAAATTACGAACGATCCTTGAAGGCGTCGGTCGTTACTGCTCACGTAATCCACCCACCGTGATTACTATTGTTTATCGTCCTAAATCTGTTTACTTTGTTTTCTCATAGCCCAACAACCGAGGAGAAAGGAGGGTACGAAGCCCCATTTATTACCAGGAGTTATTCAATGCTATTGGGAATGCGAAAGACACTTGGCCCAACTTGCATTTGTCTTCTCGACCTCACTAGCAGTACTAATGGGCCATTAGGGCCCAATAGCGCATTATAGCTATTGAAAGTCCTTTTACGTGGAATTGGGTCATAAAAGGCCCAATATCACGTAAGCATAATCCCTTTGGGCCCAAAGATCATGTTGATGGGCTAGCAAGGCCCAACAAGCAAGATTTGAAACATTCAAGCCCAAAGTTTGTATGTTGACTTATTATAGTTATCGCGTGATTAACGAATTACTTTGGTTTGACGATTTTGTGTTGTTATTGATTCGAGTCCGAATCAATTCGTTTGGTAACGATATGTATTATTGAGAGTGTATTTCTTTTCAATTTTCGTCGGTAATTCGCGGATCTTGTATCTTAATTTGATTGTTTGTAAGTAGAGTTTGGCCCTTTTTAGTTACTCATTCTTTTATAAAAATAACACTTTTGGTCCTTTTTATAAAAGAATTTCATTTTTAGTCCTTAAAACACTTTTCTTGACACTTTTGTATGATTTATTTGATGAAAATACGATTTTACCCCAAAGTTTATTTAGTTAACAGTTTCAGCCCCTCTAGAATAGTGGTTCTCGGTTAAGGACCCATTTTTCACAACTTTTACAATTTTGGTACAAAATCTAAAAAGTTTGCATTTTTAGTCCTTTTTGATAATGAAAAGCATTTTTGAACCTTATAAACATTTTATTATGCTAATTACTCTCTGTTTTGAAGAAAATTTCATTTCCAGCCCCTCAACTTGTAAAATTTCGCATTTTAGGGCTTATTGGGCCGAAAGGCCCAAAATTAGCCCATTAGGATAAATTTTACATTTTAAGTCCTTAGAAATTTCTAAAAATCAGGAAAATATTTATAGAAACTGTTTTGGACCCTCTTACCCTTCAAGAACCATGACTTGTTGATTTTTACCCCAAGTTTGTATTTTTGACAATTTAAACCTAAAAATGGGTTTTATGTTCAAGTATGTTTATCCTAACCTTATAAACTATTTTTCTTAACTTGATTATTGGAAAAATCGCTTAAGTTATGTTTATTTCCTTTCTCATGTCTTAGATCTCGGTTATTATACACTTTTTGATAACATATTCATCACAAAACACATTATATCACACACAGACATGCATCAAATCACACATAGCATACATTTACACATAGATCAACACATTTTCTTGTATTCTTTCCATAAAACTCATAAAAACTGAAAAGAAGGGGTATGAAACTCACCTTGAGTGTCGTTTCGGTTTTGGAAGGAAAAGATGAAGAAGAATTCGATCCTAGCAACCTTTCTTGGAGGATCTCGAACTTAGATGTTTCAAAGATGTGAACCACTTGATGAAAACCTCTTGGATCACAAGCAAAAATCAAGATTTTTGGATGAACAGGAAGAGATGTGCCTTAAGTGATTTAGAGAGAATTTTTGGTGAGGTGTGTGTGTTTCTTTGTGTTGTCGGCCGAGAACAAAAGAGAGAGGAGAGGAGAGAGTGATGTGGCATGCAAGAAGTGTTTGATGTGTCGTTTCGGTTTTGGAAGGAAAAGATGAAAAGTGCGTAGATGTTTGATGTGTAATGCTTAGTTATCCCCATACAAAAATGATGTGGCATGCAAGAAGTCAACTCATCCCTTTCTTTTGGGCTTGGGACGAGATTTGGAGAGAAAAAGGAAGGAATTGGGCCCTTAAATGCCTAAGTACAATAGATAATTTAGATAACTATTGGCCCAAAATAAATCAAGAAATGATTTTTAGGGCCCATTAGGACTAATTAGGTTAGTTATGGCCCAATGAGGTCCATTAAGGTGTTTTATTTCATTTTAGGCCCAATATGGCCCAAAATTTGAAAATAAATGAAAGTCGGTCCAATTTGAGCCCATTCAAGAGTTCTAAGCCCAAGATAGTCCAATTGGAAGCTTATTGGTCCATTGGTCCCAATAAGGAAATCCTAGTCCAAAATGGACTTAAACAAGGATTTCTTGGTTCTCAATAGTTTGTTGGCTATTTGTAGTGCATATATGATGTGTTTGGTTGAGATTTGGCTATTAAGGAATAAGCATCTTACATGCTTTCCCATTGTTGGTTTACATTTGTTATCATTGTTCAATGTTATAAGGCTTCAAATTCCTAGTTGTGGCAAAAAAAAATAATCAGGACTTTTCGGTTAATAAAATGGGGCTAAAATGGAAGTTTTCAAAAAGACTGAGACTTTTTTGACAATTTTCCTTTAAAGAAAGAGTTTTTGGATGTTTTGTTTCATGCAAGAAATTACCGATGAACTTATTGGCAACAAAATTGCCTTTATCAAATGACCCTTGATGTAACATCTAGATTCCAGGTCGGCGACTTCGTGCTCCTGAAGGTCTCTCCTTGGAAAGGAGTGATTCGATTCAGGAAGAGGGGCAATTTGGGGCCCCGATATATTGGTCCTTTCTGGGTGATCCTGAGGTTAGGCAGGGTAGCCTACCGTTTGGAGTTACCTGCAGAGTTGGGTCAGATTAATGACACTTTCCACATGTCGCAGTTGAGAAAGTATATAGCCGACGAGTCGGCAGTGGTGCCATTAGAACATATTTGGTTGGATGCTAGCCTGAACTATATTGAGAGGCCGGTGGCGATTAGGTATCGGAAGAACAAGGTTTTGAGGAACAAGGAGGTGCCTCTGGTGCAGGTCCAGCGGCAGCATTGAAAAGGGTCATAGTTGACTTGGAAGCCGTAGCGTGAGATGCAGGAGCATTATCTAGAGTTGTTTGCAGAGTAAGACTTCGAGGGCAAAGTCTAATTCTAGTGGGGGAGAATTGTAACATCCGGATTCCCAGGTATAATATTTTATTCCTTTATTTTTTTTGGATGTTAAGAGGGGACTCGGCGAGTTGGTGTTTAGATTTGCCGAGTATGGTCGCAAATTCTTATCCGAGTTCATAGCTGGACTCGGCGAGTCCACGCTGTTTAATGAAACCCTAATTTCCAGGGTTTAGGACCTATTTAAAGGCCCTTAGGGCCGTCATTTGGGGCTACCAAACCCCAGAGAGAAACCCTAAAAGATCTACAGCGTTTGTGAGGGAGGAGAGGCCATTTTTGATCATTTTGTTGGTGTAATTGCAAGAAGGAGGTGACCAAGGTAAGAGGAGGCTAAAGGAGGTGCGATTCTGGTGATTTCAGAGCTCATAGACTTCATCTTGAGGTATTTATTCGGACCTTCTTCAGATTTGGTGTTGATTCTTAAAATTAGGGTTTTCTAACCCCTTTAGAGGATGGATATGTGGAGCAATTGGTCCCTTCTCGAGTTTATTCTTTGGATCTGGACTCAAAGAGGTCCAGAGACCCTAATCCTTGGAGCTTTTTGAGTTATTTTGGGAGCCATGAATTTAGGATGTTGTAACGACCGAAAAATACAACCAATTTTAATTTTTTCAAAAACATCTCGATTCCATTAATTCTTTACAAAAAGGTTTTTCAATACAAAACATTTAACGTGTTCCCAGAATTACACACTACAAAATCATGAGGAGTGGTACGATCACGCCTTCGCCTTGCCACGATCTCCTGAAGAACCTAAAAAACATGAAACCACAACTGTAAGCCCGAAAGCTTAGTGAGATATCCCCAAAATACCAACCACAAATACCAAACACGCACAACATGCCATAACATATCCGATCACAGAACAGCCATGCACTTCGGGTCTACTGTGTGATTGGTCCGCCCGCTACCGGGCCTTCAATCCACCTGGTCCACTCTCTGAGTCTACAGTATGACTGGTCCGCCCGCACTGGGCCTTCAGTCTATCTGGTCCACTCTACGAGCCTTCGGTACGTCTGGTCCACCCTTTTGGGGCCTACAGCCTATCCGGACCGCTCGCTAGGCCTTCGGGACAACCAGTCCGCCCTAGGTATCTTGGCCTACAGCACGCAGCAGGACCCGCCTCAACCCAACTCCAGTCCAAACAACCATGTGCACATATACATACAGTAATATAGCAATTCACAGTCAACAAGCAGATCAAACAGATCACATAGCATATCATCATCCTAATCAGGATACCGACCTAACAGGTCACTAGCATAGCATCTCCCTATCTCTCAGGGTACCGATCTCAAACAGGTCTCTAACATATACCATCCTAGCTCTCAGGAGGCAACATATCATAGCAACAACATAACAACAACTACCCGGATCTCAATCCGATAAGGGCCGGCCTTGGTGCCTTAGACCCTGTTGATATAGTGAGGATAACTCACCTTGAAACTGCTGACAGAACAGATAACCCGAACTGCTCCGATCACTGATACGATCTCTACCATTGTACAACCGCCAATACACTGAACTCAAAACAACAATCAACAATTACCAAAATGCCCCTGGAAACCACTGGTCAACCCTTGGTTAAGGACAAGGTCAAAGTCAACTCCTGACTGACCCTACTCGCCGAGTTCCCATAATCAGAACTACACTCAATCCGCGACCTAACTCGCCGAGTCACCCCGAGACTCATCGAGTTCAACAACTCTGAGTCCACTCGCATACAAATCACCGAGTCATCCCTTGACTCGCCGATTCTCGACTCAACCAGAAAATATTGGGACTCTTCGACAAGACTCGCCGAGCCCAAGAATAGACTCGCCGAGTCTAAGGCTATCTTCAACCTACTCGCTGAGTTGTTCATACAACTCGTCGAGTTCCAGGCCATCTTCATCCAACTCGTCGAGTTGTTCTTCAAACTCGTCGAGTTCCAGCTCATATTCAAGCAACTCGTCGAGTACACCCATGTGACTCGCCGAGTACCACCGGTCTGAATCCAATCAGAAGCATTCCAGGCCATGCAATTGCTCCGAAACATAGATCTAGCCTCCTGCAACTCATCCATCACGTAAAGTGGCAAACTTTACGTGAATCCAAAGAGATCTATGCATATTACACATTAGGGCTAAGGTTTGGGACAAGATAGCTTCATCCAACACTGAACACAGGAACTTTTATGCATTCTAACTCTTCTCCATCCCAGATCTGAGGTAGCAACCTCAGATCTAGCCTCTAAACTCCAATACATCCAATGGATATGATCTCAACACTCCCAAAATGAAGAATCTAGACAATAGCAACTCAAACAATGGAAAGATACCTCAAAAGGAAGCTCCAGGAGAAGATTTTCCCGAATCCTTGCAAAGCCCTTTGATCCAAGCCTCTTCTTTTTTGGGATCTCTTCAACAACCACCTCTTCAAGCTCCAATTTGCTCAACAATGATGCTTCTCCACGATTTTAGGGTTTCTGGAACTTAAGGGGGGAACAAAGAGGCTGGGAGGAAAACATAATGATCTTTATATAGGGCTTAACCCTGAGAATTAGGGTTTTCTCCACTCAGCGCCTACTCGCCGAGTCCATCATGCTGACTCGCCGAGTCGGCTACTTAACATGCGACCAAGTCGCGACTCTACTCGCCGAGTCCATCCATGGACTCGCCGAGTCACTCTTTCCCAATTTACACTTTTAGCCCTTCAACTCTACTATTGCTATTCTGGGATGTTACAATTCTCCCCCACTTAAATTAGGCTTCGTCCTCGAAGCCTACAACAATTCAATCCCAAAGATACTTCCACAGCGCGCCACTTGGTCTTAACCGGGCCAAGTCCCTCAAGGCATACTCATCGAAACTCAAACACACTTTCTCTTTCCTTACGGTGTCCTGACCACCATCTCGAGCCGGGCACCGGCTGTACCCTTAATCATCACTCTCAATAACCGAGGATTACCCAAGATGCAACTCTGCTCGAAATCTTAACAATCACCCGACCCATAAGGGTTAGAAAACCATGAACCATTGAATCCCCAATCCGAATCCCACTCCATCCATTCTGTGACGACGGAAAGACCCATTTTGTCTCTCAGAGCAACTTTCACGAGTTCCCCTCTTGCAACCGCATACATATGCTGAACTAGCTCTAACACCCTCAGGTTGGGAAAACCTGACACACTGATAATATCCTCCAACATCCCCCAGGATGAACCGCTAATACATATCCAATACCCTGATCAGAATCACACTAAGAGCCCAAGACTCTCTCCCTACATCCCCTCCGAGTCTCTTGGCTCTACATCTGCGGAATTCCTCCGCAACCTCAGCAGACATCCCAAACCGGATGAGCTTCAAATCCACTGCCGCAAACACGCTGCTCAAAACCATACTCGAATTACTCTAATCATAACTCTGCTCTGCCGCTTTCACTTCCATGAACTTGCACTCCCTCTCGGAGTTACACACCTCTCTCGCTTCCTTTTCCAAGGAATCCACTTGGCCATAATGCCACTCCAACAAGTGCCGCGGTGCTCACCTGACGCTACACCACCCTTAGCATGTCCGCTATCCATCCAACACACTTACTCTGACTCTCCTCGCAGGGACTCTCAAGCCCATGCACTACCTCAACTAAAAAAGATCACTACCCGGGGCCAGACCTTCCAATGCAATCACATTGCAACATACACAATCAGCAATCTCAAACTGATCCAATAATACCTGCAGAGTCTTCAGCATGACTGTACCGCCTCACCAGGCCTTCAGCCCATCTGGACCACTCTCTCCGAACCTTCAGCCAATCTGGACTGCTCTCAGTGCCTTCAGTTTGGCTGGACCATTCTCCAAGCCTTCGGTCTGACTGGTACGCCTTTCGGCCTTCAGTCTATCTGGACCGCTCAACTATCAATCAACATTCCGAGCTATCCCTCTCGGAATTCCTCCCATGCATACCGTTCTAGCCCTCTAGGGGTTCCAAACTCTAACTCCATCATACATACTCGATTCCGGCCTACTCCCAGGCCCTCCACAATACTATGCCCTAGGTCTGTATCCCGCCCCGCATGCCCGACATTCGCTCCTATCAGCCTATACTCTGGGCTGACAGAACACTGCTGAATCCCAACAGCTAAGCACCCTCAAATACTCATCGATCTCCCGGAGAATTCTCCAATTCTCCCCCACTTAAAGCACTGACCAACAACCACCGGTAGTCATTAACGACCTTCCAGAACAATCCACACAAAGAGAACACTTACACACTGACTGCTTCCCATAATCATAAACAACCCTCAGCAAAACACATCTCCTCACTGATCAATCCGCTCAAAAAGAATCTGATCTCCAATTATCCTCTCCACGACTGCAGATGCTACCCGACATTCAACCCAATGCCGCATCTCCACTAATAACCCTCACGAAAGATAACCAATGACAACACAAACACCCAACTATAACCCTACCAAACCCTCAGGGAACAACGGATACCAAAACGAAAACCTGAAACCCAAACCATAACCAAAAACTCCAACCCGCAAAACGACGAATATCACAACGAAAACCAAACAAAATACCGGCTCATAAACATTGCACTACAATAATCACAAGATAACAAGATATCAAGAAGGAAACATACCCGCAGCTGCATCCGGTACTGCTCTGACCTCCTCTACCGCAAGCTGATAAGCACGACCTTGAGCCCTCGGGGGCTCTGCTCCACCCTGACCTCCACCTGTGATCCTCAAAGTGACCGGTGCTGGAGCCTGCACCGATCCTGCAGCAAACTGTGGACAGTTGGCCCTCAAATGTCCAACCTAATAACAATGATAGTAGATCCTCGAATCCCGAACTGGCGCTAACTGCCGACAATCCCTCGCATAGTGCCCATCCGTTCCGCACTTGCGGCATGCACCACCGGTCCTACAAACCCCGGTGTGACCCTTCCCACACTTCCCACAAGTGTGGCTGCTCAAATCCCCCACTCTAACATCAACGATCTTGGACCGTTTTGGCGCCGGCTGCGACTGCACCGGAGCCTGCCTCAACTCACGCATCTGCAACTCAATCTCTAACTCACGCCGCCTAGCGGCCTCCTGCAACTCCAACAAGGTCTCGCACCTCTGCGCAGACACAAACTGTCTGATGTCCCTCTTGAGCATGCTCAGATATCGGGACATCTGGGCCTGCTCCGAAGCGAACTCTGGGCAAAACATCGCCCTCTCAGTGAACATCCTGGTGATCTCAGTCACTGACTCCAAATCCTGCTTCAGCTCAAGGAACTCCTGAGCCAATCTTTCCTTCTCAACTTGCGGAACATAACGAGCACTGAACATTTCTCTGAACTGATCCCATGAAACCGCAGCCCTCTGCGCATCCGAATATGACCTCGTGGTCAATCTCCACCAATCCTTCGCCCCGAGCCTCAACAGGTTCAGAGCACACCTCACCCTATGATCAGCAGGGCATGAACACGTGAAGAAACACCCCTCCACATCTGACAACCACCTCATAGCAACAATCGGGTCCTGAACTTCGTCGAATGTGGGAGGCTTCGTCTTATCGAAGTCCCGATATTGAAAACCCCGACTAGCACCTCCCCCTGCCGCTGCTACAGCTGCTGTAGCCGCCGCGGCAGCCGTCTCAGTGAGAGCCGCATAGCGCTCATCAAAATACTCAACCATGGCGGTCTTAATCGACCCAAACAGCTCTGGCAACTCAGCCCGGAACAACTCAGCAATCTCATCACGCAGGATCTCACGAATCCTCGCATCCAACTCGCTCGTGCTCATCTGACCGATAACCTCGAGCGGCACCGATTCACCCGGAACTCTCTCTCCAGCTCCCGATCCTGACCCGGATCCACTTTCATCATGCATCGGAATCTCCATACTGAAAAGAAACACCACACAAAATCTCAGACTCTTCCCACACCCTGGGATCCAACTCTCTCTCAACCCACCCTAGAGATCATGGTTTCCCTAATACGCGTATGGGTCCTGTGCTTTCAGTAGTACGGGCCCATACTACCTTCCACACCTACCCACATTTGTATGAAGTACTACCACAATACCCTAGAGAACATGCATACAACGATCAACCCTCACCACTAGAGAAACACTGAGAATCTCCCATAAGGGACCCTAGGCTACAGGCATCATAAATCAGGCAACATATCATGAAATCCTGAAGATCCATAGCGTAACACTAGGATGCTATTCTATCACAGCTCAAAAACAAATAACATGCATGGTATTTTGGGGTTACTTACTGGCTCCGGCTGATCGTACCTCCGCGTCCTCCTTTACTCATTTTGAAAACCATTTTTAAATACTCTTTTGAAAACTCTCCTCGATTTGAGACTGGAGTCACACGAGTGTTTCTCCAATTCACTCAAACCAAGACTCTGATACCAACTTGTAACGATCGAAAAATACAACCAATTTTAAATTTTTCAAAAACATCTCGATTCCATTAATTCTTTACAAAAAGGGTTTTCAATACTAAACATTTAACGTGTTCCCAGAATCACACACTACAAAATCATGAGGAGCGGTACGATCACGCCTTCGCCTTGCCACGATCTCCTGAAGAACCTGAAAAACATGAAACCACAACTGTAAGCCCGAAAGCTTAGTGAGATATCCCCAAAATACCAACCACAAATACCAAACACGCATAACATGCCATAACATATCCGATCACAGAACAGCCATGCACTTCGGGTCTACTGTATGACTGGTCCGCCCGCACCGGGCCTTCAGTCTATCTGGTCCACTCTCCGAGCCTTCGGTACGTCTGGTCCGCCCTTTTGGGGCCTACAGCCTATCCGGACCGCTCGATGGGCCTTCGGGACAACCGGTCCGCCCTGGGTATCTTGTCCTACAACACGCAGCAGGACCCACCTCAACCCAACTCCAGTCCAAACAACCATGTGCACATATACATACAGTCATATAGCAGTTCGCAGTCAACAAGCAGATCAAACAGATCACATAGCATATCATCATCCTAATCAGGATACCGACCTAACAGGTCACTAGCATAGCATCTCCCTATCTCTCAGGGTACCGATCTCAAACAGGTCTCTAACATATACCATCCTAGCTCTCAGGAGGCAACATATCATAGCAACAAGATAACAACAACTACCCGGATCTCAATCCGATAAGGGTCGGCCTTGGTGCCTTAGACCCTGTTGATATAGTGAGGATAACCCGAACTGCTCCGATCATTGATACGATCTCTGCCACTGGACAACCGCCAATGCACTGAACTCAAAACAACAATCAACAATTACCAAAATGCCTCTGGAAACCACTAGTCAACCCTTGGTCAAGGACAAGGTCAAAGTCAACTCCTGACTGACCCTACTCGCCGAGTCAACCCTATGACTCGCCGAGTTCCCATAATCAGAACTTCACTCAATCTGCGACCTAACTCGATGAGTCACCCCGAGACTCGTCGAGTTCAACAACTCTGAGTCCACTCGCATACAACTCACCGAGTCATCCCTTGACTCGCCGATTCTCGACTCGACCAGAAAATATTGGGACTCTTCGACAAGACTCGCCGAGCCCAAGAACAGACTCGCCGAGTCTAAGTCTATCTTCAACCTACTCGCGGAGTTTTTCATCCAACTCGCCGAGTTGTTCTTCCAACTCGTCGAGTTCCAGCTCATATTCAAGCAACTCGTCGAGTACACCCATGTGACTCGCCGAGTACCACCGGTCTGAATCCAATCAGAAGCATTCCAGGCCATGCAATTGCTCTGAAACATAGATCTAGCCTCCTACAACTCATCCATCACGTAAAGTGGCAAACTTTACGTGAATCCAAAGAGATCTATGCATATTACACATTAGGGCTAAGGTTTGGGACAAGATAGCTTCATCCAACACTCAACACAGGAACTTTTATGCATTCTAACTCTTCTCCATCCCAGATCTGAGGTAGCAACCTCAGATCTAGCCACTAAACTCCAATACATCCAAAGGATATGATTTCAACACCCCCAAAATGAAGAATCTAGACAATAGCAGCTCAAACAATGGAAAGATACCTCAAAAGGAAGCTCCAGGAGAAGATTTTCCCGAATCCTTGCAAAGCCCTTTGATCCAAGCCTCTTCTTCTTTGGGATCTCTTCAACAACCACCTCTTCAAGCTCCAATTTGCTCAACAATGGTGCTTCTCCACGATTTTAGGGTTTCTGGAACTTAAGGGGGGAACAAAGAGGCTGGGAGGAAAACATAATGATCTTTATATAGGGCTCAACCCCGAGAATTAGGGTTTTCTCCACTCAGCGCCTACTCGCCGAGTCTATCATGCTGACTCGCCGAGTCGGCTACTTAACATGCGACCAAGTCGCGACTCTACTCGCCGAGTCCATCCATGGAATCGCCGAGTCACTCTTTCCCAATTTACACTTTTAGCCCTTCAACTCTACTCTTGCTATTTTGGGATATTACAGATGTTATTTTTGGGGCTAAATCACTAAGTGAGATCATCTAGATGTTATATGGGTGTCAAGGTATGAACTTTACATGATTATCTTGCTTGGGAACGTCGGATCTATGGATTAAAGGAACAGATCTGACCTTAGGAGGTCAATGGAGTTTGTGCATGGCATGAACTCGCCGAGTCCAAAGATCAAACTCGACGAGTAGGGTTAGGGTTTCCTGTAAATCACCCAGTGAGTAGACTTGCCGAGTTGGGGAAATAACTCAGTGAGTCAGAAGGGGATTAGACGACTGGAGTTCAAGGCGGAACTCGCCGAGTTGTTCTTGAGACTCGACGAGTTGAGTCGGGATGGCCCCGCGATTCATGCCAGGTGTGACTCATCGAGCAAAGGGAGGAACTCGACGTGCCAAGCGGGACTAAAGAGTTAGTGGACACGTGTAGACTCACGAAGTCGCCCAAGTGCACTCGACGAGTCAAGTCAAAGTTTGACCGTTGACTTTTGTTGACTTTTAGGGTTTGGTCAACTATGTGGCCTTTAAGCCAAGAGAGGGATAAAATGGTGTTTTACCCTTCTGAGGGTACCAAGAGAAGGTTAAGTATAGTTATATTTATGAGAGTATTCACTTTATGTGATTAGGTGGAGGCTAGATCATATTTCTACCGAGTCAGAGATTTACCGAGACATCTGAGGTGAGTCTTCTCACTATACTTTACCTAGTGTGGTAATAGAGTTATGTGACAAAGTATTTTAGATTTATATGCCAGTGTATTTGCATGTTATTATGTGATGTGATTTATTGTGATATGTGATATGCACGATTCAGAGTTTACAGACTTTGGGACGAAGTGGGTCCCACATGGATATTCGACCAGAGGGTCAACAAAGTTACAGTATTGAGTGGTTGATATGTGTTTATGTGGTATTTTAGGGAACTCACTAAGCAATTATGCTTACAGTGTTACATGTGGTGTTTCAGGTACCAGCAATGATCGCGGGAAGGCGCCGGCATGACTCGTACATACGCACACTGGAGTTCATATGTTTTGATCTTGGCATTTTGTATTAAGATAATGATGATACAATGTTTTTTTAATGTGGATGTGAATGAAATTATATGGTTTTAAAATGTGAAAAATTGTTTAAGTTTTTACGGTGTTACAAGTTGGTATCAAAGCCTTGGTTTGAGGGATTCGGATGCATCTTCGGGCGTATCTGAACTAAAACTGAGGATTTGAGGAAAATTTTGATAATAAAGTAAATTTTTTTTGAAAAGAGTAAAAAGAGTTTTGAGACAAACAGAGCAGAGCCGTGTGTAAGATCAGCCAGCGCCCAAACGGTGATTTTCCCAAAATACCCTTACAATAAGTGTTATCGGATATGTTGTATTATGCTATATGGTGAATTATGATACGCATGCTAGATTAGACTAGGTTTTCTAATTAGGACTAGAGTGGCCTGATATATGATGCCTTAGTCTAGGGGTTTTGCTGCTAGAAATGTTTGAGAGTGTTTAGATAGCAGCGAGGTGCTTATGAGATATCTGCTAGTGAGTAGCACATGATTTTAGAGAGTAGAGTGCTTGGAAATTTGGGACTCTGGGAGGACGACTTGGAATGAGTGTTTTGTCGGTGTGGTCGGTAGTATTGGGCCCGTACTATCGAAGGCACCGGGTCAGTGCGCAACCCAAGTAAGAATCCTTAGGGTACCAGAAACCAAGTAGGATCTTGGGTATCGAGTGTGTGTACGCTTGAGCGAGTCTTTGATATCTTGTGTTGTATTTCAGAGAGGTATCATGGTGGGGACGTGCGATAGACCAGGGACCAGTGGAGGGGGTGTGAACGACGAGGAGCTCCGCCAGATGATTCATGATGAGGTGGCTGCTGCCATCCGTGCTGAGATTCCAGAGATGTTCGGGTCTATCAAGACCACCCTGATAGAGACATTTGACAAGAGATATGCTGCTCTTTCTAATGCTGTTGTTGCTGCGGCCACTACAGCTGTAGCTGCGACTAGACCGCAGGGTTGTGATGCGTTGCTGTTCCAGGGGTTCAGCAACACAAAACCACCGGAGTTCGATGGGACCCAGGACCCGATTGCAGCGATGAGGTGGATTTAAGACATTGAGGGGTGTTTCTTTACTTGCTCATCTCCTGAGCATTTGAGATTCCGGTTCGCGCTGAACCATCTTTGCTTGGGAGCGAAGGACTGGTGAAAGTTTGTGACGACGCACTACACGCCTACTGAGCTTGCTGCAGTGACCTGGGAGAGGTTCACTACTACGTTTCGAGACGAGTACGTTCCCCAGATGTAGAGGGAGCGATTGGCACAGGAGTTTCTGACCCTCAGGCAGGGTACCGAGTCTGTTACAGCGATTACTCGGATGTTCCATGAGAGGGCGATGTTTTGCCCAGAGCACGTGCCCTCCGAGCAGGCACGTATGAGCCGATATCTGAGCATTTTGAGGAGGGATATACGGGAGTTCGTGGCGAACTCAACGTACCGGACATTTGCTGAGCTCCAGGAAAATTCCCAAAAGAGGGAGATAGAGTTGGAGACTTAGGCTAGGGAGGAGGCTGAGTCTCAAGGGAGGGATCGGCGATCGGCACACTCTCAGCCGGCAGCCAAGCGGTCCAAGCCCGGTGATTCGAGATCTGGGAGTCAGAAGGGTCGTACTTATGGCAAGTGCGGCAAGATCCATGATGGGGTGTGCAGAGCAGGGTCTTGCTACAAATGTG
Source organism: Lactuca sativa (assembly GCF_002870075.4). NCBI lineage: Eukaryota > Viridiplantae > Streptophyta > Magnoliopsida > Asterales > Asteraceae > Lactuca > Lactuca sativa. The sequence goes on along the minus strand of NC_056623.2, from coordinate 219,547,941 downwards.
GCAAGGTGGGGCATATGGCCAAGGATTGCCCCAAGGGTTTTGCAGTATGTTTTCACTGCAACTAGACCGGACACCGCAAGGCAGAGCGTCCACAGTTGCGAGGGACAGCCCAGGGAGCACCTCAGGGATTTGCCCCTGCTGCTATCAGAGCTACTGAGAGCCAGCCAGTGAAGGCCGAGGTACCGAAGGCATGAGGGAGAGCCTTTCAGTTGACTGCGGAGGATGTCCACGCTGCTTCCGACGTCGTGGCTGGTATGTATCCTTTCTTGTATTTATTTTGATGTTGGGATATTGTGTTTATTTTGTGTTATGCGTAGGTACTTTTCTTGTGAATTTTGTACTTGCCTTGGTGTTATTTGACTCAGGTGCGGGTCGGTCTTTTGTATCTTTGGGTTTTAGTCAGCATATTAGTATTAGCCAAGAGGCGTTGATTTGACCTCTGATAGTTTCCATAGCTGATGAGAGGACGGTGTATGTCGCCGAGGTGATCCGAGGATGCGTACTCGAAATTTTCGGCGTTGAGGTCCCGATTGATTTGGTTCCCATTGCAATGGGAAATGTCTGTGTCATCGTGGGCATGGACAAGTTGAGCAAAGTTGGAGCGGTCATCGACTGCGAGAGATAGCTAGTGACTATACGAGACCCCAGTGGGGGAGTTCTTACGGTGTACGGCGAGGGTACACGTGCTGGGTCAGCATTTTGTTCGGCTGCTAGAGCAAAACAGAGTCTACAACAGGGCTGTAGGGGATTCGTAGCATATGTGATGGATGCAAGGGTTGATTCAGAGAGACTAAGGCCAGTTGATGAGGTTTCGATAGTGCGTGAGTTATCGGATGTATTTCCAGAAGAGTTGACAGGTGTGCCTCCTGAGAGGCACATCGAGTTCAATATCGATTTGGTTCTGGGTGTTGCGCCTATCGCCTAGCGCCCCCAGAGATGCAGGAGTTGTCCTCGTAGCTTCAGGAGCTATTAGGAAAGGGTTTATTCGGCCAAGCAGCTCACCTTGGGGAGCGCTTATCCTTTTTGTCAAGAAGAATGATGGTTCACACCGGATGTGCATTGACTACCGGGAGTTGAACAAGCTAACAGTCAAGAACCGTTACCCGTTGCTGGGGATCGATGATTTGTTCGATCAGTTGCAGGGAGCATCTTGGTTCTCCAAGATCGATTTGAGATCTGGATATCATCAGGTGAGGGTGCAAGATGAGGACATCCAGAAGACAACATTCAGGACTCGTTATGGGCATTACGAGTTTGTGGTGATGCATTTGGGACTCACCAATGCACCAGCAGTGTTTATGGATCTCATGAACAGAGCGTGTAGACTGATGTTGGATCGCTCGGTGATCGTGTTCATCGACGACATTTTGGTGTATTCGAGAACCAGAGAGCAGCATGAGGAGAATTTAAGGGAGATCCTCGGAGTCCTGAGATTGGAGAGGCTTTATGCCAAGTTCTCCAAGTGTGATTTTTGGTTGCGAGACGTCCAGTTCCTAGGGCACCTCATTAACCAGAAAGGGATATTCGTCGACCCAGCCAAGATTGAGGCAGTGATGAGTTGGGAGGTGCGGAGGTCACCTACCGAGATCAGGAGTTTTTTACGGTTGGCTGGTTACTACTGGAGATTTATCAGGGATTTCTCCAAGATCGTCGTGCCACTCACCAAGTTGACCCGGAAGAGTGTTGCTTTTTCATGGGCCCAGAGCAGCAAGCCTCCTTCGAGACACTTCGCCAGAGATTATGCGAAGCTCCGGTGTTATCCCTTCCGGAAGGGATGGAGGACTTCGTAGTGTATTGTGACGCATCGATATCTGGGCTGGGAACGGTGCTTATGTAGAGGGGTCATATGATAGCATACACATCGAGGCAGCTGAAGCCTCATGAGATGAGGTACCCCACCCACGATCTGGAGTTGGGGGCGGTGGTGTTCGCCCTCAACATCTGGTGTCACTATCTGTATGGGGTTCGGTGTACCATATACATTGACCACAAGAGCCTGAAGTATCTAATGGATCAGCCCAACCTGAATATGCGCCAGAGGAGATGGTTGGATGTGGTGAAGGATTACGATTGTGAGATCCTGTACCACCCAGGCAAGGCTAATGTTGTAGCCGATGCACTGAGCCGTAGGGCGGGGGGCGCCCCGATGCGAGATGTTTGTTTGAGATTGATGGTGATGACTCCGGTGTTGGACACTATTCGTTGGGCCCAGGCTGAGGCCGTGAGGCCAGAAAGCCAGAAGAGAGAGCGAGTTGTCGGGCTGATATCAGAATTCGTTACCGATAGCCGGGGGCTTATGACATTTCAGGGTCGGATATGGGTACCGTCTGTGGGCGGGACGTGTACCATTTTGTTGGAAGAGGCTCATCGATCGAAGTTCTCGATCCATCCTGGGGCCACTAAGATGTATTTGGACCTGAAGAGTGAGTATTGGTGGCCCTGTATGAAGAGGGATGACGCATGGTTTGTAGAAAGATGCTTGACTTGTCGCAGGGTTAAGGCCGAGCACCAGCGTCCACATGGTAAGCTACAGCCGTTAGAGATTCCCGAGTGGAAATGGGAACAGATTACCATGGATTTCATCACCAAATTGCCAAGGAATGCGAGAGGTGTCGATGCAATTTGGGTGATTGTGGACAGGTTGACGAAGAGCGCTCATTTCCTTGCTATCAGTGAGAGCTCTTCTGCAGAGAGGTTGGCAGAGATGTATGTGAGAGAGGTGGTCTCGCGGCATGGAGTGCTGATCTCGATTGTCTGAGATCGATATGTACGTTTCACTTCCAGATTCTGGAAGAAGTTTCATGAGGAATTGGGTACGAGACTGCCTTTTAGTACCCCATACCACCCACAGACTGACGGGCAGAGGGACACGATTCAGACGCTCGAGGACATGCTTCGGGCATGTGTGTTGGATTTCAGCGGGAGTTGGGACACGTACTTGCCCTTGGCAGAGTTTTCCTACAACAACAGGCATCATTCGAGCATTGAGCTGTTGTATGGGAGGAGGTGTCGGACCCCCATTTGCTGGGGAGAGGTAGGGCAGCGTGTGATGGGTAGTACTGAGATCGTGCTTCAGACGACAGAGCAGATTCAGCAGGTCAAACAGAGGTTGTTGACCGCTCAGAGTCGTCAGAAGAGTAATGCAGACAGGCGCCGGTTCGGGCTCGAGTTCCAGGTCGGCGACTTCGTGCTCCTGAAGGTCTCTCCTTGGAAAAGAGTGATTCGATTCAGGAAGAGGGGCAAGTTAGGGCCCCGATATATTGGTCCTTTCAGGGAGATCGCGAGGGTAGGCAGGCTAGCCTACCGTTTGGAGTTACCTGCAGAGTTAGGTCAGATTCATGACACTTTCCACATGTCGGAGCTGAGAAAGTGTATATCCGACGAGTCGGCAGTGGTGCCATTAGAAGATATTCAGGTGGATGCGAGCCTGAACTATACTGAGAGGCCGGTGGCGATTAGGGATTGGAAGATCAAGGTTTTGAGTAACAAGGAGGTGCCTCTAGTGCAGGTCCAGTGGAAGCATCGAAAATGGTCAGAGTTGACTTGGGAGCCGGAGCGTGAGATGCAGGAGCAGCATCCAGAGTTGTTTGCAGAGTAAGACTTCGAGGGAGAAGTCTAATTCTAGTGGGGGAGAATTGTAACATCCGGATTCCCAGGTATAATATTTTATTCCTTAATTTTTATGGATGTTAAGAGGGGACTCGGCGAGTTAGTGTTTAGAATCGCCGAGTATGGTCGCGGATTCTTATCCGAGTTCACAGCTAGACTTGGCGAGTTCATGAGTGGACTCGGCGAGTCCACGCTGTTTAATGAAACAGTAATTTCCTGGGTTTGGGACCTATTTAAAGGCCCTTAGGGCCGTCATTTGTGGCTACCAAACCCCAGAGAGAAACCCTAGGAGATCTAGCTCATTTGTGAGGAAGGAGAGGCCATTTTTGATCATTTTGTTGGTGTAATTGCAAGAAGGAGGTGACCAAGGCAAGATGAGGCTAAAGGTGTGCGATTTTGGTGATTTCAGAGCTCATAGACTTCATCTTGAGGTATTTATTCGGACCTTCTTCAGATTTGGTGTTGATTCTTAGAGTTAGGGTTTTCTAACCCCTTTAGAGGATGGATATGTGGAGCAATTGGTCCCTTCTCGAGTTTATTCTTTGGATCTAGACTCAAAGAGGTCTCGAGACCTTAACCCTTGGAGCTTTTTGAGTTATTTTGGGAGCCATGAACTTAGGATGTTATTTTTGGGGCTAAATCACTAAGTGAGACCATCTAGATGTTATATGGGTGACAAGGTCTAAACTTTACGTGATTATCTTGCTTGGGAAATTCATATCTACGGATTAAAGGAACAGATCTGACCTCAGGAGGTCAATAGAGTTTGTGCATGGCATGAACTCGCCGAGTCCAAAGATCAAACTCGGCGAGTAGGGTTAGGGTTTCCCGTAAATCACCCACTGAGTAGACTTGCCGTGTTGGGGAAATAACTCAGTGAGTCAGAATGGGATTAGAGGACTGGACTTCAAGGCGGAACTCACAGAGTTGTTCTTGAGACTCGGCGAGTTGAGTCGGGGTGGCCCCGCGATTCATGCTAGTTGTGACTCGTCAAGCAAAGGGAGGAACTCGACGTGCCTAGCGGGACTAAAGAGTTAGCGGACATGTATAGACTCGCCGAGTCGCCCAAGTGCACTCGACGAGTCGGGTCAAAGTTTAACCGTTGACTTTTTGTTGACTTTTAGGGTTTGGTCAACAATGTGGCCTTTAAGCCAAGAGAGGGGTAAAATGGTCTTTTACCCTTCTGAGGGTACTAAGAGAAGGTTGAGTATAGTTATATTTATGAGAGTATTTACTTTATGTGATTAGGCGGAGGCTAGATCATATTTCTACCGAGTCAGAGATTTACCGAGACATCTGAGGTGAGTCTTCTCACTATACTTTAGTTAGTGTGGTAACAGAGTTATGTGACTGAGTATTTTAGAGTTATATGCCAGTGTATTTGCATGCTATTCTGTGATGTGATTTATTGTGATATGTGATATGCACGATTCAGAGTTTACAGAGTTATGGGACCAAGAGGGTCCCACAGGGATATTCGACCAGAGGGTCAACAGAGTTACAACCTTGGGTGATTGATATGTGTTTATGTGGTATTTTGGGGAACTCACTAAGCAATTATGCTTACAATGTTATGTGTGGTGTTTCAGGTAGCAGCGATGACCGCGGGAAGACGCCGACATGACTCGTACACACGCACACTGGAGTTCATATGTTTTGATCTTGGGATTTTATATTAAGATAATGATGATGCAATGTTTTTTTTAATGTGGATGTGAATGAAATTATATGGTTTTTAAAATATGAAAAATTCTTTAAATTTTCACGGTGTTACACTTGATCAAAAAATAACAACAAAATCCAAAAAAAATGTTTATTATCAAAATGTTTTCTATGTGTTGAATCGAATCTTAAAAAAATATTAGAAATCATAATTATAACATTTTTTAATGTTCTTTTTGCTAAATCGCTACTTTCCATAATAAAAAGTTGAAATATATATTTCTTTCAAGTATAAATAAAAATTTGTATCAAATTAATTTGTTAAAAACAGAAACTTAGTAATAAATTGTTATATTTAGTTAAAAATAGACTATTGTTTTAGGACTCGACTATAGTAATTTGAAATGAAAAAAACAAATATATAAAGTTAAACATCTTAAGCAATTTTGTTATATTTAGTTTTGTTAATTTACACGATAAACTCCAATTTAGGATTTAATAGTCGCTTGTGATGTGTATTTTTCTAACCATTTTACGCGGGATTTTGAAAAAAAACATGTGAGCTTTCTATCCATAAATAAAAGTGTTAGTATATCAAATTACAAGCATTATATATTATATAAAAATGAATTATGGCATACTAGTAGACCAGAATATTTGAAAGTAGATTTTATTGTGTCAACCTTAAAAATTTGTGGCCTACTTTTTCTATCTTTTTTATTTGGGTCCTATTTTAAACATACCAATCTACAATACCGACCTATATCACTAGGTTAGATTGGTGTGTGAGATAGGTTGGTGTGTATAAAGAAATCCCAAAAGGTCCTACTTTAGACATACCAATCTACAATACCAACCTATATCACTAGGTTTATTTTTTAGGTTAATGATTGCAAATTATTATCATATAATTATTATTGACCTTATTTTTTCAATCATCATCATAGTATAATTATTATTTGACAAACTTTTATTATTAGTTTATTATTATATAATCAATAAATAATTATTATTTAACGATTACATTTTTATTACTAACTTTATTAATATTAATAGTTTTATATTTATTTTTTATTAAGATAAAAAATAATTATAATATAGTTTTTATAATATAATAACATAAATTGATCTTAACCAAGTATATTACGGTAACAATTTTCTTATAAATAGTTTTTATAAATAGTTTTTATAATATCATAATTTTGTTTTTAGTCGTTAACAAATATATTACGGTAACAATTTTCTTTTTAAGTTATTGTGTCAAATAATAAACATTTTTAATAAATGCATTTATTAAATATAAACAATTCTTTTGCTATATTTTATTTTATATTAATAATAATAGATAATAGATAGACTACTAATATATCATTATATATATAATGATAGTTAATTTAAAAAATATAAAATAATAATAATAGTAATAGAAACCAATATAACTAATGAAGGGTCATACATGTCGAATTTGTATATATGTGAGATAGATTATTTATATTAAAAATAACACAAAATAAATATATTAAAAAATAAAATTAATAAAAGACAATATGTTATATATGTTTGTAAAGTTAAAGGGAGGAAAATAGAAAATAAAATATAAATAAAGGAGCATCGTACTCGGCGAGTTCAAGGAAGAACTCGGCGAGTCTAAGGCAATCTTCAAAAATGTTTGTCATATAAACTAATTATGCGAGCATATTTGAAACAAAGCTTGCCATATGAGAAAATGTTTGCCATATAAATTAATTCACATGTCCAATAATTTCCGATCTCAAAATTTAAATCTATGGTTAAATTATTAATTATTCTAACAACTACATCAACTTTTAAATTTTAAAAAATCACTATGGTTAGAAATTATTCAGTTTAACAACTTCACGAAATAATTTTTCAAATAATTTAACCAAATAAACTTTAAATTTTTTTAGGGAAAAGTAAATTAATGGTAGCAATTAAACAAAAAATTGCATGAATTATAAGGAAACATTGATTATGAATTTATAATCATAAATGTTCTTTCTTTAAAAAAAAAAAAAAAAAAAAGAAAAAAAAAGCTTCATGTGACACTGCTATGGTGCCACATAAAACAACCAAACCTCAAAATGAAAAAGAAATCCTAGTTTTAAAAGCTACTAAAAAAATTAGATAAAAAACTTAAATTTGATTGGATACAAATCCTTAAAATAAGAAAAAACTGTCAAAAAAAAATTAGATAAAATTCAAACTAGGTTAGATTGGTGTGTAGGCTAGGTTGATGTGTATAAAGAAATCCTTTTTTATTTTATTAAGTTAGCATACAACTTTAATGTTATTATTCTTATTATTATTATTATTATTATATAGCAAAAATAATAACTAACCACATCTTCCTATGCCGGTTGTAACCAATTGAAATAAATATCCATTTTTGGTTGAAAGAAGTGCTACCGAAAACATCATAATTTTATTTAAGCTTAAATTACTCAAACCGACGTCTTTTATACAATTGTTAGGTCCAGAGACACATTGGTGTTGAATATAATTTCTTTCGGGAGTCATATCCACGTCTTTTATACAATTGTCAAGAGTCACCACCTGATCTTCTTACATAACATAAAACCCAACTCAATGTTGTGCCAACCAAATCTAACAACCGTGTCTTCTAAAAATAGAAATTTGACCAAAATCAACCCATGCAAAAAGTCAACGGTCAAAGTCAAAGTCAAAGTCAACATCCTAAAATGTCAGCCATCAAGACTCACATCCTGACCAACCTTAGTCACGTCGTAAGACTACAATCAATTTGATTCCAACTCGTCTTGACCCTAGTCAACTAACTCAACCATGGAAAAAGTTTTCAGCTAATCTCACGACGTCAATAGTCTTCTGTCACATCATGAGCACCAATAAGCTTGACAGAAGTTGGGGTATTCCAGTCTGACATCGTGAGACCTCATGTCTCACATCCTGACAATAGTCTGAAGCCAAATTCAATGATATATGTCCTTTATCCATATGCCTTTCACTCTAGCTTTCCTAAAAGGTCTTATAACTCCAAAATTCACTTAAAAGTCGATGTTTTTTGGACATGTATGTTCAATACATTTCTAGATCTCATTTGGATCGAAAATGGTGAAAAGTTCACCACGCTCTCAAGAAAGGATTCAAAACGCATCCACTAATTAGATCTAGACTTCAAAACTTTCGAAGTAGCCTTATAACCCATAAAGTTGCCAAGTTTATGTTTTCATTTCATTCACACTTCCTCAACCAGGAGAAAGGTGGAACAAATCATAGATCTAGCCATGTACAACAATAAAGGTGGAAACTTTGAAACTTACAAGGATCTAACGAGAATATGAGATGATGATGGTGATGTTTCTTCTCCTTCTTGTCTTCTTCTCCATTCCAATAAATTTTCTAAAAGAGCAAGAATCTTCAAAGAGGTTAAGGTTAACGTTTTTCTAAGTGAAAAAGGGGTTGGAGGCTAATAATGAACCCAAAAATTGTTTAGATGGGCTTAAATACGAAGGAAACCATAAACGATCATGAGCTAGGGTTGCAACTAATCTCATATCGTGAGACTTTATATCTCATGTCTTGAAAATTATTCCAACATGATTCTTTGTAATGTGTTAAAACACTAGTCGTAGCTCACAACGTGAACTTAGTAGATTCGGGATTTTCGAATTTTCCTTTAATTTTCAAATATGAAGCATTGATAAACATGGATAAATACCTAATTTAAATTGTTTTTGAATCTAGAAAATTGATAAATATTATTTAATGGTGTTTCTTTGAATATGAGTATTTATTTATTATTTAATAGTGAATTTAAATATTTAATATTATTTATAATAGAGATTTATAAATTTGAATATTACACCCTTATGATTTATTAATTGTTACATTGTGTCCTCGCAATTAATTAGAATTAATAATAGACAACTAAATTTAAAGAGTTTTAAATTTACCCCATGTATTTATATATATTAGAATTGTGTTTATTATACACATAAGAAAGTTACAACATGCTCCATCGCGTGTTTAAACATTGACATTGTTAGTCTTACCTCGACTAGGCTCACCGGTTCTAATGTAAGGGTTTGAGGAGATCTCTATGATTCCTAATGTGGTCGGTTTTTAATATGCTTCGCGCTTACCACCCTCACCGCCTTATTGCATTTTGAGAATGAAGTTACCGAAAGTGTTAGATAGTGATAATGGTCAACCTAAAAGTATTCTAAATACAAGTATAAAACAGACTCCCTTTTTATTAATAGAATGTGAGTTTATATTATCCATGAAAACTGCACATTCTCTTTATATTCTGTTGCTGGAGCTCGTGTGGTTAACTGGCACATCAATCTAGAATATAGTCGAGAATGATATGGAACTCGCGAATCTCAAGCGTAACTTGAGCCGGGGACCATGCGATTTTGCAAGGTTAATTCTCAATCTATTTAATGTGAATCTTATGTTATCCATAAAAGTTTCACATTCTCTTTATAACTTGTTGATGGAGCTCGCATGGTTAACCGGCACATCAATTTCAGAGCATAGGTCCAAAATGATATGGAACTCGCGAATCTTAAGCGTAACTTGAGCTGGGGACCATGAGATTTTGTTTGTTCGATTCACCATATGTTCAGTGATCCGCGACGACCCCATCATTGAATTTGAGATGAACATAATCCGAGATTAACATGCCATTGATAGTCAATGAATCTCAAATATCTAGGAGTTTCATAGTGATCATATTTGGCAAAGGGCTTTGCCTACCTAAATAACATTATGGTGTGTTTACGACATCCCTTTACACATCATGGAGCCAAATATGGATCCTAGCCTTCTAAAATAATTTAGGGTGATTATTTTCTAATGATAAGTACAACAAACTATAATGGAATTTTATTGAATGATGTCTATAACCTTATCCACTAAAATCTACTACTATAAAACCTTTGAAAGGATTAGCTATGAGGATGATCAATCTTGTCAATTTTGTAGTTTGGGAGTAGTTCTCATAAACGGAAAGAAAGATCATGCCTTTGTTAAAGCTCTTCCTAGGTTACTTTAAACATTGCATTCTAAATTGTTAGAAAGAGCAATTATCAAATGTACATTGACATATTGAAGTAAAATGGAATTTTCTTGAGTTGGAAGTTGACTAGGGTTAGTCAACTAGCTGACATGTACATATAATCATTTCATTTTGATTTTGATATGAATAACTTGGAATATCCATTAAGGAGTTTTGTAGCATGTTGAGCTTTCCTTTTGGAACTAGCATGGCCAATCATAGAAACTCATATGTCAAAACACTCCCATAGTTTACTATCATGAATAGAAGTGTCAAGAAGAAGAAAGCCAATTGCCCATGGTCTAAAAGGCGATTGGTATACCTAATCTATGCCCAAATACATAGGACAAAGGAAGGCTTATTCTAAGACATGTTATGAGAGTTGCTTGCTTCCATAACAAGAAAAGGACTAAGAAATTAAACTTGCCAAAATATATATTTAAGGTGAAAGGACTGGAACATGAAGAAGTTAAATTTGATCATGGATCACGAGCCTGTGCTACTTTCCATTGGATCAAAAGATAACTAGTTCTTCAATGTTTGTTATTCAATCAAATATATGGATTTATAATGCCGTCAAAACATTACTTCTAAACCTTGAGTGTTTTACTCAGGATTAGTATTGATATTTGGAAGAATGTGAAGTCACTAAAATGAAGTAAGAAGACTAAAACATGGAGAAGATAATTTGATCATGAATGCCAAGCCCTTGCAACATTCATAGGATCAAAAGACAACTCTTTTCAAAAATGTTTAGTCTATGGTATTACAATTGAAATTGTTTATACTATAATTCATGAGATAGTTCTAACTTATTTAAATGTGGAGCATTCTAAAATGTTAAAAAAAGTCATGAAATATATGAAGCTAGTATAGTAGCAATAGTTCAAAATTGATTCGAACATTTGAATAAGGTGTATTATTGTGAATATATGTTGATGTTAGCTCAACTAATGGATCGTTCAGATTGACCGTAATAAGTACTTATTCAAATACATCCAAATGTTTGGGTGAAATGTATTTGTGGAATCATAGTCTTGGATACATAAATGAGAAATGCATTACCAAGTATCCAGTTGGATAAGATTTTGGATATCATTTGACCTCGAGTCTTATGATAAATGCAAATCTTGTTTATCAAGATAGATGATGATTGCGTCACTAGGTGATGAGAGTAGCTGTTGGAATTAGTTGACACTAATGGACCAATCGGATTAACCACGATATATTGTGAGACCAACTTCGTATGAACGTGAGTCTAGAACCTTTCAAGTGTTCAGAGCTCTCATTAAGAGAAGTTGAGAATCAATTGGGCAATAGGATGAGACACTCATAGTGAGAATCTCAGTCCAAACTTTATCAATCATCTAAGTAATTGTAAAAGATTTCACGGTCTGTCTCCACCCAAAACACTGCCACTAGGAAGTGTTAGTTGGATGGAGAAACAAATCGTTAATTGATTTTGTACTAGATGAGTCGAATTATGCATACTAACAATTCATGGATTGTACGATGAATAGTGTTACAAGAAGTCCTTTGGTCTTGTGCCAACTAAGTAGGTTCTTGAAACACTCTATGATATGTGAAATGGGATTCTATCCTCACTGCAATATATGGAAGTCTACGAATATAAGGCTTATGCTCGTCGTTGAAGCGCTTGACAATTTAGGGCTTTGAATAGAGTTGTGTTATATCGTTGGAGATCCCATCAAGCATTTTGGATAATTGTTTAACAACCTTCTAAGAACAATGTGTATGTTGCTCAAAGGGCAGTATTCCAAGAGAGGGAGCTGATTTCAAAAAGGGCTAGTGGGTGCCAATTGATCTTGATAAGATTCAAGAGTCAACCAATGAAGAGCCTAAAGTTGGACATAACATTAAATTTGGAATTGAAAGAGATATTAAGGAAACTGACATATTTCCATTTTTCCTTATAGATCTGATAGAAGACGTCATGGACCTAGTTATATAAGAGTTTATATTGCTAAGGTATTTGAGTCACTGGTAGATAGCAATCAAGGTGTACCAGCTATCGGAAGCTATGGTAGGCTATAAAGGTAACAACATATAAAGAGGAATTGGAAAGCGAGATTCAATCCATGTATGTTGTTATTTGGTAGACCTTGTACTTGACCTTAACCCTTAGGTATAAGTGGATCTTCAAGTAGAGACAATCATGGATAGGAACAAACACATAATTAAAACAAAATAGGTTTTGAAGGATGTGTAAGCTTAATAAGTTCATTTATGGACCGAAATAAGCATCTCGCAAGTGGGATCATTATTTCAATGAGAAAGTTCAAGGAGTTTGAATTTCGATAATCCCTATATATATCAAAGCGAGTGGGAGTAATTGGAATCTTTATTTCATCGAGAAAAGCTCAAAGAGTTTGAATTTTGATAAACATAGATATGCCACATATATGTCAATGCTAGTGGGAGCACTGTAGTCACCCTTCTATTGTACATAGACAATGTATCATTTATAGGAAACTGTATTCTAACTTGGTAGGTGTAAAAGCTTGGCTTGGTTTGAGAACTATTTCACTATGATATACATGGGAGATACAAAACACGTGAATAACAAGGATCGCTGGAGATAGATCAAAGTGATTCATTGGATTAAGCCAAAGTACATGGAATGTTGAGGAAACTTGAAATGGAGTTTAGGCTTGTAAAAATATGGCATGACATTGAGCAATGCTAATGTCCTGCTTCTACTATTGAGCTAAAGCAAATGATTCGTGTCCCACAAGCTTCTGCTATGGGATCGATCATATATGCCATGACATGTACCAGATCTAATGACTTGTATGTCTTGAGCATGATAAGTTAGATTAGATCAATTTGGAAAGAATCAATGAATCCAGATCAAGAACATTATTAAGTGTCCTTGGAGGATAGAAGATATGATCTTCATAGTATGGAAAAGATCATTGTAAGGGTTACATTGAAGCTAAGTTCCATACTAATAAAGATGTTTCCGTTTGCAGTCGGATTTCGTGCTTCTCTGAATGGTAAAGTTTTAGCTTAGAATAGTACAAAGTATTACACCATACTGAATTTATCAAACTTAGAGTATGTTGCGGTTGGTTAAATTGCAAAGAAGACAATGTGGCTGAAAAAGATTCATTAGTGACATCTTTGTTGAAATTCAATCATTGATGGTCCTTATGAAGTTTCTTGGAAGTAAGTAGTGATTCAAGACTGTCGTGAGTATTAGTGGATTGTCAATATTGATTGGACATAACATAGAGATTGCGCTAATACTCATGAGTGCTTAATAGAGATTTAAGTATTGGACCAACCCATGCTTAGATATTACTTCATGGATTCAGTCATGAGTAATTCTAAGACGATAATATCTTCTATTCTTCAAACCTAGATACATGTAAGGTTTAGTTCTATGATTCTGTTATGCATTGGACTACTCCAATGCTAACCGTAACTGGTAGTAATAAAGGGTATGTTCATGTATGACATGATGAAATAGACAAAAACTATGTAGTCAAAGTTTATTTGTTCTTTCTGCCTTAATAGGATAAGCGATATCTATGGGCCCCTCGATGATTTGGTGCTAACATCCAAAGAGCCTGGTCAAGCCCTGACTGGAATTGATGTGTTCGATTTAGTAGTCAGATGCAGTCATCAAAAATGTATATCGGGAAACATAATCTTGAATTCTTGAGATTGACCATTATTGATGTCTCAAATTCATATATATATCATAGAACGAAGGGATAGTTGATCACATATCTAAGGGATGAATCCTGATTAGATCAAGAGTTTGGTAGTTGCATTGGATGGATAAATCTCTATTGATTATTGGAGAAATATTAGTCCTCATATAGTTGATGACTTGTCCAAGTGGGAGATTGTTGAAATAGTGTCCAAGGTCATTAACTATTGGTAATATTTCAAATAATAGTAGGGTCCTTTTGGGTTACCCTCAAGACCCAAATTGAGTAGAATAAATAAAGGAGAAATTGGTTTGTTAATTATTATGGTTAATAATTAATTAGAAACTAATTGGAAGTATATTTTAGAAATATATTTTGGGAATTAATTAACAGTTTAACTAATTAAAGGGTTGAATGTTCATTAATCGATAGTTGGTTAATCAGGAATGTTCCAGAACCTTATGGAATTAGGGTTGGATGGAAAATCACTCCATCCCACATGGGAAAGGAGTGAGATTTCGTGGTTATACTCCCATCCCACATGGGAAGGAGTACTAAACCCTAGGAGGCATTTAAGGCTATAAATAGGGCCTTAGGGATTTCATTCCTCCATGCACCTTGGCTTGAAGCATTCGCCAACCCTTCTGCCTCCCCCTGTTAGGGACGATTTCTAACCCCATTGGGTTTGTGAAAATGACCCTTCTCCTAGTTATTTTTATTCCACTCTTTGGTGTCATTAGGTGTGATACCATTAGAGGGATTCTGGTTTGGGTCCTTTCATCCAAGAAACTTAATGGTGGTTCAAGATCTCAAGCATGAAAATCAAGGGCTACATAAGAGGTATGTTTTCTTACTTATGTATTAGTTTTCTAGGGTTGATGTAATTAGCATGAAGCCATAGATCCATAGGATGCATGTATACTTAGGTATATCGTTGTTTCGATTTTTCCGCTGCCTAGATTTAGAGTATATTTGATGCGTAGAAAACCTAACAACAGTAATGATGGGAATGTTTAATTATGGTATACTGTTTCAGAGGATGACGAGGTGTGCATACCAAATCATGGTAATTGTTTGATTGGTAATCCATTCGTTGTAGGTCAGAGAGATTCAAAATGTTTTATGGTACGCAGCATGACTCAAAATGTGAAAGACCCTGTTTAATGGTTTAGTCTAGGTATACTAATTAGTGGTAGTGTCACACCCCCGAACCAGACGGCGGAAACGTCCGAGGGCTATTGTGACTCAATTGAATACCATCACAATGAATATACATGAAACATAACATCATACATTACCAAGCATTGAAATATTACAACTGGTAGCGTTTACATTCAGTACATTGATCCATAATATTAAATGCCCAAAAGTAAATCGTTCGATACTAATTAAAACAACAGCAAGACGTTACTGAGTACATTTTTCCTTTTTGATTTCCTGTTATCTGAGAATACAAGTATTTTGAAAAACGTCAACATATGAAATGTTGGTGAGTTCATAAGTAATGTTTGAAATATAATGGTTTGTATTGTTTTGAAAATCACCAGAAAATCTGATATTTTCTGAAAAGAGCATAGTATAAAAAGTGTGGAGATCTGTAAGTATGCTTGTTTGTGTGACAACCCTATATTTTTCAAAAAATATAAAGAACGCTCAAAACCGAGTTATATTGAAGAAATTATAACCACTCGTATATTTACGACACGCCGTTAAAACATTATTTGACGTAAAAAGTAAAATCTCAATAAAATGCATTTTAGCCTTAAGAATCTAAACAAAAGTCGTAGATCTCGTTGAAAGGTGAGCCTCCCCCACTGACATTGTAAAAATCTCGGCACATGCCGAAGGGAGGGCGAACACCTTGCTGGCGGCTCCAATAGTAGAGGTGGCTTCCCCACATGGGAATGGGTCCTGGTTGATATGGGACACACATCTACCCTTGGTCGAGTTCTTGTACAACAATAGCTACCACACCAGTATCAAAGCCGCCCCATTCGAAGCCCTCAATGGCCGCAAGTGCATGTCACCTTTGTGCTGGGCCGAAGTGGGGGACACACAACTAGCAAAAGGACAAGCAACTGACAACACGCTCACTGGACCAGACATCATAAGGGAAACTACGGAGAAGATTGTTCAAATCCTAGAACGCTTAAAGCATCAAGGGTTAGACAAAAGAGTTACGCAGATAAGAGACGAAAACCCTTGGAATTCCAAGTTGGAGACCATGTCCTACTCAAAGTCTCGCCTTGGAAATGTTTAATACGCTTCGAAAAACGTGGGAAACTGAACCCTAGAAACATCGGACCATTCGAGATCCTTGCCAGGATCGGTCCAGTGGCTTACAAACTTAGACTACCTCAGGAGCTCCACAACGTACACCCTACCTTTCACATATCAAACCTAAAGAAGTGCTTATCCGACGAAACCCTGGTCGTCCCTCTAGAAGTTATGAATTTTCCTAAGTTTCGTAACAGTAGTACAGGGCTAAAAACTCAAATTGAAGATTGAGTGTTATTTAGCTATCGCCACCTAAACGGAAGTTGAAGATCTCCACAGTAGTAATAAAACGATAAAAAGACAAACGAAAACCGACGTCGAATAAAGAACCTATGAATTTTTAACGGACTTTAGGATGCCCGGCCTATTAAAATTATATCATTAAAAATAAACTCAAAACTAGCCGACGGAGTCTAAATGAAAGTTGTAGAGCATAATCTCACCTACGCGTGGATATAAAGAACACGAAAAACGGAGCTCGTACGCGAAAGTTACGGAATTTAGAAGATGACAGACGGGATTACGCCCCGCGTAAAAAGGGAGTACGCCCCGCGTACTAGGCCCAGAGTCGAGTCCCATCGGCTGTCCCCTCTACGCTTAGCTAGACCCGAGTCGTAAGCCATGACGCATTATTACGCCCCGCGTAACCGAGGTACGCCCCGCGTACTGCGTACGCCCAGCGTACTTCGGTGGTACGCGCCGCGTACGGGGAATTTCCAGCCTATAAATAGAGAGGTTAAGCTTCGAGTTTTTGCACACATTCACAATTCCTCAGTCATTCTCCCATACTTCTAAGCTCCAGTGACCATTCCCTCACCTCCGTTTCCGCACTCGAGCCCCCGACGAAAGATTTACGCTACAGAGATCCCCGAAGAGCCCGAAGACGCAACTTTCCGCGGTCGAAGTTCTGCTCAACCCTAGCCTCTCTCTTCAAACTTAACGAGTGAGTTCATACCCCTACTTTTCAATTCTTTTCACACTTTAGGGGGGAATACAAGTACATTGCAAGTCAAAGTATCGTTTTATAAACATAATTATAATATCTATCTTATAGGGTTTTGATACAAATATCTTTATGTTTAAAGGACTATTATATCACCAAGTTGTTCTTACAAAATGGAAACATACTTTTTGAGAAACTATAATGAGTATAGTTATCAAGTTATTCATACATTTTACATATACATCTTGACAAATGAAATACATTCAAAGGAAGTAAAGTCTTTATTTTCGTAAATTTGTTTATACCAAAAAATGTGAGACATTCAAACTTCAACGTACTTGTATGTTTGCATTTCAAGTCCTGTATTACATACCATAATCTCTTGGAGGGAGAGCGTGATACTTGTGTATAGATCTATACGGGATTGACAACCCCGCACCTAAACTATTAACTATAGTTAGACCGACAGGTTTGGGGTGACAAATGTCATAACACTACAACACCTGAAGCATGTTGTTACAGGCCGTCAGTGTCATTAGTATGGTTATAAAACTCACATAAAAGTATAAAAACAAGATTGATTTACGAGATTCATATATGCATTGCAGTTTGCTACTTTATTTTCATACAAAGTTGTCTTTGTCATTCAAGTACGAAACATACCAATACATACCCATTCTGGAAACTTTTCGAATCATTTATAGAAAATATCGGATTTTATGAAAACCCCGTTTTACCAAATTGCTACCAAAAAGGATATACTTTTCAACTCGAAACCTTCATGAACTCACCAACTTAATTGTTGACACTTTTTCAAAACCACTTGTATTTCTCAGGGAATCACTAATACAGGTAACTACCAGCTTTTGGAGGAGGAACACTAAGGATGTTTTATTATTGAACATTTATCATCATATTGTAATATTCTTTTGCTAATATGTATAACGCAACAATATACGTTTTCATTATATATATGATGGTTGTGTTACTTTCTTTACAATATTCAATTGTTGTGATACTACGTGAGGTCATCAACCCCCGAATGTTTCCGCCATTCTCGTTTGGGGGTGTGACAGTTTGTTTCTATAAATGTAAATGTAAAATTTGTTAAACTCGGTATGCATTTCGTAGGTGTATTAATTGAAAACCCTAGGAAAACCCGATGTTTTCCTAATACTTTGAATCAAGCGTTTTATATTTTGTTATTTCGTTGCGACGTGTGTATTCGTTGAGTCCCAGTGACATTGTATTAATTATGGATTGTGAATTGTTATAAACACACATTAATGAAAATGACTAGTTTACAACTATACAAACCATCCCTTAGGCGTCGTTCGCACTATTCACTTAATCCAATCACCCCGACTTCTCATAGCCCCACAACCGAGGAGGAAAAGAGGGTGTGGAGCCCGCGATATTTTCATAAGTCGTTCAAGGCTATCGTGAATGCGAAGGGCCCTTAGCCCGACTCGCATTGGTGAATTCTCGACTTCGCTGGCAATACCAAGGGACCCTTGGGGCCCAATAGCACAAAAGCCATTGAAAGTCCTTTTACACGGAATTAGGTCATATAAGACCCAACTACATGTAAGCGAGTTTCCTTCGGGCCTAAAGATCATGTGATTGCGCTAGCTAGGCCCAACAAGCACGATTTGAAACTTTCGGGCCCAAAGATGGTGTATCGACGTCTGGTGTATTCCCACGTGTGTATTGACTACCCGAAATTTCCGCGTGTGTATTGAATTCCCGAAATTTCCGCGTGTGTATTGAAGTATCGTCGTGTTATTAATTTCGGATTCGTTATTGATTCGAGACCGAATCAGTTCGTTTGATAACGATTTTGGAGTTGAAGGTGTATTATATTTTGCCGATAGTCGTGGTACTAGTATTCCATCCTAACAAATTTATTGTTTCAAATCACTAGAATTTTTCTTTTGCAGCCCCTCTCTTTTGGATAAATTTAAAATTTTGGCCCTTTGCATAAAAGAATTTCCGTTTTAGTCCTTAAACCATTTTTCTTGACACTTTAGTATCAAAACTTATTGAAAGGGTATTTTTCAGCTCAAGTTTATTTGAAAAACAGTTTTAGTCCCTCAAGATGAAGTTTTCTCGGCTGAAACCTCATTTTTTGCAATTTTTACATTGTTGGCCCTAAAGAGAAATTTTTTGCATCTTTAGTCCTTTTTGAATATGAAAAGCATTTTTGACCCTTGAAATGGACTCGGAGCACTAGTAGTCCCCTGTTTTACAGAAAAATACAGTTTTAGCCCCTCTATTTTGAAAATCTCGCAATTTGGGCTTTATTGGGCCGAAAAGTTCATTTTTGGCCCATTATGCTTAAATTTTCACATTTTAATCCTTCAAAAGATAATATTTCCAGAAAATACATTGTTGAAACTGTTTTGACTCATTTCAACCATCAGAATTTGTATTTTGTCATTTTGGGCCCTTTAACTTTATATTTTTAACATTATGAGTCCAAAAATGGGATTTTTAGCCCAAAGAGTTCATATTAACCAACTTGGTTATTTTTCTAGAGTTGATTTGTATGAAATAATATGACTTATACTTATTTCATTCAACATGAGGTAAATCTCGGTTTTTAGTTCTTTTGGACTAGATCCAACACAATAATCACATAAGAACATGTAAATAAACATAGAAATCACACAAAACATACATATACTCATAGATCTACACATTTGCTTGTATTCCCCCCCCCCCCCCCACAAAACTTATAAAAACCGAAAAATAGGGGGTATGAAGCTCACCTTGAGTTGTGGTTTCGATTTGAAGAAGAAAAGAGAAGAGTTTGTTGCTATTTCGGCCCTAGCAACATTTTCTTGGAAGATCTAGAATTTAGGGGGTTCTAAGATACAAGATCATCATTTCTATTGAGTTAAGAAGAGATTTTTGGATAGAAGAAGGAGTCTAAAGTGTGGATCCAAGCATCAACTTACCTAGATGATGATTTTTGTGAAGAATCCTCCTTGCAAGGCCCTTGAATCTCGAAATTTTTGAAGGGAAAGTGAAGGGATTTGTGGTGTGTTCTTGAGAGTGTTTAGGTGAATGATTATGTGTGTGTGTGTGATACTCTTGGCTGAGAGTAATAGAAGAAGAAGAGAGAGAGAAGTGAGAGGACATGCATGGAAACATGTGAGATAAGCTTGGATATCCCATAGGTATTAAGGAGGTGGCTAATCCTCCTTAATTCTCAATTTCTTCTTTTCTTTCCCTTTTTTTTCTACTTTGGCTGAGAGATAGAGATGAGAGAGGGAGACTTGGGCCTTTGCTTGTTAAATCCAAATCATGGGCCCATATTGATTGTTTTTCGGTCCATTGGACTCCTAGGGTGCCTCATGGCCCAATTTGGTTGATTAGATTAGTTATGGTCCAATAAGGGTATTTTGTTTAATTCTAGGCCCATTATGGCCCAAAATGTTGAAGTAAATGAAAGTGGGTCCAATTAGAGCCCATTTAAGGATTCTAAGCCGAAGATAGTCAAATTGGAAGCTTATTGGTCCATTGGGCCCAATAAGGAAGTCCTAGTCCAAAGTGGACCCAAACAAGAACTTCTAGGGTTTCCCATTTGCTTGTTGACTATCTGTAATGCTTGTATGGTGTATTAGATTGCAAATTTTGTTGTCATAAAGTATGCATCATACATGCTCTTAAGACTTTGATTCATAATTTTTACTAAATTGTTGTAGTTACAAGGCACAAAATTTCTAGTTGTGACATCATCCCCCCGTTAGAGGGAATTTCGTCCCGAAATTCTGTTCGAAAGCTAGATTTGAGAATGCTAGAATAGGTGAGGGTACTTTTGCTTCATTTGATCTTCATGTTCCCACATGAATTTTGGCCCACGCTTCGCGTTCCACTGTACTTTCACGATCAGGATGCGACTTTGCTTAGTACGCTTCACCTCCCTGTCCATGATTTCAACCGGTTCTTCAACGAACAGGAGATTCTCGTTGATTTCAATCTCGTCAATGGGAATGACGAGTGTTTCATCCGATAGACACTTCTTTAGATTAGAGACATGGAACACGCGGTGTACACTGTTTAGCTCTACGGGTAGTTGCAGTTTATATGCCACTGGACCTATTCGGGCGATGATCTCAAAAGGTCCAATGTATTGTGGGTTCAGTTTTCCCTGTTTTCCGAAACGAATAACTCCTTTCCAAGGTGAGACTTTTAATAGTACTCGATCCCCGACCTGAAATTCTAAGGGTTTCGCCGTTTATCGGCGTAGCTCTTTTGTCGGTCGCGCGATGCTTGTAATCGAGCTCTGATTTGAACGATCTTTTCCGTGGTTTCACGAATGATCTCCGGTCCCGTTAGCGCCTTGTCCGACGTATGTTCTTTTCCTAGTTAGGTATCACCCACCTCAACCCAACATAACGGTGATCTACACTTACGCCCGTATAGTGCTTCGAAAGGAGCGACCTTGATGCTCGATGGTAACTGTTGTTATACGAGAATTCGACTAAGGGTAAATGGGTATCCCAAGACTTCTCAAAGTCTATCACACATGCGCGAAGCATGTCTTCGAGCATTTGAATGGTTCGTTCACTTTGACCATCCGTTTGTGGATGATAAGCGGTGCTCATGTCGAGATGAGTTCCTAGGGCTTTTTGGAGTGATTGCCAAAAACCTGAAGTGAACCTACTGTCTCTATCCGAGATAATAGACACTGGTACTCCGTGGAGTCTCACGATTTCTCGAATGTATAAACATGTCAATCTCTCCATCTTGTAGGATTCTTTTATTGGCAGGAAATGGGCATATTTCGTCAGTCGGTCGACTATTACCCATATGGTGTCTAGTCCATCCGACATTTTAGGTAGTTTGGTCACGAAATCCATATAAATTCCTTCCCATTTCCACTCAGGGATTACCAGTTGCTGCAATAATCCTGAGGGCTTCTGGTACTCCACCTTTACCTTGGCACACGTAAGGCACTTACTAACATAGGAGGTGATTTCCGCCTTCATGTTAGGCCACCAATAGTGTTGTTTGATATCCGAGTACATCTTGTTTGAGCCGGGATGGATGGAGTATCGCGTCTTGTGAGCTTCCTTCATGACTACTTCCCTAAATCCTCCGAGTTTAGGGACCCAAATACGGTTCATGAAATAGTATACTCCATTCTCCTTTGCCTCTAGGTACTTCTCCATTCTGCGCCATGCTTCGCTTGCTCTATTTTCCGTCTTCATGGCCTCTGACTGGGCTACTGCAATTTGAGTGGCTAGGTGAGATTGAATGGTTATTGAGAGAGTTTTCGTACGACGATTAGAGTACTCCTTCCGACTCAATGCGTCAGCTACCACGTTGGCCTTGCCTGGGTGGTACTTGATTTCACACTCGTAATCGTTTAATAATTCGACCCATTTTCGTTGCCTCATGTTCAACTCTTTCTGGTTCAAGATGTGCTGGAGACTCTTGTGGTCCGTGAAGATGGTGCACTTCGTACCGTAAAGGTAATGCCTCCAAATCTTCAGGGCAAAGACCACGACTCCCAATTCTAGGTCATGGGTCGTATAATTCACTTCGTGCGTCTTTAGTTGGCGGGATGCGTAAGCTATCACCCTTCCACGCTGCATGAGAACGCAACCTAAGCCCTGATTTGATGCGTCACAGTAGACCACAAAATCTTCCATTCCCTCCGGTAGTGATAGTACCGGGGCACTACAGAGAGCTTGTTTCAGGGTTCAGAATGCGACTTCTTATTTGTCCGTCCATTTGAATGGTACGCCCTTTTGTGTAAGCGAGGTAAGTGGCTTGGCGATCTTAGAGAAGTTTTGAATGAATCTCCTATAGTAGCCTGCTAGACCCAAGAATTGACGGATTTCCGTGGGTGTTGTCGGGACTGCCCATCCTTCAACACCCTTGACTTTAGAGGGATCCACATGAATTCCATCTTGGCTAACAACATGACCTAGGAAGTTCACACTACGAAGCCAGAACTCACACTTGGAGAGTTTTGCGTATAGCTTTTCCGATCGCAGAGTTTCTAGGATTTGTCGGAGATGTTGGCCACGCTCTTCTTCGCTTCGGGAATAGACGAGAATGTCGTCGATGAAGACAATGACAAAGTTGTCGAGGAATGGTCGACAGATCCGGTTCATCAGATCCATAAATGCGGCAGGGGCATTTGTTAGACCGAAGGGCATTACGACAAATTCATAATGTCCGTAACGAGTTCGGAAAGCGGTTTTTGGAATATCCACTTCCCGGACTTTGAGTTGATGGTATCCGGACCGTAGATCTATCTTAGAAAAATAACTAGCTCCTTGGAGCTGGTCAAATAGATCGTCGATTCGTGGGAGTGGGTAGCGATTTTTAACAGTGAGTTTATTTAACTCTCTATAATCGATGCACATTCTAAAAGATCCGTCCTTCTTTTTGACAAAGAGGAATGGAGGTCCCCATGGCGAGTAACTAGGTAGGATGAATCCCTTGTCCAAGAGTTCACTGAGTTGGCTAGACAATTCCTGCATTTCAGCAGGAGCTAGCCGATAGGGTGATTTAGCGAGAGGAGTTGCTCCTGGAACGAGGTCAATTCGGAACTCCACTTGTCTCTCTGGGGGTACTCCAGGAAGATCTTCAAGAAACACGTCTGGGAAGTCACATGCTATGGGAATGTCTTGAACGTTAACCTCTTCCTTGGTTTTATCCACTATGTGAGCCAGGAACGCCAAATTGTTCTTTCGTAGATGTTTCCGTGCCTGGATGCACGAGATGAGGCGAAGGTTCATGCTAGGTTTGTCTCCGTAAATTACTAGGGTTTCGTGATTGGGAAGGTGAAGGAGAACGACCTTCTCGTGACACATAATTTCAGCATGGTGGGGGCTTAACCAGTCCATGCCAATAATCATGTCGAAACTCCTAATGGACACAGGCAGTAAGTCTATTCGAAAGACGTGTTGGTTCAGGGTTAGGGTACATCCGATGTAGATTTCCTCGGTGGATTCGGTTTTCCCATTGGCCATTTCCAACGTAAAGGTTTCATTGAGCTTCTGGGGTTGTTGTTTTAATAAATGCTTAAATCTATTGCTCACGAAACTTCGCTCTGCTCCGGTGTAAAATAGGATGCATGCATAAGTGTGGTTTAGGAGAAACGTACCGGTAACAACAACGGGGTCCTGAATCGCCTCTCCCTGACCCATGGTCAGCATCCTTCCTGTTCCTCCATTTCCGGGATTGTTGTTGTTAGGGCAATCTCGGCGGAGATGCGCAGTCCTCCCACACCCATAGCAGGTGTGGCTAGGCCCTGCATTATTGCCGCCGGTGGTGATGTTGTTGTTGTTGTTACTGTTTCCTTGTTGTTGGTTCTGGGGAGGGTAAGTCCTGCAATACCTCGCCGTGTGTCCCCTTCGATGGCAACTGGTGCACTGCAACTCCTTGCATTCTCCATTGTGATGGAAGCCGCACTTGTTGCACTTGGGAAGATTACCGGAATAAGGTCTGGGAGCATTTGAAGCAGCTGAGGCTGGAGAATGTGGTGTGGCTGGAACCGGTGCGGTGGCAGCATTAACTGCCACTGTCTGCTGCTTCTTAGAGGTCTCGGGGCCCTGACGCCCCTTCCTCTTGTTGTTCTTCCCTTTCTTGCCATCACCTTCCTTCTTGCCTTCAGCCTCAGCTGGCTTCTCACCCTTTTTGTTGTGATGGTCATACAACTTCTTCGCCAATCTTTTTGCACTGTCAAATGTTTCGGGGTTTGAAGCTATCACATTTCCTTGGATTGGTGATGTTAGTCCCCAGATGAATCGCTCAATCTTCTTTCCTTCCGAGGTGATCATACCCGGGCATAACAGAGATAGTTCACTAAATCTCGATATGTAGGCATCGATATTCGCATTCTGCACAGTGAGGTTCCACAGCTCTTGCTCCATTTTCTGAATCTCACCTCGTGGGCAGTATTCAGCCATCAACATTTCTTTCATTTCCGACCACGGCATGGAGTTGGCTACAGGGAGTGTCATGGCTTCCACGTGTCCGTTCCACCAAGTGAGCGCCTGATCCACAAAAGTGCAGGCTGCGGACTTCACCTTCATCTCCTCAGGACAATCGCATATCTCGAATACCGATTCCACCTTTTCGATCCATCGCTTTAGAGTGATCACCCCTCCAGTGCCGTTAAAGGTTCGTGGTTTAGCGTTTGTGAAGTCCTTGTAGGTACATGTTTTGGTGGGTCCTTGATTCATTCCATTGTTCGAACTCCCGACCCCTTGCCCGTTGACTCCTCCATTGTTCCCCTAATGAATTTGTGCCATCGCTGCACTGACCGCAGCAGAGACTGTTGCCTGGAATGCGGTCGAGTCAACTTCAGGTGGGGTTGGTCCAGGGTTTCCGCGAGTAGGTCGGTGAAGCATCTTCTTGTCGCTAAACTGAAAGATGTTGAGTGTACGTGGTTTCCGTGAGGTTGTGATCCTACTGACTAGGTGTATGGCATGAACTTAAGTACTTATATCATTTAGCATGCTATCATAGATTCGCAACACATAGCAATTTGTAATATCATAACAAAACACGTAAAAGTTCACTAATATTATCCTATGCCTCTTCCACTATTGCAGACTAAACATACGTTCTCTTATTGGTGATAAAGGGGTTTATTTTTAAGTTCCCTAGCTATCGCGATCTCATCAGAACATGTGTTAGTTATACCTTGGAGGGAATGTAGTTGATCAGGCTACATCCACTTCTTGATACCACTAAGAACAGTCCTGAATTAACCGGGATACTAGCGTGATCTTGTTTGGTTCGGCGTTATGTTCCCATTCCTAATGCAAGCAGGGGTGTTTAATTGTTGTGTTTTACTTGTTTTTTTCAGAGTTGTGTTAGTCCTTCTTTTCGTTTATAGTTGCATATCAATGTGTGGCTAGATATGCTAGTTCACTATAAACAAAGCTCTGATACCAACCTGTCACACCCTCGAACCAGACGGCGGAAACGTCCGAGGGCTATTGTGACTCAATTGAATACGATCACAATGAATATACATGAAACATAACATCATACATTACCAAGCATTGAAATATTACAACTGGTAGCGTTTACATTCAGTACATTGATCCATAATATTACATGCCCAAAAGTAAATGGTTCGATACTAATTAAAACAACAGCAAAACGTTATTGAGTACATTTTTCCTTTTTGATTTACCTGCTACCTGAGAATACAAGTATTTTGAAAAACGTCAACATATGAATGCTGGTGAGTTCATAAGTAATGTTTGAAATATAATGGTTTGTATTGTTTTGAAAATCATCAGAAAATCCGATATTTTCTGAAAAGAGCATAGTATAAAAAGTGTGAAGATCCGTAAGTATGCTTGTTTGTTTCTATAAATGTAAAAGTAAAATTTGTTAAACTCGGTATGAATTTCGTAGGTGTACTAATTGAAAACCCTAGGAAAACCCGATGTTTTCCTAATACTTTGAATCAAGCGTTTTATATTTTGTTATTTCGTTGCGACGTGTGTATTCGTTGAGTCCCGGTGACATTGGATTAATTATGGATTGTGAATTGTTATAAACACACATTAACGAAAATGATTAGTTTACAACTATACAAACGATCCCTTAGGCGTCGTTCGCACTATTCACTTAATCCAATCACCCCGAATGAAAATGACTAGTTTACAACTATACAAACGATCCCTTAGGCGTCGTTCGCACTATTCACTTAATCCAATCACCCCGACTTCTCATAGCCCCATAACCGAGGAGGAAAAGAGGGTGCGACGCCCCCGATATTTCCATAAGTCGTTTAAGGCTATCGTGAATGCGAATGGCCCTTAGCCCGACTCGCATTGGTGAATTCTCGACTTCGCTAGCAGTACCAAAGGACCCTTGGGGCCCAATAGCACAAAAGCCATTGAAAGTCCTTTTACACGGAATTAGGTCATATAAGAGCCGACTACATGTAAGCGAGTATCCTTCGGGCTAAAGATCATGTGATTGCGCTAGCTAGGCCCAACAAGCACGATTTGAAACTTTCGGGCCCAAAGATGGTGTATCGACGTCTGGTGTATTCCCACGTGTGTATTGAATTCCCGAAATTTCCACGTGTGTATTGAATTCCCGAAATTTCCGCGTGTGTATTGAAGTATCGTCGTGTTATTAATTTCAGATTCGTTATTTATTCGAGACCGAATCAGTTCGTTTGATAACGATTTTGGTGTTGAAGGTGTATTATATTTCGCCGATAGTCGTGGTACTAGTATTCCATCCTAACAGATTTATTGTTTAAAATCACTAGAATTTTTCTTTTGCAGCCCCTCTCTTTTGGATAAATTTTCAATTTTGGCCCTTTGCATAAAAGAATTTCCGTTTTAGTCCTTAAACCATTTTTCTTGACACTTTAGTATCAAAACTTATTGAAAGGGTATTTTTCAGCTCAAGTTTATTTGAAAAACAGTTTTAGTCCCTCAAGATGAAGTTTTCTCGGCTGAAACCTCATTTTTCGCAATTTTTACATTTTTGGCACTAAATAGAAATTTTTTGCATCTTCAGTCCCTTTTGAATATGAAAAGCATTTTTGACCCTTGAAATGGACTCGGAGCACTAGTAGTCCCCTGTTTTACAGAAAAATACAGTTTTAGCCCCTCTATTTTGAAAATCTCGCAATTTGGGCATTATTGGGCCGAAAAGTTCATTTTTGGCCCATTATGCTTAAAATTTCACATTTTAATCCTTCAAAAGATAATATTTCCAGAAAATACATTGTTGAAACTGTTTTGACTCATTTCAACCATCAGAATTTGTATTTTGTCATTTTGGGCCCTTTAACTTTATATTTTTAACATTTTGAGTCCAAAAATGGGATTTTTAGCCCAAAGAGTTCATATTAACCAACTTGGTTATTTTTCTAGAGTTGATTTGTATGAAATAATATGACTTATACTTAGTTCATTCAACATGAGGTAAATCTCGGTTTTTTGTTCTTTTGGACTAGATCCAACACCATAATCACATAAGAACATGTAAATAAACATAGAAATCACACAAAGCATACATATACTCATAGATCTACACATTTGCTTGTATTCCCCCCCCCCCCCACAAAACTTATAAAAACCGAAAAATAGGGGGTATGAAGCTCACCTTGAGTTGTGGTTTCGATTTGAAGAAGAAAAGAGAAGAGTTTGTTGCTATTTCGACCCTAGCAACCTTTTCTTGGAAGATCTCGAATTTAGGGGGTTCTAAGATACAAGATCATCATTTCATATGAGTTAAGAAGAGATTTTTGGATAGAAGAAGGAGTCTAAAGTGTGGATCCAAGCATCAACTTACCTAGATGATGATTTTTGTGAAGAATCCTCCTTGCAAGGCCCTTGAATCTCGAAATTTTTGAAGGGAAAGTGAAGGGATTTGTGGTGTGTTCTTCAGAGAGTTTAGGTGAATGATTATGTGTGTGTGTGTGATACTCTCAGCTGAGAGTAATAGAAGAAGAAGAGAGAGAGAGAAGTGAGAGGAAATGCATGGAAACATGTGAGATAAGCTTGGATATCCCATAGGTATTAAGGAGGTGGCTAATCCTCCTTAATTCTCAATTTCTTCTTTTCTTTCCCTTTTTTTTTCTACTTGGGCCGAGAGATAGAGGGGAGAGATGGAGACTTGGGCCTTTGGTGCTTTAATCCAAATCATGGGCCCATATTGATTGTTTTTCGGCCCATTGGACTCCTAGGGTGCCTCATGGCCCAATTTGGTTGATTAGATTTGTTATGGTCCAATAAGGGTATTTTGTTTAATTCTAGGCCCATTATGGCCCAAAATGTTGAAATAAATGAAAGTGGGTCCAATTAGAGCCCATTTAAGGATTCTAAGCCCAAGATAGTCAAATTGGAAGCTTATTGGTCCATTGGGCCGAATACGGAAGTCCTAGTCCAAAGTGGACCTAAACAAGAACTTCTATGGTTTCCCATTTACTTGTTGACTATCTGTAATGCTTGTATGGTGTATTAGATTGCAAATTTTGTTGTCATAAAGTAAGCATCATACATGCTCTTAAGACTTTGATTAATAATTTTTACTAAATTGTTGTAGTTACAAGGCACAAAATTTCTAGTTGTGACAGGTAGTGATTGTATATAAAGTCAATTTTGTCTAGTTTACGGTTGGTATGTGTTTACGGCCGTAAACTCCTTACGGCCGTAAAGTCTTTTCGGTTGTAAGTCTTGGCTATAAATAGGGCGTTGTGTCAGACTTTATATGTTGTTGATGCCTTCGTGTTTTCTCCAAGTTGTATCTGACGTTTTATTGCTTTAAGGCGTATACAAGCTTGGTTCGTTTTGATATATTGTTTATTATTTCATCTTTGCTTCTGTTTTTCGTCTTTGATCATTGGTAGATCTATTTTTCGGAGTTTACAATTGGTATCAAAGTTTAAAAATTCTGTTCTTAATCACTTATGTGTTGAAAAGGGTATCCTGCGTCAATTTAGTTCAGCTCATACACCTCAACAAAATGGTGTTGCTGAAAGGCGAAACAGAACACTCAAAGACGCTGCAAGAATGATGTTGTGTGACTCCAAGCTACCTGTTTTCTTTTGGGTGGAGGCGATAAATACTGCTTGTTATGTTCAGAATCGAGTGCGCATCAACAAAGCTCAAATGAAAACCCCGTATGAAACTTACTATGGTCACAAGCCATCGATCAGTCATTTTCGAGTATTTGGCTGTCCTTGCACCCTACTTCACCTAGATGCCAATACGAAGTTCAATGCCAAAGCCGATGACTGCTATTTTGTTGGGTATGCTGCACGTACCGCTTATAGAGTCTATAACAAGAAAACCAAACAGATTGTGGAATCCTATGACGTGCGTTGGTTGGAAGAGAATGACACAGGCGCAAGAGTGGGTCCGGACTAGTTGTTTGATTACACGTCACTTTTCAAATCCTTAAACGTGTATTCAAATGATGTATCTAGAACTGATTCACATTGGAAGAGTATCTCTGAAGATGAAGACGAAGAAGTCGTATACAAGCCTGTATCTAAACCTTCTAATTCATCTTCTGTTGCATCTGAGGGGGAGCCTTCTGCTGCAATTGAGGAGGAGTCTTCTGCAACATCTTCGGAAAAGTCCTCTGCTACTCCTTAGGGGAGGCCGCTCTTGGAACGTGGCAGTCCTCAATCATACCATACTGATTCTTCTGATGCTGAATCGAGACCTCACATATCTTCAGAGAAAGAGTCCGTTCCAAATGATGCTTCCGTTGTCTCTTCAACCCTGATGGAATTACTCTTTCCTGACCTTACTGCAGATAAGTATGTTGCAGAACCATCTGGTTCTACTCAACAAGCAAATGAAGGAGGTCTTAACATTCACACTCTACCTGTCTCTATCAATGACATCAGCCAAAAAATACCCTCTAGGGTTCAACGGGATCATCCGATCGAGAACATTATCGGGCAGCTAGATAGTGGTGTTAAAACTAGAAGTCAATGTGGAGATGTGAATACATGTCTGTATTCTTGCTTTATCTCTCAAATTGAGCCCAAGAATGTAGAAATGGCTCTAAATGAACCTAGCTGGGTGGATGCAATGCATGAAGAATTGCATCAATTTGAAAAACTCGGTGTTTGGAAATTGGTTGAGTTACCGAAGGGCAAGAAGTCTCTTGACACACGATGGGTCTGTCGCAACAAACAGGACGATTTAGGGGTTATTGTGCGAAACAAAGCCAGACTGGTAGTACGTGGGTTTCGACAAGTCGAGGGTCTTGACTACACTGAGGTTTATGCTCCAGTAGCTCGCTTGGAGGCTATTCGTATCTTCTTAGCGTATGCTTCGTATATGAACTTTACTCTTTTTCAAATGGATTTCAAGACTGCCTTCTTGTATGGCAAAGTGAAGGAAGAAATCTACGTTGATCAACCTCCAGGGTTTGTCGACCCGAAGTTTCCTAATCATGTTTACAAGTTGGACAAAGCGTTGTATGGACTGCATCAACCTCCTAGAGCATGGTATGCCACTCTAACAAAGCATTTGCTCGAACATGGTTACACCCACGGTACTATCGATCAAACATTGTTCATAAAGCATGTCGACAAGGACCAGATACTCATACAAATATACGTTGATGACATAATCTTTGGATCAACAAGCCAAAAGCTTTGCAAAGAGTTCGAAAGTGTAATGAATAAAAGATTTGAAATGAGTTCGTTGGGAGAAATAACCATGTTTCTGGGGCTTCAGGTTAAATAGAATTCAACTGGAATCATGCTACATCAGGCCAAGTATGTGGAGGATATTCTTGAGAAGTTTGCACTTCACGATGCTAAATCTGCTTCTACACCGATGGCTGAACGACCTCTCCTGACTCCAGATCCAGAAGGCGAACCCGTAGATCAAACTCTCTATCGATCGATGATCGGATCCCTGATGTATCTTACTGCAAGTCGACTAGACATTATGTTTGCAGTTTGTCAATGCGCACGTTATCAGGCTAATCCAAAACTCTCTCATCTTATTGCTATTAAAAGAATTTTTCGGTATATCAAAGGAAGCCCTAAATTGGGTCTTTGGTATCCGAAGAATTCTGAATTTAATCTTTATGCTTTTACTGACAACAATTATGGAGGTTGTGAGCTTGACAGGAAATCAACTTCAGGAGGATGTCAATACCTAGGTGACAGATTAGTTTCACGGCAATACAAGAAACAGCATACTGTCTCGACTTCGACAGCAGAGGCGGAATATGTAGCTGCATCAGCTTGTTGTTCTCAAGTTATCTGGATCCAACATCAGCTGTTGGACTACGGTTTGAATTACTTAGAAACCCCTATCTATTATGATAATGAAGCTGCCATACAAATTGCTAAGAACCCAGTCCAACATTCTAAAACCAAGCACATCGATATTAAAATTCACTTTATCAGAGACTGTTATGAACGATCCTTAATTCGAATCGAACAAGTCCACACTGATAACAATGTGGCCGACTTGTTCACAAAGCCTTTTACCAAAGCTCGTTTCGATGTGCTTGTGGGATTTCTGAAAATGATACGTTTTGAGGATTAAGTTTTTTTTTTAATTTTTATTTTCATTTATTTTTGATTTTATTAGTCTATATTTTGAATTTTTGTTAGGTTTGTTTTGAATTTTTGTTAGGTTTGTTTAAATTTGCGCATTGTTTTGTTTAGGGGGAGAAATAAAATCCAAAAACAACAAAAAAATCCAAAAATAGTGTCATTTCTGTTCAGCATTTTAAATTTTATTGTTGACAACCTCGGTTGTAAGTACTGTGATGGGAAATGATATTAACAAGTGATAAAGGGCAACCTGAATCGGCGTAACGTACCTAAGTTGAATCGTCTACGCTCTGTACTCGATGTGCTGGTGGGCACGAATGATTTTAAAATGGACTTGACTAGGAGAGTTGAACCTAATGAATTTGAGGACTCGAAAAACTTTGACCTAGTTAGATCCGTTTAAACTGATATCACGACGCTCGGATAGGTTAAGCAGGGATATAAACATGAGAATCTACTCGTCACATTAATTGAACCCGTACTTGGAACCGTGGCTTAACTTTTCCTCGATGTGCGGATTTTGTCCTTAATTCCGGTTGGATGGGGCGACTGGTAAATTCCGATAAATTAGGTCTGTAGAAAATCGTTTTCTTTCTTTCCATCTATTAGTCATATGTTGTCTCCTTTGCGCGACTTCTAATCCGACCTGGTACACAACATATGCAACTCTATTTCTCTGCAGGATATATATATATATATATATATATATATATATATATATATATATATATATATATATATATATACATGTGTGAAATACTTCTCATCTGTTAGCAATATGCTGTCTCCTGTGCGCGACTTCTAATCCGACCTGGTACACAGCATATGCAATCTTCTTCTTCTCAACCCCTCTGAAGTAGTTAGAAATAGAATTCTGTATCTCTTCTCTCTCTGAATGGTTGTCTACTAACCCGGTGTAAGGAGTACTCTGGAAGTTCTTGATGGCTGGGGTATATCAGAAAGCGGGAAACACGTTCCGGTACACCTAAAATTGAACTCATACAGATTGTCTATAGATCTCGCTGGTCGATTTAGGTGGACAACAATATCCCTGGTTGTCATCATTTAAATGGTCATAAGGTGAATTTATTTAAGATTTAGGAGTTATCATAATTACAGAAATTTACAATTAGGTATATGCCTGAATCATGTCATTGGTAAAAGGTCCAAAAATGTCACAAATCTTTCGTGCTTAAGGGGACCACAATACTGACAATCGGTCAGACGAAGATGTGAAGATAAGGGTACCGACAAGTGGAATAAGGCCGTCCAATAACTTTGATCCAAGCATCACAAAAGAAGTTAAAATTTATTTTGTTTTATTTTAATTTTAATTTTAATTTTAATTTATTTTTTTATTTTTTTATTTTTTATTTTTTATTTTATAATTTTTTGGTGTGCAATTTCATATTTTATTTTATTTCATTTTTACCTTTTACTGTTTTGTTTTAATTTAATTTTAAAATTTTAATTTTATTTAATTTTATTTTTGTTCTAACTTAGTTTTATGTTAGTTTTAGTTTTATTTTTTTTGGTTTATTTTATTTTATTTTCGAAATTAAATTGATCCTCAAAAGTTTTTTATTTTAATTTAATTGGTGGAAGTTGGATATACTGGGTTGTTATCATGTAAGAAGTAAGGAAAGGTGAAAACGTAAAAAAGGGAGTTCACTGCCGGAAACTCCTCATTCACGAGTTTCCGGCCGCAAACACTCTCTAAATCCTCTCAAAAAGGCAAAAAAAAATTCTTTGATTTTCGGAAAACCACTTACCTCATCGCAAAGGTAATCATCTCTAGATCACAAATATGCAATTTGTTTTGAGTTTCACCGTGTCATCTTGCAGGAAATCGCAAAAAAAAAAGAAACGATTCGACGGAGCTTACGGCCGTAAGCTTAGGCCGTAAACTCCAAACACTTGAAATTTGGACTTGATTTTAATTTATATTGGTGTTATTGATACTCACATTCATGAATCTTCAAGTATTAAGCATTAATTCGAAGTTTAGAATCGATTTTTGAGGATTTTTCCACTGAAGGTTCTTAGGCCGTAAACTCCGAGTTTACGGCCCAGGAACAATGAGTTTACTGCCTTCGGTTCGAGTAAAATAATTAAAGGGATATCGTGTGTTGATTTTCAAAACAATTCTTAGACCGTAAACCTCGAGTTTACGGCCCAAGAACAGGTTTTTCATTTTACGGCCACAAACTATACTATCAATCGATCTCCTTTAACATTTTGGCAGCAAACTTAATGTTATGAGATGTTATTTTAGTCATAATTTTTTTGGTAAAAAAAATAATAAAAATAAAAATAAAATAAATAAATAAATAAATAAATAAATTTTTTTTTGGTTTCTTAAAGTTGTGTTTGAGTGCAGAAAATGGCGAACCTAAAATTTACAGATATGCACAACCTGGCGATTGTACTCGCGGATCCTCCAGTTGTTCACTCGGATATGCGTTCGATGATTCATCAATTGCGTGAATGCTGCTTAGCATCCGCAATCACTGTTAATCCAGTGGTTTATCAAAGTTTGATACGCGAGTTTTGGGCGACTGCATAGACAAACATGGATGATGATGGCAATTTTACTGTGAAGGCGAAAGTGCAGGATCGAGAAATCGTCATTGATGAGGGCTTTATTCGTGAGGCGCTGCTAATTGATGATCAACCTAATTTCCCGACAGAGATTGGAATCGAATACGTTCAAAGGGTTCTACGAAGAATGAGTTACGAGGGAACCTTTCCGCCGACATTGAAAAAATTGCTACACCCATACTGGAGGTTTTTGGGCCATGTTTTTGTGAGTTGCATCTCGGGAAGGAGGTCTGGGGCAGACGAGATCTCTCAGCGCACAACTGGTGCTTTAGTATCTCTTGCTGCTGGGTTTCGATTCAATTTCTCAAAGTTTATCCTTGAGGAATTTGTTATTAACATCAGAGCTTCTACTCGGGATACTTTTCTGTTGTATCCCCGCTTCATACAATTGTTCATCAACATTCAATTTCCAAATGTGAGAAAGACAGGAGAGACATTAGATATGAAGTCCTTAGGTCCCCACACGATGGGACTTATCAAACAAAATCGGAAAGGCAAAGCCGTTTTTCGAGGACTATATCCTCTTGAAAAGTTTGGTAAATTCACTAAACTGGATGAGACTCCAGAGTCATTTGAGTCGTCTGAGCGAAGCTCCTCGGAGCAGACATCTGCTGAAAGGTCAACGCCAAACAACATTGTTATAGATGTGTCCGAAGATGAGGAAACCGAAAAAGAAGATTCTCCAACTCCAAAAGCTCAAACTGTCTCAGAACATGATAAAGAGTTAAGTGATGATCAAGTTAGTGGAGAGATGAGTACTGGTGAAGAGAGAAATGACCCGTTTGATGATTTAGATTTGACTGGTTTTGATTGTGATGATATTGCAGCTTCGTTGGCCAGCAGTGCTAATGTTGTGTCTCATGAAAATCTTGACACAATTTTCTATAATGTCGATGATGTTGGTCTTCACACAACTGAGACAAGGAAATCGAGCGAGACGTTTGATGCGCTAACTCCTAGTTCAAAGCAAATGGTGTCAACTTCTATTCCTATGGAGATGGTTATGGGGTGTTCCCCTCCTGTGTCTGTTTCTCCTACTCGCGAACCGTTTGTGAGTGCGTTTTCTCCTGAAGCTGACCAACAACAATCTAAAAGAAGAAGACTTGATTAAGGACAATCTGAACTAATCACAAGCTTGGTGAGCGGTCTTCCTACCCCACCTTTCACTACTACTACTACAAGGCTAACCACTACAAAGATGTTTCCAACTGGTGCGAGTTCAACATTTGATGTTGGTGGTTCTTCTGCACCGCCTGGTTTCTCAGTCCCTAGATATCGTCGAGATGTTGCTTCTGAAAGGCTGGCGTTGCATATGGCTGAAGAACAAATTGCATCGCCAGATCCTCGAGGAAAGGGAGTTTCCATTGAAGAAGGTGTTGCGAGGGATGACAATCTTACTCTTGCTGGTCTGTAGAAAGAAATTTCGATTCTCAGCCAGAAACATATTGAGATTGATATTCAGGTGGCAGAGCTTCGTGTTGAGAATATCGATCTTCGCGGACAACTGGCTGGATTTAAGAAGGATAAGAAGGTGAAAGACAAACAGATCTCCGATTTACAAGATCATTTTAATCTGTTGACTTCGAGTTATTTTGAGTTAAAGAAGAAACTTGAAGCTGATTTTGGTGAGAAATATCAGACATCTGCTGAAGAACAAAGGATTAATCTTCACGTTCAAGCTTTTCCGGTTGACCTACCAGTCGGTCAGTCTTCTGGTACTGCTAAGCGTGTTGTTGTTGAACCTCTATTGGCTCCACACATTCAAGAAATTATTAGTCGTAATCAAGAAGATGATGTTCAGAAAGGACAATTGTTGTTTAAACGGAATGTTAATTAGAATACATTTCGAAGCGAACCCTTCATAACTGTTACTGATCTTGAGGTTGTTAGGTTTCGAGATACATTTGGAGATAGATCAAGAGTGGCGGCCTGGGGATTTCATGATGCTCTCAGAAAGTGGATTGTCATTTGTAAGAGTGGTAATTCAGAGTTGTATAAGGTTATTCATGCGTTTAGGTCGTTCACGAGAATTGATCTAACGGAATTGTCTCAAGCTTCGTTTATCAATCTTTTTAACACTCCTCAGGTTACTCAGTTTAAACACTTTCTGGATGATCAAGTGAAGAAAGGATTTTCTTCGATGCCGACAGCAGAGTCAGTTGTAATTCAACACCCAGATGTCTTGGAACCATCTACTGACAAGCCGTTGCAGGTAGTGATGTGGCCAGCAACTAAACAAGTCAAGCAGTTTCCTGTACTTCAAGGCTATCAAGATGGATCTCTCAGTTCTTTGGAATGTTGGGTCTATGATGAAAACACATCGGGAGCTGTTCTCAAGCTTAAGAATGGGTGTATTCGTTTGTACGATCGCAGAGACTTGCTGCAGTTCAGGAAATGGGATATTCACTATCTTAGCAACTTTCAAATTAAAGTTGTTGAAGATATTTACGAGGAAGGAGCCAAGGTGTACACAACGATGATCGCGGAGATTCTAAGCAAGAGAATGTGGAATGGAGCGATGGGCCAGATGGATGTGATGATTGTCAACAAAGGAATGAGCTCGAGCTAGTCCAAACCAAAAGCGAGATTGAAAGACCCTGTTTAATGGTTTGGTCTAGTTATACTAATTAGTGGTAGTGATTGTGTATAAAGTCAATTTTGTCTAGTTTACGGTTGGTATGTGTTTACGGCCGTAAACTCCTTACGGCTAGTTTACGGCCGTAAACTCTTTGCGGTTCTAAGTCTTGGCTATAAATAGGGCGTTGTGTCAGACTTTATATGTTGTTGATGCCTTCTTGTTTGCGGTTCCAAGGCGTATGCAAGCTTGGTTCGTTTTGATATATTGTTTATTATTTCATCTTTGCTTCTGTTTTTCGTCTTTGATCATTGGTAGATTTATTTTTCGGAATTTACAAAATGGAAGTGGAAGTGAATCTGGTTTGAGTGACAACTATGATGATGCAAAATCTTTTGCATCTTGTCTCTCAACTAAGAAAACTAAAGAACAATTGGAATCCTGCAACAAAAAGAAATAGAAGGTACATTCCATTCTTAAATCTTTAAATATTCCTGTTGGTTAAATATGGAAATAAATTGGTTGAATTGCATGATAATAATTAAGATTTGGGTAAAAATATAAAATACAATAGGATTAAAGTCTCTAATCTTAATAACAGTCTTAACAAGACCAATTTTAAATCATAGGAAAGAATACTTAGTATTAATAAACTAGATTTTGAGTTACGAAGGTCTAAGGATGATGTTTGCATTCTTAATACTGATAATACATTGTTTTTGAAACAAAGGAACATTTTATATAGTATTACTAAACATTTGTGTCATCTTATTAATCAATTTTACTTGAATTGAGAAATCGCTTCTGAACTTCATAGTAAAATGCTTCCATTTATAGAATTTCATGAAAAAGAAGTAGATGTTGAATGTTATGAATGTGAATCTTTAAAATTTGCATATGATTCTTAGGAGATTCCAATAGAATTGGTAAAGAAAAGGTTGAACACTTTTTAAAATCAAAGGATATAAAAGAAATCATGAAAACTATCTTGACTGATGAAGATAAAGCACAAATTCTTATTAATTTAAATTAAAAATATAATTTGTTTTGTAAAGATTTGAATGCGCAAGAATATTGTGATGTTTTAACTGATAGTGATTCTGATGAAAGTGTAATGAGTGAAATATCTACTGAAGATGAAATTGATTACTCTTCATCTCCGAAAAGTGTTGATGAACCAAAACGAGATTTGATTCTTGAAGACTCTTGCAAGTATAATCAGAATGTTCAAAATGGAAATTTAGATCAACTAGAAACAAAAGTTGTTGTTTTTCTAAAAGTTAAAAGTATGCAAAATCAAGTTTTTTTTGTTAAGATAGGACTTGACAATTTAGACACTAGTAAATTTACCTGTTCAGTTAAGACTGATAATAAGACCCCTAGCAAAAATCATTTTTAGTCTAATCCTATAGATAATTCAGCTGAAACAGTTGGTCTTTCTGATCAAACATCATAGCATGTGAAAAGTTGGTATATCTGAGAACCTTAAATGAAATTCCTGATGTTAATGTCACAAAAAAAGAAAGTTTGAAAGTCAGTTGTGATGAATCTTTTTGCAACAAAACGAATAAGCAAGAAGATAAGAAAGGAAAATCAAAAGTTGTTGACGAATGTTCCGATGATTGTAGTTCAAAGGAAAGAAAGAAACGACTTTCAAAAACATGAAAAGCAAAGAACAATGAACGAAAACAAAATTTTAAAAAGTTGATGAAAGAAAGATACAATATTTGGAACCAAAAGAATAATTATGTCAAGAATCAAGATTGCTTCAATACTTGTTCTACATATGATTCTCAAAATTGAATTTCAAACAAACTATTAAGATCTCAAAATCAAAAATCTTATTCATGACACATTGCAAGTAAACAATCCTTTTTTGCTTAAAATCAATATTGTTGAAGAATCTTTCAAAGAGTGGCAAACATAAACTTGATAAAGAGAAAATCATTTCTAATGATGATGTTATGTTCAAACAAAAAACAACATGAACTGAAAAATGAAGAAAAGAAGTTCTTGAAATAGATTCAACCAATTCACAATAGATTTGTTAATAGAACAACAATTATTAAGATAAATCTTTGTGATCAAAAGAAGACAGTATTCTAAAATGTGAATAATATTTTTGTAAACAGTAATTTTGGGTTTATAAGACTAACATTTTACCTATTGTTAAATATAAAACAAATTCTTCACATGGGCATAAAATGGTTTGGGTTCCTAAACTAGTTTAGTTTCCCAGATGATTGTGGAAAAACGATTTAGTTTAGAATGGTATATTGATAGTGATAGCGACTGTTTCCATCATATGACTGGGAGAAAATCACAATTGCGAGAGTTTTGAATTTTGAAGGATGTGTGCAAAGTAAAATATGGAAACAATACGACTGGAGAAATAAAAGGATATATGATTATCACAAATGGAGAATTAATTATTCGTAAGGTGTATTATGTTGAAGGTTTGCAACATAACCTAATTAGTGTTTCTCAATTTGTTATAGGATCAGCTTTGAAAGTTACTTTTGATGAGGAAGGTTCAGAAATCATTCATAAAGAGACAATGGAAACAATCTTGAAGTTAAAAAGAAAAGGTGAAATGTATCCTCTCGACATGAAGCCAATTCAAGGAAAACCACCTATATGTTTCTTTCAAAGGCTTCATATGATGATAGTTTATTATGGCATAGAAGAATTTCACATTTGAATTTCAAAGGAATCAATAAACTTATTATTGGCAATTTGGTGCGAGGACTTCCAATTCTTAAATTATCAAATTTGAAATCGTTGATCAAAAGTATTGGGTCTCCTTGTAGGACCCCCAATTGTCTGCACCCACTCTGTCTTCTTTTTCCCTAGGTGCTCCAAGTCAATCTCGTGCTCCCGTGCTTTAGCTATTATGTACTCCAATGTACGAGAAGCTAACAAGCTAACAAACTCCCTGATATCTACCCTGAGTAAGTCGTGGTATCGTGTCTTCTAGATCTGCTCATTTATGGCATACCGTGGAACTAGTAAAGTTCTCAACCTAAACTTGGTGGTGGTCTCCGCTAGCCTCTTGGTTGTCTGGCGCATGTCCCGAAACTCCTCACCAACTGTTGCACCATGATAGTTGGTGCAAACTCCAGCCTGAACCCAGTCATGAACTCATACCAAGTTATTGTCTCAATGTTCTTACCTCCCAAAGCAAAATCTGTTGGATTAGGTATCTAAGCCCGTAACTATAATTGGTATGTACTTGACCCGATAATAGCATGGTCCTTTTGTGTTGCCTTCACCATAGCAACTTAATAGGATGAATTATGAGAAACGGGTTGATAAATTATTTATTAATATATTATAAAAAATATATTAATTGAGAAATCATAGTATTTATTAGTACTGATAAAAAATTAATTTGGAATTAATTTGGTGATCAAAAGAAACTGATTAAATGTATGGGGATTGATATTGCAATTTACTATTAGTTCCAAGTTGGGCTGTGAACTCTTAATAGAAGGGGTGGACGAGTTGTATGGGAAACCCATAGGAGAATTCATCAAAAGGGCCTTCTAGAAGGGTTCCATAGATTGCTTTAGGCCTAAGCAGAGAATTAGGGTTTCTGTCTAAAACCCTAGCAGCATAATTATATAAAGACCCCTTGGCATGAGGTTTTCGGCCACTTGATTCCTAGAGGAAACCCTAGCCCAAAATTCTAGCCTTCATCCTCTCTCTCTCTTTTTCATCTATTGCTATATGGTGTTTGTGACTCCATTAGAGGTGTAACAGTTTAGGAACTAAGCTCTTGAAGGTCAACATCAACCAATCAGCACAGAAATGGTATTCTTCTAACTATGTTTAAGTTATCAGTTTCAAAAATTGTACGCTAGATTGGTGTTTATGCTTTGTACAATAATTTGCTTGTATAACTTGAGAAAAGCCAAGATCCAAAGCATTAGGGTTGCATGTGCACCATAGGAATGTTGTAGTGCTCAAAACCCATTAGTTTGTATCAGATCATAACGTGTTTTTCTATTATATGATGAAATTGTAATGTTTTCAAAGATGATTTTTTTTCGATTTTGGTCTCTGGCTGGTGGACTCGATGAGTTGGACCAACTTGACGAGTACATGCCCTGGATCGACGAGTTAGATCGTCAGCTGGCAGATTTTTCAGATTTTTGGTCTAAATTAGATTTGGATAATTACCATAAATTGTTTTAACTTTTAAAATTCAAATGTTTTGTCGTGGTAATGCTTATCCTCATCTAATTGAAAGATAATCGTCAAATTTTAAGATAATTAAAAGATTATGTGATAAATTAATTATTTGTAAAATCTGATTTGAATTTTCTTACCATGTAAAATGGATAAGGTGAAATTTGTGATAAGGGTAAAATTATATGATTAATTTAAACTGCTTTAAAATTTTGATCTACAAGTTTTGAATAGTTTCAAAACTTTCCCTCAAGTTTTGTAATTTAAAATTTGATTAAAAGTTTTTAATTTTGAAATATTAAATTCTGAAACCCTAGTGTCTTAAAAGATCAAAATACAACCATTATATTATTATAATATTAAAAACTTAATACTTATATATATATATATATATATATATATATATATATATATATATATATATATATATATATAACATGAGTCAGCCTTACCATTAGTAGGCCTCATTCATGAAACCAATCTTTTTAGGGTATAAAGAAACTGTCTATAAAATAGTGGTTGACTGGGTGTCTACTCTCACCCACCGCATACTTGATTGGTGGAGGGTTGTTAGCTGAACGGGTAGGATAGGACTTCAGTTCATCATTAATAAGTATAATGATTATGATGGTGACTAAATGTTTTCATAAATTCCCAATCTTAGTTACTTTAGGAAAAATCTGGAAATGATGCTATTCCATTAAATTGCACTTTGCACCTTGTCAAAGTCGTTAGTGGAGCATCTGTTGTTAACTGGCACACTAACTTGGACTAACAAGGGTGGCAAAGGGTAACTCAAGAGTTATAATAGATCAATGGTGCGTGTGTGGTTAAGCGGTACATTGATTAGGTGGTAAATAACTCGAGAGTACCAAACTAATTTGCATGGTTATTCACACCTTGTTTGTGATCCTGGGTATCCCAGTCACAAACCTGAAGGGCATAATCGAGATTAAACATGTCATTGAAAAGTGTAACAAATCTCTAAAGAATCTAGGAATTTCATTTCATTTAAAACCTAATTGTTCATTTCGTTTTCCATGTTTGAATTGGTAAATTATCATTTACATACCTTCATATAATTTGCAATTGGATTACGGAATCCCTTTTTCGAATCGTTAATTATAGCGTTGGGTCTTAGCCTTAATATTTCATCTGGGTGTTATATTAAGGATTGCTTATCTAATATAAATTTTGTTCCTTTTCTTTTTCAGATGTCTGGCTCAAACAACGCTTCCGGCTCGAACTCCAACTCCTCAAGCTCCTTTTCTCTTATGAACATTTGTGGGAGGGTCACCTTTGATCGCTCCAATTTCAATGATTTGATCCACAACATTCACATGACCCTTCGATATGAGGAGAAACAATACGTCTTCGACGAAAAGCTCAAAGAGATAGATGAAACCAAAAGCTTTTGCTGAAGAAACAGTTGAGTATAGGGCTTACGAAAAGGACATGAAAAAGGTGTCGTGTATAATGGTAGGCACTATGACTCCGGAGCTGGAACAGTTCTACGAGGACTACGGGCCTTAAAAATGTGCCAAGATTTGATGGAAAAGTACCATCAAAGTGTGCGTCAAGAAAGGTATGAAATTTTCGCCTCATTGATAACGACTAAGATAAAAGATGGAGAGTCCATATCGAGCCCCTTGCAAAGGATGCAAAGGTATGTGGATTGTATACTCAAGTTGAATGTGAACTTTGACGAAGAGTTGGCGATTAATATCATTCTCTACTCTTTACCTCCGTATTATGATCAGTTCAAGATGACTTATCATATGAACAAGGAGGAAGTCACCTTGAGCAAACTTCAAGGTCCTTTGAGAACTACTGAAAGTGGGTTGAAAGGAAAAATTGTCACAACCACTCTTACTGTTGCAGCCCCAGTCCTAGCTATTGGATAAGGGAAGCGGAAGAAGAAGAAAGCTCCCTCTAACAATCATAAGGGAAAGTCTCATGATGGATCTTCTTCAAATGGATCCAAAGGAAAAGGTGGTTATTTTGTTCCTTCTTCTGATCCAAAAGAAGTAGAGTGCTTCTACTATCACGACAAAAGGCATTGGAAACCATGCTGCCTAAAATACTTGCAGGACATCAAGGATGGGAAGATACAACCCTCCTTCTCGGGTATTTATACTATTCAATCTGATAACTCATCACATGCTAGTTCTTAAGTCCTTGATACAGGATGTGATTTTCACATTTATTCTGATTTACAAGGGATAAGAAGAAGTACGGATGTGGAGCATGGGAAGATGAACCTGATAATGAGGAATCAGAAATCGTCGCCTATCACCATGATCGGGATTTATTCTTTAGTGCTTAGTAGTGGGTTTCGTTTAGCGTTGAATGATTGTTGCTACTCATCCCAGACGACGAGGAATATTATTTGTTTTCATGGTTTGTACAAACAAGGTTTTAGATTGCCATTTAATAATGAAATTGGTTCTATTAATTCTTTCTACAATGGTACTTTATATTTTGAAGCATTGCCTTGTAATGGTGTATATGAAACTGTGATGGTTGTAGACAACATATGGAATAATGTGTTGCATATCGATTCTTCTAATCGTTTAGACAAGGCTTGCTTATGGCATTATCGTCTTGGACATGTCAACAAGAATTGCATAGCCCAACTCCTAAAGGATGGAGTTTTGGAGTCGTGTGACCTAAAGTCGGATGACACGTGCGAATCTTGTTTGCTAGGAAAGATGACTAATTCACCTTTCATTGATACTTGTGGAAGAGGAGACGGATTATTCGATCTCATACAAAACGATGTGTGTGGGGCCTTCAGATCGACCACAAGGGATGCTAACCGCTTTTATGTTACGTTCTCTAATGATTATAGCAGATATGGGTATATCTACTTAATAAAGAACAGTCGGAAACCTTTGAAAAGTTCAAGGAGTTTAAACAAGAAGTGGAGAATCAATTAGGAAGGAAGATAAAGATGATCATATCTGACATGGGTGGTGAGTATCTTAGTATTGAGTTCCA
Source organism: Lactuca sativa (assembly GCF_002870075.4). NCBI lineage: Eukaryota > Viridiplantae > Streptophyta > Magnoliopsida > Asterales > Asteraceae > Lactuca > Lactuca sativa. Next base: position 219,503,295 of record NC_056623.2, on the reverse strand, counting down.
CGACTATCTTAAGGAATGTGTAATTGTTACACAATTGACACCACCTAGGACACAACAGATAAATGGTGTGGTTGAGAGGCGCAATCAATCCTTGTTTGACATGGTTCGTTCCATGATGAGTCAAGCTTCGCTACCTATCTTATTCTGTGGGTATGCCTTAAAGACTGCCGCCCATATCCTTGATCTAGTATTAACTAAGTAGGTTGCCAAAACACCTCATGAGATGTGGAGAGGGAATGTTCCCTCATTGGCACGTATCAAGGTTTGGATTTCTGAGGCTTTCATAAGACGAGAGACTCATGATATCTTGAATCTCGTAGTGAACGGTGTATTTTCATTGGCTACCCACAAAAATCTATTGGATATGTTTTCTACAGACCGAGTGACAACGTGGTCTTTGTAGCAAGGAGAGGGGTTTTCTGAGAAAGAGAGAAATCATATGCCAAGAGGAAAGTGAGATGAAAATTGATCTTGAAGAGCTTCAAGAGTCAAACGATGACGAAACCTCTAACACTAGCACTCAACTTGAGGAAGAGATTCCAGTTGACGAGTCCTTACCTGTAAGACGTCCCAGTAGAGTTAGTGTTCCACCTGTGTTGTATGGTTTTCATAAAAAAACTGAAGGTGATACACTTATCAGCAATAGTACACTGATAAATTTGGATGAACCTAACAACTACAAGGAAGCCATTGGCATGCCCGACGTCTGCAAAATGTAAATAGGCAATGGATAGCAAGATTCAGTCCATGTATGAAAATCATGTTTGGAACTTGGTTGACAATGTACCGGGTCGCAAGATAGTCAGGTGTAAGTAGATCTTCAAGAAAAAGACCGACATGCATGGGAAAGTGCATACGTTCAAGGAACAATTGGTTGCGAAGGGCTTTACTCAAACCTCGGGGTTGACTATTATGAGACCTTCTCACTAATGGCCAAGATCAAGTCTATTATTGTTATCTTAGTTATCATTGCGTTTCATCATTATGAAATTTGGCAGATGGATGTCAAAAGCGCCTTCCTTAACGGGAAGCTGGTTGAAGATGTTTACATTTGTTAGGCAAAAGGTTTTGTAGATACCAAATATCCCATTAGAGTGTGCAAGCTTGAGAAATCCATTTATGGATTAAAACAAGCATCTCGCAGATGGAATCTTTGTTTCGATGAGAAAGTCAAAGAGTTTGGATTTTCGAGAAGCAAGGATGGGTCATGTGTGTATGTCAAGGCTAGTGGAAGTATAGTTAGCTTTCTAGTTTTGCATGTTGATGACATACTGCTCATAGGAAACGACATACCTCCTTGGGAAGTGTTTCGATATGAAGGATCTAGGAGAAGCTGATTATCTTCTAGGGATAAGGATATTGAGAAACAGAAGTAGGAGACTAATAGGACAAACTCAAAGTAATTACTTGGACAAGGTGCTGAAACACTTTAACGTAGATAATTCCAAGAAATGGGAACTGCCAATCCAAAGCAATACCAAGCTGAGTAAGACTCATAGTCCAAGTACCAATGACGAGATAGCGGAAATGAGTCGAGTGCGATATGCTTCCTCCGTTGGCTCGATCATGTATACTATGACATGTACTCACCTTGAGTGGCTTTTGCATTGAGCATGGTTAGCCGATATCAAGGGAACCGGGTAGAGCTCACTAGACTCTAGTGAAGAACATTCTTAAGTCCCTACAAAGGACTAGGGGTTGGGTTCTTACACTTGGTGGGAGTGATGACTTGAGAGTGACAGGGTATAGTGATGCCATATTTTAGACTGATAGAGATAACTTCCGCTTTCATTGAGGTTGGGTGTTTACCCTAAATAGAGGAGCAATTACTTGGAAAAGTTCCAAGCAAGAGACGATGGCTGATTCAACGTGCGAAGTAGAGTACATAGCAGCGAGCGAAGCGTCGAAGGAGGCTATATGGTTGAAGAACTTCATTGGAGACCTCGTAGTTGTACCAGCCATAAAGGATCCTATGGAGATTATATGTCATAACATAGGAGCGGTTTCCTTAACCAAGGAACCAAGGGGTCATGATAGATCCATGCATATCGAAGGGTCCAAGCAGGGTTAGGCACTTACAACATTTGAGGGGCATTGGTCTGAAGGACGATATTATTTTTAGTGATTAGATACACGTTTAGAGACTTGTATTACATTAAATGTAATTGCAGTTTATGATTAAATAAAGGAGTTTCATTTATGAGTAAAGTTTACTATCTTGTGTCGATTGTTTACTATTGTTTCACTTTTGCATGTTATACTCCCAGAATAATTAGATTGTTCAAATTATCCATAATCGATCATACTTTTATAGTAAGTTATGAGGTTAGACTGTCATGATTTGGTTTGTAGATTGTCTAAGTGTTTAGAGATAGCAAAGATTTGATGCAACATTCCTGAGTACTCTTGATATAAGATTTGAGTATTGGATTAACCCAACGCTCATGTGAATCACTGCATGGAATTTATCATGAGTGATTGTGAGACAATAATATCGTATAATCTTTAAACCGAGATATATGAGTTGCTGTTTACAAGTTGATTCTGCATTGATAATGTGTAAACACATCAGCAACTAGATGTTATAAAACGTGTTCTTGAGTGCAATTTAACGAGGAAATAGTAGAAGCATATAAGTCAACATTTATCTGTTCCTTTTATCCTAAGAGGGTAAAAGCGATATCTTGGGCCCCTTGATGATTTTATGTTGACTTATGTGCCGAGCCCGGTCAAGACTGAATTAATGTGTTCAATTATGTTATATGTCGAATGTCACAACTAGCATTTTTGCTGGGAAATTCTACTCTCAGATAATTATTCACCTAGTGTAATAACATGTACTCTACGTGAATAATATATTCTAATCTCTTTCAAATACATCTCATATGTTCAACTAAGGGTTGGAAACCCTAGAAATCCCGACTCAAATTCATTATGGAGTAGAATTTTTTTTATTGCGCCTAAGGGACCAATAAATCATCAACTCATCAATCTATAACATTTTAGGCCATTTAGGCCTAGAATGATTCATTCTACCTCTAATGGACCACGATGGGCCATAAATGAATTAATTTAACCCTAATGGGCCATAAACCCATTTCTCTATACCATATTGAGCCGTGAACCTGTTGGAATAGTGTCTAAGCCCGTAACTATATTTGGTATGTACTTGACCTGGTTGTGCATGGTCCTTTTGGGTTGCGTTCTCCAAAGCAACTTGACAAGGTAATTTAAGGAGAAAGAGAGAGTATTATGATTTATTAATATATTATAAGAATAATATATTAAAGGAGAAATCATATTTGTTTAATTAGTATTGGTCATAAATTAATTAAGAATTAATTCAGTGGTCAAAAGAGATTAATTGAATAAAGGGGTATAAACTGTCAAATGTGTGATAGTTGAGTTTTAGGTTAAGGAAACCTAATGGCCTTAAGGGGGAACGAAATTATGATGGGTAACCATCATATTTTCGTCCAAGGGCCTTATTCCAGAAGGTTCCATGGGCTGCTTGGTGGCTAAGTTGTCCATTAGGGTTTAGAGTGAAAACTTAGTAACTTGTAACTATAAATATGACCCCTAGGGCATGAATTCGGCTACCACTTGATTCTAAGTGTACCCTAGGCCGAATTCTAGCCTCCCTCTCCCTCTCTCAGATTGCCTTCTTGCTTGTGGGGTTTGTGAACCATTAGAGGAGTTGCATTTGTGACTCTAGGCTCAAAAGAAGAAGATATACAAGATCTAAGCCAACAATTGAAGAGGTAAACATTTAGATCTGATTCTATATGTTAGTTATGTTGTTTATATGCTAGATTAGGGTTTGTAAGTCTTGGAATCAAAGCATGTTCAATAGTGAACCCTAGATCCAAGCATTAAGGTTTGTATGAGCACATAGGAATGTTTCTTATGCATATAACCCATTAGTGGTATCAGAGCTTTGATTGGTTTCAGTTGTATGTGATGCTTAACTGCTTTAATTGCTGAAAAAAACGATTTTTTGGTCCCTGCCCGACTCAAGTCGGCGAGTCAGTACCTGGACTCGGCGAGTTGGCCCCTACTCGGTGAGTCCAGGCCTGACTCGGCGAGTCAGTTCGTCAGAATTAGGGTTTTTCGGGTTTTGGCTGCTGTTTTGACTTGGACTTGATGCTTAATTTGTTTTATGAAGTTAAAATCCGAATTTTATCTATATTAAGTGTTTATCCTTGCCAAAAGAATAGATAATTTCAAATCTTTTTTAAATATTAGTTATTTATGTGATAAATGTGGATTATTTAAAATTATTTGGTAATTATCTAATGACTAAAATTAAGATTAGATCAAATATAGATAATTATGAAATTAATTGGTTAATTTGAATTATTTGTTATTTGATCCCTTATGTTTTGAAAAGTTCAAAACTTGCTCTCAAGTTTTGAAATTTGAATTTTGTAATTAAAAGATTAATTTTGAATAAATTTAAATTTCAAACCCTTAGAATGTTACAAGTTTAAAATCCAACCCTATACTATTATATGTTATTACAAGCTTAATTAATATATATATATATATATATATATATATATATATATATATATATATATATATATATATATATATATATATATGTATAACTCTAAATGCTAGTCTTACCGTTAGTAGGCCTCATTCATGAAGTCGGTCTATAAGGTGGGTATAAGGTTGCTGCCTATAAAATGGCGCTTAATGGGTGTACACTCACACCTACCGCTTGCTTGACTGGTGGAGGGTCGTTAGCCGAATGGGTAGGATAGGGCAACCCTCTCCTCATTAAAAGTATAATGTTAATTATAAAGTAACTACATGTTTTACAAATTCCCATTCCTAGTTACTTTAGGGTAAAATGTGAAAATGATGCTAATCCATGGAATTACACTTCGTACCCTTGTTAAACGTTGATGGAGCGCGTGTGGTTAACCGGAAAATCAATTTGGGGATGATATTGGTAGCGAAGGGTGACTCGATGTTTGTCATAGATCAATGGAGCGTGTGTGGTTTACCGGCACATTGATTAGGTGATAAAGACATTGAGTGCACCACGTTGATTCGCATGGTTATTCACAAATTTGTTTGCGATCCTCGGCATCCCAGTCGCAAATTTGAAATGCATATCGAGATTTAAACATGCCATTGAAAAGTTCAATGAATCTCAAAGATCTAGGAGTTTTCAATACATTTAAAACCTAAATTGCCTTTTCGTTTTTCATGGTGAGAATTAGTGAATCGTCAGTCACTTACCTTCAAATTATTTACTTTTAGAGTACGACATCCCTTTCTAAGTTGTAAATAATGTTGTTGGATCCTAGCCCTAATTTCTCATTTGGGTGTTTAATTAGGGATTCATTTCTAATCAAACTTTGTTCCCTTATTTTTCAGATGTCTGCAAACAACAACAACAACAACGCTTCTGGGTCATTCTCGTTGATGAACTTGTGTCAGAAAGTGACATTTGATGTTTCAAACTTCAATGAGTGGATGAGGTATATCCGCATGATCACACGCTACAAGGACAAAGAATATGTCCTCGATGAAAAGCTTGAGAAGATCATCCCAGATGTTGCTACTCCTGAGGAATTGGCCGCCTTTGAGGCCCATGAGCGTGATGCCACGAAAGTTCACTGCATCATGCTGGCCACCATGAACCTCGAACTCCAAAAGTCCTATGAGGACATGTATCCATATGAAATGCATCAGGATTTGCTGGACAGGTATCACCAGAGCGCGAGGCAAGAGCGCTATGAGATCATTACTAATATGATCACCGCTAAGATGGGGAGTGGAGAATCCCTAACCTCTGATCTGCAAAGGATGCAGAGGTATGTTGATCGTCTTCTCAAACTTAATGTTAAGTTTGATGAGGATTTGGCTATCGACATAATCCACCACTCCTTGCCCTCCTGCTACAATCAGTTCAGGTTGACCTACCATATGAACAAAGAGGAGGTCTCATTGAGCAAGCTCCAAGGACTCTTGAGGACTGCTGAGAGCAACCTCAAAGACAAATCCGTTGCACCATCCACTGCTGTGGCTGCTCCTGTGATGGTGATAAGTCAAGGAAAGGGTAAAAAAAGGAAGGCTCCATTTAAGAGCCACCATAAGGGGAAACCCCGTGATGGTTCGTCCTCAAGTGGGACCAAAGCTGGCCCTACTAAACCGTCTTCCGATCCAAAAGAAGCAGAGTGCTTCTATTGCCACCAAAAGGGCCACTGGAAGCGAAGCTGCCCACAATATCTGCAGGACATAAGATATGGGAAGATCAAGCCCACATTTGCATGTATGTATTCTATTAAATCTAATGACTCATCATTTGCTACTTCATGGGTTCTTGATACAGGGTGTGGTTACCACATTTGTTCTGATATGCAGGGCCTAAAAAGAAGTGGGGAGATGGAACATGGAAAGACGAACCTGATTATGGGAAACAGAAGATCGTCGCCTGCGACCAAAGTCAGTGTTTATTCTTTAGTGTTGAGTAATGGGTTAGGAATAGATTTAGAGAATTGCTGTTATTCGCAAGATATGGCAAGAAACATTATTTATTTTCACGGGTTATTTAGACAAGGTTTCAGATATTCTTTTGATAATAGTAATGGTTCTATTAATGTTTATTTGAATGGTGTTTTTTATTTCAATGCATTACCTTGTAATGGGATTTATGAATCTGTGATGATTGTTGATAATTTTGGAAATAATGTTTTGAATATTGATTCGTCTACTGGTCTAGAGAAAGCATGCTTGTGGCATTGTCGCCTTGGCCATGTCAACAAGAAACGCATAGCCTAACTCCAAAAGGATGGAGTGTTGGAGTCATTCGACCTTAGGGACGATGACACGTGTGAGTCTTGTTTACTTGGGAAGATGACCAAGTCACCCTTCACTGACACTTGTGAAAGGGGTGAGGGTTTATTGGATCTCATACACACCGATGTGTGTGGGCCCTTTAGATCCACCACAAGGGATGGTTGCCGCTTCGACGTGACTTTTACAGATGATTATAGCAGATATGGATATATCTACTTGATCAAGCAAAAGTCGGAAACCATTGAAAAGTTCAAAGAGTTTAAGAATGAAGTGGAGAATCAGCTGGGCAGGAAAATCAAGATGCTTCGGTCAGACCGAGGAGGAGAGTACCTAAGTCTTGAGTTTCACGACTATCTAAAAGAATGCGGAATCGTTTCGCAATTGACGCCTCCGAGAACGCCACAATTGAATGGTGTGGCTGAGAGACGTAATCGGACCTTGTTGGACATGGTTCGTTCTATGATGAGTCGGACTTCGTTACCAATAGCTTTCTGGAAGTATGCCTTAGAGACTGCCGCCCACATACTTAACTTAGTTCCCACCAAGAAGGTTTCCAAGACTCCTCACGAGATGTGGAGAGGGAAGGCTCCCTCGTTGGCACATATCAAGGTTTGGGGTTGCGAGGCTTTCGTAAGACGAGAGACTCACGACAAACTAGAACCTCGTAGTGAGAAGTGTTATTTCATCGGCTATCCGCAGAAGTCTTTTGGCTACCTTTTCTATAGACCGAGTGACAATGTTGTCTTCGTTGCTAGAAGAGGAGTTTTCCGAGAAAGGGAATTGATAGGCCAAGAAGACAGTGGGAGGCAAATTGAACTTGAAGAAATTCAAGATCAAAGCGATGAAGGAACCTCGGACAATGGCACTCAACTTGAGGAGGAAACTCATGTTGAACCTGTTGACGAGTCCCTACCTCTTCGACGTTCCACTAGGGGTAGTGTTCCACCCCAGTTATATGGTTTTCATATTACTACTGAAGGGGATACATTTATTAGTGATAGTACACTAGTAAATTTGGATGAACCTAGCAGCTATAAGGAAGCCATGGCAGGCCTGGAGTCTGCAAAATGGAAAGAGGCTATGGACAACAAGATTCAGTCCATGTACGACAACCAAGTTTGGAATTTGGTTGAGAATGTACCGGGTCGTAAGACAGTCGGGTGCAAGTGGATCTTCAAGAAGAAGACGGACATGGATGGGAAAGTGCATACTTATAAAGCGCGATTGGTTGCGAAGGGCTTTACTCAAACTCCCGGAGTTGACTATGATGAGACCTTCTCACCAGTTGTGAAGATAAAGTCTATTAGGGTGATGCTTGCGGTAGCTGCGTTTCATGATTATGAAATATGGCAGATGTTCGTGAAAACCGATTTCCTTAATGGAAAGTTGGCTGAGGATGTCTACATGAATCAGCCAGAGGGTTTTGTCGATGCGAAGCATCCAAATAGAGTATGCAAGCTTGAGAAATCCATTTATGGATTGAAACAAGCGTCTCGCAGATGGAATCTTTGTTTCACGAGAAGGTTAAAGAGTTTGGCTTTCTGCGAAGCAAAGATGAATCTTGTGTGTATGTCAAAGCCAGTGGGAGTATAGTAAGCTTCCTCATATTGTATGTCGACGACATACTACTTATAGGAAACAATGTCCCAACCTTGTAGGAGGTCAAGTCCTGGCATGGGAAATGTTTCGCTATGAAGGACCTCGGAGAGGCTGCTTATATTCTGGGAATAAGAATAGTAAGAAACAGGGAAAAGAGACTGATAGGACTCAGTCAGGATACATACTTGGAAAAGGTACTAAAGCGTTTTAGTATGGAAAATTCCAAGAAAGGGGAGTTGCCAATCCAAAGCAATACCAAGCTGAGTATGACTCAGAGCCCGAGTATAGAGACAGAGATAGCTGATATGAGCCAAGTACCTTACGCTTTCGCAGTAGGCTCTATCATGTACGCTATGACTTGTACTCGCCCTGATGTGGCCTTCGCCTTGAGCATGGTCAGCAGATATCAAGGGAACCCTGGTAGAGCACATTGGATTGCAGTTAAGAATATTCTTAAGTACCTTCGGAGGACCAAGGAATGGTTTCTAGTCCTTGGTGGGAGTGATGACTTAAGGGTACAAGGGTACAGTGACGCTAGTTTTCAGACGGATCGGGATAACTTCCGATCACAGTCGGGCTGGGTCTTTACCCTAAATGGAGGAGCAGTGACTTGGAAAGGTTCCAAGCAAGAGACCGTAGCTGATTCAACGTGCGAATCAGAGTATATTGCAGTGGGCGAAGCGTCAAAGGAGGCTATATGGTTGAAGAACTTCATTGGAGACCTTGGAGTCGTGCCATCCATAAAAGAGTCGATGGAAATTTTCTGTGATAATGAAGGTGCAGTTGCCTTGACCAAGGAACCAAGAGATCATGGCAGATCTCGACATATTGACAAAAAATACCATTTCATCAGACATCAGGTAGAAGAGGGACTCCTCATTGTGAAGAGGGTATCATCAGAAGAGAACCCAGCATATCCCCTTATGAAGCGACTGAGTAGGGTCAAACACTTGCAACACGCTAGGAGCATTGGGCTGAAGGATGATATAAGTTTGGATTAGATAGGAAATGTGTAATAGATAGTTTGTACTTAACATTTGATGAATAAATAAAATTGTGTTATTTATGAGTAAAGTTACTATCTTATGTTGTTTATTTATCTATTGTTTCCATTTTGCATGTTTTGACTTCCTGAATGATATGATTATTCAAAAGGTCCACAGTCGGTCATATTTTGGAAGTAGGTATGAATGAAGACTGTCATGAATTGTTTTGTAGATTGTCTAAAAGGTTTTGGACATAGCAAAGGTTTGCTGCAAAGTTCATGAGTGCTTGTGAATATGAGTTAAGCATTGGAATAAACCCGAGTTTGCTGTATCACTTAGTGGTATTTTATCTTAAGTGATCACAAAACGATAACATCATATAGTCTTAAAACTTAGAGATATGGTTGTTGTTTGTTGGTTGGTTATACATTGATAATGTGTAAACACATCAGTAACTTGATGTCATAAAACACATTATTGTGTGTGATCCATTAGTAAATAATAGATGCATATGAGTCGAAGTTGATCTGTTCCTTTTATTCTATGAGAATAAAAGTGATATATTGGCCACTTGATGATTTGGTTTGACTTATGTGCCATTCCGGTCAGAATGAAGTTTATGTGGTCAACTAAATTCTATGTTGTCACAACTGGAAATTTTGAGCCATGTAATCTATACATTCAAGTTAATGTGAATCAAAAACTTCAATCAAATACATTATACAAGTACTACAAGTAGTCATCAAACAATTGGAAAACCCTAGAAGTTCTTGTTAAGTCTATTTTGGACTAGAACTTCCTTATTGGATCCAAATGGACCAATAAGCTTCCAATTAGACTATCATGGGCTTAGAACCCTAATTGGGCTCTAATTGGACCCACATTTATTTTATTCAACATTTTAGGCCATATTGGGCCTAGAATGAAATAAATCACAAGCTTGATCCATAATTTAACCTAACCTAGCTCAATAAAGCATAAAACTCACAATTTTATTTTATAAGGCCAATGAACACCCAAACTACCTCAAATATTGGGCTTAAGAGCAAAAAGCCCAAAAATCTTTTTTTTCTCTTCCCATTCTCGGCCCAAGGCCCAAACCCAAAGAGAAATGGAAGTGTTGACTTTGGATGCCACCTCACTATTACCCATAGGACTTCCATGCATCATTTCTCATTCTTCCATGCATATCACTTCAAGATCACATCTCTTCTTCCTATCTCTCTCACTCTCGGCCAAACACAACACACACACACTCACAAAAATCTATTCTACTCTCTCTAAATCTTGAAGAACATCTCCTCCCCCCTTCTTCAAAATTTCGTGAATCAAGGGTTCACAAGGAAAATCCATCACCAAAAATCATCATCTAAGGTAAGTTGATGACTAATCCATGATCTAGCTACTTCATTTATTAAAATCTCTTCTAAATTCATTCACTCTTGTGATCTTGCATCCTAGAGGTCGAAATCTTCATCAAAGGGTGCTAAGACCAAAAATCACTTCATTTTTCTTCCATCTTCTCTCCAAAACCGAAACCACACCCAAGGTGAGCTTCATACCCCCTATTTTCTGTTTTTATGAGTTTTTAGGGGGGGGGGGAATACAAGTGAAAGTGTAGATCTATATGTGTTTTGTATGCCTTGTATGATTTCCATGCTTATATATATGCTTTTGTGTGTTATAATGTTGTATCTAGCCATAAAACCCCTCAAAACCGAGATATATCTTGTGTGAAATGATTTTAGCTTCAAATATACTTCTACATACAAAGTGTTTCAAGAAAAATGGCTAAGTGGTTTAGTAATAATTTTCTTTGGGTTAAAAACACAAATTTTGGGCCTAAAATGTGAAAAATACAAAATTAAGGGCCTAAATTGGCATATCACGAATTCTGCTGGATGAAGTGTGCCAAAACAGTTTACATAAATCAATTTCTGGAAATATACTCATTTAGGGGATTAAAAACATAAATTCCAAGCTTAATGGGCTAAAAATGACATTTTTGGCCCAATGAGGCCCATTATGCGAATTTTTCTGTTTTGGAGGGTCAAAACTGTGATTTTCTGTAAAACAGTGGACTATAAGTGTTCCAAATCCTTTTCAAAGGTTTAAAATGCTTTTTAAATTTAAAAAGGACCAAAGTTGCAAAAATTTTCCAATTTGGGCCAAAATTGTCAAAGTTGCGAAAAGAAGGGATTAAAACCGAGAAAACTGCATTTTCAGGGACTTAAACTGTTTTCTATGAAAAATATGCTGAAAAATATTAATTTCAATAATTTTTGGTGTTGAAAATGTAAATTTTACAAATAATGAGGGGCTGAAAACAGAAATATTTCAAGGCTAATTCATTATACACAATTTGATTAAATAATGGCACCGCGACTATCGACGAAATACAACATATTACAATACCAAAAGTCGTTGTTAAACGAATTGGCTCGGTCTCGAGCCAATAGAAATCTACAACTACTAACTCTACGACACTACGGTTCATATAAATAACGTTTGGGAACTTAGCTTACATACGAGTGTGCACAGACGTCTACGCACCATCTTCGGGCCCCAAAAGTGTAAAATCTTGCTTGTTGGGCCTAGCTAGCCCAATGACCTGATCTTAAGGCCCGAAGACGCATATTTTCTACGAAGTGTTGAGTTTCACCGACTCGGCACAACGTAGAGGGACTTTCAATGGCTTGTATACTACTGGTCCCCAAGGGTCCTTGGTATTGCTAGAAAAGTCTGCGTATTTTACGAGGCGGGTCGGGGACCCCTCGCACGCATATTGTCCCCAACCGATTAATAGAGTCATCGAGGCCTTCGTGTCCTCTTACTCTTCGGATGTGGGACGACACATAGTCAGGGCGGCTGGATAACGTGATTTGTACGAACGACGCCTTCGGGATCGTTAGTATTGCTATGAACTGGGCGTTTGTGTAATGCGGGTTTGTAGTAAATAATCATGCTCAAAAATAATCCAACGTCGCCTGGGAATGACACTCCTATCTTTGTAATGGTTTCAACGCAACATAATGGTTTTCAAAGGATTAGGAAAACATCGGGTTTTCCTAGGTTTTTCAACATATCGGCTTCGAAACGCTTATAATTTTTAATAAACAATTTTCACAAGTACAGAAACAAACAGGCATACCTATGGATCTTCACAAACATTTTCGAAAGTTTTTCATTTCAGAAAATATCGGATTTTCTGGTGGTTTTCAAACAATACAAACATTGGATTTCAAACATTACTTATGAACTCACCAACATTTCATATGTTGACGTTTTTCAAAATACTTGTATTCTCAGGGAACCAGTGAATCAAGGGAAATCATATTCAGTGACGGTTGCAGTTTATTTTTGTATGAATTGAACAAATTAATTTTTGGGAATGTAATGTTTAACCAATGTACTTCATGTAAACGCTACTGGTTGTACTGTATTGATGAATGGTGACGAATGTTGTTATGCTTCATATATATTCAATGTTATGGTATACAATTGAGTCACGACAGCCCCCGGACGTTTCCGCCGTCTGGTTCGGGGGTGTGACAGGTTGGTATCAGAGCTTTGTTTATAGTGAACTAGCATGTCGAGCCATACATTGATATGCAACTATAAACCAAAATGAGGGACTAACATAACTCTGAACAAAACAAGTAAATAAAACACACTTGCTTGCATTAGGGATAAGAATCTAACACCGAATCAAACAACAACAACACTGGTATCTCGGTTAATTCGGGACTGTTCTTAGTGATACCAAGGAGTGAATGTAGCCTGATCAACTACATTCTCTCCAAGGTAAAACTAACACGCGTCTTGATGAGATCGGGATAGCTAGGGAGCCTAAAACTATACCCTTTATCACCCAAAAAGAGAATGTTTGCGTAGTCTGTATAATAGTCGTAGCACCTAGGAATAATGTTAGCATATTCACGTACTCGCGCAGACAGCATGGCTGGTTTTCATCACCCTGGAGACCCCTACTTCCCTAATCAGGGAAACAACGGGTGGCTAGAGGAGGAGGAGCCTGAGGAAGAGCCTGAAGAGGAACCTGAGGAGGACCCAGAAGAAGAATCTGACGGGGAACCGGAGGCAGAAGTCGAGGGCGAGCCTGCCGAACCCGAAGAAGACGAAGAACCTTTCGGAGAGGAGCTCGATGACAGCGAAGGGGGTGATTCGGACGCAGAGTCCGAGGTCATCGACCCCCCTTACCCGATCAGGGTGCCTGCTTACCGTGTGGGCCCCACTGGACCTACCCCTCCTTGGGGCATTGATCTTTGGAGATGGAGCAGACATCAGGGACAGCGACCCCCGTTTGGCATGTCACGTGAGTTCTTTGACTTGAGGGACGGAGGACCGGCCGACCGAGCCCTACCGGTCATGGTGAGACGATTGCGGGACACCGGCGACCTTGCTCAGGGCACTGCTGATCAAGTGCGCCAGTTGTGGACTAGGGTCGAGCGTGCGGAGCAGGAGACGCGTGACGTCCTCCGGGAGTTCCACATGAGGCAGGTAAGGTGGGAGTCTCGACTTCAGGACGCAGAACGCCTAGTGGCTCGTCTTCAGGGAGCATCCACATCTTCGGCACCACCTCCTGACGCAGCTCATCGTGGTTAAGGATAGACTTATCATAGTAGGTTATTAGGAACTATGCTATGTACTCCGGTTCTATGTTTAAGTGACTACACTACTCATGGAACCGTTATGCTGTCGGATTAGTGTTACTTATGTATGCTCTTACGAGCAAATTTTCTTGTACTAAACACGGATAATATTAATGAACTTTTGTATGTTTTGCTATGATATTCTCAGTTGTTATGTGTTGGGACGTTATGATTATAGGTTCGATGGTAGTAATGTTTAGGTTCGTATCATACACCTAGTTAGTAGGGTCGCAACCTCACAGAAACCACGTACACTCAACATCTTTCCGTTTCATGACAGAAAGATGCCTCGCCCAGCTACTCGCGGAAATCCCAAACCAACCCCGCCCGAAGTTGACTCCACTGCTTTCCAGGCAGCCGTGTCTGCTGCGGTCACAGCAGCTATGGCACAACTTCACCGAGGGAACAACGGAGGAGGTAACGGGCAAGGATCCGGAAGTTCGAACAACGGGACGAACCAAGGACTCACTAAAACGTGCACCTACAAGGATTTTGCGAACGCTAAACCCCGAACTTTCAACGGCACTGGAGGAGTGATCGCTCTAAAGCGATGGATCGAGAAGGTAGAGTCGGTATTCGAGATATGCGAGTGCCCCGAGCAGATGAAAGTGAAGTTCGCGGCCTGCACTTTCGTGGACCAAGCACTCACTTGGTGGAATGGGCACGTAGAAGCTATGACACTCCCTGTCGCCAACTCTTTTCCCTGGGCAGAAATGAAAGAGATGTTAAAGGCTGAGTACTGCCCCCGAGGCGAAATACAGAAGATGGAACAGGAACTATGGAATCTCATGGTGCAGAATGGGAACATCGATGCTTACATATCGAGATTCAGTGAACTATCTCTGTTGTGCCCGGGTATGATCACACCAGAAGGAAAGAAGATCGAACGATTCATCTGGGGACTGACATCCCCCATTCAAGGGAATGTGATAGCTGCGAACCCTGAAACTTTTGACAGTGCAAAGAGATTGGCAAAAAGACTATATGATCATAACCACAAAAAGGGCGAGAAACCGGTAGAGACTGAGAAGAAGAAGGAGAGTGATGGTAAGAAAGGATGGAACAACAAGAGAAAGGGGCGTCAGGGCCCCGAGACCTCTAAAAAGCAGCAAACGGTGGCAGTTCACGCTGTCACTGCGCCGGTTCCAGTCACATCACATGCTCCAGCCTCAGCTGCTTCAAATGCTTCAAGACCCTATTCCGGTAATTCTCCCAAGTGCAATAAGTGCGGGTTCCATCACCATGGAGAATGCAAGGAGTTCCATTGCACCAGTTGCAACCGAAGGGGACACACTGCAAGGTTCTGCAGGACTTATCCTTCTCAGAACCAGAGTCAAGGAAACAACCAGAACAACAACAACCCCCGCAATAACATCAACACCAATACCGGCGGCAACAACACAGGGCCTAGCCACACCTGTTTTGGGTGTGGAAGGACGGGGCATTTCCGTCGAGATTTCCCTAACAATAACAACTCAGGAAACAGAGGAGCAGGAAGAATGCTGACTATGGGTCAGAGTGATGCAGTTCAGGACCCCGCAGTTGTGACCGGTACGTTTCTCCTAAACCACACTTATGCATGCATCTTATTTGATACCGGAGCGGAGCGAAGTTTCGTAAGCGAGAAGTATAAACATTTATTAAAACAACAATCCTAGAAGCTAAATGAAACCTATACGGTGGAAATGGCCAATGGGAAGACCGAATCCACTAGGGAGATCTACATCGGATGTACCCTAACCCTCAACCAACACGTCTTACGAATAGATCTGATGCCAGTATCAATTAGGAGTTTCGATGTGATTATCGGCATGGATTGGTTAAGCCCCCACCATGCTGAGATTATGTGCCATGAGAAGGCCATTCGCCTTCGTCTCCCAAATAACGAAACCCTAGTAATTTACGGAGATAAACCCAGTACGAATCTTCGTCTCATCTCGTGCATCCAAGCACAAAAACACTTGCGAAAGAACAATTTGGCGTTCTTGGCTCACATAGTGGACAAGACCAAAGAAGAAACTAACATCCAAGACATTCCAGTGGCGTGTGAATTTCCGGACGTGTTTCCCGAAGATCTTCCAGGAGTACCCCCAGAGAGACAGGTTGAGTTCCGAATCGACCTCGTTCCAGGAGCAACTCCTCTCGCTAAATCACCATATTGGTTGGCACCTGCTGAAATGCAGGAATTGTCCAGCCAACTCAGTGAGCTTCTGGACAAGGGATTTATCCGACCTAGCTACTCGCCATGGGGAGCTCCGGTGCTCTTTGTCAAAAAGAAGGACGGATCTTTCAGAATGTGCATCGATTACAGAGAGTTAAATAAACTCACTGTCAAAAACCGCTACCTACTCCCACGAATCGATGATCTATTCGACCAACTCCAAGGAGCTAGTTATTTTTCTAAAATAGATTTACAGTCCGGATACCATCAACTCAAAGTCCGAGAAGAAGATATTCCTAAAACCGCTTTCCGAACCCGCTACGGACATTATGAATTCGTCGTAATGCCCTTCGGTCTAACAAATGCACCCGCCGCATTTATGGACCTAATGAACCGAATCTGTCGACCGTTCTTGGACAACTTCGTCATTGTGTTTATCGATGACATCCTCGTCTATTCTCGAAGCAAAGAGGAGCATGGCCAACATCTCCGACAAGTCCTAGAGACGCTGCGATCGGAAAAGCTTTACGCCAAACTCTCTAAGTGTGAGTTTTGGCTACGGAGCCTGAATTTTCTAGGTCACGTAGTTAGCCAAGACGGAATTCATGTGGATCCCTCTAAGGTCAAAGCTGTGGAAGGATGGGCAACTCCGACTACGCCCACAGAAATTCGTCAGTTCTTAGGCCTAGCAGGCTACTATAGGAGATTCATCCAAAACTTCTCTAAGATCGCCAAGCCGCTTACCTTGCTTACGCAAAAGAGCGTGCCATTCAAGTGGACAGACCGACAAGAGATTGCGTTTCGAACCTTGAAGCAAGCTCTCTGTAGCGCTCCTGTGCTATCTCTCCCCGAAGGAATGGAAGATTTTGTAGTCTACTGTGACGCGTCGAATCAAGGCCTAGGTTGCATTCTCATGCAACGTGGAAGAGTGATAGCATATGCGTCCCGCCAACTAAAGACGCACGAAGTAAATTACACGACCCATGACCTAGAACTGGGAGCCGTGGTCTTCGCTCTGAAGATTTGGAGGCACTACCTGTACGGCACAAAGTGCACCATCTTCACGGACCACAAGAGCCTCCAGCACTTCTTGAATCAGAAGGAGCTGAACATGAGACAACGAAGATGGGTGGAATTGTTAAACGACTAGGAATGCGAGATCAGGTACCATCCAGGCAAGGCCAACGTAGTAGCCGATGCCTTAAGTCGGAAGGAGTACTCTAATCGCCATATGAAAACGCACTCGATAACCATTCAGTCTCATCTGGCCACTCAAATTGCATCAGCCCAGGCAGAGGCTATGAAACTGGAAAATAGAACTAGCGAAGCATTACACGGAATGGAGAAGAACCTGGAAGTCAAAGAGAATGGGGTATACTACTTCATGAACCGTATTTGGGTCCCAAAAATCGGAGGATTTAGGGAGACCGTTATGAAGGAAGCCCACAAGACACGATACTCCATTCATCCCGGTTCGGACAAGATGCATTTGGACATCAAGCAACACTATTGGTGGCCTAACATGAAGGCGGAAATCGCGACTTATGTTGGTAAGTGCCTTACGTGCGCCAAAGTAAAAGTGGAGTACCAGAAACCTTCCGGATTGTTACAGCAACCGGCAATCCCTGAGTGGAAATGGGAGGGGATTTCTATGGACTTCGTGACCAAGCTGCCCAAGACGTCGGACGGACTGGACACCATATGGGTAATAATCGACCGACTGACGAAATCTGCCCATTTCCTACCAATCAAAGAGTCCTACAAGATGGAGAGACTGACGCGGTTGTACCTACGAGAGATCGTAAGACTCCATGGAGTGCCAAAATCTATCATCTCGGATAGGGACAGTAGGTTCACGTCGCGGTTTTGGCAATCACTCCACAAGGCAATGGGAACTCATCTCGATATGAGCACCGCGTATCACCCACAAACGGACGGGCAAAGCGAACGAACCATTCAGACGCTTGAAGACATGCTTCGTGCATGTGTAATAGACTTCGGAAAGTCTTGGGATACCCACCTGCCGTTGATCGAATTCTCATATAACAATAGTTATCATTCGAGCATCAAAGTGGCCCCTTTCGAAGCACTGTACGGGCGTAAATGTAGATCACCGTTATGTTGGGCTGAAGTAGGTGACACCCAGCTAGCAAGAACGCATACGTCGGATAGGGCAATAACAGGACCGGAGATTATTCGCGAAACCACAGAAAAGATCGTTCAGATCAGAGCCCGATTATAAGCGTCGCGTGACCGACAAAAGAGCTACGCTGACAAACGACGAAAGCCCTTAGAATTCCAGGTCGGTGATCGAGTATTGTTGAAAGTCTCACCCTGGAAAGGGGTTATACGTTTCGGAAAACGGGGAAAGCTGAACCCGCGATACATTGGACCTTTCGAAATCGTCGCCCGAATAGGTCCGGTAGCCTACAGACTACAACTACCCGCGGAACTAAACGGTGTACACCCCGTGTTTCATGTCTCTAATCTGAAAAAGTGCCTATCAGATGAAACCCTTGTCATTCCTCTTGACGAAATCGAAATCAATGAGAATCTCCTGTTCGTTGAAGAACCAATCGAAATCATGGACAGGGAGGTGAAGCGTACTAAACAGAGCCGCATCCCGATCGTGAAGGTACGGTGGAACGCAAAGCGTGGGCCAGAATTCACGTGGGAACGCGAAGATCAAATGAAGCAGAAGTACCCTCACCTATTCCAGCATTCTCAAATCTAGCTTTCAAACAGAATTTCGGGACGAAATTCCCTCTAACGGGGGGATGATGTCACAACTGGAAATTTTGAGCCATGTAATCTATACATTCAAGTTAATGTGAATCAAAAACTTCAATCAAATACATTATACAAGTACTACAAGTAGTCATCAGACAATTAGAAAACCCTAGAAGTTCTTGTTAAGTCTATTTTGGACTAGAACTTCCTTATTGGATCCAAATGGACCAATAAGCTTCCAATTAGACTATCATGGGCTTAGAACCCTAATTGGGCTCTAATTGGACCCACATTTATTTTATTCAACATTTTAGGCCATATTGGGCCTAGAATGAAATAAATCACAAGCTTGATCCATAATTTAACCTAACCTAGCTCAATAAAGCATAAAAATCACAATTTTATTTTATAAGGCCAATGAACACCCAAACTACCTCAAATATTGGGCTTAAGAGCAAAAAGCCCAAAAATCTTTTTTTTCTCTTCCCATTCTCGGCCCAAGGCCCAAACCCAAAGAGAAATGGAAGTGTTGACTTTGGATGCCACCTCACTATTACCCATAGGACTTCCATGCATCATTTCTCATTCTTCCATGCATATCACTTCAAGATCACATCTCTTCTTCCTATCTCTCTCACTCTCGGCCAAACACAACACACACACACACACACTCACAAAAATCTATTCTACTCTCTCTAAATCTTGAAGAACATCTCCTCCCCCCTTCTTCAAAATTTCGTGAATCAAGGGCTCACAAGGAAAATCCATCACCAAAAATCATCATCTGAGGTAAGTTGATGACTAATCCATGATCTAGCTACTTCATTTATTAAAATCTCTTCTAAATTCATTCACTCTTGTGATCTTGCATCCTAGAGGTCGAAATCTTCATCAAAGGGTGCTAAGACCAAAAATCACTTCATTTTTCTTCCATCTTCTCTCCAAAACCGAAACCACACCCAAGGTGAGCTTCATACCCCCTATTTTCTGTTTTTATGAGTTTTTAGGGGGGGGGGAATACAAGTGAAAGTGTAGATCTATATGTGTTTTGTATGCCTTGTATGATTTCCATGCTTATATATATGCTTTTGTGTGTTATAATGTTGTATCTAGCCATAAAACCCCTCAAAACCGAGATATATCTTGTGTGAAATGATTTTAGCTTCAAATATACTTCTACATACAAAGTGTTTCAAGAAAAATGGCTAAGTGGTTTAGTAATAATTTTCTTTGGGTTAAAAACACAAATTTTGGGCCTAAAATGTGAAAAATACAAAATTAAGGGCCTAAATTGGCATATCACGAATTCTGCTGGATGAAGTGTGCCAAAACAGTTTACATAAATCAATTTATGGAAATATACTCAATTAGGGGATTAAAAACATAAATTCCAAGCTTAATGGGCTAAAAATGACATTTTTGGCCCAATGAGGCCCATTATGCGAATTTTTATGTTTTGGAGGGTCAAAACTGTGATTTTCTGTAAAACAGTGGACTATAAGTGTTCCAAATCCTTTTCAAAGGTTTAAAATGCTTTTTAAATTTAAAAAGGACCAAAGTTGCAAAAATTTTCCAATTTGGGCCAAAATTGTCAAAGTTGCGAAAAGAAAGGATTAAAACCGAGAAAACTGCATTTTCAGGGACTTAAACTGTTTTCTATGAAAAATATGCTGAAAAATATTAATTTCAATAATTTTTGGTGTTAAAATGTCAAGAAAATTAATTTAAGGACCAAACCGGGAAATATTCAATAAAAAGGGTTGAAAATGTAAATTTTACAAATAATGAGGGGCTGAAAACAGAAATATTTCAAGGCTAATTCATTATACACAATTTGATTAAATAATGGCACCGCGACTATCGACGAAATACAACACATTACAATACCAAAAGTCGTTGTTAAACGAATTGGCTCGGTCTCGAGCCAATAGAAATCTACAACTACTAACTCTGCGACACTACGGTTCATATAAATAACGTTTGGGAACTTAGCTTACATACGAGTGTGCACAGACGTCTACGCACCATCTTCGGGCCCCAAAAGTGTAAAATCTTGCTTGTTGGGCCTAGCTAGCCCAATGACCTGATCTTAAGGCCCGAAGACGCATATTTTCAACGAAGTGTTGAGTTTCACCGACTCGGCACAACGTAGAGGGACTTTCAATGGCTTGTATACTACTGGTCCCCAAGGGTCCTTGGTATTGCTAGAAAAGTCTGCGTATTTTACGAGGCGGGTCGGGGACCCCTCGCACGCATATTGTCCCCAACCGATTAATAGAGTCATCGAGGCCTTCGTGTCCTCTTACTCTTCGGATGTGGGACGACACATAGTCAGGGCGGCTGGATAACGTGATTTGTACAAACGACGCCTTCGGGATCGTTAGTATTGCTATGAACTGGGCGTTTGTGTAATGCGGGTTTGTAGTAAATAATCATGCTCAAAAATAATCCAACGTCGCCTGGGAATGACACTCCTATCTTTGTAATGGTTTCAACGCAACATAACGGTTTTCAAAGGATTAGGAAAACATCGGGTTTTCCTAGGTTTTTCAACATATCGGCTTCGAAACGCTTATAATTTTTAATAAACAATTTTCACAAGTACAGAAACAAACAGGCATACCTATGGATCTTCACAAACATTTTCGAAAGTTTTTCATTTCAGAAAATATCGGATTTTCTGGTGGTTTTCAAACAATACAAACATTGGATTTCAAACATTACTTATGAACTCACCAACATTTCATATGTTGACGTTTTTCAAAATACTTGTATTCTCAGGGAACCAGTGAATCAAGGGAAATCATATTCAGTGACGGTTGCAGTTTATTTTTGTATGAATTGAACAAATTAATTTTTGGGAATGTAATGTTTAACCAATGTACTTCATGTAAACGCTACTGGTTGTACTGTATTGATGAATGGTGACGAATGTTGTTATGCTTCATATATATTCAATGTTATGGTATACAATTGAGTCACGACAGCCCCCGGACGTTTCCGCCGTCTGGTTCGGGGGTGTGACAGGTTGGTATCAGAGCTTTGTTTATAGTGAACTAGCATGTCGAGCCATACATTGATATGCAACTATAAACCAAAATGAGGGACTAACATAACTCTGAACAAAACAAGTAAATAAAACACACTTGCTTGCATTAGGGATAAGAATCTAACACCGAATCAAACAACAACAACACTGGTATCTCGGTTAATTCGGGACTGTTCTTAGTGATACCAAGGAGTGAATGTAGCCTGATCAACTACATTCTCTCCAAGGTAAAACTAACACACGTCTTGATGAGATCGGGATAGCTAGGGAGCCTAAAACTATACCCTTTATCACCCAAAAAGAGAATGTTTGCGTAGTCTGTATAATAGTCGTAGCACCTAGGAATAATGTTAGCATATTCACGTACTCGCGCAGACAGCATGGCTGGTTTTCATCACCCTGGAGACCCCTACTTCCCTAATCAGGGAAACAACGGGTGGCTAGAGGAGGAGGAGCCTGAGGAAGAGCCTGAAGAGGAACCTGAGGAGGACCCCGAAGAAGAATCTGACGGGGAACCGGAGGCAGAAGTCGAGGGCCAGCCTGCCGAACCCAAAGAAGACGAAGAACCTTTCGGAGAGGAGCTCGATGACAGCGAAGGGGGTGATTCGGACGCAGAGTCCGAGGTCATCGACCCCCCTTACCCGATCAGGGTGCCTGCTTATCGTGTGGGCCCCACTGGACCTACCCCTCCTTGGGGCATTGATCTTTGGAGATGGAGCAGACATCAGGGACAGCGACCCCCGTTTGGCATGTCACGTGAGTTCTTTGACTTGAGGGACGGAGGACCGGCCGACCGAGCCCTACCGGTCATGGTGAGACGATTACGGGACACCGGCGACCTTGCTCAGGGCACTGCTGATCAAGTGCGCCAGTTGTGGACTAGGGTCGAGCGTGCGGAGCAGGAGACGCGTGACGTCCTCCGGGAGTTCCACATGAGGCAGGTAAGGTGGGAGTCTCGACTTCAGGACGCAGAACGCCTAGTGGCTCGTCTTCAGGGAGCATCCACATCTTCGGCACCACCTCCTGACGCAGCTCATCGCGGTTAAGGATAGACTTATCATAGTAGGTTATTAGGAACTATGCTATGTACTCCGGTTCTATGTTTAAGTGACTACACTACTCATGGAACCGTTATGCTGTCGGATTAGTGTTACTTATGTATGCTCTTACGAGCAAATTTTCTTGTACTAAACACGGATAATATTAATGAACTTTTGTATGTTTTGCTATGATATTCTCAGTTGTTATGTGTTGGGACGTTATGATTATAGGTTCGATGGTAGTAATGTTTAGGTTCGTATCATACACCTAGTTAGTAGGGTCGCAACCTCACAGAAACCACGTACACTCAACATCTTTCCGTTTCATGACAGAAAGATGCCTCGCCCAGCTACTCGCGGAAATCCCAAACCAACCCCGCCCGAAGTTGACTCCACTGCTTTCCAGGCAGCCGTGTCTGCTGCGGTCACAGCAGCTATGGCACAACTTCACCGAGGGAACAACGGAGGAGGTAACGGGCAAGGATCCGGAAGTTCGAACAACGGGACGAACCAAGGACTCACTAAAACGTGCACCTACAAGGATTTTGCGAACGCTAAACCCCGAACTTTCAACGGCACTGGAGGAGTGATCGCTCTAAAGCGATGGATCGAGAAGGTAGAGTCGGTATTCGAGATATGCGAGTGCCCCGAGCAGATGAAAGTGAAGTTCGCGGCCTGCACTTTCGTGGACCAAGCACTCACTTGGTGGAATGGGCACGTAGAAGCTATGACACTCCCTGTCGCCAACTCTATTCCCTGGGCAGAAATGAAAGAGATGTTAAAGGCTGAGTACTGCCCCCGAGGCGAAATACAGAAGATGGAACAGGAACTATGGAATCTCATGGTGCAGAATGGGAACATCGATGCTTACATATCGAGATTCAGTGAACTATCTCTGTTGTGCCCGGGTATGATCACACCAGAAGGAAAGAAGATCGAACGATTCATCTGGGGACTGACATCCCCCATTCAAGGGAATGTGATAGCTGCGAACCCTGAAACTTTTGACAGTGCAAAGAGATTGGCAAAAAGACTATATGATCATAACCACAAAAAGGGCGAGAAACCGGTAGAGACTGAGAAGAAGAAGGAGAGTGATGGTAAGAAAGGATGGAACAACAAGAGAAAGGGGCGTCAGGGCCCCGAGACCTCTAAAAAGCAGCAAACGGTGGCAGTTCACGCTGTCACTGCGCCGGTTCCAGTCACATCACATGCTCCAGCCTCAGCTGCTTCAAATGCTTCAAGACCCTATTCCGGTAATTCTCCCAAGTGCAATAAGTGCGGGTTCCATCACCATGGAGAATGCAAGGAGTTCCATTGCACCAGTTGCAACCGAAGGGGACACACTGCAAGGTTCTGCAGGACTTATCCTTCTCAGAACCAGAGTCAAGGAAACAACCAGAACAACAACAACCCCCGCAATAACATCAACACCAATACCGGCGGCAACAACACAGGGCCTAGCCACACCTGTTTTGGGTGTGGAAGGACGGGGCATTTCCGTCGAGATTTCCCTAACAATAACAACTCAGGAAACAGAGGAGCAGGAAGAATGCTGACTATGGGTCAGAGTGATGCAGTTCAGGACCCCGCAGTTGTGACCGGTACGTTTCTCCTAAACCACACTTATGCATGCATCTTATTTGATACCGGAGCGGAGCGAAGTTTCGTAAGCGAGAAGTATAAACATTTATTAAAACAACAATCCTAGAAGCTAAATGAATCCTATACGGTGGAAATGGCCAATGGGAAGACCGAATCCACTAGGGAGATCTACATCGGATGTACCCTAACCCTCAACCAACACGTCTTACGAATAGATCTGATGCCAGTATCAATTAGGAGTTTCGATGTGATTATCGGCATGGATTGGTTAAGCCCCCACCATGCTGAGATTATGTGCCATGAGAAGGCCATTCGCCTTCGTCTCCCAAATAACGAAACCCTAGTAATTTACGGAGATAAACCCAGTACGAATCTTCGTCTCATCTCGTGCATCCAAGCACAAAAACACTTGCGAAAGAACAATTTGGCGTTCTTGGCTCACATAGTGGACAAGACCAAAGAAGAAACTAACATCCAAGACATTCCAGTGGCGTGTGAATTTCCGGACGTGTTTCCCGAAGATCTTCCAGGAGTACCCCCAGAGAGACAGGTTGAGTTCCGAATCGACCTCGTTCCAGGAGCAACTCCTCTCGCTAAATCACCATATTGGTTGGCACCTGCTGAAATGCAGGAATTGTCCAGCCAACTCAGTGAGCTTCTGGACAAGGGATTTATCCGACCTAGCTACTCGCCATGGGGAGCTCCGGTGCTCTTTGTCAAAAAGAAGGACGGATCTTTCAGAATGTGCATCGATTACAGAGAGTTAAATAAACTCACTGTCAAAAACCGCTACCTACTCCCACGGATCGATGATCTATTCGACCAGCTCCAAGGAGCTACTTATTTTTCTAAAATAGATTTACAGTCCGGATACCATCAACTCAAAGTCCGAGAAGAAGATATTCCTAAAACCGCTTTCCGAACCCGCTACGGACATTATGAATTCGTCGTAATGCCCTTCGGTCTAACAAATGCACTCGCCGCATTTATGGACCTAATGAACCGAATCTGTCGACCGTTCTTGGACAACTTCGTCATTGTGTTTATCGATGACATCCTCGTCTATTCTCGAAGCAAAGAGGAGCATGGCCAACATCTCCGACAAGTCCTAGAGACGCTGCGATCGGAAAAGCTTTACGCCAAACTCTCTAAGTGTGAGTTTTGGCTACGGAGCCTGAATTTTCTAGGTCACGTAGTTAGCCAAGACGGAATTCATGTGGATCCCTCTAAGGTCAAAGCTGTGGAAGGATGGGCAACTCCGACTACGCCCACAGAAATTCGTCAGTTCTTAGGCCTAGCAGGCTACTATAGGAGATTCATCCAAAACTTCTCTAAGATCGCCAAGCCGCTTACCTTGCTTACGCAAAAGAGTGTGCCATTCAAGTGGACAGACCGACAAGAGATTGCGTTTCGAACCTTGAAGCAAGCTCTCTGTAGCGCTCCTGTGCTATCTCTCCCCGAAGGAATGGAAGATTTTGTAGTCTACTGTGACGCGTCGAATCAAGGCCTAGGTTGCGTTCTCATGCAACGTGGAAGAGTGATAGCATATGCGTCCCGCCAACTAAAGACGCACGAAGTAAATTACACGACCCATGACCTAGAACTGGGAGCCGTGGTCTTCGCTCTGAAGATTTGGAGGCACTACCTGTACGGCACAAAGTGCACCATCTTCACGGACCACAAGAGCCTCCAGCACTTCTTGAATCAGAAGGAGCTGAACATGAGACAACGAAGATGGGTGGAATTGTTAAACGACTAGGAATGCGAGATCAGGTACCATCCATGCAAGGCCAACGTAGTAGCCGATGCCTTAAGTCGGAAGGAGTACTCTAATCGCCATATGAAAACGCACTCGATAACCATTCAGTCTCATCTGGCCACTCAAATTGCATCAGCCCAGGCAGAGGCTATGAAACTGGAAAATAGAACTAGCGAAGCATTACGCGGAATGGAGAAGAACCTGGAAGTCAAAGAGAATGGGGTATACTACTTCATGAACCGTATTTGGGTCCCAAAAATCGGAGGATTTAGGGAGACCGTTATGAAGGAAGCCCACAAGACACGATACTCCATTCATCCCGGTTCGGACAAGATGCATTTGGACATCAAGCAACACTATTGGTGGCCTAACATGAAGGCGGAAATCGCGACTTATGTTGGTAAGTGCCTTACGTGCGCCAAAGTAAAAGTGGAGTACCAGAAACCTTCCGGATTGTTACAGCAACCGGCAATCCCTGAGTGGAAATGGGAGGGGATTTCTATGGACTTCGTGACCAAGCTGCCCAAGACGTCGGACGGACTGGACACCATATGGGTAATAATCGACCGACTGACGAAATCTGCCCATTTCCTACCAATCAAAGAGTCCTACAAGATGGAGAGACTGACGCGGTTGTACCTACGAGAGATCGTAAGACTCCATGGAGTGCCAAAATCTATCATCTCGGATAGGGACAGTAGGTTCACGTCGCGGTTTTGGCAATCACTCCACAAGGCAATGGGAACTCATCTCGATATGAGCACCGCGTATCACCCACAAACGGACGGGCAAAGCGAACGAACCATTCAGACGCTTGAAGACATGCTTCGTGCATGTGTAATAGACTTCGGAAAGTCTTGGGATACCCACCTGTCGTTGATCGAATTCTCATATAACAATAGTTATCATTCGAGCATCAAAGTGGCCCCTTTCGAAGCACTGTACGGGCGTAAATGTAGATCACCGTTATGTTGGGCTGAAGTAGGTGACACCCAGCTAGCAAGAACGCATACGTCGGATAGGGCAATAACAGGACCGGAGATTATTCGCGAAACCACAGAAAAGATCGTTCAGATCAGAGCCCGATTACAAGCGTCGCGTGACCGACAAAAGAGCTACGCTGACAAACGACGAAAGCCCTTAGAATTCCAGGTCGGTGATCGAGTATTGTTGAAAGTCTAACCCTGGAAAGGGGTTATACGTTTCGGAAAACGGGGAAAGCTGAACCCGCGATACATTGGACCTTTCGAAATCGTCGCCCGAATAGGTCCGGTAGCCTACAGACTACAACTACCCGCGGAACTAAACGGTGTACACCCCGTGTTTCATGTCTCTAATCTGAAAAAGTGCCTATCAGATGAAACCCTTGTCATTCCTCTTGACGAAATCGAAATCAATGAGAATCTCCTGTTCGTTGAAGAACCAATCGAAATCATGGACAGGGAGGTGAAGCGTACTAAACAGAGCCGCATCCCGATCGTGAAGGTACGGTGGAACGCAAAGCGTGGGCCAGAATTCACGTGGGAACGCGAAGATCAAATGAAGCAGAAGTACCCTCACCTATTCTAGCATTCTCAAATCTAGCTTTCACACAGAATTTCGGGACGAAATTCCCTCTAACGGGGGGATGATGTCACAACTGGAAATTTTGAGCCATGTAATCTATACATTCAAGTTAATGTGAATCAAAAACTTCAATCGAATACATTATACAAGTACTACAAGTAGTCATCAAACAATTGGAAAACCCTAGAAGTTCTTGTTAAGTCTATTTTGGACTAGAACTTCCTTATTGGATCCAAATGGACCAATAAGCTTCCAATTAGACTATCATGGGCTTAGAACCCTAATTGGGCTCTAATTGGACCCACATTTATTTTATTCAACATTTTAGGCCATATTGGGCCTAGAATGAAATAAATCACAAGCTTGATCCATAATTTAACCTAACCTAGCTCAATAAAGCATAAAAATCACAATTTTATTTTATAAGGCCAATGAACACCCAAACTACCTCAAATATTGGGCTTAAGAGCAAAAAGCCCAAAAATCTTTTTTTTCTCTTCCCATTCTCGGCCCAAGGCCCAAACCCAAAGAGAAATGGAAGTGTTGACTTTGGATGCCACCTCACTATTACCCATAGGACTTCCATGCATCATTTCTCATTCTTCCATGCATATCACTTCAAGATCACATCTCTTCTTCCTATCTCTCTCACTCTCGGCCAAACACAACACACACACACACTCACAAAAATCTATTCTACTCTCTCTAAATCTTGAAGAACATCTCCTCCCCCTTCTTCAAAATTTCGTGAATCAAGGGCTCACAAGGAAAATCCATCACCAAAAATCATCATCTAAGGTAAGTTGATGACTAATCCATGATCTAGCTACTTCATTTATTAAAATCTCTTCTAAATTCATTCACTCTTGTGATCTTGCATCCTAGAGGTCGAAATCTTCATCAAAGGGTGCTAAGACCAAAAATCACTTCATTTTTCTTCCATCTTCTCTCCAAAACCGAAACCACACCCAAGGTGAGCTTCATACCCCCTATTTTCTGTTTTTATGAGTTTTTAGGGGGGGGAATACAAGTGAAAGTGTAGATCTATATGTGTTTTGTATGCCTTGTATGATTTCCATGCTTATATATATGCTTTTGTGTGTTATAATGTTGTATCTAGCCATAAAACCCCTCAAAACCGAGATATATCTTGTGTGAAATGATTTTAGCTTCAAATATACTTCTACATACAAAGTGTTTCAAGAAAAATGGCTAAGTGGTTTAGTAATAATTTTCTTTGGGTTAAAAACACAAATTTTGGGCCTAAAATGTGAAAAATACAAAATTAAGGGCCTAAATTGGCATATCACGAATTCTGCTGGATGAAGTGTGCCAAAACAGTTTACATAAATCAATTTCTGGAAATATACTCATTTAGGGGATTAAAAACATAAATTCCAAGCTTAATGGGCTAAAAATGACATTTTTGGCCCAATGAGGCCCATTATGCGAATTTTTCTGTTTTGGAGGGTCAAAACTGTGATTTTCTGTAAAACAGTGGACTATAAGTGTTCCAAATCCTTTTCAAAGGTTTAAAATGCTTTTTAAATTTAAAAAGGACCAAAGTTGCAAAAATTTTCCAATTTGGGCCAAAATTGTCAAAGTTGCGAAAAGAAGGGATTAAAAACGAGAAAACTGCATTTTCAGGGACTTAAACTGTTTTCTATGAAAAATATGCTGAAAAATATTAATTTCAATAATTTTTGGTGTTAAAATGTCAAGAAAATTAATTTAAGGACCAAACCGGGAAATATTCAATAAAAAGGGTTGAAAATGTAAATTTTACAAATAATGAGGGGCTGAAAACAGAAATATTTCAAGGCTAATTCATTATACACAATTTAATTAAATAATGGCACCGCGACTATCGACGAAATACAACACATTACAATACCAAAAGTCGTTGTTAAACGAATTGGCTCGGTCTCGAGCCAATAGAAATCTACAACTACTAACTGTACGACACTACGGTTCATATAAATAACGTTTGGGAACTTAGCTTACATACGAGTGTGCACAGACGTCTACGCACCATCTTCGGGCCCCAAAAGTGTAAAATCTTGCTTGTTGGGCCTAGCTAGCCCAATGACCTGATCTTAAGGCCCGAAGACGCATATTTTCTACGAAGTGTTGAGTTTCACCGACTCGGCACAACGTAGAGGGACTTTCAATGGCTTGTATACTACTGGTCCCCAAGGGTCCTTGGTATTGCTAGAAAAGTCTGCGTATTTTACGAGGCGGGTCGGGGACCCCTCGCACGCATATTGTCCCCAACCGATTAATAGAGTCATCGAGGCCTTCGTGTCCTCTTACTCTTCGGATGTGGGACGACACATAGTCAGGGCGGCTGGATAACGTGATTTGTACGAACGACGCCTTCGGGATCGTTAGTATTGCTATGAACTAGGCGTTTGTGTAATGCGGGTTTGTAGTAAATAATCATGCTCAAAAATAATCCAACGTCGCCTGGGAATGACACTCCTATCTTTGTAATGGTTTCAACGCAACATAACGGTTTTCAAAGGATTAGGAAAACATCGGGTTTTCCTACGTTTTTCAACATATCGGCTTCGAAACGCTTATAATTTTTAATAAACAATTTTCACAAGTACAGAAACAAACAGGCATACCTATGGATCTTCACAAACATTTTCGAAAGTTTTTCATTTCAGAAAATATCGGATTTTCTGGTGGTTTTCAAACAATACAAACATTGGATTTCAAACATTACTTATGAACTCACCAACATTTCATATGTTGGCGTTTTTCAAAATACTTGTATTCTCAGGGAACCAGTGAATCAAGGGAAATCATATTCAGTGACGGTTGCAGTTTATTTTTGTATGAATTGAACAAATTAATTTTTGGGAATGTAATGTTTAACCAATGTACTTCATGTAAACGCTACTGGTTGTACTGTATTGATGAATGGTGACGAATGTTGTTATGCTTCATATATATTCAATGTTATGGTATACAATTGAGTCACGACAGCCCCCGGACGTTTCCGCCGTCTGGTTCGGCGGTGTGACATATGTCAAACAAATCGGAAATCAAGGAACTACTGCTGGACAATAAGCATTGTCAGCATGATATCCAGAACAGAGGATTATACGATCCCTTATCTAAAGGACAAGTTGATCAGAGTTGACAGCAAAGTATAAGAGCTACGATTGCTAATCGGATTATGAAGTCATATGTGAGATATAGTTACTAGACTTATCCAAGTGGGAGACTGTTGGAATAGTGTCTAAGCCCGTAACTATATTTGGTATGTACTTGACCTGGTTGTGCATGGTCCTTTTGGGTTGCCTTCTCCAAAGCAACTTGACAAGGTAATTTAAGGAGAAAGAGAGAGTATTATGATTTATTAATATATTATAAGAATAATATATTAAAGGAGAAATCATATTTGTTTAATGAGTATTGGTCATAAATTAATTAAGAATTAATTCAGTGGTCAAAAGAGATTAATTGAATAAAGGGGTATAAACTGTCAAATGTGTGATAGTTGAGTTTTAGGTTAAGGAAACCTAATGTCCTTAAGGGGGAACGAAATTATGATGGGTAACCATCATATTTTCGTCCAAGGGCCTTATTCCAGAAGGTTCCATGGGCTGCTTGGTGGCTAAGTTGTCCATTAGGGTTTAGAGTGAAACGCTAGTAACCTGTAACTATAAATATGACCCCTAGGGCATGAATTCGGCTACCACTTGATTCTAAGTGTACCCTAGGCCGAATTCTAGCCTCCCTCTCCCTATCTCATATTGCCTTCTTGCTTGTGGGGTTTGTGAACCATTAGAGGAGTTGCATTTGTGACTCTAGGCTCAAAAGAAGAAGATATACAAGATCTAAGCCAACAATTGAAGAGGTAAACATCTAGATCTGATTCTATATGTTAGTTATGTTGTTTCTATGCTAGATTAGAGTTTGTAAGTCTTGGAATCAAAGCATGTTCAATAGTGAAACCTAGATTCAAGCATTAGGGTTTGTATGAGCACATAGGAATGTTTCTTATGCATATAACCCATCAGAACTATCCTAAGGGCCCAATGGGCCGAAAAATATTATTTGGCCTATGAAATTCGATCAAAGCCAAGGATTTGAGCCCAAAGCTATTTCACCTTCATTCATTGAGCCCATTCTTGGCCCAATGTGCCAATATTTACAAAAAAAAGAGAGAGAAAAGAAATGGAAGAAGGATGAATTAGGCTCATGACAACACATAATTGTTTAACATATATCTAGGAATCACATACATCTATGAAGCTTATTATCCTCCATGCAAGAAAATCACTCCTCCCCTCTCTTCATAATACTCTCGGCCAAACACCCCACCACACCACCTCTAATTCTTTCTTTCAAACTCTCTCAAGAACCCTTCATACTCCTCTAAAAATTTTCGAGATTGTGGGCATCTCCAAGAAGGTTTTTCACTAAGATTATCATCTTGGGTAATTTGTTACTTAGATCTATATTTTTACTCCTTGATGTCTTCAAAAACCTCCTCTTACGTCCATATATTTGTGGGTTATATTCTTAGAACCATCCACATCTTCAAGATCTTTTCAAGGAAGTAAGCTAGGCCGAAAGCAACATCATCTTCTCTTATCTCTTCATCAAAATCGAACCAAACCTCAAGGTGATTTCATACCCCCTTGTTTTTGGTTTTTACTTGTTTTTGGGGGAGAATACAAGTTTATTTGTGTAGATCTATGTGTATATGCATGATTATGTGTGTTTCCTTGAAAGATTTGGTTATTATGTGTTGATTACTTCACTAATCTAAATATACATTAAGAAACTTGAAGTTTATCACTAGGATCTTCATATGAATCTTGAGAAAAGTATGTTTTATCACAAGTATTACATGTAAACATGTAGATCTGGGATTTATATACTTTATATAGCAAAAATAAGTGTTGTGTTCAAAGATTTACAAACTAAACTCACAAAACAGGTCTTGACAGAAAAGTTTTGGTCCAATCTCGGACTGTTTTGACCATCCAAATGGAAGTATTTTTCAAAACTGTTTTACATGGATAAATTTCAGGTTTATAGGTTTAAAATGACTGCGCGCACGTTTTCATACGATTTTTCTACAATTTTTGGCGAATTTTACAAAACTGCCTATCATATTTGAAATAATTTCGGACCAACCTGTGAAGATGAGCAATTTCACACTTGTTAGAAGCCATTAAAAATTATGAGAAAATTTTTGAACAAATTAGACAAGTTTTCTAAACTTTCAGAGCTTACGGATCCGAATTTCGGTTTACGATGATTTTTCTACAATTTTTCAAACAACTAGGTCGGAAAAGTTCAAAAATCAGAAAATATGTATTTTCACAAAAGCCAAGCCAAGAATGTTATTTTTGACAAAAAGGGGTTTTAAAATGTTATTTTTACTACGAAATAGTTATCAAAACAAGTTTTGAACAAAATGGAGACTAAAGTGTTATTCTTACAAAAAATTGGGCCTTAATCCTAAATTTTTGGTTTATTGGGCCAAGAACGTCATTTTTACAAAAAAGTGGGCTTTTTATATCAACTTTGTAAACAATCAAGCTAAAATAAACAAAACAATAACAAACGGGTTAAAAACGGTATTCATATCCTTATTGGGCCTGAAAATAATATACATCTTTAGTGGGCCTTAGTGTCCTTTTACATGTATATTGGGCTCGGGATAGGTATTCATATCCTTATTGGGCCTGAAAATAATATACATGTGTAGTGGGCCTTAGTGTCCTTTTACATGTGTATTGGGCTTAGGATAAACATTCACATTCCTTTTGAGCCTGGAAATAATAGACATGTATAGTGGGCCTTAGTGGTTCACTTACATGTTTATTGGACCTGGGAATGGGTTTTATATGCGTTCTTCTTTTTATGCTATTTTAGTGAATACTTGAACTAAAACCAATGATAAATTAACAAACAGATTTAATTTGATCATTCTCTAGGTTATTGGGCCTTTGTGAGCCATTTTTATATGTGATAGGTCCTGTATACTATTTATATGTTTATTGGGCCTCATTGACCCATTAACATGTGCGACGGACCTTGGATATTATTTGTGAGCTATTTGGGCCTGTAAATACCTTACACGTCAAATGGGCCTTAGTTGTCCTTTCATATAAATATTTCGGGCCCATGTTATATAATCTCATTCTATTTGGGTCTTGAAATGATTTACATGTTTAGCGATGCCTTAGTGGTTCACTTACATGGATCATTGGTCCTGGAATGATTTTATACATTTTTCTTCACGTAAATTCGATTAAGGATCTAGCGAGTTTTTATCGGTTGACACCTATTAAGTGTACGATCGTAGCCTGTAGTTATAACCAGAGTCTCTTGGAGGGAGAGCGGGGATTTCTGTATAGATCTATACGGGGATGACACCCCACACCTTAGCTGTTCGCTACAGTTAGACTAACTCAGTCTAGGGTGACAAAAACCTTATTCTATTTTCCGTCGGCGTCCAACGACGCCAAGATAGGCGAAATTGTCATTATTTAGTATGGTTATGACGGCTCACTTAGAGGAATTAACGTTATGAAGTTTACGAAAGACCTTTCTATTTAGGCAACATTGGGTTGTCTGGGAACATTCTCGTTACATGCTCTTACGTTCTCTCTACATTCTATTTACCTTTTTAGTCAAATAACAGTAACATACATGCATTAATACAAGATCTAACACAAACACACTAAACCGTTTTCAGAAAATATCGGATTTTCTGGTGGTTTTCAAAGTTATACAAATCATTTTCACAAACATGCTTATGAAC
Source organism: Lactuca sativa (assembly GCF_002870075.4). Lineage (NCBI taxonomy): Eukaryota > Viridiplantae > Streptophyta > Magnoliopsida > Asterales > Asteraceae > Lactuca > Lactuca sativa. The sequence goes on along the minus strand of NC_056623.2, from coordinate 219,468,518 downwards.
TCACCAACATTTTTATGTTGCCCGTTTTCAAAATAACTTGTATTCTCAGGAAACCGTTGAAGCAGGATGAACGAAACAAACTAATGGATATTGTGTTATATTTTGTTTCATCATAATCTTACTATTTTGGCATCTAATATTCAAATACAATACTCGATGTAAACAATGAATGTTGTAATATTACATGTGTGATGATGATGATGTTATGTTTCAATTATATTCACTGTAATGATATTTCAAGATGAAGTCACGCACAAGCCCCGGAAGTTTCCGCTGTCTGGTTCAGGGGTGTGACAGATTGGTATCAGAGCATTGTTTATAGTGAACTAGCATATGTAATCATACAGGATATGCAACTATAAATGGGACTAAACAACTCTGAACATAATAATTAAAATACATACCTTTGTGTGCATTTTAGACTAATACCATGAAAATAATAATAAAAATATTTGAGGATTTGAACGTTGCTATTAAACTCGGGCAATTATGTAGTCGTATTGGGGGTGAATGTAGCCTGATCAACTACATTCATTCAAAATACGACCAACATGTGTTCGGGAGTAATTGTGATGGACAATGAATCAAAAACTTACCATCTATCCAAAGAACTTATAGAACCAAACCTAAATAAAATTAAATTACTATAGGAGTAATTGGTATGCTATTTGTTTCTAGTATTCATAGCCCTTCGTGCAATACACTATAGACGAGTACCATTACCCAAGAAACCCCTATCTCCCTAGTCAGGGAATAGCAGTGTGGCTCGACTTAGAGAAGGAACCATAGAAGGAACACGAAGTAGAACTTGCAGATGGACCCGCTCAGTCAATAGTGGGCCTTGAAGGGGAAGAGCCAGAGGGCAATAGTGATGATGACTCGGATGCAGAATCTGATGTCATCAATCCTCCATGTAAAGCCAGAGTACCGACATATCGTGTGGGCCCTGGTGGCCCCATGCCCCTAAGGCACACGATATTTGGAGATAGAGTCACCAGCAGGGGATACGACCACACTATGGTAGGAACCGAGGTCTCTTCGATCTTAGTCATAGAGGACCAGCTGACCGGGCCCTCCCAATCATGGTCCTGCACGCCTAAGGTATTGATAACCGAGCTCAGGACACCCGAAATTGAACGGAACAAATGTGGTTTGCTATTGAAAGAGATGAGAGGAAAACACAGGAAGTGAATGGAGACTCTCGAGCGAGATAGTTAGTGTGAGAAGTAAGACTACAAGATACCGAACAACACCTCCGAGGTACATCCTCTTCATCAGCACCACCACCAGACACTTCCCACCACAATTAGGATCAACCTTTTCTACTTCCCCCTTACTATCTGATGTGACTCTCTCTCGTGTACTAATGAAATGATTATGTGCTATCTTTATTTCGTGTTATTGCCTAAATTCAATTATATGCACAACCAAACCCTCAAAACCGCTAGATACTTAAGGATCTCGAAACCGGAACAACCTATATACTGTAAGGATAGACGTAATGATCGTGCCAAATATGAGATTACCTACTACCGCGAATACATCATAGGGATGTAGATGGAAGCAGTGAGAATTATACAACAAGATGCAAAAATTTATAGAGTATAACCAGGAATGACGATCATTACTTACGATCTGGATTATCAACGTGCAGTAGGAAAATGCCATCCCGCAAAAAAATAACAAGTACACCCGCGAGACACCGCTCCTGTAGATGGACTCTGCTACATTCCAAGCTATTGTAATGGCAGCAGTAACCGCTGCTATGGCACAAATCAATGCAAACAACCCCAGTGGAGGTGGGAATAGCATTGACAACTCCAGCCAAAGGAGCGATCATGGAAACCAACAAGTGACAACCTATCAAGGAACTCCAAACCCCAAGCTTAAGAGCAGGAAACTGAGGTCTGGAAGTAAAAGAAAGGAACAACACACTCAAGGGTTCTCAACGAAGCAACATGTTGTTGCTATTCATGCGACCATGACCCCTATTATCCCAACAACCAGGAGACCATATGTTGGAAGTCTTCCAAAATGCAACCAGTGCAAATTCCATCATAATGGAGCCTGTCGGGAGATGCATTGTAATAAATGCAACCGAAAGAATCACGCCGCCAAATTCTGTAGAACTTATCCATGCCATAATCGTCAGCTAAATGAAAACGAAAACAATCGCAACAACCCTAACAACAACACCAATGATGAGACCAGTCACACCTGCTATGGGTGTGGAGGAACCGGTCACTTCAAGCGCAATTGCCCAAAGGATAACAATCAAGGAGCAGAAGGATCGGAAATGGTCCTGACCCTGGGTCAAGGCGATGCAGTCCAAGACCCGACAGTTGTTACTGGTACGTTCCCACTTAACAACTCTTTCGCTTACCTCTTATTCAATAGGAAACCTAAGCGAAGCTTCGTTAGTAACATATTCAAACACTCACTAAAACAATAACCCCAGAGGCTAAACTAAGCCTTAACGGTGGAGATGACTAATGGGAAAAACCAAATCAACCAAAGATATTTATGTAGGGAACACCTTAACACTAAACAACAATTCATTTCAAATAAAAATTTAATGCCAGTAAATATTAGGAGTTTTGATGTGATAATCGGCTTGGGTGGGTTAAGCCCCCATCGTGCTGATACTATGTGTTGCGAGAGGGCCATTTGCCTTCACCTTCCCAATCACGAAACTCTAATGACCCATGGTGATAAACCCAACGCCAATCCTCTTCCTATCTCGTGCATCAAGACACATAAGTGCCTGCACCAGAAAAACTACATTTTCCTCACTCTTGTTGTGGACAAGTCCAAGGAAGAAGTAAGTATACAGGCTATTCCGTTAGCATGCAATTTTCCGAATGTATTTCCCGAAGAACTTCCGGGAATACCTCCAGAAAGATAGGTCGAATTTCAAATCGACCTAATATTGGGAACTACATCAATTGCCAATTCACCCTATAGGTTGACTCCCACCGAAAATTTAAGAGTTACCCAGTCAATTGAGAAGAATTGTTGCGCAAAGGATTCATCAAACCAAGCTTCTCATCCTGAAGAGCTCCGATCTTGTTCTTCAAGAAGACGGATCCTTCAGAAGGTACATCGATTTTAGGAAATTGAATAAGCTCCCTATCAAAAATCGATACCCACTCCCTCAGACTGACGATCTATTTGGCCAGCTCCAAGGAGCTAGTTACTTCTCTAAAATAGATCTAAGAACCGGTTATCATCAATTTCGAGTCCGAGAAGATGACATTCCAAAAAAAATGCTTTCCGAATTTGTCACAACCATTTCAAATCCGTTGTGATACCCTTCGGTCTAGCGAATGCTCCCACAGTAGTCATGAACCTTACGAACCAAGTTTTCCCAACCATTCCTAGTTAGCCTTTTCATTATTTTCATCAATAACATACTCGCTCACAAAGCGAGAACGAAACACTAACATCATCTACGACCAGCCTTGAAAGCATCGAAGCCGGAGAATATCGTAGAGGAAGCACTGCATGGATGGATAAAACTCTTGAAGTCGAAAGACAAAGCTTATTGTTATAAGAGTTGAGATGGGAGTTATCTAAGTGAACGTCGAGAGGTTAACCCAATCCGCCCATTTCCTGCTAGTACAAAAAACAAACAATACGAAAAGATTAGCTTGGATCTATATCCAGGAGATCGTGAGACTCCATGAAATATCGATATCTACTATCTCGGATCGAGATAGCATGATTACTTCAAGACTTTGACTGTCACTTCAAAGGGCTGTTGGAACATAGCTAGATATGAGCGTTTCTTACAACCTTGAAAGCAATAGCCAAGGCGAACGAACCATTCAACCACTCAAACTCATGCCACAAGTCTGGGTGTTTGAATTCAGCAAGTCATGGAATACCCGGTTGCCCTTGATTGAATTCTCATACAATAACAACTATCGCACGAGCATCAAGATTGCTCCTTTCGAAACTCTTTATAGCCATAGATGCAGATCACTCGCCAGTACTCTCATGAGACTAGAAAGCATTCGGGAAACAACAGAGAAGATAATCCAAATCAAAGCTTGACTTCAAGCATCGCGAGATCAACATAAGAGCTATTCTAACAAGTGGCGTAAGACATTAGGATGTCAAGTCGGGGATCGCGTGTCATTAAAGGAATCTCCTTGTAAAGGAATAATTCTCTTTAGGGAACGATAAAACTAGACCCACGATACATCGGACAGTTCGACATCCTTGCTCGGATTGGTCCAAAGACTTATAGGCTGCAGCTGCATGTAGAGCTCAGCAACGTACACCTTGTGTTCCGCGTCTCGAATTTGAAAAGATGCATATCAGATGAAACTCTTATCATTCCATTACAAGAAATCGAAATAAACGAGAATCTCCTGATCCTCGAAGAACCAGTCGAGGTATTGGATAGGGAAGTAAAGCGTACAAAACAAAGCCACATTTTGATTGTGAAGGTCCGAAGGAGCACCAAGTGCGGATCGGAATTTACATGAGAACGCGAAGACCAGATGAAACAGAAGTACCCTCACCTATTCTATCATCCATGAACCTACCTTTCGAAAGAATTTCGGGACGAAATTCCCTCTAACGGGGGGATGATGTCACAACTAGCATTTTTGCTGGGAAATTATACTCTCAAGTAATTACTCACCTAGAGTAATAACTTGTACTCTACGTGAATAATATATTCTAATCTCATTCAAATACATCTCATATGTTCAACTAAGGGTTGGAAACCCTAGAAATCCCGACTCAAATTCATTATGGACTAGAATTTTTTTTATTAGGCCTAAGGGACCAATAAATCATCAACTCATCAATCTATAACATTTTGGGCCATTTGGGCCTAGAATGATTCATTCTACCTCTAATGGACCATGATGGGCCATAAATGAATTAATTTAACCCAATGGGCCATAAACCCATTTCTCTATACCATATTGGGCCGTGAACCATCCTAAGGGCCCAATGGGCCAAAAAATATTATTAGGCCTATGAAATTCGATCAAAGCCAAGGATTTGAGCCCAAAGCTATTTCACCTTCATTCATTGAGCCCATTCTCGGCCCAATGTGCCAATATTTACAAAAAAAAAAAGAGAAAAGAAATGGAAGAAGGATGAATTAGGCTCATGACAACACATAATTGTTTAACATATATCTAGGAATCACATACATCTATGAAGCTTATTATCCTCCATGCAAGAAAATCACTCCTCCCCTCTCTTCATAATACTCTCGGCCAAACACCCCACCACACCACCTCTAATTCTTTCTTTCAAACTCTCTCAAGAACCCTTCATACTCCTCTAAAACTTTTCGAGATTGTGGGCATCTCCAAGAAGGTTTTTCACTAAGATTATCATCTTGGGTAAGTTCTTACTTAGATCTAGATTTTTACTCCTTGATCTCTTCAAAAACCTCCTCTTACATCCATATATTTGTGGGTTATATTCTTAGAACCATCCACATCTTCAAGATCTTTTCAAGGAAGTAAGCTAGGCCGAAAACAACATCATCTTCTCTTATCTCTTCATCAAAATCGAACCAAACCTCAAGGTGAGTTTATACCCCCTTGTTTTTGGTTTTTACTTGTTTTTGGGGGAGAATACAAGTTTATTTGTGTTGATCTATGTGTATATGCATGATTATGTGTGTTTCCTTGAAACATTTGGTGATTATGTGTTGATTACTTCACTAATCTAAAAATATGTTAAGAAACTTGAAGTTTATCACTAGGATCTTCATATGAATCTTGAGAAAATTATGTTTTATCACAAGTATTACATTTAAACATGTAGATCTGGGATTTCTATACTTTATATAGCAAAAATAAGTGTTGTGATCAATGATTTACAAACTAAACTCACAAAACAGCTCTTGACAGAAACGTTTTGGTCCAATCTCGGACTGTTTTGACCATCCAAATGGAAGTATTTTTCAAAACTGTTTTTCATGGATAAAGTTCAGGTTTATACCTTTAAAATGACTACTCTCACGTTTTCATACGATTTTTCTACAATTTTTGGCAAATTTTACAAAACTGCCTATCATATTTGAAATAATTTCGGACCAACCTGTGAAGATGAGCAATTTCACACTTGTTAGAAGCCATTAATGTCACACCCCCAAACCAGAACGGCGGAATCGTTCGGGGGCGGAGGACGTCATATTTAGTATCATAACAGTTCATAGAAAGGAAAGTACACACCACCATAATATAAATATGTTTGAAAAGTTTACATGATTGTAGATGTTACATATTTGCAAAAGGAATCAAATATAAAATGGTGATCCAAAATATGTTACTAACGCCAGTGCGTTAGTCTTCAGAAGTAGTTGCTACCTGGCTAGCGGTTTCCTGTGAATACAAGTTATTTCAAAGAAAAAGTGTCAACATTTAAGTTGGTGAATTCATAAGTGGTGTTTTGAGAAGATGTATGCCATTCGAAAGTGTTTGCATGTTTTCCAGAAAAACCCTTATTTTCCTATAAAAGTATGAAATGCATATGAATGTTCGTGATGTAAATTGCAACTAATTGTACCGAGAAAATCCCTTATTTTCCTATTAGTTGTTTGGTTTGTATACAGGAAAAACCCTTATTTTCCTGACATAATTGGCAGTCTTTAAGACCGAAAATCGCAAGCAAGCGACGTGCTTGTAAGTCGTGTCATAGTTTTACATAGTAAAGCTATACGAAAATCGCCCTTATTAAATGAAGAATAGTTTTAATGACTACTTGTTCATAAGAGCATAATACCATAATAATTGTATATCCGATGAGTTTTATAACCATACTAAACATAATATGCCTGTAGCGACGTTCTTCAGGCGTCGTAGCGTTATGACAACTGTCACCCCAAAAGACGGACTGTAGCTAACAGTCAGGGCGCGGGATCATGACTTCCCGTATAGATCTATACACATTTGACACGTTCTCCGAACGGGAGACTCTGGTTATAGACAGGACTTGCAGCATTATTTTCTAATAAAGAAAGTAACGTTTGAAGATATACACGACTCATGGATTCTCAACTAAGTCTGTAATAAAGTAGTAGTTTGTATGCAAAGTTTAACCTCTTTTACAATGTTTGACAAAGCATAAATCGTAAGTTCTTTTAAATGCATAAAATGACTTAGTAAAGAATGTTACCCTTGATATGATGTTTTTGTATGTAAACGTATAAATAAAACATATTTCTATTTATAAACATATTATATCCCAAGAGGGTAAAGCTGTGTTGTGAGGGGTTTTGTATCATAATAACTTCACAAGATAGTTATAACAACAGTATGAAAAGTATATCAAAAGGTTAATGTTTCACACGATTTTAGTCATGTGTTTACTTGTATTCCTCCCCAAAAAGAGTATAAAACATTTAAAATGTATTTAAAGAGTGTTCGAAGGGGATATGAACTCACTTGATAGTTTGAAGATTGCAAGGTGGAAAACCGGGCAGAGTTTCGACTAGGGAAACTGATTTTTCTCGGGATTCTCGGGAATCTCGGGAGTAGAATCGAGCCTCGGGATTTGAGCAAAAAGACCAGAGCTTCGGGTTTGAGCGGACACGTAAAACGAGGCAAGGCTGTGAGAGAGAGAGAAGAAATGAGCCCTTTTCTTGGAAACCCTCGCATCCTATTTATAGCAAGGCTGGTCTGCCTCGGTACGCGGGGCGTACGCTCGTACGCGCTGCGTACGCGTACGTCATGCATGACCGAAGCCTCGACTGCCTCGGTTCGGATGGGACGGGTTCTTGGGTTCTCGGGTCGGATGGGACGGGTTGCTGGGGAGGTGGGTCGGATGGGACGCCGGGTCGGATGGGACGTCGGGTCGGACGGGTCGGACGGGTCGGACGGGTCGGCTTCCTCGGATATGGCGACGTGGACGATCCGAGGCCAATCCTCTCGGTTACGCGGGGCGTACAGGAGTACGCAGCGCGTACTTCGGAGAAGGACGCTGACTCCTCTTCGGATAATATCCGAATTTTGAATTAAATAAATAATTAATTTATTTAATAAACTTCAAAAATCCATATCTTCTTCATACGAACTCCGTTTTCGATGGTCTTTATATCCACGCGTAGGTGAGACTACGATCTACAACTTTCGTTTAGACTCCGTTGGCAATTTCCAAAATTATTTTTATTATTTATTTTATAACTAATCGTTTTTAAGGAATTTCATTGAAAAATCATAACTTCCTCATGCGAAGTCAGATTTGGACGTTCTTTTTGTGTACGCTCACGGTTTAATGTTATCTATGATTTTCATTTAGATACCTAAGGCTAAATGTTATCGTATTGAAACTTTGCATTTTTCGTTTGATCGGTGTTGTCGGTTTTGACAGAAATCTTAGAATGGTCATAGCTTCTTCGCCATAACTCAGATTTTAGTGTTCTTTATATATTTGGAACCTTTAAGATGATATCTACCACATAGCGTACTCCAAATCAGAGCTTTTGAATAATTCATTTATCGATGATAATCCCATTACATTCAAAAGGGGTTACAAGACTCGGTTTATAATGCTTGGAAATAACGGGTTGTTACATCATCCCCCCGTTAAACGGAAATTTCGTCCCGAAATTTAATACAAGGTAAGAGTTTTAGGGGCTGAGGAAGAGATGCGGATACTTCTGTAGCATTTGGTCTTCCCGTTCCCATGTGAATTCGGGTCCTCTCTTAGCATTCCATCGAACTTTTACTATTGGAATGCGACTCTGCTTGGTCCTTTTAACTTCCCTATCCATGATCTCGACGGGTTCTTCCACAAAGTTAAGATTTTCGTTTAACGCGATTTCATCGAGTGGAATTACAAGTGTTTCGTCGGACAAACACTTTTTCAGGTTCGACACGTGGAATACTGGATGCACTTTGTTAAGCTCGATTGGAAGTTGGAGTTTGTAGGCCACTGGACCAACTCTCGAAATGATTTCGAAGGGTCCAATGTACCTGGGATTTAGCTTTCCACGCTTCCCAAAGCGTATCATGCCTTTCCAGGGTGAGACCTTCAGTAGCACACGGTCGCCAATCTGGAATTCCAAGGGTTTACGTCTCCTGTCGGCATAGCTCTTTTGCCTATCCCTTGAGGACTTCAGTCGTTCTCGTATTTGCACGATCTTTTCGGTAGTTTCTCTGATGATCTCTGGACCAGTAAGGGTGCTTTTAGTGACTAGACCTTTTGCCAATTGGGTGTCGCCCACTTCCGTCCAGCACAGGGGTGATCTGCACTTACGGCCGTAAAGGGCTTCGAATGGAGCGGTCTTGATACTAGTATGATAACTATTGTTATAAGAGAACTCGACCAAAGGCAAGTGAATATCCCATGCCTTGCCAAAGTCGATTACACATGCTCGCAACATGTCTTCCAAGGTTTGGATCGTCCTCTCACTCTGTCCGTCAGTTTGAGGGTGGTATGCTGTACTCATGTCCAACCTTGTTCCCATGGATTTTTGCAATGATTGCCAAAATCTGGAAGTGAACCTGCTGTCTCTATCTGAGATGATGGACATTGGCACCCCATGAAGTCGTACGATCTCCCGGATGTAGGTTCTTGATAGTTTTTCCATCCTATCGGTTTCCTTGATAGGTAAGAAATGGGCTGATTTGGTTAATCTGTCGACGATTACCCAAATAGTATCTTGGCCACTCTGAGTTTTGGGCAGTTTGGTTATGAAGTCCATGGAAATCTGCTCCCATTTCCACTCAGGTATTTCAGGTTGTTGGAGTAGGCCTGAGGGTTTTTGGTGTTCTACCTTTATTTTGGCGCAAGTTAAACACTTGCTCACATACGTAGCGATCTCTGCTTTCATGTTTGGCCACCAGTAGAGTTGCTTGAGATCTAGATACATCTTGTCTGACCCTGGGTGTACGGAGTATGGGGTCCTGTGTGCCTCGCTCATAACTACCTCTCTGAATCCCCCAAACGTTGGTGTCCAGATCCGGTTCATGAGGTAGCGTGCTCCGTCACTCTTGATTTCTAAGTTCTTGCCCATCCCCCTAAGGGCCTCACCTGCCACGTTTTCGGGTTTCAAGGCCTCTAATTGAGCTTCCTTGACTTGCGTTGATAGGTGCGAATGGATCGACATAGCTAAGGACTTCACTCTTCGGCCTGAGTACTCCTTTCGACTAAGGGCATCGGCTACTACGTTGGCTTTACCCGGATGATAACGAATATCGCATTCGTAATCATTGAGTAGCTCGACCCATCGCCGTTGTCTCATGTTGAGTTCCTTCTGATCGAAAATGTGTTGTAAGCTCTTGTGGTCGGTAAAGATAGTGCTCTTCGTTCCATACAAGTAATGTCTCCAGATCTTCAGAGCAAACACTACTGCTCCTAGCTCAAGATCGTGGGTCGTGTAGTTAACCTCATGTGTTTTCAACTGTCTCGAGGCGTAGGCGATGACCTTACCTCGCTGCATCAGAACACATCCGAGTCCTTGGTTTGATGCATCGCAATAAACTACGAAGTCTTCTATTCCTTCGGGAAGGGATAGTATTGGTGCGGTGCACAAGGCTCGTTTGAGCGTTTGGAACGCTCTTTCTTGTTTCTCTTCCCAGTCAAAGGCCACACCTTTCTGGGTTAGGGTTGTAAGAGGCTTCGCTATTCGTGAGAAGTTTTGAATGAACCTGCGGTAGTAGCCAGCGAGACCTAGAAATTGACGAATTTCTGTAGGAGTCTTCGGTGCTGACCAGTTCTCAATGGCCTTAATTTTGGCTGGGTCCACGTGGATTCCCTCTTCGCTTACCACGTGTCCTAAGAATTCGACTCTTCGGATCCAAAATTCACATTTCGAGAACTTCGCATAAAGTTTCTCTTTTCGTAATGTCCCTAGAACTTGTCGCAGATGATCGCCATGTTCTTTCTTACTTCGGGAGTAGATCAGGATGTCGTCAATGAAAACGATGACGAACTGATCCAAGTAAGGTCGGCATACTCTATTCATCAGATCCATGAAGACTGCGGGCGCATTGGTCAATCCGAATGGCATCACCACGAACTCGTAATGTCCGTAACGAGTTCGGAAGGCGGTCTTCGGCACATCCTCCTCTAGCACTCGTAACTGGTGATACCCGGATCTCAGATCAATCTTAGAAAAATAGTTCGCCCCTTGTAGTTGGTCGAATAGATCATCTATGCGTGGTAGAGGATAACGATTCTTGACCGTCAGTTTGTTGAGTTCTCTATAGTCGATGCACATCCTGAACGATCCATCTTTCTTTTTCACAAACAACACGGGTGCTCCCCAAGGTGAGAAGCTCGGTCTGATGAATCCTTTTCCCAGTAGTTCATTCAGTTGACTGGATAGCTCCTGCATCTCTGCTGGGGCTAATCGATAGGGTGCTTTGGCTACTGGGGTAGCTCCGGGAATCAGATCGATTCTGAATTCGACTTGTCTTACGGGTGGTATCCCTGGAAGGTCCTCGGGAAACACATCGGGAAAATCGCAAACGTCGGGCACATTCTTGATGTCCCGGACTTCGCGTTTCACGTCTACAACATGTGCAAGAAATGCGTGACACTCCTTTCGTAAGTGCTTCTGAGCTTGGATACTTGAGATGATTCTAAGGGTGGTATTAGGTTTGTCGCCCAAGACAAGGAAGGTTTCGCCGGTTGGCAGATTAAGGCAAACGGCCTTATCGTAACATAGAATGTCCGCACGATGTGAACTCAGCCAATCCATGCCAATGATGACATCGAAACTCTTAATCGAGACTGGCATGAGGTTGATTTGAAAGGGATTATCGTTTAGAGTTAGGGTGCAATTTAAGTATATCTCTTTAGTGCCTTCAGTTTTCCCGTTGGCCATTTCTACTATGAACGGTTCACTTAATGATTGTGGTATTGGTTTTAGCATGCTTTTAAAGTCGTGACTCACAAAACTCCTTTCCGCTCCACTATCAAACAAAATGCATGCATACGAGTTATCGAGAAGGAACGTACCCGTAACAACAGTAGGGTCCGCAATGGCTTCATCTTGTCCCATTGCGAAAACTCGGCCTCTTCCGCCGGTATTCCTGTTGTTTGCCTTCGGGCAGTCCTTGCGGTAGTGCCCTGTGCTCCCGCACTCAAAGCAAGCGCGGCTTACTCCGGTATTAGCAGTGGGGGCGGATTGTTGGGTTGGCTCCTTGCAATAGCGGGCTGTATGACCCTTCTTATTGCATCTGGTGCATTGAAGGCCATGACAGAGACCGTGATGGTGGAAGTTGCACTGGTTACATTTCGGTAGCTTTCCATTGTATGAACTTGTGGGGGCAGAGTTGGTAGGTACAGTAATAGCGTGGGTCGCTATCACTTGTTGTTTCTTGGGGTTCTCCTGGAGGGTTTGTCCCCTCCTCTTGTTCCAAGGCCTACTCTGTCCCTGAGCCTCCCTAGGTGGATTTGCGGTTGTTGTGATGGTACTCTGTTTCGCTCCGTGATCGATGAGTCGTTGCGCCAGGCGTTTAGCGCTGTTGTAGGTGATAGGGTTGGAGGCTAGGACATGCCCTTGAATCTGGGGTGACAACCCCCAAATGTACCTTTCGACCTTCTTTGATTCTGGGTTGACCATGGTAGGGCACAAAGCAGCGAGATCGTTGAACCTAGCTGTGTAAGCGACTAGGTCAGACCCGACCATTTTCAAATTCCAGAGCTCCTGCTCAAGCTTTTGCACTTCACCCCTTGGGCAGTATTCTTCCAGTAGTAGTACCTTCAGTTCTTCCCAACTCATGGCGTTAGCGACAGTGAGCGTCACTGAGTTCACATGGCTTTTCCACCAAGTGAGGGCTCGATCTATGAAGGTGCAAGCAGCGAACTTAACCTTGCTTGTTTCTTGGCACGAGCAGATCTCGAAGACCGTTTCGGTCTTTTCGAACCATTGCATTAGTGCAATGACTCCGCCACTGCCATTAAAAGTCTTTGGCTTCGAGTTGGAGAACTCCTTGTAAGTACACTCTCTAACATGGCCCTGGCCGGTGCCACGATTTGGATGATTCGTGCTGCTTCCTGTACCTCCATTGGCATTGGAGTTTATTTGAGAGAGGGCTGCTGCTACTGCTGCTGTGATAGCAGCCTGGACCATTGCCGGATCATAAGTTAGTGGTGGAGGTGGTGGTGGGGTTGCGTTGGTACGTGCTGATCTACGGGGAGGCATTGCTCTGTCAAAAGGAAAAAATGAGATATTATGAGTTTTGGTGGTTGTGTGTTGAATGATATTGAGTTAACTGCCTTAAAATAGATTAAGAATTTGGTTTGATCAACAATGGGTTTTGAGCTTGATTTATTAATAACGTTTGAATGGATGCACTTATGAGTTGAACGGAATACACATATTTAAAACCAGAAAAAGGGGGTATGCCCTATATATATATAAAACATATAGTTGTGTTACATCCGGGTTTAGACAAAACTTTTTGACCTATCTAAAGGTCTCCGATTACAGAAAGTTTTAACGAAAAGAACATTCTTATCCGAGTCCTAATTTATAACAAAATTTGAATTCCTGGCAGACACTATTTGCGACGTAGATTGCGCTTGGAGCTTGACTCCGCATCTGACTGCTTCGATTCCATTAGGCGCCGATCAAAAGCGGCTTGTTGCTCCCTTAACTCGGCTAGGGCTGCAATTATCTGTGCCTGAAATGCCTCAGACTGGAGTTGAACATTATCTTGTATCTTGTCCAGCCTACGGATATCAGAAGTGTGAACCTGCACTTCCACGTTGATATCCCGGAGTCGGCTTGCTTGTACTCCGGACTGATAGGACTGGTTGGCTAACTTACCCACCATTACCGGGAGTGCTCGATCAGCCGAACTTCCACCGCGGACATCATAGAAGTCCCGACACATGCCGTAGGGAGGGCGTATGCCTTGTTGTTGGCTCCAATGATGTAGGTGACTTCCCCAGACGGGAGTGGGTCCTTGGAAGTTCCTCACATGGACAGGAGGTTGAATGGGTGGTGGATTGATCACTTCCGGCTCTGAGTCAGTACCGGAGTCATCACCCAATTCTATGGGTTCCTCATCCTCTTCGGGATCATCTTCGATCCATCCTCCGTTGCCTTGGTTGGGAAAGTAGGGGTCATTGGGGTGGTGAAATCCAGCCATTTGACTGTACGAGAAATAGGGTCATAAGAATTGAATAAAGTCGGAACATGCAAAACATGTAAATTAGTTTAAATAGCAATTACTCCTATAGTATTTAAATTACTGTGTTTGATTCTAATAACGGTTTGGTAAGTTTTTAAAATTTGTTGTCCACTGCAGACACCCCTCGGCACACGTTAGTCGGCTCTCGGACAAATATAGTTGATCAGGCTATATCCTTCCCAGTTCCGATTACGTGTCCCAAGGCGTACCTGTACTGCACAACTTATTAATAATACTTCTAATATGGTACGATGTGGAACTGTTATTTATTACTAAATGAATGCATGCTTACTTTACAAAAACTAAATAGATTTAATTTCAAAAGTATGACTCTTCTCAGAGTGTTTTTGCCCAGTTGAGTTTATAGTTGTATATAAAAAAAATGGTTTTGATATACTTAATTCACTATAAACGATGCTCTGATACCAATCTGTCACACCCCCAAACCAGAACGGCGGAATCGTTCGGGGGCGGAGGACGTCATATTTAGTATCATAACAGTTCATAGAAAGGAAAGTACACACCACCATAATATAAATATGTTTGAAAAGTTTACATGATTGTAGATGTTACATATTTGCAAAAGGAATCAAATATAAAATGGTGATCCAAAATATGTTACTAACGCCAGTGCGTTAGTCTTCAGAAGTAGTTGCTACCTGGCTAGCGGTTTCCTGTGAATACAAGTTATTTCAAAGAAAAAGTGTCAACATTTAAGTTGGTGAATTCATAAGTGGTGTTTTGAGAAGATGTATGCCATTCGAAAGTGTTTGCATGTTTTCCAGAAAAACCCTTATTTTCCTATAAAAGTATGAAATGCATATGAATGTTCGTGATGTAAATTGCAACTAATTGTACCGAGAAAATCCCTTATTTTCCTATTAGTTGTTTGGTTTGTATACAGGAAAAACCCTTATTTTCCTGACATAATTGGCAGTCTTTAAGACCGAAAATCGCAAGCAAGCGACGTGCTTGTAAGTCGTGTCATAGTTTTACATAGTAAAGCTATACGAAAATCGCCCTTATTAAATGAAGAATAGTTTTAATGACTACTTGTTCATAAGAGCATAATACCATAATAATTGTATATCCGATGAGTTTTATAACCATACTAAACATAATATGCCTGTAGCGACGTTCTTCAGGCGTCGTAGCGTTATGACAACTGTCACCCCAAAAGACGGACTGTAGCTAACAGTCAGGGCGCGGGATCATGACTTCCCGTATAGATCTATACACATTTGACACGTTCTCCGAACGGGAGACTCTGGTTATAGACAGGACTTGCAGCATTATTTTCTAATAAAGAAAGTAACGTTTGAAGATATACACGACTCATGGATTCTCAACTAAGTCTGTAATAAAGTAGTAGTTTGTATGCAAAGTTTAACCTCTTTTACAATGTTTGACAAAGCATAAATCGTAAGTTCTTTTAAATGCATAAAATGACTTAGTAAAGAATGTTACCCTTGATATGATGTTTTTGTATGTAAACGTATAAATAAAACATATTTCTATTTATAAACATATTATATCCCAAGAGGGTAAAGCTGTGTTGTGAGGGGTTTTGTATCATAATAACTTCACAAGATAGTTATAACAACAGTATGAAAAGTATATCAAAAGGTTAATGTTTCACACGATTTTAGTCATGTGTTTACTTGTATTCCTCCCCAAAAAGAGTATAAAACATTTAAAATGTATTTAAAGAGTGTTCGAACGGGATATGAACTCACTTGATAGTTTGAAGATTGCAAGGTGGAAAACCGGGCAGAGTTTCGACTAGGGAAACTGATTTTTCTCGGGATTCTCGGGAATCTCGGGAGTAGAATCGAGCCTCGGGATTTGAGCAAAAAGACCAGAGCTTCGGGTTTGAGCGGACACGTAAAACGAGGCAAGGCTGTGAGAGAGAGAGAAGAAATGAGCCCTTTTCTTGGAAACCCTCGCATCCTATTTATAGCAAGGCTGGTCTGCCTCGGTACGCGGGGCGTACGCTCGTACGCGCTGCGTACGCGTACGTCATGCATGACCGAAGCCTCGACTGCCTCGGTTCGGATGGGACGGGTTCTTGGGTTCTCGGGTCGGATGGGACGGGTTGCTGGGGAGGTGGGTCGGATGGGACGCCGGGTCGGATGGGACGTCGGGTCGGACGGGTCGGACGGGTCGGACGGGTCGGCTTCCTCGGATATGGCGACGTGGACGATCCGAGGCCAATCCTCTCGGTTACGCGGGGCGTACAGGAGTACGCAGCGCGTACTTCGGAGAAGGACGCTGACTCCTCTTCGGATAATATCCGAATTTTGAATTAAATAAATAATTAATTTATTTAATAAACTTCAAAAATCCATATCTTCTTCATACGAACTCCGTTTTCGATGGTCTTTATATCCACGCGTAGGTGAGACTACGATCTACAACTTTCGTTTAGACTCCGTTGGCAATTTCCAAAATTATTTTTATTATTTATTTTATAACTAATCGTTTTTAAGGAATTTCATTGAAAAATCATAACTTCCTCATGCGAAGTCAGATTTGGACGTTCTTTTTGTGTACGCTCACGGTTTAATGTTATCTATGATTTTCATTTAGATACCTAAGGCTAAATGTTATCGTATTGAAACTTTGCATTTTTCGTTTGATCGGTGTTGTCGGTTTTGACAGAAATCTTAGAATGGTCATAGCTTCTTCGCCATAACTCAGATTTTAGTGTTCTTTATATATTTGGAACCTTTAAGATGATATCTACCACATAGCGTACTCCAAATCAGAGCTTTTGAATAATTCATTTATCGATGATAATCCCATTACATTCAAAAGGGGTTACAAGACTCGGTTTATAATGTTTGGAAATAACGGGTTGTTACAATTAAAAATTATGAGAAATTTTTTGAACAAAGTACAAAAGTTTTCTAAACTTTAAGAGCTTACAGATGCGAATTTTGACTTACGATGATTTTTCTACAATTTTTCAAACAACTAGGTCGGAAAAGTTCAAAAAACAGAGAATATGTATTTTCACTAAAGTCAAGCCAAGAATGTTATTTTTGACAAAAAGGGGTTTTAAAATGTTATTTTTACTACGAAATAGTTATCAAAACAAGTTTTGAACAAAATGGAGACTAAAGTGTTATTCTTACAAAAATTTGGGCCTTAATCCTAAATTTTTGGTTTATTGGGCAAAGAACGTCATTTTTACAAAAAGTGGGCTCTTTATATAAACTTTGTAAACAATCAAGCTAAAATAAACAAAACAATAACAAACGGGTTAAAAACAGTATTCATATCCTTATTGGGCCTGAAAATAATATACATGTTTAGTGGGCCTTAGTGCCCTTTTACATGTATATTGGGCTCAAGATAGGTATTCATATCCTTATTGGGCCTGGAAATAATATACATGTTTAGTGGGCATTAGTGTCCTTTTACATGTATATTGGGCTTTGGATAAACATTCACATTCATTTTGAGCCTGGAAATAATAGACACGTATAGTGGGCCTTAGTGGTTCACTTACATGTTTATTGGGCCTGGGAATGGGTTTTATATGCGTTCTTCTTTTTATGTTATTTTAGTGAATACTTGAACTAAAACTAATGATAAATTAACAAACGGATTTAATTTGATCATTCTCTAGGTTATTGGGCCTTAGTGAGCCATTTTTATATGTGATAGGTCCTGTATACTATTTATATGTTTATTGGGCCTCATTGACCCATTAACATGTGCGACGGACCTTGGATATTATTTGTGAGCTATTTGGGCCTGTAAATACCTTACACGTGAAATGGGCCTTAGTCGTCCTTTCATATAAATATTTTGGGCCCATGTTATATAATCTCATTCTATTTGGGTCTTGAAACGATTTACATGTTTAGCGATGCCTTAGTGGTTCACTTACATGGATCATTGGTCCTGGAATGATTTTATACATTTTTCTTCGCGTAAATTCGATTAAGGATCTAGCGAGTTTTTATCGGTTGACACCTATTAAGTGTATGATCGTAGCCTGTAGTTATAACCAGGGTCTCTTGGAGGGAGAGCGGGGATTTGTGTATAGATCTATACGAGGATGACACCCCACAGCTTAGCTGTTCACTACAGTTAGACTAACTCAGTCTAGGGTGACAAAAACCTTATTCTATTTTCCGTCGGCGTCCAACGACGCCAAGATAGGCGAAATTGTCATTATTTAGTATGGTTATGACGGCTCACTTAGAGGAATTAACGTTATGAAGTTTATGAAAGACCTTTCTATTTAGGCAACATCGGGTTGTCTGGGAACATTCTCGTTACATGCTCTTACGTTCTCTCTACATTCTATTTACCTTTTTAGTCAAATAACAGTAACATACATGCATTAATACGAGATCTAACACAAACACACTAAACCGTTTTCAGAAAATATCGGATTTTCTGGTGGTTTTCAAAGTTATACAAATCATTTTCACAAACATGCTTATGAACTCACCAACATTTTTATGTTGACCGTTTTCAAAATAACTTGTATTCTCAGGAAACCATTGAAGCAGGATGAACGAAACAAACTAATGGATATTGTGTTATATTTTGTTTCATCATACTCTTACTATTTTGGCATGTAATATTCTAATACAATACTCAATGTAAACAATGAATATTGTAATATTACATGTGTGATGATGATGATGTTATGTTTCAATTATATTCACTGTAATGATATTTCAAGATGAAGTCACGCACAAGGCCCCGGACGTTTCCGCCGTCTGGTTCGAGGGTGTGATATCAAACAAATCAGAAGTCAGGAAACAAACTGTTAGACATTGAGAATGATTATGTTCCATGTCATTGTCCACATGATATCTTGTAGAACGGAGGATAATATGTTGCCTAATCTTAAGGATGCGTTATTGACTAGGTCAGTGTTCGACAAAGGGTATTTGAGAGCTACGATTGCTAATCAGATTTTGAAGTTGTAGTCGCAGTTATAGTTACTAGAGTTATCCAAGTGGGAAACTATTGGATTAGGTGTTTAGGCCCGTAACTATAATTGGTATGTACTTGACCCGATAGTAGCATGGTCCTTTTTGGTTGCCTTCACCATAGCAACTTAATAGGATGAATTATGAGAAACAAGTTGTTAAATTATTTATTAATATATTATAAGAATAATATTGTAATTGAAAAATCATAGTATTTAACTAGTATTGATCAGAAATTAATTTGGAATTAATTTTTTGATCAAAAGAGACTGATTAAATGTATGGGGACGAATATTGCAGTTTACTGTTACTTGCAAGTTGGGTGGACGGATATTGCAATTTACATTGATTAGTTAAGCCATCAACATAGAATTAGGGTTTTAGTCTAAAACCATAGCAACACAACTATATAAAGACCCCTTGGCATAAGGTTTTTGGCCACTTAATTCCTAGAGGAAACCCTAGCTGAAAGTTCTAGAATCCATCCTCCCTCTCTTGTTAATCTATTGCTAGTTGGTGTTTCTGACTCAATTAGAGGTGCAACATTTGATGTGATAAGCTCTTGAAGGTCAATATCAACCAATCAACAAAGAAAAGATATTCTTCTAATTACGTTTAAGTTATCAATTTCGAAATTTGTATGCTAGATTAGGGTTTATGCTTTGGATAATAATTTGCATGTGTAAATTGAGAAAAGCCTTGATCCAAAGCATTAGGTTTGCATGTGCACCATAGGAATGTTGTAGTGCTCAAAAACCCTCAAAATCTGTGTACTCCAACCAATTATAACCTCTGCCTTTTAGAAGAAAGGATGAAAATCTGACCTTCAACCGCTCGGGGCAGAAGCTCATCAAAAACCATTCACCATGTGCACTAACCGCCTCCTACTCAGAATGGGTTCCATCTTCTCAATGAACTCAGGAGCCCTAGAAGCACATAACTTGTAGAAGGAAAGGGTGTGTGCTCCCACAATAGCCACAATCTTAGTACGAAACATGCCCGGACGTTGTTAGGGTGCAAATTCACTCTTGGGTGTCATTTTTGCTTACCCTCTAGTATTGTGTAATGAGTTTTCTTACCTGTTAATAGGAAGTGAGTGACACTCATTTATCTAATGTTCATTTGGAGAGTTAGACTAGAGACATAATTGTACAAGACCTGCTTTGTATTTTCTTGTTGGATCTAATGATAGCTTAACCCAGATTTATATACTCCATGTGTTCATGATCCTTATAATGATTCACTGGATCTAATAAAGTTCACATATGTCATTATGTTTAACACCACCACAATTGGTATCAGAGCAGGTGTTCTTGATTTGATCACGAATTAATCCATGATGACATTTTTCATTTGGTGATTCTTCATTTAATTTTTGATCTTCGTATTTTACAGAGTTTTTGGATTCTAGAAATCAAATTCATCCTTGATTCAATTCATAATTCGATTTTCTTCAATAGAATTCAAGTGTTTTTTTCTTTCTCTCTTTAGAAAACCCATTCAAAATCACTTTCTCTCTCTAGAAAAACTCAAGATATTCTCTATTAATCAAAGATGGTGTACTTGTCTAATGATTCTTGGGTTGTGATCGTTGAAGTTGTCAAATACAAAGTCAACAAAAATCAATTCTATGGATTATTGTTGAAAGTTGAAGGATGATCATGGAAGACTGATTTTTCAACCACTTTTGAAGATTGGATGTTTGGTTGAAATCTCCTAGATCATGGTATCTTGGAGTGAAAATGAAAAGGGATAAGAAGAAAGAGATTTGTTTAATAAGAAATACATTTCTCTTATTGAAAACCCAAACGATCTTCATGCTCTTAAGTATGTTGAAGTTCAAGACTATGGAGTTCAATGTGATGTTCTTGATGTTCTTGAACATCAAGATATGAATATTCAAGTTGATTCTTATGAAGATGAATTTTTTTTACTCGATTGGAGTTCAAACTGACGATATTTTGTGTTCTTATGATTCGTTTGAAGGAATGATTCCTTATTGAAAGTTGTTGTTCCAAGAAATTCACAAATATCAAACTCTAAAAGATATGATCCAAACTTGTCATGTTGAAGTTGTAGAAATTGGGTTTTTTCATGAACTGAGATCTTGAAGGTCGAAGAAGATGAAAAAGAAAAAAAGAAGAATATTGAACTTAAAAACAAGTGGGTTTATTCACAGAAATCATCAAATGTTGTTGTGAAGTCAAAATACGTGAAGCAAATTTGGGTTCCAAAGCAACAATCTCCAAGTGTTGCCTAGAATTTGAAGTGAAAACCCAAAAGTGTTGATGGCTCTTATAAAGACGTTCGTAAATCATTCAAGAACATTAAGAACGAGTTGTACAACATGCATTGTGGGTGGTACAATGTTCACATTGGAGATTTTCCTGTTCCAACAAAACAACCAAGATCTTCAAATTTTGATTCGTTCGTCTCAAATGGAATTGGGATTGTCAAAAAGTTATCTCAAATTCTGAAATGGATTCCAAAACGTCCATGATTTCAATTCTTGTTTTGCGTTTTTCATTTTTTAACACTTTGTCTCATTGGATCAAATCTGTTTTCTACCCCGTTGCTTGTTCCAATTATTTTTTATTAGATCAAGCCTACTCAAATCAATTTTCTATTCATTTAATACATTCAATGAAAGCTCCAAATCTGATATGGATTAAGAATGAGCCCAAATATCATTCGATTTTAATGTTCATGTCTTGTCCTTATGCCCAAAGTGTTTTCAATCCATTACAATTGTGTGAGCCCAGATTCGGTTGAAGTGGTTAATTCATTGACCTTCTCGCTCGTTTCGTTTTTACATCACACACATCTCTTGGTTGTACCATCGGACTCATATGTCTTTGTTTTTAATCGATTTTTCTTATGTTCTCAATCTCCTTTTCTAGTTTCATTTAATCGATTAATATTGGTTTATAATTTGGAATTGTAAATCAATTTCATTTGATTTGTTCTATGACAAAATTAATTTTGTTCAAGGTTAAATAAAGAAATCGTCCAATTAGTTCTTCATTTTGACGAACTTGATTAAGAGCACATGAATATGATAAAGAAAAGTTGGATAATCATGTTTTGATCTGGAATTTGTGTTAGATTTATTAATTTCGGGTTTGTTGACTTTTAGTTTTGAAATTTCAAACTCATAAAAGAAAAGTCAAACTCGATCTTCAATTGATGAATCAATGAATTGAATGCTGATATTGGTTAATACAAGTTGTTCTAACGATATGGATGTCAAATTATGTCTGATTTGGGGTCAGCTTGGTTATGGTACTGTTCTTGATGTCAAAGGTTGTGATGATAGTTCTAGTTCGACAACTGAATGTTGATTTAGAAATCGAACATGGATGATTGAATGTGAAATCGTACAATGATTGTGTATGTATGATTGTTTGCATGGACTGGGAAGGTTCCGAATGGTTTTTGGGTTGACTTTGGTGTTATTTGGGAATCAATGTTAATGTTGACTGTAATCGAATGGGAAGGCTTAGCTTTGGAGTCTGAATCCCGGTTTACATTGTATTTAATTCACAAAATATTTACTCCAAAAGTAAATAAAAAAACTAAGACATGAAGCTATTACGCTCCATCTTCTGAATCCCAGTGCGTGTACCTGACTACTAGTTTCCTGAGAATAGAAGTGATTTTGAAAGAGAGTATCAACATTTAAGTTGGTGAGTTCATAAGTATTTTGTTTTAGAAATCAAGCATTTTGTTCCTTGAAAAACTTAGTTTGTTCCTCCAGAAGGTCCAATATTTCCTGATGTAATCTATTGTAAGAGAATGTGACCCAAAATAGTCCCCTTTTACAATCACTTAGTAGATACAAGTTATATACAATATAGATCGAACAGTCGATTGTGTGGTTCTTCCCTATCCCACAACCAAACAAGGAATAGGAAACGAGGCGGATTCCACACATTCCATTGTTAGTCGGATCTACATTGTATGTAACCCTGACACATATACTAAGTAATCATAGAGTTTAACATTGATGGTCCTTTTTATGTGTATTGATACATGAAGTGACCCTCTTAATTTTGTCTACCACAGTCTTTAGCTCTCCGCAGTCGAGCTCTCTCAGCAATCACATCCGAAGTCATTAAGCTATCGTAGTCTTTCTTTCTGTACTTAGTTTATTTTCTTTCTGTAATACTCTCTATTGTCCAATATGCCTTCCATGGCTACTCTTAGAGAGTGAATCACTTGTATTTCCTGAGTCTCTATAAATAGAGCTCACTCTTTATCAATCAAAATAGATCTGTTCTTACTCATTTCTAGATCTTAATTATCTTCAAGTTACATATCTTTAGTACTCTCTGAAATCCTCTCGAACACAACTGATTAATACCTCTCTTCGGAGCAAGTCACTTATGACTCTATCACTAATATTGATCTCACTTACTAACTTGGTTTGATTGCATTCCATGTTATGAATCATCTTATGTGTTTACTGGATATATCACATGCTGTCATTTATGTTTCTTTACATTTCCACAACTAAGTATCTAACCATCTAACATATTAACTTATTATTGTTGAGCTTTTAGATCCATTGATATTAACTAATTCTGCAATCATACTTGTTCTAACATTTGTTCAAGTGTGTCTCAAGTTATTTCTCTCAACAATTGATATCAGACCCATAGTGGTTGCTTTTTGGAAAACAGAACTCTGATTTGTCAAAGGGCCTTCTATACCACTGAAGCTCATTTTTAAACAAAAAACAAACGGCACAAACACTTTCTCTAAACATTTCCAGCAGTGTTGGTGGTTCAAATCGATCTCCAATATTGGTTGCAAATTAATACCATCACCGGTCTCAAAGAATGGAAAGATACTTAAGGAGACTTGGCAGAGATCTATGGCGATCTGTTGAAGAAGTACCATATGTCCCTATTCTTACACCTGTTCAAACCGATGGCGCCACAAGAAGACTAGGAGGAGGACAACTTGTCTTGAACCATCCCACCAATGATGATCTTGATAAAATGGAAAATGATGTTGTTGATTTTTATGAAATCTCTTGTGGAGTTGCTTCTGACAACTTCGACATTATCATAAACTGTAAATCAGCAAAAGAGATCTGGGATGTTCTCATGAACTTGTATGAAGGTTCAGAACATGATCAAGATAAGAAGCTCACAACCGCACTCAATGAATTCAACAACTTCAAAGCTCATGCTGGTGAAAGTTTAGAGGACTCCTTCAAAAGGTTCAATCTGATGGTTACTAATTATCAAATGCTGGCACCATCCGCAGTAACCATGAAACAAACCTTTAATTTCTCAATGGGTTAGGAAGACATTCGACTAGTGCTAAGATGATACTTCAAGGAGATAGAAAGATTTATTCCCTGTATCTTTATAAGTTATATGGGGAATTGCAAGCACAAGAATCTACCGTACTCAAAGATTGTGCTGACTTCGGAGGACAACTTGCTATTGTAGCACAAACTCCTCACAATCAGTCTTACTCTCCCTCGTATGACACCACACCGCAGTCATACAAAGTTGATTCAGAGTATGACGTTGAAGAAGAATTTCAGATAACTATTGCTCTCGTTAGTAAACAGTTAAACCTACTACCACCTCACACTTTTCTCAAAAATCAACAATTCACCAAACCACCTTTCAATCGTAACTTCAGCCCACAAAACAATCACTCCTATTATCCTAAAAATTCACACCCACAACCGCAATTTCAAAACACTCAACCAAAAGAGACACCGCAGTCCATGCAAACTTCTGAATTCGGTACCCCTTCTGAAGACAAAAGTGATGCTGTAATATGGCACAAATGCAACAAAGAGAATCATCTTGCAAAGGATTGCAAAGCCAACGTAGTGATGCTAGGGCGTATGTTGCTCATGTTAAAAGATACCATCAAGTTTGGTCATCCGAAAATGTAGAAGAAAACATCAGCAACATCAAAGGGAAAGGCAAGATCTGCATGCTAGCAACTACTGATGATGATGGCTCTACGAAGCTGGAAAGGAACTACTGCTACATGGGAAAGGATGGAACTCTAAGCATCGTCGATCAGGTAAAACTCACGATCCAAACTCTAAACTATAACGTGCATGACTGTCAACCTTTCATAGACAATCTTAATGACACATGTGTTGTCGTCCTTTCATACTACAACAAAGCCTTAGATGAGAAAACATAGCGTCCCAAGAGATGTTTCATGTGAGAGGACAACTGGACAACAAAAGACTCAAGATGGCTATGTTAGAAAGAGATTTAGAGTTAGAAAAAGATGCAAGAATGTTGAGTAAAACCCAACTAGATATAGCTTTGAACCAAAGAGATTTAGCTCACAGTGAGAGTGTACATTTAAATCTATTAATAGAAAAAATATTCAATGAAAGTGGAGCTAATGAAAATTTAGTTAATAATGGAACCGTGGACAATACATACAATTAGGGTTGGTCCAATGGATATCCTACCACAGAGGATTCCTCACCCCGGTTTAACAAGGATCGACTTTATGTCCCTCCAGACCGAGAATTTCATTATCCAGTCAATGACAAGACTTTTTCCGAAGATATCAGAATACACTTTGGTAGACTTCATAATCTAAGCAATAATTGTGTCATTGAGGAAATTGTGCCAGAGGTTTCGGATTACACATGTGATCCACCTCTTATCTGTGTCACAATCAATCAAAATTCTCAGACCTCATCTGTTGTTGATGAAGAAATTTTCATAGAAAGTCCCGAAGTCTCACAGGACTTTCCACCCTTTTCCTCAGACTGGAGTGCCTCTCACTGCAGTGAAGATTCTCAAAAAAATTCCATTCCAGTCACAATCCAGACTTACGCTACGGTAGCTAAGTCTTCCTTACCTAAGTCCTTAATCAAAGGTTCAGTAACTCTTCAACCAATTCACCATGAAATACCCATATAAAATTTTGTAGTAGGTCAATGTCCTCAAAATCCTGAATTTTCAAGTTTTGATGAGTCAAGCCCTCAGTGTCAACATTTTTCAAAGGCTTCCAGGAAACCACAGTTAAACGCTAATGACTGTGGCTCTCCAAAAACGGTAGAAAAAAAGGATTTCAAAGAGGATATTCGTTCTCGAGGCACAAATAGACAAATTTTTCCTAAATACAAAAGACATATCATATTTCCAAAATCTAAAAGTCCAGAAAAGTTTGTTTTTGATCACTATCTTTCAAAAAACTCTCCCATCAAGAAACCATGCAAAAAGGAATATGCAGTTTCAACATCCGTTCCTAGTTCATCTGACAAAACCCAAAAAGAAAGAAAGGCCTTTTCAAAACAATGGTTTTCAAATCTATTCCTTAGATGATCCAAAATGGAAGGGTATCTTACCAACTCCAACACTTTTAAAATCACATCAAAATTTCAGCAAATGGAAAGACATTTTACCAAATCCCAAGAATAGGTCCAAAGTGTCTACATGTGCAACATCTTATTCAAGCCAAACTTTTTCTAAATGCAACATTCCTCATGTAACAAAGAGCCAAAACAAAAGACAAAATTTCAGCATGTCAATGTCAATGTAGTTGTTAGAAAAATTTCTCTCATGCCAAAGCTGACCTTTTTCAAAGACCTCATAACTTTTCAAAAAGGCATTATGCTCCAAAAACTCACAAACACCCAGGACTAGGATTAAAGGTTGACAGGAAACCAGTCCCTGAAACCTCTTCTCATGTATCAATCAGAAGCTCATCTATTGTCCCAGGCTCCAAACTAGTATAGGTTCCTAAACTAACCGTGTAATTTTCAGGCCTTGTGCAAGGAGGAACAAGAAGAAGAATGGTTAATCAATAGTGCCTACTCCTTGCACATGACGGGAAGGTTAGAATACCTTCGACATTTCAGGCCAATTTGCAATGGTGGAAAAGTCACTTTGGGGAACAATGCCAATGGGATAATTCGAGGTTACGGTGTTATCACTACAGGAAACTCCTCTATTCAAAAGGTTGCTTATGTAGAAGGCCATAAACACAATCTTATCTGATGAGATTTGTAATTGAGTTTAAGATCAATTCAAGTTAGAATTCAGAAAGAAGAAAAACAATGAACACGAGAGTAAATATAATATTTGTTCAGCTCATATTACGCTTTTGATTTTACAGGAGTACAAAGAATATTCTGTAAAGACTGAATGAATAGTTGTCCTACTCACTTAGTACAGACCCCTATTTATAGGAGAACAAAAGCATAACAAAATACTAAGAACTAGACATTAAGACTATTCATTATAATGCCTTAGTAAAAATAACATTACATCCGAAGACATTTCTTACAAATACAAAATACACTTTGTAAGAACCTAACTGACACTTCGGCTATTACAACATTTAAGCCCTAACATTATCAGTGTTGGTCAACTATGTAAAGCAAGACATCGTGTTGAATTTGATGACCAGTTTTGCTATGTAATGACAAACAATAGAAGCAGTTGTCTGATTAAGTCCAGGTCCAAAGGTACTATGTACCCTATGGATGTATCTTTGATCATAGGCAAACCGCGGTTATGCTTTCTATCCAGAGCTGTATCTGAAGTCTGCTGGCTATGGCACCGCAAGCTCGCTCATCTTAACTTCAGATACATTAACAACTTCGTCACTGGAGAACTATTCAGAGATCTTCCAATCCTCAAGTTCAACGATGATACTCTCTATCCTGCATGTGAATGTGTGAAGCAATTCAAGGAAAGTCACCCCACTGTGATTGATTTCTCAATCTCTAAACCATTGGAACTTTTACATATTGATCTCTACGGCCCATCTACTGTAGCCAGTCTTCATCACAAAAAATACATACTGGTTATTATGGATGATTTCACTCGTTTCACAAGGGTCTTCTTTCTTTGAATCAAGTTAGAAACACCGTAGGTGTTGATCAACTTCATCAAGGAAATCGAACTTCAGATGAAGCTAGCAGTCAGACATATCCGAAGTGACAATGGAACCGAGTTTACTAATGGCATAGTAGAACGAAGGAACCACACTCTAGTAGAAGCTTCCAGATCTATGCTCAATTTTGCAAATCTTCCTCTCTACTTCTAGGCCGAAGCAGTGTTTACAACCTGTTTTGTTCAAAATCGAAGTGCACACGTCTCAACAAAACACCATATGAAGGTCTTAACAACCGCAAGAAAAATGTTCGATTCTTTCATATCTTTAGGTGTAGATGCATCGTAATAAACAACAGAGATCACCGCAATAAATTCACACCAAAGTATGATGAAGGCATCTTCCTTGGCTACTCCACTAACAAAGTTCCCTATCGAGTTCTCGTTAGACACACAAAGTTGATAATTGAAAGCTTCGATGTAAAGTTTGATGATTATCACATCTGCAACTCCGCTCCATCAACTAAAACCACTGCAATTCCAGAAAGTGATATTCCTGCCTCTTCGGGTCCATTAAATCTAGTTGAAATAAACTATGATGATCTCTTTGATCCTGTTGATACAGCTAAGCTATCCGAAGTTCTCGTGTCTCTAGAAGCTCAGCAACAACATGCAAATGTATCTGGTCCAACAACGTCCGAAGAAGTATCGCTAAATACTTCTACCTCACTGGTTAAGGGGGAAAACTCCACTCCGGACCATACAACAACCATCGAGGTTCTAGTACTAGAAGATGACGCTCCAATCTGCAGAGAGTTTCAACCATCAAACGTTTCTCAAGATTCGGATGATGAAAACATAGAAAACATTGACACAAGAACATATTCAAGGATTATCACGCTCCCATCCACAATCCAGGGGGAACCTTCGCAGGTTCAAGGTGAAATCTCTTCTACACTCCAGGGGGAACCATCGCCATCTGCCCAAGATAAATCTAATCCCGCCTTCCCAGTTCAAGATACTTCAGCAGGATGTTATCAAATCCAAGGGGAACTACCGTCTCCAACTGTAGAATCTTCTGATATTGAAGACATTCCCTCCATCGCACCTGTTGATCATCTGATACATCGTCTACATGTATGGACCAGAGACCACCCACCAGGTCAAATTATTGGCAACCCATCCGCAGGAATCCAGACTCGGTCATCCAAGGACTTATCTGATAACTGCCACTACACAATGTTTTTGTCCTCAGTCAAACCTTCATCGATCAAAGAAGCGTTAGTCGAACCAGACTGGAAGAATTCAAAATGAACAAGGTATGGCAGCTCGTTCCAAAACTGCAAGGCCACACCGTTATTAGCACAAGATGGGTGTTCAAAAATAAGTTGGATGAATCTGGTGAGGTTATCAGAAACAAGGAAAGACTAGTTGCCAAAGGATATAGTCAACATGAGGGCATTGACTATGATGAAACATATGCTCTGGTAGCAAGAATGGAAGCCATCCGGATCTTCTTAGCATACGCAGCACACAAAAACATCAAAGTTCATCAAATGGATGTGAAAAGTGCTTTTCTCAATGGGGAATTAAAAAAAGAGGTTTATCTTCAGCAACCTCTGGGTTTCGAAAGCGTTGAATTCCCAAACCACTGCTACAAGCTTGAAAAGGCAGTCTACGGTCTAAAACAAGCCCCTAGAGCATGGTATGAGACTCTATCTGAATTTCTTGTCTCTTCAGGTTACAAAAGAGGAGTGATTGATCCTACATTATTTCGAATATAAAATGGTGACCGTCTAATCCTTGTACAAATATATGTGGATGATATCATTTTTGGCTCAACTGATCAAAAGACGGTAGATGAATTTGCTAAGCTCATGACCAACAAGTTCCAAATGAACATGAATAGAGTGATTAATTTCTTTCTAGGACTTCAAGTGAAACAAGTTCCTCAAGGGATATTCATTCATCAAGAAAAATAAACCTCACAACTATTAAAGAAGTACTCAATGGATAATTGTTCTTCAGCTAAGGTCCCCATGGCCTTCGGTTATAAGATTTATGCTGATCCCTCAGGTGAATCTGTTGATCACAAGTCTTATAGAGGTATTATTGGCTCTTTAATGTACCTCACTGCAAGCCGACCGGATAGAGTCTTTGCAACAGGTGTATGCGCAAGGTACCAGACAAACCCAAAAGTGTTTCATATGAACGCAGCCAAACAAGTCCTACGGTACTTAAAAGGAAGAAAAACTCTTGGATTATGGTACCCCACAGGAAATGATTTCAGTCTTAAAGCATTTACAGATGCAGATCATGCCGGATGTAAAATTGATCGTAAAAGCACGTTAGGTGGATGTCAATTTCTGGGTGGAAGACTAGTTAGCTGGTCCTCAAGAACACAAAACTATGTATTATTGTCTACCATAGAAGTTGAATATATGGCCGCAGCCAGCTGTTACTCTCAAGTCTTATGGATGGAAACACAACTGCTAGACTACGGATACAGAATGTTGTGGATACCAATCTATTATGACTCTGAAAGAGCCATAACGATTTCTCACAATCCTATTCAGCACTCCAAGACCAAGCATAATGAAGTACAATATCACTTCATCAAAGACCACATCCTAAAAGGTAACATTGAACTAATTTTTGTCCATAATCATGAAGAGATTGCTGATGTATTTACAAAGGCACTTGACTCTACAAAACTCAACACTTTCTTACAAATGTTAGGAATAAGAAATCCGGACCCACAATTCTTTTTGAATTGATAGGTACCGCAGACTATCTTTGCTCTCCGTTTTGGTTCTAGTTGAAGTTATTTATGTTTAATGGTTTTGGTATATTCTATGTACCACAACCATATATCATAATTATACTTCAAAGGTCCTTATTGTTTGTTATTATGAATCTTTGCTCCAAGTGTTCATCTCAGTTCATCTACTGTAGTCATCCATCCAACGACATATGATCCATCCGCAATGAAGTGTCTATCCGCAATAACTTTAATTGATGTTCAGTCTGTTACATTCTTTTGAAAAAGAAAAAAAATGGTGTGCTATTTAATGATCCATCATTAAATAGAGAAAACATTATTTGTGCATCTGTATCATTCTTTTGAATAAACCTCGTGTAAGACCTATTTTAGGTATGATGACAAAAAGAAAGATTTTCCAAATCAAATCCTTTTAATATGTCTCTTCCTATTACCCTAAATCATCAAATCCGTTACAAATTCCCTTCACCCAAGGGATTACTCTCACCCTCACCACACGTTCACCAGACGTGGTCACAAATCTGACATTTCATTTAAAGCAAACCATTTTTTTTGGTAAACCCCAAATTTAGATTTAATCCCTCTTTTCTTAATTTGTGGATGAGATTAAGGCTCTGAAGTCAAAATAAACCCTCAAACATTTTTACCCAAATTTACTTAGGGCAAAAACCTGCTCCCTTAAACCACTATAAAACCCCTTTCTTCTCCACAAAGAAAAGTTTACGCTCTCTAAACCATAAACCTTTCTCTTGAATTCTACCTTTCTTCTTTAAAGCTTCCTCAAAATCTTAACAATGGTGAAATCCGGTGTATCCAAGAAACCTTCCAAGGCATACGGATCAGTGAACCCCGCTGGTTCAGCCTTTGCCTCAAAACATCCCCCACCAATGATTGCATCAATAAAATTCAGAGCAGTGTTCGAAGAACATTCTTTCTACAATGCCCCCACGAAACTGATGATCAAGTTCTTGTCCAATCACCCATTGTTTGGACCCTTCTATTCATTCACTGATGTTGTTCCTCTCTCAACTCTCTATAAGTGTACTTTTTTAGCGTATCGACCGCTCGAAAACCTTCAAGAACTGCATCTCAATCTTGTCAACGATTCTCTGGTTCTCTTGACCAAGGAGAAATATCTCACTGCAATCAATCTCCTTATTCATCCATCCATCAAGGTTTTCACTCCTTCAATGGCGGATATACTGTCAGCACTTTACCAAATGGGTTTCCAGAATAAAATCAAAGGAATTGGGGAATTCAAGAAGAACCAATTGCATGCGGTCTGGCAATTCGTTTCTCACTTCATCATCAGTAGTCTATCTAGCAGAACCGGAGGCACAGACAAAATGAAACTAAAGCTCCTAGAGCTTGTCTTCACAGGGCACGATGTCAACTATGGACATATCGAATGGGATGATTTTCTGCAGTACATTACAAAAGAAAGCCCAAGAGACAACCCTACCAAACTTACCTTTGCAAGGTATTGGTCTCTCTGCATCTCAGAACTCCATGTGGATGCAGGAATCAACATGGGCAACGACATCATCTTCTTCATAACCAAGGATCTCAAAAGGTACAATCCCTCATCCGATCAAACTATTTTTGGACCAATAACAAGGCTACCCACTCACATTCTTTCTACCGTCGGTCTTGAGACTGCTGATGTCTTAGATCACATTGAGGCTACGGAAGGTATTGCCCTATACCTTCCTACCTCACCTCTTCCAACCCAATTTGTAGTTCTTGATCCTGCTACTACCGCATTCCCATCTTCCACAGCTCTTTCCAACATTTCTTTATCCCAAAGACGCAAGCAAAAAGTCTCTGCTCGTCATGGCCCTCGCAACACCAAGAAACAAGGAACTCCTATAAAGGATGCTTCCAAGCCTTCCAAGCCCTCCATGAAAAGAAAACTCCTCCAGTGATCACTATAGTCGAACCAAGCAAACGCATCTCCAGCAGTGACTCTGATGAGGACGATCAACCCATTGCAATCCTCAAGAAACGTAAATCCAATCCCACTAGCCATATGTGTGACTGGACTGATACCTCAGCCTCTCCACAGGCTCAGGTAGTCCTTGGGATGGACACACATCCATTCGAAACAACCATCCTATACCACTCAGGCGCAAGGAGTGCGTCAAATTCACCACAACGTGGAGACTCCCCCTAGCTCAATCCTAAGAGGACGGTTCAGGATCTCTCTCTAAGGTCTCCAGGGCTCCCCATCTTCATTTATTTACGCGTGAGGAGTTTCTCTCCATTCTTTTTTCTGTCACCCAAACACTCCAAAAACCATCCCAGCCGCAAGGCGATTCTTTAGCCTTTTCCAGAACTGAGCCGAGGCCAGACTTGACTTTAGGTCATCAACTTTGGTGTAGTCTAGACCCTTTATTTGTCTGAATCAATGGAAAACCAATTGTGCCTTATTCCGCACAATAACCCCTGAATCATTTGGCTTGTTGCGATAAACCCGATGCGTGTCGAGGGACTTCTTGCCTTTAAGTAATTCAACTAGTTTCCAAACCCCCAAATTTTCGAACTGATTTAGCTCTTCATGCATTGCGTCAACCCAGCTGGGCTCATTCAGCGCCGTATCGACATTCATTGACTCTATTTGAGAGATGAAACAAGAATAGAGACATGTGTTGACGTCTCCACTCTGAGTTCACGTTCTAACCCCGTTGTCCAATTGACCGATGACGTTTTCGATCGAGTGATCGTGTTGAAGTCTGGTGGGAAGCTCTGGCTGATGTCATTGAGTGTTATGGGAAGGTTGTTGATGTTGATATGTCCACCGTCTACTGTATCAGACACCTTAGATGATCTGGAATCATTTGAAGTGATGGCCACATACTCATTAGCAATCGACTCGGGAAAGAGTAATTCCATGAAAGTCTGAGTTGCAACGGAAGTGTCTCTAGTCATGAAGTCTCTTTCTACAAGTGTAAGGGGAGTGGCTTCGGCATCTGGATCAGTTCTTTGGCATGGCGAACCTGAGGAAGTACTTGTAATAGCTTCATCTACCACAGGAGTCGTAGAAGGCACCAATGGTGGTCTGTACACAACGTCTTCCTCT
The DNA here is from genome assembly GCF_002870075.4 of Lactuca sativa. Taxonomy (NCBI): domain Eukaryota; kingdom Viridiplantae; phylum Streptophyta; class Magnoliopsida; order Asterales; family Asteraceae; genus Lactuca; species Lactuca sativa. Next base: position 219,434,730 of record NC_056623.2, on the reverse strand, counting down.
TCATCTTGAATAACTTCCTTCGAACCAGAGTAGGAACCAGGAAAATCATCTGAAAACACTTTGAACGATTTGAAAAGAGATGTGCAATCAAATAACCAATCTGGACCAATTAGAGTGTCCGTCTCGTTCTCCTCCAACCAGTGCATGTTGAAGGATTCTACAATTTGATTTGTCTTCTTATTGTAGACCCTGTATGTCGTATGAGCAACATAACCCACAAAGAAACAATCATCAGCCTTGGCATTGAATTTGGGGTTGGATTCTAGATGAAGGAGGGTGCAAGGACAGCCAAAGATACCGAAATGACTAACAAATGGGTTGTGGCCGTAGAAAATCTTGTACGGAATCCTCATCTGATCTTTGTTGATCAGGACACGATTTTGAACACAACACAGCGTGTTGATTGCCTTGGCCCAAAAGAAAACTAGAAATTTAGAGTCACATAATAACGTCCTTACGGCGTCTGGCAGTGTTCGGTTCCACCGCTCAGCAACACCATTTTGCTACGGTGTGCGAACGGCACTATATTGACGCACTGTCCCTTTTTCCACACAAAAATGATCGAGAACAACATTCTTGAATTTTGTCCTATTTCAGTTCTGAGCACCTTCACCCGTTGATTGTTCTGGTTCTATATCATCAAAACAAACTTGTTAATCAGGTCAGCAATCCCAGCCTTGTTGGACAAGAAGAAGACCCACGTGAACCGCGAGAAATCATTAATCACTACTAAGCGATATGAATTTATGTTGATGCTGAGGAAGTTGACCGGACCAAATAAATTCATATGCAACAACTAGAGCACCTGGTTGATCGAATTAACTAGTTTTGGTAGGTGTGGCTTTCTGTGATGTTTTCCTTGAGCGCAAGCCACACATCTTTCAAACCTTATGAAATCTTTGACAGGAAGCCCGCGCACTATTTCATTCTTGCAAGTCGATTCAGGTTCTTTGCGTTAGCAAGTCCAAGCCGGCGGTACCACAACATAACATTGTGCTTGGAAACCCTTGAGAAGTGACAGGTGACTTGTTCATGTAGATTATTGTTCATGTCAATGATATATGCATTTTCGTCCCGTTTCGATATCATAAGGATCCATTTAGATGGGATGACAATGCCTGGCTTCAAAATTAGACATTCTTATCGGTGAAAAGCGTCGAGTAGCCCTTATCACAAATTTGAGAGACGCTCAACAAACTGTGCTTCAACTCGGGCACGTAGTTGACGTTCTCAAAGCTTATCACTCCATTGGTAACGGTTCCCTTTTGAGTGATCTTTCTGCCATCCCAACCCACAAAGGAAACAAATCCCCCATTAAAATTTTGAATGTTGTGCAGTTGGAGATGTCTCATGTCATGTGCAGGGAACCACTACTGTCGGCATACCATGGGTGGGTGACATTCCTCCGCAGCTGTTCCTGCACAATGAACGGATAATTTAGATTTGGGGACCCAATTCATTACAACCCAGGGTTTACTCTTGACATTCACACATTTATCTTTTTGATTTTTCAATTTTGAATTACAATCAGATGCACCGTCAAAAAATGACGATGATTGGATGAGTGTAGATTTGGGCAACCACTAATAATTAGGTTCTGAAGAATTCACATGTGATTTAGAAATATTTCTCTTTTTCTTTGAGCATTTAGATTTTCCGCTAGGATTAGTCAAAGATCCAGACGCACCTTTTGACAAAATCGACCTTCGCTCAACTGCATTCGATTTAGAGAAAGCACCTGTGGCTGGTTTAGTGAAAACTTGTTTGTTAGTTTTAAGATCGGCCCTTTTATTAACCTTATGAACTTTCCGATCATCATCACAAAGTCGAGATGTTGAGGATTTTCTCGTTAGAGACCTTCCTCGAGACTCGTTTTCTCTTCTCGATGTTGAAAAATGTACAAATGCACTTTTAGGACAGTTGCGAGCAATGTGGTTGGCAGTACCACAATTGAAACATATTTGCTTTGTATCATTAGAAATGGTACCGCCTTTATCAAATTTTGTGCTCTTTCTGACTCTTCTAATTTTCCCACACGTGCAAGTGTAGGAGTCAGATTGTGTGATAGGTGTAGAAGGTGTAGATGTGCTAGTGTCAGATTCAACAGATTTCACAAAGACGACATCACATTTATCAGAAACATTAGAGTTTTACACCAAATCATCACAAATCAAATTAGTTTTAACAAACAGACTCATCACTGTTCAAAATAGGAACACCAAATTTTCATAAAAAATTACTATCAGACTCAATCTTTCCATCCTCCTGCTTTCCCTTGCTTACTAACAAATCTGCATGGGGAGTAGAAATGTTAGTATCTAACTCCCTAGCATTACATTATGTCGCCTGTTCAGCAGTTGGTTTACCATATACCATAGATGGCTCTCAGTCAATCTCCTCCTGGGTCAAAGCTTTCGCAGTGTAATTGTGATTTAATAGGGGAGAGACTCTTATAACCTATTCCTACTTGCTTTTGGTCCTTCCACTTCATTTGCTTTTCAATTATTGTTGCCAGTTTCTCACTTGACATATCATATTTCATTAAATTAAAATCAACATTTTCAAAACGGATTTTCAATGTGTCAAGTTCTTCGGTTACAGCAGCAAGTTGTTTTTTAATGAAATTGTAATTCTCACACGTGTTGTTGTAATATTCCTAAGGTTATATCCCTCATACGTAAGATCCTCATTCTCTCTTTTAATTAATTCAATTTGATCAGGCAAGAATTTGACAATGTTAATACAAGATTGAGAACACAAGTTTTCACAAACCTCTGGCTCTGTAGGCACTCGGGTAGTCTGCAACATATATGTGAATTGCAGTTCAATCATCTCCACCTTTGGGTCCACCTCAGCTTCTCTTTCTAGGATGTCGTTGATCCGGGCATGGTGCACAGTTTCAGCTCCTAAAATGTACAGGGCCTGTATCTGGTCTTCCCAGTCAAACGACTGAGCCACCACAACAAGATTAGCGGTTTGGTTGTTGGTGATCGCTCCCTTGCAGCTTCCCACATGCACCATTATTCTTTCGCTATTCTCCCTCCTATCTGGCTTTGGGCAATCTTTTGGCAAAATGGCCAGGCTCATGGGAATTAAAGAATTTAAGTTTTCCCTTGCTGAAGCCAACCTTCTTTTCAACATTCATTACCCAATTGTTTTTGCCAATCTTCTTGGAGAATTTCTTTGCTCTAAACACAACCATAGCGATCTGCCATGTGATATCCATCTCCTCAACATCCTCTGGATGTATTTGATCCAAGTCAACAAAGGGTAGTTGAGGAGGTAGCTCGCCAGTTACAAATGCATTGTAGCAATTGACAAGGCCAGTAGCTAAAGCCATGTTTTCATCACTTTCTTTGGAGCAGGAGCAGGAGAAAATGCTTTTGAGGAAGATACAGCATGTGGATAAGACATTGACGATTGGACGCTTTGCATGGGTGGAATTGTATAAGATGGTGGTTGAGGAGCAACAAAAGATTGAAATTGAGGGGTAGTGAAGGATGAGAATGCACTGTAGGATTGAATCCCGAGGTTGGAAGTTGATTATGAATTCACATGATTAATCTCCTTATGTTTATCATCAAGATCACATGCTTTGATGTTGGCCATGGTTTTAGCCAGACTAAGACGGTTAAGATCCTCTGTTTTATTGATGACAACAACATTCATATCCCATGCCTTTGGGACAAAATTCAACAGTTTCTTGTTGATTTCAGATCTTGACATTGAGATCCCAGTCGAACTCATCTTAGTTGTCATTATGATGAAATCGTTGAAGTTCAGCTTCCAGGGTTTTTCCAAGCGTGTGATTGAACATATTATACTTTTCTCTCAGCATATCCTAATGAGTTTGCCTCATGTCCTCGTTTCCTTCATAAACCTCGATCAGTGCCTCCCATAGAGCTTTTGCAGAAGTACATTCTTGGAAACCTTGATCAATCTTTGGTGATAGGGCCATACTGAGTGTGGCAAGTGCTTTCTACTACTCTTCGATCTTCTGAAAGTCCTGATCGGTGTAGTTCTCAAATGCCTTATCAACAAGAGTTCCATTATCTAGTGTAGTGGTGATTTGAATTGGTCCTCTCAAGATGCTACACCAGATTTTGAAGTCCTTCATCATAATGTAATTTTCCATTCGATATTTCCATTCTAGGACACCCTCAGCAGATAACAGTCTTGGAATGGGTGCAGTTGTTTCCATAATTGTGTCCAGTTCTTGATGAATTGTGACGTTTTGTGAATCCATTTTTGTTTTTGGTTTTTCTGAATAGATTAAACAAACAAACTAACAATGAAAGTACAAAAATGAAAGTTGTTCAAATGACCAATAAGGGGTTCATGGCCGTATAGAGATCACGGTCGGACATTCTTCACGTCCGTACAGAAGGCAATCCACGGTCGTACACTTGAAGATGAATGTTTCACAGTCAAAGGATGAAGGTTTTACGGTCAAAAGCTGGATCACGGTCACGAGATGAACACGGTCAAATGGGATGAATAGTTTACGGCCGTACTCCTAGATCACGGCTGTAAAAGTGCCAACAGGATGAACCGTAAACACCAAAAACAACAATTTTTCGAGCAAATTTTGATCCATTAAGCCTTGAATTTACTCACAATCATCAAAATCCCGCAACAAACACTTGAAAATCTCGAAAATTGAGGATAACCACCCAGCCGTAATTACCAAAAACGAGTTTGAAACAGAGTTTGAAACTGTAACACCCACACGTTTATTGCATAAAAACGTCAGGTATACCTTGAGCACACACACAACACCGAGAACAGTTCTCAGCAACGTCACTGACAACATTCTAACATACTCCTTTATATAGTGACAGACCAACCGCAAATAGGGTTCACGGCCGTGAACATGTTCATGGCCGTGACCACCAAATAACCGTGAACAACATGACTGCAAACACCAAATACGACTAAAACCCTACAAGGACCTATACAAGATTAATGACTAACCCAAACCACTAAGTAATGACCTATCAGTTTCAATGATCGATTTTGTCCATCTGGTATAAACGAATTGGGGTCTCACTGTTTGGTGTCGATGATAGCAAGTTTGTTTTTGATGGGTTGTACACGGTTTGTTAGCGAAGGGTTGGAATCAATTGATGCTCGTTAGCAAAGGGTTGTAATTCGTTGTTGAGGATCATATGTCCTTTGCTAACGAAGCCTTGTAGATGAAAAGAAACTCGGATTCTGTGAGACGAATTAGGAAGAAGAAATCAAACATTTTCGATTTTGGTCATTGGTCTTTTATCGATTTGGCAAAAATGGTCCACATTTGAATAGCGGAAAACAGTTTGTAAAGAATGAAGAAATTCTCATTTAGTCCCTGCGGTTTCGAAATGTTGGTAGAAACTACCCAATTTCGAAATAGGACTAATCATTATGAGAATGAGAGATTCCAAGTTTAGTCCCTACAGTTAATGTGAATTATCAATTTTTGCCGAATTTCACATTTGGGGTAAAGTTTTGCATCTTAGGCTATTTTCGGCGCAACGGGTCTGTGCAAAATTCTGATATTGGTAGTTTTTACCTGGATTTTCAAAATTCTTGCAATTCTCACCCAAAAGTCGAAAATTTTCATAAATTTGGAAATTTTTCGTTCCTTTTTTCTGATTATTTTTCCATGCAAGCTTTTCACAGTTTCATTTTTGGTACACATCAAGGGGGAGTTTTCTGAAGATTATTCCTCTTGCACTTCTCAACCTTAGTGGGTTTTATAATCATTTTTCTATTACAAAAAGGGGGAGAAAGAAGAATGGGTGTTCAAAGGTTCTCAGATATTCATTTGCGGATTTGAATACTTGTATTATTTTGAGGGGGAGTTAGTCTTGATGGCTTGACCCTGTTGGATATTAAAGCCGGGACAATCAACCTAACTTTGAGGGGGAGAATGTTAAGGTGCAAAGTCACTCTTGAATGTCATTTCTGCGTACACTCTTGTATTGTATAATGAGTTGTCTTTCCTATAAATGGGAAGTGAGTGACACTCATTTATGTAATGTTTCATTTGGAGAGTTAGACTAGAGAGAGAATTGTATAAGACCCACTTTGTATTTTCATTCTAGATCTAATGAGAGCATAAACCAGATTTATTTACTCCTTGTGTTCATGATTCTTACAATGATTCACTAGATCTGATCAATTTCTCATATATCATTGTTAGGTGCTATTTGTGCACCTTTTTGCACACCTTTCAGTCCCATTTCATGCATCTATTTAGCACAATTGTTCATCTTTTTACTAGCATTTCAACATATTCATGTCAGTCTCTAGAGCAACCTCATTTGCACACTTTTATGTCTTTTTCAGGTAAACCGGAGGTTGGAACGCGCTTTGGGAAGTGTCGGGAAGCATTGGTGAAGATTCCGGGATGATCGGGCGAAGAACGAAAAAGTTGGAAAAATCGAGTTTGGAATTCGAGTCAGAGAGGTACACGGGGCATGTTGAATTTACACTGAAAAGTGGGCACGGGGCGTGTTTGACCAAGAATAAGTTGTTGACCATGCGGAACACGGGTCGTGTCAGTTTACTAGAAATCAACACAGGCCGTGTTGGCTGCTGAACACGACCCGTGTCAGTTTAGCTATTTTAACACGAGCCGTGTTCGACCCAAAAACCAACTTTTTGCAGTTTTTCCTATCTTTCATATTACGGGTTGAGGGCTATTTTTAAATACACACAGGATATCAGAGCACATTTTGAGAAGGATTTTCGAAGGTTTTTGCAAGGGTTTGATTAGCAATCATTTGGAAACATTATTTCTAGTATTTGTAAGTTGTAATTGCATACATTTCCAACTTTTAAACTTGTGATCTTGTTCTGGCCATGTGTGGCTAGAACCCTAGTTTCTCCAATTTCATGTTTTGACTTCTTGGTAGTGACTTCAATCATATGACATTATGTTCGTTCTTAATTTCTATCTAATGAGTTTGATTTAGCTTTAATTGAATGTTTGATTCTAATTGTGATTCTTATTGGCCATTTGAATTAGGGTTAGGTCATTCAAGTTATCTCTTTTACAAAATCCGTAGTTGTGAGGAGTATTGGGTGTTGTTTGGAACATTCACATAAAGCTTCATGCAATCTCTTAATCTAAGTCTAAGAGCTTGTTTAGATTAGGTTAGTAAGGTTAGTGTTAATCAAAGAGCTTGTTTTGGTTAATTAATGTGGTGAATGGGAAGTGTTAGAGCTTGTTAACACTTTCAAGTACCAACTTAGATAGATCTGAACAAATATTGTGTCATCTTCGAATCGCATTGCTAAGTTGTCATACATGAAGTTGGAGTCCTTACAAAACCTGAATTTAATTCACTCATTTAGCCGATTACGTGTGTTTTTAATTTGTTTGTTTAGTCATTGCATTCTAAACCCCCCTATTTACTGTTGGTGACCATACTACCTTGCGCAAAGAGGTATATACTAATTATCTTGTGTCTCTGTAGATCGGCGATACTTGCCTTGTACTACCTTTTAGTGCAATATAGTGGGATTCTTTTGTACTATATAGTACCCCTATTATTTGTTAGGTTTCACATGCCTAACACTCATCATGTTTAACACCATTACAGACGTTCGTCCAAAATCTCCATGACCCCTCCTTAACTATACCGAATATCACAGAATTCTACTCCAAACTACCAAGGGTGGTCTCCGACGAGATGAACACCCACATCTTCTCATCTATCAGCTCAACACCATCACCTAAGCTTGAACTAGAACCTAAACCTCCTACATGTATGCTCATGACCATGCTAAAAAGAAACCATACAAATGATCAAAACATACCTAAGAGATTCCTCATTCTTCAGGAGTCTTAGTATCCTTGTGACTATCCTTTATTCGAGTACGGATCCTATGCTTTTAGTTGTACGTGCCTAACACTGCCTTCTACACCTATCCATACTTTCCTCAAGAACTACCCCAAATCCTCTTAGTTACCTTCTCATACTGGTACTCCAAGTACCCGCTAATCAGCGCTTCCATGTCCAATAGAACACTTCTTAGTCTCTCTTAGGTTTTTACCTCACCCTGCCATCACTTGCTGAAGAAATCCAACTTACGTCAGTTAATTATTACACAAATGCAATTACTTGCATTAAAATGTAGATAATCATATGACTAAAAGACTCAGCCCTAAACCGCTTGGACTCAAACAAGAGCCACACAATAAGGCCAAATCAATCACTCTACGTTTATTTAACCTTTTGTAGCATGTAACTTAACATATTTATGAAATAATTTAGCCACATCAGTATGAGGCCTACGAAACACAAAGAAAGCAACATTCGTGCAACAAGAAATCTAAACCAGTGCATCACCTAATCAGGCCATTTTATATAATCATCAGATATCCATAATTGCATGTAGTTATGAAACATCAACCAACAACCATATAAAGTTATCTCTCCTAACATTCTGAGATGCAATCATGATTAGATCCTTAACTCTAATCTAGCATGAAATTATCATAAAATATAGCATAACATCATGTGTGGATATTTTAGGATTCACTTACTTGAGCTCGACTGATTACATGAATCACAACCCTGTGTCTTCATAAAAATCTTTCTAGAAAATTTATTTCCATTCAAAAAGATTACTAATTCCTCAATTTGAGTTCAGAAACACCCGGGAGTGTGCCCGAATCCCTCAAACCAAGGCTCTGATACCAACTTTTAACGTCCCAAAAATTCATTGAAAAAATTTTCATTTCCAAAAAAATAAACCATACAAAGGAGTCGTTCCAAATCATTCACAGTGATTATATCATTAAAACATCAGAGTAAAAATCATGAATAGCCAATGCGGAAAAATCTAGGGGATGTTGTGTTGTCATGTCGGGCCCTTCCATTTGGATCTGTAAGTACTTGAAACCATGAACATAAAATCATAAGCATGAAGTTTAGCAAATTTCCAAAAATACCACATACCATACATAGAATAGAGAATTGTATGTGCTAACTATAGTCTTACAATTACTATCAAGCCATGAGTCGTATCATGTTATTTCGTGCTAAGTCAGGGACCGAAGACCTAGGTCTTAAAAACATGTGCCAAAAGCCAAAGCCAACTCCTGGTCTTTCATGCAAGCATCACTAAGACAACTAGCATCGTGTATATATATATATATATATATATATATATATATATATATATATATATATATATATATATATATATACACTTTATAATACATTTATATTTGTGGACCCCACTATTCTTAAGACATTTAACTTAAAAACAAGGGGAGCAAATCTTGACCCTTTATTTTAATTTGAATGGTATATGATGATGATCCTTGTAAACAAAAATCAACTAATCAAAACAAAGTTTCAAATATACCACCCTTAAAGACCAAGTATCATATGTTATGCACAAACAAACACAATTGCAAAATTAAAAGACATTATAATAACAACTCATACTCTTGGCCACACCCTCATTTCAAAACTTCCCTTTCATTCTCTAAGAAACATTTTTCAGCATTTTCTCCTTAAAAAACGAAAAGTTTATAGTCATCGCTACTCTTGGACTCCACAACCGCCTTCCCTCTCTGCCATTTACACCATCGCTTTCAACAACTATAGGCAGCCATTGTACATTTGTCATCTCTTCAGTGTTCATGTATTGTAAATCTGTATTTTATTTTTTGTAGATCTATATGCTTATGTTGTTAGATTTGTCTGTGCAGTGTAACGTAAGATCTTTTTGGTTCATGTGTATGTTGTTGATTTTTGTGCTTCATATATTTGTATAAGTTATAGGTTTGCCTATTTGAGTAAGTTTGTGTGGGACATCTTACGTCCTTTTCCCGCGACCTTGAGTCAAGATGGCTCTAAATACACATTTTCCATTGATAATAATGAGACAAAATTTCACGATTGGTCCCTGTGGTTTACACAATATCGCACTTTGAGGACTTTCTAGCAAGAAGTCACGCGAATGGTCCTTAAGGTTTCATTTAATTGCGCGATTGGTCCTTGACCCTAACCCCGTCATTTTTGAGCCGTTAGTGAAGGGGTAAATTTGTCTTTTCATCTTGCAGTCACTCTAATAATCGATCATTATGCACATATACGCATGAACTCTGTAATTAAGTACAAAGATCATCTTCCTCAGCTACCCATTACCCTTTCACATTCATCTTCTTCTCCAACAGAACACAAGGCAGAGGATCATCTGTCGATTGAAAATGATAATGGTGTTAACGTTATGGTCACTTCGTTCCAAACACACTAAAGCATCAAATTATGATTTGGAAAGGATATACCGTAAGTGACTTACTAAAGTGATCTTTGATTTTCTCGATTTGATATTATGCCCAAATTGTTGAATTTTTTTTTGTTATTCTTTATTTTAGAGGGAATAAGCAACTATTTCACTCTGAAAATCCATCATGGTGGGATATTCACGAAAATCCTTGGGAGAAGGTACGTAGATGGAACAATAGACTATGTTGACTTCGTAGATATTGACGTTTTCTCTGTGCATGAGTTGGATACAATGGTTCGAGAAATAGGGTACGTAGAAGGGCAAACTTTGTATTATCATTTTCTTATTCCAGAAGTAGAGTTGGACTTTGGTCTGTTACCTCTAGGAAATGATGGGGATGTGCATGTATTGTCAAATTATGTGGAAAAAAATAACCTTTTTAGTATCTACATAGAGCATGGGCATACAAGGGTTAACAGTTATTTTTTGTCCCCCACCAAGGTTATTATTGAGGAGTTGGTTACTGATGTATCCCCTGAACTAGATAGGAACCAAAAGAAGGGAAAAGTTGTTGGGTCTTCTAGTATAAAATTAGACTACTCCCAGTCCATTGTGCCATATGGAACATTTGATGGACCTTCACAAGTGATACAGGATAGTGAGCCAGTTATGGATGATGAGCCAGTTATGACTGATGAGCCGGTTTTGAATGATGAACATATTATGAATGATGAACCAGATTTGAATGATGAACTAGTTATGAATGATGTACCTGTTATGAATGATGTGCCAATCATAGATGACCAATATGATGAGCCAGTTATGAATAATGATCCAGTTGTAGATGATGAATATGATTGTGAGGATAGTGCAGATGAAAGTGATTTTGATAGTCAGCATGATGCAAAAAAAACAGTGTTTGATGAGGAACCTTTGATAGATGATGTGGAGGTGAACATGATCAACTTTTGTAGTGTACTTGATGAAGACATGGACTTGGGCCAGCTTGATCCGACAAACAATAATACTAAGGAACATGAAGACATTGAAGATGAACCTTTAGAAGTCTTAGACAATGATGTATTTGAGTCATTTGCTAGTGAAAAAGAGCCCAGGAAGAAATTGTTAAGGTCCATTCTAAAACCAGTTGCTTGTTCATCTGGTGAGGTTCACACTAAAGCTTTTAAGATTGGTCAGACGTTCAGGGAAAAGGAAAAAATAAGAGAAGTTATTGCCAACTACTCTGTAAAAGAAAGGAGGGATCTACATTATGTAAAGAATGACAAGACAAGAGTTAGGGTAAAGTGTAGGGGTATTGTTCCTGAATTGACTGGTGACAGTAATAAAGATAGGGGCAATTTAGTACTTTCCAAGAAAACAACTTGTCCATGGGTTCTTTTTATATCTAGGGCAGATGAGAAACAACTTTGGACTGTCAAAACATACGAAGATTCTCATTCTTGTTTGCAAACAAGGACAGTGAGGGCTTGTTCATCTAAGTTTCTAGCTAACAACATATTGCATCAAGTTGAAAGTAACCCCAAGATCCCTACACGTGCTTTACAAGAGGTGTTAGTACAGAGGTATTCACTTTCAATATCAAAGATGAAAGTATTTCGGGCCAAAGCTATGGCAAAACAATATGTTTACGGTGATTATGAAAAGCAGTACGGTGTTTTGAGAGAATATGCCATGGAATTGAAGTCAAAGAATCCAGGAACAACTGTGAAGATAGATGTCGAAACTGAACCCAATGTGTGTTCTGAGACAAGGATCTTCAAACGGATATATATATGCTTAGGTCCATTGAAGGAGGGATTTAAAAAAGGTTTGAGGGATTTTCTTGGATTTGATGGTACGTTATTGAAGGGTCCCTTTCCAGGACAAATTCTTACTGCAGTTGGGCTTGATTCGAACAATGGCATTTACCCAGTTGCATATGCCATTGTAGAGACTGAAAATATTAACTCTTGGACATGGTTTTTGGAACACTTGGGTGATGACTTACATTTGAATTCTTCATCTAACTTCACTTTCATTTCAGATCGGCAAAAGGTACCCTCTAACTTTTTATTCACTTTTACTTTTTTTTATTATTTCATTTACTAACTTATTTTAATTGTACTCACAGGGAATCTTGGCTGCAATAGAGAAGTTATTTCCATCAGCTGAGCAAAGGTTCTGTTTAAGACATGTGTATGACAAAATGAAATTGAAACACAAAGGAGATGAATTGAGGGAAGCAGTATGGTGTTGTGGAAAAGTATACAACATACCAAAATTTAATAGGGCTATGGAGAAACTGAAAAAGCTTAACCCATAAGCACATGAGTGGTTAAGTAAAATTCCTGCAAAACATTGGGCAAGATCCCATTTCTCTGGTAAGTATCATACTCTTTTCACTAACATATTTCATAACTGATTTCAGTAATTAATTGTTTGGTTTTATATATAGGAAGGACATTGACTGATAGTTTAACAAATAACTTGTGTGAGGTATTTAACTCCAATATAGATGAGGCAAGGGACAAGCCTATAATCACTTGTTTGGAATATGTTAGAGAATACCTCACAAAGAGATTAGTAAATGTTCATAAGGTGCTAGACCAATGCAAAGGTTCTCTAAGTACAACTGCAACAACAATCTTAGAAAACAATAAGACAGAGGCAAGTAAGATGAGGGTTCTATTTAATGGAGCTGATAAATATCAAGTGACTGGTCTATGGATGGAGCAGTATGTTGTGAATTTGAAAGAGAGGAGTTGCACTTGCAGGAAATGGGACATTACAGGTATTCCATGCCAACATGCTATTGCTGCAATGTATGATAAGATGCAGAATGGGTCAGAATGTGGAGATCCTGAGGCTTGGGTGAGCAAATGTTACTGGCTCAGTACATGGAATGCTATGTACCAACACACAATTGACCCAATAAATGGAAGGAGCATGTGGCCTAGATCTGATTGTCCAACAACCCTTCTCCCACCCAAACATCACAAATAGGTTTGTTGTCATACATGTTTTCTTTAATTTAACTTGAAACTATTTAATAAACTTGTTAATATGTAACCATATGAATTTGTTTATAGGTTGGTAGGCCAAAGAAAAAAAAGAAAGAGGGCAGTTGATGAGCCAACTCAAAGTACCAAGTTAAGTAGGAAACACTTGACAGTCACTTGTAGCAAATGCCACAACAAAGGTCACAATGTTAGGACTTGCAAGGGGCAGGGAGGTCCTAGTGAAGCTGGATAGGGGGTGGACAAAAGAAGGGAAAACATGTTGTAGCTTAGTTTGTATTTCTAAGTAATCTTTTGCTATTATGTCTAATTAAAGTTAGAACATGTTTACTAGGTTTGGTTATGGTATGTCAGTCAAAAAACCTACTTTTGATAGGTCTTTTGGGTATTCTATGTTTGTAACATGATATTACACTTACATGCATTATGGTTAATGGTAATGCTACTTTGGTAATTAGTTTTTTTGGCTATGTTACTGCACTTTAATAATCAACATTACACTTACATGCAATCAAATTGACAATTTCCTTCCTTGCTAATATAATATCCATCACATTAAAACAAAACATCAAACTTACATTACATATTATATCTGTTACATTTTCTTGTCCCAACATTACATACAATCATAGGGAAAATCCTTTAAAAGCTATGAAAAAAATGGGACCAAAACACAGATTCCAAGTTATAGATTTCCCCCCCAAATGCTTCTTGATTTTTTACTTGAAAAGGTAACACACCATGAAAAACAACCAACTCAGACAAAGTAGCCATTTCACCATCATCAATCTTGCTTCGAGATTGTTTCTTCCACGCAACAACCCCGGAATCACAACAGTTGACCTAGGGCACATGGGAGGGTCAAACCATCCAAAAAAGCTGCATGTTCCTCCTAACCTTGAGCATGACCAAAATCGACGACCTGGGTTCAAGTCAGTCCACGATGTCACCAAAATCGCCGGCCTTCCACAGTGGCATATCACCATCTTCTTCAATTTTGGAATAGAATGTGAGTAGGGAGGGAAGAACAGAGGCAAGGAACGAGAAGTAGAAGGATACAAAGGCGGACCTTAAATTATATACTTTGATGCACAACAAGATGAAAAGACAAATTTACCCCTTCACTAACGGCTCAAAAATGATGGGGTTAGGGTCAAGGACCAATCGCGCAATTAAATGAAACCTTAAGGACCATTCGCGTGACTTTTTGCTAGAAAGTCCTCAAAGTGCGAAATTGTGTAAACCACAGGGACCAATCGTGAAATTTTGTCTAATAATTATTAAAGATTATTCAATGCATTCCAATGTGTTTTTGAGTGTGTTTTATATTTAAATGCGAATGTTTTTTAGATTGAATGGGAAATGTTTCATGATGAAAAAGAATTTTAGTTTCTAGATGAAAAAGATGTATTCACAAAGTCTCTTATTAAATTTTGTTTGGGTTTAAGAATTGTGTTTAGCACTTTGTTTTTTTTTTTTTTTTTGAAAGCTTTGAGGATTTCTTTCTATATGGAACTATTTGCTTTAATTAAAGCAAATGTAAAGCCTGTATCATCGGAAAAAACAGAAGCAATATAAAGATAGTCATATATTTTGTATTTGTACAGATTTTGAGAAATGTTTTGAAATTATTTTGCATTTCTTTAGATTGATGTATTTTCTTAAAAGTTGAAGATATATGTTAAATTGTATTGATCTCGAGCAACAAGTTTCAGATCTATATTACAGTTATAATTATGCTGTATTTTGGTTCAACTTTTTGAATATTTGTAAAAAAAATCTATGGCTCCATCGACTCCTAAGATTTTTTAACAAAATCGATGAGTTTAACATATATTCAGCCTTAATATCTAAAATTTATTAACCAAAAATGATTATTTTTAATTCAAGTTATTTATGAATGACAATTGCTATGCCAAACATCTATATATTTTATTTTAAATAAAAATTATCAACATATTTAGAAACAACCAACAACGGACATCTAGAACATCACTACTTTGACCATGAGTCTTGAAGGAAAACTAAGGAACAAGCAGAAAAGGAAGGAACTTTGTTAGGTCACAACGAAATAGCAAAAAAAAATTTTGAGTTTATGAATTCCTGTCTTTTATGCTCATGATTGTTATTGTTATTTTTTTTTTTTCATAACTGAGTCGTTGCTTTTCTTATTTGAGGTACACGTGAATTAGTGTACATTGTGGTATATGAATTTAAATTTAAAAAAGATTTTTGAACTTTTTTCAATATGTGGATTTGGAGATAGATATATGATATTCAACTCCCCAAGCATAAGCATAAGGCATTACCCTGACTGTGGGTAACCCGGGTTGCTAGACCCATGTCCTTAAGGGGCCCAAAGTTCCTATAATATATTGTATAATTATATAAAAAAAATGACTTATCTAAAAATGTTATGAAAAATATTCTTATTTAAATTAGTTGTTTTCGTAATATTTTTTTCGTGTTTGTGTTTTTTAATACTAATAGTGAATTTTATAATGATGTTTCTTTTTTGGATTCAATTTTTATTATATTTATGACTTTAGAGGACCATTTTTTTTGTTTTCATCATGTCACTATTAAATACTTGGTTTCAATAGATATTTTAAGCAAACTATGTCACTCCAAGTTATTATTTTTTAACCTAATCATATGTATTACCATAAAAACAATCTACTTAAAATAATATTACATTGGAATACAAAACCGAAATAACTCGATTATGTAAATATATAAATTAATAGAAAGTCTAAAACTCACCGAATTTTTAAATTTGTCCAATTTAATCAAATTAAATGAAATTTCTTTAGAAAGATAAAATGACTAATAATATTTTGTTTCAACTTATAAGAAAATAAAAAGCAGACAATAAATTAATAAATGATAAACATAACTTGCGTAATTCTCTTTCAACAACTATTAATAGTCATATTAAAAAACTAAATTCTAAATTTGGTGAAAGTTTAAAAATAAAATGTTAGATAAGATAAGAGATCACTACACGGTCATATTATTCCATAGTATAGTATGGTGTACAAAACAATAATGTATTTTTGTTTTTAACAAAAAAATGTATACTTTTAAAACAAAATAAGAACACATAACCCAAGACATTTCCATCGAAAGTAAACTATACATCAAACAGAAACGATTTCACGACCGCCGAAATAAACTTACTTCTCGGCTAAAAAGATATTTTCGGAATGAAACAAAAAGCTACCGCCGCATCGCACGGGTACACCACTAGTGTGTGTGTGTGTGTCTATATATATATATATATATATATATATATATATATATATATATATATATATATAACTGCCAGGATCCAGAAACTGATCTTGCATATAACTTGTTTTTGGGAGCCATATCCAACTCTTTCGTACAATTGCTAGGGGCCACCAGTAGTTGATCCTACATAACATAATCACAGAGCCAATATTGATGCCTTTGATGCACGAGTTCAATGAGGAGACCTACCTGAATAACGAAGCCGACTAAAACTGAGCTCAATCTTATGCCCACAACAACTACTTGATTTCACCGCCAAAAGATAGGTCCAAGACACCTCCTAACAATCCACACAAGGTAAACCATAAGTCTACCTTCTAAAAATTGAAATTTGACCAAAAGTCAACCCATGCCAAAAGTCAACGGTCAAAGTCAAAGTCAACATCTTAAAATGTCAATCATTAAGCCTCACATCGTGACTAGCCCTTGGTTACAACATGAGAGTCCACATGGTCCAATTCCAACTCGTGTTGATCCAAATCGGCTAACTCAGTCATGGAAAAACATTTAAGCTGATCTCACGACGTAAACAACTTTGTATCACGTTGTGAGCCTTGATAAGCTCAACAAAAGACGAGGTCTTTCAGACTCACGTCATGAGAGCTCATGACTCATGTCATGACGACAGTCTAAAGCCTTAATCCATTCAGCCTTTCACTCTAGCTTTTCTTGAAGGTCTTAGAAATCCAAAATTCTCTTAAAATTTAATGCCTTATGGACATGTATGTCCATTACATGTCTAGATCTCATTTGTATAAAAAATGTAGAAAAGGTCACCAAATTCTCATGAAAGGAATCAAAACCCAACCATTCAATAGATCTGAACTTCATGATATTGTAAGGATCCTTAAAACCCATAAAGTTGGCAACTTTATTGTTTTGGTAAAAAATTGATCAAAATGTCATTCAACAAAATTGTATGAGAGGTTGTGGTGTTAGAATAATTTTAATGTTGAGTAATGAACAAAGTAGGACAAGTGACTTACAAGGAAAGCCCTTAATCCTTTATAATATATCCTTCATAAAACCTTAGGAGATTATAATGATCTGTTGCCTTATTATTTTTATTGATTTGAATGTGAATTTATAGAAAAGATGAAGATAATACGTGTACAAATGTAGCAATATAGATAAGTGTGTCTATGTTATGGAATTACAGGTGTTATTTATAGTCTAAGCTGAATAACAAGAAGTTATATATTTTTGTGATCCTCCTTGGACAAGCATATTTACATGTTGTTTGACTTAGTATTCCCGAGTCTTAAGCTTGGCTGAAGATATTCTCCATTGTGAATGAGTCTTGTGTTAACTAATTACGCACATGTGAGAAAAAGTAAGAAGAATATAGTCATTATAAGTGTTAGGAAATATTAGGGATAATAGTTAGGATCCTAAGATATGTTTTAGGATGTTGAGAGAAAAAACTTGAGACACACTTGAACAAACGTTAGAGCAAGTATAGTTGTAGAACAGTTAATCTCAAAGGATCATGAAAGCTCAACAATAAGAATAAGTTAGAGTTAGATAAATAGAAAGTTAGGTGCGGAAATGTAAGGAAATATAAATGAGAGCAGGTGATATATCAAGTATACACATAAGTTGATTCATAATATGGAATACAATCAGACCAAGTTAGTAAGCGAGATCAAACTTAGTGATTATGTTGAGAATGGCTTGCTCCGAAGAGAAATGATATTCAGTTATGTTTTGATGAACATTGACAGTAAGGAGAGATTTAAGATGAGTAATTGAGAGATGTAAATGATAGATAGAAGATAGATTAAATGAGAAAGATTGAGCTCTATTTATAGAGACTCACATATTACATTAGTCATATCTGATAAGAGTAGCCATGCAAGGCATATTGGACAAAAGAGTGTATACTAAGACAAACAGATAAAAGACTAATCTAACAATATAAGATAGTGACTGCGGATGATGATGACTGCGGATGCGGTAGCTGATCAATGATGACGATGGATCTTGAGAGTTGCGGTAGACGAACTTTAAGAGGGTCACTTCCATGATTCAACAATTTCCCCCTAAGTGACCTCTTCAACTTGCCTTCACTTATCAAGTTTAAGGAACTTGATGAGAATCCACCATAATTTTCTGACACTTTCCAACCATGTGATCCTCCTTAGAATTTCAAACCTGACTTCAGCAATAGTGTGTTTGGATTTTTCCACTACGGTTCTGGAAACTTCGAGTTGCTTCCTTGTGAGTCGATGCATTGCGTTCATAGGGATGAAATAATTGATTTCATTATCCTTACGTTTGAAAATAATTCCAAGGTCAGAATAGTTTGTTGCGCCAAGAGATCTTTCTTGGATTCCTTCAGTAACATTCGGGTAGGATCAAGTGGTGATAGATCAAACTTCTTTGCAAGAGTCGGGTGAACATCTGCATCAATTTTGGCGAAGTCGTAGAGAGTTTCTTTGAGAAAAGTATTTGCCCTCTCCAAATCTATCTTCATCTTTGGATATTTTTAAACTTTGTTCTGGAACAAGTTAGCTATCAGGAAGACTTCTTCTGGGTTCATGCATGGGAAGTCAGCTTGGGTGCGGACATAGTCCTGATTCCTTCTTGTAAGAGTATATTGAATGAAGTTAGCTTTCATGAATTTTGGCGGCTTGAAGTTCTTGACTGCGGATGGTCTATCATTCGACCAGATTTTCTCTATTGAGGAAGCATGCTTAGCATGGAAATGAGTGAGTCTTTCAAATTCCATGGGCATTCTTTTGTGACCAGGTAAGCTGCGGTCAAATGGCTCAAATACAGTGAAGTATTTAGCTTTTCGGGAGATTGGAACATCCCAGTAACCGTCAGAAGGAGGTTCATCATAAGTAAGGTAGGGTTTGTAGTCATCATCCATCAGTCTTCGGTGGGGGTTAATCCAAGAATTGATCAAGGATTCATCCATGCTGGTGTCGAAACTGTATTCTCTCCAGACTAGTTAAACAAATTTAGCTACTTTCCAGTCAGCTTTTTTCTGTTTTGTAGCAGGGGAGTCATTGGAGCTTGTAGATGACATGTCGGACGCTAGATTCTTGAAGTGAGGAGGAGTCTCAAGTCGTTCAGGAGAAGGAACGATTTTATGTTACGATGGCGTCTGATAAGTAGATGGTTGCGGTGAAGGAATTCTTTCGGTTATGATGGAGGAGCTCCTATGATGAGAGACCCTGTTTGAGTGATGGTCTTCATCACTTCCCCTTCTTGAGGAATTCATTCCAGGAGCTTCCTCAAGCCATGACTTAAGACCATCGACTTTGGCACACACCTCCTGAAATTATGCTTTAAGAACATCAGCCAGTTGCTAATTGTCTAGGATGGCGGAGTTGAAGAGTAGTCGATGAATCTCCTTTGTAAGTTGAAGAATCTCGAGGCCATGAAAATTTGACGATAAAGATCATTGAAGCCAGTTGATGGTAGATTGAAGGACTGAGATAGTGGAGTCATAGGCAGAGTTAGTCTCAGCTATCAGCTTCTGTGAGTGAGTTGACTGGTCCGCAATGGCTGTTTGCAAATCTACCTTGATTGCGTATTCCTCAGAGATGAGGCACTCCGAAGTTTCCATAAACAACTTGTGATCAGCCTGTTGACTGTTGTCTACGGAACGGATCCCTATTTCCACCTTGAGAGAAATCCTCTTAGCAACTAATCGTTCACGAGTTTCCAATCTTTCAATCCTTTCAATCAACGAATGCGGTCTTGGGAGATCTTCTGGTTGCGGTCGAGTAGACTTCACCGCAGCTAGTATCTGATCTACCTTGTCTTGTAGATTTAGAAATTCTTTCCTTGAAACAACTACTTTCTTTTTCTTTTTCTTCTCTTTAGGCTTGGAAGTAGAGTGTTGGCAGCCACTGGAAGCTTCTTCTTCATCAAATATCATCAGATCATCATCAGAAGGGTTAGGCTGATTTACCTCATTGAGATCAAAATCATCGAATCCGAAGGTAGGAGCGGAGTTAACATCGATGGCAGTGCCTTCGTCTTGAGAATCTCTAGCAGTTGGAGTTGGAGGAACATTAGATGTACCTTCATCACCATGAGTGGACTAAGCCTTGCGGATCGTCTAAGCCATTTCGGACATCCACTCTTGAATTTTCAGAATGTTGGATACGGTATGGGCGTTGTTGATTGCGTCCACCCAGTACTTGGCTACGGATTGAATTTCTTGCTATTTCTGTTCAAGCTGTTTTGTTTGATGAGCCTTTCTTGCTTGAAATTCCCTAATGAAAGCTGCATATTTCTATGCTTCAGTGTCATTAGTTGGTTGATATGTACTCCATGAGTCGTTGAGATACAATTCGTCAATTCCTTCAAAACGCACTAAGGTGTCCCTCGGGTTCACGGATCCTTGCACATTTGTGCTCACCATGCCAAAACCACCTGGAAAAGGTGTAAGCAGAATAAGATTTCCTGAGCTTCCTTGGTCTCCTTGACCCGTGGTCAAGTCTGGCCTCGGCTCAGTTCTGGCATGAGCGAAAGAAGTGCTATGCATTTGGGAAGGTGTTTGCAGTGTTTGGGTTACACACAAAAGGATGTATTTCAAATTCTCAAGGGAAAAGAAGTGTAGACGGGAAGCCCTGGAGACCTTCAAGCGAGAACCAGTTCCATCCCCTTGGGAGTGAGCTGCGGGTGAGTCTCCACGATTAGTATAAACATACACACCTTCTGTGTCTGAGTGGTATTGGATGGTTGATATGAATGGGTTTGCGGCTACCCCAAGGACTACCAATGCCATTTAAGAGGTTTTGGTATGAGTTTGGTCATGTATATGGCTAGTGGTTTGGGTTTTCCTTTTCTTGAATATAAAAATGGGTTGTTCATCATCATCGGAATCACTAGAGGAAGATTGAGCTTGGTTGTGATCTGATTTTTGATCTGAATGAGCTATTTGTACAGGTTTCCTTTTCCTTGATGCTTCTGTTTTCTTGGGAGCAACTTTCTTCTTTGTAGGAGTAGTATGTTTCTTAGAGATTTTGCGGGGTCCCTTGTTGGCTTTAACCAATTGCTTAATCCTTTTGGCTACCAGTAGATGTGAGGTAGTAGTAGATGGGGTTGCGGTGTTTTCAGGTTGAGTGGGTTTGGGAGAAGTTACAATTTTTTGAGTAAAAAGAGGTGGGGAAGGAAGGTATGGGTCAATACCTTCCGTAGCCTCTATATGATCAGTGACGTCCTGCAGTTTCAAGTCCAACCTATGTCAAGTTGTGGATAGGTAAACATCGAATAGGCCCAAAAATTGATTGATCTTTAGAAGGAGTGTACCTTTTGATATCTTTGGTGACGAAGAAGTCAATATCATTGCCCATACTGAGTTTTGCATCCTGATGAAGATCCGAGATGCAGAGGGACCAGAACCTTGCAAAAGTGAGCTCGGTTGGATTTACCTTGGGACTTTCCATAAGAATGTACTGCAAGAAATCATCCCATAAGATCTGACCATAGTTGACATTGTGGCCAGTGAAAATACTCTATACAAGCTCTAGAAGCTTGAGACCCATATTATCAGTGCCTCCGGTCCTTCCAGACAGATTTCAATTCACGAAATGGAAAACAAATTGACATACCACTGGCAACTAATTTTTCTTGAACTTGCCTATCCCTTTCAATTGCTTTTTGTATCCTATCTGATAGAGAGTAGAGACGACATTTGTGACACTTGGAGTGAAAATTTTTGTTGAAGAATGGACAAGCAGGTTGATGGCAGTAAGAAATTTATCCTTGGTCAAAATAACAAGAAAATCATTCACAAGATTCAGATGCAGCTCTTGGAGATTGTTAAGAGGGCGATAGGCAAATAAAGCGCATTTATAAAGTGTCGATAGTTGAACATCATCAGTGAAGGTATAGAAAAGACCAAATAGAGGATGATTCTTCAAGAACTTGATCATTAGCTTGATTGGATCATTGTAGAAATACTTCACATCGAAAACTGCTCTAAAATTACTTGAGGCAATCGATGACATTGCGTTTCTTGAAGCGGAGTCTGAACCCGTCGGTTGAACAGAGACAGATGCCTTGGACTGTTTCTTTGAGATGTTTGATCTCACCATTTTCAAAAGTTTTAAGAACTTACGGAAAACCAGAGTGCAAGAAGATGAAGGAGAAAAAGTGTTGGTTATAGTGTCTAAGTCCATAACTATATTTGGTATGTACTTGACCTGTCCTAGCATGGTCCATTTGGGTTGCACTTCACCCGTACAATTTATGGATAATCTTTTGAGAATACTACAAATTATGATTTATTAATATATTATAAGTTCTAATATAATAATATAAGATCATATTATTTAATTAGTATTCATCTATAATTAATTTAGAGATCAAAGATATTCCTAATTAAATATGGGCTTCTATATTTATATAGTGTGGGCTAATGCTTATTTGGAATGGGCTAGGCCTGCATGGAAATTCCATGGATACTCCATGGAGCTTTAACCCATGGATCTCATGGAAATGAAGAGACATGGGTATTAGGGTTTACATGGATGTAACCCTAATCCACCAAACTATATAAAGGAGGCTTTGGTTCTTGAAATCACACTAGTTGAGGTGAGTAAAGCAAGAGGGCCGATTTCAAGATAGTAGTGACTATTCTCTCAAAGTTCAAAGTTTGTGGTGATTTGTGATTTCCATTTGAAGCATCCACACTATTGGTGCTAGGCTCTAAAACTCCAAGGAATCAACTACAACTACAAGGTAAGTATTTCTACTAGCTTTATTTGATTCATGTTCCCCATGCCATGCTAGTTAGGATATGAACCTTGGAAAAATCATTATTTGCATGTATCATAGACAAACATAGATCCGAGGTTTATTAGGGTTGCATGTACACTTACGAAGTGTTAGAATGCTCAAAATCCATCAGTGGTATCAGAGCCTAGGCTTGTTTGTTTGATACTTGATGCAAAATCTTGGAAAAAGTCGAAAAACGTGTTGTCTGCCTAATGAGCTCGATGAGTCCGTGGGGGGACTCTCCGAGTTCATGTGTATCTTCAACCTACTCGCCGAGTAGGTTCATGCACTCGGCGAGTAGGAGCCTCAGAATGCAGATTTTCGACTTTAGTTGCTGGAAATGGACTAGAAACATTACCCTAAACTGTTTTGGTTCTTGAAAACTTGTTTTAGATGGTGTAATGTCTTTGCTAATCCATTTACAACAACTTGATATCAAAATTACAAAGTTTTAAGTGTAATCTTGATTCATGAAAGTGTTCATATTCATGTTCTTGATCTTATGATGTTTAGATGTTCATAGGAATTATTTGTAACCTATGTGGTAGTTTAATTCTTGATCATAGTGTGTTTTAATGGAGCCCATAACTTGTCCTCAAGTTATGGAAAACCAAGAGTCTCACTTGAATTAAAACCATTAAAAGAACACAAGAGTTAGAAAAATGAAGAGTGTTCATTTTTATTACTATATTTAACTCATAAGTTACAAGAAATGAAAAGTTTTGATAGTTTACAAAACTTGCCCTCAAGTTTTGGAACAAGTAAAGTTATATTAAAAACTTTAGTTCCAACCCTTAGAATTTTAAAAGTTAAAATTCAACCCTTATACTTATAATATTATAAGTTAATAATATATATATATATATATATATATATATATATATATATATATATGTATGTATGTATAAGATCAAAGTCGTCTTACCGCTAGTACGCCTCATTTACGAAGGTAGTCTATAAGGTGGGTATAAGGTTGTTGCCTATAAAATGGCAACTTAATGGGTGTCCACTCTCACCCACCGCTTGCTTGACTAGTGGAGGGTCGTTAGCCGAACGGGTAAGACAAGGACTTATAAATTCTCATTAAAAGTATGATGAATATCCACATAAATTTTATTAAATTCCCAATCTTAGTTACTTTAGGAAAAAAGTGAATAAGGTGCTAATCCATGAAATTACACTTTACACTTTGTCTGAGTCGTTAGTGGAGCGTGTGTGGTTAACCGGCACACTAACTTGGACTTTACAAGGTAGGTAAAGGGTGACTTCATATTTATCATAGTATCGATGGAGCGTGTGTGGTTAACCGGCACAATGATTGAGGGGTAATTATTAAGTTTACAAAGTAATTTGCATGGTTACTTCACACCTCGTTTTGTGATCCTCGGCATCCCAGTCACAAAACTTGGAGGGCACACTCGAGATTGAAACATGCCTTTGAAAAGTTCATTGAATCTAAAAAAGAATCTAGGAATTTCTAAGTACCAAATTAAAACTTAATATTTAATATTTCGTTTTTTGGTGGAAATTGGTGAATCGTCATTCACCTACCTTTCAAATATGTTATTACTTAGATTACGGCATACCTCTTCTAAGTATAATATATTGTGATTGGGTCCTAGCCTTAATACTAAATTTGGGTGTTTTATTAAGGACTATCTCTATATCTAAACTAATCCTTCTTTCTTCTCTTATCAGATGTCTGCAAACAACGTTGCTTTCGGCTCTAATCCTAGTGGCTCCTTTTCTCTTATGAACTTGTGTGGGAAAGTCATTTTTGATGGATCCAACTTTAATGAATGGATCAGAAACATCAGAATGATTACTCGCTACGATGACAAAGAATATATCCTCGATAAGGAGCTTAAGGAGATTGATGAGACAGTTGCTACTCCTCAAGAGATCGCTGAGTTTAGGGCACATGAAAGGGATGCCACCAAAGTGGCATGCATCATGATGGCCACTGTGACCGCGGATCTCCAAAAATCCTATGAAGATTTCTACCCCTATGAGATGCAACAAGACTTGATGGAAATATACCATCAAAGTGCTCGTCAAGAGAGGTATGAAATCTTCTCCTCCATGATAATAACTCGCATGAAGGATGGTGAACCCATCACGGGCCTCATGCAAAAAATGCAAAGATTTGTGGACCGTTTGCTGAAGCTAAATGTGAACTTCCCCGAGGAGCTTGCAATAGATATCATTTTGCACTCCTTACCTTCATGTTATGATCAATTCCGCATGACATACCACATGAACAAGGAAGAGGTCACACTCAGCAGACTTCAAGGACTCTTAAAGACCGCGGAAAGTGGTCTTAAGGGTAAGGCAATTGTTACTCCTACTCCTACCAACACCGCCCCTGTCTTGGCAATCAGGAAAGGACGAGGGAAGAAGAGAAAGAATTCTTCGAAGGCTACCAAGGTTAGGACCTTTGATGGCTCTTCTTCAAGTGGAACCAAGAAAGGTTTCATCACTCCTTCTTTTGACCCAAAAGAGGATGAATGCTTCTATTCCTATGAAAAGGCACATTGGAAGCGGAACTGCCCAAAGTACTAGCAAGATGTGAAGGATGGGAAAGTTAAACCCAACCATGCAGGTATTTACACTATCTTATCTAATAACTCACCCCATTCTAATTCTTGGGTACTTGATACCGGTTGTGGTATTCATATTTGTTGTGACTTGCAAGGACTAAGAAGAAGTGAGAATGTGGAGCAAGGAAGGGTAAACTTAATCATGGGGAATAGGAAAGTTACACATCTCACCAAGATTGGAGTTTATTCTTTGTCGCTAAGTAGTGGGTTAAATTAAGATTTGAATAAATGTTGTTACTCGCCAGAAATGGCAAGAAATATTATTTCCTTTCATGCATTGTATAAACAAGGGTTTACCTTTTCATTTAATAATGAATTTGGTTCTATTGATGCTTTCTTTAATAATGTTCTTTATTTTAAAGCATTACCTTGTGATGGTGTGTATGAAGCTGTGTCTGTTCTAGATAACTTAGGAAATAATGTGATGTGTATTGATTCTATTAATAATAATAACTTGGATAAAGCATCATTATGGCATTGTCGTCTTGGACATATAAGCAAGAAACTCATAGGCCAACTCCAAAAGGATGAAGTCTTGGAGTCGTTTGACCTAAAGTGAGATGATAGTTGCAAGTCATGCTTACTTGGAAAAATGACAAAGTCACCCTTCACAAGCTCTTGTGAGAGGGGTGAAGGTTTGTTGGACCTTGTACACACGGATGTGTGTGGACCATTCAAACATGCCACAAGGGATGCTAATCGTTATTATTTGACTTTTATTAATGATTACAGTAGATATGGATATGTTTACTTAATCAAGAATAAGTCAGAGACTTTCGAAATGTTTAAGGAATTTAAACAGGAAGTGGAGAATCAATTGGGCAGGAACATTAAGATGCTTTGATCCAATCGAGGTGGTGAGTATCTTAGTTCAAAGTTCCTCGACTATCTCAGGGAATGCGGGATTGTCTCACAATTGACACCTGCCAGGACACCACAGTTGAATGGTGTAGCTGAGAGGCGTAATCGAATCTTGTTGGATATGGTTCGTTCCATGATGAGTCGAGCTTCGCTACCAATCTCATTTTGGGGGTATGCCTTAGAGACTGCCGCCCATATCCTTAATCTAGTCCCTACAAAGAAAGTTTCCAAAACTCCTCACGAGATGTGGACTGGTAAAGTACCCAACTTAGACCACATCAAGATTTGGGGTTGCGAGGCTTTTGTGAGGCGCGAGTCTCATGATAAGCTAGAACCCCGAAGCGAGAGGTGTATTTTCATCGGCTACCCACAAAGATCCTTTGGTTACCTCTTCTGCAGACCTAGTGATAATGTGGTCTTTGTAGCAAGAAGAGGAGTATTTCGAGAGAGAGAACTTATAAGCCAAGGAGACAGTGGGAGGAAAATTGACCTTGAAGAACTTCAAGAGTCAAGCGGTGAAGGAACTTAAAACCCTAGCCCTCAAATTGAGGAGGAAACTCCTGTTAAGCCAATTGATGAGTCTATACCTCTGAGGCGTTCCATGAGAGTTAGGAATGCACCTGAGCATTACTATGGTTTCCATATTACTGCAGAAGGTGAGACACTTTTTAGTGATGAGACACTAGTAGGTCTAGATAAGCCTAACAGCTACACACAAGCCATGGCAGGCCCTGAGGCTGCTAAATGGAAAGAGGCTATGGATAGCGAGATACAGTCCATGTATGACAATCAAGTTTGGAACTCATTTGACCATGTACCTGATCGTAAGGTAGTTGGGTGCAAATGGATCATCAAGAAGAAGACCGACATGGATGGTAATGTACACACTTATAAGGCACGACTGGTTGCAAAGGGTTATGGATGTTAAAACCGCTTTCCTTAATGGAAAGTTGGCTGAAGATGTTTACATGGTTCAGCCAAAGGGTTTTGTCAGTACAGAGTACCCTAATAGAGTGTGTAAAGTAGAGAAATAAATTTATGGATTGAAACAGACACCTCGCAGATGGAATCTTTGCTTTGATGAGAAAGTCAAGGAATTTGGCTTTTCAAGGAGTGAAGATGAAACTTGTGTCTATATCAAGGCTAGTGGGAGCATAGTCAGCTTTTTGGTACTGTATGCGGATGACTTACTACTCATAGGAAATGACATCCCAACCCTGCAGGAAGTAAAGTCCTGGTTTGGGAAGTGTTTCGCTATGAGGGACCTTGGTGAAGCTGCCTATATCCTAGGAATAAGGATTTTGAGAAACAGGAGTAAAAGACTAATTGGACTTAGTCAAAGTA
Organism: Lactuca sativa; assembly: GCF_002870075.4. NCBI lineage: Eukaryota > Viridiplantae > Streptophyta > Magnoliopsida > Asterales > Asteraceae > Lactuca > Lactuca sativa. Next base: position 219,406,637 of record NC_056623.2, on the reverse strand, counting down.
CCTATGTGGACAAAGTGTTGAAAAGATTCAACATGCATAACTCCAAGAAAGATGAGTTACCCATTCAGAGTAATGCCAGATTGAGTAAGACACAAAGCCCTAGTACTGAGGCTGAGATAGCAGAAATGAGTCGACTACCTTATGCTTCAGCTGTAGGATCGATCATGTATGCTATGACGTGTACTCGACCTGATGTAGCCTTTGCTTTGAGCTTGGTTAGCAGGTATCAGGGGAACCCTGGCAAGGCACACTGGACTGCGGTAAATAATATCCTCAAGTACCTGCGAAGGACTAAGGACTGGGTCCTTACCGTCGGTGGGAGTGATGACTTGAGAATTGTAGGGTATAGCGATGCTAACTTCCAGACTGATAGGGATAATTTCCGCTCTCTGTCAGGCTGGGTCTTTACCTTAAACGGAGGAGGAATTACTTGGAAGAGTTCCAAGCAGGAGACAGTGGCTGATTCCATTTGTGAATACGAGTATATCGCAGCAGGTGAGGCAGCAAAGGAGGCTATATGGCTAAAGAACTTCATCGGAGACCTTGGAGTTGTACCAACTATAAAGGAGCCAACGGAGATTTTCTGTGACAGAAATAGTGCGGTTGCCTTAGCCAAGGAACCAAGAGATCATGGGAGATCCAGACACATTGACAGAAAATATCACTTCATCAGACATCGAATAGAAGAAGGAATCCTCGTGGCAAAGAGGGTATCATCAGATGAGAACCCAACAAATCCCCTCACGAAGGGACTGACTCGGGACAAGCATCTCCAGCATGCTCGGAGCATAGGGCTGAAGGACGATATTGGTTTTAGTAGTTAGATAATCTTGAAATTTGTAAAATGTAATTGACATTTGATGATAAATAAAAGCTGTTATTTATGAGTAAAGTGTTGCTATCACTTGTCAATTGTTTTCTATATTTCTTTTGCATGTATTGACTTCCAGAATAATTATGTTTGGTGTATCATATTATTTGAAACTCCACAGTCGGTCATACGTCGCAAGTAGGTATGAACCAAGACTGTCATGATTGGTTGCAGAGGTCTAAGGTGTTGGACATGGCTACAACAATCATGAGCGCTCATAAGTTCTGAGCATTGGACTTAACCCACGCTCACTGGAATCACTTCATGGAATTTATCTTGAGTGATCGTGAGATGGTAACATCATATAAGTCTTCAAACCTAGAGATATGATTTGTTACTTACAAGTTGGTTATGCATTGATTGTACAAAAACGCATTGGTAACTCGATGTTATAAAACGTGCTTTTGTGTATAATTCAATGAGTGGTAGAACAAACATATGAGTCGAAGTTTATCTGTTCCTTCTAGGATTAGAAGCGATATCTGGGCCCCTCGATGATTTTGGTTTGACCTATGTACCGGGCCCGGTCAGAACTAAATTGATGTGTTCAGTTAAGTTCTATGTCAAACAAATCGGAAATCAGGAAACAAATGCTGGACAATAAGTAAGATCATGTTCCACGTATTTGTCCGACTCATATCTAGAACAGAGGATTATATGATCACTTATCTAAAATGGTGCGTTCAAGTTCAACAGAGTTAAAAGAGCTACGTTCGCTGATCGGTTCCTGAAGTTATACTTGCAACTATAGTTATTAGACTTATCCAAGTGGGAGACTGTTGGATATAGTGTCTAAGTCCATAACTATATTTGGTATGTACTTGACCCGACCCGGCATGGTCCATTTGGGTTGCACTTCACCCGAACAATTTATGGATAATCTTTTGAGAATAGTAGAAGTTATGATTTATTAATATATTATAAGTTCTAATATATTAATATAACATCATATTATTTAAGTTGTCTTGATCTATAATTAATCTATGATTAATTTAGAGATCAAAGATATTACTAATTAAATGTGGGCTTCTATATTTATATAGTGTGGGCTAATGCTTATTTGGAATGGGCTAGGCTTGCATGGAAAGTCCATGGATACTCCATGGAGCTTTAACCCATGGATCTCATGGAAATGAAGAGACATGGGTATTAGGGTTTACATGGATGTAACCCTAATCCACCACACTATATAAAGGAGGCTTTGGTTCTTGAAATCACACTAGTTGAGGTGAGTAAAGCAAGAGGGCCAATTTCAAGATAGTAGTGACTATTCTCTCAAAGTTCCAAGTTTGTGGTGATTTGTGATTTCCATTTGAGGCATCCACACTATTGGTGCTAGGATCTAAAACTCCAAGGAATCAACTACAACTACAAGGTAAGTATTTCTACTAGCTTTATTTGATTCATGTTCCCCATGCCATGCTAGTTAGGATATGAACCTTGGAAAAATAATTATTTGCACGTATCTTAGACAAACATAGATCCAAGGTTTATTAGGGATGCATGTACACTTAGGAAGTGTTAGAATGCTCAAAACCCATCAAAAAGATCGTCTTAGAGGGTTCAGAAAGCGTAAAGCTTTCTTGGGAGAAAAAGAAAGATTTTATAGTGGCGGATTTGAAACTTTAAAGGATTTACCCTAATTAAAGAATAAGGGTAAAAACGTTTGTTTTCTTTATTTTGAATAAGGAAATCAATGAATGTGATTGCGGATGGATCATTTGACATTGTGGATGGGCGGTTGGATGACTGCAGTAGAATAACTGAGGAGAACACTTGAACAAGAACTAGTAATAAAAATCAATAACAACCATTGAAGGATAAATGATATATAGTTGCGGTACACAGGATATGTATCAAAACCATCTATCATAAGTAACTTTAGTTAGGACCGCAACAGAGACCAAGGATGGTCTGTGGTACCTATCAATTCAAAAAGAATTATGGGTCCGGATTCATCATTCCTAACATTTGTAAGAAACTGTTGAGTTTTGTAGAATCAAGTGCCTTGGTAAATACCTCAGCAATCTCTTAATTTGTGTGTACAAAAATTAGTTCAATGTTACCTTTCAAGATGTGGTCTTTGATGAAGTGATACCGTAGTTCAAAATGCTTTGTCTTGGAGTGCTGAATTAGATTGCGAGAAATAGATATAGCACTTTCAGAGTCACAATAAATTGGTATCCGCAGCATTCTGTCTCCGTAGTCCAATAGTTTTGTTTTCATCCATAAGACTTGTGAGCAACAGCTAGCTGCGGCCACATATCCAGCTTCTGCGGTAGACAGTGATAAACAATTTTGTTTTCTTGATGACCAGCGGACGAGTCTTCCACCAAGAAATTGATATCCACCGGAGGTGCTTTTACGATCTAGTTTGCATCCGGCATGATTTGCATCAGTGAATCCTTGTAGGCTGAAGTCATTCCTTGTGGGGTACCATAAGCCAAGAGTGTTGCTACCCTTTAAGTACCTTAGAATATGTTTGGCTGCGGTCATGTATGACATTTTTGGGTCAGCCTGGTACCTTGTGTATATACATGTTGCAAAGACGATATCTGGTTGGCTTGCGGTTAGGTACATCAATGAGCCAATAATACCTCTATAAGTCTTCTGATCAACTGATTCGCTTGAGGGATCAACAGATATCTTATATCCGAAGGTTGTGGGGACCTTAGTCGAAGAACAGGTGTCCTTTGAATATTTCTTTAACAGTTCTGAATTGTATTTCTCCTGTTGAATAAATATCCCTTGAGGGACTTGTTTCACTTTAAGTCCTAGAAAGAAGTTAATCTCTCTATTCATGCTCATTTGTAACTTGTTGGTCATGAGCTTATCAATTTCATTCACCATTTTTTGATTAGTTGAACGAAGATGATATCATCCACATATATTTGTACAAGCATAAGATGATCACCATTTGCTTTTCTAAATAAAGTGGGATCAATCACTCCTCTTCTGTATCCAGACGAGACAAGAAATTCAGAGAGAGTCTCGTACCACGCTGTTGGTGCTTGTTTTAGAACATAGACTGCTTTTTCAAGCTTTTCGCAGTGGTCTGGAAATTCAAGACTTTCAAAGCCCAGAGGTTGCTGAATATAAACCTCCTCTTTTAACTCACCGTTATGAAAAGGACTTTTCACATCCATTTGATGAACCTTTATGTTCTTGTGAGTTGCGTATGCTAAGAAGATTCAGAAGGCTTCCATTCGTGCTACCGGAGCATATGTTTCATCATAGTCAATACCTTCAAGTTGACTATATCCCTTGGCAACTAGCCTTGCCTTGTTTCCGACGACCGCGCCAGATTCGTCCAAGTTATTCTTGTACACCCATCTTGTGCCAACAATGGTGTGACCTTGCGGCTTCAGAACAAGCTGCCATACTTTGTTTCTTTTGAATTCTTCTAGCTCTTCGTGCATTACGGGTATCCAGTCTGGTTCCAGTAATGCTTCTTTGATCGTTTGGGGCTCGACCGAGGATAGAAATGCTGCGTAGTGACAGTGATCAGAAAAATCCTTGGATGATCGAGTCTGGATACCTGCGGATGGGTTGGCGATGATTTGACCTGGTGGGTGGTCTTTTGTCTATACATGTAGACAGGGTTGCAGATGATCAGCAGCTGCAGTAGAGGGAATGTCTTCAATATCAGAAGACTCTGCGGTTGGAGATGGCAGTTCCCCCTAGACTTGAGAACATCCTGCTGAATTGTCTTGAACTAGGAAGGTGGGATCAGATTTTTCTTGGGCAAATGGTGAAGGTTCCTCCTGGAGTGCAGATAGGAGTTCCCCTTGAACCTGCGATGGTTCCCCCTAGATTGCGGATGGGAGTGTGATAATCCTTGAATCTGTTCTTGTGTCAATGTTCTCTATGTTTTCATCATCCGACTCCGAAGAAACGTTTGATGGTTGAAAATCTATGTGGATAATGATTGGAGCTGCATCTTCTAGTACTGGAACCTCGATGGTTGTTATATGGTCCAGAGTTGAGTTTTCCCCCTCAATCAGCGAGGTGGAAGTATTTAGTGATACCTCATCGGTCAGTGTAGGACCAGATACGTCAGCATGCTACTGCTGAGCTTCCAGGGTCACAAGAACTTCGGATAACTTGGTGGTTTCTACAGGGTCGAAAGGATCATCATAATTTACTTCAATTAGATTTAGTGGACCTGAAGAGGAAGAAATATCACTTTCTAGGATTGTTGTGGTTTCGGTTGATGGAGTGGTGTTATGGATGTGAGAGTCATCAAAATTTCACATCGAAGCTTTCAATTATCAGCCTTGTGCGTCTAATGAGAACTCTATAAGCAACCTTGTTAGTGGAGTAGCCAAGGAAGATGCCTTCATCATACTTTGGTGTGAATTTGTTGAGGTGGTCTCTGTTGTTGATTACGAAACATCTACACCCAAATATCTGGAAGAATCAGACATTTGACTTTCGATTGTTAAGGCCCTCATATGGTGTTTTGCTGAGACGTTTACACACTATGCTTCGGTTCTGTACAAAGCAGTTTGTGGCCACTGCTTTGGCCCAGAAGTATAGAGGAAGATTAGCAAAGTTGAGCATTGATCTGTCTGCTTCCACCAGAGTTCTATTTCTTCTCTATACAACTCCATTTTGCTGCGGGGTATAGGGAGCTGAGAAATTGTGACATATGCCCTTGGACACCAAGAAACTATTCAGAAGATGATTGGTGAACTCAGTTCCATTGTCGCTACGGATACGATGCACTTGTAGTTTGATTTGAAGCTCGATCTCCTTGATGAAGTTGATGAACACTTGCGGTGTTTCTGACTTGATTCAAAGAAAGAAGACCCATGTGAAACGTGTGAAGTCATCTGCTATAACCAATATGTATTTCTTGTGATGAAGACTGGCTATGGTAGATGGACCGCAGAGATCAATGTGCAACAGTTCCAATGGTTTAGACATTAAGGAGTCAATCGCGATGCGGTGACTTGCTTAGAATTGCTTTCCACATTCACATGCAGGACAGAGAGTATCATTGTTGAACTTGCAGATTGGAAGACCTCTGACTAGTTCTCCGTTGACCAAATTGTTGATGTATCTGAAGTTGAGGTGAGCTAGCTTGCAGTGCCATAGCCAGCTGACTTCGGATACTGCTTTGGATAGGAAGCATAACTGCGGCTTGCCTATGATCAGATATACATCCAAGGATGAGAACATTTATTTGCAAAGAGAAAATTTAAAACTTTTAAAACAGAGAAATGTCTTTTGTTTAATTGCTAAACGTCTTTACACTAATATCACTCAACTTCATTTGAACTGTGAAATAGGGGAGAAAATTCATCGCATGATTTTGCCCTTCCTTGAGTTTAAGGAGGATGAAATTGACGCTGAAGCATATAATTGTGAAAGTGTAGTTTCGTCTGAGGATGTTAATCCAACATATATGTATGGTCTAGACAAAATCGAATCTTTCATAAAGTCCAAGGACCATAAAAACATGCTGAAAAATCTTTTGGATAAAAATGATAAACTAAAACTAAGAACCGAAACCATACAAAAGTTTGACTCATTGAATGCCAACCTGAGCTCAGAAAATAAAATTGATGTTGAAAATGCATCTGAGCTTAATGAGGACCATGATATGAGTGAAATTTTTGTAGATGACATAGTTGACTGTTCAGAGTTTGTCAACAGCGAACCCGAAAACCACAAAAATATTATTTCAGAAAATTTTGTGGAGTTTGCTCGTTTGTCCCAACAAAAGTGCCCGATTCTTGAAGAAAAGGTTGTAGTATACCAAAAGGTAAGGAAAACTCCAAATCAGGTGTATAAGGTCACAGGTGTAACCGAACATCAGACAGCCGAACTCACAGCCATTGTAAACGAAGATAATGCTGATGGTTGCGATGGATTCTTTTGGTCTGCTCCTATCGACAATGCTGACCAAACAGTTGGTCTGTCAGAAAGGACTTCATGGAAAACGAAAGGCAGATATGTGCCAGAACCTTTGAACAAGCCTGATAGCTTCGACATGCCAAGTACTAGTGGTACAAAAGATGTTCCTGAAGAAAAAGGAGCACCTGCAAAATAAGTCACTCCTTCAAGCGAAACATCATCAGTTCAAAGTGAACCAGCTGACAGAAAGCGAAAACAAAAAGCGAATATCCATCGTCAGCCGAAGCAGGTGAGAAATCAAAAACAACAAAGGAATCAGAGATACAAGAAGAATCTCTCTGAAAGAAAACAGTTCTGGCAGTCTCAAAATGCCCATTTCTCTTATCATAACAGAAATTTAAAGTCAGAGAAAAGCACTGTTAGGTCACAAGAGAGTCATAACAACCGAACAGAGAGGTTCGGTTCTGAAAGTCAAAACAACCGAAAGGATACGTTCGGTTCTGAAAAATTTGACAACCGAAAGCAAAGGTTCGGTTCAGAGAACTCTATCTACCGAAAGCAAAGGTTCGGTTCCAAGAGCAAAAGAGACCAAAGATCTAGGTTCGGTCACACTAATGATCAAAAACAAAAGGGTCACTTAGAATCTCAAGCCAAGAAATCATCTCAGTCTAAATTCTCTCGTTCTAATTCTTCTAATTCTTCTAATTCCTCTCAACCACATTCTAAATTCAATTCTGTTCGCACTCAAAAACCTAAATCTTCAACAGATCTGAAAGGAAAATCGAAGGTTTAATCGGTCGAAACAAATCAAAATCATCCCAAAATCCAAAAACCTAAACCAGAAGCCAAACCGAAAGCAACAAATCCCAATAAAATTAAGGTTTTCACCATCAAAAAGAAAGATGAAACAACGCTAATAAAAAGAACATATCTTGTTGACATCTCTCTTACTATTCTTGTTCCTGTGAAAGGCTCACGTGGACCCAAGAAACTTTGGGTTCCTAAATCTGCTTAATTTTTGCAGGTTATCAGTGACGAGCAATTTGACGAAGAATGGTATATTGACAGTGGCTGCTCACGTCACATGACAGGAAGGAAGGAAGAGCTGAGGGAATTTCGGTCTCTTTCAAACGGTGGAAATGTCAAGTTCGGGAACAACTCATTCGGCACCATGAAAGGCTATGGAATGATTACAAATGGTGATTTCACGATTAGGAAGGTTGCATACGTAGAAGGACTACAACACAACCTCATTAGTGTATCTCAGCTTGTTGGAGGTATCGGTCTCAAGGTTTCATTCGATGATGAGGGTTCGGAAATAATTGAGAAGAAAACGAAAAGAGTTATTCTCAAATCGGAGCGCAAAGGTGAAATGTTTCCTCTGAACCTCAAACCCATCAAAGGGAATCCAACTATCTGCCTGTTATCCAAAGCACAATCTGACGAAAGTTGGCTGTGGCATCGAAGGCTCTCTCATCTCAACTTTAAGGACATCAACAAACTTGTCACTAGAGGTCATGTTCGAGGTCTTCCATTGCTCAAGTACGATATAGAACATTTGTGTGCTGCATGTGAAATGGGGAAGCAGAGTCGTCAACGTCATCCATCTATTATAAACACTAAAGTTGTCGAACCACTAGAGTTAATTCACATTGATCTATGTGGTTCATCATCTATCGAAAGCATCGGCGGTAGCAAGTACATTCTTGTTATTGTTGATGACTTCTTGTGTTTTACATGGGTGTTCTTTCTGAAGCATAAATCTGAAGCGACTCACAAGCTAAAGGTGTTCATCAAGCAGGTTGAAATACAGCTGAAGAAAGTTGTTCGCAACATCAGGAGCGACAATGGACTGCAGTTCAAAAATAAAGAATTCGAAGAATTCTTGGCCGACAAAGGAACCAGTCACAACTTCTCAGCTCCCTACACCCCTTAACAAAACGGGATTGTCGAAAGACGAAACCGATCTTTGTGTGAGGCAGCCCGAACCATGCTAAGTTTTGCTTCTTTACCTTTATATTTTTGGGCTGATGCTATTGCTACAGCTTGTTTTACACAGAACAGGTCATATCTCAATAAGCGATTCACTCTCACTCATTATGAGATCATCAACAAAAGAAAGCCAAATGTCAAATTTTTCCATGTGTTCGGCTCACGGTGTTTCATCTTCAATTCTAAATAACACCGTAACAAGTTCGATGTCAAAGCCGATGAAGGGACATTTCTGGGCTATTCTCTCATTTCTAAAGCGTACAGGGTATTAAACAAGCGATCAAGAAAAATAGAAGAGACTTATTACGTGACTTTTGATGATAGCTATGTTAAAAAGCTAAAGGCCAACGAAGACACAGTTGGAGAAATCTTTCCTCAAACAGGCCAAGTCACAGCCTCGATCACAAATCTATTTGAGAAGTTTGTCGAGTTATTTGATGAACCAGAGAAGGCTACTCTCTCGGAAGTCAGTGCAGCGGACAATAAAGTATATCATTTGAAGCAACTCATCGAAGATGCTGCCAAACAAATGAATGAAGGAGGATCTTGTTCCAGTGAACCTCTACAGCACAATGCTTCAATCGAGGGGGAGGATCCATCTTCTTCATCACAGAAGAGTTCACATGTTGAGGGGGAGGACAGTTCTCAAGCTACTCCCGAATGATCAGCAGTACCCGAAGGTGCTTCAACACCTGAAAGTGTTACACCACCCGAAGGTACTACAACACCCGAAAGTGGTACACCACCCGAAGGTGCTATTACACCCGAAAGTGCTACACCACCCAAAGGTGCGTCAACACCCGAAAGCTCGACACCGCCCGAAACCCCTGTAGCTCAAGAAACTCAAGACACACCTGAAAGCTTATCTGCCGAGGGGGAGAATGTCAATATGCTTTATGGCGATGACAGTCAATCTAAACTAGAAGAGATGGTAAACGCTGAATTGGATCCATCGTATGATCCAAATTACCCTCCTCTTGTCAAATGGACCAGAGATCATCCTGTCTCCCAGGTTGTTGGTAACGTCTCTGAAAAGGTTATGACCCGATCACAACTTAACGCAAAACAAACTTCCTTATTTTCAAAAGTAGAATTCTGTATGTTTAACTCCTTTGTCTCAAAAGTTGAACCAAAGACAGTTAACACTGCTCTTGATCACTCTGATTGGATTCAAGCTATGCAAGACAAACTGAATGAGGTTGAAAGGAACAAAATTTGGCACCTCATTCCAACTCCTCAAGATGCCTCAGTTGTTGGTCTCAAATGGGTCTTCAGAAATAAAATGGACAAGGAAGGCAACGTGATATGAAACAAAGCACGTCTGGTGGTGAAAGGATACTGTCAGGAGGAAGGAATTGACTATGAAGAAACTTTTGCTCCTGTAGCTAGGCTGGAATCCGTTAGAATATTTCTTGCCTATGCTGCACACAAAAACTTTGAAGTCTACCAAACGGATGTCAAGTGTGCATTTCTAAATGGAGAACTTGAAGAAACCGTGTACGTAGAGCAAACTCCTGGATTCGTAAATCAAAGGTACCCCAATCATTGTTATATTTTGGACAAAGCCGTATATGGACTGAAACAAGCTCCGAGAGCCTGGTATGAAACGCTTACCAAGTTTTTAAAGATGTCCAAATTCAAACAAGGTTCGGTTGACCCAACCTTCTTTCGTAAGAAGGAAGGTAACCACCTTATGATGTTTCAAATTTACGTGGATGATATCATCTTTGGCTCAACGAAACCTAGCTTAACGGCTGAATTCAGAAAGCTAATGGAGACTAAATTTGAAATGAGCTCAATGGGTCCAATTAACTTTCTCCTTGGTTTAAATATTAGACAGGGACCCGAAGGCATCTTTATTAATCAGGAAGCTTACACAAAGACTCTCCTAGTAAAATTTGGCATGATGGGAGATTCGAGGGTTAAAGTTCCAATGGCGTTTGGCACCAAGCTCACTCCATCCTTGGATAAGCCAGCAATTGATATTACGCTATATCGCCAGATAATCGGTTCTCTGATGTATCTTACTGCTAGCAGGCCTGATATAATGTTCTCTGTATGCTATTGTGCTAGATTTCAGGTGAATCCACGTGAACCTCACATGCTTGCAGTGAAGAACATACTCCGTTATCTCAAGCGAACGACCTCTTTAGGCCTATGGTATCCATCCAACTTAGGCTTCTTTGTTCAAGCCTACTCAGATGCAGACCTTGGAGGTTGTGGACTAGACAGGAAAAGCACCACGGGAGGCTGCCAATTCCTTCACGGGAAGTTGGTTAGTTGGCAATCAAAGAAACAAACTTGTGTGTCTTTGTCTACAGCTGAAGCGGAATATATTGCAGCTGCCTCTTGTACTTCTCAAGTGATTTGGATCCAAAGTCAACTCCGGGACTATGGACTCAATATGAAAAATATCCCACTATATTGTGACTCTGAAAGTGCAATTAGGATCTGTCATAACCCAGTGCAACACTCCAAGACCAATCACATAGCACTGAGGTATCACTTCATTAAAGATCATGTGGAAGATGGGAACGTCGAAATTCATTTTGTTCGAACCACTGATCAACTGGCTGACATCTTCACCAAAGTCCTTCCTGAAGCGTCGTTCAACAAAATTCTACAAGGGCTATGTATGATGGAATCGGAGTCAGTACCATAAATTACCTCTCAAACTCAAAAGTAAGAAGCGAAATAGACCGAACGTTCGGGTTCGGGTCTTGAACTAATGTACCGAAATGAACCGAACGCTCTGGTTCGGTTGGATAATCTGCTTTTCGCTCATCAATCAATGTAGTTTCTTGGTTGTAAATTTTATGTATAATTGTTCCAAATGCATTTATCTAATTGTAAAAATTATTCTCTTTTTGAAAATCTATTTTCTTTGGTAACCGAAATAGACCGAACGTTCGGGTTCGGTTCCAAAATTTTTCTCACCCGAAATAGACCGAACGCTCGGGTTCGGTTCCAAAGTTTTTCACAACCGAAATAGACCGAACGCTTGGGTTCGGTTCCAAAGTTTTTTTTTTCTGTCTTATTTTTTTTATTATTTCTTTCAATTTTATTTCTCAAAAATTCCAAAAATATTTTTTTTGTTTTATTTCTATCTTTTTTAATATTTTTTTATAAATTCAAAAACTCCAAAAATATTTTGTTCTTTATTTTCTTTTTGGCTTTAATTTTATTTATGTGTTTGTTCATGGGGAAATTGTTGAATTAGCTAAGTGTCCCTAGAAGCATGCTGCTGCATGTGTCCAAAGCCTCACCCGATTCTGAATAACAGCCTTAATGACTTGTTATACACAAACCTTGTCTTCCCAATTAGGCTATCACATTTATTCTAATCATGAGCTATCTAACTCTCTTCTCACATGAGATAAGAGTTTTCTGCTTGGTCCTATTTTTCATAGCAGAGGTACTTTGACTTCTTTCACCATCTAAATTTTATTTCTCCATCACACTCGTTTCACAAACGTAACCCTTGAGACTCTCAGAAATTACCACTGAGGTTTATGGTTACCCAATAACTGTGTTCATGATCTTAGCTTCGTGCCACTACCAGCTGAGTGAAACCCAAAATTCAATACCCAATACGAATTGACAGTGAACAATTAATTTGCTCTAGTATTCACTATTGAATTGACGGACGTATCTTCATGCTATCTCAAAATTTTCTTTTGTGTGATTCCTATGAATTGTTACAACCAATAACATTTCTTCCCTTGGGATCCAGTTTTAATTTTTTTTGAGATTTTATATTCCTAGCCAGTTTAAATTATTCCCAAACTACTTGTTCAACAGACTACACCAGTCTCACAAGTACTTCGTTCACTTTCTATCTTATTTCAAGATTAGGAATGTTGAATCGAAGCGAAAGCCACCCTAATACGCCTAATTAAAAGAAGCCTTTCAACACTTCTTAATAAGTGTTTGATCGTTATTCAAAGGGAAACCACATAAACACTTTAAAGTCTCTCTTGACTTTGAAGAAAGAGATTCGTGCCCGAGATCATTTGTTTCGTGTCTTTATTGACATCACATTTTTCCTAAAAAGTATTGCTTTATTTCTTATCTTTTACACCCTTGGCACGAAAATCTTTGATTTTCCAAAATTCAGGTTCTATTAATTATAGGCATTTTCATTGGATTAATGGTTGATTAAAGGTTGTGGTTGATTTTAATCCACGTGGGGGATTTTTCGAAACATTACGTTACACTCTAAAGGGATAAGATAAAGACATGCTTACTCAGGCGGGAGTCTAATCGATTTGATTTCAAACGGCGCAAAAGGGGAAGCGTGCGAATTGGAAACGTCTCATCTCCAAATGGCGCAGAAGGAGCGCGTGTGAATCTGAAACGGTTCATATTCAAACGGCGCTTGATGGGAGGCGTGTTCTTAGGGGTCTGACACTCTCTCTCATACGTGCTCATCGGCTACCCCAACTGTCACACATCAGTCAACTCCGGAAAACTCTTCGATTTTCAACTGAAGATTTGGGAACATCTTTCTCTCTCCTCAATCCCCAGTATAAAAGGCAGCATTATCCTTCATTTACCTGTTTACCGCAATTAAAATTCTCAGAGAGCAAAAATTCCTTGATTCTTCCCTGTTCATCATCTTCTCCACTTTCTTCAAGCAATGGCAGACTCATCTTCTGTTCACGCAACCTCCCACATACTGCCCATTCGCCCACAACAAAGCCTCATCATTGATTTAACTCCTCAGGCTTACGACGCCTTCATGTTCCCTATAATCGAGTGCTTGAAGTTTTCTCCGATCGCTCCTGCACCTACAAGAGCTGAATCTGTTCCGATGGAGTTCTTGTCGCAAATCTTTGCGACTGCTCATTATGACAAGGTTGTTGACAGAATCTTCTTTGACGTTTTTCAGCACAAAGCATCAATTTCAAAGCAAAGGTTTTGCTCCCTGTTAGGGTTTGAAGCTGATTCTACGAGGGTTAACCCTGAGACGATTCCACTGGGGCACTTGTTCAACATCTTTTATAACATGGGTTATACGGAGGTGCTTACTTCAGTCGCAGGGTTCAAGAAGTCGTGCCTACCTCCACAGTGGAACGGGATGTTCACTATTCTATTCAAAGGGCTTTCTGAAAGAAGTGTTGGATCTGATGGTGCCAGTCGGTTATTTTTATCAATAATGTATGGAATCTACAATGGCATCAATGTAGATTATGGGTCTGTTCTATGGCAACAGCTCATCCAGAGTCTCTCCTCTACTTCCAGGCATTCAGAGGTTTCTTATGCTAGGTTCTGGACCTTGATCACAAAATGGGTGATGGACAAGTACCACGTCCCCATTGTTGCTGGTGCTCCAATGTCTTCGATTGGTACATTCCATACCACGAAGATCATTGTCTAGGACGCTTCCAAGTTTCCATTCAACGGTTCAATTCCGGAAACTATGTATGGCGACGTTCCTGCTGATAGCTGGATTATCAGAACATACAAAGAATTCAAGCGTTCTGGTCTGAGGGATCTCACTCCGGAGATGTTGAAGTCCATTCATGACGCCGATAAGCCTGCTCCAAGAGGCAAGAAGGTTGATAAAGGTAAACAGGTGGCGAAAGGGGCTAAAGGCACTTCTCCAAAGAAGAGGAAACCATCCAAGGCTGCTCAGTCTCCACAGCAAAAGCGCCGAAAAACTCAGCCCAAGCGAAAGCTGATCATCGCTTCCTCCTCAAGTGAGTCTGAGGGTGAGAGTTCGGATTCTGACGACTCTCCACGAGGCAACACTCCACCCAGATCTCCTACCCCAGAAGTTCATGTCTCTACTTCTCCCATTGATTCTCCACCTAGAACCATTCCTTTTTCTATTCCCCCCATAACTTCCACTACTTCAATACCATCCACTTCCATCCCCATACCAACACCAATCTTCACCGAAGCAACCACAACATCCACTGCAGATGTTAGAGCCCATGTATCTGATACGGGGGTTCATACTGATGCACCCGAACCTACACCAGCACCCGAAACCACAAAAGCACCCGAACCTACACCAACACCTGAAACAACCCAACCCGAACCTACTCACACTTCAGCTCCACCACCCTCTCCTGATCATGCTTCAGAAGGAGAAGAACCACTCCTTGGCGGAGAGGATATGACGTTTGACTCGGTCTACTTTAGTCTGTTTCAAGTGCAGAGTGATGACGACGATGACGCTCCCGTAACCAAGCGACATCTTAAGGAGCTCAATGACAAGATTGACTTGCTCATCGCTTCCTCTTCCACTACTCAGTCATCCCTTTCTGAAAATGCAGTTCAGAAGATTGTTGACGCTTTCTCTAAGGCTCAGCAAGATTCCATTGCTTCTACAACCTCCACCATCGACGCCTCAAAAAAAGCTTGTCAGGATGCGACCGAAAAAGTCGATAAACTATTTTCTGATGCCTCCGTCCTGTTACAGTCTTTACAGGAGAGCGCAAATGTTGCTAAGACTACGTTGGAACCAATTGTTCAACAATTGACAACGTCTGTCTCCACTGAGTTGAAGTCCTTCACCTCATTTCGTCAAACGCTTTCAGACGACAACTCAGCATTTCGTGCAACCATTGACGAGCGTCTCTCGAAGCTACAAGAAGATTTGGCTGCTGAGAACTCTTTGATGGATGTTCTAGCCAAGAAGACCACTGCTCTGAAGGTCAAGAGTGTTTAACTCTCTCACTCTCAGCAGGAGATTGACTCTCTTCGGTCTGAAAGGGAGGTGATAAAATCGTGTATTTCGGATGTCCACTCTGCCATCTCCAACATCCTCGAAGCACATGATCCCATCCTTAACTACACTGTGAGGCGTAACCTTGCAGAGAAACTCGCTCCAGCCCTTGCCCTGCTAAGCAAACTTGAAGGGTTACTTGATTTCGTGTCCATTCCGAAACAAGGGGGAGAGAAGGAGTCCATGTCTCAACCACCTCCATCCTCAAAGGCAACTCACACAACCGAACCTCCTCCAGTAGGCCAAGCCTCCAGTTCTGGTGTGAAATATAAAGGCAAGAACATTGCTGAGGAAGAAGATGAAGATGAAGAGACTATCGCTGATCTTTTAAAGCGAAAACATCGAAATGATGATGCTGATATCAATGCTCGTGTGGCTAGAGAAGCTGAAGAAGCAGAAAGAAAACAGAAGGAAGCCCATGACCTTCTTGAGAGTAGGAAAACTCTTTTTCCTACTTGGACTCTCGAGAGGATGATAAAAGAAGCCATCGACACTCCAAGTATCTTGTGGCTGGAACCTGTAATATCGCTTGATTGTTCCAACACTGTCGACTCTCAATTCGACATGCCTCTGACTCGAAAGGCGTTCATTTTTCACGCCTTCGCCAACGTTTCAGAGTTCCCTTATCCTCATCCACAGGTTGATCGGGACTTAATCAACTTTTATCTGAAGGCCGCTCAACCTCAGTATCAGACTTGGAGCGCTCAAAAAATTGTAAACGTTCGGGTATTGAAGCCGTACAGTGAAGGGGACTTCATCAACATTCGGTTCAAGGTACTTAGGGTATCTGCCAAAACCGAACATGCCATTTCTCTTGCAGATCTTCCGAACCTTAATCCCCTTGATTGGATAATCTTGCACAACATCCTTCTAACCAATGAAGCTGAATACGGTCTGATCATCGACCATTTCAAGAGGATGCTCGTGTGCTACATCATGGAAGTTGCGCTGATGGATCAGGAGATAGCAAGCGTATTTAAGAAGAAACCAACAATATCTCCTGTTGGCTCTGCCAGTGATCTGAACCAAATGCAGATGGGCAAAATTGACTCGAGAAGGAATTCGTTCATGTTCACCAGGAACGAAGGACAAAAATGTCTTTTTGCCTTGGCTGACAAACATCTGTACACTACTGCTTGCTTAGATCATGTTTTGGGGATCATCCACAGATGCAAGCAAAACTCAGCGGATGATGTGAAGTACTTCGATGACATGATACATTGGTACATTCGGTTCATACAGACAATTCTTTCGCTAATCACTCGTTTGTTTGACATCACAAAGAAAGTTCCCGCTGCTGGCCCAAGCAAGAAGAAGAAGTAGTCTCGTTCCAATTTGATGCAAAGGGGGGGGGATTGTTTGGTCGTGTTTTGTATGTTGCGTCTATTGGGCTCATTTGTTAATCCGTTTTTTGTATCTCCGGTATGGGCCTGTCCATCCGTGAGCATAGTAGGGTTTATTATAAATATAGGTGCTTGCATGCATCTTAGGTTAATGATAGTAACGATAGAATAGATTGATCAGAGAAGTTTTATTATCGTTCTTATAACCCTAAATCCTCCACAGCGGAAGTTCTTAGTTGAGCTCTACTGAGGATTGTTTGAATTAATCATTCGACACATTGTGATTCAATCTTGTCTTGTTTATTGTTTTATGTTCTTTGCACTACCTGTTACAAAGATCTAATCGATCTTCAAGTTTATTTAATAACTTAACAGGTACAGTGACGCTAGTTTTCAGACTGATAGGGATAACTTCTGCTCTGTGTCACACCCCCGAACCAGACGGCGGAAACGTCCGGGGGCTGTCGTGACTTCATTGAATACCATAACATTGAATATATATGAAACATAACATCATTCGTCACCATGCATTAATATAGTACAACTGATAAGGTTTACACTGAGTACATTGTCTAGCATTACATTCCCAAAATAAATTGTTCGGTTCATAGATAAACAAACAACAAGTCATCACTGAGTACGTTTTTCCTTTGGTTCACTTGTTACCTGAGAATATAAGTATTTTGAAAAACGACAACATATGAAATGTTGGTGAGTTCATAAGCGGTATTTGAAAAGAAATGTTTTGTATTGTTTTGAAAACCACCAGAAAATCCGATATTTTCTGAAAAGAGTTTATGAAAAAGTTTGTGAAGATCCATAAGTATGCTTGTTTGTTTCTATAGTTGTAAAAATTGTTCATTGAACTTGTGTACATTTCGAAACTGTATGTATTGAAAAACCCTAGGAAAACCCGATGTTTTCCTAACACTATGAATTCCATGTAGTTGTTGTACCAACGCGGCGTGTGAAGTCATTGATTCCAGGCAACATCGGATTATTGCGCATGGTGAATTGCTATAAACACGCGTTACACAAACGACCAGTTTACAACTATACTAATGATCCCGTAGGCGTCGTCCGTACTATTCACGTAATCCAACCGCCCTAACTTCTTGTAGTCCCACATCCGAAGAGAAAGAGGGCACGAGGACCTCGATAACTCCGTTAGCCGGTTGGGGATAAAAAAAAAGAGTGCGAAGGGCCCTTGACCCGATTCGCATTAGCATAACTGACTTTACTAGCAGTACCAAAGGACCCTTGGGGATCAATATTATAATAGCCATTGAAAGTCCTTTTACGTTGTGTTGGATCATGTAACACTCAACAACTCGTAAGGTTGAAGTCTTCGGGCCTAAAGATCAAGCCATTGGGCTAGCTAGGCCCAACAAACAAGATTTTACACTTTGGGGCCCAAAGATGGTGTGTCGACGTCTGTACACTCTCACGTGTATATTGAATTCCCAAATGTTACTTGTATGAATCGAGTTATCGTCACGTTAGTAGTTTCGGGTTGTTATTGATTCGAGACCGAATCAATTCGTTTAACAACGATTTTTGGTATTGATTTGTATTGAAATTCGTCGGTAGTCGCAGTGCCAATATTTGATCACAACGGATGTATCGAATTAGCATTGAAATTTTTCTGTTTTCAGCCCCTCTTTATTTTTTAAATTTACTTTTTCAACCCTTTGCATAAATAATTTTCCGGTTTAGTCCTTAAACTATTTTTCTTGGCATTTTCACATCAAAACTTATTGGAATTGATATTTTTCAGCACCTTTTTAGTTGAAAACAGTTTTAGTCCCTGAAAATACAGTTTTCTCGGTTGAAACCTTCCTTTTTCGCAATTTTACACTTTTGGCCCAAATTGGAAAATTTTTGCAACTTTGGTCCTTTTTAATTATGAAAAGCATTTTTAACCATAGAAAAGGACTTGGGACGCTAGTAGTCCACCGTTTTATAGAAAAACACAGTTTTGGCCCTTCAAAACAGAAAATTTCGCATATTGGGCCCTATTGGGCCAAAAATGTCATTTTTAACCCATTAAGCTTGAAATTTATATTTTTAACCCTCCAAAAGAGTATATTTCCAGAAAATACTTTATTGAAACTGTTTTGACTCTCCTCATCCATCAAAATTCGTAATATGTCATTTTGTGCCCTTTAACTTTATTTTTTTTTTTAACATTTTGTGTCCAAAAATGAGTTTTTAGCCCAAAGGAGATGTTATTAAGCCACATAGCAATTTTTCTTGGAATACTTTGTATGTAATAATAAAGTTTATGCTAGTATCATTTAACATAAAATATATCTCGATTTTTAGGAGTTTATGGCTAGATCCAACATCATAAACACACAAAAACACATATATAGGCATAGAAATCATACAAGACATACAAAACACATATAGATCTACACTTTCACTTGAATCCCCCCCCCCCAAAAAAAAAGCTTATAAAATAGAAAAGTAGGGAGTATGAAGCTCACCTTAGGGTGTGGTTTTGGTTTTTGGAGAAAAGATGGAAGAAATTCGGCCATAGCAACCTTCCTTGGAAGATTTCGAACTTGAATGCTTCTTAGGTGCTAGATCATGAGTTTGAATGGATTAAGAGGTGATTTTTGGATGAAATGAAGTAGATAGTTTAAGGATCTCAGAGATATCTTACCTTAGATGATGGTTTTAATGCAAAAATCCTCTTGATTTCTCCTTAGATCTCGAAATATGGATGAGTTATGAGAGTGTTTCCTTGAGAGAAAAGTGAGTGAATTGTGTGTGTGTGTGTGTTGGAAAATGGCCGAGAGTGAGAGAGAGAGAGAGAGAGGAAGGAATAGATCTTTGAGGTGATACATGCATGGAGGTATGTGATATGTTGCATGGAAGTCCCTTGGGTAATGGTGAGGTGTCACTCACAAAGTCAACCCTCTCTTCTTTTGGGCTTGGGCCGAGAATGAGGAGGGTGTGAGGAGATTTTTGGGCTTTTTGCCCTTAAGCCCATGTTATAGCTAAGTTTGATGATTGTTGGCCCAAAAGAAATATAACATGATTTTCACACTTTGTTGGGCTAGTTTAGGTTAATCATGGTTCAAAACTTTTAATTTATTTCATTCTAGGCCCAATATGGCCCAAAATGTTGAAATAAATTAATGTGGGTCCAATTAGAGCCCATTTAAGGGTTCTAAGCCCATGATAGTCAAATTGGAAGCTTATTGGTCCATTGAGTCCAATAAGGAAGTCCTAGTCCAAAATGGACCTAAACAAGAACTTCTAGGGTTTCCAATTGCTTGTTGACTATTTGTAGTATTTGTATGATGTATTTGATTGAAGTTTTTGATGTCATAATAATAGGTATCACACATGCTCTTAAGTTTTTAATTCAACATTTTACTTAGGTATAGTGATTATAAGACACAAAATTTCTAGTTGTGACATCATCCCCCCGTTAGAGGGAATTTCGTCCCGAAATTCTGTTTGAAAGCTAGATTTGAGTATGCTAGAATAGGTGAGGGTACTTTTGCTTCATTTGGTCTTCGCGTTCCCACGTGAATTCTGGCCCACGCTTTGCGTTCCACCGTACTTTCACGATCGGAATGCGACTTTGCTTAGTACGCTTCACATCCCTGTCCATGATTTCAATTGGTTCTTCAATGAACAGGAGATTCTCGTTGATTTTGATTTCTTCAAGAGGAATGACGAGGGTTTCATCTGATAGGCACTTTTTCAGATTAGAGACATGAAACACGGGGTGTACACCGTTTAGCTCTGTGGGTAGTTGCAGTCTATATGCTACTGGACCTATTCGGGCGACGATCTCGAAAGGTCCAATGTATCGTGGGTTCAATTTTCCCCGCTTCCCAAAACGAATAACTCCTTTCCAGGGCGATATTTTTAACAGTACTCGATCTCCGACTTGAAATTCTAAGGGCTTTCGCCGTTTATCGGCATAGCTCTTTTGCCGGTCGCGCGATGCTTGCAGTCGAGCTCTGATTTGAATGATCTTTTCCGTGGTTTCACGAATGATTTCCGGTCCCGTTAGCGCCTGATTCGACGTGAGTGCTTTTGCTAGCTGGGTGTCACATACTTCAGCCCAACATAACGGTGACCTACACTTACCCCCGTACAGTGCTTCGAAAGGAGCGACCTTAATGCTTGAATGATAACTGTTGTTATACGAGATTTCGACTAAAGGTAAATGGGTATCCCATGACTTCCCAAAGTCTATCACACATGCGCGAAGCATGTCTTCAAGCGTTTGAATGGTTCGTTCGCTTTGACCATCCGTTTGTGGGTGATACACAGTGCTCATGTCGAGATGAGTTCCTAGTGCCTTATGGAGAGATTGCCAAAAGCGCGAAGTGAATCTACTGTCCCTATCTGAGATGATAGACACTGGTACTCCGTGGAGTCTCACGATCTCTCGAATGTACAAACATGTCAATCTTTCCATCTTGTAGGATTGTTTTATAGGCAGGAAATGGGCAGACTTCGTCAGTCGGTCGACTATTACCCATATTGTGTCCAGTCCGTCCGACGTCTTAGGTAACTAGGTCACGAAATCCATAGAAATCCCCTCCCATTTCCACTCAGGGATTACCGGTTGTTGTAACAATCCTGAGAGTTTCTGGTACTCCACCTTTACCTTGGCGCACGTAAGGCACTTACTAACATAGGTCGCAATTTCCGCCTTCATGTTAGGCCACCAATAGTGTTTTTTAATGTCCAAATACATCTTGTCTGACCCGGGGATGAATGGAGTAGCGTGTCTTGTGGGCTTCCTTCATAACAACCTCCCTAAACCCTCCGATTTTAGGGACCCAAATACGGTTCATGAAGTAGTATACTCCATTCTCCTTTGCCTCTAGGTTCTTCTCCATCTCGCGCAATGCTTATCTTGCTCTATTTTCCATCTTCATGGCCTCTGACTGGATTGCTGCAATTTGGGTGGAAAAATGAGATTGAATGGTTATCGAGAGGGTTTTCGCACGGCGATTAGAGTACTCCTTCCGACTTAATGCTTCAGCTACCACGTTGGCCTTGCCTGGGTGGTACTTGATCTCGCACTCATAATCGTTTAGCAATTCAACCCATCTTCATTGCCTCATGTTCAGCTCCTTCTGGTTCAAGATGTGTTGGAGACTCTTGTGATCCGTGAAGACGGTGCACTTCGTACCATAAAGGTAATGCCTCCAAGTCTTTAGGGCAAAGACTGCAGCTTCTAATTCTAGGTCATGGGTCGTATAATTTACTTCGTGCGTCTTTAATTGGCGGGATGCGTATGCTATCACTCTTCCACGTTGCATGAGAACACAACATAAACCTTGGTTTGACGCGTCACAGTAGACTACAAAATCTTCCGTGCCTTCTAGTAGAGATAGTACAGGAGCACTACCGAGAGCTTGCTTCAAGGTCCGAAACGCAATTTCTTGTTTGTCTGTCCATTTGAATGGTACGCCCTTTTGCGTAAGCAAGGTAAGTGGTTTGGCGATCTTAGAGAAGTTCTGAATGAATCTCCTATAGTAGCCTGCTAGACCCAAGAATTGACGAATTTCTGCGGGCGTGGTCGGGGTTGCCCATCCATCCACAGCTTTGACCTTGGAGGGATCCACATGAATTCCATCTTGGCTAACTACGTGACCTAGGAAGTTCACACTCCGGAGCCAGAACTCACACTTGGAGAGTTTTGCGTATAGCTTCTCCGATCGCAGAGTTTCTAGGATGTGTCGGAGATGTTGGCCATGCTCTTCTTCACTTCGAGAATAAACGAGAATGGCATCAATGAAGACAATGACAAAGTTATCGATGAATGGGCAACAGATTCGGTTCATTAGGTTCATAAATGCTGCAGGGGCATTTGTCAGACCGAAGGGCATTACAACAAATTCGTAATGTCCGTAGCGGGTTCGGAAAGCGGTTTTTGGAATATCCTCTTCTCGGACCTTGAGTTGGTGGTATCCGGACCGTAGATCTATTTTTGAAAAATAACTAGCTCCTTGGAGCTGGTCGAATAGATCATCGATTCGTGGGAGTGGGTAGCGGTTCTTGACTGTGAGTGTATTTAACTCTCTGTAATCGATGCACATCCTAAAGGATTCGTCCTTCTTTTTGACAAAGAGCACTGGAGCTCCCCATGGCGAGTAACTAGGTCGGATAAATCCCTTGTCCAGAAGCTCACTGAGTTGGCTGGACAATTCCTGGATTTCAGCAGGAGCTAGCCGATAGGGTGATTTAGCAAGAAGAGTTGCTCCTGGTACGAGGTCGATTCGAAAGTCAACCTGTCTCTCTAGGGGTATTCCCGGAAGATCTTCAGGAAACACGTCTGGAAATTCACACGCTACCAGAATATCTTGAATGTTAGTTTCTTCCTTGGTTTTATCCACTATGTGAGCCAGAAATGTCAAATCCTTCTTTCGTAGGTGCTTTTGTGCCTTGATGCACGAGATGAGGCGAAGGTTCATGCTAGGTTTGTCTCCGTAAATTACTAGGGTTTCGTGATTTGGGAGACGAAGACGAACGACCTTCTCGTGACACATGATTTCAGCATGGTGGGGGCTTAACTAGTCCATGCCAATAATCACATCGAAACTCCTAATTGATACAGGCATCAAGTCTATTCGAAAGACGTGTTGATTGAGGGTTAGGGTACATCGGATGTAGATTTCCCCGGTGGATTCGGTTTTCCCATTGGCCATTTCCACCGTATAGGTTTCATTTAGCTTTTGGGGTTGTTGTTTTAATAAATGTTTAAACTTATTGCTTACGAAACTTCGCTCCGCCACGGTGTCAAATAAGATGCATGCATAAGTGTGGTTTAGGGGAAACATACCAGTAACAACTGAGGGGTCCTGAATCGCCTCACCCTGACCCATGGTCAGCATCCTTCCTGTTCCTCCGTTTCTTGGATTGTTGTTGTTAGGGCAGTCTCGGCGGAAATGCCCCGTCCTTCCACACCCATAGCAGGTGTGGCTAGACCCTGCATTGTTGCCGCCGGTGATGACGTTGTTGTTGTTGCGATGGTTGTTATTGTTGTTTCCCTGATTTTGGTTCTGGGGAGGGTAAGTCCTGCAGTACCTTGCAGTGTGTCCCCTTCGATTGCAACTGGTGGACTGAAAATCCTTGCTTTCTCCATTATGATGGAGACCGCACTTATTGCACTTGGGAAGATTACCGGAATAAGGTCTTGAAGCATTTGAAGCAGCTGAGGCTGGAGCATGTGGTGCGGCTGGAACCGGTGCGGTGACAGCGTTAACCGCCACTGTCTGTTGCTTGTTAGAGGTCTTGGGGCCCTGGCGCCCCTTCCTCTTGTTGTTCCTTCCCTTCTTGCCATCACCTTCCTTCTTTCTCTCAGCCTCCACTGGCTTCTCGCCCTTCTTGTTGTTATGGTCATACAGCTTGTTTGCCAATCTTTTTGCACTGTCAAATGTTTCGGGGTTTGTAGCTATCACATTCCCTTGAATTGGTGATGTCAGTCGCCAGATGAATCGCTCAATCTTCTTTCCTTCCGAGGTAATCATACCTGGGCACAATAGAGATAGTTCACTAAATCTCGATATGTAAGCATCGATATTCGCATTCTGCACAGTGAGGTTCCACAGCTCTTGCTCCATCTTCTGTATTTCGCCTCGCGGGCAATATTCAGCCATTAACATTTCTTTCATCTCTGCCCACGGCATAGAGTTGGCTACAGGGAGCGTCATGGCTTCCACATGTCCGTTCCACCAGGTGAGTGCTTGGTCCACAAAAGTGCAGGCCGCGAACTTCACTTTCATCTGCTCAGGGCATTTGCATTTCTCGAACACCGACTCCACCTTTTCGATCCATCGCTTCAGGGCGATCACTCCTCCAGTGCTGTTAAAAGTTCATGGTTTGGCGTTCGTAAAGTCCTTGTAGGTACATGTTTTGGTAGGTCCTCGATTCATCCCGTTGTTCGAACTCCCTGCCCCTTACCCATTGCCTCCTCCATTATTCCCCTGATGGAGTTGTGCCATAGTTGCGGTGACCGCAGCAGACACGGCTGCCTGGAATGCAGTGGAGTCAACTTCAGGTGGAGTTGGTCCTGGGTTTCCGTGAGTAGGTCGGAGAGGCATCTTCTTGTCACGAAACGGAAAGATGTTGAGTGTACATGGTTTCCGTGAGGTTGTGGTCCTACTGACTAGGTGTATGGCACGAACTTAAGCACTTCTATTGTTTAGCATACAATCATAGATTCGCAACACATAGCAAAACACATAAAAGTTCACTAATATTATCCTATGCCTCTTCCACTATTGCAGACTAAACAGACGTTCTCTTTTTGGTACTAAAAGGGTATAGTTTTAGGTTCCCTAGTTATCCCGATCTCATCAGAACGTGTGTAAGTTGTACTTTGGAGAGAATGTAGTTGATCGGGCTACATCCACTCCTTGGTACCACTAAGAACAGTCCGGAATTAACCGGGATACTAGCATTATCATGTTTGGTTCGGCGTTATGTTCCTATTCCTAATACACGCAAGGGTGTTTTATTTACTTGTTTTGTTCAGAGTTATGTTAGTCCCTCTTTTTGGTTTATAGTTGCATATCAATGTGTGGCTAGATATGCTAGTTCACTATAAACAAAGATCTGATACCAACCTGTCACACCCCCGAACCAGACGGCGGAAACATCCGGGGGCTGTCGTGACTTCATTGAATACCATAACATTGAATATATATGAAACATAACATCATTCGTCACCATGCATTAATATAGTACAACTGATAGCATTACATTCCCAAAGTTCAGTTCATAGATAAACAAACGGCAAGCCATCACTGAGTACGTTTTTCCTTTGGTTCACTTGTTACCTAAGAATACAAGTATTTTGAAAAACGTCAACATATGAAATGTTGGTGAGTTCATAAGCGGTATTTGAAAAGAAATGTTTTGTATTGTTTTGAAACCCACCAGAAAATCCGATATTTTCTGAAAAGAGTTTATGAAAAAGTTTGTGAAGATCCATAAGTATGCTTGTTTGTTTCTATAGTTGTAAAAATTGTTCATTGAACTTGTGTACATTTCGAAACCGTATGTATTGAAAAACCCTAGGAAAACCTAATGTTTTCCTAACACTTTGAATTCCATGTAGTTGTTGTACCATCGCGGCGTGTGAAGTCATTGATTCCAGGCAACGTCGGATTATTGCGCATGGTGAATTGCTATAAACACGCGTTACACAAACGACCAGTTTACAACTATACTAACGATCCCGTAGGCGTCGTCCGTACTATTCACGTAATCCAACTGCCCTAACTTCTTGTAGTCCCACATCCGAAGAGAAAGAGGGCACGAAGACCTCGATAACTCCGTTAGCCGGTTGGGGATAAAAAAAAAAGAGTGCGAAGGGCCCTTGACCCGATTCGCATTAGCATAACTGACTTTACTAGCAGTACCAAAGGACCCTTGGGGACCAATAGTATAATAGCCATTGAAAGTCCTTTTACGTTGTGTTGGATCATGTAAGACTCAACAACTCGTAAGGTTGAAGTCTTCGGGCCTAAAGATCAAGCCATTGGGCTAGCTAGGCCCAACAAACAAGATTTTACACTTTGGGGCCCAAAGATGGTGCGTCGACGTCTGTGCACTCTCACGTGTATATTGAATTCCCAAATGTTACTTGTATGAATCGAGTTATCGTCGCGTTAGTAGTTTCGGGTTGTTATTGATTCGAGACCGAATCAATTCGTTTAACAACGATTTTTGGTATTGTTGTGTATTGAAATTCGTCGGTAGTCACAGTGCCAATATTTGATCACAACAGATGTATCGAATTGGCATTGAAATTTTTCTGTTTTCAGCCCCTCTTTATTTTGTAAATTTACTTTTTCAACCCTTTGCATAAATAAATTTCCGGTTTAGTCCTTAAACTATTTTTCTAGGCATTTTCACATCAAAACTTATTGGAATTGATATTTTTCAGCACCTTTTTAGTTAAAAACAGTTTTAGTCCCTGAAAATACAATTTTCTCGGTTGAAACTTTCCTTTTTCGCAATTTTACACTTTTGGCCCAAATTGGAAAATTTTTGCAACTTTGGTCCTTTTTAATTATGAAAAGCATTTTTAACCATACAAAAGGACTTGGGACACTAGTAGTCCACTGTTTTACAGAAAAACACAGTTTTGGCCCTTCAAAACAGAAAATTTCGTATATTGGGCCCTATTGGGCCAAAAATGTCATTTTTAGCCCATTAAGCTTGAAATTTATATTTTTAACCCTCCAAAAGAGTATATTTCCAGAAAATACTCTATTGAAACTGTTTTGACTCTCCTCATCCATCAGAATTCGTAATATGTCATTTTGGGCCCTTTAACTTTATTTTTTTTTTAACATTTTGTGTCCAAAAATGAGTTTTTAGCCTAAAGGAGATGTTATTAAGCCACACAGGAATTTTTGTTGGAATACTTTGGATGTAATAATAAAGTTTATGCTAGTATCATTTAACATAAAATATATCTCGATTTTTAGGAGTTTATGGCTAGATCCAACATCATAAACACACAAAAACACATATATAGGCATAGAAATCATACAAGACATACAAAACACATATAGATCTACACTTTCACTTGTATCCCCCCCCCCCACAAAGCTTATAAAACAGAAAAATAGGGAGTATGAAGCTCACCTTAGGGTGTGGTTTCGGTTTTTGGAGAAAAGATGGAAGAAATTCGGCCTTAGCAACCTTCCTTGGAAGATTTCGAACTTGAATGCTTCTTAGGTGCTAGATCATGAGTTTGAATGGATTAAGAGGTGATTTTTGGATGAAATGAAGTAGATAGTTTAAGGATCTAAGAGATATCTTACCTTAGATGATGGTTTTTATGCAAAAATCCTCTTGATTTCTCCTTAGATCTTGAAATATGGATGAGTTATGAGAGTGTTTCCTTGTGAGAAAAGTGAGTGAATTGTGTGTGTGTGTGTTGGAAAATGGCCGAGAGTGAGAGAGAGAGAGAGAGGAAGGAATAGATCTTAGAGGTGATACATTCATAGAGGTATGTGATATGTTGCATGGAAGTCCCTTGGGTAATGGTGAGGTGTCACTCACAAAGTCAACCCTCTCTTCTTTTGGGCTTGGGCCGAGAATGAGGAGGGTGTGAGGAGATTTTTGGGCTTTTTGCCCTTAAGCCCATGTTATAGCTAAGTTTGATGAGTGTTGGCCCAAAAGAAATATAACATGATTTTCACACTTTGTTGGGCTAGTTTAGGTTAATCATGCTTCAAAACTTTTAATTTATTTCATTCTAGGCCCAATATGGCCCAAAATGTTGAAATAAATTAATTTGGGTTTAATTTGAGCCCATCTAAGGGTTCTAAGCCCATTATAGTCAAATTGGAAGCTTATTGGTCCATTGAGTCCAATAAGGAAGTCCTAGTCCAAAATGGACCTAAACAAGAACTTCTAGGGTTTCCAATTGCTTGTTGACTATTTGTAGTATTTGTATGATGTATTTGATTGAAGTTTTTAATGTCATAATAATAGGTATCACACATGCTCTTAAGTTTTTGATTCAACATTTTACTTAGGTATAGTGATTACAAGACACAAAATTTCTAGTTGTGACATCTGAGTCGGGCTGGATCTTTACCCTAAATGGAGGGGAAATCTCTTGGAAGAGTTTCAAGCAGGAGACAGTGCCTGATTCGACTTGTGAATCAAAGTATATGGCAACGAGTGAAGCAGCGAAGGAGGCAATATGGCTGAAGAGCTTCATCGGAGACCTTGGAGTTGTACCAGCTATTCAGGAGTCTATGGAAATTTTCTGTGACACCAATAGACTGTAATAGTCTCTTATATGTATAACGATGTTTTGATTTTATGGTGAATTTATGTATCATGTTTAAGGAGTTGATGGAGGAACGACTTTAGGTTGTGAGCCTCAAAACCCAGAGTCCTCGACACAAAGATGGTTGGCTATGTGTCAACTGTTGACGATGGAACAATGATAACTTGTGAGTGAGGTGGAAAGACACAAGGTTGTGAGCCATTGTTTGTATGTGCTATGGTGGGGAACTCATTAACCTTGATGGTTATTGTTAAATAAATATTTTTGAAATAGTTCTCCTGATCATGGAAAAGACATGGTGTGACTGTACCCCATTTACATTTATATAATTATTTTGACACTTCCGCTGGTTTGAGTTGATTTATTTTATGCTTTACAACTTGTTTTTATGATTGTTAAACAAATTGGTTCTTTTTATCTTTTATGGAAAAGTTGTTTTTGATTCTTCACTTATATTCTAAAAGAAGTTTTGGTTGAAAATGAGGGACGTCACACTTTCCACAAGTGCAAGTAACCAAAGTTTCTTGCAACTATAATATGTTGAGAGTAGATTGTAAACAAGTAATGTCGGCTTTCATATCAATTAATAATTCATGATATATTTAAATGAGAAGACTTATGTGCCGCTTAAGTAACATAACAACTAATATATATATATATATATATATATATATATATATATATATATATATATACTAAAAATAGTGGACCATATATGTTAGTAAATCAGCATGATATAAAGAATGAACAGTCTAATATATCATATATAATTGTCATGAAGGTGTGAGAAAACGCACAAATTAGTTTATCCTTATATAAACAAACAAAATTTCAATCATGTAAATAAGAATTAACACAATATTGACTATGATGATCTATGTAACGTCCCACAAATAAGACCCAAAAATTTCATTTTAAAATTATAAAACAGTAATCTAAAACATAATGATACAACCAAGATGGATCATAATGTATCACTAAATCATAAAATATAAGAGTAATCATATGAATGTAGAACAAAATATTGTGTGCATTGCAATCACCCCGAGCTCCCCCCTTTGCACCAGAAGTACCTGAAACATAAACTGAAAATCGTAAGCACGAATGTTAGTAAGTTTCCCTCTAACACAACATACCAAACATATCAAACATATAGTGAGCCCCACCATAACATGCATAATGGGCCCCACCCACTGAGGATAACGTGCATCCCCTAACTCGCATAATGGGCCTACCTATTGAGTATTACGGGCCTCACCCTAACTCGTATAATGGGCCCAACCCACTAAGTATAATGGGCCTCGCCCTAACTTGCACAACGGGACCTGCCCAACATACAAACATACCGGTATAACCGGTAACAACATACATAATAAAAATTGGGCTCTGCCCACTAAGTACACAAACACATACACATCCAAGAGTAACATAAATATCTAGCACCCTATCATAATAAACCATGGGTCAGCATTGGTGACTTTGAACCACTAACATAGTGAGGAAGACTCACCTCAAACTGTTGAATCACACTAATAAATCTTTAACTGTTGGCCCGACAATCCCCACGCTATATAAAGTTTCAAAAATTTTGGTTTTGATTTTTTTTTCTTTTCTCGTATTTTATTTTCCCCGGTCTAAATCTTTTTTGTTCTTTCTTGGGGACAAGAAAGGCTCACGTTTTGGGAGATCTGTTAGGTGCATTTTATGCACCCATTTTGTAGTTTTATTCCATAAAAGTGCATTGCATTTAGGTTTCAACTCATTCATTTTGCATGTTTTTCGGGATTTTTCATGATAAAATTTCATTCAAACATTTTTGTGATATTTCAGGGACTTGTGGAGGTAGGATCTTGTTTGAGGAGGGAAATAAGAGTCACGAACAAAATTTTGGGACTTGCAAAACACCGAGGATGAAGATATCAAAGAATTAAATATTTGGGCTTTTTAGAGATTTACACGGCTATGTAAATGGAAGCCTTGTGTTTACACGAGCCATCTAATCGAAGATACTTGAGCGTGATACTTTTTTCATTTATGCGGGCCGTGTAAATGGTAGTGTTAATTTACGCGGGCTGTATAAACATAAATGTGGGTTCTAAAGGAGTTTTTCACCTTTCTTAAAAGGAGGAACCGATTATTTACTAAGGTGGTCAATTTTTGGAGTAGAGATGGTGATTTTCTTGATGATTTTAGAGTTGATTAACACTTGGTAACATTTCATATCAATTTTTAAGAACTTTAATTTCATTTTCCAGATTTGTGATCATGTACAAGTCATGACTAGCTAGAACCCTAGTTTCTCTAACTTCATGTCTTGAGTTTTTAGTTGTGATTTCAATCATGTGATTTGATGTTTTCTTCCAATTCCTACCTAGTGAATTTGATTTTGTTTCAATTTAATGTATGATTCTAATTGTGATTCCTATTTGCCATTTGAATTAGGTTAGGTCATTCAAGTTACCTAATTGCAAAATCCGTAATTGTTTTGTGAATTAGACTAAGTAACAAATACTAAATTGATTTCCCTTGAATGAGTTTAGTGTAAATATTATTCACATACTCTTATGCTCCCGAGCCTGTGAGGAGTTTTGGGTGTTGTTCGGAACATTCACATAAATTTTATTGCAACCTTTTTATTTCTGTCTAAGAGTTTGTTTAGACTTAAATTAGAAGGCTCGGTTATTTTCAAAGAGCTTGTTTTGAATTTGACAACTTGGTGAATGGGAAGTGTTAGATCTTGTTAACACTTTCAAGTACCAACTTATGTGGAATTGAGTAGATATCATTTCATCCTTGGAATCACAGTGTTAATTTGTCTTGCATAGAGTTGGAGTTCTCACAAATCCTGAATTTGTTTCATTTAATTGATCATTTACTTATTGCTTTGTTGTAACATCCGGATTCCCAGGTACATTATTTTTTCATTTATTTTGGAGATTTTGGAGGGACTCGGCGAGTTGACGCTTAGACTCACCGAGTTGGGTCGCGAATTC
Source organism: Lactuca sativa (assembly GCF_002870075.4). Lineage (NCBI taxonomy): Eukaryota > Viridiplantae > Streptophyta > Magnoliopsida > Asterales > Asteraceae > Lactuca > Lactuca sativa. The sequence continues at coordinate 219,375,040 of NC_056623.2, read as the reverse complement.
TATCCGGGTTAATGACCGGACCAGGCGTGTCGACTAGTGGACTCGACGAGTCTGCGTTGTTCAATGAAACGCTAATTCATGGGGTTTGGGACCTATTTAAAGGGTCTTATAGCCACCATTTACGGCTACCGGACCCCTGAGTGAAACCCTAAGAGATCTAGAGCGTTTGTGAGGAAGAAGAGGCCATTTTTGATCCTTGTGTAGGTGTTTTTGCAAGAAGAAGGTGACCAAGGCAAGAGGGAATTGAAGAGGGTGCTATTTTGTGGATTTCAGAGCCTAGGGACTTCATATTGAGGTATATATTCTATCCTTCTTCAGTTTTGGTGTTAATCTTTGAGAGTTAGGGTTTCTAGCCCCTTTAGAGTATGAATTGTGGAGCAATTGGTCCCTTCTTGTGTTGAGGCTTCAGATCTGGATCCAAAGAGGTCCAGAGACCTTAACTCCTTGATCTTTATGGGTGACATTGGGAGATATGAGCTTAAGGTGACATATCGAAGCCATTTCTCCAAATAGAGCCATTAGGTCTTTGCATCGGCATTTAGATCTAGACTTTACGTGTTTATCTTGCTTAAGGAGGTCAGATCTATGGGTTAGAGGAACATATCTGACCTCAGGAGGTCAATTGAGTTTGAGCATGGCATGAACTCGCCGAGTCCCAAGAACAAACTTGACGAGTAGGGTTAGGGTTTCACGTAAATCACTCAGTTGTTAAATTGCCGAGTTGGGGGAATCACTCATTGAGTCAGAGGGAAATCGAGGACTGGAGTTCAATGCGGAACGCGCCATGTTCATAATGGGAGTCGACGAGTTGAGTCGGGGTGGCCCTGGGATTCATGCCAGGTGTAACTCGTCGAGCAGTGGAAAGACTCGATGTGTCAAGCGAGACTAGAGAGATATTGGACACGTGTAGACTCGCCGAGTCGCCCAAGGGCACTCGACGAATCGGGTCAAAGTTTGACCGTTGACTTTTGTTGACTTTTAGGGTTTGGTCAACAATGGGGTCTTTGAGTCAAGAGAGGGGTAAAATGGTCTTTTACCCTTCTGAGGGTGCCAAGAGAGGGTTGAGTCTAGTCTCAGGAGTTATATTTGTGAGAGTATTTACTTTATGTGATTAGGCGGAGGCTAGACCATATTTTTGCCGAGTCAGAGATCTACCGACACATGTGAGGTGAGTCTTCTCACTATACTTTACCTAGAGTGGTAACAGAGTTATGTGACAGTGTATTTTAGAGTGATGTGCCAGTGTATTTGCATGCTATTTATGTGTTGAGATTTATTGTGATATGTGATATGCATAATTCAAAGTTTTCAGATTTATGACCTGTGGGTCCATTGAGTTAGGACCTTTGGGTCCATAGAGTTAGGGCCAGAGGGCCCATAGAAGGAGGGTCCCACTGAGAAACACTGACAAGAGGGTCAACAAAGTGATAGCCTTGAGTGGCTAATATGTGTTTGAGTGGTATTTTGGGGATCTCACAAAGCATTTATGCTTATAGTGTATGTGTTATGTGTTTCAGGTACTAGTGATGATCGCGGGAAGGCGCCGGTATGATCCGTACACACACTCGCGGAGTTTATTATGATTTGATCTTGGAGTTTGTAATCAGATAATGTTGATACGTTGTTTTTTTGAAAGTGATTATGAATGAATTTATATGGTTTTAAAAAGTGAAAAGTTGTTAAATTTTTACGGCTTTACAAGTTGGTATTAGAGCCTTGGTTTGAGGGACTCAGATGCATCTTCGGGCGTATCTAAACTCAAACTGAGGATTTGAGAATTTTTTTTGATAATAAAACAATTTTTAAAAGGAGTAAAAAGAGTCTTGAGACAAACAGAGTAGAGCCGTGTGTACGATAAGTTAGCGCCTGAACGATGATTTCCCAAAATACCCTTTCAATAAGTGTTGTGAGATATATTATGCTATGATATATGATGAGTTATGTTAATGCATGCTAGAGTAGACTAGGTATTCTTATTAGCAGTAGAGTGGCCTGATATATGATGCCTTAATCTAGGAGTTTTGCTGCTAGAGATGCTTGAGAATGTTTAGATAGCAGCGAGGAGCTTATGAGAGATCTGCTAGTGAGTAGCATATGATTAAAGGGAGTAGAGTACTTGGGATTTGGGACACTGGGAGGAGGACTTGGGATGAATTTTGATGCGGTGTGGACGGTAGTATTGGGCCCGTACTACTGAAGACGCCGGGTCAGTGTGCAGCCCAAGTAAGAAACCTTAGAGTACTAAGGAACAAGTAGGGTGGGGTTATCGAGTGTGAGTATACTCGACCAAGTCCCAAATATTCTTATGTTGTATTTCAGAGGGAGATCATAGTAGGGACACACCACACACCAGAGAGCAGCTGTACGAGTGATGCGGAGATTCGTAGGATCATCCATGAGGAGGTGGCTACGGCCATCAGGGCAGAGATACCAAAGATGTTCTGGTCAATCAAGACCACACTGATAGAGACATTTGACGAGAGATACGCTGCCCTTTCTGAGACTGTTGTTGCTGCAGCCACTGCAGCTATAGCTGCGACTAGGTCGTAGGGTGGTGATGTGTTGCTGTTCCGAGAGTTCAACAACACAAAACCACCGGAGTTTGATGGGACCCAGGACCCGATTGCAGCGATGAGGTGGATATCAGACATAGAGGGGTGTTTCTTTACTTGCTCATCTCCAGAGCATTTGAGAGTCCGGTTCGCGTTGAACCAGCTTCGCTTGGGAGCTAAGGATTGGTGGAAGTTTGTGACGGCACACTATACGCCTGATGTGCTTACTGCAGTGACCTGGGAGAGATTCACTGCTATGTTTCGAGATGAGTATGTTCCCTAGGTGGAGAGAGAGCGGTTGGCATAGGAGTTTCTGACCCTCAAGCAGGGTACCGAGTTTGTTAAATTGATTAATCGGATGTTCCATGAGAGGGAGATGTTCTACCCAGAGCACGTGTCCTCCGAGAAGGCACGTATGAGCCGATATCTGAGTGTGTTGAGGAGGGATATACGACAGTTTGTGGCGAACTCGACGTACCGAACATTTGCTGAGCTTCAGGCATTTGATCGGAAGAGGGAGATAGAGCAGGAGATCCAGGCTAGGGAAGAGGCTGAGTCTCAGGGGAGAGATTGGCGACCGATACAATCTCAGCTGGCATCCAAGTGGGCAAAGCCCGCTGATTCGAGATCGGGGAGCTAGAGGGGCCGCACATGTGGCAAGTTCGGCAAGAGCCACGATGAGGTGTGCAGAGCCGGGTCTTGCTACAAATGTGGCAAGGAGGGGCATATGGCCAAGAATTGCCCCAAGGAGTTTACAGATGTGTTCACTGCAACCAGACTGGACACCTAAAGGAAGAGTGTCCACAGTTGCAAGGGACTGCATAGGGAGCATCTCAGGGATCTGCCCCTGCAGCAGTGAGAGCTACAGACAGTCAGCCCGCGAAGGCCGAGGCACCGAAGGCACGAGTGAGAGCCTTCCAGTTGACCGTGGAAGAGGTCCGCGTAGTGCTCGATGTCGTTGTTGGTATGTATTCAATAATGTATTAATTTTTATGTTGAGATATTGTACTTATATTATGATATGCGTAGGTACTTTTCTTATGAGTTATGTACCTACCTTAGTGTTATTTGACTCGGGTGCGAGTCGGTCTTTTGTATCTTTCTCTTTTAGCCAGCACAATAGTATTAGTCAAGAGGTGTTGATTCTGTTGGATTAATGTCTAAGACCATAACTATATTTGGTATGTACTTGACCCGACCCAGCATGGTCCATTTGGGTTGCACTTCACTGACACAATTTATATGGATAGTCTTTTGAGAATAGTATATTTATGATTTATATTAATATATTATAAGTTCTAATATACTAATATGGAATCATATTATTTAATTAGTATTGATCAAGACTTAATTTAGAATTAATTAATTGATCAAAATGAACTAATTAAATATGGACTCTTATATATATGGAATGGGCCAAGTTCATTTAGGTTGGGCTAAGCTTTCATGGATAGTCCATGGACTGTTTAACCCATGGATCATATGAAATGAAAGGTCATGGGTTTAACCCTAGTCTCCATACTATATAAAGATGTCCTTGGTTGGTGAAATTGGCACTAGTGTGGTACACTAAGAAGGGCTAGCTGATTTCACTAGAGAGAAACAAGTATCCAAATTCTCTAAAGTCTTCCAAGGTGTTATGGTGATTTGTGAATCCATTTGAGGCTTCCACACTATTGGGGCTAAGCTCTTAAAGCTTGAAGATATCAAGCTACATCAAAAGGTATGTCATCTAACTAGTACTTTGTATTATAAGAACTTCATAATATGCTAGTTAGGATTAAAGCCTTGGAAAGTTCTTATTTGCATGTATAATAGAGAAAACATAGATCCAAGGTTTATAGGGTTGCATGTACACCATAGGAGTGTCAGAATGCTCAAAACCCAACAGTGGTATCAGAGCCATGGGTTGTTTTCTGTAATATTAATGCAAATGTTTTATTTTCAAAGTTGAAAAAAAGGAAAAAAAAAACATGACGTTTGTCAAATTTTAAGATAATTACTTGTTTTTGTGAAAAACTAATTATTTGTAAAATTTGAATCATTTTCTGTATGAGTTGGATTAGGTTAAATTTAGTAAGAGTTAAAATTATATGATTATGTTATTAGTTTTAAAAGTTTGATCTAAAGAGTTTTTTTGAAACCACCATAAGTTATGGATATGAAAAGGTTTTAAAAAAAACTTGATTCAAAGTTTTTTATGGAGTTACAAAACTTGGTCTTAATGTTTTAAAGAATTTCAGAACTTGTTCTTAAGTTATGGAACATGAAAAGTTTCATCATAAAAGAAACATTAAACTCCATAAGTTATGGAATCCAAAAGTTTTTTTTGTGTTACCTTGTTTTATGAGTTATTTTTTAGATTAATGAAAAATATGTGTTAATAGTTTTCAATCCAAATTAATCTAAAAGTTGTTTATAAAATGTGTTTTTGTAACTTGTCCTCAAGTTATATGAAAAGTCACATTTATGAATCTTAAAAACTCATAAAAAATGCCTTAGGTTACAAAAAAAAATGAAGAGTCTTTCCTTACTAAATGGTTTTATGACTCCATAACTTATCCTCAAGTTATGGAGAACCAAGAGTCTCTTCATTAAATAATAAAAAAAAAATGTAACCTTAATTAATTCCATAAGTTATATAGTAAAGAAAGGTTAATTCTTTTATTAGTTTAAAGTCTTCCATAACTTGTCCTCAAGTTATGGAACTTGAAGGGTTTTTTTAATTAAAACTACTTTAAACACATAAGTTATGGAATAGAAAAGTTTTGAAAGTTACAAAACTTGCCCTCAAGTTTTGGAATTTGAAAGGTTTTCACTTATGAATACTTTAATTCCAAGTTAGCCCTTAGAATTTTAAAAGTTAAAATTCAACCCTTATACTTTATAATATTATAAGTTAATAATATATATATGTATAAGAGTAAAGTCAGTCTTACCGCTAGTACGCCTCATTCACGAAGCTGGTCTATAAGGTGGGTATAAGGTTGTTGCCTATAGAATGGCAACTTAATGGGTGTCCACTCTCACCCACCGCTTGCTTGACTGGTCGAGGGTCGTTAGCCGAACGGGTTTGACGGGACTATAATTCTTCCTTCATTAAAAGTATTAATGATAAATACTAAGTAACTAAATTCTTAATAATACCCAATCTTAGTTACTTAGGAAAATGTGAATAAGGTGCTAATCCATGAAATTACACTTTGCACTTTGTTTAAGTCGGTTAGTGGAACGTGTGTGGTTAACCGGCACATTAACTCGTCTTTAACATGGTAGGCAAAGGGTAACTTAATGTTTATCATAGTATCAATGGAGCGTGTGTGGTTAACCGGCACATCGATTGAGGGGTAAACACTTAAGGATACCAAGTAATTTGCATGGTTACTTTACACCTTGTTTTGTGATCCTCGGCATCCCAGTCACAAAACCTAAAGGGCACACTAGAGATTGAAACATGCCATTGAACAGTTCAATGAATCTCAAAAGATCTAGGAGTTTCAAATCTAATTAAAACCTAATTATACATTTCGTTTATCTTGGTGGAAATTGGTGAATCGTCATTCACCTACCTTCAAATATTTTATAGCTTGGATTACGGCATCCCTCTTCTAAGTTATAAAATAGTTTGTTGGGTCCTAGCCTTAATATTTCATATTGGGTGTTATATTAAGGACTTTAAATCAACTATCTTCAATATCTCCCAAAAGATGTCAAGTTCAGACATCTATGATCTTCCCAAAAATCTTGGAACTTCACTTCCTCCACCTCCTACAATTATTCTCCCTAACCCACAAGTTCAAGGTCACTCAAGCCCTACTGGCAAGGCAACGTCTAGGTGTGATCACATCTTGGAGATGAAGTCACATGCTGACAAGCCGGGAGAGTTGGGTGTCAAAGTCTTAAGAAAGTTACTGGTTCAATGACTTTCTAAGTCACATAGTGAGTTTCTTTGGAACTCCTATGAAACAGACTATGACAAGACCCTTAATGATCTTATCTATTTGCTAAGATCATCTTCCTAAAACTTTATGGACATTGACAATGATGACATTGGATATCCAGTAAAGCTCTCTCTTCCCAGTGGAAAGGGATCGGCCATAATCAACTGGGTTGACCAAATCGTAAAGAGAAAAGCTAAGTATGTGATACTCCCATGTACCACTACCAAAGGGTCATATGGTTATATTGCCAAAGGAAGGGGCATTGGTTGCGAATCTGCCAATTTACTTAAGGGTGTTAAACTCAATAAGTTTGACTCTACTTCAGGTAAATTCCACTATCTAACTCTGCTAAGTTTCTATTCTGAAATTCTTGATACATGATGTGACTGGGTCACATGGTGATGTTTTAAGAATCAAAGAAAAGTAAAGAAACTTAAAGAAAGAATATGTTGAATCTGATCGAGTAGATGGATTTCTATCGCATAGTTTGAAGATTGGATTCTTGAGCTACTTCTTAGGAGTTATGAGATATTGCTTAGGAATAGATAACAACAAGTTTTCCTATGGATTGTAAGGATAGTTTTTCTGCAAAGTTTTTAAAACAAAAGGAAAAATGATGATTTTATTTATTTTAAAAATATCCTTACAATGGCATTTGAGGAAAAATTTGTTGCTTATATGATTCCATTAATAGCAAGTGTGGAAATATGAAATTGATTCTTTCATTTGTGGTAATGTCTAAATTTACCAAATAAGGAAAGATTCTCATCACCCAAGTTTCAATTGGACTGGAACTTGGAATCATGCAAGTTGTATAGCATGATGAATGAGAACTTTCAAGTATTGGAAAATTAAGACTAATTACTTGTTCACATGGATGTGTGAGTCAAGTGAAGGACTAAGGGACCGAGTACACATTCTGGTGCACTGGTCAAGTCCACCACAAAAGATCGATAAGATTATTTGTCATAATTTACTAAAGCTCAGTAAATATGGTTATACTTACAAGCTTAAGTGTAATTCTGAGACATTGGAAAAGGTTCCAATGTAAGGCAGAGCGAATAAGAAGAATCAAATTAGGCAGAAGGATAAAAGTTTCCCAAATTAGGCAGAAGGATAAAAAGATGGGAGAGTACTTTAGTATCAGTTTTTATGATCATCTTACTGATTTAGAGACCTTATCACAATTCATCCTCTATGTGTCTTCTTATAGCTAAGAAGAGGAGCTATAAAATGTTGAAGTGGTTAAATCAAGAAGATGATTCATACTTTGTTCCAAAAAAACAATTCTTAGAGTCATACTCCAAGATTGTAACTTGAGTGACATGTCTTAAAGAAAGTTTAAAACACTTGTTAAATGTAAGAGTAAAAGTTTTCTACTCTTGTACATTTGAAATTGGTAAGTTGTGATGTTTTGGATAAAACAAAGACCAACTAAGGCAAATTGTGTGAAGTGTCTGTCTTTATTAGAATCCACACTATCTCTTGAATATTTGACAAGAAAGTCTCATAGGTCAAGGAGACAGTGGGAGTCTCAAAGAACCTGAAAGGGTTTCAAGAAGTAATCAAGAACAAAAAAAAACCTATATTTCATCACTATCACACAAGTGGAGGTTTATAACTTATCGTGTTGAAATTTCAGTGCCCATTCCAGTTAAAGTTCGCTTTGCATACGAGTTCTTAGAGTTCTCAATTGGTTGCAAAACAACTTGGAAGCAATGGCAGACCCTTGAGCTGCCAGGTGGCAAGAAGTTAAGATTGCACAAGTTCAATCCATATGAGTGAGGATTTGTCACCAACCTAGTCCTGTGATTATGGTTTTGACAAATTCACAGGGATAGGAACACTTACACCATAAAATCGAAGTGTCATAAGGTTTCTCTTCGATTCATGAAAATGATGGTAAGGAAACTCTTTCACTAAGTAGATTTTAAGCAGATAGCAATTGTGATATTTGCAGTTCTCAAAGTCGTTAGTGGAGCGTGCGTGGTTAACCGGCACACTAACATTGACTTATGAGAAATGGCAAAAGGTCTAAACAATTTAGACTATGATTATGACATCCCTTTTCATAGTTCTAAAATTGTTTAGACACACTTGTGAGCTATTTAAGAGAGGTGTATGATTTTGATAAAGTCTTATCAAGGCAATCTAGAATCAGAAATCCGAACATTGGTAAGAAAGTTAATAAAGTATTGATTTTTAGAAGTCCAGTAGATTTCTGGGTACATTTTGTCACACCCCCAAACCAGAATGGCGGAAACATTCGAGGGTGGATGACTTCATTTAGTATCACAACCATTGAATATTGTAAAGAAAGTAACACAACCATCATATATATAATGAAAACGTATGTTGTTGTGTTATACATATTAGCAAAAGAATATTACAATATGATGATAAATGTTCAATAATAAAACATCCTTAGTGTCCCTTCTCTAAAAGCTGGTGGTTACCTGTATTACTGATTCCCTGAGAAATACAAGTGGTTTCGAAAAAGTGTCAACAATTAAGTTGGTGAGTTCATAAGAGTTTGTATTGAAAAGTATGTCCCTTTTGAGAGTAAATCGATGAACGAGGTTTTTCAGAAAATCCAATATTTTCTATAAATGATTTGAAAAGTTTCCAGTGTTGGAGTGCGTTAGTGTTTTCCATACTTGAATAATAATGATAAACTTTGTGCTAACAATAAAGTGGAAAAATGAATGCATATATGAATCTCGTAAATCAAACTTGTTTTTATACTTTTATGTGATTTTTATAACCATACTATTGACACTGACGGCCTGTAACAACATTCTTCAGGTGTTGTAGTGTTATGACATTTGTCACCCCAGACCTGCCGGTCTAACTATAGCTAATAGTTTAGGTGCGGGGTTGTCAATCTCGTATAGATCTATACACAAGTATCACGCTCTCTCTCCAAGAGATTATGGTATATAATACAGGTCTTGAAATGCATACATACGAGTACGTTGAAGTTTGAATGTCTCACATTACTTGGTATAAACAGATTTACGATAATAAAGACGTTACTTCTTTTGAAAGTATTTCGTTTGTCAAGATGTATATGTAAAATGTATGAATAACTTGATAACTATACCCATTATAGTTTCTCAAAAAAGTATGTTTCCATTTAGTAAGAACAACTTGGTGATATAATAGCCCTTTAAACATAAAGATATTTTTGTATGAGAACCGTATAAGAACGATATTATAATTATGTTTATAAAACGATACTTTGATTTCTAATGTACTTGTATTACCCCCCCCCCCCCCCTAATATGTGAAAAGAATTTAAAAGTAGGGGTATGAACTCACTCGTTAAGTTCGAAGAGAGAGGCTAGAGTTGAGTAGAGTTTCGACCGGTGAAAGTTGCGTCTTCGGGCGCTCGGGAATCTCCGCAGCGTAAATCTTTCGTCGAGGGATCGAGTGCGGAAACCGAGGTGAGGGGATGGTCTCTGGAGCTTAGAAGTATGGGAGAAAGACTGAGGAATTGTGAATGTGTGCAAAAACTCGAAGCTCAACCTCTCTATTTATAGGCTGGAATTGCCTCGTACGCGGGGCGTACTTCCGGAGTACGCTGGGCGTACTCGGTACGCGGGGCGTACCTGGGTTACGTGGGGCGTAATATGGTGTTATGGCTTATGACTCCGGGCTAGCTAAGCGTAGAGGGGGCGGGCCGATGGGACTCGACTCTAGGTCTAGTACGCGGGGCGTACTCCCAAAGAACGCGGGGCGTAATCCGGCCTGTCCTCTTCTAAATTCCGTAACTTTCGCGTATGAGCTCCGTTTTTCGTGTTCTTTATATCCACGCGTAGGTGAGATTATCCTCTACAACTTTCATTTAGACTCCGTCGGCTAGTTTTGAATTTATTTTTAATGATATAATTTTAATAGTCCGGGCCTCCTAAAGTCCGTTAAAAATTCATAGGTTCTTTATTCGACGTTGGTTTTCGTTTGTCTTTTTATCTTTTTATTACTACTATGGAGATCTTCAACTTCCATTTAGGTGGCGATAGCTAAATAACACTCAATCTTCAATTTGAGTTTTTAGCCCTCTACTACTGTTACGAAACTTAGGAAATTCGTAACTTCTTCATACGAAGTCCAATTTGGGCGATCTTTTTATGCACGCTCACCTTTCAATGAGATCTACGACTTTTGTTTAGATACTTAAGGCTAAAATGCATTTTATTGAGATTTTACTTTTTACCTCAATTAATGTTTTAACGGCGTGTCGTAAATATACGAGTGGTTATAATTTCTTCAATATAACCCGGTTCTGAGCGTTCTCTATGTTTTTGGAAACCTTGGCATGATATCTAATATTTGATGCAACACAACTTAGATAAATAAACGCCTTTATTTTTTAGGTTAATTTCGTTGTATTTGACTTTTGAGCGTTACAATGCTTTTGGAAAATATAGGGTTGTTACACATGTCAAAGCTAGTGGGAGCATAAGTGTTATGCTATTAATCATCATGTTAGTGGGAGCATGATAATTATGATAAAAGATTGCAAGTTAGCAATGTTAATTATAGAAAACAAAAGGTTTCAATTGGGAAAAAGTTGTTTTGCTATAATTAAGGGAGAGGAAATTATACTTCATCTCAAATCTATAAGCTTAGATCGTGAGGTTTTAATCATTTCGTCAAGGATATATATATATATATATATATATATATATATATATATATATATATATATATATATATATATATATATATGAATTTCATCTTGGAATGTCTCAAAATAAGGAAATTCACTATATGGGTCCATTAATCGTGTCCCATATGCTTCGGATATAGGATCGATTACATGTGTTATATTCGTCCTTTCAAAAAATTTCCAAATGCCTGGGGCATTAAGAAGGGAAAAGGTCTAGAATTAGATATGACTAAAATGATTAAGCAATTGTCGAGGACAATCTAAGATTTACCAAAGATTGGTTGCTCAAGGACAGCTGGAAGTATAGTGTTAATTCTGGAAGGACCATATTGACATAATCTGTAAGGAGGCAACTCTTGTTCGGAAGTGATAGTCAAAATGGAATATGGAAATGTTTCAAAGTTAGAAAGTATTCAATCTGTAAGATTAGGAAACATAATGCAAGAAGGATGTTTCCAAGGAGTTGATCTCCTTTGGAATACTCTGTAATGATTCTTGCCAAGTCTTTGTGAATTTGTGCATAATCATTACAAGAGGATCAATGCATATAAGTTTAGAATCTAACAGATTTTAGTAAATGGCATGAAGTTGGAATTCTTGCATTTGCAGTAAGGAATTGGGACTGTGAAATGAGAATCATTGGAGTTATGTTCAATTGATCGAGTTCACAAAGTAAGGATCATAGACAAACATAGACTACATACTTGTTGTATGGCACAGCTATTGTTTAAGAAAAACATAGTGTACATGCTTGGAGCATGGGACAACTAGTGTTTTTAATTCAAGTATAAAGTTATAAAACCAAAACAATGAATAAAGAGTAATCAGTATTGTGATAAATAAAAGTGTTTATTTATATTCATAGGGTTTATACCATATTAGATTCAATTATTCTTGTGTTTCATTTTGCATGTTTTGACTTCCAGAATAAACTAGGTTTTTCTTCCGGAATGACTAAGTTATTCAAACCATCCACAGTCGGTCATATGTTGGAAGTAGATATGAATTAAGACTATCATAGGTTGGCTTGTAGATGTCTAAGATGTTGGACAAAGGGCTACAACACTCATGAGTGCTCATAAGTTCTGAGTATTGGATTCAACCCGCGCTCATTGGAATCACTTCATGGATTTTATCACGAGTGATCATGAGACGATAATATCTTATATTCTTCAAACCTAGAGATATGAGTTGTTACTATGAGTTGGTTGTACATTGATTGCACAAAAACACATTCGGTAACTCGGTGTTATAAAACGTGCCTTTGTGTATGATTCAACAAGTAGCAGAACAAGCCATATGAGTCGAAGTTTATCCATTCCTTTTACCTTCGGGATAAAAGTGATATCTGTGGGCCCCTCGATGATTTAATAATGACACATGTGAGTGCTTGGCCAAGCCAGGACTGATTTGATTAGTTCAATCAGTCAGTCGTCATGAATCGAAAATCGGGAAACAACAAATGGACAGAGAGAATGATTATAATCCATGTCTCAGTCCATATGATATCTAGAATGGAGGAATATATCATCCCTTATCTAATGGACAAGTTCGTTGACAACATCAGAGTTCGACAGCGGCTTTAAGAGCTACGATTGCCAGTTAGGTTTTGAAGTCATACTCAATAATAGTTTTAGACTTATCCAAGTGGGAGACTGTTGGATTAATGTCTAAGTCGATAACTATATTTGGTATGTACTTGACCCGACCCGACATGATCCATTTGGGTTGCACTTCACCGACACAATTTATATGGATAGTCTTTTGAGAATAGTATATTTATGATTTATATTAATATATTTTAAGTTCTAATATCTTAATATGGAATCATATCATTTTAATTAGTATTGATCAAGACATAATTTAGAATTAATTAAGTGATCAAAATGAACTAATTAAATATGAACTACTCTTATATATATGGAATGGGCCAAGTTCATTTAGGTTGGGCTAAGCTTTCATGGATAGTCCATGGACTGTTTAACCCATGCATCATATGAAATGAAAGGTCATGGGTTTAATCCTAGTCTCCATACTATATAAAGATGTCTTTGGTTGGTGAAATTGGCACTAGTGTGGTACACTAAGAAGGGCTAGCTGATTTCACTAGAGAGAACCAAGTATCCATATTCTCTAAAGTCTTCTAAGGTGTTATGGTGATTTGTGATTCCATTTGAGGCTTCCACACTATTGGGGCTAGGATCTTAAAGCTTGAAGATATCAAGCTACATCAAAAGCTATATCATCTAACTAATACTTTGTAGTACAATAATGTCATAATATGCTAGTTAGGATTAAAGCCTTGGAAAGTTCTTATTTGCATGTATAATAGAGAAAACATAGATCCAAGGTTTATAGGTTTGCATGTACACCATAGGAGTGTTAGAATGCTCAAAACCCAATAGATTCGACCTCTAAGAGTTTCCATAGCTGATGAGAGAGCAGTGTATGCCACAGAGGTGATTTGAGGTTGTGTACTCGAGATTTTCGGAGTGGTGTTTCCGATTGACTTAGTTCCTATTGCGATGGGAGATGTCTGTATCATCGTGGGCATGGACTGGTTAAGCAGATTTGGGGCGGTTATTGACTGTGAGCGACAGCTGGTGACCATACGAGACCATAGTAGGGGAGTTCTTACGGTGTACAGTGAGGGTACACGTCCTGGGTCGGCATTTTGTTCGGCCGCTAGAGTGAGACAGAATCTACAGCAGGGCTGTAAAGGTTTGTCGCATATGTGATGGATACAAGGGTTGATTCAGAGAGACCGAGGTCAGTTGATGAGATTCCGATAGTGCGTGAGTTCCCGAATGTATTTCCAGAGGAGTTGCCGGGTGTGCCTCCTGAGAGGCAGATAGAGCTCCGTATCGATTTGGTTCCGGGGGTTGCGTCTATCGCCAAGGTGCCCTATCACCTGGCGCCTCCAGAGATGCAGGAGTTATCCTCGTAGCTTCAAGAGCTGCAGAGGAAGGGGTTTATTCGGCTGAGTAGTTCGCCGTGGTGAGCACCTATCCTTTTTGTCAAGAAAAAGGATGGTTCACACCGGATGTGCATTAACTACTGGGAGTTAAACAAGCTGATGGTCAAGAACCGTTACCCCTTACCGAGGATCGACGATTTGTTCAATCAGTTTCAGGGAGCCTCTTGGTTTTCCAAGATTGACTTGAGGTCTGGATATCATCAGTTGAGAGTTCGGGATGAGGATATCCAAAAAACAACATTCAGGACTCGTTACGGGCATTACGAGTTTGTAGTGATGCCTTTCGGGCTCACCAATGCACCGGCGGCGTTCATGGATATCATGAACAGAGTGTGCATGCCAATGTTGGATCGCTCGGTGATCGTGTTCATTGACGACATATTCGTGTATTCGTGATCCAAAGAGCAGCATCAGGAGCATTTGAGAGAGATCCTCGGAGTTTTGAGATCAGAGAGGCTTTATGCTAAATTCTCCAAGTGTGATTTCTTGTTAAAAGAGGTCTAGTTCCTAGGGCACCTCATTAACCAGAATGGGATATTGTTCGATCCGACCAAGATTGAGGCAATGATGGGTTGGGAGGTGCTGAGATCCCTACCGAGATCAGGAGTTTCATTGGGTTGGCAGGCTATTACCGGAGATTTATCAAGGATTTCTCCAAGATCGTCGTGCCACTCACTAGATTGACCCGGAAGGGTGTTGCTTTTTCTTGGGGCCCAAAGCAGCAGGCCTCCTTCGAGACACTTCGCCAGAGACTGTGCGAAGCCCCGGTGTTAGCCCTTCCGGAGGGGATGGAGGACTTTATGGTGTATTGTGACGCGTCAATATCGGTGCTGGGAGTGGTGCTGATGTAGAGAGGGCATGTGATAGCATACGCATCAACACAGCTAAAGCCTCATGAGACGAGGTATCCCACCCTCGATCTAGAGTTGGGGGCAGTAGCGTTCGCCCTCAAGATCTAGCGTCACTAACTGTACGGGGTTTGGTGTACCATTTACACGAACCACAAGAGCTTGAAGTACTTGATGGATCAGCCCAACCTGAATATGCGCCAGAGGAGGTGGTTGGATGTGGTAAAGGATTATGACTACGAGATCCTGTACCACCCGGGTAAGGCTAATATGGTAGCAGATGCCCTGAGCCGTAGGGCAAAGAACACCCCGATTCGAGACGTTTTCATGAGATTAACAGTGATGGCACCAGTGTTGGACACCATTCGTGTGACCCAGGCTGAGGCCGTGAGACTAGAAAACCATAAGAGAGAGCAGGTTATCTTGCAGGTATCAGAGTTCGTTACCGATAGCCAAGGGCTTATGACATTTTAGGGTCGGATTTGGGTACCATTTGTGGGCAGAACACATACCATTTTGATGGAGGAGGCGCATAGATCAAGGTTCTCGATCCATCCCGGGGCCACTAAGATGTATCTGGACCTGAAGAGAGAGTATTGGTTGCCGTGTATGAAGAGGGATGTTGCATGGTTTGTAGAGAGATGCTTGACCTATCGTAGGGTCAAGGCCAAGCACCGGCATCCACATGGTAAGCTGCAACCATTAGAGATTCCCGAGTGGAAGTGGGAACAGATTACCATGGATTTCATCACCAAATTGTCGAGGACTGCGAGAGGTGTCGATGCAATTTGGGTGATTGCAGACAGGTTGACGAAGAGTGCTCACTTTCTTGCTATTAATGAGAGCTCTTCTACTGAGAGGCTGGCAGAGTTATATGTGAGGGAGGTGGTATCGCGACATGGTGTACCGGTCTCGATTGTTTCAGTTCGAGATGTGTGTTTCACTTCCAGGTTTTGGAAGAAATTTCATGAGGAATTGGGCGTGAGGCTGCATTTTAGTACCACATACCACCCACAGACTGACGGACAGAGCGAGCAGACGATTTAGACGCTCAAGGACATGCTTCGGGCATGTGTAATGGACTTCGGAGGGAGTTGGGACATGTACATACCCTTGGCTGAGTTTTCCTATAACAACAACAATCATTCGAGCATTGGTATGGCTGTTGTATGGGAGGAGGTGTCGGACTCCCTTTTACTGGGGAGAGGTAGGGCAACATGTGATGGGTAGCATAGAGATTGTGCTTCAGAAGACATAGCAGATACAATAGGTCAGACAGAGGTTGTTGACAACTCATAGTCGCCAGAATAGTTATGCGGATAGGCGACGATCCGAGCTTGAGTTTCAGGTTGGTAATTTCGTTCTCCCGAAGGTATCCCCTTGGAAGTGAGTGATCCGATTCAGGAGGAGGGGCAACCTGGGGCCTTGATATATTGGTCATTTCAAGGTGACCGCGAGAGTAGGCAGGGTAGCTTACCGGTTAGAGCTACCTGTAGAGTTGGGCTAGATTCATGACACCTTTCACGTATCACAGTTGAGGAAGTGTATAGCCGACGAGTCAGAAGTGGTATCGTTAGAGGATATTCAGGTGGATGCGAGACTGAGCTATGTTGAGAGACCGGTTGTGATTATGGATCGGAAGATCAATCTGAGGAACAAGCAAGTTCCCCTGGTTCAGGTCCAGTGCCAACATCGGAAAGGGTCCGAGCTGACTTGGGAGCCGGAGTGAGAGATGCGTGAGCAGTATCCAGAGTTGTTTGCGGAGTAGGACTTCGAGGATGAAGTCTGATTCTAGTGGGGGAGAATTGTAACATCCGGATTCCCAGGTACATTATTTATTCATTTATTTTGGAGATTTTGGAGGGACTTGGCGTGTTGATGCTTAGACTCGCCGAGTAGGGTCGCAAATTCTATCCGGGTTAATGACCGCACTTGGTCAGTCGACTAGTGATCTCAACGAGTCTGTGCTGTTTAATGAACCCTTAATTCCAGGGGTTTGGGACCTATTTAAAGGGGCTTATAGCCACCATTTGCGGCTACCAGACCCCTGAGTGAAACCCTAAGAGATCCAGAGCGTTTATGAGGAAGAAGAGGCCATTTTTGATCCTTGTGTAGGTGTTTTTGGAAGAAGAAGGTGACCAAGGCAAGAGGGAACTGAAGAGGGTGCTATTATGTGGATTTCAGAGCCTAGGGACTTCATATTGAGGTATATATTCGATCCTTCTTCAGTTTTTGTGTTAATCTTTGAGAGTTAGGGTTTCTAGCCCCTTTAGAGTATGAATTGTGGAGCAATTGGTCCCTTCTTGTGTTGAGGCTTCGGATCTAGATCCAAAGAGGTCCAAAGACCTTAACTCCTTGATCTTTATGGGTGACATTGGTGATATGAGCTTAGGGTGACATATCGAAGCCATTTCATCAAATAGAGCCATTAGGTCTTTGCATGGGCATAAAGATCTAGACTTTACGTGTTTATCTTGCTTAAGGAGTTCAGATCTATGGGTTAGAGGAACAGATCTGACCTCAGGAGGTCAATTGAGTTTGAGCATGGCATGAACTCATCGAGTCCCAAGAACAGACTCGACGAGTACGGTTAGGTTTCCCGTAAATCACTCAGTTGGTAAATTGTCGAGTTGGGGGAATAACTCGGTGAGTCAAAGGGAAATAGAGGACTGGAGTTCAAGGCGGAATGCACCGAGTTCATAATGGGAGTCGACGAGTTGAGTCGAGGTGGCCCCGCGATTCATGCCAGGTGTAACTCGTCGAGCTGGGGAAAGACTCGATGTGTCAAGCGAGACTAGAGACATAGTGGACACGTGTAGACTCGCTGAGTCGCCCAAGGGCACTCGACGAATCGGGTCAAAGTTTGACCGTTGACTTTTGTTGACTTTTAGGGTTTGGTCAACAATGGGGTCTTTAAGTCAAGAGATGGGTAAAATGGTCTTTTACCCTCCTGAGGATGCCAAGAGAGGGTTGAGTCTAGTCTCGAGAGTTATATTTATGAGAGTATTTACTATATGTGAATAGGCGGAGGCTAGACCATATTTCTACCGAGTCAGGGATTTACCGAGACATCTGAGGTGAGTCTTCTCACTATACTTTACCTAGAGTGGTAACAAAGTTATGTGACAGTGTATTTTAGAGTTATGTACCATTGTATTTGTATGCTATTTATGTGTTGAGATTTATTGTGATATGTGATATGCATGATTTAGAGTTTTCAGAGTCAGCACCAGTGGGTCCATAGAGTTAGGACCTTTGGGTCCATAGAGTTAGGGCTAGAGGGCCAATAGAGAGTTGGGACTGGAGGGTCCCAATGAGACACACTGACTAGAGGGTCAATAGAGTTATAGCCTTGAATTGCTAATATGTGTTAGAGTGGTATTTTGGGGAACTCACTAAGCATTTATGCTTACAGTGTTATGTGTTATGTGTTTCCGGTACCAGTGATGATCGCGGGAAGGCGCCGACATGATCCGTACACACACCCGCGGAGTTTATTATGATTTGATCTTGGGATTTGTAATGAGATAATGTTGATACATTGTTTCTTTTGAAAGTGATTATGAATGAATTTATATGGTTTTAAAAAGTGAAAAATTGTTTTAATTTTTACGGCGTTACATTTATCCTCTTGTTTAAATCATTGCATACGAACCTCCATTTATATGACCATTATTGTACCTTCCGCAAAAAGGTATAAACATTTGTTCCGTGTCTCTGTGGATCGACCTTGCTTACCTTGTATTACATTTTCAGTGAAAAGTAGTAGTGTTTTTGGAGTCATTTGTACCCCTTTATTTGTTGGGTTTGACATGGCTAACAAATTGACGTCGTTGTCGGTGACACGATGTTACTAACTGTTTATGCCAAGATTTTTGTGAGCAGGTACATCTCTATAAATAAATAAATAAAACAGAAAAAAATCCAAACAAAAAGTGTCACTCAGAAATGAATACTCCTTACGTTGAAGATGAATTTTTTTAGCTAGCTAAGTTAGTTATGATGATTGGAAATGATCAAAGTGTGCAACCCACACCCATTCCTTGCGATTTTTGCACTCAAAGTGGACATCATATCGATATGTGTCCATATTTACAAGGAGAATGGGAAGAAGTGCAAGAAAGGGGAAGCTACTACAGTCCAAACCAATGGAGTTGTGATCAACCTCAACATGATCAATGGTGGGAAAACAACCATGCTTGGGGAAATGACCAATACCAACCAACTCCACGTTCCAACAACTATATCCTCCTCTTCCCTAACAATCTGAAACTTTGAGCATGGCCTTGGAATACATTGTCAAAAGCATTTCCACTAATACCTAAATTTTCCAGGAAACAACCAGACGTAGCCTCAAAAGCTTAGAGCAACAAATTGCACAACCTACTCAATTTGTGAGTATAATGGAAGGTCAAGGCAAATTACCATCGCAAACTGAAGAGGACCCTAGCCACACTGTTTCTACCATTACATTGAACTGTGGGAAAATTTTTGATGACCCAAGATTGCAATTTGAAGATGAGGAAAAAGAGGAAGAAGTAGAAGTGGAGAAGGATGTCAAGGAAATTATATGTTTCCAAAATTTATAATTCCCGTAATACGTTTTTATTTTAATATATATAAATAATAAATAAATATATTATATAAAGGCTCGCGAGCCTAATAGAGCTTAGTTACATAGGCATGAGCTTGCGCTCGTTTAATAAACAAACTTAAAATTAAGCTCGAGCTCGGCTAGAGCTCGTTTAAAATCGTTTTCGAGTCGAGCTTTTAACGATCCGATCTCGAGTAGCTCGCGAGTAGCTTGGCTCGTTTGCACCCCTGATAAAGGAGGTGTTGGAGGTTGAAAAAAGAGATGTTGAGTCACCCATTACCAATGAGAAACTCATTTCACTGGTAGACCAACCACAAGAGCCAAAAATGATAAATCTGCCAAACCCTTCCAAGTATATGTATCTCGAGAAGGAAGACACCCAACCGGTTACCAACTTGATCATCCTATAAAAGAAGGAAAATTTGGTGACTTTACTAGACAAGTACAAGGAAGGGGTCGGTTGGAAGATTGTTGTCATTAAGGGTGTAAGTCCAGCATGGTTCCCACACAAAAAGAAAGTCAGGTACAAGATAAGTGTTCAATTGAAGGAAGTGGCGAGAAATTTGACGTATTGGAGAGCCGCACATACTTAGATTGATCAATTTTCAAGGGCCACATCGAGCCAACGACTTTAAAAAAGGGCGGCTAACTAAGAGGCAACCCGGGGAAAAAGAATCTCGGGCTCCAAAAATATTTCACGGATATCTTGGGAAGGATGAAGAGGAGGTTCTCACCATAATTAAAAGGCTCCAAGGACGATTCGGTAAATTCTTCCCATATCTTTAATCATTCATACTTTTCTTAAAAATCCAACTAGTGTGGATTTCTGACTATTTTAGACTCATTCCCAACTTGGATACCATCCTCCACCAACCTCCGATAATTAGATGGTTTATCTCTCTCCAAGCATCGAGGACGATGCTATATTTTAAGCTTGGGGAGGGGCATCCATCCATGCAGAGATCTCGTTACATGTAAAAAAATTATTTTTTATTTTTGCATGTTTATTTTTGCATAATTATGTTTTTCTTTTTTTCATTTTTATTTTTATTTGTATTTTGCACTTGTTATCTACATATAAAATTAGTCAAAAACCAAAAATATTTTCTTTATATTCTATTTTTAGTATTTTTTTTCATTTTGCATCCCAATTTTTACATTGCATTCATATAAAAAAAATTAAAAAAAAAATTATTCTATGTTTATTTTGATTCAATCCCAAGCAGTCGAATCTTCTCAAGACAGTTGAGCCGGTAAGTGAGCCGTATGCCTTGAGATTAGAATTGCTCTTTTTATTGAAAATCTGAAAGCAAGCTAATCTCATGCAGACACAACTCTCGAAGCTACTCGTGCAAAACAAAAAAATGAAAAGGTTGTCAACACCGGAGCATAATAACATGTATGAGTCAATCTTTGGGACACTTGATCGGGCTTATGAGTAGTAAATGCTCAATTGGTCCTAAAATGCCAAATTCAATAAAGCATAAAAAGAATATAAAACTTCAGTGTCCTAAGCCTTTCAGCGCTCTAAAAAGCACTCTTTTTCATTCCCTTTTATATACCCTACTTGGGGATATAGTTTCTAACTATACTTACGGGTCTTTGCGTGTTGACTTCAGTCCCCAAGAAAAATGTCTTAGAAGCCTTTCACGGTAATAGATCGGGAGATGTCCCACAATAGAAAAGTCAAGGACAAAAATATAAAGAATAATCCTAGCAAATAAATTGATAAGAGTATTATGTGCTATCTTAGTTTTTGTAAAAAAAATTATTATTAAGTTAATCTGTGGCCTTTGGGATTCAAATAAGTAAACTCTGAGGGGTGATCCACACATATTCGCCTAAAGCTGAATCGTTTGGGACTGATTGGGTTGAAAGTTCGTTACACAAGTTCCATAGATAGTCATGAACTTAATAATAACAGAGTATATATATATATATATATATATATATATATATATATATATATATATATATATATATATATATATATATATATATATATATATAGATATTCAAATAAAGCTAATATGTGGCCTATGAGGTTCGGGCAAGTTAACCCGAGGGATCTTTTTAAGTCTAGCACACTAAGGTTATCTGGTCTGGATGTGCTGGTTGGAAGCGTGTCACATGGATTTCAAAGAAAGTCTTGAGCATTATTTGTAGGAAACTGTAAATAGATGGTTTGTATATATTTGTGTTTATAGTTTAATTGAATAATATGTTTAGAAAAAATGCTTGGCTACCAAAAGATTCCATTGAACTTGGACTTGAACTTATGACATTGAGACAGGCTGTTAATTACTCTGACTAGTGTAAGTGGTTTGAAATGTGTAATCAATCTTATTAAATTTTACGAAATTCTAAGAAAAGATTATTTAGAAGAAGATTGTCGTTAATCAACAAATAGTTGGAGTCGATCAATGTTATATTTTGTAAAACAAAGATGATTGAGCATATTTTTGTCACATATATTTTCACTGGAGTCATACCATAATATGTTCCATGAATTGACTTGATGTTTCTAAAAGTGAACAAGTGTTGTGATCTTTGATTCTGTTGAGTTGCATTAGGGATGGCCAAAGTCTTATTTTTATTGTTATATAATATTTTGTGACTAAAGCCAAGTTGACTCAAGGGACGACAGGTACATTCTCAACTATGTTACGAAACGAGGTTAATTGGGTTGGATCTGTTTCATATTTGTATTGCTTATTGCATTAAGTTTCAAAAGTTTTGGTTTTAATTTTTTATTTCTTTTCTCATATTTTATTTTCTCCGGCCTAAATCTTTTTTGTTCTTTCTTAGAGACAAGAAAGGCTCAAGCTTGGGGAGATTTATTAGGTGCATTTTCTGAACCCATTTTTTTGTTTTATTCCATAAAAGTGCATTACATTTAGGTTTAAACTCATGCATTTTGCATGTTTTTCAGGATTTTTCATGAGGCAATTCCATTCACATGTTTTTGTGATATTTTAGGGACTTTTGGAGGTAGGATCTTGTTTGAGGTAAATAAGAGTTACAGACAAAATTTCGGGACCTCCGGAACACCGAGGAGGAAGATATCAAAGAATTAAAATTTTTGGCTTTTCAGAGATTTACATGGCCATATAAATGGAAGCCTAGTTGCAAAATCCGTGGACTATGTAACAAATACTAATTGTGATATTTCAGGGACTTTCAATTGAATGTTTGATTCTAATTGTGATTCTTATTGACCATTTAAATTAGGGCTAGGTCATCCAAGTTACCTAATTGCAAAATCTGTAATTATTTTGTGAATTAGACTAAGTAACAAATACTAAATTGTTTTCCATTGAATATACTCTTACACTCCTGAGCTTGTGAGGAGTATTGGGTGATGTTGGGAACATTCACATAAATCTTATTGCAACCTTTTGATTTCTATCTAAGAGCATGTTTAGACTTAAATTAGAGGTTAGGTTATTTTCAAAGAGCTTGTTTTGAATTTGCCAACGTGGTGAATGGGAAGTGGTAGATCTTGTTAACTCTTTCGAGTACCAACTTAGGTGGAATTAAGTAGATATCATTTTATCCTTGGAATCACATTGTTAAATTGCCTTGCACAGAGTTGGAGTTCTCACACATGCTGATTTGTTTCATTTAATTGATCATTTACTTACATCTTTATCTTCTTGTTTAAATCATTGCATACCAACCCCCCATTTATGTGACCATTATTGTACCTTCCGCAAAAAGGTATAAACATTTGTTCCGTGTCTCTGAGGATCGACCCTGCTTACATTGTATTACAATTTTAGTGCAAAGTAGTAGTGTTTTGGGAGTCATTTGTACCCGTTTATTTGTTAGGTTTGACACGCCTAACATGACATCAGCCCAAAATATAAATCTGATGGCTAACACTGCCCTAACTATCTAATGTCCAAATATGGGCCAGAAACTGAGAAGCCCAAAATCTGAATCACACCTACTGAGTACGTAGGGCATACTCAGCTCGTACGCTTAGCATACTCTCTGTTGGGCTAGTACATGAAACGTACCAACTTGGTAGTTCCATCGTACTCCCCAGTTGACCACCCCACTCCATTAAGCACTTAATCCATTAAGGCTTCAAGCCAAACTCTCAAATTTGTTTCTATAAGAAAACTAATCACCTAAAGTTGGCGACTTTACACATACGCATGTTTAATGGGGCTCAAGAGCTCAAAAAGAGTTTAACAAAAGTCTTAACACATCATGGTTCAAGTTACACCATACAAATTGCATTTTTATGTATAAGAGGACCAGAAAAAGCCTAGATCTGCCACCAAAACTTCCAGAGTGAGTTAACAAGCTCATCAATAACTCCAAGGAAATAAAAATCATAAAATAACAACATAACTAGATCTAGCTTCATAGATCATGAAGATGTAAGCTTTTACTTCAAAAAGCTTGCAAATTATGAGTTATCCCGGAATCTTCAAGCTCACGAGACTTCTCTAAATGGTCCTCTTCATATTCTCCTTCATAAATAACCAATAAACACTCTCTAAGGCTCAAATATCATGGACACATGACCAAATGAGGCTATCATAATGTTTAAGTAGGGTGCAAACTTTAAAAAATAGTGTTTCATTAAAGCCCACGTACGCCATTCGTACTTTATGGCCAGCGTACGTGGATGGGATCCGTGATCAAATTCCGGCTAGTACGTTATGTGTACCACCTTGTACGCCCTACGTACTAGCTTTTGGTCCAAATTGCAAACTTTTTGATTAACAAGGGTTAATACGAAAGTTACAAAATTCAAGTGTTACAATCTACAAATGTTCAAGACTTAGCGGCTATTTGGCAATATCTGAATTTTTAAGATACTTGAATTTTGAAAGAGGGTCTAAATTTTTAAGATCTGAATTTGAACATGTTGTTTGGTGGGAACCTCTGAATTAATGTGCTAAATTATAAAGATGACCATTTTACCATTATGTATTATATTTTTACCAAATTCAATGTTTATGTTTATATAATAACCAAACAACTTCTTGAATAATTATAAAAATATATATTTAAACACCATACACAATCCAAATTAAACATAAATCAAAATTAAACAAAAAAACCAAATCAAACATAAATAATTGACAAATCTATCCAACTATAGCAATCATTGTTTTGGATGACATTGCTTTAACTAAAAAGATTTTTTGAAATACAATGCTCTAATAGGAAGAGGTGAAAGTAGTCTTTAATACACTACTTGTTTCAACTCACAAAAGTCTTGCATTATATAAGCTATTGATATACTTTCTGCTTTCCAAAGGCCTGCTCTTTTTGAAGGAGTTGTTTGGCTTGTCGTATGACTCATATCATTGTATATTCCTACAATCAGTTGTAATGTATAAGTAGGAGCTGTTTAGAGTTCTTGATTTTATCCCCTCCCTTTTATCGATTTCTTGTGCTTATTGTCTGACCTCTAGATCCTTTGAATCAATGAATCAATGATATGAGTGACAATAACAAATTTTTAAGAAGGAAGAACATTTGAACAAAAAAAATATCTGGTAATGTTGACAAAGAATTCATCAAACATGATTCCATATCATATTTCAAATTTCATAGCATCAGATTTATCAAGCATCATAACATAAGGCTTCACATTTCACATAATCAATATTGTCAAAGAAAACACAAAAAAATCAGAAACTTCCAATCGAAAATCAAAATCATGATGTTATTCACACAATAATTAACAATTAATATCAGTATTAGAATCGAGGCATCTGATTTATAGAGAATCGGATGTTAAACCTTGAAATTGATTGCAAATGTCAAACCTCGAAATCGATTGCTCATGACATCAAATCATGAAATCGATTGCTCCAGAGCGATGGTTGACGGAAACAACGATAGATATGGTGGTAGAGGCATCAACTATGGGAGGGGTTATAGGTGCGGTGTCGCCGATGAAGGGAGGAAGAAATAGGGTTCTTAAATCGATTATATAAAATCGATTTGAGATAAAATCTTACCTGATGATGTTGTTTCCATGTTTTGACGAAGCTGGAGGAAAAAGGGTTGGCAGTAGTGACTGGACCGGAGGGCAAATAGTGGAGGCGGAAGGTGTGCACGTAGAGAGAAGAAGGTCGAGCTGGAGGTCTGTTGATGAATAGAGGGAACGGTGGGTAAAAAAGGAACAAGGTCTCTTCTTTTTTTTTCAAACTTCACTATATAACAAAAATATTAAAATCGTGATGTTATTCACATAATCAGTAACAAGTGATATAATAAACTTCCAATCCAAAATCAAAATCATAAAAGTCAGAAACTTCCAATCCAAAATCAAAATCAAGATGTTATTCACATAATCAGTAAGAATTGATATCAGAATTAGAATCAAGGGATTCGATTTATAGAGAATTGGATGTCAAACATTGAAATCGACTGCAGATGTCAAACCTTGAAATCGATTGCTCCAGACATCAAATCATGAAATCGATTGCTCTAGGGCGATGGTTGACGAAAGCAACGATAACTATGGTAGTAGAGTCAACAACTAAGGGAGGGGGTTATAGGTGCGGTGTCGCCGATGAAGGGAGGATGAAACGGGGTTCTTAAATCAATTTGAGAAAAAATCTTACCTGGTGATGTTGTTTCCATGTTTTGACGAAGCGGGAGGCAAAATGGTTGGCGGCGGTGACTGGACCAGAGGGTAAATGGTGGAGGTAGAAGGTGTGCACATTGAGAGAAGAAGGTCTGTTGGATTTTTGTCTAAGTCCATAACTATTTTGGTATGTACTTGACCTGATGGTGCTTGGTCCTTTTGGGTTGCCTTCACCAAAGCAACATGATAGAATGAATTATGGAGAGAGAGGATTAATTATTATTTACTAATATATTATAAGAATAGTATATTAAAGGAGAAATCATATTGTTTAATTAATATTAGTCAAGAATTAATAAGAATTAATATTGTGGCTAAAAGACATTAATTAAATAAAGGGGACTAGAACTTTCAATTGTGTCATAGTTGAATATTGGGCTAATGGACTCCATAGAGGATGGAGTGGATGAATTTTATGCGGAAACCCATTAGAAATCGTCCAAGGCCTCTAAGGAGGGAGTGCATGGGTTGCTTAGGGCCTAGGCAGTCAAATTAGGGTTTCCTTGTTAGATAACGCTAATAGACTCACTATTTAAGGACCCCTAGGGCACCAAAAACGTGGTCAACTGATTCCTTAGGGTTTGTACACATTTTTGGGTGCATCCTCTCTTCTCATTCTTCATCCTCTTGCTCTTGGTGTTTGTGAGCCATTAGAGGAGTGACACTTGTGACTCTAATCTTTCTAAAGCCATTACAAGGTGGATTTGAGATTGTTATCGCTACATAACAATCAAGGTAAGATCTAAACCCCATTCTTATGTTACTATGATTAATTGTATGCTAGATCTAGGGTTTTTGGCTTTGGATATTCAATTGAATGTTCAATAGACAAACTAGATCCAAAAGCTATTAGGGTTTGCATGTACACCATAGGAATGATGTTTTGCTCATAACCCATCGCGGTATCAGAGCCATGGCTGTTTGTTTGATGTATTTGATGCTATTGTGAATTATCCTTGCTTATAGATCGAAATTTAGGGTTTCTTAGGGTTGAACTCACCGAGTCCATAGATGAACTTGCCGAGTTCATGGTGAACTCGCCGAGTCCATGCCTGACTCGATGGGTGAGCTGGTCAGATAGAGGGAAAATCGAGATTTTGTGCTCTTTTGGCTGAGGGATAGTTACCAAAACGTTTTTTATTGATATAAATCAGATTTTTATGATATCAGTTGATTATCTTTGTCAAAATTAAAGATAACTTCATATTAGTTAGATAATTATTTCCTTATATGATTAGATTTAATTATTTGAATTATTTGGTGAATTATCTTGCAAGAATTTGGACTAGGTCAAATTAGATAACCACCAATTAATTGTTAATTGCCTTATTTGAATTATGTGATCTAAAATATTCTTGATAAAGTTTGGAAAAGTTTCAAATTAATCCCTTTAGGTTTTATAGTTTAAATTTGAACTTAAAAGTTTTGTTTTTGAAATTTAAATAAGTTAAACCCGTATGTATTGAAATGTTTCAAAACTTGCCCTCAAGTTTTGGAATTTAAAAGTTGATTTAATGTTTAATTTAGAAATGTTAAATTCTAAAACCCGAGTATTGTTTTGAAAAGTTCAAATCACACCCTTATGGTTTTATTAATTAATTAAAGTGTATAATTAAAAGAGATTTAATAAATCCATAAAGTTGTGTTTCACATTTAGTTAAATTAAAAGTATAATTTATTAAATTAGACCACCTAGTATTTTAAAAGTCTAGTATTATATATGAGTAAAGTATCAGTCTTACCATTAGTAGGCCTCATTCACGAAGCTGGTCTATAAGGGTTGTTTAAGGAAATTGCCTATAAAATGACGATTGAATGGGTATCCACTCTTACCCACCACACTCTTGACTACTGGAGGGTCGTTAGCCGAACGGGTAGGATAAGATAGAAACCTTCCATTATATGTATAATAAAGTACAAAAGCAACTAAATGCTTTTACAAATTCCCAATCTTAGTTACTTTAGGAAAAAGTGAATTGATGCAATTCCATGAAATTACACTTTGTACCCTTGCGAAGACGTTAGTGGAGCATGTGTGGTTAACCAGAACACTAAATGGTTCTAAGCAAAGGTACCAAAGGGTGACTCAATGTTTGTCATAGTTCGGTGGAGCATGTGTGGTTAACCGACACATCGAATTGGTGACTGTAACATTTGGGGGCACCATGTAAGTTTTCATGGTTATTCACACCCTGTTTTGTGATCCTCGGCATCCCAGTCACAAATCGAGGGGCATATCGAGATTTAAACATGCCATTGAAAAGTTCAATGAATCTCAAAAAGATCTAGGAATTTTCAGTAGATTTAAAAATTAAATTTCATTTTCTTTTTTCATGGTGGAAATTGGTAAATCATCATTTAGCTACCTTCAAATATTCTGCAACTAGATTACAACATCCCTCTTCTAAGTTGTAGAGAATTGTGTTGGATCCTAGCCTCGATGTTTCATTTGGGTGTCACATCGAGGATTCTAATCAACTTAACTTGAATTTTTTCTCCTGTTTTGTAGATGTCAAAGTATGACAACTATGGTTTTCCCAAATCCCGTGGAACAAGCTTTCCACATGAAGATGATATTCCACCATTCGATCGAGGAACAAGAGATCATGCTTCACTTCCTCCACCTCCTTCAATTATTCTCCCTGACCCACTAGTTCGAAGGCTTGAAAAGTTCAAGCTCACTCAAGCCCTTTTGGCAAGTAAACATGAAGAAGGAAAGTCAATGTGTGCACACGTCCTAGAGACGAAGTCACACATTTATAGGTTAAGAATGTTGGGATCCGTTGTTTGTGAGGAGCTGGCTATTAACTGGGTTCTTCAGTCGTTTACTTAGTCATATAGTAAGTTCGTAAGAGAGGACTATATGATGAACCACGATGTGACCTTCATCGATCTCAACTACATGCTAATTGCTGCTGAATCAGCAATGGTTTGGCACACTGGAAAAACAAAGTTGATTGGTGAATCTGCCTTCCAGACCTCTATGGATATAGGAAATGGCAACGAAAGGCATGCCATGATCGAAAGGTTAGATCATAAGAGAAAGGGAAAGTCTGAAGTAGTTCCGTGTGTTGTTCCAAAAGAGTCAATTTGCTTCTATTTCCAAGAGAAGGGACATTGGAGACGAAGTTGCCCTATTTACCTGAGAGATCTAAGAGATGGGAGAGTCAAGACGTATGATTCCACTTCAGGTAAAATCCATTAACTAACTCTTTTAAGTGCCTAATCTAGATTCTTAATACATGATGTGATAAGATTACAATTGATGTTTTGTAGGATCGATGAAAAGAAAGGAAGCTTAAGGGAAAAAGTGAGCTGAATCTAATCGTGAAGAAATGGATTTCGATCGCATTTCTTGAAGATTAGAATTTTCACTACTACTTGGAGTTAGAATAGATTGCTAAGAAACATGTATTAACATAGTTTTCAATTGAATTGCATCGTAAGGACAAATTTTTCCGCAATAAAATAAATTTTGATTTTATATTATTTATTTATCCTTGGAATGGCGTGAATGAAAAATTGATGTTTGAATGTTTCCGTTATTAGCAATAATGGATTATGTTATTTGTGGAAATGTCAAGAATTTACCAAATAGAGAGAGTTTCTCATCGCTCAAGTTTCAATTGGACAGAAACTTGGAATCATGCAACTTGGTTGCATGATGAATGAAAATTTTCATATTTGGGAATTAGACTAATTCGTTGACAAAGTGTCAAGTGAAGGACTAGGAGATCGAGTACACAAAGTTGTGTGTTGATCAAGTCTACCACAAGAGTGACAAAGATATTCGTCATGATTTACTAAAGGTTTAGTAAATATGATTATACTTATAAGTTAAGTGTAATTCTGAGTTAATTGAAAGAGTTTCTATCAATAGCAGAACGGATAAGAAGAATCAAGTAGGAAGAAAGATAAAAGTTTCTCTATTCTAAGAAGAAGGGAGAGTACCTTTTATTATGTTTTATAATAGGTCTTAATGATTAAGAACCATATCTCAATTGATCCTCTAAGTGAGTCTTAGTACAATTGTATGTTTGAGAAGAGGAATCAAGAATTGGAGAAATGGTTAAATAAAGAAGTAAATCATACTTCGTTCCAAAAAAATAAGTCTTAGAGTTAAGATTGTAACATTGAGTGACAAGTCTTAAGAAGGTTTATAACATTCATCAAATGTGGAATTTGAAAAGGTTTTCTCATTCTTGTACATTTTAAATTGGAATGTTGTGATGTCTTGGACAAGACAAAGACCAACTATGACCAATTTTGTAAAGTGTTTTGTCTTGATAAAAGCTACACTAACTCTTGAATGTTTGTTTGTCGAGAAATGTTTATTGACAAGAGAATCTTATATGTCAAGGAGTCAGTGGGAGTCTTAATGGTCTTGAAAAGTTCAAGAACTAATCAAGAATAAACCTTATCGATCATCACTAGCATACAACTTGAGGTTTACAACCTATCGTATTGAGTTAATTATGCATGTGAGTTCTATGAGTTCTCATTTGAACGCATAAAAGGCAAGCACCTTGATCAATGGAAAGTACATTGATAGGAAAGGGTGAGCTGCTTAACTACTTGGAAGACATGGTGGGCACTCGTGTTACCATAAGGCAAGAAATCAAGATTGAGAAAAGTTCGGTCCATATGTATTGTTTTCTAGAAGTTAAGGTGTTTTCTGAATACATGTCAAAGGTAGTGGGAGCTTAAGTGTTATGCTTATATGATAATAATCATCATGATAGTGGGAGCATAAATGTTGTGCTTGTATGATTATTAAGGCAAGTATTGCAAGTTAGCAATATTAATTATAGAAAACAAGAGTTATACTTTGCAAAGTCGTAAGGGTTGAATAGTTGTTTTGCAATAATTAAGGGAGAGAATATTATACTTCATTTCAAATCTAAAGGCTTAGGTTGTGGAATGTTAATAAATGTAGTCAAGGATACATATTGCGTTCTAAAAATTTCGATTATGATTATGGTACCCTCTTCATAGTTTGAATTGTGAGAACGTGACACATTAAATATTATGGCAAAAGATTGATAAAGTATCGTATCTTTATGTAAGACACTATGCATCGTGTACCATACGCTTCGGGTATAGGATCGATTGCAAGTGCTATAATATTTGACCATTCTAAAATTTTTCAGATGTCTAGCGCATTTAGAAGGAAAAAGGGCAAGAATCGGTTTTGACTAAGATAATTAAACAACTATCAAAGGACGATCCAAAGCTCGCTGAGGATTGTTCGCTTGTGAGTAGTTGGAAGTATGATATTGGATGAACCATATCGACATTATTATGAATAGATAAGATTATATTAAGAATGAGTTGTCATATGGAAAATATGGAAATGTTTCCATATTGGGAGCTGAATATTGATAATCTATGTCTAGATTAGAAACTTTTATGCAAGAAGGATGTTCAAAGGAATGTACTTTGAGTGAGAGACATCATATCTATAGAATTGTTTCTGATAGAGATTGGCCAAGTCTTGATGAATTTGAGCTATGACTTTATGAAAGGATCATTGCATAAAATGTTAGAATCTAGAATATTCTATAAGTGGCAAGAATTTGATATTCTTACACTTGTAATAAGGATTGGGAGTTGTGAAATGAGTATGATTGAAAATGTGTTCATTTGATCTATTTC
Organism: Lactuca sativa; assembly: GCF_002870075.4. Classification (NCBI taxonomy): domain Eukaryota; kingdom Viridiplantae; phylum Streptophyta; class Magnoliopsida; order Asterales; family Asteraceae; genus Lactuca; species Lactuca sativa. The sequence continues at coordinate 219,343,179 of NC_056623.2, read as the reverse complement.
ACATAGTAAGGACCATAGGTAAACATTGTGTGCATGCTATGAGCATGGGACAATTGTTATTATAATTCAAGTAAGAAGTTGATTACCCGAAACAACAAATAATGAGTAATCAATATGGTGATTAAATAAAATGTTTTATTTATACCCAGAGTTTGGGGCCATACGGGATCAGTATTATTCTTGTGTTTCACTTTGCATATTTTGACTTCTTGAATAATTCATTATTTCAGAATAATCAAATTATTCGAACGAACCACAATCGTTCATATGATGGAAGTAGGTATGAATGAAGACTGTCGTGAATTGGTGTGTGGATTGTCTATATTAGACATAAGCAAATGTTTGTTGCAACGTTCATGAGTGCTTATTAATACGATTTGAGCATTGGATTAAACCCACGCTCACTTGGATCACTTCATGAATTCTATCACGAGTGATTGGTGAGATGATAACATCTTATATTCTTGAAACCGAGATGTGTGAGTTGTATCTTGCGAGTCGGTTACACATTGACAATATGTAAAAACACCAGTAACTTGGTGTTATAAAACATATTGTTGTGTGTGATTCGGTAAGTGAGTGCAAGCAAGCATTGAATCAAAGTTTATCCGTTCCTTTTATCCAATGTAGGATGAAAGCGCTATCTGTGAGCCCCTCGATGATTTAGTGATGACACATAAGCGCTTGGCCAAGCCGAGACTAATTTGATGTGTTCAATTGTAGTCTGTTGTCAGTCGTCATAAATCGGAAGTCGGGAAACAATATAGTGAGAATGGTTTAAATCCATGTCTCAGTCTATACAATATCTAGAATGGAGGAATACATGATCCCTTATCTAAAGGACACACTTCTGATAAGATCAGAGTTGACAACAGCTTTTGAAAGCTATGATTGCAGTCAGGGTCTGAAGTCATACGTAGAATAGTTATTACGTTTATCCAAGTGGGAGACTGTTGGATTAGTGTCTATGTCCATAACTATTTTTGTATGTACTTGACCCGGTGGTGCATGGTCCTTTTGGATTGCCTTCACCAAAGCAACTTGATAGGATGATTTATGGAGAGAGAGGATTAATTATGATTGACCCTTAGGGCACCATAAACGTGGCCAACTGATTCCTTAGGGTTTCTACACGATTTTTGGGTGCATCCTCTCTTCTCATTCTTCATCCTGTTGCTCTTTGTGTTTGTGAGCCATTAGAGGAGTGACACTTGCGACTCTAAGCATTCTAAAGCCATTACAAGGTGGATTAGAGATTGTTATCGCTACATAACAATCAAGGTAAGATCTAAACCTCATTCTTATGTTAATATGATTAATTTTATGCTAGATCTAGGGTTTATAGCTTTGGATATTCAATTGCATGTTCATTAGACAAACTATATCCAAAAGCTATTAGGGTTTGCATGTGCACCATAGGAATGATGTTTTTCTCAAAACCCATCAAGGTCGAGACGAAAGTCTATTTATGAATAGAAGGAGCGGTGGGTAAAAAAGGAACAAGGTCTCTTATTTTTTTTTCAGACTTCACTATATATCTAAAATATTAAAATCATGATGTTATTCACATAATCAGTAACAGGTGATATCATAAACTTCCAATCCAAAATCAAAATCAAAAAAATTAGAAACTTCCAATCCAAAATCAAAATCATGATGTTATTCACATAATCAGTAACAATTGATATCAGAATTAGAATCAAGGGATCTGATTTATAGTGAATCGGATGTCAAACCTTGAAATCGACTGCAGATGTCAAACCTTGAAATCGATTGCTCCAGACATCAAATCATGAAATAGATTGCTTCAGGGCGATAGTTGACGGAAGCAATGATATCTATGGTAGTAGAGGCAACAACGAAGGGAAGGGTTTAGGTGTGGTGTCGCTGACAAAGGGAGGAAGAAACAGGGTTTTTAAATCGATTACGTAAAATCGATTTGAGAAAATTTTTTACCTGATGATGTTGTTTCCATGTTTTGATGAAGCTGGAGGCAAAAAGGTTAGCGACGATGACGGGACCGGAGGGCAAATGGTGGAGCCGGAAGGTGTGCACATTGAGAGAAGAAGTTTGAGGTGGAGGTCTATTCATTAATAGAAGGAACGTTGCGTAAAAAAGGAACAAGGTCTCTTATTTTTTTTCAGACTTCACTATATATCTAAAATATTTAAATCATGATGTTATTCACATAATCAATAACAAGTGATATCAAAAAGTTCCAATCCAAAATCGAAATAAAAAAAAAACAGAAACTTCCAATCTAAAATTCAAATCATGATGTTATTCACATAATCTGTAACAATTCATATCATAATTAGAATCAATGCATCTGATTTATAGAGAATCGGATGTCAAACCTTGAAATTGATTGCAAATGTCAAACCTTGAAATCGATTGCTCCTGACATCAAATCATGAAATTAATTGCTCCAGGGCGATGGTTGACGGAAGCAACGATTTCTATAGTGGTAGAGGCATCAACTATGAGAGGGGGTTGTAGGTGCGGTGTCGCCGACGAAGGGAGGAAGAAACAGGGTTCTTAAATCGATTACATAAAATCGATTTGAGAAAAAATCTTACTTGACGATGTTGTTTCCAAGTTTTAACGAAGCTTGAGGCAAAAGGCTTGGCGGCAGTGACCGGACCGGAGGGCAAATGTTGGAGGCGGAAGGTGTGCACGTTGTGAGAAGAAGGTCGAGGTGGAGGTCTATTCATGAATAGAAGGAACGGTGGGTAAAAAAGGAACAAGGTCTCTTATTTTTTTTTCAGACTTCACTATATATCTAAAATATTAAAATCATGATGTTATTCATATAATCAGTAACAAGTGATATCATAAACTTCCAATCCAAAATCAAAATCAAAAAAATCAGAAACTTCCAATCCTAAATCAAAATCATGATGTTATTCACATAATTAGTAACAATTGATATCAGAATTAGAATCAACGGATCTGATTTATAGAGAATCGAATGTCAAACCTTGAATTCGACTGCAGATGTCAAACCTTGAAATTGATCGCTCCAGACATCAAATCATGAAATCAATTGCTCCAGGGCGATGGTTGACGGAAGCAACGATATCTATGGTAGTAGAGGCAACAACTAAGGGAGGGGGTTACAGGTGTGGTGTTTCCGACGAAGGGAGGAAGAAACATGGTTCTTAAATCGATTACGTAAAATCGATTTGAGAAAAACTCTTACATGATGATGTTGTTTCCAAGTTTTGACGAAGCTGGAGGCAAAAGGGTTGGCGACGGTGATCGGACCGGAGGGCAAATGATGGAGGCGGAAGGTGTGCACGTTGAGAAAAGAGGATCGAGGTGGAGGTCTATTCATGAATCGAAGGAACGGTGGGTAAAAAAGGAACAAGGTCGCTTTTGTTTTTCAGACATCACTATATATCTGAAATATTAAAATCATGATGTTATTCACATAATCAATAACAAGTGATATCATAAACTTCCAATCCAAAATCAAAATAAAAAAAAATCAGAAACTTCTAATCGAAAATCAAAATCATGATGTTATTCACAAAATCAGTAACAAATGATATCAAAATTAGAATCAAGGCATCTGATTTATAGAGAATCGGATGTCAAACCTTGAAATTGATTCCAGATGTCAAACCTTGAAATCGATTGCTCCTGACATCAAATCATGAAATTGATTGCTCCAGGGCGATGGTTAACGGAAGCAACGTTAGCTATGGTGGTAGAGGCATCAACTATGGGAGGGGGTTATAGGTGCGGTGTCGCCGACGAATGAAGGAAGAAACAGGGTTCTTAAATCGATTACATAAAATCGATTTGAGAAAAAATCTTCCCTGATTATGTTGTTTCCAAGTTTTGACAAAGCATGAGACAAAAGGGTTGGCGGCAGTGACCGGACCGGAGGGCAAATGGTAGAGGCGGAAGGTGTGCACGTTGAGAGAAGAAGGTCGAGGTGGAGGTCTATTAATGAATAGAAGGAACAGTGGGTAAAAAAGGAACAAGGTCTCTTATTTTCTTTCAGACTTTACTCTATATCTGAAATATTAAGAGGTTTTTAAAAAATTAACAGCCAAAAAATAAGAGGCAACTAAATATCTGAATTTTTAAAAAGTTACCTCTTAGTTTTTCAATTAAGAGGTAAACAAACATAGTCTGAGCGTTGAGCATCTCAACGAACTAACAATTAGTATATTGACATGACAAAGAAAAAACCCAAAGTCAACTTATTCTAGATGATCATGTTGATGTTACATTTCTTCGGGTATGGTATGCTTCAGACTTGTTAAAAAAGTAATTTTCATATGTTTTTTAGAATTGGTTTTTAGAAAATGAATATTTACAACTTTTATATTTTGTTTACTATTCTATTTAAAAAAAATTCCTTTTTTTTTGTTTTACAGATTTATTCTTTTTTTAGATATTGGTTTTTCTATAAGTTTCTTTTAATTGCATTTTTTTACATATTCATTTACATGAATGTGGGGGTTTAATTTTGAAAAAAATGTATTTATTTCTACAAAGAAAGGGTTGATATCTAGTTTATCTATATTTAATATCACAAATTTTAGATACGTGTCAAATGCACGATGCATTGCTTTTATTCCCTTGGTGTTTTAATTTTAATTTCTTTTACGGTACTAAATCGATTATTAAGAACATAAATGGCTGGTAAGATTCTTATTAAGTTGATAATGCATGTTAAAGAGCTTGTGCAGCCCATGATCTTATGTGATCTAATTTTTTTATTCAAGAGCATGTTCTAAACTTGTGAAGTCACCGAAATAAAGTCAACGATAAGATTTAGTACTTCACGAAACCATCTGAGGGATAAAAGCTAATTTTACCCATTTCTCCTAAACATAATTTGCTAATTGATTGTAAAATAAAGATGTAACTTGTAGAAAAAAAAGTCGATCATTTAAACAACCACAAATAGACAAAAACATAAGATAATTTGAAACGTTGATTATATTTACAAAAAATCTGATCAATCATTCAAAGTCTCACTATGAATGCAAGAACATATGGTGAAGGTTTCATTTAAGTTTAGATGAACCTAACATGATCAGTTGAAACTTATAGAATGCAACAACTTATGATAAATGATAGTATGTTAACTTGAGATAATTGGTTTTTAGATCTGAAAGTAGAAATGCACAATGTCTTAATGTCTTGTAATTCTAGCTTCTTGCTAGCTTAATTTATTCTTGTAATGAAAACTTTGTTGCTGTTCATAAAAAAAAATGATAAATGATAGTGCAATGAATCATAAAGAGTTTGAAATGTTGAATAGACTTTTAAAAAAACCTAAGATAGTTTGAAAAGGTTGATTATATTTTCAAAAAATCTTGTCTATCATTGAAACTTGAAAGTGTCACTATGAATGCAAGAGCATATGATAAAGGTTTCATTTTAGTTTAGATGAACCTAATTAACGGATGAGCTAAAACTTGTAGAGATAGTAACATAAAATTTTAACTTCACATAAACGGTTCGTTGTGTTTTGTCAAATGAAAGCTTAGATATACATCAACGAATGGTAAAGTTTCACTTTCCCGAAAATATTATAATACACATAAATAATACCTGCTCCTCACAATTGGATTCATTCTTATGCATTATAGATCACATCGGTGCAGTTAGATAAATGAGTTGTGCTTAAGTGCTTATGTGACATTTAAGCATATTTAATTTGAAGATTTTACCAAACCCTGTTTTTTTATCAAGCCATCTGCTTTAATCGATCCATTGATTAGCTATACAGTTACTTTCGTTATTTTATATATTCAGCTACCAGTTGTTCTCCAATTCTTTATAACTTGTTGGGATTTTGCGATGGTAATGCATTAGGTTAATGATTGAAGAATGCATGTTCCTAATGCAAAGTCAACTATTTTGTGCCCTTTGATTGTCTTTACTTTTAACATGAGTTGTTGTAAACAGTTAGACGATGGCTAACCTTGTCATCAATAGTACATGTTTGCTAGATATTATAAGAAATGTCGGGACCCTAGCAAATATTACCATTGTTAAAATCACCGTTCTCCTATCTCCATCATTTTGAAACGGCTTGATTGTGTTAACTTATCAATGTCAACCATGATTTTTTTTTTTATTAATTTTCCATAAGATGCTAATTCATGCCATGTGGTGACGACAACATTTTGATGCTGTTCAAATTATTGGGTTTCCCTAATAGACTATATAATATGCCTTGATATGGTTTACATTCCAAATATCCCAGATATAAGTTTAAGTTGTGTGAGTGTCTTTCCAGTTCGAAATGGCTGGTGGAATGAACTTATTCGGGATTTTCATGCTTCAAATAATAGTCCTATCACTGTTTTCTTTACATGCTGAAGGCCAAGGGTTGAAAGTAGGGTTCTATAAGAAATCATGCCCTCAAGCCGAGGTGATAGTATCTAAGGTTATCAGCGATGTTATGGCTGTAGCACCATCTCTATCTGGCCCACTTTTGAGAATGCACTTCCACGATTGCTTCATTAGGGTTCGTAATAGCATACTCTAGCACAAGATGTTAATACCTTTCTTTTTGCATCGTAATTTACTTTCTTAATTAAACTACTAATATAATTGTATGCCTCTCTTGTTCATAGGGTTGTGATGGATCTGTGCTACTGGATTCTCCAACGAATCAGTCCGAGAAATTTTCACCACCAAATCTAAGCTTAAGAGGGTTCAACATTATCGATAGGGTGAAGCTGGCGTTAGAAAAGGCCTGCCCAGATGTGGTTTCATGTGCTGACATTGTAGCCTTAGTTGCCAGAGACGTTACAGTAGCGGTATCTATATATACCATTCTTTTCTGAAATCTTTTCATTTCAAGTTCCACGATAACCAATTGTGTTTACTTTTTGTGTTTTCACTTGTTGACAGACTAAGGGACCATTTTGGGAGGTTGAAACAGGCCGAAGAGATGGAAATGTGTCTTTATTCATTGATCCCATAACCCCAGTGACAGGTTTACCATCATTTGCCTCAAACATCAGTGTTTTGAAACAATCGTGGGCATTAAGGGGCCTAAACACAAAAGACCTTGTTGTTCTCTCAGGTACATTCTACTGAATTCCTTTACGTGAAAATTTCTTTCAACAACTCTCTATCACGACAATGTCAGCTTTGTATTTTTAAAAGTCAGTCGAATATGTTGATTTGAAACGCATTATTTAATAATATTTATACATGTGGATTATTGATTATTTATAGGAGGGCACACCATAGGGATATCTCATTGTTCGTCATTTGATAGCCGGCTCTACAACTTTACCGGTGAAGGTGATACAGACCCCACCATGGACCCTAACTACATTGCAAGATTGAAGTTAAAGTGCAAGCCAAACGATCTAACCACTTTTGCTGAGTTAGACCCAGGAAGCTTCAAGACATTCGATGACTCCTATTTCAAATTAGTGACAAAGAGGAGGGGACTTCTTCAATCCGATGCAGCCTTACTCGATGACCCAGAGACTAGAGCTTACATGATTCAAGCTACTAGCGAGGGTTCCACATTCTTCAAGGACTTTGGTGTCTCTATGGTTAGCATGGGCAGGATTGGGGTCCTTACAGGTTCTCAAGGTGAAATTCGGAAAGTATGCACCAAAAGAAACTAGTCCTGATTTTAAACTAAACCCAAATAATACCTAAAAATATCTTGGCCGATATATGTTTGCATGTTAACTTAATCTCATGCTTAAAATTGATTAGTGAATAACAGACATCCATCAAAGAGTATTGTGCTACGAGTTTGATCCCGTACATGTGATTTTCCCGGTATGCCATTCTATATAGACAAGAGTTCTTGTCACTATGTATTCAATTAAAATTTTTAATGTTTTTTCCATTATTTTAAGTGTATTATTCTTGATTTGTTGCCTTTTAAATGAAAGACATCCATCAAAGAGTGTATTACCCTAACGTTTGTATTTTTTCTTGCTCATGGAGGCGTTTGCATAAATATTTAATAGATCGATATCTTCAATAATCAATAATGGGATAAAGTAACATATATATTATAAAACTAAGTAAATATCAATTCCATATACATACTCTGTCTTCCATTACGCATGATGGATGAAATGATTTAACAAAATGGAGAGGTTAGTGCCAACCGGAAAAAGTACATTGCTAGTAAAATTTGGATTTTGAGTTGGAGGCTTGGCCTCCATAACACAACAAAAAATAAGGCTTTAGTGGAGATTGGTGGTAGCTACTGAGTCGCAAAAAGTTATTTGTCGCCTCTATTACATTACCGTTATTGCGTCTTTGTCGCTGCTAAAAACCCTTTATATGTTTTATTTTATTAAAATTGCAGCAATTATTATTATTGGGTTGAGAGAATTTCGGATATACACTTATTAAATATCTAAAAATCATATTTGCTCAACTTATTTTCTAAATATTATATTTATCCCTCATAAAAGTTTTAAATATCGTATATGTTTTTCTTAAATATCAAAATATTATATATACGTCTTCTTTTATATATATATTAAACATCAAAATATGAATGCTAATATTTGAAATATACTCAATCTACAACATGACAATTCAACAACAATGAAAACTAAGCAATCAATGCATACTTTGCATAGAGATGGCTAAAGATGAAGTGTTTTGTTTGTCAAGAGAGTGACATTTCAACAGCTTAGAAGTAACGTTCAATTTTTATAGACATATAAATTGTAATGTCCTGTTTCGAATCCTTTCCATTTCGGGGTGGTGATTAAGGATTTGGGTATTAGCAGGCTTAAGACTCTTAAAGAATTGAGATTTGGACTCATTTGGGGTGGATGGTGTAATTTCGATGATCCGGGTTTTCGGTTTGCGTTTGGAGCCAAAGGGGAATTTTTGTAATATGTCAACTCGGCTTTTATGGAAGTTAGATGTTCGCTCTGGATATATTAAGGTGGGTTTGAGCAGAAGCATAGAGCTTTTTGTTACCTTTTCATGGATATAGGGATCGTCGGAATCGGATTAATAATGAGGATGTTATGAACTTCAAATTATGTGAGGGTGAAAGGGTTAACCAGTACGCAAGGCCTACATACGTGTATGAGTATCATACTAGTTGTAAAACCAGTATGCAGGGGTATACTCCGGTGTACGCAGGGTGTACTGATACGAGGCAGGATCGTGCCTTCAGGCATGTATGCGGGGCGTACATGCAACATAATCAGAACCCTAATCTTGATGATATACCCGATATAAGCTCATTAAGTCTTTGGGGCCAACCTCATTACCAACCTCCAAGTTCTTAAAACCCTAGAAATCGTCCTTTAGCCTTCGTGATGGTATTTTGTGCTCATGGTATCTATTTTTGGTGTGTTTTGGTCCATACCCAAGAAGTAGAAGATTGGTGCAAGGTTGAGGATCAAGGTAGACCTTATGGATCTCGATTATGTGCTTCATTTCCAACTTGTTTGAGGTATAAAGTTATGAACTTTATCATTGAAGTCTTAGATCCATCATTTAGGAGCTTAGATCCTCTTTGACCCTATTGAGATGATCTAGTAGCTTGATGCCACTCCATGAGCTTTGAGTTGCCCCTCCTGGTGTGTCTGAGGTTCAAGGTCCTTAAAATTGGCAACTTTAGTGTAACAGCCCGGATTTCCAGGTATCTTTTATGCTTTCAATTTTTGATGTTTTGTGAGGGGACTCGGCGAGTTGGAGCTCAGACTTGCCGAGTAGGATCGCGATTCTGGACGCGGGTTCACGCCTGGACTCGGCGAGTCCAAGGTATGGACTCAGCGAGTCCGTGCTGTTTAATGAAACCCTAATTTCTCGGGTTTGGGACCTATTTAATGGGCCTTATGGCCGTCATTTGTGCTCACCAGTCCCTTGAGTGAAACCCTAATCGAGTGTGAGCGTTTGAAGCAAAGAAGGAGGCCATTATTGATCTTGGAGGTGTCATCTTGCAAGGAAAAGGGAGGATCAGCTAAGGGAAAGCAAGAGGAGCCATTTCCTGAGAGTTTGGGGTCCAGAACATTATATTTGAGGTAATATCTTCGAGCTATCCTCTTCTATGTTGATGTTTACATTGATTTAGGGCTTATTGAGCGCTTTTGTAGCTAGATCTAGTGCTCCCTTGGTCCCTTAAGCGATTTAGACCATAGATCTGGACCCTTGGAGGTCCAGAGTGTCCCTTTGCCCAAGCTTTTTGTGAATCAATGGCGGTTTTGGATTGGAATCCTTATGCCTTAGGTCAAAATGCCATTTATGAGCCATGGGGTGTGTTATGTACACCAAGATAAGGACTTTACGTGATGAATCACTCTAGGAAGGCCAGATCTATGAATTGTTGGAGCAGATCTGACCTTAGAAGCAAGCTTGAGTGATTGCATGGCATGGACTCGCCGAGTCCGACGAACAAACTCAGCGAGTAGCTTGAAGATTGCCCTTAGATCGCCCGGTGAGTGGTCCAGTCGAGTCATAGGTTGACTCAGTGAGTCAGGGCGAGTTAGAGAGGGTTGACAGGTGGTCTGAGTTGAAATGGGACTCGCCGAGTTGTTCTTGAGACTCCGCGAGTTGAGTCGGGGTGGCCCCGCGATTCTTCCAGGTGGAACTCGTTGAGTCAGGGGAGTACTCGACGTGTCAAAAAGGAATCCTAGAGAGCTGGTGAAAACGTCTAGACTCGCCGAGTCGCCCTAGTGCACTCGCCGAGTCCGGTCAAAGTTGACCGTTGACCGTTGACCAAGAGTTGACTAGTGTTGACTTAAAAAGGGTAGTCAAACTTAGTGGTAAAAAATGTTAATAAGAGACGTATGATGATATAGGGAGATTGTAGCTCGGAGGATCGAGCACAAGTGATTTCGGGATTTGCTAGCTATCGATATTCACGAGGTGAGTCTTCTCACTATACTATACCCGGAAGGGTTTTGACTGTATGACCGGAAGGTCGGATATGGTATGAGACATATGTGCTATATGTGATAAGTTAATTATTATATGTGCTATGTATGATATGCTTGATATGGGCCGGAAGGCATTATGTTATGGGCCGGAAGGCGAATATGTTATGGGCCGGAAGGCGTTGTAATGTGGACCGTAAGGTTGGCGTGGGTAGGACCGGAAGGTTTACCCAGCAGGGACAGAAGTCCCCTGAGACACATGGACCAGAAGGTCAGGGCCTAGAAAGGCGTATGTGCGTAAGTTGTATTTTGGGGAACTCACTAAGCATTTATGCTTACACTTGTTGTGTATGTGTTTCAGGTACTAGCGAGGACCGTGGGAAGGCGCCGGCGTGATCTGTACACACTGATGGATGATTTATGATCTTGGTATTTATATGATTTGTATTATGACATGATACGTTGGATATCTATGCCTTGTTTTGGATGAAAATACATTTTTGGAAATTAAAAATTTGTTTTAAAATTTCCGTTGTTACAATTTGGTATCAGAGCCTTGGTTTGAGGGATTCGGGTACACCTTCGGGCGTAACTGAACTCAACCCGAGGATTTGAGGAAAACTTTTAGAAACAAAGGCATAAAATTTTTATAAAGGATTTTGTGGTAAACAAGAATGAAGCAGTGTGTACGATCAGCCAGCGCCCGAACGGTAAAGATCCCCAAAATACCCTTACAATGTTGTGTTAAGAGATATGATATGAATTGTTATGCATGCTAGAAGACTAGGTATTCATGATAGGACTAGAGTGGCCTAATTTGTGATGCCTTAGTCTAGGGAAGTCTGTTGCTATGAGATGCTTTGAGAGCGAGCGGGTAGTTAGTGCATAACAAGAGTAGAGTACTCAGGATCCGGGGTTTGGGGAGGAGGACTTGGGATGAATGCTGATGCGGTGTGGTCGGTAGTATTGGGCCCGTACTACCGAAGACACCGGGTCAGTGGGCGACCCAAGTAAGAATCCCTGTGTATCGGATACTGAGTAGGGTTGTGTTATCGAGTGCGATTATGCTCGATAGAGTGTCTGATAGTTCTATGTTGTATTTCAGAGGCATCATGGTTGGACCACGCCACAGACCTAGTACGAGCAGTGTGAGTGACGAGGAGATTCGTCAGATTATTCATGAGGAGGTGGCTGCAGCGATCCGGGCTGAGATTCCGGAGATGTTTGGGTCTATTAAGACCACTTTGATGGAGACCTTTGATGAGTGGTACGCCGCGTTGACTGAGGCTGCAGCCGCTGCAGCTACCGCAGCTGTGGCCGCTGCCAGACCACAGGGAGGTGACTCGTTGCTGTTTCGGGAGTTCAGCAACACGAAGCCACCTGAGTTTGACGAGACGCAGGATCCGATCGCTGCGATGAGATGGATTGTTGATATCGAGGGATGCTTCTACACTTGTTCATGTCCGGAGCATCTGATAGTACGGTTCGCCTTGAACCAGCTCCGTTTGGGAGCGAAGGATTGGTGGAAGTTCATGACGGCAAACTTCACTTTGGCAGAGATTTTAGCTGTGACGTGGGAGAGGTTTACCTCTATGTTCAGAGACGAGTACGTTCCCCCGGTGGAGAGGGAACGGTTGGTTCAAGAATTCTTGACCCTCAAGCAGGGTACTGATTCAGTTACGGTGATCACGCGGAAGTTTCATGAGAGGGCGATGTTCTGCCCCGAGCAGGTGTCCACATAGTAGGCTCGGATGAGCCGGTATTTGGGTGTGTTGAGGAGGGATATCCGGGAGTTCGTGTCGAACTGAACATATCATACCTTTGCTGAGCTTCAGGCAAATGCCAGGAAGCACGAGATCGAGTTGGAGACCCAGGCCAGGGAGGAGGCCGAGTCTCAACGGGTGGATCGCCGGCCGGCTCAGTCTCAGCCAGCAGCCAAGCTGACTAAGTCCGCCGATTCGAGGACGGGAGGTCCGAAGGGCCGCACTTGCGGAAAGTGCGGCAAGGGTCACGAGGGAACATGTCGATCAGGTGCTTGCTAAAAGTGTGGCAAGGAGGGGCACATCGCTAGGGATTGCCCCAAGGGGTTTATGGTTTGCTTTCATTGCAACCAGACCGGCCATCGGAAGGCCGAGTGCCCTTAGCTTCATCAGGGATCTGCACCTGTTGCCAGGGCTACTGAGACTCGACCAGTGAAGGCCGAGGCCCCGAGGGCTCGTGGGAGAGCTTTCCAGTTGACTGCGGAGGAGGTCCGCGCTGCGCCCGATGTTGTGGCGGGTATGTTTTCTTTCATGTATTTATTTTGATGTTGAGATATTATGCTTATATTATGTTATGCGTAGGTACTTTCCTTGTGAACTCTGTACCTGCTTTAGTGTTATTTGACTCGGGTGCGAGTCGGTCTTTTGTATCTTTGGCCTTTAGTCAGCATATCAGTGTTAGCCGTGAGGCGTTGAGTCGGCCTCTGAGAGTTTCTATAGCTGACGAGAGAGTGATTTGTGCCACTGAGGTTCTCCGTGGATGTGTGTTAGAGATTTTTGGGGTTGAGTTTCTGATTGATCTGGTTCCTATTGCGATGGGTGATGTCTGTGTCATTGTAGGCATGGACTGGTTGAGCAGATTCGGCGCGGTTATCGACTGCGAGCGTCAGATGTTGACTATACGAGACCCTAGTAGGGGAGTTCTTTCAGTGTACGGCGAGGGTACACGTTCGGGATCAGCTTTTTGTTCAGCCGCCAGGGCGAGGCAGTGTCTATAGCAGGGCTGTAAGGTTTTTGTGGCATATGTGATGGATACGCGAGTGACTTCCGAGAGGCTGAGTTTAGTTGAGGAGGTTCCGGTGGTGCGTGAGTTTCCTGATGTCTTTCCCGATGAGTTGTCGGGTGTGCCTCCTGTGAGGCAAGTGGAGTTCAGTATCGACTTGGTCCCGGGGGCCGCGCCTATCGCTAAGGTGCCTTATCGTCTTGAACCTCCAGAGAAGCAAGAGTTATCCTCGCAGCTTCAGGAGTTTCTAGGGAAGGGATTTATTCGGCCGAGTAGCTCACCATGGGGAGCACCTATTTTGTTCGTCAAGAAGAAGGATGGTTCACACCGGATGTGCATTGATTACCGAGAGTTAAACAAGCTGACGGTCAAGAATCGTTACCCATTACCGAGGATCGATGATTTGTTCGATCAGTTGCAGGGAGCATCTTGGTTCTCCAAGATCGATATGAGGTCTGGATATCATCAGGTGAGAGTGCGGGATGAGGACGTCCAGAAGACAACGTTCAGGATGCGTTATGGACATTATGAGTTTGTGGTGATGCCTTTTGGGCTCACCAAGGCCCCGGCTGTGTTCATGGATCTCATGAACAGAGTATGTAGGTTGATGTTGGATCGGTCGGAGATTGTATTTATCGATGATATTCTGATATATTCGAGATCTAGAGAGCAGCATGAGGAGCATTTGAGGGAGGTCCTTGAGGCCCTGAGATCGGAGAAGCTTTATGCAAAGTTCTCCAAGTGTGATTTCTGGTTGCGGGAGGTCCAGTTCTTAGGACACCTTGTTAACCAGGAAGGGATACTGGTCGATCCGGCCAAGGTTGAGGCGGTGAGGAGTTGGGAGGTGCCGAAGTCACCCTCTGAGATCAGGAGTTTCCTTGGATTGGCAGGGTATTATCAAAGATTTATCAAGGATTTCTCCAAGATCGCAGTGCCACTCACCAGATTGACCCGGAAGGATGTTGCTTTTTCATGGGGTCCCGAGCAGCAGACCTCCTTTAAGACACTTCGCCAAAGGTTGTGCGAAGCCCCGGTATTAGCTCTCCCGGAAGGGATGGAGGATTTTTTAGTATATTGTGATGCATCGATTTTGGGGTTGGGAGCGGTGCTGATGTAGAGGGGGCATGTGATAGCATATGCATCGAGGCAGCTGAAGCCTCATGAGACGAGATATCCCACACATGATCTACAGTTTGGGGCAGTAGTGTTCGCCCTCAAGATTTGGTGTCACTACTTGTATGGGGTTCGGTGTACGATATACACGGACCATAAGAGTTTGAGGTACTTGATGGATCAACCCAACCTAAATATGCGGCAGAGGAGGTGGTTGGATGTGGTCAAGGATTATGATTGTGAGATCCTGTACCACCCAGGCAAGGCTAATGTGGTAGCCGATGCATTGAGCCGCAGGGCGGAGAGCACTCCACTGCGGGATGTATGTTTAAGATTGACCGTGATAACTCCGGTACTAGATGCCATTCGTGGGGCACAGGCCGAGGCTGTGCAACCGGAGATGCAGAAGAAGGAGCGGGTCGTTGGGTTGGTTTCGGAGTTCGTTACGGATGGACGAGGGCTTATGACTTTTCAGGGTCGGATTTGGGTACCGTTTGTGGGCGGTACGCGTATTACTTTGATGGAAGAGGCTCATTGGTCGAAATTTTCGATCCATTCAGGGGCTACGAAGATGTATTTGGATTTGAGGAAAGAGTATTGGTGGCCATGTATGAAGAGGGACGTCGCATCGTTTGTTGAGAGGTGCTTGACCTGCCGTAGGGTTAAGGCCGAGCACCAGAGACCGCATGGCAAGTTGCAGCCATTGGAGGTTCCCGAGTGGAAGTGGGAACAAATCACCATGGATTGCATCACCAAATTGCCGAGGACTGCCAGAGGAGTTGATGTAATATGGGTGATTGTGGACAGGTTGACGAAGAGCGCTCACTTCCTTGCCATCAGTGAGAGTTCTTCAGCGGAAAAGTTGGCAAAGGTGTATGTGAGGGAAGTGGTATCTCGGCATGGGGTGCCGATCTCGATTGGTTTGGACCGTGATGTGTGCTTCACTTCCAGATTCTGGAAGAAATTTCATGAGGAGTTGGGTAGTAGACTGCATTTTAGTACCGCATATCATCCCTAGACAGACGGTCAGAGTGAGCGGACGATTCAGACTCTTGAGGACATGCTCCGAGCATGTGTGTTGGATTTCGGAGGTAGCTGGGATGCGTATTTACCCTTGGCAGAGTTTTCCTACAACAACAGCCATCATTCGAGCATTGGTATGCCACCCTTTGAGCTGTTGTACGGGTGGAGGTGTCGGACCCCCATTTGTTGGGGAGAGGTTGGGCAGAGAGTAATGGGCAGTACAGAGATCGTGCTTCAGACGACAGAGCAGATTCAGCAGGTCAGACAGAGGTTGTTGACCGACTAGAGCCGACAGAAGAGTTATGCGGACAGACGTCGATCCGAGCTTGAGTTTCAGGTCGGCGATCTCGTTCTCCTGAAGGTCTCTCCTTGGAAAGGAGTGATCCGATTCAGGAAGAGGGGCAAATTGGGGCCCCGATATATTGGTCCATTCTGTGTGATTGCGAGGGTAGGCCGGGTAGCCTATCGTTTGGATTTGCCAGCAGAGTTGGGGCAGATTCACGACACCTTTCATGTGTCGCAGCTGAGGAAGTGTATAGCCGATGAGTCGGCAGTGGTTCCATTAGAGGATATTCAGGTGGATGCGAGCCTGAATTATGCCGAGAGGCCGGTGGCCATCAGAGATCGGAAGATCAAGGTTCTGAGGAACAAGGAGGTACCCTTGGTGTTGGTTCAGTGGCAACATCGAAAGGGATCAGAGATGACCTGGGAGTCGGAGCGTGAGATGCGTGAGCAACATCCAGAGCTAGTTTTAGAGCGAGACTTCGAGGGCGAAGTCTAGTTCTAGTGGGGGGGAGTTGTAACAGCCCAGATTTCCAGGTATCTTTTATGCTTTCAATTTTTGATGTTTTGTGAGGGGACTCGGCGAGTTGGAGCTCAGACTCGCCGAGTAGGATCGCGATTCTGGACGCGGGTTCGCGCTTGGACTCGGCGAGTCCAAGGTATGGACTCGGCGAGTCCGCGCTGTTTAATGAAACCCTAATTTCTCGGGTTTGGGACCAATTTAATGGCCCTTATGGCCATCATTTGTGCTCACCAGTCCCTTGAGTGAAACCCTAATCGAGTGTGAGCATTTGAAGCAAAAAAGGAGGCCATTATTGATCTTGGAGGTGTCATCTTGCAAGGAAAAGGGAGGATCAGCTAAGGGAAAGCAAGAGGAGCCATTTCCTGAGAGTTTGGGGTCCAGAACATCAAATTTGAGGTAATATCTTCGAGCTATCCTCTGCTATGTTGATGTTTACATTGATTTAGGGCTTATTGAGCCCTTTTGTGGCTAGATCTAGTGCTCCCTTGGTCCCTTAAGCGATTTAAACCATAGATCTGGACCCTTGGAGGTCCAGAGTGTCCCTTTGCCCAAGCTTTTTGTGAATCAATGGAGGTTTTGGATTGGAATCCTTATGCCTTAGGTCAAAATGCCATTTATGAGCCATGGGGTGTGTTATGTACACAAAGATAAGGACTTTACGTGATGAATCACTCTAGGAAGGCCAGATCTATGAATTGTTGGAGCAGATCTGACCTTAGAAGCAAGTTTGAGTGATTGCCTGGCATGGACTCGCCGAGTCCGACGAACAGACTTGGCGAGTAGCTTGAAGATTGCCCTTAGATGGCCCAATGAGTGGTCCAGTCGAGTCATAGGTTGACTCAGTGAGTCAAGGCGAGTTAGAGAGGGTTGACAGGTGGTCTGAGTTGAACTGGGACTCGCCGAGTTGTTCTTGAGACTCGGCGAGTTGATCGGGGTGGCCCTGCGATTCTTCCAGGTGGAACTCGTCGAGTCAGGGGGAGTACTCGACATGTCAAAAGGGAATCCTAGAGAGTTGGTGAAAACGTCTAGACTCGCCGAGTCGTCCTAGTGCACTCGCCAAGTCCGGTCAAAGTTGACCGTTGACCATTGACCAAGAGTTGACTAGTGTTGACTTAAAAAGGGTAGTCAACCTTAGTGGTAAAAAAATGTTAATAAGAGACGTATGATGATATAGGGAGATTGTAGCTCGGAGGATTGAGCACGAGTGATTTCGGGATTTGATAGCTATCGATATTCACGAGGTGAGTCTTCTCACTATACTATACCCGGAAGGGTTTTGACTGTATGACCGGAAGGTTGGATATGGTATGAGACATATGTGCTCTATGTGATAAGTTAATTGTTATATGTGCTATGTATGATATGCTTGATATGGGCCGGAAGGCATTATGTTATGGGCCGGAAGGCGAATATGTTATGGGCCAGAAGGCGTTGTAATGTGGACCGTAAGGTTGGCGTGGGTAGGACCGGAAGGTTTACCCAGCAGGGACGGAAGTCCCCTGAGACACATAGACCGGAAGGTCAGGGCCTAGAAAGGCGTATGTGCGTAAGTTGTATTTTGGGGAACTCACTAAGCATTTATGCTTACAGTTGTTGTGTATGTGTTTCAGGTACTAGCGAGGACCGTGGGAAGGCGCCGGCGTGATCTGTACACACTGATGGATGATCTATGATCTTGGGATTTATATGATTTGTATAATGACATGATACGTTGGATATTTATGCCTTGTTTTGGATGAAAATACATTTTTGGAAATTAAAAATTTGTTTTAAAATTTCCGTTGTTACATTTAGGGTTTAAACCCAACCAAGCATTAGTTTGGATCCTTTTCATGATGGTGAGATGCTATATTTTCAGGTTGGGACTTCTTGGGGCATGCAAAGTCACCTAGTCAGTGACTTTATTGGACTTAGATCTGTCGTTTGGACTTATGGATTTATGCATTAAAAGCTTAAAAGAAGGATTTGCCATATTGGGTGAGTACGCTAGGCGCACAAGTCTGTACGTGCAACGTACAAGCCAATCTGCGAGTACGCTTAGCGTATAGATAGGTATGCCCCTCGTACTCTGTCAAGAAGGTTTTTGCATGTTGGTATTCATTTTGGGCCATCTGTTGGGCCTAGTTGTCTTGGGCCCCGTTGGGCCATCAGGTTTTGGGTTGTTAATTATTTTGTGAAGGCCTACAATGGGTTTGGATCCAATTTGGAAAATTAGGCCGTATTTTGGGCCTTATGGATTTTATGGTTTGGGCGTAAGTCTTGGTCCTAACTAGGTGACGGGTAAATTGGTGTTCTTACCCCAAGTATGGATTATGGATATGGTTTGGGACCAAAATTTGATTGGATGTTGTTTTCATTTTTGATAGTTCGGGGATCGGTCAACCAGCAGCCAGAGATTTATCCGCAGGCTTCAGTAGTGCTAGGTGAGTTTCCTCACTATGTTTAGCGGATCGAAGGCACCAATGCCAGCCCATGGTTTTCTATGTAGAGAGCTAGATGTCTGTGTGACTCTTGTATGTGTATCTGTTTGTATGCTTACTGGGCGGGGCCTGATGGTTATTTGGTATCCTTGTATCAGGTTATACATATATGATTTGCATGTGGGTGGGGGCCGATGATTATGCAGTATGCTACTATATTTGTGATTTTCTCATGTGTTTGAATGTTATATGATTATATGGTTATACGCTTAGTAGGCGGGGCCCGTTATACGAGTGTGACGAAACTCGTATCTCAGTGAGCAGTGCCTGTTATGCGAGCGTGGGTAGGGCCTGTATCTTAAAGAATAGGGTGCTACGAGTTTGATCCCGTACACGTGATTTTCCCGGTATGCCATTCTATACATAGACAACAGTATACTTCGTCACCTTTCTTGTGATTATGTATTCAATGAAAATTTTCAAAGTTTTTTCCATTATTTGAGTGTATTATTCTTGATTTGTTTCTTTTTTTAATGAAAGACACCATCAAAGAGTTTATTACCCTGACGTTTGTATTTGTTCTTGCTCATGGAGGGGTTTGCAGAAATATTTAATAGATATATATGCTCGATAATGGGTTAATTAAAGTAACATATATATTATAAATTTAAGTAAATATCAATTCGATATGCATATTTTGTTTTCGTTTACGTTTTTATGGATGACATGATTTTACAAAACGGAGAGATTAGTACGGAAAAAGTTAATTCCACCTAAAATTAAGACTTTGAGACCACTACAATAAAAAAGGGTAATAAGGGTGAAAAAAGTCGCCCGAAAAGAATATCAAAGTCGCTGGTACAGGTAACAGCGGTGACACGTCACCGGCAAAAAAATCGTCGCTATTGATTAAAATGCTGCCGGTAATAACACTTGTCGCCGCTAATTCTGATGTCGCAAGTAATAACACTTGTCGCCGCAAATGCTCCGGTCGTCGGTATTTCATCCTATCGCCGGTAATAGTGTCGCTGGTAATAACATTATTCATTTTTTATATTTTTTTTAATCATCATTTTCGGTGCAAAAAAACCCGATGCATTACGACATCAAATGCAAATTTTTTTTTACATAATATCGAATTCGGTACCGAATAGTGTAACTACATTATATATAATTAATTTCCTACTAAAATATAATTAGAACAAGCAAGTACCAAAGTGTCACGAAAAGTCTAACATACGGAACACAAACTAATTATCTGATGAATCATTACCTCCGTTCCCATCGTTTCCTCTTTGATCATACCCCAATTAAAAAAACGCATAAAGCTCATCCCTACACGTCAGGTCGTTGAGTATTGCCTGAAGATTTTCCAACTACATAATAAATAACAACATATATAAACTTATATGTTAAATTATCAAACCAAATCAACATGCATTTATTTATGCCAAAGTACATTTTTATTTTTAAACTAGGGACGAAAAACAAAAAGTAAATTGTTATTTCTTGCACTTAAAACATAAACACAATTACCAAATCAACATGCATTTATTGATGTCAAAATACATTGTTATTTTTAAACTAGAGAAAAAAAACCAAAGTAGATTGCTAATTCTTGGACATAAAATATAAACACAATTATCAAATCAACATGCATTTATTGATCATTTTAAAGATACATGAGACTTTTAAATTAAATAATCTACTTTTTTGTGCTAAAGAACCTTAAATACTTGAAATATCAAAGTACATTGTTATTTCTTACACTTAAATATAAGAAATACCAAAAGAACATTGCTATTTCTTACACTTGGGACAAAAATACATTTATCAAATCAACATGCATTTATTGATGTAATAGTACATTGTTATTTTTAAACTAGGGACAAAAAACCAAAGTATATTGATATTTCTTACACTTAGGAAAAAAAACCAATTACCAAAGATTTTAGCAAATAAAAAGCACAAACCAAAATTACCAAATCAACATGCACTTATTGAAATTAAATAATCATGTTTTAGCTGTGACGATTATTGTAACGCCTTGTTTCAAATCGTTTCCCATTTCGGGATGGTGATCAAGGATTGGGTATTAGCAGACTTAGGACCCCTTAAGAATTGAGATTTGGACTCATTTAGAGGTAGATGATTTAAGTTAGATGATCTGGGTATTCGGATTGTGCTTTGCAGCTAAAGGGTATTTTCTTGGGCTTCCATGGGAAATAGATGTTTGTTTGGGATATGGTAAGGCAAGTATGAGTTGATTGAAGTGTAGAGCTTCTCGTTACCTTTTCATAGATATGATGATCGTCATAATCGAATTAATAATGAAGAAGTTATGTCCTTCAAAATGTTTAAGAGTTTAAAGGGAAACCCTAGTTCACGGGGCATACCTAGGCAGTACACAACATACTGATGCGAAGGGCATTACGTTGGGCGTAATGTGTTGTACGCTTAGCGTACTACGAGGAATGGATCGAGGGTGCGAGACATCATACGTTGGGAGTACGAGGGGTATAGTAAAAACCCTAATTTGGATGTTGTACCCTATATAAGCATATTGAGTCTTTTTGGCTGGCCTCTTTACCAGCCTCTGATATGGGCTTATTTAGTCATAGAAATAATTCATTATCTTATTAATTATTGTTGATTTTATATCACTTTATGAACAAAAGATACTTAATTAGCTTAATATTTCAATTTCCGCAATAAAAGACATGCTCGGGTGAGAAAGGAAGAGGATTGAGTGATTGGAAGCTTGGATCTTGGATTTTGAAGAAAGAAGGATGTTGCTGGACAGCTTGACCCCTCATCAGTGTTTTGGCCATATCTCATGAACCGTAAGTCCAATTGACGAGATTCAAAATGTTATGAAAACTAGACACAATTTGGAAGGACTTTCGTGTTTTGAGAAAATGTTGATTCCAAAAGAAACTCGACGAGTTGTTAGCACAAACTCGACGAGTTGGTTAGAATGTTCCAGATTCGAAGATGCCTTGCCGTACACGCTGTATACGCGGATTATCGAAAAAACTCGACGAGTTTTTGGTGAAAACTCGTCGAGTTGACGTTGTTTTCAGAATTTATATATAGAAACTCTTCTCATTCGAACCCTAACTTTTTGTGGAGGCTAGTTACGACTTTTGAAGACCAGAAGGGTTCTTGGAGCTGCTATTTTTGAGATTGCAACATAAGAGACAATTTAGAAGAGAATCAAAGGCAAATAATCATTCTTCATTTCTTAATCTTTGTTTTGAACCATGTTTGAATCATTAGATTTTGATTTTAGGTTATTAATTGCTTTAGATATGAGCTAAAAGCTTTTTACATCTGTTTGGATGAGATAATCTTATGAATATGGTTTGATTGAGTGGTTGAATTGATATTAATTTGGATATTCATCTTTTTAAGCTTGTTAAAGATCCTCATGTATTGATGATAAATGTTTTCTTTTATTAAGTAAGTTATTGAGTTGCATGAACATCTTCTTGATTACTTGATTCATATAGTTTTGTGAATACAAGATTGTATGCCTAGGAATAGTGAACATGAAACTAGGGTTAACTAGAAAATATGTAAATCAATGTGTGAGCATGTGTGATGAACAACCACATATGAGTTGATTGAATTGGAACAAATTTGATTAGCTATTATTACAAGTCTTACTTGATATGAACTAAACACTAGGAAACTTGTTAGTTTAATCAACTGGCCACTGTTTGAATTAACTAGTCTACTAAAGGTTTGGTAATAGTGAACATGAACCCAATCACATTAGGAATCGGTAACCATTGACATATTGATCCATTGCACTTGCCACGAAATCAACTATAAGAATAAGTGAAGCAAATCTAAACATAAGTCTC
The DNA here is from genome assembly GCF_002870075.4 of Lactuca sativa. Lineage (NCBI taxonomy): Eukaryota > Viridiplantae > Streptophyta > Magnoliopsida > Asterales > Asteraceae > Lactuca > Lactuca sativa. The sequence continues at coordinate 219,320,327 of NC_056623.2, read as the reverse complement.
TTTTATCATTGAATCTAGTTGTCTTTTCTTGTTCTTCTTAGTTGTTAATTGTCTTTGTTTAAGTGTTAATTGATTGTTTAAGTTTCTAGTCTTGCACAACAAGAGAAACCCCCTACTTTTATTAATTGTTTTAATTAGATAATATTAGCATTTATTTTAATTGTTTACCGTTCCCTGTGCTCGATACCCTACTTACCTGAACTAAACTGCTAATCGATAGGTACACTGCCTTTCGTGTGTTTGTCTTTGTGTTTAAGTTAGTAGGATTAAAACTAGTTCGTTTCACACACATCAAGTTTTTGACGCCGTTGTCGGGGAATGGTTCTAATAGTTAATTTTATTTGCTAGTGTTATCTATCCTTTGTGTGAGATTTATCTCATATAAAGTTACATGTTTTCTGTTTTAATTTTTATTATAATATTATTATGTATTTTCCAAATCTCGATGCTTTTGATGCTTGTCTTGAAGAAGTAGTACAGGAAATTAAGCAAGAAGATGAGGAATATGACTCAGATGAGGATTTGATGAAATTCGGAAGATGGTTAGATAACATCTTGCCTAATGAAAAAGAGCAATCTGTGTTACAAGAGCTACAGTTAAAAGATGAAGAACTTAATTCAGAAAGAGATTTGGAGGAGCTGGAAAGATTGCTAGCAGAAGGGTCAAATGAAGAACGAGAACAAGCTGAATTGCAGGAACCAAGCTGTGGTTTGACCATTACCACGACATGGCCCCCTGTATTTCCAGTTTGTGTTTCGAAGGATGGGGTGACGACTCCAACTTTGGAGAAAGTTCTGAAACGCGATCCATTTCTGATTATTATCCAACCGGTCCCAACCCTTATCAAGATTCTTGGGTTTTATATATTCAAGCTCGTTTGGCCAATTATAGAAGCAAAGAGCCAAATTTTACAAATTGGTCCACCAAAGAAGATATTCAATGCAACAGATGGATTAGCATTGACTTTATTGGAAGTTTATTAAGTTGAGAGTCCAGCTAAAGACTCACACAAAAAGAAGCGCTTGCGGGAGGCAACCCGTCATTAGAAGTTTGCTTTTCTTTTTCTTTTTGAACTTCTATTTATTAGGGTAGTGTAGGATTTTAATTTAATGATTGTTTTCCTTTTTATTATTTGGTTCTTGATTTTGATCTTTGCAGAAGTTAGGGCGAGAATCGATCAAATTGTTAAAGCATGAGGAATAAATGTGAAATCGAGTCTAAAACGAGAAGAGTGGGAGAATTGAGTCTAATTACGAGTCCGGTGAATAAATGGCTGAAAGGATGAACTTTTACTGAAGAAAAATGAGGGGGAATATTGCTATAATCATTCCCTTAAAATCCAGAAACGAAACTGAAGTTGGAGTATATTTTGTTCACTCAGTGCATAAAACTCGTCGACTTCCCGATATAAACTCGATGAGTTCTTTTGGAAAAACCCGACTGTGCCAGTTTCAGCTACCCAACTCAACGAGTTGCTCTTTCTCTTACCTTTGAGTTGGTGATTTGATTACATTCTACGAAGGCAATTGGCTGTGCTATCACTGTTTATTTTCCGAGCTTTTCCAAGATCTTTTTCCTCTATATTTTGGAGCATAACCATATGAGATTTGACACCCAAGGCATGGATGAGCAATTCCCATGTCCAAAGTCAGTTGAAGTAGGAGCTCAAAAGAAGAATATCAACCACGCAACTACTATCCCAGGGGAGTTTGTTCTAATTTTCTCTACTTTTATGTTCTTTTTCATGCATAACATGCAATGGGGACATTGCATAAATTAAGTGTGGGCTAGGGTGTTGATTACATTAGTTATATTAGAATCCTAGGTTTAATTTTTGAAAATTGCATAAAAATTGCTAGGGTTAATTTAGAAAGTTTTGGTAAAGAAATTAGGATTCCATGCTAGTATTGTATTTGATGATTCTATGAGAACCCAAATGTTTAGTTGAGCCAACATACGTTATAGTGCATTTGTGGCCCCCTTTATTCTAGTGAAATCATGGGACAAAAACACAACCTCGCTTAGTTTGAGGATCGCAACATGTTTAGCATCGTGTACCAGAAATGTATCTACGAAAGCTTAAGTAGTCATTGCACACTAGACTAATGCCTTTAACCAATAAAGGATGAAGTTAAATTCCCTTGCTTAAGCATATGTTTTTCTAGGTTTTTAGTTTTGAATGGAAAAAGTGTGTGAAAAAAAAAAGAAAAAAAAAGAAAAAAGAAGTTGAAAAAAAAGGTGATGAAATGTTTGAATAAAGAATCTACAAAGCTGTGAAGACAAAGAAGAATATCATGAAGAGAAACTACAAAGTATAAAAGATTTAATCAAAAGTTGTATTTGTCTTTTATTTGTAATTTTCTTTTCTAGGTTATTTTATTGTATGTATGCTTGGGGATTTAACCAAAAATGACTTGAGGTTAAGAAAGTTCTCTGGGGATGGATTCGGAGGGATGCATAAAATGAGCGTTGTTCGAAATAAGTGGGCGAGTGTTTATGAGGATTGTGAGTATTTAGAATTGAGGGGGGTTCTTAGGAAAATTTTAGCCACAAATGCATGTGTTGCGTCTTGGCATAATGGCGGGGTTCGATTGGGATTGTCTTATGTGGTATTAGTGTGCTAAAATTTGGTTTTGCTTGGGGGCAAGCAAAAGTCAAGTGTGGGGTATTTTGATACGGGCTTATTTAGTCAAAGAAATGATTCATTATCTTATTAATTATTGTTGATTTTATATCATTTTATGAACAAAAGATACTTAATTAGCTTAATATTTCAATTTCAGCAATAAAAGACATGCTCGGGTGAGAAAGGAAGAGGATTGAGTGATTGGAAGCTTGGATCTTGGATTTTGAAGAAAGAAGGATGTTGCTGGACAGCTTGACCCCTCATAAGTGTTTTGGCCTTATCTCATGAACCGTAACTCCGATTGACGAGATTCAAAATGTTATGAAAACTAGACACAATTTCGGATGACTTTCGTGTTTTGAGAAAATGTTGATTCCAAAAGAAACTCGACAAGTTGGTTAGAATGTTCCAGATTCGAAGATGCCTTGCCGTACACGCTGTATACGCGGATTATCGAAAAAACTCGACGAGTTTTTGGTGAAAACTCGTTGACTTGACACTGTTTTCAGAAATTATATATAGAAACTCTTCTCATTCGAACCCTAACTTTTTGTGGAGGCTAGCTGCGACTTTTGAAGACCAGGAGGGTTCTTGGAGCTGCTATTTTCGAGATTGCAACATAAGAGACAATTTAGAAATGAATCAAAGGAAAATAATCATTCTTCTTTGCTTAATCTTTGTTTTGAACCATGTTTGAATCATTAGATTTTGATTTTAGGTTATTACTTGCTTTAGATATGAGCTTAAGGCTTTTTACTTCTGTTTGGATGAGATAATCTTATGAATATGGTTTGATTGAGTGGTTGAATTGATATTAATTTGGATATTCATCTTGTTAAGCTTGTTAAAGATCCTCATGTATTGATGATAAATGTTTTCTGTTATTAAGTAAGTTATTGAGTTGCATGAACATCTTCTTGATTACTTGATTCATATAGTTTTGTGAATATAAGATTTTATGCCTAGGAATAGTGAACATGAAAGTAGGGTTAACTAGAAAATATGTAAATCAATGTGTGAGCATGTGTGATGAACAACCACATATAAGTTGATTGAATTGAACGAATTTGATTAGCTACTATTACAAGTCTTACTTGATATGAACTGAACACTAGGAAACTTGTTAGTTTAATCAACTGGCCACTGTTTGAATTAACTTGTCTACAAAAGGATTGGTAATAGTGAACATGAACCCAGTCACATTAGGAATCGGTAACCATTGACATATTGATCCATTGCACTTGCCACGAAATCAACCATAAGAATAAGTGAATCGAATCTGAACATAAGTCTCTTTTATCATTGAATCTAGTTGTCTTTTCTTGTTCTTCTTAGTTGTTAATTGTCTTTGTTTAAGTGTTAATTGATTGTTTAAGTTTCTAGTCTTGCAAAACTAGAGAAACCCCCTACTTTTATTAATTGTTTTAATTAGATAATATTAGCATTTATTTTAATTGTTTACCGTTCTCTGTGTTCGATACCCTACATACCTGAACTAAACTGCTAATCGATAGGTACACTACCTTTCGTGTGTTTGACTTTGTGTTTAAGTTATTAGGATTAAAACTAGTTCGTTTCACACACATCAAGTCCACAAAACCCTATAAATCGTCCCTTTGCCTCAATGGTTGTGTTTTTGAGCTCAGCTTGTGCATCTTGGTGTTTTAGGGTCATTTCCAAGAAGATGGAGTTTGGTGGAAGTTGTGGATCTTGATTATGTGCTTCATTTCCAGCTTGTTTGAGGTAAAACGTTATGATCTTCATTATTAATGGATTTGATCTATTATGTATGAGTTTAGGTGTATTTTGGTCCCATGAAATGTGATCTAGTGGTTTGACACCACTCTAGGAGCTATAACTTGCCACTCTTGGTGCTTCTGAGATTGTGTCCATTTGGTGAAAGTATAATGCTTTATCTTGATGTTTGGTTCTTTTGAGGCATGCAAAGTCATCAAGTTAATGATTTTATGGTTCTAGACGTTCGTTAGGATGTAGATATGTGGTTTCGACTCCAAGTCTTGAGCATTATGAGCTTAAGAAGGGTTTTGGCTTAATGGATGAGTAAGCTGGGTGTACAAGTCTGCATGCGCAATGTACAAGCCAAATAGCGATTATGCTTAGCGTATAGCTGAGTACGCCCCGCATACTCAGTCAGGAGAGATTTGAATGTTAGGCTTTAGTTTGGGCCATCTTTTTGGCTTAGTTGTTTTGGGCCCTATTAGGCCATCAAATTTTGGGCTGATAATTTTTTGTGAAGGCCTACAATTGGTTTGGTCCCAATTTGGAAAATTGGGCTATCGATTGCGCCTTGGGTGGTTTTTTGTACTTGGGCCTTGTGGATTATATGGTTTGGGCCTAAGTCTTGGTCCAAACTAAGTGATGGGTAAATTGGTGTTTACCCTAGTAATGGATTTATGACAATTGTTTGGGACCCAAATGTTGATTAGGTGTTGTTTTGATTGTTGATAGTTTAGGGTTCAGTCAACCAGCAGCCAGAGATTTATCCGCGGGATTCAGAAGTGCGAGGTGAGTTTTCTCACTATGTTTAGCGAGTCGAAGGCACCAATGTCGACCCATGGTTGCTATGTAGAGTGCTAGATGTTTGTGTGACTTTTTCATGTGTATGTGATTGTATGCTTATTAGGCGGGGCCCGGTGGTTGTTCAGTATGCTAGTATCAGGTTATGCATATATGATTTTTATGTGGGAGGGGCCCGATAATTATCCAATATGCGACTATCTTTGTGATTTTTGCATGTGTTTGAATGTTCTACGATTACATGGATATATGTTTATTTGGCGGGGCCCCTTATGCGAGTATGGATGGGGCCTGTTATGTGACAAGTTATGTATGGTATGTAGGATCTTGGGGAACTCACGGTTGAAAGGGCTGGTGAGTGCCCTAGGATTCACAGACAGTTGTGGAGTCGTAACAAGGTAGTCGTATCGAGGGAACGACTAGATTGAACCCCATCAGTTCGGGGGGTGGGGGGGAGCTCATGCTTGTTGGGTATTAGCTTTCTTGGAGCCTCTTTTCACTCACACAACATATGATTGTGTGGTGGGCAGCATTGCGGGCCGACCCGAATCGGCGTGGACCTATTGAAACTAGGCTATTCTCAGATATGTTGTTGTCATTGGGGATAGTATAGTTGCGAGAGAGGACGCATTGATTTTGCGCTGCTTACAAGTAAAGGTTTCCCAAAGGAAATCCCTACCTTCAGCACGTGGGAATCTTAATAGGAATGATAGGGGAACGGTTTTCAATTTATGTTTCGGGTACTTTGGTTTTAAAATGGAACAGCTTGGGATGCTTGCAGGGAACACACAACATGTTTTCACATTATGTGATTTACTCTGATTCAATGACTTTTTGCTAAATCTTGATTACCATGATTTTGTGGAAATGGTGTGTGGTAACGGTTTATCTATTTTAAAAACAAAAACGTTATGTCATTTTTTTAGGGACGTTACAAGTTGGTATCAAAGGCTTGGTTTATAGGATTCGAGCACACTCTCGGGTATGTCTGAACTCAAACTGAGGATTTGGTAAAGTTTTTCAAAAAGAAATATATTTCTAGTAAAGGATTTTTCTAAAAGAAGAATCGGTGTGGTGCATGCTATCAGCCGATCTCAAGTAAGTTTTCCCAAATTACCTATACATGTTATTTAATATCCTTTGATCTTTGAGTCTGTGAATCGCATGCTAGTTAGGGCTAAGGATATGCTTAGTTTTTTCATGATAGAATTCTAGGAGAGATGCATTTTATGCCTATTTTATGAGTTTGTAGACTTGCATGCTTGTTCTGATTAGCCAGTGATAGGATGGCCTGATATGTGATGCTTGGTAGCCTTTGGAGAATGGGTTGTTGGATTAGGTGTGATTTGTATGCGTAAGGCAATCAGTAGCGGGAGTGGGAGCTTCTATTATGCGTAGGCAATCAGTGTTCGTTCCCAGAAATCGCATATTGTGGAAAACATCGTTGTAGGCGTTGTGATCGTCCCAAGCTCCTTTATTTGAAAACTGGAGGTACCTGAAACCAAAACTGAAAATCGTAAGCACGAAGCCCAGTGAGTTCCCCAAATAACACATACAACACATATCAACATATTGCCTAACATATTTGGGTGCTGGCCTACCCTTTCGGTCTCTTTTGACCGGATATTGTCTACCATATAAGCGCATAAATCACATACTGTGATACATAACCATGACCCATACATATCATTCATATATCATAATCAATAAAGGTGTTATGTGCCGATACATAGTCTTGCCATTATGCCACATTTCGCCATGTGGTCTTTCTTGTCATGCTCGGGGCCACACCTAGGTCTTACAAATAAGATCCAATAGCCACCTCCTAGTCTTCCACACAAGCATCAGAAAGACAACTAGCATACATACTACTCTACTTAGCTAATTAGCATATAGTGAGTCAGGAGCCACCTCATGATCTTTCATAAAAAATGCCTAAGCTAACCCCCGGGTCTTCCTATCATACATAATAGCATACAGTGTGCCAGGAGCCACCTCCTGGTCTTTCCTACATAATGCCTAGGGCTAACTGTTGGGTCTCCTTACAACATATAAAGCAAATGGACCGGTATTGGTGCCTTCAACCTATACAAAGAGTGAGGAGACTCACCTCGAACGCAGAATCTCCTTGGAAGAAATCCATAGTTGCTACCCCACCGACATTTCGAGCTATCAACACTAGAACGAAATAAAATCTTAGTTAATAGGCCAAACCCCTCAAGTTTGGACCAAGGTAAAACTTGGTCAAAATTTAACGTTCAACGGAAGTCAAAGTCAACAAATGAAACTTCAGACTGAATACGGTCGGCGTACTCAGCTCATATGCATAGGGTACTTACCAACCAGAATCGAGACCCCATACGAGTACGCACAACGTACTCGAAGGTACGCCCGGCGTACCCGGCCAAATGGCACTTTTCCATTAAGTGCTTAATCTCTTAAGTCCTTTCATCCAACACTCAGATCTAGTCCCACAACATCATTCTAATTCATAATGTTTCCACCTTTGTTACTTTCCATGTCTAAAAAATGTCCAAAAGTTAGAACCTTAACTTATTAATCCGTTAAGACATCATGATTCTCACATAGAAGGTATAGAAGGATCGAGATTACATTTTTACGAATCCTAAAATCTCGATGATGGATAAAGTTTCCAACTTTCTACATTAGATTGGACCAGATGACTAAGATCTAGCCTTTAAGCATTAAATGGGACCAAAAGTGCATCTTTTTCAACTTAATCCATTAAGTCCAAGTCTCCAACCTTCAGATCTGAATCATAGTAATGTTGAGATGGATAAAGTTTCCAACTTTATCCATAACAAGGTCACAAACTTTCAGGATCTAAACTTTATGCACTAAAATGACCAAAATCTCATAACATCCAAAACTAGCTAGATCTAACAAATACATCATCAAGATTCAAACTTTATACCTCTAGAAGATAAATCAAGATGAACAAAGTCCATATCTACAAGATCCAATGTAACCAACACCTCTACAAGAAGTTCCTTCTTCTCCAAGGTGCACCATGCATACTCCAAAGCACTAAAAATCACCTTCTTTTAGCTCACAAGGCTCATCTAAGGTTAGGGCTTCATGAAAAGGGTGTTTGAGGGGTGGAGGGTGGGAATTGAGTGGGTTTGGGGGAGTTAAGGAGCTTAAATAGGGCTTTGACCATGAAAATAATGTTTTGGCACTGGTTGCGTACACCCAGTCTAGTCAGGATTCCATTAGTATGCCCAACATACACTTCCTTGTACGCCCAACGTACTCAGCTTGGCCCAAAACCACCCAAACTTTAGACAGTCATAACTTCTTCTTTCTAACTCTGTTTTTGATGTTGTTTATATCCACGGAAATGTATTGAGAAGCTTTACAACCCTATCTAATTACTTTTGACTTTAAACACACATACTAAAATCCATAATTCATAAAAGAAGTCTGAAACACTATATTCCTATTTTACCCTTTGACTCCATAGTGAAAATCGAACTATTGGGTCACATATCTACATTACCCATATCCAAATGGGCCTAAATATTGCCTTTTCAAAGGCCCTAATCCTTATGATAACCGCTCTTCGGGACACACCTTCGAATTAGGAATTGATTCAGAATAGGGTGTTCCAACTGTCCCCTAGTTAAATTAGATTTCGTCCTCAAAATCATTCACTACCATCCCTGATATACCAAGAAACCTGAGCAACACAACCACATTCCCGTGAATACCACAGCCTTCCCAAAGCGACCGAAACCAACCCTAACAGAACACTCCAAACCTAAAGAGAACGAATCCTTAATCCCTTACAAGGGACTAAATCTACCCTTCCAAGACCTGAAATCTGCATTGGTCTGACTCCTTGATAGACCGCCCCCTGCTGAAGCATTACTGTGCCAATTCCTTATTGAATAACTGATTGAACAACCAATTCTGGTCCTAATTATCTTGGTGTTACCAATCGAATGAGTTCACTTACCATATCTAGATTTCGAATGCCGGTCTTAACAGATTGACCAAATAATCCTTCAAGTAGAGGATCCATCTCTGCAATGGTTAGATTCAGACGAGAGCTGTGCAGCAGAATCAAATCGATTACCCTTAGATTATTCAATCCCGCTGTAAGTGGATTAGCATCTCCTAGTCAATGACTACTCAACATAAGGATCCCAAATCACTGCCGCTACTCGGAATACCATAACGCTGTCTAGCTGCTTTCCATATATACCATGACTTCCCTAGATCCCAATCTTGTCTGCCACTATCCTAAATATTGGATTCCTGCTCAGTTATTGAGCCAACAACAACCTTGCATTCGCCCCACGCTACCTTGTCTAAAAATAACTGCCCTATATATACAGCCAATCATGGTTCCTTCAACCCTCTTGATCCATCCGATCATGACAATCCAATACCTATCGCCATCGAATCTAATACGAAAAGTGAATGCTACCATAACCATTATAGTCTTACATCACGCCTGGTCTCCAACGATCTATTGTTTCGCAAATCCAATCATACTGTGGCCTAATCACATTTGTGCAGCTAACCCGCCCTGACCTAAATCATCTGAAGGAATCCCTGAGTGAATCACAAATCTATCACATTCTCACTAATGAATAGGGACCGGTGAATGCAACGGGCCGCCCCACAGTCTTACAACACTCCCATACTAACTGACCACCATTGAATGCTACGGGCCACCCCCGCAGTCTTACAATACCACTATACTAGTGGCTAACTAACGAATGCTACATGCCACCCCCTGTAACGCCTGGCAGTTAGGCTAATCGTTAAGGGGATAACAGTAATAAATATTTGTTTATCAAATAATTAAAATCCTCAAATAGGATAAATTTTATTCGTCTGCGTTACAGGTTATACAAATACTTATTTATTATATACATGTTATGTGGAAAAGTATTATGAGTATCTAATATTTGTATTAATCATGTTATAAACTTAATGAAAAGTGATATTATAACATTTTTAAATAGAAGATTATATAGGACAAATAATCTTAACAAAATATGTAACGATTGTAAAATCTCAAATTATATAAAACGTATTTGGTGTAAATATAATTAAGGGTAAACCCAAATAGTGAAGCGATAATTTTTTCTGTTACACTCGTTTTCCAATAATAATTGACCAGGGACTTTTTACAACATTAGTTATTGATTATAAATTTTGATAAGATTTTATAATAAAGGGTATAATGATTTTATTAATAAATAGTTAAGGGCCTATAGTTTAACTTGAAGGATATTTTGTGTTAATACAAGAATAAATGAGGGACCGCATGTAACTACAATTTGTAAATTTCAAACCAACATACGTGTAAGAAATATAAGAATGGTCATACAAATTTTATTAATTAAAAATAGCACGCGTTGTTTAAATATTTGATTGTACAACTTCATTTAAATAATAGGCATATGTGGAGACAAATGGTGGAGGAAACATATCAGAAGAAATATTTAAGTGACGCGTAGTAGTTTTATTTTGATCTTATCCTAACTTCGGTAGCAGTATAAATAAAGATAAGTTTTGTAACACCCAAGAATTCAAGTATATCTCTTTGATCCTTTTCTTTCCTCAAGTTGTGAAAATTAGTCCTTGGAATAAATGTTTGGCTTTTGAGTATGTTGGGCGTAAGGGAGAGTACTATGTGCATACTCACGAGCGTATTCTTGACGCAGAGACTACCCAGTACGCTAGGTGTACCATAGTGTACTCTAGACGTACTAGGTTCAGATTGAAATCCTAATTGTGGGGGTGAGCCCTATATAAGGAACATTATGGCCTCACTTTTAGCCACCATTTCCAGAGAGCAAAACCCTAAGTGACCCTAACCCTTGTTCTAGAACTTGTGTGAGTGTGGTTGAGCTTGAATGTGTTCTTGTGTTCTTTTGAAGAGAAGGAGGTGCCATTGAAGGAGCTAGAGTTGGAGGGCTAGCTTTGGATCTGAACTTCCTGAGGTTGGATCATCATTTGGAGGTAAGAAGCTTGGACCATTTCTATAGTTTTTGTCCTAAAGGTGGATACTTTATGAGTAAAGGAGCTCCATACACCTTGACTATCCATATTCAGTGTATAAAGTGTTATAGATCCATAAAAATCCAGTCTTGGACGTTAGGAGGGAGCCATGCATGAGATATGAGCTCTTTAGTGAAGGAAGTGGTGTGTTTTGGATGATGATGACCTTTACAGCTATGCAAAGGCGTAAAGTCTTCGACTTTATGGATTAGGAGGCTGTAGGGGGTCCATATCTGTATTTTGAGCCAAAGTCTTAACTGATTAAGACCTAAAGTGAGATAATAGTGAAACTGGGACGTACGCTGAGTGTAAATCCCAGTATGCGAGGCGTAGGGTTCGAACAACCCGATATCAGCGTAGTCGTCGAGTACGCCCAGCATAGGGATTTCGTATGGGCCGCATAATCCTTAGGGTTGACTTTTGTTGACTTTTAGGGTTTAGTCAACAAATGGACTTTTGGACCATTGAAGGGGTAGAATGGTCTTTTACCCTTCTAAGAGAGAATATGAAGGGATTAGTCTAGCCTTTGAGGGCCTTTACTAAGTAGAGATATATTGTGTATGTGATTAGGCGGAGGGTAGATCAGTGTTTCAAGTTCGAGATCATTCGAGTTACCCGAGGTGAATCTTCTCACCATACATTACCTAGGGTGGTAGTTATGTGTGACAGGAAGGTCTTATGTGCTATGATGAATATTTGATTCTTTGAGATATGCATGTGTTATGTCATGAGTCGCTTGGTCGGGCCGGAAGGTCGACAGGGTTGGACCAGAAGGTCAATAGAGTTGGACCGGAAGGTCAACAGAGTAGGACCCGAAGGTAATCAGAGCAGGATCGGAAGGTCATCAGGGTAGGGCCAGAAGGTCTACCAGAGTTGTGGAGCCAGAGGGTCCACTGAGACAGATTGACCTGAAGGTCTCATACAGCTATAGTCTCAGGTGGCTAATTTATATGATGTGGTATTTTGGGGAACTCACTTAGCATTCGTTCTTACCATGTTACATGTTATGTGTTTAAGGTACTTCTGAGGATCATGGGAAGGCACCGGCGTGATTGTACACACACACTTGATGTTGAGCTATGATTGTGGATCCTGGAGTTGAATAATTGTGTTGAAAACTTGTTGGTTGTTTTTGAGAGTTAATGACGAGACATTTGTTTTATGAGTTTTCAAATTGAAAATTTTGTTTGAAAATCATGTTGTTACAAGTTGGTATCAGAGCCTTGGTTTGAGGGATTCAGATATAACTTCGGGCATATTTGAAGTCAAACTGAGGATTTGAGAAACGTTTTCAAAAAGAAACAATTTTTCTAAAAAGGGTAAAAGATTCCAAAAGAGCAGAAAAGAGCAGTGTGTACAATCAGCCAGTGCCCGAACGGTGATTTCCAAAAATATCCTTACGTTATGTGTTATGAGATATTATGAGATGTATTATGCATGCTAGAGAAGGATAGGTATTCATATTTAGGACTAGAGTAGCCTGATTTGTGATGCCTTTGCCTAGGAGTTACTGCTATTGTGAATTACTTTGAGTGTGAGTAGGTAGCAGAGAGAAGCTTATGAGAGGTCTACTGGGTGGTAGCTCGTGCTCAGTGAGACATAGAGTACTTGTGATCTAGAATCAGAGGAGGAGGACTTGGGGTAAATACTGATGTGGTGTGGAAGGTAGTATAGGCCTGTACTTCTCGAACCACCAAACCAGTAAGCAGTGCGAGTAAGAATCCTCAGGGTACAAAGGAACAAGTAGGGTTGTGTGATGGAGTGTGAGGATACTCGAGCGAGTCTCTGACTTCTTTTGTGTTGCGTTTCGGAGATATCATGGTGGGTACGCGCCAAACTCCAAAGAGCAGCGGTGTTAGCGATCATGAGATTCACAGGATGATTCAAGATGAGGTGGTTGCAGCCATTCGTGCTGAGATATTGGATATGTTTGGGTCTATCAATACCATGCTGATTGAGACATTTGACAAGCGGTACGCTGCTCTTACCGATGCTGTTGTTGCTGCAGCCACCGCAGCCGTCGCTGCTGCTAGGCCACAGGCGGGTGACTTGTTGCTGTACCGGGAGTTCAGTACCACGAAGCCACCAGAGTTTGATGGGACTCAGGATCCAACAGCAGCGATGAGATAGATCTCTGACATTGGGGGATGGTTCTACACATGTTCTTGTACGGAGAATCTATGGGTACGGTTCGCGCTGAACCAGCTTCGCTTAGGAGCGAAGGACTGGTGGAAGTTTGTGACAGCTGACTTCTCTACTACAGAGCTCACCGCGATGACTTCGGAGAGGTTCACCGCTATGTTTCGAGACGGGTACATTCCCCCGGTGGAGAGGGAACGGTTGGCATAGGAGTTCTTGTCCCTCAAGCAGGGGACTAAGTCTGTGACTGTGATCACACAGATGTGTCATTAGAGGGCGTTTTTTTGCCCTTAGCACGTGTCTATTGAGCAGGCACGTATGAGCCGATATCTAAGCGTACTAAGGAGAGACATTCGTGAGTTTGTGACGAACTCGACATACCAATCATTTGCCAAGCTCCAGGTAAATGCTCGGAAGAGGGAGATTGAGCTAGAGACTCAGGCCAGGGAGGAGGCGGAGTCTCAGAGGAGGGATAAGCGGATGACATAGTCTCAACCGACCGCCAAGCAGGCAAAGCCCACTGATTCGAGATCGGGAGGCCAGAAGGGCCGCACTTATGGGAAGTGTGGCAAGAGTCACGATGGAGTCTGTCGAGCAGGTGCTTGCTACAAGTGTGGCAAGGAGGGGCACATAGCCAACGATTTCCCCAAAGGGTTCACAGTCTGTTTTCACTGTAACCAGACCGGCCATCGGAAGGCCGAAAGCCCGCAGCTGTTGTTGGGGTCAGCGCAGGGATCTGCACCTCCTCCTATTCGAGCTGCTGAGAGTCGGCCAGTGAAGGCCGAGGCACCAAAGGCCCGCGGGAGAGCCTTTCAGTTCACCGTGGATGATGTCCGCGCACCACCCGATGTTGTGGTTGGTATGTGATCTTTTTCTTATTCTTTAGATTATATATAGTGCTTATTTGTGATATGTTTAGGTACTTTTCTTGTGATTTCTATACCTAGTTTGGTGTTGTTTGACTCAGGTGTGATTCGATCTTTCATATCGCTAGCATTTAGTGGTCACATCTGTATCCGACGTGAGGCGTTGAGTAGGCCTTTGAGAGTCTCCATAGCTGATGAGCATGCTGTTTTTGCGACTGATGTGATCCGAGGATGTGTGCTTGAGATTTTCGGAGTCGAGTTCCTGATAGATTTGGTACGTATCGTAATGGTTGATGTCTGTGTTATCGTGGGCATGGATTGGTTAAGCCGATTCGGAGTCATGATCGACTACGAGCGGTAGCTGGTGACCATCCGAAACCCTAGTGGGGGAGTCTGATTCTAGTGGGGGAGAATTGTAACACCCTGGAATTCAGGTATATCTCTTTGATCCTTTTCTTTCCTCAAGTTGTCAAAATTAGTCCTTGGAATAAATGTTTGGCTTTTGAGTACGCTGGCCCGTAAGGGAGAGTACGTTGCACGTACTCACGAGTGTATTCTTGAAGCGTAGACTACCCAGTATGTTTGGCATACCATAGTGTATGCTGGGCGTACTATGTTCAGACTGAAACCCTAACTGTGGGGGTGACCCCATATAAGGAACATTATGGCCTCACTTTTAGCCACCATTTCCAGTGAGCAAAACCCTAAGTGACCTTAACCCTCGTTTTAGAGCTTCTGTCACACCCCCGAACTTGGACGACGGAAACGTCCGGGGGCGGACGACTTCGTGTATAGTATCATAACAATTGAATATGAATGAAACATAGCAACCAAACATCATACATTGAAGATACACGCTTACATAGTTTACATATTGAATTTGTTCATCAGTTACACAAAAGTAATAAAGTAAAATTTCTCGAAGTTGCACCACTTGACCTCAAAATCGAGCTTATTACCTGCTACTGGAATTCCTAAGAATACAAGTTGTTTTGAAAAGCGTCAACTAAAAAGTTCATGAGTTCATAAGAAGTTTTAAGTAAAAATGGTTTTTGTACTTGTTTAGAATCGTTTTCATAGTGCATTAAAAAATCCGATATTTTCTATATAAGAAATCGTTTGAAATATTTGTTTCCTATCTTATATTAATGCATGTGTGTTAATGTTTACAAAAAAAAATAATTTTTGGATCAGTATTATGGTTTATACTTTGCTTTTCTAGGAAATTGTATTTTTATGTAATATCTTATGTGTTTCCGGTCATGTTTATGGCTAACGGGGTGTTTACGACCGTAAACAGTTTTACGGCTGTAAACCTTGTTTACGGCCCATGTTTCCCGTGTGTGTGTGTGTATATATATATATATATATATATATATGTATATATATATATATATATATATATATATATATATAGGGGTGAGGGGTGTGAGGAAAAGAGTGATAAACTGAATAGAGAGAAACGGTACTTATGTGTGTGTGTATGTGAATCTCATGTAAAGGAGCATCATTCCAATCTATTCAATACATTGAAGATTCATATTATTCTTCTTCTCCTTCTCTTCTATTTGATCTAACATCATCCGTTTGATTGCGATTCCGCACCATCAAATGGATCTGATTGATACACAAGTAGACTAGGGACTTACAATTGGTATTAGAGCTTGGTTGTATCAATCATTTTTTTCAGATCTGGAGCTTATTTGATCTTATTTTGAAGATATTTTTGCGTTTCTGGATAGATCTCGCAAAAATAAGGGGGGTTTGTTCTTCGCATTTTTCGTAAAAACGAGTTTTTGATCGAGTTTTGGAGCAAAAAGGGTGAAAAAAAGTCGTTTTTCGTCAAAAACAACGATCTCTGGAGAGTTTACCGTGTTTGAATGGTTTACGGGCCGGAGTTTACGGCCGGAAACTGTTCACGGTCGGCCGACGGTTTGCGGCTCGGCTCAGCAGCAGCTTGCATCAGCGCGCTTCATAAAAAATAGGAACGACTTTGAAGGCTGGAAGGATTGAACCTGGATCCATTCTGTAAACAGCCAAGCGCCTTACCATCTCAGCTAGCCGTGCACTTGTGATTTCCTTCCGATATTTTAAACTTAATCACTACCTGTCGCACCTAATTTCGAAATTTGACACTTTTAACCCCAAAAATCAATATCTTTCAATTTTAAATGTCATTTTCAACCAAAAAAAATATTAGTTTTCATTTTTTGACTTTTATTTTTTACTCTTTACTTAAAATTTTGACTTTGACTTTTAAAGTTTGATCTTTGACTTTAAACTTTGACTTTCTCGTTTGACTTTTAAATTTTCAAATTTAGTTTTTCGGTTTGAATTTTAACTTTGACTTTTGAGTTTGACCTTTTAAATTTGACTTTTAAGGTTGACTTTTGAGGTTTATAGTCAAAGGGCATTTTTTTTATTTTAAGTTTGACTTTTAAGTTCTAGCCGTGCTTTTAGTAGTTTTTTGAAATTTACAAGGGAATTGAAAACATGAAAGAGAGTCGTCAAGACATGTTAAGACAAAACTTCAACATGTTCGATTATATCCCTGGAGAAACCCTCGAAACTCAGTTGTAGCGATTTACTACACTCACTACTGAGTTGAATATAGTCGGGATCTTCTTGACTAAGTCCGAGATAAAGAAAAAGGTGCTAAATGCTCTTCCGAAATCGTGGGATATGGACATGGCTGACATCAAGAAGACAAAAGATCTCAATCGTCTTAGTCTGGCTGATATAATTGAAGAACTTAATGCTTTGAATTGTCGAAAAACAATGAGTTCCACAAACCTCCCGGTCAATGAAGTTTCATGTTCTCAATCAAGTGAAGTTTCATGTACGCTATCTAGTGAAGATACGATTAAATTTCTTCGGGAACAAATTGATTTATTAAAAAGGGAAGTTGAGGACCTGAGATATAAAGGATATCAACTCAGGAAAGGACAGAAACCCCTGAAGGTTGAATTAGAAGCAAAAACCAAGGACTTTAGGAAGCTTCAGGAAGAGTATAAGAACAAGTGTGAAAATTATAACTATATTAAGAGACAACTTGCTGCTGTAACTGAAGAACTTGACGCTTTAAAAATTAAGTGTGGAAAAACAGACGTTAGTTTTAAAAATTATACTGCATCAAGTCAGATAGTCGAGTCCTTATATGAAACCCAATTAAAATTCAAAGAAAATCAAAACAAGGGTCTAGGGTATGATAGTGTTCCTCCACCTTTCAATCATAACTACACATCCATCCCTATGACACATGATGAAATTGACAAGGAGGCATATCTTCGATATGGCAAACCAGCTGGATTTGTGTCAGGAGGATTTATTCAGGTTGAAAATACTAATGTTTCTACTTCATGTGCTGGTAAAGTAGCAGAAGATGAGAACAAGGAGAGCACTACTGAACAAACCAATGACTCCTTGAACTTTGAATCTGTTGCTTTGAACTCAACTGCTTCTGATTAACCTGCGGTTGAGAAATACAGGCCACCCGTTCCAGCGAAACAGAGTGCCTCCTGCAATTGTTCATGTGGGAATAATCAGAGACAAGACAAAGATACGCCACCAGGGGCAGGAAGAGACAACTTCACAGTGAAGAAAAAGACATGTTTTCACTGTGGAACACCTGGAAACATTTCCAGAAACTGTCCTAATCGTGCATACGTTCCCTACTATGCACAAGGATGGAAAAACGTGCCAAGTGGGAGATACTTCAAACGAAACCCTTTCAGGTCATGTTCAGCCAATAGTGACTGGAATGCGCAGAAGGCTAAGAATCAAACCCACAAGGCCAAGCATCCAACTCCCAAGAACAAGAAGGGTCCAGAAGTCTAGTTCAAGAGATGCTCCCGCGAAGCCGAAATCAAAGTCATCTCAACGACCGACATCAAGATCAAAAGCAAGTACTGAGCCACCCATCAGATCGACAAAGAAATGGGTTAAACCCAGCTACAAATGGGTTCCAAAGGCTCACTCTCCTAAATCTCCTAATGCTTCTAACGTTTCTTCATCTTTTGTTTGTGATAAACAGGATATGTCATGCGAGAGAGTACCGTGCAAGGATGACAAAGGTCGACCCAGTTTCAAAATGGACTGGGTTCCAAAGACCAACTTCGGTTTGTTGGTAGTAGCTGTTCCATGCACATGATAGGAGGCATCTCTCAACTGTACAACACTCAGAACATTGTTTGGGAGAACGTGTCCCTTACGGGAAGAGAAGAAAGGAAGTGATCACTCACGGGGTTTGTGCTTAATGACATGAAGAATTTTCAGATCTGTTCTGAGATTATGCGTGCTGTTCTCAGACCTTCTGCATGCAAATTTAATTGGTGACTTACGATTTGCGTTTTCTTCTCTATACTCCTGAGTTTTTCTTATGCTGATTCGCTTTAAAGGCAAATTTTTGTTTTAGGATAGTTTAAATTTGCGCATTTACTTTCGTTTCTCTCCTATGCACAAATTTAGGGGTGATGAGTTTATAAAACTCTTAGATCGTTTAGATCTTATAACAGGTAAATCATGAAAGCAAAAATAGTAATGTAAAACACAAGAATGAATCTGAATATGTCGAATGATTCAATTGATTCAATCCTCAACAGAGCTCGATGATGAACTTCCATTGTAGAGGATATTAGGGTTACAAAAGATAAGAACAATGAACGCTATTAAGTTCTCTATCAAATCTTACGTTCTAGGATGCATGCAAGCATCTATAAATATAAAACCCTACAAAACAACTCACGGATGGACAGGCCCATACCGGAGATTAAAATGGACTAACTATCGAGCCCAAGACGCAACACCTTCTAGACCTAACAATCTCCCCCTTTGCGTCAATTGGAGCGAGACTATCACTTCTTCTTGCTGGGTCCAGCTGCAGAAACATTCTTAGTGGTTTCATACAGACGAGGGATGAGAGCGAGTATTGTCTGTCTGAAGCGAATGTACCACTGGATCATGTCATCGAAGTACTTCTTGTTGTCTGCTGAATTCTGCTTGCAACGATGAATGATTCCCAAAACATGTTCCAGGCATGCAGTGGTGTAGAGATGTTTGTTTGCCAAAGCGAACATGCATTTTTGGCCTTCGTTCCTTGTAAACATGATAGAGTTTCGTTTCGGGTCAATCTTTCCCATCTGCATCATGTTCAGATCTTTGGCAGAGCCAAAAGGAGAAATAGTGGGTTTTTTCTTGAAGATGCTAGCGATCACCTGATCCATCTTGGCAACTTCCATGATGTAGCATACAAGCATCCTCTTGAAGTGATCAATAATCGGACCATACTCTGCTTCATTTGTGAGGAGGATGTTGTGCAAAATTATCCAATCGTGTGGATTGCGATCGATGATCAGACATTGTTGAGGACGAATCAGCAGAATGTGGGAAGTGGCATGAACAAAAGATGAGTCCACCATTGAAGGGAATTTGGGAGAGATGATGAACAGTAGAAGGAATAATGTTTTTCTTGCTCTCTGAAAATCGGGTGCAGTAAAGAGGTAAATAATGTTCGAAGTTACCTTTTATACCGTGGTGAGAAGAGAGAGAAGAATCTGTTCCCAAATCTTCAAGGGAAATACGAAGGGTTTCCTTAGGTGATTGATGTGTGACAGTTTGGAGCCCCCATGATTATGCAGGAGAGACAAGAAAACTGTCCCGATTCACACACCTTCCCATCAGGCGTCATTTTAAATGTCAAAAACGGTTCCACTTCGCACGCCTTCCCATCAGGCGCCGTTTGAAAATCAAAGAGATTTGACTCCCGACTGAGCCAACAACTTATCCCTTTAGAGTGAGTGTCATCTTAAAGCAGAATGACCACGTGTAACATTGTGAGCCACAACTCTTTTATAACTTCAAATTTCATCGCGAAAAAAATGGATTGTAAGTAATGAAAACAGAATTATGGAAAATCAAAAAGATTTTCGTGCATAGTGTGTAAAAGAAAAAGAAATAAAGCAACACATATGTGGGAATTTGTGATGTCAATAAAGACACGAAACAATGGATCCCGGGCACGAATCTCTTCCTTCAATGTCAAGAGAGACCTTAAATTGTTTGTTTGGTTTCCCGTTGAATTACGATCAGGCACTTATTGAGAAGTGTTGAAAGGCATCTTTTAATCAGGCTAATTTGGGTGGCTTTTGCTTCAGTTCAGAATTCCAGATCTTCACATAAGACAGAAATCGACTGAAGTACTTGTGAGACCAATGCAGTCTGTTGAACAAGTAGGTGTGAAGAGAATTTGAGTGGCATGGTGAAAATACTTGTAGGTGAAATCTCAAAAAAAAAAAAAATTGGATTCCAGGGGAAGAAATGTTATGGTATTTAACAATTTCATAGGAATCACACAAAGAGAAAATTCAGAGATTTCAAGGTACAACCTCAAGGGTGAATTCGTCAATTCTTTAGTGAAAACTAGAGCAAATGTAATTGTTCACCGTCAATGCATAGAAGGTATTAAATTATGGGTTCCACTTAGCACGTAGTGGCACGAAGCTAAGATCATGAACATAGAAATTGTATAACCATAAACCTCAGTGGTAATTTCTGAGAGTCTCAAGGGTTACGTGTATGAGATCGAAATATGATGGAGAGAAATATTGGAGATGGTGTAAGGAAACCAAAGTACCTCTGCTGTTAAAATAAGGACCAAGCAGAAAACTCTTATCTCATGTGAGAAGAGAGTAAGGTAGCTCATGATTAGAATAAATATAAAAGCCTAATTGGGGAGACAAGGTTTGTATATACCAAGTTAGTAACGCTATTATTCAGAATCAGGTGAGGGTTTGGACACATACAACAGCATGCTTATAGGGACACTTAACTAATAAAATAATTTCCCCACAAATATCCACGAAAAAAACAAAAATTAACGAACACAAAAAAGAATGTTTTTGGACTTTTTTTTTATTTAAAAAAAATGAAAAACAATAAAAAAATTTGGAATTTTTTATTTAAAGAAAGACAAATAAAAATAAAAAAAATAGACACAAAAAAAATTTGGAACCGAACCCGAGCGTTCGGTCTATTTCGGTTGCAAAAAAAAAATGAATTTGAAAAAGAAAAGGACTTGGAAAATAAGAGAGATGAAATTGAGAAAAGGATACAAAAAGGTTTACAACCAAAGAAACCACCTTTGAGTGATAAGCGAAGATAAGAGAATAGGACCGAACCCGAGCGTTCGGTTCATTTCGGCACACACGTGAACCGAACCCGAAGGTTCGGTTCATTTTGCTTTCGACTTCTAGTTTTGAGAGGTAGTTTTTGGTACTGACTCCGATTCCATCATTCCTAGCCCTTGTAGAATTTTATTGAAACTTGCTTCAGGAAGAGCTTTGGTGAAGATATCGGCCTGTTGATCAGTGGTTCGAATAAAGTGAATTTCGACGTTCCCATCTTCCACATGATCCTTAATAAAGTGATATCTCAGTGCTATATGCTTGGTCTTGGAGTGTTGCACTTGGTTATGAAAAATCCTAATTGCACTTTAGGAATCGCAATATAGTGGGATCTTTTACATATTGAGTCCATAATCACGGAGCTGGCTTTGGATCCAAATCACTTGAGATGTACAGGAGGCAGCTGCAATGTACTCTACTTCGGATGTAGACAGAGAAACACATGTCTGTTTCTTTGATTGCCAGCTAACCAACTTCCCGTCTAGGAATTGGCAGCCTCCTGTGGTGCTTTTCCAGTCTAAACCACATCCTCCAAGGTTTGTATCTGATTAGGCTTGAATAAAGAAACCTGAGTTTGATGGATAACATAGACCGAGGGAGGTGGTTCATTTCAGATACCGGAGTATGTTTTTCACTGCTAGCATATGTGGTTCACGAGGATTCGCCTGAAACCTAGCACAATAACACACAAAAAACATTATATCGGGTCTGCTAGCTGTGAGGTACATTAAGGAACCAATCATCTGGCGGTATAATGTTATATCGACTGCTGGTTTTTCCAAGGATGGTGTGAGGTTGGTGCTGAACGCCATTGGAACTTTGATCTTTGAGTCTCCCATCATGCCGAATTTAGCAAGAAGAGTCTTGGTGTATGCTTCCTAATTGATAAAGATGCCTTCGGGTCCCTGTCTAATATTTAAACCAAGGAAAAAGTTAATCGGACCCATTGAGCTCATTTCAAATTTAGTCTCCATCAGCTTTCTGAATTTAGCTGTTAAGATAGGATTCGTTGAGCCAAAGATGATATCATCGACATAGATTTAAACAATCATAAGGTGGTTACCTTGCTTCTTTCGAAAGAAGGTTGGGTCAACCGAACCTTGTTTGAATTTAGACATCTTTAAGAACTTAGTTAGCGTTTCATACCATGCCCTAGGCGCTTGTTTAAGACCATAAACTGCCTTGTCTAGAATATAACAGTGATTTGGATGCTTTTCATTCACAAAACCAGGAGGTTGCTCCACGTAAACTGTTTCTTCAAGTTCTCCGTTCAGAAAAGCGCATTTTACATCCATTTGGTAGACCTCAAAGTTCTTGTGTGCAGCGTAGGCCAGAAATATTCGAACAGATTCCAGCCTCGCTACCGAAGCAAAAGTTTCTTCGTAATCAATTCCTTCTTCCTGGCAGTATCCTTTCACCACGAGATGAGTTTTGTTTCGAATCACATTACCTTCCTTGTCCATTTTGTTTCTGAATACCCATTTGAGACCAACGACTGAGGCATCTTTAGGTGTTGGAATAAGGCGCCATACCTTGTTTGTTTCAAACTCATTGAGTTCATCTTGCATAGCTTGAACCCAATCGAAATGATCAAGAGCAGTATTTACTGTCTTCGGTTCAAATTTGGATACGAAAGAATTATACATGCAGAACTCTACTTTTGAGAATAGAGATGATTGCTTTGCCTTCAGTTGGGATCGGGTCAGGACCTTTTCAGAGACTTTACCCACTATCTGAGATACAAGATGATCTCTGGTCCATTTAATAAGAGGAGGATAATTTGGATCATAAGATGGATCCAATTCGGCGTTGACCATTTCTTCCAATTCAGATTGACTATCGTTATCATAGAACATATCGGAATTCACCCCCTCGACTGATGAATCTCTTTGATTTTCAGGTGCTACAGGACATTCGAGTATAGCTGAGCTTTCGGGTGCTACAAGACTTTCAGGTGTAGTAGAGCTTTCGGGTGCTACAGGACTTTTGTAGCAGAGCTTTCGGGTGCTACAGGACTAGAATTCTCCCCCTGAAGGTGTGAGTTAGGTTGATTTGAAGAAAATAGATTCTCCCGCTCAACTGAAGTGCCGTTCTGAGGAGGATCGTTTGGAACTTATTCTCCTTCACCCATTTGTTTGGCTGCATCTTCAAACAATTTGCTTCAGATGATCGATTTTGTTGTCTGCTGCCTTGGCTTCCGAGAGAGTAGCTTTCTCAGGTTCATCGAATAAGTCCACAAACTGATCGAACAAATTAGCAATCGTGGCCGTGACTTGACCTGTTTGAGAGAAAATCTCTCCAATTGCTCCTTCAGTAGTCTTTAGCTTCTTGACGTAGCTATCATCGAATGTCACATAATATGTTTCTTCAATCTTTCTAGAACGCTTATTTAAAACCCGATATGCTTTTGAAGTAAGAGAATATCCCAGAAAAATTCCTTCATCAGCTTTAACGTCAAACTTGTTACGATGTTCTTTGGAATTGAAGATGAAACATCGTGAACCGAACACATGAAAGAATTTTACGTTCGGCTTCCTGTTATTGATGATCTCATAAGGAGTAAGAGAAAAACGCTTGTTGAGATAAGACATGTTTTGCGTAAAACATGCTGCAGCAATAGCATCAGCCCATAAATATAAGGGTAGAGAAGCGAAACTTAACATAAGGATGGGTTTCGCCTTTCGACAATTCCGTTCTGTTGAGGCGTGTAGGGGGCTGAGAAGTTGTGACTGGTTCCTTTTTCTGCCAAAAAGTCTTCAAATTCTTTGTTCTTGAACTCCAGTCCATTGTTGCTCCTAATGTTGCGAACGACTTTTCTCAGTTGCACTTCAACCTGCTTGATAAACATCTTTAGCTTAGGAGTAGCCTCAGATTTGTGCTTCAGAAAGAACACCCATGTAAAATGTGAGAAATCATCAACAACAACAAGAATATACTTGCTACCGCCAATGCTTTCGATTGATGATGGACCACACAAGTCGATGTGAAGTAACTCAAGT
Organism: Lactuca sativa; assembly: GCF_002870075.4. Classification (NCBI taxonomy): domain Eukaryota; kingdom Viridiplantae; phylum Streptophyta; class Magnoliopsida; order Asterales; family Asteraceae; genus Lactuca; species Lactuca sativa. The sequence goes on along the minus strand of NC_056623.2, from coordinate 219,295,938 downwards.
GGTTCAACAACTTTTGTGTTTATTATTGATGGGTGACTTTGACGACTTTGTTTCCCCATTTCGCATGTAGCGCACAAGTGTTCTCGATCAAACTTGAGCAATGGAAGACCCCGAACATGACCTTCGGTTACAAGCTTGTTGATGTCTTTGAAGTTGAGATGTGAGAGCCTTCGGTGCCACAAGCAGCTTTCGTCAGAATGAGCTTTAGACAAAAGACATATAGCTGGATTTCCTTTTATTGGTTTGAGATTTAGAGGAAACATTTCTCCTTTTCGGTCTGATTTGAGAATAACCCTTTTAGATTTCTTCTATATGATTTCTGAACCTTGATCGTCAAATGAAACTTTGAGACCGGTACCTCCCACTAGTTGAGATACACTGATGAGATTATGCTGCAACCCTTAAACGTACGCCACCTTTCTTATTATGAAGTCTCCATTAGTAATCATCCCATAACCCTTTATCGTTCCATAAGAGTTGTTACCAAACCTGACATTTCCACCATTTTGAAGAGATCGAAACTCCCTCAGCTTTTCCTTCCTTCCTGTCATGTGACGTGAGCAACCACTGTCAATGTACCATTCTTCGTCGAACTGCTCGTCACTAATAACCTGCAAAAATGAAGCAGATTTAGGAACCCAAAGTTTCTTGGATCCACGTGAGATTTTCACAGGAACAGGAATAGTAAGAGAAACATTAACAAAATATGTTCGTTTTATTAAGGTTGTTTCATCTTTTCTTTTAATAGTAAACACTTTGATTTTGTTAGGGTTAGCTACAGTCGTTTTGGTTTCAGGTTCTGGTGTTTGGGCATTAGTTTGTTTTCGGTCATCCTTGACTGAGGAAATCTTCGATTTTCCTTTCAAGTTCGTTGATGATTTTGAATTTTGTGCAGGAACAGAATTAGGTTTAGAAGAGAATTGAGAATGAGAAGAATCAGAAAAAGAGAATTGAGAATGAGAAGAATCAGAAAAAGAGAATTTAGAATGGGAATTTTTCCTGACTTGAGGTTCGAAATGACCCTTTTGTTTATGGACATTAGAGGGATCGAACCTGGACCTTCGGTAGCTGTTGCTTTCGGGACCGAACCTATCCTTTCGGTAGTTGTTGCTTTCGGGACCGAACCTATCCTTTCGGTTTCTATTGCTTTCGGGACCGAACCTATCCTTTCGGTTCTGTTCCTCACGTGGCCAGAAATTATTTTTCTCTGACTTTGAATTTTTATCAGGATAAGAGAAATGAGTGTTTTGAGAGCGCCAAAACTGCTTTCGCTCTGAGAGATTCTTTTTGTATCTCAGGTTTCTCTGTTGCTTTTGATTTTTCACCTGTTTCGGCTGCCTGTGGATATTAGCTTTTTGTTTCAGCTTCTTGGCAGCTGGTTCGCTCTTCATAGATGAGGTTTCGCTTATGGAGGTGACTTCTTCTACAAGTATTTCTTTTGTGCCACTTGTACTTGGTACGTCAAAGTTGTCAGGCTTATTCAGCGGCTCTGGCACATATCTTCCTTTGGTTTTCCATGATGTTCGCTCTGACAGACCAACTGTTTCGTCTGCATTGTCTATAGGAGCTGACCAAAAAAACTCATCACAGCCATCAGCATTGTCTTCGTTCACCATGGCAGTGAGTTCAGCTGTTTGATGTTCGGTTACTCTTGTGACTTTATATACCTGATTTGGAGTAGTTCTAACCTTATGAAACACAACAGCTTTTTCTCTAAGGACTGGGGACTTATTTTTGGACAAACGAGCGAATTCCACAGAATTTTTCAAAAATCAGATTTTTGTGGTTTTCGGGTTCACTCTTGACAAACTCAGAACAGTCGACTTCATCCTCTACCGAAATTTCACTCATATCATCGTCCTCATTAAGTTCAGATGCGTTTTCAACATCAATTTTATTTTCTGAACTTAAATTGGCACTTAATGAGTCGAATTTTTGTATGCTTTCGGTCTAGAGTTTCAGTTTATCGTTTTCATCCAAAAGATTTTTAAGCATATCCTTATGGTCTTTGGACTTTATAAATGATTCTATTTTGTCCAGACCATACATACAAGTAGGATTCACATCATCGGAAGATACAACACTTTCACAATTGTATGCTTTAGCATCGATTTCATCTTCCCTAAACTTAAGGAAGGGTAAAATCATGCGATGTATCTTCTACCCTATTTAACAATTCAGATGCATTTGAGTAATGTTAGCATAAAGTCTTTTAGCAATCAAGCAAAAAACATTCCTTTGTTTTAACAATTTCAAATTATCTCTTTGTAAATAAATGTTTTCATCCCTAGACTTAATAAGCTCCGACTCCTTTTGCTCAATCCACATCCTTCGCTCCTCACTCTTGGATGACACCCTGCTTATTTGGTCAGTTAGGTTAGAATTTGTGACCCGTGTTTGAGTTATTTAATTCCTTTTCATATGAATTCTGTGGAATTTTGAATGAAATAAAAAGAGATTGTACCTTCTTGATCAGTTCATCAAGTTCACTGATCTGCACACTGAGAGGTTTTGCTGTGAAGCATAAGTCCTCTCGCTCCTTGGTGTCTTCATTTCCACCATCAGTATTATATCCCCTCATGTGAGATACGTCAGTCACCATCAGACACTTTCCACTACTTTCACCACCTCTTGCGACATAAGCCTTTCCATGAGAAGGCTTTCTCACCTCTTCATCTTCTGAGTCGGTCGACCAAACTTGTACGCCACCGAACTCGTCATTCTCAGCCAAACCCTGTACAATAAGAGCATTCATAGAAGGATTAGTAGCAGCTTTCTTCCTTTTAATCTCCTCTAGCTTTCTCATAAGGATTGCCTCTTCATCTTTCTCCTCATCTTTTTCTGCCGTTTTCTTCAAAACACAATCTTTGGCATAATGATTCTTTCCTCCACAGTAATAACAGTTGACACCAAAATCAGCTTCAACCTTCGCCTCTTTCTTTGGTTCTCCAGTCTTCGGCTCCTCCCTTACTTTTTCAGAAATGTAGCTTCCCTGCCAATTTCTGTTCTTATTGGTAGGAAACTTCTTCTTGATGAACCTTTTGGGATTGGACACCATAATAGCATAATCTTCTGAAGTTAGATCGTAGTCCTCCAGGTTCAGATCTTCATCTTCTACTGCATTCTTACTTTTAGACAGGAGGGCCAAGGACCCCAAGTTTGAGAACACACTCTTCTCTTGCATCACTATCGTTTCTTGGGATTTCAGAATTCCCACCAGTTTCTCCAACGAATATGATTTGAACTTCTTGTGAGCTTTAACTGTAGACACAACAGCTCTCCATTCAGATCTTAATCCATTCAGAAAAGTAACCTTCTGTTCAATAAGCTTCCTTTCGATATCATGTTTGATCATCTTGCTGAGAAGATTATTGAAGCGATCAAACATCTGTCTAACGGACTCATCAGGATTTTGCTTGAACTCTCCAAACTCAGACAAAAGCAAGGTCTGAATTGAGTGCTCCAAATCTTCATCTGTGGAATATAGCTCTCGCAGCCGATCCCAGATTTCTTTAGCAGTACTGCATGAGCTTACCAATCTAAACGTGTCAGATTGAAGAGCGAATCGGATCAGTCTTAATGCTTTGATGCTGCACTGAAACTTCTCCTTTTCGTCTTGAGCGACGTCTTTCACATCTTTTATCAAATCATTATACTCCTTCTGAGTTTTAATAATTTTGGATGTTCCTGAATGAGCAAATGGTCCAGACGCAATGGCTTCCCATATTAGATACTGTGACAACCCGAAATTTCCATTCTGAACAAACCATATCAATCCAATAGAAGTTAGAACAGTTATAGTGAAAACTCAGATTTCGAGTATAAGTTTGGCAGTTATCAGGATTTTACACTTAAGGAGATATTAGGAGAGTGGATGCACTAGGTTTTTGTGCAACACTGTTATTCCAATACTCTAGGACATTAGAATTCGTTTCAGGAATAAAGATATTTTCTGCCAAAATATCTCAGGACTATAAATAGAATTCTGAACCAAATTGGTTCATTAGTTGAATTCCATTTAGAGAAAAGTCAAAATTCTCTCTCACGGATCTTCGGGTTTTTATCCCAAATTGTGAGTACTTCGATCTAGTTATGTTATATAGCTTAGATTGTGTTTAGAAACATCAATTTCATAGCAAAACAACAATATTCGGGAGTTTACCGCCCAAGAACGTTCTTGGAGAGTAAACTCCAATATGTGGCTTAAATGCTACCTAGTCCTTTCCCCGTGATTTGTAACTACCTTAGACTTGTATGCTAGTGTGTATATGACTAGAAAACATCAAAATCGGATTAAGACCCCAAGATTTGGGAGTTTACCGCCCAAGAACAGTTCGGGAGTAAACTCCATTTTAAGGTCCTAAAGTGTTCCAATGTCCCTCAAAGCTTTAGAACTCGAACTAGAACCCACCATTGCATGCTTAGGACACCAAAACCAATTAGAATCAATGATGAAAGTGAGTTCATGGCCAAGGAGCTTCTTGGGCCGTGAACTCCATGTTTAAGTGCAAAAATGCTTTGAAACACTTGCTAAGGTTTAGGCTTAAATTAGGACAAGTACCCTAAAGTGTTTAAAGCCTAGAAAACATAAGGAATCACATGTGTTAAGGAGTTTACGGCCAAGACAAGCTTTTGGGCCGTAAACCCCTATAAAGGGGTCAAATGACACCCTAACTCCGTCCTTATGCCTAGAACCCAACATAGATCTTTACCTTGAAATGTTAGAGACTTGAAAACACCATAAACACCCTCCCACGGGAGTTTACGGCCGTAAACTCCAACGGAATATGGTCACAGGCCCGTAGACTCCTTAAAGGAGTTAATATGACACCCAAACACTTGTTTAAACCTTGGAACAATTTACCACTTGAGTTGTAACAACTTTAAGCCTCAATTAATGACCCAATGTACAGTTTACAGCCAGGAGTTTACTCCCCTCAGCCGTAAACTCCAAAATATATGGTCATTAGACCTTAAACTCCCATTTGAGGTATTACACTCCTTTGTTGCAACCCATTAGCCTCCTAGCACTTGACCAAAAGTGTTTTCCTTGCGTTTAAATGTTTATACTTGTATAATTAGTGTTATAATCACTAATTATTTATATACATATGTCTTCATATGTAATTAGGATCATTGTGTGTTTCTAAAGTCTTCACTTGACACCAAGCACTTGTCCGATCCTTCCTTACGATAACAGTCCGTTTAATTCCAATCACTTACTGCAGGTGAGTTCATACCCCTTAATAAATGTTTTAACTACTTTTAAATGTTTTATGGGGGGATACAAGTAGAATCATGCTAGTTATTATATCAATCACATGTGATTAATAAGTAGAATTTTGCTAGTTATTATATCAATCACATGTGATTAATATGCAGCATTCAAATGATTGGCTACTCATTAGCCGTTTTACCAAACAGTTTCCTTCAAATGATTTTCATAAACATTTTATATGTTTTAAAACTCCTTATTACATTATACATTTTACTCTGTATATTACATTTCAAACTTATTTACAATTGTGTTTCAAACAAATGTTTCTTTATACTAAACTGTTTTATCAAACGCATGCCTTCAAAACCGTTTTATAGATTGACATCAAGTCGATCTTTTCTTAGAAAATATTTATGTTCAAAAGTTCTACAAATCTTATTTCATGCTTTTAAATTATAAATTGCATGCCTCTATACGTATAGTAATATAAGAAATGTTTAAAAGACTTAGGAAGGCTATCCACCCTATTTCCTTTTCGCGCTTGAGATGTGGTTTGGTGGGATATCAGGTACTCGTCCGAAGGTCGTTTAAATATTAGTTATAATACATATGTACATATATAGTCATAAAGGCCCTTCCAGTTCATCCCATGCCCTTGGGTAGCAAGGGTATACATCCATGCCCATACGTACAAGTTAGATTACTAGTAAACTACCATATGGGTAGTTTAGAAAGATACTATAACTATTTGTAGAACGCAATATCATACAATGAGTCAGTTCATTCATGAGTCAATACTTTCTAGTTCATTATTGTACATTACTATACTTGCTAGATAGAGAGAGCCTACATCACAGCTAGAACATTACCGTACATTACAATATACGCTAGATAGAGAGAGAACACACATAACAACTAGCACACGTAGAACATTACAGTACACTACTCTACTATTACATGATCACACTTACATAAGTACAATTACATGATCACACTTACATGAGTACGCTTACATATACATAGAACAGACGCCACTTATTTGGTATATACTTGACCCGACCGGCATGTTCCATTTGGGTTGCATCTCATCCAAAATTTTTATGGATAATTTTATGAGAGTTATACACATATGATTATTAATATATTATAAGTTATAATATATTAATATGAAGTTATGTTATTTAATTAGTCTTAGTCTTAAATTAATTATGAATTAATTTAGAGATTAAAAGGAGGACTAATTAGATTATGGGCTATTGGTTTTATATGGTGTGGGCTAACACTCATTTGATAATGGGCTAGGCTTATATGGAAGTCCATGGATGATCCATGGAGCTTTTAACCCATGGATCCTTGGAAAGGAAAAGTCATGGGTTATTAGGGTTTCACCCTAACCATGCACACTATATAAGCATGCTTATGGAGCATGAAATGGCAACTAGTGAACTAGTGTGTGTGAGCTTGTGTGTGGCTGAAAAATACAAGTGTGTATACTCCCTCAAAGTTTTCCAATAGTTTGTGGTGTTTTGTGATTCCATTTGAGGCATTCACACTATTGGTGCTTGGCCCTCAAACTCCTAAGAACCAAACTCATCAAAAAGGTATGTAATCTCTTCTAACTCTTTTATGTTGAAATATTGCCCATGCCATGTTAGATAGGTTATAAACCTTGGAAAAATTTTATTTTGCATGTATTTAGACAAACATAGATCCAAGGTTTATTAGGGTTGCATGCACACTTAGGAAGTGTTAGATTGCTCAAAACCCAACAGTGGTATCAGAGCCTAGGCTTGCTTGTTTGCTACTTGATGCAAAATAGTTGAAAAAGTCGAAAAACTTGCTGTCTGACTGATGAACTCGCCGAGTCCATGGGGGGACTCGCCGAGTCCATGTGTATCTTCAACCTACTCGCCGAGTAGGTTCATGCACTCGACGAGTAGGATCGACAGAGTGCAGATTTTCGACTTTGGCTGCTGGAAATGGACTAGAAACATTACCCTAAACTATTTTGGTGTTTTAAAACTTGTTTTAGTTGGTGTAATGGTTGTTCTAATCCATTTACAATAGCATATATCAAAATTCCATGATTTTATGTGTTCATAATAGTTCTTGAAATTTTGATGATCATGTTCATGTTCTTATGAATTTAGAAGATGATAGGAATTATTTGCTGAATTGTTTGGAATTAATTCTTGATCATTTATGTGTTTTAATGGAATCCATAATTTCTCCTCAAGTTATGGATATCCAAAGATCACTTTCTTTATCACACACATTTAAACACATAAGTTACATGAAAGTGAAGAGTCTTCATTTTTATGAACCTTTAATTCATAAGTTATGAAATGAAAAGTTTTGGATAGTTACAAAACTTGTCCTTAAGTTTTGGAATTTGTAAAGTTTCACACACTTTAATAAACTTTAATTCCAACCCTTAGAGTTTTAATAGTTAAAATTCAACCCTTATACTATTTATAACATTAATGGTTAATTATTATATATATATATATATATATATATATATATATATATATATATATATATATATATATATAAGAATAAGTCGTTCTACCGTTAGTAGGCCTCATTCACGAAGCCGGTCTATAAGGTGGGTATAAGGTTGTTGCCTATAAAATGGTGACTTAATGGGTGTCCATTCTCACCCACCGCTTGCTTGACTGGTGGAGGGTCGTTAGCCGAACGGGTAGGACAATGACTTTAAATCCTCATTAAAGGTATAATGATTATTATAAAGTAACTAAACCTTTTTAATTCCCAATCTTAGTTATTTTAGGAAAAATGTGAACATGGTGCTAGTCCATGGAATTCACACTTTGTACCTTACCAAGTCGTTGGTGGAGCGTGTGTGGTTAACCGGCACACTAACTTGGACTAGTAAGGACCACGAAGGGTGACTTAATGTTTGTCGTAGATCAATGGAGCGTGTGTGGTTAACCGGCACATTGATTAGGTGATAATATTAAGAGTACCAAGTGCATTAGCATGGTTATTCACACCTTATTTTGTGATCCTCGGCATCCCAGTCACAAAACATGAAGGGCACAATCGAGATTGAAACATGCCATTGAAAAGTTCAATGAATCTCAAAAGAATCTAGGAATTTCAAATCCAATTATAACCTAATAATACATTTTGTTTTCATGGTGGAAATTGGTGAATCGTCATTCACCTACCTTTCAAATATATTATTACTTAGATTATGGCATCCCTCTTCTAAATATAATATATTGTGATTGACTCCTAGCCTTAATATTACATTTGGGTGTCTTATTAAGGATCCTATATATCTAATCTAAACTTGCTTTCTTCTTTCAAATGTCTTCCAACACTAATGCTTCAGGCTCTAACCCAACTGGTTCTTTCTCTCCCATGAATCTTTGTGGGAGGCTCATCTTTGATGGTTCCAACTTCATGGATTGGATTAGGAACATCAGAATGGTTACTCGTTATGAGGACAAGGAATATGTCCTCGATAAGGAGTTAAAAGAACTTGATGAGTCTACTGCTACTCCTGAGGAGATCGCTGAATTCAGGACACATGAGAGAGATGCTAATAAGGTGGCATGTATCATGATGGCCACGATGACAACCGAGCTCCAAAAGTCTTATGAAGATTACTACCCTTTTGAGATGCACCAGGACTTGATGGAAAGGTACCATCAGAGTGCTCGTCAGGAGCGGTATGAAATAATCTCCTCCATAATAACTACCCGCATGAAGGACGGTGATTCCGTCACGGCCCACACGCAAAAGATGCAAAGGTATGTGGACCGTTTGCTGAAGCTAAATGTGAACATCCCTGAGGAGTTGGCAACTGACATCATTTTGCACTCCTTACCTTCTTGTTATGACCAATTTCGTATGACATATCATATGAACAAGGAGGAAGTTACCCTCAGCAAGCTTCAAGGACTCTTGAAGACCGCTGAATCCGGTCTTAAGGGCAAGGCGGTTGTTACCTCTCCTACTTCTACTCCAACATCTACCCCTGTTTTAGCTATCGGGCAAGGCAAAGGGAAAAAGAGGAAGCACCCTTTGAAGGGTACCAAGGGAAAGTCTCTTGAAGGCTCTTCATCGAAGACCAAGAGCGGTTCTGTCACTCCTTCTGCCATTCCCAAGGATGCTGAATGCTTTCATTGCCATGAAAAGGCACACTGGAAGCGAAACTGCCCTAAGTACTTGCAGGATCTAAAGGATGGGAAAGTGAAACCCACCCATGCAGGTATTTACACTATATTGTCTAATTACTCAACACATTCTAACTCTTGGGTGCTTGATACAGGATGTGGTATTCACATATGTTCTGATTTGCAGGGCCTAAGAAGAAGTGAGGATGTGGAGCACGGGAAGATAAACTTGATCATGGGGAATAGGAAGGCTTCACCTGTTTCCAAGATTGGAGTTTATACTTTGTTGCTTAATAATGGGTTAAAATTAGATTTGAATAAATGTGAGTACTCGTCTGAAATGGCGAGGAATATTATTTCTTTTCATGCTTTGTACAAACAAGGTTTTACCTTTTCGTTTGATAATGAATGTGGTGGTATTAATGCTTTCTATAAAAATGTGTTTTATTTTAAAGCGTTACCTTGTGATGGTGTGTATGAAACTGTGTCGGTTGTAGACAACTTAAGAAATAATGTGTTGTATATTGATTCTTTTACTAGCCTAGATAAAGCATCATTGTGGCATTGTCGTCTTGGACATGTAAGCAAGAAACGCATAGGCCAACTCCAAAAGAGTGGAGTCTTGGAATCATTCGACCTTAAATCGGATGATAGTTGTGAATCTTGTCTACTTGGAAAGATGACAAAATCACCCTTCACTGGAACATGTGAAAGGGGTGAGGGTTTGTTAGACCTAATACATACTGATGTATGTGGGCCATTCAAAACCGCCACAAGGGATGCTAATCGGTATTATGTGACTTTTATTGATGATTTTAGTAGATATGGGTATGTCTACTTAATCAAACATAAGTCAGAAACCTTTGAAAGGTTTAAGGAATTCAAACAGGAAGTAGAAAATCAATTGGGCAGGAAAATTAAGATGCTTCGATCCGATCGAGGTGGTGAGTATCTTAGTACCGAGTTCCTTGACTATCTTAAGGAGTGTGGGATTGTCTCACAATTGACTCCTCCCAGGACACCACAACTGAATGGTGTGGCTGAGAGGCATAATCGGACCTTGTTGGACATGGTTCGCTCTATGATGAGTCGAGTTTCGTTACCAATCTCTTTTTGGGGGTATGCCTTAGAGACTGCCGCCCATATCCTTAATTTAGTCCCTACAAAGAAGGTTACCAAAACACCTCATGAGATGTGGACTGGGAAGGTTCCCAATTTAAACCACATCAAGATTTGGGGTTGCGAGGCTTTCGTGAGGCATGAGACTCATGATAAGCTCGAACCCCGAAGTGAAAGGTGTATTTTCATCGGCTACCCACAAAAATCCTTCGGTTACCTCTTCTACAGACCCAGTGAGAATGTGGTCTTTGTAGCAATAAGAGGGGTCTTTCGTGAGAGAGAATTAATAAGCCAAGGAGACAGTGGGAGGCAAATTGATCTTGAAGAAATTCAAGAAGCAATTGGTGATGGAACCTCAGACACTAGCAATCAACCTGAGGAGGAAACTCCGGTTGAGCAAGCTGACATGTATGTACCTCCAAGGCGTTCCACACGGGTTAGGAACACACCTTCGTTTTATTATGGCTTTCATATTACTACGGAAGGTGACACATTTACCAGTGATAGTACACTGGTAAATTTGGACGAACCTAGCAGTGTTAAGGAAGCCATGGCAGGCCCGGAGTCTGCTAAATGGAAGGAGGCTATGGACAGCGAGATACAGTCCATGTATGACAATCAAGTTTGGAACTTGGTTGATAATGTACCAGGCCGTAAAACAGTCGGGTGCAAATGGATCTTCAAGAAGAAGACCGACATGGAAGGAAAAGTGCATACTTATAAGGCTCGACTGGTTGCGAAGGGTTTTACTCAGACTCAGGTTATTGATTATGATGAAACCTTCTCGCCGGTAGCAAAGATTAAGTCTATTAGGGTTATGTTAGCGATTGCTGCATTTCATAATTATGAAATATGGCAGATGGATGTCAAAACCGCTTTCCTTAATGGAAAGTTGGCTGAGGATGTGTACATGAATTAGCCAGAGGGTTTTGTCAGTGCAGAGTACCCGAATAGAGTATGCAAGCCTGAGAAATCCATTTATGGATTAAAACAAGCATCTCGTAGCTGGAAGCTTTGTTTTGATGAGAAGGTAAAAGAGTTTGGCTTCTCGAGAAGCGAAGATGAGTCTTGCGTGTATGTCAGAGCTAGTGGGAGTATAGTTAGCTTCTTGGTACTGTATGTGGATGACATACTACTTACAGGAAATGACATCCCAACCTTGCAGGAGGTTAAGTCCTGGCTTGGGAAGTGCTTTGCTATGAAGGAGACAGTGGCTGATTCCACTTGTGAATCAGAGTATATAGCAGCGAGTGATGCAGCGAAGGAGGCGATATGGCTGAAAAACTTCATCGGAGACCTTGGAGTTGTACCAGCTATTAAGGAACCTATGGAGATTTTCTGTGACAACAATAGTGCGGTTGCTTTAGCCAAGGAACCAAGAGATCATGGCACATCCCGACATATTGACAGAAAATATCACTTCATAAGACACAAGATTGAAGAAGGACTCCTCGTGGCAAGGAGAATATCGTCGGATGAGAATCCTGCAGATCCCCTTACGAAGGGACTGACGAGGGTTAAGCATTTTCAGCATGCGAGGCGCATCGGGCTGAGGGATGATATTAGTTTTATAGATTAGATAGTTTTCCTGAAACTTGTAAAATGTAATCGACGTTTGATGATGAATAAAATTTGTGATTTATTTATGAGTAAAGTGTTACTATCATTGTCAATTATTTACTATTGTTTCAGTTTTGCATGTTTTGACTTCCAGAATAATTAATTTATTCAAACCTCCACAATCGATCATACGTCGGAAGTAGGTATGAATCAAGATTGTCATGAATTGGGTTTGTAGATGGCTAAAGATGTTTAGACATGGCAATGGTTGCTGCAACATTCATGAGTACTCATAAGTTATGAGTATTGGTATAAACCTACGCTCTCTTGTATCACTTCATGGAATTTATCTTGAGTGATCGTGAGACGATAATATCATATAAATCTTTAAACCTAGAGATATGAGTTGTTATCTATGAGTTGGTTGTGCATTGATTGCACGAAAACGCATCAGTAACTTGATGTTATAAAACGTGCCTTTGTGTACAATTCAACAAGTAGTAGAACAAGGATATGAGTCGAAGTTTATCTGTTCCTTCTAGAAATAGAAGCGATATCTGGGCCCCTCGATGGTTTTGTGTTAACCCATGTACCGGGCCCGGTCAGAACTAAACTGATGTGTTCAGCGAAGTTCTTTGTCAAACAAATCGGAAATCGAGAAACAACTGCCAGACAATAAGCAAGACATAGTTCCATGTGTTTGTCCGGCTGATATCATGAGAACAGAGGATTATATGATCACTTGTCTTAAAATGGCGCTTCATAGTTCGACGGAGTTTTCGAGAGCTACGATTGCTGGTTGGTTCCTGAAGTTATATAGGCAAATACAGTTATTAGACTTATCCAAGTGGGAGTCTGTTGGATAAGGTGTCTAAGTCCATAACTTATTTGGTATATACTTGACCCGACCGGCATGGTCCATTTGGGTTGCATCTCATCCAAACTTTTTATGGATAATTTTATGAGAGTTATACATATATGATTATTAATATATTATAAGTTATAATATATTAATATGAAGTTATGTTATTTAATTAGTCTTAGTCATTATGAATTAATTTAGAGATTAAAAGGAGGACTAATTAGATTATGGGCTATTGGTTTTATATGGTGTGGGCTAACACTCATTTGATAATGGGCTAGGCTTATATGGAAGTCCATGGATGATCCATGGAGCTTTTAACCCATGGATCCTTGGAAAGGAAAAGTCATGGGTTATTAGGGTTTCACCCTAACCATGCACACTATATAAGCATGCTTATGGAGCATGAAATGGCAACTAGTGAACTAGTGTGTGTGAGGTTGTGTGTGGCCGAAAAATACAAGTGTGTATACTCTCTCAAATTTTTCCAATACTTTGTGGTGTTTTGTGATTCCATTTGAGGCATTCACACTATTGGTGCTTGGCCCTCAAACTCCTAAGAACCAAACTCATCAAAAAGGTATGTAATCTCTTCTAACTCTTTTATGTTGAAATGTTCCCCATGCCATGTTAGATAGGTTATAAACCTTGGAAAAATTATTATTTTGCATGTATTTAGACAAACATAGATCCAAGGTTTATTAGGGTTGCATGCACACTTAGGAAGTGTTAGATTGCTCAAAACCCAACAGTTATAGCACAGAACCAGTTCAGGATCTAACTATACTGATGAATCACAACGCAATTGTGATTGTTATATCAAGTATACATGATCATAGTAATATGGATGCTCATAGCTTGCATTCATGCAGTGGTCGTGGGTAGGTCCCAAAATCCATTTGATAGGGGAGCATATAGCCTAGGATCTAGGCATCACATTATACCTTATCCCTCCAATAAGGCAGTTGGGTACCGATGTAGTTATTTATATCAAATACTATAGTACTTGGAAGTATTACTCTAGATTTAAGGTAATAGGTACGGTTGTAGTTCGACACTACACCATAGTACTATTTCTTTTCCAATTACATTCGCTTCGTGAACATTCACACGAACCACAGTAATGTAGAAACTATATTTTTGGTTAATGATAGTCAGACTTGGGAAAATACACGTTCTTACTAAAGACACACACACAGACACTAGATGCCTTGGTAGAAGGCTACGTAAAGATCAGTCAAGTCTTGGTAGAAGACTCCCTGCTATAATAGTAGGAAATCATAGGGATTTCTAGAGTTTTTCAAACGTTTACAGTTGTTTTACATACATTTTCAATACTTACAAATTCTTACATAAAAATTAAGACACTAAAATACTTATGATCTCACCAGCTTCAAAGCTGATACTCGCTTTCAAAATTACTTGTATCCTCAGGTCATCATAGACAGGTACCGATGCAAAGAGAAAGGAAGATGGAGCTTGTTCAAGACTCATCTTTCATTTTGATTTATGCTTTAGTGTTTATCAAAATTTGACAGAACACATTTGTATAATAATTATATTATTAATGCAATGGATGATGTTGCTGCTTGTTTACTACTTTACATTGTTGTGATATTATACATGACATCCTCTACCCCAGAACGTTTCCGCCGTTCTTGGTTTTGGGGTGTGACAGATTGGTATCAGAGCATTGTTTATAGTAAATTAAGTATATCAACCCATAATAGATATACTAACTATAAATACATAAGGGATTAAAAATACTCTGACCAAGAGTTTATACTTTAAATAATAAAATATTTAAGTAAGTATATGTGCTGCATTCATACTAAAATTAGTGTCACTAGGATAGTACAAAAGAATTACGATTGTTGGGCAACACAAGTGGGCTTAGAGACATATGGTCAAAACTGGGAAGATATAGCCTGATCACCTATATTATCCGAGGGTTGACTAGCATGTGCCTAAGTTTAATTGTGTGGTTGCAACAATGCTAAAATCTTACCAACCCTACCACAATGAGAACAATAGAACATAACATTAAAATTAAAATACTATAGGAATATTTGGTGTTACTATAAGTACTTTATACTTGAGAACTAAAACGGGATCTTCGTTACTAAGTTGATAGTTGCTAAGTGGATACACTAAGGCTATATGTAATTAGGATGTTATAGACTTAGAATCTGTGAAAATTTTTCTTCACCCCTATTCTGTGAGTTAAGGTCACTTATTCGAAGGTCTGTCCTGTTTAGATTACATATAACTGCTTTGCACTTCACAAATAGCGATCTAACTAATGAAGATTTTCTAAATAATTATCTAGATAGTTCGTCTAATAATTATTCTCTTACCCTAAATTCTCGCATAGAAAACATAGTTGGACTCCATCCCCTCGGCAACAAGTACCTTCCGAATAAGGTCATTACTGGATGGTTTGAAGAAGAACCAGAGAATGATCATCCTATCCCTTTGAATGATCACCAAGATGAAAACCTTTCGGACGATGCTAAATCCGAACCAGAGGTTGAGAACCTACCCCAGGCAACTCCCGTTCCAATTCCAAACCCTCGTCCAGCTTTTCATGGCCCGATCCTGAGTGAGTGGAATGCTTGGAAACATGGAGCCAAGGACAAGATCAGCCTATGCCATTTGATGGCGGCCGAAGCTTTTACGACTTGAGCAATGGGGGCTCAGCAGATAGATTCTTGCCAATCTTGGTCCGCAGAGTGGCCCGAAATGAGATTCAAGGCAGGACAGCCCTCCATCAGATTACCGAAGTTGTCGCTGATGCGAGAATGCATACCCTCCACACCATTCGTCTAGAAGATACTCACGAGATATCAGAGAGAAACCATGAAACCCTGATGCAAGCACTGGCTGAACTGAGAGTTCACCTAAGGGACGACGGTCATCAGTAGTAGATTCTTTAGTTTATTTTCCTTATTAAAAGGAATCGTTTTCTGTCTATGCCCGATGTGGCAATTTTTATGAAATTATCTTGTACCGTAAGTACTATGGTTAGGTCTTTACGCTGTCAAGAACTATCTTCTCTGGATATGATGTAAGACCTTTACAAGGTCATTTTCCCGAATCTTTACGTCGTGAATATCAAAGATATTGACAGCCGGCTAACTTCTGTGTCATTCTTTATTCAAGTACTCTTATCATACTCTCATTGGAGTCTATCTGAAACCTGCATTAGTCAAGTCATTGGACGATAGCAAGTTAGGTCCGGAGACATTTCCAAGTCTCTTTCAGTGGTTGGATCTTGTTATTCACCAACCCACGATACCTCGGCTTGAACGACAAACATCTTGAGACCATTCTACAAACTCACTTCCATTCTGTACTAGGACTGCATCATAGGGATGTAGGTCAACCTTTCGAGAACATACTCTTACTCTTTACTTGAACAATCTAAGTACATCTAGGTTCAACCAGAATCGCTCACAAAATCCTTATCTTTCGTGTAACAGAATCATGTCGTCATCCGGAAACAACCAGCCAAGCAACGAGACCCCTACTTTTCCTATGGACGCCGATACTTTTCAAGCCACCGTTACAGCTGCCGTGATGTCTGCCGTGACAGCAGTCCTGGCAAACTGCAGCACTGCCAAGGCAAACAAGGCTGAAAAAGGAGTTGACAATCCTGATCGTATTAACGATTTGAGGAATCAACAAATAGTAACAGTCGCCACCACCCAAAACAACAACTCAGAGTTCAAGAAAACAAAACGTCAAGCCAAAGTGGAACACAAACGGTTTCATAGAATTGCTACGCAACAACCACAAACCTCTGCCATCCCAGTACCGAGCAGACCATATAAAGGAACACTCCCGAAGTGTGACCGGTGCAACCACCACCACAAGGGAATTTGCCGAGCCTGGAAATGCAATAATTGCAACAAGATGGGACACATTTCTCGTTTCTATAGAACTACCTCCACCACTAGAGCAAGCCTAGCTTGCTATAGTTATGGTGAGGCAGGGCACTATTACAGAAATTACCCAAAAGGGAAGATCAATGAAAGCAACCGTGTCCCCATAACTCCTACTCGACACTTCACTTCCTCCACTAATGTGGGTGCTGTCTAGATATGTCACCAATGCGGTGAAGTTGGACACCTCAAGAAGGATTGCCCGATAACACAGAACTCTGGCGCAGACGGGAAAATTCTCAGGATCACAGCTGCAAGAGAGCCTGCTCCGGAACCATGTTAAATGTAATTTAGGTGTTTCGTTGTAACAGAATTATAAACTATCCATAACTAGTACAACTAGAGTCTTACCTTTTTGCGAGATCATGTCTGTATAAGGATGCTCGTGCTGTGTATACTTGTCTTTTGTAGTAAACCTTATTCGCAGCAATGGTCTTGATGTAAGTCTAAAGTATTGCAACTCTGCTGATGGTTGCACGGTTGTGTTTTGTCTGTAAAACGTCTTATGTTCAAATCTAATGTCTTTAAGTTTCAGTATGATTCCGACATTATCATACGACTCAATTCAATTTGATCCTCACAAAAACAGCCTTATACGTACATCTCTTTCTTCTAGATCACTTTTCCAGCGAAGCCGTCATATCATAACACTGAAGTACTCATGCCAGGAGTACCTCTTAGTTATTTTCTTTCCGAAGAAATCCCCGAAGTACCACTCGTGCAGTACGTCATGTTCAATCCAAGGATTTATACATTTGATCTATCACTGAATAATGTATGCATAATAGTGATATATAATCAAGGTTCTACAGGTTTAGAATTGATGATTCCACTTTAACTTCTTTTTCCCCGATGGGATGCGAGATTAAAGAGGAATCAGTTATTCGACTACCTTTTCAATCTTAATTATATACGAGTCGTATACACGAGAACTGCCTAAGCCTACGAGATATCGCATCGTCATGTGAACAAACATAGAACCCAGTATGACTCGTGTAAACAGATCACCCTATAGTTTAAACACCTACGGAGATACAAGAACAGTCCGGACAACTTAGCAAACTACACAGAAATAGAATTAGAAGACTAGGTTTCTCACCGTAGAGAACCCCGGTCATATTCTTCCAGAGATCGACGGATCGCATTGTATGTACCTCGGTTATCGAGGACTCCGTCAAGATTTTTCATTAGAAATCATTATTTCTTCCTCGCATAGATGAACTGGTTGAGCAAACGCAAGGAAAGAATTACTTTCAGAAATGGATCTGAGATCCGAATATCACCAGTTCGAGTGTTAGGGAAGGATGTCCGGAAGACTGTCTTCCGAATTCGATGCAGACACTTCGAGTCCGTAGTGATACCCTTCAGATAGGACCAATACGCCCATAGCTTTCATGAGATAAACGAATAGGGTACGTCTTTCTTACTTGGATCAGTTCATCATTTCTCCATGTAATGACTTACTTATCTACCCTTGTAGTAAGAAGGAACCCATAGAAACATTACCTTCCGAGGAACTTTTCGTGAAGTTCTCTAGGCATGAGTTTAGAAATTAAAGAGTCGAATTTCTATGACACACTGTTAGTAATGTGGGAAATTTTGAGTACTATTTCAATTTGTCAAAACCGTTGGGCATTTGTCGACACCAGAGACGCCGACAGTCTTTCACCAAATTCTAGGTCTTACAGACCTACTGTCATAGTTCATCCAGAAACCCTCGCAAATCACAGGAAAGCATACGACCTTGACCCAGCAAGGAGTGGCTCTTGACTGGGAAGTTAAGCAAGAGAAAGAACCTTTGGAGATTCTAAGTGAGAGACCAAATTCTTTAGGAAGTCTCACTCAGGAACGGCTTAATACACTTCGTAAAGTGTGGAAAGCTAAATCCAAAATTGACAGGACCTCCAAGATTCTTATCAGAATCGGTCCTGTGCCTCGCACAAACTAGACCTACTCCGCGAACTCAGTAACGTACATCCTACTCTTCGCGTCTCGATCATGAAACCATACCTTTCCGTCAGGACTCTTGTAAGTCCACTCGTCAAGATGCTCGCCTTCGTATTAGAACCGTAGAGACCCTCGACCGAGAGGTCAAGCGAATGAACCAGCTCCATCGCCCGATAGTCAAGGTTCGTTGGGATTCCAACCGAGAACCCGATTTCACTTAAGTGCGCTAGAACCAATCGATTTGGAAGTTTCCTCGTCACGACTCGATCATTCGTACATACTTCTTTGACTAAATTCTAATTTCGGGACGAAATTCCCTTCAACAGGGGGATGATGTGACAACCCGAAATTTCCATTCTGAACAAACCATATCAATCCAATAGAAGTTAGAACAGTTACAGTGAAAACTCAGATTTCGAGTATAAGTTTGGTAGTTTTCAGGATTTTACACTTAAGGAGATATTAGGAGAGTGGATGCACTAGGTTTTTGTGCAACACTGTTATTCCAATACTCTAGGACATTAGAATTCGTTTTAGGAATAAAAATATTTTCTGCCAAAATATCTCAGGACTATAAATAGAATTCTGAACCAAATTGGTTCATTAGTTGAATTCCATTTAGAGAAAAGTCAAAATTCTCTCTCACGGATCTTCGGGTTTTTATCCCAAATTGTGAGTACTTCGATCTAGTTATGTTATCTAGCTTAGATTGTGTTTAGAAACATCAATTTCATAGCAAAACAACAAGATTCGGGAGTTTACCGCCCAAGAATGTTCTTGGAGAGTAAACTCCAATATGTGGCTTAAATGCTACCTAGCCCAAGATCACTTGGGGAGTAAACTCTATTTTAAGGTCCTAAAGTGTTCCAATGTCCCTCAAAGCTTTAGAACTCGAACTAGAACCCACCATTGCATGCTTAGGACACCAAAAGCAATTAGAATCAATGATGAAAGTGAGTTCATGGCCAAGGAGCTTCTTGGGCCGTGAACTCCATGTTTAAGTGTTAAAATGCTTTGAAACACTTCCTAAGGCTTAGGCTTAAATTAGGACAAGTACCCTAAAGTGTTTAAAGCCTGGAAAACATAAGGAATCACATGTGTTAAGGAGTTTACAGCCAAGACAAGCTCTTGGGCTGTAAACCCCTATAAAGGGGTCAAATGACACCCTAACTCCTTCCTAATGCCTAGAACCTAACATAGATCTTAACCTTGAAATGTTAGAGACTTGAAAACACCATAAACACCCTCCCAAGGGAGTTTACGGCCATAAACTCCAAGGGAATATGGTCACAGGGCCGTAAACTCCTTAAAGGATTTAATATGACACCCAAACACTTGTTTAAACATTGGAACAATTTACCACTTGAGTTGTAACAACTTTAAGCCTCAATTAATGACCCAATGTAGAGTTTACGGCCAGGAGTTTACTCCCCTTGGCCGTAAACTCCAAAGAATATGGTCATTAGACCTTAAACTCCCATTTGAGGTATTACACTCCTTTGTTGCAACCCATTAGCCTCCTAGCACTTGACCAAAAGTGTTTTCCTCGCGCTTAAATCTTTATACTTGTATAATTTGTGTTTTAATCACTAATTATTTATATACATATGTCTTCATATGTAATTAGGATCATTGTGTGTGTCTAAATTCTTCACTTGACACCAAGCACTTGTCCGATCTTTCCTTACGATAACAGTCCGTTCAATTCCAGTCACTTACTGCAGGTGAGTTCATACCCCTTAATCAATGTTTTAACTACTTTTAAATGTTTTATGGGGGGGATACAAGTAGAATCATGCTAGTTATTATATCAATCACATGTGATTAATAAGTATAATTTTGCTAGTTATTATATCAATCACATGTGATTAATATGCAACATTCAAATGATTGGCTACACATTAGCCGTTTTACCAAACAGTATCCTTCAAATGATTTTCATAAACATTTTATATGTTTTAAACCTCCTTATTACACTGTAGATTTTACTCTGTATATTACATTTCAAGCTTATTTACAATTGTGTTTCAAACAAATGTTTCTTTATACTAAACTGTTTTATCAAACCCAGGCCTTCAAAACCGTTTTATAGATCGACATCAAGTCGATACTTTCTTAGAAAATATTTATGTTCAAAAGTTTTTCAAATCTTATTTCATGCTTTTAAATTATAAATTGCATGCCTCTATATGTATAGTTATATAAGAAATGTTTAAAAGACTTAGGAAGGCTATCCACCCTATTTCCTTTTCGCGCTTGAGAGGTGGTCTGGTGGGATATCGGGTACTCGTCCGAAGGTCGCTTAAATATTAGTTATATAACATATGTACATATATAGTCATAAAGGCCCTTCCAGTTCATCCCATGCCCTTGGGTAGCAAGGGTATACATCCATGCCCATACGTACACGTTAGATTAGTAGTAAACTACCATATGGGTAGTTTAGGAATATACTAGAACTATTACTAGAACGCAATATCATACAATGAATCAGTTCATTCATGAGTCAATACTTTCTAGTTCATTACTGTACATTACTATACTTGCTAGATACAGAGAGAGCATACATTACAGCTAGAACATTACAGTACATTACTATATATGCTAGATAGAGAGAGAACACACATAACAGCTAGCACACATAGAACATTACAGTACACTACTATACTATGACATGATCACACCTACATAAGTACAGTTACATGATCACACTTACATGAGTACACTTACATATACATAGAACAGACGTCACTAGGTGCTATAGCACAGAACCAGTTTAGGATCTAACTATACTGATGAATCACAACGCAATTGTGATCGTTATATCAAGTATACATGATCATAGTAATGTGGATGCTCATGGCTTGCATTCATGTAGTGGTCGTGGGTAGGTCCCAAAATCCCTTCGATAGGGGAGCGTATAGCCTGAAATCTAGACATCACATTATACCTTATCCCTCAAATAAGGCGGTTGAGTACCGATGTAGTTATTTGTATCAAATACTACAGTACTTGGAAGTATTACCCTAGATTTAAGGTAATAGGTACGGTTGTAGTTCGACACTACACCATAGTACTATTTCTTTTCCCATTACATTCACTTCGTGAACATTCACACGAAGCACGATAATGTAGAAACTATATTTTTGGTTAATGATAGTCAGACTTGGGAAAATACACGTTCTTACTAAAGACACACACAGACACTAGATGCCTTGGTAGAAGGCTACATAAAGATCAGTCAATTCTTGGTAGAAGACTCCCTGTTATAATAGTAGGAAATCATAGGGATTTCTAGAGTTTTTCAAACGTTTACAGTTGTTTTACATACATTTTCAATACTTACAAATTCTTACATAAAAATTAAGACACTAAAATACTTATGATCTCACCAGCTTCAAAGTTGATACTCGCTTTCAAAATTACTTGTATCCCCAGGTCATCATAGACAGCTACCGATGCAAGGAGAAAGGAAGATGGAGCTTGTTCAAGATTCATCTTTCATTTTGATTTATGCTTTAGTGTTTATCAAAATTTGACAGAACACATTTGTATAATAATTATATTATTAATGCAATGGATGATGTTGTTGCTTGTTTGCTACTTTACATTGTTGTGATATTATACATGACGTCCTCTGCCCCAGAACATTTCCGCCGTTCTTGGTTTTGGGGTGTCACAGATACCCGTTATCTTCAGATCCAATGACGTAGTCTTCGAAGTGATGCGCCCAAACCTCGTAATCTTGAGTGTAAAGAATTGGAATCTTTGTTGTAGATCCAATACTGTTTGAGATGTTGATAGGATTACATTGAGAATCGTCCATGCTTGATCGTTTAACCTGTTGCAAGATCTGACTTGTAATATGTAATATTAGGGCAGAACGAATAAATAATGAGATACGTCAACTATGGAGTGACGGCTCAATAAATATCAGTTAATGCGGAATAAACCCTAATCACTTTTTTCACAGAAGAGATGTGTATGAATTACACAGCCTCCTGCTCTAAAACCAATTGATGAGTTTATAAAAGTCTTAGATCGTTTAGATCTTATAACAGGTAAATCACGAAAGCAAAAACAGTAATGTAAAACACAAGAATGAACCTGAATATGTCGAATGATTCAATTGATTCAATCCTCAGCAGAGCTGGATGAAGAACTTCCGCTGTAGAGGATATTAGGTTTACAAAAGATAAGAACAATGAACGCTATTAAATTCTCTATCAAATCTTACGTTCTAGGATGCATGCAAGCATCTATAAATATAAAACCCTACAAAACAACTCACAGATGGACAGACCCATACCGGAGATTAAAATGGACTAACTATCGAGCCCCAGACGCAACAACTTCTGGACCAACTCGTTGAGTCGCTTTCATAAATTTACACTTTTGTACCTTCATTGAACATTTTAAATTTGGGGTGTTACAACAATCACCCCGACAATGGTATAAGAAGTTTGATAACTTCATGATGTCTCAAAACATTAAAAGATCAATTTATGATTCATGTGTTTACCTAAAAATCGAAAAATGGCATCCTATTTTCTTATTACTCTATGTTAATGATATGCTTATAGCTGCAAAGGATAAGTCTGCCATCACCAAACTAAAAACCCAACTTAGCCGGGAGTTTAAGCTGAAAGATTTTTGTTATGCAAAAAAATACCTGGCATGGAAATTTTAAGGGATCGATCCGTAGGCAAGTTATACTTAAGCCAAAGCGGCTACATCAACAAAGTTCTACACCGATTGAACATGCAAAATGCCAAACCGGTAAGTACACCGGTTTCCGGCCATTTTAGGCTTTCTTCTAGACTTTCTCCACAAACAAATGATGAAATTGATCAAATGTCAAAGGTTCCTTATTCAAGTGCAGTTGGATCATTAATGTATGCTATGGTTTGTTCCCGTCCCGACTTATCACATGCTTTGAGTGTTGTAAGTCGTTTTATGACTAATCCAGGAAAACAACATTGGAAATCCATTCAATAGATCATCCAGTACCTTAAAGGTACTTCTAATGCTTGTTTGGAGTTTGGGAAATCAACAACTGGGCTATGTGGATACGTTGGTTCTGATTATGCTGGCAGTCTCGACAAAAGAAGGTCCCTCACGGGTTATGTTTTTACTATCGGTGATTGTGTAGTGAGTTGGAACGCTACACTTCAATCTACTGTTGCTTTGTCTACTACGGAAGTTGAGTACATGGCTATTTCGGAAGCAAGTAAAGAGGATGCTTGGCTTATAGGTTTGTACTGTGAGCTATGTGGTGATTTCTCTTGCACTACAATTTATTGCGATAGTCAAAGTGCGATATGCCTCACGAAGTACTCGATGTTCCATGAGCGAACGAAGCACATTGACATACGACACCATTACATCAAAGATGTCATAGCCCAAGGCAATATCAAGGTGATAAAGATTAACACCAAGCACAACCCGGCCGACATTATAACAAAGCCGGTAGCGACCGCCAAATTTGAACTTTGTTCAGATTTGGTTGGTATTTCAAATTAAGTCGTTAGGGACTTTTGCGCACAATATGCTTTTCATTTTTTTCACTCGATGGTTGAAGCTTACGTTGCTGAAGTTTTGGTTTCATCTCAAGGGCGAGATTGTTGAATATGATCCGAATCAAAGCGTGCATCGGATATGTTTTGTAGAGGGACACATTCTGGAAACTGTCATTAGAGAGTTTGGCAAGCTATCATATCTTCCTTGTTCAATAAGGATTGCCATTTTCTTGCTCTCCAAGTAGATTTCTATTAGGACTCTTGTTAGTTCTTATATATAGGATATTAAGTTATTTTTCTAATAATCCTTTTTCATTCCCGTTTTACACAAAGTAAAAGCCATTGTAATCCCGTCAAACATTTGAGAATAATATAGTGTTCTTCCAAAGTGGTTTTTCCCGTTTTTGGGTTTTCCACTATAAATTCGGTGTTCAATTCCGTTCATGTTTATGTTTAGATTATAACAATAGATCACATCAGTGCAGTTAAATAAATGAGTTGTGCTTAACTCCTTATGTGATTTTTAAGCATATTTAATTTGAAGATTTTACCAAAAACTGTTTTTTTTATCAAGCACTACAACATTAAAATCCTATGGTGACGACAAATTCAAACCCTATACCGACGACTTGTCGTCGGTATACCGTATATCGACGACGTGTCGTGGGTATAGATTTGTTGGTGTTGTCGTGTCGACATAGGTCAATAGAGTCGTCGGTATAGATGTCGTCGCGCTAGATTCACCTATGCCGACGACCAATTGTCGGGATATATTTTGTCAATAATATTACGATGACCTGTTGTCGCTATAGGTTTTTAACAGGAGCCAACGACTTATCTAGAGCGACGACTTGTCGTCGGGATAGGTACTGTTTTTTTTTTTTTCTGTTTTACAAATTTAGTAGATTACAATTCCTGCATTTTTAACAAATCCAAAACACGTAAATTAACATTGTATATATACAATTTTAATTTCATATGTACCTAAACAAATTTCAATTTCTTATAATATTTTAAACACAATTTTAATTTCATACAACAATAAACAACTAAATTAACATTTTATACAAATATACAACTTCAATTTCACATCAACCTAAACAAACAAACATACATATACTAAACAAACAATACAATCATACACGTAGCAAACAAACAACACAATCAAACACATACCAAACAAACAATCCCATAGTCATACGATGATTCCAATTTCATATAAACTTATACATATAATCACAATTTCAAAAAAAAAAAATTATAAATAAAAATACTAACCTGTTTTTTTCTTTTTGCTGTGATGGCAGGATTCCAATTGTCAATTTTGATGGGTATCCTCGGTGGTGGCTGGTTTTTACCAAAAATACACCAAATCAGGAAAGGAAAAAAAACACGATATGAACAAAACACCAAAACCGATCAACGCTTACATGATGTAGTAGTGAAGGAGAGAAGGCCGAAGGTGGTAAACCGGAGGTGGACTAGCCTGTGGGGATGGCTGAAAATGGTGGAAGCCGGTGGTGAACCAATTGGAATAAATAACATAAAAAACTCCAAATTAGGGGTAAAAATCTTCACCACATATCAATAAAGAGAGAAATTGGGTAGAAAAGATAGTACCTTGCGCTAATCGTGTCGGCATAGGTCAATAGAGTCGTCGGTATAGATGTCGTCGCAATAGATTCACCTATGCCGACGACAGGTCGTCGGGATTGTTGGATTAGTGTCTAAGTCCATAAATATTTTGGTATGTACTTGACCTGATGGTGCACGGTCCTTTTGGGTTGCCTTCACCAAAGCAACTTGATAGAATAAATTATGAAGAGAAATGATTAAATATGATTTATTATGAGTATAATATATTTAAGGAGAAATCATATTGTTTAATTAATATTAGTCAAGAATTAATAAGAATTAATTTTGTGACTAAAAGACATTAATTAAACTTAAGGGACTAGAACTGTCAATTGTATGATAGTTGAATATCGAGCTAATGGACTCCATATTAAAGGGGTGGACGAATTCTATGGGAAAACCCATTATAAATCGTCCAAGGCCTTTAAGGAAGGAGTCCGTGGGTTGCTTAGGGCTTAAGCATCCAAATTAGGGTTTCTTTGTTAGATAACCCTAATAGCCTCTCTATTTAAAGGACCCTTATGGCTCAAA
This sequence comes from Lactuca sativa, assembly GCF_002870075.4. Lineage (NCBI taxonomy): Eukaryota > Viridiplantae > Streptophyta > Magnoliopsida > Asterales > Asteraceae > Lactuca > Lactuca sativa. Next base: position 219,269,455 of record NC_056623.2, on the reverse strand, counting down.
AACGTGGTTAACTGGTTGTCTAGGGTTTCCACATGTTTTAGGCAGCATCCTTCTCTTCTTCTCTTCATCCTCGTGCTCTTGGTGTTTGTGAACCATTAGAGGAGTGACATTTGTGACTCTAAGCTTTCTAAAGTCAATACCAGAAGGATTTGACATTGTTATTGCTACATAACACTCAAGGTATGATCTAAACCCTAATTTATATGTTATCTTGATTATCATATACTATATCTAGGGTTTATAGTCTTGGATGAATTGCATGTACAATAGAGAAACCTAGATCCACGCATTAGGGTTTGTATGAGCACATAGGATGTTCTTATGGCTAAAACCCATCAATGATATTAGAGCCTTGATTGGTTTCTATTGTATTGATGCCTTATGTGTTTGTTCAAGCTGCAAAAACGTTTTTGTCCCACCCGCCTAATGAACTCGGCGAGTACCACAGTGTACTCAGTGAGTAGGCCTCAACTCGGCGAGTCCAATGTGATACTCGGCGAGTTCGAGCGTCAGATGGAGCTATTTTCGGGATTTCTTGTTGTTTTACTCATGGATACTTGCCTTATCTATTTTAGGTCATTAAAATTCGATTTTATACATATTTATGAGTATATACTTGATTAAACAAAAGATAATTACCAATTAATTAGATAATAACTTCCTTATATGATTAAAGTTTGATTATTTGTATTAATTGGGTAACTTATTTTGCAAGAAATTGAAACTAGGTCAAATATAGATAATGATAAAATTATTTGTTTCATTTATATTATTTGTTATTTGATCCTTGTGTTATGAAAGGTTTCAATTTTCCCCCCTTTAGGTTTTATAGTTTAAATTTGAACTCAAAGGTTTTGTCTTGAAATTTAAATAGTTGAAACCCTATTGTTTTGAAAAGGTTTCAAAACATGCCCTGAAGTTTTGGAATTTAAATTTGTTGGGATTAAAACCCTAATGGAGATTTTATGAACAAGATGAGGAAAATAAGAACAAACACAAATATGAAGATTATGTCGAATGATCACTCGATTTATTCAAATATGAGGAATAAATTACACTTTCAGCATACACTAAAGAATCTAACATTACATAAGAAACCTCATGTGGCGGCTACATTTTGTCTCACTCTTAACCCTAATTGTGAATAATACATGACTATTTATAGGGAAAAGACAAGTCTTGGGCTTTTAACCTAGAATTCATCAAAGGGGCCCATTGCCATCATCCATGGAGTGCTTTGAAACCCTACAATCTCCCCCTCAAAGTATGGAATGGATGACAATGCTTTGACTTCCAAAACAAGCATCTAGCAAATAAAAAGATCTACAACGAGGAATATATGAAGCAATCCACGAATCTTGATTCTTCAATAGTCTTCAACACGGGCTCTAGGATATATAAATCAAGCACTGAAGTAATGTCTTTAAACTTCATTTTCGAATGTAATCCCAAAGAATCTTCATGAAAACCAAACCCACCATAAAAACCCATTTCAGAACAAAGAAACTTAATCACTTCTTGTCTTTGAAGAGCTCCCCCTCCAAGTCACAATGATTTTCAAATAAGCTAATGATATAGACCATCAAAAAATATCATGTAACAACCCAAACTTTAAGATTCGTAATGCCACTTGATCAAGAAAATACAAGTAGTCGGAGATATAACAAGTCCTTAGCAGAGCTCGATAAAGAACTTCCGCTGTAAATGATACTTCTCTGTAAAAGCTTTAGCAGAGTCTGATGAAGAACTTCCGCTATAAAAGCTACCTTCATAATTCTACCACAAGCATTATCAAAAGTCTTCAACTTTGAAAAGTCACAAATCCAATTTCGAATGACCATACCAAATTCTCCCCCGATTTATAATCAAAAACATGATTATAAAGCCTTCAAATGGTCATGAAAATGATCTTGAATGGATAAAAAATTTACTAAGCTCCCCCGCGACAAAATGATATACACAATGAAGTATAAGACCCGAAAAGTCGTGAAAATTTTGACGTTATCACGAAAAATGACTTTCTGAACCGCCAAGACTTGATGGAATCATTATTTTGCTGTTCATGAAAAAAAATATGAGCGTTGAAAAATCCAAAACTGTTCACCGGCCCTCAATGTAGTAAACTTTTCTGAATATTGGGCAGAAACTGTCACTTGCTAAAAGACAGGGGTTGAAATGGTAATTCTGCATCAATATACCTCTGTATTTGTAACAAAAACTGGAAATGGTCCAAAAAAGCCAAACTGTGAAAACAACAGGGACCAAAAGTGTAATCATTAGTCATCTTCCCTATTTATATGAGATTGAACGAACACTGCATCATACTCCAGTTGATCTTTCAACGATGACTCAAACTAGACGCGAAACCTTGAAATTGGCACATATAAACATCGACTCCAATAGGTTCACTCCGAGCACAAGCAACCGAAACCAAGTTCGGTCCAGGTTCATTGAACCGAAACCATGTTCGCTCTGAGCACATGCTCTCTTTCGGTTCATCCTCCGTTCGCTCCAACCATTAACAAGCGAACCCAAGTTCGTTGTTCCAGGTTCGATCCAAGATCATCAGCATTTACCCCAAGGCGAATCCACTCATAGGTTCGCTTAATGTCCTCACTCTGCATTCACTCTTAATCAATTGATAACAAACCCGATGCGAATCCATGACAACGAACGTTCGTGAAAAAGGAGTGTGAGCCCAGACTGACGAGCTCCGATTGTTCGTAGGTGGCAATTCCGATCGTTCTCAGGTGAATCAAACTCAATATCTCAATTTTGACTTTTATGGTTTGACCATACAAAACAATGTCAATTAATTCCGAGACCTGAGTTCTGATTCCGAGTACCAGTCATTACAATACGAATCCTCAAACATCTATTCCGATTGCGAATCCAATTTATTCTGATTGTTCTAAGCACCGATTGGAAGACTCACTTGGCGATGCCAACTTGACTTCAAATAAACTCCGAACACAATGAATACTAAACTTAGTATCACGATAAGCAACAGAGAATTCGATTGCTATAGCAACACGATTCATTCCGATTAGAAAGCCATCATCGATTCGGAAGACGATAAACAACAAACCTCACAACTTATATTAATTTTCAGATAAACAATTGACATGTTCTTCATCAGATCTTCATCTCAAATAAAATTTCCAGAAAATTTAGTCCACAAATTAAATCATAACTGGAGACACGATAAACTTATACTCATCCAGTTAGATTTTCATCACAAATCAACAAAATTTTCATCAACATCAATCGTATTAGAATCGATTACAAGAGTCGATAAGATTAAATTAAGATTCATGATATAATTGAATCACGAAATCGATTTGATAAAGCAAATAAGATTCATAAGCTGGAACAAAAACATTAGATGATCTGGATACAAAAATCGAGTGATAAAATCGAACAAGAGAATTTTTGAATCTGAAGTTTCATTGAGACCTGATAATGTATGTTCCAAACAATGAACAGTAGCGAAAAAAATGGGCTTAAGAACAAAAAGAGATCGGCTGAATAAATATGGATCAAAACAATTGGGCCAAAACAATCAAAACAATAAAATCGATATTGGATCAAAGAATTGATCAAATTTAATCAGAACATGAAAAACAGATTCGAATCGGACAAAAAGAAAACTACCCAGATGAACAGTATAATAAAACCTTAAATCTTCAAGAATAGTAACATGAACAGAATTTTGATTCCAAAACGCCAAAACACCAACAATCTTCAATAACTTGTGCAGAAAATCATCAAATCAAGAACCGATACTTCAAAAATCAATAGATCTTTAAACACCCGCTCTGATGCCACTTGTTGGGATTAAAACCCTAATTGAGATTTGATGAACAAGATGCGGAAAATAAGAAAAAACTCAAATATGAATATTATGTCGAATGATCACTCGATTTATTCAAATATGAGGAATAAATTACACTTTCAGCATAGACTAAAGAATCTAACACTACATAAGAAACCTCATGTGGCGGCTACATTTTGTCTCACTCTTAACCCTAATTGTGAATAATACATGACTATTTATAGGGAAAAGACAAGTCTTGGGCTTTTAACCTAGAATTCATCAAAGGGGTCCATTGCCACCATCCATGGAGTGCTTTGAAACCCTACAAAATTTTGATTAAAAGTTTAATTTGGATGTATATTTAAATTCTAAACCCTAATGTTTTTAAATGTTTCCAAACTTGCCTTCAAGTTTAGGAATGTTAAATTCTAAAACCCTAGTGATGTTTTGAAAAGATCAAATCACACCCTTATGGTTTTATTAATTAATTAGGGTGTATAATTATAAGAGGTTTAATAAATCCATAAAAGTTTTGGTTTGCTATTTAATTGAATTAAAAGTATAATTATTAAGTTTGACCACCTAGTATTTTAAAAATGTAAAAAACACCCTATACTATATATAACATTAAAAGTCTAACATTATATATATATATATATATATATATATATATATATATATATATATATATATATATATATATATATGTATGAGTAAAAGTCAGTCTTACCGTTAGTAGGCCTCATTCACGAAGCTGGTCTATAAGGGGTGTTTAAGGAAATTGCCTATAAAATGGCGATTGAATGGGTATCCACTCTTACCCACCGCACTCTTGACTAGTGCAGGGTCGTTAGCCGAACGGGTAGGATAGGACATAAACTTTCCATTATAAGTATAATGAAGTACAAAAAGTAACTAAATGTTTTACAAATTCCCAATCTTAGTTACTTTAGGCAAAAGTGAATTGATGTAATTCCATGAAATTACACTTTGTGCCCTTGCGAAGACGTTGGTGGAGTGTGTGTGGTTAACCGTCACACTAAATGGTTGTAAGCAAAGGTGGCAAAGGGTGACTCAATTTTTTTCATAGTTCGGTGGAGCGTGTGTGGTTTACCGGCACATCGAATAGGTGACTATAACATGTAAGGGCACCATGTAAGTTTGCATGGTTATTCACTCCCGTTTTGTGATCATCGGTATCCCAGTCACAAACTAGAGGGGCATATCGAGATTTAAACGTGCCATTGAAATGTTCAATGAATCTCAAAAGATCTAGGAGTTTTCAAAGCATTTAAAACTTAATCGGTTTTTCGTTTTTCATGGTGGAAAATTAGTGAATCGTCATTCGGTTACCTTCAAATGTTCTGCAATTTGGGTTACGGCATCCCTCTCCTGAGTTGTGGAACATTGCGTTGGGTCCTAGCCTTAATATCTCATTTGGGTGATTTATTAAGGACTCAATCTATCAACTAACTTGAATTTATTTTTCTCCCGTTTTCTAGATGTCAACGTACGACAACTATGGTCTTCCCAAATCCCGTGGAACAAGCATTCCACATGAAGATCATATTCCACGATTCGATCGAGGAACAAGAAATAGTGCTTCACTTCCTCCACCTCCTCCAATTATTCTCCCTAACCCACAAGATCGAAGAATTGAAAGGTTCAATGTCACTAAAGCCCTATTGGAAATGAAACATGAAGATGGTAAACCCGTGTGTGCCCATGTTCTAGGAATGAAATCACACATCGATAGGTTGATAATGTTCGGTGCGTTATTCCCTGATAAGTTGGCTGTGAACTGGGTTTTGCAGTCACTCCCTGAATCATATAATGAGTTCAAAAGAAAGTATTATATGATGGATCATGACGAAAACCTCATTGACCTAACTTTCATGCTCATTGCTGCTGAATCAAAAATGATTTGGCAAAGCAATGGAGCATATTTGTTGGGAAAGTCAACCAACCATGCTTCCGAGGACGTTCTAGGAGAATCGACTTGCGTTTGCTGCCAAGAGAAAGGGCGTTGGATACAAGTCTTCTCTAAGAGCCTGAAGAGTCCAGAAGATGGGAGAGTCAAAGAGTATGGTTGTGCTTCAGGTAAAATCCACTATCTAACTCCATTAAGTTCCTATTCGTTGATTCTTAATACATGATGTGATAAGATTGCATTTGAATGTTTTGCAGGATCAGTGAAAAGAGAGGAAGCTTAATGGAAAAGCAAGATAAATCTAATCACGAAGAAATGGATCTCGATCACATGGATTTAAAGATTAGATTTTCAGCTTAGAAAGTTATGATAGAGTTGTTATGAATTTTTCTACATAGTTTTCAGTTGATTTTGCATTGTAAGGACAAATGTCTTCCCTTGCTTTTATGAATAAAATAAATTTTTGATTTGACTTATTTATTTATTTATTTATTTCCTTGCAATGAAATCGTTATGAAAAATTGATGTTCGTTTATTTCTACAACGAGTGGATGTGACTCTTAATTATGATAATTGTGGAAATGTCAAGAATTTAACAAATAGGGAGAGTTTCTCATCGCCAAAGTTTCAATTGGACAGAAACTTGGAATCATGCAACTTGGTTGCACAATGAATGAGAAATTTCATATTTGGAAATTAGACTAATTCATTGACAATGTGTCAAGTGAAGGACTAGGAGATCGAGTACACAAAGTTGTGTGTTGATCAAGTCCACCACAAGGGTAACAAAGATATTCGTCATGATTTACTAAAGGATTAGTAAATATGATTATACTTATAAGATTAAGTGTAATTCTGAATTGATTGAAAAATGTTTAAATCAAAAGCAAAACGAATAAAGAATCAAGTAGGCAAAAATATAAAAGTTTCTCTATTCTAAGAAGAAGGGAGATTACCTTTTATACTTTATGATATGTCTTAATGATTAAGAACCATATTTCAATTGATCCTCTAAATAAGTCTTAGTACAAGTGTATGTATAAGAAGAGGAATCAAGAATTGAAGAAATGGTTAAATCAAGAAGTCAATCATACTTCATTCCAAAACAAGTCTTAGAGTTAAAATTGTAATATTGAGTGACAAGTCTTAAGAAGGTTTATAACATTCATCAAATGTAGAATTTGGAAAAAGGCTTTCCTATTCTCGCACATTTGAAATTGGAAAGTTGTGATTTCTTGGATAAGACAAAGACCAACTAGGACCAATTTTATGAAATGTTTTGTCTTGATAAAGGCTACACTAACTCTTGAATATTTGTTTGTCAAGAAATGTTTATTGACAAGAGAATCTTATATGTCAAGGAGTCAGTGGGAGTCTTAATGGTATTGAAAGGTTTCAAGAACAAATCAAGAATAAACCTTATCGATCATCACTAGCACACGAGTAGAGGTTTACAACCTATCGTGTTGACATTACGTTGTTTCTGTGCCGTTCCAATTGAGTTAATTATGCATGTGAGCCCTATGAGTTCTCATTTGAATGCATAAAAGGCAAGGACCTTGATCAATTGAAAGTACATTGATAGGAAAGGGTGAGCTGCTTAACTACTTGGAAGACATGGTGGGTAGCCGTGTTACCATAAGGCAAGAAATCAAGATTGTGAGGGTTCGGTCCATATGAGTTCGGATTTGTCGCAAACTTTGGTTTTGACAAATTCACATGGATAGGAACACATACACCATTAAAATCTAAGTGTCATAAGATTCCATCCTCATGAAAATGACTGTGAGGAAATGCTTTCACTAAGGAAGATTTTAAGAAGATAGTGATTGTGAAAATTGTATTCTCGAATTCGATTATGGTTACGGTATCCCTTTCCATAATTCGAATTATGAGATTTGGCAATTAGTCTAAAGTGTTTAAGACACACATATAAACTATCTAAGACAAAGGTGTATAAGTTTAAGAAGCCTTGATAAAAGATTATCAAAGCATTGGGTATTATAAATATGAACTTAAAGAAATTTCAATAGGCATTGTTTTTTTCTGAAAGTTAAGTTGTTTTTGAATACATGTCAAAGCTGGTGGGAGCATAAGTGTTATGTTTGTAATAATCATCGTGATAGTGGGAGCATAAATGTTATGATTGCATGATTATTAAGGAAAGTATTGCATGTTAGCAATATTAATTATAGAAAACAAGAGTGATACTTTGCAAAGTTGTAAGGGTTGAATTGTTGTTTTGCTATAATTACGGGAGATAATATTATGCTTCATTTCAAATCTAAAGGCTTACGTTGTGGAATGTTAATAAACTTAGTCAAGGATACATAGTGTGTTCTTAAATTTCAAAATGATTACGGCATTCCAGTTCACAGTTCGAATTATAAGAACGTAGCACATAAAACATTATGGCAGAAGATTGATAAAGTATCAAATCTTTATATAAGACATTATGCGTCGTGTCCCATACGCTTCGGGTATAGGATCGATTGCAAATGCTATAAGATTTGACAGTTCTAAAATTTTCCAAATGTCTAGCGCATTTAGTGGGAAAAGAACAAGAATCGGCTTTGACTAAGATAATTAAACAACTATCAAAGGACGATTCAAAGCTCACTGAGGATTGGTTGCTTGTGCATAGTTGGAAGTATAGTATTGGATGGACCATATCGACATTATTATGAATAGATAAGATTCTATTAAGAATGACTTGTCATATGGAAAATATGGAAACATTTCCATATTGGGAATTGGATATTGAGAATCAGTGTCTAGATTAGAAACTTTTATGCAAAAGGATGTTCAAAGGAATGTACTTTGAGTGAGAGATATCATATCTAAGGAATTGTCTTGTAACAATCTCTGATAGAGGAATTTGTAATTTCATTGGTAACAGTCATTGTGACTTTAGTGCAGTGATATTGCGAAAGGATCATTGCATAAAATGTTAGAATCTAACATATTCCATAAGTGGCAAAAATTTGATATTATTTCACTTATGAAAAAAGATTAGGAGTTGTGAAATGAGTATCATTGGAAATGTGTTCATTTGATCTATTTCACAAAGTAAGAACCATAGGTAAGCATTTTGTGCATTCTAAGAACATGGGACAAGTGTAGTAATAATTCAAGTAAGAAGTTGATTACCCGAAACAACAAATAATGAGTAATCGATATGGTGATAAATAAAAGATGTTTTATTTATACTCAAAGGTTTGAGGCCATATGGTATTAGTATTATTCATGTGTTTCACTTTGCATGTTTTGACTTCCTAAATAATTTAATTGGTTGAGAACAGTCAAATTATTCAAACGGGCCACAGTCGTTCATTTGTTGGAAGTAGATATGAATGAAGACTGTCGTGAATTGGTGTGTGGATTGTCTAAAGAGAATTAGACATAAGCAAATGTTTGCTGCAACGTTCATGAGTGCTTATGAATATGATTTGAGCATTGGATTAAACCCATGCTCAGTTGGATCATTTCATGGATTTTATCACGAGTGATTGGTGAGATGATAACATCTTATATTCTTGAAACCAAGATGTGTGAGTTGTATCTTGTGAGTCGGTTGCACATTGATAATATGTAAACGCACCAGTAACTTGGTGTTATAAAATATATTGTTGTGTGTGATTCGGTGAGTGAGTGCAAGCGAGCATTGAGTCAAAGTTTATCTGTTCCTTTTATTCAAAGTTGGATAAAAGCGATATCTGTGGGCCCCCCGATGATTTAGTGATGGCACCTAAGTGCTTGGCCAAGCCGGGACTAAATTGATGTGTTCAATTGTCATCTGTTGTCAGTCATCATAAATCTGAATTCGGGAAACAACACATAGACAGAGAGAATGATTTAGATCCATGTCTCAGTCCATATGATATCTAGAATGGAGGAATATATGATCCCTTATCTTAAGGACACGCGTATCTGATAACGGCTTTGGAAAGCTACGATTGCAGATCAGGATCTGAAGTCATACGCAGAATAGTTATTAGACTTATCCAAGTGGGAGACTGTTGGATTAGTGTCTAAGTCCATAACTATTTTGGTATGTACTTGACCCGATGGTGCATGATCCTTTTGGGTTGCCTTCACCAAAGCAACTTGATAGGATGAATTATGGAGAGAAAGGATAAAATATGATTTATTATGAGAATAATATATTAAAGGAGAAATCATATTGTTTAATTAATATTAGCCAAGAATTAATAAGAATTAAGTTTGTGACTAAAAGACATTAATTAAACTTAAGGGACTGGAACTGTCAATTGTATGATAGTTGAATATTGAGCTAATGGACTCCATATTAAAGGGGTGGACAGATTCTATAGGAAAACCCATTAGAAATCGTCCAAGGCCTTTAAGGAAGGAGTCCATGGGTTGCTTAGGGCTTAAGCATCCAAATTAGGGTTTCCTTGTTAGATAACACTAATAGCCTCTCTATTTAAAGGACCCTTATGGCTCAAAAACGTGGTGAACTGGTTGTCTAGGGTTTCCACATGTTTTGGGCAGCCTCCTTCTCTTCTTCTCTTCATCCTCTTGCTCTTGGTGTTTGTGAACCATTAGAGGAGTGACATTTGTCACTCTAAGCTTTCTAAAGTCAATACAAGAAGGATTTGAGATTATTATTGCTACATAACAATCAATGTATGATCTAAAACCTAATTTATATGTTATCTTGATTATCGTATACTATATCTAGGGTTTATAGACTTGGATGAATTGCATGTACAATAGAGAAACCTAGATCCAACCATTAGGGTTTGTATGAGCACATAGGATGTTCTTATGGCTAAAACCCATCAGCGATATATTTTGTCAACAATATTTTCGGGGTTAAAAAATAAAGTTTTATCAATTACCTATAGCGACGACTTGTCATCGACAAACCTTTAGCGACGACTTGTCATCGCCATATGTTTAATCTATTACGATGACCTGTTGTCGCTATAGGTTTTTAACATCACCCAACGACTTATCTATAGCGACGACTTGTCGTCGGGATAGGTACTATTTGTTTTTTTTGTTTTTGTTTTTGTTTTTTTTTTCTGTTTTACAAATTTAGTACATTACAATTCCTGCATTTGTAACAAATCTAAAACAAGTAAATGAACATTGTATATATACAATTTCAATTTCATATGTACCTAAACAAATTACAATTTCTTACAATATTTTCAACACAATTTTAATTTCATAAAACAATAAACAACTAAATTAACATTTTATACAAATATACAACTTCAATTTCACAACAAGCTAAACAAACAAACATACATATACTAAACAAACAATACAATCATACACGTAGCACACAAACAACACAATCCAACAAATACCAAAGAAACAATCTCATAGTCATACAATGATTCCAATTTCATATAAACTTATACATATATACAATCACAATTTCAAAAAAAATTATAAATAAAAATACTAACCTGTTTTTTTCTTTTTGCTTTGATGGCAGGATTCCAATTGTCAATTTTGATGGGTATCCTCGGTGGTCGCTGCTGGTTACCAAAAATACACGAAATCAGGAAAGGAAAAAAAAACACGATATGAACAAAACGCCAAAACCGATCAACACTTACATGATGTAGCAGTGAAGGAGAGAAGGCTGAAGGTGGTGAATCGGAGGTGGACTAGCCTGTGGGGATGACTGAAAATGGTGGAAGCCGGTGGTGAACCAATTGGAATAAATAACATAAAAAAAACTCCAAATTAGGGGTAAAAATCTTCACCACACAGCAACAAAGAGAGAAATTAGGTAGAAGAGATAGTACCTTACGCTAATCGTGTCGGCATAGGTCAATAGAGTAGTCGGTATAGATGTCGTCATGATAGATTCACCTATGCCGACGACAGGTCGTCGGGATATATTTTGTCAATAATATTTTCAGGGTTAATAAATAAAGCTTTATTAATTACCTATAGCGACGACTTGTCGTCGGCAAACCTTTAGCGACGACTTGTGGTCGCCACAAGTTTAATCTATTACGATGACCTATTGTCACTATAAGTTTCTAACAGGAGCCAACGACTTATCTATAGCAACGACTTGTTGTCGGGATAGGTACTGTTTGTTTTTTTTTGTGTTTTACAAATTTAGTACATTACAATTCCTGTATTTTTAAAAAATCCAAAACAAGTAAATTAACATTTTATATATACAATTTCAATTTCATATGTACCTAAACAAATTTGAATTTTTTATAATATTTTAAACACAATTTTAATTTCATACAACAATAAACAACTAAATTAACATTTTATACAAATATACAACTTCAATTTCACATCAACCTAAACAAACAAACATACATATACTAAATAAACAATACAATAATATACGTAGCAAACAAACAACACAATTAAACACATACCAAACAAACAATCCCATAGTCATACAATGATTCCAATTTCATATAAACTTATACATATATACAATCATAACTTCAAAAAAAAAATTATAAATAACAATATTAACCTGTTTTTTTCTTTTTGCTGTGATGGCAGGATTCCAATTGTCAATTTTGATGGGTATCCACGGTTGTGGCTGGTGGTTACCAAAAATACACCAAATCAGGAAAGGAAAAAAAACACGATATGAACAAAACACCAAAACCGATCAACACTTACATGATGTAGCAGTGAAGGAGAGAAGGCTGAAGGTGGTGAATCGGAGGTGGACTAGCCTGTGGGGATGGCTGAAAATGGTGGAAGCTGGTGGTGAACCAATTAGAATAAATAACATAAAAAAAACTCCAAATTAGGGGTAAAAATCTTCACCACACAGCAATAAAGAGAGAAATTGGGTAGAAGAGATAGTACCTTGCGCTAATCGTGTCGGCATAGGTCAATAGAGTCGTCGGCATAGATGTTGTCGTGATAGATTCACCTACGTCGACGACAAGTCGTCGGGATATATTTTGTCAATAATATTTTTGGGGTTAAAAAATAAAGTTTTATTAATTACCTATAGCGACGACTTGTCGTCGGCAAACCTTTAGCGACGACTTGTCGTCGCCACAGGTTTAATCTATTACGATGACCTGTTGTCGATATAAGTTTTTAACAGTTGCCAACGAGTTATCTATAGCGACGACTTGTTGTCGGGATAGGTACTGTTGGTTTTTTTTTTGTGTGTTTTACAAATTACTACATTACAATTCCTGTATTTTTAACAAATTTAAAACAATTAAATTAACATTGTATATATACAATTTCAATTTCATATGTACCTAAATAAATTTGAATTTCTTATAATATTTTAAACACAATTTTAATTTCATACAACAATAAACAACTAAATTAACATTTTATACAAATATACAACTTCAATTTCACATCAACCTAAAAAAACAAACATACATATACTAAATAAACAATACAATCATACAGGTAGCAAACAAACAACACAATCAAACACATACTTAATAAACAATCCCATAGTCATATAATGATTCAAATTTCATATAAACTTATACATATATACAATCATAATTTAAAAAAAATTATAAATAAAAATACTAACCTGTTTTCTTCTTTTTACTGTGATGGCAGGATTCCAATTGTCAATTTTGATGGGTATCCTCGGTTGTGGCTGGTGGTTTACCAAAAATACACCAAATCAGGAAAGGAAAAAAAAACACGATATGAACAAAACACCAAAACCGATCAACACTTACATGATGTAGCAGTGAAGGAGAGAAGGCCGAAGGTGGTCAACCGGAGGTGGACTAGCCTGTGGGGATGGCTGAAAATGGTGGAAGCCGGTGGTGAACCAATTGGAATAAATAACATAAAAAAAACTCCAAATTAAGGGTAAAAATCTTCACCACACAGCAATAAATAGAGAAATTGGGTAGAAGAGATAGTACTTTGCGCTAATCGTGTTGGCATAGGTCAATAGAGTCGTCGGTATAGATGTTGTCACGATATATTCACCTATGCCGACGACAGGTCGTCGGGATATATTTTGTCAATAATATTTTCGGGGTTAAAAAATAAAGTTTTATTAATTACCTATAGCGACGACTTGTTGTCGGGATAGGTACTGTTTGTTTTTTTTTGTTTTTTTTTTTTGTGTTTTACAAATTTAGTACATTACAATTCCTGTATTTTTAACAAATTCAAAACAAGTAAATTAACATTGTATATATACAATTTCAATTTCATATGTACCTAAACAAATTTCAATTTCTTATAATATTTTAAACAAAATTTTAATTTCATACAACAATAAACAACTAAATTAACATTTTGTACAAATATACAACTTCAATTTCACATCAACCTAAGCAAAACAAACACACATATACTAAATAAACAATACAATCATACACGTAGCAAACAAACAACACAATCAAACACATACCAAACAAACAATCTCATAGTCATTCAATGATTTCAATTTCATATAAACTTATACATATATACAATCATAGTTTCAAAAAAAAAATTATAAATAAAAATACTAACCTGTTTTTTTCTTTTTACTGTGATGGAAGGATTCCAGTTGTCAATTTTGATGGGTATCCTCGGGTTGTGGCTGGTGGTTACCAAAAATACACCAAATCAGGAAAGGAAAAAAAAAAACACGATATGAACAAAACACCAAAACTGATCAACACTTACATGATGTAGCAGTGTAGGAGAGAAGGCCGAAGGTGGTGAACCGGAGGTGGACTAGCCTGTGGGGATGGCTGAAAATGGTGGAAGCCGATGGTGAACCAATTGGAATAAATAACATAAAAAAAACTCCAAATTACGGGTAAAATTCTTCACCACACATCAATAAAGAGAGAAATTGGGTAGAAGAGATAGTACCTTACGCTAATCACCGGATTTTGGGAGTGTACCTTCGATTTCCGCCGATAGCGAGACAAAGAAAACAAAGCTGCGTCGTTGCGTGCAAATGAAACGCAGACTGTGGTCTTTTAGGTAAACCCCTATGCCGACGACATGTCGTCGGTATAGGGTTAAAATAAACGATGTCGTTTGCTTGTTTTTGCTGAAATAAAAAAAAAATGAAAAATAAAATATCTATGCCGACGTCAAGTCGTCGATATAGTGTTTTCACACGGATCGCCACGTGGATTATCGACGACAAGTCGTTGTATAGGTTCCGTAAAACTACGTCGTTTTGATAAACTGGACAAGCGAATATAAATAATTGGAAAATAGATTTATCGAACTCTATGCCGACAACTTGTCGTCGGCATAGGTTTTCAGCATACCGCATACTTTTTGGTCGTTCCCGCCAGAGGTTTCGAGACGACATGTCGTCAACATAAGTATCCTGGTCAAACGATTTTGGTCAATGTTGGCAAAACGTGCGGCGACGACTAGTCGTTGGCATAGGGGGAGTTGTAGCGACGACTTTTGTCGTCGGTATAGGTGTCGTCACCATAGCCATATATTCCTGGAGTGAAGCCATCAGCTTTAATCGATCCATTGATTAGCTGGACAGTTACTTTCGTTATTTTATATATTCTGCTACAAGTTGTTCTCGAATTCTTTATAACTTGTTGGGATGTTGCGATGGTAATGCATTAGGTTAATGATTGAAGAATGCATGTTCCTAATGCAAAGTCAACTATTTTGTGCCTTTTGATTGTCTTTACTTTTAACATGAGTTGTTGTAAACATTAGACGATGGCTAACTTTGACATCTATAGTACATGTTTGGTAGATATTATAAGAAATGTCGGGACCCTAGCAAATATTACCATTGTTAAAATGACCGTTAATATCTTATCTGTATCATTTAGAAACGGCTTGATTGTGTTAATTCATTAAAGTCAACCATATTTGTTTTTATTAATTTTCCATAAGATGCAAATTCATGCCATGTGGTGACAACAACATTTTGATGCTGTTCAAATTATTGGGTTTCCCAAATAGACTATATAATGAGCCTTGATATGGTTTACATTCCAAATATCCGACAAATAAGTTTAAGTTGTGTGAAAGTCTTTCCAGTTCAAAATGGCTGGTGGAATGAACTTATTCGGGATTTTCATGCTTCAATTAATGGTCCTAGCACTGTTTTCTTTACATGCAGAAGGTCAAGGGTTGAAAGTAGGGTTCTATAAGAAATCATGCCCTCAAGCGGAGGTGATAGTATCTAAGGTTATCAGCGATGTTATGGCTGTAGCACCATCTCTATCTGGCCCTCTTTTGAGAATGCACTTCCACGATTGCTTCATTAGGGTTCGTAATAGCATACTCTAGCACAAGATGTTAATACCTTTCTTTTTGCATCGTAATTTACTTTCTTAATTAAACTACTAATATAATTGTATGCCTCTCTTGTTCATAGGGTTGTGATGGATCTGTGCTACTGGATTCTCCAACGAATCAGTCCGAGAAATTTTCACCACCAAATCTAAGCTTAAGAGGGTTCAACATTATCGATAGGGTGAAGCTGGCGTTAGAAAAGGCCTGCCCAGATGTGGTTTCATGTGCTGACATTGTTGCATTAGTTGCCAGAGACGTTACAGTGGCGGTATATATTATTCTTCTCCCAAATCTTATTTTCGGAAATGACTTTTCATTTCAAGTTGCACGATAACCAATTGTGTTTCCTTTTTGTTTTTTCACTTGTTGACAGACTAAGGGACCATATTGGGAGGTTGAAACAGGCCGAAGAGATGGAAATGTGTCTTTATTCATTGATCCCATAACCCCAGTGACAGGCTTACCATCATTTGCCTCAAACATCAGTGTTTTGAAACAATCGTGGGCATTACGGGGCCTAAACACAAAAGACCTTGTTGTTCTCTCAGGTACATTCTTCTCAATTCCATACGTGAAAAAATTTGTTTTAACAAGTATCTATCACGACAATGCCAGCTATGTATTTTAAAAGTTAAAATCGAATCCAGCTGTAACGCATTATTTAATAATCCTTATACATTTGGATTATTGATTATTTATAGGAGGGCACACCATAGGGATATCTCATTGTTCGTCATTTGATAGCCGCCTCTACAACTTCACCGGTAAAGGGGATACAGACCCCACCATGGACCCTAACTACATTGCAAGATTGAAGTTAAAGTGCAAACCAAACGATCTAACCACTTTTGCTGAGTTAGACCCAGGAAGCTTCAAGACATTCGATGACTCCTATTTCAAATTAGTGACAAAGAGGAGGGGACTTCTTCAATCAGATGCAGCCTTACTCGATGACCCAGAGACTAGAGCTTACATGATTCAAGCTACTAGCGAGGGTTCCACATTCTTCAAGGACTTTGGTGTCTCTATGGTTAACATGGGCAGGATTGGGGTCCTTACAGGTTCTCAAGGTGAAGTTCGGAAAGTATGCACCAAAAGTAACTAGCCCTGATTTTATACTAAACCAAAATAATACCTAAAAATATGTTGGCCGATATACGTTTGCATGTTGATTTAATCTCATGCGTAAGATTGATTAGTGAATAACAGACATCCATCAAAGAGTGTGCCACGAGTTTCATCCCGTACACGTGATTTTCCCGGTATGCCATTCTATATAGACAAGAGTTTACTTTGTCACATTTCTTGTAACTATGTATTCAATTAAAGTTTTCAACGTTTTTTTCTCCATTAATTATGTGTATTATTCTTTATTTGGTGCTTTTCTAATTACATCTATAGACATCCATCAAAGAGTGTATTACCCTTATAACGTTTGTATTTGTTCTTGCTAATGGAAGGGTTGCATAAATATTTAATAGACAGATGTCTTCAATAATTAGACAAAGTAACATATGTATTATAAATTTAAGTAAATATCAATTCGATATACTTACTGTGTCTTTCTTCACACTTTCTTGATGACATGATTTTACAAAATGGGGAGGTTAGTAGCAAGTGGAAGTACATTCCAGGTAAAATTAATATCCTGAGATGGCCTCCGTAACACTACGATAAATAAGATTTTAGAGGCGATAGGTTGACGATACTGAGTCGCCGTTGTTTCCCGTCGTTAAGAGCTTTTTGTCGCCTCTATTATATCACCAGTATTACCTTTTGTCTCGGCTAAAGCCTTCACCACTAAAGCCTTTTTATTTTTAATTTTCTAAAATTACAGGAACTATAATTAAATGTAAATTGCAGTCTCAAATTCTATAAAAACGCTATCTAATTTGATGAACTGCATGCAGAATCGATACCATCATACAAAATCCATATATATATATATATATATATGTGTGTATATATATATATATATATATATATATATATATATATATATATATATATATATATATATATATATATATATATATATATATATATATATATATATATAAAAGGTTCAATAGAGAACCATAATTAACCAACAAGAAATAGAGGAACCAGTTTTTTTTTCAAGTTTTAAAATTATTTTTTATCGAAAAAAAAAACTAAATATACAGAAATTCATAATTTTTTATCTTTTTTTCAATGATATCTAACTCGAAGAAAAAATAAAAAATTTCGTCAAATTCACAATGTGAATCTTTGAAAATTCACAATGTGAATTCGGATTCATACGGTGAATCCGAAAAATATTTTTCACATTCAAATATTAATATATGAATTTAGATATTTTTAGATTTTCTTTTATAAAGAATAAGCTTTAGAACTTGAAAAAAGGATTTGGTTCCTTGAAGAACCAATAATTATGGTTCTCTATTGAACTTTCATATATATATATATATATATATATATATATATATATATATATATATATATATATATATATATATATATATATATATATATATCTAATATTTCTCTCCCGCATCAGTTCTATTACAAGTTATCGAACCTATGAATTTAGAAAAAAATACAGAAATAGACGAAAAATTGGAATGGATAAATAATCAAAAAATAATGTTTACCTATATCTCAATTGGTCAAATTCGAAGCACATATCTCCTTTCGATGAATGCCCAGAAAAATTGAAATAATGAATAATATTATTCAGATTTTGAGACGAAAGAACTCCTTTTCTATCATTATATAAAAATCTCTAATATTTCGAAAAAATTGAACTTACTATGAGTAGTCAGGGATAGAATAAATATATATATATATATATATATATATATATATATATATATATATATATATATATATATATATATATATATATATATATATATATGAATGAGTTTATGGAAAACAAATAACTAACGCAACATCTACCGCAACCAATAATCAAATGACATGTGCCCATTTCTTTCTTCACAAGTAATGTATTGTGGAAGTGATGTGTTGTCATGTTTTCATTGGTTCAAATATATATATATATATATATATATATATATATATATATATATATATATATATATATATATATATATATATATATCTTAGATTCTTTTGTTAGAAAAACATAAAAGATAACATAAAACATAATCTAGTCTCCTCCCCATTTCATGTTCGTCGTTCTGCTCATCACTACCCCAATATTGGTATCTTGTTGTGACAACGAGTGTGGTGTCTAGTTTACAAGTTTATGTAAGGATCTTAGTAATAATATCCACAGGATCAGTGTGGTGTCTACTTTACAGGTTTATGTACGTTTCTTAGTAATAATATCCATGGATCAGCCTACTACAAAATAAATATATACAAATTATCAAAGTAAAATAAACCAATGCATAAATTTTCGAAGAAACATAAACCGAAGTACAAATTATGAAAATAATTAAATACCAAAATGATAACAAAATGAAACTACTTGAAAAATACCAAAACTACCAATATACCAAACAACCATCAATATACCAAAAAACAAAATTATTTAACATAATCTAAACTTATTGCATACCAAAACAAACAACATACAAACGTCCAATTATCAAAACTTTCAAAAAACCAAATTACCAAGTTTTCATACTACTAAAATAAAATACTACACATCAAATTTTCAATTATCAAATATATCAAAATACCAAAATAAGAACATAAATCAAACTACTAAACCTCCGGTTACAATAAATTACAACAAATTATCAACCAACATCAAAATTACAAAACTAGTACGCATTAATCAATCTCTATATGAGTGTTTAAAATTAAAATATTTTGGTTTATATTCGTTTTACATCTTTTTGTAGTGATGATGGTTGCGAGGATCGACCCTCAAAACATTTTGAAGCTCCACTGGAAGGTTATTGTTCTATTCTGTAACGTCTCATTTTCACAACAAAAAATTTTCATTTTAATTAAGGTAAAATATCACAATTCTAAAATCCATGTTAAGAAAAATGATTTGTTCCAAATTACACTTGTTGAAAAATTAGAGTAATATAATAAACGTGGAATCCTCAATGGTACAGATGATTTTGTCCAGTCACGCATTTGCTTTCCCATAATCATAGATGGAACCTAAGAAAAAACATAAACAACTGGGTAAGCACAAAACTTAATGAATTCTCTAAAAATACTACACATAACAGAACATATACAAACATGCATATTAGGTCCACAGTCATTGGACCGGATTACCCCGAGTATGTTGCCTTATCACCTCAACCCAACCACTCTTCCCGAACCTCCGTGCTTATTGCTTACGGCTAGCCCACACCTTGTCTCTTGGACTATAACGCACAATATGACCACCTGAATCTCACCTACCACAATATGTCGATATATAAATAATCAAAATATAAAGTAAGCATATAAATACAGACAATTACCAATCATACAACTCACTAACGTCTATTAAACCCCTTACACCACACGGCTCTACTACGAGCAAGTCAAAAGATCAAGTAGACATAGAAATACATGAAACTACCAATCATATATTAGATTGGCTTACCGTACGTATGTGGGCCTACGACCTCAACCCAACCACTCGTAACTCGGACTTGCCCTCACAGTCAAACCAACATATAATCTTGAACCTCTGATAGCCACCATAATGAAATATACAACATAAAAGGTCAAACATCAAAACATTATGCTCATCACACGAGGCCTCAACATATTAGTTCCTTTGTAGCCTCAAGGTTCCTCCTGAATGACATTCGTATCATGTGCTTTTAGTAGTACGGGTCCATACTATCTTCCATACATATCCGTAATCGATTCAGAATTAATCCCAATGTCCTAAGTCACAACGCTAGAGCCCTCCTAGTTGTACTAACACCTAACTGATACTAAGACTGACAATTAACTTCCTAGGCATTCCTAATAAGATTGTTCTCACTCCTGCACCATTGTTTGCTTTGTGCATGCTTGTTTAATATAACACGGGGTTATATACATTGTCGAATAATTGATACTACCCTAAATCCACAAGCAAACAAGGAAAAGATATAAAGGCTAAGTAAATCATTCTAAGGCAATTTAATCATGACCATATACAACTATACAACATACACTTAGCAATTCTCGTAATCAAATAACATATAGGAACTTTCCCAGGCAATCTGGTGTTACATAAACTAGACAATACTATCATATAGGTTTTAAAAACCGTTATCGTCTAGCATGCTTTTCTAACAATCCACATATCAGCAAATTCAAATTCAACACATACAATATTATGTGTATTTTGGGAATCACTTCATGTTCAACCCCTCGCTAATTGTATAAATACCATCGTCTTGTAAAAATAATGTTATGTTAGAGGTCCACGTTCCAGATCCCAAGACAACAATCAATCAAGACCATGACAAAAGACCGAGCCTGTGTCTCTCACCCAACCATTTATTAAGATTTGTTAAAAAAATGTTTTGTGAAAATTACTCGAATCCTAGTTTGAGTTTTCATTCACACAAGTGCTCTTACAAATCCCTCAAACCACGGCTCTATTACCAACTTATAACGTCTCATTTTCACAAAAAAGGAATTACATTTGAACTATGTTAAAGCATCACAATTATAAAATCCATGTTAAGAAAACTGTTTGTCCCAAATTAAATTTGTTGAAATTTCAAAGAAATATAACAAATGTGGTATCCTCAATGTTGTTGATTAGTGTGTACAGTTACGCCTTCGCCTTCCTACAATCACCGCTGGAACCTGAGAAAAACATAAACCAATGGGTAAGCACAAAGTTAGTGAGTTCCCCCAAAATATCGCAGCCAATAGAACAAATACAAGCATGCATAGTGGGTCCACAGTCATTGGACTGGATTACCCTGGGTATGTTGCCTTACCAACTAAACACAAACTGTTCCTAAGCCTTTGTGCCTACGGCTTACAGCAAATTTGCACCTGGTCTCTTGGCCTACACTACATAACAGGACCGCCTCAACCTTGCCCACCACAATATGTTGAGATATATGATGGGTTTCGGGTATAAAAACAAACATGAAATAATCCCTAAGTTCACATGTAACCTACTTGGATTTGTGTTTTAACTGTTGAACATATAACTTTTAAATGCAAAACAAGAACCCTAAGGGACAAGGCTATTTTCGAAAATAAGTAACTAGGGTTTCAGAATCATACACCATTCAGTTGTTAAAGTAAACAGTTGGTAATCCTTAGATATTGATCTTCTTGGAGGCTTGGTACCATAATTATTGTGCCTCTAATGGAACCACACCTAAGAGCTAGCAAGAAGGAAACTATAGAAAGAGAGAGAGGAGAGATTATGTAATTTTCAGCCAAGTTTCTCCAGGAATAATGGTGGAAGAATTTAGGAGATTGAAGGCTCCTTTTATAGTTGAGGTAGCTTTGCCCCAAACCTAGGGTTTAAGGGAAAACCCTAGAATTCCCTTGCATAGGGCATAAGTAAATCCATAAACCTTAGCCAAGTCCCTTCGACGAAATCATTAGGGTTCCCTTTTGAATTTCGTCCACCTCCTCCAATGAGGTTCTAGAACGTTCCTTCCAACTATTTAATAACTGCAAACTAGTCTATGTACTTTATAATTAATAAAATTAACCGCAAAATCAATTCTAAGTAATTTCTGGCTAACTATTAATTAAATATTATGATTTGTAATTAATATATTATTTTCATAACATATTAATAAATCATATATATTAATTTTTTAAACTTATAGTAAATTAATCTCAACTTACATAATTCTTTGTCCAGTGGCTACGTTTGAGGGCAACCCAAAAGAACTGTGCTGTTATCAATTCAAGTACATACCAATTATAGTTATGGGCTTGGACACCTAATCCAATAGTCTCCCACTTGGAAAAGTATGTAACTATAATTTCTAGTATAACCTCTTAATCGACCAACAAATTACAGCTTTGAAAAGTTGTTGTCGAACTCTGACCTAGTCAGCTACATGTCCTAAGATAAGCGATCATATAATCCTTCGTCCTACAAGATATCCTTGGACATAAGACATGGAATGCAATCAATCATCCTGTCCAAAATCTATATTTCCTGATTTCTAATTTGTGATGATGTAGGACTTCTAATTTAACACATCAATTCAGTCCTGACTTGGCCCAACACATAAGATAACACCAAATCATCAAGGGGACCACAAATATCGCTTTTCCCGTTAGGAAAAAAGGAAGTAATAAACGTTAACTCATATGCTTGCATCTTTTACAAATCAAACTACACATGACAATACATTTTATAGCATTAAGTTACTGATGTGTTTACGTATCACAAATGTGTAACCGACTTGTAAATTACAACTCATATATCTCCGTTTCAAGATTATAAGATATTAGTGTCTCAGTATTACTAATGATGAATTTCATGAAGTAATACTCTGAGCGAGGGTTTATCCAATACACCAATCTCCAGATCTAAGTATTCATGAACATTGCAAAAATTATATTGCTAACCAATTCATGACGGTCTTAATTTACTATTTACTTCCAAAAGTACGAGTGAATATGGAATTTAAAAAATCATATTATTCAGGAAGTAAAACATGAAAAATATAAAACACAATAATAAACAATTGACAAAAGGCAGGAAACAAACACATAAATAAACCCTACTCAGACCTTTAGTAGAAATAGCCAGCCAGATTGAGAACGCAAGTTGTCCCTATCCGTTTGGAAGCTGGCATCACTGTAGCCGTCTACTCACAAAGTATCATTGCCACTAAGTACAAGGACCCAGCCCTTTTTCCTTCAAAAATACTTGAGTATATTCTTAATCGCTATCCAATGAGCTCTACCTGGATTTCCCTGATAGCGATTTACCATGCTCAATCAAAGGCCACATCAGGGCAAGTATGTAACGACCCAAAAATCAAGGGTAAAAATTTCATTTTTATCATAGCAAAACACAGATGTCGTTTAATCCAAACATTCTAAAAAAAATTCTAGTTAAAAACATTTATCAGAGTTCATCCCAAATCACATATTGCGGAAAACATGGGTGTATGCGTTGTGATCAAGCTGGGCCCTTCCTTTCGAAACGAGGAAAACCTGAAACCATAAACAAAACTATAAGCTAATGCTTAGTGAGTTCCCCATAACTGTAACGACGTAATTTCTCAAACCAAAATTTTCATTTTTAACACAATAACAAATTGTATCATAATTCTCAAAACACATATGTCTCAAATGTCAACAAAGAAAACACAATCCCAGAATCATAAAAACAATCTTCTGACGGTGTGTACAATCATGTTGGTGCCTTACTGCAATCCTCGGAACTACCTAAAACGCCTAACATATAACACGGTAAGCATAAATGCTTAGTTAGTTCCCCAAAATACCACACACAACACATTAGCCACTCGAGGCTATAACTCAATTAGACCCTCTGGTCAATGTGTCTCAGTGGGACCCTCTGGACCCACAACTCATATGGGCCCTCCGGTCCCTCAACTCAGCATCACAATATAATACTCATAAGGGATAACACAAGTAAATAGCAGGATATGTCATTACACAGTTCATGCACATAAGACCCACCAGTCACACATAAGGTTTACCACTCAAGGTAAGTATAGTGAGAAGACTCACCTCGTAAAGTAGTGAATGAAAATTTCGCAGTTGGGATCGTGATCTCTACTCCTGGGTCTAGCTTTCACCTAACAAAAAATAATTATCCCTAACTAATATTGTCCCTCAATAAGCTAGACTAATCCTTCTACAACTCACAGAAGGGTAAAAGACCATTTAACCCCCTCCGATGCCCAATAGTCCTTAATCTTGACTAAACCCTAAAAGTCAACAAAAGTCAACTACAGGAGTACGTGGCATGTACTAGCTCTGTACGCGGGGCGTACCCCGTGGCTATCCAAAAACGGGGAACTCAACCCCCTACGCTACGCGTACCAAGATTACGCCCACCATAAGTCCCAGTTTCCCACTTCTCATGGCTTTTGGTCTGAAGCGGCTAAGTCAAAGGCTCAAATCCCAGATCTAGCTACTCTAATGCCTCTTAATCCATAAAGTCAGTTACTTTAAGCCTTTTCATGGATGTAAAGGTCACCTA
The DNA here is from genome assembly GCF_002870075.4 of Lactuca sativa. Taxonomy (NCBI): domain Eukaryota; kingdom Viridiplantae; phylum Streptophyta; class Magnoliopsida; order Asterales; family Asteraceae; genus Lactuca; species Lactuca sativa. The sequence continues at coordinate 219,244,330 of NC_056623.2, read as the reverse complement.
TTCCCAAATCATGTAATTTCCTTCCTTAAAAAGACTCATAACTCATGCATGGTCAACTCTTAATGACCAAGATTAGATTCTTATGTGTCAATAACACAAAATAAGCCAGCATGGGATAGATCTCAGGTTCTAGGGGCTTATCAACTCAAAAAGCTATCAACTTTCGGGACATAAACCCTAAAACACCCCTCACATGAACACAAACAAAAGAGTAGTAAATATTGGAGATTTTTACCTCCAATTGAAGCCTCTCTCACTGCTAAGCTCAGATCGAAAAGCTTGGGCTCTAACTCCTTCTTCTCCAAAGCTTCCTTTCCACTTCAAAAGCTCAAGAACACACCCACAAGCTCTCAAAGGCACTCTCTTGCTACTAGAATGAGATTTAGGGTTTTGGGGAGGTTATGTCTCTAGAAATGGTGGACACAAAGAGGCCATAACATTCCTTAAATAAGGAACTCACCTCATATTAGTGTTATAATGTGGACCTGGTACGCCCCGTGTACACCTTGGTACACCCGGCGTACTAGGCGGCATTCCACGATCAAACACGCACACGTGTATGCTGACCGTACACTCTAGTACGCCACGCGTACCCGTCTACCACCCTTTATCTTATCAAGGACCAATATGGACAATTGCTCAAAGATTAGGGTTCACAAGGTATACCTGGGTTTTTGGATGTTACAATTCTCCCCCACTAGAATTAGACTTTTCCGCCGAAGTCATGCTCCGCAAATAACTCTGGATGTTTGCCCTGCATCTTAAACCCCGATTCCCAAGTCGTCTCCGACCCTTTCCGATGTTGCCACTGAACTTGGACCAAAGGCACCTCCTTGGTCCTCAGAACCTTCACCTTTCAATCCAGAATCGCGATCGGTCTTTCTATGAAATTCAGGCCCACGTCTACTTGAATATCCTCTAGTGGTACCACTGCCGTCTCATCGGCCACGAACTTAGTCAATCGGGATATGTAGAAGGTGTTATGGATTTGACTCAACTCCTCAGGTAGCTCCAAACGGTATGCTACCTTGCCCACTCTCGTGGTCACCCTAAAAGGACCAATGTATCGGGGCCCCAGCTTGCCCCTCTTCCAGAATCGGATCACTCCTTTCCAAGGAGATACCTTTAGGATTACAAATTCTTTGACCTCGAGCTCGAGGTCGGATCGCCGCCTATCTGCGTAACTCTTATGGTGGCTCTAGGTTGTCAATAACCTGTGTCTGACCTGCTATATCTACTTAGTCGTCTTTAGCACTATCTCAGTGTTACCCATCACTCGCTGCCCCACCTCTCCCCAACAGATGGGGATCCGACAGCTCCTCCCATATAAAAGATCAAAGGGAGGCACACCAATACTCGAATGGTGGATGTTGTTGTAGGAAAACTCAGCCAAGGGTAGGTATGAATGCCAACTTCCACCGAAGTCCATGACACATGATCGAAGCATGTCCTCAAGCATTTGAATCCTCCTCTCACTCTGCCCGTCCGTCTGTGGGTGGTAGGCGGTACTAAAGTGTAACCTCGTACCCAACTCCTTATGGAACATCTTCCTAGAACCTCGAAGTGAAACGTACATCTCGGTCTAACACAATCGAGATCGGCACTCCATGCCATGACACCACCTCTCTCATATATATCTCTGCCAGCCTCTCTACAGAAGAGCTCTCACTAGTAGCCAGGAAGTGAGCGTTCTTCGTCAGCGGATCCACAATCACCCAAATTGCATCAACAACCCTCACGGTCCTCGACAATTTGGTAATGAAATACATAGAAATCTATTCCTACTTCCACTGGGGAACCTTTAGTGGCTGCAACTTGCCATGCGGACGCTGGTGCTCGGCCTTAACCCGAAGACAGGTCAAGCACCTCTCTACTACCCATGCAATATCCCTCTTCATGCAGGGCAACTAGTAATCGCTCTTTAGGTCCAAATACATCTTAGTGGCCCCAGGATGCATCGAGAATCTCGATTTGTGCGCCTCCTCCATCAATATGCTACGTGCCCCTCCCATGAACGACACCCAAATCCGACAGTGAAAGGTCATAAGCCCTCGACTACCGGTAACAAACTCGGATACCTTCCCATCCCATGGAAACCCTCCAAGGTCTTACTATAGGATGTCGTGGGCTCCCCTAGGGTCTTATACCTATATGTCATGGGCTCCCCCATGGTCTTAACTACTTGCCATTAGCACCCCCATGGTCGCTACCTGGAATGCCATGGGTCCCTCCATGGTCCGATATCCAACAGCCACGGTCTCCCTCCAGGGTCTTCACATATTTAGCCACTAAGGTACTAGCACATTCATTTATATACATACTAGGCATATCAATAGTAATTCCAATATAATCCCCACAACTAACTGAATGGGCCGGCCTTGGTGCCTTCGACCTATTGGTATGGTGAGGAGACTTACCTCAAATGCGAACTATAGCTAAATAGGACCAAGCTCCGAGTAGCAGCTCTATCAAGTCTCTAAACATAAACAACTCCTAAGATTCAACTCAACCCTTCAAACCCTTAAAATTCAACCTTGGTCAAAGTCAGCGTAAAGGTCAAATTCAAAGTCAACGCTTTGAGTTGACCCAGCTCGTCGAGATACCCTTTAACCCATCGAGTCCACCGCAAAATTAGAATCTAAATATTGCTATCGAACTCATGAATTTTTCTAACAACTCACCGAGTTCCTCCATCTTTTCAACAGAATTGGAGCAACCCCAACCCAACTTGCCGAGTTCTCCTGTGAACTCGTCGAGTTCTTCATTATACCAACCCTTTTAATGCATTATGCCATTTTTCTTGAATCCAACGGCTCCAAACCTTAGATCCCTATCCATACAGATTTCTTGAAGGGTAAAGTTTCCAACTTTACCCCTAAGGATCATCAAATAAGCTCTAAACCCAAACCCTAGCTCCTTTAAAGAGGTTCTTGACCCATTAAGCCCCTAAACCCTGACTATAACATTCCAATTTAGAAATTTGAGGTCCTAAGGTTGCTTAATCATGTAAAGTTTCAAAATTTACGTCCATGCATCCTAGAAACACTCTGTAAGGTTCATTTTTGGCTTCACAATCGACATACTACATGAATAGGACATGGAGGCTATTAAATTTTGCAACTTTAATGCTTTAGAAGTCATGTAGGGGCTAGATCTACAGCCTCAACCTCTGGAAACCTATTTTCCTTGGACACTCAAGTCAAAGTCCCAAAACTAAGCCAAAACTACAAGAGATGAGATCTAATAAGCTACATACCAAGGTTATGACTTTATACCTCAAAAGTATAGCCTTTAACGTAGAGTTTCTAGATTCAAGATTACCCCTCCAAGCTTGATACTTCTCTTTTCAAAACATCCTTCAAAGATCTTCAACAATCACTCTAAAAGTCTCAAAACTCAATGTAGAAGTGGGAAAACGATCTAGGGTTTCTTCTGGACAAGGCAGGATGGTAAGGAGGCCAGCCCTAGAAGTTAAGGTCTATAAATAGGGTGCCAAGCCCTAAAATTATGTTTTCTTCAATAGCCATCAACTCGTCATGTTGGGATTCCCCGACTCGTCGAGATGAATCCGCTTGACAAGACGAGTTAGAGCTCCCCAACTCATCGAGTTCCCAAAGAAACTCCATTATTTAGAGAAATGAATAATACCTGAACAAAGTGTTACACATCTCCCCCACTTGAAGTAGACTTTGTCCTCGAATTTTCTCCTTACACACACTCATATCGAAACTAACAACCTTAGCAACACAAACAAAAATTTTGTTCACATATAAACTTTCTAGAAATAAGCGAAACCCAAATGAAACTTCCATCCTCAAGGAACTAAACCAATCTTCAGCCCTTGCAAGCCACCTCTATCTTTTTTGGACCCGCAATCTACAATGACCTAACCACTCGACAGAACGACCACACATAAACAACCTATTCAGAACCTTGAGGACAAGTTTTGAAACTATTCAAAACCTTTCATATCCAATAACTTATGAGTTTTTAATAACATTAAAGAAAATACTTTTCGAATTCCATAACTTGAGGACAACTTAAGGAGTGCATTAAGTGGCATTAATGTAACGTCGTAAATTTTCAAACATTTTTTTTAAACACAATAAACCACATGTCACATTTTCTTAAAACTCACAAGTAACAAATTATCAACACATTTTAAAAATTGTTTATCACAAATGCAGGATCCTCCAAAGACATATCTCCAACTCGGATGTGTGTACAATCAAGTTGGCGCCTTCCCTCGATATTGATAAGAACCTGAAACACATAACACACAACACGGTAGGCACGAAGCTTCGTGAGTTCCCCAAAATACCACGTACATCTCATTATCCACTCAAGGCTATAACACTGTAAGACCCTCCGATCTATGTGTCTCAATGGGACCCTACAGTCCCACGGATCGTTAGACCCTCCAGTCCGGTCTGGTTGGGAACCTCCAGTCCCTTGGCTCATTGGACCCTCCAGTCCCATGGCTCGTTGGACCCTCCAGTTTGGTCTAAGTAACATATAATATAGCATGTATTATACAGACAAATACACAACTTAAGTAAGCACATAAGACCTTCCAGTCACATGTAAAAACGAGTCTAGGTAAAGTATAGTGAGAAGACTCACCTCACAAGCAGGTAAGCAAATAACCTTGCGCTCGGATCTCGAACTAGCCTCCGCCTAACACAAAGGATGAATATCTATAATTAATACTCTTTTCACACCTCAAATAAATGAAAGTTTTTCTTTCTCTCTCTAACTCTTTTAAGTGGATAAAAGACCATTTTACCCCTCAATGGTATCTATTACTCATGTTGACCAAAACCCAAAAGTCAAAAGAAGTCAATCTCGAGTCAACAGTCCATGTTTGACCCGACTCATTGAGTGCACTCTTGCGACTCGTCGAGCCCACACGTATCCTCAGAAGTCTCAAAAAGTCTAGCTCAACCCGTCGAGTTCACCCCTAACTTGCCGAGTTATCGCACAATCAACCCATCGGGACAAATCCTCATCGACTCATCGAGTCAGGTGCCACACCCCGAAAACCGAAGGCGGAAACATTTTTGGGGTTGACTCCACATTGAGTATCAAATCCAATGCACATAGTAAGTAAAGTAGAACAACCATTACATTACATATAGAATAGTTTTACATTTGTTTCAAAAGTAAATTTATACATTTGTGCTACATAGTATATAATAACAAAACGAACTGGTCTTCTGCGCACTCCAACATGGAACAAAATGATCTTTGGGTACCTGTTCTAGCGCTGACCTGAGAACATAAGCGGTTTGAAAATCAGCATAACACTGGTGAATTCATAAGCGGTTTTTGTTTTGTGAAAATGTTCGAGTTTCCTTTCTGTTTCTGAAAATGTTACACACACCAAGAAAATCCCATATTTTTTTAATAAGGTTGGTTTTTGTTCTCAACATGTAAAGTAAAGTTGTACACTGAAAACACGTTTACTCTTGTGAAAATGTACAGTTAGGTTATCTAGTTTGTTATATTGTTCTGGTTACGTACCAATGTATCCCCAGGAAAGTCCCATACCTTCCTGATTGTGTATTACCAATTGTGAAAGATGTAAAGTTATCCGGTTTGTTACACTTTTCTCATTATGTAATCGTTCCCCAGGAAAGCCCCATGCTTTCCTGAATGTTGGTTATCCATGTGAAAGATGTATACTGAAACCTGGTTATCTTGTGAAATGTGTTAAGTTATTCATTATCACTATTAAGTAAATCACTGTTATCCTAATTGCGAGTTCCATAACCATACGATAGACTAGATATGGCAATAGGTAGTCCACATCACCTTATGACTTTCGTCACCCTTGAACCATTTCGGTTCGGCTGTAGCTAGCAGCCAGGTGTGGGGTAGTCAGCCCCGTATAGATCTATACACTCAAGTCACGCTCTCTAATCCGAGAGATTCTGGTTACGGGTGCAGTCCTCCACTCGCATATCTCTGTGGAGTGTTCACCGAGGACGTGTCTCCAATCATACAGGACTAGCAATTTACTAGTAATAATATGATAATCCTCCACTCGCGTATCTCTGTGGAGTGTTACCGAGGATATACAGTGTACAAGTTTTATGTTTCAAAAGTTCTAATGACATGCTTTTAACTGATAAAATGTAGAAACCATTTGTGAAATATATAAAACATAGCAGTTTATAAACCCATTTCACAAATAATATGTTTACGTGATCTGCATGTTCAAACGATTATCAGTTGTAACAATCAGCATTAAAAGCATATAAAATGTGAAACACACACATGAAAACAAGTTTTGAGTACAAGTAAACCCTTGTACTTTGCTTGTGTTCCCCCCTGAAAATAGTGAAAAACAATGAAAAAGGGTATGGGTATATGAACTCACCGGACGAGGAAATGCGACTGTTTCGGACACTAAACGTTGGTTCGGGGCTTGATTACTCATGAGGTTCCTATGTAAAATGGAATAATGTCCAAATATATCTAATTAGATTTACAAATACTAATTAGATGGAATATTACACTCCAGTGATCTAAAACACTTCAAAACGAGTATTTGGAGTGACCCGGGTGACATCTACGGACTTGAAATGAAGCAAGGGACTTGGGATTTGAGTTTACTCCTCAAGAGTAAACTCGCTAATGGAGTTTGCGGCCATATATACCCTACATAAATTAGTTCACGGTCGTGAACTCATGTTTGGGTGATTTTGAGTGTTAAAATGGCTTAAATGGACAAGGAAATGTTGCAATGGATTTTACAAATGCCTTGGATTGAATTGAATCAAAATATAAATCACATATGGGAGTTCACGGCTGTAAACATGGAGTTTACGGCTGTAAACTCTCCAATGCTCAAACTATATTTAATTTGTGATGCTTAGGACAGTCACATGTGATTCCAGTTAATTTTCCAAGCCTTGTATGACTTTAGGGCATCAAATGACACACAATTAGGAGTTTACGGACCTGGAGCATGTTCTATGGACGTAAACTCTCTAATGAATAGTTTTGTTTTGTTTAAGGTCTCCAAACTATTTTTAGATGGTTCTAGGATTTACCACAAGGCTATTGGTTAAGTTACAAGGTATTCTAACATGTGAAAGTGAGTTTACTCCCCATGTTCGAGGGGTTTATGGGCCAAGAACATACGTTGGCCGTAAACTCATGCTAATCCCTCAAAATCCAAGTATAAGGTGTTCTAAGTCCAGGTTTGTAAGCCATAAAGTCGTATCTAAGTCCCAACAATGATTTGGAAGGGTTAAATTGCTCAAAAACCCCATTATTATGTGTTTACAGCCCAAGCATGCTCCTTGGCCATAAACACATGTTCCAAGTCCTAATTCACACTTAAAACATAGATTTGAAAGCTTAAGAGTTTGAATAACAAGCTAGGAAGGTTACCTCTATGATTTGGAGCCTTAAATCTTTGATTTTTGGACCTTGATCTAGGATGAGGAGAGAGGTTAGAGAGAGAGTAGTGAGAGAGTCAAAAGCTTCAAATGGAAGCTTAGAACACTTTAAATAGTGTTTGGGAATTGGACACGGTGAAATTCTACCCGATACCAGCTTTAGACGGGGCTTTTGATCGCACCCAGCCAAGTTGCCGTAACCCAATATGGTTGATTCTAGAAATGTTCCGATCACTAGAATGGGGTGTTAGAATGATTTCTAAATGCATTTGGACACCCATTAAGTCATTTTAGATACATGAAATTTAATGACTTAATTAAACGATGAAATCGGAAACAAATTTGGAAACGACGATTGGTTGATCGAAATGGATTACGAAAAGGGTTAAAAGTAATGATACGAAATTTCGGGTTGTTACATTATCCCCCCGTTAGAGGGAATTTCGTCCCGAAATTAAAAATTAAGATTCAAGACAAGATACAAATCATGGATCTGGAAAGAGTTGTGGATACTTCTGTTTCATCGAGTCTTCACGCTCCCAAGTGAACTCTGGTCCCTGCTTGGCATTCCAGCAGCCCTTCACTAACGGGATGTGGCTTTGCTTTGTACGTTTGACTTCTCGATCCATGATTTCGATTGGTTCCTCCACGAAGTTGAGGTTTTCATTGATCTCGATATCGTCTAAAGGAATCACTAGGGTTTCATCAGATAGGCACTTCTTGAGATTTGAAACATGGAAGACAGGATGGATGTTACTGAGCTCATGGGGTAAACGAAGTTCATAGGCTACTGGACCGATCCTGGCAAGGATCTCGAAGGGTCCAATGTATCTCGGGTTAAGATTCCCACGCTTTCCAAAGTGTACTGTGCCTTTCCAGGGCGAGACCTTCAACAGGACACGGTCTCCGACCTGGAATTCCAGAGGTTTCCGACGGTTATCAGCGTAACTCTTTTGGCGATCTCGTTAAGCTTTCAATCGTTCCCGAATTTGGATAATTTTCTCAGTGGTTTTGCGGATGATTTCAGGACCTGTGAGAGCACTGTCGGGGACTCGACTCTTGGCTAACTGTGTATCCCCCACCTCGGCCCAACACAGAGGGGATCTGCACTTGCGACCGTAAAGAGCTTCGAACGGGGCAACCCTGATGCTGGTGTGGTAACTGTTGTTGTATGAGAATTCGATCAAAGATAGATGTGTGTCCCACGACTTTCCAAAATCAATAACACATGCCCTAAGCATGTCCTCTAGGGTTTGGATTGTTCTCTCACTTTGTCCATCAGTCTAAGGATGATACGCCGTGCTCATGTCTAGTTTGGTTCCAAGAGATTTCTGGAGAGACTGCCAGCATCTGGAAGTAAACCTGCTATCTCGATCAGAGATAATGGATGCAGGTACACCGTGTAGTCGGACTACCTCTTGGATGTAAATTCGTGCTAGTCTTTCCATCTTGAATGATTCTTTGATCGGAATGAAGTGAGCGGACTTTGTCAAACGATTGACAGTTACCCAAATGGTATCGTACCCACTCGGACACTTGGGTAGTTTGGTGATAAAGTCCATGGTAATCATCTCCCATTTCCATTCGGGTATCTCGGGTTGTTGGAGCAGACCCGAGGGTTTCTAGTGCTCAACTTTAACCTTGGCGCAAGTCAGACACTTGCCCACGAACGTAGCTATCTCAGCTTTCATGTTTTGCCACCAGTATTGTTTCTTGAGATCCAGGTACATCTTGTCCGAACCCGGGTGAACAGAGTATCTGGTCTTGTGTGCTTCCTCCATAACAATCTCCTTGAATCCTCTGGACTTTGGAATCCAGATCCGATACATGAAGCAGTAGACTCCGTCACCTCTGATCTCAAGTTTCTTTTCCATTCCTCTTAAGTCTTCGATCAACACGTTCTTGGGTTTGAGGGCTTCTAACTGGGGTTCTCGGATCTGCATGGGTAAGTTGGAATGGATGGTCATCGTCTGGTTCTTCACTTTGCGGTCTGCGCTCTCCTTTCGGCTAAGGGCATCTGCTACCATATTGGCCTTGCCGGGATGGTAACGGATTTCACACTCATAATCGCTGAGTAGTTCTACCCATCGCCGTTGCCTACTGTTCAAGTCTTTCTGATGAAAGATGTGTTGCAGGCTCTTGTTGTCAGTGAAGATCGTGCACTTGGTTCCGTAGAGGTAATGTCTCCAAATCTTCAATGCAAAGACTACAACTGCTAATTCCAAGTCTTGCGTGGTATAGTTGACCTCGTGTGCTTTCAGCTGTCTAGAAGCATAAGCAATAACTTTTCCTCTTTGCATAAGCACACAGCCTAAGCCCTGATTAGACGCATCGCAGAAGACAACAAAGTCCTCAATCCCTTCGGGTAGGGATAGAACAGGCGCGCTGCACAAGGCTTTCTTCAACGTCTGGAATGCAGTTTCTTGCTTATCACTCCAACAAAAGGGTACACCTTTCTGTGTTAGAGTAGTCAAGGGTTTGGCGATTCTGGAAAAGTTCAGGATAAATCTCCGATAATAGCCAGCGAGACCCAAGAATTGTCGAATTTTTGTGGGTGTCTTCGGTGCCGACCAATTCTCTATCGCTTTAATCTTGGAAGGATCTACATGAATACCATCCTCACTTACCACGTGACCGAGGAAAGTTACCTTCCGAATCCAGAACTCACACTTGGAAAATTTCGCGTACAACTTCTCGGATCTAAGGGTTTCCAACACTAACCTCAAGTTCTGTTTGTGGTCTTCTTCGCTTCTGGAGTAGACAAGTATGTCATCAATGAACACAATGATGAACTTGTCCAGATAGGGACAACACACCCAGTTCATCAGGTCCATGAACACTGCCGGTGTGTTAGTTAGACCGAAGGGCATCACTACGAACTCGTAGTGTCCGTATCAAGTTCTGAAAGCTATTTTGGACACATCACTCTCATGAACTCGTAGCTGATGGTACCCTGACTGAAGGTCTATCTTGGAGAATTAACTGGCTCCCTGGAGTTGATCGAAGAGGTCATCTATTCGCGGAAGAGGATATCAGTTTTTGACGGTCAACTTGTTCAGCTCGCGATAATCGATACACATCCGAAAGGATCCATCTTTCTTCTTGACAAACAATACTGGAGCTCCCTAGGGTGAGGAAATCGGTCTAATGAATCCTTTACTGAGCAACTCATAGAGTTGGCTGGATAACTCCTGCATTTCTGCTGGAGCTAAGCGATACGGAGACTTCGCTACGGGAGTAGCTCCAGGAATTAGGTCAATACGGAACTCGACCTGACACTCGGGAGGAATTCCAGGAAGCTCTTAGGGAAACACATCAGGAAAGTTACAGACTTCGGGGATGCTCGCGAGGTCTTTAACTTCCTATTTCTCGTTGATTACATGGGCTAAGAATGCAATGCACTCCTTTCGCAGGAGCTTTTGAGCTTTGATGCAGGAAATGATACGAAGATTGGAACTGAGTTTATCACCATAGATTACGAGAGTTTGATCCGAAGGAAGGTTGAGACAGATGGCTTTTTCGAAACAAAGGATATCAACATGATTGGGACTCAACCAATCCATGCCAATGAGGACATCAAAGCTCTTTATGGAAACCGGCATGAGATCGATAGGAAATGAATGGTCATTCAGAGTAAGGGTACAACCTACGAATATCTCGTTAGTGCTTTCTTTCTCACCGTTATCCATCTCGATGGTAAACGTTTCAGTTAAAGGTTGGGGATTATGTTTTAGGTTATGTTTGAACGAATGACTAACAAAGCTTCTTTCAGCACCCGAATCGAAAAGAATACTAGCATATGAGTTGTCGATAAGGAACGTACCCGAGACAACAGTGGGATCGGCGACTGCTTCCTCCCGTCTTATGACTAGGACTCTCCCGGTATTATCAGCTGTTGACTTCTTGGGGCAGTTGTTTTTAAAGTGCCCAACTTCACGACAGTTGTACCAGGCTTGACCAACACCTGCTCCAGAAGATTGATTGGCCGATTGGGCCAGAGCTTTGCAGAATCAAACCGTGTGCCCCTTCTTACCATAATTGGTACATGATAATTCTCGACAGGGGCCGGGGTTGTGATGGTATTTTCACTTGTCACACAGAGGGAGATTACCAACATACCTGCTGGTAGGAGTTGGAGCTGTGGATCCCACAACAGAAGTAGCAACAACGGGGGTAGTAGCTGCATGGACTGCTACAGTTTGCTGTCTCTTGGAGCATCCTTGGGAAGATTGACCCTTCTTCTTCTTCCAAAACTTTCTCTTCTCACCACTGCTTTTAGTCGGCTCATAAGCGGTGGTGGTTTCCTCGACATCATCACTATGATCAATTAGGGTTTGGGCTAAAGTCTTGGCACTATCATAGGTATCCGGACGAGCAGCTAAGACATGACCCTTTGTTGGTTGAGTTAACCCCCAAATGAACCTCTCGATCTTTTTACTTTCAGGAGTGACTAGTCCCAGGCAGAGAAGTGCGAGATCATCGAATCAGGAAGTGTATGCAGCAATGTCGCAACCTTTCATCTTCAGGTTCCAGAGCTCGTGCTCTAGTTTCTACATTTCAACACGGGGACAGTACTCAACAATGAGGAGTTCTTTCATGGCTTCCCAGCCCATGGCATTGGCTACGGGTAGGGAAAGGGATTTGACTCAGCCATTTCACCAAGTCAAGGCTTTACCAATGAGGGTACAGGCTATGGACTTGACTTTATCAGATTCCGCACAAGCACATATTTCAAAGATGGATTCGATTTTCTCGAACCATCGGGATAAGGAAATGACACCTCCAGTGCCATCGAAGGATGTTGGTTTCACATTCATAAAGTCCTTATAGGAACCCTCCTTTCGGTGTCCCTGATTACTTTCTTGATCCTGAGTTTGAGTACCACCTCCTGAACCACCGGTACCACGGGTGTTTAATTGGGACATAGCAGCTACCACCGCGGCAGTAACAGCTGCCTGAAATACTACGGGGTCAATTTCAGGAGGAGGTGGTGGCGGAGGGTTGTTAGTCTTTGAGTTGGATCTCTTTCTGGGAGGCATCTTGATCTAGTAAGATCAAGAAAGAGAGGATGATAAGTCCTCTGAATTGAATCGAGAGATATGACAGATATATATTCCGAATAAGCGATAAGGCAGGAAAAAGTTATCAAAGCAGGTAAACGATCTCTAATGGAATGATCAAGGATCGATACATGAACGAGGATTTATACAAAGAATTGGCTCGAGAAATACTCCCATAGTATTTCATGATTCGTTACGACACTGGCTCGATGTTTGTGGTATTAGGGTAAGTTTTAGTCATGCCGCATACCACAGTCACTCCCAAGCACATGTTGGCCGTGTCTCGAATGAATATAGTTGGCCAGGCTATATTGATCCTAGACATGACTACATAACTGCCCAAGTTTAACCACAGTATACCACACCCATTTACTTATGTTTTGTTCTACTTGTAGTTACGGATCTCGATGGTTCGGTATACTTGTATACTTTTGAAAATACTTATAGTTTGAAGATACTTTTAATTCAGAGCACTTAGGCCCTTTAGTGTTTATAGTTTTATACCATGTGAGGTTTGGTATACTTTATTCACTATAAAAAAGGGCTCTGATACCAATCTGTCACACCCCGAAAACCGAAGGCGGAAACATTTATGGGGTTGACTCCACGTTAAGTATCAAATCCAATGCACATAGTAAGCAAAGTAGAACAACCATTACATTACATATAGAATAGTTTTACATTTGTTTCAAAAGTAAAGTTATAAAGTTGTGATACATAGTATATAATAACAAAACGAACTAGTCTTCTACGCACTCCAACATGGAACAAAATGATCTTCAGGTCCTTGTTCTAGCGCTGACCTGAGAACACAAGCGGTTTGAAAATCAGCATAACACTGGTGAGTTCATAAGCGGTTTTTGTTTTGTGAAAATGTTTGAGTTTCCTTTCTGTTTCTGAAAATGTTACACACACCAAGAAAATCCCATATTCTTTTAATAAGGTTGGTTTTTGTTCTCAACATGTAAAGTAAAGTTGTACACTGAAAACACGTTTACTCTTGTGAAAATGTACAGTTAGGTTATCTAGTTTGTTATACTGTTCTGGTTACGTACCAATGTATCCCCAGGAAAGTCCCATACCTTCCTGATTGTGTATTACCAATTGTGTAAGATGTATAGTTATCCGGTTTGTTACACTTTTCTAGTTATGTAATCGTTCACCAGGAAAGCCCCATGCTTTCCTGAATGTTGGTTATCAATGTGAAAGACGTATATTGAAACCTAGTTATCTTGTGAAATGTGTTAAGTTATTCATTATTACTATTAAGTAAATCATTGTTATCCTAATTGCGAGTTCCATAACCATACGATAGACTAGATATGGCAATAAGTAGTCCACATCACCTTATGGCTTTCGTCACCCTTGAACCATTTCGGTTCGGCTGTAGCTAGCAGCCAGGTGTGGGGTAGTCAGCCCCGTATAGATCTATACACTCATGTCACGCTCTCTAATCCTAGAGATTCTGGTTACGGGTGCAGTCCTCCACTCGCGTATCTATGTGGAGTGTTCACCAAGGACGTGTCTCCAATCATACAGGACTAACAATTTACTAGTAATAATATGATAATCCTCCACTCGCATATCTCTGTGGAGTGTTATTGAGGATATACAGTGTACAAGTTTTATGTTTCAAAAGTTCTAATGACATGCTTTTAATTGATAAAATGTAGAAACCATTTGTGAAATATATAAAACATAACAGTTTATAAACCCATTTCACAAATAATATGTTTACATGATCTGCATGTTCAAACGGTTATTAGTTGTATCAATCAGCCTTAAAAACATATAAAATGTGAAACACACACATGAAAACAAGTTTTGAGTACAAGTAATCCCTTGTACTTTGCTTGTGTTCCCCCCTGAAAACAATGAAAAACTGTGAAAAAGGGTAGGGGTATGAACTCACCGGACGAGGAAATGCGACTATTTCGGACACTAAACATTGGTTCGGGGCTTAATTATTTGCAAGGTTCCTATGTAAAATGGAATAATGTCCAAATATATCTAATTAGATTTACAAATATTAATTAGATGGAACATTACACTCCAGCGATCTAAAACACTTCAAAACGAGTATTTGGAGTGACCCGGGTGACATCTACGGACTTGAAATGAAGCGAGGGACTTGGGATTTGAGTTTAATCCTCAAGAGTAAACTCCCTAATGGAGTTTGCGGCCATATATACCCTACATACATGAGTTCACGGCCGTGAACTCATGTTTGGGTGATTTTGAGTTTTAAACTGGCTTAAATGGATAAGGAAATGTTGGAATGGATTTCACAAATGCCTTGGATTGAATTGACTCAACATATACATCACATATGGGAGTTCACGGCTGTAAACTTGGAGTTGACGGCCATAAACTCTCCCATGCTCATGAAGGGTTTTGAGCATTCTAACACTTCCTAAGTGTACATGCAACCCAAATAAACTTTGGATCTATGTTTGTCTAAGATACATGCAAATAATTATTTTTCCAAGGTTCATATCCTAACTAGCATGGCATGGGGAACTTGAATCAAATAAAGCTAGTAGAAACACTTACCTTGTAGTTGTAGTTGATTCCTTGGAGTTTTAGAGCCTAGCACCAATAGTGTGTATGCCTCAAATGGAAATCACAAATCACCACAAACTTGGAACTTTGAGAGAATAGTCTCTACTATCTTGAAATCAGCCCTCACCTCAACAAGTGTCAACTAGTATGATTTCAAGAACCAAAGCCTCCTTTATATAGTGTGATGGATTAGGGTTACATCCATGTAAACCCTAATACCCATGTCTCCTCATTTCCATGAGATCCATGGGTTAAAGCTCCATGGAGTATCCATGGACTTTCCCATGCAAGCCTAGCCCATTCCAAATAAGCATTAGCCCACACTATATAAATATAGAAGCCCATATTTAATTAGTAATATCTTTGATCTCTAAATTAATCCTAGATTAATTATAGATCAATACTAATTAAATAATATGATCTTATATTAATATATTAGAACTTATAATATATTAATAAATCATAACCTGTACTATTCTCAAATATTATCCATAAATTGTTCGGATGAAGTGCAACCCAAATGGACCATGCCGGGTCGGGTCAAGTAAATACCAAACATAGTTATGGACTTAGAAACTATATCCAACAGTCTCCCACTTGGATAAGTCTAATAACTATAGTTGCAAGTATGACTTCAGGAACCGATCAGCAATTGTAGCTCTTTAAACTCTGTTGAACTAGAACGTTCCATTTAGATAAGTGATCATATCATCCTTTGTTCTAGATATCAGTCGGACAAATACATGGAACAATGCCTTACTTATTGTCCAGCAGTTTGTTTCCCGATTTCCGATTTGTTTGACAAAGAACTTAATTGAACACATCAACTTAGTTCTGACTGGGCCCGGTACATAGGTCAAAAGACAATCATCGAGGGGCCCAGATATCAGCTTCTAATCCAAGAAGGAACAGATAAACTTCGACTCATATGTTTGTTCTACCACTCATTGAATTATACACAAAGGCACGTTTTATAACATCGAGTTACCAATGCGTTTTCGTACAATCAATGCATAATCAACTCATAAGTAACAAATCATATCTCTAGGTTTGAAGACTTATATGATATTACTGTCTCACGATCACTCAAGATAAAATTCCATGAAGTGATTCTAGTGAGCGTGGGTTGAGTCTAATGCTCAGAACTTATGAGCACTCATGATTGTTGTAGCCATGTCCAACTCCTTAGACCTCTGCAACCAATCATGATAGTCTTGATTCATACCTACTTCCGACATATGACCGACTGTGGAGGTTTGAATAATATGATCTACCAAACATAATTATTCTGGAAGTCAAAACATGAAAAAGAAATATAGTAAACAATTGACAAGAGATAGCAACACTTTAATCATAAATAAAACACTTTTTATTCATCATCTAATGTCAATTACACTTTACAAATTTCATAATTTATCTAACTACTAAAACTCATATCATCCTTCAGCCCTATGCTCCGAGCATGCTGGAGATGCTTAACCCTACTCAGTCCCTTCGTGAGGGGATCTGCTGGGTTCTCATCCGATGATACCCTCTTAGCCACGAGAATTCCTTCTTCTATTTGATGTCTGATGAAGTGATATTTTCTGTCAATGTGTGTAGATCTCCCATGATCTCATGGTTCCTTGGCTAAGGCAACCGCACTATTGCTGTCACAGAAAATCTCCATTGGCTCTTTTATAGCTGGTACAACTCCAAGGTCTCCGATGAAGTTCTTTAGCCATATAGACTCCTTTGTTGCCTCGCTTGCTACTATATACTC
The DNA here is from genome assembly GCF_002870075.4 of Lactuca sativa. NCBI lineage: Eukaryota > Viridiplantae > Streptophyta > Magnoliopsida > Asterales > Asteraceae > Lactuca > Lactuca sativa. The sequence goes on along the minus strand of NC_056623.2, from coordinate 219,227,537 downwards.
TAATTCACAAGTGGAATCAGCCACTGTCTCCTGCTTGGAACTCTTCCTAATGATTGCTCCTCCGTTTAAGGTAAAGACCCAGCCCGACTGAGAGCGGAAATTATCCCTATCAGTCTGGAAGCTAGAATCACTATACCCTACAACTCTCAAGTCATCACTCCCACCGAAGGTAAGGACCCAGTCCTTAGTCCTTCGTAGGTACTTGAGGATATTCTTTACCGCAGTCCAGTGTTCCTTGCCAGGGTTCCCCCGATACCTGCTAACCATGCTCAAAGCAAAGGCTACATCAGGTCGAGTACACGTCATAGCATACATGATCGATACTACAACTGAAGCATAAGGAAGTTGACTCATTTCTGCTATCTCAGCCTCAGTACTAGGGCTTTGTTTCTTACTCAATCTGGCATTGCTCTGAATGGGTAACTCACCTTTCTTGGAGTTATGCATGTTGAATCTTTTCAACACTTTGCCCAAGTAGGTACTTTGACTAAGTCCAATTAGTCTTTTACTTCGGTCTCTCAAGATCCTTATCCCTAGAATATAGGCAGCTTTTCCTAGGTCCTTCATAGAGATACACTTCCCAAGCTAGGACTTAACTTCCTGCAAAGTTGGGATGTCATTCCCTATGAGTAGTATGTCATCCACATACAATACCAAGAAGCTGACTATACTCCCACTAGCCTTGACATAAACACAAGATTCATCTTCACTCCTAGAAAAGCCAAATTCCCTGACCTTTTCATCAAAGCAAAGATTCCATCTGCGAGGTGCTTTCTTCAATCCATAAATGGATTTCTCAAGCTTACACACTCTATTAGGGTACTCGTTGCTGACAAAACCCTCTGGCTGACTCATGTAAACATCTTCAGCCAACTTTCCATTAAGGAAAGCAGTTTTGACATCCATTTGCCATATTTCATAGTCATGAAATGCAGCTATGGCTAACAGAACCCGAATAGACTTAATCTTGGCTACTGGAGAAAAGGTCTCATCATAGTCCACTCCAGGAATTTGAGAGAAGCCCTTTGCAACCAGTCTAGCCTTATAAGTGTGTACTTTACCATCCATGTCGGTCTTCTTCTTGAAGACCCATTTGCACCTTACAATCTAACGACCTGGTACATTCTCAACTAAGTTCCAAACTTGATTGTCATACATGGATTGTATCTCGCTATCCATAGCCTCTTTCCATTTCGCAGACTCGGGGCCTGCCATGGCTTCCGCGTAACTGTTAGGTTCATCCAGACCTACTAGTGTCTCATCACTAATAAGTGTCTCACCTTCCTCAGTAATATGAAAACCATAGTAGTGCTCAGGTGCATTCCTAACTCTTGTGGAATGTCTCAGAGGTAAAGAATCGTCAATTGGCTCAACAGGAGTTTCCTCCTCAAGTTCAGGGCTAGGGTTTGAAGTTCCTTCACCACTTGACTCTTGAAGTTCTTCAAGGTCAATTTGCCTCCCACTGTCTCCTTGGCTTATAAATTCTCTCTCACGAAAGACTCCTCTTCTTGCTACAAAGACCACATTATCACTAGGTCTGTAAAAGAGGTAACCAAAGGATCTTTGTGGGTAGCCGATGAAAATACACCTCTCACTTCGGGGTTCTAGCTTATCATGAGACTCGCGCCTCACAAAAGCTTCACAACCCCAAATCTTGATGTGGTCTAGTTTGGGTACTTTACCAGTCCACATCTCGTGAAGAGTTTTGGAAACTTTCTTTGTAGGGACTAGATTAAGGATATGGGCGGCAGTCTCTAAGGCATACCCCCAAAATGAGATTGGTAGCGAAGCTCGACTCATCATGGAACGAACCATATCCAACAAGGTTCGATTACGCCTCTCAGCTACACCATTCAACTGTGGTGTCCTGGGAGGTGTCAATTGTGAGACTATCCCACATTCCCTAAGATAGTCAAAGAACTCTGAACTAAGATACTCACCACCACAATCAGATCGAAGCATCTTAATGTTCCTGCCCAGTTGATTCTCGACTTCCTGTTTAAATTCCTTAAACCTTTCGAAAATCTTTGACTTATGCTTGATTAAATAGACATATCCATATCTACTGTAATCGTCAGTAAAAGTCAAATAATAACGATTAGCATCCCTTGTGGCATGTTTGAATGGTCCACACACATCCGTGTGTACTAGGTCCAACAAACCTTCACCCCTCTCACAAGAACCTGTGAAGGGTGACTTTGTCATTTTTCCAAGTAAGCACGATTCGCAACTATCATCTGACTTTAGGTCAAATGATTCCAAGACTCCATCCTTTTGGAGTTGGCCTATGTGCTTCTTGCTTATATGTCCAAGTCGACAATGCCATAATGATGTTTTATCCAAGCTATTATTATTAATAGAATCAATACACATCACATTATTTCCTAGGTTATCAACCATAGATACTGTTTCATACACGCCATCACAAGGTAATGCTTTAAAATAAAGAACATTATTAAAGAAAGCATCAATAGAACCAACTTCATTATTAAATGAAAAGGTAAAACCTTGTTTATACAATGCATGAAAGAAAATAATATTTCTTGCCATTTCTAGCGAATAACAACATTTATTCAAATCTAAACTAAACCCACTACTTAGCGACAAAGTATAAACTCCAATCTTGGTGACAGGTGTAACTTTCCTATTCCCCATGATTAAGTTTATTCTTCCTTGCTACACATTCTCACTTCTTCTTAGTCCCTGCAAGTCACAACAAATATGAATACCACAACCGGTATCAAGGACCCAAGATTTAGAATGGGGTGAGTTATTAGAAATGATAGTGTAAATACCTGCATGGTTGGGTTTAACCTTCCCATCCTTTACATCTTCCTAGTACTTTGGGCAGTTCCGCTTCCAATGTGCCTTTTCATGGCAATAGAAGCATTCAACCTCTTTTGGTTCAGAAAAAGGAGTGATGAAACCTTTCTTGGTTCCACTTGAAGAAGAGCCATCAAGGGTCCTAACCTTGGTAACCTTCGAAGAACTCTTTCTCTTCTTCCCTCGTCCTTTCCCGATTGCCAAGACAGGGGCGGAGTTTGTAGAAGTAGGAGTAGTAACAACCGCCTTACCCTTAAGACCACTTTTCGCGGTCTTTAAGAGTCCTTGAAGTTTGCTGAGTGTGACTTCTTCCTTGTTCATGTGGTATGTCATGCGAAATTGATCATAACATGAAGGTAAGGAGTGCAAAATGATATCTATTGCAAGCTCCTCGGGGAAGTTCACATTAAGCTTCAGCAAACGGTCCACAAATCTTTGCATTTTCTGCATGTGGGCCGTGATGGGTTTACCATCCTTCATGCGATTTGTTATCATGGAGGAGATGATTTCATACCTCTCTTGTCGAGCACTTTGATGGTATCTTTCCATCAAGTCTTGGTGCATCTCATAGGGGTAGAAATCTTCATAGGATTTTTGGAGATCCGCGGTCATTGTGGCCATCAAGATGCATGCCACTTTGGTGGCATCTCTTTCATGTGCCCTAAACTCAGCGATATCTTGAGGAGTAGAAACTGACTCATCAATCTCCTTAAGCTCCTTATCGAGGACATATTCCTTGTCCTCGTAGCGAATAATCATTCTGATGTTTCTGATCCATTCATTAAAGTTGGATCCATCGAAAGTGACTTTCCCACATAAGTTCATAAGGGTAAAGGAGCCATTGGGATTAGAGCCAGAAGCAATAGTGTTTGCAGACATTTGAAAATGAAGAAAGAAGGTTTTAGTTTAGATATAGAGATAGTCCTTAATAAAACACCGAAATGTAGTATTAAGGCTAGGATCCAATCACAATATATTATAACTTAGAAAAGGTATGCCGTAGTCTAAGTAATAACATATTTGAAAGGTAGGTGAATGACGATTCACCAATTTCCACCAAAAAACGAAATAGTAAATATTAAGTTTTTGATTTGGTACTAAGAAATTCCTAGATTCTTTTGAGATTCAATGTACTTTTCAAAGGCATGTTTCAATCTCGAGTGTGCCCTCCAAGTTTTTTGACTGGGATGCCGAGGATCACAAAACGAGGTGTGAAGTAACCATGCAAATTACTTGGTACCCTTAATAAATTACCCCTCAATCGATGTGTCGGTTAACCACACACGCTCCATCGATACTATGATAAATATTAAGTCACCCTTTACCTACCTTGTTAAGTCCAAGTTAGTGTGCCGGTTAACCACACACGCTCCACTAACGACTTAGACAAAGTGTAAAGTGTAATTTCATGGATTAGCACCTTATTCACATTTTTCCTAAAGTAACTAAGATTGGGAATTTAATAAAACATTTAGTTACTTTATAATATTCATCATACTTTTAATGAGAATTTATAAGTCCTTGTCTTACCCGTTCGGCTAACGACCCTCCACCGGTCAAGCAAGCGGTGGGTGAGAGTGGACACCCATTAAGTTGCCATTTTATAGGCAACAACCTTATACCTACCTTATAGACCGGCTTCGTGAATGAGGCGTAGTAGCGGTAAGACGACTTTGTTCTTATACATATATACATAATTATTAAATCATAATAATATAAGTATAAGGGTTGAATTTTAGTTTTTTAAAATTCGAAGGGTTGGAACTAAAGTTTTTTTTAGCATGACTTTACTTGTTCCAAAACTTGAGGGCAAGTTTTGTAAACTTTCAAAACTATTCATTTCTTGTAACTTATGAGTTTATTACAGTAATATAATGAAGACTCTTAATTTTTTCCAACTCTTGTGTTCTTTTAATGGTTTTTAATTCAATTGACTTTTGGTTTTCCATAACTTGAGGACAAGTTATGGACTCCATTAAAACACATTATGATCAAGAATTAAACTACCACATAGGTTACAAATAATTCCTATGTCATCTAAGCATCATAAGATCAAGAACATGAACATGAACACTTTCATGAATCAAAACTACACTAAAAACTTTGTAATTTTGATATCTTGTTGTTGTAAATGGATTAGCATGAACATTACACCATCTAAAACAAGTTTTCAAGTACCAAAACAGTGTAGGGTAATGTTCCTTGTCCATTTCCAGCAACTAAAGTCGAAAATCTACACTCTGTGGCTCCTACTTGCCGAGTGCATGAACCTACTCGACGAGTAGGTTGAAGATTCACATGAACTCGGCGAGTCCCCCCATGGACTCGGCGAGTTTATCAGGCAGACAACAAGTTTTTCGACTTTTTCAACTATTTTGCATCAAGTATCAAACAAACAAGCCTAGGCTCTGATACCACTGAAGGGTTTTGAGCATTCTAACACTTCCTAAGTGTACATGCAACCCTAATAAACCTTGGATCTATGTTTGTCTAAGATACATGCAAATAATTATTTTTCCAAGGTTCATATCCTAACTAGCATGGCATGGGGAACTTGAATCAAATAAAGCTAGTAGAAACACTTACCTTGTAGTTGTAGTTGATTCCTTGGAGTTTTAGAGCCTAGCACCAATAGTGTGGATGCCTCAAATGGAAATCACAAATCACCACAAATTTGGAACTTTGAGAGAATAGTCACTACTATCTTGAAATCGGCCCTCACCTCAACAAGTGTCAACTAGTATGATTTCAAGAACCAAAGCCTCCTTTATATAGTGTGATGGATTAGGGTTACATCCATGTAAACCCTAATACCCATGTCTCCTCATTTCCATGAGATCCATGGGTTAAAGCTCCATGGAGTATCCATGGACTTTCCCATGCAAGCCTAGCCCATTCCAAATAAGCATTAGCCCACACTATATAAATATAGAAGCCCATATTTAGTTAGTAATATCTTTGATATCTAAATTAATCCTAGATTAATTATAGATCAATACTAATTAAATAATATGATCTTATATTAATATATTAGAACTTATAATATATTAATAAATCATAACCTGTACTATTCTCAAATATTATCCATAAATTGTTCGGATGAAGTGCAACCCAAATGGACCATGCCGGGTCGGGTCAAGTACATACCAAATATAGTTATGGACTTAGACACTATATTCAACAGCTCAAACCATATTTAATTTGTGATGCTTAGGACAATCACATGTGATTCTAGTTAATTTTCCAAGCCTTGTATGACTTTAGGGCATCAAATGACACACAATTAGGAGTTTACGGCCCTGGAGCATGTTCTATGGCCATAAACTCTCTAATGAAGAGTTTTGTTATGTTTAAGGTCTCCAAACTATTTTTAGATGGTTCTAGGATTTACCATAAGGCTATTGGTTATGTTACAAGGCATTCTAACATGTAAAAGTGAGTTTACTCCCCATGTTTGAGGGGTTTACGGCCCAAGAACATACCTTAGCCGTAAACTCATGCTAATCCCTCAAAATCCAAGTTTAAGGTGTTCTAAGTCCAGGTTTGTAAGCCATAAAGTCGTATCTAAGTCCCAACAATCATTTGGAAGGGTTAAATTGCTCAAAAACCCCATTATTATGTGTTTACAGCCCAAGCATGCTCCTTGGCCGTAAACACATGTTCCAAGTCCTAATTCACACTTTAAACATAGATTTGAAAGCTTAAGAGGTTGAATAACAAGCTAGGAAGGTTACCTCTATGATTTGGAGCCTTAAATCTTTGATTTTTGGACCTTGATCTAGGATGAGGAGAGAGGTTAGAGAGAGAGTAGTGAGAGAGTCAAAATCTTCAAATGGAAGCTTAGAACACTTTAAATAGTGTTTGGGAATTGGACACGGTGAAATTCTACCCGATACCGGCTTTAGACGGGGCTTTTGATCGCACCCAGCCAAGTTGTCGTAACCTGATATGGTTGATTCTAGAAATGTTCCGATCACTAGAATGGGGTGTTAGAATGATTTCTAAATGCATTTGGACACCCATTAAGTCATTTTAGATACATGAAATTTAATGACTTAATTAAACGATGAAATCGGAAACAAATTTGGAAACGATGATTGGTTGATCGAAATGGATTATGAAAAGGGTTACAAGTAATGATACGAAATTTCGGGTTGTTACATCAGGCCATGGACTCGGCGAGTCCCTTTGATCAGATTCCTCATTCAGACAATTTAAGGCAGATCCATCACTCCAAACACTAGATATACCATCCTAAGGTTTGATTGTCACGTAAAGCTACAAGTTTTACGTTTAAACATAGCATATAAGAGTCATAATCCCAATACATTCTCCCACAAGGGCTAGATGCACAAAAGCTAGATTCTAGCTCAATAAAGGTTGGATCTTTTGTCTCTCAAGTCCTTCTAAAGTGCAGATCTGAGGATTCAACCTCATTATATGCTCAAATAAGTCATTTCCAAGAATGGATGGGACAAAACCCTCAAAATCTCCCTAAACTAAGATCTCACAAATGAAAGGTCTAGATTGGAGCGTTTTACCTTTGCACTGAAGCTAACCACTGGAGAACTCTGGATGTAAAACCCCTCCTTGATCAATCACACCAAGCTCTCCAAATATCCCTCAAAGGATGCACAAAACCACTCAACGTAGCTCCTCACTTACTCTCTAGCTCTAATGGAGATTAGGGTTTGCTCTCAGGGGTGTAGGGTAACTGGTGAGGCGTAAATGGGGGCATAAGTTCCCTTATATATTCCCCAACCTAGGGAAATTAGGGTTTCTCTGCCCCGAATCTACTCGGCGTGTCGGTTCTCTGACTCGTCAAGTCCACTCATTAATTCCATGCAAACAACTCGACTCGACTCAGCGAGTTGGACCCTCAAGTCGTCGAGTCTCTCCATAAATCTCAAGATTAAAATACAAAATAATGTACCTGAAAATCCAGGTGTTACAGTTAAGATCAAGAATTACACAAACAAAAAATTTTGCAAATAATTCATATGATCTACTAAAACTCATAAGCATGAACATTCAAATCAATAGTTTCAAGAATCTGCATACAAGGCCTCCTACTCACCGAGTGCAAAAACCGGTTTTATAAGTCCAAAACAGTTAAGGGTAATGATTCTAGTCCATTTCCAGCTACAAAACTCGAAAATCTGCATACAAGGCCTCCTACTCACCGAGTGCAAAAACCTACTCGACGAGTAGGATGAAGTTTCACTTGGACTCGTCGAGTCCACCATGGAATCGGAGAGTCCACTGAACAGTTAACAGAAAATCTACTTTTTCAAGCAGTTTGCATCAAGTATACAGAAAACAAGCGTAGGCTCTGATACCAATGATGGGTTTTAAGCATTCTAACACTCCTATGGTGTACATGCAACTCTAAAAACCTTGGATCTTTGTTTTCTCTAATATACATGCAAATAAGAGTTTTCCAAGTTTCTCATTCTAACTAGCATACCATGGGGCACTTGTAATATAAAAATTAGTAGAATGACATACCTTTGTTGTAGCTTGAGTTCCTTAAGACCTTGTGAGCCTAGCACCCCAAATGTGATGCCTCAAATGCTTCACACGACACTACAACTCTTGGAATAAATAGAGAGGAGAACACTTGATCACAAAATCGCCTAGCCGTCACCCATTTTAGTCATAGTGGCCAATTTTACTCCATATGAGATTTCGTATATAGTGTGTCACAAGTAGCGTTACAACACGTAAACCCTAATGTGCATGGCCTTTCATATCCCCCATGATCCATGGTTTTTAACCTCTAAGGAGCATCCATGGAGCACCTAATGGGTCCTAGCCCGATCTTGTGAATCAGGGACCTTACACAATCAACACCCTCTGGTTGACTAGTGACTACTACGGCTGCCCGTAGTATCACAACACCCTCTCGCTGACTAGAGAGTACTACAACTCCCCGCAGTATCACAACATCCTCTCGCTGACTAGTGAGTACTACGCCTCCCCACAGTATCACAACACCCTCTCTTATCACCCCACAATCTCATCCTCAGGTCATTACTTCACTGTGTTCACTAACTCATGGCTCGGCCCAACATAGACAGATGCTCACACCCACACAGGCTAAGTATCACTACTCTTGACAACCACTGTCGGGACAAAACACTTTTTCTCACCGCAATTGACATTCTCAAATAATCCCGCTAGATGTCAATTAGTTGAAAGGGCTCCCACTGGAAACATAGATACCTGATACACAACTTGCCATCTCATAAGTCAAGTCTCAAAATAATACGAAATTTAGAACATCATAATCGGTTACCTCGGTACACCAACACAGAAAATCACGATGTCCTGCCTCAACCACTAATCTCCTACTTATGACATCATACATATATACTACAATACATTCCTTCAGGATCTCATAACTAATCTTCATTTGACACAACACGTAACTTCGGAATATTCCAACTCTCAATTGAAACATGGAAGAAACGTCAGCGACTCAGTACACCTGAACGAACATCCGAAACTCCCTCCTCTATTGCTCAAAATCTGAACCAAGAATACCCATATAAAACAGGAAACTGGTTGCCCAATCAACATCTACCCTTCGTAGAGTGCATAGAACAACCCATACATTGAAATAGATATTCTCAACCGTCAAAACTATCCTTACGAGCCAGCACACGACCATTGACCGACGGCTACGTGCCGTGGAGACACTCATCCTTTCCATAACACATAAAACATGCATTATCTCGCTCTGCCCTCGCCTTGACCACCAATAACACTGGCTTCATGTGTCTGCACCATAGATCTCCATAATCATACCTCTAACTGCACTTGAACGGGTCGCTGATCCCCTTAATAGAATACCCAATTCTCCCCCACTCAGGGTTCGAACCATCACCGAGTGGAAATGCCAAAATCTATTCAATAGACTGTTTCACTAGGTATGTCACACTAGACTCTTGAAACGTACTACACAATCACTCAAGGACCTTCCCAATGGAACCAAGCAATCCCCAAATATCCTGTCTCTGACCAAAAATCTTGAAATCCTCCCAACGCGAGAATAATCATAAAAGCGTGAGACCTCACTCTCATAGCCGATACACAATTTAGACAACAAAAGCCACCGCCCCAAAAATGCTCCTCTTGATTACCTGATACTGCTGCTATCACTTTCCCTACTATACTCAAATACGGTATATCCTTGTCCTTCATCACCTCAGTCACCATTGATGATCCTCTCTTACAATAATACTACCTTGTGGTAGACATACTGCCTAGATACTCTGGTGAAAGACTGAAACCAACGCTACCCCACAGGGTTTACCCCTAAGCTCGTAAACCGAAAGTCTCAATATCTCTTTTGCTTCTCATAGGAAATAGAAATAACACAACTCTGGTCAGAAAAAGTGGATCGATGTTTACTCCAATATACAAGCAAATAAGATTTTTCCAAGTTTCTCATTCTAACAAGCATACCATGGGGCACTTGTAATATAAAAATTAGTAGAATGACATACCTTTGTTGTAGCTTGAATTGCTTAAGACCTTGTGAGCCTAACACTCCAAATGTGATGCCTCAAATGCTTCACACGACACTACAACTCTTGGAATAAATAGAGAGGAAAACACTTGATGACAAAATCAGCTAGCCGTCACCCTTTCTAGTCTTAGTGGCCGATTTTACTCCATTTGAGGTTCCTTATCTAGTGTGTCATAAATAGGGTTACACCACGTAAACCCTAATGTGCATGGCCTTCCATATCCCCCATGATCCATGGTTTTTAACCTCCATGGAGCATCCATGTAGAACCTAATGGGTCGTAGCACAATCTAGTGAATCATGGACCTTAAGCCCACTATATAAAAATGAAACACTTACATAATCAACACACTCTCGCTGACTATTGGGTACTACGGCTCCCTGTTGTATCCCAATGCTCTCTCGCTGACTACGAGTACTATTGACCCTAGCAGTATCACAACACCCACTCGCTGACTAGTGAGTACTACGGCTCCCTGCAGTATCACATCACCCTCTCGCTGACTAGTGAGTACTACAACTCCCCGCAGAATCACAACATCCTCTCATTAGCTAGTGACTACTACGCCTCCCCGCAGTATCACAACACCCTCTCTTTTCACCCTACAATCTCATGATCATGTCATTACCTCATTGCGTTCACTAACTCATGCTTTTCGGCCCAACATAGACAGGTGCTCACACCCACACAGACTAAGTATCACTACTCCTGACGACCACCGTCGGGACAAAACACTTTTTGTCGCTGCAATTCACATTCTCAAATAATCCCGCTTGATGTCAATTACTTGAAAGGGCTCCCACTGGAACCGTACATACCTGATACACCACTTGCCATCTCATAAGTCAAGTCTCAAAATAATACGAAATTTAGAACATCATAATCGGATACCTCGGTACACCATCACAGAGCCTCACCTTGTCCTGCCTCAACCACTGAACTCCTACTTACGACATCATACACAGATACAACAATACATTCCTTTAGGATCTCATAACTAATCTTCATTTAACACAACACGTAACTTTGGAATATTCCAACTCTCAATTGAAACATGGAAGAAACGTTAGTGACTCAGCACAAGTAGACAAACTTCCAAAACTCCCTCCTCTATTGCTCAAAATTCGGTGCGAGAATACCCATATCAAACCGGAAACTGGTTGCCCAGTCAACATCTATCCTTCCTAGAGTGCATAGAACAACCCATACATTGAAGTAGATATTCTCAACCAACGAAACTACCCTTACGAGCCACCACACGCCTATCGACCGACGACCACCTGCCGTGGAGACACTTATCCTTTCCTTAACACATAAAACATGTATTATCTCGCTCTGCCCTCACCTTAACCACCATTAACCCTGGCCTCATGTGTCCGCACCATAGATCTCCATAATCATTTCTCTAACCGCACTTGAACAGATCGATGATCCCCTCAATAGAATACGCAATTCTCCCCCACTCAGGGTTCGAACCTTCACCGAGTGGCATGCCAAAAATCTATTCCATATACTGTTTCACCAAGTATGTCACACTTGACTCTTGAAACATACTACACAATCACTCAAGGACCTTCCCAGTGGAACCAAGCAATCTCCAAAAATCCTCTCTCTAACCAAAAATCTCAAAATCCTCCCAATGCGAGAATAATCATAAAACCAGGAGACCTCACTCTCATAGCCGACACATAATTTCGACAACAAAAGCCACCGCCCCAAAAATGCTCCTCTTGATTACCTGACATTGCTGCTAACATATGCCCTACTATACTCAAATAGGGTATATCCTTGTCCTTCATCGCCTCAGTCACCATTGATGATCCTCTCTTACTATAATACTACCTTGCGGTAGACATACTGCCCAGATACTCTGGTGAATGATCGCAACCAATGCGACCCCACAGGGTTTACCCCTAAGCTCATAAGCCAAAAGTCTCAATATCTCTTCTGCTTCTCACAGGAAACAGAAATAGCATAACTCTGTTCACAAAAAGTGAATCTATGTTTTCTCTAATATACATGCAAATAAGATTTTTCCAAGTTTCTCTTGCTAACTAGCATACTATGGGGCACTTGTAATATTAAAATTAGTAGAATGATACACCTTTGTTGTAACTTGAATTCCTTTAGACCTTGTGAGCCTATCACCCCAAATGTGACGCCTCAAATGCTTCACATGACATTACAACTCATGGAATAAATGGAGAGGAGTACTACAGCTCCCCGTAGGATCACAACATCCTCTCGCTGACTAGTGAGTACTACGCCGCCTCCCCGTAGTATCACAACACCCTCTCTTATCACCCCACAATCTCATCCTCAGGTTATTACTTCACTACGTTCACTAACTCATACTTCTCGGACCAACATCGATAGGTGCTGACACCCACACAGGTTAAGTATCACTACTCTTGACGACCACCGTCGGGACAAAACACTTTTTCTCACCGCAATTCACATTCTCAAATAATCCCGCTTGATGTCAATTACTTGAATGGGCTCCCAATGGAACCGTAGATACCTTATACACCACTTTCCATCTCATAAGTCAAGTCTCAAAATAATACAAAATTTAGAACATCATAATCATTTCTCTAACCGCACTTGAATGAATCACTGATCCCCTCAATAGAATACCCAATTCTCCCCCACTCAGGTTCGAACCATCACCGAGTGGCATGCCAAAAGTCTATTCCATACACTATTTCACCAGGTATGTCACACTTGACTCTTGAAACATACTACACAATCACTCAAGGACCTTCCCAGTGGAACCAAGCAATCTCCAAATATCCTGTCTCTGACCAAAAATCGTGAAATCCTCCCAATGCGAGAATAATCATAAAAGAAAGAGACCTCACTCTCATAGCCGATACATAATTTCGACAACGAAAGCCACCACCCAAAAAATGCTCCTCTTGATTACCTGATACTGCTGCTAACACGTGCCCTACTATACTCAAATAGGGTATATCCTTGTCCTTCATCACCTCAGTCACCTTTGATCATCCTCTCTTACAATAATACTACCTTGCGGAAGACATACTGCCCAGATACTCTGGTGAAAGATCGCAACCAATGCTACCCCATAGGGTTTACCCAAAAGGTCATAAAATGAAAGTCTCAATATCTCTTATGCTTCTCACAGGAAACAGAAATAGCACAACTCTGGTCACAAAAACTGGCATCTCCTCTATTAGTCGATTGCTCCATTTCCCTCTCAAGGTATGCTCCATTGAAACTCGTTCAACTACGCCCTCTGGCCCCATATTCTACTAATCCCTGAGTATGGGTACTCTGCTTTCAGTTGTACGGGCCCATACATTCCACACGGATCATCCCAAATTTCCTAAGTAGTTGTTCAACCTTCTCGATCACCAATCCCGTTATGCAAGTTCTCCCTCCAGTGAATACTCTCCTCCATTAATATACTCATATGACTAAGTTCACTCCTTTGGCTCTTACTAGGTTCTCACACTTCTCCGCCATCAACTGCTAAAGAACCGCTCATGATGCCAACCATCTACCTCCTGAATATCGTCATATTCACTTAGTAGCTGTCTCCCATCATTAAGAGTTCGACAAAGCACGAAGCAAGAAGCATTCAAGCATCGAATGACCCCCACTCTGGCATATACTTCCTCTTGCTCTATTCCCAACTCAAAAGACATTTCCGACTCAGGCAATCTACCTATCGAGGTATCTAACTACTCTACTCAGCACATACTCCAAAGCACATAACAGATAACAACAACTCCTAGGCTAAAGCATCCCAAATCAGGTAACTCTAGTCCAAAGATATGTAATACCTAGCCTGTCTCTAACATGTAAAATATCTCGTAAAATATCTCATAAATATCTCATAACACAAAAGTAAGGGTATTTTGGGAAAGCACCGTTTGGGCTCTGGCTGATTATACACACTTGAGAGTGTATTTGTTTTCCGCTTCGTCGGTAGTCGTGGATCTTGTCTTTTGTATTAATGAATTAATTTATTTGAAAGTGGAATTTGACCTTTTCACCTCCTTTCTTTCATAAAATAATGCTTTTGGTCCTCTCATAAAAAAGAATTTCATTTTTAGTCCATAAAACCCTTTCTTCACACTTTTGTATTATTTATTTGATGAAAACACGATTTTTAACCCAAAATTTATTTTGTTGACAGCTTCAACCCCTCCAGAATAGTGTTTCTCGGTTAGGACCCTCATTTTTCACAACATTTATAGTTTTGGCCCAAAATCTAAAAAGATTACATTTTTGGTCTTTTTTTTATAGTGAAAAGCATTTTTGACCCTTAAAGAAATTTTGTTATGTTAATTACCCCCTGTTTTTCAGAAAGTTACATTTCAGCCGCTTAAACTTATCATTTTTCGCATTTTGAGACTTATTGGGCCGAAAAGCCCAAAATTAGCCAGCTAAGCTAAAAATTTAAATTTTAAGTCCCTTGAAATTTCTAATGTCCAGAAAAATATTTTTAGAAACTGTTTTGACCCTTTTAACCTTCAAGAAATTGTGACTTGTGGATTTGTACTCCAAGTTTTGTATTTTTGACAATTTAAGCCCAAACATGGGTTTTATGTTAGAATATGTTCATCATGACCTTGTAAGCTATTATTCTTGACTTGTTTAGTGTAAAATAGCTTAGATTATGTTTGTTTCCTTTCTCATGTCATAGATCTTGGGTTTACATCCCTTTTTGGTAACATATTCATCACAAAACACATGATATTACACACATACATGCATCAAATAACACATAGCATACATATACACATAGATCTACACATTTTCTTGCATTCTCCCTCATAAAACTTATAAAAACCGAAAAGAGAGGGGTTTGAAGCTCACTTTGAGTTGTGATTTCAGTTTTGAAGGAAGAGATGAAGAAAGTTTTGACCCTAGTAAGCTTTCTTGGATGATCTCGAATTTAGAGGCTTCTAAGATGTATGATCACAAGATTGAATGGACTTAAAAGAGATTTTTGATGACATGAAGTAGCTAGATTTTGGATCCAAGCAATATCTTACCTTAGATGATGAATTTTGTGGGTTAAATCTCCTTGAGAGCTTCCTTAATCTCAAAAATATGGAGAGGAGTGGAGAGAGTTTCCTTGAGAGAATTTTGAGTGAAATGTGTGTGTGTGTGTGTTTGGGTTCGGCTGAGAGCAAAAGAGAGAGGGGAGAAGAGAGTGATTGATTGGATGGTACATGGAAGTATGAGTCATTTTGCATGGAAATCCTTTGAACAATTGTGAGGTGGCATCCAAGAGTCAACTCCTCTTCTTGGGTTGGGCTTGTGTCGAAAATGGAGAGGGAACAAAAGAATATTTGGGCCTTGAATGCTTAAGCCCATTTTGTGGTTAAGTTAGGTGATTTTCAGCGCAAATAAATAAAAATATGATTTTTATGAGCTATTAGGGCTAAATTAGGTTAGTTATGGCCCAATAAGTTCCATTCAGGTATTTTATTTCATTCTACACCCAATATGGCCCAAAATGTTAAAATAAATGAAAGTAGGTCCAATTAGAGCCCATTTAAGTGTTCTAAGCCCGATATAGTCAAATTGGAAGCTTATTGGCCCATTGGGCTTAATAAGGAAATCCTAGTCCAGAATGGACTTAAACTGCGATTTCTAGGGTTTCCAATTATTTGTTGTCTATTTGCATTGCTTGTATGAAGTGTTTGATTGAAATTCTGTTGTTATTGAATAAGCATCCTACATGCTTTCACATTGTTGTTTCGCATTTGTTATCATTGTTAAATATTTACAAGGCATCGAATTTCCTACTTGTGACATCATCCCCCCGTTAGAGGGAATTTCGTCCCAAAATTCTTTTGAAAGCTAGATTTGAGAATGCTAGAATAGATGAGGCTACTTCTTCTTCATTTGATGTTCGCGTTCCCACATGAATTTTGGCCCACGCTTCGCGTTCCACCGTACCTTCACAATCAGAATGCGACTTTGCTAGGTACGCTTCACCTCCCTGTCCATGATTTCGACTGGTTCTTCGATGAACAGGAGATTCTCGTTGATTTCAATTTATCAAGGGGAATGACGAGAGTTTCATTGGATAAACACTTCTTTAGGTTGGAAACATGGAACACAGGGTGTACGCCGCTGAGCTCAACGGGTAGCTGCAGTCTGTACGCTGCAGGACTAATTCGGGGAAGAATCTCGAAAGGTCCAATGTATCGTGGATTCAATTTTCCTGATTTTCCAAAACAAATAACCCCTTTATAGGGGGAAACTTTTAACAGCACTTGATCCCCTACCTAAAACTCCAAGGGCTTTCGCCGTTTGTCTGCGTAGCTCTTCTGTCGGTCGTGTGATGCTCGTAGCCGAGTTCTGATTTGAAAAATCTTTTCCGTGGTTTCACATATGATCTTCGGTCCCGTTAACGTCTTGTCTGATGCTAGTTCCCTCGCTAGCTGGATGTCGCCCACCTCAGCCCAACACAGCGGTGATCTATACTTACGTCCATGTAGTGCCTCGAAAGAAGCAACTTTGATGCTCGAATGGTAACTGTTGTTGTATGAGAATTCAACTAGGGGTAAGTGGGTATCCCAGGACTTCCCAAAGTCTATCACACATGCGCGAAGCATGTCTTCAAGCGTCTGAATGGTTCGTTCGCTTTGACCATCCGTTTGTGGGTGATAAGTAGTGCTCAAGTCGAGATGGGTTCCCAGTGCTTTCTGAAGTGATTGCCAAAAACGTGAAGTGAACCTACTATCTGTATCTGAGATGATAGACACTGGCACTCTGTGAAGTCTCACGATTTCTCAAATGTATATTCTTGTCAATCTCTCCATCTTGTAGGATTCTTTTATTGGCAAGAAAGGAGCGGATTTCGTCAGTCGGTAGACTATTACCCATATAGTGTCCAATCCAACTTACGACTTGGGTAGCTTGGTCACAAAATCCATAGTAATCCTTTCCCATTTCCACTCAGGAATTACTGGTTACTGTAATAACCCTAAGGGCTTCTGGTATTCCACCTTTACTTTGGCGCAAGTAAGGCAATTGGTAACATAGGTGGCAATCTCTGCCTTCATGTTAGGCCACCAATAATGTTGTTTAATATCTAAGTACATTTTGTCCGAACACAGATGGATGGAGTATCGCGTCTTGTGAGCTTCATTCATGACTACCTCCCTAAATCCTCCAAGTTTAGGGACCCAAATACGGTTCATGAAATAAAATACTCCGCCCTCTTTCACCACGAGATTCTTCTCCATTCCGTGTAACGCTTCGCTTGTTCTATTTTCCGCCTTCATAGCATCTGACTGTGCCGCCCTGATCTAAGTGGTTAGGTGAGATTGGATGGTTATTGAGAGAGTTTTCACACGACGATTAGAGTACTCTTTCTGACTCAAAGCACCGACTACCACGTTAGCCTTGCCAGGGTGGTACTTGATTTCACACTCATAATTGTTTAATAGTTCAACCCATCTTCGTTGCCTCGTATTCAGCTCTTTTTGATTCAAGATGTTCTGGAGACTCTTGTGGTCCGTGAAGATGGTGCACTTCGTACCATAAAGGTAGTGCCTCCAAATCATCAGGGCGAAGACCACTGCTCCCAATTCCAGATCGTGGGTTGTATAATTTACATCGTGTGCCTTTAGCTACCGGGACGCGTAAGCTATCATCTTTCCATGCTGCATGAGAACGCAACCTAAACCCTTATTTGTTGCGTCACAGTAGACTACAAAATCTTCCGTTCCCTCTTGTAGTGATAGTACCGGGGCACTTCAGAGTGCTTGCTTCAGAGTTCGGAATGCAACTTCTTGTTTGTCCGTCCATTTGACGGTTACGCCCTTTTGTGTAAGCAAGGTAAGTGGCTTGGCGGTCTTAGAGAAGTTTTGAATGAACCTCCTATAGTAACCTGCTAGACCAAGGAATTGGCGAATTTATGTGGGTGTTGTTGGGACTGCCCATCCTTCGATGGATTTAACCTTAGAAGGATCCACATGTATTCCTTCCTGACTCACAACATGTCACAAAAAGTTCACTACGGAGCCAAAACCTGCACTTGGAGAGTTTTGCGTATAGCTTCTCAGTTCGTAGGGTTTCCAGGATTTGTCGGAGATGTTGGCCATGCTCTTCTTCACTTTGGGAATGAACTAGAATGTCGTCAACGAAAACAATAACAAAGTAGTTGAGGAATGGTCGGCAAATTCGATTCATTAGGTCCATGAATGTGGCAGGGGAATTTGTTAGACTGAAGGGCATTACGACAAATTTATAATGTCCGTAACGAGCTCGGAAAGCGTTTTTGGGAATATCCTCTTCTTGGACCTTGAGTTGATGGTACCCGGATCACAGATCTATCTTAGAGAAGTAACTAGCTCCTTGGAGTTGGTCAAATAGATCGTCGACTCGTGGGAGTGGATAACGATTTTTGACAGTGAGCTTATTTAGTTCTCTGTAATCGATGCACATCCTAAAAGATCCATCCTTCTTTTTGAAAAAGAGAACTGGAGCTCCCCAAGGCGATAAGTTGGGTCGGATGAATCGCTTGTCCAGGAGTTCACTGAGTTGGCTGGACAGTTCCTGCATCTCAACAGGAGCCAATCTGTAAGGTGATTTAGCGATGCGAGTAGCTCCTGGGACCAGGTCAATTTGAAACACAATTTGTCTTTTTGGGGGTACTCCAGGAAGATCTTCAGGAAAGATGTCTGGGAATTCACAAGCTACAGGAATGTCTTGAATGTTAATCTCTTCCTTAGATTTATCCACTATGTGCGCTAGGAACGTCAAATCTTTCTTTCGCAGATGCTTATGTGCCTGGACGCACGAGATGAGACGAATATTCGTGTTGGGTTTGTCTCCGTAAATAACTAGGGTTTCATGATTTGGAAGGTGAAGGTGAACGGCCTTCTCATGACACATAATTTCAGCATGGTGGGGGCTTAACCAGTCCCTGCCAATAATCACATCAATACTCCTAATGAAACAGGCATTAAGTTTATTTGAAAGACATGTTGGTTTAGGGTTAGGGTACATCCGATATGGATTTTCCCAGTGGATTTTGTTTTCCCATTGGCCATTTCCACCGTAAAGGTTTCGTTGAGCTTTTGGGGTTGTTGTTTTAACAAATGCTTAAATTTATCGCTCACACAACTTCATTCTGCTCTGGTATCAAACAGAATGCACGCATAAGTGTGGTTTAGGACGAACATACCGGTAACGACAGCGGGATCCTGGACCGCTTCTCCCTGACCCAAGGTTAGCACCCTTCCTATTCCTCTATTTCCAGGATTGTTGTTGTTGGGGCAGTTTCGACGGAAATGCACAGTTATTCCACATCCATAGCAGGTGTGGTTGGGTCCTGCATTGTTGTTGCCATTGTCGGTGCTATTGTTGTTGCGATTATTGTTGTTGTTGTTTCCCTGTTGTTGGTTCTGAGGGGGGTAGGTTCTTCCATACTTTGTCGTGTGCCCCTTCCGATTCCAACTGGTGCACTGCATTTCCCTGCATTCTCCATTATGATGGAGACTGCACTTGTTGCACTTGGGAAGATTACTGGAATAAGGCCTAGGGGCACTTGGAGCAGCTGAGGCTGGAGCATGTGGTGCGGGTGGAACTTGAGTGGTTGCAGCATTAACTGCCACTGTTTGCTGCTTCTTGGATGATTCGGAGCCTTGACGTCCCTTCCTCTTGTTGTTCTTTCCCTTTTTGTTGTCATTTTCCTTCTTACCTTCAGCCTGCACTTGCTTCTCAACCTTCTTGACGTTGTGGTCATACAGCTTCATGCCCAATCTCTTGGCACTGTCGAAAGTTTCAGGATTTGCAGCTATCACGCTTCCTTGGATCGGGGAGGTTAGTCCCCAGATGAATCGCTCGATCTTCTTTCCTTCTGAGGTGATCATGCCAGGGCATCGCAGAGACAGTTCGCTAATCCTTGATATGTATGTATCTATATCCGCATTTCAGATGGTGGGAATGCATAGCTCTTGTTCAATTTTCTGCATTTTGCCACAAGGGCAATACTCTGCCATCAGCATTTCTTTCATCTCCGCCCATGGCATGGAATTGGCTACGGGGAGTGTCATGGCTTCCACGTGTCTGTTCCACCAAGTGAGCGCTTGGTCAACGAGAGTGCATGCGGCAAACTTCACCTTCATCTGCTCAAGGATTCACATATCTCGAACACTGATTCCACCTTCTCGATCCATCGTTTCAGGGTAATCATCCCTCCAGTGCCGTTAATGGTTCGTGGTTTGGCGTTGGTGAAGTCTTTGTAGGCACATGTCTTGGTAGGTCCTTGATTCATCCCGTTGTTTGAACTTCTAGCCCCTTCTCTGTTGACTCCTCCATTGTTCCCTTGGTGAATTTGTGCCATAGCCGCGGTGACTGCAGCCGATACCGCTGCCTGAAATGCAACAGAGTTAAACTCGGGCGGGTTTGGCTCAGGGTTTCCGCGGGTTGGTCGTCGAGGCATCTTTCTGTCATGGAACGGAAAGATGTTGAGTGTCTGTGATTTTTGTGAGATTTTGATCCTATAAGCTAGGTGTGTGGCACGAACTTAAGTATTTTCACAAAGTACCACACAATCATGGATATGTAACACATAGCATATTATAACATCACAGTAAAACATCTAAAATTTTTCATTAATATTATCCGCAGTTTGATACATGAAAATTTTGCTCGAAAGAGCATGCATAAGCGGTACAAGTTCGGCAGCATAACGACTCTATGAGTAGTGTAGTCACTTAAACATAGAGTTGGGGTACATAGCATAGATCGTAGTGACATAGTACTAAAGACTGATACAGCTAACCCTAGTCACAGCGAGATGCGCTAGGGGGCGGTGCTGAGGAAGTGGATGCTCCGTGAAGACGAGCCACCTATCGTTCTGCATCCTGGCGTCGGGACTCCCACCTCACCTGCCTCATGTGGAACTACCGAAGGACGTCTCGCGTCTCCTGCTCTGCACGCTCGACCCTAGTCCATATCTGGCGTACTTGATCGGCGATACTCTGAGCTAGGTCGCCTGTGTTCCATAATGATCTCACCATGACCGGAAGGGCACGATCGGTCGGTCGTCTATCCCTCAGGTCAAAGAACTTGCGTGACATGCCGAGTGGGAGTCGTTGTCCCTGCTGCCTGCTCCATCTCCAATGATCAATACCCCAAGGGGGTATAGGACCAGTGGGGCCCACCTGGTAAGCAAGCACCCTAATCGGATAAGGGGGGTTGATGACTTCGGACTCCGCACCCGAATCACCCTCTTCTTTATCGCTGGGTTCCACCTCGAGACCTCCTTTGGCTTCCTCCTCCTCCTGTTCCTCTACTGGCTCAGTAGGTTCGCACTCGACTTCTGCTTCAGGTTCCCCATCGGATTCTTCCTCGGGGTCTTCCTCGGGCTCTTCTTCAGGTTCTTCGTCCAACCATCCATTATTCCCCTGATCTAGGAAATAAGGATCTCCGGGGTGGTGGAAACCAGCCATGCTGTCTACGAGAGTGTATAAATATGCTAACATCATACCTAAGATGTTTTATTTATTAAATATGTTGAGTTGGTGTTCTCTTCTTGCGGATAAAGGGGTATGTTTTTAGGTTCCCTAGCCATCACGATTTTCTCGTGACATGTGATAGTTGTACCTTGGAGGAAACGTAGTTGATCAGGATACATCCACTCTTTGATACTATAACATATGGATACATTATTTATCCATTTAATTTTTGGAGTTTGTGGAGGAACTCGGCGAGTTGGTGACAAGACTCGCCGAGTAGGGACATGGATGTTCATTCTAGTTCACGTGCGGACTCGGCGAGTCTATGGGTGGACTCGGCGAGTCCACGCTGTTTAGTGAAGCCCTAATTTCCATGGTTTAGGACCTATTTAATGGCCTTTATGGTTGTCTATTTCGGTTACTACACCCCAGAGAGAGTCTCAGATCGTTTGAGAGGCAAGGAGTGACCATTGTTGATCTTTGTGGTGTTGTTTAGCAAGAAGAAGCAGGTTATGGCAAAGGGAAAGCAAAGGAGGTTGCTATTCTGAGGACTAATAGCTAAGATCCTTTCATTTGAGGTATTATTTCGACTCTTCTTATGTTTTGGGAAGGATATGTGGTTTTAGGGTTTCTTCTACCCTTGTCTAAGTTGATTTGATGTCCAAATAGTCCTTTCTGGAGATGAGACTTTAGATCTGGACCCATAGAGGTCCAGAGAGCCTTATTCTTCAAGCTTTATGAAGAACAATGGAGGTCATGACCTTGGGTCAAAGTATTTGGGACTAAATCACCATTTGATGCCTGTTGGTTGATATATAAGCATCAAGATTCAGACTTTGCGTGACATTTTTGCTTGGGAAGGTCAGATCTATGGATTAGGGGCACAGATCTGACCTGAGGAGGTCAATAGAGTTTGGGCATGGCATGAACTCGCCGAGTTGTTCTTGAGACTCGATGAGTAGGGTTAAGGGTTCACGCAAATCACTTAGTGAGTAGACTAGCCGAGTTGGAGGATAACTCAGTGAGTCAGAAGGGGATTAAAGGACTGGATTTCAAGACGATACCCGTCGAGTTGTTCTTGAGACTCGGCAAGTTGAGTCGGGGTAGCCCCACGATTCATGCCAGGTGTGACTCGTCGAGCACAGGGAGGCACACGGCGTACCAAGCGGGACAGAGAGATCTAGTGGACATGTGTGTACTCGCCGAATCGCCGAAGTGCACTCGGCGGGTTGGGTCAAAGTTTGACTGTTGACTTTTGTTGACTTTTAGGGTTTGGTCAACAATGGGGTCCTTGAGTCAAGAGGGGGGTCAAATAGTCTTTTACCCTTCATAGGGTGACAATAGAGGGTTATATTTATGAGAGTATTTACGTGAATAGGCGGAGGCTAGGCAATATTTCTACCAAGTCAGAGATTTACCGAGATGTTTGAGGTGAGTCTTCTCATTATGCCTTACCCAATGGGGTAATTATGTGTGACCGAAGGGTCTTATGTGTATGGTGTATATGTGATGTAAGTTATATATGATATGTTATGTGATATGAGTATGATGTGGGACGGAAAGTCAATATGATATAGACCGGAAGGTCAACAGATCCTGGGATGGAAATCCCCTGAGACACTTGGATTGGAAGATCATATGGCCTGGAAAGGCGTATGTGCAGTATGTGGTATTTCAGGGAACTCACTAAGCATTTATGCTTACAGTGTTATGTGCTATGTGTTTCAGGTACTAGTGATGATCGCGGGAAGACGCCGACATGACTTGTACACATGCACATTGGAGTTTAAATATTTTGATCTTGGGGTTTTGTACTGATACAATGTCGATACAATGTTTTTATTTATGAATGCAAATTATACTTCATGGTTTTTTCAAAAGTGAAAAATTGTTCAAATTTTTACGGTGTTACAAGTTGGTATCAGAGCCTTGGTTTGAGGGATTCGGATACATCTTCGGGTGTATCTGAACTCAAACTGGGTATTCAAGGAAAATTTTAATAATAAAATAAAATTTTTGAAAAAGAGTAAAAAGGGTTTTGAGACAAACAGAGCAGAGCCGTGTGTACGATCAGCCAGCGCCTGAATGGTGATTTCCCAAAATACTCTCATAATAAGTGTTATCAGACATTCTATGTTATGCTCTATGATGAATTATGATATGCATGCTAGAGTAGACTAGGTATTCTTATTATGACTAGAGTGGCCTCATATATGATGCCTTAGACTAGGGGTTTTGCTGCTAGAAAAACTTAGAAGTGTTTAGATAGCAGCGAGGAGCTTATGAGAGATTTGCTAGCGAGTAGCACATGATAGTGAGAGTAGACTACTGGGATTTAGGGCTCAAGGAGGAGGTCTTGGGATGAATGTCGATGTAGTATGGACGGTAGTATTGGGCCCATGCTATTGAAGATACTGGGTTGGTGCGCAGTCCAACTAAGAATCCTTAGGGCACTAAGGAACCAGTGGGGTGGAGTTATCGAGTGTGATTATACTCGAGTTGGTCCCTCATACTCTTATGTTTTATTTCAGAGGGAGATCATGGTTGGGACACACCACACACCAGAGGTCAACGGGACAAGTGATGAGGAGATCCGTAGGATCGTCCACGAGGAGGTGGCTGCGGCCATTAGGGCTGAGATTCCAGAGATGTTCGGGTCTATTAAGACCACTTTGATTGAGACTTTTGATGACCGGTATGCTGCTCTTTCTGATGCTCCTGTTGCTGCAGCCACTGCGGCCGATGGTGCTGCTAGGCCGCAAGGGGGTGACTCGTTGTTGTACCGGGAGTTCAGCAACACGAAGCCACCAGAATTTGACGGAACTCAGGATCTGATAGCCGCGATGAGGTGGGTTTCTGACATAGAGGGGTGCTTCTACAAATGCTCCTGTCCGGAGCATCTAAAAGTTCGGTTCGCGCAGAACTAGCTTCGCTTGGGAACGAAGGACTGGTGGAAGTTTGTGATGACGCACTACACTCCTGCTGAGCTTGTTGCAGTAACATGGGAGAGGTTCACTGCTATGTTCCGAGATGAGTATGTTCCCCAGGTGGAGAGGGAGCGATTGGCACAGGAGTTTCTGACCCTTAAGAAGGGTATTGAGTCAGTTACAGAGATTACACAAAGGTTTCACGAGAGGGCGATGTTCTGCCCTGAGCACGTGTCGACCGAGCAGGCACGTATGAGTATTCTAAGGAGAGACATTCGGGAGTTTGTGGCAAACTCTTCATACTGGACATTTTTTGAACTTCAGGAAAATGCCTGGAAGAGGGAGATTGAATTGGAGACACAGGCCAAGAGGAGGACGAGTCTCAAAAGACTGATCAGCAGCCGACACAGTCTCAACCGGCAGCCAAGCAGGCCAAGCCCGCCGATTCGAGGTCTGGTGGTCAGAAGGGCCGCACTTGTGAAAAGTGCGGCAAGGGTCATGATGGATTTTGTAGGGTCGGTGTTTGCTACAAGTGTGGCAAGGAGGGGCATATCGCCAAGGATTTCCCCAGGGGATTCATGGTCTGCTTTCAGTGCAACCAGACCGGGCACCGGAAGGCGGAGTGTCCACAGTTACAAGGGATGACACCGGGAGCACCTCAGGGATCTGCCCCGGCTGCCGTGAGAGCTAGTGAGAGTCGGCCGGTGAAAGCCGAGGCGCAAAGGCGCGAGGGAGGGCATTTAAGCTGACAACGGTGGAGGTCCGTGCAGCACCTGACGTCGTGGCTGGTATGTATTCTATCATGTATTCATTTTATGTTGAGATATGGTGCTTATATTATGTTATGCGTAGGTACTTTTCTTGTGAATTTTGTACCTGCTCTAGTGTTATTTGACTCGGGTGCGAGTCGATCTTTTGTATCATTGGCGTTTAGCCGACACATCAGTATTAGTCGAGAGGTGTTGAGTCGACCTCTAAAAGTTTCCATAGCGGATGAGCAGTCTAAGCCACCGAGGTGATTTGAGGTTGTGTAATTGAGATTTTCGGGGTAGCGTTTCCGATTGATTTAGTCCCCATTGCAATGGGAGATATCTGCATCATCGTGGGCATGGACTGGTTGAGCAGATTTGGAGCGATCATCGACTGCGAGCGACAGCTGGTGACCATGCGAGACCCTAGTGGGGGAGTTCTTACAGTGCACGGCGAGGGTACACGTTCTGGGTCGGCGTTTTGTTCAGCCGCCAGGGCCAGACAGAGTCTTCAGCAGGGATGTAAGGGATTTATAGCGCATGTAATGGACATGAGGGTTGATTCAGAGAGACGAAGGTCAGTGGAAGAGGTTACGATAGTGCGTGAGTTCCTAGATGTATTTCCGGAGGAGTTGCCGGGTGTGCCCCCCGCGAGGCAGGTAGAGTTTAGTATCGATCTGATCCTGGGGGTTATGCCTATTGCCAAGGCTCCCTATCGCCTTGCGCCTCCCGAGATGCAGGAGTTGTCCTCGTAGCTTCAGGAGCTGCTGGGGAAGGGATTTATTCGGCCGAGCAGTTCGCCGTGGGGAGCACCTATCCTTTTCATCAAGAAAAAGGATGGTTCACACCGGATGTGCATTGATTACCGGGAGTTGAACAAGTTGACGGTCAAGAACTGTTATCCGTTGCCGAGTATTGACGATTTGTTCGATCAGTTGCAGGGCGCATCTTGGTTCTCCAAGATCGATCTGAGGTCTGGATATCATCAAGTGAGGGTGCGAGATGAGGATATCCATAAGACAACGTTCAGGACTCATTACGGGCATTACGAGTTCGTAGTGATGCCTTTCGGGTTCACTAACGCACCAGCGGTGTTCATGGATCTCATGAACAGGGTGTGTAGACCGATGTTGGATCGCTCGGTGATCATATTCATCAACGACATTTTGGTGTATTCGAGATCTAGAGAGCAACATGAGGAGCATTTGAGGGAGATCCTCGGGGTTTTGAGATCGGAGAGGCTTTATGCCAAATTCTCCAAGTGTGATTTTTGGTTGCGAAGTCCAGTTTCTGGGACATCTCGTTAACCAGAAAGGGATATTGGTCGACCCGGCCAAGACCGATGCGGTGATGAGTTGGGAGGTGACGAGGTCACTAACGGAGATCCGGAGTTTCCTAGGACTGGCACGCTATTATCGGAGGTTCATCAGGGATTTCTCCAAGATCGTCGTGCCACTCACTAAGTTGACTCGGAAGGATGTAGCTTATGCTTGGGGTCCAGATCAGCAGGTCTCCTTCGAGACACTTCACCAGAGACTATGCGAGGCCCCGGTGTTAGCCATTCCGGAGGGAATGGAGGATTTTGTGGTATATTGTGATGCGTCGACATTAGGGTTGGGAGCAATGCTTATGCAGAGAGGGCTTGTGATAGCATATGCATCGAGACAGCTAAAGCCTCATGAGGCGAGGTATCCTACCCACGATTTAGAGTTGGAGGCAATAGTGTTCGCCCTCAAGATCTGGCGTCACTATTTGTATGGAGTCCGGTGTACCATTTACACGGATCATAAGAGCCTGAAGTACTTGATGGACTAGCCCAACCTGAATATGCGACATAGGAGATGGCTGGATGTGGTAAAGGATTATGATTGCGATATCTTGTATCACCCGGCTAAGGCTATCATGGTAGCTGGTGCCCTGAGTCGTAGGGCGGAGAGTGTTCCGATGTGAGGTGTTTGTATGAGATCGACAATGATGACTCCGGTGTTGGACACCATTCGAGGAGCCCAGGTCGAGGCCGTGAGACCAAAAAACCAGAAGAGAGAGCGAGTTATCGTACAAGTATCGGAGTTCGTTACTGATAACCGAGGGCTTATGACCTTTCAGGGTTGAATTTGGGTACCGTTTGTGGGCGGAACGCGTACCATTCTGATGGAAGAGGCGCATAGATCGATGTTCTCGATCCATCCCGGGGCCACTAAGATGTACTTGGATCTGAAGAGGGAATATTAGTGGCCATGTAAGAATAGGAATGATGCGTTGTTCGTTGAGAGGTGCCTAACCTGTCGCAAGGTTAAGGTCGAGCACCAGCGTCCGCATGGCAAGTTGCAGCCGTTGGAGGTTCCCGAGTGGAAGTGGGAACAGATCACCATGGATTTTATCACCAAGTTGCCAAGGACTGCTAGGGGTGTCGATGCAATTTGGGTGATTGTGGACAGGTTGACGAAGAGCGCTCACTTCCTTGCTATCATTGAGAGCTCTTCCGCCGAGAGGTTGGCAGAGGTGTACATGAGGGAGGTGGTATCGCGACATGGAGTGTCGATCTCGATCGTCTCAGATCGAGGTGTGCGTTTCACTTCCAGATTTTGGAAGAAATTCCATGAGGAGTTGGGTACGAGGCTGCAATTTACTACCGCATACCAACGGCAGACAGACGGACAAAGGGAACGGATAATTCAGATGCTCGAGGACATGCTCCGAGCATGTGTGCTGGATTTCGGCAGGAGCTGGGACACGTATTTGCCCTTAGCGGAGTTTTCCTACAATAGCAGCCATCATTCGAGCATTGGTATGCCACCATTTGAGCTGTTGTATGGGAGGAGGTGTCGGACCCCCATTTGCTAGGGAGAAGTAGGGCAGCATGTGATGGGTAGTACAGAGATCGTGCTTCAGACGACTAAGCAGATTCAGCAGGTCAGGTAGAGGTTGTTGACCGCTCAGAGTCGCCAAAAGAGTTATGCGGACAGGCAACGATCTGAGCTCGAGTTCCAGGTTGGTGATTTTGTGCTCCTGAAGGTATCTCCTTGGAAAGGAGTGATCCGATTCAGAAAGAAGGGCAAGCTGGGCCCCGGTACATTGGAGCTACCTGCGGAATTGGACCAGATTCTTGATACCTTCCACGTGTCATAGCTGAGAAAGTGTATAGCCAACGAGTCGGCGGTGGTGCCATTAGAGGATATTCAGGTGGATGTGGGCCTAAACTACATTGAGAAACCGATGGCAATTCGGGATCCAAAGATCACGGTCCTGGAGAACAAGGAAGTGCCTCTGGTGCAGGTCCAATGGCATCATCAGAAAGGGTCAGAGCTTACTTGGGAGCCGGAGCGTGAGATGTGTGAGCAGCATCCAAAGTTTTTTCAGAGAAAGACTTCGAGGGCGAAGTCTGATTCTAGTGGGGGAGAATTGTAACATCCGGATTCCCAGGTACATTATTTATTCATTTAATTTTTGGAGTTTGTGGAGGAACTCGGCGAGTTGGTGCCAAGACTCGCCGAGTAGGGACGTGGATGTTCATTCTAGTTCACATCTGGACTCAGCGAGTCCATGGGTGGACACGGCGAGTCCACGCTGTTTAGTGCAGCCCTAATTTCCAGGGTTTGGGACCTATTTAAAGGCCTTTACGGCCGTTTATTGCGGCTACTACACCCCAGAGAGTGTCTCAGATCGTTTGAGAGGCAAGGAGTGACCATTGTTGATCTTTGTGGTCTTGTTTAGCAAGAAGAAGGAGGTTCTAGCCAAGGGAAAGCAAAGGAGGTTGCTATTTTGTGGACTAAAAGCTAAGATCCTTTATATTGAGGTATTATTTCGACTCTTCTTCTGTTTTGGGAAGGATATGAGGTTTTAGGGTTTCTTGTGCCCTTGTCTAAGTTGATTTAAGGTCCAAATAGTCCCTTCTGAAGATGAGACTTTAGATATGGACCCATAGAGGTCTAGAGAGCCTTATTCTTCAAGCTTTATGAAGAACAATGGAGGTCATGACCTTGGGTCAAAGTATTTGCGACTAAATCACCATTTGATGCCTATTGGTTGATATATATGCATCAAGATTCAGACTTTATGTGACATTTATGCTTGGGAAGGTCAGATCTATGAATTAGGGGCACAGATCTGACCTCAGGAGGTCAATAGAGTTTGTGCATGGCATGAACTCGCCGAGTTGTTCTTGAGGGTCGGCGAGTAGGGTTAAGGGTTCACGCAAATCACTCAGTGAGTAGACTTGCCGATTTGGGGGATAACTCAGTGAGTCAGAAGGGGATTAATGGACTGGTGTTCAAGGCGGTACTCGCCGAGTTGTTCTTGAGACTCGGCGAGTTGAGTCGGGGTAGCCCCGCGATTCATGCCAGGTGTGACTCGTCGAGCATAGGGAGGGAGTCGACGTACCAAGCGGGACAGAGAGAGTTAGTGGACATGTGTGTACTCGCCGAGTCGCCAGAGTGCACTCGGCGAGTGAGGTCAAAGTTTGACCGTTGACTTTTGTTGACTTTTAGGATTTGGTCAACAATGGGGTCCTTCAGTCAAGAGGGGGGTAAAATAGTCTTTTACCCTTCTGAGGGTGACAATAGAGGATTGATTCTAGCGTCGAGAGTTATATTTATGAGAGTATTTACTTTGTGTGAATAGGCGGAGGCTAGGCAATGTTTCTACCAAGTCAGAGATTTACCGAGACGTCTGAGGTGAGTCTTCTCATTATGCCTTACCCGATGGGGTAATTATGTGTGACTGAAGGGTCTTATGTGTATGGTGTATATGTGACGTAAGTTGTATGTGATATGCTATGTGATATGAGTATGATGTGGGCCGGAAGGTCAATATGATATGGACCGGAAGGTCAACAGAGCCTGGGATGGAAATCCCCTGAGACACTTGGATCGGAAGATCCTATGGCCTGGAAAGGCGTATGTGCAGTATGTTGTATTTTGGGGAACTCACTAAGCATTTATGCTTACAATGTTATGTGTTATGTGTTTCAGGTACTGGTGATGATCGCGGGAAGGCGCCGGCATGACTCGTACACACACACATTGGAGTTTAAATATTTTGATCATGGGGTTTTGTACTGATAGAATGTCGATACAATGTTTTTATTTATGAATGCAAATTATACTTCATGGTTTTTTCAAAAGTGAAAAATTGTTCAAATTTTTACGGTGTTACAGATACGACTATGAACAGTCCTGGCTTAACCGAGATGCTAGCATTATCTTGTTTGGTTCGATAGTATGTTCTGTTTCCTAATTCACACAAGCAAGGATGTTTTATTGTTATGTTTTGCTTGTTTTGTTCACATTTGTGTTAGTCCCTCTTTTTGGGTTATAGTTGCATATCAATGTGTGGTTAGACATGCTAGTTCACTATAAACAGAGCTCTGATACCAACCTGTCACACCCCGAACCAGACGGTGGAATCGTCCGAGGGCTCTTGTAACATAAACTGAATACCATCACAATGAATATACATGAAGCATAACATAAATCATCACCATGCATTAAAATAATACAACCAATATTTTTTACATCCAGTACATAGTTTTAGTCATTACAACTTCATAACAAAAATTGTTTGAAAGATATCATAAGCAACACCCTAACATTACTTGGTACTTATTCTTCGGTTTACCTACCACCTGAGAATACAAGTCATTTTTGAAAAACGTCAACATATGAAATGTTGGTGAGTTCATAAGCAATGTTGTGATAAAATGATTTAGAGTTGTTGTAAAACCCAGAAAATCCGATATTTTCTTAAAACATTATTGTAAAAAAAAGTGTGAAGATCCGTAAATATATGCTGGTTGATTTTTCAAACATGTATAATTGTTGAACTTTTGTATAGATCGCGCAAGTGAAAATGTTGAACTTCCCAGGAAAAACCCGATGTTTTCCCTATACATAAATTACATTGATTTCTCTATTGTTATGCTGTTACGACGAATGATTTTGATTACTCGAGTGGCGTTGGATTAATTAGGGTTTGTGAGTTGTTATAATCACGCATTAAAAAAATGACTAGTTTATAACTACAGATTACGAACGATCCTTAGTGGCGTCGGCCGTTACTACTCACTTAATCCACCCACCATGATTACTCTTGTTTAACGCCCTGAATCTATTTACTTTGATTTCTCATAAGCCCAACAACCGAGGAGAAAGGGGAGTACGAAGTCTCGTTATTTCCGTGAGTTATTTAAGGCTATCGGGAATGCGAAAGACACGATGGCCCAACTCGCATTTGACTTCTCGACCTTACTAGCAGTACTAATGGGCCAACAGTACCCGATAGCACATTAGAGGCAACGAAAGTCCTTTTACATGAAATCGGGTCATAGGAAGCCCAATAACACATAAGCATATTCCCTTCGGGCCCAAAGATCATGTTAATAGGCTAGCAAGCCCCAACAAGCCTGGCTTAACCGAGATGCTAGCATTATCTTGTTTGGTTCGGTAGTATGTTCTGTTTCCTAATTCACACAAGCAAGGATGTTTTATTGTTATGTTTTGCTTGTTTTGTTCACATTTGTGTTAGTCCCTCTTTTTGGGTTATAGTTCCATATCAATGTGTGGTTAGACATGCTAGTTCACTATAAACAGAGCTCTGATACCAACCTGTCACACCCCGAACCAGACGGCGGAATCGTCTGAGGGCTCTTGTGACATAAACTGAATACCATCACAATGAATATACTGATGGGTTATAGCCATAAGAACTTT
This sequence comes from Lactuca sativa, assembly GCF_002870075.4. Lineage (NCBI taxonomy): Eukaryota > Viridiplantae > Streptophyta > Magnoliopsida > Asterales > Asteraceae > Lactuca > Lactuca sativa. The sequence goes on along the minus strand of NC_056623.2, from coordinate 219,195,337 downwards.
CCTATGTGCGCATGCGAAACCCTAATGCTTGGATCTAGGCTCTCTAATAAACATGCTTTGAATCCAAGACTTCTAATTACTAATTAGGTTAAATAACAACATTGAAACAGATCTAGAATCATACCTTTGCGTTCCTTGTTGATCTTGAGGTCTTGGAGCTTCTAGAGTCACAAATGTCACTCCTCTAATGGCTTACAAACACCAATAGCAAGAAGAATGATTTAGGAGAGAGGAGAGGGAGGAAATTCGACCAGGGTTCTCTTACTTAATGAGATGTGTCGAATTCCCTATGCCATGGGGTCTATTTATACTTGTAGACTCCTTAAGGGTTACAACCTAAACCCTAATTGGATAATCTTCTCTTAAGGCTATCCAAATCCATTCCATAGATAAGCATATGGACGATTTTAGCTATCCAAAAGCTTTTAGAATTCGTCCAAGGCATATCCTAATGGATTTACAGTCTAAAGCTTAACTATCAAACAATTGACAGTTTATACCCCTTTATTTAATTAATCTCTTTAAGTCACCAAATTAATTCTAATTAATTCTATGACTTATATTAATCAAATAACAAATATATTATTCATTATATTATTCACATAATATATTAATAATACTTACTCTCTCTTAATAAATCATCCTATCAAGTTGCTATGGTGAAGGCAACCCAAAAGGACCATGCACAACCGGATCAAATACTTGCCTAATATAGTTGCAGCCTTAGACACTATTCCAACAGTCTCCCACTTGGATAAGTCTAGTAACTATATTCATAAATACAATTCGGTTTGCAATCATAGCTCTCAAAGACGCTGTCAACTCTGATCTAATCAATCTTGTCCTTTAGATAAGGGAACGCACAGTCCTCTGTTGGATATCATGCTGACAATCCTATGGAATGGTTAGTCACGCATTTAGGTTTCTCGATCTCTGATTTATTTGACATAGAACTTAATCGAACACATCAATTCAGTTCTGACCGGGCCCGGCACATAAGTCAAATCAAATCATCGAGCGGCCGAGATATCGCTTTTACCTTCTTAGATAAAAGTTACAGATAAACTTCGACTTATATGCATTTACTTATTCATTTACCAACTATACACAACAATAAGTTTTATAACACCAGGTTACTGATGCGTTTTCGTATTATCAATGTACAATCAATTAACAAATAATAAACCATATATCTAGGTTTTAAGACTATATGATATTATCGTCTTGCGATCACCTTTTATATCGTATTCCATAAGGTCATTCCAGCAAGCGCGGGTTTATTCCAATGCTCAAAACTAGTTCATAAGCACTCATGAACGTTGCAACAATCCTTTGCTATGTCTAACACCATTTAGACATTCTACACACCAATTCATGACAATCTTATTTCATATGTACTTCCATCATATGAACGATTGTGGACCATTTGAATAACTCAATTATTCTGGAAGTCAAAACATGCAAAGTGAAACAATAGCTAAACAATTAACATAAGATAGTAACATTACTCATAAATAAAACTACTTTATTTAATCATCAAATGTCAATTACATTTATCTATTACACGTTTCTAATACTATCTAATCTATGCTAATATCATCCTTTAGCCCAATACTCCTAGCATGCTGCAAGTGCTTGTTGGTTTTTGAGCATTCTAACACTCCTAAGTGTACATGCAACCCTAAATACCTTGGATCTATGTTTTCTCTATTATACATGCAAATAAGAATATCCAAGGTATCATCCTAATCTATCATACAAAACATGAATATAACAAGATAGAATACATACCTCTTTGATGTAGAAAGTCTTCATGAAGCTTGAGTGCCTAGCCCCAATAGTGTGGAAGCCTCAAATGGAATCACAGTTATCAAAACACTTAGAATAACTTGAGAGAGTTCTACACTTCATGAAATCGGCTAGCCCTCTCTAGAATAATCCTTAGTGGCCATTTTTGTCAAGAATAAGATCATTATATAGTGTTACAATTAGGGTAAATCCTTAATTGTCATGACTTTCCATTTCCTTGGATCCATGGGTTCAAATACACCATGGAGCACCCATGGACCATCCTATGGTTTTTAGCCCAACTTGATTATCCATGGAGCATTAGCCCACTATATAAGTATGGATGATTTACACAATCAACCCATATATTTAATTAGTCTTCTTTTGATCACTTAATTAATCCTAGATTAATTCTTGATCAATACTAATTAAACAATCTTATTATTCTTATTATTAATATACTAGAACTTATAATATATTAATAACCATAAGTGTCTTATTTCTCTCATTATAGTCTATCTAAGTGCATGAAGGTTTGCAACCCAAATGGACCATGCCGGGTCGGGTCAAGTCTTACCAATTATAGTTATGGACTTAGACATTAATCCAACAGTCTCCCACTTGGATAAGTCTAAAACTATTATTGCGTATGACTTCAGGAACCAACTGACAATCGTAGCTCTCAAAAGCTTCTGTCGAACTCTGACCTTGTAGATGAACTCTGATCTTGTCAATGACTTGTCCATTAGATAAGGGATCATATAATCCTCTGTTCTCATGATATCAGCCGGACAAATACATGGAACAACGTCGTACTTATTGTCCAGCAGTTTGTTTCCCGATTTTCGATTTGTTTGACAAAGAACTTAATCGAACACATCAATTCAGTTTTGACCAGCCGGTACATAGGTCACAACAAAATCATCGAGGGGCCCAGATATCGCTTCTATTTCTAGAAGGAACAGATAAACTTCGACTCATATGCTTGTTCTACTACTTGTTGAATTGTACACAAAGGCACGTTTTATAACATCAAGTTACTGATGCGTTTACGTGCAATCAATGCACAACCAACTCATAGGTAACAACTCATATCTCTAGGTTTGAAGATTTATATGATATTATCGTCTCACGATCACTCGAGATAAATTCCATGAAGTGATACAAGTGAGCGTGGGTTTATTCCAATACTCATAACTTATGAGTACTCATGGATGTTGTAGCAACCATTGCCATGACTAAACTCATTTAGCCATCTACAAACCCGATTCATGACAGTCTTGATTCATACCTACTTCCAACATATGAACGACTGTGGAGTGTTTAAATAACTTAGTCATCCGGAAAGAATAACCTAGCTATTTTGGAAGTCAAAACATGCAAAGTGAAATACAATAATAATCGAATCTAATATGGTCTCAGAACCCTTTTGAATATAAATAAAACCACTTTTTATTTATCACCATATTGATTACACATTATTCAATGTTTCAAATAATCAACTTAAGACTTGAATAAAAACAACAGTCGTCCCATGCTCCTAGCATGTACACTTTGTTTTTCTAAACAATAGTTATGCCATACCCCAAGTATGCACACTATGTTTGTCTATGATCCTTACATTGTGATGTAGATCAATTGAACATGATTCCAATGATACTCATTTCACAATCCCAAATCCTTATTGTAAATGCAAGAATTCCAAATTTATGTCATTTACTGAAATCTGTTAGATTCTAAACTTATATGCATTGATCCTCTTGTAATGATTATGCACAAAGTCAGAAAGACTTGACAACAACCATTACAGAGCATTCCAAAGGAGATCAGCTCCTTGGGAACATCCTTTTTGCATTAAGTTTCCTAATCTTACATATATTGAATCACTTCCACCTATGGAGACATTTCCATAGTCCTATTTGACTATCACTTCCGAACAAGAGTTACCTCTTTTCAGAAAATGTCGATATGGTCCTACCAAAATTAACACTAGACTTCCAAATGTCCCTGAGCAACCAATCTTTGGCGAACCTCAGATTGTCCTCGACAATTGCTTAATCACTTTAGTCATATCCAGTTCTAGACTTTTCCCTTCTAAATGCCTTAAGCATTTGGAAAATTTAGAAAGGATGAATATTATAGCACATGAAATCGATCCTATATCCGAAGCATATGGGATACTATTCATGATGTTTGACATAAAGACATGACACTAGACCAGTCTTTTGCTACAATATTTTTTATTTGCCATGTTTTCAAAATTTAACTATGAAGAGGGATGCCGTAATCATAATCGAATTTTGAAAATGCAATATATATAGAATTTCTTCAAGTTGAACCATTCCAACACAAAATTCACATATATTCTTGACTAAAGATGATTAAAATCTCAATCTAAGCTTTAGAATTGACATGAAGTATAATTTCCTCTCCCTTAATTATAGCAAAACAACTTTTCAACCCCTGCAACTTCACGGATTGAAACTTTGTTTTCTATAATTAACATTGCTAGCTTGCAATACTAATCATAATAGTCATGCTCCCACTAACATGATGATTATCAGCATAACACTTATGCTCCCACTAGCTCTGACACATTTCCAGAAATCTGTTGGACTTCTGAAATTTAGATTCATACACCCTTTCTTAGATAGCTCACATGTGTGTCTAAACAATTTTCAGAACTATGAAAAGGGATGCCGTAATCATAGTCTCAATTGCTTAGGCATTTGCCATTTCTCACAAGTCCATGTTAGTGTGCCGGTTAACCACACGCGCTCCACTAATGACTTTTGAAAATGCAAATGACACAATTGATATCTACTTAAAATCTATTTAGTGAAAGCATTTCCTCACCATCATTTTCATGAATCGGAGAGAAACCTTATGACACTTAGATTTAATAGTGTATGAGTTCCTATCCATGCGAATTTGTCAAAACCATAATCACAAGATAAGGTTAGTGACAAATTCAGCCCTACATGGATTAAACTTATTCAATCTTAGTTTCTTGTCACCTTGGTAACACAAGGCCCACCAATGCTTCCAAGTTGAACTCTGATAACTTACATGTAAATTCAACTTATTTGAAGTAGGTACAGAAATAAGAATTATGTCAACACGATAGGTTGAAAACCTTAAGTCGTGTGCTAGTGATAAATTACAGGTTTTACTCTTGATTAAATCTTGAAACTCTTTCAGGATCTTTAAGGCTCCCACTGTCCCCTTGACATATAAGTTTTCCTAGTCAAGAACCATTCCTTGATAAAACAAATATTCAAGGGATAGTGCGGATTCTTATCAAGACTAACACTTCACACAATTGGTCTTAGTTGGTCTTTGTCTCATCCAAGACATCACAACTTACCAATCTCAAATGTACAAGAGTAGAAAACATTTTACTCTTACATTTGATAAGTGTTTTAAACCTTCTTTAAGACATGTCACTCAAATTACAATCTTGGAGTATGACTCCAAGACTTGTATTGGAACGAAGTATGATTCATCTTCTTGATTTAACCATTTCAACAATTTCAAGATCCCTTCTTCTTAGTCATAAGAATGCACTAAGACTTTCTTAGAGAATAAATTTTGATATGGTTTCTTAATCATTAAGATGATCACAAAGCTGATACTAAAGTACTCTCCCGTCCTTTCAGATTTGAGAAACTTTTATCTTTCTGCCTAATTTGATTCTTCTTATTCGTTTTCCAATGTTACAAAATTATACTTAACCTTATAAGTATAATCATATTTACTAATCTTTAGTAAATCATGACAAATCAATCTTTGTGGTGGACCTTGACCAGCGCACACCCAGTGTACCTAATTCCTTAGTCCTTCAATTGACTCACATATACATGTGATCAAAGAATTAGTCTTAATTTTTCAAAGATGAAAATTCTCATTCATCATACAATACAACTTGTATGATTCCAAGTTTCTGTCCAATTGAAACTTGGGTGATGAAAAACTTTCTTCATTTGGTAAATTCAGACACTACCACAAATGAAAGAATCAAATCCACTTTCCAATATTGCTATTACTGGAAACATATAAGCAACAATTTTCCACCGATGCCATTGTAAGGATATTTTTAAAATAAATAAAATTAAAACCTTTTTTTCTTTTATTTTAAAACTTTGCGGAAAAACTTATCCTTACAATCCACATGAAAACCTTGTTGTTATCTATTCACAAGCAATATATTATAACTCTTAAGCAACAGCTCAAAATTCTGATTACCGAACCATGCGATCGAAACCCATCTTCGCAATCAGAATCAGCATATACTTACTTTAAGCTTCCTATCTTTTCTTTGATTCTTAAAAGACATCAGCATGTGACCCATTCACATTATGTAATAAGAATCTCCAAATAGGAACTTAACAGAGTTATACAGTGTATTTTACCCGAAGTAGAGTCAAACCTCTTGACTTGATCAACCTTATGACCTTTCAGGTAAATAGGGCAGCTTCGCAACCAATGCCCCTTTCTTTGGCAATATAAACATATGGAGACCCTTTGATAATGGCACATGAGACTATTTCAGACTTAGCCTTTCTCTTTACCATTTGGTCAACCGAGTTGACTATGGCCGATCCCTTTCCATTGGGAAGAGAAATGCTTTTCTAGATATCCAATGCTACCATTGCCAATGTCCATTTAAGGTTTGGGAAGTTGATCTTCTAACAAAATTTGCTTTACTAGTGTTCTAAATCATTGCTGATTCCACAGCACAAAACAAATAGATAAGATCATTAAGGCTCGTGTCATAGTCTGTCTCATAGTAGTCCCAAAGTGATCCGCTATGTTACTAAGAAAGTGATTGAACATCCAACTTTCACGAGACTTTGACACCCAACTCTCCCGTCTTGTCAATATGTGACTACATCTCCAAGATGTGACCACACCAAGACCTTAACTTGCCAATAGGGCTTGAGTGACTTTAAACTTTTCAAGAACATGTGGGTGAGGGAGAATAATTGGAGGAGATAAAGGAAGTGAAGCATGATGTTGAGGAACATCATCTTCAAGAGATTTGGGAAGATCATAAATGTCTAAACCAGACATGTTTTGGGAGATATTCAAGATAGTTGATTTAAAGTCCTTAATATGACACCCAATATGAAATATTAAGGCTAGGACCCAACAAACTATTTTATAACTTAGAAGAGGGATGCCGTAATCCAAGCTATAAAATATTTGAAGGTAGGCGAATGACGATTCACCAATTTCCACCATGAAAAACGAAATAATTTATTAGGTTTTAATTGGATTTGAAATTCCTAGATCTTTTGAGATTCATTGAACTTTTCAATGGCATGTTTCAATCTCGAGTGTGCCCTCTCAAATTTTGTGACTGGGATGCCGAGGATCACAAAACAAGGTGTGAATAACCATACCAATTCACTTGGTATCCTTAATATTATCACCTAATCAATGTGCCGGTTAACCACACACGCTCCATTGATCTATGAAAAACATTAAGTCACCCTTCGTGGTCCTTACTAGTCCAAGTTAGTGTGCCGGTTAACCACACACGCTCCACCAACGACTTGGTAAGGTACAAAGTGTGAATTCCATGGGTTAGCACCAAATTCACATTTTTCCTAAAGTAACTAAGATTGGGAATTATTAAGATTTTAGTTACTTTAGTATTTATCATTAATACTTTTAATGAAGGGAGAATTTAAAGTCATTGTCCTACCCGTTCGGCTAACGACCCTCCACCAGTCAAGCAAGCGGTGGGTGAGAGTAGACACCCATTAAGTCGCCATTTTATAGGCAACAACCTTATACCCACCTTATAGACCGGCTTCGTGAATGAGGCCTACTAACGGTAAAACGACTTGTTCTTATACATATATATAATAATTAACCATTAATGTTATAAATAGTATAAGTGTTGAATTTTAACTTTTTTTAAAATTCTAAGGGCTAACTTGGAATTAAAGTATTCATAAGTGAAAACTTTTCAAATTCCAAAACTTGAGGGCAAGTTTTGAAACTATTCAAAACTAATTAATTCCATAACTTATGTGTTTAAAGTAGTTTTAATCCAAAAAACTCTTCAAGTTCCATAACTTATGGAAGACTTTAAACTAATAAAAGAATTAATCTTTTCTTTATTTTCATAACTTATGGAATTAATTAAGGTTACACTTTATTTATTTATTTATTTATTAATGAAGTGACTCTTGAATTTCCATAACTTGAGGACAAGTTATGGAGTCATAAAAAAAAAAAAATTCAATGACACAAGACTCTTCATTTTGTAACCATTACCAACTTTTATGAGTTTTATGAGTCTTTAATGTGACTCTTCATGTAACTTGAGGACAAGTTACACAAACACATTTTGTACTCAACTCTTAGATTAAAATGGATTGAAAACAACTATTTCAATTAACTTTTCTATTAATCTAAGCAACTCATAAGAACAAGATAATTCATATCAAACTTCTTCATGTAATTAGTCTAAACCTTAAACTAATACAAAACATGAATCTATTGACAATTATCTTTGAAAATGGATTAGCATGAACATTACCACATTAAAAAACAAGTTTATAAGTTCAAAAACAACGTAGGGTAATGTTCCTAGTCCATTTCTAGCCAAAAACCTCGAAAATATGCTGTCTGGGGTCCAACTCGTCGAGTGCATGAACATAACTCGGCGAGTTGGATGAATTTTGCCTTGGACTCGTCGAGTCCCTTCATGGACTCGGCGAGTCTGCTGGGCCGACAGCATCACAACTCGATTTTTCAGCTCCATTTGCAAGTATAACAAGAAAACATGCCTAGGCTCTGATACCACTGTTGGTTTTTGAGCATTCTAACACTCCTAAGTGTACATGCAACCCTAAATACCTTGGATCTATGTTTTCTCTATTATACATGCAAATAAGAATATCCAAGGTATCATCCTAATCTATCATACAAAACATGAATATAACAAGATAGAATACATACCTCTTTGATGTAGAAAGTCTTCATGAAGCTTGAGTGCCTAGCCCCAATAGTGTGGAAGCCTCAAATGGAATCACAGTTATCAAAACACTTAGAATAACTTGAGAGAGTTCTACACTTCATGAAATCGGCTAGCCCTCTCTAGAATAATCCTTAGTGGCCATTTTTGTCAAGAATAAGATCATTATATAGTGTTACAATTAGGGTAAATCCTTAATTGTCATGACTTTCCATTTCCTTGGATCCATGGGTTCAAATACACCATGGAGCACCCATGGACCGTCCTATGGTTTTTAGCCCAACTTGATTATCCATGGAGCATTAGCCCACTATATAAGTATGGATGATTTACACAATCAACCCATATATTTAATTAGTCTTCTTTTGATCACTTAATTAATCCTAGATTAATTCTTGATCAATACTAATTAAACAATCTTATTATTCTTATTATTAATATACTAGAACTTATAATATATTAATAACCATAAGTGTCTTATTTCTCTCATTATAGTCTATCTAAGTGCATGAAGGTTTGCAACCCAAATGGACCATGCCGGGTCGGGTCAAGTCTTACCAATTATAGTTATGGACTTAGACATTAATCCAACAGTGCTTAACCCTACTCAGTCCCTTCGTAAGCGGATCTGCTGGGTTATCTTCTGATGATATCCTCTTCACTACGAGTTGTCCTTCTTCTACACGATGTCTAATGAAGTGATACTTTCTGTCGATATGTCTTGATCTACCATGATCCCTCGGCTCCTTGGTTAAGGCAACCGCTCCTTCGTTATCACAGAAAATCTCCATGGGCTCCTTTATGGCAGGTACGACTCCAAGATCACCGATGAAGTTCTTTAGCCATATTGCCTCCTTCGACGCTTCGCTCGCTGCAATGTACTTTGATTCGCACGTTGAATCAGCTACGGTTTCTTGCTTGGAACTCTTCCATGTCACTGCTCCTCCATTTAGAGTAAAGACCCAGCCCGACTGTGAACGGTAGTTGTCCCTGTCGGTCTGAAAGCTGGCGTCACTATACCCTCGCACCTTCAAGTCATCACTCCCTCCGAGGATTAAGAACCATTCCTTCGTCCTCCGAAGGTACTTAAGGATATTCTTCACCGCAATCCAATGTGCTTTGCCAGGATTCCCTTGATATCTGCTAACCATGCTCAAAGCGAAGGCTACATCAGGGCGAGTACAAATCATAGCGTACATGATTGAGCCAACTGCGGAAGCGTATGGTACTCGGCTCATTTCCGCTATCTCAGCTTCGGTACTCGGACTTTGAGTCTTACTCAATTTGGTATTACTTTGTATCGGTAGTTCTCCCTTCTTTGAGTTTTCCATACTAAAACGTTTTAGTACTTTCTCTAAGTAAGTATTCTGACTAAGTCCAATTAGTTTCTTACTTCTTTCTCTTACTATCCTTATTCCCAAAATGTAAGAAGCCTCTCCGAGGTCCTTCATAGCGAAGCACTTCCCGAGCCAGGACTTAACTTCCTGCAGAGTCGGGATGTCGTTTCCTATGAGTAATATGTCATCGACATAGAGAACGAGGAAGCTTACTATACTCCCACTGGCTTTGACATATACACAAGATTCGTCTTCACTTCGTACAAATCCAAACTCTTTGACTTTCTCATCGAAGCAAAGATTCCAACTGCGAGACGCTTGCTTAAGTCCATAAATGGACTTCTCAAGCTTACACACTCTATCCGGATGCTTCGGATCCACAAACCCCTCTGGCTGAGCCATGTAAACATCCTCAACCAACTTTCCGTTAAGGAAAGCGGTCTTGACATCCATTTGCCAAATCTCATAATCATGAAATGCGGCAATTGCTAGCACCACTCTAATAGATTTAATCTTCGCAACTGGTGAGAAGGTCTCATCATAGTCAACTCTGGGAGTTTGAGTAAAGCCCTTCGCGACCAATCGCGCTTTATATGTGTGTACGTTCCCATCCACGTCGGTCTTCTTCTTGAAGATCCATTTGCACCCAACGGTCTTACGTCCGGGCACGTAATCAACCAAATTCCAAACTTGGTTATCATACATGGATTGGATCTCGCTATCCATTGCCTCTTTCCACTTTACAGACTCCAGGCCTGCCATGGCTTCCTTATAGCTATTAGGTTCATCAAGGTTTACTAGTGTACCATCACTAATATACGTGTCCCCTTCGGTAGTAATATGAAAGCCATAAAACTGGGGATGAACTCTAACTCTATCGGAACGTCTAAGAGGTAAGGATTCGTCAGTCGGTTCAACCGGAGTTTCCTCCTCGGGTTGAACGCCAGCGGTAAAGGTTCCTTCATCTATCGACTCTTGAATCTCTTCAAGTTCGATTTGCCTCCCACTGTCTCCTTGGCTTATGAGTTCTCGCTCTCGGAAAACTCCTCTTCTCGCAACGAAGACAACATTGTCCTTCGGTCTATAGAAGAGATATCCAAAGGATGTCTGCGGGTAGCCGATGAAAATACATTGCTCACTTCGAGGTTCAAGCTTGTCGTGAGTATCTCGTCTTACGAAAGCCTCGCAACCCCAAACCTTGATATGTGCCAACGAGGGAGCTTTCCCCGTCCACATCTCGTAAGGTGTTTTGGCAACCTTTTTAGTAGGGACTCGGTTAAGGATATGGGCGGCAGTCTCTAAGGCATACCCCCAAAAAGAGCTTGGTAGCGAAGCACGACTCATCATAGAGCGAACCATATCTAATAAGGTTCGATTACGCCTTTCTGCCACACCATTCAACTGCGGTGTCCTAGGAGGCGTCAATTGTGAAACTATTCCACACTCCTTGAGATAATCGTGGAATTCAAGACTTAGGTACTCTCCTCCTCGATCGGATCGAAGTATCTTGATTTTCCTGCCCAATTGATTCTCCACTTCATTCTTGAACTCTTTGAACTTTTCAAAGGTGTCTGACTTTTGCTTTATTAAGTAGATATACCCATATCTACTATAGTCATCGGTAAAAGTCACATAGAAGCGGTTCCCATCCTTCGTGGTTGATCTAAACGGTCCACATACATCGGTATGTATTAGGTCCAATAGACCCTCGCCCCTTTCACATGTACTCGTGAAGGGCGACTTAGTCATCTTTCCAAGCAAACAAGACTCACATGTGTCATCTTCCCTAAGGTCGAATGACTCCAACACTCCATCCTTTTGGAGTTGGGCTATGCGTTTCTTGTTGACATGTCCAAGACGACAATGCCACAAGGATGCTTTATCCATACTAGTGGAAGAATCAATATTCAAAACATCATTTCCTAAGTTATCAACAATCATAACGGTTTCATATATTCAATTACATGGTATAGCTTCAAAGTAAAAGACACCATTTAGATAAGCCAAAATAGAACCATTCTCATTATTAAAAGAAAATCTAAATCCTTGTCTATATAAACCATGAAATGAAATGATGTTTCTTGCCATTTCTGGCGAATAGCAACAATTGTTCAAATCTAAAACTAAACTATTCCTAAGCACTAAGGAATACACTCCAATCTTGGTCACAGGCGATGATCTTCTGTTCCCCATGATTAGATTGATCCTTCCTTGCTCCACATCCTTACTTCTTCTTAGTCCCTGCACATTAGAACAAATGTGATAACCACAACCGGTATCAAGAACCCAAGAAATAGCTGTTGGATAAGGTGTCTAAGTCCATAACTATTTCGGGCTTGTACTTGACCCGACCCGGCATGGTCCATTTGGGTTGCATGGCACCATGCAATTGGATAGACTAAATGAGAGAAATAACACTTGGAGATTATTAATATATTATAAGTTCTAATATATTAATAATATTATTTAATTAGTTGATCAAAGAATTAATTTGGAATTAATTAAGTGATCAAAGAATAACTAATTAAATATATGGGTTGGTTATGTAAATCATCCATATCTTGTATAGTGGGCTAAGAGGCTCCATGGATTATCAAGTTGGGTTCTACCCATAGGATGCTCCATGGATGCTCCATGGGAGTTACAAACCCATGGGTCATGGAAATGAAGAGTCATGACACATTAGGGTTTACATGGTGTAACCCTAGATGTGTCAACACTATATAAGAAGCATATTCTCCACCAAAATCGGCGACACAAGTTGAGACAAAAGAAACTAGAGGGCTTGGCCGATTTTGAGAAGTGTGTGTTATCTCAAGAGTCTTTCCAAAAGCATTTGGTGTTGTGTGAAGCATTTTAGGCATCACACTTGGGGTGCTAGGCTCACAAGGTTTCAAGGAACACAAGCAACAACAAGGTAAGTTATTCTATCTATGATTCAAGTTAAAATTGTTCCCCATGTATGCTAGATAGGAATATAACCTTGGAATTCAACTTTGCATGATAATTAGACAAACATAGATCCAAGGTTATTAGGGTTGCATGTACACTTAGGAAGTGTTAGAATGCTCAAAACCCATCAGTGGTATCAGAGCCTAGGCTTGTTTGTTTGTTATTTGTGCTTAAAAGTTGAAGAAAGTCGAAAATCTTGTTGTCTGACTGATGGACTCGGCGAGTCCATGGGGAGGACTCGTCGAGTTCATGTGTATCTTCAACCTACTCGGCGAGTAGGTTTATGCACTCGGCGAGTAGGGTCGACAGAGTGCAGAATTTCGACTTGAGTTGCTGGAAATGGATTAGAATCATTACCCTAAAATGTTTTGGTACTTGAAAACTTATTTTAGAAGGTGTAATGTCTTTTCTAACTCATTTACAACAACAAGTTATCAAAATTACAAAGATTAAATGTGATTTTGATTCTTGAAAGTGTTCATATTCATATTCTTGTTCTTACGATGTTTAGATGATCATAGGAATTTTGTGTAACCTATGTGGTAGATTAATTCATGATCATAATGTGTTTTAATGGAATCCATAACTTGTCCTCAAGTTATGGAAAACCAAAAGTCTCTTGGATTAAAAACCATTAAAAGAACACAAGAGTTAGGAAAAATGAAAAGTCCTCATTTTATTACTCTAATAAACATATAAGTTACAAGAAATGAAAAGTTTTGAAAGTTTACAAAACTTGCCCTCAAGTTTTGGAACAAGTAAAGTTAAGTTAAAACTTTAGTTCCAACCCCTAGAATTTTAAAAGTTAAAATTCAACCCTTATACTTATATTATTATGATTTAATAATTATATATATATATATATATATATATATATATATATATATATATATATATATATATATATATATATATATATATATATATATATATATATATATATGTATAAGAACAAAGTCGTCTTACCGCTAATACGCCTCATTCACGAAGCCGGTCTATAAGGTGGGTATAAGGTTGTTGCCTATAAAATGGTGACTTAATGGGTGTCCACTCTCACCCACCGCTTGCTTGATCGGTGGAGGGTCGTTAGCCGAACGGGTAAGACAAGGACTTATTAATTCTCATTCAAAGTATGATGAATATTATAAAGTAACTAAATGTTTTATTAAATTCCCAATCTTAGTTACTTTAGGAAAATGTGAATAAGGTGCTATTCCATGAAATTACACTTTACACTTTGATTAAGTCGTTGGTGGAGTGTGTGTGGTTAACCAGCACACTAACTTGGACTTAACAAGGTAGGTAAAGGGTGACTTAGGGTTTATTATAGTATCGATGGAGCGTGTGTGGTTAACCGGCACATCGATTGAGTGATAAACTTTAAGGGTACCAAGTGATTTGCATGGTTACTTCACACCTCGTTTTGTGATCCTCGGTATCCCAGTCACAAAACTTGGAGGGCACACTCGAGATTGAAACATGCCTTTGAAAAGTTCATTGAATCTCAAAGAATCTAGGAATTTCTAAGAACCATTCAAAAACCTAATACTAAAATATTGCGGTTTTCGTGGTGGAAATTGGTGAATCGTCATTCACCTACCTTTCAAATATGATATAGCTTAGATTACGGCATACCTCTTCTAAGTTATATTATATTGTGATTGGATCCTAGCCTTAATACTACATTTGGGTGTTTTATTAAGGACTCTCTTATATCTAAACTAATCTTGTCCTCCTTCCTTCAGATGTCTTTCAACAATGCTTCTGGCTCTAATCCTAATGGCTCCTTTACCCTTATGAACTTGTGTGGGAAAGTCACCTTTGATGGATCCAACTTCAATGAGTGGATCAGAAACATCAGGATGATTACCCGCTACGAGGACAAAGAATATGTCCTTGACAAGGAGCTTAAGGAGATTGATGAGTCCACTGCAACTCCTCAGGAGATCGCTGAATTTCGGGCACATGAAAAGGATGCTACGAAAGTAGCTTGCATCATGATGGCCACGATGGTAGCAGAACTCCAAAAGTCTTATGAGGATTTCTACCCTTATGACATGCACCAAGATTTGATGGAAAGATACCATCAAAGTGCAAGACAAGAGAGGTATGAAATCATCTGCTCCATGATAACAACCATGATGAAGGACGGGGAATCCGTCACGAGCCACATGCAGAAAATGCAAAGGTATGTGGATCGTTTGCTGAAGCTTAATGTGAACTTCCCGGAGGATCTTGCAATAGATATTATTTTGCATTCCTTACCATCGTGCTATGATCAATTCCGCATGACATATCACATGAACAAGGAAGAAGTCACCCTCAGCAAACTTCAGGGACTTCTCAAGACCGCAGAATCAGGTCTTAAGGGGAAGTCGGTTGCTATCACTCCTACTCAAAACTCTACTCCGGTTTTGGCAATCGGGAAAAGTCGAGGGAGGAAGAGAAAGAGCTCTTCTAAGGGTACCAAGGCTCGGACCCTTGATGGCTCTTCTTCAAGTGGAACCAAGAAAGGTTTCATTACTCCTTCTTCTGACCCAAAAGAGGCTGAATGCTTCTATTGCCATGAAAAAGCTCATTGGAAGCGGAACTGCCCAAAATACCAGCAAGATGTGAAGGATGGGAAAGTTAAACCCAACCATGCAGGTATTTACACTATCATTTCTAATAACTCACCCCATTCTAATTCTTGGGTCCTTGATACCGGGTGTGGTATTCACATTTGTTGTGACTTACAGGGACTAAGAAGAAGTGAGGATGTGGAGCAAGGAAGGATAAACTTGATCATGGGGAATAGGAAAGCTATACCTGTTACCAAGATTGGAGTTTATACTTTATCGCTAAGTAGTGGGTTTAGTTTAGATCTGAATAAGTGTTGTTATTCGCCAGGAATGGCAAGAAATATTATTTCCTTTCATGCTTTATACAAACAAGGGTTTACCTTTTCATTTAATAATGAAGTTGGTTCTATCGATGCTTTCTTTAATAATATTCTTTATTTTAAAGCATTACCTTGTGATGGTGTGTATGAAGCTGTATCTGTTGTTGATAACTTAGGAAATAATGTTTTGTGTATTGATTCTACTAATAATAACTTGGATAAAGCATCCTTATGGCATTGTCGTCTTGGACATATAAGCAAGAAACGCATAGGCCAACTCCAAAAGGATGGAGTCTTGGAGTCATTTGACCTAAAGTCAGATGATAGTTGCGAATCATGCTTAGTTGGAAAAATGAAAAAGTCACCCTTCACAGGTTCGTGTGAGAGGGGTGAAGGTTTGTTGGACCTTATACACACGGATGTGTGTGGACCATTCAAACATGCCACAAGGGATACTAATCGTTATTATTTGACTTTTACTGATGATTATAGTAGATATGGATATGTCTACTTGATCAAGCATAAGTCAGAGACTTTCGAGAAGTTTAAGGAATTTAAACAGGAAGTCGAGAATCAATTGGGCAGGAACATTAAGATGCTTCGATCCGATCGTGGTGGTGAGTATCTTAGTTCAGAGTTCCTCGACTATCTAAGGGAATGTGGGATAGTCTCACAATTGACACCTCCCAGGACACCACAGTTGAATGGTGTGGCTGAGAGGCGTAATCGAACCTTGCTAGATATGGTTCGTTCCATGATGAGTCGAGCTACGCTACCAATCTCATTCTGGGGGTATGCCTTAGAGACTGCCGCCCATATTCTTAATCTAGTCCCTACAAAGAAAGTTGCCAAAACTCCTCAGGAGATGTGGACTGGTAAAGTACCTAAACTAGACCACATCAAGATTTGGGGTTGTGAGGCTTTCGTGAGACGCGAGACTCATGATAAGCTCGAACCTCGAAGCGAGAGGTGTATTTTCATCGGTTACCCACAGCGATCCTTTGGTTACCTCTTCTACAGATCTAGTGACAATGTGGTCTTTGTAGCAAGAAGAGGAGTCTTTCGAGAAAGAGAGTTTATAAGCCAAGGAGACAGTGGGAGGCAAATTGATCTTGAAGAAATTCAAGAATCAATCGGTGAAGGAACTTCAAACTCTAGCCCTCAACTTGAGGAGGAAACTCCTGTTGAGCCAATTGACAAATCTGTACCTCTGAGACGTTCCACGAGAGTTAGGAGTGCACCTGAGCATTACTATGGATTCCATATTACTGCAGAAGGTGAGACACTTATTAGTGATGAGACACTAGTAAGTCAAGATGACCCTAACAACTACGAGGAAGCCATGGCAGGCCCCGAGTCTGCTAAATGGAAAGAGGCTATGGATAGCGAGATACAATCCATGTATGACAATCAAGTTTGGAACTTGGTTGAAAATGTACCAGGTCGAAAGACAGTAGGGTGCAAATGGGTCTTCAAGAAGAAGACCGACATGGATGGTAAAGTACACACTTATAAGGCTAGACTGGTTGCGAAGGGCTTCTCTCAAATTCCTGGAGTGGATTATGATGAGACCTTTTCTCCAGTAGCCAAGATTAAGTCTATTCGGGTTCTGTTAGCCATAGCTGCATTTCATGATTATGAAATATGGCAGATGGATGTCAAAACCGCTTTCCTTAATGGAAAGTTGGCTGAAGATGTTTACATGAGTCAGCCAGAGGGTTTTGTCAGCAACGAGTACCCTAATAGAGTGTGTAAGCTTGAGAAATCCATTTATGGATTGAAGCAAGCACCTCGCAGATGGAATCTTTGCTTTGATGAAAAGTCAAGGAATTTGGCTTTTCTAGGAGTGAAGATGAATCTTGTGTGTATGTCAAGGCTAGTGGGAGTATAGTTAGCTTTTTGGTATTGTATGTGGATGACATACTACTCATAGGAATCGACATTCCAACCCTGCAGGAAGTAAAGTCCTGGCTTGGGAAGTGTTTCGCTATGAAGGACCTTGGTGAAGCTGCCTATATTCTAGGGATAAGAATCTTGAGAGATCGGAGTAAAAGACTAATTGGACTTAGTCAGAGTACCTACTTGGATAAGGTGCTGAAGAGATTCAGCATGCAGGATTCCAAGAAAGGAGAGTTACCCATCCAGAGTAGCACCAGATTGAGTAAGACACAAAGCCCTAGCACTGAGGCTGAGATAGCAGAAATGAGTCGAACACCTTACGCTTCGGCTGTAGGATCGATCATGTATGCTATGACGTGTACTCGACCCGATGTAGCTTTTGCCTTGAGCATGGTTAGCAGGTATCAGGCAAACCCTGGCAAGGCACACTGGACTGCGGTAAAGAATATCCTCAAGTACCTGCGGAGGACTAAGGATTGGGTCCTTACCCTCGGTGGGAGTGATCACTTGAGAGTTGTTGGGTATAGTGATGCTAGCTTCCAGACTGATAGGGATAATTTCCGCTCTCAGTCGGGCTGGGTCTTTACCCTAAACGGAGGAGCAATTTCTTGGAAGAGTTCCAAGCAAGAGACAGTGGCAGATTCTACTTGTGAATCAGAGTATATTGCAGCTAGTGAAGCAGCAAAGGAGGTGATATGGCTGAAGAACTTCATTGGAGACCTTGGAGTTGTACCAGCTATTAAAGAGCCAATGGAAATTTTCTGTGATAGTGAAAGTGTTGTTGCCTTAGCCAAGGAACCAAGGGATCACGGGAGATCCAGACACATCGACAGAAAATACCACTTCATCAGACATTGGATCGAAGAAGGACTCCTCGTGGCAAAGAGATAAGTTTTAGTATGCTCGGAGCATATGGCTGAAGGATGATATAAGTTTTAGTAGTTAGATAACCCGGAAATTTGTAAAGTGTAATTGACATTTGATGATGAATAAAAAGTGTTTTATTTATGAGTAAAGTGTTGCTATCTCTTGTCAATCGTTTACTATATTTCTTTTGCATGTTTTGACTTCCAGAATAATTTTGTTTGGTATAACATATTATTCAAACCTCCACAGTCGGTCATATGTTGGAAGTAGATATGAATCAAGACTGTCATGGTTGGTTGTAGAGGTCTTGGACAAGGCTACAACAATCATGAGTGCTCATAAGTTCTGAGCATTGGACACAACCCACGCTCACTGGAATCACTTCATGGAATTCTATCTCGAGTGATCGTGAGACGGTAATATCATATAAGTCTTCAAACCTAGAGATATGATTTGTTACTTACAAGTTGGTTATGCATTGACTGTACGAAACCGCATTGGTAACTCGATGTTATAAAACGTACTTTTGTGTGTAATTCAATGAGTGGTAGAACAAACATATGAGTCGAAGTTTATCTGTTCCTTCTTGGATTAGAAGCTGATATCTGGGCCCCTCGATGATTTTGTTTTGACCCATGTACCGGGCCCGGTCAGAACTAAGTTGATGTGTTCAATTAAGTTCTATGTCAAACAAATCGGTAATCGGGAAACAAATGCTGGACAATAAGCAAGACAATGTTCCATGTATTTGTCCGGCTGATATCTAGAACGCAGGATTATATGATCACTTATCTTAAATGGCGTATCATCATCTTCTCAGTTCCGAGAGACCTTGAAAGAGCTACGATTTCCGGTCGGTTCCTGAAGTACTAGAGATGTAGTTATTAGACTTATCCAAGTGGGAGACTGTTGGATAAGGTGTCTAAGTCCATAACTATTTCGGGCTTGTACTTGACCCGACCCGGCATGGTCCATTTGGGTTGCATGGCACCATGCAATTGGATAGACTAAATGAGAGAAATAACACTTGGAGATTATTAATATATTATAAGTTCTAATATATTAATAATATTATTTAATTAGTTGATCAAAGAATTAATTTGGAATTAATTAAGTGATCAAAGAATAACTAATTAAATATATGGGTTGGTTATGTAAATCATCCATATCTTGTATAGTGGGCTAAGAGGCTCCATGGATTATCAAGTTGGGTTCTACCCATAGGATGCTCCATGGATGCTCCATGGGAGTTACAAACCCATGGGTCATGGAAATGAAGAGTCATGACACATTAGGGTTTACATGGTGTAACCCTAGATGTGTCAACACTATATAAGAAGCATATTCTCCACCAAAATCGGCGACACAAGTTGAGACAAAAGAAACTAGAGGGCTTGGCCGATTTTGAGAAGTGTGTGTTATCTCAAGAGTCTTTCCAAAAGCATTTGGTGTTGTGTGAAGCATTTTAGGCATCACACTTGGGGTGCTAGGCTCACAAGGTTTCAAGGAACACAAGCAACAACAAGGTAAGTTATTCTATCTATGATTCAAGTTAAAATTGTTCCCCATGTATGCTAGATAGGAATATAACCTTGGAATTCAACTTTGCATGATAATTAGACAAACATAGATCCAAGGTTATTAGGGTTGCATGTACACTTAGGAAGTGTTAGAATGCTCAAAACCCATCAATAGCATGATTAGAATCGTTAGATTTGATTGTATATATACCTGCGAAAGATGGCTTGATCTTTCCTTCTTTGATTGCTTGCAGGTAATCTGGGCAGCTTCTCTTCCTATGTCCTATCTTGTGGCAGTGGTGGCACTCTGCCTCCTTCGGGTTAGAGCAGGGCTTGGCGGGATAAACTTTGGTCCCACTAGAAGAGGCACCATCTCGGGCTTTCACCTTGCGATAGTTCTTCGATGAAGCTTTCCTCTTCTTTCCCTTCCCTTGTCCAATAGCCAAGACAGGAGCAGCGGGCAGATTGGGAGTAGGTGCAACAGACTTGTCTTTGAAGTTGCTCTCAGCAACCCTCAAGAGACCTTGGAGCTTGCTTAGGGTGACCTCTTCTTTGTTCATGTGGTAGGTCATCCTAAATTGATTGTAGATCGGAGGCAAAGAGTGAAGCACCATGTCGATCGCCAAATCCTCACCGAAGTCAACATTTAACTTGCGAAGGCGGTCGACATACCTTTGCATCTTTTGCAAGTGCACGGTAAGAGATTCTCCATGACCCATCTTCGCGGAAATCATGTTAGTGAAAATCTCGTACCTCTCTTGTCTCGCGTTTTGGAGGTACCTCTCCAATAAGTCTTGGTGCATCTCGTACGGGTACATGTCCTCGTAGGACTTTTGGAATTCGGAGTTCATGGTGGCGATCATGATGCAATGTACCTTCGTTGCATCTCGCTCATGAGTTTCAAAGGCGGTGATTTCGGCTGGAGTAGCGATTTCGGTGTTGATTTTCTCGAGCTTCTCATCAAGTGTTTTTTTTTTGAGAATTCCTAGGTTCGGATGAGATTCATTGAAACTATTCAATGGCATGTTTAAATCTCGATATGCCCCTCTTGTTTGTGACTGGGATGCCGAGGATCACAAAGCGGGTGTGAATTACCATGCAAATTCACATGGTGCCTTCATTGTAACAATCACCTATTCGATGTGCCGGTAAACCACACACGCTCCATCGAACTATGATAAACAATGAATCACCTTTTGCCACCTTCGCTTAGAACCAATTAGTGTGCCGGTAAACCACACATGCTCCACTAACATCTTAGCAAGGTGCAAAGTGTAATTTCATGGGATTGCATCAATTCACTTTTCCTAAAGTAACTAGGATTGGGAAATTTTAAAAATATGTGTAGTTACTTTGTATTTCTTATTATACTTTTAATGAGAGGATGAGGTTGCCCTATCCTACCCGTTCGGCTAACGACCCTCCACCAATCAAGCAAGCGGTAGGTGTGAGTGTACACCCATTAAGCGCCATTTTATAGGCCGCAACCTTATACCTACCTTATAGATCGACTTCGTGAATGAGGCCTACTAACGGTAAGACTAGCATTTAGTTATACATATATATATTATACTAGTAATATCATATTAGTATAGGGTTGTATTTTAAACCTTTTAAAATCTGGGGTTTCGAAATTTAAGTTGTCTAAATTAAAACTTCTAATCATAAATTTAAATTTCAAAACTTGAGGACAAGTTTTAAAACATTTAAAACATGGAGGATCAAATAACAAATAATTCCAATTAACAATTAATATCCTAATTATCTATATTTGATTTATTCAAGATTTCTTTGAAAGATAATTACCAAAATAGTTAAATAATTAATTAATTATCATATAAGGAAATTAAATATTTAATTAGTTGATAAATATCCTTTTCTAGGTCAAGATAATAGTCATATATATCATAAAATCGGAATTAGGTTGATCTATTATGATTAACGTAAGTTTCCATAAGATAAACACAAAGAAATCCCGAATCTGCTCATTCCTGACGCCTGGACTCGCCGAGTGCACAAGGGGACTCGCCGAGTCAGGCCTACTCGCCGAGTCCACCTTGGGACTCGCCGAGTCAGTGACTCAGAACCCTAAAAATCGAATTTTGCAGGTTTATTTCAGTTAATCAAGCAACAATTTAAAGAAAACCAAGCTAGGCTCTGATACCACTGATGGGTTATAGCCATAAGAACTTTCATATGTGCGCATGCGAAACCCTAATGCTTGGATCTAGGCTCTCTAATAAACATGCTTTGAATCCAAGACTTCTAATTACTAATTAGGTGAAATAACAACATTGAAACAGATCTAGAATCATACCTTTGAGTTCCTTGTTGATCTTGAGGTCTTGGAGCTTCTAGAGTCACAAATGTCACTCCTCTAATGGCTTACAAACACCAATAGCAAGAAGAATGATTTAGGAGAGAGGAGAGGGAGGAAATTCGACCAGGTTTCTCTTACTTAATGAGATGTGTCGAATTCCCTATGCCATGGGATCTATTTATACTTGTAGACTCCTTAAGGGTTACAACCTAAACCCTAATTGGATAATCTTCTCTTAAGGCTATCCAAATCCATTCCATAGATAAGCATATGGACGATTTTAGCTATCCAAAAGCTCTTAGAATTCGTCCAAGGCATATCCTAATGGATTTACAGTCTAAAGCTTAACTATCAAACAATTGACAGTTTATACCCCTTTATTTAATTAATCTCTTTAAGTCACCAAATTAATTCTAATTAATTCTATGACTTATATTAATCAAATAACAAATATATTATTCATTATATTATTCACATAATATATTAATAATATTTACTCTCTCTTAATAAATCATCCTATCAAGTTGTTATGGTGAAGGCAACCCAAAAGGACCATGCACAACCGGATCAAATACTTGCCTAATATAGTTGCAGTCTTAGACACTATTCCAACATATACATGAAGCATAACATAAATCATCACCATGCATTAAAATAATACAACCAATATTTTTTACATCCAGTACATAGTTTTAGTCATTACAACTTCATAACAAAAATTGTCTGATAGATATCAGAAGCAACACCCTAACATTACTTGGTACTTATTCTTCGGTTTACCTGCCACTTGAGAATACAAGTCATTTTTGAAAAACGTCAACATATGAAATGTTGGTGAGTTCATAAGCAATGTTGTGATAAAATGATTCAGAGTTGTTGTAAAACCCAAAAAATCCGATATTTTCTGAAAACATTATTGTAAAAAAAAGTGTGAAGATCCGTAAATATATGCTGGTTGATTTTTCAAACATGTATAATTGTTGAACTTTTGTATAGATCGCCCAAGTGAAAATGTTGAACTTCCCAGGAAAAACCCGATGTTTTCCCTATACATAAATTACATAGATTTCTCTATTGTTATGCTGTTACGACGAATGATTTTGATTACTCGTGTGGCGTTGGATTAATTAGGGTTTGTGAGTTGTTATAATCACGCATTAAAAAAATGACTAGTTTATAACTACAGATTACGAACGATCCTTAGTGGCGTCGGCCGTTACTACTCACTTAATCCACCCACCATGATTACTCTTGTTTAACGCCCTGAATCTATTTACTTTGATTTCTCATAAGCCCAACAACCGGGGAGAAAGGGAGTACGAAGTCTCGTTATTTCCGTGAGTTATTTAAGGCTATCGGGAATGCGAAAGACACGATGGCCCAACTCGCATTTGACTTCTCGATGTTACTAGCAGTACTAATGGGCCAACAGTACCCGATAGCACATTAGAGGCAACGAAAGTCCTTTTACATGAAATCGGGTCATAGGAAGCCCAATAACACATAAGCATATTCCCTTCGGGCCCAAAGATCATGTTAATGGGCTAGCAAGCCCCAATAAGCCTGGCTTAACCGAGATGCTAGCATTATCTTGTTTGGTTCGGTAGTATGTTCTGTTTCCTAATTCACACAAGCAAGGATGTTTTATTGTTATGTTTTGCTTGTTTTGTTCAGAGTTGTGTTAGTCCCTCTTTTTGGTTTATAGTTGCATATCAATGTGTGGTTAGACATGTTAGTTCACTATAAACAGAGCTCTGATACCAACCTGTCACACCCCGAACCAGACGGCGGAATCGTCCAAGGGCTCCTGTGACATAAATTGAATATCATCACAATGAATATACATGAAGCATAACATAAATCATCACCATGCATTACAATAATACAACCAATATTTTTTACATCCAGTACATAGTTTTAGTCATTACAACTTCATAACAAAAATTGTCTGATAGATATCAGAAGCAACACCCTAACATTACTTGGTACTTATTCTTCGGTTTACCTGCCACCTGAGAATACAAGTCATTTTTGAAAAACGTCAACATATGAAATGTTGGTGAGTTCATAAGCAATTTTGTGATAAAATGATTTAGAGTAGTTGTCAAACCCAGAAAATCCGATCTTTTCTGAAAACATTATTGTAAAAAAAAAGTGTGAAGATCCGTAAATATATGTTGGTTGATTTTTCAAACATGTATAATTGTTGAACTTTTGAATAGATCGCGCAAGTGAAAATGTTGAACTTCCCAGGAAAAACCCGATGTTTTCCCTATACATAAATTACATTGATTTCTCTATTGTTATGCTGTTACGACGAATGATTTTGATTACTCGGGTGGCGTTGGATTAATTAGGGTTTGTGAGTTGTTATAATCACACATTAAAAAAATGACTAGTTTATAACTACAGATTACGAACGATCCTTAGTGGCGTCGGCCGTTACTACTCACTTAATCCACCCATCATGATTACTCTTGTTTAACGCCCTGAATCTGTTTACTTTGATTTCTCATAAGCCCAACAACCGAGGAGAAAGGGGAGTACGAAGTCCCGTTATTTCCGTGAATTATTTAAGGCTATCGGGAATGCGAAAGACACGATGGCCCAACTCGCATTTGACTTCTCAACCTTACTAGCAGTACTAATGGGCCAACAGTACCTGATAGCACATTTAAGGCAACGAAAGTCCTTTTACATGAAATCGGTTCATAGGAAGCCCAATAACACATAATCATATTCCCTTTGGGCCCAAAGATCATGTTAATGGGCTAGCAAGCCCCAACAAGCACGATTTGAAACTTTCAAGCCCAAAGTTTGTATGTTAGCTCATCATAGTTAACGCGTGTTTAACGAATTGCTTTGGTTTAACAATTTTGTTTTGTAATTGATTCGAGACCGAATCAATTCATTTTATAACGATATTTGTTATTGAGAGTGTATTTGTTTTCCGCTTCGTCGGTAGTCGTGGATCTTGTATTTTGTATTAATGAATTAATTTGTTTGAATGTGGAATTTGACATTTTCACCACCTTTCTTTCATAAAATAACGCTTTTGGTCCTCTCATATAAAAGAATTTCATTTTTACTCCTTAAATCCCTTTCTTGACACTTTTGTATTATTTATTTGATGAAAACACGATTTTTGTCCGAAAATTTATTTTGTTGACAGCTTCAACCCCTCCAGAATAGTGTTTCTCGGTTAGGACCCCCATTTTTCACAACATTTATAGTTTTGGCCCAAAATCTAAAAAGTTTACATTTTTGGTCCTTTTTTATAATGAATAGCATTTTGGACCCTTAAAGAAATTTTGTTATGCTACTAAAAGCGTACTGAAGACTTACTTAAGTTAAGCCCCGAAACCTATTCAGCAGTTGAAAAAACCAATTCATTCCAAGGCAAACAAAGAGGTCTTTCCTTTTGTCGTTCAGTCCTTCTCTCCTTCCATCTTTCCTTCCTTCCATGTAGGCCTCTTGCTATCCATATTGAAAAAATACCCCCTGTTTTACAGAAAGTTACATTTCAGCCCCTTAAACTTATCATTTTTCGCATTTTGAGGCTTATTGGGCCGAAAAGCCCAAAATTAGCCCATTAAGCTAAAAATTCACATTTTAGGTCCCTTGAAATTTCTGATGTTCAGAAAAATACTTTCAGAAGCTGTTTTGACCCTTTTAACTTTCAAGAAACCGTGACTTGTTGATTTGTAGTGCAAGTTTTGTATTTTTGACAATTTAAGCCCAAACATGGGTTTTATGTTAGAATATGTTCATCATGACTTTATAAGCTATTATTCTTGACTTGTTTAGTGTAAAATAGCTTAGATTATGTTTGTTTCCTTTCTCATGTCATAGATATCAGGTTTACTCCCCTTTTTGGTAACATATTCATCACAAAACACATGAAACCACACACGTACATGCATCAAATCACACATAGCATATATATACACATAGATCTACACATTTTCTCACATTCTCCCCCATAAAACTCATAAAAACTGAAAGGAGAGGGGTATGAAGCTCACCTTGAGTTGTGATTTTGGTTTTGAAGGAAGAAATGAAGAAAGTTTTGACCCTAGTAAGCTTTCTTGGATGATCTCGAATTTAGAGGCTTTTAAGATGCAAGATCACAAGATTGAATGGATTTAAAAGAGATTATGGATCCAAGCAATATCTTACCTTAGATGATGAATTTTGTGGGTTAAATCTCCTTGAAAGCTTCCTTAATCTCGAAAATATGGAGAGGAGTGGAGAGAGTTTCCTTGAGAGAATTTTGAGTGAAATGTGTGTGTGTGTGTGTTTGGGTTCGGCCGAGAGCGAAAGAGAGAGGGGAGAAGAGAGTGAGTGATTGGATGGTGCATGGAAGTATGAGTCATTTTTCATGGAAAGCATTTGAACAATTGTGAGGTGGCATCCAAGAGTCAACTCCTCTTCTTGGGTTGGGCTTGGGACGAAAATGGAGAGGGAAGAAAAGAATATTTGGGCCTTGAATGCTTAAGCCCATTTTGTAGTTAAGTTAGGTGATTTTCTACCCAAATAAATAAAAATATGATTTTTATGACCAATTAGGGCTAAATTGGGTTAGTTATCGCCCAATAAGGTCCATTTAGGTATTTTATTTCATTCTAGACCCAATATGGCCCAAAATGTTAAAATAAATGAAAGTAGGTCCAATTAGAGCCCATTTAAGACTTCTAAGCCCAAGATAGTCAAATCAGAAGCTTATTGGCCCATTGGGCCCAATAAGGAAATCCTAGTCTAGAATGGACTTAAACCGGGATTTCTAGGGTTTCCAATTATCTGTTGTCTATTTGCAGTGCTTGTATGAAGTGATTGATTGAAATTCTGTTGTTATTGAATAAGCATCCTACACGCTTTCACATTGTTGGTTTACATTTGTTATCGTTGTTAAATGTTTACAAGGCATCGGATTTCCTAGTTGTGACACCATCTTGGAAGAGTTGGCGGAAGATGGCGGTCTTCTTCTCTGTTGTCAATGGTAAGTGTTTTCTTTTACTCTTTCTCCTCCCCCCTCCCCACTATATTTTCTTTTTTATTTAGTTACGGTTTTTGTTTTAGTTGATCCATACACCCTAGCTATATGTTTTCCTTATGTCCCATCATTTTATAGGTGTTAAGTCCTCCCTATACATGACTGTTTGAGAGAAATATATATATATATATATATATATATATATATATATATATATATATATATATATATATATATATATATATATATATATATATATATATATAATACTTTTTGTTTATCAAAAATACATGAAAATTTAAATAGCATAGTTTTTTATAGTAAGCATTTAGACAATAATGACTATTTATTTGTTTTGGAGGATACAGATCAATCACCAACTTCATCAAGTACTACTTGGGTTTTTGTTTTATCGATCGTGGTTTTTTTTCTTTTGTTACGTCCAACTCCAAAGTGTAAGTTCTAGTAGTCTAGTAGCAGATCAATTGTTCAAGCGACAAAGGCATGACCGCATGGGGTTTTTTGTATCCGGTCCAGTTCCCAGTTTTGGGCCGGTTCCAACGGCCGGTTCTTACCGGGTCCCGATTCCATCGGGTACCGGTTCCCCAGTCCTTTTGCTCATCCCTAGATTTTAATGTGAATCTATTGATCTTGGTTAAACACTTGCTTTAATGATAAAAACATATATTTTAAAAAACTCCCCCTTTCAGTTTGAAATATTGAAAGAACTTAAAGGTTATTACCCATGTTTAATATGGTACAGCTGATCATTTTCGCCACCACATAAGCACATGTGGCATGGTTCCTAGTTAATGAAGATTGACTTCTATTTTGCATCATTTTAGAGTATTACTGTATTTGGCAAAAGGGGGCTATGGTCACTTTTAAATATGTTTTTGCTAAAATGGAGTTGTGCTATTAATTTTCTCTGAACACCATGCTAAATATCCCCCCACTTTCTATTCCTTTCCATGGTGATAATTATTCCACCATATGTCATATCTGGTTTAGGTTTGATCCAAAAACCGATGATTACAAAGTCGTTAAGTTTACTGGTGTTGACCAACGAACCAATACCAAACTGTGTAACGGATATTTAAAGTAATATTGGCAACAAATTGTAATTTATATCATGAGAAAAGGTTCCTGGTATTTAATCACTCAAATATCATGTTTTTTCAAAGTTTAGTGGTATAGCTCCAATTGGATCACTTTGCAAAATTGAACACAGGCATCAACAGGATGGTCAATTGTCCAAGGGAAGTAAAAACCAAGACATTGGTTCTACTTATACTATCTTTTTTTTATATTTACTTTCCTGATAATATTTTTCAGAATTAGGTTGATGTTGAGCCCCTTTTCTTAGAATTTCATAAAAATAGTGTGAAGCTTTACAAGAGGTCGTTTTCATAAAAAAACCGTTGCTGTGTTTTGTTATAATTCTTTGTATATATTATGAGTTAGTTATGGCCAAGACTTTTGGTTGTAGAAAAGGACAATTATGGATTCTGGTAATTGGCCTATTGTAGGTTCTGTTTTTCTATGAAATGAATTGTAAGATTCATTGACCTGAAGACTAAGGACCGTCATTTTTGGTATTTATGCTCCACAGAATTTTGCCTCCGTCTTTTCCTGCCTCCGGGGCTTGCTATTTCTTGTAAATTGCCCTACATGTATATGAAATAAAATTTAATTCGTTTTCTTTTTCATTTTTTTTAAATGAAAAATCTAATCTACTTTTCTAAATCATTATTACTAAGCAAACAGGTGAAACACATACCTTGGGAGAGGAGAATGTGGAAGAAAGGTAGCTTTGATCCTCCACAAAGATTTGTAGATTCTTCATCTTAATCAGGAAATCAATTTCATCATCTTCAAACTCCACCATATAACCCAATCAGATCAGTTCACAAAGATTTGGAACAAGCTCTTCATTCTCTCACAGCACCCCTTCTGCTTTTTCTTCAGCAAAATGAAACGCATATTCCATAACATTTTTATGACCAGAAGATCTCTCCATCTTCTGCATATATAATCTGAAGTGTTGTTTGTTCCAACGTAGCATTCGCTTTGATTCCACATCCAACACATCTCCATATGATAAACAAAGTTTGTAACAGATGATCATCTTTTTCAATGTCTCAAAAACTTCTGATGAAGAATAGAAACGAAACAAACAACAATTGATGATTGTTACAAAAACTAGAATTGATATTGAGAATTAATGAAACGAAATTGAAAATACAATCTCCCTATAGGATGATTGCCCAGGGATGAATCCCTCTCTCAAAGGCCAAACAGATGAGTCCATCTCACTCTAGAGACTAACACAAATCTAAGAATATTTCTGCCTGTCTAACAATGCAATGCTACCTTCTATTTAATAGCAAACCTCTAACAAACTCTATGTAGGAATTACCCTTTTACGCCTTTAACTATTTAACTATCTAATTCATATCAACTTCGGTTGCTATTAAATGGCTAACAGCTTCATGTCTCTTATCTGGCTCCATTTTAAGTTTAGGATCAGCAAGAAATCCAAGAACGAGTTTTAACAACCACTTTTTTGTTATCTTTTCTTTTGAATCAACTAGCTTGAATGCAGCATGATCAACATCAGATGTGTTTTTCTTATCTTCCATCTAAAACAGGGTATCTACCCCATCTTATCCTTTGTATATGGCTCTAGGAAGAATAAATGTGATGGAGCACCATGTTTCATTGTACTGTGGTCTAAGTCCACTAAGTTACTTATAAAATTCTTTTTTTTCCAGCATTAGAGGGTAAAGGAAGAATAGTTTAATTCACTACTAGTGGCATTAGGACCGTTGTACCCTCACAATGTTTATTACATGCAAATTGCAAAAGGTTTATACTGAATTTATTAAACACAATCAACCAACCAAACTTGCCCTTATTTATATTATCCTTTAATTCGTTATGTTTTCTATTTCATTTAGTAGGCTTCTATTTTGGTTGATGTTGTGCAAATGGTGACTCAATTAAGAAGCGAAACTTAGAAGCTAAAAGACTCGAATTTAGATCTCCATGAGAAAATTACCTTTCTGACCCTTGTGCTTTACACTTCATATCAAAACTACCTTGTTGGAAAAAGCATCATATGTGTTATGCAGATAAAGATTGTAAGATATCATGATTCATGATGGTGGTGGTGCTTTTGTCTTCAGTTTTGACTTTTGAGTGTAATTATTTTCCTTTTCAGCAAAAGAGAGGAACCAGATGAGGTATTTGTTTCTGATCATTAGAATATGTGTTTCTTTTTTGCATGAATCAAAGTTTTTTTTCCTATTTCAGGTTTTAATATTTTGTGATGGGACATATCTAACCTTAAAGGAGGTTTTTGAGAGCTTGGATTTACCAAGTACCTTCACTATTCATTTCAACTGGTTTCTAGTGATGATATTTGTTTTTTGTGTATCTATAGAACAATTGTATATTCTTTTATGCTTTCTAATGATCATAAGTATTCAAGGCATGTATGGCCTGGACCTGAATGTTGATCTATTAGATGTACATGCAGACAAGAGCACATTCGATCATGTATGACACTTACACTTGAAACTTTTACTTTTTGATAGAGTTATGCATGGCTTAATCCCCCTAAGCTTTTTGACTTAATGTATAAATGACAACTTAATAGAGAAATTCAGCTATTTCTGTGATAATTTCTTAATATTTCTCTCATTCATTTTTGGGAATTCGTGCAAGATTAGTTTCCAAAGATTTTGTGCCCAATGTACCCTTTTGTGTTCTGTAAGTATTAACACTCCTTGTGAAATATGACTTTAAAATTTTCAATAATTAATTTTCTTTTTTCTTGGATTTGATAGTGGGATATTCCAAATTTGGATATTCCTATTTCTGAGCCTGAACTAAACTTGCCCATAACCTTGAGAGACCCTTTTCATGTGAACTTTCTAGCTTTATCATAGGAATGCCTGAATGACAGTTATGCCCTTCCTACCATAAAAAGCCATTTGCCAAAATGACATTGTTGATCATTTGCCAAGAAGTATTTATATGCCCAAGTTGTAAAAAGAATACCATTAGTGCTTGCAGAAATTAAGAATGTCGTCAAGGTGAGATTAAATTGTAAAAAAAAAAAAAGACAAAAATAGCCCAAACAGTTAAACTTTTGACTCATTTCCATTTTATGTTTATTTTTTTGTCCAGAGTATACATGATAATGGTGGCTGTAAATGTTGGGTTCTCAAAACTGATTGGTTTCTTGTTGTGCTTAAATCTTAACAGCTATCATGGAAACCTTCAACAACAGTTTTGGATCGACACCTTCAAGCAAAAGATATCATGTACGTGTTCAGGTGTTGCTATTGTGGATTCGGGAACATCCTTGCTTACTGGTCTAGTTGTATGTATCTCATGTGAAGCTTTTGTTAGAACTATTAATCTTAGGGTTTTCAATTTTTTCATATTTCTTGTATCTAATTAGTTTGTAAATTTGTTACAACTTCTATTGATTTGTTTTATCTTTTCATGGAACGATTATTTGTATGACATTGAAGTTTATGCAATGGATTGTATTATTTGTATATGATGTTTTATTTTTTTTATTATGAGACATTAAATGAAAATTTAATTTGAAAATTAGTAAATCTATAAACAATATTTTTTTAAACATTTAAAATTACGATACGCAAAAATGTGTGTCGTCTTCATTGATGACATGGCCATTCTTGACAGAGGCTTTAATGATATGTAATGTGAGTCGTATATGCGCGTTGTAAGGTTACGACATGAAAATGCGTGTCGTCTTCCTTTATGATAAGGCCTTCCTTGATACACATTGTGTGTCGTAAATAAGCGTCGTAAATGTGTGTCGTAACTGCGCGTCGTCTATAGATGACGTGTAAAAGCGTGTCGTCTCTCGTTATGACAGGGCCTTCCTTGACACGCATTTGCGCATCGTCTGAGCATTTTACTACACACATTGCACGTCGTAAAAGGTTGTTTTTCTAGTAGTGGCGTACTGGGATTACGCCCAACGTAATGCCGAGTTTCATACTTTCATGATTTTTTGTCTGAATAGATTAAGACATAAGCTTATATCTCAGATCCAGGCAGTCTACTGTATCATAAACTAGGGGTGTCAATTTATGATACGACACGACAAAAATACACGAAACGAAACGAAATCAGGACGAAATCAAAATTCAAATTCATGTTCGTGTTGTTTTCGTGTCAAGATTCAAAAACACGATGTCGTGTCATGTCGTGTTCGTGTTCATAAATCGACATGAAATTGACACGATTAAGCATGTGGTTGTCGTGTTTTTCGTGTTTGTCATTTTTGTCGTGTTATATATCTTTAAGTATGAACGAAATACACTAATAGTTATGTAATATTATATTTGTCGTGTCCTGTCGTGTTGTCGTGTTTTAATTGGTTCATTTTCGTGTTAATGAAAAAAACACGACATCATGTCGTGTCGTGTTCGTGTTATACAAAACCTTGTCGTGTCGTGTCATGTTAGACAAAAACACGACACGGCTGCCCGATTTGACAGCCCTATCATAAACCATAAAGTCGAAACCTTTAAGCCGTTGCATGGCTGTAAAGGTCACCAATCACTTTAAATACATACCCTCTTTCTCCATTAAGCCCTAATCTCATGCATGACTTAATCTTAACATCCAAGATTGGATTTTAATGGATCCACAACACAAAATACACTAAAATAGGGTAGATCCAGGTCCATGGAGTTCTTTAGCTCAAGAGGTCTCCACCTTTGGGACTTAAACCCTAAAAATGCTCCTATATGATGTTCATAACAAAAGAGTGGTAAAGTTTGAAGCTTTTTACCTTTATGAGAAGCTCCCCACTCAGTTTAGCTCAGATCTAGAGGCTTGAACTCCAGGCTTTCCTCTTCAAGGTATTCTCTTCTTCTTCACAAGCACATAATGAAACTCTCAAGCTCAAATACACACACACAAGCTTAGAACGAAGGTTTGGCTCTCCTAGGGTTTCACTCTCTGAAAATGGTGGTCGGGATGGAGGCGATAATGTTCCTTTTATAGAGCTTATTCCTCATTTAGGGTTTCATGTCTGAGCCCAATACACGCAGCGTACACTATGGTACGCCCAACATAATGGGTAGTATCCGCGTCAAGAGCCCGCTCATGAGTACACGCAGTGTACTCTCCCTTACGCCCAGCATACTCAAAAGCCAAACCCTTCCTTCAAGGACTAATTGTCACACCCCAAAACCACGAACGGCGGAAACGTTCAGGGGTGTAGGACGTCATGTACAGTATCACAACAGTGTAATATAATAAACAAGCAACAACATCATCCATTGCATTATAAGTAAAGTTTTATACATGTGTGTTCTTTCATTATGGTAAGACACCAAAAATATACAATCAAAATAAAAGACGAGACTTGACTGCTCCGTCTTCTCAAAACCTGGCTTCCGTACCTGTCTACTGGCGACCTGAGAATACAAGTTATTTTGAAAGCGAGTATCAGCTTTAAAGCTGGTGAGTTCATAAGTATATAAGTGTCATTGCTTTGTTTGTGAAAACCTGCTATGAATGCCATGAAAAACCTTTAAGTGAAAATGTTGAGGTAAGTATGAAATCCCTAGAAAAACCCTTATTTTCTATAAGTATGAAGTGTAGTCTTCTACCAAGACTCGAATGTTTTGTATGAATGAAGTGTAGTCTTCTACCAAGACTCGAATGTTTTGTATGTATGAAGTGCAGTCTTCTACCAAGACTCAAATGTTTTGTATGAATGAAGTGTAGTCTTCTACCAAGACTCGAATGTTTTGTATGTATGATGTGTTTTTCCTTTGTGTAGACTAGTACTGAAAGTGCTTAGTCTAACTCATCGTTTATGTGAATGTGTCACAGAATAAAGTGAACATGAAAAATATGATATGGTAAGTGTTGTCACTGGGTACTAGGACCAACACTACATCGCATGAAGCGAAAGTTAGACCCTAAGGAACATCCGAAGAGTGTCCCCTCATCCTCTGTAGCAGCAGCAGGATGGAAGGAGGGTTAGTCCCTGCATCGATCTCTTGACGTAGATCGTCAACTTAATGATCCTCCAAAGATTCACATCTCGTCCACTGTTGCAACAGCGGGCGGAGGGATAGTTAGTCCCGTCACTGACCACAAATCAAGTGACTACCTTAGACATCCGTAGACGTCATCGATCACTGGCGCTAATCAGTGAGATTCGGAATGGTAAGTCCCGCCGAAAACATCCCATCGAATGGGAATAGGAAAGACAATTTATACAGTAAATACTAATAAATCATCCTCTTAGATCTAAGTTCAAGTATCCAAGGTAAGTAAGTACAGAATAATGTACTTATTAAGAAGTGTCCCTGTCTAGAATTCATGTAAGTGTGTTCATGTAACAGGTAAGTATATGTAAACATATTCATGTATCATAGAATCCTAAGTACGTGTAATCATGTATCATGTAAGGCATTAGTATAGACTCATGAATGAACTGACTCTTGTTTGATATTCTCTGACTATCCCTATGATAGTTAACTGGAAAGTATGTTGTTGTTCAACTAGGTTTATGCAAGGTATCTAGGAGCTTTGAACAATAATTTAAAGTGACTTGAAGTCATTATACATTTCAAAACTAATACCTCAGTTGTCCAAGTATTTTAAGATAGAAAACCATTTCACGTGACTTCTTTTGAAATATGTGAAATCTACTGAGTGAAAACATAGTTATAAAATACATGAAACTGATTTAATAACATGTTTGTTTCTACTTGTATTCCCCCCCCCCCCATTAAAGCATTTAAAATCCTTTAAAACATTGATTACGGGGTATGAACTCACCTGTAGTTGGTGATTGGAATGAACTGAACGGTATCGGATTGCTAGGTGTCAAGCGAGGACTTGTGCACACACTACGATCCTAATGAACATATAATCACAAATATATGCACTCAATTAGACACAAAAGACTAATTGATAATGTTTAAGACATCTTAGACATAGATAACACTTTATGTAAGTGTTTTTAGCCGTAAGGACTTCATCTAAGCTATTGTGGGACAGGGTACTTGAGTTTAGGGTTTCCAAAGGACCCTACAAGAGTGTTTACTCTACATAATCCATCACACATGGAGTTTACGGTTGTAAACTCTTAAGTTTACGGCCGTAAACTCCCAAACATGTGTGTTTGGTGTGTTTTGAAGTCCAATATGCTTTCTAGAATTATTCTAACCTAGTGGCTTTGTTCTTGGAAGGGTTTAAGGCCTAGAAGTACTCCAAATAGGAGTTTACGGCCTAAAGGACATTTCCCCTTGGAGTTTACGGCCGTAAACTCCCTTGGGGTGTGGTTCTTGTTGTTTTCAAGCTTCTTGCTTTTGAAGGACATGTTCTAGATAATTGTTTAACGCAAATGAGGACCCTAGGCACACTTTGGTGCCATTTCTTTCAGTTTACGGCCCAAGAACATTCTCTTGGCCGTAAACTCACTTTGATAAGTGATTTTGGTGTGGTTTGGTCCTTCCATTTAGTGGGTACAATTTCTTGTAAAGGTCTAGGCCCTTAGGTGTCATGAAAACACCCTTTGTGACCATTTACATGGAGTTTACGGCCTAGGAGAGTTCTGGGCCGTAAACTCACTTTCATTTGAGTCATTTGATGTGTTTAAGACCTTAAGCTACTTGGGGAAATAACCTAGATGCAAGCCTTAAAGTCCATAAGTCCAAAAACCACCATTTAGGCCTTTGAAATGGAGTTTACGGCCTAAGAGAGTTCTGGGCCGTAAACTCCCAATATTGGGTGGTTTTGTGTGTGATTTCATGTCCCTAATGTGTTTAACTAATGTCCTAAGGCCTTATTCTAGCATCAATGTCGGTTTTGGCTTTGTTTCGGGAGTTTACCGCCCAAGAACACCTTGGGGAGTAAACTCCTAGATCTCATGATTTAGCCCACTAAATCATGTTACAAGCATCTAATATGTAATCTAACACTACTAGAAAGAGTTACTCACAATCTAGGATAAAAACCCGAAGATCTGTCAGAGAGAAAATGGCTTTTCTCTAGCTAGAATTGTGAATAATGAATTAAATAAATTCAGAAAACTATTTATAGTCCTGAAATATTTTGACAGAAAATATTTTTATTCTTGAACTTGGGCTGTAACTTCATGAAACTTGAAATGTTCAAATTTCACAAACCCATGAGCATCCACTCTCCTGATATCTCCTAAAGTGTATACCATAATGTACACTTACTTGTTCGAAAAAGTCTGAAAATCACTGAAATTGGACTGACTTCTATTGAATAGATATTGTTCGTACAAATGGAAATTTCGGGTTGTCACGTCATCCCCCCGTTAGAAGGAATTTCGTCCCGAAATTAGAATGTAAGCAAATAAGAAATTACAAATAACTAAGCAAAAAGGTGAGGGTATTTCAGTTTCATCTGATCCTCACGTTCCCAAGTGAATTCTGGTCCACGCTTTGCGTTCCAGCGCACCTTCACTATCAGGATACGACTCTGCTTTGTTCGCTTGACCTCTCGGTCCATGATTTCTACTGGTTCCTCCACAAAGTTGAGGCTCTCGTTGATCTCGATCTCGTCGAGTGGAATGACAAGAGTCTCGTCAGATAAGCACTTTTTCAAGTTTGACACGTGGAAGGTAGGATGTACGTTACTGAGTTCTTTCGGTAGATTGAGCTTGTAAGCCACAGGGCCGATTCTCGCGAGAATCTCGAAAGGCCCTATGTATCTTGGATTGAGCTTCCCACGCTTTCCAAAGCGTATCAATCCCTTCCAGGGTGAGACTTTCAGTAGGACTCGGTCGCCCACCTGGAACTCCAATGGTTTCCTACGCTTGTCGGCATAGCTTCTCTGTCGGTCTCTAGAGGCTTTTAGTCATTCACGAATTTGAACGATCTTCTCTGTCGTTTCCCGAATGATCTCCGGACCCGTGAGAGTGCTTTCGGGAACTCGTCCCTTAGCTAACTGGGTATCACCCACTTCAGCCCAGCACAGAGGGGATCTGCACTTTCGGCCATAGAGGGCCTCGAATGGAGCTGCCTTTATGCTCGTGTGATAACTGTTGTTGTAGGAAAATTCAACAAGGGTTAAATGAGTATCCCAAGCTTTTCCAAAGTCTATCACACAAGCGCGCAACATATCTTCTAGGGTTTGGATAGTTCTCTCACTTTGCCCGTCGGTCTGGGGATGATAGGTTGTACTCATTTCCAGCCTAGTTCCTAGGGAACTTTGCAATGACTGCCAGAACCTCGAAGTGAACCTACTATCTCGGTCTGAGATGATAGATAAAGGAACACCATGCAGTCTTACAATCTCCCTAATGTAAGTTCTGGTAAGTTTCTCCATCTTGTCTGTTTCCTTGATCGGTAGGAAGTGTGCAGACTTGGTCAGTCTATCGACGATGACCCATATGGAATCAAGTCCACCCGTCGTCTTGGGCAACTTGGTTATGAAGTCCATAGTGATCCGCTCTCACTTCCATTTTGGTATCTCCGGTTGTTGTAGAAGACCGGAGGGTTTCTGGTATTCGACCTTGACCTTTGCGCAAGTAAGGCATTTACTCACGAAGGTAGCAATATCTGCTTTCATGTTAGGCCACCAGTATAGCTTTTTAAGATCCAGATACATCTTATCTGAACCCGAGTGGACGGAATAACGAGTGTTATGAGCTTCCGTCATGACCAAGTCTCTGAAGCCACCGTGTTTCGGTGTCCAGATCCGATCCATGAGGTATAAGGCTCCGCCACCCTTGACTTCCAAGTTCTTATCCATCCCTCTAAGGGATTCACCCGCCACATTTTCAGGTTTCAAAGCGTCGAGCTGAGCCTCCTTTATTTGTGTGGACAAGTGCGAATGGATGGTTAGAGTCAAAGATTTGACTCTACGACCAGTATATTCTTTCCGACTGAGGGCGTCGGCTACTACATTGGCTTTACCCGGATGATAACGAATTTCGCATTCGTAATCACTAAGTAGCTCGACCCACTGTCGTTGTCTCATGTTGAGCTCTTTCTGGTCGAAGATGTGCTGTAGACTCTTATGGTCGGTAAAGATCGTGCTTTTGGTACCGTATAGGTAATGTCGCCAGATCTTCAGAGCAAACACAACTACTCCTAGCTCGAGATCGTGGGTTGTGTAGTTAACCTCATGTGTCTTCAGCTGTCTCGAGGCATAGGCGATGACTTTACCTCGCTGCATCAGAACACATCCGAGTCCTTGATTGGATGCATCGCAATAGATAATAAAGTCTTCTATTCCTTCGGGAAGGGATAGTACCGGGGCGGTGCACAAGGCTCGTTTGAGCGTTTGGAACGCTCTTTCCTGTTTCTCCTCCCAGTCGAAGGCCACGCCTTTCTGGGTCAGGGTTGTAAGAGGTTTCGCTATGCTGGAGAAGTTCTGAATGAACCTGCGATAGTAGCCATGTAGACCTAGAAATTGATGAATTTCGGTAGGTGTCTTTGGTGCTGACCAGTTCTCGATGGCCTTAATTTTGGAAGGGTCCACGTGTATACCTTCTTCGCTAACCACATGGCCCAAAAATTCGACTCCCCGAATCCAAAATTCGCACTTCGAGAACTTTGCGTATAGCTTCTCCGCACGCAATGTTTCTAAGATTTTTCGGATATGTTGACCATGCTCCTCCTTACTTCGAGAGTAGATTAGTATGTCATCAATGAAGACGATGACGAACTGATCCAAGTAAGGACGACACACCCTATTCATCAGATCCATGAATACTGCGGGCGCGTTAGTTAATCCGAATGGCATCACTACAAACTCGTAGTGTCCGTAACGAGTTCGGAAGGCTGTCTTGGGAACATCTTCCTCTAACACTCGTAGTTGGTGGTATCCGGATCGCAGATCTATCTTCGAGAAATAGTTGGCTCCTTGAAGTTGATCAAATAAATCGTCAATGCGGGGCAAGGGATAATGATTTTTAATGGTAAGTTTGTTGAGTTCTCTGTAGTCGATGCACATGCGAAACGATCCATCTTTCTTCTTGACGAACAAGACCGGTGCTCCCCATGGTGAGAAGCTTGGTCGAATGAATCCCTTTTTGAGAAGTTCGTTAAGTTGACTGGAAAGTTCCTGCATTTCAGCCGGTGCAAGACGATAAGGAGATTTGGCTACAGGGGTAGCCCCTGGCACTAAGTCGATTCTGAACTCGACTTGGCGTTGTGGTGGTAAACCGGGAAGTTCTTCTGGGAATAAGTCGGGAAAGTCACGTACTTCTGGGATTTTCTGGATGTCTTTCTGTTCTTGGCTGGTATCGACGACGTGTGCGAGAAATGCATGGTACTCCTTCCGCAAACACTTTTGTGCTTGAATGCACGAAATGATGCGAATGCTAGTACTAGGTTTGTCGCCGTAGATAATTAAAGTTTCGTTGTTAGGAAGGTTAAGACGAACTGCTTTTTCGAAGCACAAAATGTCGGCACGCAGAAGACTCAACCAATCCATACCAATGATAACGTCGAAACATTTAATGGTAACTGGCATAAGATCTATCTTGAAAGTATGGCTATCTAAAGTTAAAGTACAGCCTATGTATATGCAGTTTGTACTCTCTGTTTTCCCGTTAGCCATTTCTACCGTGAATGAACTATCTAATGCACATGGTTTTTGTTTAAGCAGGTGTGCAAATTTGTGACTTACAAAACTTTTCTCGGCTCCACTATCGAAAAGTATGCAAGCATAAGAGTTATCAAGGAGGAACGTACCAGTAACTATCATAGGATCAGCTATTGCTTCCTCGTGGACTAGGGCCATAACTCTTCCCACTCCTCCAGCCATCCCTGCTTTAGGGCAGTTCCTCTTGTAATGGCCCACTTCGCCACATCCGTAGCAAGCTTAGCCCATACCGGCGTTAGGAACTTGAGCAGCTTCAACTGTTGGAGTTTTGCAGAAGCGGACGGTGTGTCCCTTCTTGTTGCAGTTAGAGCAATGCATCTCCCTGCAAGGTCCGAGGTGATGGAAGTTGCACTTGGTGCACTTCGGGAGGGTTCCAACATATGCCCTTGCTGGTAAGAGGTTGGCAGGGGCAACAGGAGTAACTGTGGCAGCATTGATTGCCACATATTGTTGTTTCTTGGAGGACCCTTGCGGAGCCCCTCCTTTCCTCTTATTCCACCCCTTCTTGTGGTAGTCGGGGTTGGACTTTTGTGGTACAGGGGTAGGGATTGTTATGTTCTGAGGTTTCCGGTGATCGATAAGAGATTGTGCCAGTTCCTTGGCACTATCAAAAATAATAGGCCTGGAAGCAACCACACTTGACTGGATCTGGGGTGACAGTCCCCAGATATACCTCTCGATCTTTTTTCTCTGGAGAGCAACCATGTCGGGGCATAAGTTTGCCAAATCACAAAACCTATTTGTGTAGGTAGTGATGTCGGATCCAACCATTTGTAGACCCCATAATTCCTGCTCGAGTTTTTGTACCTCGTCTCGAGGACAGTATTCTTTCATGAGCATCTCTTTTAATTTTTCCCAGCTGATGGAATACGCCACCACCAGAGTTAGATAGTTAACATGGCTGTTCCACCATGTTAGTGCTCGGTCAGAGAAGGTACAAGCTGCGAACTTGACCTTGCTGCCTTCTTGGCATGCGCAGATCTCGAAGACAGATTCCATCTTCTCGATCCATTGCCTCAACACCATTACACCCCTAGTCCCATTGAAGCTGCGGGGTTTGGCGTTAGTAAAATCCTTGTAGGTGCATTCCCGAGGGTGTCCATGGCTTTCGCCGTGGTTTGAGGGTGGTGCACCTGTTCCTGATCCACTAGGGGCAGGAGCGTTGATTGCTGACACAGCAGCGGCAACTGCTGCTGTGAAGGCTGCCTGGAACATAGTGGCATCAAAAGGATTTGGTGGTTGAAGAGGTACAGGTGGTGGTGGAGGTGATGGTATTGGTGCTTTGTTGTTTGGATTCCTCCTAGGATTCCTGCGTGGCGGCATCTTTAACTATACGTTTAAAAGATGACCACATGGATAAAAATAAATGATAAATGAATGTGTCTCATGGACTAAATCGCCATAGCCCAACAACAGAAAGAATAGCATGACTAAATGAAGAAGATAGCAGTTAGATAATAATTTCCATAAGATTAGATATCTGTCAATAAAACTGGAATTACAGATGTAACAAGTTCGGGAAAAATGGCCTAGAAGTAGGCCTTACATCAACCAAGATGGAAAATTTCGACAGACTTAAGATTAGACAAAGACCTAACAGGCCTATGATTTATATAGACAGGAAATTAGACCATAGTTTTACATAAGCTAGGTTATATCCAAAAGATGAGATAACGATATTCTATCGGCAACGAGAACTACTAGCATGAGTCCTTGATTCCGACAGTAGACGTTCGATGTCCCTTATACGCCTGTCCGACCTTGCTTGTTGAGCTCGGAGTTCTCTAACTTCAGCTCGGGTTTCAGCAAGTTCCCTTTGCAGATTTGCATTACGGACCAGAGTCCTTTCATGAGCAGACTCTAGCTGGCGAATGTGGACATTGTTAACACCTGAGTTGGCGTCAACTTCCAAGACTTGATTGACAGTCGCTTGAGCCATTATCGTGTTCAGAGACATCCTACGCACCATGATTGGTAGGACTCTATCAGCAGAACCTCCTTCGGTGAGGTTGTAGAAACTTCGGTCGCCATTGTAAGGAATGGGCTGACCCTGTTCATGACTCCATGTAATCAAGTTAGTGGCCACAGAGGTGTGGGTCCTTGAAACACAGGGCGAGGGTTTAGGTTTGGGTTTTGAGCAGCTGGGGGTAGGTTGTTGACTTCTGGCTCCGAGTCGGAACTATCGGAAAAGCCCTCAGCATGGTGATCATCCAAAGGGATTGGGTGATCATCTTCTGGCTCTGCCTCTAGCCAACCCACATTGCCTTGGTTCGGAAAGTACGGATCGCCGTGGTGAAATCCAGCCATTTTAATCTACGCGAGAAAAGGGATATAAGAAATAGCTAAAATAGACGAACTAGCTAAGATAGTTATAGTAAGATCAAATACCCATATGGTATTTCTTTGTGGTTGTGTTGGTAAGTTTTTAGACTTGTTGCCACATCACAACCATTCTTGGGCATATGCTAATCACTCCTTGGACCAGCATAGTTGATCAGGCTATGCCATTCCAAAGACTGACTATATATCCCCAGGCTTACTTGTGATATCCAACAATCGTAATACTTTTGTTCTTGTCGTTGTGACACTGATTTTAGTATGAATGCAGGCACGTATACTTTGTTAAATATTTTATTATTTAAAAGTATAACTCTTAGACAGAGTGTTTTAATCCCATGTATTTATAGTTAGTATATCTTTTATGGGTTGATATACTATATTCACTATAAACAATGCTCTGATACCAATCTGTCACACCCCAAAACCACGAACGGCGGAAACGTTCAGGGGTGTAGGACGTCATGTACAGTATCACAACAGTGTAATATAATAAACAAGCAACAACATCATCCATTGCATTATAAGTAAAGTTTTATACATGTGTGTTCTTTCATTGTGGTAAGACACCAAAAATATACAATCAAAATAAAAGACGAGACTTGACTGCTCCGTCTTCTCAGAACCTGGCCTCCGTACCTGTCTACTGGCGACCTGAGAATACAAGTTATTTTGAAAGCGAGTATCAGCTTTAAAGCTGGTGAGTTCATAAGTATATAAGTGTCATTGCTTTGTTTGTGAAAACCTGCTATGAATGCCATGAAAAACCTTTAAGTGAAAATGTTGAGGTAAGTATGAAATCCCTAGAAAAACCCTTTTTTTCTATAAGTATGAAGTGTAGTCTTCTACCAAGACTCGAATGTTTTGTATGAATGAAGTGTAGTCTTCTACCAAGAATCGAATGTTTTGTATGTATGAAGTGCAGCCTTCTACCAAGACTCGAATGTTTTGTATGAATGAAGTGTAGTCTTCTACCA
Source organism: Lactuca sativa (assembly GCF_002870075.4). Taxonomy (NCBI): domain Eukaryota; kingdom Viridiplantae; phylum Streptophyta; class Magnoliopsida; order Asterales; family Asteraceae; genus Lactuca; species Lactuca sativa. Next base: position 219,151,815 of record NC_056623.2, on the reverse strand, counting down.
AGACTCGAATGTTTTGTATGTATGATGTGTTTTTCCTTTGTGTAGACTAGTACTAAAAGTGCTTAGTTTAACTCATCGTTTATGTGAATGTGTCACAAAATAAAGTAAACAAGAAAAATATGATATGGTAAGTGTTGTCACTGGGTACTAGGACCAACACTACATCGCATGAAGCGAAAGTTAGCCCTAAGGAACATCCGAAGAGTGTCCCCTCATCCTCTGCAGCAGCAGCAGGATGGAAGGAGGGTTAGTCCCTGCATCGATCTCTTGACGTAGATCGTCAACCTAATGATCCTCCGAAGATTCACATCTCATCCACTGTTGCAACAGCGGGCGGAGGGATAGTTAGTCCCGTCACTGACCACAAATCAAGTGACTACCTTAGACATCCGTAGACGTCATCGATCACTGGCGCTAATCAGTGAGATTCGGAATGGTAAGTCCCGCCGAAAACATCCCCTCGAACGGGAATAGGAAAGACAATTTATACAGTAAATACTAATAAATCATCCTCTTAGATCTAAGTTCAAGTATCCAAGGTAAGTAAGTACAGAATAATGTACTTATTAAGAAGTGTCCCTGTCTAGAATTCATGTAAGTGTGTTCATGTAACAGGTAAGTATATGTAAACATATTCATGTATCATAGAATCCTAAGTACGTGTAATCATGTATCATGTAAGGCATTAGTATAGACTCATGAATGAACTGACTCTTGTTTGATATTCTCTGACTATCCCTATGATAGTTAACTGGAAAGTATGCTGTTGTTCAACTAGGTTTATGCAAGGTATCTAGGAGCTTTGAACAATAATTTAAAGTGACTTGAAGTCATTATACATTTCAAAACTAATACTTCAGTTGTCCAAGTATTTTAAGATAGAAAACCATTTCACGTGACTTCTTTTGAAATATGTGAAATCTACTGAGTGAAAACATAGTTATAAAATACATGAAACTGATTTAATAACATGTTTGTTTCTACTTGTATTCCCCCCCCCCCATTAAAGCATTTAAAATCCTTTAAAACATTGATTACGGGGTATGAACTCACCTGTAGTTGGTGATTGGAATGAACTGAACGGTATCGGATTGCTAGGTGTCAAGCGAGGACTTGTGCACACACTACGATCCTAATGAACATATAATCACACATATATGCACTCAATTATACACAAAAGACTAATTGATAATGTTTAAGACATCTTAGACATAGATAACACTTTATGTAAGTGTTTTAAGCCGTAAGGACTTCATCTAAGCTATTGTGGGACAGGGTACTTGAGTTTAGGGTTTCCAAAGGACCCTACAAGAGTGTTTACTCTCCATAACCCATCACACATGGAGTTTACGGTTGTAAACTCTTGAGTTTACGGCCGTAAACTCCCAAACATGTGTGTTTGGTGTGTTTTGAAGTCCAATATGCTTTCTAGAATTATTCTAACCTAGTGGCTATGTTCTTGGAAGGGTTTAAGGCCTAGAAGTACTCCAAATAGGAGTTTACGGCCTAAAGGACATTTCCCCTTGGAGTTTACGGCCGTAAACTCCCTTGGGGTGTGGTTCTTTTTGTTTTCAAGCTTCTTGCTTTTGAAGGACATATTCTAGATAATTGTTTAAGGCAAATGAGGACCCTAGGCACACTTTGGTGCCATTTCTTTCAGTTTACGGCCCAAGAACATTCTCTTGGCCGTAAACTCACTTTGATAAGTGATTTTGGTGTGGTTTGGTCCTTCCATTTAGTGGGTACAATTTCTTGTAAAGGTCTAGGCCCTTAGGTGTCATGAAAACACCCTTTGTGACCATTTACATGGAGTTTACGGCCTAGGAGAATTCTGGGCCGTAAACTCACTTTCATTTGAGTCATTTGATGTGTTTAAGACCTTAAGCTACTTGGGGAAATAACCTAGATGCAAGCCTTAAAGTCCTTAAGTCCAAAAACCACCATTTAGGCCTTTGAAATGGAGTTTACGGCCTAAGAGAGTTCTGGGCCGTAAACTCCCAATCTTGGGTGGTTTTGTGTGTGATTTCATGTCCCTAATGTGTTTACCTAATGTCCTAAGGCCTTATTCTAGCATCAATGTCGGATTTGGCTTTGTTTCGGGAGTTTACCGCCCAAGAACACCTTGGGGAGTAAACTCCTAGATCTCATGATTTAGCCCACTAAATCATGTTACAAGCATCTAATATGTAATCTAACACTACTAGAAAGAGTTACTCACAATCTGGGATAAAAACCCGAAGATCTGTCAGAAAATGGCTTTTCTCTAGCTGGAATTGTGAATAATGAATTAAATAAATTCAGAAAACTATTTATAGTCCTGAAATATTTTGACAGAAAATATTTTTATTCTTGAACTTGGGCTGTAACTTCATGAAACTTGAAATGTTCAAATTTCACAAACCCAGGAGCATCCACTCTCCTGATATCTCCTAAAGTGTATACCATAATGTACACTAACTTGTTCGAAAAAGTCTGAAAATCACTGAAATTGGACTGACTTCTATTGAATAGATATTGTTCGTACAAATGGAAATTTCGGGTTGTCACACTAATTGTGACAAATTGGGGAAAGAAAAAGGATCAAAGGAATATACCTGAATTCCGGGATGTTACAATTCTCACCCACTAGAAGCAAACTTCACCCCCGAAATCTTGCTCTACAAATAACTCGGGGTACTGCTCCCGCATCACTGGCTCTAGTTACCAAGTCATATTAGACCCCCTTCGGTGCTTCCACTGGACCTGAACCAGAGGCACTTCCTTGTTCCTCAGAACCTTGATCTTCCTATCTAGTATCGCGGTCGGCCTCTCGATGTAATTCCGGCTCGCATCCACCTGAATATCCTCTAATGAAACAACTGCCGCCTCATCGGCAACACACTTCCTCAACTGGGATATGTGGAAGTCGTTATAAATTTAACTCAACTCCTCAGGTAGCTCCAAACGGTATGTTACCTTTCCCACCTTAGCGGCCACCCTGAAAGTACCAATGTATCGGGGCCCTAGCTTGCCCCTCTTCCTGAATCGGATCAGTCCTTTCCAAGTAGATACCTTCTGGCAACTCTGGGCAGTCAGTAACCTCTGTCTAACCTATTGAATCTGCTCCATCGTCTTAAGCACTATCTCAGTGCTACCCATCACTCGTTGCTCTACCTCTCCCCAACAAATGGGGATCCGACACATCCTCCCATATAAAAGCTCAAAAGGAGGCATACCAATACTTGAATGGAGGTTGTTGTTATAAGAAAACTCAGCCAAGGATAGGTATGTATCCCAACTTCCACCGAAGTCCATGAAACATGCTCGAAGCATGTCCTCAAGCGTTTGTATCGTTCGTTCACTCTGCCCGTCTGTCTGTGGGTGATAAGTAGTATTGAAATGCAATCTCGTACCCAACTCCTCATGAAACTTCTTCCAGGACCTGGAAGTGAAACGTACATCTCGGTCTGACACAATCGAGATTGGTACTCCATGCCCCGTCACCACCTCCCTCACATAAATCTCTGCCAGCCTCTCTACAGAAGAGCTCTCACTGATAGCAAGGATGTGAACGCTCTTCATCAGCCGATCCACAATCACACAAATTGCATCAACACCCCTCGCGTTCCTCAACAATTTGGTGATGAAATCCATATAAATTTGTTCCCACATCCACTGGGGAACCTCAAGTGGCTGAAACTTGCCATGTAGATGCTGGTGCTCGCCCTTAACCTGGCGACAGATCAAGCACCTCTATATTACCCACGCAACACCCCTCTTCATACAGGGCCACCAGTAATCTTTCTTTAAATCCAAATACATCTTAGTGGCCTCGGGATGGACCATGAATTTCGATTTGTGTGCCTCCTCTCGATATGTTCCTATTTCCTGTCATGTATTGGGACGTCTAGTGTGGCATTTGTGAACCTTGTGAAGTATTCCCTCACCGTCTATCCTTCCTTCTGCTTGCAGCTGATGATCTAGTGAGAGTCGCCATTATATTTTCGCAATTACATAAAATTTGTGAGAAACATCTACTTTAGTTGGACAAAATTATATATGTTGTCTGGTCGTAGTGTCTTGAACCGCGTGTCTGTGTTTCCATCAAGGGTTGTTGGGAAGTAGGTGTACCAAAATCGCTCATCTAATTTGAGTGAGGTGATTGTCCATTCATGGGTGTCGATGTGGCTATCCGGATCTATGGTTCTGTTGTAGGTTTTTAGGTTGGGGAGTTTGGCTGTGTTTGGGATCTCGTAGTCTAGCAGTTCTTTGGCTAATGGTGATGTGAAACTTTGTAACAGATAGTTTTGATTTGGTATGGGTAGTGGCCTGTGTGCGTTGTATGTGTGAAACACATTGTATGGTTGCGTGCCTGAGTTGTTGCATGATGTAGGATAACCTGGATTAGTGTCGTAGAACGCTTGTTGTCGAATGAAGAAATAATCCCAGAACATTGAGCTCAAGATACTCAAGTTCTTCGTCTTCCACTTCTCTTCTTCTCCTTCTTCACAAAATAAGCTCAAAGATGAAACACACACAAGCAAGGAGCAAAGGGGACGAACTAGGGTTTCCCTGGGGTGAATGATAAGTGAAGAGGCCAAATCGGAGGCTATAATGGGGTTTAAATACGTCTCAACCCTTAAAATTAGGGTTTAACACCTGGTCACGTACGATGGGCATATCATAAGGTACATTGCTCGTACACTCCTCATCCCTGTGTTTCATTTAAGCATTACGCCCAGCGTACAAGGGGGGTTACGACCCGCGTACGGCTTATGGGCTGCTTACACCTCAGCCCAAATAAAATGAGAGTCCATACCAATTCAAGATGCAAATTCCTAATCATATCCTAAATAAAATTCAAGCAATTAAATAAATTAATACCTCCAAAGTTGATCGTTACATGTTTTTTCTATAGGTAGGGATATAAAACAAAGACTTGCTGAAACTGATACAAAGGTTGAGGTATGTTGTTATTTGTCAATTTGACTTCATATATATATATATATATATATATATATATATATATATATATATATATATATATATATATATATATATATATATATATGAAATTGATTTTATAATTTTATAAATGCAACGACAGACAATTAAGATTAATCAAGAAGGCCAAGATGTAGGGTCTTCTGAAGGTGCTCAACAATCAGGGTGTTGTGGATCCTAATAATTGAAAAAATTTAGCCACATTGACAAAAGATGAATGTCGATAGGGTGGTTCTATACTAATCACATGGAGAAGAGTTCTGCAATTGCTTCCGTTACAGTGAAGAAGGTTAACTAAAACACACAATTTTTTTCTGTTACTTACCTTTATGCATCATTGTCTTTTTTTAGGGCTTATTTGCTTAAGGATTATATCTTCAGGATATTCATTGACTTTTTTCACAAAATCCCAGCTAATGTTTTTGGTTTTGTAGTTTGTTTTCCTAAGGTTTGTGGAAATGACAATTGATCTTGATTTTGCTATCAGGTTACAGGTCGATGATTGATGAGGTTTTCGGGTCTAGCACCAACGTATGAAGTGGATGTGTTGCAACAACTTATTTATCCCGTAAGGATAATGGGTATTGCCAGCGATCAGTGGGGCCTCAACATGCATAAAGATTCTCACTTCCTTGGTCTAGGTGAGTATTGAATATTCAAAAAAGTGCTTGCATTACAAATTAGAAATCCATGTACTTGGTAAACATGTGGAAATGAAGATCCATAATAGAATGCTAGATTGTATTAATTAGGCTACAGAAAAAGGTACAATGTGTAAAAAGTGCAACTCTATTTCAATATCTAGATTTTTCCACATTTCTTTATTGATTCTTGATTAAAGTGTTTGTATAGTAGATGTGTAAGAAGAATGCGCAAAGGTTGGTGCAGTTGAATCAATCAAGGTGAATTGTGTGAACAAAGCTATCAAGACTTTTATTATTTCGATCATTTGTATGTCTGAGATGAAAGTTGAAAGAAGATTTGTGTCACTAAAAAATTTGTCTTAATATCCCTTTTTAAAGAGTTGATGGCTTCCAACCCCGCAAAGCTGAGAATCTTCACTAGTTGATTGGAAAATAAAGATGTAACTTATAGAAAAAGAATTAAAAAAATTCCATCATTTAAACAGCCACAAATAGACATAAACCTAAGATAGTTTGAAACATTAATATTATATTTATAATAAAATTGGCTTATCATTGAAAGTGTCACTATGAATGCAAGAACATATGATAAAGGTTTCATTTCTATTTAGATGAACCCAAACCCGGTCATAAGATTTAAGTGGCTTGTGCGAAAATCAAAGTGATGTCCTGTTATGTATTTATTGTAAAATAATATTAACTAAGTTTGTTAACGTTAAATTTAAAACTTAAATTTGGTAACAAACATCTCTTAAATTCACTACCATAATACTATGTTTTTATTTATTATTAATTTTTCAAGAAAAAAAGAGATACTAAAAGGTCTACACATTACTCTTTCTCAGTTGAAGTAAAAGTAAAGAATTTAATCTACATTCAGACATGGTTAAGATCAAATAAGATTTTAAAAGCTTATTTTTACTAATGCAATTATAATAGGATCAATTAACAATATTTTCTATATAGAAAATAAACTGGATAGATGTTTATCTTTTTTAAGAGATTTTGTGTGTATTTTTCATATTATGTTCAACTGGTAAATATTATTGCAACAATTCTAGTTTGTTGAATAAATCATCAATGTCAATGTCTAAGAAATAGCCACTTTGCAACCTATTTTCAATATTTTTTGCAACTGGCCATTAACTCACTGATAGTTGTGACTTCAACTTTTTCGTTATGAATAAGAACCAAAAATGTTTCATATTGTTTGTTTTATTCAAACATTCACTCCAACTTACCAATAGTTTGATGAAATATGTAAAGAAAATATTGAATCCTAAAAAATATTTGTATTTTTCTTTGAATATAGATAATTTCATTAAATTACTTGTAGATTTTAGAATTTATAATTAGATTTTCATTTTTTGATTTTCTTTCTAATTGAGATTCTGATTTTGAATTAATGATTGAATTGGACCTCCTAATCATCTACTCTCCTTAAATATCGTTGTTTTCTCTTAAAGTGAACATTTAAATCTCATTGTTTTCGCATAAAGTGAACTTTTAAAGTTTCAAAGGGCTATGTTAAAGTTTCAAAGGATATAGAGTGCAATTCAAACTCCTGATCATGTAACTAAGTGGAAGGCTTGATCTGAATTGTTTATGACTGCATTATATTACTCTGTAGGTTCAGCAGGGATTTCAAATAGATGCTAATTTATAGCAACAATCTGTTAGCATACATTTTAGCAATTTTAATTCATATTTTTCCATTGCACATTTGTTTACCAAAATTTTTATTGCATAATGATATATTATGCTTTTGTATTGTTTTATTTGTTTCCAATAGGAACTTATACTTGCATTGTTCTCATGGAATTAGATTTATTGTCACTAGTTTCATGACTGATGAAATTTCTGTCATTTTATTGTGCAACATGAGTTTGAATGCGATCAATCTGTATTTCGTATGAATGCTAATAACCTATCAAATTTTAATCTCTTTCTGATTTTAGGAGTCAGGATTTATGAAATTTTTGTCATTTGATTTTATATATCATTCTATAACTGGAGGCACTTTCTTGTCAGTTTGTCAAATTTCTATACTATTTGAAATTAGAGTCATTATCTGTAATTAAAGCTCTGCAATTTATTAATTTTAGTATTTGAATTTCTTTGTTATTTGCTAATTTCATTTATAGTTTATAAACTTCTGTAATTAGAGTCAAATCGATATTGCTTTAATATTAGTTTTACTATTAAGTTTCCAGGTTAAGAAATCTTAAAGTTCAAAAAACTTGATAGCATTATTAATAATCATCATTATGGTCTCTCCGACAAGCTGATGGGAAATCTTTTTAAGCTTTCATTTTTGGCAAATTTAATCCTATGATTAGATTAGTTTGTAATCTAAGATTGGGTTATATAAGGATATATCACATGTTATTGCCAAAAATGTTGATATAGTTGTAAGTTCTATAAGTAATACTAATTTTATTTAAATGTTAATATCCTTAATGATTGATCAATCTAATGTTTTTGGCTGAGAAATAGATAAAAAAAAGGCTACTAAAAATTGTCTATATAAATATAATTGTTTACATAATCACCTAAGGGCTTAGTTGCCTACAACACACCTTATGAGCTTCGAAACGAAATGCAAGATACTCAACCTCTTATGTTAATATCAATTAAAGCCATAAGAGTTTTACAAAATTCGTATATAATTAGGACAATTTATAATTTTTTGTTGTATATAGGTTTAGTGTGTACCTTATGGCATAAAATATGTATACAAGGGCATCATTAAGATGTTGTTTGATTTTCTGAAGCAAAATTTCATGAAGCCTGCAGACCACCTCTGAAACCCTCTGCAGTAGAAGAGGTGAACAATACGGCTGCAGACTGTAATAAGAAGCATGTTTGTTTTTTTAACACCTGCATGTTGCTGCATATATTAAAATTTTAAAATAAACTAATTTTATAAAACAAAAATAGTTTTTTAATATTGAAAATTTTATAATGTATGACATTTCGGCAATAATTAATAATACTCCAGTAAAAAACTTATTATATTCCAACAAAAAATAAAGATATTTTAGAAAAAATATTAATATTTCATCAAGAAATTATTATTATTTAAAATAAAAAAAGGGAAAAAATCAACAAGAATAAAAAAAATTAAAAAAAAAAAAGTGAAATAAGATTTCAACAACATATGATAAAATTTTCAGCAAGAAAAAAAAAATAGAGGTTGGAAAAGCAGTACAAGTGTTGCGCCATACAAAACACACGTGAATGTTTTTTACTTCGAAGACTTCTTAAAAACAAACAGCTGCGAGATGAAAAATGATGTGCGCGTGCTGCGCCGCGTATCAATAAGAGATCTGAAGATGTTTTTTTTTCCAACAAACAAACAACACCTAAGGTGCTGTTTGTTTTTTTTTTTTCTAAAAACCTCTTCTGACCACTTATTGATGCGTCGTGCAACACACATGCAACATTTGACGATTCACAACTGTTTGTTTTTCAGAAAACATCTGACTTAAAAACTGTTATGCGTGTGTTGCGTGGCGTAGCACTAAACTATCTGCTTGAAACACCTTTACACCTTACTTTAACTTACTACAACAGTCTCTAAATGTTAAAAAACAATCAGATTTTTGATTACATGTTACAGCCGTTTGGTCTACCTCTTCTGCTACAAAGGGTTGCAGAGGTGATCCGCAAACTTCAAGCATTTTTTGTTTCAAAAAACAAACTGCACCTAAGTCTTTTCGCCCTCGATATGGAAAACCTATGGACCGGCCTGGATGAGTTCAAACTTGTAGAGAGTAACATAAAATTTTAAATTTAGTTGAACGGTTCGTTGTGTTTTGTCGAATGAAAGCTTACTGCTAGATATATATCAACGAATGGTAAAGTTTCAATTTCCCAAAAATATTATAATACACATAAATAATACCTGCTCCTCACATCGGTGCAGTTAAATGCATGAGTTGTGCTTAACTGCCTATATGATATTTATGGATATTAAATTTGAAAATTTTACCAAACCCTTTTGTTTATGAAGCCATCTGCTGTAATCGATCCATTGATTAGCTGGACAGTTACTTTCGTTATTTTATATATTCTGCTACAAGTTGTTCTCGAATTCTTTATAACTTGTTGGGATGTTGCGATGGTAATGCATTAGGTTAATGATTGAAGAATGCATGTTCCTAATGCAAAGTCAACTATTTTGTGCCTTTTGATTGTCTTTACTTTTAACATGAGTTGTTGTAAACATTAGACGATGGCTAACTTTGACATCTATAGTACATGTTTGGTAGATATTATAAGAAATGTCGGGACCCTAGCAAATATTACCATTGTTAAAATGACCGTTAATCTCCTATCTGTATCATTTACAAACAGCTTGATTGTGTTAATTCATCAAAGTCAACCATATTTGCTTTTATTAATTTTCCATAAGATGCAAATTCATGCCATGTGGTGACAACAACATTTTAATGCTGTTCAAATTATTGGGTTTCCCAAATAGACTATATAATGAGCCTTGATATGGTTTACATTCCAAATATCCGACAAATAAGTTTAAGTTGTGTGAGAGTCTTTCCTGTTCGAAATGGCTGGTGGAATGAACTTATTCGGGATTTTCATGCTTCAATTAATGGCCGTAGCACTGTTTTCTTTACATGCAGAAGGCCAAGGGTTGAAAGTAGGGTTCTATAAGAAATCATGCCCTCAAGCCGAGGTGATAGTATCTAAGGTTATCAGCGATGTTATGGCTGTAGCACCATCTCTATCTGGCCCACTTTTGAGAATGCACTTCCACGATTGCTTCATTAGGGTTCGTAAAAGTATACTTTAGCAAAAGATTTAAATTCCTTCTATATGCATCGTAATTTACATTCTTAAAATATTAATACAACTTGAATGCCTCTCTTATGTATAGGGTTGTGATGGATCTGTGCTGCTGGATTCTCCAACGAATCAGTCCGAGAAATTTTCACCACCAAATCTAAGCTTAAGAGGGTTCAACATTATCGATAGGGTGAAGCTGGCGTTAGAAAAGGCCTGCCCAGATGTGGTTTCATGTGCTGACATTGTTGCATTAGTTGCCAGAGACGTTACAGTGGCGGTATATATTATTCTTCTCCCAAATCTTATTTTCGGAAATGACTTTTCATTTCAAGTTGCACGATAACCAATTGTGTTTCCTTTTTGTTTTTTCACTTGTTGACAGACTAAGGGACCATATTGGGAGGTTGAAACAGGCCGAAGAGATGGAAATGTGTCTTTATTCATTGATCCCATAACCCCAGTGACAGGCTTACCATCATTTGCCTCAAACATCAGTGTTTTGAAACAATCGTGGGCATTAAGGGGCCTAAACACAAAAGACCTTGTTGTTCTCTCAGGTACATTCTACTGAATTCCGTACGTGAAAATTTCTTTCAACAACTCTCTATCACGACAATGTCAACTTTGTATTTTTAAAAGTCAGTCGAATATGTTGATTCGAAACGCATTATTTAATAATATTTATACATGTGGATTATTGATTATTTATAGGAGGGCACACCATAGGGATATCTCATTGTTCGTCATTTGATAGCCGGCTCTACAACTTTACCGGTAAAGGTGATACAGACCCCACCATGGACCCTAACTACATTGCAAGATTGAAGTTAAAGTGCAAGCCAAACGATCTAACCACTTTTGCTGAGTTAGACCCAGGAAGCTTCAAGACATTCGATGACTCCTATTTCAAATTAGTGACAAAGAGGAGGGGACTTCTTCAATCCGATGCAGCCTTACTCGATGACCCAGAGACTAGAGCTTACATGATTCAAGCTACTAGCGAGGGTTCCACATTCTTCAAGGACTTTGGTGTCTCTATGGTTAACATGGGCAGGACTGGGGTCCTTACCGGTTCTCAAGGTGAAGTTCGGAAAGTGTGCACCAAAAGTAACTAGTCCTGATTTCATACTAAACCAAAATAATACCTAAAAATATGTTGGCCGATATACGTTTGCATGTTGATTTAATCTCATGCATAAGATTGATTAGTGAATAACAGACATTCATCAAAGGGTACTGTGCTACGAGTTTGATTCCGTACACGTGATTTTCCCGGTATGCCATTCTATATAGACAAGAGTTCTTGTCACTATGTATTCAATTAAATTTTTCAATGTTTTTTACATTATTTTAAGTGTATTATTCTTGATTTGTTGCTTTTTAAATGAAAGACATCCATCAAAGAGTGTATTACCCTAACGTTTGTATTTTTTCTTGCTCATGGAGGCGTTTGCATAAATATTTAATAGATCGATATCTTCAATAATCAATAATGGGATAAAGTAACATACATATTATAAAACTAAGTAAATATCAATTCCATATACATACTCTGTCTTCCTTTACGCATCATGGATGAAATGATTTAACAAAATGGAGAGGTTATGCCAACCGGAAAAAGTACATTCCTAGTAAAATTTGGATTTTGAGTTGGAGGCTTGGCCTCCATAACACTACAAAAAATAAGGCGTTAGTGGCCATTGTTCGTAGCTACTTAGTGGCAAAGAGTTGTTTGTCGCCTCTATTATATAACCTTTATTGCTTCTTTGTCGCTGCTAAAAACCCTTTACATGTTTTATTTTATTAAAATTGCAGGAATTATTATTATTGGGTTGACAGAATTTCGGATATAGACTTATTAAATATCAAAAAATCATATTTGCTCAGCTTATTTTCTAAATATTATATTTATCCCACATAAAATTTTAAATATTATATGTCTTTCTTAAATATCAAAATGTTATATATATATATATATATATATATATATATATATATATATATATATATATATATATATATATATATATATATATTTTCTTAAATATCATTATATATATATATATATATATATATATATATATTAAACAACAAAATATGAATAATAATATCTGAAATATACTCAATCTACAACATGACAATTCAACAACAATAAAAACTAAGCAATCAATGCATACTTTGCATAGAGATGGCTAAAGATGAAGTGTTTTGTTTGTCAAGAGAGTGACAATTCAACAACTTAGAAGTAACGTTCAGTTTTTATAGACATATAAATTGTAATGTCCTGTTTCGAATCCTTTCCATTCTGGGGTGGTGATCAAGGTTTTGGGTATTAGCAGGCTTAGGACTCTTGAAGAATTGGGATTTGGACTCGTTTAGGGTAGATGAAGTAATTTCAATGATCCGGGTTTTCGGTGTGCTTTTGGAGCCAAACGGGTATTTTGGTAATATGTCAGCTCGGGCTTTTATGGAAGTTGGATGTTCGCTTTGAATATGTTAAGGTGGGTTTGGGCAGATTTAAGTGTAGAGCTTCTTGTTACCATTTCATGGATATAGGGATCGTCGGAATCGGATTGATAATGAGGAAGTTATGGCCATCAAAGTATATGAGGGTTAAAGGGTTAAGCAGTATGCGAGGCATACATATGTGTATGAGTTCCATACTAGTTCTAAAATCAGTACGCAGGGGTATACTCTGGTGTACGCAGGGTAAACTGATACGAGGCAGGATCGTGCCTTCAGGCACGTACGCGAGGCGTACGTGCAACATAATCAGAACCCTAATCTTGATAATACACCATATATAAGCTCATTCTGTCTTAGGGGCCAACCTCATTACCAACCTCCAAGTTCTCAAAACCCTAGAAATCATCCTTTAGCCTTCGTGATGGTATTTTGTGCTCATGGTGTCCATTTTTGGTGTGTTTTGGTCCATACCCAATAAGTAAAAGATTGGTGCGAGGTTGAGGTTCAAGGTAGAGCTTATGGATCTTGATTATGTGCTTCATTTCCAACTTGTTTGAGGTATAAAGCTATGCATTTTATCATTGAAGTCTTAGATCTATCATTTATGAGTTTAGTTCCTTTTTTACCCCATTGATATGATCTAGTCGCTTGATGCCACTCCATGAGCTTTGAGTTGCACCTCCTGGTGTGTCTGAGGTTCAAGGTCCATAAAATTGGCAAGTTTAGGCTTTAAACACAACCATGCATGAGTTTGGGTCCTTTTCATGATGGTGAAATGCTATATTTTGAGGCTGGGACTTCTTGGGGCATGCAAAGTCACCTAGTCAGTGACTTTATTCGACTTAGATATGTTGTTTGGACTTTTGGATTTATGCATTAAGAGCTTAAAAGAAGGATTTGGCAAATTGGGTGAGTACGCTAGGCGCACAAGTCTATACGCGCATCGTACAAGCCAATCTGCGAGTACGCTTAACGTATAGGTAGGTATGTCCCTCGTACTCCGTCAGGAAGGCTTTTGCATGTTGGGCTTTGGTTTGGGCCATTTTTTGGGGCTAGTTGTCTTGGGCCCTGTTGGGCCATCAGGTTTTGGGTTGTTAATTATTTCGTGAAGGCCTACAATGGGTTTGGGTCCAATTTGGAAAATTGGGCCATATTTTGGGACTTGTGGATTTTATGGTTTGGGCGTAAGTCTTGGTCCAAACTAGGTGAGGGGTAAATTGGTGTTCTTACCCCGAGTATGGATTATGGATATGGTTTGGGACCAAAATTTAATTGGGTGTTGTTTTCATTTTTGATAGTTCGGGGGCCGGTCAACCAACAACCAAAGATTTATCCGCAGGATTCAGTAGTGCGAGGTGTGTTTCCTCATTATGTTTAGCGGAACGAAGGCACCAAAGCCAGCCCATGTTTTGCTATGTAGAGTGTAGATGTCTGTGTGACTCTTGTATGTGTATTTGTTTGTATGCTTACTGGGCGGGGTCTGATGGTTATTCGGTATGTTAGTATCAGATTATACATATATGATTTGCATGTGGGTGGGGGCTGATGATTATGTAGTATGCTACTATCTTTGTGATTTTCTCATGTGTTTGAATGTTATATGATTATATGGTTATAGGCTTATGTAATGCGTGTGTTTCTGGCCTTGTCATTAATGTTGATATAATAGTCTAGGTTAACCTTTGTAATCCATTTTGAAATAATAGACGCGTACTATTTGAGTATTATGTGTTTTGTGTTTAGTTGCTTAATTATGTAATTTGATTAATTAAGAATAAAATAAGCGTCAAAATTAAAGTATGAGATAAGTCCGATATCTTTACATAAAGTTGTAGTGGTCGAAATGAGGTTTCCGAATATATAAAGAATGCCAAAACCCAAGTTATAACGAAGAAGTTACGATCTGTCAAAGTTTAGCGACAGAACCGGCAACGCTGAATGACATAAAAAGTGAAATTTACGTTAGAGCGATATTTAGCCTTAGTGATCTAAAAGAAAGTCGTAGAGTTCGTTAAACCGAGAGCGTGCATAAAGAGAACGCCCAAATATGACTTCGTATGAGGAAGTTATGATTTTTCTAAGTTTCAACTTAGCAGTATGCAGCCCGAATACTCGATTCGAGATCGAGTGATTGTTGGTTGAAACAATCTAAACGAGAATTGAAGATCTCATTAATAGTAATAAAGCGATATAAAGATAGGCGAGAACGGACGTCGGATAAAGAAGTTATGAATTTATAACGAAGTTTTCCTGTCCCGGCCTACTTAAAATAAATAATAAAAATAAATTCAAAATTAGCCGATGGAGTCTAAACGAAAGTTGTAGAGCGTAGTCTCACCTACGCGTGGATATAAAGAACATCGAAAAAGGAGTTCGTATGAAGAAGATCTGAATTTTTGAAGTTTATTAAATAATTAATATTTATTTATTTAATCTTAATTCGGATGTATAAACGAAGGAGTCACCGGACTCATCCGGAGTACGCCCAGTGTACAGCGAAGCTTGACGAAGACCAGCACTCAAGTACCTCCGATGACGTAAGCGCTGACGATCCGAGGCGTACGCCGCGCGTACCCCGAAGTTACGCCCATCGTAACCCCGAGGATCAGACCCTATAAAAGGGTATGCGAAGCCAGCTTCTTCCATTTACAAACCCTTCCTTTTTCTATCATCTTTTGCCTCGATTTGCATGTCGTTTATACCCCGAAGCCGCGGTATTATTCCCGAGCCCCGAAGCAAGATCCGAAGCCCCGAGAATCCCGAGAAGTGCGATTCCCGAGCCGAAGCTCTGCCCGCGAGAAGCCCGGTTTTTGTGAAGATCTTCCAGTTCTGCGAACAAATACTACTTCTACAAGCCGTAGTGCTATCTAATCATCTTCTGATCAAGTGAGTGTGTAGTTACTTTCCTCTAATGCATAAATACGAAGTATTTTATACGAAATACGTGTTATGTGTATAATTTTGTTGTTATGTGTGTGAATGTATATTCACTCTCTTCTATCTCATAGATCTGATTTATTTTCTATGAAATACGTGTTATGTGGGTGTGCCTCATCTGTTATGTGGAATATATATTGAATGAAAATGCTATACAGGTTTTAAACTATGTATCAAAATATATATTTTCATCTACTAATGTGTTGGGTAGAACATGGGTAGATAGTTGATGCGTGATAAACATATAAGAGGCGTCGTTGTTGTTGTTGTTGATCTAGTTATTCAGTGGAGTATGGATAATGACCACTGACTCTTTCTAGACAATCCTGTGGAACGCTAGCAGGCTCATAACCTGTAGGTGATGTGAACGATGTGTTCACCGGTGTACTCTATCCCCCTCATGGTTGCCTTTAGGACATTTATTGCTAAGGAAGCCCCTTTGCGGTAATGTCCATCCCGAAGAAAATCCTAGATTAGGTCCCTTGGAATAGATGTTGTTTTAGGGACGTAATATGAGGATAACGGGAATGGGTAATCGGGTTATTGTTGGTTGGTGAATTAAATATAATTATTTATTTTGGGTTGAAAAGCCTATATGCTCACCAGGCTCCCAAGCCTGACCCACTCAGTTTTATTTGTATTACAGGAAGTGGCGCAAGCGCATAAGATGGATGAATCATCGAGTTGTTTTGTTTACAAGTCTGTATATGTATATATTTGTTGAATGACTTGTAATGTTATCGTTATGCTTTTGGTCTGTTTATCAGAACATGACATCCCGAATATTGTTATATAATGAAAAATGCATCTCTTGATGAAATGCTTTGATAAATTTTATTTTATCATATTTTGTTTTGGTAACAAATTCCGCAACTCTTTTAAATCAAAAGGATTTACTCTAAAAATTATTTTAAAAGCATAATTGAAAACGGTCTTTTCTGGCCGTGATTTTGGGGATGTCACAGTTGCTATCAGAGCATTAGTTGAAGTGAACTAGGAATTTGTAGGATTTTTAGACTTAAACTTAAAATGCTAAGTGAAGATTTTGAGGTGTGTCTGTAGTGTTTTAGACACGAGCACTAGTTTATTTTAGGAAGGTTGCCTAAAATGCTTTTATGTGCTAAATGTTATATGTTGCCATATATGATATTATTTGTTCGGATCTATGGTCTGTTGCCGACCGGATCGGGAAACCTTATGTGTATAGGATTCTTAGCATATGGTTACGATATTAGAACTAGCATGTGAACGTTTCAGAGTGTTATGGAAGACCGTAATATCTATCATGGATGAGGATCTAATTTCACCTTATTCGGTGTATAGGTCAAGAATGGCAAGAACAAGAAGTGGTGCTAGAAACGCAAATGAAAACAGGAACCAACCACCTGTAATTGAACCAGTTGTTGTTGAAGCTGCTGCACCAGAACAGATCACCATGGCTAGAGTGCAAGCCATGATTCGGGCTATGTTAGCCGAACAAAGGGAAGAAATGCGACGGATGTTGCATGAGAATAGGGAGGAACCAATCATACCTATTGTGGAACCCGAACTAGTTCCCGAACAATCTGAGGAAGGGAACAATCGTCGCATTGTGAGTCATGTTGGGACTCAAGAAGAACGAAGGAACGATCCAGAAAGGAGAAACAACAAGGATGAGAGAATGTACAAGAATTTCTTGGGCGCCAAGCCGCCAACTCTTTCTGGAAGCCCGAAGCCTGTTGAAATTATGGATTGGATCTCCGGAATGGAGATGGTATTTGTAAGTTGTGATTGTAGCAACAAACAGAAGACTGTCTTTGCAGTTAAACAACTGAAGACTGGAGTCTTGAGCTGGTGGAAGTTGTTGGCAGATACTATGCCACGAGGAGAAGCCCTGAAAATGTCATGGGAGGAGTTCTTGGAACAGTTAAGGGTGCAATATTGTTCAGAGATAGATCTGATTGATCTGAACAATGAGTTCCAAAACTTGAAGAAGGGGAAGATGAGTGTAGATGGCTATGCTACTGCATTCACTGAGAAAATGAAGTTATTTCTGTACCTAGTGCCAACAGAACTCTCCAAGATCGACAGGTTCGCCAATGGACTGCCTGCCGACTTTCGTCCAACAGTCAAGATGGAAACTACTCTTAAAACAGTTGTTCGAGCAGCTAAGAATGTGGAGGCCCAATAGAAGGAAAACGGTCTGGAAAAGTAAGTTCTCGAAATTTGGTTCGAGAGGAAGTGGAGGAGGTGAAGTGAAATGCTGTGAAAAATGTAAGAAGAAGCATCATGGGAAGTGTGAAGTGGTGGGCACATGCTACAAGTGTGGAAAGCCAGGGCGCTATGCCAACGAATGCACACTTACCAAGAAAGTTTGCTATGGTTGCGGTGAGGAGGGTCACATGTCGAGGGACTGCCCTAAGAAGAAGGAAGCAGCAAGACCCAATATTCTGCCAAAGCCAAAAGCGAGAGCATTGCAGATGACACTGGAAGCTGCCAAAGATGAAGCTGATGTCACTTCAGGTAACTTCTCATTAACGAATTGATTGCCCAAATTTTATTTGATTCTGGAGCCAACTACTCCTTTATATCGCACGAATTTGGTAGAAAACTAGCTTTGCCTGTTGTTAGACTAGATGATGCTTTATTAGTCGAAGTTGCTAGTGGCAAGTTTGTACCTGTTAGCAATCGCATGAAAAACATCTTAATTTATTTAAATTGGAATAAGTTCCACGAGGAATTATTGCATATCGAACTTAATGGTTTCGACATCGTTTTGGGAATGGATTGGCTTAGCACCAATGACGCCGAAATATTATGCAGAAAGAAGAGAGTCAAAGTAAACCTGCCTGGGAAGGAATCGTTTATGGTGTATGGAGATAAACGCAAAGTAAATTCTAGAATCATTTCTCTAATGAAAGCCAGAAAGTGTTTGACCAAGGGGTATACATCATACTTAGCATTCGTGATCGATGCTAAGAAAGAAAAGAAGGTGATGCAGAATATTCCTGTTGTGTGTGATTATCCGGAAGTATTTCCCGAAGATCTTCCTGGATTACCGCCTGATCGACAAGTGGAATTCCGTATTGACTTATTGCTCGGAACAACACCGATTGCAAAAGCAGCTTACCGACTAGCATCGATTATAGAGAGCTGAATAAAGCAACAATAAAGAATAGATATCCGTTGCCGAGGATTGATGACCTGTTTGATCAACTACAAGGTTCAAGTTATTTTTCAAAAATCGACCTGACGTCAGGATATCATCAGCTGAAGGTGAAAGAGCAGGATATAGAGAAGACTGCATTCAGAACACGATATGGACACTACGATTTTGTGGTTATGTCGTTTGGACTAACCAATGCTCCAGCAGCATTCATGGATTTGATGAATAGGGTTTGTAATCCGTTCCTTGATAAATCCGTGATAGTGTTTATAGATGACATTCTGATTTATTCAAAGAGCCAAGAAGAGCATGGAACACACTTGCAAGAAGTTTTGGAAGTCTTGAAAAAGGAGAAGTTGTATGCAAAGTTCTCCAAATGTGATTTTTGGATTCGAGAAGTCCAATTCTTGGGTCACGTGGTAAACCAAGAAGGGATAATGGTTGATCCAACGAAGATTGAAGTTGTGACAAAGTGGGAGCAACCGAAGAGTCCCACGGAGATTCGAAGCTTTTTCGGATTAGCTGGATATTACCGAAGGTTTTGTTGGATTAGTGTCTAAGTCCATAACTATTTTGGTATGTACTTGACCCGATGGTGCATGGTCCTTTTGGGTTGCCTTCACCAAAGCAACTTGATAGGATGAATAATGGAGAGAAAGGATTAAATATAATTTATTAATATATTATGATAATAATATATTAAACGAGAAATCATATTGTTTAATTAATATTAGTCAAGAATTAATAAGGATTAAGTTTGTGACTAAAAGAGATTAATTAAACTTAAGGGACTTGAACTGTTAATTGTATAATAGTTGAATATTGAGCTAATGGACTCCATATTAAAGGGGTGGATGAATTCTATGGGGAAACCTATTAGAAATCGTCCCAAGGCCTTTAAGGAAGGAGCCCATTGGTTGCTTAGGGCTTAAGCATCCAAATTAGGGTTTCCTTCCTAGATAACCCTAGTAGCTTCACTATTTAAGGAACCCTAATGCCCCAAAAACGTCGACAAGACTTCTTCTAGGGTTTCCACACATTTTGGGAAGCCATCTTCTCTTCCCCTTTTCATCCTCTTGCTCTTGCTGTTTGTGAACCATTAGAGGAGTGACATTTGTGACTCTAAGCTTTCTAAAGTCATTACAAGAAGGAATTAAGATTGTTATTGCTACATAACAATCAAGGTATGATCTAAACCCTTATTTATATGTTATATTGATTATCATATGCTAGATCTAGGGTTTATAGTCTTGCATAACTTGCATGTACAATAGAGAAACCTAGATCCAAGCTTTAGGTTTTGCATGAGCACATAGGATGTCTTTTGGCTAAAACCCATCAGTGGTATCAGAGCCTTGATTGGTTTCTATTGTATTGATGCATTGTGTGTTTATTCAAGTTGCAAAATCGTTTTTGGACAACTTGCCTGATGAACTCGGCGAGTACCACAGTGTACTCGGCGAGTAGGCCTCAACTCGGTGAGTCCAGTGTGGTCCTCGGCGAGTTCGAGCGTCAGAAAGAGGGGATTTCAGGATTTCTTGCTGCTTTTCTCATGGATACTTGCCTTATCTATTTTAGATCATTAAAATCCGATTTTATACATATTTATGAGGATATTCTTCATTAAACAAAAGATAATTACCACTTGATTAGATAATAACTTCCTTATATGATAAAGTTTGACTATTTGTATTAATTGGGTAACTTATTTTGCAAGAAATTGAAATTAGGTCAAATATAGATAATGATGAAATTAATTGTTTAATTTATATTATTTGTTATTTGATCCTTGTGATATGAAAAGTTTCAATTTTCCCCCTTTAGGTTTTATAGTTTAAATTTTAACTCAAAAGTTTTGAAACTTAAATAGTTGAAACCCAAATGTTTTGAAAAGGTTTCAAAACTTGCCCTCAATTTTTGGAATTTAAATTTTGATTAAAAGTTTAATTTTGATGTACATTTAAATTCTAAACCCTAATCTTTTGAAATGTTTCAAAACTTGCCCTCAAGTTTTGGAATTTAAAAGTTGATTAAAAGTTTAATTTAGGAATGTTAAATTCTAAAACCCTAGTATTATTTTGAAAAGTTCAAATCACACTCTTATGGTTTTATTAATTAATTAAGGTGTATAATTAAAAGAGGTTTAATAAATCCATAAAGTTTTGGTTTAAAATTTAATTAAATTAGAAGTATAATTGTTAAATTTGACCACATAATATTTTAAAAGTGTAAAATACACCCTATACTATATATAACATTAAAAGTACAACATTATATATATGTATGAGTAAAAGTCAGTCTTACCGTTAGTAGGCCTCATTCACAAAGCTGGTCTATAAGGGGTGTTTAAGGAAATTACCTATAAAATGGCGATTGAATGGGTATCCACTCTTATCCACCACACTCTTGACTAGTAGAGGGTCGTTAGCCAAACGGGTAGGATAGGACAGAAACCTTCCATTATAAGTATAATGAACTACAAAAGTAACTAAATGTTTTTCAAATTCCCAATCTTAGTTACTTAGGCAAAAGTGAATTGATGCAATTCCATGAAATTACACTTTGTACCCTTGCATAGACGTTAGTGGAGCGTATGTGGTTTACCGGCACACTAAATGGTTCTAAGCAAAGGTAGCAAAGCGTGACTCAATGTTTGTCATAATTCGGTGGAGCGTGTGTGGTTTACCGGCACATCGAATAGGAGACTGTAACATGTGAGGGCACCAAGTAAATTTGCATGGTTATTCACACCCGCTTTGTGATCCTCCGCATCCCAGTCACAAACTAGAGGGGAATATCGAGATTTAAACATGTTGTTGAAATGTTCAATGAATCTCAAAGGATCTAGGAGTTTTTATAGATTTAAAACTTAAATTTCTTTTTCGTTTTTCATGGTCGAAATTAGTGAATCGTTATTCACTTACCTTCAAATATTCTGCAACTAGATTACGACATCCCTTTTCTAGGTTGTAGCGTATTGTGTTGGGTCCTAACCTTAATATCTCATTTGGGTGATTTATTATGGACTCAATCAATCAACTAACTTGAATTTATTTTTCTCCCGTTTTGTAGATGTCAAAGTTCGACAACTATGGTCTTCCTAAATCTCGTGGAACAAGCATTCCACACGAAGATGATATTCCATGATTCGATCGAGGAACAAGAGATCATGCTTCACTTCCTCCTCCTCCTCAAATTATTCTCCCTAACCCACAAGATCGAATAATTGAAAGGTTCAATGTCACTAAAGCCCTATTGGAAATGAAACATGAAGATGGTAAACCCGTGTGTGCCCACGTTCTTGGAATAAAATCACACATCGATAGGTTGATAATGTTGGGTGCGTCATTCTCTGATGAGTTGGCCATAGACTAGGTTCTAAAGTCACTCCCTGAATCATATAATGAGTTCAAAAGAAAGTATTATATGATGGATCATGACGCAAACCTCATTGACCTAACTTACATGCTCATTGCTGCTGAATCAGAAATGATTTGGCAAAGCAATGGAGCATATTTGTTGGGAAAGTGAACCAACCATGCTTTCGAGGATGTTCTAGGAGAATCGACCTGCGTTTGCTGCCAAGAGAAAGGATGTTGGATACAAGTCTACCCTAAGAGCCTGAAAAGTCCAAAAGATGGGAGAGTCAAAAGTATGGTTGTGCTTCAGGTAAAATCCAATATATAACTCCATTAAGTTCCTACTCGTTGATTCTTAATACATGATGTGATAAGATTACATTTGAATGTTTTGCAGGATCAGTGAAAAGAGAGGAAGCTTGATGGAAGAGCAAGATGAATCTAATCACGAATAAATGCATCTCGATCGCATGGATTTGAAGATTAGATTTTGAGCTTAGAAAGTTATGATAGAATTGTTAGAAATATTTGACTACATAGTTTTCAGTTGATTTTGCATTGTAAGGACAAATGTTTTCCGCTGCTTTTATAAATAAAATAAATTTTGGTTTGACTCACTTATTTATTTATTTATTTCCTTGCAATGAAATCGTTATGAAAATTGATCTTTGCATATTTCTACAACGAATGGATAAGATTCGTAATTATGTTAATAGTGGAAATGTCGAGAATTTACCAAATAGGGAGAGTTTCTCATCACCCAAGGTTCAATTGGACAGAAACTTGGAATCATGCAACTTGGTTGCACGATGAATGAGAAATTTCATATTTGGAAATTAGACTGATTCGTTGACAAAGTGTCAAGTGAAGGACTAGGAGATCGAGTACACAAAGTTGTGTGTTGATCAAGTCCACCACAGGGGTAATAAAGATATTCGTCATGATTTACTAAAGGATTAGTAAATATGATTATACTTATAAGATTAAGTGTAATTCTGAATTGATTGTAAAAGGTTTAAATTAATAGCAGAACGAATAAAAAAATCAATTAGGCAGAAAGATAAAAGTTTCTCTATTCTAAGAAGAAGGGAGAGTACCTTTTATGCTTCATGATATGTCTTAATGATTAACAACCATAACTCAATTAATCCTCTAAGTAAATATTAGTACAATTGTATGTCTAAGAAGAGGAATCAAGAATTAAAGAAATGGTTAAATCAGAAAGTCAATCATACCTCGTTCCAAAACAAGTCTTAAAGTTAAGATTGTTATATTGAGTGACAAGTCTTAAGAAGGTTTATAATATTCATCAAATGTAGAATTTGGAAAAAAGTTTTCTTATTCTTGAACAATTGAAATTGGTAAGTTGTGATGACTTAAATAAGACAACGACCAACTAGGGCCAATTTTATGAAATGTTTTAATAAAGGCTACACTAACTCTTGAATATTTGTTTGTCAAGAAATGTTTATTGACAAGAGAATCTTATATGTCAAGGAGTCAGTGGGAGTCTTAATTATCTTGAAAGGTTTCAAGAACAAATCGAGAATAAACCTTATCGGTCATCGCTAGCACACGAGTAGTGGTTTACAACCTATTATGTTGACATTACCTTGTTTCTGTGCTGTTCCAGTTGAGTTAATTATGCATGTGAGCCTATGAGTTCACATTTGAATGCATAAAAGGCAAGGACCTTGATCAATGAAAAGTACATTGATAGGAAAGGGTGTACTGCTTAACTACTTGGAAGATGTGGTGGGCAGCTGTGTTACCATAAGGCAGGAAATCAAGATTGAGAAGGTTCGGTCCATATGAGTTTGAATTTGTTATAAACTTTGGTTTTAACAAATTCACATGGATAGGAACACATACACCATTGAAATCTAAGTGTCATAAGATTCCCTCCTTCATGAAAATGACTGTGAGGAAATTCTTTCACTAAGGAAGATTTTAAGAAGATAGTAATTGTGAAAATTATATTCTCAAATTCGATTATGGTTACGGTATCCCTTTCCATGATTCGAATTATGAGAGTTGGCAATTAGTCTAAATTGTTTAAGACACACATATAAACTATCTAAGGCAAAGGTGTATAAGTTTAAGAAGCCTTGATAACAGATTATCAAAGCATTGGGTATTAGAAATATGAACTTAAAGAAATTCAATAGGCATTGTTTTTCTGAAAGTTAAGTTGTTTCTGAATATATGCAAAGCTAGTGGGAGCATAAGTGTTATGTTTATAATAATCGTCGTGAAAGTGGGAGCATAAATGTATGATTATTAAGGCAAGTATTGCAAGTTAGCAATATTAATTATAGAAAACAAGAGTCATACTTTGCAAAGTTGTAAGGGTTGAATAGTTGTTTTGCTATAATTAAGGGAGAGAATATTATGCTTCATTTCAAATCTAAAGGCTTAGGTTGTGGAATGTTAATAAATATAGTCAAGGATACATAGTGTGTTCTTTAATTTAGAATATGATTACGACATTCCTCTTCATATTTCGAGTTGAGAGAACGTAGCACATAAAATATTATGGCAGAAGATTGATAAAGTATCGAATCTTTATGTAAGACATTATGCATCGTGTCCCATATGCTTCGAGTTTAGGATCAATTGCAAATGCTATAATATTTGACCATTCTAAAATTTTCCAAATGTCTAGCGCATTTAGAGGGAAAAGGACAAGAATCGGTTTGACTAAGATAATTAAACAACTATCAAAGGACAATCCAATGTTCGTCGAGGATTGGTCGCTTGTGAGTAGTTGGAACTATAGTATTGGATGGACTATATCGATATTATTATGAATAGATAAGATTCTATAGAGAATAAGTTGTCATATGGCGAATATGGAAAGGTTTCCATATTGGGAGTTGAATATTGAAAGTCCATGTCTAGATTAGAAATTTTATGCAAAAGGATGTTCAAAGGAATGTACTTTGAGTGAGAGACATCACATCTATGGAATTGTATTGTAACAATAGAGGACTTTGTAATTTCATTGGTAATAGTCATTGTGACTTTTGTGCTATGAAATTACGAAAGGATAATTGCATAAAATGTTAGAATCTAGCATATTCCATAAGTGGCAAGAATTTGATATTCTATCACTTATAAAAATGGATTAGGAGTTGTGAAATGAGTATGATTGAAAATGTGTTCATTTGATCTATTTCACAAAGTAAGAACAGTAGGTAAACATTGTGTGCATGCTAAGAGCATGGGACAAGTGTTGTAATTCAAGAAAGAAGTTGAATACCCGAAACAACAAATAATGAGTAATCAATATGGAGATAAATAAAAGGTGTTTTATTTATACTCAAAGGTTTGAGGTCATATGGGATTAGTATTATTCTTGTGTTTCACTTTGCATGTTTTGACTTCCTGAATAATTTAATTGGTTGAGAACAATCAAATTATTCTAACGGGCCACAGTCGTTCATATGTTGGAGGTAGATATGAATGAAGACTATCGTGAATTGGTGTGTGGATTGTCTAAATAGCATTAAACATAAGCAAATGTTTGCTGCAACGATCATGAGTGCTTATGAATATGATTTGAGCATTGGATTAAACCCACGCTCACTTGGATCACTTCATGGATAGTATCACGAGTGATTGGTGAGACGATAACATCTTATATTCTTGAAACCGAGATGTGTGAGTTGTATCTTGCGAGTCGGTTGCACATTGATAATATGTAAACACACCAGTAACTTGGTGTTATAAAACATATTGTTGTGTGTGATTTGGTGAGTAAATGCAAGCGAACATTGAGTCAAAGTTTACCCGTTCCTTTTATTCAAAGTATGATAAAAGTGATATCTGTGGGCCCCTCGATGACTTAGTGATGGCACCTAAGTGCTTGGCCAAGCCGGGAGTAAATTGATGTGTTCAATTGTAGTCTGCTGTCAGTGGTCATAAATATGAGATCGGGAAATAGCACATAGACAGAGATAATGATTTAGATCCATGTCTCAGTCTATACGATATCTAGAATGGAGGAATATATGATCCCTTATCTAAAGGACATGCATATTTGATAAGATCAAAGTTGACAGCGGCTTTAGAAAGCTACGATTACAGATCAGGATCTGAAGTCATACGCAGAATAGTTATTAGACTTATCTAAGTGGGAGACTGTTGGATTAGTGTCTAAGTCCATAACTATTTTGGTATGTACTTGACCCGATGGTTCATGGTCCTTTTGGGTTGCCTTCACCAAAGCAACTTAATAGGATGAATAATGGAGAGAAAGGATTAAATATGATTTATTAATATATTATGAGAATAATATATTAAAGGAGAACTCATATTGTTTAATTAATATTAGTCAAGAATTAATAAGGATTAAGTTTGTGACTAAAAGAGATTAATTAAACTTAAGGGACTTGAACTGTTAATTGTATAATAGTTGAATACTGAGCTAATGGACTCCATATTAAAAGGGTGGACGAATTCTATGGGGAAACCCATTAGAAATCGTCCCAAGGCCTTTAAGGAAGGAGCCCATGGGTTGCTTAGGGCTTAAGCATCCAAATTAGGGTTTCCTTGTTAGATAACCCTAATAGCCTCACTATTTAAGGAACCCTAATGCCCCAAAAACGTGGACAAGACTTCTTCTAGGGTTTCCACACGTTTTGGGCAGCCTCCTTCTCTTCTCCTCTTCATCCTCTTGCTCTTGGTGTTTGTGAACCATTAGAGGAGTGACATTTGTGACTCTAAGCTTTCTAAAGTCATTACAAGAAGGAATTAAGATTGTTATTGCTACATAACAATCAAGGTATGATCTAAACCCTTATTTATATGTTATATTGATTATCATATGCTAGATCTAGGGTTTATAGTCTTGGATAACTTGCATGTACAATAGAGAAACCTAGATCCAAGCTTTAGGGTTTGCATGAGCACATAGGATATCTTTTGGCAAAAACCCATCAGGTTTATCCAAGTCTTTTCTTCGATCGCTAGTCCATTAACAGATTTGACCCACAAAGGAGTTGTTTATTCTTGGAATGATAAGCATAAAGAAGCATTCGAGAAGCTAAAGAAGAGGTTATGTGAGGCACCGATTCTATCTCTACCCGATGGAGTTGCAGACTTCGCTGTTTATAGAGATGCGTCTGGGGTTGGATTGAGTTGTGCTTTGACCCAAAGAGATAAGGTGATCGCATATGCGTCTCGACAGTTGAAAGAGCACGAAAAGAACTACCCGACTCATGATTTGGAGTTGGCAGCGGTAGTATTCGCTCTGAAAATATGGAGGCATTACCTATATGCCACGAAGTGCAAAATTTTCACTGATCATAAGAGTCTCCAATATCTCTATAGTCAGAAATAATTGAATATGAGACAATGACGCTGGCTAGAATTACTCAAGGACTACGACTGTGAGATATTTCACCACCCCAGTAAAGCTAATGTTGTTGCTGATGCTCCCAGTCGGAAAGTCAATTTTGAAAGGAAGAGGCCAAGAGCGTTGAGAATTGAAGTAGTCTCGACAATTGTGGAAAGTATAAAGAAAGCTCAAGAGGAAGCTTTTGAGAAGAATGACCGATAGGAGGAACGTTTTGGCAAAACGTTGGTGTTCGGTATAAATAGTCATGGACTGAAGGTGTTCCAAGATTGGATTTGGATACCTAAGACCGGAGGAGTCAGAGATCTTCTGATGGAAGAAGATCACAAGACCATGTACTTGATTCATCCTGGTAGCACTAAAATGTATAGGGACCTGAAACCCTACTACTGGTGGCCGACGATGATGCTCGATGTTGCAAAGTATGTGGCCGAGTGTGTGACTTGTGCTAGAGTCAAGACACAACATCAGAAACCATACGGGAGTTTAGAACCTTTTTCTGTACCTATGGGTAAATGGGAAGACATTGCTATGGATTTTGTCACTAAACTGCCCAGGAGGAAAAGTGGTCACGACATGATTTGGGTGGTCGTTGATCGATTCTCTAAGAGTGCGCATTTCATCGCAGCCAAGGAGAAATTGTCTATGGAAAATCTTGCGAATTCTTACGTGAAGGAAATTGTGAGGCTTCACGGTGTTCCGCTAACAATTGTGTCAGATCGTGATAGCCGTTTCACCTCGAGGTTTTGGAAAAGTCAACAAGAGGAAATGGGTACCAAGTTGTGTTTAAGTACAACTTACCATCCGCAGACTGATGGTCAGAGCGAAAGAACGATACAAACACTTGAAGATATGCTGAGAGCATGCACCCTGGAATTCCTAGGTAATTGGGATGAACATTTACCTTTGATAGAATTTTCCTATAATAATAGTTTCCACTCGAGCATAAAGATGGCACCTTATCAAGCTTTGTACGGGCAGAAGTGTCGTACGCCGTCTTGTTGGCTTGAGGCTGGGGAAAAGCAGTTTATGGGACCCGTGTTGGTTTATCAAACTGCTGAAAAGTTGAAAATAATTAGGGAGAGAATGTTAGCCGCTCAGGATCGTCAAAAGAGCTATGCTGACAAAAAGTGAAGACCGATGACTTTTAAAGTTGGAGATTCGGTTTTGCTTAAAGTCTCGCTATGGAAGGGACTAATAAGATTTGGAAAGAAGGGAAAATTAATTCCAAGGTTTATTGGACCGTTTAAAGTTCTTCAGAGGGTTGGGAACCAAGCTTACAAGCTCGAACTACCAGAAGAACTGAATGGAACTCATAACACTTTTCATGTGTTTTATTTGAGGAAGTTCACAGGAGAAGTTCTCGACATGATTCCACTTTCGGAGTTGAGAATCGATGAGAACAAAAGGTTAATTGAAGAACCAGAGGCAATCGTTGACCGAAAGACTAAGAAGTTATGACGCAAGTTGGTCGAGCTGGTGCTTGTCCGATGGAAACACACGAATGGGCCGAATCTCACCTAGGAAATGGAGAGTGACATGATGAGTCACTACCCGCAGTTGTTTGTTGATGTGTGATTCCGGGGACGGAATCATTCTAAGGTGGAGAGAATTGTAACGCCTATGTTTCTGGCCTTGTCATTAATGTTGATATAATAGTCTAGGTTAACCTTTGTAATCCATTTTGAAATAATAGACGCGTACTATTTGAGTATTATGTGTTTTGTGTTTATTGCTTAATTATGTAATTTAATTAATTAAGAATAAAATAAGCGTCAAAATTAAAGTATGAGATAAGTCCGATATCTTTACATAAAGTTGTAGTGGTCGAAATGAGGTTTCCGAATATATAAAGAATGCCAAAATCCGAGTTATAACGAAGAAGTTATGATCTGTCGAAGTTTTGCGACAGAACCGGCAACGCTGAATGACATAAAAAGTGAAATTTACGTTAGAGCGATATTTAGCCTTAGTGATCTAAAAGAAAGTCGTAGAGTTCGTTAAACCGAGAGCGTGCATAAAGAGAACGCCCAAATATGACTTCGTATGAGGAAGTTATGATTTTTCTAAGTTTCAACTTAGCAGTATGCAGCCCGAATACTCGATTCGAGATCGAGTGATTGTTGGTTGAAACAATCTAAATGAGAATTGAAGATCTCATTAATAGTAATAAAGCGATATAAAGATAGGCGAGAACGGACGTCGGATAAAGAAGTTATGAATTTATAACGAAGTTTTCCTGTCCCGGCCTACTTAAAATAAATAATAAAAATAAATTCAAAATTAGCCGACGGAGTCTAAACGAAAGTTGTAGAGCGTAGTCTCACCTACGCGTGGATATAAAGAACATCGAAAACGGAGTTCGTATGAAGAAGATCTGAATTTTTGAAGTTTATTAAATAATTAATATTTATTTATTTAATCTTAATTCGGATGTATAAACGAAGGAGTCACCGGACTCATCCGGAGTACGCCCAGTGTACAGCGAAGCTTGACGAAGCCCAGCACTCAAGTACCTCCGATGACGTAAGCGCTGACGATCCGAGGCGTACGCCGCGCGTACCCCGAAGTTACGCCCATCGTAACCCCAAGGATCAGACCCTATAAAAGGGTATGCGAAGCCAGCTTCTTCCATTTACAAACCCTTCCTTTTTCTCTCATCTTTTTCCTCGATTTGCATGTTGTTTATACCCCGAAGCCGCGGTATTATTCCCGAGCCCCGAAGCAAGATCCGAAGCCCCGAGAATCCCGAGAAGTGCGATTCCCGAGCCGAAGCTCTGCCCGCGAGAAGCCCGGTTTTTGTGAAGATCTTCCAGTTCTGCGAACAAATACTACTTCTACAAGCCGTAGTGCTATCTAATCATCTTCTGATCAAGTGAGTGTGTAGTTACTTTCCTCTAATGCATAAATACGAAGTATTTTATACGAAATACGTGTTATGTGTATAATTTTGTTGTTATGTGTGTGAATGTATATTCACTCTCTTCTATCTCATAGATCTGATTTATTTTCTATGAAATACGTGTTATGTGGGTGTACCTCATCTGTTATGTGGAATATATATTGAATGAAAGTGCTATACAGGTTTTAAACTATGTATCAAAATATATATTTTTCTCTACTAATGTGTTGGGTAGAACATGGGTAGATAGTTGATGCGTGATAAACATATAAGAGGCGTCGTTGTTGTCGTTGTTGATCTAGTTATTCAGTGGAGTATGGATAATGACCACGGACTCTTTCTAGACAATCCTGTGGAACGCTAGCAGGCTCATAACCTGTAGGTGATGTGAACGATGTGTTCACCGGTGTACTCTATCCCCCTCATGGTTGCCTTTAGGACATTTATTGCTAAGGAAGCCCCTTTGCGGTAATGTCCGTCCCGATGAAATCCTAGATTAGGTCCCTTGTAATAGATGTTGTTTTAGGGACGTAATATGAGGATAACGGGAATGGGTAATCGGGTTATTGTTGGTTGGTGAATTAAATATAATTATTTATTTTGGGTTGAAACCCCTATATGCTCACCAAGCTCCCAAGCCTGACCCACTCAGTCTTATTTGTATTACAGGAACTGAAGCAAGGGCATAAGATGGATGAATCATCGAGTTGTTTTGTTTACAAGTCTGTATATGTATATATTTGTTGAATGACTTGTAATGTTATCGTTATGCTTTTGGCCTGTTTATCGGAACATGACATCCCGAATATTGTTATATAATGAAAAATGCATCTCTTGATGAAATGCTTTGATAAACTTTATTTTATCATATTTTGTTTTGGGAACAAATTCTGCAACTCTTTTAAATCAAAAGGATTTAGTCTGAAAATTATTTTAAAAGCATAAATGAAAACGGTCTTTTCTGGCTGTGATTTTAGGGATGTCAAAACTTAGTAGGCGGGGCCCATTATGCGAGTGTGATGAAACTCGTATCTCAGTGGGTGGTGCCCGTTATGCACGTATGGGTAGGGCCTGTATCTTAATGGGAGAGGCCCGTTATGCGAATATGGGCGGGCCCATATCTCAGTGGACGGGGCCCGTTATGCAAGCGTAGGTAGGGCCCATTATGTGATAAGTTATGTATGGTATGTGGTATCTTGGGGAACTCACAAAGCTTTGTGCTTACGGTTTTTAGTTTATGTTTTGGCTACTTCAGTTTTCAAATGGAAGAGCTCGAGATGGTTGCAGGACACACAACACATGTTTCCACATTCTGTGATTTACTCTGATTTGATGATATTTTGATAAATCTAGATTACTTTGGTTTCAGGGAAATGATATGTATTAATGATTTATTTAGTTAAAAACGAAAAAATTTAAGGTATTATTAGTGGGACGTTTCAAGTTGGTATCAGAGCCTTGGTTTGAGGTATCCGGGCACACTCTTGGGTGTGTCTGAACTGAAATTGAGGATTCGGTAAAGTTTTTCAAAAAGAAATATATTTTTAGAAAGGGGTTCTTCTGAAAGAAGAAAAGGTGTGGTGCATGAAAACAACCGAGCTCAAGAAAGTTTTCCCAAATTTCCCATACATGTTATTTAATATGCTTCGATCTGTGAATATGTGAATCGCACACTAGTTAGGGCTAAGGATCTGCCCAGTTTTTGCACAATAGAATGCTACGAAAGATACCTTGTATGCCTATTGTATGAGATTGTAGACTTGCATGCTAGTTCTAATTAGCTAGTGATAGGATGACCTGATATGGAATGCCTGGTAGCCTAGGAAGCATGGGATGTTGGATTGGGTATGAATTGTGGACTTCTATAATCCTTCAAGAAGGAGGATCCTATTGTTAGTTCATGTCATTTAGGATCGAACGAGGAGCTCAGGATTCCATCAGATGCTTTTCAGGTATGTTATCTTCAGTTTTCTTTTGGGTTCTTATCAGGAATTTGTATTGCGTTGGAATTTTTCTTGGGTTTGGGTAAGTTATATCTCGGGCTGGTTTTCTGCTATTCTCTAGGTTATCAAGGATTGTTATATGTCATTTTGCATGTTGAGAGTCTTCAATGAATCATTAGAGGGTCATATCTTGTTGTGTGGGTTTCAGCATGTTCAGTTGTTGATCCGAGTTTATGTTGGAATCAAATAAGGGGTATTTCTAGAAAGATCTATTTTCAAGATTAGCGGGTTAGTTCTCCAGTGAAGTCAAGGTTCAGTTGTTTTTTCTTTGATCTAGTGGGATCGGCAATCGTCTATGAATGAACTTTTAGGGTTTAACCACTACCTTTACTAGGAGAGGAGCGGTAGTAGGAAGATGGCGGTGTTAGTCGCATGAGTTATTTGGTCATTGGAGATGTCAGGGGAGTTGTATGTTTGCATGGGTTGTAGGCGGTTAGAGTTTAGTTGTTCTTCGAGAATGGAAGTTGGGGTGAAGATTTGTCAGTTCAGGGCAAGGGATATGTTTTTTTTAGTCATCAACATTATAACTCAACGAATTCATATGGTATCATGGGAAGTGATTTGGATTATCAGACTGGTTAAGATCTCAAGATTATTCTTCCAGATTTCAGAAGTTGGGCGATCATTGAGTTGGCTAGTAATGGAATGTTGGTATTGATTTACATAGGTCATAGGTCGTTTTGATGGGTTTTGATCAGAGCAAACAATTATATGTGTGCATGCAACCGCAATTGTTGGATCAATATTTTCACTATTAGACATACAAGCATTGAACCCAAAAAACTAGAAACCCTAGCACGCATCTAATATTTTCGAAATTTACAAAATAAGGATTAGAACACATACCTTTATTGTTATATATTAATAACAATGGATTCCTTGAAGATCTTAACTTTGAGAAAAAGTGCCACAAATGTAACACCTCTAATGGCTCACAAACACACCAAGGCAAGAGGATAATTATGAGTGAGAGGAGAGAGGAGAGAGTTGCTCAAAGTTTCTGCTCTTCTAAGATTTCTTAAGATAGCCGAAAATTAGGTGGGGTGATGACCCTTTTATAGTTAAGGTTGCTTAGTCCCAAAACTAGGGTTTGAAGGTGGAAACCCTAATTTCCAGCTTAAAGCCTAAGCAGCCCATGGACTTCCCATCTTAAGGCCTTGGCCGAAAATCCCTAGGGCCTCCTTAGAATTTTCACCCAACCCTATTTAGGATGATCCAAGAGCCCAAACCATAACTACTAATTAATTGCAAAACAACCCCTGAACTTTTAATTAATTCCTTTCATCCAAAAATTAATTCCAAATTAATTTCCGATCAAATATTAATTAAACAACATGATTTCTAATAACAAATTAATAAATCATTTTATATACTAATTTATTATTCCAAATAATAAATTAAGCCTCTTCCTAAATTAATTATCCTGTGTAGTTGCTAGTGTAAAGGCAACCCAAAAGGATTGTGCTCCTATCAATTCAAGTACATATCAGTTATAGTTATGGTCTTAGAGACCTAATCCAACAGGTTCATACTATATGAGGTGGTCGCGTTGGGAAACCATCAAGTTTTAAGAGATGAGAGAGCTTCGTCGAATCCAAGTGGGGGAGAATCAATCAGAATATCTAGATGTTTGGAAGGGTGTGGAACTAGGGCATGTTTCACATCCTGGCCAGGATAAAGGGTCTAATTAATGGTTTGGTCTAGGCTTTCAATGTAATAGGTTCTTTTGAGTCAATATGCAGGTTTTGGTAGCTTTTGTGTAGTTTACGGCCACAAACCCAACGCCGGCCAAGGTCCTGTATATATAGAGGTGTGCTAGGTCATTTAGTGGTTGTTGATGCAACAGACTTCATGGCCGCTATTCCACAAGTTGAACCAGAAGTTTTTCCTAATACAAGCATGTGCAAGCTTGTTTTCATTCTTGTTTCTACATGTTCTCTATTATTATTGATTGTGTTTGTTGTTTGATCACTGGTAAGATCCGTTTCAGGACCTTACAATTGGTATCAGAGCAAGGATTGTATCAGTCAATTTTGTCAGATTTAGAGCTTATTTGATATTATTTTCAAAATATTTTTGCGTTTTTGGATAGATATCTGAAAATTAAGGGGGGTTTGATCTTCGCGTTTTTCATAAAAACGGATTTTTGATCGAGTTTTGGAGCAACAAGGGGAAAAAAACCGTTGTTTTTGGTCGTAATTAGCATGGGGGTGGTGGCATTTGCGGCTAGCAGGTAGGGTTTCCGGAGTTTACTTCCTGAGTTTGCAGTCCTAGGAGCTTGCGGTCCGAGATTACGGCCCTTCGGTTTACGGACCTCGCACGTGTACGGTCCGAGCTTGCAGTCTACGGAGTTTGCGGTCCAGCTGCGTGTTCGAGCCTTGTTCAGCGAGTCCAAAGTTCGCGGCCAGCAGGAGTCCTCGCCTCGCAGCCGCCTCCTCGCATAGCAGCTGCTTCCTCGCCTCGCATCGCATCTAAAAAAATTGGGAAGCGGATTTGGGGGTGCTTGGGATCGAACCCGGGACCTCTGGTTCATAGACCCACCGCCCTAACCAACTCCTCTAGCAAAATATAAAAAATAATAATATAAAAAGTACTAATAATAATAATCCAGCAGGTAAAAGAATCTTGGGTATTTAAGGAGTTTACAGCCAGAATCATCCTCACTTTTCGATTTCCGGCCGCAAAGTGTCCTCATCTGTCTCTCTCTCTCTTTGAAACTTTTTTCTCGTTTTTCGTAAAAATGCTCTGATAGTTTCGAAGATATCATGTTTTCGATCATGGATATGTGTTTATTTCAGAGATTGAACGATTTTTGAGCCTAAAATCGACGAAAAAGGGTTTGCCGGAGTTTATGGCCCAAGCTTATGGCTGTGAAGAGTTTACCACCCTAAACTCAGTTTGCGGCCACAGGCTTGCGGTCATGAGTTTACGGCCGTAAACTCTCGTTAACCGTAAACCACCCATTGACCATAAACTCCACACTAACCTGAAATTTATTTTTAAAAATTAAAAATTCACTCTTAGGCTCAAAATTAAATTATTTAAAATATTATTTGCTTAAATTTCTCTCTTGTCTTACTTGGTGTGTTTTAGTGCAGATAAAATGGCAGCATTAAAATTTGTATATGTGCACAACCTGAAGATGGTTCTCACTGATCCTCCAGTGGCCCATGGGGACTTCAGATCAATGATTCCTGGATTACTAGAATGCTGTTTGGCCTCTACCATCACTATGAACACTGTTGTTTATCAGAAAATCATTCGGGAATTCTGGCTGACTGCCAAAATGACAAGAGACGATGATGGAGCTGTAACTGTCGATGCGATCGTTCAAGGATGCAAGAATGTTATCGATGAGCCTTTTGTGAGAGAGATCCTGCTGATCAACGACCTTCCGAGCTTTCCCATAGAGATTGGAATTGAAGATGCTCAGAAGATATTAAGGAAGATGGGGTACGAAGGTGATTCTCCACCTACAATGAAGAAACGTCTGCTGCCATATTGGAGATTTCTATCCCACGTGTTCGTGACCTGCATCTCCGGCAGAAGGTCCGGTGCAGATGAAATATCCCTGAGAAACAATGGCACTATTGTTTCTCTTGCTGCGGGGATCAGCTTTAACTTTTCTAGGTTTATCCTGGACGAGTTTGTGTTCAACATTAATGCCACTACTCGGGATACCTTCCTAATGTACCCTCAGTTCATTCAGCTCTTTATCAATAAACAATTTCCTGACTTGGTAAAGGAGGGAGAAACACTCGATGTGAAGTCCTTGGGCCCTAACACCATTGGGCTCATTAAACAAAATCGCAAGGGGAAGGTGATCTTTTAGGGGTTGTATCCATTGGTTAAGTTCGGACGATTTGCTGAGCCGAATGAAGTCACCAAGTCACACAGATCTTCAGATAAGATATCATCGGAGCCCACTTCGTCGGAAAAGGTGATCTTAGAAGGAGATGTGATCACCATGTCAGATTAAGAAGGAGAAGAGATTGTTGCTCCTACTGTGTCAGTAGCCTAGGAGCATGACCTACAAACAGTCCAAGTTGAAGGAGATTACAATGAAGGGTCTTCCAAGAATACTACTGAGCCTAATCAATATGAAGACCTTGATCTCACAAGTTTTGATAGAGATGAGATTTCAACTAATTTTGGAACTAATGATGATTTTCTGTTAAATGTCAACCTTAACTCGCTACTAGATAATCTCAGTTATATTGCTGACATGGCAACAAAGAGTAGGGATACAGAAGACGTTCTCAAATCAACACCCATAACTACAGAACAAGTGGTTGTTTCTTCAATTCCAATGGTGACAGTGTCAGGGATTCCTCCCCTTTATGTTGCCTCACTTACATCTGAACCACTTCAAGGTGATTTCTCAAAAGACCAGACTTCGCAGCGTCCGTCAAAAGAAGACGACGAGATCCAAGGTTCGGGCATCTGGTGTCACACCCCCGGCCAAGGCGGAACACGCCGAGAGTGGGACCAAGTTCATGGATCACAGATAAACTGAATATATAGCACAAGTACAACGATAAACAAAATAGCATTTGTATTCCATCATTAAGTTTGGATACATGGTTCTTACAGATAATAATAGTACAGTAGTTGCCTTTAACAGATAAGCAAATAATAGGAACAAGCTAGCTAGGTCGTCTACAATCCACAAGTAATCTTCTTCCTGAAAGCCTGTCTGATGATCCCCTAAGAATACATGTAAGTTTGAAAGTCAACACAAAGGTTGGTGAGTGTCACAGGTTTTCTGCTAACGCAGTAATACTTTTAGTAAGTCTAAAAAGTATTATCTTTGTATGTATAACAACAGTTAAATAGCGTTTGCAATGAGTCTTTAAAAGCCAAAATGTATAGTTTGTATAAGTAAACCCATACATAAAACTGTGTTTGTAATGAATCTTTG
The DNA here is from genome assembly GCF_002870075.4 of Lactuca sativa. Lineage (NCBI taxonomy): Eukaryota > Viridiplantae > Streptophyta > Magnoliopsida > Asterales > Asteraceae > Lactuca > Lactuca sativa. The sequence goes on along the minus strand of NC_056623.2, from coordinate 219,114,287 downwards.
AAAGCCAAAACGTTATGTTTCATAAGTAATTCCATACTTAAAATTGTGTTTGTAATGAATCTTTGAAGCCAAAACGTTATGTTCCATAAGTAATTCCATACTTAAAATTGTGTTTGAAAGAAACCAAATCCATGGTTATACGGGTAACGAATAAAGTTTTCAGCCAAGGTTGTACTTCACAACCGCAAATACGGATAAACAAACATACCGATATACGGATACAATTATCTGCCAAGGTTGAACTTAACAACCGTAGATACTGATAAACAACAAGTATATTTTGATAATCATACATATAAAGTGTACGATACTTGTTTAAACAGTTGACAAAACTTAGTATAGTGTACACAAGCACATGTATGAGCCTAAGATACAAGTTCTATAACTTGTATAAATGTATAAACCTATATATTTTTGTCATAAACAGACATACGGATATACGGATGAAGTTAAGGTTGAACTTAACAACCACAGATACGGATAAACAGGTAATTGACAAGTATATTTGATAAGCGTACACATTGAAGAGTACAATACTTGTATAACTATATAAACTTATATGTTTCTATGTATGTATGAGGTGGTAACCGGCTATACAGTTTTAGCATAATTTTTGTCGGAACGTATATGGTATTTTTATTAATCGTATTATCTTAACAAAATAACATATAAAAGTATTGAGGTTTAAAACGATTCTGTTTACTTAACATGTAAGCGTTTAAACAATTATTTCTAAAACTGGTAAAGTATTTACACAAAACAATGATATTTTTTTGTGTATTTTGTATGATAAATATTACTTAGTACACATCCCGTAAGTAGTAGCGTGATAAATAATATTTTTGTGTGAATTATATTGCATAAAAACGGCAGTGTTGTTTGTTTAAACAAAGAATTTAGAAAATAGATATATACTAGATATAAAAGTACTACATGTATCCCCCCCCCCCCCCCCCCCCCCGAAAATATGTAAAAGTGGGGCCGTAACACTCACCTTAATGTGTAGTTGTCGAGTAATTGTTGCGAGAAAAAGCGAGATATATTGCCGTGAATACGAATCGTCGAGATTTATTTAGTTTCCTAGAAATATTAACATAAATTAATATGTGAAGAGTTGTTTGGAAATTTAACCAATGTATGGGATCCATTCACGAATTTAAATATATTAAATAGACTAAGGTTGTTAATAATTTCCAAATAAGGAACTAAAATTGTTTATTTAAATTCTAGGTTTGAGTTTAGGATTTATTTTGCAAATAAATCTCTACAGAGGAGTTAAAATAAATAAAATAGACACAGGTTTGAGACTTGGGACTTGTTTTTGTAACAGATTTCCAAGGAGGGTAGGTTTTGAACATTTTAAATGATGTTTTAGGAACCTATGAATAATTTTGTAAACAAATTCTTTGGGAGGGAGCTAAGAATTATTTTGGAATTGAAGTTTGGGACTTAGGGTCCTATTTGTAGAAACCTTTGAAGTGGAGGGGAGGATTGTGTAAATCTTGAAATGGACGTATAAGGTGTGGGGGTTGATTTCGTAACATCAACAAACTTTGAGGGCATTATTTAAGTAAGTAAAATGTAACAAAGAGTAAAATCAATTAAACTCAATTGCACAGGAGGTAATTTACCTTGTGTGTTCATCTACATGAAGTTTCATGAACGATAAAAAAAATGATTCAGGACCTCGTCAAAGCTCAATCATAAAAAAAATGAATAAATAAATAACAAATGTTGGGGATGAGTACTTACAGCGGCAGTATCAACGGCATAAGAGGTGGTGGTATATGATGGGGTTGTGGTGGTTAAGGGTGATGATCAAGAAATCAATAGGAATAGAGAGAAATAAGGAGAGAGAGAACTTGAGAGAAGTGGCTGTGAATTGGTGACTTTAATGGCTTCTAAGAGCTCTTATTTATACTAGAAGAGGAACACATACACTCTTTTGTGGCCATACCTCCAACCAAGCATTGTACCATTTTTGATAGACTTGCACACAAAGAAGAAGAGAGGGGGAGGAAAGAAGAACGTGGGGAAGAAGTAGAAGGGAAGAAAATCTGGACTTTTTACCTTCTTGTGTCACATGTGGGCCCCACATGGGTTATTCCCTCATTAATTGCCCAAAACACACAAAACTGGGTGCCTCGGGATTCGTGCATCGAAAATTCTTTTTGAAAGTACCGTTAGATAGAGTATAATTCAAGGATTCTGGAACATCAAACGGATTAATTTTTGGAGTTACGGATCTCTGGGAAATTGCGTTTGAAATTCTAGGTTTAAACGGCTCGCGGTGTCCGTTTCGCGATTTTTGTGAATATTTTTATTAAAAATATTTTGAGTGTGAAATTAAATATTAGACTGTAGCCTGAGTCCAAAAACGCTCTCGAAAATCCCATCAGCAAATCGTAAGGGCCTCAACGGATCGATTCAGTTTTACGCGATTAAAGAAAAACAGTGTTTTACTGTCTGTTTTCTTAAAACTCACGTATCTTTTGCATACGAACTCTGTTTTGGATGTTCTTTATATTTTTGGAAAGAGAGGAAAATGTAGTATGATATTTTAATTTTTGTTTTGCTCAAAACTACGTAATGCAAATTTTTAGTTTTTCAAACGCATTAATTAGCGTTGCCGTTTAAGCGGTTTGATTCGGATTACAGTTTACACATTTGGAAGTAAGGTATCATCTGATATCATGTAATAATTGAAATAAAATTATTTATTTTACCTTAGATGTACTAAAACTCAATAATTTGGATTAACATGAGATTCACGGATAGATTGGCGGTTATAATAATAGCCCTAAATTATGGGTTGTCACATCTGGATTCTAGCTTGTCTCAGGGCTTGCCATTTACTCCAACTGCCACTCCTGTTATTGTAACTACAGAACCTTTACGTGAAGGCCCTATCACATTTTTTGAAGTCGGTGGCTCCTTTGTTCCACCAGGATTCTCTCCTCCAAGAACAGATCTCGATGCGGCCTCTGTGTGTTTGGCCTTGCATCTTGCTCAAAAACAAGCTGCCACACCTTCTTCTATGGGTAAAGGAATTGCTTTTAGAGAAGGTCAGTCAAGAGAAGATGACTCCGTGATTGATGAACTTTAGAAGAGAGTAAATGTGTTGGATCAGAAAAATATTGAGCTCAGCATTCGAGTTGAAGATCTCTTGAATGAGAATACAAATTTGATGTTTCAAGTTTCTGATCTCCAAGAAGATAAGGCAATAAAGTCCAGGAAAATCTTTGAGCTCCAAGATCATTTCAATCTTCTGACCTCCAGCTATTATAATCTCAAGAAGAAGCTTGAAGAAGACTTTGGTGATAAGTATAAGACATCCGCATATGAGTATAGAATCGATCTTCACTCTCAGGCTCATCCTATTGTCGTGCCAACTGCTCAGACTTCTCGAGTGGTGAATCGTTTTGAAGAAGAGGCTGCTCATGCTCCACATGTTGCAGAGATTATTCGAGATAAACAAGTCGAACCTCCGAGAAGGGAAAACTCTTGTTCAAGAGGAGTTCCCACAAGAATGTACCATGAAATCAATCCACAATCACTGTTATGGATCTCGAAGCCGTCAGGTTTAGAGACACGTATGGTGATCAGTTAGGAATCGTATCTTGGGGTTTTCATGATCCCCTGAAAATGTGGATTGTTTGCAGAAAGAACAACAATACAGAGCTCTATAAAGATTGTCATGATTTTAATTCTTGGACCAGGTGGATCTTTCAGAGTTGTCTCAATCTCCCTTTTTCAAACCCGATGGATACTCAGAAAGAAACTAGCGTCAAACACTTTTTGGAAGGTCAAGTAAAGAAGGGTTTTCCATCTATGAAGACTGCTAAATTTTTGATAAAGTAGTATCCTGATGTCATTGATCCCAAAACTGGTAATCCACTCCAGGTGGTGATGTGGCCTGCTACAAATCAGGTCAAACAAATTCCTGTTCTTCAAGATTACTCGGATGGACCCTTAAGCTCTATGCTCTACTGGGTATTTGATGAAACCACGACATCTGTTGTCATCAAACTAAAGGAGGGATGCATTCGTTTGTATGATAAAAGGGATTTGTTCCAGTTTAGTAAACGGGACATTCATCATTTAAGCCATTATCAAATCAGGGCTGCTGAGGAGATATTTGAGTCAGCCGCGAAAGAATACACCACTATGGTTGCTGAGATTATTAACAAGTGGATGTGGAATAGAGCTGTGGGGCTAGACAATGTGATTATTGTGGACAAAGATTGACTTCAAGCTAGCACCAAACCAAGGGGGAGATTGAAGGGTCTAATTAATGGTTTGGTCTAGGGTTTCAATGTAATAGGTTCTTTTGAACCAATATGCAGGTTTTGGTAGCTTTTGTGTAGTTTACGGCCAACTATGAATTTACGGACGTAAGCCTGTTAACGACCATAAACCTAAGGCCAGCCCAAGTCCAGTATATATAGAGGTGTGCTAGGTCATTTAGTGGTTGTTGATGTCACATAGTTCACGACTGCTATTCCACAAGTTGTACCAGACATTTTTCCTAATAGAAGCATGTGCAAGCTTGTTTTCATTCTTGTTCTCTATTATTATTGATTTTGATTGTTGTTTGATCACTGGTAAGATCCGTTTCAGGACCTTACACAGGAAGACAGACGACCCGAGTGGCCGTTTAGATTGTGATTCTGTAAGTGGGAGTTCAGGAAACTTCCAACTGTTGATCAGCGTCTTCCTTGTTAAGCATAGCAGGCTTGTGGTTGAGTACAGGTTGAGGGTTTGGGGATTCAAAGTGTGACCTGAACACCTGACTGGGTGTAGGTTTCGACTCAGGAGGCATGTGGTTGTGATAGTTAGGGTACGTTAAGGCCATGGGTTGTAACCATGGTTGGTTAGGAGTGTTTTAAGACTGTGATGGAATTGTAGCATTCACCAGTTCCAGGTAAACTATCGGTGGAGGTGGTCATGAGCATCAAGTGGGAATCAGTTCATACCGTAGGCATGTTGGTTAGTATTGTTGAGGAATATCTTTATGTTCTGAGTTGAGGACCATTGGGATCTTGGGCAGATTTGGACATGTATAGCTCTCGAGATGTGACCCGTGGGCGAGGTCGATCCATGGTATAGTTTTGGTGGGACCCGTGAGCGAGGCCTATGTGATTTTAGCAATTTAGGTGAGATGTGGTAGAGACTGTTGGGTCAAGGTTTGGATCTTGAGTTGCACGATTAAGTGGCTGGTCAGGGTGTGACGCAGAGGGGTTTATTGACTGGGTAGCCTTGTTATTTGGACTCTTGGGAACCTGGTGGTGGGACCAGGTGCAAGACTGGTAGTCTCAGTGATGGTTGGGAACCTTTATATCTCGGTCTAGTAAGGGGTTGAAGTGAATAACAAGGTTTTTGGTAAAATACAAGTGCATATTCGTGGATCTCAGGATATGAGTTAAGTATCAAGTTGGTTTTAGGTAAAATATCGAGTTGGGAATCGCGCATGATTATGTGCATGTTTTCCTTCTAATGGAATAAGAATAGGGGTATCTTTATGATAGGTCAAGCCATTATGATTGTGTCTTGGATTGGTTCTAAATGTGAAGGGCATCAAAGATAAGTCAAGGTGGTATTATTGATTTGGAACTTGTGTGTTGAGTCGTTTGTTATTTGGAGGATATGCTAGGTCACTTGCAGTTTGGATTAAACAATCACATAGTAAATGATTTGACTCTGTTGCACAGCTCTCGTCTGAGTCCAACTGTTTTAGGGATGAATCCTCTACTCGATGGATTATACGAGCCTTCTATCAAGTATATGCGTTCAGCAACACTAATTCGTATGTGATTTTGTTTTTTACTGGGAACCTCGAGTTATCATAAATTGAGTAGTCAGTTAGGTAATAAATAGAATGGAGTTAGAAATGGTTCAATATGGGCGGTCTGTCAGGAAGTCAGACCATCTCGATATTCCAAACTTTAGTTTGAGTAGGTGTGGTTATTTTGCAAGGGATTATTTTCAGGTGGAGAAATGATTCGTTCATCATCGGTTTGAAGAGCTCTGCTAGGTTTGGTTTCGGTTTCCTTAGGAAGGTTGTGGTATGCTCAGGACGTGGCCATGAGGCTCAAGTCGTCTGGTGTGCCGGGGATGGTAAGGAATGATTTTGAGGACGAAATCTAATTTAAGTGGGGAGAGTTATAAGGCCCTTTTTCGAATCGTTTCCACTTAGGGGTGGTGATCAATGATTTGGGTATTAGCAGTCTTAGGACCTTTGAAGAAATGATATGTGGACTCATTTGCAATGGATGATGAAATTTGGATGATCCAAGTTTTCGGATTGTGTTAAGAGCTAAAGGGGTATTTTGGTAATATGTCAGTTAGGGCTTTTATGGAAATTGGATTTTCGCTCGGGATATGGTAAGGCAGGTTTGAGCTGATTTAAGCGTAGAGCTTCTTGTTACCTTTTCATGGATATAAGGATCGTCAAAATTAGATTGATAATGAAGAAGTTATGGCCTTCAGAGTATATTAGGTTAAGGGGGTTAAGCAGTATGCGGGGCGTACATATGTGTATGTGTGTCGTACTATTTCTAAAGCCTATATGTAGGGCGTACAATGATGTACGCGAGTTGTACTGATACGAGGCAGGATCACGCCTTCGGGTACGTATGTGGGGCACACATGCAACATATTGAAAACAATAATCTTGATGATGTACCCTATATAAGATCAATAAGTCTTTGGGGTTGGCCTCATTACCAGCCTCCAAGTTCTCAAAACCCTAGAAATCGTCCTTTAGCCTTCATGATGGTCTTTTTAGCTCATGGTGTCCTCTTTTGGTATGTTTTCGTCCATATACAAGAAATAGAAGATTGGTGCAAGGTTGTGGATCAAGGAAGAGCTTATGGATCTTGATTATGTGCCTCATTTCTATCTTGTTTGAGGTATAAAGCTATAAACTTGATCATTGATGTCTTAGATCTATCATTCATGAGTTTAGTTCCTTTTTTACCCCATGGATATGATCTAGTGGCTTGATGCCACTCCAGAAGCTTTGAGTTTCCCTCCTGTAATTTCTGAGTTTCAAGGTTCATAAAGTTGGCACCTTTAGGGCTCAAACCCATCCATGCATGAGTTTGGGTCCTTTTCATTATGGTAGAATATATTTTGAGGTTGGGTCTTGTTCGGGTATGCAAAGTCACGAAGTCAGTGACTTTATGGTTGTAGACATTTATTGGACTCAGATATATGTGGTTTAGAATTCCAGATTTCTACATTAAAAGCTTAAAGGAAGGATTTAGCTTATTGGGTGAGTACGTTGGGCGTACAAGTCTATATATGCAACATACAAGCCAATCGATGAGTACTCTTAGCTTACAGATGGGTACGCCCTGCATATCCCGTTAGGAACGCTTTTGCATGTTGGGCTTCGGTTTGGGCCATCTGTTTGGGCTAGTTGTCTTTGTCCCTTTTGGGCCATCAGGTTTTGGGTTGTTAATTATTTTATGAAGGCCTATGATGGTTTTGGGCCTAATTTGGAATTTGGGCCTTGTGGATTTTATGGTTTGGGCCTAAGTCTTGGTCCAAACTAGGTGAGGAGTAAATTGGTCTTTTTACCCCAAGTATGGATTATGGATATGGTTTCGGACCCAAATGTTGATTGGGTGTTGTTTTAGTTTTCGATAGTTCGGGGATCAATCAGCCAGCAACAATATATTTATCTACGGGATTTAGTAGTGCGATGTGAGTTTGCTCACTATGTTTAGTGGATCGAAGGCACCAATGCTAGCCTATGGCTTGCTATGTAGAGTGCTAGATGTCTGTGTGACTGTTGTATGTGTATATGTTTATATGCTTACTGGGCGGGGGCCCGATGGTTATTTTGTATGCTAGTATCAATTTATGCATATCTGATTTATATGTGGGCGGGGCCTGATTGTTATGCAGTATGCTACTATCTTTGTGATTTTCGCATCTGTCTGAATGCTATATGATTATATGGTTATATGGTTAGTAGTCGAGGCCTGTATCTTAGTGGGTGAGGCCCATTATGCGAGTCTGGGTAGGGGCTCGTATCTCAGTGGGCGGGACCCGTTATGCAAGTGTGAGTCGGGCCCATATCTCAGTGGGCGGGGCCTGTTATGTGAGAAGTTATGTATCATATATGGTATCTTAGGTGTGACAACCGTCAAAACTCACGTTAGGACTCATCTAGAACCTTGTCATTTCTGATGGGTTTTGGTCATAAAAACATCCTATGTGCTCATAAAAACCCTAATGCTTGGATGTAGGTTTCTCTATTGTACATGCAAGTTATCCAAGACTATAAACCCTAATTCTAGCATACATGTAATCATATTAACATAAGAATGGGTTTAAGATATTACCTTGATTGTTATGTAGCAATAACAATCCCAAATCCTCCTTGTATTGACTTTAGAAAGATTAGAGTCACAAATGTCACTCCTCTAATGGTTCACAAACACCAAGAGCAAGAGGATGAGGAGGAGAGAGGATGGAGGCTGCCCAAAACGTGTTCTAACCCTATAAGAGAAGTTCCCCATGTTTTTGAGCCTTAAGGGTTCTATATATAATGAGGCTATTAGGGTTATCTAACAAGGAAACCCTAATTTGGATGCTTAAGCCCTAAGCAACCCATGGACTCCTTTAATTAAGGCCTTAGACGATTTCCTCATGGGTTTCCCATAGAATTCCTCCACTCCTTAATATAAGACAATCCATGGCCCAAATTGTAATTATCTTATAATTACAATTCCAGTCCCTTAAGTTTAATTAATCCCTTTTAGTCACAAAACTAATTACCAATTAATTATTGACTAATATTAATTAAACAATATGATTTCTCCTTCATTATAATATATTAATAAATCATATTTAATCCTTTCTCTCCATAATTCATCCTATCAAGTTGCTTTGGTGATGGCAACCCAAAAGGACCATGCACCATCGGGTTAAGTACATACCAAAATAGTTATGGACTTAGACACTAATCCAACAATCTCCCACTTGGATAAGTCTAATAACTATTATGCGTATGACTTTAGATCCTGATCTGCAATCGTAGCTTTCCAAAGCCGCTGTCAACTCTGATCCTATCAGATACGCGTGTCCTTTAGATAAGGGATCATATATTCCTCCATTCTAGATATCATAAGATATGATTTCTAACCATTCTTCTTTGTACTATTTCTCGAATTTCGATTTATGACGACTGACTAATTGAACAAATCAAATTAGCCCTAGCCCGGCCGAGCATTTACGTTTGTCATCACTAAATCATCGAGGGGCCCAAAGATATCGCTTTTATCCTATATTGGATAAAAGGAAGGGATAAACTTTGATACAATGCTTGGTTGCACTCACCCACCGAATTACACACAACAATATGTTTTATAACACCAAGTTACTAGTGCGTTTACATATTATCAATGTGCAACCGATTTGCAAGATACAACTCACACATCTCGGTTTCAAGAATATAAGATGTTATCGTCTCACCAATCACTCGTGATACAATTTCATGGAGTGATCCAAGTGAGCGTGGGTTTAGTCCAATGGTCAAATCATATTCATAAGCACTCATGAATGTTGCAGCAAACATTTGCTTATGTCTAATACTCTTTTAGACATTCCACACACCAATTCATGACAGTCTTCATTCATACCTACTTCCAACATATGAACGACTGTGGCCCGTTCGAATAATTTGACTGTTCTAAACCAATTAAATTATTCAGGAAGTCAAAACATGCAAAGTGAAACACAAGAATAATAGTAATCCCATATGGCCTCAACCCTTTGAGCATAAATAAAACACCTTTTATTTATCACCATATCGATTATTCATTATTTGTCGTTTCGGTTAATCAACTTCTTACTTGAATTACAACACTTGTCCCATGCTCCTAGCATGCACACAATGTTTACCTATGGTTCTTACTTTGTGAAATAGATCACGTTGAACACATTTCCAATCATACTCATTTCACAACTCCAAATCCTTTTTCATAAGTGAAAGAATATCAAATTCTTGCCACTTATAGAATATTCTAGATTCTAACATTTTATGCAATGATCCTTTCGTAATATCACTGCACCAAAGTCACAAAGACTATTGCCAATGATATTACAAAGTTCTCTATCGGAGATTGTTACAATACAATTTCTTAGATATGATGTCTCTTACTCAAAGTACATTGCTTTGAACATCCTTTTGCATAAAAGTTCCTAATCTAGACATAGATTTTCAATATTCAATACCCAATACGGACACGTTTCCATATTTTCCATATGACAACTCATTCTTAATAGAATCTTATCTATTCATAATAATGTCGATATGGTCCATCCAATATGGAAACATTTCCATATTTTTCAATATTATACTTCCAACTACTCACAAGTGACCAATCCTCGGCAAACTTTGGATTGTCCTTTGATAGTTGTTTAATTATTTTAGTCAAAACCAATGCTTGTCCTTTTTCCCTCTAAATGCGCTAGACATTTGGTAAATTTTAGAATAGTCAAATATTATAGCATTTGCAATTGATCCAATACCCGAAGCGTATTGGACACGATGCAAAATGTCTTACATAAAGATTTGATACTTCATCAATCTTCTGCCATAATGTTTTATTTGCTATGTTCTCAAAATTCGAATTGTGAAGAGGAATGCCGTAATCATAATCGAAATTTTAAGAACACACTATGTTTCTTTGACTAAGTTATTAACATTCCACAACCTAAGCCTTTAGATTTGAAATGAAGCATAATATTCTCTCCCTTAATTATAGCAAAACAACTATTCCATCCTTACAACTTTGCAAAGAATGAGTCTTGTTTTCTATAATTAATATTGCCAACTTGCAATACTTTCCTTAATAATCATACAATCATAACATTTATGCTCCCACTATCATGATGATTATTATAAACATAACACTTATGCTCCCACTAGTTTTGACATGTATTCAGAAACAGCCTAACTTTCAGAAAAACATTACTTATTGAATTTCTTAAGTTCATGTTTCTAATACCTAGTGCTTTGATAATCTTTTATCAAGGCTTCTTGAACTTATACACCTTTTCCTTAGATAGTTCATATGTATTTCTAAACCATTAAGACTAATTGCCAAACCTCACAATTCTAATCATGGAAAGAGATACCGTAACCATAATCGAATTCGAGAATGCAATTTTACAATCACTATCTTCTTAAAATCTTTCTTAGTGAAAGCATTTCCTCACAATCATTTTCATGAAGGAGGAAATCTTATGACACTTAGATTTAAACGGTGTATGTGTTCCTATCCATGTGAAGTTGTTAAAACCAAAGTTTACGACAAATTCAAACTCATATGGATCGAATTTTCTTAATCTCGATTTCTTGCCTTATGGTAGCACAACTGCCTACCATATCTTCCAAGCAGTTAAGAATCTCACATTTTCTTATCAATGTACTTTCCATTGATCAAGGTCCTTTCCTTTTATGCATTCAAATGAGAACTCATAGGACTCACATGCATAATTAACTCGATTGGATTAGCACAGAAACAAAATAATGTCAACACGATAGGTTGTAAACCTCAACTCGTGTGCTAGTGATGATCGATAAGGTTTATTTGATTTGTTCTTGAAACCTTTCAAGACCATTAAGACTCCCACTTACTCCTTGACATATAAGATTCTCTTGTTAATAACCATTTCTTGACAAACAAATATTCAAGAGTTAGCGTAGTTTTTATCAAAACACTTCATAAATTGGTCCTAGTTGATCTTTGTCTTATCCAAGACATCACAACTTTCCACATTTGATGAATGTTATAAACCTTCTTAATACTTATCACTCAATGTCACAATCTTAACTCTAAGACTTGTTTTGGAACGAAGTATGATTGACTTCTTGATTTAACCATTTCTTCAATTCTTGATTCCTCTTCTTAGACATACAATTTTACTAAGACTCACTTAGAGGATCAATTGAGATATGGTTCTTAATCGTTAAGACTAATCATAAAGCATAAAAGGTACTCTCCCTTCTTCTTAGAATGGAGAAACTTTTATCTTTCTGCCTACTTGATTCTTCTTATTCGTTCTGCTATTGATTTAAACTTTCTCAATCAATTTTAGAATTACACTTAATCTTATAAGTATAATCATATTTACTAAACCTTTAGTAAATGATGACGAATATCTTTGTTACTCTTATGGTGGACTTTGATCAATACACAACATTGTGTACTCGATCTCCTAGTCCTTCACTTGACACTTTGTCAACGAATTAGTCTAATTTCCAAATATGAAATTTCTCATTCATCATGCAACCAAGTTGCGTGATTCCAAATTTCTATCCAACTGAAACTTGGGCGATGAGAAACTCTTCTTATTTGGTAAATTTTTGACATTTCCATAATTAAGAATCAAATCCATTGTTGCTAATAATAGAAACATTCAAACATCAATTTTTTCATACACACCATTGTAAGGATAAACAAATAATATAAAAACAAAATTTATTTTATTGTGGAAAAATTTGTCCTTAAAATGCAGTTCATTAAAAAACTATGCTAATACATCTTTCTTAGAAATCTAATTCTAACTCTAAGTAGTAGCTCAAGAATCTAATCTTCAAGTAATGCGATCGAAATCCATTTCTTCACGGTTAGATTCTGCTCACTTCTTCCCTTAAGCTTCCTTTCTTTTCTTCGATCCTACAAAACATCAATTGTAATATTATCACATTATGTATTAAGAATCTAGAATGAAGCTTAAAAGAGTTAGTCAATGGATTTTACCTAAAGCAAAGCCATACGTTTTGACTCTCCCATCTCTTAGATCTCTTAGGTAAATAGGGCAGCTTCGTCTCCAATGCCCTTTCTCTTGGCAATAAAAGCAAATCGACTCTTTTGGAACATGACATGGAACTACTTCAGACATTGCCTTTCTCTTATGATCAAACTTTTCGATCATAGCATGTCTTTCATTGCTATTGTCTATATCCATAGAGGTCTTGAAAGCAGATTCACCAATCAACTTTGCTTTTCTATTACGCCAAACCATTGCTGATTCAGCAGCAATAAGCATATAGTTGAGATCTATAAGGGTCATGTCGCGGTTCATCATATAGTACTCTCTTACGAACTCACTATATGAGTTAGGAAGTGACTGAAGAACCCAATCAACAGCCATTTCCTCACAGACAACGGATCCCAACATTCTTAACCTATCAATGTGTTACTTCATCCCTAGGACGTATGCACACACCGACTTTCCTTGTTTATGTTTACTTGCCAAAAGGGCTTGAGTGATCTTGAACTTTTCAAGCCTTTGAACTTGTAGGTTAGGGAGAATAATTGGAGGAGGTGGAGGAAGTGAAGCATGATTTCTTGTTCCTCGATCGAATCGTGGAATATCATCTTCATGTGGAAAGCTTGTTCCATGGGATTTGGGAAGACCATAGTTGTCGAACTTTGACATCTAAAAAATGGGAGAAAACGAATTCAAGTTAGTTGATTGATTGAGTCCTTAGTAAATCACCCAAATGAGATACTAAGGCTAGGACCCAACACAATATTCTACAACTCGGGAGAGGGACGTCGTAACCCAAGTTGCAGAACATTTGAAGGTAAGTGAATGACGATTCACTAATTTCCACCATGAAAAACTAAAAAGAAATTTATGTTTTAAATCTATGAAAACTCCTAGATCCTATGAGATTCATTGAACATTTCAATGGCATGTTTAAATCTCGATATGCCCCTCTCGTTTGTGACTGGGATGCCGAGGATCACAAAGCGGGTGTGAATAACCATGCAAACTACATGGTGCCCCCACATGTTACAGTCACCTATTCGATGTGCTGGTAAACCACACACGCTCCACCGAACTATGACAAACATTGAGTCACCCTTTGCTACCTTTGCTTAGAACCATTTAGTGTGCCGGTAAACCACACACGCTCCACTAACATCTTCGCAAGGGTACAAAGTGTAATTTCATGGAATTGCATCAATTCACTTTTGCCTAAGTAACTAAGATTGGGAATTTGAAAAACATTTAGTTACTTTTATACTTCATTATACTTATAATGGAAGGTTTTGTCCCATCCTACCCGTTCGGCTAACGACCTTCCACTAGTCAAGAGTACGGTGGGTAAGAGTGGATACCCATTCAATCGCCATTTTATAGGCAATTTCCTTAAACACCCCTTATAGACTAGCTTCGTGAATGAGACCTACTAACGGTAAGACTAACTTTTACTCATACATATATATAATGTTAGACTTTTAATGTTATATATAGTATAGGGTGTATTTTACACTTTTAAAATATTAGGTGGTCAAATTTAACAATTATACTTTTAGTTCAATTAAATTTTAAACCAAAAACTATATGGATTTATTAAGCCTCTTTTAATTATACACCTTAATTAATTAATAAAACCATAAGGGTGCGATTTGAACTTTTTCAAAACAATACTAGGGTTTTAGAATTTAACATTCCTATTTAAACTTTTAATCAACTTTTAAATTCCAAAACTTGAGGGCAAGTTTTGAAACATTTCAAAACATTAGGGTTTAGAATTTAAATATACATCAAATTTAAACAATTAATCAAAATTTAAATTCCAAAACTTGAGGGCAAGTTTTGAAACCTTTTTCAAAACATTAGGGTTTCAACTATTTAAATTTCACTCTCTTTCAAAAAAACTATTTAAATTTCAAAACAACAAAACTTTTGAGGTCAAATTTAAACTATAAAACCTAAAGGGGAAAATGTGAAACTTTTCATAACACAAAGATCAAATAACAAATAATCTAAATTAACAATTAATCACATAATTATCCATATTTAATTTATTAAATGATTTCTTGCAAAACAATTTATCAATTTAATCAAAATAATTAATCAATTATCACATAAGGAAACAAATATTTTATTAATTGATAAATATATTCAATTAGATCAAGAATATAGTCAAATATATCATAAAATCAGATTTATATTGATCTAATATGATAAAGGCAAGTATCTCAAAGATAAACAGCAAGAAATCCCAAAAATAGCTTCATCTGACGCTCGAACTCGCCGAGTACCCCCATGGACTCGCCGAGTAGGGGCAACTCGCCGAGTCCACAGTGGGACTCGCCGAGTCCATCATGCAGAATCACAAAAATCAAATTTTTTCAACATACAAGGCATCAATACAATAGAAACCAATCTAGTCTCTGATACCACTGATGGATTTTGATCATAAGAACATCCTATGTGCTCATACAAACCCTAATGCTTGGATCTAGGTTTCTCTATTGTACATGCAATTTATTCAAAACTATAAACCCTAATTCTAGCATAAAATTAATCATATTAACATAAGAATGGGTTTAAGATATTACCTTGATTGTTATGTAGCAATAGTAATCCCAAGTCGTCCTTGTATTGACTTTAGAAAGCTTAGAGTCACAAATGTCACTCCTCTAATGGTTCACAAACACCAAGAGCAAGAGGATGAGGAGGAGAGAGGATGGAGGCTGCCCAAAACGTGTTCTAACCCTAGAAGAGAAGTTCCCCACGTTTTTGAGCCTTAAGGGTTCTATATATAATGACGCTATTAGGGTTATCTAACAAGGAAACCGTAATTTGGATGCTTAAGCCCTAAGCAACCCATGAACTCCTTTAATTAAGGCCTTGGACGATTTCCTCATGGGTTTCCCATAGAATTCGTCCACTCCTTAATATAAGACAATCCATGACCCAAATTGTAATTATCTTATAATTACAATTCCAGTCCCTTAAGTTTAATTAATCTCTTTTAGTCACAAAACTAATTACCAATTAATTATTGACTAATATTAATTAAACAATATGATTTCTCCTTTATTAAAATATATTAATAAATCATATTTAATCCTTTCTCTCCATAATTCATCCTATCAAGTTGCTTTGGTGAAGGCAACCCAAAAGGACCATGCACCATCGGGTCAAGTACATACCAAAATAGTTATGGACTTAGAGACTAATCCAACAATTTGCATGCGTGCACAGAAGTTGGCTTTTGAAGCAAAAAGTTGGGCTAGATCACGACTTAATAGATCCCTCGGAACAAGTAGTGTACATAGCTTGTACTAAGTAGTCCCATTGATATGTGAGTACTCCAACTAGGTTGTAAAGTGCCAAATTTCAATCTTAAAACTAAACATGAAACCATGTTCAATAGATCACAACTCAAGGGTAAGTTAAATACCCTGATTTATTAATGGGACATAGGACGTGCTTAACTAGTTTAAGTATTTATCAAACTGAATTTAATTAAATCATGATTTGATTTACTCACAAGTTAGAAATAATATCGACATATCATTATTTGAACTATCAGCCAAAATATAATACTATGATTGTCTAATCCTACATTCATATGTTATGAACCTTTATTTCATTTATTTGAATTATGAGCCAAAAGTATAATCCAAAGATTTTCTTTCTAAAATCAGACTTTATGCTTCCTCTTTGGCTAGAACCTTTTATTCCATCTTAGTGTTTGTATATTTCTACCAAGACACATTGCATGTGTCAAATATGGTGAAAATCTGGGACCAAACCAAAGATAAGATCTAAAGGAAACTAGTATGTTCTTATAACATCAAAACCAAGTTCTACATCTTCTTCTTCACTTTTGTGTTTTTATATGAAAAAGCCATTTCTAGTACATCTTGGATGTGTATTCACTCCATGCATGTGATAGAAATCAGAATTGTGGTGCAAATCCTAGTGCAAGATTTGGTTCCAAGGGGTTCTTTAGAGCAAGAACGAAACACTCATTTTTAGGGTCTTGGATAAATCTAAATCTATGCATTTGATTCTTGCACTTAAAAGTCATTGTTATTCTGTAAAAGCTAGTTTATGGTTATTCACTTTCAACCATAGAGGTTATGCATGTTGTTCTTGTTAACATATGACCCAAATGGGCACTTTAATCAACCAAAAATAATATGCATGCTGTAAGAAACAATTGTTCGGCTTTGAAAAACCATTTCTCACTCATTTTTTTGACCAAATCATGATCTTTTAATTCTGAGACGTATTCCTCTGAGTTAAATTTCTAATCCAAGTGGTCTCACTGTAAAACATTAAGAATTCGATATTTGAAGATTTTTACAAAACAGTTGCGTAAACAGAACATTTTCTGTGATCACTAGTATTTCATTACATGATCAAAGGCCTTAAACCCCACAATAAATCTGGAGAAAATTATTTTCGTAACATGACACATTTATCTCAGAAGACCTAAAATTCCATGAATAAACATTTTACATAAGATTGTACAAAAATTGTTGAACTTCTAGCTACATTTGAAACTCATGCACTAGTTAGTGCTACATTTCTAAACTTTTTGGTGTTGAATACCGCCATTTAGAGCCGAAATAATTTTTAGCCAAATTGGTTTATGTAAGCTCATGGTTTCAAGGGATGTTCTGTAAAAACCCCAAGGGCTAGAACCAATTTGTTATTTTTCTATAAAAACAACGATTTAATGGCCATAAATTCAAATAAGAGTTTTCAAAAGTGATAAAAATCTGAAAAATTTTAGTATTAATGTACTCACTTAGTATGAATGCCATGTAAATTTTCAAACAAATTGAATACTGTTTGGTATTTTATCTACATTTTTCATTAAATTGGAGCATGAATTTCCAAATTCGGGTCATTGGCCCCAAAGACCCTAACCAATATTTTTATCAACCTTGGGACTAATATAAGAACCTGTAAAAGTTAAATTAAGAATTTTAGAACTGTTTAACAATAAATTTTAATTTTCTATATTATTTTGGCTTTAGTTTACAAATAAATATAAAATGACCTTCAAAAATGTCTATAAAATATCTGGAAACTAATACCCTCTGTTAGAACCAAAATATAAAGTTTTACAATTTTTGGAGTTCATTTCATACCTTTATGGATTTTTAAACACAATGAACCGTCAATTAAATAATACCAATAATGAACCGAACAAACTTTGGGCACTTTACGACACCGCTAGTTGGATAGGTAGATCTTTGATAATCGTTTAGTGAATTGTATCTCACTATAAACTATTTGGTCCATAGGGAAATAGTAGAAATCGATCTCTACAACACCGAACCGCAAAGCTCGAACCACAAACTCTCCCTAGTGAGTATTCACAGCTCCACCTATTTTCAGTTTTTTTTTAAATGTTTTGGGGTGGAAAGTATGCTACTCTTTTTTAAGCTATCCATACTATTTTATGAAGTTGTGGAACTTTGTTATATGAACTTGCTAAACTCTATTTTGTGGACTTGTTGAGCCTTGGTTTATGAACTTATTGAACTTGGTACGATATTGATCTATGAACTTATTGAACCTGGAACAATATTTTTTTATGAGCTTAATCAACTTTGAACACTCTTTTTTATGAACTTTATGTTATGAACTTATGTTATGAACTCTTGTTATGAACTTTGGATGTTAAGTCCCCGAGAACCAAACTAAAACCTATTAACTCGTATTTCGAGCCAAAGATTTTATGGATAGAACTATTTGGGGTAGATAGCCTCCACTCACCCACAACCGTGAGTGCATATTTCTGTGAATTGACAGCATGGGAACCATGGGCATGAGGGAATGAGGCAACAACAGTCGTTAGGCTAGGTTGTGAACGAAGTGCTTTGGCATTCAACACTCATTTTGAGTTGGAACTTTTGTTGCACAAATCTATATGTTCTTAATGAAATGATGTACTTTTATAAACCTGTAAACTCACCAACTATTTTATAGTTGACCCTCATTTTTGCATGCTTTTCAGGAAACTATCAGTGAACAAGTTTAAGACGCCATAATGATTTGCATTTATTGCTCTAGTTATTTACTAGACTATGGAGTATAGAACTAAAATGTAATATTGTTTCGAATATGATGTAAACTTTAAATGCTCAATGATAATGGTTGGTAATACTGTTTACCTTGTGTTGTGAGACCTTAGCCTATCACCCTTCATGTTTCTATTGGAATAGATGTCTAAGCCCAAAACTATTATTGGTATGTACTTGACCCGAGAGTAGCATGGTCCATTTGGGTTGCATATCATCAGGACAATTTGTTAGGATGGACTTTTGAGAGAAGATGTTATATATGATTTGTTAATATATTATAAGTTATAGTATATTGATATGAAATCATATGAGTTAATTAGTATTGATCAAGAATTAATTTGGAGATTAGTTTGGTGATCAAAAGAGACTAATTAAATCTATGGGGACTAATTATATTAATTACTAATATTTATATATGTTGGGCTTATGATCCATGTTAGACTAAGTTTATGTATGGATACATAAAGAGCTGAGCCACATGAACCATGGATCATAAGACCTATGGGTATGGATTTGGGTTATATTCATGACCCTAGAAATACCACATATAAATACATCCATTCATAGCCAAAATTGCCACTTATGAAAGACTTGTAAAATACATGTGTATTCTTGGAGATCATGGTGATTTTGGGTGCATGCCAAATAACCTACGTAGTGGCCATGAGCACTACAGAAACAATGTTTTTTATTTTTTTGAGGGATAGTAGTGTTGTTGTCCATTTGAAACAATGTTTCAATACAGTTGAAAGCAATTGGAATTTTGTCACACCACATGTGAAGTATGGAACGAATTTGAATCGCGGCCGAGCACCCAAATGTATCTCCGACTCAACTCTACTGTTACAAAGCGGGCAAAGTGTTGATTGAAGATGAATGCCGATTCAATCCAGGTTGAGCTTTGTGTGCAGCCTCTGTAACCTTTCTCTCCACACTAAGATGTGAACTTTTCCAGGACAAATACGGTTCCAAAGAGTCTTGGTCATGTTTGATTATAGTCAGTTGTCATTTATAATTTTTCTAAACGATGCCGCTATGTATTTTTCATTAAAATCTCCAATCCATTACCATTAATTACTTTTAGTAGTTCTTTTTATATTGTTATATATTTATTATGATCTATGATTTAACTATTAACTTAAGGTTTATTAATATTTTTTTTCATTTTGTTGTTAGTTCTACTAATCTCATCAAAATTTTCAAAAAAAAAAAACATTATACAATTGTAAAAATCAATTTTAAAAGTTTAAAACACAAAGAATAGTGCCAAGATTCGTTGTATTCATTAGTTTGGGTAAGAATTTTTAACTTCTCTAAATTAATATTTATTATTAAAATTGGAAATTAGTGTATTGTGACACTTGTTATATTATTTTAAAACATTGATCCAATTATTTCTATAAAGTTTTCAAGTAAAACTAATGAGTGCATGCCTTAGTTTTTTCCAAGATCCGCATGGCATTAGCGATGAGAACCACTATTACGTTACAGGGGACAACATTAGTTGCCGCCCGTAGTAGTGATGTTGCCGCTATTACCGTTGCTGTTAATGATAAATGAGTCAATCCGTGTAAATTGCATCTCGTGTATCCCATCCATCGGATCGAGAGAAATAAGAAGATAAGAAGACTCAATTGATTGAAAAAGAATAGGTATGGTTGCTACTTGTGATTGAAATATTTATGAATATTTAATTTTAAGATTTTACCAAACCCTGTTTTTTCATGAAGCCATCTGCTTTAATGGATCCATTGATTAGCTTAACACCTACTTTGGTTTATTTTAGATATTCTTCTACAACTTTTTTTATTATTTCCAATTCTTTATAACTTGTTGGGATATTGCGGTGGTCATGCATTAGCTAGGTTAATGATTTAGGAATGCATGATCCTGCTAAAGTCAACTATTTTTTGCCCTTGGATTGGCTTACTTTTAACATGATTTGTTCTAAACAGTTAGACGATGGCTAACCTTGTCATCTATACAGTACATGTTTGCTAGATATAATAAGAAATATTGGGACCCTAGCAAATAGTACCATTGTTAATGACAGTTTTCCTATCTGTATGATTTTTTAAACGGCGTCATTGTGTTAATCATCAAAGTCAACCATTTTTTTTTAGGGAAAATGACTTAAAAGCCCAACAAAGTTTTCAAACCATTCAAAAAATCCCAATCATGTTTTGTCTGTTCAAAAAAATCCAACGAACTTAACTTTTTGTTTAGAAAGTCCAACAAAGTTCCAAACCATTCAAAAAATCCCAATTTTGTTTTGGTTAAGTTCATTGGGTTTTTTTTTAATAGTCAAAACATGATTTCAGTTTTTTAAACGTTTTAGAAACTTTGTTGGTCTAACAAGTCATTTTTCCAATCCAATAATAAGTCACGTCATCTATTTCTCTTATTTGACTTTCAGCAAATTGTAACTTAGTTGGGCTTTTTAGACAAAATGTTACGTTTGTTGGGTTTTTTTGGACAGACAAAATATGATTGAGGTTTTTTGAACAGTTTGGAAACTTCGTTGGGCTTATAAATCATTTTCCTTTTTTTTTATTAAATTTCAATAATATATAAATGCATGCCATGTGGTGACTACGACATTTATATCGTGTTCAAATTATTGGGTTTCCCTAAGAAACTATAAAATGAGGCATGATATGGTTTACATTTCAAATATCCCACAAAGAAGTTTAACTTGTGAAAGTCTTTCCTATTAGAAATGGCTGGTGGAAAGAACTTATTCCGGATTTTCATGCTTCAAATAATAGTCCTATCACTGTTTTGAAACAATCCTGGGCATTAAGGGGCCTAAACACAAAAGACCTTGTTGTTCTCTCAGGTACATTCTACTGAATTCCGTACGTGAAAATTTCTTTCAACAACTCTCTATCACGACAATGTCAGCTTTGTATTTTTAAAAGTCAGTCGAATATGTTGATTTCAAACGCATTATTTAATAATATTTATACATGTGGATTATTGATTATTTATAGGAGGGCACACCATAGGGATATCTCATTGTTCGTCATTTGATAGCCGGCTCTACAACTTTACCGGTAAAGGTGATACAGACCCCACCATGGACCCTAACTACATTGCAAGATTGAAGTTAAAGTGCAAGCCAAACGATCTAACCACCTTTGCTGAGTTAGACCCAGGAAGCTTCAAGACATTCGATGACTCCTATTTCAAATTAGTGACAAAGAGGAGGGGACTTCTTCAATCAGATGCAGCCTTACTCGATGACCCTGAGACTAGAGCTTACGTGATTCAAGCTACTAGCGAGGGTTCCACATTCTTCAAGGACTTTGGTGTGTCTATGGTTAACATGGGCAGGATTGGGGTCCTTACAGCTTCTCAAGGTGAAGTTCGGAAAGTGTGCACCAAACGTAACTAATCGTGATTTTATACTAAACCAAAATAATACCTAAAAATATCTTGGCCGATATATGTTTGCATGTTGATTTAATCTCATGCGTAAGATTGATTAGTGAATAACAGACATCCATCAAAGGGTACCGTGCTACGAGTTTGATCCCGTACACGTGATTTTCCGGGTATGCCATTATATATATAGTCAAGAGTTTACTTCGTCACCTTTCTTGTGACTATGTATTCAATTAAAATTTTCAAAGTTTTTTCCATTATTTGAGTTTTTTTTAATGAAAGACACCATCAAAGAGTTTATTACCCTGACGTCTGTATTTTGTTCTTGCTCATGGAGGGGTTAGCAGAAATATTTAATAGATAGATATACTTGATAACTAGATTATGACCCGCGTTAAACGCGGGAAAACGTATAAATAAAATATAAACATATATAGATATTGCAGAATAATTAAAAAAAAAAAAAACAGGGTTATTGGTATTATTGAAATGTATAGAAAAAACATTGAAATCGGGAAATATATATAGTTGTTGAAGGATCTCTTCGTAGACAATATATTTTTTTTAGTTGAACGATCTTCTTCGTCACAAAGTAACTTCAAGTCTTTTTAACTTGTGACACGGGAAACAATTACATATAGCTGACCATACGCGAAAACGGGTCTATGCAAGTATAATCCAACATTTGACAATATACTTTCAAAATACATTGGTATTTTATAGTTATATTGTGAAATATAATTATTTATTTCAAAAAATAGCAACTTATTTATGTTCATTTGAAATGAACCACATAAACCCCCCATAATATTAAACATAAAGAAACTCTAACCAATAAATATAAAAACCGTTATGTTTGCTCGATTTAGATATCGTCCATGACTCATTGAAAATGTCAAAATATATAATTGGCATAAAACTTACTTGTTATTATGATACGAAGAGCTTAGTTTTTGGAAGAGGTTAGTTTTTGGTTATTTATTTAGGAAGCATAATATGTATTCTACATTACAAGTGCTTACATTTTGATTTAGCATTTCTTACTTTAGAATTATATTTTGGCTTGACATAGCCATGATCATCCCATATTTAATACTTTGCTCTTCTTGCACATTTACTACCTGCTAACTTACATTCATTAAATCAAGATTTAACATTTTTTTAAAACCAAATATAGACAGGAAACTTCTAAACTCAATGGATATGCTAAAAGAGACATGAGGCTTGCCTTTTGTGAGATCAATAATACCAAATTGGACTACTCTCTACAAAATAATTTAAGAACCGAAGAAAACCTAATTGCCAAAATATTTTATCATTATTTAAGTCATAACCTGTTATATGCCGAAAAATTAAAAATTTCAATCAAAACTTTGTTACATGCCATCAAAGTTGAAAACATATCATTTATAGTTAGATGATGGTATTAATTTAAAAAAATCGTCTTTCACTTTTTGTTGGATGTATTTTTTGATGACAAAAACAATTATCAGGCCAAACATAATCCGTAAAAACCATCCTAACCAAATCATAGATCGCTTAATGTAACATCCCGGAATATCAAGAGTAGAGTGGAAGGGCTAAAAGAGTATTTGGGCATGAGTGACTCGGCGAGTAGAGTCGCGACTGGGTCGCGTATTAAGTAGCCGACTCGGCGAGTCAGCATGATGGACTCGGCGAGTAGGCGCTGAGTGGAGAAAACCCTAATTCTCGGGGTTGAGCCCTATATAAAGATCATTATGTTTTCCTCCTAGCCTCTTTGTTCCCCCTTAAGTTCCAGAAACCCTAAAATCGTGGAGAAGCACCATTGTTGAGCAATTTGGAGCTTGAAGAGGTGGTTATTGAAGAGATTCCAAAGAAGAAGAGGCTTGGATCAAAGGGCTTTGCAAGGATTCAGGAAAATCTTCTCCTGGAGCTTCCTTTTGAGGTATCTTTCCATTTTTTGAGCTGCTATTGTCTAGATTCTTCATTTTAGGGGTGTTGAGATCATATCCTTTGGATGTATTGGAGTTTAGAGGCTAGATCTGAGGTTGCTACCTCAGACCTGGGATGGAGAAGAGTTAGATTGCATAAAAGTTCCTGTGTTGAGTGTTGGATGAAGGTATCTTGTCCCAAACCTTAGCCCTAATGTGTTATATGCATAGATCTCTTTGGATTCACGTAAAGTTTGCCACTTTACGTGATGGATGAGTTGTAGGAGGCTAGATCTATGTTTTGGAGCAATTGCATGGCCTGGAATGCTTCTGATTGGATTCAGACCGATGGTACTCGGCGAGTCACATGGGTGTACTCGACGAGTTGCTTGAATATGAGCTGGAACTCGACGAGTTGGAAGAACAACTCGGCGAGTTGGATGAGGATGGCCTGGAACTCGGCGAGTTGTATGAACAACTCGGCAAGTAGGTTGAAGATAGCCTTAGACTCGGCGAGTCTGTTCTTGGGCTCGGCGAGTCTTGTCGAAGAGTCCCAATATTTTCTGGTAGAGTCGAGAATCGGTGAGTCAAGGGATGACTCGGTGAGTTGTATGTGAGTGGACTCAGAGTTGCTGGACTCGGCGAGTCTCGGGGTGACTCGGCGAGTTAGGTCGCGGATTGAGTAAAGTTCTGAGTATGGGAACTCGGCGAGTCATAGGATTGACTCGGCGAGTAGGGTCAGTCAGGGGTTGACTTTGACCTTGTCTTTGACCAAGGGTTGACCAGTGGTTTCCAGGGGTATTTTGGTAATTGTTGATTGTTGTTTTGATTTCAGTGCATTGGCGGTTATCCAGTGGTAGATATCGTATCAGTGATCGGAGCAGTTCGGGTTATCTGTTCAGTCAACAGTTTAGAGGTGAGTTATCCTCACTATATCAACGGGGTCTAAGGCACCAAGGCCGGCCCTTATCGGATTGAGATCCGGGTAGTTGTTGCTATGTTATTGATATGTTGTCGCTGAGATATGTTTGCATCCTGAGTGTTAGGATGGTATATGTTAGAGGCCTGATTGAGATCGGTATCCTGAGAGATAGGGAGGCGCTATGCTAGAGACCTGTTAGGTTAGTATCCTGGTTAGGATGATGTTATGTTATGTGATCTGCTAGATCTGCTTGTGGACTGTGATTTGCTTTATGATTGTATGTATGTATGTGCACATGGTTGCTTGGACTGGAGTTGGGTTGAGGCGGGTCTTGCTGTGTGCAGTAGGCCAAGATACCCAGGGCGGATCGGTTGTCCTGTAGGCCCAGCGAGCGGTCCGGATAGGCTGTAGGTCCCGATAGGGGCGGACTAGACGTGCCGAAGGCTCGGAGAGTGGACCAGACAGACTGAAGGCCCGGTGTGGGCAGACCAGTCATACTGTAGACTCGGAGAGTGGACCAGGTGGATTGAAGGCCCGGGAACGGGCGTACCAATCACACTACAGACTCGATGTATGCAGATAGACTCAGAGGGTGGATCAGGTGGACTGTAGGCCGGTGCGGTGGACCAATCACACAGTAGACCCGGAGAACATGGCTGTTCTGTGATCGGATATGTGATGGCATGTTATGCGTGTATGGTATTTGTGGTTGGTATTTTGGGGATATCTCACTAAGCTTTCGGGCTTACAGTTGTGGTTTCATATTTTTCAGGTTCTTCAGGAGATCGTGGCAAGGCGAAGGCGTGATCGTACCGCTCCTCATGATTTGGTAGTGTTGTGATTCTGGGAACACGTTAAATGTTTTGTATTGAAAACCCTTTTTGTAAAGAATTATTGGAATCGAGATGTTTTTGAAAAATTTAAAATTTGGTTGTATTTTTCGGTCGTTACACTTAATCAACAAAATAGAATACGAAGTCGTAGATGGTAATACAGTTAGAATATATTTTTGTAAAAGATCAAGAAATGGACAATTTATTAGCATCTTATGACATTGATAAAAGTCGTAACAAAGTGCAATAAATTGAATCGATAGTTTACAAAAAATATAAAAAATGAAGCACTATCAGAGATAGAAAAACCTGAAGACAAGACAAAAAAAAACATGTAACACTACAAAGTTGCAAACAACAAAAACACATGATGCTAAAAATCTAGAAAAACAAATAAAACCAAAATTTATACCAGGTTATGAGGTGAGTGTAGACAACTTGTGTCAAATTATTTGAGACATTTCATCAAACACCTAAGGTGTCTGTTCTAATAACCCATATTTTGAATGTAACATGACAAAAAAAATCCAATCTTACAGGAAAGTGTAGGAAATGAACTAAATTAACATGTATTTAGATTATGTAAATTATTTTGAACAATGTTCCTTCGAAAATACACTTATTATTGTTAAACTACATACAAAGATTAATAAATAGATGTTAATTGTAATTATATAATTTGATTCTACCATATAAATACGACCACATAGAAAATTTAAGAATCAAATAAAATTTTTTTTCTATAATACCGTAAATCTGATATGCAAGGAAATAAGATCATTCCTAATTTAGATTCTAACTTCTTAGCCTACTTTTGATATAGTTCATGTATTAATATTTAGAGAAACTGGTAGGAAATGATGTTGATATTAAGTGTTGCATATTGTTGTTACCGGTAAAAAACTAAGTTTTATTTTAAACTTAAAAGTTTTTTTTTCATGGTAATTATATATGTTGCTACAATTTGTAAAAAGCCACATAGTTATTGCAGTATGTAGATATTGTTGAGTATCGAGTCCAAGTTAATAGGTTACACATTTAATATGAAAAATTATACATTGTTGTTTTGTCTGACTTAATCTAGACTGAATGATGTAATATGTTAAGCCAAAAAAACCTTATGTAATGTTTTATGAGATTTCAAAAATAGAAACATAATTTTATTAGTCATAGGAAGCAATATTTGAATGGTTGTATTTACTGTACAAAAAGATATACAAATTAGAATAATTATAGTTTAACCCTTTCTAGATGAAGTTTTTTATAAAATTCATCTCCTTAATAGTGAATAAAAGATAAATTAAAAGAGACATTTAAAATATGAAAAAATCACAACAAGTTATTGTTAAAAATGGTATAACAATGTACTTTAAAAGTACATTCCTAAAAATGGTATAATATGATGTTAATATATTCGATAATAAAGTAAAATATAGTAACCAAGTTGAGATAATCAAACAAACATAAATAGTAGCAACAACCGATTTGATCCATTTTTAAATTAAATTGACGATTTTCCCTTCTGATAAACATCGTCCATACTAAATTAATGATTTAGCCTTCGGATAAAAAATGGAAGTATCATGCAAAAAGAATTATTTTAGTACATGTGTCATCTTAATATCTATTGTTGAATTGTTTTTCCAGCCCAATGTTTTTCTAGTTTCATAAGTCGAATTACTCTTTTGCCCTTATATTTCCTTACTTAAAGGTTTCTTGCATTTACTTTGTAATTAAATAAAAATAAATCACATAAATTTAGGATTTTATTGATACCTTCAAAAGGTCAATTCAAATCTTCCTTCTTTATTCTATTCCAAATAAAATTACCTTTCTGCCCCTAAACCTTAAAATCATACTTAGCATTTTTTTAAAAAAATTCCATCCAACAATATCAATAACCTTTAGTTATGATTTCAATTAAAAGTTAGAAATGTTGTAATTCAACTATCATATTAGGATATTAATTTACATTCAAACACTAAAAACATATCTCTTTATCCTATTATACCATTATCCTCCATTTTCGATTCGGTATTACCATATATATATATCGTAACATATTATTTGAGTTCTATATCAAGATTGCAATCCATGTAATTCAGCCAGCAATTTAAGATATTATATACAATCAAAGACAGTAACCATGTTGAGGTAATCAAACAAACAGAAATAACAACAACTCATGATATGATCAATGTTTAAATTAAATTACTGATTTACCATTCTGATGAACATTGTACATACTAAATTCATGATTTTCCTTTCGGATAAAAAATAGAAGTATCATGCTAAACGAATACACAAAAAATTGATTACAATGTACACAAAAAATTGATTACAATGTACATCAAAGTACTTTGTTATATTGTGTTTTAACTGGTTTCCATCAAAGTACATTATTATTTTTTCTAGACTAAAGGTATGTAATATATTTTCCTATTTATTTGAAAAGTATCAGAAAAGTAGTTAACTCATATCATATAATTTGTGACAAAGAAAATCGAAATATATGAATACATATATTTGATACAGCAACAAAAAAATAATCGAAAAAATATAAATAAGCGAAAGAAGGTACGGACCTTCTAGTGCACAACAACGAAGGTTTGAAGCAGAGAACGATGATGAAAGTTATAATCAATAAGAACGATGTTGTAGGTGAAGGTTTGAAGAAAAGCAATGCTTGAAAATAAGTGTGAGCTGCGAATTCAGAGATGAATCATATATGTATGTGATAATTTGAATCTGATGTTTTGGTATTAATGGTTTCCTAATAAAAATGTGTTAGGTTAAAGATTCGTTTGAAGATTGCGTCATTGGGCTCGGCTATTAGTCCAATTATTTTGTACTCAGGTATTGGGCCTGTCCAACCGTGAGTTTGTTAGGTTTATTATATAAGTATATGCTTGCATGCATATTAGGTGATCGATCTAGAGAATTACGATAGCTTTGATTTTCTTTATCGTTCTTGTAAACCTACCAACCCTCTACAGTTGATGTTCTTGATCGAGCTCTTCTGAGGGTTTATTTTATAATCATTCGACACGTTTGATTCATTCTTGACTTGTTCTTTATTTTCGTGTTCTTGCTTTTTAATCATTAATTACCTGTTTGAGATCTAATCGATCTTCAAGATTAAGTTTTAATCTCATCAAAATGATTTTTATATTAATGGTTTACTAATATAAAAATGGTTTGCTAATAAAAATGGTATTAATGGTTTCCTAATATAAAAATGATTGTATATTAATGGTTTACTGATTTTTTGATATTAATGGTTTCCTAATAAAAATGGTTTACTAATATAAACAGATTTATATTAATGATTGATATTTTATGCCTTAACTGAAATGATTTTTAGTAAGATGTTTTTAAAGTTGACCATTTTAAAACCTTGATAACCGAAAATTCAAGATTTCAAATTTGGGAATCTTTTATTAGAATTAAATACAATCCATTTCAACGGATTTAAGTTAATTTTATGGAAAACTCTTATTGAAATTAAATACATTTCATTTTGGGAGGATGATGTTAGCAAACTTAAGGTGAAAAACATAGGATTGGAATACAATCAAGGACCCAGATTGTATAAGACGATTTCATAAGATTTTTATTTTAATATATAATAAAGATAACATAATTATCAGTATGCTTATTTAATGACTTTTTAAAAAAAGAAAAAACTAAATGGGTTTGAATTTTGAAGCGAAAAGCTATAAATAAGGGAGTTAAATTATGGACAATATTAATTAGGGTTAATGATGGCATAGATTGTCAAAAGATGTCTTAAAGGAGATGCATGTTTTAGTTTGTAGAGATTTGTGTGAAACCAAAACAGAGGTGTGATAATTAAAGATGCAAGGAAGAGGCAATACGAAAATTCTAAGAATACATGAGTAAAAAGGAACCACCTTATAATGCTATATTCTGTTATGAACACACAAAACTTCAATTGAGGCACAACCATTGATATGAGGACGAAGAGTATTAGAGAACTATGGTTTAAGAGAGAAAAATAGAAGAAAAAGATGGGGGCAGCTATTCATGTTTTTTGGCTAGATTTATGGAGAAACTGATATCTTATATATATATATATATATATATATATATATATATATATATATATATATATATATATATATATATATAAGAGAATGATATGCTTTAATCGATAACATAATTGCTGATTTTAAAGATTCTATAATTAAACGTAATTGTGCTCGAATTGTGAAATATATTTTAGAAAGTATGATAGATTCTATAATTAAAGATTTTATAATTAAATGTAATTGTGTTTGAAATGTAATTGCTAAATTTAAAGATTCTATAATTAAATGTTTGGATTATAATTTAGGAAGATGATGTCACCAATTTGATCTAAGGGTAGAAATCATAGGATTAAAATACAATCAAGGGCCCTCATTGTTTCATTGATAAACTAAGGGTTCTCTTTTAATAATATTTTGAGATGGGTTTGTGGACGCATGAGACCTTTTGTGTCCCCACATTTAGTTCTTCACCTGTTATAATAAATATTATTCCGGTTCACTTTGTTGTGATCATCCTTTCATGAAATAAAAAGAATAAAGCTTTCCTCTCCGTTTTCACCCTTTTTAGAAATATCTTTTTTCTAACAAGTGGTATGAGAGCAACAAGGATTTTAAGGACAAGAAAATCCATCCAGTTTGCAAGAATGGCTGGTAAATCTACAATAACATTCTCTGTACCAGCACCTCCTGTCTTTAATGGAGAAAATTATTAATACTGGTGCATTAAAATGAAGCTCTTCTTAAAAGCGAACGCACTATGGGAGATAGTGGAAACTAGCTTTCAACAAAAAGATGAAGGAGTCCAATATACAGAAGCTCAATTACATAAGTTAAAGGAAGATGAGCTTAAAGACGCCAAAGCTTTGTCCTATATACTTAACACTGTCACACACACCATATTTCCCAGAATTATGCGAGCATTATCTACAAAATCAGCATGACAATCCCTTGTGGAGGAGTTTCAAGGGGATGAGAGAGTAAGAACCACTCGCCTAAACTATCTAAGAAAATATTTTGACAGTATGAAAATGAAGGAGAATGAAGATACAAAGGTTTATACTGCTAGATTACTTGAAGTTGTAAACCAAATGAAAGCTTACAGAGAAGACATCTCTGATGCAAGAATTGTGCAAAAAATTCTTGCGACCTTGACCAACAGGTACAATACAATCGCCACTATAATTGAAGAATCAAAGGATTTATCCCAACTTAGCGTTATAGAGCTGATGAGTTCTTTGCAACTACACGATCCAAAACTCAAAAAAGCAACAGAAAGTTCATCCGAAGAAGTTTCAGTCCGAGGATAAACAAAAGCAATCAGGTCTTAAAAACAACTCTTGGAAGAAGAAAGGTTATGGAGATTCCATGGAAAATCATAAAAAAAGCTCCACAATCAAAAGGAAAATTTCCTCCTTGTGGAACTTGTAAGAAGACAAATCATGCATAAAACAATTGCTATTTCAAAGGGAAACCTCAATGTCCACATCGCATGAAATATGGTCATGTCAAAAAAGATTGTAGACAAAAAAAAAAGGAGTCCAATGCAGAGGCGCAATTCTCAAGTACCAACATGGATGAAGATTATTTGTTTTGTGCGCGCCAAGCATCAACCTTGAGCAACAAAGAAATTTGGTTTATCGACAACGGCTGCACTAATCATATGACAAATAATTCAAGCATCTTCTGCATGTTGGATTACTCTGTCAAAGTCCTTAAACAAGGGTACTATTGTTGTGGAAACAAATGAAGGTACGAAATATCTCAATGATGTTCTTCTTGTTCAGGATCTTGCTGAGAATTTTCTTAGCGTGGCTCAAATTATTAAGAACGAATACTCACTTCTCTTTAAGGATGACCGTTGCACTATAAAAGATCCTGCAAAGAAAAAGATTGTGGATGTTGTGGTGGAGAATAAAAGCTTTCCCTTGATACAGAAATATCCTTCAGAGAAATTAAACAGAGCTAATATGCAATGTACCTGGTTGTGGCATAGAAGATATGGGCAGGTCAATGTACGTGCATTATATTACCCACATAAGAAGAGTATGGTTAGGGACTTGCCCTCGATCCATGTTTCATAAGATGTCTGTGAGCCTTGCCAACTCGGGAAGCAACATAAACTATCGTTTCAAAGGAAAAGCTTGCAGAGAAAAAGGAAAGTTAGAGCTCATGCATACAGCTGTGTGTGGTACCGAAAGAACAACATGTCTTAATGAGAACAAATATGGCATCTTGTTTATTGATGATTTCAGTCGGATGACTTGGATGTATTTCATGAAGGAAAAATCAGATGTTTTTAGCATTTTCAAGAAGTTTAGAATTCTTGCTGAAACTCAAAGTGGTTGCAAGTTGAAAATGTTGAGATCTGATCGAGGAAAGGAGTATATTGTGGTGGAATTTGATAAATTCTGTGAAGATAAAGGCGTCGACCGACAACTTACAGTTCCGTACACGCCTCAGCAAAATGGAGTTTCCTAAAGAAAGAACAGAACCGTCATGGAAATGGCTAGATGCATACTCGTAGAAAAGAAAATGGCAAACAAATTTTCGACGGATGCTCTTTATACAACTGTATATCTGCTAAACAGACTACCTACTAAGGCAGTTCTTGAGAAAACTCCAATTGAAGCCTGGAATGGGAAAAAGGCCAACAACAAAACATTTAAAAGTATTTGGTTCAGTTTTCTATGTTCACATTCCATCACAAAAAAGAAGCAAGCTTGATGAAAAGTCAGAAAAGGGAATCTTTATTGGTTATGACTCAAAGTCAAAAGGTTATAGGATTTATAACCTAAACACCGAGAAGGTCATCGTGAGTAGAGATGTGGAAGTGGATGAAGATGCAATATGGAATTGGGAAGAGGGAAAGCTTGAAAAAAAAATTAAATGTAGTCTATGATCCTCCTCATGAACAAAAACCTCAAGAATCATATGAGGCTAACAATAGTGATGTGCATTCTCATTCTCATACGCCTCCGTCATCTCCTAGACATGCAGACTCATCAACATCAGGTTGAAACTCAAAAAATGCCACAGGTCCTAAAGGTAAAATATCACTTTCTGATGTATATGAAGACTGTCCAATTATTCACTTCGATGTTGAAAAGTTTGAGAGGTGTTTCTTTGCTACTAATGTGCCACACGATTATTCTGAAGCCTCAAAACACAAAGAATGGCAAGATGCTATGGAAAACGAAATGAAAATGATAGAGAAAAATGAAACATGAGAGTTGGTCGATAGGCCAAGAGATCGAAAGGTGATTGGCGTGAAATGGGTCTACAAAACTAAATTAAACCCTGATGGAACTATCAGCAAATACAAGGCTAGATTGGTCATTAAAGGATACTCACAACAGGCGGGTATAGACTATGGAGACACTTTTGCTCCTATCGCCAGACATGACACCATAAGGACACTAATTGCATTAGCAGCTCAAGAAAGCTAGAAAATATTTCAACTTGATGATAAATCTGCATTTCTAAACGGCAAACTTGAGGAAGATATTTATGTCGAACAACCATATGGATTCACTGTTGAAGGGAAAGAAGAGAACGTGTGCAAACTGAAAAAGGCTCTCTATGTCCTAAAACAGGCCCCGCGCGCTTGGTACAATAAAATAGACTCTTATCTTATTGAGTAAGGCTTTGAGAGAAGAAAAAATGAGCACACTTTGTACATAAAGAAGCAAGGAAAAAATGATTTGCTTATTATATCCCTCTATGTCGATGATCTTGTTACAGGAAATTATTCAAAGCTGATCCTTACATTCTAGGAGAAGATGAAGAAGAAGTTCGAGATGACTGAATTGAGTTTAGTGAATTAGTTTCTTGGCATGGCGGTTCAACAATCAGAAGATGGGATTTTTATTTCCCAAACCAAGTATGCAGAAGATATCCTCAAGAAGTTCAAAATGTAGTGTTCCAAAGCAGTAGCAACACCCCTTGTGGTAAATGAAAAGTATTCTAGAAATGATGGAAGCAAAAAGATTGATCCTAGATAGTATAGGAGCTTAGTTGGAAGCTTGTTATACTTGAAAACAACAAGATCATATTTAATGTTTTCTGCAAGCATGTAGTGAAGGTTTATGAATGAGCCAAGTGAAATTCATATGGGTGTTCAAAAAGGACTCTAAGATATTTGTGGGGTACTACTAATCATGGAATTCTTTATCAACCGTGTTCTGATCCGAAGTTAATTGCTTATTCTGATAGTGACTGGGGTGGTTCCCAAGATGACATGAATAGCACCTCAGGTTATGCCTTCTCATTTGGCTCGGGCGTGTTTTTGTGGATTTCCAAGAAACAGGAAGTTGTAGCTCAGTCCCCTACAGAGGCTGAGTATATTGTAGCTTCAGCTACTACTAATCAAGTTGTATGGTTGAGGAAGATCTTTACAGACATGGGATTCAAGCAAGATTATACTACGGAGAGGTTAGTAACAACCGGAAAATATTAATTCCACCTAAAATTAAGGTTTTCGAAACACTACAATAAAAAATAGTAATAAGGGAGACAAAAGTCGCCCGTAAAGAATATCAAAGTCCTTGGTACATGCAATAGCGGCGACACGTCGCCGACAAAAAGTCGCTGCTATTGATTAAAATGTTGGCGGTAATAACACTTGTCGCTGCCAATTCTGTTATCGCCAGTAATAACACTTGTCGCCGCAAATGCTCTAGTCGTCGGTATTCATCCTATCGCCGATAATAGTGTCGCTGGTAATAACATTTTTTATATTTTTTTAATCATCAATTTCGGTGCAAAAAAACCCGATACATTACGACATTATATGCAAAAAAAAATTTACATAATATCGAATTTGGTACCGAATAGTGTAACGATATTATACATAATTAATTACATACTAAAATAAACAACCAAAGTTTTATCATTACAACAAGCAAGTAGCAAAGTGTCACGAAAAGTCTAACATACGGAACACAAACTAATTATCTAATGAACCATTCCCTCAGTTCCCATGGTTTCCTCTTTGATCTTACCCCGATTTAAAAAACCCATAAACTTCATCCCTACACGCTAGGTCGTTGAGTATTGTCTGAATATTTTCCAACTACATAACAAATAACAACATATATAGACTTATATGTTAAATTATCAAACCAAATCAACATGCATTTATTTATGCCAAAGTACATTTTTATTTTTAAACTAGGGACGAAAAACCAAAGAAAATTGTTATTTCTTGCACTTAAAACATAAACGTGATTACAAACACAATTACCAAATCAACATGCATTTATAGATGTGAAAGTACATTGCCATTTTTAAACTAGAGAAAAAAAAACCAAAGTAGATTGCTAATTCTTGGACATAAATTATAAACACAATTATCAAATCAACATGCATTTATTATTCATTATATAGATACATGAGACTTTTAAATTAAATAATCTACTTTTTTGTGCTCAAGAACCTTAAATACAAGAAATACCAAGGTACATTGCTATTTCTTGCACTTAAATATAAGAAATACCAAAAGCACATTGCTATTTCTTACACATGGGACAAAAATACAATTATCAAATCAACATCCATTTATTGATGTAATAGTACATTGTTATTTTTAAACCAGAGACAAAAACCAAACTACATTGCTATTTCTTGCACTTGGGAAAAAAACCAATTACCCAAGCTTTTAGCAAAAAATCACCACAATCCAAAATTACCAAATCAACATGCATTTATTGAGATTAAATAATCATGTTTTAGTCGTGACGGTTGTTGTAACGCCTTGTTGCAAATCGTTTTTCCCATTTCGGGATGGTGATCAATGATTTGTTATTAGCAGACTTAGGACCCCTTAAGAATTGATATTTGGACTCATTTAGAGGTAGATGTTGTTAGTTAGATGATCTGGGTATTCGGATTGTGCTTTGCAGCTAAATGGTATTTTCTAGGGGTTCTATGGGAAGTGGATGTTTGTTCGGTATATGGTAAGGCATGTACGAGTTGATTGAAGGGTAGAGCTTCTCGTTACCTTTTCTTGGATATAAGGATCGTCGGAATCGAATTAATAACAAAGAAATTATGTCCTTCAGAATGTTTAAGGGTTTAAAGGGAAACCCTAGTACGCGGGGCATACCTAGGAAGTATGCGCAGCATACTGATGCGAAGGGCATTACGTTGGGCGTAATGTTGTGTATGCTTAGCGTACTACGAAGAATGGATCAAGGGTGCGAGACATCATACGTTGGGCGTACGAGGAGTACGAGGGCGTACGAGGGGTATAGTGAAAACCCTAATTTGGATGTTATACCCTATATAGGCACATTGAGTCTTTTTGGCTGGCATCTTTAACAGCCGCCAAGTCCACAAAACCTTAGAAATCGTCCCTTTGCCTCCATGGTTGTGTTTTTGAGCTCATTATGTGCATCTTGGTGTTTTAGGGTCATTTCCAAGAAGATGGAGTTTGGTGCAAGGTTGTGGATCTTCATTATGTGCTTCATTTCCAGCTTGTTTGAGGTAAAACGTTATGATCTTCATTATTAATGGATTTGATCTATTATGTATGAGTTTAGGTGTATTTTGGTCCCATGAAATGTGATCTAGTGGTTTGACACCACTCTAGGAGCTATAACTTGCCACTCTTGGTGCTTCTGAGATTGTGTCCATTTGGTGAAAGTATAATGCTTTATCTTGAAGTTTGGTTCTTTTGAGGCATGTAAAGTCATCAAGTCAATGATTTTATGCTTCTAGATGTTCTTTAAGAAGTAGATCTTTGGTTTTGACTCGGAGTCATGAGCATTAAGAGCTTAAGAAGGGTTTTGGCTTAATGGATGAGCACGTTGGGCGTATAAATCTGCACGCACAACGTAGAAGCCAAATAGCGAGTACGCTTAGCGTATAGCTGAGTATGCCCCACATACCCAGTCAGGAGAGATTTGCATGTTGGTCTTTACTTTGGGCCATCTTTTCGGCTTAGTTGTTTTGGGCCCTATTAGGCTATCAGGTTTTGGGCTGATAATTATTTTGTGAAGGCCTACAATTGGTTTGGTCCCAATTTGAAAAATTGGGCTTTGGATTGCGCCTTGGGTGGTTTTTGGTACTTGGGCCTTGTGGATTATATGGTTTGGGCCTAAGTCTTGGTCCAAACTAAGTGAGGGGCAAATTGGTGTTTTACCCTAGTAATGGATTTATGATAATGGTTTGGGACCCAAATGTTGATTAGGTGTTGTTTTGATTGTTGATAGTTTAGGGTTTCGTTATCCAACAACCAGAGATTTATCCGTGGGATTCAGCAGTCCAAGGTGAGTTTTCTCACTATGTTTAGCGGGTGGAAGGAACCAATTTCGGACCATGGTTTATATGTAGAGTGCTATATGTCTGTGTGACTTTTATATGTGTATGTGTTTGTATGCTTATTGGGCGGGGCCTGGTGGTTGTTCAGTATGCTAGTTACAGGTTATGCATATATGATTTGTATGTGGGAGGGGCCTGATAATTATGCAATATGCGAGTATCTTTGTGATTTTCACATGTCTTTGAATGTTATATGATTACATGGTTATATGTTTAGTGGGCGGGGCCCCTTATGCGAGTATGGGTGGGGATCATTATGTGATAAGTTATGAATGGTATGTGGTATCTTGGGGAACTTACGATTGAAAGTGCTGGTCAGTTCCCTAGGATTCACAGACAGATATAGAGTCGTAACAAGGCAGTCGTATCAAGGACGCGGCTACATTGAATCCCTTCAGTTCGTGCGGGGAGGGGGGAGCTCATGCTTGTTGGGTATTACCTTTCCTGGAGCCTCTTCTCACTCACACATCATATGATTGTGTGGTGGGCGGCATTACGGGCCGAACCGAATCGGCGTGGACCTATTGAAACTAGGTTATTCTCGGATATGTTGTTGTCATTGGGGATAGTATAGGTGCTTACAAGTAAAGGTTTCCGAAAGGAAATCCCTACCTTCAGCACGTGGGGATCTTAATAGGAATGATAGGGGAATAGTTTTCAATTTATGTTTCAGGTACTTTGGTTTTCAAATGGAAGAGCTTGGGATGGTTGCAAGGCACACACGACATGTTTCCGCATTATGTGATTTACTCTGATTCGATGATTTTTTGCTAAATCTTTATTACCATGGTTTTGTGGAAATAGTATGTATTAACGGTTTATCTATTTTAAAAACAAAAACTTTATGTCATTATTTTTAGGGACGTTACAAGTTGGGATCAAAGGCTTGATTTATGGGATTCGGGCACACTCTCGGGTGTGTCTGAACTCAAACTGAGGATTTGGTAAAGTTTTTCAAAAAGAAATATATTTCTAGAAAGGGATTTTTCTAAAAGAAGAACGGGTGTGGTGCATGCAATCAGCCGAGCTCAAGTAAGTTTTCCCAAATTACCCATACATGTTATTTAATATCCATTGATCTATGAATCTGTGAATCGCATGCTAGTTAGGGCTAAGGATCTGCTCAGCTTTTTCATGATAGAATGCTAGGAGAGATGCCTTGTATGCCTATTTTATGAGCTTGTAGACTTGCATGCTTGTTCTGATTAGCCAGTGATAGGATGGCCTGATATGTGATGCTTGGTAGCCTTGGGAGCATGGGTTGTTGGAATAGGTATGATTTGTATGCGTAAGGCAATTAGTAGTAGGAGTGGGAGCTTCTATTATGCGTAGGCAATAAGTGTTCGTTCCCAGAAATCACATATTGCTGAAAACATAGGTGTATACGCTGCGATCATCCCGAGCTCCTTTATTTGAAAACTGGAGGTACTTGAAACCAAAACTGAAAACCGTAAGCACTAAGCTTAGTGAGTTCCCTAAATACCACATACAATAAATATCAACATACTTCCTAGCATATTTGGGTGTTGGCCTACCCCTTCGGTCTCTTTTGACCAGATATTGTCTACCCTATAAGCTCATAAATCACATATTGTGATACATAACCATGAGCCATATATATCATTCATATATCATAATCAATAAAGGTGTTATGCGCCGATACATAGTTTTGCCATTATGCCACATTCCGCCATCTGGTCTTTCTTGCCATGCTCGGGGCCACCCCTAGGTCTTACAAACAAGTGCCAAGAGCCACCTCCTAGTCTTCCACGCAAGTATCACAAAGACAAGTAGCATACATACTACTTTATTTAGATAATTAGTATACAGTGTGTCAGGAGCCACCTCATGATCTTTCATAAAAAATGCCTAGGCTAACCCCGGGGTCTTCCTATCATACATAATAGCATACAGTGTGCCAGGAGCCACCTCCTCGTCTTTCATACATAATGCCTCGGGCTAACCGCCGAGTCTTCCTACAACACGTAAAGGAAATGGGTAGGTGTTGGTGCCTTCAACCCATACAAACAGTGAGGAAAATCACCTCGAATGCAAAATCTCCCATGAAGAAATCCTTAGCTGCTGCCCCACTGGAATTTCGAACTATCAACACCAGAACCAAATAAAATCTTAGTAATTGGCCAAAACCCTCAAGTTTGGTCCAAGGTCAAACTTGGTCAAAAGTCAACGGTCAACGGAAGTCAAAGTCAACAAAAGAACTTCAGACTAAATACGCCCGGCGTACTCAGCTCATACACATAGGGTACTTACCAACCAGAAATGGGACCCCATACGAGTTTGCACAACGTACTCGAAGTTATGCCCGACGTACCCGGCGAAATGGCACTTTTCGATTAAGTGCTTAATCTCTTAAGTCCTTTCATCCAACACTCAGATCTAGTCCCACAATCTCATTCTAAGTCATAATGTTTCCACCTTTGTGACTTTCCATGTCTAAAAAATATCCAAAAGCTGGAACCTTAACTTATTAATCTGTTAAGACATCATGATACTCTTATAGAAGGTATAAAAGGATCGAGATTACATTTTTATGGATCCTAAAAGCTCCATAATGGATATGGTACAACGGACCCCATATAGGTAATGTCTCCATATCTTGAGAGCGAACACCACCACTCCCAACATTACATAATAAGTATGATATCTCGTCTCATGCGGCTTCAACTGTTGCGATCCGTAGGCTATCACTCGTCCTCTCTGCATGGGGACCGCCCCCAAGCCTCTAATGGATGCATCATAGAACACCACAAAATCCTATACTCCCTCCAAGAGTGTCAAGACTGGAGCCTCGCACGACCGATGACGTAGGGTCTCAAACGCCCTCAACTACTCAGGGCCCCACCGGAAATCCACCCTTCCTCGTCATACGAGTGAGGGGTACTGCAATATTAGAGAAATCCCGAATGAATATATGGTAGTACCCTGCTAAACCCAGAAAGCTCCTGATGTCCAAAGGAGACCTCGACCCCTCCCACTGCATGACTGCCTCGATTTTGGCCAAGCCGACCAAAATTGCCTCCTGATTAACGAGATGTCCTAAGAACTAGACCTCTCGCAACCAAAAATCACAATTCGAGAACTTGGCATACACTCGTTCTCGCCTCAGAACTCCTAACAACTCCCTGATGTGCTCCCCATGCTGCCCTCGGGTCTTAGAATACACCAAGATATCATCTATGAACATGATGACTGAGCGATCAAGGATAAGTCTGTAGACCCGATTCATCAGGTCCATGAATAGTGTTGGCGCATTGGTGAGCCCAAATGGCATCACCATGAATTCATAATAACTATAACGAGTCTGAAACAAGGCCTTTTCCACGTTCTCCTCTCTGACCCGGACCTGATGATACCCCGACCTCAAATCAATCTTGGAGAACCAAGATGCACCATATAACTGATCGAAGAGATCATCTATCCTCCGGAGTGGATAACGTTTCTTCACCATCAACTCTTTCAACTCCCTATAACCGATGTACATCCGGTGCCAACCGTCCTTCTTCCTGACGAAAAGGATCGGTGCTGCTAGTTCGAACGAACTGCTTGCCCACCAGTTCCTACAGCTGACAAGATAGCTCCTGCATCTTACGTGGCACCAACCGGTATGGCGCCTTGGCGATAGGAGCCGCTCCCTACACCAAGTAGATCCGGAAGTCGACCTATCTCTCTGGAGGTATCCCTGGCAACTCATCCGGGAACACGTCGGCAAACTCCCTAACCACTTGAACCTCTAAAACTATAATCTGATGCCTGACCCGTGTATCCACCACATATGCTAGATAACCCACACCCCATGCTGAATATACTGCCGAGCCCTGTCACATGAACAAATCCCTGATCCTAGTCCGGTGCCCTCACCATATACAATCAGTTCTCCCCCACTTGGGTTTTGAACTACCACTCGCTGGCCCTCTCAATCTATCATGGCACCAAAACGACTAAGCTAATCCATCCCTACGATCACTCACACCTCCCCTATGGGAATCGGTATCAAGTCTATCGGAAAGGACACTCCGAGGATCTCCAAATCGCATCCTCGGTAGACCAAAGAAGCAGAAACTCCATGTTTGTTAGCGATAGAGAATCACAACAGACACTCTAGCTCGCCAATTGCCACACCAAACTCCGTACTAATTGTCTAAGAAATGAAAAACCGAATCGCCCTCGAGTTAAATAAAACAAATGTAGGAAATGAGTTCACTAAAAACGTACCTAATCACATGTACAAGTGATAAGCAAAAAAGTTAATATAATAAATGAGATAAGGATAGAAACATACCAGCAACCACAACCGCTGCTACCCTCTCCTCTTCTGCTGTAAGCTGGAAGGCACGCCCATGAGCCTTCGGAGGCTCTGCCTTAACTGGCCTCCCATTAGAAATCCTCAATATAGCCGGCGTGGGAACCTGCGCCGGTTTAGTTGCAAGCAATGGGCAGTTGGCCTTCAAGTGGCAAACCTGATCAGAGTGATAACATAATCTTAAACTCGGAAGCAGGACGACTTGGAAACAATCCTTCACATAATGCCCCTCCTTGCCACACCTATGTCACCCACTATGGGTTTGAAAAATCCCAGAGTGACCCTTGCCGCAGTTGCCACAAGTACGGCGCTGCTGACCCCCGGTCCTAGAATTAGCAGTCTTAGAATGCTACGACGCCGGCTGCGACTGTGTTCGGGCCTGCCGCTGCTCCCTCAAATGCAGCTCAATCTCCAACGCACTACAGGCTCGACAAGCCCCGAGTGGCTCCTACTCCTCCCCTGCCGCTATTACAGCTGATACAGCTGCAGCGACAACCATCTCTGCAAGGGCTGCGTATCACCCGTCGAAGTAGTCGACCATGGCGGTCTTAATAGACCCAAACATCTCCGATAGTTGTGCTCTGAAAAAGTGGCAACCTCATCATGCATGATCTCCCAAATACTAGGACCCAACTCATCTGTCCTCATCTTCACCATAGGCTCAGGTGTTGTTGGCCCCTCCTGGCCTCCATTTCCTGATCCTGATCCTGATCCAGATCCAGTCACAAAGCGTTTCGTCATCACCATTCTGAAACATACCAAAAGATATCAGATAATCCATATAAATAACTGGGAACCTACTCCCGTCTATGCCGTAGGGGTTGTGACTTCCTTGCTACGCGTATGAGTCCTATGCTTTCAGTAGTACGGGCCCATACTACCTTCCACACCTACCCATATTTGTATCAAGTATCACCACAACACCCTAGCAACATACATGCATCTGGTGGTCGCTCATCCTCACCCCTAGAGGAAGGCTAACTGTCTCACAACTGTCCTACTGATCAT
Organism: Lactuca sativa; assembly: GCF_002870075.4. NCBI lineage: Eukaryota > Viridiplantae > Streptophyta > Magnoliopsida > Asterales > Asteraceae > Lactuca > Lactuca sativa. The sequence continues at coordinate 219,071,656 of NC_056623.2, read as the reverse complement.
ACACATCCCACTCGTTCATGAAACTTTCACCAACCTTTCAGCACTAGCATATGCTGGCCATAAATAACACTAGACGCTATAGACTTTCGAATATCTGATCCTACCCTAAGCCCCTAATCGACAAGAACAAAACATAAGGCCAAATCAAACATTCTAAGGCTATAAAATCTTAAATACATATAGTCGTGATACATACACAAGTAACTACAGAAATAATGTCAATCTCATATAAGAAAACCCTAGGCTTGCAGGTATCATGTAATCAGACAATTCTATCATGCAATTCCTGAAGATCCCTAGCCCAATACTAACATGTGGTTCTAACATATATGGTATTTTGGGGTCTACTTACTGGCTTCGGCTGATCGTACACCCTGCATCCTCCTTTACTTATTTTGAAAACCATTTAAAAAAACATTTTGAAAATCTTTGCTCGATTTGAGACTGGATTCACACGGATGTTCCTCCAATTCACTCAAACCAAGGCTTTGATACCAACTTATATGACCCTCACATTTCAAACCAATTTAAATCTTTTCAAAACATTTAAAACCAAAAGTTCTTACAAATTTATTTTCAAAATAGTCTATATCAGAGTCTATCCATGAAACATAAACAAAACTTGAGGAGTTATACGATAATGCCTTCACCTTGCAGCGATCCCCTGATGTACGTGAAACAATAAACTGAAACTGTAAGCTCGATAGCTTAGTGAATTCTCCTAAAATACCGATACGCTGCACATAATAAATATAAAAATAACAGCATATACTGGGTCCACAGCTTTACAGACTGGATTACCCCCTGGGACCATAGTGTGAGTCTGGAATGTCTTCTAGCCCACAACTCACATCTAGATTGCCACCGAGCCTACATTACGAGTCTCCCTCAACGCGTATCTTGAATGCTCTCGGGTTTGTTTGTTTCAGCACGGAGTAGTATCACCTCAACCCATCCCACATAATGTGTCGACATATAATACAACTAATGCACATACAAATAATCACATGATATTACACATAGTCCTACAGATCTACCTAACTGGAATAGCAACTAACATGCAACACTAAGTCATACTACCAATTGCTAGGACATCGTATCCAATGGACCAGTCTTGGTGCCTTAGACCCCTTAGTATGGTGAGGATAACACACCTTGCAACTGCCGACTCGAAAGATAAGCTAAAACTCTCAGATCACCGCCTCAAACTCCACCACCTATATTCGCCACACAATCATGTTCATAAATTCCCAAAATGCCCCAAAAGTCCAAAAGTCAACTCTTGCTAAAAAATAAAGTCAAAGTCAACTACCAAAGTCAATAGTCCATATTGGCTTAAACTCGTCGAATACAACTAGTCACTCGCCGAGTTCCTTGCATAACTCGTCAACTCGCCGAGTCACTGAGTGACTCGTTGAGTTCCTAATGTTTGTGGTCATGAACTCCTTGGCTAGCTCGTCGACATTCTCTTGCAACTCGTCGACTTTCTCTACGACAATCTTAATCAGACTTGCCGAGTTAACCATGCAATTCGTCGAGTCCCATCAGTCCTTCATGCAAACAGATGCTTTTTAAACCATTCTATGGTTCCATATTGCAGATCCAAATCCCCAATGCATGGTTATCACGTAAAGTTGCAAACTTTACGTGCATGCAAGGCTCTAGAGACTCTAAATGACGAATCCAAGCTTGCAATGGAGTTTTAAACCTTAGGAGAGTCTCATTCATGCAAAAGCTGGAAGCTTTATGGACTTAGAGACCTAAAGGAGTTCAGATGTGAAGTTGCAACTTTAGATCTTAGCTCAAACATAAGAAAAGCTTCCTAATATGCTAGAAAAGCCCTAAAAATCCACCCAAAAGAGGTCTAGAATGGAATGTGGTCAAGATGACGGCTTAATACCTTCCAAAGGGTGCCCACTGAAGTAGATATCTGATTCCCACGAGTTCCTTGCTTCTAATCACTTGTTCCCCAAGCTTTTTCACCAAAATCCTTCTTCAAAGCTTAAACACACTAATGAAGCATACACACACACGAATTAGGGTTTTGGAATGTCAAGAGGCTATAGAGGGGAGGCTGGGGAGGCCAATGATCCTTTAAATAAGGTGTAAAACCCCGAGAATTAGGGCGTTGAAATCAAAAAGATCTTATATCAATCGGGCGTTACAAATTCATTTTAAAAGTTCTATGGACATTTGTATGTTTTTTTTTATATATGTTCCCCGTGTTTAACGCGAGTCATAATTTAGTTGATATTTTATTTTTAAAATTAGAATTTAGTGTAGTGTGACGCTTGTTATATTATTTTAAAACTTTAATCCAATTATTTCTAGAAAGTTTTCAAGTAAAACTAATGAGTGTATGCGTTAAGTTTGTTCGTAGATCCGCGACAATTACAAAAAAAAATAAAAAAAAAATAAAAAAAAAACATGACATTACCGGCGACAACGACTATTGTCGGCGACAACATTAGTTGTCGCCGGTAGTGATGCCACCATTGTTATCGTCAGTGTTAATGTTAAATGACTCAATCCGTGTTAGTAGCATCTAGTAAATCTCATCCATCTGATCGAGCGAAATAATAAGATTAGAAAACTGAAGTATCACTACAAGAATAATGACCATTAGTGGCGATGGGGGTGGCCGCTAAAGGTCCTGAATGTCGCCGTTAATATGTTGCCACTGTTGGCTCATCGCTAATGATTTGATTTGTCATCGCTAATGTTTATCGTCGCAATTAATGCTCCCCACTAATGCTATCTTTCGCCATTAAAAGTGTCGCCGGCAATTGTGGTTTTCATTATTTTATTATTTATTTTATTGTTTTCTTTTAAAACGTGCTTTCCATATACAAACAAATGTTATAAAATTATAAAAAAAATGCTTCTAAAAATATAAAAACGTTATAAAAACATATAACCAAAAACGCACAGATACATACAAAAATACATAAATAATAGACATACCGAAAACACATATACATACATGATACTCATACTAACACATAAACACATACGTAATATGTTTACGAAAACATATATATATATATATATATATATATATATATATATATATATATATATATATATATATATATATATATATATATATATATATATATATATATATATATATATATATATATAAAACATGTGGTTGTTTGTAATCCGGAGTAGAAGAGTGGTGGTGGACTGGTGGTGGTATTCCGACAATATGACCAATTTCCGGCAAACAACAACAAATTCCGACAGATCTTCAACAAATACGACAAATGACTGAAACAACCCGACACAACCAACGAGTATGTCACATAGGGAGAAGATAAAGAATAAGAAAAACATAAAAGGAGTTGTTGCCGGACTGGTGAAGTGAAAAGCTTTCACAGAAGAGGGAAGAATGATCATGAAGGAGGTTATATCTATGAAGAGAATTAGCGTTGAAGACTTTTAGTGAGGACACATCGAGCGTTAGCGGCGACTCACTACAAGAAATCAATGCTTTAGCGGCGACACAATTAGCGGCGACAAAGGCTTTTAGCGGCGACATTGTATTGTGTCGCCGCTAATTTTGTCGTCGCTAATGTCTTGTTGCCCGAATCCGTGTTATCCCCTTCTGGTAAACCTTAGCCGTCCGATCGAGTATATAATCCAACGGTTGGGGCCTCGTTATCGCACAAAAGCAATACCGGCGACAATTTGTCGCTGCTAAAGTTCGAAAATAGTCGCCGCTAAAGCTCGAAAAAAAGACGCGGCATTAGTTCCCTCGTTAGTTGTCGTCGCTATTGGCTTTCGTCGCCGCTAAAGGCTAATTGTCGCCGCTATTGATGTCGCCGCTAAAAGTCAACGCAAATAACAACCCCTTTCTGCTTTCATAGCTTTCATTTGTCTGTGTTTTTATCCATTCTCTTCGAAAATTTTTGCTTAATCGAGTTTCCTAAAGGCTAGAAGACATACCGACGACGCCTATGGACCACCGGAAACTCCCCACTTCCACATCTCCGATGATTTAACTGTGACATTAATTCTGGCATTGTTGCTGTCGATTTCCTCTGTGGTTTGTGTTTTCGTTCCTCTTTTCTTCTTTTCCTTCTCTTTTAATGTCGATTTCTACTTATATTTGTGATTAGTTGCACAAAATTGTTTCTTTTCTCTTCTGACCAGAATTCCAAACCTAATTGTTTTTTTGTTGGTTTTTATTGTATTAAGTTACACCACCACCACCAAGCACTGTTGCAACATCGAAGACTACCACCACCAATTGAAAGAGAGCAAAATTTTGGGAACCACAGTTGCATTTTTTGTAATTTGTTATATATGTGTGCATTTATGTGTGTGTTTTGTGTATATATATGTGTATTTCATATATGTGTGTGAGATATGTTATATGTATGTGTATTTCATATATGTGTGTGAAAATTGTGTGTATTTCATCTATGTGAATGTATAAAATGTACGTATATATGTGTATAATGTATGTATGTATGCATTTGTATGCAATTTGGTTTGTGTTTATGTTGTTTTATGTGTAGAAAAAGTATGTATATATGTGTATAATGTATGTATGTATGTATGTATTTATAAACAATTTGGAGTGTGTTGATGGTTGTTTTATGTTTATAAAAAGTATGCATATATGTGTATAATGTATGTATGTGTGTATTTGTATGCAATTTGGAGTGTGTTGATGGTTGTTTTATGTGTATAAAAAGTATGTATATATGTGTATAATGTATGTATGTGTGTATTTGTATGCAATTTGGAGTGTATTTGTATACAATGTGTAAACTACAATGTTATAATGGAAAAAAAAAACAAAAACCAAGTAGGATGTTATTATTGAAAATGTTATTTAAAGTAAATTACTATGATAGTTCCTATGTAATGTGTATTTGTAAATAAATTGGTAATTATTAGTTTGTGGGTTTGTTAGTTTGATTGTTTGTTTAATTTATAAGGTTAATGTAGTTAGTTGGTTTGTTAATTTGATAGCTTCTTGATATATAGATAAATTGGTAATCGATAGTTTTCTTATCATTTGGTAGTTTTTAGGTTGGTTTAAGTTAATATGTTAAATTACAAGTTTATATGTTGTTATTTACTATGTAGTTGGAGAATCTTCTACCAATGTCCAACAATTCGGAGAATACTATGGAACTTATAAAAGGGTACGAGGGTGGCGGTGATGACGACACGTCGTGTTAGTTTTATCTTTTATTAGAGATTGTAATACGACAAAAATTTATAAGAATTTTGTTATTTATTTTGGTGTATGTATGGTATTATAAAACTTGGATGTTATGTAATCGTTTTTCTGCATTTAACGTATCGGTTTTTCTACATTTAATGTTATTATATATCGGTTTTTTGACAACCGGAAATGGCTGCTTTTAAAAAAAAAAAAATTAAAAAAGCCAAAAGCGGCGACACTATTAGCGGCGACATAGATCATTAGCGGCGACATTATCATTAGCGGCGACGCGTATCATTAGCGGCGACATTATCATTAGCGGCGACGGTGAGCATTAGCAGCGACTTTTTGAGCAATAGCGACAAAGCAGTAGCGGTGACGTGTCGCCGGCAAAGGTATTAGCGGCGACTTTCGTGAGCAACAGCGGCGATTTTTGTCGCCGGTAGTACCCTTTTTTCTTGTAGTGACTCCTTTGGGGGTAGTTTATATGGACAAATTTTTTAGTATTATCGGCGACACCTTTGCGAGGAAACTTTGGCAGTCAAAATTTTCGAGTATTAGCAACGATCCCGTCGCCGCTATTGGTATGCACGTTATCTATTTTCAATCCTTGGATTAGAGACAAAATCAACGGGTAAGTTTTCAACTCCAATTTTGACGCGGATCAGATCGATAGGCAGTACCAGGGACGCTTTTAGCGGCGATATTCACCTTTAAAGGAGATACATAATGCGAAAGTTATATGCCGCCGCTAATGGTGGCTGCCACGGCTAAAAGGATCGCCGCTAATGCCTATTATTCTTATGGTATATAGAATATACGGAAAAAGAATATGTATGGTCGCTACTTGTTAATCAAATATTTATGAATACTTAATTTGAAGATTTATCAAACCCTGTTTTTTTATGAAGCCATCTGCTTTGAAGATTTATCAAACCCTGTTTTTTTATGAAGCCATCTGATTTGACGAATCCGTTGATTGGCTTGACACTTACTTTCGTTTATTTTATATATTCTTCTATGTACAACTTCTTTTCCAATTCTTTAGAACTAGTTGGGATATTGTGGTGGTCATGCATTAGGTTAATGATTGAGGAATGCATGTTCCTGCTAATGTCAAATATTTTTTTCCCTTCGATTGTCTTACTTTAACATGATTTGTTCTAAACAGTTAGACGATGGCTAACCTTGTCATCTATATAGTACATGTTTGCTAGATATAATAAGAAATATTGGGACCCTAGAAAATAGTACCATTGTTAACATGACAGTTTTCCTATCATGATTTTTTAAACGGCCTCATCGTGTTAATTTATCAAGTCAACCAATTTTTTTTATTAATTTTCAATAATATATAGATGCATGCCATGTGGTGACAGCGATATTTATATCGTGTTCAAATTATTGGGCTTCCCTAACAAACTATAAAATGTAGCATGATATCGTTTACGTTCCACATATCCCACAAAGAAGTTTAACTTGTTAAAGTCTTTCCTGTTCGAAATGGCTGGTGGAATGAACTTATTCGGGATTTTCATGCTTCAGTTAATGGCCGTAGCACTGTTTTCTTTACATGCAGAAGGCCAAGGGTTGAAAGTAGGGTTCTATAAGAAATCATGCCCTCAAGCCGAGGTGATAGTATCTAAGGTTATCAGCGATGTTATGGCTGTAGCACCATCTCTATCTGGCCCACTTTTGAGAATGCACTTCCACGATTGCTTCATTAGGGTTCGTAAAAGTATACTTTAGCAAAAGATTTAAATTCCTTCTATATGCATCGTAATTTACATTCTTAAAATATTAATACAACTTGAATGCCTCTCTTATGTATAGGGTTGTGATGGATCTGTGCTGCTGGATTCTCCAACGAATCAGTCCGAGAAATTTTCACCACCAAATCTAAGCTTAAGAGGGTTCAACATTATCGATAGGGTGAAGTTGGCGTTAGAAAAGGCCTGCCCAAATGTGGTTTCATGTGCTGACATTGTAGCCTTAGTTGCCAGAGACGTTACAGTAGCGGTATATATCATTCTCCTCTCAAGTATCCAGTTTCATTAATATTTCAAGTTGCACGATAACCAATTGTGTTTCCTTTTTGTTTTTTCACTTGTTGAAAGACTAAGGGACCATATTGGGAGGTTGAAACAGGCCGAAGAGATGGAAATGTGTCTTTATTCATTGATCCCATAACCCCAGTGACAGGCTTGCCATCATTTACCTCAAACATCAGTGTTTTGAAACAATCCTGGGCATTAAGGGGCCTAAACACAAAAGACCTTGTTGTTCTCTCAGGTACATTCTTCTCAATATCGTACGTGAAATTTTCTTTAAGCTACAATCTATCACGACAATTGCAGCTTTGTATTTTTAAAAGTCAGTCGAATCAGTGAGAAGAAACGCATTATTTAATAATCCTTATACATTTGGATTATTGATTATTTATAGGAGGGCACACCATAGGGATATCTCATTGTTCGTCATTTGATAGCCGCCTCTACAACTTCACCGGTAAAGGGGATACAGACCCCACCATGGACCCTAACTACATTGCAAGATTGAAGTTAAAGTGCAAACCAAACGATCTAACCACTTTTGCTGAGTTAGACCCAGGAAGCTTCAAGACATTCGATGACTCCTATTTCAAATTAGTGACAAAGAGGAGGGGGCTTCTTCAATCAGATGCAGCCTTACTCGATGACCCAGAGACTAAAGCTTACATGATTCAAGCTACTAGCGAGGGTTCCACATTCTTCAAGGACTTTGGTGTCTCTATGGTTAACATGGGCAGGATTGGGGCCCTTACAGGCTCTCAAGGTGAAGTTCGGAAAGTGTGCACCAAAAGTAACTAGTCCTGATTTTAAACTAAACCAAAATAATACCTAAAAATATCTTGGCCGATATATGTTTGCATGTTGACTTAATCTCATGCGTAAAATTGATTAGTGAATAACAGACATCCATCAAAGAGTACTGTGCTACGAGTTTGATTCCGTACATGTGATTTTCCCGGTATGCCATTCTATATAGACAAGAGTTCTTGTCACTATGTATTCAATTAAAATTTTCAATGTTTTTTCCATTATTTTAAGTGTATTATTCTTGATTTGTTGCTTTTTAATGAAAGACATCCATCAAAGATTGTATTACCCTAACGTTTGTATTTTTTCTTGCTCTTGGAGGCGTTTGCATAAATATTTAATAGATCGATATCTTCGATAATCAATAATGGGATAAAGTAACATATATATTATAAAACAAAGTAAATATCAATTCCATATACATACTCTGTCCTCCTTTACGCATCATGGATGAAATTATTTAACAAAATGGAGAGGTTAGTACCAACCGGAAAAAGTACAATTCTAGTAAAATTAGGATTTTGAGTTGGAGGCTTGGCCTCCATAACACTACAAAAAATAAGGCTTTAGTGGCGATTGGTGGTAGCTACTGAGTCGCAAAGAGTTGTTTGTCGCCTCTATTACATTACCGTTATTGTCTCTTTGTCGCTGCTAAAAACCCGTTATATGTTTTATTTTATTAAAATTGCTGGAATTATTATTATTGGGTTGAGAGAATTTCCGATATACACTTATTAAATATCAAAAAAATTATATTTGCTCAGCTTATTTTCTAAATATTATATTTATCCCTCATAAAAGTTTTAAATATCAAAATATTATATATATGTTTTCTTAAATATCATAATATATATATATATATATATATATATATATATATATATATATATATATATATATATATTAAACATCAAAATATGAACATTAATATCAGAAATATACTCAATCTACAACATGACTATTCAACAACAATGAAAACTAAGCAATCAGTGCATACTTTGCATAGAGATGGCTAAATATGAAGTGTTATGTTTGTCAAGAGAGTGACATTTCAACAACTTAGAAGTAATGTTTAATTTTTATAGACATATAAATTATAATGTCATGTTTCAAATCCTTTCCATTTTGGGGTGGTGATCAAGGATTTGGGTATTAGCAGGCTTTGGACTCTTAAAGAATTGAGATTTGGACTCGTTTGGGTTGGATGATGTAATTTCGATGATCCGGTCGGTTTGTGTTTGGAGCCAAAGGGGTATTTTGGTAATATGTCAGCTCGGGCTTTTATGGAAGTTGGATGTTTTCTCTTGATATTTTAAGGTGGGTTTAAGCAGTAGCGTAGAGCTTCTTGTTACCTTTTCATGGATATAGGGATCGTCGGAATCAGATTGATAATGAGGAAGTTATGGCCTTCAAAGTATATGAGGGTTAAAGGGTTAACCAGTACGCGAGGGGTACATATGTGTATGAGTATCATACTAGTTCTGAAACCAGTACGCAGGGGTATACTCCGGTATACGCAGGGTGTACTGATACGAGGCAGGATCGTGCCTTCAGGCATGTACGCGGGGCATACGTGCAACATAATCAGAACCCTAATCTTGATGATATTGTAACACCCCGGATTTCCAGGTATTATTTTATTCTTTTATTTTTGGGTGATGTGAGGAGACTCGGTGAGTTGGAGTCTAAACTCGCCGAGTAGGATCATGGTTTTTGCACGCGGGTTCGCGTCTGGACTCGGCGAGTCCACGCTATTTACTGAAACCCTAATTTCCAGGGTTTGAGACCTATTTAAAGGGGCTTATGGCCGTCATTTGCGGCCACCAACCCCAGAGAGAAACCCTAAAGAGATTTTGAGCGTTTTGGGAGAGAGAAGAGGCCATTGTTAACCTTTGAAGCTTTGTTTGGCGAGGAAAAGGAGTTTCTATCCAAGAGGAGGCAGGGGAGGTGGACATCTTTCGAATTTGTAGCTCAGAGCATCAATTTGGAGGTATATTTTGGCTCCCTCTTCTATTGTTATGATGAACATGGGGGTTTAGGGTTTCTTGACCCCTTTGTTGGTTAGATTTGATGTCCATTTCGTCCCTATTTGTGATGAGGCTTGTAATGAGATCCATAGAGGTCTAGAGAAGCTTTATTCCTTAAGCTTTATGAGGATTCATGGGAGTTTTTGATGGGTTTTGGTCATAAGACATCCTATGTGTTCATACAAACCCTAATGCTTAGATCTAGGTTTCTGTATTGTACATGCTTTGAATCCAAGACTATAAACCCTAATTCTAGCATATGGAAATCAATATTAACATATAATTAGGTTTATGATATTACCTTGATTGTTATGTAGCAATAACAATCCCAATTCCTCCTTGAATTGACTTTGGAAGGCTTAGAGTCACAAGTGTCACTCCTCTAATGGCTGACAAACACCATAAGCAAGAGGATGAAGAGGAGAGAGGATGGAGGCTGCGCAAAACGTGTTCTAACCTTAGAAAAGAAGTTCCCCACGTTTTTGAGCCTTAAGGGTTCTATATATAGTGAGGCTATTAGGGTTATCTAACAAGGAAACCCTAATTTGGTTGCTTAAGCCCTAAGCAACTCATAGACTCCTTTAATCAAGCCCTTGGACGATTTCCTTATGGGCTTCCCATAAGAATTCGTCCACGTCTTGATTTAAGACAATCCATGGACCAAATTGCAATTATCTTATAATTACAATTCCAGTCCCTTAAGTTTAATTAATCTCTTATAGTCACAAACCTAATTACCAATTAATTATTGACTAATATTAATTAAACAATATGATTTCTCCTTTAATATATTATTCTCATAATATATTAATAAATCATATTTAATCCTTTCTCTCCATAATTCATCCTATCAAGTTGCTTTGGTGAAGGCAACCCAAAAGGACCATGCACCATCAGGTCAGTACATACCAAAATAGTTATGGACTTAGACACTAATCCAACAGTCACCCACTTGGATATGTAGATGACCTACTTGTAACTTGTAGCTGCCACAAGAAACTTCAAGACTTCAAAAGCGATATGAATACCAAGTTTGAGATGAGTGATCTTGGTCTCTTATCATATTACTTGGGCATTGAAGTAGGTCAACGGGATGGTGTGATTACACTAAAGCAAGGAGCCTATGCTAAGAATTTACTCATCAAGACCCAGGTGTTAGATTGTAACCCCACCAAGAGCCCAATGGAACACAAGCTAAAGCTTCGCAGGGATGAAGAAGGAGAGTTGGTGAATCCCACAGAATACAGGAGCATCGTTGGAGGACTCAGGTATCTGACCCATACCCGTCCAGACATATCGTTTGCAGTTGGAATAGTAAGCCGCTACATGGAAAGGCCAACTACAAAACACCTTCAAACTGTTAAGGGAATACTCAGGTATGTGAAAGGCACCCTTGACTATGGTCTGAAGTACTCAAGAGGAAGAAAACAAGTTGTGATTGTTGGATACACTGACAGTGATCTAGGGAATGATGTGAATGATAAGAGAAGTACAGGTGGGATGGTTTTTTATGTGAATGGAAATTTGATTACATGGGCCTCACAAAAACAGAGATGTGTTGCCTTATCCTCCTGTGAAGCAGAGTTTATGGCAGCCACTCTAGCAGCTTGCCAAGGAATATGGCTTAGAAGACTCCATAGGGAAATAACAGGGCAAACTGTGCCACTTGTAACTCTGCTGGTTGATAATCGTTCATCACTTGACCTCATGAAGAATCCAATCTTTCATGGAAGGAGCAAACACACAGATATAAATAAGATTCCATTTTATTCGTGAATGCATAGAAAATGGGGAAATAACAGTGAGTCATGTAAGCAACAAAGAGCAGAAGGCTGACATACTCACCAAGACACTGGGAAGAATTAAACATGAAGAAATGCGGAATCTTATTGGAGTCAAGAAGTTTTAAGCCTCTGAATTAAGGGGGAAAGTATTGAGAGTTAATTCAGAGTCTGCTGCTCACGTGTTTTATTTTAATATGGAATAAATCAAACTAGTGTTTGAAAGTCCTGGTCTTTATCTTAGTGGAGTTAGTTCCTATTTTTATGTAAGTTTTTGTTTTAAATAGACCTGCTATGTACGTGACTGTTGCGTCACTTTCTCTGTTATTCAAGTTCAGTAAGAAAAGCCTCTAAAGCTTTGGCATGTTCTGTCCCCTATTCAGATTACCAAAACTACATAAGTTTTTCCAGTTTTGCCCTTCTAAGTTTTGTCCCCTGTAAAGTCACTTTCCTGTCCTGTTTCTATTTTGGTGTAAAGTTTCTATTGGGGTAGCTAAACTCCAACACGGTATTGGTATGCACGTTATCGATTTTCAATCCTTGGGTTTCACCTCATATTTTGATGTGAATAAGGTCGATAGGTGTCACAACTGGAAATTTTGTGTCATGTAATCTATACACTCAAGCTAATGTGAATCAAAAGCTTAAGAACATGTGTAACACCTATGATTATAACTTCAAAAACTTCAAGTAAATACATCATACAAGTACTACAAATAGTCATCAAACAATTGGAAACCCTAGAAGTTCTTGTTTAGGTACACCTTGGACTAGAACTTCCTTATTGGATCCAAATGGGCCAATAAGCTTCCAAATAGACTATCATGGGCTTAGAACCCTAATTGGGCTCTAATTGGACCCACACTAAATTATTTCAACATTTTGGGCCATATTGGGCCTAGAATGAAATAAATTAATGACTATGAACCATAATTAACCTAATTTGACCCTAACAAGTCATAAAAATCACCTTTATATTTATTTGGACCAAAAATCACTCAATTTAACCATGAAAATTGGGCTTAAGCATTTATGGCCCAAACATCCTCTTTTCCCCCACCATTCTCGGCCCAAGCCCAAATAAAAGGGAGGAGTTGACTTCTTGCATGACACATCATCTTTGTATGGAGGATATCTAAGCATTACCCTTCAAACATCCATGCATTCTCATTCTTCCATGCAAACATCACCTCAAGGTCTTTTCTTCTCTCCCTCCCTCTTCCTTCTTGATTCGGCCGAGAGTAACCCACACACACACACTTCACAAACTCTCTCCAAATTACTCAAGAAATCATCCTCCCACTCCATTCAAAAGTCTCGAAAATTTGGCTTGAAGCATAAGAATCATTCTAAAGAAATTCACCATCTAAGGTAAGTTAATGTTTAACTTATGATCTAACTCCCTCTACTTCATTAAAATCTCTTCTAAATTCATTCATTTTTGTGATCTTGCATCCTAGAGGTCGAAATCTTCACCAAAGGGTGCTTAGGCCAAAAATCACTTCATTTTCCTTCCATTTTCTTTGCAAAACCGAGCCCCCACACCCAAGGTGAGCTTCATACCCCCTATTTTCTGTTTTTATGAGTTTTGTGGGGGGGGGGGGGGGGGGGGGAATACAAGTGAAGGTGTAGATCTATATGTGTTTTGTATGCCTTGTATGATTTCCATGCTTACATGTATGCTTTTGTGTGCTAAAATGTTGGATCTAGCCATAAAACCCCTCAAAACCGAGATATATCTTATGTCAAATGATTTTTGCATCAAATATGTTTCTACATACAAAGTGTTGCAAGAAAAATGGCTAAGTAGTTTAGTAACAATCTTCTTTGGGCTAAAAACACAAATTTTGGGCCTAAAATGTGAAAAAAATACAAAATCAAGGATCCAAATTGACATATCACGAATTCTGATGGATGAGGTGTGCCAAAATAGTTTCAATAAAACAAATTCTGGAAATTTACTCATTTAGAGGATTAAAAACATAAATTTCAAGCTTAATGGGCTAAAAATGACATTTTCGGCCCAATGAGGCCCATTATGCGAATTTTTCTGTTTTGGAGGGCCAAAACTGTGATTTTCTGTAAAACAGTGGACCATAAGTGATCCAAGTCCTTTTCAAAGGTTTAAAATGCTTTTTAAATTTAAAAAGGACCAAAGTTGCAAAAATCTCACAATTTGGGCCAAAATTGTCAAAATTGCGAAAAGAAGGGTTATAACCGAGAGAACTGAAATTCCAGGGACTTAAGCTGTTTTCTATGAAAAATATGCTGAAAAATATTTATTTCAATAATTTTTGGTGTTAAAATGTCAAGAAAATTGATTTAAGGACCAAACCGGAAAGTATTTAAGTAAAGGGTTGAAAAAGTAAATTTTACAAACAAGGAGGGGCTGAAAACAGAAAATTTTCAAGACTAATTCAATGCATGCAATTTGACCAAATAATGGTACCGCGACTATCGACGAAACACAATACACTACAATACCAAAATCGTTGTAAAACGAATTGGTTCGGTCTCGAACCAATGAAAATCCGAAACTACTAACATGGCGACACTACGATACATACAAATAACGTTTGGGAACTTAACTTACATACGAGTGTGCACAGACGTCTACGCACCATCTTTGGGCCCCAAAAGTGTAAAATCTTGTTTGTTGGGCCTAGCTAGCCTAATGACCTGATCTTAAGGCCCGAAGACATATTTTTCTACGAAGTGTTGGGTTTCACCGACTTGGCACAACGTAGAGGGACTTTCAATGGCTCGTATACCACTGGTCCCCAAGGGTCCTTTGGTATTGCTAGTAAAGTCTACATATTTTTGCGAGGCGGGTCGGGGACCCCTCGTACACATATTATCCCCAACCGGCTAATAGAGTCATCGAGGCCTTCGTGTCCTCTTTCTCTTCGGATGTGGGACGACACGTAGTCAGGGCGGCTGGATAACGTGATTAGTACGGACGACGCCTTCGGGATCGTTAGTATTGCTATAAACTGGGCGTTTGTGTAATGCGGGTTTGTAGTAATTAATCATGCTCAAAAATAATCCAACGTCGCCTGGGAATGAGACTACTATTTTTGTAATGGTTTCAACGCAACTTAATGGATTTCAAAGGATTAGGAAAACATCGGGTTTTCCTAGGTTTTTCAATACATATCGGATTCGAAATGCATAAAATTTTAGTGAACAATTGCTACAAGTATAGAAACAAACAAGCATACTTATGGATCTTCACCACCGTTTTCAAAAGCTTCTCTTTTCAGAAAATATCGGATTTTCTGGTGGTTTTCAAACGATACGAAACATTGTTTTTCAAATACAACTTATGAACTCACCAACATACCATATGTTGACGTTTTTCAAAATACTTGTATTCTCAGGAAACCCTTGTATCAAAGGAAATCATATTCAGTGATGGCTTGCAGTTTGTTTATGTACGAGTCGAACAATTTATTTTTGGGAATGTAATATTTAAACAGTGTATGTCATGTAAACGCTACTGGTTGTACTATATTAATGAATGGTGACGAATGTTGTTATGTTTCATATATATTCAATGTTATGGTATACAATTGAGTCACAACAGCCCCCGGACGTTTCCGCCGTCTGGTTCGGGGGTGTGACAGGTTGGTATCAGAGCTTTGTTTATAGTGAACTAGCATGTCGAGCCACACATTGATATGCAACTATAAACCAAAAGAGGGACTAACATAACTCTGAACAAAACAAGTAAATAAAACACGCTTGCTTGCATTAGGGATAAGAACCTAACGCCGAATCAAACACAATAATGCTGGTATCTCGGTTAATTCGGGACTGTTCTTAGTGATACCAAGGAGTGAATGTAGCCTGATCAACTACATTCTCTCCAAAGTAAAACTAACACACGTCTTGATGAGAACGGGATAGCTAGGGAACCTAAAACTATACCCTTCTAGCACCAAAAAGAGAACGTCTATGTAGTCTGCCATAGTGGAAGAGGCATAGGATGATATTAGTGAACTCTTACGTGTTTTGCTATGTGTTGCGAATCTATGATTGTATGCTAAATGATAGAAGTACTTAAGTTCGTGCCATACACCTAGTCAGTAGGACCACGACCTCACGGAAACCACGTACACTCAACATCTTTCCGTTTCGTGACAAGAAGATGCCTCACCGACCTACTCGCGGAAACCCTGGACCAACTCCACCCGAAGTTGACTCCACTGTTTTCCAGGCAGCCGTGTCTGCTGCGGTCACAGCAGCTATGACACAACTTCACCGAGGGAACAACGGAGGAGGTAACGGGCAAGGATCCGGAAGTTCGAACAACGGGACGAACCAAGGACCCACTAAAACATGAACCTACAAGGATTTTGCGAACGCTAAACCCCGAACTTTCAACGGCACTGGAGGAGTGATCACTCTGAAGCGATGGATCGAGAAGGTAGAGTCGGTATTCGAAATATGCGAGTGCCCCGAGCAGATGAAGGTGAAGTTCGCGGCCTGTACTTTTGTGGACCAAGCACTCACTTGGTGGAACGGACACGTGGAAGCTATGACACTCCCTGTCGCCAACTCTATCCCCTGGGCAGAAATGAAAGAAATGTTAATGGCTGAGTACTGCCCCCGAGGCGAAATACAAAAGATGGAGCAGGAATTATGGAACCTCACTGTGCAGAATGCGAACATCGATGCCTACATATCGAGATTTAGCGAACTATCTTTGTTGTGCCCGGGTATGATCACATCAGAAGGAAAGAAGATCGAACGATTCATCTGGGGACTGACACCTCCCATTCAGGGGAATGTGATAGCTGCAAACCCCGAAACGTTTGACAGTGCGAAGAGATTGGCAAAGAGGCTATATGATCATAACAACAAGAAGGGCGAGAAACCAGTGGAGACTGAGAAGAAGAAGGAGGGTGATGGTAAGAAAGGATGGAACAACAAGAGAAAGGGGCGTCAGGGCCCCGAGACCTCTAAAAAGCAGCAGACAGTGGCAGTTAACGCTGTCACCGCACCGGTTCCAGCCACACCACATGCTCCAGCCTCAGCTGCTTCAAATGCTTCAAGACCCTATTTCGGTAATTCTCCCAAGTGCAATAAGTGCAGTTTCCATCACCATGGAGAATGTAAGGAGTTCCATTGCACCAGTTGCAACCGAAGGGGACACACTGCAAGGTTCTGCAGGACTTATCCTTCTCAGAATCAGAGTCAGGGAAACAATCAGAACAACAACAACAACAACCATCGCAATACCAACAACACCAATACCGGTGGCAACAATGCAGGGCCTAGCCACACCTGTTTTGGGTGTGGAAGGATGGGGCATTTCCGCCGAGATTTCCCTAACAACAACTCAGGAAACAGGGGAGCAGGAAGAATGCTGACTATGGGTCAGAGTGATGCGGTTCAGGACCCCGCAGTTGTGACCGGTACGTTTCCCCTAAACCACACTTATGCATGCATCTTATTTGATACCGGAGCGGAGCGAAGTTTCGTAAGCAAGAAGTTTAAACATTTATTAAAACAACAACCCCAGAAGCTAAATGAAACCTATACGGTGGAAATGGCCAATGGGAAAACCGAATCCACTGGGGAAATCTACCTCGGATGTACCCTAACCCTCAACCAACACGTTTTTCGAATAGACCTAATGCCAGTATCAATTAGGAGTTTCGATGTGATTATCGGCATGGATTGGTTAAGCCCCCACCATGCTGAGATCATGTGCCACGAGAAGGCCATTCGCCTTCGTCTCCCGAATCACGAAACCCTAGTAATTTACGGAGACAAACCTAGCACGAATCTTCGTCTCATCTCGTGCATCAAAGCACAAAAACATCTGCGAAAGAACAATTTGGCGTTCTTGGCTCACATAGTGGACAAGACCAAAGAAGAAACTAACATCCAAGATATTCCGGTAGCGTGTGAATTCCCGGACGTGTTCCCTGAAGATCTTCCAGGAGTACCCCTAGAGAGGCAGGTTGAGTTCCGAATCGACCTTGTTCCAGGAGCAACTCCTCTCGCTAAATCACCATATCGGTTGGCTCCTGCCGAAATGCAGGAACTGTCCAGCCAACTCAGTGAGCTTTTGGACAAAGGATTTATCCGACCTAGCTACTCGCCATGGGGAGCTCCGGTGCTCTTTGTCAAAAAGAAGGACGGATCTTTCAGAATGTGCATCGATTACAGAGAGTTAAATAAGCTCACTGTTAAAAACCGCTACCCACTCCCGCGAATCGATGATCTATTCGACCAGCTCCAAGGAGCTAGCTATTTTTCTAAAATAGATTTACGGTCCGGATACCACCAACTCAAAGTCCGAGAAGAAGATATTCCTAAAACCGCTTTCCGAACCCGCTACGGACATTATGAATTCGTCGTAATGCCCTTCGGTCTAACAAATGCACCTGCCGCATTCATGGACCTAATGAATCGAATCTGTCGACCGTTCCTGGACAACTTCGTCATTGTGTTTATCGATGACATCCTCGTCTATTCTCGAAGCAAAGAGGAGCATGGCCAACATCTCCGACAAGTCCTAGAGACGCTGCGATCGGAAAAGCTTTACGCCAAACTCTCTAAGTGTGAGTTTTGGCTACGGAGCGTGATTTTTCTAGGTCACGTAGTTAGCCAAGATGGAATTCATGTGGATCCCTCTAAGGTCAAAGCTGTGGAAGGATGGGCAACTCCGACTACGCCCACAGAAATTCGTCAGTTCTTAGGCCTAGCAGGCTACTATAGGAGATTCATCCAAAACTTCTCTAAGATCGCCAAGCCGCTTACCTTACTTACGCAAAAGGGCGTGCCATTCAAGTGGACAGACCGACAAGAGATTGCGTTTCGAATCTTGAAGCAAGCTCTCTGTAGCTCTCCTGTGCTATCTCTACTCGAAGGAACGGAAGATTTTGTAGTCTACTGTGACGCGTCGAATCAAGGCTTAGGTTGCGTTCTCATGCAACGTGGAAGAGTGATAGCATATGCGTCCCGCCAGCTAAAGACGCACGAAGTAAAATTACACGACCCATGACCTAGAACTGGGAGCCCTGGTCTTCGCTCTGAAAATTTGGAGGCACTACCTGTACGGTACAAAGTGCACCATCTTCACGGACCACAAGAGCCTCCAGCACATCTTGAATCAGAAAGAGCTGAACATGAGACAACGAAGATGGGTGGAATTGCTAAACGACTACGAATGCGAGATCAAGTACCATCCAGGCAAGGCCAACGTGGTAGCTGATGCATTAAGTCGGAAGGAGTACTCTAATCGCCGTACGAAAACACACTCGATAACTATTCAGTCTCATCTGGCCACTCAAATTGCATTAGCCCAGGCAGAGGCTATGAAAGCGGAAAATAGAACTAGCGAGGCATTACGCGGGATAGAGAAGAACCTAGAAGCCAAAGAGAATGGGATACTCTACTTCATGAACTGTATTTGGGTCCCAAAAATCGGAGGATTTAGGGAGACCGTTATGAAGGAAGCTCACAAGACTCGATACTCCATTCATCCCGGTTCGGACAAGATGTACTTGGACATTAAACAACACTATTGGTGGCCTAACATGAAGGCGGAAATCGCGACCTATGTTAGTAAGTGCCTTACGTGCGCCAAAGTAAAGGTGGAGTACCAGAAACCTTCCGGATTGTTACAGCAACCGACAATCCCTGAGTGGAAATGGGAGGGGGTTTCTATGGATTTCGTGACCAAGCTGCCCAAGACGTCGGACGGACTGGACACCATATGGGTAATAATCGACCGACTGACGAAATCTGCCCACTTCCTGCCAATCAAAGAATCCTACAAGATGGAGAGACTGACGCGATTGTACCTACGAGAAATCGTAAGAATCCATGGAGTGCCAAAATCTATCATCTCGGATAGGGACAGTAGGTTCACATCGTGCTTTTGGCAATCACTCCACAAGGCAATGGGAACTCATCTCGATATGAGCACCGCATATCACCCACAAACGGACGGTCAAAGTGAACAAACCATTCAGACGCTTGAAGACATGCTTCGTGCATGTGTGATAGACTTTGGAAAGTCTTGGGATACCCACCTACCGTTGATCGAATTCTCATATAACAATAGTTACCATTCGAGCATCAAGGTGGCCCCTTTCGAAGCACTGTACGGGCGTAAATGTAGATCACCGTTATGTTGGACTGAAGTAGGTGACACCCAACTAGCGAGAACGCATACGTCAGACAGGGCACTAACAGGACCGGAGATTATTCGCGAAACCACAGAAAAGATCGTTCAGATCAGAGCCCGATTACAAGCATCGCGTGACAGACAAAAGAGCTACGCCGATAAACGGCGAAAACCCTTAGAATTCCAGGTCGGTGATCGAGTACTGTTGAAAGTCTCACCCTGGAAAGGGGTTATACGTTTCGGAAAACGGGGAAAGCTGAACCCGCGATACATTAGACCTTTCGAAATCGTCGCCCGAATAGGTCCGGTAGACTACAGACTACAACTACCCGCGGAGCTAAACGGTGTACACCCCGTGTTTCATGTCTCTAATCTGAAAAAGTGCCTATCAGATGAAACCCTTGTCATTCCTCTTGACGAAATCGAAATCAATGAGAATCTCCTGTTCGTCGAAGAACCAGTCGAAATCATGGACAGGGAGGTGAAGCGTACTAAACAAAGCCGCATCCCGATCGTGAAGGTACGGTGGAACGCAAAGCGTGGGCCAGAATTCACTTGGGAACGCGAAGACCAAATGAAACAAAAGTACCCTCACCTATTCTAGCATTCTCAAATCTAACTTTCAAATAGAATTTCGGGACGAAATTCCCACTAACGGGGGGATGATGTCACAACTGGAAATTTTGTGTCATGTAATCTATACACTCAAGCTAATGTGAATCAAAAGCTTAAGAACATGTGTAACACCTATGATTATAACTTCAAAAACTTCAAGTAAATACATCATACAAGTACTACAAATAGTCATCAAACAATTGGAAACCCTAGAAGTTCTTGTTTAGGTACACCTTGGACTAGAACTTCCTTATTGGATCCAAATGGGCCAATAAGCTTCCAAATAGACTATCATGGGCTTAGAACCCTAATTGGGCTCTAATTGGACCCACACTAAATTATTTCAACATTTTGGGCCATATTGGGCCTAGAATGAAATAAATTAATGACTATGAACCATAATTAACCTAATTTGACCCTAACAAGTCATAAAAATCACCTTTATATTTATTTGGACCAAAAATCACTCAATTTAACCATGAAAATTGGGCTTAAGCATTTATGGCCCAAACATCCTCTTTTCCCCCACCATTCTCGGCCCAAGCCCAAATAAAAGGGAGGAGTTGACTTCTTGCATGACACATCATCTTTGTATGGAGAATATCTAAGCATTACCTTTCAAACATCCATGCATTCTCATTCTTCCATGCAAACATCACCTCAAGGTCTTTTCTTCTCTCCCTCCCTCTTCCTTCTTGATTCGGCCGAGAGTAACCCACACACACACACTTCACAAACTCTCTCCAAATTACTCAAGAAATCATCCTCCCACTCCATTCAAAAGTCTCGAAAATTTGGCTTGAAGCATAAGAATCATTCTAAAGAAATTCACCATCTAAGGTAAGTTAATGTTTAACTTATGATCTAACTCCCTCTACTTCATTAAAATCTCTTCTAAATTCATTCATTTTTGTGATCTTGCATCCTAGAGGTCGAAATCTTCACCAAAGGGTGCTTAGGCCAAAAATCACTTCATTTTCCTTCCATTTTCTTATGTCAAATGATTTTTGCATCAAATATGTTTCTACATACAAAGTGTTGCAAGAAAAATGGCTAAGTAGTTTAGTAACAATCTTCTTTGGGCTAAAAACACAAATTTTGGGCCTAAAATGTGAAAAAAATACAAAATCAAGGATCCAAATTGACATATCACGAATTCTGATGGATGAGGTGTGCCAAAATAGTTTCAATAAAACAAATTCTGGAAATTTACTCATTTAGAGGATTAAAAACATAAATTTCAAGCTTAATGGGCTAAAAATGACATTTTCGGCCCAATGAGGCCCATTATGCGAATTTTTCTGTTTTGGAGGGCCAAAACTGTGATTTTCTGTAAAACAGTGGACCATAAGTGATCCAAGTCCTTTTCAAAGGTTTAAAATGCTTTTTAAATTTAAAAAGGACCAAAGTTGCAAAAATCTCACAATTTGGGCCAAAATTGTCAAAATTGCGAAAAGAAGGGTTATAACCGAGAGAACTGAAATTCCAGGGACTTAAGCTGTTTTCTATGAAAAATATGCTGAAAAATATTTATTTCAATAATTTTTGGTGTTAAAATGTCAAGAAAATTGATTTAAGGACCAAACCGGAAAGTATTTAAGTAAAGGGTTGAAAAAGTAAATTTTACAAACAAGGAGGGGCTGAAAACAGAAAATTTTCAAGACTAATTCAATGCATGCAATTTGACCAAATAATGGTACCGCGACTATCGACGAAACACAATACACTACAATACCAAAATCGTTGTAAAACGAATTGGTTCGGTCTCGAACCAATGAAAATCCGAAACTACTAACATGGCGACACTACGATACATACAAATAACGTTTGGGAACTTAACTTACATACGAGTGTGCACAGACGTCTACGCACCATCTTTGGGCCCCAAAAGTGTAAAATCTTGTTTGTTGGGCCTAGCTAGCCTAATGACCTGATCTTAAGGCCCGAATACATATTTTTCTACGAAGTGTTGGGTTTCACCGACTTGGCACAACGTAGAGGGACTTTCAATGGCTCGTATACCACTGGTCCCCAAGGGTCCTTTGGTATTGCTAGTAAAGTCTACATATTTTTGCGAGGCGGGTCGGGGACCCCTCGTACACATATTATCCCCAACCGGCTAATAGAGTCATCGAGGCCTTCGTGTCCTCTTTCTCTTCGGATGTGGGACGACACGTAGTCAGGGCGGCTGGATAAAGTGATTAGTACGGACGATGCCTTCGGGATCGTTAGTATTGCTATAAACTGGGCGTTTGTGTAATGCTGGTTTGTAGTAATTAATCATGCTCAAAAATAATCCAACGTCGCCTGGGAATGAGACTACTATTTTTGTAATGGTTTCAACGCAACTTAATGGATTTCAAAGGATTAGGAAAACATCGGGTTTTCCTAGGTTTTTCAATACATATCGGATTCGAAATGCATAAAATTTTAGTGAACAATTGCTACAAGTATAGAAACAAACAAGCATACTTATGGATCTTCACCACCGTTTTCAAAAGCTTCTCTTTTCAGAAAATATCGGATTTTCTGGTGGTTTTCAAACGATACGAAACATTGTTTTTCAAATACAACTTATGAACTCACCAACATACCATATGTTGATGTTTTTCAAAATACTTGTATTCTCAGGAAACCCTTGTATCAAAGGAAATCATATTCAGTGATGGCTTGCAGTTTGTTTATGTACGAGTCAAACAATTTATTTTTGGGAATGTAATATTTAAACAGTGTATGTCATGTAAACGCTACTGGTTGTACTATATTAATGAATGGTGACGAATGTTGTTATGTTTCATATATATTCAATGTTATGGTATACAATTGAGTCACAACAGCCCCCGGACGTTTCCGCCGTCTGGTTCGGGGGTGTGACAATAGGCATTACCAGGGACACTTTTAGCGGAGACATTCACCTTTAACGGCGATACATAACCCGAAAGTTACATACCACCGCTAACGGTTCCTATCGCTGCTAAAAACATTGGCGCTAATGCCTATTATTCTTATGGTGTTATAGAATAGATTGAAAAAGGATAGGTATGGTCGCTACTTGTTAATGAAATATTTATGAATACTTAATTTCAAGATTGTTGGATCAGGCCCTCTCTACTGCTATAAATCTGCACACAAACGAAATAGAGAGATAGAGAAATATAAGAAGGAAAAAGTATATGCAAAAGTTACTCTTATTATATCTTCATGCTATCACTTAAAGGCTATATATAAGCCTTCCATACATCATGTGGGAGCTACAAAAGAAAACAATTAAACAACTATTCTTTCCTAAAAACATGGTAAGTGGAGTGATTTCTTCTACCACTCAACACACTCCCTAAAACTCGGTCATAGCTTTACCATATCCTTTTATTCAAAAATAAACATGCATAATAAACCTACATGACCCATGAACCAAATGAACTTGACCCATCTAGATTACCCAATTAACCTGACTTGAACCATCAAGATTATATCCAACAATCACCCCTAATCTTGATGATCTTGATGTTGCTTCACCCTCCTGCTAGCTTCATCTTGCTGCTTTCTTTCTTTTTTTTCCTTATTATGTTTGTTGCCTACTACTTGCTATGATTTTGCTGCTACAGACTCACAGCAGCCATTAATCACCAACTCGATTCTTGGCTTTTCCCGGACACCCGACCTCCACCTCGGTCACGTCCAAAGTCATCACAAAATCCCAACTTATCCCGGACACCCGACCTTCACCTCGGTCACGTCCAAAGTCCTCCATACCCGGCTGTTGTTTGTCACCACACAAAATCCGTTTTCTCCTAACACTTCTTTGAAACGAGAGCCGTCTTCCACCGATCAAGAAAACAAAGCAACCCGCTTTTCCCGTCTTCTTTCACCTGCAAAAACGAAACAAACCCAAAGCCACCTGCTTTGACCGATCTTTTCTTTTCGTTTTCTCACGCATCTCCAGTAAATCTCTCCATTTTCCGGTGACATACCCACAACCTACCGCCGGACTTTCCTTTGAATACCATATATACTTCCCTTTGATCATAGCTAACAGCTACGGACCACCTATTTTCATCACCAGTCACCCTCGTTGTCTTGAACGGTACTCCACATTTCCCCATGACAACGGTCAACCCGATCAACCTTTAACTTCTCCGCCTTCTGCTGTAAACCAGTCCCGAAACAGCCCCCCGCTGCTGCTCCCCGTAGGGAAAAAACGATGCCAAACAAACCTTGTTTCTGATTTTAACCTGCAAAACATTTTCGACCCGCTGCTTCTACTGTACTCACATCCCTGCAGTCAAGGTCTCCTCCCTCATTCGAAAGTCGACTCTCAAACCGGCCCACTTCTTAAACTGCTCTGATACCAAATGTTGGATCAGGCCCTCTCTACTGCTATAAATCTGCACACAAACAAAATAGAGAGATAGAAAAATATAAGAAGGAAAAAATATCTGCAAAAGTTACTCTTATTATATCTTCATGCTATCACTTAAAGGCTATATATAATCCTTCCATACATCACGTGGGAGCTACAAAAGAAAACAATTAAACTACTATTCTTTCCTAAAAACCTGGTAAGTGGAGTGACTTCTTCTACCACTCAACACACTCCCTAAGACTCGGTCATAGCTTTACCATATCCTTTTATTCAAAAATAAACATGCATAATAAACCTACATGACCCATGAACCAAATGAACTTGACCCATCTAGATTACCCAATTAACCTGACTTGAACCATCAAGATTATATCCAACAAAGATTTATCAAACCCTGTTGTTTTATGAAGGCATCTGCTTTGACAAATCCGTTGATTGGCTTGACACTTACTTTCGTTTATTTTATATATTCTTCTACCTACAACTTGTTTTCCAATTCTTTATAACTAGTTGGGATATTGCGGTGGTCATGCATTAGGTTATTGATTGAGGAATGCATGTTCCTGCTAATGTCAACTATTTTTTGCCATTCGATTGTCTTACTTTTAACATGATTTGTTCTAAATAGTTAGACGATGGCTAGCCTTGTCGTCTATATAGTACATGTTTGCTAGATATAATAAGAAATATTGGGACCCTAGCAAATAGTACCATTGTTAACATGACAGTTTTCCTATCTGTATGATTTTTTAAACGGCGTCATTGTGTTAATCATCAAAGTCAAACATTTTTTTTTATTAAATTTCAATAATATATAAATGCATGCCATGTGGTGACTACGACATTTATATCGTGTTCAAATTATTGGGTTTCCCTAAGAAACTATAAAATGAGGCATGATATGGTTTACATTTCAAATATCCCACAAAGAAGTTTAACTTGTGAAAGTCTTTCCTATTAGAAATGGCTGATGGAAAGAACTTATTCCGGATTTTCATGCTTCAAATAATAGTCCAATCACTGTTATCTTTACATGCAGAAGGCCAAGGGTTGAAAGTAGGGTTCTATAAGAAATGATGCCCTCAGGCCGAGGTGATAGTATCTGAGGTTATCAGCGATGTTATGGCTATAGCACCATCTCTATCTGGCCCTCTTTTGAGAATGCACTTCCACGATTGCTTCATTAGGGTCCGTAATAGCATACTTTAGCACAAGATTATAATTCCCTTCTTTTTTGCATCGTAATTTACGTTCTTAAACTACTAATTTAACTTGGATGCCTCTCTTATTTATAGTGTTGTGATGGATCTGTCCTACTGGATTCTCCAACGAATCAGTCCGAGAAATTTTCTCCACCAAATCTAAGCTTAAGAGGGTTCAACATTATCGATAGGGTGAAGTTGGCGTTAGAAAAGGCCTGCCCAGATGTGGTTTCATGTGCTGACATTGTAGCCTTAGTTCCCAGAGACGTTACAGTAGCGGTATATATCATTCTCCTCTCAAGTATCCAGTTTCATTTCAAGTTGCACGATAACCAATTTTGTTTCCTTTTTGTTTTTTCACTTGTTGACAGACTAAGGGACCATATTGGGAGGTTGAAACAGGCCGAAGAGATGGAAATGTGTCTTTATTCATTGATCCCATAACCCCAGTGACAGGCTTGCGATCATTTACCTCAAACATCAGTGTTTTGAAACAATCCTGGGCATTAAGGGGCCTAAACACAAAAGACCTTGTTGTTCTCTCAGGTACATTCTTCTCACGACAATGTCAGCTTTGTATTTTTAAAAGTCAGTCGAATGAGTGAGTTGAAACGCATTATTTAATAATCCTTATACATTTGGATTATTGATTATTTATAGGAGGGCACACCATAGGGATATCTCATTGTTCGTCATTTGATAGCCGCCTCTACAACTTCACCGGTAAAGGGGATACAGACCCCACCATGGACCCTAACTACATTGCAAGATTGAAGTTAAAGTGCAAACCAAACGATCTAACCACTTTTGCTGAGTTAGACCCAGGAAGCTTCAAGACATTCGATGACTCCTATTTCAAATTAGTGACAAAGAGGAGGGGACTTCTTCAATCAGATGCAGCCTTACTCGATGACCCAGAGACTAGAGCTTACATGATTCAAGCTACTAGCGAGGGTTCCACATTCTTCAAGGACTTTGGTGTCTCTATGGTTAACATGGGCAGGATTGGGGTCCTTACAGGTTCTCAAGGTGAAGTTCGGAAAGTGTGCACCAAAAGTAACTAGTTATAGTCCTGATTTTATACTAAACCAAAATAATACCTAAAAATATCTTGGCCGATATATGTTTGCATGTTGATTAAATCTCATGCGTAAGATTTATCAGTGAAAAAAGATATCCATCAAAGAGTGTGCTACGAGTTTGATCCCGTACACGTGATTTTCCGGGTATGTCATTCAATATAGACTAGAGTTAATTTACTTTGTCACATTTCTTGTCACTATGTATTCAGTTAAAAATTTCAAACTTTTTTCCATTATTTAAGTGTATTATTCTTGATTTGTTGCTTTTTTAATGAAATACATCCATCAAAGAGTGCATTACCATGACGTTTATGTTTGTTCTTGCTCATGGAGGGGTTTGCATAAATATTTAATAGATAGATATCTTCGATAATGGGATAAATTAACATATATATTATAAATCTAAGGGGTCATATTTACTAACTGAATTATAGTTGACTGAGTTAGAAGTTGACTGAGTTAGAAACTCTGACTGAATTAACTTCTAACCGAAACTTATAAAAAATACAATCAAGAAACTTTTAAAAAATACTAGACACATCAATGAACTCAAACATCAAGAAACTTAAAAAAAAAACAATCTTTTTATACTAATCTCACCGTAATATATCCATGTTTAACTACAATATCTAGTTTATATACATACTCAAATCATCGTATCAGCAACTAATATGTTGACCCGAGATCAAATGTGGGATCAAACGCAAGCACTTTCAGGCATCTACAAATCATTTTCAAGAAAACGCATGTCCAGAAAATTTGTACATTATATTAATAAGCATTGAAAATTTGTACATTATATCAATAAGCATTACACATACATTCTCATGGGATTAGCAAGCTACATGGCACACGCTTAACAAGACATGAAAAAAAGAATGCTACATTATATGAAAGCTAAAACTTCAAAATTTTTGCTAAAGAATTCTCAGAATCAAATTTGAGTAGACTTTTGATATTATATTGCAAATTTAAAATCAAACGCATTTTTGTTAAGAAAATTCTCCCCACTCCTTCTATTTTTCTTTTATATTTGTTTGGTTGATGTAGTTTTGCTCATCTATTCGGATGCTTCAGTTACTTGATGTAGAGCACAAAACGATTCAAACGCATCCCCACCCAAATAGAGAGATAAGAGTATTTGAAGGGAGATAGGGTAGATGCAGGAGAAAGGAGGAAAAAGATTATCGATTTCTTGTGGGGAAAAATGGGGACGAAGAACTGCATAATCGATTGAAGATGCAATGCGATCAATTGAAAGAGACGAGAGCAAAGCGTATCATTTGGGGCCGATTTAAGGCCAAAACTCAATCAGGAGGTTTTGAGATGAGGACCGAATCATCAAATTTCTTTTGATCGAGTCCCTTCTTTAGACCGAGTCTGAAGATGAACAACCCAAATCAAACAAACTAACTACTGATTGAGGACCGAGCCCTTTATTCTGACTGGTTTACTATCAATATCAAACAGACCCTAAGTGAATATCAATTCAATATACATACGTCGTTTTCCTTTACGGTTTATGGATAACATGATTTTACAAAACGGAGAGGATAGTAATAACTAGAAAAAGTTCATTCCAACGTAAAATTATGATTTTGAGACCACTTCAAGAAAAAAGTGTAATAGTGGCGTCAAAAGTTGCTAGTAAAGAATATCAAAGTCGTCGGTAAAGGTAATAGCTGCGACACGTCGCCGATAAAATGTTGTCGCTACCGTCTCAGATGTCGCTATTGATCAAAATGCCGCCGCTAATTTTGTTGTCGCCGGTAATAACACTTGTCGTCGCTAACGCTCCAGTTGTCAGTAATTCATCCTATGACCAGTAATAGTGTTGCTAGTAATAACATTTTTTAATTTTTAAAATTTTTTTTAATCAGCGATTTCGGTCCAAAAAACCTGATACATTACGACATTAAATGCAACAAAATAAAAAAAAAAAAGATTATATAATATCAAATTAGGTACGAAACAGTGTAACAACATTATATATAATTAATTTAATACCAAAATAAACAACCAAACATTAATAATCACAACAAGCTAGTAGTAATGTGCCACGAATAGTCTAACATACAAAACACAAAACTAATTATACGACGAACCATCACCTCCGTTCCCGTCGTTTCCTCCTTAATCTTTCCCCAGTTGAAGAAACACGTAAAACTCATCCCTACACATGGGGTCATTGAGCATTACCCGAAGATTTTTCAACTACATAATAAATAACAACATATATAAACATCAAAGTTAAATTATCAAACCAAATCAACGTGCAATTATTGATGCCAAATTACATTGTGATTTTTAAACTAGGAATGATAAACCAAAGTAAATTGTTATTTCTTGCACTTAAAACATAAACACAATTACAAACAAAACTACCAAATTAACATATGCATTTATTGATGCCAAATTACATTGCTATTTTTAAAGTAGGTACAAAATAACCAAAGTGCATTGCTAATTCTTGGACATAAAACATAAACACAATTATCAAACCAACATGCATTTATTGATCATTATATAGATACATGAGACTTTTAGATTAAATAATCTACTCTTTTTGTGTTCAAGAACCTTAAATACAAGATATACTAAAGTACATTGCTATTTCTTGCACTTAAATCCAAGAATTACCAAAAGTACATTGTTGTTTCTTGCATTTGGGACAAAAACACAATTACCAAATCAACATGTATTTATTGATGCAAAACTACATTGCTACATTTAAACTAGGGACAAAAAACCAAAGTACGTTGCAATTTCTTGCACTTAGGGCAAAAAACCAATTACCAATGGTTTTAGCAAATAATCACCAAAAACAAAAATTACCAAATCCACATGCATTTATTCAAATTAAATAATCATGTTTTACCTATGAAGGTTATGTTGAGTGTGTTGGTGTTTGCAATGACAATCTAATCAACATGATAGTATAAGCTTTTCGGTCGACACTTCGGATATGACCACGTCGTTCACCTAATACTCTCTCGAAAGTAGCTCTTTATTGAGCGAATGTTAACTCTGTTTAACCTTTTTCCGCTTGCGTTTCTTGTAAGAGCTCTTCCACTAACTGATTTTGTATTTTCCAAAAGTGATTATCAATTAAGTATAGATACACACTTTGTTATATGATAAAATTATAATTAAATTCTTATATATTGTTGTTCTGCCTCGACACTAACAAATACACCATTCCGATCGATATGATTCATGAGAAAGGTTTCCTCTCTCTTTAAGTTCTGTTTAACATTAAAAATTAGATTATATTTTAAATAAATAATACACCATTCCAAACGATATGAGCCTTGCGAAAGGTTTCCATTCTCTCCGGGTTATGTTTAACATTAAAAATTAGATTATATTTTAAATAAATAATTAAAAATATCATACGTTACCTTCTTATATGAAGTACAACTATACAAACTAGACCCCCCACAGTTCACGATCGTTTGCATTTGACAAACATTTTTGTTCCTTTTGAAAGTAGCTATGTGTCCATCCGTTTGAAAATACTCAAATGCTTTCTTCCAATTATTGACCTCCATATCATGTGGGGGGTTGGCTAATGCTCTTGGGATATACACATGTAACCCCGTAAAAATTAAAACAATTTTTCGCATTTTCAAACACATTTTTACAAACTCCTTTATTCATAAAATGTTATAATATCATGTCTTTGTTTCACAAAATATCCCCCAAGATCAAAATACATAAATTCCATGTGTGTGTACGAATCAAGCCGGCGCCTTCCTGCGGTCATCACTGGTACCTGAAACACATAACACTGAACACTGTAAGCATAAGCTTAGTGAGTTCCCCAAAATACCACTCTAACACATAATAGCCACTCGAGGCTGTAACTCTGTCGACCCTCTGGTCAATGTGTCTTAATGGGGCCCTCCAGCCCCAACTCTCTGTGGGCCCTCTGGCCCTAACTCTAGGGACCCGAAAGTCCCAACTCTGTAACTCTGAATCATGCATAACTCTGTTACCACACTAGGTAAAGTATAGTGAGAAGACTCACCTCAGGCATCTCGGTAAATCTCTGACTCGATGGAAAATATTTCCTAGCCTCCGCTTATTCACAAAAATAAATACTCTTATAAATATAACTCTCGAGACTAGACTCAAACTGCCATTGGCACCCTCAGAAAGGCAAAAGACTATTTTACCCACCCCTCTTGTCACAAGGACTCTATTGATAACCAAACCCTAAAAGTCAACAAAAGTCAACGGTCCCATTTTGACCCTACTCGCCGAGTGCACCCTGGTGACTCGGCAAG
Organism: Lactuca sativa; assembly: GCF_002870075.4. Taxonomy (NCBI): domain Eukaryota; kingdom Viridiplantae; phylum Streptophyta; class Magnoliopsida; order Asterales; family Asteraceae; genus Lactuca; species Lactuca sativa. Next base: position 219,040,108 of record NC_056623.2, on the reverse strand, counting down.
TCCTCATATGTCCTTTAACTCTTTGTCCCGCTTGACACGCCGAGTCCCTCCCTATACTCGACGAGCCATACCAGCCATGAATCGCGGGGCCACCCCGACTCAACTCGCCGAGTCTCAAGAACAAATCGGCGAGTACCGCCTTGAACTCCAGTCCTCTAACTCCCTCGTGACTCACTAAGTCATCCCCCAACCCGGCAAGTCTACTCGTTGAACAATTTACGTGAAACCCTAACCCTACTCGCCTTGTCTCAAGAACAACTCGGCGAGTTCATGCCATGCACAAACTCTATTGACCTCCTGAGGTCAGATCTGTTTCCCCAAACCATAGATCTGGCCTCCCCAAACATGAATGTCACATAAAGTTTGAAACTTGATGCTTGTATAACCACAACAAGGCATCAAAAGGAGATTTGGTCCCAAAAATGGCAACCTAAGTCCAATAACCCCAAACTAATCCATAAAGCTCCAAGGGTTAAGGTCTCTGGACCTCTTTGAGTCCAGATCCAAGGCACAAACTCGAGGAGGGACCATTTGCTCCACATAATCACTCTCCAAAGGGGTTAGAAAACCCTAACTCTAAAGATCAACACTAAAACTGAAGGAGGTTCGAACTATTACCTCAAAATGAAGTTTCTAAACTCTGGATCTACTTGAAACGCACCTCCTCTTTGCTCTTGTCACCTTCTTCTTACTAAACCAAAGATACAAGGATCAAAAAGTGACTTCTTCTCTCTCTCACAGCGATTGAGCTCTCTTAGGGTTCTCTCAAGGGACTAGTAGCCGCAATGGGAGGCCATAAGTGCCCTTAAATAGGCTCCAAACCCGGGGAATTAGGGTTTCATTAAATAGCGTGGACTCGCCGAGTCCACTAATGGACTCGCCGAGTCCGGACGCGAACCCGGATGAACATCCGCGACTCTACTCGGCGAGTCTTGGCTCCAACTTGCCGACTTCCTCCACAAATTCCAAAATAATTGAATAAATTAATATACCTGGAAATTCAGGATATTACACCTCACACCCTCCGATTTGCAAAAAATATTCTTTTGCATCAGCTTTATAGTCTTGTTAACCTTTTAACAAAGCCTCTTCATTACTCTCTAACCGCATAGCAACGCAATGGAAAGTGTCATGGATCTGACCTAACTCTGTAGGTAGCTCCAACCGGTAGGCTACCTTGCCTACCCTTGCGATCACCCGAAAAGGACTGATATATTGGGGCCCTAACTTGCCCCTCTTCCTGAATCGGATCACTCATTTCCAAGGAGAGACCTTCAGGAGTACAATGTCGCCGACCTGGAACTCGAGCTCGGACCGACGCCTGTCCGCATAACTCTTCTGACGACTCTGAGCGGTCAATAACCTCTGCATGACCTGCTGTATCTACTCAGTCGTCTGAAGCACAATCTCGGTACTACCCATAACACACTGCCCGACCTCTCCCTAGCAAATGGGGATCCGACACCTCCTCCCATACAATAGCTCAAAGGGTGGCATACCAATGCTCGAATGATGGTTGTTGTTGTAAGAAAACTCTGCCAATGGCAAATACGTGTCCCAACTCCCACCGAAATCCAACACACATGCCCGGAGCATGTCCTCGAGCGTCTGAATCGTCCGCTCACTCTGTCCGTCAGTCTGGGGATGGTATGCGGTACTAAAATGCAGCCTAGTGCCCAATTCCTCATGAAATTTCTTCCATAATCTGGAAGTGAAAAGCACATCTCAGTCTGAGACAATCGAGATCGGCACTCCATGCCGTGATACCACTTCCCTCACGTACACCTCTGCCAACTTCTCTGCGGAAGAGCTCTCACTGATAGCAAGGAAGTGGGCGCTCTTTGTCAACCTGTCCACAATCACCCAAATTGCATCGACTCCCCTAGAAGTCCTTGGCAATTTGGTGATAAAATCCATGGTAATCTGTTCCCACTTCCACTCGGGAACCTCCAACGGCTGCAACATACCATGAGGTCTCTGGTGCTCGGCCTTAACCCTACGACAGGTTAAGCACCTCTCAACAAACCACACGACATCCCTCTTCATACAGGGCCACCAATACTCCCTATTCAGGTCTAAATACATCTTAGTGGCCCCAGGATGGATTGAAAACTATGATCGATGAGCCTCTTCCATCAAAATGGTATGCGTCCCGCCCACAAACGGTACCCAAATACGACCCTGAAATGTCATAAGCCCCCGACTATCGCTAACAAACTCCGATACCAACCCGAAAACTCGCTCTCTCTCTTCTGGTTCCCAGGCTGCACAGCCTTAACCTGTGCCCCACGAATGGTTTCCAACACCGGAGCTATCACGGTCAATCACAAACATGCATCTCGCAATGGGGCGCTCTCCGCTCTGCGGCTCAGTGCATCGGCTACAACATTAGCCTTGCCCGGGTGGTACAGGATCTCACAATCATAATCCTTTACCACATCCAACCATCTCCTCTGGAGCATATTCAGGTTGGGCTGATCTATCAAGTACTTCAAGCTCTTGTGGTCCATGTATATCGTACACTGAACCCCGTACAGATAGTGACGCCAGATCTTGAGGGCGAACACCATTGCCCCCAACTCAAGATCGTGGGTGGGATACCTCGCCTCATGAGGCTTCAACTGTCGCGATGCGTATGCTATCACATGCCCTCTCTACATCAGCACCGCTCCCAACCATAAGATCGACGCATCACAATACACCACAAAGTCCTCCATCCCCTCTGGGAGGGCTAGCACCAGGGATTCGCATAGCCTCTGGCGAAGTATCTCAAAGGAGGCCTGCTGCTCTGGGCCCCATGAAAAAGTGACACCCTTCTGGGTCAACCTGGTGAGTGGCACGGCGATCTTGGAGAAATCCCTGATAAATCTCCGATAATAGCCTGCCAACCCTAAGAAACTCCTGATCTCGGAGGGTGACCTCGGCACTTCCCAACTCATCACTGCCTCAACTTTAGCCGGGTTGACCAATATCCCTTTCTGGTTAACGAAGTGCCCTAGGAACTGGACCTCTCGCAAGCAGAAATCACACTTGGAGAATTTGGCATAAAGCTTCTTCGATCTCAGAACTCCGAGGATCTCCCTCAAATGCTCCTCATGCTGCTCTCTAGATCTCGAATACACCAAAATATCGTCGATGAATACGATCACCGACCGATCCAACATCGGCATGCACACTCTGTTCATGAGGTCCATGAACATTGCCAGGGCATTGGTGAGTCCGAAAGGCATCACCACAAACTCATAATGCCCATAACGAGTCCTGAACACTGTCTTCTGAATGTCCTCATCTCACACCCTCACCTGATGATACCCAGACCTCAAATCGATCTTGGAGAACTAAGATGCTCCCTGCAACTGATCGAACAAATCGTCGATCCTCGACAACGTGTAACGGTTCTTGACCGTCAGCTTGTTCAACTCCCAGTAATCAATACACATCCGGTGTGAACCATCCTTTTTCTTGACAAATAGGATGGGCACTCCCCACGACGAGCTGCTTGGCCGAATAAACCTCTTTCCCGGCAACTCCTGAAGCTGCGAAGATAACTCCTGCATCTCTGGAGGTGCAAGGCGATAGGGCACGTTGGCGATAGGTGCAGCCCCCGGAACGAAATCGATACTGAACTCCACTTGCCTCACGGGAGGCACGCCCGGGAACTCCTCTGGAAATACGTCCGGGAACTCACGTACTATCGGGACCTCATCCACTGACCTCGGTCTCTCTGAATCACCCTGCGTATCCATCACATACACTACAAATCCCTTACAGCCCTGCTGAAAACACTGTCTCACTCTAGCGGCCGAACAAAATGCTGACCCAGAACGTGTACCCTCGCCGTACACCATAAGACCTCCCCCACTAGGGTCTCGTATGGTCACCAGCTGTCGCTCGCAGTCGATAATTGCTCCAAATCTGCTCAACCAGTCCATGCCCATAATGACACAGACATCACCCATTGCAATCGGAACTAAATCAATCGGGAGCTCAACACCGAAAATCTCGAGTACGCACCCTCGGATCACCTCCGTGGCATATATCACCCTCTCGTCAGCTATGGAAACTCTCAGAGGTCAACTCAACGCCTCACGACTGACACTAATGTGCTGACTAAAAGCCAAAGATACAAAAGACCGACTCGCACCCGATTCAAATAACACCAAGGCAGGTACAGATTTCACAAGAAAAGTACCTATACATAACATAATATCAGCACAATATCTCAACATCAAAATAAATACACGAAATAATACATACCAGCCACAACATCAGGCACTGCGCGGACCTCCTCCGCGGTCAACTAAAAGGCTCTCCCTCGTGCCTTCGGTGCCTTGGCCTTCACTGGCCGACTCTCGGTAGCTCTAATGGCAGCAGGGGCAGATCCTTGAGATGCTCCCTGTTCTGATCCCCGAAACTGCGGACACTCTGTCTTCCGGTGTCCGGTCTGGTTGCAGTGAAAACATATTGGAAACCCCTTGGGGAAGTCCTTGTCCATATGCCCCTCCTTGCCACATTTGTAGCAAGACCCTTCTCTGCACACCCCGTCGTGAATCTTGCCGCACATGCCCCAAGTGCGGCCCCTCTGGTTCCCTGATCTCGAATCAGCAGGCTTGGCCCGCTTGGCTACCGGCTGAGACTGCACCGGTCGCTGATCCCTCGCCTAAGACTCAGCCTCCTCCCTAGCCTGGGTCTCCAGCTCTATCTCCCTCTTCCGGGCATTTTCCTGAAGCTTAGAAAATGTCTGGTACGTCGATTTCGCCACGAACTCTCGTATATCCCTCCTCAAAATGTTCAGATATCGAATCATACGTGCCTGCTCGGAGGACACATGCTCTGGGCAGAACATCGCCCGCTCATGAAACATCCTCGTAATCACCGTAACAGACTCAGTACCTTGCTTGAGGGTCAGAAACTCCTAGGCCAAACGCTCCCTCTCCACCTGGGGAACGTACTCATCTCGGAACATAGCAGTGAACCTCTCCGAGGTCACTGCAGCAAGCTCAACAGGCGTATAGTGCGTCGCCACAAACTTCCACCAATCCTTCGCTCCCAAGCGAAGCTGGTTTAGTGCGAACCGGACTCTCAAATGCTCAGGAGATGAGCAAGTAAAGAAACACCCCTCTATGACTGAAATCCATCTCCTGTGGTTTTGTGTTGCTGAATTCTCGGAACTGCAACGCATCACCACCATGCGGCCTAGTCGTAGCTATAGCTACAGTGGCCGCTGCAACAGCAGCCTCAGAAAAAGCAGTGTACTTCTCATCAAATGTCTCTATCATCGTAGTCTTGATAGACCCGAACATCTCTGGTATCTCTGCCCTGATGGCCGCAGCCACCTCCTCCTAGATGATCCTACGGATCTCCTCATCCCTCGTATCGCTGGTTCCTGGTGCGTGGCGAGTCCCAACCATGATCTCTCTCTCTCTCTCTCTCTCTCTCTGAAATAGAACATAAGAATAAATATCAGGGACTCGCTCGAGTATACCCACACTCGAATACTCCATCCTACTTATCCCTTGGTACTCCAAAGATTCTTACTTGGACTGTGCACTGACCTGGTGCCTTCAGTAGTATGGGCCCAATACTACCGTCCACACCGCATCAGCATTCACCCCAAGTCCTCCTCCCAGAGTCCCAAGTCCGAAGCACTCTACTCTCTCTAATCATATGATACTTGCAAGCAGATCTCTCACAACCTCCTCGCTGCTACCTGAACACTTTGAAATACTCCTAGCAGCAAGACTCCTAGACTCAGGCATCACATATCAGGCCACTCTAGTCCTAATAAGAATACCAAGTCTACTCTAGCATGCATATCATAGCTCATCATATAACATATCACATCATATCCTATAACACTCATAGTAATGGTATTTTGGGAAATCACCGTTCGGGCGCTGGCTGTTCGTACACACGACTCTACTCTGTTTGTCTCGTAAGTTCTTCTTTTGAAAACTTCTTTTAATATCAAAATTTCCTCAAATCCTCGGTTTGAGTTCAGATACGCCCGAAGGTGCACTCGAATCCCTCAAACCTAGGCTCTGATACCAACTTGTAACGCCGTAAAAATTAAAACAATTTTTCGCATTTTCAAACACATTTTTACAAACTCCTTTATTCATAAAATGTTATAATATCATGTCTTTGTTTCACAAAATATCCCCCAAGATCAAAATACATAAATCCCATGTGTGTGTACGAATCAAGCCGGCGCCTTCCCGCGGTCATCACTGGTACCTGAAACACATAACACTGAACACTGTAAGCATAAGCTTAGTGAGTTCCTCAAAATACCACTCTAACACATAATAGCCACTCGAGGGTGTAACTCTGTCGACCCTCTGGTCAATGTGTCTCAGTGGGGCCCTCCAACCCCAACTCTTTGTGGGCCCTCTGGCCCTAGCTCTAGGGACCTGAAAGTCCCAACTCTGTAACTCTGAATCATGCATATCACATATCACAATAAATCACAACACATAAATGACATGCAAACACACTGGCATATAACTCTATAGTACTCTGTCACATAACTCTATTACCACACTAGGTAAAGTATAGTGAGAAGACTCACCTTAGGCGTCTCGGTAAATCTCTGACTCGATGGAAAATATTGCCTAGCCTCCGCCTATTCACAAAAATAAATACTCTTATAAATATAACTCTCGATACTAGACTCAACCTGCCATTGGCACCCTCAGAAAGGCAAAAGACTATTTTACCCACCCCTCTTGTCACAAGGACTCTATTGACAACCAAACCCTAAAAGTCAACAAAAGTCAACCGTCCCACTTTGACCCTACTCGCCGAGTGCACCCTGGTGACTCGGCGAGTCCTCATATGTCCTTTAACTCTTTGTCCCGCTTGACACACCGAGTCCCTCCCTATACTCGACGAGCCATACCAGCCATGAATCGCGGGGCCACCCCGACTCAACTCGCCGAGTCACAAGAACAACTCGGCGAGTACCGCCTTGAACTCTAGTCCTCTAACTCCCTCCTGACTCACTGAGTCATCCCACAACCCGGAAAGGCATCAAGAACAACTGGCCGAGTCTCAAGAACAACTAGCGAGTTCATGCTATGCACAAACTCTATTGACCTCCTGAGCTCAGATCTGTTTCCCCAAACCATAGATCTGGCCTCTCCAAGCATGAATGTCATGTAAAGGTTGAAACTTGATGCTTGTATAACCACAACAAGGCATCAAAAGGAGATTTGGTCCTAAAAATGGCAACCTCCAGTCCAATAACCCCAAACTAATCCATAAAGCTCCAAGGGTTAAGGTCTCTGGACCTCTTTTAGTCCAGATTCAAGGCATAAACTCGAGGAGGGACCATTTGTTCCACATAATCACTCTCCAAAGGGGTTATAAAACCCTAACTCTAAAGATCAACACTAAAACTGAAGGAGGTTCGAACTATTACCTCAAAATGATGTTTCTGAACTATGGATCTGCTTGAATCACACCTCCTCTTTGCTCTTGTCACCTTCCTCTTTGCTCTTAGGGTTCTCTCAAGGGACTGGTAGCCGCAATGGGAGGCTACAAGTGCCCTTAAATAGGCTCCAAACCCGGGGAATTAGGGTTTCATTAAATAGCGTGGACTCACCGAGTCCACTAATGGACTCGCCGAGTCCGGACGCAAACCCAGATGAACATCCGCGACTCTACTCGGCGAGTCTTGGCTCCAACTTGCCGAGTTCCTCCACAAATTCCAAAATAATTGAATAAATTAATATGCCTGGAAATTCAGGATATTACACCTCACACCCTCCGATTTGCAAAAAATATTCTTTTGCATCAGCTTTACAGTCTTGTTAACCTTTTAACAAAGCCTCTTCAATACTCTCTAACCGCATAGCAACATATGGATCTCGGGACATCCCATCCAAATCAAACTTTGTCTATAAAAAAACAAGTTAGCCAAGTAAAAGCCAGTCATAATTAAACATATAACATACTCTTATATAAATAATTTAACCCTAAATGTTGTTTTACTATATCCTTTATCGCAGGGGAATCCTTTTTCCAAGTCCATTTATAAAATGGGACCATCCGCCACATTATTTTCTTACCTTTGCATGTAAACATGTCCTTCGACTCTCCTACGAGATCATATTTCATATCCCTATCACATACATACATAATAAAATCAAATACATATACTATCACATCCACATACCATATATACACCAAATACACATATATTATAAATACATACATCTAATACACAATAACATCCTACTTATACGAAAAACACATATTTTCAAATACATACATAATAGCATTGTAACACCCTGAATTCAGAAGACCTAGTAAGGTTAGAAAAACCTTAAAAATCAGGAGACGACTCGTTGAGTTGATGGGATGACTCGACGAGTAGGAGCGCATTGTGGGCCGCAGGTTAAGTGACCTACTCAACAAGTCGGGGGACCGACTCGGCGAGTTGGTCTGGGTTTGGAAAACCTGAAATTCGGGCCTTGTACCCTATTTAAAGAACATTATAACACTCCCTCAGCCTCCTTAATGCTCTCTCAAGTCCAAAATAGAAACCTAGTGCCTTCCATGAGCTTGTGAGCCATTTTTGAGTATCCTTGAGTGTTTTGGAGCTTGAAGAAGAAGGCGAAGCCTTGGGGATACAAGAAGAGACTAGTAGATCTAGAAACCTCTTGCATCATCCTCCATTTTCTGGTAAGAAAGTTTCAATCTTGACCATTATGCACATACATCTCTCCTTTGTCACTTTTGGGGGGTTTTGGTCCAAGAACCCTAACATGAGAGGAATGGACGTCCCAAGGGCTTATGTTTTCAGATCTAGCACCATTAAGGGTTGTTATGGCATAAAGGTGCAAGCTTTATACCATAGGAATCCCCATGCAAACATAAGAAGTGTTCTTTTGGCCTTTGTAGCTCAAAAGGCCACGAGTGGAGGAAAAAGGCCAAATCTATGTTTTGGATGCTTTTGTGCTCGACTAAAATCGTCTGAATATAATTGGACTTAGGAGGACTCGATGAGTTGCTCTTACGACTCGGCGAGTCAGGCTGTTTTCTTGACCAAAACCCTTATGTTAGTGGGTGTGTGTTGAGTTGGTAGAGGACTCAGCCAGTTGGGTTCATTATGGACTTGAAGATCATCGTACTCGACAAGTTCATTGAATTGAAGAGCATTATTTAATAATCCTTACACATGTGGATTCTTGATCATTTATAGGAGGGCACACCATTCGGATATCTCATTGTTCGTCATTTGATAGTCGGCTCTACAAGGTGATTGTAACGCCCCAAATTTCAATTACCAATATTAACTTAACATAGTCTAAAACCATCTAAAATTCGAAAATGCAAATACTAATATCATTATTAATAATAATAGCAGAAGCAAATAGAAATTTAAGTAAACACTTGGTGCGCTACGTCTTCCTCAAAACTTGTCGCCTTCTTCAAGTCTGAACTTTATCCTTTCCATTCCCGATGCCACTTGCTATGTTATTTCATGGGTTGCGTGCATTTAAAGATTTTAATGGGTAAACCTAGGGCCTAGTGAGTTCGTGGTTTTCATGCATATTGACGTCAATAAAATAAAAATAATGCAACAAATTATCAAATATATTTCTTTTAATTTCTTTCCACCCTTGGTGACATGTCAGGGAGCTATTGTCATTTTCAGGGAGCAAGTCCCTTTGCCGAGCACAAAAAATATGCTTATGGATAATTAATCAGAGTGTAAGATCTCCACCGTGTACTGAAACCCTGTACGACGACTAAAAATAAGACCATGTAGTTAATACACTCGTTCCGTATACATATGTCACCCACCCTTGTCACCCTTTTACATGAAAAAGTTCATAAAATTCACACAAATATTCATGGCAATAACAACGGTAACATGTAATTGCAATTAAATTAGAATCAACTTTTCATACAAGCAACCACAAAATTCACATGAAACTCACCTTGCTGGCGTTAGGTTTTAACCAAAGCTTGTCACGCTACACGCACCCTACAGTTAACCAACATGATTTTCTAAGGACACAACCCTAATAAAGCATCGTATATGATCTTTTGGTTCAACAATCCTCACGTCTCATCCAAAATAATAGCAATTATGTTGTAACACGGCCCTTAGAAACAATACTACAAAATAAATAAATAGTAAATAAATAAATAACTCAAGCTTATATGTTTTGTGGTACCATTGGTTAAAACTCAAAGATATTATTAACCATAGAACACGAAGTACAAAGGCTAAAATCGTAGTACGTCGACTTACATGACTTTGAAATATTTGGCAAGTCATAAAATCTCAAGGACTATATCTTAAATATTGGATTTCCTTTATCATAGTTTAAAATAAATAATTTCAAAAGTTTAGGGGCTAAATTCGTATTTTCTAAATACTTGGAAAAGGAAAATGATACATTCTTGAGCTGAAAGCAGTTGACATGAAAGTATCTCAATTACAAGTTTTTTTTTTCTAAACAGTCATCGTGGAAATAAAATATTAATAAAGTTTTTTTTTTAAAAAAAAGTACAATAAAAGTTAACCCACCTATGTACCATACCAGAATTTACTTTCTTTTTCACCTGACATCTTATTTTATGCTATTGATGAGTATTTTAAAGCTTCAATTTTTCACCGATTAAAATATATAAATCACATCTAGCTCTCTCTCCAACCCTTACTAACACATTCCCATTATGAATTTTTTAAAATAAATCTAATAACATAACAGTACGAATTGTAGGTTTTATTATACCAAAATTACATTCTTCAGATTTTTGTTAAATTGCTATAGGTTCAATCGAGTTGAGACAAGGGGTTGAACCAAGACATGTAAAGCAACTCTATAAACCTATTTAGACAATCAATTCGAGCTTAAATTGAATAAACGTATTCAATTTCAAAAAAAAAAAAAAAAACTCTGAAAATCTTGAAGAACCTCCAAACCCTAATTCTCCCTTGATTCTCAGTCGTTCCTCACAACTCTTGTGGGGTTTTCTCTCGATTTTACGTGCTATTTATATTTCCTAAGTGTATAACTGATGAAACCTTTTCAGTTGATCAAATTTACTACCCCATGAAGGTGACGACTTTTTCCATTAAAACTCATAATTCTCTACTAATAAACCCATTAAACCCTGAACTAATGATTTTATTATAATGATATAACCTATTTACATATATTTTTATATATTTTAAATTTTGGTTATCAGAGTGATACAGACCCCACCATGGATCCTAACTACATTGCAAGATTGAAGTTGAAGTACAAACCAAACGATCTAACCACATTTGCTGAGTTAGACCCAGGAAGCTTCAAGACATTCGATGACTCCTATTTCAAATTAGTGACAAAGAAGAGGGGGCTTCTTCAATCAGATGCAGCCTTACTCGATGACCCTGTGACTATAGCTTACATGATTCAAGCTACTAGCCATAGTTCCATATTCTTCAAGGATTTTGGTGTCTCTATGGTTAACATGGGCAGGATTACGGTCCTTACAGGTTCTCAAGGTGAAATTTGAAAAGTGTGCACCAAAAGTAACTAGTCCTGATTTTATACTAAACCAAAATGATACCTAAAAATATCTTTGTTGATATATGTTTGCATGGTTGATTTAATCTGATGCACAAGATTGATTAGTGAATAACAGACATCCATCAAAGTGTGTGCCACGAGTTTAAGCCCGTACACGAGATTTTCCCGGTATGTCGTTCTATATAGACAAGAGTTCTTATCACTATGTATTCAATTAAAATTTTCAAATATTTTTCCATTATTTAAGTGTATTATTCTTGATTTTTTTTTCTTTTTAAATGAAAGATATCCACCAAAAAGTGTATTACTATAACACCCATAAAATTCGATCCAATTTAAAACTTTTTGAATCGTTTAAAAGCATTCAATTTTTACAATTAGTTTTCAAAAGAGTTTATACATTAGAGTTTCGAGAAATCATAATCATCAATCGAGGAAGTGTACGGTCACGCCTTTGCCTTCCCGCGGTCAGCTGCTGAACCTGAAACAATACACTGAAACTGTAAGCCCGAAAGATTAGTGAGTTACCCCCAACATACCAACCTCTTAACCATAATCATATCGTATAAAAAAACAGAAGAACCATGTATCTCGAGTCTACAGTGTGACTGGTCCGCCTGCACCGACCCTTCAGTCCACCTGGTCCACTCTCTGAGTCTACAGTATGAATGGACCACCCGCATCGGGCCTTCAATCTATCTGGCCCACTCTCTGAGCCTTGGCACGTCTTGACCGCCCTCTCGAGGCCTTCAGCCTATCTCGACCGCTCGTTGGGCCTTCGGCCTGACTAGGTGCCCTCCTAGGCCAGCAGTCTATCCGGTCCGCCCTAGGTATGTTGGCCTACAGCATGAAGCAGGACCCGCCTCAACTCAACCCCCAAACAAACAACCATGTGCACATATAATGTAACACCGAAAATTTCAAAACAATTTTCCATTTAAAAATAATCGTTTAATTCTTAAAAACACTTTGCTTAAAATCTCATTCATAATCGAATTACAAAACATAATTCCATTTTCACTTGCATAATAAACCAGGATCCTCAAAACATGACTCTTTCTCTGGTGTGTACAATCGAGCCGGTGTCGTCCCGTGATCCTGAGAGAAACCTGAAACACATAACACAAAACACTGTAAGCACGAAGCTTAGTGAGTTCCCCAAAATACCACACATAACACATATTAGCCACTCGAGGCTATAACTCTGTGGGTCCGTGGACCCTACTCTGTGAACCTTCCGGTTCTAACTCTGTGAACCTTCCGGTTCTAACTCTGTAAACATGCACAACATAAATCACATAGAAATAATGCAGTACAACACGTAACATACACAGCATACAAATACTCTGTCACATAACTCTGGTTACCTACTCAAGGTAAAGTATAGTGAGAAGACTCACCTGGAAATCAGAAAGCAATTATCTGCACATGCGAACCTCGGACTTGCCACCGCCTAACACATAAGGCAAATATCTCTAATTAGTACTCGAAGTCCCAACTCTAGTTAACCGGCGAATACTCTTTCCCTCTCTAGTCAGGTAATGGGTAAAAGACTATTTTACCCCTCCCTGACCTCTATTACCTTTGTTGACCAAAACTCTCAAAGTCAACATAAGACAACTCAAGTCAACGGTCAACACTGACCAGACTCGGCGAGTACACAAGAGTGACTCGACGAGTCCATGCGGGTTCTCTAAATCCTTTTTAAACCTCTTAGACACGACGAGTTCCCTCTCCACTCGTCGAGTTACTCGACAACGAAACGCGGGGCAACCCCGACTCGACTCGTCGAGTTTGCCTATGGACTCGGCGAGTTGCTCCCATGACAACCCTCATCTGACCTTCTGAGGTCAGATCTGCTTCACCAAACCATAGATCTAACTCCCTCAAATCCAATAACCACGAAAAGGTCGAACCTTGGGCACTCATGCAAGGTTCTACAAGCTTATTTGGGTGAAACCCTCCATTACATAACAACCCTAGCTCAAAACTCCAAATAGAATGCATAAAGGAGGATGGAAGGGACTCTCTGGACCTCTTTGGGTCCAGATCTATGGCTTCACACTCAATGGGACACTATACTCCACAAATCAGGCCATAAAAGAAGCTAGAAAACCCTAAAATCACCAATCTTACCCAAAACAGAAAAGGAAGAACGATTTGATACCTCAATGGTGAAGATGCAAGCTCAGAAGCTCTGAATCGACACCCCCCTTGACCTCCCTTTGTTGGAAATGAATACTCCATTGCACAACCACCTCAAGAATGCTCCAAAATGGCTCTTCTTCACTCTCTCAGCTCTCTGGTTCGATAGGAGTCTCTCAAAGGTGTAGGTGGCCGCCACTGAAGGCCATAAGGGCCTTTAAATAGGTCCCAAACCCGGACAATTAGGTTTTTTCTTGACAGCGCCGACTCGGCGATTCCAAATACCCGACTCGTCGAGTCCCTTCATTAAACTAGTCCCCAAAACGCGATCCTACTTGACGAGTTGAGGCGTCAACTCGCCGAGTCTCCTCATTCCCCAATATAAAATACTCAAATTCCCATATCTGGATATCCGGATGTTACATATAACAATTAATCACATAACAGTCCATAGACGAACAAACCGATCTAGCAGATCATATAGCATAGCAACATCCTAACCAGGATACCGACCTAACTGGTCATTGACATAACATCATCGTATATTCCAGGACACCGACCTAAACCAGGTCACTAAACATAGCACTGTCCTAATTACCAGGACACCAATCTAATAAATCAATAAGCATATCAAACAAATACAAGTATATGATCCGCGTAAGGGCCGACCTTGGTGCCTTAGCCCTGTTGATATAGTGAGGATAACTCACCTTGCAATGCTGGACTGAACCACGAAATCACGCTCCCGAAACACTGCCTCGAACTCCAACACCTATAACAATCAATCATCTAATTTATAAATACATGCTTACCAATTATCATCAAAAGTTAAAATGGTCAACCCTTGGTCAAAGTCAAAGTCAACTATCAAGGTCAACAGTCCATGTTGACCTCAGCTCGTCGCATACACTTAGCTACTCGCCGAGTTCCTTGCATAACTTGCCAACTCGCCGAGTCACCATGCCACTAACCGAGCCCAAGGCAATCTTCATTAGACTTGCCGAGTTTTTCAATCAACCCGTCGTGTTTATGACCATCTTCATATGACTCGTCGAGTCTTCCATGCGACTCGCCAATTCCCTTCAATCCTTCATCCATGCAGATGATATTTAAGCCATGCTAAGGTGCCATACTGCAGATCCAAGTTCCCAAGGCATTCTTATCACGTAAAGTTGCAAACTTTACGTGCATGCAACGCTGTAAGGACTCAAAATGCCAAAACCAAGCTTGAAATGGGGTTTTACACTTAAGTAGGGGTTCATGCTTGCCAATGCTGATAGCTTTATGGACTTACAAATCAAAGAGAGTTCAGATTGGAAGTTACAACTTCAGATCTGAGCTCATACCCAAGAATAGCTTCATAACCAAGCCAGAAGCCATAACTTCATCCGAAGAGATTTAGAAAGGAATGAGGCCAAGGTCATGAATTGATACCTCAAATAAACCTAAGTGAGATAGATTTTGCAGATCTACACGAATCCCTTGCTGCTAGCTACTTGACCTTGAAGCTCCCTTAACAAGTTCCACCTTCCAAAGCTCAAAAGCACACTCAAATGAAGCTCTCCCACGAAGTAGGGTTTTTCTGGACTCTCTAGAGGCTGTAAGTGACTATGGGAGGCTAATGGTTCCTTAAATAGTGTACAAAACCACGAAATTTAGGGTTTCATCTTCCAGTTCCTACTCGTCGAGTCCCTCCTTGGACTCGGCGAGTAGGTCGCTTAAACTCGCGGATCAACCTATTGCTACTCGGCGAGTCAAGAAACCGACTTGTCGAGTAGACCTTGAAATCATGAGAAATTATCACCACAAATTGATACAAGGGAATCAGGGCGTTACAATTCTCCCCCACTTGAACTAGACTTCGTCCTCGTAGTCTTATGCGGTGAACGACATTGGGTAGTGGTCCCGCATCTCTGCCTCCGACTCCCACATCCACTCGGACCCTCATTGGGGCTCCTACTGTATCTTTTCCAAGGATACCTCCTTGTTTCGTAGAACCTTCACCCCTTTCCCTCTAGAATGGCCACATGCCTCTCAGCATAACAAAGGCGCTCACCGACATGAATGTCATCCAACACTCCTCCGCCTCCTGATCCATGATGCACTTTCGCAACTACAAAACATGCAAGATGATGTGAAACCCAACCAAAACTTTTAAAAGGTCTATCCTTCAAACCACTTTGCCAACTGAAAAAATCTTGATGAACCAACATATCGGAAACCTAACTTTCCCTCTTCCTGAGGCGAACCCTTTGTGCTGATAGGGCAATTGTCCCACAACATCATACAAAAATATCAATCCACTGAAACACGAACACTCATGCCTGCCCAATCAGCCTCGGGCTGGAATACCAGGCATGCCCACAACGGGTCCAATCATCCCTAGGATGGAATGCCCTCGCATCCTACACACGAGTCCCAAGTTATACACCTACTCCAACTCCTCCTGCTACCATATAATGCTGCTCAGACGAAGTCGAAACCTCCCTGGTCCCACTTGTTTATCCACTACCCGCAACAACAGACTCCTCACCGATTACTGAACCAAAACACCCATATAAACGACAGCCCCATGCGTCTCCCGAAAAGAAAATTGACTGGCTGGACTTGCTTCCACGCCCTGCTATCAGCCTATACTAACACAATGGATGCTACATGACCCATGACAGTCTTACCTATCACCTGATCTCCAACAATCCATCTCCTCCTCACTTCAGACACACTATGGCTCTTCCACAGATGTAATCAACCCAAGTCACGCTACAATAACTCATAACTGCATCAATATACTTACCACTATTGGCCCACCAGTACGACACTCCTATCTATCCTATATCACCCTTCGGGTGGGAATACTGATGTGCCAGGTCCAATTAATCATAGGGTCCGGTCATCCTCAGGATGGAATACCCTAGATTGGAAAACCAACCGATCGAATCAAATCAAGCATCAAGTTGAAACTATTGGATTAGTGTCTAAGCCCGTAACTATATTCGGTAAGTACTTGACCTGGTTGTGCATCGTCCTTTTCGGTTGCCTTCACCACAACAACTCTATAGGGTAATTTATGGAGAGAGAGAGAGAGAGAAGATATTATGGTTTATTAATATGTTATAAGAATAATATATTAAAGGAGAAATCATATTATTTAATTAATATTAATCATAAATTAATTAGGAATTAATCTGGTGACTAAAAGAGATTAATTGAATAAAGGGGACTTAAACTGTCAAATGTGTGATAGTTGTATTTGATGGGATATAGCCATAAGAACTTTCCTATGTGCGCATGCGAAACCCTAATGGTTGGATCTAGGCTCTCTAATAAACATGCTTTGAATCCAAGACTTCTAATTACTAATTAGGTTAAATAACAACATTGAAACAGATCTAGAATCATACCTTTGAGTTCCTTGTTGATCTTGAGGTCTTGGAGCTTCTAGAGTCACAAATGTCACTCCTCTAATGGCTTACAAACACCAATAGCAAGAAGAATGATTTAGGAGAGAGGAGAGGGAGGAAATTCGACCAGGGTTCTCTTACTTAATGAGATTTCTCGAATTCCCTATGCCATGGGGTCTATTTATACTTGTAGACTCCTTAAGGGTTACAACCTAAACCCTAATTGGATAATCTTCTCTTAAGGCTATCCAAATCCATTCCATAGATAAGCATATGGACGATTTTAGCTATCCAAAAGCTCTTAGAATTCGTCCAAGGCATATCCTAATGGATTTACAGTCTAAAGCTAAACTATCAAACAATTGACAGTTTATACCCCTTTATTTAATTAATCTCTTTAAGTCACCAAATTAATTCTAATTAATTCTATGACTTATATTAATCAAATAACAAATATATTATTCATTATATTATTCACATAATATATTAATAATATTTACTCTCTCTTAATAAATCATCCTATCAAGATGCTATGGTGAAGGCAACCCAAAAGGACCATGCACAACCGGATCAAATACTTGCCTAATATAGTTGCAGCCTTAGACACTATTCCAACAGTCTCCCACTTGGATAAGTCTAGTAACTATATTCATAAATACAATTCGGTTTGCAATCATAGCTCTCAAAGACGCTGTCAACTCTGATCTAATCAATCTTGTCCTTTAGATAAGGGAACGTACAGTCCTCTGTTGGATATCATGCTGACAATCCTATGGAATGGTTAGTCACGCATTTAGGTTTCTCGATCTCTGATTTATTTGACATAGAACTTAATCGAGCACATCAATTCAGTTCTGACCGGGCCCGGCACATAAGTCAAATCAAATCATCGAGCGACCGAGATATCGCTTTTACCTTCTTAGATAAAAGTTACAGATAAACTTCGACTTATATGCATTTACTTATTCATTTACCAACTATACACAACAATACGTTTTATAACACCAGGTTACTGATGCGTTTTCGTATTATCAATGTACAATCAATTAACAAATAATAAACCATATATCTAGGTTTTAAGACTATATGATATTATCGTCTTGCGATCACCTTTTATATCGTATTCCATAAGGTCATTCCAGCAAGCGCGGGTTTATTCCAATGCTCAAAACTAGTTCATAAGCACTCATGAACGTTGCAGCAATCCTTTGCTATGTCTAACACCATTTAGACATTCTACACACCAATTCATGACAATCTTCTTTCATATCTACTTCCAACATATGAACGATTGTGGACCATTTGAATAATTCGATTATTCCTAATAAACTCAATTATTCTGGAAGTCAAAACATGCAAAGTGAAACAATAGCTAAACAATTAACATAAGATAGTAACATTACTCATAAATAAAACTCCTTTATTTAATCATCAAATGTCAATTACATTTATCTATTACACGTTTCTAATACTATCTAATCTATGCTAATATCATCCTTTAGCCCAATACTCCTAGCATGCTGCAAGTGCTTAACCCTACTCAGTCCCTTTGTAAGCGGATCTGTTGGGTTATCTTCTGATGATATCCTCTTCACTACGAGTTGTCCTTCTTCTACTCGATGTCTAATGAAGTGATACTTTCTGTCGATATGTCTTGATCTACCATGATCCCTCGGCTCCTTGGTTAAGGCAACCGCTCCTTCGTTATCACAGAAAATCTCCATGGGCTCCTTTATGGCAGGTACGACTCCAAGATCACCGATGAAGTTCTTTAGCCATATTGCCTCCTCCGACGCTTCGCTCGCTGCAATGTACTCTGATTCGCACGTTGAATCAGCTACGGTTTCTTGCTTGGAACTCTTCCATGTCACTGCTCCTCCATTTAGAGTAAAGACCCAGCCCGACTGTGAACGGTAGTTGTCCCTGTCGGTCTGAAAGCTGGCGTCACTATACCCTCGCACCTTCAAGTCAACACTCCCTCCGACGACTAAGAACCATTCCTTCGTCCTCCGAAGGTACTTAAGGATATTCTTCACCGCAATCCAATGTGCTTTGCCAGGATTCCCTTGATATCTGCTAACCATGCTCAAAGTGAAGGCTACATCAGGGCGAGTACAAGTCATAGCGTACATGATTGAGCCAACTGCGGAAGCGTATGGTACTCGGCTCATTTCCGCTATCTCAGCTTCGGTACTCGGACTTTGAGTCTTACTCAATTTGGCATTACTTTGTATCGGTAGTTCTCCATTCTTTGAGTTTTCCATACTAAAACGTTTTAGTACTTTCTCTAAGTAAGTATTCTGACTAAGTCCAATTAGTTTCTTACTTCTTTCTCTTACTATCCTTATTCCCAAAATGTAAGAAGCCTCTCCGAGGTCCTTCATAGCGAATCACTTCCCGAGCCAGGACTTAACTTCCTGCAGAGTCGGGATGTCGTTTCCTATGAGTAATATGTCATCGACATATAGAACGCGGAAGCTTACTATACTCCCACTGGCTTTGACATATACACAAGATTCGTCTTCACTTCGTACAAATCCAAACTC
This sequence comes from Lactuca sativa, assembly GCF_002870075.4. Taxonomy (NCBI): domain Eukaryota; kingdom Viridiplantae; phylum Streptophyta; class Magnoliopsida; order Asterales; family Asteraceae; genus Lactuca; species Lactuca sativa. The sequence continues at coordinate 219,020,479 of NC_056623.2, read as the reverse complement.
TTTGACTTTCTCATCGAAGCAAAGATTCCAACTGCGAGACGCTTGCTTAAGTCCATAAATGGACTTCTCAACCTTACACACTCTATCCGGATGCTTCGGATCTACAAACCCCTCTGGCTGAGCCATGTAAACATCCTCAGCCAACTTTCCGTTAAGGAAAGCGGTCTTGACATCCATTTGCCAAATCTCATAATCATGAAATGCGGCAATTGCTAGCATCACTCTAATAGATTTAATCTTCGCAACTGGTGAGAAGGTCTCATCATAGTCAACTCCGGGAGTTTGAGTAAAGCCCTTCGCGACCAATCGCGCTTTATATGTGTGTACGTTCCCATCCACGTCGGTCTTCTTCTTGAAGATCCATTTGCACCCAACGGTCTTACGTCCAGGCACGTAATCAACCAAATTCCAAACTTGGTTATCATACATGGATTGGATCTTGCTATCCATTGCCTCTTTCCACTTTACAGACTCCGGGCCTGCCATGGCTTCCTTATAGCTATTAGGTTCATCAAGGTTTACTAGTGTACCATCACTAATATACGTGTCCCCTTCGGTAGTAATATGAAAGCCATAAAACTGGGGATGAACTCTAACTCTATCGGAACGTCTAAGAGGTAAGGATTCGTCAATCGGTTCAACCGGAGTTTCCTCCTCGGGTTGAACGCCAACGGTAAAGGTTCCTTCATCTATCGACTCTTGAATCTCTTCAAGTTCGATTTGCCTTCCACTGTCTCCTTGGCTTATGAGTTCTCGCTCTCGGAAAACTCCTCTTCTCGCAACGAAGACAACATTGTCCTTCGGTCTATAGAAGAGATATCCAAAGGATGTCTGCGGGTAGCCGATGAAAATACATCGCTCACTTCGAGGTTTAAGCTTGTCGTGAGTATCTCGTCTTACGAAAGCCTCGCAACCCCAAACCTTGATATGTGCCAACGAGGGAGCTTTCCCCGTCCACATCTCGTAAGGTGTTTTGGCAACCTTTTTAGTAGGGACTCGGTTAAGGATATGGGCGGCAGTCTCTAAGGCATACCCCCAAAAAGAGATTGGTAGTGAAGCACGACTCATCATAGAGCGAACCATATCTAATAAGGTTCGATTACCCCTTTCTGCCACACCATTCAACTGCGGTGTCCTAGGAGGCGTCAATTGTGAAACTATTCCACACTCCTTGAGATAATCGTGGAATTCATGACTTAGGTACTCTCCTCCTCGATCGGATCGAAGTATCTTGATTTTCCTGCCCAATTGATTCTCCACTTCATTCTTGAACTCTTTGAACTTTTCAAAGGTGTCTGACTTTTGCTTTATTAAGTAGATATACCCATATCTACTATAGTCATCGGTAAAAGTCACATAGAAGCGGTTCCCATCCTTCGTGGTTGATCTAAACGGTCCACATACATCGGTATGTATTAGGTCCAATAGACCCTCGCCCCTTTCAAATGTACTCGTGAAGGGCGACTTCGTCATCTTTCCAAGCAAACAAGACTCACATGTGTCATCTTCCCTAAGGTCGAATGACTCCAACACTCCATCCTTTTTGAGTTGGGCTATGCGTTTCTTGTTGACATGTCCAAGACGACAATGCCACAAGGATGCTTTATCCATACTAGTGGAAGAATCAATATTCAAAACATCATTTCCTAAGTTATCAACAATCATAACGGTTTCATATATTCCATTACATGGTATAGCTTCAAAGTAAAAGACACCATTTAGATAAGCCAAAATAGAACCATTCTCATTATTAAAAGAAAATCTAAATCCTTGTCTATATAAACCATGAAATGAAATGATGTTTCTTGCCATTTCTGGCGAATAGCAACAATTGTTCAAATCTAAAACTAAACTATTCCTAAGCACTAAGGAATACACTCCAATCTTGGTCACATGCGACGATCTTCTGTTCCCCATGATTAGATTGATCCTTCCTTGCTCCACATCCCTACTTCTTCTTAGTCCCTGCACATTAGAACAAATGTGATAACCACAACCGGTATCAAGAACCCAAGAAATAGCATGATTAGAATCGTTAGATTTGATTGTATATATACCTGCGAAAGATGGCTTGATCTTTCCTTCTTTGATTGCTTGCAGGTAATCCAGGTAGCTTCTCTTCCAATGTCTTATCTTGTGGCAGTGGTGGCACTCTGCCTCCTTCGGGTTAGAGCAGGGCTTGGCGGGATCAACTTTGGTCCCACTAGAAGAGGCACCATCTCGGGCTTTCACCTTGCGATAGTTCTTCGATGAAGCTTTCCTCTTCTTTCCCTTCCCTTGTCCAATAGCCAAGACAGGAGCAGCGGGCGGATTAGGAGTAGGTGCAACAGACTTGTCTTTGAAGTTGCTCTCAGCAACCCTCAAGAGACCTTGGAGCTTGCTTAGGGTGACCTCTTCTTTGTTCATGTGGTAGGTCATCCTAAATTGATTGTACATCGGAGGCAAAGAGTGAAGCACCATGTCGATCGCCAAATCCTCACTGAAGTCAACATTTAACTTGCGAAGGCGGTCGACATACCTTTGCATCTTTTGCAAGTGCACGGTAAGAGATTCTCCATGACCCATCTTCGCGGAAATCATGTTAGTGAAAATCTCGTACCTCTCTTGTCTCGCGTTTTGGTGGTACCTCCCCAATAAGTCTTGGTGCATCTCGTACGGGTACATGTCCTCGTAGGACTTTTGGAATTCGGAGTTCATGGTGGCGATCATGATGCAATGTACCTTCGTTGCATCTCGCTCATGAGTTTCAAAGGCGGTGATTTCGGCTGGAGTAGCGATTTCGGTGTTGATTTTCTCGAGCTTCTCATCAAGGACATACTCTTTGTCCTCATAGAGAGCAATGGTGCGAATGTATCTTATCCATTCGCTAAAGTTCGTTCCATCGAAGGTGACCTTTTGGCAAAGGCTCATCAACGTGAAAGAACTAGCAGCAGCGTTGTTTGCGTTCGACATCTACAATTAGAAAAGGACAAAGATAGATTAGAATAAGAATCCCTAATTATCACCCAATAAGAAAATTAGGGTTAGGATCCAACAATAACATTTACATACTAGAAAAGGGATGCCGTATTCTAACATGCAAATAAATTGAAGGTAAGTGAATGACGATTCACTAATTCTCCATCACAAAACTTAAACTATTAGTCCTAAGTGTTTTTTTGAGAATTCCTAGGTTCGGATGAGATTCATTGAAACTATTCAATGGCATGTTTAAATCTCGATATGCCCCTCTTGTTTGTGACTGGGATGCCGAGGATCACAAAGCGGGTGTGAATTACCATGCAAATTCACATGGTGCCTTCATTGTAACGATCACCTATTCGATGTGCCGGTAAACCACACACGCTCCATCGAACTATGATAAACAATGAATCACCCTTTGCCACCTTCGCTTAGAACCAATTAGTGTGCCGGTAAACCACACACGCTCCACTAACATCTTAGCAAGGTGCAAAGTGTAATTTCATGGGATTGCATCAATTCACTTTTCCTAAAGTAACTAGGATTGGGAAATTTTAAAAATATGTGTAGTTACTTTGTATTTCTTATTATACTTTTAATGAGAGGATGAGGTTGCCCTATCCTACCCGTTCGGCTAACGACCCTCCACCAATCAAGCAAGCGGTAGGTGTGAGTGTACACCCATTAAGCGCCATTTTATAGGCCGCAACCTTATACCCACCTTATAGATCGGCTTCGTGAATGAGGCCTACTAACGGTAAGACTAACATTTAGTTATACATATATATATATATATATATATATATATATATATATATATATATATATATATATATATATATAATACTAGTAATATCATATTAGTATAGGGTTGTATTTTAAACCTTTTAAAATCTGGGGTTTCGAAATTTAAGTTGTCTAAATTAATACTTTTAATCATAAATTTAAATTTCAAAACTTGAGGACAAGTTTTAAAACATTTAAAACATGGAGGATCAAATAACAAATAATTCCAATTAACAATTAATATCCTAATTATCTATATTTGATTTATTCAAGATTTCTTTTAAGATAATTACCAAAATAATCAAAATAATTAATTAATTATCATATAAGGAAATTAAATATTTTATTATAAGATAAATATCTTTAATTAGATCAAGATTGCAGTTGTATTTATCATAAAAACGAATTAACATTGATCTAATTAGTTTATGGAAAGTTTACATAAGATAATTACAAAGAAATCCCGAATCTGGCCATTCCTGACGCCTGGACTCGCGGAGTGCACAAGGGGACTCGCCGAGTCAGGCCTACTCGCCGAGTCCACCTTGGGACTCGCCGAGTCAGTGACTCAAAAACCAAAAATCGAATTTTTTGCAGGTTTGTTTCAGTTAATCAAGCAACAATTTAAAGAAAACCAAGCTAGGCTCTGATACCACTGATGGGATATAGCCATAAGAACTTTCCTATGTGCGCATGCGAAACCCTAATGCTTGGATCTAGGCTCTCTAATAAACATGCTTTGAATCCAAGACTTCTAATTACTAATTAGGTTAAATAACAACATTGAAACAGATCTAGAATCATACCTTTGAGTTCCTTGTTGATCTTGAGGTCTTGGAGCTTCTAGAGTCACAAATGTCACTCCTCTAATGGCTTACAAACACCAATAGCAAGAAGAATGATTTAGGAGAGAGGAGAGGGAGGAAATTCGACCAGGGTTCTCTTACTTAATGAGATTTCTCGAATTCCCTATGCAATGGGGTCTATTTATACTTGTAGACTCCTTAAGGGTTACAACCTAAACCCTAATTGGATAATCTTCTCTTAAGGCTATCCAAATCCATTCCATAGATAAGCATATGGACGATTTTAGCTATCCAAAAGCTCTTAGAATTCGTCCAAGGCATATCCTAATGGATTTACAGTCTAAAGCTTAACTATCAAACAATTGACAGTTTATACCCCTTTATTTAATTAATCTCTTTAAGTCACCAAATTAATTCTAATTAATTCTATGACTTATATTAATCAAATAACAAATATATTATTCATTATATTATTCACATAATATATTAATAATATTTACTCTCTCTTAATAAATCATCCTATCAAGTTGCTATGGTGAAGGCAACCCAAAAGGACCATGCACAACCGGATCAAATACTTGCCTAATATAGTTGCAGCCTTAGACACTATTCCAACAGTATTTTGGGCTGGGAAACCTAATAGATAAAGGGATGAATGAAATTATGAAGGGAGCCCGTCATATTTCCATCCATGGCCTTATTCGAGAAGGTTCCATGGGCTGCTTAATGTTTAAGCTATTCATTAGGGTTTTGACTGAAACCCTAGCTGCTCACAATATAAATAGAACCCCTAGGTTACAGCAATCGGCCACTTGCTTTCCTAGAACCCTAGAGCCAATTTTGTGTGCCTCCTCCCTTTCTCATATACTACCCTCTTGCTAGTTGGTGTTTGTAAGCCATTAGAGGAGTTACGCTTGTGACTCTAAGCTCAAGGAAGAAGGAAGATCAAGAGATATTCAAGAGGGTTCCATATCTTGGATGAGTTGCATGTTCAATAGTGAAACCTAGATCCAAGTATTTAGGGTTTGCATGTACACATAGGAATGTTCTTATGGCTCAAACTCATCATGTAACATCCCATTTTTTTTAATAACTAAAATAATAAACGCGGAACCCCAAGAAGTAATTTCATTATTATTTTAAATTATTATATCCCAAAATAGAAATAATAATTAGGGGGTTTTTGTTTCGGGAAGCCAAATGTTGTGATTTAGAGTCTCGGGGGTTAAATCGTAGTTTCAAATTTGTTTAAAAAGGGTATCAAAGGTTAGGGTGTGTTTGGTAAATATTGTACCTAATTCGTAAAGAATTATGAAAGATGGGGGTTAATTGGTAAGTATTGGATCAAAGTTGGAAGGATTTCATGAACTCATGGGCTAAATGGTAATATTGGGGGTAATATGGAAGAAAAAGGAATGGGAGGGACCAATTCTGTCATTTCTCTATATATTTGCATGAGGACGGGTATTTAGCTATTCGATTGTCGTCAAAAAACCCTAAACCTAGACATAACATTGGGAGCCACCCTTATACCTCCCTTTTCCCAGCCGCCACCCTTGCGATGAACCATCTCCGATGCCGACCTAGTATGTCCATCACTGGCTGCTACCACCTTGTCGAGATCGAGTACCAACCACCAGCGTTGCTGCCATGCTAAAGCAGGAACCCCATCGTCAATCGCCAACAACATTGACCACCGCAAATCGCCGCCCTTCTCCTTCTCTCTCTTCTCAGCTGCCTTAGCTTCTTCTAGCCATCGTCGGACATCATATGTGACCGGGGAAAAACCGCAGGGATTGACGCTGCAGTCGTGGACCACCAGGTCACTTTTGTCATGTGCCGAAACTGTAGAAGACCCGCTGTTGTGCCCCCATCAAAGTCATTCAACCGCCACCTCTTTGGCTGTGGAAACCGGAGAACTGCCGTCGGGGCGTCGGCGTTCATGCCATTGCTACTGTTTCTCACAACTTTCTGTACGCCGGAGACCATAAGAAGAGTCTTGAGACGTGTTATGGTCGAGGGAGGGGCCGATTGGATTTGCTGCTGCTGGGTTCCGTTATGGCCATCCATCGCCGCCGCCGTTAGTCAATGTCATGGCCGCCAAGGCCGCTGCTGCCATCATCATGCGCCACCAGCTGGGTGGTTGGGCTTATCGCGCAAAAAGACAAGTGTTCTGTGGGTAGTTGTCTTGGCAGGAGTTACAAGAGGAACACCACCACCGTGAGGTGGTGGCTGCCACCTTTGACCACCGTCTACCGCCTCATGCTAGTGTGTGTGTGTGTGTATCATTGTATAATGTAATCGGAATAATAATAGAAAAAATTGAACCACCACCATGAGGTGGTGGTTGCCACCTCGTGCCCCCACCGGCCGTCGTGTCGGGTGTACTTGTGCTTTGATTGCGTATGGACCTGGTTTGGGGGATTTTTGGACATTGTGGAATCAAGGAAACCCTAATGGGCACAAAGAAGCCCTAGTCGACCCAATGTAACCCTAATGGTCCAATAAGGTCCAATGTGACATAAAAGCCCAATCAATGGACTAATAGGCAAGTATTGGGTTGGGAAACCTAATTAGGGTTTGGAAATCCCTAAGGGCATGAAACCCTAATTGTGGGAATCATTTGGGACACATAAGAATTAATTATTAAATTTAAAATAATAATTGATAACCATTGTCAACTAGCTTAAGGCAATAATGGACTTAATGGATTAAGTCCTTAATGGATTAAGTCCTTAATGGGTTAAGTAAGAAACACTTAAACGTAATCATCATTTCATGTGAAATCCCTAATCTCATTCGGGCCTTAAATTGGTCCTTCTTATCGGGCCTTGGCGATTGGACTATTGGTGGGCCATCCAAGAACAAGTTAATGGACCAAAATCATTAGATGGACTTTAGGATAAAGCCTATGTGAGGACTTGGGTCCAATTAGGAAAACTAGGCCATAGATGGGCCTTTATGATTATGTGATATTTGGCCATGGAAATTGGATTGGAATAATTGGATGGGCCTTAATGAAAGACCATGTAGAGGTCTGGGCCCAATTTGGAAAGTTGGGCCATATGTTGGGCTTTGGCCCATTATTGACTTTTGGGCTTTTATAGTGTGAGTTGGACCTTGGGCTTGGAACCCAATTATTAATTGGGTGTTGTTTGATGCTGACAGTTCAGGAATCTGTCAACCAGCAGCTGGAGTTGTATCAGTAGGACTTCAGCAGTGCCAGGTGAGTTATCCTCGCTATACTAAGGGGTCTAAGGCACCAAGGTCAGCCCATTGGATTCGATATCTTAATAGTTACTGATAGGTTGAGTTTGAGTTAGTAATCTATGCCAGTTGTTATGCTAGTTTGGTAGGTCGGTAGGACTACATGTGATAGTGATTGATTACCTGTATGTGCATTTATCTGTTACATGTTGACATGTTATATGGGATGGGTTGAGGTGGTACTGCTCCGTGCGGTAGCCAACATAACCTAGAGTATTCCAGATATGAGCTAAGGGCCCGGTAGGCATTCCAGACTCCAACTGAGGATTTGGGAGCATTCCAGATACGAGCTGAGGGCCCAGTAGGCATTCCAGACTCGTACTGAGGGCTCGGTAGCAATCCAGATGTGAGCTGAGGGCCCGGTAGGCATTCCAGACTCACACTGTGGGCCTAGGGGTATTCTAGGCTGTGAAGTTGTGGACCCGTTACGTGTTGTTCTGTTCAGTGGTTATGTTATGATATTGTTGATATCGTTATGTGGATTGTATGTGTATCGGTATTATGGGGTAACTCACTAAGCTTTCGGGCTTACAATTTCAGTTTATTGTTTCAGGTACTTCAGGGGATCGTGTCAAGGCAAAGGCGTGATCGTAGAACTCCTCACTGTTTTTGACTTCATTTCTGGGACACTCTGATATGATACATTTTGAAAACAAGTTTGTAACAATTAATGGATTTGAAATGTTTTTAAAAGTTTAAATTGGTTTAGATTTTTCAGGTGTTACAAGTTGGTATCAGAGCCTTGGTTTGAGTGAATTGGAGGAACACTCGTGTGATTCCAGTCTCAAATCAAGGAAAAGATTTTCAAAATGATTTTCAAATGGTTTACAAAATAAGTAAAGGAGGATGTAGGGTGTACGATCATCCGGAGCCAGTTAGTAGACCCCAAAATACCATATAGTTATTGGATTATGTGATATGTTAGAACTGTTGGGTTTTGAGCATTCTAACACTCCTATGGTGTACATGAAACCCTATACACCTTGGATCTATGTTTTCTTTATTATACTTGCAAATATTAACTATTCCAAGGTTTCATTCTAACTAGCATATTATGAAGAACCTATACTACAAAGTTCTAGTTAGATGACATACCTTTTGATGTAGCTTGATGTCTTCAAGCTCTAAGAGCTTAGCCCCAATAGTGTGGAAGCCTCAAATGGAATCACAAATCACCAAAACACCTTGGAAGAACTTGAGAGAATATGTATGCACACTAAAATTGGCCCACTCTTATTTTCATACACTTGTGCCAATTTTGTGAGCCAAGGACCCCTTTATATATTATGGAGGATTAGGGTTACATCCATGTAAACCCTAATATCCATGACCTTTCGTTTACATAGGATCCATGGGTTAAAAGCTCCATGGACTATCCATAAAAGCTTAGCCCAACCTAAATGAACTTGGCCCATTCCATATACATAAGAGTCCATATTTAATTAGTTACTTTTGATCACTAAATTAATTCTAAATTAATTCTTGATCAATACTAATTAAATAATATGATTCCATATTAATATATTAGAACTTATAATATATTAATATTAATCATAAATATACTATTCTCAAAAGACTATCCATATAAATTGTGTCGGTGAAGTGCAACCTAAATGGACCATGTCGGGTCGGGTCAAGTACATACCAAATATAGTTATGGACTTAGACATTAATCCAACACTCTCCCACATGGATAAGTCTAAAACTATTGTTGAGTATGACTTCAAAACCTAACTGGCAATCGTAGCTCTTAAAGCCGCTGTCGAACTCTGACCTTGTGAATGACTTGTCCATTAGATAAGGGATCATATATTCCTGCATTCTAGATATCATATGGACTGAGACATGGATTATAATTATTCTCTCTGTCCATTTGTTGTTTCCCGATTTCCGATTCATGAAGACTGACTGATTGAACAAATCACATCAGCCCTAGCTTGGCCAAGCACTCACATGTATCATCATTAAATCATCGAGGGGCCCACATATATCGCTTTTATCCCGAAGGTAAAAGGAATGGATAAACTTCGACTCATATGGCTTGTTCTACTACTTGTTGAATCATACACAAAGGCACGTTTTATAACATCGAGTTACCAATGCCTTTTCGTGCAATCAATGTACTATCAACTCATAGTAACAACTCATATCTCTAGGTTTGAAGAATATAAGATATTATCGTCTCATGATCACTCGTGATAAAATCCATGAAGTGATTCAAATGAGCGCGCGTTGAATCCAATACTCAGGACATATGAGCACTCATGAGTGTTGTAGCACAAATTTTTCCACCAACTTGGACCTCTACAAGCCAACCCATGAAAGTCTTGATTCATATCTACTTCCAACATATGACCGAATGTGGATGGTTTGAATAACTTAGTCATTCCGAAAGAATAACCTAGTTAATATGGAAGTCAAAACATGCAAAGTGAAACACAAGAATAAATGAATCTAATATGGTATCAAAACCTATTAATATAAATAAAACACTTTCTATTTATCAGCATACTGATTACTCATTATTCATTATTTCGGTTTTATCAACTTTATACTTGAATTAAAAACACTAGTTATCCCATGCTTCAAGCATGTACAATAGTTTTGCCATACCCCAAGTATGCACTCCACGTTTGTCTATGATCCTTACTTTGTGAATTAGATCAACTGAACATAATTTCAATGATTCTCATTTCACACTCCCAATTCCTTACTGCAAATGCAAGAATTCCAAAACTCATGTCGTTTACTGAAATCTGTTAGATTCTAAACTTATATACATTGATCCTCTTGTAATGATCATGCAAAAAGTCATAAAGACTTGACAACAAACATTATAGAGCATTCCAAAGGAGATCAACTCCTTGGAAACATCCTTCTTGCATTAATTTTTCTAATCTCTCACAGATTTATTGAACGACTTCCACCTATGGGATAATTTTCCATATTCCCCTTTTGACTATCTCTTCTGAACAAGAGTTGTCTCTTTTCAGAATATGTCAATATGGTCCTTCCAATATTAACAGTATACTTCCAATTATCCTTGAGCAACCAATCTTTGGTAAACCTTAGATTGTCCTCAAAAATAGTTTAATAACTTTAGTCATATCCAATTCTCGACATTTTCCTCCTTAATGCCCCAAGGCATTTGGAAAATTCAGAAAGGATAAATATTATAGCACATGTAATCGATCTTGTACCCAAAGTAAATGGGACACGATTCATGATGTTTCATATAAAGACATGGTTCTAGACCTGTAACATCCCCCTCTGGCACGTATCACAATATTGTCCGCTTTGGGCCACTCGGCACGAGGACTTCCCAGGGGGTCACCCATCCCGGTACTACTCCCGCCCGAGCACGCTTAACTGCAGAGTTCTTATGGGATCTGCTGCCCTCACGGCTTTAAAACGCGTTGTGATAGGGAAGGTATCCACACCCCTTATAAGGAATGTTTAGTTCTCCTTCCTAGCCGATGTGGGATCAGATCTAACCCACTTTCACCCCCCATTATAGGGTTCGACGTCCCCGTCGAACACATCGACCCATGCCCTGACTCTGATACCATTTGTAACATCCCCCTCTGGCACGTATCACAATATTGTCCGCTTTGGGCCACTCGGCACGAGGACTTCCCAGGGGGTCACCCATCCCGGTACTACTCCCGCCCGAGCACGCTTAACTGCAGAGTTCTTATGGGATCTGCTGCCCTCACGGCTTTAAAACGCGTTGTGATAGGGAAGGTATCCACACCCCTTATAAGGAATGTTTAGTTCTCCTTCCTAGCCGATGTGGGATCAGATCTAACCCACTTAGTTGTAATAGCCCGGAATTCCAGGTATTGTTATATTTATGAATTTGGGTGTTTTAAGAGGGGACTCGGCAAGTTGGAGCCTAGACTCGCCGAGTAGGATCGCGGATCTGGTCGCGGGTTCGCGACTGGACTCGACGAGTCCGGATACCGACTCGGCGAGTCTGCGTTGTTTAGCGAAAACCCTAACCGTTCAGGTTTGGGACGTATATGAAGGATCTTATGGCCGTCATTATTCACCCTAGCTTGCTGATAGAAACCCTAATTCGATTGTGAGCATCTGGAGCAAGGTAGAAGACCATTGTTGATTTTGGAAGTATTGTCTTGCAAGGAAGAGGAGGCTTGGTTAAGGGAACAACAAGAGAAGCCACGTTCTGAGGATTGGGGACACAGAGAGCACGTTATTCAGTTAACATCTCGAGTGCATTCTTCTATGTTGATGTGTATATGGATTTAGGGTTTATTGAACCCTTTTGTGGCTAGATTGAATGTTACCTTAGTCCCGCAAACGATTGGAACCCTATATTGGGACTCTTGGAAGTCCAGAATGTCCCATGCTTGAGCATTTCGGGAATCAATGGAGGTTTTGGATTGGAATCCTTATGCCTTAGGTCAAAATGTAATTTATGAGTCATGGAGTGTATTATGAGCACCGAAATGAGGACCTTACGTGATGAATCAGTCTAGGAAGGCCAGACCTATGAATGGTCGGAGCAGTTCTGACCTTAGAAGGCAGTTTGAGCGGTTGCATGGCATGGACACGCCGAGTCCGATGAACAGACTCGGCGAGTAGCTTGAAGATTTACTGGGACTCGTCGAGTTGTTCTTTAGACTCGACGAGTTGAGTCGGGGTGGCCCCGCAATACTTCCAGGAAGAACTCGTCGAGTCAAGGGGGATACTCAACGTGTAGAAAGGGAATCTTAGGGAATCAGTGAGTCGAGGGCGAGTGGACTCAGAGTTGTTGAACTCGGCGAGTCTCGGGGTGACTCGGCGAGTTAGATCGCGGGTTAAGTGAAGTTATGAGTATGGGGACTTGGCGAGTCATAGGGTTGACTCGGCGAGTAGGGTCAGTCAGAGGTTGACTTTGACCTTGTCTTTGACCAAGGATTGACCAGTGGTTCCAGGGGTATCTTGGTAATTGTTGTTTATTGTTTGAGTTCAGTGCATTGGTGGCTGTCCAGAGGTGGAGATCGTATCAGTGATCGGAGCAGCTTGAGCTATCTGTTCAGTCGACAGTTTCGAGGTGAGTTATCCTCACTATATCGCTAGGGTTTATGGCACCAAGGCCGACCCTTTTTATCGGATGGAAATCCGGGTAGTTGTCATTGTTATGATATAGGCCGGAAGGCATTACATGTTATGGGCCGGAAGGCATTGCTATGTGGACCGGAAGGTGATGGCCTGGAAAGGCATATGTATGCATTTAGTATGTTGACTGATTTGTAGGGTAATGTTATGCTAGTGACCGGCTAGACCGGTATCTTGTTTAGAGTAATGCTATGATATGTGATCTGTTGATCGATTGTTGTCTATGAACTGCTATATGATTATTTGTTATGTTATATATGCATTTTATTCTTATGGGCCGGAAGGCAATATGTTATGGGCCGGAAGGCAATATGTTGTGTTGTGGACCGGAAGGTCGGCGTGGGTAGGACCGGAAGGTTTACCCAGCAGGGACGGAAGTCCCCTGAGACACATGGACCGGAAGGTCAGGGCCTGGAAAGGCGTATATGTGGTTGGTATTTTGGGGGTATCTCACTAAGCTTTCGGGCTTACAGTTGTGATTTTATGTTTCAGGTTCTCAAGAGTCTGTGGCAAGGTAAAGGCGTGATCGTACCGTTCCTCGCGTTGGTGTTTTATGATATGAACCTGGGAAATTACTCTGTTAAATAATGTATTGAAAACCTTTTTGTAACAACGTTAATAAAATGGGTGATTTTGAAAAATTTTAATTGTTTTGAAATTTTGGACGTTACAAGTTGATATCAGAGCCTTGGTTTGAGTGAACTGGGGGAAACATTCGTGTGACTCCAGTCTCAAATCGAGGAGGATTTTAAAAAGAGAAATTAAAATGGTTTTCAAATTAAGTAAAGGGAGGACGCGGAGGTACGATCAGCCGGAGCCAGTAAGTAACCCCAAGATACCATACATGATATTTGTTTTATTGAGCTTGATAGAATAGCATGCTAGAGTTAGGCTAGGGATCTTCAGGAATTCATGATAATGTTGCCTGATTTGTGATGCCTGTAGCCTAAGGTCCTTTATGGGATATTCTTAGTGTTCCTCTAGTGGTGAGGGTTGATAGTTGTTATGCATGTTCCCTAGCGTATTGTGGTAGTACTTCATACAAATATGGGTAGGTGTGGAAGGTAGTATGGGCCCGTACTACTGAAAGCACAAGACCCATACGCGTATCAGGGAAACCATGGTCTCTAGGGTAGGGTTGCGAGAGTTGGATCCCAGGATTGTGGGAAGTGTCTGAGATTGGTAGGGTGTCTTCGGTATGGAGATTTCGAGGCATGATGATAGTGGATCCGGATCAGGATCGGGAGCTGGAGAGCGAGTTCCGGGTGGATCGGTGCTGTCGGAGGTTATCAATCAGACGAGCACGAGCGAGTTGGATGCGAGGATTCGCAAGATCCTGCGTGATGGGGTTGCTGCATTGTTCCGGGCTGAGTTGCCGGAATTGTTTTGGTCGATCAAGACCGCCATGATTGAGTATTTTGATGAGCGATATGTGGCTCTCGCAGAGACGGTTGCCGCGGCGGCTACAGCGGCTGTAGCAGCGGCAAGGGGAGGAGCTAGTCGGGCTTTTCAGTATCGGGACTTCTATTATACGAAGCCTCCCACATTCGATGGAGTTCAGGACCCGATTGTTGCTATGAGATGGTTATCAGACGTGGAGGGGTGTTTCTCCACGAGTTTATGCCCTGCTGATCAGAGGGTGAGGTGTGCTCTGGACCTATTGGGGCTCGGGGCGAAGGATTGGTGGAGATTGACCACGGGGTCATATTCCGACGCGCAGAGGGCTGCGGTTTCAGGGGATCAGTTCAAAGAGATGTTCAGTACTCGATATGTTCCGCGAGATTAGAGGGAGAGATTGGCTCGGGAGTTCCTTGAGCTGAAGCAGGATTCGGAGACGGTGACTGAGATCACCAGGATGTTTACTGAGGGGGCGATGTTTTGCCCTGAGTTCGCTTCGGAGCAGGCTCAGATGTCCCGATATCTGAGTATGCTCAAGGGGGATATCAGACAGCTCGTGTCTGCGCAGAGGTGCGAGACCTTGTTGGTGTTGCAGGAGGCCGCCATGCAGCGTGAGTTAGAGGTTGAGTTGCAGTTGCGTGAGCTGAGGCAGGCTCCGATGCAGTCGCAGCCAGCGCCGAAACGGTCCAGTACCGTTGATGTTAGAGTGGGGGATCGGAGCGGCCACACTTGCGGGAAGTGTGGGAGGGGTCACACCGGAGTTTGTTGGTCCGGTGGTGCATGCCGCAAGTGCGGAAAGGAGGGGCACTATGCGCGGGACTGTCGGCAGTCAGTGCCGATTCGGGAATTGAGGATTTGTTATCATTGTCGGCAGGTTGGACATTGAGGGTCGACTGTCCACAGCTTTCTGCAGGACCGTTGCAGGCTCTAGCACCGGCCACCTTGAGGAGTTCAGGAGGAGGACAGGATGGAGCGGAGCCCCAAGGGCTCAGGGTCGTGCTTATCAGCTTGCGGCAGAGGGAGACGGAGCAGTGCCAGAGGCAGCTGCGGGTATGATGTTTTCTTGATGTCTTGATTATCTTGTGTTGATTGTGGCGTATTGTTTGTGCTGGTATCTTGTGTGGATTTCGATGTAGTATTCGTTGTTTCGCGGGTTTGGCAGGGTTATGGATTGGTGTTTCAGGTTTTCGCTTTGGCATTCGTTGTTCCCTGATGGTTTGGTATGGTTATAGTTTGGTGTTTTAGTGCCGGTATCCTTGTGCGGTTTTCGATGCGGTATTCATCCTTTTGCAGGTTGTGGGTTTGGTTATGGGTTATTGTTTGGGAATTCCGTTGGTTATCATTCGTGAGAGTTGATACTGTAGATGCGGCACTGGGTTGAATGTCGGGTAGCATCTGCAGTCGTAGAGTGGATAATTGAAAGACCGGATTCTTTTGAGTGGATTGATCAGGGAGGAGATGTGTTTTGCTGAGGGTTGCTTATGCTTGTGGGAAGCAGTCAGTGTGTAAATGTTCTCTTTGTGCAGGATTGTTCTGAAAGGTCGTTAATGGCGATCGGTGGCTGTTAGTCAGTGCTTTAAGTGGGGGAGAATTGGAGAATTCTCCGGGAGATCGATGAGTATGTGAGGGTGCTTAGCTGTTGGGATTCAGCAGTGTTCTGTCAGCTCAGAGTATAGGCTGACAAGAGCGAGTGTCGGGTATGCGGGGCGGGATACAGACCTATGGCATTTGATTGTGGAGGCCTGGGAGCAGGCCGGGATCAAGTCTGAGTAGGTAACCGGGGTTATGCGATCAGAGTAATTGTATGCCTGATGTACGTGATGGGTTGTACTGCATTAATCCCACGGGATTTATGTTGTGCATGTTTCTAGAGTTGGAACCGGAAGGTTCCCAGAGTTAGAACCTGAGGGTTCACAGAGTTTGGGTGTACGGACCCACAGAGATATAGCCTCGAGTGGCTAGTGTGTGTTATGAGAGTCGGTCCAGTCATGCTGGGGACTCTGATGGTATTGTTGGATCAGTTTGAGATTTCGGATTTTGTATGTTGCAGTGTGATTACATTGGAAGGTCTGGCCCCGGGTTAGTGATTTTGTTTAGCTGAGGTAGTGATTGGTGGTGTGGAGAGAGTGCATGGGCTTGAGATCCCCTGCAATGAGAGCCAGAGTATGTGAATAGCGGTTACGAAAAAAGGGTGGTGTCGCTTGGGGCGAGCACCGTGGCACCGGTTGGAGTGGCATTATGGCCAAGAGAGTTCCTTGGAAAAGGAAAAGAGAAGGGTGTGTAACTCCGAAGGGGAGTGCAAGCTCACGAAAGTGAAAGCTGCAGAGCAGAGTTATGGTTAGAGTACTTCGAGTATGGTTTTGAGCATCGTGTTCGCGGAAGTGAAGTAGGAACTCATCCGGTTGGGATGTCTGTTGAGGCTCAGAAGGGATGCAGGGGGAGAGAGAATCTTGAATTCTCAGTATGATTCTGATCAGGGTATAGGGTGGATATTAGTGGTTCATCCTGGGAGATGTTCGAGGATATCATCAGTGTAACGGGTCTTCCAACCTACGGGTGTTGGGGCTAGTTCAGCATGTGTATGTGATTGCAAGAGGAGAACTCGTGAGAGTTGCTCTGAGAGTGAGAATGGGTCTCTCAGTCGGCCCGGAATGGACAAAGTGGGCTTTGGATCGGGGATCCGGTGGTTCATGGTTTCCTAACCCTTATGGGTCGGGTGATTGTTGAGATTTAGAGCAGAGTTGCATCTTGGGTAATTCTCGGTTACAGAGAGTGATGGGCAGTACAGAAATCGTGCTTCAGTCGACAGAGCAGATTCAGTAGATTAGATAGAGGTTATTGACCGCCCAGAGCCGACAGGAAAGTTATGCAGACAGACGCCGGTCTGAGCTTGAGTTTCAGGTCGGTAACTTCGTACTCCTGAAGGCCTCTCCTTGGAAAGGAGTGATTTGATTCAGGAAGAGGGGCAAGTTGGGACCCCGGTATATTAGGCCATTTCGTGTGATTGCAAGGATAGGCCGGGTAGCCTATCATTTGGAGTTGCCAGCAGAGTTGGGGCAGATCCACGACACTTTTCATGTGTCGCAATTGAGGAAGTGTATAGCCGATGAGTCGGTAGTGGTTCCATTAGAGGATATTCAGGTGGATGCGAGCCTGAATTATGCTGAGAGACCAGTGGCCAGCAGGGATCGGAAGAACAAGGTTCTGAGGGACAAGGAGGTACCTCTGGTGTTGGTTCAGTGGCAACACCGTAAGGGATCGGAAATGACTTGGGAGCCGGAGCGTGAGATGCGGGAGCAGCATCCGGAGCTATTTTTAGAGTGAGACTTCGAGGGCGAAGTCTCGTCCTAGTGGGGGAGAGTTGTAACAGCCCGGAATTCCAGGTATTGTCATATTTATGAATTTGGGTGTTTTAAGAGGGGACTCGGCGAGTTGAAGCCTAGACTCGCCGAGTAGGATCGCGGATTTGGTCGCGGGTTCGCGACTGGACTCGACGAGTCCGGATATGGACTCGGCGAGTCTGCGCTGTTTAGCGAAAACCCTAACCGTTCAGGTTTGGGACGTATATGAAGGATCTTATGGCCGTCATTATTCACCCTAGCCTGCTGAGAGAAACCCTAATTCGATTGTGAGCATCTGGAGCAAGGTAGAAGACCATTGTTGATTTTGGAAGTATTGTCTTGCAAGGAAGAGGAGGCTTGGTTAAGGGAACAACAAGAGAAGCCACGTTCTGAGGATTGGGGACTCAGAGAGCACGTTATTCAGGTAACATCTCGAGTGCATTCTTCTATGTTGATGTGTATATGGATTTAGGGTTTATTGAACCCTTTTGTGGCTAGATTGAATGTTACCTTAGTCCCCCAAACGATTGGAACCCTATATTGGGACTCTTGGAAGTCCAGAATGTCCCATGCCTGAGCATTTCGGGAATCAATGGAGGTTTTGGATTGGAATCCTTATGCCTTAGGTCAAAATGTAATTTATGAGTCATGGAGTGTATTATGAGCACCGAAATGAGGACCTTACGCGATGAATCAGTCTAGGAAGGCCATACCTATGAATGGTCGGAGCAGTTCTGACCTTAGAAGGCAGTTTGAGCGGTTGCATGGCATGGACTCGCCGAGTCCGATGAACAGACTCGGCGAGTAGCTTGAAGATTTACTGGCACTCGTCGAGTTGTTCTTCAGACTCGGCGAGTTGAGTCGGGGTGGCCCCGCGATTCTTCCAGGAAGAACTCGTCAAGTCAAGGGGGATACTCGACGTGTAGAAAGGGAATCTTAGGGAATCGGTGAGTCGAGGGCGAGTGGACTCAGAGTTGTTGAACTCGGCGAGTCGAGGGGTGACTCGGCGAGTTAGATCCCGGGTTGAGTGAAGTTATGAGTATGGGGACTCGGCGAGTCATAGGGTTGACTCGGCGAGTAGGGTCAGTCAGAGGTTGACTTTGACCTTGTCTTTGACCAAGGATTGACCAGTGGTTCCAGGGGTATCTTGGTAATTGTTGTTTATTGTTTGAGTTCAGTGCATTGGTGGCTGTCCAGAGGTGGAGATCGTATCAGTGATCGGAGCAGCTTGAGCTATCTGTTCAATCGGCAGTTTCGAGGTGAGTTATCCTCACTATATCGCTAGGGTTTATGGCACCAAGGCCGACCCTTTTTATCTGATGGAAATCCGGGCAGTTGTCATTGTTATGATATAGGCCGGAAGGCATTACATGTTATGGGCCGGAAGGCATTGCTATGTGGACCGGAAGGTGATGGCCTGGAAAGGCATATGTATGCATTTAGTATGTTGACTGATTCGTAGGTTAATGTTATGCTAGTGACCGGCTAGACCGGTATCTTGTTTAGAGTAATGCTATGATATGTGATATGTTGATCGATTGTTGTCTATGAACTGCTATATGATTATTTGTTATGTTATATATGCATTTTATGCTTATGGGCCGGAAGGCAATATGTTATGGGCCGGAAGGCAATATGTTATGGGCCGGAAGGCAATATGTTGTGTTGTGGACCGGAAGGTCGGCGTGGGTAGGATCGGAAGGTTTACCCAGCAGGGACGGAAGTCCCCTGGGACACATGGACCGGAAGGTCAGGGCCTGGAAAGGCGTATATGTGGTTGGTATTTTGGGGGTATCTCACTAAGCTTTCGGGCTTACACTTGTGATTTTATGTTTCAGGTTCTCAAGAGTCTGTGGCAAGGTAAAGGCGTGATCGTACTGTTCCTCGCGTTGGTGTTTTATGATATGAACCTGGGAAATTACTCTGTTAAATAATGTATTGAAAACCTTTTTGTAACAACGTTAATAAAATGGGTGATTTTGAAAAATTTTAATTGTTTTGAAATTTTGGACGTTACAAGACCAGTCTTTTGCCATAATAATTTTTTGTTTGCCATATTCTCAAAATTTGACTAGGAAAAGGGATGCCGTAATCATAATCGAATTTTGAGAACGCAATATATAGAAATTTTCTAAAGTTGAACCAATCCAACATGAAATTCATATATATATATATATATATATATATATATATATATATATATATATATATATATATATATATTCTTGACTAAAGGTGATTAAAATCTCAATATAAGCTCTTTAGAATGATTATAAACTCAATCTAAACTTTTCATAATTGAAATTAGTATAATTTCCTCTCCCTTAATTATAGCAAAACAACTTTTTCAACCCCTGCAACCTCACGAATTGAAACTTTTGTTTTCTATAATTAACATTGTTAACTTGAAATACTTACCATAATTATCATGCTCCCATTAACAGGATGATTATTAGCATAACACTTATGCTCCCACTAGCTTTGACATGTACCTAGAAATGAACTGGACTTCTAGAAATCAATACTTTATTGACTTTCTTACCAAAGTTCAGATTTCTGATACTAGATTGCCTTGATAAGACTTTATCAAAATCATACACCTCTCTTAGATAGCTCACAGGTGTGTCTAAACAATTATGAAGAGGGATGCCGTAATCATAATGTTTAGACCTTTTGCCATTCCCACAATTGCAATCTACTCAAAATCTACTTAGTGAAAGAGTTTCCTTAACATCATTTTCATGAATCAAAGAGAAACCTTATGACACTTAGATTTTATGGTGTAAGTTTTTCTATCCATGTGTATTTGTCAAAACCATAATCACAAGACTAGGTTAGTGACAAATCCTAACTCATATGGATTGAACTTGTGCTATCTTAACTTCTTGCCACCTGGCAGCTCAAGGGCCTGCCATTGCTTCCAAGTAGCTATGCAAACAATTGAGAACATGTAGAACTCAAATGTATAGCCAACTTAGCTGGAATGGGCACAAAAATGTCAACACGATAGGTTATAAACCTCTAGTTGTGTGCTAGTGATGAAACACAGGTTTTTATTCTTTTACTTCTTAAAACCCTTTCAAGATCTTTTAGACTCCCACAGTCTCCTTGACCTATAAGACTTTCTTGCCAAATATTCAAGAGATAGTTTGGATTCTAATCAAGACAGACACTTAACACAATTAGCCTTAGTTGGTCTTTGTTTTATCCATAACATCACAACTTACCAATTTCAAATGCACAAGAGTAGAAAACTTTTAGTCTTACATTTGACAAGTGTTTTAAACCTTATTTAAGACATGTCACTCAAGTTATAAACTTATAGTATAACTCTATGAACTGTTTTTTTTGGAACGAAGTATGAATCATCTTCTTGATTTAACCACTTCAACAATTCATAACTCCTCTTCTTAACCATCATTATGCACTTAGAGGATGAATTGTGATAAGATCTCAAAATCATTAAGAAGATCTTAAAACATGATACTAAAGTACTCTCCCATCTTTTCAGATTTGAGAAACTTTTATCCTTCTGCCTAATTTGATTATTCTTATTCGTTTTGTCATACATTGAAGTTTTTTCAATGTTTCAGAATTATAATTAAGCTTGTAAGTATAATCATATTTACTAAACCTTAGTAAATCATAACGAATAGTCTTATCCATATTTTGTGGTGGACTTTGACAAGTGCACAAGAAAGTGTACTTGATCCCTTAGTGCTTCTCTTGAGTCACATATACATGTGAACACGGAACTAGTCTTAATTTTCCAAAGTTGAAAATTCTCACACATCACACTCAACACCTTTTATGATTCCAAGTTTTGGTCCAATTGAAACTTGGGTGATTAGAATATTTCCTTATTTTGTAAATTTAGACACAACCACAAATGAAAGATTCAAATTCATATTTCCAATAGTGCTATAAACATACAAACATCAAGTTTTCATGAATGTCATTGTAAGGAGATAAAAATAAAGTAAAACAAACTTTTATTTATTTTAAAATGCGGAAAAAACTTTTTCCTTACACTGTAACTTGAAATGAAAACTATGTTATTACATGTTTCCTAGCAATCTATCATAACTCCTAAGAAGTAGCTCAAAAATCTGATCTTCAATCAAGCGATAGAAATCCTTCTTCGCGGTCAGATTCAACATAGTCTTTCTTTAAATTTCCTTCATTTTTCCTTTGATTCTTAAAACATCAACATGTGACCCAGTCACATCATGTAATAAGAATCTCAGAATAGAAACTTAATAGAGTTTGATAGTGGACTTTACCTGCAGTAGAGTCAAACTTATTGATTTTACCAGCCTTATGATCTTTCAGGTAAATTTGGCAGCTTTGCAACCACTGCCCTTTCCTTTTTGGCAATAGAACCATATGGATCCTTTGGGAATGGTACATGGGATAATCTCAGACTTAGCCTTTCTCTTTACCATTTGGTCAACCGAGTTGATTATGGCCGATCCCTTTCCATTGGGAAGAGAATGTTTTTTCTGGATTTCGAGTGTCACCATTGTCAATGTCCATAAAGTTTTGGGAAGTCGATCTTCTATTCAAATTTGCTTTAATCGCCTTCCAAATCATTGCTGATTCAGCAACACCAAGCAAATAGATAAGATCATTAAGGGTCTTGTCATAGTCTGTTTCATAGGAGTCCTAAAGGAACTCACTAAGTGACATAGAAAGTGATTGAACCACCAACTTTCTCAACACTTTGACACCCAACTCTCCCGACTTGTTAATATGTGACTTCATCTCCAAGATGTGATCACACCTAGACCTTTCCTTGCCAATAGGGGTCGAGTGACCTTGAACTTGTGGGTTAGAGAGAATAATTGGAGGAAGTGGAGGAAGTGAAGTTCCAAGAGATTTGGGAAGATCATAGATGTCTGAACTAGACATCTACAATGGGAGAAATTCAAGTAAAGTTGATTTAAGTCCTTAATATAACACCCAATATGAAATACTAAGGCTAGGACCCAACAAACTATTTTATGTCTTGGAAGAGGGATGCCATAATCCAAACTATAAAATATTTGAAGGTAGGTGAATGACGATTCACCAATTTCCACCAAGATAAACGGAATGTATTATTAGGTTTTAATTGGTTTTGAAACTCCTAGATTCTATTGAGATTCATTGAACTTTTCAATGGCATGTTTCAATCTTGAGTGTGCCCTTCAGGTTTTGTGACTGGGATGCCGAGGATCACAAAACAATGTGTGAAGTAACCATGGAAATATACTTGGTACCCTTAATATTTACCCATCAATCGATGTGTCGGTTAACCACACACGCTCCACCAATACTATGATAAATATTAAGTTACCCTTTGCCTACTTTGTTAAATCCAGGTTAGTGTGCCGGTTAACCACACATGTTCCACTAACAACTTAAACAAAGTGCAAAGTGTAATTTCATGGATTAGCACCTTATTCACATTTTCCTAAGTAACTAAGATTGGGTATTTATAAAAGGTTTAGTTACTTAGTATTTATCATTAATACTTTTAATGAAGGGAGAATTTATAGTCTTTGTCCTACCCGTTCGGCTAACGACCCTCCACCAGTCAAGGAAGCGGTGGGTGAGAGTGGACACCCATTAAACTGCCATTTTATAGGCAGTAACCTTATACCCCCCTTATAGACCGGCTTCGTGAATAACGCCTACTAATGGTAAGACGACTTGCTCTTATACATATAATATATTAAACTTTTAATATTATAATAGTATAAGGGTGTATTTTAGACATTTAAAATACTTCGTGGAATATCATCTTCATGTAGATTGCTTGTTCCACGGGATTTGGGAAGACCATAGTTGTCAAACTTTGACATCTACAATACGGGAGAAAACGAATTCAAGTTAGTTGATTGATTGAGTCCTTAATAAATCACCCAAATGAGATATTAAGGCTAGGACCCAACACAATATTCTACAACTCGGGAGAGGGATGTCGTAACCCAAATTGCAGAACATTTAAAGGTAAGTGAATGACGATTCACTAATTTCCACCATGAAAAACAAAAAAGAAATTTAAGTTTTAAATCTATGAAAACTCCTAGATCCTTTGAGATTCATTGAACATTTCATTGGCATGTTTAAATCTCGATATGCCCCTCTTGTTTGTGACTGGGATGCCGAGGATCACAAAGCGGGTGTGAATAACCATGCAAACTTACATGGTGCCCTCACATGTTACAGTCAGCTATTCGATGTGCCGGTCAACCACACACGCTCCACCGAACTATGAAAAACATTGAGTCACCCTTTGCTACCTTTGCATAGAACCATTTAGTGTGCCGGTAAACCACACACGCTCCACTAACGTCTTTGCAAGGGCACAAAGTGTAATTTCATGGAATTGCATCAATTCACTTTTGCCTAAGTAACTAAGATTGGGAATTTTATGAAAACATTTAGTTACTTTTATACTTCATTATACTTATAATGGAAGGTTTCGTCCTATCCTACCCGTTCGGCTAACGACCCTCCACTAGTCAAGAGTGCGATGGGTAAGAGTGGATACCCATTCAATCGCCATTTTATAGGCAATTTCCTTAAACACCCCTTATAGACCAGCTTCGTGAATGAGGCCTACTAACGTTAAGACTGACTTTTACTCATATATATATATATATATATATATATATATATATATATATATGTAATGTTAAACATTTAACGTTATATATATAGTATAGGCTGTATTTTACACTTTCAAAATATTAGGTGGTCAAATTTAACAATTATAATTTTAATTCAATTAAATTTTAAACCAAAAACTTTATGGATTTATTAAACCTCTTTTAATTATACACCTTAATTAATTAATAAAACCATAAGGGTGTGATTTGAACTTTTTCAAAACAATACTAGAGTTTTAGAATTTAACATTCCTAATTAAACTTTTAATCAACTTTTAAATTCCAAAACTTGAGGGCAAGTTTTGAAACATTTCAAAACATTAGGGTTTAGAATTTAAATATACATCAAAATTAAACTATTAATCAAAATTTAAATTCCAAAACTTGAGGGCAAGTTTTGAAACTTTTTTCAAAACATTAGGGTTTTAACTATTTAAATTTCAAAACAACAAAACATTTAGGTTCAAATTTAAACTATAAAACCTAAAGGGGAAAATATGAAAACTTTTCAAAGCACAAGAATAATATAACAAATAATCTAAATTAACATTTAATCACATAATTATCCATATTTGATTTATTTAATGATTTCTTACAAAACAATTTACCAATTTAATCAAAATAATTAATCAATTATCACATAAGGAAACAAATATTTTATTAATTGATAAATATCTTCAATTAGATCAAGAATATAGTCAAATATATCACAAAATCGGATTTATATTGATCTAATATGATAAGGCAACTATCCTTAAGCAATAACAGCAAGAAATCCCGAAAATAGCTCCATCTGACGCTCGAACTCGCCGAGTACCCCCACGGACTCGCCGAGTATGTGGCAACTCGCCGAGTCCACAGTGGCACTCGCTGAGTCCATCATGCAGAACCACAAAAATCGAATTTTTTCAACATAGAAGGCATCAATACAATAGAAACCAATCTAGGCTCTGATACCACTGATGGGTTTTGGTCCTAAGAACATCCTATGTGCTCATACAAACCCTAATGCTTGGATCTAGGTTTCTCTATTGTACATGCAAGTTATCCAAGACTATAAACCCTAATTCTAGCATTCAAGTAATCATATTAACATGAGAATAGGTTTAAGATTTTACCTTGATTGTTATGTAGCAATAACAATCCCAAATCTCCTTGTATTGACTTTGGAAGGCTTAGAGTCACAACTGTCACTCCTCTAATGGTTCACAAACACCATAAGCAAGAGGATGAAGAGGAGAGAGGTTAGAGGCTGCCTAAAAATGTGTGAAACCCTAGAAGGTTGCTTATCCACGTTTTTGGTCCTTAAGGGGTCTATATATAGTGAGGAAATTAGGGTTATCTAACAAGGAAACCCTAATTTGGTTGCTTAAGCCCTAAGCAACCCATTGAGCCCTTTCCTTAAGGCCTTGGACGATTTCATATGGGCTTCCCCCATAGAATTCGTCCACCTTATAATAAAAGGCAATCCATGGCCCAAATTGCAATTATCTTATAATTACAATTCCAGTCCCTTAAGTTTAATTAATCTCTTTTAGTCATAAAACTAATTACCAATTAATTATTGACTAATATTAATTAAACAATATGATTTCTCCTTTAATATATTATTCACATAATATATTAATAAATCATATTTAATCCTTTCTCTCCATAATTCATCCTATCAAGTTGCTTTGGTGAAGGAAACCCAAAAGGACAATGCACCATCGGGTCAAGTACATACCAAAATAGTTATGGACTTAGACACTAATCCAACAGGAAGAACTTGAGAGAATATGTATGCACACTAAAATTGGCCCACTCTTATTTTCATACACTTGTGCCAATTTTGTGAGCCAAGGACCCCTTTATATATTATGGAGGATTAGGGTTACATCCATGTAAACCCGAATACCCATGACCTTTCGTTTACATAGGATCCATGGGTTAAAAGCTCCATGGACTATCCAGAAAAGCTTAGCCCAACCTAATTGAACTTGGCCCATTCCATATATATAAGAGTCCATATTTAATTAGTTACTTTTAATCACTTAATTAATTCTAAATTAATTCTTGATCAATACTAATTAAATAATATGATTCCATATTAATATATTAGAACTTATAATATATTAATATTAATCATAAATATACTATTCTCAAGAGAGTATCTATATAAATTGTGTCGGTGAAGTGCAACCCAAATGGAACATGCCGGGTCAGGTCAAGTACATACCAAATATAGTTATGGACTTAGACATTAATCCAAAAAGAACAACATGCTAGTACTAAGCTAGGGATCTTTAGGAATTGCATGATAAAATTTCTTGATTACATGACTCCTGCTAGCCTAGGGTTTCCTTTATATGATATTGACATCATTACTGTAGTTGTTTAGTGTATGCATCATAGTTATACATAATTAAGATGTTATATTCTGAAAATGTTTGATTTAGCCTTATGTTCTGTTCTTATTTGATTGGGAGCTTAGGGTTGGATTGGATATTCGAAAGTCTATAGGTTCCAGCGTTATGTATGGCCAGCATACACTAGTGTTGCAGGGTTGGTGGAAGTTTCATGGATGGGTGGGTTGTGAGTGTCCGGGAGGCCAGTTATGAGATATCCAACATTCCTGTAGGAGTGAGGATCGAGCGCTCACTATGTTTACGTGTATTGTCAGGTTGTTGTGGTGATACTTGAGAGAAATATGGGTAGGTGTGGAAGGTAGTAAGGGCCCATACCCCGTATGCATAGCAAGGAAGTCACAACCCCTGGGGTTTGGTTGAGAGTTGGTTCCCTGTCATTATATGGTCTATTAGAGATCTTTATGGTGTTATCAGAATGTTGGTTGCGAGACGTCTTGAGACCGGATCCTGGTTAGGATTGGGAGTTGGCAGTCAAGATAGGCCAATGTCGTCAGAGGATTGTGTCAGTGAGATCATCTGAGAGAAGGTGATCGAAGTTGTCCAGGGATAGTTGCCAGAGATGTTTGGGTCTATCAAGACTGCCACGGTTGAGTATTTTTATGAGCGCTATGTAGCTATTGCCGAGTTGGTTGCTGCGACAGCTATAACAACTGTAACGACGGCAGGGGGAGGAGCTGGTTGAGCTTTCCAGTACCGGGACTCGTTACTGGGACATATTATAATGAGCAGAGGGCTGCAGTTACTTGGGACCAGGGAGATATTATGTATATGTTATATTTCCGCGGGTTGAGTAGGAGAGGCTAGTACATGAGTTTCTAGATTTTAGGCTCGGGCGTTTGCTCTAGGCCGGAATTAGAGTCGCAGGGACTCCGGAAAGGAGTGATGACTATGTTCAGCTGGGGTTTGGCAGCTTGAAGTAGAATGATTAATTGGTGGATTGGAATATTGTTTTCTAGGGTAAGGATTGTGCCCTTTAAGTTTACGAGCTCGAAGGATTAGGCAGGCTTGTGATCCCAGGATCAGGTTGTATTCCAGCTCAAGGTCAGTTGGTCGCTGAGATTGGCAACAATAGTTCAATGCTGGTAAGTGCGGGTGGGTCGATGTGGCATAAGTATTTTGGAGGTTCAGTTCACCTTGGTTCCCTTGTATCAGGAGATAAGGATTGATTGCCCGATTTAGGGCAGAGGTTGTTTCAACTACTGCAGTTCAACTGTGGATGGTTGAGCTGGTGAGTGAGTCAGGGTGCGAGACTCTGAACGATATGATTTCTAGAGCCGAGAGCGGGAGATTTGTTGGAGCACTTTGGGAAGAAGGGTATTATGTGGGAGGTCTGCAGACAGGGTCCCATAGGATATTTATTCAACATTATCAGGATTTAGGGGTTTTAGTAAGCGTTATTGGTTGGCGGAGGAAGGCGACAAGGGGAAGTAGCTCATTGTTGAGACATTAGTTGGAGCATCTATCTTTGGACTTGAAGATTTAGGAGTGGGATCATTTGAGCATCAGGGACTGTTGTTTTCCCGGGGATTTAGAAAGTGTTCATCTAGCTATTAGAAGCGTGTGATCATTTGGGGTTGGCTAGTAAATGAGTACTAGTTGGAAAGGTCTGGCTGTCATCAGATTGATTGTTGGAAAGTGAGAAGGATTGGGAATTTTCAAATTTTCGGGTATTATGAAGAGTTAGTTGAATCTAAGTGGGGGAGAATCGTCCCGGAACGCAGAAGCAGGATCGGTTTTGAAACTGGGATATGTTTCACATAATTATCATGAAGGAATACAACCCTAGGGACAGTTTGGTTTGAGTGTTGTGTGATTTGGGAATTCGGTAAAACTCCCCAACATGTGAATCGCGTCTTCTCGGTGCTTGATAGTAGAACTTGGGAAATCAGGTTGGGATTCTAGCCATGAATTAAGTTCAGTTGTGTGTTAGGACGAGTACGTGTTCGACCGGTATGGAAAGTGTTGTAAGACTATGGGGGTAACCGTAGCATTCACTAACGATCAGTTAGTATGGGAAGTGTTGTAAGATTGCGGGGTAGCCGTAGCATTCTTAAGCGATCAGGTAGTATGGAGAGTGATGTAAGTCTGTAGGTGTAGCCGCAACATTTCTCTAGGTTGGTAGATAGCATGAGCGCGGTGTTAAAACGTGGAAGGGGAAATAGTACCCCCAGTTCGGATGTAGCAGTGAGGATATGAAAATCCACATATTGGTTTATGGGGTTTTCCCAGAGGGAGTTGACTTGATTAAGCCAGTGATAAGACTATAGGAACGTCACTACAATTATGAGATCAAGGAAGCAATGGATTGCTTAAGGTTGCTTGTGATGTAAGGCTACCGTTGGTCATGTAGCAATCGCTTTTAGCCGTGGATTTGGTAACGACGGGATATGACATATGACTCTGATCGGTTGGATCAGGAGGTTGTTACAGTCACAGTGGCATGGTAACTAGTGGCAACTAGTTCTAGGGAAGGATTTCGTTCGGAAGTCGTGTGAGGCAACTATGTGGGTGTCCTTTAGCTCCACGACCGGGCCGGAACCGAGTATTTCATATGAATGTTACTCGGTTGTGACGAATCAGAGGATTTTGGATGAGATGCAAGGATAGGTCCTTATATTTAAAGTTATGGGTTAGACCCGAGTTATGTATAAAGTGGTATTCCAATCTAGGGTTTTCCATCATGAGGATGACCAAACCCTACGATTTTGTGGAGCTGACGTGTTTGGTATTCCAACCTGAGGGTTGAGTGGACCAAACATGTGTGTGATACGAGGGTATGCCATCCTAGGGATGACTGGACCCGTCGTAGGCATGCCTCGTATTCCAGCCCGAGGCTGATTGGGCCAGGTAAGCGTATTTGTGCGTATGAGCCGATTATTATATGTATATGGTTCGGGAACTAAAGGAAACCTTGTCTTGTTGATCCAAAAGGGGATCACAGGTAGCAGTGTGGAATTGAGATTCTGTTTTTGGATGGGAACCCCGGGGTTTTAGCAGTTGAGTAGCTAGTTGGGAGATAAGTGCAATGAACTTGAAAATGATCAAGTGTGTGCGGTCTGTCAGGAAGCTAGACCATCTCGAGACTCTAGATTTTGGAATGAGTAAATGCGATCATATTGTAAGGGATTCATTTATTTTCAGGTTTTAGAACCCTGCGAGGGTTGGTTGCGGTTACCTCAGAAAGGCTAGAGTTACGCTCTCGATTGTAGCCAAGTAATTCAAGTTGTTGGCGTGTAACGGATGATAAGAAACGATTTCGAGGATGAAATCAAATTTAAGTGGGGGAGAGTTGTAACATCCCATTTTTGTTGAATAATTAAAATAATAAACCCTGAACCCCGAGAAGTAGTTTCATTATTATTTTAAATTATTATAGCCCAAAATAAAAATAATAATTAGGGGGTGTTGGTTTCGGGAAGCCAAATGTTGTGATTTAGAGTCTCAGGGGTTAAAGCGTAGTTTAAGATTTGTTTAAAAAGGATTTCAAATGTTAGGGTGTGTTTGGTAAATATTGTACCTAATTCGTAATGAATTATGAAAGATAGGGGTTAATTGGTAAGTATTGGATCAAAGTTGGAAGGATTTTATGAACTCAGGGGATAAATGGTAATATTGGGGGTAATATGGAAGAAAAAGGAATGGGAGTGACCAATTCTGTCATTTCTCTATATATTTGCATGAGGCTGGGTATTTAGCTGTTTGATTGTCGTCAAAAAACCCTAAACCTAGACACAACATTGGGCGCCACCCTTATACCTCCCTTTTCCCAGCCGCCACCCTTGCGATGAACCATCTCCGATGTCGACCCTGTATCTCCATCACCGGCTGCTACCACCTTGTCAAGATCGAGTACCAACCACCAGCGTTGCTACCGTGCCAAAGCAGGAACCCCATCGTCAATCGCCAACAACATTGACCACCGCAAATCGCCGCCCTTCTCCTTCTCTCTCTTCTTAGCTGCCTTAGCTTCTTCTAGCCATCGTCGGACATCATATGTGACCGGGGAAAAACCGCAGGGATTGACGCTGCAGTCATGGACCACCAGGTCACTTTTGTCATGTGTCGAAGCTGTAGAAGACCCGCTGTTGTGCCCCCGTCAAAGTCATTCAACCGCCACCTCTTTGGCTGTGGAAACCGGAGAACCGCCGTCGGGGCGTCGGCGTTCATGCCATTGCTACTGTTTCTCACAACTTTCTGTACGCCGGAGACCATAAGAAGAGTCTTGAGCCGTGTTATGGTCGAGGGAGGGGCCGATTGGACTTATTGCTGCTCGGTTCCGTTATGGCCATCAGCCGTCACCGCCGTTAGTCAAGGTTATGGTCGCCAAGGCCGCTGCTGCCATCATCACGCGCCACTAGGTGGGTGGTTGGGCTTATCGCGCAAAAAGAAAAGTGGTGTGTGGGTAGTTGTCTTGGCAGGAGTCATAAGAGGACCACCACCACCATGAGGTGGTGGCTGCCACCTCGGACCATCGTCTACCACCTCATGGTAGTTGTTTGTGTAATTATTAGGCGTTTATTTTGGGCTAGTGTATGTGTGTCATTGTAATATGTAATTGGAATAATAATAGAAAAACTTGAACCACCACCTCGAACCACCACCATGAGGTGGTGGTTGCCACCTCCTGCCGCCACCGGCTGTCGTGTCAGCTGACGGTGTGCCGCCACCGGCCATTGTGTCGGGTGACGGTGTGCTTTGAGTGAGTATGGACCTCGTTTGGGGGATGTTTGGACAATTTAAAATCAAGGAAACCCTAATAAGCCCAAAGAAGCCCTAGTGGGCCCAATGTAACCCTAATGGTCCAATAAGGTCCAATGTGACCTAAAATCCCAATCAATTGACTAATGGGCTAGTATTGGGTTGGGAAACCCTAATTAGGGTTTGGAAAACCCTAAGGGCATAAAACCCTAATCGTGGGAATCATTTGGGAAAAACGAGAATTAATTATTAAACTTAAAATAATAATTAATAACCATTGGCAACTAGCTTAAGGCAATAATGGACTTAATGGATTAAATCCTTAATGGGTTTAGTAAGAAACACTTAACCCTAATCATGATTTCATGTGAAAGCCCTAATCTCATTCGGGTCTTGAATTCGGCCTTCTTATCGGGCCTTGGCGATTGGACTATTGGTGGGCCATCCAAGAACAAGTTAATGGACCAAAATAATTAGATGGGCTTTAAGATAAGGCCCACGTGAGGACTTGGGCCCAATCTGGCAAAATTGGGCCATAGATGGGCCATAATTGGGCCTTTGGGATTATGTGATATTGGGCCATGGAAATTGGATTGGAATAATTGGATGGGCCTTTAGGGAAGACCGTTTAGAGGTCTGGTCCTAATTTGGAAAGTTGGGCCATATGTTGGGCTTTGGCCCATTATTGACTTTTAGGCTTTTATAGTGTGAGTTGGACCTTGGGCTTGGAACCTAATTATTAATTGGGTGTTGTTTGATGCTGACAGTTCGGGAATCTGTCAACCAGTAGCTGGAGTTGTATCTGCGGGACTTCAGCAGTGTTAGGTGAGTTATCCTCACTATACTAAGGGGTCTAAGGCGCCAACGCCGACCCATTAGATTCGATATCATAGTAGTTACTGATATGTTGAGTTTGATTTAGTAATATACACCAGTTGTTATGCTAGTTTGGTAGGTCGGTAGGACTACATATGATACTGATTGATTACCTGTATGTGCATTTATCTGTTACACGTCGACATTTTATACGGGAAGGGTTGAGATGGTACCGCTCCGTGCGGTAGCCAACATACCCTAAAGTATTCTAGATATGAGCTGAGGGCCCGATAGGCATTCCAGGCTCATGGTGAGGACTTGGGAGCATTCCATATACGAGTTGAGGTCCCAGTAGGCATTCCAGACACGTATTGAGAGCTCAATAGCAATCCGGATGTGAGCTGAGGGCCCGGTAGGCATTCCAGACTCACACTGTGGGCCTAGGGGTATTCCAGTCTGTGAAGCTGTGGATCCATTACGTGTTGTTCTGTTCAGTGCTTATGTTATGATATTGTTGATATCATTATGTGGACTGTATGTGTATCGGTATTTTAGGGGTAGCTCACTAAGCTTCCGGGCTTACAGTTTTAGTTTATTGTTTCAGGTACTTCAGGGGATCGTGGCATGGCAAAGGCATAATCGTACAACTCCTCACTTTTTTGACTTTGTTTCTGGGATACTCTTATATGATACATTTTGAAAACAAGTTTGTAATAATTAATGGATTTGAAATGTTTTTAAAAGTTTAAATTGGTTTGGATTTTTCGGGTGTTACACGTCAGTGGTATCAGAGACTGGTCTGGTTTCAGTTATATTTGATGGTATATGTTTTGATCTTGCTTGAAAAATTGTTTTTTTTGTGCAATCTGCTTGACTTAATCGGCGAGCCCATTGTGGACTCGACGAGTATGATGAACTCGTCGAGTCCATAAGGGGACTCGGCGAGTCACAGCGTCAGACAAAGGATATTTCGGGATTTATTGCTGTTTTTATTAAGGATCAATACATTTATCGCGGTCTAAAATCTTATAGCGATCACTTGTCGTGATTTAAAATTGCAGTTCTCGCGGTGGGATTGCGGTTTTCAAAAATTATATATATATATATATATATATATATATATATATATATATATATATATATATATATATATATATATATATATATATATATATATATATATACAATGACAAAAACTAACCTGTTTACAAGTTAAGACTATAACCTGTTGCACAAAAGAGTAACAAATTAAATGCGTAACCGAGGCTTGATTACAATTACAAATTAGATGCATTAACCGAGAATTTAATTAAAAATCAACTGAGTTTTTATATCTTTGTCTGTTCTAACTTGTTTCCATCTGGTTTCTTTCGATTTCTGATGGTGTCACAACGTTAAAGAAAGGAGATTGGGATTATAATATTACAAGTTTTGGGCTAATATATATCAAAATACTTATTTTTTTCTTATAAATCTGTATAAAAAGTCAAATAGCGGGAAAAAATTGGGATACCGGTAATGAAATATTGGTGAAATAGCGGCCGATAACGGCTGATATCGGCGATAATCCCGGTTCCGATATTTTAGATCGCTATTTGAAACTGGGATTTTGCAAACACCCGCGAACCGCTATCCCACCGAGATCTCGGCGCTATTAACTGCCCAATTAAGGATAATTGCTAAAATCGTTTTCTTATAATAAAATCCGAATTTTATTGTTTCTATGTGAT
Source organism: Lactuca sativa (assembly GCF_002870075.4). NCBI lineage: Eukaryota > Viridiplantae > Streptophyta > Magnoliopsida > Asterales > Asteraceae > Lactuca > Lactuca sativa. The sequence continues at coordinate 218,986,491 of NC_056623.2, read as the reverse complement.
TATCCTTACCAAAACTAAAGATAATTTCTAATTATTTGAATAATAATTTCCTTATATGATAAAGTTGATTATTTAAATTAATTTGTTAAATTATCTTATATATAATCTTGATTAGGTCAAATTTAGATAATCATTAAATTAATTGTTGAATTTAAAATTATTTGCTATTTGATCCTTTGTGTTTTGAAAAGTTCAAAACTTGTCCTCGAGTTTTGAAATTTAAATTTTGTGATTAATATGTTTAATTTGAACTATTTAAATTTCAAACCCTAGAATTTTACAAGTTTAAAATTCAACCTTATACTTTATAATATTATAAGATTAATATATATATATATATATATATATATATATATATATATATATATATATATATATATATATATATATATATATATATATATATATATATATATATATATATATATATATGTATGTATAACTTAAAATGCTAGTCTTACCGTTAGTAGGCCTCATTCACGAACCTAATCTCTAACAGGGGTATAAGGTTATGACCTATAAAATGACCATTTAATGGTTGTCCTTTCTCACCCATCGCTTCCTTCATTGGTGGAGGTCGTTAGCCGAACGGGTAGGATAGAGCAACCCTTTCTCATTAATAAGTATAGTGAATTATTAAAGTAACTAAACTTTTTTACAAAATTACCAATCTTAATTACTTTAGGCAAAGTGAATTGATGCAATTCCATGAAATCACACTTTGTACCCTTGCTAAGACGTTAGTGGAGCATGTGTGGTTAACCGGCACACTAATTGGTTTCTAAGCAAAAGTAGCAAAGGGTGACTCGTTATTTGTCATAGTTCGATGGAGCGTGTGTGTTTAACCGGCACATCGAATAATTGACTGTAACAATGACGGCACCATGTACATTTGCATGGTTAGTCATACCCTCTTTGTGATCCTCGGCATCCCAGTCACAAACTTGAGGGGCACATCGAGATTTAAACATGCCATTGAAAAGTTCAATGAATCTCAAAAGAATGTAGGAGTTTTCAATACATTTAAAACTTATTCTTCTTTTCGTTTTTCATGGTGAAGAATTAGTGAATCGTCATTCACTTACCTTCAAGTTATTTGCATGTTAGATTACGACATCCCTTTTCTAATATATAAATAATGTTGTTGGATCCTAGACCTAATTTCTTATTTTGGGTGGTTAATTATGGTTTCATTTCTAATCAAACTTTGTTCTTTTTCCTTTTTAGATGTCGAACATGAACAAAAACAATGCTTCCGGCTCGATTTACTCTGGCTCATTCTCACTCATGAACTTGTGTGGGAGGGTGATATTCGACATAAAAAATTTTAACGATTAGATCTGTAATATTAGAATGGTCACCCCTTATAAGGACAAAGAGTATGTCCTAGTGTAGTGACCTAGATAAGGAGCTGAAAGAGATCGACATGAACACTGCTACTCCCGAAGATATCGCTGCCTTTGAGGCCCACGAGCGTGATGCCACGAAAGTTCATTGCATCATGATAGCGATAATGACTTCTAAACTCCAAAAGTACTATGAGGACATGTACCCCTATGAAATGCATCAAGACTTGTTGCACTGGTACCACGAAAGTGCGAGGAAAGAGAGGTATAAGATCATCACCTTGATGATCTCTACCCAAATGGGTAGTGGAGAGTCCCTTACCGCTCATCTGCAAAAGATGCAGAGGTATGTTGATCGTCTTCTCAAGTTGAATGTTAACTTTGATGAAGAGTTGGTGATTGACATCATCCTTCACTCCCTGCCTCCCTGCTACAACCAGTTCCGCATGACCTACCATATGAATAAGGAAGAGGTCACCTTGAGCAAGCTTCAAGGCTTGCTAAGGAATGCTGAGAGCAATCTACAGGATAAGTCTGTTGCATCAATTCCCACTCCAACCGCTGCCCCTGTTTTAGCAATCGGGCAAGGGAGGGGTAAGAAGAGGAAGGCTCCCTCAAAGAGCAACCACAAGGGTAAATCCCAAGATGACACCTCTTCTAGTGGAACCAAAGTTGGTTCTGCTAAACCCAACTCTAACCCAAAAGAGGCAGAGTGCCACTACTGCAACAAAATACGGAAATGGAAGAGAAGCTGCCCAGAATATCTGCAGGCCATCAAGGATGGAAAGCTCAAGCCATCCTACGTAGGTATTTACACAGTTAAATCTAATGATTCATCACATTCCATTTCTTGGGTACTTGATACATGATGTGGTTTTCACATTTGTTCTGATTGGCAGGGCCTAAGAAGAGATAGGGATGTGGAGCATGGGAAGATAAATTTGATCATGTGAAACAGAAGATCGTCTCCTATCACGAAGATCGGAATTTACTCTTTAATGTTTAATAGTGGATTAGGATTAGATTTAGACAATTGTTGCTATTCGCCATATACGGCAAGAAACATCATTTCATAATAATGGTTTATATAGACATCTAAAAACGCAAATATCCAAAACAATTTTTCATTTTTAAAACACCCTTTTATTCACAAGATAATATCAAATCATAATGTATACACTGTTATCACAACAAAATCACATCCCCTAATCTCAAAATGTAAACTCTATGAGTGTGTACGGATCATGCCGGCACCTTCCCGCGATCCTCGCTAGTACCTGAAACACATAACACAACAACTGTAAGCACAAATGCTTAGTGAGTTCCCCAAAATACCACATACAACACATACGCCACTCGAGGCTATAGTACGACCCTCTAGTCGATGTGTCTCAGCGGGACCCTCCAGTCCCGTAGGTCTTTTGACCCTCTGGTCCAGTCATAGCTCGTCGGACCCTTCGGTCCAGTCTGTATCGTTGGACCCTTCGGTCCAGTCTATATCGTTGGGCCCTCCGGTCCGGTCTATACAACACATAGCATACATATAATAAAATGCATATAATCTCATACATACATATAGCATACAAGACCCTCCAGTCTACACACAAATACCACTCTAGGTAATGTATAGTGAGAAGACTCACCTCGGGTATCTCGGATAATCTCGCACACGAATACACTGATCTCGCCCCCGCCTAATCACATAAACAGTATCCTTAAATAAATAATGGCTCTCAAAGGCTAGATTAAATCCCTTCCAACAATCCCACAGAAGGATAAAAGACCATTTTACACCTCCCTGATCCAAAAGTCCAAATGTTGACCGAAACCCTAAAAGTCAACGGTCAACTTTGACTAGACTCGTCGAGTGTACATAAGTGACTCGGCGAGTCCAAGAGTGTCCTTTGGGTCTATCTAAACCTCACTCGACTCGTCGAGCGAACCTTCCACTCGACGGGTTACCACTGCTTATGAATCGCGGGGCAACCCGACTCGACTTGTCGAGTCCCCTTATGGACTCGGCGAGTTCCTTATATGGCAACGCTCAAATGACCTTCTGAGGTCATATCTGCTTCTCCAACTAGTAGATGAAACCTTATTGCACTCAAAAGTCACATAAAGGTTCGAACTTTAGGCCCATGCATCACGCTATCATCTCTATATGCCACAATAACCCTTAATATGATATCCTAGACCCCAAAACTCATAAAGGATTGCATAAAGCTGAAGAATAGGGACTCTCTGGACCACTCAAGGTCAAAATCTGATAATATTGTCACAAGGGGACATCACACACACTAGATCTCTTACCAAAAGTGAAGAGAAGAAACCCTTGATTCATGAAATCTATTACTCAAATGAAGATAGACATGAATCCTTACCTCCTACAGAAGCTCTGAACGAAATGATGGAAGATTTGAGTCCCACAAGTCAGCCTAGCTCGAAATCCTTCCTTCCCTTTGCTAAAACACACCAAAGAATGATGAATTAGCCCTCCTCTTGCTCTACAAGTTTCTCTCTGCTCTCTAGGGTTTCTTAGGGGTGTAGTAGCTGCAAATGAAGGCCATAAAGGCCTTTAAATAGGACACACAAACAAATATTTAGGATTTATGCCGCCACCACAGACTCGTTGAGTCACCTAGCCGACTCGTCGAGTCCATTCATTAAACCAGTTAGCGAATCACGATCCTACTCGACGAGTCTAGGCGTCTACTCGTCGAGTTCCTCTCTTTAACTCAAAATAAAAGGTTAAAATAAAATACCTAGGAATCCGGATGTTACAATTCTCCCCCACTAGAATCAGACTTCGTCCTCGAAGTCTCGCTCTGCAAACAACTTTGGATGCTGCTCCCGCATCTCCAACTCCGGCTCCCAAGTCAGCTCGGACCCTCTCCGATATTGCCACTGGACCTGAACTAGGGGCACCTCCTTGTTCCTCAGAACCTTGACCTTTCGATCCCAGATCGCGATCGGCCTCTCAACATAATTCATGCTCACATCCACCTGAATATCCTGCAACGGCACCACCGCCGACTCGTCGTCTATACACTTCCTCAACTGAGACACATGGAAGGTATCATGTATCTGGCTCAACTTTGCAGGTAGCTCCAAATGATATGCTAGTCTGCCCACCCTCGCAGTCACCCGGAACAGACCAATGTACCGGGGTCCCAGCTTGCCCCTTTTCCTGAATCGGATCACTCCTTTCCAAGGAGATACCTTTAGCAGAATGAAGTCTCCCACCTAGAACTCGAGCTTGGATCGTCACCTATCCGTATAACTCTTCTGGCGACTATGAGTTGTAAACAATCTCTATCTGACCAGCTGTATCTGCTCTGTCGTCTGAAGCACTATCTCGGTGCTACCCATCACTCGCTGCCCTACCTCTCCCCAGCAGATGGGAGTCCGACACCTCCTCCCATACAACAACTGAATAGGAGGCATTCCAACACTCGAATGGTGGATGTTGTTATAGGAAAACTCATCCAATGGTAGATACGAGTCCCAACTCCCTCCGAAGTCCAACACACATGCTCGAAGCACGTCCTCGAGTGTCTGAGTTGTTCGCTTACTCTGACTGTCCGTCTGTGGGTGGTAAGCGGTGCTAAAATGAAGCCTTGTGCCCAACTCCTCACGGAACTTCTTCCAGAACATGGAAGTTAAACGTACATCTCCATCCGACACAATCGAGATCGGAACTCCATGCTGCGATACCACCTCCCTCACATACAACTCTGACAGCCTCTCAGCAGAAGAGCTCTCAATGATAGCAAGAAAGTGAGCGCTCTTCGTCAGCCGGTAGATGATCACCCAAATTGCATCGACACCTCTCGCGGTCCTCGACAGTTTGGTGATAAAATCCATAGAAATTTGCTCCCACTTCCACTGGGGAATATCAAGTGGCTGCAACTTGCCATGCGGACGCTGGTGGTCAGCCTTAACGCTGCGACAGGTCAAGCACCTCCCAACGAACCACGCTACATCCCTCTTCATACTGGGCCACCAATATTCTCTCCTCAGGTCCAAATACATCTTAGTGGCCTCGGGATGGATCGAGAACCTCGACATATGCGCCTCCTCCATTAGTATGGTACGTGCCCCACCCACGAACGACACCCAAATCTGACCCTAATAGGTCATAAGCCCTCGACTATCGGTAACGAACTCAGATATCTGCCCGATCACCCGCTCTCTCTTGCAGTTCTCCAGTCTCACCTCCTCTGCCTGGGCCCCTCGAATGGTATCCAATACTGGAGTCATCACTGTAAACCTCATACAAACGTCTCGTATCGGGGAACTCTCCGCCCTACGGCTCAGGGCATCGACTACCATGCTAGCCTTGCTCGGTTGGTACAGGATCTCATAATCATAATCCTTTACCACATCCAACCATCTCCTCTGGCGCATATTTAGGTTGGGCTGATCCATCAAATACTTGAAGTTCTTGTGGTCCGTGTATATGGTACACCGAACCCCATATAAATAGTGACGCCAAATCTTAAGGGCGAACACCACGACCCCCAAATCCAAATCATGGGTGGGATATCTCACCTCGTGACACTTCAACTGCCTCGATGCGTACGCTATCACGTGCCCTCTCTGCATACTCACCACACCCAAAATAGATATTGATACATCACAAAATACCACGAAATCCTCCATCCCCTCCAGAAGGGGTAACACTGGGGCCTCACATAATCTCTGGTGAAGAATGTCCAATGAGGCCTGCTGCTCTGGACCCCATCTGAAAGCCACGCCCTTCTGGGTCAAACTAGTGATACGAACGACAATCTTGGTGAAATCCATGATAAATATCCGATAACAGCCGGCCAACCCCAGAAAACTCCTGATCTCGGTGGGGGATCTCGGCACCTCCCAATTCATCACCGCCTCAATCTTGACCGGGTCGACCAATATCCCGGTCTAATTAACGAGATGCCCTAAGAACTAGACCTCTCGTAAGTAGAAATCACACTTGGAGAATTTAGCGTAAAGCCTCTCCGATCTCAAGACTCCGAGAATCTCTCTCAAATGCTCCTCATGCTGCTCTCTGGATCTCGAGTACACCAATATATCGTCGATGAACACGATCACCGACCGATCCAACATCATCCTGCACACCCGGTTCATAAGATCCATGAATGCTGTTGGTGCATTGGTGAGCCCAAAAGGCATCACCATGAACTCGTAATGCCCATAATGAGTCCTAAAAACCATTTTCTAGATATCCTTATCTCGCACCCTCATCTGATGATATACAAATCTCAAATCAATCTTGGAGAACCAAGATACTCCCTGTAACTGATCGAATAGATCAAGGATCCTCAATAAGGGATAACCATTCTTGACCGTCAACTTTTTCAACTCCCGGTAATCAATGCACATCCAGTGTGAACCATCCTTTTTCTTGACAAAAAAGATCGGTGCACCCCACGGTGAGCTACTCGGTCGAATAAACCCCTTCCCCAGCAGCTCCTGAAGCTGCAAGAATAACTCTTGCATCTCTGGTGGCGCAAGTCGATAAGGCGCCTTGGCGATAGGCGCTGCCCCCGGAACCAATTCGATGCGAAACTCCACCTGCCTCTCGGGAGGCACACCCGGCAACTCCTCGGGAAAAACCTCCGGAACTCGCACGCTATCGGAACATCATCAATTGAACTCGGCCTCTCAGCGACCACTCGTGTATCCATTACATAGGCTACAAACCCACTGTAGCGCTGCTGTAAACTCTGCCTCGCTCTGGCAACCGAACAAAATGCTGACCCATGTCGGGTACCCTCGCCATACACCGTAAGTACTCCCCCACTAGGGTCTCGTATCGTCACCATCTGTCGCTCACAGTCTATAACAACCCCAAATCACCTCAACCAATCCATGCCAACTATGACACACACATCCCCCATCACAATCGGGATCAGGTCTATCGGGAACTCAACACCGAAGATCCTGAGTACACAATCTCAAATAACATCTGTAGCATACACCGCTCGCTCGTCAGCTATGGAAACTCGTAGAGGTCGACTCAACACCTCTCGCTGGATACTGATGTGCTGACTAAATGCTAAAGACACAAATGACAAAGTCAAACCCAAGTCAAATAACACCAAAGCAGGTACAGAACTCACAAGAAAAGTACCTACGCATATCATAATATAAGCACAATATCTCATAACTCAGCATAAATAAATGAGAGAATACATACCATCCACGACAATGGGCGCTGCGCGGACCTCCTCCGCTGTCAACTAGAAGGCTCTCCCGCGACCCTTTGGTGCCTCATCCTTCACCGGCCAAACCTCAGTAGCTCGGGCAGCAGGTGCAGGTCCATGTGTCGATCCCTGTAGCAGCCGTGGGCACTCGGCCTTCCGATGGTCGGTCTGGCAGCAATGAAAGCAAACCGTGAATCCATTGGGTCAATCCCTAACATAATGCCCCTCCTTCCCACAATTGTAACACACCCCAACTTTTCACACCCCCTCATGGCTCTTGCCGCACTTCCCACAAGTGCGGCCCTATGGACCCCCAGATCTCGAATCAGCGGACTTTGCCCGCTTGGCTGCTGGTTGCGCCTGTGCTGGTCGCCTGTCCCTCCTCTGAGACTCGGCCTCCTCCCTGACCTGAGTCTCCAACTCAATCTCTCTCTTTCGGGCATTTCCTTGGAGCTCAGCAAATTTATGGCATGACGAGTTCGCCACGAACTCACGAATATCCCTCTTCATTATGCTCAAGTATCGGCTCATATGTGCCTGCTCAGTCGACACGTACTCAGGGCAAAACAACGCCCTCTCATGAAACATCCTTGTAATGACCGTCACAGACTCATTTCCCTGCTTGAGGGACAAGAAATCCTGGGCTAGACATTCCCTCTCCACAAGGGGAACATACTCATCTCGAAACATCATGGTGAACCACTCCTCGGTCACCGCAGTAAGCTCTTCCGTAGTGAAGTCTGCCGTCATAAACTTCCACCAGTCCTTCGCTCCCAAGCGAAGCTGGTTCAGTGCAAACCAAACTCTCAAATGCTCCATACACGAGCAAGAATGTAAACATCCCTCAATATCAGAAATCCATCTCATCGCAGCGATCGGATCCTGCGTCCCGTCAAACTCTGGTGGCTTCGTGTTGTTGAACTCTCAGTACAGCAATGAGTCACCCCCCTGCGGCCTGGCAGCAACAACGATTGCGGTGGCCGCAGCAACAACAACATTAGTAAGAGCAGCGTACCACTTGTCAAAAATCTCGATCATAGTAGTCTTGATAGACGCAAACATCTCTGGTATCTCGGCTCGGATGGCCGCAGCCACCTCCTCATGAATCAACCTGCAGATCTCCTCATCACTAACACCACTGCTCTCAGGTGTGTGGCGTGTCCCAACCATGATGTCTCTCTGAAATACAACATAAAAATACCAGAGATCCGCTCGAGCATACTCGCACTCGATAACTCAACCTTTCTTGTTCCCTAGTATCCTAACAATTATTACTTTGACTGCGCACTGATCCGGTGTCTTCAGTAGTACGGGCCCTATAGTACCATCCACACCGCATCAGTATTCACCCCAAATCCTCCTCCTTGGATCCCAGATCACAAGTACTCTACATCTCGCTAGCATAGGATACCCTTCGGTAGACCTTTCATAAGCTCCCCACTACTACCTACTCACTCTCAAGCATCTCATAGCAGCAGAAATCTTCCTAGGCTAAGGCATCAAAAAGCAGGCCACTCTAGTCCTAATATTAATACCTAGCCTACTCTAACGTGCATAACATATCATAACATATCTCATAACACATAATGTAAGGGTATTTTTGGAAATTTCCCTTCGGGCGCTAGCTGATCATACACACTGCTTCCTTCTGCTTTTCTCAAATTCTTTTACTTCCTTAGAAAAATTGTTTATTTTAAGAAAACTTCCTCAAATCCTCAGTTTGAGTCCAAATACGCCCGAAGGTGCATCCGAATCCCTCAAACCAAGGCTCTGATACCAACTTGTAACAACGTAAATTTCGAAAACAAATTTTCATTTCTAAAACACCCTTTTATTCACAAGATAATATCAAAACATAATGTATCCACTATTATCACAACTAAATCACATCCCAGAATCTCAAAACGTAAACTCTATGAGTGGGTACGGATCATGCCGGCGCCTTCCCGCGATCCTCGCTAGTACCTAAAACACATAACACAACAACTGTAAGCATAAATGCTTAGTGAGTTCCCCAAAATACCACATACAACACATACACCATTTGAGGCAATAGTACGACCCTCCAGTCGATGTGTCTCAGCGGGAACCTCCAGTCCCATAACTCGTTGGACCCTCTGGTCCGGTCATATCTTGTCGAACCCTTCGGTCCAGTCTATATCGTTGGACCCTTCGATCCAGTCTATATCGTTGGGCCCTCCGGTCCGGTCTATACAACACATAGCATACATATAACAAAATTCACATAATCTCATACATACACATAGCATACAAGACCCTCCAGTCTACACATAAATACCACTCTAGGTAATGTATAGTGAGAAGACTCACCTCGGGTATCTCGGATAATCTAGCACACGAATACACTGATCTAGCCCCCGCCTAATCACATAAACAATATCCTCAAATAAATAATGGCTATCAAGATTAAATCCCTTCCTACAGTTCCACAGAAGGGTAAAAGACCATTTTACCCCTCCCTGACCAAAAATTCCAAATGTTGACCAAAACCCTAAAAGTCAAGGAAAGTCAACAGTCAACTTTGACCATACTCGTCGAGTGCACATAGGTGACTCGGTGAGTCCAAGCGTGTCCTCTAGGTCTATCTAAACCCCACTCGAATCATTGAGTGAACCTTCCACTCTACGGGTTACCACTGGTTACGAATCGCGTGGCAACCCGACTCGACTCGTCGAGTCCCCTTATGGACTCGACGAGTTCCTTCCATGGCAACGCTCAAACGACCTTCTGAGGTAAGATCTGCTTCTCTAACTAGTAGATCTAACCTTATAGCACTCGAAAGTCACGTAAAGGTTCGAACTTTAGGCCCATACATCACACTATCATCTCTATATGCCAAAATAACCCTTAATATGATAACCTAGGCCCCAAAACTCATAAAGGATTGCATAAAGATGAAGAATAGGGACTTTCTGGACCTCTCAAGGTCCAGATCTGATAATATTGTCACAAGGGGACATCACAGACACTAGATCTCTTACTAAAATTGAAAAGAAGAAACCCTAGATTTATGAAATCTATTACTCAAGTTAAGACATACATGAATCCTTAACTCCCACAACAGCTCTGAACGAAATGATGGAAGATTTGAGTCCCACAAGTCAGCCTAGCTCAAAATCCTTCGTTCCATTTGCTAAAACACACCAAAGAATGATGAATTAGCCCTCACCTTGCTCTACAAGCTTTCTCTCTGCTCTCTAGGGTTTCCCAGGGGTGTAGTGGCTGCAAATGAATGCCATAAAGGCCTTTAAATAGGGCAAAGGCCCAAAGATTTAGGGTTTCTGCCGCCAGCACAGGCTCGTTGAGTCACCTATCTAACTCATTGAGTCCATTCATTAAAGCAGTCAGCGAATCGCGATCCTACTCGAGGAGTCTAGGCGTCAACTCGTCGAGTCCCTCTCTTTAACTCAAAATAAAAGGATAAAATAAAATACCTAGGAGTCTTGATGTTACAAGACAAGGTTTTAGATATTCATTTCATAATGAAAAAGGTTCTATTAATGCTTATCTTAATGGTGTATTTTATTTTGAAGCATTGTCTTGTAATGGAATATATGAAACTGTGATGGTTGTAGATAACTTAGGAAATGATGTGTTGTGTGTTTATTCATCCAATGGTTTGGATAAATCATGATTGTGGCATTGTCATCTTAGACATGTCAACAAGAAACGCATTGCGCAACTCCAAAAGGATGGAGTGTTGGAGTCATTCGACCTTAGGGACGATGATGTCACACCCCCAAACCTAGGATAGCGGAAACGTCCGGGGGTGGAGGGCTTCATGTATAGTATCACAACAACGAGTATAATAGTGCTCAAAGTACAAACAACCAACGTAAATATAATTGAAAAAGTTACGTCATAGTATAAGTTTACATGTTTCTAAATCAATTACATTATGTTGACAATAATACGATGTTTGACGCCTTAGCGTTTCATCCTCAAAAGCAGTCGATTACCTGTTTTACTGATTCCCTGAGAATACAAGTAGTTTTGAAAAGTGTCAACAATTAAGTTGGTGAGTTCATAAGCCTTTTAGATGAAGAGTTTGGAAACCGATCTTTGTAATGACTTGTGTGTTACCAAGAAAAATCCAATATTTTCCTTACAAAGGTGATGTGTAGTCCTTAATTACAAGACCGAAAGTGTACAGTAATATCCCCACTTATTGATATAAAAGGTGATTTTAAATGGACATAAAACCCTTTTAGATTTGTGAAAATCCCTGTAAACTTTATGTGTTTTTAACTCCCTATGTGAGTCGCTATAACCATACTATTACTAATAAACCTTCCATGACGTTTCTCAGGCGTCGAAATAGATAATGACACTTGTCACCCCAGACCTGCCGGTGTAGCTGTTGCATGCAGCTCAGGTGTGGTTTGTCAAACCCAATATAGATCTATACATAACTATCACGTTCTCCCTACAAGAAACTCTGACTACCAGGAATTTTAACCCGTACTCTAGGAGTACTAAGAAGAATGTCTCACAATTTAAGTTAACAAGTTTACGTGTAGTGTGCGTGAGTGTAAAACCTTTTTCTATGGGGATAAAACCTTCTGAAATGTGTTTGTTGTGTTAATGGAAACATAAACTATACCTATTATAGCTTATCAAAAACGTTTTGTAATGGTAGAAATCCTCTTTTTATATGATGTAAACCTTTATAATGAGGTAAAATGCATGTAATATAACCAACATGCATTTATATATGATAATACACACCTTGCTCAGCAAGTTACAAGGTGTAAATGAGTTATTAACAATTTGCTAGTTTTATCTTTTCTGTTCCTGTTCTTGGAATAATTATAGAAAAATCATACGGAGTCAAAAACTGATTACGTAAATTCTGAGGGCTTAGAAAATGTGTCTAGTTTGTTCATAATTTTTATTACGATTTTTAGAAGTCTCTAACGTGTGTGATAATGTTCATTTTCATAGACTGGTCCGAATTCGTAGCTACAGTGATAGGCAGTTTTGTAAAAATCACCATAAATTGTAGAAAAATCGTATGGAGATGTGCAAGTAGTCATTTTAAAGGTATGAACCTGAAATATTTTAATATTAAACGGTTTTGAAAGATATTAAGTTTAGGATGGTCAAAACAGTCCATGAATGAACATTAACTTTTCGGTTGAAAGCTGATGTTTGAGTTTAGTTGCGTTCTTTGTGTTTTAACTTGTATTCCCCCCCCCCCCCCCCAACCTTAAACTTAAGAGAAACATGGAAAGATAGGGGTATGAACTCTCCTTGAGTGATTTCTTAGGATGGATGACGAATAGAAGAAGTTTCCAAGTCAAGAACACTTGGGAGATGCTTGAAGATTTGAAGGTTCTATGAACAAATATGACGATATTTGTGTAAGCAATCCATAATTTTGATGAAGGATAGTAGAATATTTAAGTGTAGGAGGAAGATATTTACCAAATGTGGAGGAAAACCCAAGACCAGCCTTTGAATCTCGAATTTTAGAGAGACAAAGTGAGAGAGATGTGTTTGTTCTTCTTGAGAAAGAGTGAATAAAGTGGGAGGAGAGATACGGATTTTTCCCATCCTTGAGTATTAAATCTTGTTGGAGAGGGGTGGTGAAAGGACAAATACTTGACTACGGCTGTTGTGAATAGTTACATAAAGCATGAATAGTGACATGGAGTGAGTATGGCAGGTTGCTTGTGTCATAACTTAAAGGTAAAGTCAACACTCCACCCATATACCGTACCAACTAGATTTTCTTAGGCAATGATTTTCATCAAAATATGAATATTTAGGGTCTTATATGTCAAAATATAAGTTTGGGTGAAAACCTTGCGTTAAAATCACGAAAAACGGGCTTAAAATGGAGTTGGGGTCAAAATCTGGGAAGAAAATGAAAAGTTCCGAATTCTGGCCGAAGTCTCGGTCCTTAGAGGGTTAGAACCGAAGGTGATTTCGGGTGTGGGTGAGAGCCAAGCAATCTCGCAGGCGAGAGGGAAAGGAGCGAAGGCGAAGGCAAGGAGGGAGCGAAGGCGAAGCTCGGGTTCGGTCCATGCGAGGTTCAGTTCGGATGTTATGTTCGGTTCAGAAGGGGCCATGTTTGGTTCTCACAGTGTAGCTTCGGTCCCTAAGGGAGGTTCGGCTCCTTAAGAGGGTTCGGTTCTAAGAGGCTGTTTTTCAAATAAACTTCCCGTTTTGCGTGGTTTTTGAGTAAATCAAGGGTCGGGATGCCCCGAGTGATTATAAAAAGTTGAGATAGATTTTTAGAGAGATTTAGGAGAGATTTCACATACTTGGAGAGATTTCACATACTTAGAGAGATTTGGGAGAGATTTGACATACTTGGAGAGATTTGGGAGAAATTTGACATAGAGAGAGATAGAGAGAGAAAGATCGAGAAGGACTTTGTTTGTGGCCTTTGCGAGTGTTTAAATTCGAAATGCAAGGTTTGTGAACCCCGTTTTGCCTTGTTATGGGCGTTAAATGCCCTCGAAGGTTATGTATTAATGTTTTTATCGAGTAGTCTCATCTCATACCCTAATTTAGGTGTAGATTTTCTGAACACGTGAAACTTCTAAGCGTTGCTTTGTATTAAGATGGTGCATTGTACAATAGTAAACATAAGGTAAACCCTAATATACAAGGGTTAATTGAGTTGACCGGTTTGACTTGTTGACTTTATTTGACTTTTACTTGACCAGAAATTGACGGTTGTCACAGATGACGTGTGCGAGTCTTGTTTACTTGGAAAGATGACCAAGTCACCTTTCACTGGCACTTGTGAGAGGGGTGAGGTTCTATTGGATCTCATACACACCGATATATGTGGGCCCTTTAGATCAACCACAAGGGATGTGAGCCGCTTCTATGTGACTTTTACCGATGACTATAGTAGATATGGCTATATCTACATAATTGAGCACAAGTCAGAAACCTTTGAAAAGTTCAAATGGATTAAACAAGAAGTGGAGAATCAGTTGGGCAGGAAAATCAAGATGCTTCGATCCGATCGAGGAGGAGAGTACCTAAGTCTTGAATTCCATGACTATCTTAAGGAGTGCAGAATCGTTTTGCAATTGACGCCACCTAGGATACCACAGTTGAACGGTGTGGCTGAGAGGCGTAATCGAATCTTGTTAGACATGGTTCGTTCAATGATGAGTCGTGCTTCACTACCTATCTCATTTTGGGGGTATGCCTTAGAGACTGCCACCCATATCCTTAACTTCGTCCCTGTGAAGAAGGTTGCCAAAACACCTCACGAGACGTGGACGGGGATGGCTTCCTCGTCGGCACATATCAAGGTTTGGGGTTGCGAGGCTTTCATAAGACGAGAGACTCACGACAATCTTGAACCTCATAGTGAGCGGTGTATTTTCATTGGCTACCCACAAAAATCCTTTGGATATCTCTTCTATAGACCAAGTGACAATGTTGTCTTCATTGTGAGGAGAGGCGTTTTCCAAGAGTGAGAACTCGTAAGCCAAGGGGACAGTGGGAGGCAAACCGATCTTGATGAGATTCAAGAATCAAGCGTTGAAGGAACCTCTAACGCTGGTGCTCAACCCGAGGATGAAACTTCGTTTGAACTTTTTGACGAGTCCTTACCGCTTAGACGTTCCAAAATAGTTAGAGTTCAACCCCAGTTATATGGTTTTCATATTACTATAGAATGGGACACGTATATTAGTGATAGTACACTAATAAATTTGGACGAACCAAACAGCTATAAGGAAGCCATGGCAGACCCGGAGTTTGCAAAATAGAAATTGGCGATGGATAGCGAGATTCAGTCTATGTACGACAACCAAGTTTGGAATTTGGTTGACCATGTGCCCGGACGTAAGACGGTCGCGTGCAAGTGGATCTTCAAGATGAAGACCGGCATGGATGGAAATGTGCACACATATAAGGCGCAATTGGTCGCGAAGGGTTTCACTCAAACTCCCGGAGTTGACTATGAAGAAACCTTCTCACCGCTTGCCAAGATAAAATCTATTAGGGTGATGTTGGCCATTGGTGCATTTCATGATTATGAAATATGGCAGATGGATGTTAAAACCACTTTCCTCAATGGTAAGTTGGCTGAGTATGTTTACATAGCTCAACTAGAGGGTTTTGTCAATGCAAAGCCTCCCAATAGAGTGTGCAAGATTGGGAAGTCCATTTATGGACTTAAGCAAGCGTCTCGCAGATGGAATCTTTGTTTCGACGAGAAAGTAAAAGAGTTTGGTTTTCTGCGAAGCGAGGATGAATCATGTGCATATGTCAAAGCCAGTCAGAGTATAGTTAGCTTCCTCATATTGTATGTCGATGACATACTACTCATAGGAAACGACATCCCGACGCTGCAGGAGGTTATGTCCTAGCTCGGGAAGTGGTTCACTATGAAGGACCTCGGAGAGGCTTCCTATATTTTGCGAATAAGGATAGTGAGAGACAAAAGTAAGAGACTAATAGGACTTAGTCAGAATACATACTTGGAAAAGGTACTAAAACGTTTATGGAGGACTGTAAGAAAAGGGAGTTGTCGATCCAAAGTAATGCCAAGCTGAGTAAGACTCAATACACGAGTACCGAAGTCGAGATAGCAGAAATGAGCCGAGTACCATACGCTTCCGCAGTTGGATCGATTATGTGTGTTATGACTTGTACTCTACCTGATGTGGCCTTCTTTTTTAGCATGTTTAGCAGATATCAAGGGAACCATGGCAGAGCACATTAGGCCGCAGTCCAAAACATTCTTAAGTACCTTTGGAGGACCAAGGAATGGTTTCTAGTCCTCGGTGGGTGTGATGACTTAAAGGTGCGAGGGTACAGTGACGCTTGTTTTCAGATCGAAACGGACAACTACCTTTCACAGTCGGGCTGGGTCTTTACCCTTGATGGAGGAACAATGACTTGGAAAAGTTCCAAGCAAGAGACCGTGGCTGATTCAATGTGCGAATCAGAGTACATTGCAGCGAGTGAAGCGTCAAATGAGGCAATATCATTGAAGAAGTTCATTGGAGACCTTGGAGTTCTGCCAGCCATAAAGGTGATGGGTTTTATGCATAAGAACAATCCTATGTGCTCATACAAACCCTAATGCTTGGATCTAGGTTTCTTTATTGTACATGAAATGAATCCAAGTCCTGCAAACCCTAATCTAGCATACATAATTTCGAAATTAGCTAATCACATCAGATCTTCCAAAAGGACCATGCACAACCGGGTCAAGTACATACCAAATATAGTTACGAGCTTAGACACTAATCCAACAGTCTTCCATTTGGATAAGCCTAGTAACTATATCTCATATATGTCTTCAGGATCCAATTAACAATCGTAGCTCTTATGCGCTGTTGTCAACTCTGATCAAAATCTTGTCCGTCAGATAAGTGATCGTATAATCCTCTGTTCTAGAAATCATGCTAACAATACTTATTGTCCAACATTTTGTTCCTCGACTTCATATTTATTCGACATAGAATTTAGTTGAACACATCAACTTCATCCTGACCGGGCTCGGCACATAAGTCAAATCAAATCATCGAGTGGCCAGATATCGCTTTTATCCTCTTAGAATGAAAGGAACAGAAAAACTTCGACTTATATGCTTTTATCATTCCCTAGTCAAGTCACACACAATAATGTGTTTTATAACAACAAGTTACTGATGCGTTTTTGCATTATCAATGTATAATCAACTAGCAAACAAGAACCATATCTCTAGGTTTAAAGATTATATGATTTTATCATCATGCGATCACTCGTGATACCTTTCATGAACTGATACCAGCAAGCGCGGGTAAATTCCAATGCTCAAATCAAATTTCATAAGCACTTAAGAACTTTGCAGCAATCCTTTGAAATGTCTAATACCTTTTAGAAAATCTACAAACAAATTCATAACAATCTTACTTCATATCTACTTCCAACATACAAGCGATTGTGGACTGTTTGAACAATCTTATTATTTAGGAAGTCAAAACACGCAAAATAGAAACAATATATAAATAATCAACACAAGATAGTAACCTTTCTTATAAATAACACACATTTATTTAATCATCAAATGTTGAATACAAAACTATCTATTACAAGTTTCCTACCTATCTAATCTAAACTAACATCGTCTTTTAGCCCAATGCTCCTAGCGTGCTGCAAATGCTTGACCCTACTCAGTCCCTTCATAAAGGGATCTGCTGGGTTATCTTCTGAAGATACCCTCTTCACAACGATGAGTCCCTCTTCTACCCGATGTCTAATAAAATGGTATTTTCTGTCGATATGTCAAGATCTGCCATGATCCCTTGGTTCCTTGGTTAAGGCAGCAGCTCCTTCATTATCACAAAAAATTTCCATGGGATCCTTTATGGGTGGCACAACTCCAAGGTCTCTAATGAAGTTATTCAAACATATAGCCTCTTTCGACACTTTTCTTGCCACAATGTACTCTGATTCGCACGTTGAATCAGCCACGGTCTCTTGCTTGGAACTTTTCCAAGTCACTGCTCCTCCGTTCAGGGTAAAGACCCAGCCCGACTGCGATCGATATTTATCCCGATCTGTCTGAAAACTAGCGTCACTGTACCCTCGTACCCTTAAGTCATCACTCCCACCGAGGACTAGAAACCATTCCTTGGTCCTTCGTAGGTACTTAAGAAGATTCTTGATAACAATCCAATGTGATCTACCAGGGTTCCCTTGATATCTGCTGACCATGCTCAAAGCGAAGGCTACATCAGGGCGAGTACAAGTCATAGCATACATGATAGAGCCAACTGCGGAAGTGTAAGGTACTCGACTCATATCAACTATTTCTTTCTCTGTACTCGGGCATTGAGTCTTACTCAACTTGGTATTGCTTTGGATTGGCAACTCCCCTTTCTTGGAATTTTCCATACTAAAACCCTTTAGTACCTTATCCAAGTATGAATCCTGACTGAGTCGTATCAGTCTTTTACTTCTGTTTCTTACTATCCTTATTCCCAAAATATACGCAGCGTCTCCGAGGTCCTTCATAGCGAAACACTTCCCAAGCCAAGAATTGAACTCCTGCAAGGTTCGGACATCGTTTCCTATGAGTAGTATGTCATCGACATACAATACGAGGAAGCTCACTATACTCCCACTGGCATTGACATACACACAAGATTCATCTTCACTTCGCTGAAAGCCATACTCTTTAACGTTCTCGTCAAAACAAAGATTCCATCTGCGAGACGCTTGCTTCAATCCATCAATGGATTTCTGAAGCATACACACTCTATTTGGATGCTTCGCATTGACAAAACCCTCTGGCTGATTCATGTAAATATCCTCAGCTGACTTTCTATTAAGAAAAGCATTTTTCACATCCATCTGCCATATTTCATAATCATGAAATGCAGCTATTGCGAGCATCACCCTAATTGACTTTATCTTCGCAACTGGTGAGAAGGTCTCATCATAGTCAACTCCAGGAGTTTGAGTAAAGCCCTTCGCAACCAATCGCGCTTTATAAGTGTGCACATTCCCATCCATGTCTGTCTTCTTCTTGAAGATCCACTTGCACCCGACTGTCTTACGACCCGACACATTATCAACGAAATTCCAAACTTGGTTGCCGTACATGGACTGAATGTCAATGTCCATTGCCTCTTTCCACTTAACAGACTCTGGGCCTGCCATGGCTTCCTTGTAGCTGCTAGGTTCGTCCAAATTTACTAGTGTACTATCACTAATAAATGTATCCCCTGCGGTAGTAATATGGAATCCATACAACTGGGGTGGAACGCTAGCCCTACTGGAACGTCTAAGAGGTAAGGACTCATCAATAGGTTCAACAGGAGTTTACTCCTCAGGTTGAGTGCCAGTGTTAGAAGTTCCTTCATCGCTTTGCTCTTGAATCTCTTCAAGATCAATTTGCCTCCCACTGTCCTCTTGACTTATGAGTTCTCTTTCTCGGAAAACCCCTCTCCTCGCAACGAAGACAACATTAACACTCAGTCTGTAGAAGAGATAGCCAAAGGACTTCTGTGGATAGCCGATGAAATAACACTTCTCACTACGAGTTTTGAGCTTGTCGTGATTCTCTCGTCGTACGAAAGCCTCGCAACCCCAAACCATGATATGTGCCAACGAGGGAGCTTTCCTTGTCCACATCTTGTGAGGTGTTTTTGCGACCTTCTTGGTGGGAACTAAATTTAGGATATGGGTGGCCGTCTCTAAGGTGTACCCCCAGAAATCTATTGGTAACGAACCCGACTCATCATAGAACGAACCATATCCAACAAGGTCCGATTACGTCTCTTAGCCACACCATTCAATTGCTGTGTTCTCGGAGGCGTCAATTTCAAAATGATTCCACAATCTTTACATAGTCATGAAACCCAAGACTTAGGTACTCTCTTCCTCGGCATGACCGAAGCATCTTGATTTTCCTGCCCAGCTGATTCTCCACTTCATTTTTAAACTCTTTGAACATTTCAAAGGTTTTTGACTTTTTCTTGATTAAGTAGATATATCCATATCTGCTATAATCATCCCTAAAAGTCACGTAGAAATAGAAAGTATCCCTTGTGATGGATCTAAAGGGCCCACACACATCGGTGTGTGTGAGATCCAATAGACCCTCACCCCTTTCACAAGTTCCAGTAAAGGGTGACTTGGTCATCTTCCCAAGTAAGCAAGATTCACACACGTCATCGTTCCAAAGGTCGAATGACTCCAAGACTCGATCCTTTTGGAGTTGGGCTATGCGTTTCTTGTTTACATGGCTAAGACGACAATGCCACAAGCATGCTTTGTCCAAACTATTGGATGAATCAATATTCAACACATCATTTCCCAAATTATCAACAACTAACATAGATTCATAAATCCCTTTACAAGGTAATCCATTGAAATAAAAAACACCATTCAAATAAACATTAATAAAACCATTACTATTATCAAATGAATATCTGAGACCTTGTTTATATAATCCATGAAAAGAAATGATGTTCCTTGCCATATCTGGCGAATAGCAACAATTATTTAAATCTAATACTAACCCATTACTCAACACTAAAGAATAAACTTCGACTTTGGTCACAGGCGACGATCTTCTGTTTCCCATAATCAAGTTTATCTTCCCATGTTCCATCTCCCTACTTCTTCTTAGGCCCTGCAAATCAGAACAAATGTGGAAACCACATCATGTATCAAGAACCGATGAAGTAGAAAGTGATGAGTTGTTAAATTTAATAAAATACATACCTGCATAGGTGGGCTTTATCTTACCATCTCTAATGACCTACATATATTTGGAGCAGCTTCGTTTCTAGTTGCCCTTCTCGTGGCAATAGAAGCACTCTGCTTCCTTAGGGTCAGAGGAGGGTTTAGCAGAACCTGCTTTGGTCCCACAAGAGGATGAACCATCACGGGATTTTCCCTTTTGGTAGCTCTTTGAAGGATCCTTCCTCTTCTTTCCCTTTCCTTGGCCAATTGCCAATACGAGAGCAGCCACGACAGGGGATGATACAACAAATTTGTCCTTGAGGTTTCTCTCAATAGTCCTCAGCAGTCCTTGAAGCTTACTCAAGGAGACCTCCTCTTTGTTCATGTGTAGCAAGAAGGCAAGGAGTAAAGGATGATGTCGATAGCCAAATCCTCATCAAACTCAACATTAAGTTTGAGAAGACGATCAACATACCTCTGCATTTTCTGCAAATACGAGGTTAGGGATTCTCCACTCCCCATCTTAGTGGTGATCATGTTATTAATGATCTCATAGCGCTCTTGCCTTGCGCTTTGGTGGTATCTGTCCAACAAATCTTGATGGATCTCATATGGATACATGTACTCATAGGAATTTTGGAGTTTAGGTTCATGGTGGCCAGCATGATGCAATGAACTTTCGTAGCATCACGCTCGTGGGCCTCAAAGGCAGCCAACTCTTCAGGAGTAGCAACTGTAAGTCCCTAATTTGCTTGTGTATCAATCAGATCCGTTTGATGGTGCGGAATCCCAATCAAACAGATGATGTCAGATCAAATAGAAGAGAAAGAGAAGAAGAATAATATGAATCTTGTATGTATTGATATGAATTATGATCCGGATACAAGAGATTCACACATACTCTCTCTCTCTATTCTCTCTCTCTAGAACACCTTCAAATGCACACACTTAAGCTCCTTGGTGTTTATCAATCTCTACTCCTCACCCTAACACCTATATTTATACTTGGAGAACATGGGCTTAGTGGACATGGGCCGTAAATGGGTTTACGGCCGTAAGGTGTTTACGGCCGTAAACGCAACCGTAAACATGACCGTAAACTCCAGAAATATTACAGAAAAATATAATTGCCCAGAAAAGGAAAGTATAAGCCATATTTTGACCCAACAATCTCCCCCTTGGTTTATAGATTTTTTTTTCTTAATTGACCCAACAAGCTCCCCCTAAAAATTAGCTGGCTCTTCTTGTCAATCTTCAATGAGAGCTTGGCTTCAGCTTTAACCTTCGATTTCTTCACGACTTCAAGATGAACTTGATGAATCTTCAATGAATAACTTCATCTTGAGCACTTGATCTTTTCCGCAGAATTTGATATTGAACGCCCATTGGGTGAGGAGGCTTCTTGTACTGATTATTGAAAATTGGTGCTTTCAGCTTGAGAATCTTCAGAAAGAACATTAGAGAGAACTGAAATTCTAGATCACTTCAGCGGGTACAAAATATAGCAGCAGACTGATGAGGAGGCTTCAATGCAATCCGTCACATAATCTTCAATTTCAGCTTCACCTTGCTTCTGGGGTTGAAGGATTGAATTTTGAAAGAATAATCTTCATTTCTTGCTCCTTCGAATGCGAATTCTTCGATGCTCACGGACGAGGCTTTGGCTCAGAAATCTTCAACACAAACTCCATGAGTCTTATCTATACCTGAAATCACTTTTCAAGACAAAACAAAACTAAAAGAAAACTTAGCACACAAATTAAAACAGAAACAAAAATATTTTTGGATTTTTTATTTTTCTGAACAAGATATAAAACAAAAATAACACTATTTTTGGATTTTTAATTTTTTTTATTTTTCTTTGATTTTTGAATTTTTCTGATTTTTTATTATTATTTTTAATTTTTAATTCTCCCCTAATATTTAAATTAGAAGAAACTATGAACAAATTTAACAAAAATAAAATGATATCAAACTTTAAGAGTGATTTGGGATCAAAGTTTTTAGACAGCCTTTATCCACTTGTCGGTACCTTTCATATTCACATCTTTGTCTGGTCGATCGTCGGTATTGTTGTCCACTTAAACACGAAAAATTGTGACAAATTTAGGACATACTATTTGTTACAAGACAAGGTGAACTTAAGTTCCTTAAAATCATATCTGATCCTAATTCCTTAGATACTATATATTAAGGACCATTCATCTGACGACAACCAGGGATATTGTTGTCCACCTAAATTGAGCAGCGAGATCTATAGACAATCTTTGAGTGTTCAATTTTAATTGTACCGGAACATGTTTCTCGCTTCCTGATATGCCCCAGCCATCAAGAACTTCCAGAGTACTCTTTACACCGGGTGAGCAGACAACCATTCAGAGAGAGGATAGATTCAGAATTCTATTACTTATTACTTCAGAGGGGTTGAGAAGAAGAAGGTTGCATATGTTGTGTACCAGGTCGGATTAGAAGTCGCGCAAAGGAGACAGCATATGGCTAACAGATAAGAAGTATTTCACATATATAGCCTGCAGAGAAATAGAGTTGCATATGTTGTGTACCAGGTCGAATTGGAAGTCACGCAAAGGAGACAACATATGACTAACAGACGAAAAGAAAGAAAATGATATTCTACAGACCTAATTTATCGGAATTTACCAGTCGCCCCATCCAACCGGAATTAAGGACAGAATCCGCACATCGAGGAAAAGTTAAACCACGGTTCCAAGTACGGGTTCATTTAATGTGACGAGTAGATTCCCATATATATCTCCCTGCTCAACCTATCCAAGCGTCGTATTGTCAGGCTGAACAGATCTAACTATGTCAAGATTTGTCAAGTCTATAAATTTCCTAAGTTCAAATCTCCCTAGTGAAGTCCATTTAAAATTTTTCGTGCCTACCAACACATCAAACCAGAGCATAGACCCTTCAACTTTGGGTACGTTACGCAGACTCAGATTGCATGTTATCACTTGATAATATCACTTCCCATAACATCTCCCTCAAGCACATTTCATAACCAACATATTTTTGATTTTTTAATTTTCTAATGTTTTTGGATTTTTTTTTAATTTTTTTAATTTTTTTAATTTTTATCTTTTGTTTTGTTTTTATTTCTCCCCCTAAATTTGTGCATGGGAGAGAAACAAAAGTAAATGCGCAAATTTAAACTATCCTAAAACAAAAATTTGTCTTTAAAGCGAATCAGCTTAAGAAAAACTCAGGAGTATAGAGAAGAAAACTCAAACCGTAAGTCACCGATTGAATTTGCATCCAGAAGGTATGAGAATAGAATGCATAATCTCAGAATAGATCCAAAAGTTCTGCACATCGTTAAGCACTAACCCCATGAGTGATCCCTTCCTTTCTTCCCTTCCCGCAAAAGAACACATACTCTTAAGCAAAAGTATGAATGTTGTACAGTTGAGATGTCCCCAATCATATGCCTGGAGCAACCACTACTAACAAACCGAAGTCTGATAATATGCCTCCATAGCTGCTCCGACACAGAGTGGGATCAGTTGGTCTTTAGAACCCAGTCCATTTTGAAACTAGGTCGACCTTTTTCATCAACGCACGATAACCTCTCCCATGACATATCCTGTTTATCACAAATTGAAGATGTAGAAACGTTAGAAGCATTAGGAGATTTGGGAGAGTGAGCCATTGGAACCCATTTGTAGTTGGGTTTAATCCATTTCTTTTTCGATCCTATGGGTGGCTCAGTACTTGATTTGGAACTTGAAGCCGACTGCCGAGATGACTTTGACCTAACCGGTCTTCGCTTCACAGGAGCATCTCTTGAACTGGGCTTGTTGGCTGACATTTCCTTCTTGCCCTTGGGATTCGGATGCTTGTCCTTTGGACTTTGATTCTTAGCCTTGGGAGTTACATTCTTGGCCTTCTTGGCATTCCAGTCATCAATGTCTGAACGTGACCTTGAGGGGTTTCTTTTGGAGTATCTCCCTCTTGACGCGTTCTGCCAGCCTTGTGCATAGTAAGGAACGTATGCGCGATTTGGACAATTTTGGGCAATGTGTCCAGGTGTTCCATAGTGAAAGCAAGTCTTTTTCTTCACTGTGAAGTTATCTCTTCCTGCCCCTGGTGGCGTATCCTTGCCTTGTCTCTTGTTGTTCCCACATGCACACTTGCCACAAGAACTCTGTTGTGTTGGAATTGGTGGCCTGTATTTACCAACGACAGGTTGATTAGAAGCAACAGATTTAGAGTTCAAGGGGTCGTTTGTTTGTTCAGAAGAACTCTCCTTGTTCTCATCGTCTGCTACTTTACCTGCACATGTAACAGAAGCATCAATATTTTCAACATTAATAACTCCTCCTGACACAAATCGAGCTCGTTTGCCATATCGAAGATGTGGCTCCCTGTCAGTTTCGTCCTGTGTTATAGGGATGGATGTGTAGTTATGATTATAAGGAGGAGGTACACTATCATACCCTAGACCCTTGTTTTGATTTTCTTTGAATCTTAACTGGGTTTCATATAAGGACTCGACTGTCTGACTTGACGTAGTATAATTTTTGAAACTGACATCAGTTTTTCCACACTTGATTTTTAAAGCGTCAAGTTCTTCTGTTACAGCAACAAGTTGTCTCTTAACATAATCATAATTTTCATACTTGTTGCTATACTCTTCCTGAAGTTTCCTAAAGTCCTTGGTTTTTGCTTCTAACTCAGCCTTCAGGGGTTTCTGTCCTTTCCTGAGTTGATATCCTTTATATCTCAGGTCCTCAACTTCCCCTTTTAATAAATCAATTTGTTCCCGAAGAAATTTAATCGTATCTTCACCTGATTGAGAACATGAAACTTCACATGAATGAGAACACGACACTTCATTGACCGAAAGATTTGCTGAATTCATTGTTTTTCGACAATTCAAAGCGTTAAGTTCTTCAATTATATCAGCCAGACTAAGACGACTGAGATCTTTTTTCTTCTTGATGTCAGCCACGTCCATATCCCACGATTTTGGAAGTGAATTCAATAGCTTTTTTTTATCTCAGATTTAGACAAGAAGATCCCATCTATATTCATCACAGTAATAAGTGTAGTAAATCGCTGCAACTGAGTTTCGACGGTTTCTCCAGGGATATAATCAAAAATGTTGAAATTTTGTCTTAACATATCCTAAAGACTCTCTTTCATGTTTTCAAGTCCCTCGTAGACCTTAAAATCAATTAAAAAACACAACTAGAAGCTAACATAAAACTTAAAAGTCAAAAAAAAAAAATCAAACTCAAAAGTCAAACATGAAAAAGTCAACCTTGAAAAAGTCAAACTTGAAAAAATCAAACTTGAAAGTCAAACCGAAAAGTTAAATTTGAAAATTTAAAAAATTAAACGAAAAAGTCAAAGTTTAAAGTCAAAGGTCAAACTTGAAAGTCAAAGTCAAAATTTGAAATAAAAAGTCAAAAATAAAAGTCAAAAATAAAAACAATTATTATTATTATTATTATTATTATTATTATTATTATTATTATTATTATTATTATTATTATTATTATTATTATTATTATTATTATTATTATTATTATTTTATTATTTTTTTTATTTTGGATGAAAATAGAATTTAAAACTAAAAAAAAAAGTGAATTTTGGGTTAAAAGTGTCAAAAATGCAAAATTAGAACCGAGAAAGAAGCTTTATAAATTAAATTCGGAAGGGATAAACCAAGATGCAGCGTAGAAGACTTGGTTAAACGCTTGGACTAATAGGTGGGAGACCTGGGTTCGATCCCCGGCACCTCCACCTTTTCTTCTTATCTTTTTATATGTGAAGTGTTGCTACTGCTGCGAGGTTGCTGCGAAGCGATGACAAGGACCGAGGTGCGAGGCGAAGACCGAGACTGCTGTACCGCAAAATCCGATGCCGCAAGCTCGGACGGTGAACCTCGGGCTGCAAACTCCGGACCATGAACCTCGGGCCGTGAACTCCGAAACCCTAGCCGCCGGCCGCCACCCCTTCGTCGATTACGACTAAAAACACCGTTTTTTGCCATTTTTTTGCTCAAAAACTCGATCAAAAACCCGTTTTTATGAAAAACACGAAGAAGAAACCCCCATTATTTTTCAGAGATCTATCCAAAAACGCAAGAATATTTTGAGAATAAGATCAAATAATGCCCCAAATCGGACAAAATTGACTGATACAACTTGGCTCTAATACCAATTGTAAGTCCCTAATTTGCTTGTGTATCAATCAGATCCGTTTGATGGTGCGGAATCCCAATCAAACGGATGATGTCAGATCAAATAGAAGAGAAAGAGAAGAAGAATAATATGAATCTTGTATGTATTGATATGAATTATGATCCGGATACAAGAGATTCACACACACTCTCTCTCTATTCCCTCTCTCTAGAACATCTTCAAATGCACACACTTAAGCTCCTTGGTGTTCATCAATCTCTACTCCTCACCCTAACACCTATATTTATACTTGGAGAACATGGGCTTGGTGGACATGGGCCGTAAATGGGTTTACGGCCGTAAGGTGTTTACGGCCGTAAACGCAACCGTAAACATGACCGTAAACTCCAGAAATATTACAGAAAAATATAATTGCCCAAAAAAGCAAAGTATAAACCATATTTTGACCCAACAGCAACATCTGGGTTGATCTTTTCAAGTTTCTCATCGAGTACATATTCTTTGTCCTTGTAACGAGTGATCATACGAATGTATCTCATCCACTCGTTGAAATTCGACCCATCAAATGTCACCTTTTGATATAGGTTCATTAGCGAGAATGACCCAGAAGCGTCGTTGTTTGGATTTACGTTAGACATCTGAAATAGAAAGGAACAAAGTTTGATTAGAAATGAATCCCCAACTAAACACCCAAATGAGAAATTAGGGCTAGGATAAAAAAACATTATTTACAACTTAGAAAAGGGATGCCGTAATCTAAAAGTAAATAATTTGAAGGTAAGTGAATGACGATTGACTAATTTTCACCTTGAAAAACGAAAAAGAAGATTAAGTTTTAAATGTATTTGAAAACTCCTAGATCTTTGAGATTTATTGAACTTTTCAATGGCATGTTTAAATCTCGATATGCACTTCAAATTTGTGACTGGGATACCGAGGATCGCAAACAAGTTGTGAATAACCATGCGAACCAACATGGTGCACTCAGTGTCTCTATTACCCAATCAATGTGCCGGTTAGCCACGCACGCTCCATTGATCGATGATAAACATCGAGCCACCCTTCGCCACCAATGTCAATCCCAAATTAGTATGCTGGTTAACCACGCATGCTCCACTAACATTTGACGAGGGTGCAAAGTGTAATTCCATGGAATAGCATCATTTTCACATTTTACCCTAAAGTAACTAAGATTGGGAATTTGTAAAAACTTTATAGTTACTTTGTTATTCATTATACTTTTAATGAGGAATTAAGTGCCTTATCCTATCCGTTCGGCTAACGACCCTCCACCAGTCAAGCAAGTGGTGGGTGTGAGTGTACACCCATTAAGCACCATTTTATAGGTAGCAACCTTATACCCACCTTATAGACTGGCTTCGTGAATGAGGTCTACTAGCGACTGATCCATTTTATTTAAACAATTAATTTAATAATTATCTAAATTTGACCTAATCCATTTTATTTACAAGATAATTCATCAAATAAATTAAATAATCAAATATTATCACATAATTAATTTATTATTTAAATAAATGGTAATTATCTTTTAATTTGGTAAGGATAATCATAGCAAATCTATAAAATTCGGATTTTATAATTCAAAAATAATTTTGGTAATTATCCAAACACAAAAACAGCCAAAAATCCGAATTTTGAGCCATCTGATCCACAGACTCATCGAGTAGCGAACTATAGTCATCGAGTCTATCTCACAGACTAGACTCTTGTCGTGAATTACAGAGAGTCACATTGTCAGTTTTTGATTTTTCAAAAATGATTTCCAAATCAATAAATGAACGAATATGATAGCATCAAATACAATTGAAACCAATCAAGCTTTGATACCACTGATGGGTTTTATGCATTAGAACAATCCTATGTGCTCATACAAACCCTAATGCTTGGATCTAGGTTTCTCTATTGTACATGCTATGAGTCCAAGATTTTCAAACCTTGATCTAGCATACATAATTTCAAAATTATCTAATCACATCAGATGTAGATGTTTACCTCTTCAAATAGTGGCTTGAATCTTCTTCTCTTGAGCTTAGAGTCACAATTGTAACTCCTCTAGTGGATCACAAATACCACAAGCAAGAAGGCAACTTTGAGAGAGGATGGAGGATGCTAATTTTCGTCCCTAGCTTTTCTCTTGGAAGCAAGTGGCCGAAAATTGGAGCCTTGGGGTCTTATTTATAGTGCATGCTGCTATGGTTTCAGTCTAAACCCTAATAGACAACTTAGCCACGAAGTAGCCCAAGGAACCTTCTGGAATAAGGCCCTTGGACGAAAATATGATGATCCGTCATCATAATTTTGTTCCCCCTTAGTCCATTAGGTTTCCCAGCCCAAAACTCAACTATCACACATTTGACAGTTTATGCCCCATTATTTAATTAATCTCTTTTAGTCACCAAATTAAGTCCTAATTAATTTATGACTAGTACTAATTAAATAAATATAATTTCTCCTTTAATATATTATTCTTATAATACATTAATAAATCATAATATCCTCTCTCTCACTCTCATCAAATTACCTTGTCAAGTTCCTTTGGTGAAGGCAACCCAAAAGGACCATGCACAACCGGGTCAAGTACATACCAAATATAGTTACGAGCTTAGACACTAATCCAACAAAAGGAGTCCATGGAAATTTTTTGTGATAATGAAGGAGCGGTTGCCTTGACCAAGGAACCGAGGGATCACGACATATCGACATAAAATACCACTTTATTCGACATCGGGTGGAAGAAGGACGCCTCATAGTGAAGAGGGAATCGTCAGAGGATAACCCAATAGATCCGCTTACGAAGGGACTGAGTAGTGTTAAGAACTTGCACCACGATAGGAGCATCGGGCTGAAGGACGATATTACTTTAGATTAGATAGTTTAGAAACATGTAATAGATAAACTGTAATTAACATTTGATGATTAAATAAAAGAGTATTATTTATTAGTAATGTTACTGTATTATGTTAATTTTTTGCCTATGGTTTCATTTTGCATGTTTTGACTTCCCGAATAATAAAAATTATTCGAACCGTCCACAGTCGTTCATATGTTGGAAGTAGGTATGAATGAAGACTGTCATGAATTGGTGTGTAGATTGTCTGAAATGTATTAGACATAGCAAAAGTTTGCTACAACGTTCATGTGTCCTTATGAGTTTGATTTGAGCATTGGAATAAACCCTCTCTTGTTGGAATCACTTTATGGAATTTATCTCGAGTGATCGCAAGATGATAATATCATATGGTCTTAAAACCTAGATATATGGTTTATTGTTTGGTAATTGGTTATACATTGATAATGCGAAAAGCGCATCAGTAACTTGATGTTATAAAATGCATTGTTGTGTACGATTTGGTTAGTGAATAATAAATGCATATAAGTCGAAGCTTATCATTTCCATTAATCCTAAGCGGATAAAAGCGATATAAGGTCCCTTCGATGGTTTGGTTTGACTTATGTGTCGGGCCCGGTCTGGACTGAATTGATTTGTTGAATTAAGTTCTATGTCAAACGAATCAGAGATCGAGAAACAAACTGTCGGACAATATGTAACACCGTGAAATTTCAAAACAATTTTTCATTTTAAAATTATAAAAACACTCCAATCACAAATCTCAAAAACGTGTATCAATTGTTTTTCACATAACATAAGTCCAAATCACAATCCCCAGAATCTCAAAACATCTCCACTACAAGTGTGTACTGATCATGCTGGCACCTTCCCGCGATCATCACTGGTACCTGAAACACATAACACGCAAACGGTAAGCAATAATGCTTAGTGAGTTCCCCAAAATACCACATACAGCACATATGCCATTCCATGCGACAACACTATGGGATTTTTTGATCCAAGTGTCTCAGCGGATTTCCATCCCATAACTCTGTTGACCTTCCGGTCCATATCATCCTGAACTTCCGTTCCACATCATCATACTCATATCATAACATATTACATATACAACATACATCACATATTCATCATACACATAAGACCTTCCGGTCACACATAATTACCCCATCGGGTAAGGCATAGTAAGAAGACTCACCCCGAAGATGTCGGATAACTACTCGCACTCAATCTTCCGACCTAGCTTCCTCCTATAGCATCAATACATCTCTAATTAATACCTTCCTGACTTAGTTTTACTAATGCCCTTAAGTCAACACAAGTCAACTCTGGTCAACGTTGGTCAATGGCCACCCTTTGACCCAATTCGTCGAGTCAGGCACTGACTCGGCGAGTTTAGACGTGAACTCAAATCCCCTAA
Organism: Lactuca sativa; assembly: GCF_002870075.4. Taxonomy (NCBI): domain Eukaryota; kingdom Viridiplantae; phylum Streptophyta; class Magnoliopsida; order Asterales; family Asteraceae; genus Lactuca; species Lactuca sativa. Next base: position 218,955,295 of record NC_056623.2, on the reverse strand, counting down.
ATCCCCTCTGACTCACTGAGTCACTCTCCCAACTCGGCAAGTCACCAACTGTGTGAGTTACAGGACAACCCGGCCCGACTCGTTGAGTCTGCTCATGGACTCGGCGAGTGCATTCCATGCTCAAATTCAAATGACCTTCTAACGTCAGACCTATTCCTCTAATCCATAGATCTGACCTTCGCAAACTCAATAAACACATAAAGGTTCAAACTTGATACTCATGCAACGTCCAAATAACTCTACTTGAAGAATTGGACCCAAATACAACATCCTAAGTCCATTTCTTCCATAACTCATCATAAAGCCAGATGGATAAAGCTCTATGGAGCACTATGGGTCTAGATCCGAAGTATAAACATGATAAGGGACTATATATCCAACAAATCATCCCAATAAAGGGTATAGAAAACCCTAAATGCATGGATTCTTCAACAAAACAGAAAAAGGATCGATATGCTATCTCAACAATGATGTTCTTTGCTTGAGATCCACATATATATGCAACCTCCTTGGCCTCCTCTAAGGTGGAACCACCTTCTTCTTTGAAAACCAACCTACAAAGATCAAATAATGGATTTTTTCCTCTCACAAACGCTCAAGCACTCTTAGGGTTTCTCTCAAGGGTCTGGTAGCCGCAAATGGTGGCTATAAGGGTCCTTAAATAGGTCCTAAACCCGAGAAATTAGGGTTTCTTTCGTCAGCTCTGAGTCGGCGAGTGCACTCCCCTGACTCGACGAGTCTAATCATTTTCCACGTCACCTATTCGCGACCTGACTCGATGAGTCTAAGCACCATCTTGTCGAGTCACTCAACACAATTCAAATTATAATATTAATTAATGTACCTGGGAAACCGAGCGTTGCAATTCTCCCTCACTAGAATCAGATTTTGCCCCCGAAGTCTCGCTCTACAAACAACTTCGGGTACTGCTCACGCATCTCTAACTCCGGGTCCCATGTCAGCTCAGACCCCTTCGGATGTTGTCACTGAACCTGAACCAGGGACACCTCCTTATTCCTCAGAACCTTGATCCTCCTATCTCGGATCGCGATCGGCCTCTCAACATAGTTCAGGCTCGCATCCACCTGAATGTCCTCAAATGGAACCATTGCTGACTCATCGGCAATACACTTCCTCAACTGAGACACGTGGAAGGTATCATGAATCTGACTCAGCTGGGTAGGTAGCTCCAAACGATACACTACTCTGCCTACCCTAGTTGTCACTCTGAATGGACCAATATATCGAGGCCCCAACTTGCCTCTCTTCCTGAATCGAATCACAACTTTCCAAGGTGACACCTTCAGGAGAACGAAATCACCAACCTGAAACTCGAGCTCTGAGCGACGCCTATCCGCGTAGCTCTTCTGGCGACTCTGAGCCGTCAGCAACCTCTGCCTGACCTGCTGAATCTGCTCAGTCGTCTGGAGCACTATCTCCGTACTACCCATCACATGCTGCCCTACGTCTCCCCAACAAATGGGAGTCCGACATCTCCTTCCATAGAACAACTCGAAGGTAGGCATACCGATGCTCGAATGGTGGCTGTTGTTAGGAAAACGTAGCCAAAGGCAGATACGTGTCCCAACTTCCTCCGCTCACTCTGATCGTCGGTCTGAGGGTGATAAGCAGTGCTGAAATGCAATCTCGTACCCAACTCCTCATGAAACTTCTTCCAGAACCTGGAAGTAAAACATACATCTCGATGTGAGACAATCGAGATCGGCACCCCATGCCAAGACACCACCTCCCTCACATATATCTCTGCCAACTTCTCTGCAGAAGAGCTATCACTGATAGCAAGGAAGTGAGCACTCTTCATCAATCGATCCACAGTCACCCAAATTGCATCGACACCCCTTAGGGTTCTTGGCAGTTTGGTGATGAAATCCATAGAAATCTGTTCCCACTTCCACTAGGGAACCTCAAGTGGCTGCACCTCTCTACAATGCATGCAACATCTCTCTTCATACAAGGCCACCAATAGTCTCTCTTCATATCCAAATACATTTTAGAGGCCCCGGGATGGATCGAGAATCTTGATCTATGGGCCTCCTCCATCAAAACACTACGTGCCCCGCCTATAAACGACACCCAAATCCGACCATGAAAAGTCATAAGCCCTCAGCTAACAGTCACAAACTCGGATACCGGCCCAAACACTCGCTCCTTCTTGCGTTTCTTTGGTCTCACAGGCTCTGCATGGGCCTCACGAATGGTATCTAACACCAGAGTCATCACGGTCATTCTCTTACACATACCTCGTATCGAGGCACTCTCTGCCTTACAACTCAGGGCATCGGCTACCACATTCACCTTGCCTGGGTGGTAAAGGATCTCACAATCGTAATCCTTCACCACATCCAACCATCTTCTCTGCCACATATTCAGGTTGGGCTGTTCCATCAAATACTTCAAACTCTTGGGGTCTGTGTAAATGGTACACCGAACCCCGTACAAATAGTGGCGCCAGATCTTGAGAGCGAACACCACCGCTCCCAACTCCAGATCATGAGTGGGATACCTCGCCTCATGAGGCTTCAGCTGCCTTTATGCATATGCTATCACATGCCCCCTCTGCATAAGCACTGCACCCAACCCTGATATCGATGCATCGCAGTATACCACAAAATCCTCAACTCCCTCTGGGAGGGATAACACCGGCGCTTCGCACAACTTCTAGCGAAGAGTCTCAGATGAGGTCTGCTGCTCCGGGTCCCATGAGAAAACAACACCCTTCCGAGTCAACCTAGCGAGTGGCACTGCAATCTTGGAGAAATCCTGAATGAATCTCCAATAATAACCGGGCAACCCCAGAAAGCTCCTGATCTCCATGGCGGACTTCGGCACTTCCCAACTCATCACCGCCTCAATCTTTGTCGGGTCAACCAATATCCCATTTTAATTAACAAGATGCCCTAAGAACTGGACCTCTCGTAACCAAAAATCACACTTGGAGAATTTGGCATAAAGCCTCTCCGACCTCAATACCCCAAGGATCTCCCTCAAATGCTCCTCATGCTGCTCTCGTGATTTAGAATACACTAGAATATCATCAATAAACACGATCACCGATCGATCCAACATCGGCCGGCATACCCGGTTCATGAGATCCATGAACGCTGCTGGTGCATTGGTGAGCTCAAAAGGCATCACCACAAACTCATAGTGCCCATATCACGTCCTGAACGCCATCTTCTGGATATCCTCATCACGCACCCTCATCTGGTGATATCCAAACCTCAAGTCTATCTTGGAAAACCAAGATGCCCCATGAAGCTGATCGAAGAAATCATCAATTCTCGGAAACGGATAACGGTTCATGACCGTTAACTTGTTTAGCTCTCGATATTCAATGCACATCCGTTGCTGTAACAGCCCGAAATCCAGGTATTCATCCGTGTTATGTTGTCATTTTAGGGTTTTCAGGATAGGCGAGTACGCTGGGCGTACAAGGTGTATGTTGCGCATACTCGCGTGCCTCTTTTGGACACGTTCACCCTCAGGTACGCTGGGCGTAACCGGTCCAGACCTAAAAACCCTAATTCCTTTGGAGGGCTATAAAAGGAATGTGTGGCTTGACTTCTCAGCAACCATCCCTCAGAGAGAAACCCTAAAGAGAGTGTGCATTCGTTCTTAAGCCATTTTGTGAGTATTCTAAATTTGGTGGTGCCATTCCAAGGTAGCAAAGGAGAAGAAGAACTCATTGGGAAGGCTAGAAGTGGCGTTCAAGTGTAGATTTGAGCTTTGCAAGGGTTGAAGCTTCATTATCAGGTAAAAAGTTCGGATCTTGTCACTTGGTTCATATTATATGCTTCAAGTACCATTTTCTAGGGTTTTAGTCCCAAAGGTGGAGACTTTTTGTGCAAATGGTCTCCATAAGCTTAGATCCATCATACTTATGGTCTTTTGGAGTTGTAGACTCATAAAAATGACATCCTGGACGTGAAGGTTGCACCATGCATGAGATCTAGGTCCTTGAATTGGAATAGAATGATGTTAAGAAGTGTTGGAGCCTTTACAGCCATGCCAAGGCTTAAAGGTCTCGACTTTATGGGATTAGACGCATAAACAAAGTCAGATCTAGAAGTTGGAGTAATGGCTTAACCGATTAAGACTAGAAATGAAGTATGTTTGAATCTGATGGTTACGCTGGGCTTAACTCCCAATATGCGTAGCGTACTGGGTGGAGACCCCGATCCATGGGCTGGCGATGTACGCCCCGCGTACTCACAAGGTTGACTTTTGTTGACTTTTAGGGTTTTGGTCAACATGGAGACTTTGGGTCAAGGAAGGGTAAAATGGTCTTTTACCCTCTGAGGGATGATGATAATGGGTAAAGTTTTAGTTGTGGAAGTCTTTGATTATTAAATGATATTTTTATGATTATGCAAGGCAGAGTCGTCATTGGGATTTGGAGATATCGAGTACGCGAGATCTTAGACTTTCCACGAGGTGAGTCTTCTCACTCTACGTTACCTTGAGTGGTAGTATTGTGTGACCAGAAGGTCGTATGTGCTTACATTGAGTATTATGTTATCCTATTGTATGTGACATGCTATGCATTATGTCTTTGTGATTTATGATATGCGGAGTTTATAGACCGGACCGGAGGGTCCAACGATTCAGACCGGGCCAGAGGGCCCAACGAGCTATGACCGGACCAGAGGGTCCAACGAGCTACGGGACTGGAGGGTCCCGCTGAGACACACCGACCAGAGGGTCGTACTGTAGCCTCGAGTGGCGTATGTGTTGTATGCGGTATTTTGGGGAACTCACTAAGCTTCGTGCTTACAGTGTTTTGTGTTATGTGTTTCAGGTTTCTCTCAGGATCACGGGACGGCACCGGCTCGATTGTACACATCAGAGAAAGAGTCATGTTTTGAGGACCCTGGTTTATTATGCAAGTGAAAATGGAGTTATGTTTTGTAACTCAATTATGGATGAGATTTCAAGTAAAGTGTTTTTAAGAATTAAACGATTATTTTTAAATGAAAAATTGTTTTTAAATTTTTGGCGTTACAAGTTGGTATCAGAGCCTTGGTTTGAGGGATTCGGATGCGCCTTCGGGTAAATCTAGACTCAAACTGAGGAAGTAAGAAAAGTTTTCAAAGAAATAATTTTCTAAAGTGAATAAGAGTTCAAAGAGAAAGCGAGAAAGAGCAGTGTGTACAATCAGCAAGAGCCCGAACGGTGATTTCCCAAAATACCCTTACTTTTGTGACATGAGATATTTATGATGCACTTTATGAGATATTATTGCATGCTAGAGACAGGCTAGGTATTTCATATCTTAGGACTAGAGTGGCCTAATTTGTGATGCCTCAGCCTAGGGATTGCTGTTATATGCGATGTGCTTTTGAGTATGTGATGAGTGAGAATATTTAGTTGGAATCCTTTAGGGGATTTGAGTAGAGGAGTAATCTAGGGGAGATACCTAGATAACTACCGTGGTACTTAGAGAAAGAATAGTTAGAACCCGCGAGGGGAAAAGTTGTAGAGTTCGGTGGTACTTTCGAGGATGAGCAGAGAAAACGGAGTTATCACCCAGAGTGGGTCATATATATTCTTCGATGCTCGAATGCTGCTTGCTTCGTGCTTTGTGGAACTCTCGATGATGGGAGTTAGCTACCAAGTGAATATGACGATATTCAGGAGGTAGATGGCTGGCATCATTAGGAGCTCTTCAGCAGCTGATGGTAGAGAAGTGTGGGAATCTTGGAAGAGCCTAGGGAGTAACCTTAGCCAGATGAGTACGATGGCAGAGTAGAGAATTTCGCTGGGGAGCGAGCGCACGACGGAATTGGTGAACGAGAAGGTCGAGCAGCTACTTAGGAGCTTCGAAATAGTCCGTGTGGAAAGTATGGGTAGATGTGGCAGGTAGTATGGGCCCGTACTACTGAAAGCAGAGGAGCCATACTTGATATAGGGAGTATTCCGAAGGTTCTAAGGAGCGGATTGAGAAGTGATGTTATGGTTCGAGTACCATAAATCGGAGCGGATTGAGAAGTGATGTTATGGTTCGAGTACCATACATCGGAGCAGATTGAGGAGTGATGTTATGGTTCGAGTACCATACATTGGAGCAGATTGAGGAATGATGTTATGGTTCGAGTACCATACATCGGAGCGGATTGAAGGAATGATGTTATGGTTCGAGTACCATACATCGGAGCAGATGGATGAGTGATGCTATGGTTCGGGTACCATATACCGGAGCATATTGAGAAGAGATGTCATGGGATGAGTACCATGGTTCGTAGTGAATGATGTTTGTGGTTCTCCGGTTATCCAGTCACAATTGATGAGGTAGAGATTGGACGCTATGGGTTTTAGGCCTGTGGGCCATGATTGAGTTTGAAGAGGCGTCCCTTGAAAGGGAGGTCGAGAGCCTATCAGAGTATTTTGGTAAGGAGTTAGAGGGAGGGGAGAATTTCGGTCTGAGTTGAGCAATCAGTCGATAGAGGAGATGTCACCTTCCATGACCTGAGTGGTGTTATTTATGTTCGTGTGCGGAACATGAGAGGCCTGATGTTTAAGTTTTGGGTTTGGGGGTAAGACCCTGCAGGTTGTCATTGATGATGATTTTCCATCAGAGTATCAGGTAGCATGTGTGCTGCGAGACAGTGATTTACCATGAGCAGATAGTCAGTTGGGACTGAGATAGTCGAGGACCACGTTACACCTATTTGAGTATAGTAGGGCGTATATTAGAGGTATCAGTGGAGAGTCCAATCGAGCTAATCAGTGCAGTGGTTTTTCTATCTATGTTGGGTATTGAATATGGGAGTGGGTCCCTGTTCTTGGGAGGATCCATGTGTTGGAACGACAGTTGATGAGTCAGGGTGGGGGAATATGATGATTTCGTGGTCCAGTCTAGGAGTCAGTGATGTTATTGGATAGTTGAGTTTTTTGGTATTGGATTGGTACGAGACTTGGAACGACTAGAGGCGGTCGTGACGAGAAGTTCTTGAGGATTTCATCTGAGGTTCAGAGTTATGAGATCAAGTGATTTCCTTAAAGGGGATTATCGGGCGTTGTGTAGCACTTTCCAGGGGCAGGTGCGTTATTGCTGGTGAAAATAGTTTGTGAGGTTGTTGATGTGTTAGATAGTGATGGTTCGAACCCTAAGTGGGGGAGAACCGGGTGATTTATTGAGAGAACCAGAGATTTCTGCAAGAGAGGTTAGGGGTTGGATGCAGAAACCTGCGGCTTGAATTCATGAGATCAGGGTCATTGGTGACCAAGGAAAGGTGCAGGGCAAGATAATGCATGTGGTATATGTCTGGGAGAAGGATGGGTGTCTCCACGGCGGGTGGTCAATGGTCAGGAATCTGGTGGTGGTCAAAGTCGTTTCAAGTGGTAGACTCGTAATGATGGTATGGGCAGTAGAGAACTTTTGGGTTGAAATATGGGAAGAAGATTGTCGAGTAGCTAACTCCCGGGCTGGGATGTGTATTATTGCTTGGATTTTGAGCAATAGTGGATGGGGTTTCGGAAGATCATCAGTATGTTCTGAAGGGTTAGCGCCTTCCTTGTATTCCAATTGAGTGTTTGGATGCACTGAAGTTGCGCATCGAGTGATATAGGAAATTATTATGGGATTCAGAGGAAATGTATTGTTGTATGTGTATGGTGCTAGGAGTAAGGGAAACAATGGTAGAGACGGGACATTGTGATGCTCTGTTAGGGTGTTCTGTGGTTTCCGCGTATAGCGTCCTGATTTCAGAGTTATTTAGAGTCTTGGGTTTAAGATGACTAGTGATGTATCATGTATCCACCGTTCCAGTGGGAGCCCTTCCTGTATTGTCATGAAGAGGGATTATTTAAGGAAGTGGATCTCCGCAGAGGTAGGTTCTGTGTTATGGCGGTTGCCGCTCGAGTCTATAATGCATATCGGGGCAAGTGTGTGTGTAGCTATCTATGATAGTCTTCGGTGCATGAGTTAGTGAACATAGTGTGACGTTGTAACGAGAATAAGAGTTTAGGGTGAAGCTATGGGGAGCCGTAGAGGGTGTTGTGATGCTACAGGGAGCCGTAGTACTCACAAGTCAGAGAGAGAGAGAGAGAGAGAGAGAGAGAAAGAGTGTTGTGATGCTACGGGGAGCCGTAGTATTCACCAGTCAGAGGGTGTTGTGATGCTACGGGGAGCCGTAGTACTCACAAATCAGAGGGAGGGAGTCGTGGTACTACGGGGAGCCGTAGTACTCACTAGTTAGTTGGTGTTGTGATACTACGTGGAGCCGTAGTACTCACTAGTCAGAGGCTGTCGTAATGTTGTGGGAAGCCATAGTACCCACTAGATGGCAAGAGAGTGTGATGATGGAGTGTTCTCCGATAAGTGCATGATGCAGAAGAGTTTTAGGCTTGAGTAGCCCTAGTGTTGAGTTTTTAGAGCCTGGTGGTTAAAACCGGGGCGAGACTGGGGTCTCCGTCTCTATCGGGAGGGTCAGCGAGGTGCGGGAGAATATGTGCAGCAGACGCCAGAAGTTAGAGCTGATTCGATCTTCGATTGGATTGTATTTCTTTATGAGGAATAGGGAATTCCGTGACTTGCGTGTCACTAGGCTGCGATAGTGGTCACGGGGAGGAAGTTAGTGAGATGTTTTGGATCATGTTATGTGTGACCTTTAGGGGTTCAGCTGTGGGGCCAAAAGCTGACCTGGTGCTCGGTATCGAAGTTGAATGTGAGAAATGACCTAGAGTTTACCATGGTGATGTATGCGGACACTTCAGAGTGAGCGAACGATTCAGATGCTCGAGGATATGTTTCGGGCATGTGTATTAGATTTCGGGGGGAAATTGTGGCCCGTATTTGCCCTTGGCAGAGTTTTCCTAAAACAACAGCCATCATTAGTGCATCAGTATGCCGCCCTTTGAGCTGTTGTAGCGAAGGGGGTATTAGACCCCATTTTCTAGGGAGAGGTAGAGCAACGTGTGATGGGAAGTACAGAGATTGTGCTTCAGACGTCAGAGCAGACACAGCAGGTCAGGCAGAGGTTGTTGACCGCTCAGAGTCGCCAGAAGAGTTATGCGGACAGGCGCCGGTCCGAGCTCGAATTTTTGGTCAGTGACCTTGTACTCCTGAAGGTCTCTCCTTGGAAGGGAGTGATACGATTCAGGAAGAGGGGCAAGTTGGGACCCCGGTATATTGGACCTTTCAGGGTAATTGCTAGGGTAGGCAGGGTAGCCTACCGGTTCGATCTACCTGCTGAGATGATATTTAGGTGGATGCGGGCCTGAACTGTGTGGAGAGACCAGTGGCGATCAGGGATCGGAAGGTTAAGGTTCTGAGGAACAAGGATGTACACCTGGTACAAGTCCAGTGGCAACATCGGAAGGGGTCCGAGCTGACATGGGAGTCCGAGTCTGAGTTGCGGGATTAGTATCCAGAGTTGTTTTCAGTATGAGACTTTGGGGACGAAGTCTGGTTCTAGTGGGGGAGAATTGTAACAGCCCGAAATCCAGGTATTCATCTTGGTTATGTTGTCATTTTAGGGTTTTCAGGATAGGCGAGTACGCTGGGCGTACAAGGTGTACGCTGCGCGTACTCGCGCGCCTCTTTTGGACACGTTCACCCTCAGGTACACTGGGCGTACCCAAGGTTACACTGGGCGTAACCGGTCCAGACCAAAAAACCCTAATTCCTTTGGAGGGCTATAAAAGGAACGTGTGGCAGGACTTCGCAGCCACCATCCCTCAGAGAGAAACCCTAAAGAGAGTGTGCATTCGTTCTTAAGCCATTTTGTGAGTATTCTAAACTTGGTGGTGCCATTCCAAGGTAGCAAAGGAGAAGAAGAACTCATTGGGAATGCTAGAAGTGGTGTTCAAGTGTAGATCTGAGCTTTGCAAGGGTTGAAGCTTCATTATCAGGTAAAAAGTTCGGATCTTGTCACCTGGTTCATGTTATATGCTTCAAGTACCATTTTCTAGGGTTTTAGTCCCAAAGGTGGAGACTTTTTGTGCAAATGGTCTCCATAAGCTTAGATCCATCATACTTCTGGTCTTTTGGAGTTGTAGACTCATAAAAATGACAGCTTGGACGTGAAGGTTGCACCATGCATGAGATCTAGGTCCTTGAGTTGGAATAGAATGATGTTAAGAAGTGTTGGAGCCTTTACAGCCATGCCAAGGCTTAAAGGTCTTGACTTTATGGGTTTAGACGCATAAACAGAGTCAGATCTAGAAGTTGGAGTAATGGCTTAACCGATTAAGACTAGAAATGAATTATGTTAGAATCTGATGGTTACGCCGGGCGTAACTCCCAGTACGCGCAGCGTACTGGGTGGAGACCCCGATCCATGGCCTGGCGATGTACGCCCTGCGTACGTCAAGCAGTACGCCCCGCGTACTCACAGGGTTGACTTTTGTTGACTTTTAGGGTTTTGGTCAACATGGAGACTTTGGGTCAAGGAAGGGTAAAATGGTCTTTTACCCTCTGAGGGATGATGATAATGGGTAAAGTTTTAGTTGTGGAAGTCTTTGATTATTAAATGATATTTTTATGATTATGCAAGGCAGAGTCGTCATTGGGATTTGGAGATATCGAGTACGCGAGATCTTAGACTTTCCACGAGGTGAGTCTTCTCACTCTACGTTACCTTGAGTGGTAGTATTGTGTGACCGGAAGGTCGTATGTGCTTACATTGAGTATTATGTTATCCTATTGTATGTGACATGCTATGCATTATGTCTTTGTGATTTATGATATGCGGAGTTTATAGACCGGACCGGAGGGTCCAACGATTCAGACCGGGCCAGAGGGCCCAACGAGCTATGACCGGACCAGAGGGTCCAACGAGCTACGGGACTGGAGGGTCCCGCTGAGACACACCGACCAGAGGGTCGTACTGTAGCCTCGAGTGGCGTATGTGTTGTATGCGGTATTTTGGGGAACTCACTAAGCTTCGTGCTTACAGTGTTTTGTGTTATGTGTTTCAGGTTTCTCTCAGGATCATGGGACGGCACCGTCTTGATTGTACACACCAGTAAAAGAGTCATGTTTTGAGGACCCTGGTTTATTATGCAAGTGAAAATGGAGTTATGTTTTGTAATTCAATTATGAATGAGATTTCAAGTAAAGTGTTTTTAAGAATTAAACGATTACTTTTAACTGAAAATTTGTTTTGAAATTTTTGGGCGTTACAGGTGCGAACCATCCTTTTTATTGACAAAAAGGATCGGCGCTCCCCAAGGCTAGCTGCTCGGTCGAATAAACCCTTTCCCCAAAAGCTCCTGAAACTATGAGGATAACTCCTACATCTCTGGCGGTGCAAGGTGACGAGGTGCCTTAGCGATAGGCGCTTCCCCCGGAACCAAATCAATGGAAAACTTCACCTGCCTCTCGGGAGGCACACCCGACAACTTCTCGGGAAATACATTCGGGAACTCACACACTATCGGAACATCATCAACTAAATTTGGCCTCTGTGCGGCCTCCCGGGTATCCATCACATAAGCTGCGAACCCCTTGTGGCCATGTAGTAAACTCTGCCTCGCTCTGGTAGCCAAACAAAATGCTGACCCGCTTCGAGTTCCCTTGCCATAGATTGTCAACACTCCCCTACTAGGATCTCGAATCATCACCAATTGCTGCTCGCAGTCTATCACAACCCCAAATCGACTTAACCAATCCATGCCCACGATAACACATACGTCCCCCATTGCAATCGGGACCAGATCTATCGGAAACCCAACGCCGAAGATCTCAAGCACACACCCTAGAATCACGTTCGTGGCATACACTGCTCGCTCGTCAGTTATTGAAACTCGTAGAGGTCGACTCATTGCCTCTCGCTGGATACTGATGTGTCTACTAAACGCCAATGAAAAACATGACCGACTCGCACCCGAGTCAAAAAAACACCAAAGCAGGTACATAATTCACAAGGAAAGTACCTATGCATATCATAATATAAACACAAGATCTCATCATAAACAAATAATAACAAAATACATACCAGCCACGACGTCGGGTGCTACCCGGACCTCCTCCGCTGTCAACTAGAAGGCTCTCCCGCTAACCTTCGATGCCTCGGCCTTCACCGGCCGAACCTCAATAGCGCGCACGGCGGCAGGGGCAGATCCCTGCTATGCTCCCTGTGCTGTCCCCTGCAGCTGCGGACACTTGGCCTTCCGATAGCCCGTATGGTTGCAATGAAAGCAAACCATGAATCCCTTGGGCCAGTCCTTGGCTATATGCTCTTCCTTGCCACATTTGTAGCAAGCACCAGATCGACAAACCCCATTGTCTCCCTTGTTGCTCTTTCTGCAAGTGCGGCCCTTCTGGCCTCCAGATCTCAAATCGGCGGGCTTTGCCCGCTTGGCTACCGGCTGAGACTGTGCCGGCCGCCTATCCATACCCTGGGACTCGGCCTCCTCCCTGGCCTGAGTCTCCAACTAAATCTCCCTCTTCCAGGCATTTGCCTGAAGCTCATCAAATGTCCGGTAAGTCGAGTTCGATACGAACTCCCAAATTTCCCTCCTCAGAATGCTCAAGTACCGGCTCATGTGCGCCTGCTCAGACGACACGTGCTTAGGGCAGAACATCGCCCTCTCATGAAACTTCCTTGTAATCAACGTAACTGACTCAGTACCCTGCTTGAGGGTCAAGAACTCTTGGGCCAACCATTCCCTTTCCACTGGGGGAACATACTCGTCTTTGAACATAGTGGTAAAACTCTCCCAGGTCACCGCTGAGATCTCCGTAGAAGTAGGATGCGCCGTCACAAATTTCCACCAATCCTTCGCCCCAAAGCGAAGCTGGTTCAGTGCAAACCAAACCCTCAGATTCTCTGGACACGAACAGGTGTAGAAGCATCCCTCGATATCAGATATCCATCTTATCGCAGCAATCGGATCCTGCGTTTCTTCAAACTCTGGTGGCTTCGTGTTGCTGAACTCCCGATACAGCAACGAGTCACCCCCCCCTGCGGCCTGGCAGCAGCGACGACTGTGGTGGCTGCAGCAACAACAGCATGGTCTTGATAGACCCAAACATCTCTGGTCTCTCAGCTCAAATGGCCGCAGCTACCTCATCATGAATCATCTGGTGAAGCTCCTCATCGCTCACACCCCCCTCGCTAGTCCCCGGTCTGTGGCGTGTCCCAACCATGATGTATCTGAAATACAACATAAAATATCAGGGACTCACTCAAGCGTACGCGCATTCGATAACTCAACCCTACTTGTTTCCTAGTATCCTAAGGATTCCTACTTGGACTGCACACTGATCTGGTGTTTCCAGTAGTACGGGCCCTATACTACCTTCCATACCGCATCAGTATTCATTCCAAGTCACCATTCAAGGATCCCAAGTCATAAGTACTCTATCTCTTGCCACACATAAGCTACCCTTCAGTAGATCCTCATAGTACCTCACTGTTACCTATTCACTGACAAGCATCTCGTAGCAGCTGAAATCTCCCTAGGCTAAGGCATCACAAATCAAGCCATTCTAGTCCTAATATGAATACCTAGCATACTCTAGCATGCATAACACATTACAACATATCACATAACACACAATGTAAGGGTAATTTGGGAAATCACCGTTCGGGCGCTGGCTGATCGTACACACTGCTTTCTTCTATTTCCTCAATTCCTTTTTACTCTTTTAGGAAAAATTGTTTATTTATAAAAACGTTCTCAAATCCTCGGTTTGAGTTCAAATACACCCGAAGATCAATCTGAGTCCCTCAAACTAAGGCTCTGATACCAACTTGTAACACCGTGAAATTTCAAAACAATTTTTCATTTTAAATTTATAAAAACACTCCAACCACAAATCCCAAAAAACGTGTATCAATTTTTTTCACATAACATAAGTACAAATCAGAATCCCCAGAATTTCAAAACATCTCCACTACAAGTGTGTACTGATCATGTCAGCGCCTTCCCGCAATCATCACTAGTACCTGAAACACATAACATGCAAACGGTAATGCTTAGTGAGTTCCCCAAAATACCACATACAGCACATACGCCTTTCCAGGACATAAATATATGGGATCTTCTGATCCAAGTGTCTCAGGGGATTTTCATCCCATAACTCTGTTGACCTTCCGGTCCATATCATCTTGACCTTCCGGTCCACATCATCATACTCATATAATAACATATTATATATTCATCATACACATATTCATCATACACATAAGACCTTCCGGTCACACATAATTACCCCATCGAGTAAGGCATAGTGAGAAGACTCACCTTGAAGATGTCGGATAATTAATCGCGCTCAATCTGCCCACCTAGCTTCCTCCTATAGCATAAATACATCTCTAATTAATACCTTCCTTACTTAGTTTGACCAATGCCATTCAGTCAACACAAGTCAACTCTGGTCAATGTTGGTCAATGGCCACCCTTTGACCCAACTCGTCGAGTCAGGCACTGACTCGGTGAGTTCAGACGTGAACTCGAATCCCCTAAATCCCCCCTGACTCACTGAGTCACTCACCCAACTCGGCGAGTCACCAACTGTGTGAGTCACGGGACAACCCGGTCCGACTCATCGAGTCTGCTCATGGACTCGGCGAGTTCATTCCATGCTCAAACTCAAATGACCTTCTGAGGTCAGATTTGTTCCTCTAATCCATAGATCTGACCTTCCCAAACTCAATAAACACGTAAAGGTTCAAACTTGATACTCATGCAACGTCCAAATAACTCTACTTGAAGAATTGGCCCTAAACACAACATCCTAAATCCATTTCATCCATAACTCATCATAAAGCAAGATGGATAAAGCTCTCTGGACCATTATGGGTCCAGATCCGAAGTCTAAACATGATAAGGGACCATATATGCAACAAATCATCCCAATAAAGGGTATAGAAAACCCTAGATCCATGGATTCTTCAACAAAACAGAAAAAGGATCGATATGCTACCTCAAGGATGATGTTCTTTGCTTGAGATCCACATATATGGAACCTCCTTGGCCTCCTCTAAGCTGGAACCACTTTCTTCTTGCAAAACTAACCCACAAAGATCAAATAATGGCTTCTTTCCTCTCACAAACGCTTAAGCACTCTGAGGGTTTCTCTCAAGGGTCTGGTAGCCGCAAATGGTGGCTATAAGGGTCCTTAAATAGGTCCCAAACCGAGAAATTAGGGTTTCTTTTGTCAGCTCTGACTCGGCGAGTGCACTCCCCTGACTCGTCGTGTCTAATCATTTTCCACGTCACCCATTCGTGACCTTACTCGACGAGTCTAAGCACCAACTCGTCGAGTCACTCAACACAAGTCGAATTATAATATTAATTAATGTACCTGGGAAACCGGGCGTTACACAATAATTATGACTATGTTCCATGTAATTGTCCGCATGATATTTAGAACAGAGGGTTATACGATCCCTTATCTAAAGGATAGGTTACTGAAAAGATCAGAGTTCGACAATGTCTTTGAGGGCTACGATTGCTAATCCAATTGTGCTTACATTTGTAGTTACTAAACTTATCCAAGTGGGAGACTGTTGCATTAGTGTCTAAGCCCGTAACTATATTTGGTAAGTACTTGACAGGATAATTTATGGTGAGAGTAAAGATATTATGGTTTATTAATATATTATAAGAATAATATATTAAAGGATAAATCATATTATTTAATTAATATTAGTCATAAATTAATTAGGAATTAATCTGGTGACTAAAAGAGATAATTGAATGAAGGGGACTTAAACTGTCAAATGTGTGATAGTTGTATTTTGGGCTGGGAAACCTAATGGATAAAGGGATGAACAAAATTATGATGGGAGCCCATCATATTTTCCTCCATGCCCTTATTACAGAAGGTTCTGTGGACTGCTTAATGTTTAAGCTATCCATTAGGGTTTTGTCTGAAACCCTAGCTGCTCACAATATAAATAGAACCCCTAGGTTATAGAAATCTGCCACTTGATTTCCTAGTACCCTAGAGCCAATTTTGTGTTCCTCCTCCCTCTCTCATATACTACCCTCTTGCTAGTTGGTGTTTGTAAGCCATTAGAGGAGTTACACTTGTGACTCTAAGATCAAGGAAGAAGGAAGATCAAGAGATATTCAAGAGGTAATCATTTAGATGTCATTAGTTACATTGATTTTGTGATATGTATGCTAGATCTAGGGTTCCAAATCTTGTATTAATTTAATGTTCAATAGTGAAGCCTAGATCCAAGTATACTCTCTCTTTAAGTGTCCTTCCCTTTACTTGATTCTGCCAAACACCAAAATGTAACTGAGTCACATTTTGTATTAAGAGTCATCAGTAAGGAACTTAACAAACTTAGATAGTGGACTTACCTGAAGCAGAATCAAACTTTCATACTAGACTTTCACCCAGATCTTCCAGGTAGTTAGGGTAGCTTTGCAACCAATACCTCTTCCTGTTTGGCAATGGAACCATATAGACCCTTTGGGAGTGGTACACATGACTATCTCAGACTTAGCCTTTGTCTTTACCATCTGGTCAACCGAGTTGACTATGGCTGATCCCTTTCCATTGGGAAGTGAAAGCTTTATGGATTTCCAATGTCACCAATTTGTCAATGTCCATGGTGGTTTGGGAAGTTGATCTACTAATCAAATTTGCTTTACCAGAGCTCCAAATCATTTTTGATTCAGCAACACCAAGCAAATGGATAAAATCATTAAGGGTCATGTCATAGTCTTTTACATAGTAGCCCCAAAGGACACTCACTATGTGACTTAGAAAGTGATTGAACAACCAACTTTCTTAAGACTTTGACACCCAACTCTCCCGACTTGTCAATATGTGACTTCATCTCCAAGATGTGATCACACCTAGACCTTGCCTTGCCAATAGGGCTTGAGTGACCTTGAACTTGTGGGTTAGGGAGAATAATTGGAGGAGGTGGAGGAATTGAAGTATGATTTCCATGATCCAGTCACGGGACATCATCTTCATTAGGAAAGCTTATTCCAAGAGTTTTAGGAAGATCATAATTGTCTGAAACAGACATCTTTTGGGAGATATTCAAGATAGTTCATTTAAAGTCCTTAACATAACACCCAATATGAAATATTAAGGCTAGTACCCAACACAATATTTTATAACTTGGAAGAGTGATGTCGTAATCCAAGCTATAAAATATTTGAAGGTAGGTGAATGACGATTCACCAATTTCCACCATGAAAAACGAAATAAATTAGGTTTTAACTGGATTTGAAACTCCTAGATCTTTTGAGATTCATTTAACTTTCAATGACATGTTTCAATCTTGAGTGTGCCCTTCAGGTTTTGTGACTGGGATGCCGAGGATCATAAAACAAGGTGTGAAGTAACCATGCAAATTACTTGGTACCCTTAATGATTTACCCCTCAATTGATGTGCCGGTTAACCACACGCGCTCCATAAATACTATGATAAATACTAAGTTACCCTTTTCCTACCTTGTTAAGTCCAGCTAGTGTGCCAGTTAACCACATGTGCTCCACAAACCGACTTAAGCAAAGTGCAAAGTGTAATTTCATAGGTTAGGACCTTATTCACATTTTCCTAAAGTAACTAAGATTGGGAATTATCAAAACATTTAGTTACTTTATATTCATCATTAATACTTTTAATGAAGGGAGAATTCTAGTCCTTGTCTTACCCGTTCGGCTAATGACCCTCCACCGATCAAGGAAGCGGTGGGTGAAAGTGGACACCCATTAAGCTGCTATTCTATAGGCAACAACCTTATACCCCCCTTATAGACCAGCTTCATGAATGAGGCCTACTAATGGTAAAACAACTTTTTCTTATACATATATAATTATTATTAACTTATAAAATTATAAAGTATACGGGTTGAATTTTAACTTTTAAAATTCTAGGGGTTGGAACTAAAGTTTTTAAAGTGACTTTACATGTTTTAAAACTTGAGGAAATGTTTTGTAACTTTGAAAACTTTTCATTTTTCATCACTTATGAGTTAAATGGTTTCTTAAAATGAGTGACTTTTGATTTTATGTAACCTATGTGTTTCTTTAATGGACTTTCAAAGTGTGACTTTTGGTAATCCATAACATGAGAACAAATTATGGATTCCATTAAAACACATAATGATCAAGAATTAATATTAACAAGACAGTTACAAATAATTCCTATGATCTTCTAAACGCATTAGTTCATGAACATGCATATCAACAATTTCAAGAATCATAAAATTAACCATACATAACTTGAAATTTTGATAATAGCTATTGAAAATGGATTAGCATAACCATTACACCATGTAAAACAAGTTTTATTAAACCAAAACAGTTTAGGGTAGTGTTTCTAGTCCATTTCCAGCAGCAAAAGTCAAAAAACTACACTCTGACAAGCCAACTCGTCAAGTGCAGGAACTAACTCGTCGAGTTGGTTGAATATAGGCATGGACTCGTTGAGTCTCCACATGGACTTGGCGAGTCTACTGTCCAGACAGCCAATTTTTTGAGTTTTTCAGCAAGTTTGCATCAAATATCAAGAAAACAAGCCTTGTCTCTGATACCACTGTTGGGTTTTGAGCATTCTAACACTCCTAAGGTGTACTGCAACCCTACAAACCTTGGATCTATGTTTTACTATGATACATGCAAAATTGATTTTCCAAGGTTCATAACCTATCTAGCATACATGGGGAACTTTTAAACATAAAAGATAGTAAGAAATACATACATTTAATTGTTTGGATTCCTTGAGAACCTTGTGAGCCTAGCACCTCAACTGTGATGCCTCAAATGTCTCACACAACACTAAATACATTTGGAATAACCTTGAAAGAAATGGAACACTTCTAGAATTGGTTATGCCCTCTCGTTCTCACACTAGTGCCGATTTTGGTCTATAATATTTTGCTTATATAGTGTGTCATAATTAGGGTTACACCAAGTAAACCCTAATTGACATGACTCTTCATTTCTTGGATCCATGGGTACAAAAACACCATGGAGCATCCTATGGCTTTTAGCCCAACTTGATAATCCTTGGAGAATTAGCCCACTATACAAGTATTGGTGATTTACACAATCAACCCATATATTTAATTAGTCTTCTTTTGATCAGTTAATTAATTCCAAATTAATTCTTAATGAGTACTAATTAAATAATATTATTAATATATTAGAGCTTATAATATATTAATAAACCTTAAGTGTTATTTCTCTCATTTTGGTCTATCCAGATGCATGATGCCATACAACCCCAATGCACCATGCTAATCGGGTCAAGTACATTCTAGAAATAGTTATGCACTTAGACACCTAATCCAACATAACAGTCCTACTGATTGCTATAGAAGAACAGTCTGCTCCATACCCGTGCATGGATATTCAACACATACATAGTTTGCAGCATGACTGGACCACCTCATCAGGCCTTCAGCATATCTGGACCTTTCTCCGAGCCTTCAGCCTGACTGGTACGCCCCACAGGCCTTCAGTCTATCCGGACCGCTCTAAACTTTTGAGCATCTCTCTGGATCGCCCCTCCTAGAGGTCCTTCCCATGCAGACTGTTCTCACCCACTTGGGGTTCCGAATTCCTGACCCATTTCGTGGACAGTAAACCCCGGCCTAACCCTAGGCCTCAGGTCGATCGTCCATCCTCTCGGGATCCATGGTCTATTCCCTGATTCGCGTGTCTACCACTCATGCTAAATAACTTGCATACTCATGCTGAATGTACTGCCGAGCCCTTGTAGCTAACAAAATCCTCAATGACTAATGCTCAATTCGAAAATTCTTAATTCTCCCCCACTTAGGACACTAACCACCACCTACTAGTGGGGAACGCAAAACACTACTAAACCGTCCTAACAAAGCATTTCCACACTTAACCATAGAACTGTGAATCCTGGAACGAATAATCTCCGCACAAAAACCCTCTTGGCATGGAACAACCAAACTTCAGAAGGAACCCAAATCCCGGTGACAATTATGCATCTCTAATACACAATTTCTGGCCCGGAATGGTGATCCTATATCCTAACTTCTGATCACCAACACCCCTGTATACTAATCGTCTACAACCCTTGTTACTAAATTCCTCAAACTATCCTATGACATATGTAGAAAGGATGGAAAATTCAATATCATTATAAACAATAAGATACAGATAGAAACATACTAGCAGCTGCATCTGGCATTGTCCTGGCCTCCTCTGCTGTAAGCTGGAAGGCACGCCCCTGAGCGCTCGGGGGCTATGATCTACCCTGACCCCCGTCAGTAATCCTTAAAGTAGTAGACGTTGGAGCCTGCACCAGTCTAGCAGCTAGCTGTGGACAGTTAATGTTCACGAGACCAACCTGATTGCAATGATAACAAATCATCATGTCCTGAATCGGGGCCAACTATCGACAATCCCTCGCATAGTGCCCCTCCATTCCGCACTTGCGACACGCACCACTAGACTTCCAAACTCCAGTAGACCCTTCCCGCACTTCGCACAAGTGCGACTGCTCTGTTCTCCAACCCTAGAATCAACGCTCTTAGACCGCTTCGGCGCCGACTGAGAGTGCATCGGGGCCTGCCTCTAGTCTCGCAACTGTAACTCAATCTCCAGCTTCCGCCGCCTGGCGGCCTCCTGGAAATCCAGTAACGTATCACATCACTAGGTAGCAACAAACTGTCTAATGTTAGTCTTAAGCATGCTCAGATAACGCGTCATCTGAGTCTGCTCGGAAGCAAACTCCGGGTAGAACATCGCGCTCTCAGTGAACATACGGGTGATCTCCATCACCGACTCTGCACCCTGTCTCAACTCGAAGAACTCATGCGCTAGCCGCTCACGCTCGACTCGCGGAATGTAACGAGAGTAGAACATCTCCCTAAACCGATCCCAAGAAACTGCAACTCTCTACTCATCTGAATAAGACCCTGTCATCAACCTCCACCAGTCCTTCGCCCCAGACCTCAACATGTTCAGGGCACACCTGACCTTTTGGTCAGCCGGGCAGGAGCATGTGAAAAAGCATCCCTCGATGTCCGATAGCCACCTCATGGCTATGATAGGCTCCTAAATCCCATCGAAATTCGGGGGCTTAGTGTTGTCAAAGTCCCGATGCTTAAAAGCTCGACTGATCCTACCTCTGCCGCTGATACAGTTGCAGTAGCTGTCGTGGCAGCTGCCTCCACAAGGGTTGTATAGCGCTCATCAAAGTACTCGACCATTGCGGTCTTGATACACCCAAATATCTCTGGTAACTGAGCCTAAAACATAGCCACAACCTCATCATGTAGGATCTCCCAGATCCTATCATCCGTCTTGTCTGGCCTCATCTGGTCGATAGTCTCGGGCGCTGTCGGCGCCTCCTGTCCGACCTCTCCTAATCCTGACCCGGATCCAGTCATGAGTCGCTGTGTAACCACTATACTGAAAACATACCGAAAAGATATCAGACACTCCTCATAACAACCCAGGAACAAACTCCCAACCAAAACCCTAGGGGTTATGACTTCGTTGATACACGTATGGGTCTTGTGCTTTCAGGAGTACGGGCCCATACTACCTTCCACACCTACCAATAATTGTCCCAAGTATAATCACAACGCCCTAACAATACCTACAAGTATAGCGAGCGCTCAATCCTCAGTCCTAGAGGAAATGCTAAATATCTCATAACTGGCCTACTAGCCTCGCACAACCCACCCATCCATGAAACATCCACCAACCCTACAGCACTAGTGTATGCTAGATATACATAACGCTGGACCCCAAAGACTTTTGAATATCTAATCCTACCCTAAGCTCCCAATCATCCAAGAACGGAATATAAGGCCAAATTAAACATTCTCAGTCTATAAGGTCTTAATTATGTATAACCGTGATGCATAAACTAAGCAACTATAGTAATGATGTCAATTTCATATAAAGGAATCCCTAGGCTAGCATGGATCATGTAATCAGGCAATTCTATCATGAAATTCTTGAAGATCCCTAGCCCAGTACTAGCATACTGTTCTAACGTATCACATAATCAGATAATTGTATGGTATTTTGGGGTCTACTTACTGGCTCCTCCTGATCGTACCCTTCAAATCCACTTTTACTTATTTTGAAAACCATTTAAAAATCGTTTTGAAAATCTTTCCTTGATTTGAGACTGGATTAACATGAATGTTCCTCCAATTCACTTAAACCAAGGCTCTGATACCAAGTTGTAACTGATGGGTTTTAGTCATAAGACATCCTATGTGCTCATACAAACCCTAATGCTTGGATCTAGGTTTCTCTATTATATATGCAAGTTATCCAAGACTATAAACCCTAATTCTAGCATATGGTGTGACAACCCGATATTTCGAGTCAATGTAATGTAAAACCGATCAAATTTAGGTCAAAATGTAACCTTCCTAAAATCTTGTTCGGATTAAATAAAGTAGTAGGAATCATATCAAGGTTTGCGTACATAAAAAGAACGTCCAAATCTGACATCGGATGAGGAAGTTATGAATTTTTGAAGAAATTCCTTAATCACGTCATTTTAATAAATAAATAATAAAAATAATTTCGGAATTTGCCAACGGAATCTAAACGAAAGTTGTAGATCATGGTCTCACCTTCGCGTGGATATAAAGAACGTCAAAAACGGAGTTTGTATGAGGGAGATATGAATTTTTGAAGTTTATTTATAATAAATATAAATTTAATTATAAATTCCCGGTAATATCCGAAGGGGAGTCATCGGATTGGACCGAAGTACGCCCTGCGTACCTTCGTACGCCCCGCGTACTGAGATCGAGGGTCTCGGATCGTCCACGTCGCACTATCCGAAGAATTCTAAACCGTCCGACCCGTCCGAAGCTCCGACCCGTCCGAAGCTCCGACCCGTCCGACCCGCTGTCCCGTCCGACCCGCCGTCCCATCCGACCCGCGTACCCAGCAACCCGTCCCATCCGAACCGAGGCAGTCGAGGCTTCGTTCATGCATGACGTACGCGTACGCGCTGCGTACGAGCGTACGCCCCGCGTTCGGAGGCGGTTCAGCCTTCCTATAAATAGGATGCGAGGCTTTCCGAAAATGTTGCTCATTTCTCTCCTCTCTCTCACAACCTTGTCTCGTTTTCCGTGCCCGTTATAACCCGAAGCTCTGTTCTTTTTGCTCAAGTCCCGAGGGTCGATTTTACTCCCGAGATTCCCGAGAATCCTGAGAGAAATCCGTTTTCCGAGACGAAACTCTGCCCGGTTTTCCATCTCGCTTTCTTCAATCAATCAAGTGAGTTTCATACCCCTTAATCAACCTTTTTAAATATTCTAAATGCTTTTATATGCTTTCAAGGGGGGGGGGAATACAAGTTAAATACTTATAGTTATTGTTTCAATCACATGTGATTGCATTAAGCACATGTGATTAATAACTAGGAAAACCATGATTTTATCACTATTCAAACTACCTATCAAACTGTTTTACTTCTAAATGTTTTCCAAATCCATTTACTTTTCGAATTTACACTGCAACTGTGATTTAAACAAATGTTCCTTATACTTAATCTGTTTTAATCAAATCTACGCCTTCAAATTGTTTTATAGATTGACATCAACTATCTTTCTTTAAAAATAATACTTATGTTTCAAATGTCTTATAAATACTTATTTATGTTTTTATATTATAAATTGCATGCCCATATATGTATAGACGTATAAATAATGTTTAAAGGGCTTAGGAAGGCCATCCACCCTATTTCCTTTTCCTCGATTTGGATGTGGTCTGGTGGGATTTTGGGTGACCATCCGAAGGTCGTTTCCATGTTAATTACATATCAAATATACATATATAGACATAAAAGTACTTCCATAATCATACGTACTAGACGCACCGTTAACAAGTTACCATCGGGGTAACACAGAACTATACTATTACAACTGCTAGATCAATGAGTCAGTTCATTCATGAGTCTATACTAGGAAGAGAATATATACAACTATACTATGAGAACATATACAACTATACTAGAACAAGAAACATTTCATCACATATGCAAGAATACGATAACAAATGTGATCCACTGTATCGGAGCATGCCTTAAATGTCATGGCCCGAGTTGTAGCCAGAATTCTCTTGGAGGGAGAGCGTTGAGTTTGCGTATAGATCTATACTGGATTGACTATCCTACACCTTGCTGCTAGCTACAGCCGGACCTGCAGGTCTATGGGTGCCAAACGTCATTCCATTATTACGACCGTTCTTTATGTCGTTGTTATCAGTCGATAGTATGGTGCAATTATCACATTATACCTTAATATAAATCCGGTTTAAGGTAGTAGTAATTAGTACAACAGTAGTTCTTATTATACAAAGCTACAGTACTACAATGATTTACCCATTACATATTTTGGTGATAATCTCACTTATGCATTAATGTACAAACTATATTTTATCAAATGATAGTTATACTTGGGTAATTACACACTTTTACAACATACGAGTTTACAAAACAGTTAAGCCTTGGTAGAAGGCTACTTTTATAGAAAATATAGGATTTTCTGAGAGATTCAAACATTTACAAACTTATACATTGAGATAGGTTCAAACGTTTTTGACAACGAACATTGACACTAAAATACTTATGAACTCACCAGCTTAATGCTGATCTACTCTTTTCAAAATAACTTGTATTCTCAGGTCATCAGTAGACAGGTACCGATGCCAGCTTTTGAGATGATGGAGCGTACTCAAGACTCATCATTTTATTATTTTGATTTACGTTATATTTTTGGTGTCTAAAACTGTACAGAACACACATGTATTAAAATTATATATATTTAATGCAATGGATGATGTTGTTTGCCTATTTACATTTACTGTGTTATGATTACCTTACATGACGTCCTCCGCCCCAGAACGTTTCCGCCGTTCTTGGTTTTGGGGTGTGACAGATTGGTATCGGAGCATTGTTTATAGTGAATTGAGTATATCAACCCATAAAAGATATACTAAACTATAAACCCATTAGGGATTAAACTCTGACCAAGAGTCTATACTTTAAATAATAAAATATTTAACTAAGTATACTAGTCTGCATTCATACTAAAATAAGTGTCACAATGACAAGAACAAAAGTATTACGATTGTTAAATATCACAAGTGAGCTCGGGGATGTATGGTCAGTCCTGGGAATGGCATAGCCTGATCAACTATGCTGATCCTAGGAGTGATTAGCACATGCCTTAGAATGGTTGTGATAGGTTAACAAGTCTAAAAACTTACCAACAATACCACAAGAAGATCAATAGAACTTAAACTTAAAATACTATAGGAGTATTTTGTGCTACTAGTTACACGTATACTATATTCTTATACCTTTATTCTCGCGTAGATCTTGATGGCTAGATATCCATCATGGCGACCCGTACTTTCCCAATGAAGGCAATGCCGGGTGGATCGATGAAGAGCCCGAAGTTGATCATCCAATCCCTTTGGATGATCACCTCGCAGAAGGCTTTTCAGATGGGTCCGACTCCGAGCCTGAAGTCAACAACCTACCGATTGTAGGTCAAGCCCCGAACAACAACCCTCAACCGGCATTTCCAGGTCCTACACCCATGTGGGCAAACAACCTGAACCGCCGGAGTGATGATCAGGGTCAACCCTTACCATACTTTGGGGACCAAACCTTTTACAACGTCAGCGATGGTGGCTCTACTGACCGAGCTCTGCCTGTCTTTATCCGCAGAATAGCTCGTATTGTCGAGCAAGGTGGAGCAGCCGTTGATCGGGTCATAGAAATTGATGCCGACTCAGGTGTCAACACAGTCTGCATCCGCCGTCTTGAAGAAGACATGGAACGGACCCGGAGGACAAATAAAACCCTGCAGTAGCAGTTGGCTGCCTCACGAGCTGAAATATTGGAACTTCGAGCTCGTCAGAGGACTCAGGATCGACACCTTCAAGAGGTGTTTCGTCAAGTATCCGACCGCAGTACTCGCCCGGGACTTTCCCATCGCCGTTGGTTGATGTCTAGTACATCTCCGTCTTTTAATTAAAGGATAGCCTTTAACATCTGTGCTCCAAGTAGCACTTGTGTGTAAAATGTTTCTAACTTTCCTTACTCAAAAGTTGAAATCTAAGAACTGTCAAACTTTTCTATATGGTAAGATGTATGACCTACAGTTAGGTCGATTTTCCCTGAACTTATTACATCAGTAATACAAGTATTTTTGAGATCTATCTAGCTAGGAAAAATCTATACACTTGTGTTTTCCTACTAATATTTCTTATTATGGTTTCAAACACTCTTTCAACTGTTGGACTATGGTTAGTTAGTCCATGTGTCACCCTCACGTTGCTTACAAATTGATTCTTACCATCTTTCTTATCTTTATAAACTTTTAGCTGAAGGATGCCTCCTCGCAAGTATCCCAGGAATAGGAACAATCCTGCACCTCCACCACCTCCTCCGCCTCCGGTCATCGATACTATAGCCCTGAATGCTGTCGTAGCTGCAACAGTGGCAACTACCATGGCTCAGTATCACTCTTCTGATGCTAGCAGAGGTGGAACCCCTGTGGAATCTATTCCGATCGAAATCCCTGTGCGCTCAAGGGAGTGCTCTTACAAGGATTTTACAAACTGCAAGCCGAAGCCTTTCTATGGCACCGGCGGAGTCATTGCTCTCTCGCAATGGTTCGAGAAGACTGAATCAGTCTTCGAAATCTGTTCATGCCCTGCTGCGTGCAAAGTGAAATATGCCGCATGCACCTTTGAGGGTAAAGCCCTAACGTGGTGGAACGTCCACGTCAAAGCCCTAACTCTCATCGTAGCTAACGACATGGGCTGGGAAACAATGAAAGACCTCATGACTAAGGAATACTGCCCGAGGGGCGAGATCCAGAAACTGGAGTAGGAACTCTGGAACCTGTCAATGAAGGGCACCAATGTGGTCGCTTATACTGCCCGCTTCAGCGAGCTGGTGGCCCTCTGCCCCAATATGGTTCCCACCGAGGGGAAGAAGATCGAGAGGTACATATGGGGGCTAGTGCCTCCGTATCAGGGGAATGTGCTAGCATCAAACCCCGCTACCTTCGACAGTGCCAAACGATTGGCACAACGACTCATTGACCATGGAGTCAAAACCCCTACAACCACAACCACCCTAGCCATCCCGGAACCCTCCAAACCCGTCGATACTAAGCGGAAATTCTGGGATGAAAGGAAGAAGCAGCAGGCTGCCAAAAAGCAGCAATTGGTGGCAATTCATGCCGCAGTAACCCCTACTGCTACTACTACTGCTCCGGTGAGTCGGTATGCTGGAAGTTCGCCCAAGTGCAACAAATGCAGCTACCACCACAACGGCCCCTGCCGTGAATTGCAGTGCTCTAACTGCAACAGGAAAGGACACACCGTCCGATTCTGTAAGTTCCCGGCACAACCTATCAACCAAGTCCCTGGCTCTGGCGCGAGCCCAACCTGCTATGGATGTGGTGAAGCAGGCCACTTTAAGAGGGACTGCCCTAAAGCGAGGAATGCTGGAGGAGCAGGGAGGGTACTTGCTATAGGCCACGGGGAAGCAGTTGCTGACCCGACAGTGGTGACCGGTACGTTCCTCCTCGATAACTCCTATGCATGCATTCTGTTCGATAGTGGAGCGGAGCGAAGCTTCGTAAACCACAAATTTGCTCGCATGCTTAATCAACCACCGCACGCACTCAAAGAACTATTCACCGTAGAAATGGCTAATGGAAAAACTGAAAATACGATTAGCATATACTTAGGTTGTACCCTAACTCTAGATAACCATTCATTTCCAATCGACCTCATGCCAGTCTCAATAAAAAGTTTCGACGTTATCATTGGCATGGACTGGTTAAGCCTTCATCGTGCCGACATCATGTGCTTCGAGAAAGCAGTCCGTCTAAACCTTCCGTCTAACGAAACTCTTATAGTCTATGGCGACAAACCCGGTGCAAGTCTTTGCATCATATCAAGTATTCAAGCACAGAAATACCTGCGTAAGGAATACCACACATTCCTTGCTCACGTTGTCGACACGAACCTAGAAACGAAAGAACTAAAGAACCTCCCAGTAGTGAGCGACTTCCCCGACATTTTCCCAGAAGAACTACCCGGGTTGCCTCCACAACGACAAGTCGAGTTCAGAATTGATTTGGTCCCAGGAGCTACCCCAGTAGCCAAGTCGCCCTACCGTTTAGCACCAGCCGAGATGCAAGAACTCTCTGGTCAACTTAACGAACTGCTCAGCAAGGGCTTTATAAGGCCAAGTTTCTCACCTTGGGGAGCACCGATCTTGTTCATTAAGAAGAAGGACGGATCCTTCCGTATGTGTATTGACTACAGAGAACTCAACAAACTGACGGTCAAGAATCGTTACCCTCTGCCTCGCATAGATGATCTATTCAACCAACTGCAAGGGGCGAGCTATTTTTCCAAAATTGATCCGAGATCTGGATATCACCAGTTACGAGTGCTAGAGGAGGATGTACCGAAGACCGCCTTCCGAACTCGTTACGGACATTACGAGTTCGTGGTGATTCCATTCGGATTGACCAATGCGCCCGCAGTCTTCATGGATCTGATGAATAGAGTATGCCGACCTTACTTGGATCAGTTCGTCATCGTTTTCATTGACGACATCCTAATCTACTCCCGAAGTAAGAAAGAACATGGTGATCACCTACGACAAGTTCTAGGGACATTACGAAAGGAGAAACTTTATGCGAAGTTCTCGAAATGTGAATTTTAGATCCGAAGAGTCGAATTCTTAGGACACGTGGTAAGCGAAGAGGGAATCCACGTGGACCCATCCAAAATTAAGGCCATTGAGAACTGGTCAGCACCGAAGACGCCTACAGAAATTCGTCAATTTCTAGGTCTCGCTGGCTACTACCGCAGATTCATTCAGATTTTCTCACGAATAGCGAAGCCTCTTACAACCCTAACCCAGAAAGGCGTGGCCTTCGACTGGGAAGAGAAACAAGAAAGAGCGTTCCAAACGCTCAAACGAGCCTTGTGCACCGCACCAATACTATCCCTTCCAGAAGGAATAGAAGACTTCGTAGTTTATTGCGATGCATCGAATCAAGGGCTCGGATGTGTTCTGATGCAGCGAGGTAAGGTCATCGCCTACGCCTCGAGACAATTGAAGACACACGAGGTTAACTACACGACCCACGATCTTGAACTAGGAGCAGTAGTGTTTGCTCTGAAGATCTGGAGACATTACTTGTATGGAACGAAGAGCACTATCTTTACCGACCACAAGAGTTTACAACACATTTTCGATCAGAAGGAGCTCAACATGAGACAACGACGATGGGTCGAACTACTCAGTGATTACAAATGCGATATTCGTTATCATCCAGGTAAAGCCAACGTAGTAGCAGACGCCCTAAGTCGGAAGGAATATTCTGGTCGCAAAGTCAAGACGTTATCGATAACCATCCATTCACACCTGACTAAGCAAATTCAGGCGGCTCAACTTGAGGCCATGAAACCTGAAAATGTGCCAAGTGAAACCCTTAGAGGAATGGACAAGAATTTTAAAGCCAAGGGTGACGGAGCTTTATATTTCATGAACCTGATCTGGACACCGAAACATGGTGGTTTCCGAGACTTGGTCATGACCGAGGCGCACAACACTCGGTATTCCGTCCACCCAGGTTCAGATAAGATGTATCTGGATCTTAAGAAGCTATACTGGTGGCCTAATATGAAAGCAGAGATTGCTACCTTCGTAAGTAAATGCCTTACTTGCGCAAAGGTTAAGGTCGAGTACCAGAAGCCCTTTGGTTTATTGCAGCAACCAGAGATCCCGGAATGGAAGTGGGAGCGGATCACTATGGATTTCATAACCAAGTTGCCCAAGACGACGGGTGGACTTGACACCATATGGGTCATCGTTGATAGATTGACCAAGTCTGCACACTTCCTGCCTATCAAAGAAACCGACAAGATGGAGAAACTTACGAGAACATACATTAGGGAAATCGTACGGCTACATGGTGTACCTATGTCCATTATCTCCGATAAAGATAGTAGGTTCACCTCAAGATTTTGGAAATCACTACAACATTCCCTAGGAACAAGGCTGGACATGAGCACAGCCTACCATCCTCAGACCGACGGACAGAGTGAGAGGACCATCCAAACTCTAGAAGATATGTTGCGAGCCTGCGTGATTGACTTTGGGAAGGCATGGGATACTCATTTACCCCTTGTCGAGTTTTCCTATAATAACAGTTATCACACGAGCATCAAGGCTGCTCCATTTGAAGCTCTCTACGGCCGTAAGTGCAGATCCCCTCTGTGCTGGGCTGAGGTGGGTGATACCCAATTAGCCAGGGGGCAAACTTCCGACAGTACTCTCACCGGTCCGGAGATCATTCGGGAAACAACAGAGAAAATCGTTCAGATCCGTGAACGATTGAAAGCCTCTAGAGACCGACAGAAGAGCTACGCTGATAAACGAAGGAAACCTTTGGAATTTCAGGTGGGAGACCGAGTCCTCCTCAAAGTCTCACCCTGGAAGGGCTTGATACGCTTCGGCAAGCGTGGAAAGCTTAATCCGAGGTACATAGGGCCTTTCGAGATTCTTGCAAGAGTCGGCCCCGTAGCTTACAAACTCGAACTACCAGACGCACTTCGTAACGTACATTCTACATCCCATGTATCTAACTTGAAAAAGTGTCTATCGACGAGACTCTTGTAATCCCACTCGACGAGATCGAAATCAACGAGAGCCTCAACTTCGTGGAAGAACCTATAGAGATAATGGACCGTGAGGTCAAGCAGACAAAGCAAAGCCGTATCCCTATCGTGAAGGTTCGCTGGAATGCCAAGCGAGGACCGTAATTCACTTGGGAACGTGAGTATCAGATGAAACTGAAATACCCTCACCTTTTTGCTTAGTTATTTGTAATTTCTAACTTGCTTAAAATTCTAATTTCGGGACGAAATTCCATCTAACGGGGGGATGATGTGACAACCCGATATTTCGAGTCAATGTAATGTAAAACCGATCAAATTTAGGTCAAAATGTAACCTTCCTAAAATCTTGTTCGGATTAAATAAAGTAGTATGAATCATTTCAAGGTTTGTGTACATAAAAAGAACGTCCAAATCTGACTTCGGATGAGGAAGTTATGAATTTTTGAAGGAATTCCTTAATCACGTCATTTTAATAAATAAATAATAAAAATAATTTCGGAATTTGCCAACGGAATCTAAACGAAAGTTGTAGATCATGGTCTCACCTTCGCGTGGATATAAAGAACGTCAAAAACGGAGTTCGTATGAGGGAGATATGAATTTTTGAAGTTTATTTATAATAAATATAAATTTAATTATAAATTCCCGGTAATATCCGAAGGGGAGTCATCGGATTGGACCGAAGTACGCCCTGCGTACCTTCGTACGCCCCGCGTACTGAGATGGAGGGTCTCGGATCGTCCACGTCGCACTATCCGAAGAATTCTAAACCGTCCGACCCGTCCGAAGCTCCGACCCGTCCGACCCGCTGTCCCGTCCGACCTGCCGTCCCATCCGACCCGCGTACCCAGCAACCCGTCCCATCCGAACCGAGGCAGTCGAGGCTTCGTTCATGCATGACGTACGCGTACGCGCTGCGTACGAGCGTACGCCCCGCGTTCGGAGGCGGTTCAACCTTCCTATAAATAGGATGCGAGGCTTTCCGAAAATGTTGCTCATTTCTCTCCTCTCTCTCACAACCTTGTCTCGTTTTCCATGCCCGTTATAACCCGAAGCTCTGTTCTTTTTGCTCAAGTCCCGAGGGTCGATTTTACTCCCGAGATTCCCGAGAATCCTGAGAGAAATCCGTTTTCCGAGACGAAACTCTGCCCAGTTTTCCATCTCGCTTTCTTCAATCAATCAAGTGAGTTTCATACCCCTTAATCAACCTTTTTAAATATTCTAAATGCTTTTATATGCTTTCAAGGGGGGGGGGGGGAATACAAGTTAAATACTTATAGTTATTGTTTCAATCACATGTGATTGCATTAAGCACATGTGATTAATAACTAGGGAAACCATGATTTTATCACTATTCAAACTACCTATCAAACTGTTTTACTTCTAAAAGTTTTCCAAATCCATTTACTTTTCGAATTTACACTGCAACTGTGATTTAAACAAATGTTCCTTATACTTAATCTGTTTTAATCAAATCTACGCCTTCAAATTGTTTTATAGATTGACATCAACTCAATCTTTCTTTAAAAATAATACTTATGTTTCAAATGTCTTATAAATACTTATTTATGTTTTTATATTATAAATTGCATGCCCATATATGTATAGACGTATAAATAATGTTTAAAGGGCTTAGGAAGGCCATCCACCCTATTTCCTTTTCCTCGATTTGGATGTGGTCTGGTGGGATTTTGGGTGACCATCCAAAGGTCGTTTCGATGTTAATTACATATCAAATATACATATATAGACATAAAAGTACTTCCATAATCATACGTACTAGACGCACCGTTAACAAGTTACCATCGGGGTAACACAGAACTATACTATTACAACTGCTAGATCAATGAGTCAGTTCATTCATGAGTCTATACTAGGAAGAGAATATATACAACTATACTATGAGAACATATACAACTATACTAGAACAAGAAACATTTCATCACATATGCAAGAATACGATAACAAATGTGATCCACTGTATCGGAGCATGCCTTAAATGTCATGGCCCGAGTTGTAGCCAGAATTCTCTTGGAAGGAGAGCGTTGAGTTTGCGTATAGATCTATACTGGATTGACTATCCTACACCTTGCTGCTAGCTACAGCCGGACCTGCAGGTCTGCGGGTGCCAAACGTCATTCCGTTATTACGACCGTTCTTTATGTCGTTGTTATCAGTCGATAGTATGGTGCAATTATCACATTATACCTTAATATAAATCCGGTTTAAGGTAGTAGTAATTAGTACAACAGTAGTTCTTATTATACAAAGCTACAGTA
The DNA here is from genome assembly GCF_002870075.4 of Lactuca sativa. NCBI lineage: Eukaryota > Viridiplantae > Streptophyta > Magnoliopsida > Asterales > Asteraceae > Lactuca > Lactuca sativa. Next base: position 218,922,382 of record NC_056623.2, on the reverse strand, counting down.
CTACAATGATTTACCCATTACATATTTTGGTGATAATCTCACTTAAGCATTAATGTACAAACTATATTTTATCAAATGATAGTTATACTTGGGTAATTACACACTTTTACAACAGACGAGTTTACAAAACAGTTAAGCCTTGGTAGAAGGCTACTTTTATAGAAAATATAGGATTTTCTGAGAGATTCAAACTTTTACAAACTTATACATTGAGACAGGTTCAAACGTTTTTGACAACGAACATTGACACTAAAATACTTATGAACTCACCAGCTTAATGCTGATCTACTCTTTCAAAATAACTTGTATTCTCAGGTCATCAGTAGACAGGTACCGATGCCAGCTTTTGAGATGATGGAGCGTACTCAAGACTCATCATTTTATTATTTTGATTTACGTTATATTTTTGGTGTCTAAAACTGTACAGAACACGCATGTATTAAAATTATATATATTTAATGCAATGGATGATGTTGTTTGCCTATTTACATTTACTGTGTTATGATTACCTTACATGACGTCCTCCGCCCCAGAACGTTTCCGCCGTTCCTGGTTTTGGGGTGTGACATATGGAAATCGATATTAACATATAATTAGGTTTAAGATGTTACCTTCATTGTTATGTAGTAATAAAAATCGCAATTCCTCCTTGAATTGACTTTGGAAGGCTTAGAGTCACAAGTGTCACTCCTCTAATGGCTCATAAACACCATAAGCAAGAGGATGAAGAAGAGAGAGGATGGAGGCTACCAAAACCGTGTGAAAACCCTAGCAAGAAGCTTAGCCACGTTTTTGGTCCTTAAGGGATCTGTATATAGTGAGGCAATTAGGGTTATCTAACATAGAAACCCTAATTTAGATGCTTAAGCCCTAAGCAACCCATGGATCCCTTTCCATAAGGCCTTGGACGATTTCATATGGGCTTCCCCATAGAATTCGTCCACCTTATAATAAAAGGCAATCCATGGCCCAAATTGCAATTAACTTATAATTACAATTCCAGTCCCTTAGGTTTAATTAATCTCTTTTAGTCACAAAACTAATTACCAATTAATTATTGACTAATATTAATTAAAAAATATGATTTCTCCTTTAATATATTATTCCCATAATATATTAATAAATCATATTTACTCCTTTCTCTCCATAATTCATCCTATCAAGTTGCTTTCGTGAAGGCAACCCAAAAGGACCATGCACCATCGGGTCAAGTACATACCAAAATAGTTATGGACTTAGACACTAATCCAACAGTCTCCCACTTGGATAAGTCTAATAACTATTATGCGTTTGACTTCAGATCCTCATCTGCAATCGTAGCTTTCCAAAGCCGCTGTCCACTCTGATCCTATCAGATACGCGTGTCCTTAGATAAGGGATCATATATTCCTCCATTATAGATATCATATGACATATGATTTCAAATCTTTCTCTTTGTACTATATCTCGATTCCCGATTTATGACGACTGGCTAATTGAACAAATCAAATTAGCCATAGCCTGGCCAAGCATTTACGTTTGTCATCACTAAATCATCGAGGGGCCCAAAGATATCGCTTTTATCCTACTTTGAATTAAAGGAACGGATAAACTTTGATTCAATGCTCGCTTACACTCACTCACCGAATCACACACAACAATATGTTTTATAACACCAAGTTACTAGTGTGTTTACATATTATAATGTGCAACCGATTTGCAAGATACAACTCACACATCTCGGTTTCAAGAATATAAGATGTTATCATCTTACCAATCACTCGTGATACAATCCATGTGTCACACCGCAAAACCAAGAACGGCGGAAACGTTCTGGGGCGGAGGACGTCATGTATAGTATCACAACACAGTAAATGTAAATAGGCAAACAACATCATCCATTGCATTAAATATATAATTTTAATACAAGTGTGTTATGTACAGTTATAGACACCAAAATAATGTAACATAAAATAATATGAGATGAATCTTGAATACGCTCCATCTTCTCAAAAGTTGGCCTCTGTACCTGTCTACTGATGACCTGAGAATACAAGTTATTTTGAAAGAGTTTATCAGCATTAAGCTAGTGAGTTCATAAGTATTTTAGTGTCAATGTTTGATGTCAAAACGTTTGAACATGTCTCAATGTATAAGTATGTAAAAATGTAAGTAAGTGTTTGAAAGTGTCTGTAAAAGTTTGAATCTCTCAGAAAATCCTATATTTTCTATTAAAGTAACCTTCTACCAAGGCTTAACTGTTTTGTATACTCGTTTGTTGTAAAGGTGTGTAATTTCCCAAGTGTAACTATCATTTAATAAAATATAGTTTGTACATTAATGCTTTAGTGAGGTTATCACTAAAATATGTAATGGGTAAATCAATGTAGTACTGTAGTTTTGTATAATAAGAACTACCGTTGTACTAACTACCTTAAACCGGATTTATATTAAGGTAAAATGTGATAAATTGCACCATGCTATCGACTGGTAACAACGACATACGGATGGTCGTAATAACGGAATGACGTTTGGCACCCGCAGACTTGCAGGTCCGGCTGTAGCTAGCAGCAAGGTGTAGGATAGTCAATCCAGTATAGATCTATACGCAAACTCACGCTCTCCCTCCAAGAGAATTCTGGCTACAACTCGGGACATGACATTTAAGGCATGCTCCGATACAGTGGATCACAATCGTTAACGTATTCATGTATATGTAATGTTTCTCATTCTAGTATAATCGTATATGTTTTCTTTCTAGTATAGCTGTATATGTTCATGTTTCTAGTATAGTTGTATATGTTCATGTTTCTAGTATAGCTGTATATGTTCATGTTTCTAGTATAGCTGTATATGTATGATCCTGTGTTACCCCGATGGTAACTAACTAATGATGTACTGATAAGTATGAATATGGAAGTACTTTTATGTCTATATATGTATATATGATATATAAGTAATACTGAAACGGCCTTCGGATGGTCACCCGAAATCCCACCAGACCACATCCAAATCGAGAAAAAGGAAATAGGGCGGATGGCCTTCCTAAGCCCTTTAAACATTATTTATACATCTATACATATATGGGCATGCAATTGAATATATAAAATCATAAAATAAGTTTTCATAAAACATTTGAAGCATAAATATTATTTCAAGAAAAGATCGACTTGATGTCAATCTTTAAAATAATTAGAAGGCATAAGTTAATAAAACAATTTAAGTATAAGAAGCATTTGTTTGAATCATAGTCTGTAAATAAGTTTGGATAGTAAAAGAGTTTGTAAAACATTTTAAAGTAAAGCAGTTTGATAAACAGTTTGAACCGTGGTAAAAATCATCGTTTTCCTAGTTATTAATCACATGTGATTAAATGCAATCACATGTGATTGAAGCAATAACTATAAGTATTTGACTTGTATTCCCCCCCCCATAAAGTATTTAAAACATTTAAAATCATTTCAAAGGTTGATTAAAGGGGTATGAACTCACTTGTGGTGAGCTGTACGAATTGCAGTGTCGGATACCGTGCTAGGTGGCAAACGGAGACTCGTTTACACGCACGAGCCTAGTTATCATATAATAAGCATATATATAACTAATTAGCCAAATAATAACTTAACAAATAAGTTAAGACACTTAGGAACATGTAAACACTCTTCATAAGTGTTAAAGGTCCTAATGGTTGCATCTAAGTTGCTACGGGACAAGGCATAAGGGTTTGAAACATCAAATGGCCTTGCATAAGAGTTCACCACCCAACAAACCCCACCCTTTGGAGTTTATGGCCGTAAACTCATGGGTTTATGGCCGTGAACTCCTAACTTGGTGGTTTTGGGTGTTTTAAGGTGTTATCTTGATCCTAGAATACTCCTAGCTTTGTTGGAATAATGCATGAAGTAGTTTAAGGCCCTAGAATGCTCCATAGGGGAGTTTACGGCCTAATGTCCATATACCCTAGAGTTTACGGTCGTAAAATCCTATGGGGTGATGGCTTTTAATTCATTTGTGGCACTTGCACATCTAGGATAGCTTCCATGATTTTATCTAAGGCTAATGGGGACAAGAGGCACACATTTATGCCTTCACTTGGGGTTTACGGCCCAAGAGATGTTCCTTGGCCGTAAACTCCCTTTAAGGGAGGTTCTTGATGTCTTTTCCTCCTCATTCAAGTCCTAGGTGTTCAATGGTAATAGTCTTAAGGCCTTAGGGGAGTTTGGAATGCTTTTTACCCTAGAAAAAGGGGTGTACGGCCCAAGAGATATTCTTGGCCGTAAACTCCTATAACTCAATGATTTTGAAGTGTTTTGATGTCTAAAATGGGTACAAGCATTTGAGGGTTAAGGTCCTTAAGCTTTAGGGGTAGTTTAGGGCACTAAATGCCCTTGAAAAGGGTTTTACGGCCCAAGAAAAGTCCTTGGCCGTAAACTCCTATTACTTGTTGATTTTGGATGCTTTCTAGTCTCTTATGATCATATACTAAGTCCTTAATAAGTTGCTTAACAAGAAAGTGGGACTAGGAAGCCTTAAAGCTTCATTTTGGAGTTTACTCCCCAATAACGTTCTTGGGCGGTAAACTCCCGGATCTTGAAATCCAAACATGTAATTGATGTTATAAAGCATCTAACAAGTATTGAAACACATTTAGTAAAGTAGACTCACAATCTGGGATGAAAACCCGAAGATCCGTCAGAGAGAATATGGCTTTTCTCTATTTGGAATTGTGAATAATGAATTAATTTAATTCAGAAAACTATTTATAGTCTTGGAATATTTTGGCAGAAAATATTTTTATTCCTGATATGGGACTGTAACATTATGAAACTTGGAATAGTCAAATTTCACAAAACCAGGAGCATCCACTCTCCTGATATCTCCTTAAACAGAAACCCTAATGTACACAAACTGGTTCGGAAAAGTGTGAAAATCACTAAAACTGGACTAGCTTCCATTGAAAAGATAATGTTCGTACAAATGGAAATTTCGGGTTGTCACACCATGGAGTGATCCAAGTGAGTTTGGGTTTAATCCAATGCTCAAATCATATTCATAAGCACTCATGAACGTTGCAGCAAACATTTGCTTATGTCTAGTACTCTTTTAGACAATCCACACACCAATTCACAACAATCTTCATTCATATCTACTTCCAACATATGAACGACTGTGGCCCGTTCGAATAATTCGATTATTCTTAATAAATTCAATTATTCTGGAAGTCAAAACATGCAAATGTGAAACACAAGAATAATACTAATCCCATATGGCCTCAAACCTTTGAGTATAAATAAAACTCCTTTTATTTATCACATATCGATTACTCATTATTTGTCGTTTCGGGTAATCAACTTCTTACTTGAATTACTACACTTGTCCCATGCTGCTAGCATGCACACAATGTTTACCTATGGTTCTTGCTTTGTGAAATAGATCAAATTGAACACATTTCCAATCATTCTCATTTCACAACTCCTAATCCTTTTTCATAAGTGAAAGAATATCAAATTCTTGCTACTTATATAATATGCTACATTCTAACATTCTATGCAATGATCCTTTCGTAATGTCACTGCACCAAAGTCACAAAGACTATTGCCAATGATATTACAAAGTCCTCTATCGGACATTGTTACAAGACAATTCCTTAGATATGATGTCTCTCACTCAAAGTACATTCCTTTGAACATCCTTTTGCATAAAAGTTTCTAATCTAGACAGAGATTTTCAATATTCAATTCCCAATATGGACACGTTTCCATATTTTCCATATGACAACTCATTCTTAATAGAATCTTATCTATTCGTAATAATGTCGATATGGTCCATCCAATATGAAACATTTCCACAATTTCCATATGACAACTCATTCTTAATAGAGTATTTTCTATTCATAATAATGTCAATATGGTCCATCCAATACCATGCTTCCAACTACTCACAAGCGACCAATCCTCGTCAAACTTTGGATTGTCCTTTGATAGTTGTTTAATTATTTTAGTCAAAACCAATTCTAGTATCTTTTCCCTCTAGATGCACTCGACATTTGGAAAATTTTAGAATGGTCAAACATTAAAGCATTTGCAATCGATCCTATACCCGAAGCGTATGGGACACGACACATAATGTTTTATTTGCTATGTTCTCAAAATTCGAATTGTGAAGAGGAATGTTGTAATCATAATCGAAATTTTAAGAACACACTTTGTACCTTTGGCTAAATTTATTAACATTTCCTAACCTAATCCTTTAGATTTGAAATGAAGCATAATATTCTTCCCTTAATTATAGCAAAACAACTTTACAAACCTTACGACTTTGCAAGGTATAACTCTTGTTTTCTATAATTAATATTTCCAACTTGCAATATGTGCCTTAATAATCATAAAATCATAACATTTATGCTCCGAATATCATGATGATTATTATAAACATAACACTTATGCTCCCACTAGCTTCGACATGTATTCAGAAACAGCATAACTTCCAGAAAAACAATACTTATTGAATTTCTTAAGTTCATGTTTCTAATACTTAGTGCTTTGATAATCTTTTATCAACGCTTCTTGAATCTATACACCTTAGCCTTAGATAGTTCATGTGTGTCTAAACAATTGCCAAACCTCACAATTCAAATTATGGAAAGGGATATCGTAACCATAATCGAATTCGAGAATGCAATTTTACAATCACTATCTTCTTAAAATCTTTCTTAGTGAAAGCATTTCCTCACAATCATTTTCATGAAGGAGGAAATCTTATGACACTTAGATTCAAATTGTGTATGTGTTCCTATACATGTGAATTTGTTAAAACCAAAGTTTACGACAAATTCAAACTCATATGGATCAAACTTTCTTGATCTCGATTTCTTGCCTTATGGTAGCACAGCTGCCCACCATGTCTTCCAAGTAGTTAAGCAGCTCACCTTTTCTTATCAATGTACTTTCCATTGATCAAGGTCCTTGCCTTTTATGCATTCAAATGAGAACTCATAGGACTCCCATGCATAATTAACTCAAGTGGAACGGGACAGAAACAAAATAATGTCAACACGATAGGTTGTAAACCTCAACTCGTGTGCTAGTGATGATCGATAAGGTCTATTTGAGATATGGTTCTTAATCATTAAGACCTATCATAAAGCATAAAAGCTACTCTCCCTTCTTCTTAGAATGGAGAAACTTTTATCTTTCTGCCTACTTGATTCTTCTTATTCGTTTTGCTATAGATTTAAACCTTTTCAATCAATTCATAATTACACTTAATTTTGTAAGTATAATCACATTTACTAAACTTTTAGTAAAACATGACGAATATCTTTGTTACTCTTATGGTGAACTTCATCAACACACAACTTTGTGTATTCAATCTCCTAGTCCTTCACTTGACCCTTTGTCAATGAATTAGTCTAATTTCCAAATATGAGATTTCTCATTCATCATGCAACCAAGTTGCGTGATTCCAAATTTCTGTTCAATTGAAACTTTGGGCGATGAGAAACTCTCCCTATTTGGTAAACTCTCGACTTTCCATGAATAACATAATAAGAACCAAATCCATTATTGCTAATAATAGAAACATTCAAACATCAACTTTTCATATACGCCATTGCAAGGATAAATAAATATTATAAAATCAAAATTTATTTTTATTGCGGAAAAATTTGTCCTTACAATGCAATTCATTGAAAAACTATGCTAATACATCTTTCTTAGCAATCTAATTCTAACTCTAAGTAGTAGCTCAAGAATCTAATCTTCGAGAAATGCGATCAAAATCCATTCCTTCACGATTAGATTCTGCTCACTTCTTCCTTTAAGCTTCCTTTCTTTTCTTCGATCCTACAAAACATCAATTGTAATCTTATCACATTATGTATTAAGAATCTAGAACAGAAGCTTAAAAGAGTTAGTTAATGGATTTTACCTATATTAGAGCCATACGTTTCGACTCTCCCATCTCTTAGATCTCTTAGGTAAATAGGGCAGCTTCGTCTCCAATGCCCTTTCTCTTGGTATTAAAAGCAGATTGACTCTCTTGGAACAGGATATGTAACTACTTCAAACATTGCCTTTCTCTTATGATCAAACCTTTCGATCATAGCATGTCTTTCGTTGCAATTGTCTATATCCATAGAGGTCTTGAAGACAGATTCACCAATCAACTTTGCTTTTCTATTGCGCCAAACCATTGCTGATTCAGCAGCAATAAGCATATAGGTGAGATCTATAAGGGTCACATCGCGGTTCATCATATAGTACTCTCTTACGAACTCACTATATGAGTTAGGAAGTGACTGAAGAACCCAATCAATAGCCATTTCCTCACGAACAACGGATCCCAACATTCTTAACCTATCAATGTGTGACTTCATCCCTAGGACGTGTGCACACACCGACTTTCCTTCTTTATGTTTACTTGCCAAAAGGGCTTGAGTGATCTTGAACTTTTCAAGCCTTTGAACTTGTGAGTTAGGGAGAATAATTTGAGGAGGAGGAGAAAGTGAGGTATGATCTCTTGTTCCTCGATCGAATCGTGGAATATCATCTTCATGTGGAATGCTTGTTCCACGGGATTTGGGAAAACCATAGTTGTCGAACTTTCACATCTACAATACGGGAGAAAACGAATTCAAGTTAGTTGATTGAATGAGTCCTTAGCAAATCGCCCAAATGAGATATAAAGGGTAGGACCCAACATAATATTCTACAACTCAGGAGAGGGATGCCGTAACCCAAATTGCAGAACATTTGAAGGTAAGTGAATGACGATTCACTAATTTCCACCACGAAAAACGAAAAAGAATTTCAGTTTTAAATCTATGAAAACTCCTAGATCCTTTTAGATTCATTGAACTTTCAATGGCATGTTTAAATCTCGATATGCCCCTCTTGTTTGTGACTGGGATGTCGAGGATCACAAAGCGGGTGTGAATAACCATGCAAACTTACATGGTGCCCTCACATGTTACAGTCACCTATTCGATGTGTAGGTAAACCACACACGCTCCACCGAACTATGACAAACATTGAGTCACCCTTTGCTACCTCTGCTTAGAACCATTTAGTGTGCCGGTAAACCACACACGCTCCACTAACGTCTTCGCAATGGCACAAAGTGTAATTTCATCGAGTTGCATCAATTCACTTTTGCCTAAGTAACTAATATTGGGAATTTTTTTAAAAACATTTAGTTACTTTAATAATTCATTATACTTATAATGGAAGGTTTTGTCCTATCCTACCCGTTCGGCTAACGACCCTCCACTAGTCAAGAGTGCGGTGGGTAAGAGTGAATACCCATTCAATCGCCATTTTATAGGCAATTTCCTTAAACACCCCTTATAAACCAGCTTCGTGAATGAGGCCTACTAACGGTAAGACTGACTTTTACTCATACATCTATATAATGTTAGACTTTTAATGTTATATATATAGTATAGGGTGTATTTTATACTTTCAAAATACTAGGTGGTCTAATTTAACAATTATACTTTTAATTCAATTAAATTGTAAACCTAAACTTTTATGGATTTATTAAACCTCCTTTAATTATACACCTTAATTAATTAATAAAACCATAGGGGTGTGATTTGAACTTTTTTTCAAAACTATACTAGAGTTTTAGAATTTAACATTCCTAATTAAACTTTTAATCAACTTTTAAATTCCAAAACTTGAGGGCAAGTTTTGAAACATTTCAACTCATTAGGGTTTTGAATTTAAATATACATCAAAATTAAACCATTTAATCAAAATTTAAATTCCAAAACTTGAGGGCATGTTTTGAAACCTTTTTTCAAAACATTAGGGTTTTAACTATTTAAATTTCAAAACAACAAAACTTTTGGGGTAATTTGAACTATAAAACCTAAAGGGGAAAATATGAAACTTTTCATAACACAAGGATCAAATAACAAATAATCTAAATTAACACTTAATCACATAATTATCCATATTTTCTTTATTTAATGATTTCTTGCAAAACAATTTACCAATTTAATCAAAATAATTAATCAATTATCACATAAGGAAACAATTATCTTATTAATTGATAAAGATCTTCAATTAGATCAAGAATATAGTCAAATATATCATAAAATCGGATTTATATGGATCTAATATGATAAGGTAACTATCCCAAAGCAAAAACAGCAAGAAATCCCGAGATATACTCCATCTAACGAGTTGACTCGTCGAGTCAAGCTGGGACTCGTAGAGTCTGCATGGACTCGGCGAGTTCAGCTATGGACTCGGCGAGTCCAGCCTCCAGAACAACAAAAATCGAATTTTTTAAACATGTAATGCATCAATACAATTTAAACCAGTCTAGGCTCTGATACCACTGTTGGGTTTTAGTCATAAGACATCCTATGTGCTCATACAAACCCTAATGCTTGGATCTAGGTTTCTCTGTTGTATATGCAAGTTATCCAAGACTATAAACCCTAATTCTAGCATATGGAAATTGATATTAACATATAATTAGGTTTAAGATGTTACCTTCATTGTTATGTAGTAATAACAATCCCAATTCCTCATTGAATTGACTTTGGAAGGCTTAGAGTCACAAGTGTCACTCCTCTTGGCTCACAAACACCATAAGCAAGAGGATGAAGAAGAGAGAGGATGGAGGCTGCCAAAACCATGTGAAAACCCTAGCAAGAAGCTTAGCCACGTTTTTGGTCCTTAAGGGATCTATATATAGTGAGGCAATTAGGGTTATCTAACATGGAAACCCTAATTTGGATGCTTAAGCCCTAAGCAACCCATGGAGCCATTTCCATAAGGCCTTGGACGATTTCATATGGGCTTCCCCATAGAATTCGTCCACCTTATAATAAAAGGCAATCCATGGCCCAAATTGAAATTATCTTATAATTCCTATTCCAATCCCTTAAGTTTAATTAATCTCTTTTAGTCACAAAACTAATTACCAATTAATTAATGACTAATATTAATTAAACAATATGATTTCTCCTTTAATATATTATTCCCATAATATATTAATAAATCATATTTACTCCTTTCTCTGCATAATTCATCCTATCAAGTTGCTTTGGTGAAGGAAACCCAAAAGGACCATGCACCATCGGGTCAAGTACATACCAAAATAGTTATGGACTTAGACACTAATCCAACAGTAACACCCATAAAATTCGAGCTAGTTTAAAACTTTTTGAATCATTTAAAACCATTCAATTTTTACAATTAGTTTTCAAAAGAGTTTATACATCAGAGTTCCCAGAAATCGTAATCATCAATCGAAGAAGTGTACGGTCACGCCTTCGCCTTCCCGCGGTTTTCTGTTGAACTTGAAATAATAAACTGAAACTATAAGCACAAAGCTTAGTGCGTTACCTCCAAATTACCAACCTCATAACCATAATCATATCATAATAACAAAAATAGAACAACCATGCATCTCGAGTATACAATGTGACTCGTCCGCCTGCACCTGGCCTTGAGTCCACCTGGTCCACTTTCTGAGTCGACAATATGACTAGACTACCGACACTGGGCCGTCAGTCTATCTGGCCCACTCTATGAGCCTCGGCATCTCTAGACCTCCCTCTCGGGGCCTTTAACCTATCCGGACCGCTCGCCGAGCCTTCGGCCTGACTAGGTGCCCTTCTGGGCCTGCAGTCTATCCGGTCCGCCCTTAGTATGTTGGCCTACAACACGAAGCAGGACCCGCCTCAAACCAACCTCCAAAAAAACCATGTGCACATATAACAATTAATCACATAACAGTCCATAGACAAATAAACCAATCTAGCAGATCATATAGCATAGCAACATCCTAACCAAGATACTGATCTAACCGGTCACTAACATAGCATCATTCTATATACCAGGACACTGACCTAAACTAGGTCACTAAACATAGAATCGTCTGAATTACCAGGACGCCGATCTAATAGATCAATAAGCATATCAAACAAATACAAGAATACAATCCGCGAAAGGGCCGACCTTGGTGCCTTAGACCCTGTTGATATAGTGAAGATAACTCAACTTGCAATGCCGGACTGAACCACGAAATCATGCTCCCAAAACACTGCCCCAAACTCCAACACCTATAATCATCAATGATCCAATTTATATATACCCGCTTACCAATTATCCTCAAAAGTCAAAAACGGTCAACCCTTAGTCAAAGTCAACTATCAAGGTCAACAGTCCATGTTGACCTCAACTCGTCGAGTACCCTTAGCTACTCACCGACTTCCTTGCATAACTTGCCAACTCGCTGAGTCACCATGCCACTCGCCAAGCCCGAGGCAATCTTCGTCAGACTCGCTGAGTTGTTCATCCCGCCGAGTTTATGACCATCTTCATATGACTCACCGAGTCTACCATACGACTCGCCGAGTCCCTTCAGTCCTTCATCCATACAAATGCTTTTTAAGCCATGCTAAGGCTCCATACTATAGATCCAAGCTCCCAAGACATGCTTATCACGTAAAGTTGCAAACTTTACATGCATACAAGGCTCTAAGGACTCAAAATGCCAAAACCAAGCGTGAATGGCGTTTTACACTTAAGGAGGGGTTCATTCTTGCCAATGCTGATATCTTGATGGACTTACAAATCAAAGAGAGTTCATATCTGAAGTTACAACTTCAGATCTGAGCTCATACCCAAGAATAGCTTCCTAAGCAAGCCTAGAAGCCCTCACTTCATCCAAAAAGATCTAGAAAGGAATAAGGCTAAGATCATGAATTGATACCTCAAATGAAGCTAACTGAGATAGATTTTGTAGCCCCACATGAGCCCTTGCTGCTAGCTACTTGACCCTCAAGCTCCCTTCACAAGTTCCACCTTCCATAGCTCAAAAACACACTCAAATGAAGCTCTCCCACAAAATAGGGTTTTTCTGGACTCTCTATAGGCTGTAAGGGTCTAAGGGAGGCTAATGGTTCCTTAAATAGGGTTCAAAACCCTGGAATTTATGGTTTCAGCTACCAGTTCGTACTCGTCGAGTCCCTCCTTGGACTCGGCGAGTAGGTCACTTAAACTCACGGATCAGCCCACTGCTACTTGGCGAGTCTGGCAACCGACACGTTGAGTAGACCTTGAAATCATGAGAAATTATCACCATAGATTGATACACGTGAATCGGGGCATTACAACTACCCTAACGTTTGTATTTGTTCTTTCTCATGGAGGCATTTGCATAAATATTTAATAGATATATGTCTTCAATAACGGGATAAAATAACATATATATTATAAATCTAAGTAAATATATCAATTCCATATACATACTTTGTCTTCCTTTACGCTCCGTAGATGAAATTATTTTACAAAATTGAGAGGTTAGTACCAACCAGAAAAAGTACTTTCCACGTAAAATTAGGATTTTGAGTTGGAGAGTTGGCCTCCATAACACTACAAAAAATAAAGCTTTAGTGGCGACAGGTTGTTGCTACTGAATTTCCAAGAGCTTTATGTCGCCTCTATTACATTATCCTTATTTCCTCTTCGTCGCCTCTATTTATTGGGGGAAAAGGCCCATCAGGGCAAGGACTAGGGAATCTTGCCTTCGGACATGAATTTGAAGTTGGGCCATAAGGGACTCACACTTGGGTCCATAACTAACAAGGAGATACCTTATGTAAAGGTACATGTGGCAACATCGGAAGGGATCTGAGAAAACTTGGGAGCCGGAGGTTGGGATGCAAGAGCATTATCCAGATTTGTTCACTGTCGCAGGCTTTGAGGACGAAGCCTTGTTCAAGTGGGGGAGAGTCATAACATCCCAATTTCCAGGAATGAAATTTAGGGATTTGTGCGCTTTAGAAAGTCTACTCGACGAGTTGGAGGCCCCAGCTCGTTGTGTAGAAACCAAGAAGGGTCACGTATTCCGGAGAACCTACTCGACGCATTGGAGGACCCAACTCGATGAGTTGGAGCTGATTATGAAAACTGTAATTTTTTAGGGTTTGCACCTTATGTAAAGGACCTTAAGTCCTCCCTCCAGCCTCCCTTACCACATTTACGTCCAGGAACATACCCTAATCGAGCCAACCTCCTACTTTGAGTGTGCATGAAGCTAAAGAGTGTGTGTGTTTGGTACATTTCTTGAAGAGACTTGAAGAGTGAGAATCTTGGAATGAGAAGGAGCTTATAGATCCAACATCTACTTCGAGTTGGCATTCATTTGAAGGTAAAAATTTGTTACCTTGATCATTTTCTTGTTAGATCTCTCCATTCAAGAGTTTAGGGTCATTTCTAGCTTATTCTTGAAGCATTTATGGTATTGAGCACGTTTTGAAGCAAGGAGTTCAGATCTGGACTCCTCTAGACCCTCATAGACATAAATTTCTTGACTTTATCAACTTTTGGCCCTTATCCATGCCCTAAACCTCTTCTTAAAACTAGTTTTTGGTGTTTTAGCCTCTTGAGACCTTGCATGCATGTAAATTTGGCAACTTTACATGGTAACTACACCTTAGGAGGCTAGATCTACAGTTTAGAGCCTTGGTCCGCTTAAAAGCATCTGAATGAGAAAAGGGCTGAAGGAACTCGACGGGTTGCATAGACAACCAAATGAGTTGGTTATGGTTTTCGCAAATCTTTTGGACACTGCATGGACTCGACGAGTTGTTTGGTAACTCGGCGAGTTGACTCGAGTTTTCGCGGCATCTGAGTTCTAAAGGAACTCGACGAGTTGGTAAGCTACACTCAACGAGTTGGGTTAACATGGACTGTTGACCTTGACCGTTGACTTTGACTCTAACCAAGGGTTGACCAAGTTTGACTTTCGAGGGTATTTAGGTAATTGGAATTTTGATGGAATTAGTCATATGGTGGTTAAAGGCGGTTGAGTTCTAGGCTGTAATTGGGAGTTGGATACTGTCACTACAACACTACTTGTGAGGTGAGTTTTTCACTATACTTAAGGGTCGAAGGCACCAAGGTCGGTCCTTTGGATTTTTATCATGCTTTATTATTAGTGTGATCCGTTAGATCAATGTCCTGGTAGATAGGATGTTCCTATGTGGTTATGGTCGGTTAGAACGGTAGGATGATGTTATGCTTAGTGATCTGCTAGATCTGCTTCACTGTCTGTACACTGTTATGTGCTTACCTGATATATGTGCATATATTTGCTTGTTGGCCTGGGGTATTCCCAAATCGATGGTTGATTGCACCCATAGTATGTTGACATTCAAACCAGATGGTTGATTGGACCCATAGTATCTTGGCATTCCATCCCGATGGTTGAGGGCCAAGGGTATTCCATCCCAATGGTTGATTCGACCTATAGCACGTTCGCATTCGAACCCGATGTGTCATACCTTGCGTTTCCGCTTTAGCGGGGTGGTGTGTGTAAGCATTGCATATTATAGGCATGCATAGTCATTTATTTCATATCTCATTGAAACTATGTCACAGTCCATTATGTCAACATCGTCATCTTCCCGCGCTACCGCCTCAGCCGATGAATCCGGCTATGTCACTGTTATCCCTCGACGTAATCCCCCCGCCTCGGTAGAAGAAGACCCATCAGAGGATACGGAAGATATAGGGAACTCGGTGGAGATCAGCAATGACAACGCCCCGAGTCAACGACGCGAGGCATCACCGACATCGGTGTTGCCACAGCCACCGCTTTATGGACTTCGCATTCGGAGGACGGCGAGGAAGAGTGTTCCCATTCCAGGAAGGATACCCACCAGCACAGCAGGACATGGCACGGCAGGACCTAGCGGAGCAGGACCCAGCGATGCAGGACCGAGAGCACCCTCACCTCAGCAAGTCATAGGGATACCTGTCAGACAGCCAGGTATGACCCCTGAGGAGTCCCGGAGATTGTAGTCAATAGCAGCGGGCCTACGTCACAGTCTCGCTGTGATAGCTGGGCATCCAGAAGTTTTGGATGAAGTCTTGGCAGGAATGGAAATCCTGTATCAGCATTCGATGGAGACTGCTGACACTGCTAGTGCTGCTAGACGAGAGGCAGGTCATGCGATGACAGCATATTATGTGTTTGGTGGGCTGTTCCTGATTGTGGTGTTGATGCTTCTTGTTGGGATAGCGATTGGCTTTTGGTTCTGATTTCAGTATTTTGTTTTATTTTGTTTTGAAATGAAAACCCATGTTGGGTGTCTTTTGGGAAAAATATTTAAAACTTTATTTTGGGATTAATGTATTGGTTTGGTTTTAAGATTATTTCAAATGGTATCAGAGCCAGGGCACGGGTCGATGTGTTCGACGGGGACGTCGAACCCTATAATGGGGGGTGAAAGTGGGTTAGATCTGATCCCACATCGGCTGGGAAGGAGAACTAAGCATTCCTAATAAGGGGTGTGGATACCTTCCCTAACACAACGCGTTTTAAAGTCGTGAGGGCAGCAGATCCCATAAGAACTCTGCAGTTAAGCGTGCTCGGGCGGGAGTAGTACCGGGATGGGTGACCCCCTGGGAAGTCCTCGTGCCGAGTGGCCCAAAGCGGACAATATTGTGATACGTGCCAGAGGGGGGTGTTACACGATGCTTGAGGGCCAGGGGTATACCAAATTGGACCCATAGTATGTTGGCATTTAAACCTGATGGTCGAGGGTTTAGGGTATTCTAACCTAATGGTTGATTGGACCCATAGAATGTTGTATGATATTATATGTGTATTTCTGTGTATGGGTATTTTGGTGGAACTCACTAAGCTTCGGACTAACAATTTTTTATTTTGTTTTAGGTACTTCGAATGATCGCAGGAAGGTGAAGACGATATTGTGCACCTCCTCACATTTTATGATTTTGATTTATGAGATACTCCCATATGAAACTATTTTGAAAACATTATGTAATAAATAATGGTTTTTGGATGCTCGAAAAAGTTTTAAATTTTCATGAATTTTATGGATGTTATAGCATCCACCGATGTTTCCGCAATATGATGGTTTTAGGAATGTACTCTGATGACTGCTTTATCACGAGACACTTTTGAATGTTTGAATAAAAAACTAGTTAGTGTTTTGGTTGAATTTAAAATTCAAATTTTGACCTCATATATATATATATATATATATATATATATATATATATATATATATATATATATATATATATATATATATATATATATATATATATATATATATAAAGAGAGAGAGAGAGAGAGAGAGAAAGAGAGAGAGAGAACTAGGTTCATACGAAATATAAATATCTTGCGAAAACGCGCAAACAGATTTTATCTTATGAAAATCAAACACATGTACTATAAAAAATAAATTTAATAGCAATAAATTAAAGATAGTATGTTTACATTCGATTGTGTTATGTTAATATAGATTTAAAGTCGGTTTTAATAATTTTTTTTCACGTTCTTAATCATTTTTAAATTAATGTTTTCATAATAAAAATGTTAAAAATCATAATTCGCTAATATGAAACAATATCTCATCTATCATCGATTATCATCATGTATTTCAAAGTTTGGATGAATTATTTTCCAAAATATAATGTTGAGGTGACACAATATCATAGGTTTTTCTTGTTTTCGCGGTTTCGCAAATTATTTGCATTTTCGCATGAACCCTCCCCTATATATATATATATATATATATATATATATATATATATATATATATATATATATATATATATATATAAAGAGAGAGAGATAGATAGAGAGGGTATTGTATACAAGCATGCACATACTTATACAAATTTTGTACTACTCCATTATCTATACAACTTGTGCTTAAATGTTAATTCATGTCTTTTCGATTATCTATGCTATTAATTCTGTAGTTGTCATCTCTATTGGATCCTACATGTGGTATCACAAGTTAATCAGAGAGGTTTAAGCAACTATTTTAAAATCAAGAACCCTAGATGAGAACATTTTTATGTAATAGACTAAAAGATTCAAAATGTTTGGTGACTCTCTCTGTTGGATCTCTTCCTTTTTCATGTCAATTTTTTTTGATCAAATTGGTTTTCATTTGATCTAACCCAAAAATTGTGACCCGTTTACTGTTCGTAGTATTATTTTGGATCCAGTTCGTTACTATTCATTAAAGCCCAAGAAATTCTTTATTTTACGTTTTTTAGTCCGTATTGATCGATTATGATTTGTAGTGCATTCAAGATCAAAATCCAGTTCACTACTTCACGTATATTCAATCGATAATTCCATTCACTCTTGATTTTAAATGCAACAACTTTATCGATCGATTCTTACTTAAATCTGAATCATGTATTCTTTCAAAATCAACAATCGATTCATGATTTCATCAGTTTATTTCTTTTTCGTGATTTCTACCAACAAGTGGTTCAACGACATCTGATCTTGAATTTTTTTTCTCGATCTACACCTTTCCAGATTGTGATGAATTTGTGTTCTCATGATTGACTGTAATCTATTTGACATGTTGATTTTTGAATCGAGTCTTATATTTGAAACAATCTCGTGAGAATTTTGGTCGATAGTTTTCTATGAAGAACATGATGAACGGTCAAGAATAGTTGAAGATGGTGATGAACTTGGTTTAACCGGTGTATTTGATCTGAAAAATTTATGTGTAGAAGATGAATTTGTTGTTTGTTATGGACTGGGTTCCAATGGTCAAAGATAATGGTCTCACAAGTTAACTCATAATCAAATCAAATATGATTGCAGTTGTTTCGCAAATGAAATAAGGAATTTAAAGTTGGAATATGGAGTAGGATCAAATGAGAACACAAAAAAGGTTGAGAATGCGAGAACAAAGTATGTTCATTTGTGATTCCATGTATTTGTTAGGATCCTTTCTCGTTGGAACATTATATAATTAACAAGGATCATAATATCATCAGTACTTCAATTTCACATTTTGGGTGTTAACTGGGTCTCGTAACTCGTAATCAAAATACATATGTATATCTATTCGCACAGTTTTGCATTTGAAAAGAAGGTCTCGTAGTGTTAGGACTTACAATAGCAGTTTGGATCAATTCCAGGTTTCGCAGCTGATGAGTCTCGTAATCGCATCGGATTGAATTTTTCACGGAGTTTGGTGCTTCACAGATTAAATGAGGCGTAGTGTTTGTTGATCTCGTATGTTGGATGAACCTCGCATCTGTTGGGTCTCGTCATCTAAATCAGAGAGTATCTTATCTTAGTTTTGAGTCTTGCAGTTTGGGTATAACTTGTGATCATAACAAAAGATTCGATGTTGAGAATGAATTCGTAATTGGAATTTGTAATTGGAATCTCGCGAAGACTTGGATAATGAGGGGTTGATAACAAAGGGTTTGATAACGAGTAGATGGATAGCAAGTAGTTTGATATCCATGCGAAGGATTTGATTTGCTATCCTAACGAATGCTACTTCGGTTTCCAACTGAACAAATTTGGGGAAGAAGAAGACACAATTTTACATATTGAGTCCTCATACTTTTAGAAAATTGATAAATTTTACCCAGAAACTGAAATCTTTGTAACTTTTGCAGATTATTTCTCGGGTTTTCAAAGATTGTTATCTGCGCAAAAGTTTTTCAGCAACATGAATAATATTGTTCATTTTTCAAGTCAAAGCCGCCCAACAAGTATTTCATGGAAAATATCAACATTTAGAATCATATTTTGATTATAAAAAAGGGGGACAGATTTCTATATGAATATTCGCAAGTTTTTAGATATTAATTTTCATAGCGAATGATCTTTTATGATTAAAGACTGATGCGACCTTGAGGGGGAGTTATTAGTGATTATGAAGTGATTCAGATTTGATTTTCCACAATGGCTTTTTATGAAGGGTTTGGACTTCTTGAATATTTTTGGGATGTGCTTTTATGCTCAACGATCAGTAATTATCCTTGGAGTTTTGGATTCTCAAGGACTCAAATTGCCTCTTGGACTTTTATGCTCAAGATTCTTGTTGCTTTGGATTATAATGTCTTACATCCTAGAACCCGGATTAGAAGGCTATTGAAGATTTCAAGATTTGATGTTCACTTCTACTATCTTGTCACACTTGAGATCTTTATTGGCGAAGTTGCTCTTTTGGAACTACAAGCCGGGTCATCCATTCCAAGCATTGAGGGGGCGAATGTTGGGGTCCAAAGCTCTCCAGGTCATGTAGAAGGCCTTATGGGTTGAGCTAACCTTTAAATACTTGTTTTGTATTCATTGTATGATAAGAATAGTCCTATTGTGTATAGATGAGTAGTTTAGTTAGTAAGAGAGAGAGAGAGAGAGAGAGAGAGTGAGGTAAAGCGAGTATTGTATATAAGCATGCACACGCTTATACAAATTTCGTACTACTCCATTATATATACGACTTGTGATTAAATGTTATTTTGTGTTATTCTGATTATGCATATTCTTGATTCCACAGTTGACATCTCCATGGGCTCCTACAATAATGAACAAAACCGCCATGAAAATACTATTATCGAACTCTGAAGCTGCCTGACACATCAATGACTACCCCTTCTCGGCCACAAAGAATCAACCCATACCGCAAGCTCAACATTATCTCTAAATCTAATGCACAACTCGAGTGGCTCAACGCTCCCTTATCAAGATCCTTGGCGCTTCTAGAACATGTTCCTCACCCGTCAGATCCCCGTCGTGAGGAGAAATTGTAAGATCCCAATTTTCAGGAGCTTGAAGTTGGTGGTGCAAAGTTGAAGGGAGAGGATTTAGATCTGGGATTTTTAGTGTTGTTGCACCCACTTGGAGGTATAAAGTGGTTATCTTTATCATCCCTTTTTCTAGATATCTTCTTTTGAAACTTGTGGCCATTATTAGCTTATTTTGGGGCCATTCTTTGATTTGGGGATGTTATGAAGCCATGTTTTCAAATCTGGACATATCACGGACTCCATGGACTTAAAGTTGCCAACTTTATCAGGTCTTGTCCCTCCTTCATGCCCTAGGTCCCTTGATAAGACTTATTGGAGTGTTTTAGCCCTCTTGATGCCATGCATGGACGTAAAGCTAGCAACTTTATGTGGTATTTCACTCCTAAGGGACCAGATCTATAGTTTGGGGCTTTGGTTTTGCTTGAAGGTGTCTGAATTCATTAAGGCTAGGAAAATTCAATGAGTTGCTCTGCCAAATCGACGAGTTGGTTCGAGTTTTCCCGATTTCTAGATGCTGAAGAACTTGACGAGTTACTCTGGTAACTCGGCGAGTTGCCTCGAGTTTTTCACGATTCTCTGAGACATGAAGGAACTCGACGAGTCAGAAGATGCACTCGATAAGTTGGGTCAACATGGACTTTTGACTTTGAATTTGACCATGGTTGACCAAGTTTGACTTTTTGAGGGGATTTTGGGATTTTATTGAAGTAGTCATTGGTGATTATAGGCAGTAGAGTTGGAGCTGTGAGTTGGGATTGATACTACTGGTTCAACACAATTTGTAAGGTGAGTTTTCCTCACTATACTTAGGGGTCGAAGGCACCAAGGCCGGACCATTGTATTGATATCCTGGTAGTGATTGATATGTTGAGTATGAGTTAGATATGCATGCTAGTTTGATATGATAGTCTGGTAGATTTGTAGGGCTACCTGTGATACTTTTTGATTATCTGTATGTGTATTTATCTGTTACATGTCGACATGTTGTGTGGGTTGGGTTGAGGTCATACTGCTCTATGCTGTAGCCAATAAACCCTGGAGTATGCCAAATATGAGCTGAGGGCCAGGGAGGGCATGCTAGAC
Organism: Lactuca sativa; assembly: GCF_002870075.4. Classification (NCBI taxonomy): domain Eukaryota; kingdom Viridiplantae; phylum Streptophyta; class Magnoliopsida; order Asterales; family Asteraceae; genus Lactuca; species Lactuca sativa. The sequence continues at coordinate 218,900,738 of NC_056623.2, read as the reverse complement.
TCATACTGAGGACTCATGAGCATTCTAGATACGAGCTGAGGGCCGGGCAGGGCATGCCAGACTCATACTGTGTGCTAAACTTTGTATTCCAGTCCAAGGACTGAGAGAGCAAGCCAGACTTAAGATATGGGTCCAAGGGGCAAGCCAGACTTATGTTGTGGGCTCAGGAGCAATTCAGACATGAACTGTGGGCCTGATAGGTAAGCAAGACTCATGTTGTGGGCCTGTGGTTAATCCAGTCTGTAAAGCTGTGGACCTATTACATGTTTTTATTATGTGTACTATTTGTTATGTATCGGTATTTTAGGGGAACTCACTAAGCTTCAGGCTTACATTTGTGGATTTTGTTTTAGGTACTTCGAATGATCGTGGGAAGGCGAAGGCTTGATCGTGAACCTCCTCATTTTTCATGTTGTAATTTCTAGGAAAACTCTGATATAATATTAGTTTGAAAACAATTTGTAAACCATGGATGGTTTTCGAATGTCTGAAAAGTTTAAATTTTTCATGAATTTTATGGGTGTTAAACAAATCATGTGCCCTTATAGGTATAAATGTGACAATAACCTGCTGTACACTCACAATATGACTAATCCATACGTTTTCTGCAACCATGGAGGACTCCGATAGATCCTTGCTACAAGAAACTTCTTAATCACGAGCATTTCGATGGTAACCCACTTTCTTTCCTTTATGCATCTATAAACCTGAAGCAAAATCTAGCTTACCTGAACTATAGATTCCTTTGAGACATCGTGATGAAAACATAAAAAAATCGAACCGACCAATGATCCTCCAATCAGAATACCCAGTTTTCCCTACTAAGGGTCCGAACCAAGATCGACTGACGTCTACAACACCCAAGCCTCATACCGACTTAATCTTGAACGTACTCAACTTGACTCCCAAAATGCATGAAACAAAACAAGACGATCCTTCGAACAAGAAAACTTTGAATCTCAGATAGAGACTTCGGAGACCTTTCCCGTAATATTGCCAACTAAACTTATCGAAAGTGATTACAACACCATTGGATAATCTATGTACCTTCCACATAGGAGAGTTGATCCACCACCTCATCATCCTCTTGAAACTTCAAGAATCCCTTACGAATCCTCTAAACACAACCCCGATAAGCTCAAAATATCTACGAAACCCTCTCCTATCCAAAAACAGTAACCACTCACCCCCCTCGGGATACACCTGACCTTCTAGAACCTACGATAGATATTCCACTTGTGACATGGCATTCACATTGGCGATTTGTCACAACTAGGGATTATGATGCTTTGTGAAACCCTTAACAATGTTAAAATTGTAACTACAACTTGAAAACATGAATGGTACTTATTCAATGACAACAAAATTTCATCAAATACTCTATACAAACATTCAAATATTCAACAAAAGGTTGGAAACCCTAAAAATCTCGGTTCAAGTCCATTTTGGACTAGGATTTTCTTATTGGGCCAAATGGATCAATAAACTTCCAATTTGACTATGTTGGGCTAAGAACTCTTAAATGGGCCCGAATTGGACCCACATTCATAAAACTTAATTTTTTTGGGCCTTATAAGCCTAAAATGCGCTAGTTTATCTAAATGGGCCTTATTGGGCCATAACAAATCTAATTAGCCCTAATGGGCCATAAAACTCATCCCTTGATGTATATTGGGCCGTGCATTACTCTCAAAGACCCAATAGGCTGAAAACCGTCAAACTGGATCTATATTATGGACTTAAGCATTAAAGGCCCAAATTCTTTCTCTTCTCTCTTTCTCTCTCTCTCTCTCTCTCTCTCTCTCTCTCTCTCTCGGCCCAAGTAGCAAACAAAAAATAACAAAGATGTAAAAATGGGGAGGGTTAACTTTGGGAGGTGCCACCTCCTTATTGCACACGATGTACCCAAGCATGGACCAACATGCATCTATAATGGTCATGTAACATCCCGAATTTCAGAAGTATGGCATAAGGATTTAAAGTGTAATTTCGAAGAAGGAACTCAACAAGTAGGTACGCTTACTTGCTGAGTCGGAGCAGGTTTGGGTCGCGAATTAAATGACCAACTCGCCGAGTCGGAAGCTGGACTCGACGAGTTGGTGCTGGAATGAGAATACCCTAATCTTAGGGTTTGCACCCTATTTAAAGGACTTTATGTCTGTAGCACCTGGTTCTTGGTATGTATTCTGTTATTAAATCTTCATTTATTTTCGCATTTTAGCCTTGGACTTGGCGAGTCGAAGGACTAACTCACCAAGTAGAAGTGGGATGAGGCGCGGGGTTTAAGCTGCGGACTCGACGACTAGCCGTTGTTTGGACAAAAACCCTAATCTAGGGGTTTGCACCCTATTTAAACAACCTTATGAAATCTCCTTTCCCCCTTTATGCTCCCAAACACTCCTCATAGCGAACCCTAGCCGTTTTTGAGTGGATCTAAGGATTTTTGAGTGATTCTTGTGAGTTTTGATATCAAGGAAGAAGGAAGAGTATAGGAGGGTTAAGAGGGGACTGAAGGATTCGAGTTTGGTTCATCATTTGCAGTCTTTGGAAGGTATAAAGTCTGAACCTTGATCATTCATTGTTAGATCCCTCTTTGAGGTGATTTAGGGCTTTTATAAGCCATTTTTGGTGTCCAACCATGTTTGCAAACATGGTTTGGGGTTTGGGCTTCTGTATCATGTCATTTTATGAGCCACAAGTCAGATCTAGGTTTCTCTTTGCACCAAGGAAGGCCCCATGCAACAAAAGAACCATTTTAGAGCCTTTTAAGCTCTAATGTCCCATGCATGCATGTAAAGTTGGTAACTTTACGTGCTAGATCGAGTTTAGGGGCCTGGATCTATCATTTGGTTAAGCGTTGTACATCATAAATCGAAGTTTTTAATAAGGAATGTGATAGACTCGGCGAGTCCAAGGGTTTTGGTCCCATATCAGTGAGGGTCATAAGGACCAGTTGAGTGGGAAAGGGTTTTAGGAGTCCCGGGGAGTGACCCAACGTTCTGGACTAAGCAAAGTGTTGTGGGAATTTGTGGTACTCGGCGAGTGCATGAACGGACTCGGCGAGTCCAAGACAATCTTCATGGTACTCGGCGAGTTGTTCATACAACTCGGCGAGTCAAGGACAGAACGTGTTCATAGGATGAAGAGTAACTCGACGAGTTGTTCATACAACTCGGCGAGTCAGGGCAGGACATGAGTATCGGTTGATGATGAACTCGACGAGTTGTTCATACAACTCGGCGAGTCGGATGTGGATTCAGTCGGTGTTCTTTTAGAAGGAAAACTCGTCGAGTCATCGCCTAACTCGACGAGTAGAGACGGGTATGAGGTCTGATGGAAGGATAGGGACTCAACGATTTGGCAAGCTAACTCAACGAGTCAGGTCAACTGGAAGTTGACTTCGACTTTGACTTGGTCAAGGGGTAAAACGATCATTTTACCCTAAAGGTAGATGTCAGTTTATGACTAAGTGTTTTCTGGGAATTATAGCCAGAGGACTTCCGGAGCAGTAGCGACATCAGTCAGAAGATTCCCGCACAGTTCAACAGCTACGAGGTGAGTTACCTTCCAGTAGCGGCGGGTCTGCGGCCACAGTGTCGGCCTACCAGTAGGAGTTGTATGTTAGATGATTGTCTTTGTGATATCATCTAGGTTTGCTACTACCTGATATGTTATATGTGTTGGATTAGTGTCTAATTCCATAACTATTTTGGTATGTACTTGACCTGATTATGAGCATGGTCCTTTTGGGTTGCCTTCACCATAGCAATATGTACGATGAATTAAGGAGAGAAAGGTTTAAATATGATTTATTAATATATTATGAGAATAATATATTAATGGAGAAATCATATTGTTTAATTAATATTAGCCAAGAATTAATTATGAATTAATTTTGTGGCTAAAAGAGATTAATTAAATTCAGGAGACTGGACTGCAATTATTGGATAACTAAGTTATTGGGCTAAGGAATGCTAAAGGAACAAGGGGTGAACGAAATTATGATGGGAGCCCATCATATTTTCATCCATAGCCTTATCCAGAAGGTTCCATGGGCTACTTAGAGTTTAAGCTGTCCATTAGGGTTTTGACTGAAACCCTCGTAGCCCACACAAGTATATAAAGTAACCCTTAGGCCCCAAAAACGTGGACAACTGATTCTCTCGGGTTTCTAGTCGTTTTTGGGCAACCTCCTTTCTTCTCCTCTTCATCCAAGTTGTATATGGTGTGTGTGACTCCATTAGAGGTGCAACACTTGAGGCACTAAACTTTTGAAGCCAATCCAAGCAAGGAATTGATTGTTATTGTTATATAACAATCAAAGGTAATTCTCTAAACCCTAATTCCGTTTATAATATGTTAGATCTAAGTTTATTATTCTTGGATTCATTGCATGTACAATAGAGAAACCTAGATCCAAGCATTAGGGTTTGTATGAGCACATAGGATTGTTCTTATGCCTAATACCCATCAATATGCTAGTATGATATGTTGTATGTGATAGTAGTAGAGTTTGGTTGTTAGGACCGAAGGGTAGTCATACACCCCAGATACATCTGACGGTATGTGATGATATGATTGCATGCTGGCTTGCTATGTTATATGTGATAGAGGTAGTAGGAGGGGACCAGTCCCCAAGTTCGGTTGTTAGGACCGAAGGGTAGTCAGACACCCTAGATACGTCTAACGGTACGTGATGATATGATTGCATGCTGGCTTGCTATGCTATATGCGATAGAGGTACTAGGAGGGGACCAGTCCCTGAGTTCGGTTGTTAGGGCCGAAGGATACTTCAGGCACCCCAGATATGTCTGATAATATGTTTATGCTATGATATATGTGATAGTAGTAGTAGGGGTGAAATAGTCCCCGAGGTTCGGTTGTTAGGACCAAAGGGTAGGCAGCACCCAAGAATGGCTCGAGATGGGTAGGTCAGCGCCCCAGAATGGCTTAACACAGGTAGGACGGCACCCCAGAATGGCCGCACGGGTAGGTCCGCACCCCAGAATGGTCGTACCGGGTAGGTCAGGTACCCCAGAAATGCCTGGCAATATGTATGTGATAGGATTGTATGGTATGTGGTACGATGGGGGAACTCACTAAGCTTCATGCTTACCGTTTTCAGTTTTGGTTTCAGGTACCTCTTCTGCGAAGGGGAAGGAGCTTGCGCGGTAGTAGCACATCATACGCACACACCTTGGTTTTCCGCATTATGAAATGTTCTGGGATTGTACTCTGACATTTTTATTATTTTCATGTATTGGGTTTTCAAACACGAGATATGTTTTATGAAATGATATGATCGGATGATGTTTTACTACAAATGTTTTACAAACTACTTAATTTAAATGAAATTTTTGGGTGTGAAAATTGGGTCGTTACAAGTTTGTATCAGAGCCCTGGTTTGAAGGATTCAGACACACCCTTGCGGGTGTCTGAACTCAAATCAAGGGATTAAAAGAATTTGAAAAAGGAAATGTTTTCTAAAAGTTAAGAAAAGAGTTTTTGAGAAGGAACAGAGTGTGTGATGTGCGCGACCGGCCGAGCTCAAGTAAGTATTCCCCAAAGTACCCAAACAAGTTTATGTTACGTTTATCAGTTTCAGTACAACATCATGCTAGAATAGGACTAAGGATCTAGGAGTGATGCCTTATGTGCCTGCTTTATGTTCTTCAGCTTATGAGAGTTGCATGCTAGAATTGAGTAGACAGCAATAGGATAGCGTGTTTAGGTTATGCCTGGTACTATGAGCTTAGCATTGTATGCTAGTGCAGTTCCTGCTATGAGGATAGAGTTGATTGAGATTGTTCCCTTTTGTCCGATTGTTGTTTGCTTTGTGATATATGGGCATTGAGTGATGGGAGTTAGCTGTTAGGTGAATACGTTAAAGTCACATGTGATCAGGTTTGAATAATCTCAGAGTGTTGGATTTGACCCTATTGCATAGCTCTTGTTTGAGTCCTAACCGTTATAGGGATGAGTCCCTTAATCGAAGGATGATCTGAGCCTTGTTGCATGTGATTGTCTTCAGGTAATGGCTAATTGGCATGACAAAGAGACCTTCGGCAGCTGAGGACTAGGTTGAGTGGAGTCAGAGGTTTCCTAGGGTAAGCCTAGGATAAGAGTAGTAGAGATCAGCAGTGGTAAAAGGGATCTAGTGGAGTCAAGGAAATCCTTGAGGAAGGTACGGATAGATGTGGAAGGTAGTATAGGCCCGTACTACTGAAAGCAGAGGATCCGTACCCGAATTGAGGAAGGCTAAGACAAGACCTGGGAACTTGTAGTGGATGTGATCCCTCTAGGGGTGTTAGTATCACTGGTAGTTGCTTGTATGTATTGCAAAATGGTGGTACTACGTCAGAGACCAGCAGTTGGCAGTTCAGGAGAGGGATCGGGTTCGAGATCAGGTTCTGAGCTAGTAGATGAGAGGCTACGCGAGTTCATCGCATCCGAGATCACCAAAGGCATCCTTGAGTTGACCCCATCATTTTCGGGTCGATCAAGGAAGGGATGGTTGAGCTGATGGAGGATCGCCTCAGGGCGTTCAGGAGTGACCCGACATCTGGCCAGTCAGGATCTCGCACACTGTCCATTAAGGACTTCAGGGGCAGTGGTGCACCGAATTTCCATGGGGTGAAGGACCCCATTGCTGCCAGACGATGGATTGCGGTCATTGAGTTCGCACAGCTGACCAGCTTCTGCCCCGAGGGATCGAAGGTGAGATATGCAGCAGGATGTTTACGAGACCGAGCTAGAAATTGGTGGGAGTCCGTTGGTAACTCATTGGGGGCCTCGGCTGTTGAGGCTATGACCTGGTCAAACTTTGTGACCAGGTTCAGGGCAGAGTTTGCGCCAACGGTAGAGCTTCAGTAGGTGGCCAGAGAGTTTTTAGATATGAGACAGACTACGGAGACTATGGCGGAGATCACCGCCAAGTTCTAGGAGAGGGCATTACTGGTGCCCCAGTATGCGGGAGATGAGGATATGAGGAGGACCCCCTACCATGACATGCTGCGAGCCGACATTCGAGAGCATGTTAGTTTTTCAGCTTGCCCTACCCTGGAGTCTATGAATGCCAGGGAAAGGGAGAGGGAGATTGATCTGGAGCATGTCCAGAAGAAGAAAGTAGAGGAGGGGCAGTCGATTGGGGCTTCGGGAAGAAGCCCAAGGGATCAGATGGTAGGCCGAAAGGCCAGTCAGGACCGGGCAGCTGCAGGAAATGCGGCAGGCCACATGAGGGGGCGTGTAGACTGGGATTGTCAGGCTGCTACAAGTGCGGCAAGACATGGCATTTCAGCAGGGATTGTACCGCCCCTGCATCGGTTATTCAGACGTCTGAGTTGCTGTGTTTCCACTGCAATCGGAGGGGCACAAGAAGGCCAATTTCCCCCAGTTGACATCACCATCAGCGCTGGTGAAGGCGCCAGCTCCAACAACCCTGCGGATCACTGATGGCCGACAGGGCAAGGCAGAGGCTCCAGTGGTGTGGAACCAGGCATTCCAGTTGACTACCGAGGAGGCATGTGCTGCACCCGATGTGGTGACGGGTATGACTTCTTATTTATGTTGTTATGATATGTTGTTGTGATTTTGATATGTTATGTATGTGCTTTGTTTAGGATCGTTCCATGTGAACGGTATCCCAGTTTAGGTATTGTTTGATTTGGGTGCTACCCGATCGTTTGTTTCTCTCGTGCTCAGCAAGAGATTTCCTGAGTCTTGACGTAGAGATTGTAGATGACCGTTCGGTGCGAGTATCGACGGTATTCCAAGACTGTGTGTTGAAATTATTCGAGGAGCGTTATCTGCTGGACCTGGTTCCTATTCCGTTCAGAGGGAACAAGGTTATTATCGGTATGAATTAGTTAAGCCCCAATGGGGCAGTGATAGATTGCGCTTAGCATCTGGTTCGGATCAGGACTCCAAGTGGGGGAGAGTTGGTAGTTCATGGCGAGAGGCCACAGCAAGGACCAGCATTATGTTCAGCAGCAAGAGCTAGGCGTTACCTTTAGCAGGGTTGCGCAGGTTATGTCGCGTATGTTATGGATACCCGGGAGGCGGGTAGAGCAACATTGGGCGATGTGCCCGTAGTACGAGAGTCCGCGGACGTATTCCCCAAGGAGTTGCCTGGGATACCTCTGTAGCGCTAGGTAGAGTTCAGGATCGACCTAGTCCCTGGTGCGGCTCCGATTGCCAAGGCACCATATCGGTTGGATCCTCCCGGGATGCAGGAGTTGTCTACGCAACTGCAGGAGCTGCTAGACAAGGGATTTATCAGGCCAAGTAGTTCGCCTTGGGGAGCCCCGATTATGTTTGTGAAAAAGAAGGACGAGTCGCATCGTATGTGTATAGACTATAGGGAGCTGAATAAGGTAACCGTGAAGAACCGTTACCCCCTCCCGAGGATTGATGACCTCTTTGACCATCCATAGGGAGCATCTTGGTTCTCCAAGATTGATCTACGTTCAGGATATCATCAGATGAGGGTCAGGGAGGAGGATGTGCAGAAGACTGTGTTTCGGATGCGCTATAGCCATTACAAGTTTGTGGTGATGCCCTTCGAGCTCACCAATGCTCCTGCCGCGTTCATGGACCTCATGAACCGCGTGTGTAGACCGATGTTAGACCGCTCAGTGATAGTGTTTATCGATGATATCTTGGTTTATTCCAAGACGTAGGAGGAGCACAAGGAGCACCTGCGGGAGATGCTGGAGACTTTGAGGACGGAGCGCTTGTATGCCAAGCTCTCCAAATGTGAGTTTTGGTTGTGCGAGGTGCAGTTTCTTGGGCACCTTGTCAACCAGAATGGGATTTTGGTAGACCCGGCCAAGGTGGAGGCCGTGATGAGATGGGAGGTTCTGAAGTCTCCATCTGAGATTTGGAGTTTCCTAGGATTAGCGGGCTATTATCGGAGATTCATCCAGGATTTCTCCAAGATAGTCGTATCGTTGACCAGGCTAACAAGGAAGGCTGTGGTCTTTTGTTGGGGGCCTGAGCAGTAGGCAGCGTTCGAGACACTGAGACAGAGATTGTGCGAGGCGCCAATCTTAGCCCTGCCAGAGGGCATGGAGGATTTTTTTGTGTACTACGATGCGTCCATCTCAAGTTTGGGCGCAGTATTGATGCAAAGAGGGCATGTCATCGCCTACGCATCGAGGTAGCTGAAGCCTCACGAGGCGAACTACCCGACGCATGACTTGGAGTTGGGGGCCGTTGTGTTCGCCCTCAAGATTTGGCGTCATTACCTCTATGGGGTTCGCTGTACCATTTACACAAACCATAAGAGTTTGAGGTACCTCATGGATCAGCCGAATCTAAACATGAGGCAACGTCGGTGGATGGATGTGGTAAAGGATTACGATTGCGAGATCCTTTATCACCCGGCTAAGGCCGATGTGGTGGCCGATAAGCTTAGCCGCAAGGCGGCGCCGATCAGGGGTGTCTGCATGAGGATGACAGTAGTGACTCCGCTGTTGGAGCGGATTCGGGAGGCTCAGCAGGAGGCTATGAAGGAGGAACATCGTAAGAGTGAGCGGATTGTGGGGCAAGTTTCCTCCTTCGACTACGATAGCCGAGGGTTATTGACTCTTCACCATAGGGTGTGGGTCCCTTATCATGGAGGCGTGCGTCAGGTTCTGATGGAGGAGGCGCACAAATCCCGATTCTCTATTCATCCAGGGAAAACGAAGATGTATAGGGATCTTCGTCTGGACTATTGGTGGCCCTGCATGAAGCGGGATGTGGTATGGTACGTGGAGCGTTGCTTGACCTGCAGGAAGGTCAAGGCCGAGCATCAGAGACCTCACGGCAAGATGTAGCCGTTGGATATCCTGCTGTGGAAATGGGAGGATATTACGATGCATTTTATCACGAAGCTTCCCAGGACCGCGCGGGGGATGGATTCGATATGGGTCATCGTGGATCGATTGACCAAGAGCGCCCACTTTATTCCGATTCAGGAGAGCATCTCGGCCGAGAAATTAGCCGATATCTATATCAGAGAAGTGGTGGCCTAGAACGGAGTGCCAGTTTCGGTGATTTCAGACAGAGACGTGCGGTTTACTTCCAGGTTTTGGAAGAGGTTTCATGACAAGCTGGGTACTCATCTGCATTTTTGCACCGCTTTTCACCCGCAGACGGATGGCCAGAGTGAGCGGACCATCCAGACTCTTGACGATATGCTGCGAGCATGCGTTTTAGATTTCGGAGGTAGTTGGGATACCTACCTCCTGTTGGCGGAGTTCTCGTATAATAACAGCTATCATGCGAGTATCGACCATCCTCCTTTCGAGATGTTGTTTGGGAGGAGGTGTAGGACCCCGGTATGCTGGGGCGTGGTTGGCCAGAGAGTCATGGGGAGCACTGAAGTAGTGCTCAAGACAAAATAGAAGATTCACCAGGTCCTGAGCAGGCTTCAGACTGCTCAGAGTCGGCAAAAAAATTATGCCGACAAGCGCCGATCAGACCTGGAATTCTAGGTCGGAGATATGGTTCTTCTCAAAGTGTCGCCTTGGAAAGGCGTCATTCGATTCAGGAAGCGGGGCAAGTTGGGCACAAGGTATATCGGACCGTTCAGGGTTGTAGCCCGGGTGGGCAAGGTGGCGTATCGGCTGGATTTGCCAGCCGAACTATGTCAGATCCACAACACTTTCCACGTCTCTCAGATGCGGAAGTGTCTAGTGGACGATACAACGGTGGTTCCCTTAGAGGAAATTCAGGTTGATGGCAGCCTGAATTACATCGACCGGCCTGTAGCGATCCTTGACCGGAAGTCGAAGGATCTGAGGAACAAAAGTGTAGAACTCGTGAAGGTGCAATAGCAGCACCGGAAGGGGTCGGAGTGGACTTGGGAGCCGGTGAGTGAGATGATGGAGAACTATCCCGAGCTATTTCAGGATCGAGCGGCAGACTTCGAGGACGAAGTCTAAAATAAGTGGGGGATATTTGTAGCACCTGGTTCTTGACATGTATTCTGTTATTAAATCTTAATTTATTTTCACATTTTAGCCTTGGAATCGGCGAGTCGAAGGACTAACTCGTCGAGTAGAAGCGGGATGAGGTGCGGGGTTTGAGCTGCGGACTCAGCGAGTCGGGTCCCATACTCGGCGAGTAGCTGCTGTTTGGACAAAAAACTTAATCCAGGGGTTTGCACCCTATTCAAACGACCTTATGCAGCCTCCTTTCCCCCTTTATGCTCCCAAACACTCCTCATAGTGAACCCTAGCCGTTTTTAAGTGGATCTAAGGCTTTTTGAGTGATTCTAGTGAGTTTTGATATCACGGAAGAAGGAAGAGCATAGGAGGATCAAGAGGGGACTGAACGATTCGATTTTGGTTCATCATTTGCAGTCTTTGGAAGGTATAAAGTTTGAACCTTGATCATTCATTGTTAGATCCCTCTTTGAGGTGATTTAGGGCTTTTATAAGCCATTATTGGTGGCTAACCATGTTTGCAAACATGGTTGGGGGTTTGGGCTTCTGTATCATGTCATTTTATGAGCCACAAGTCAGATCTAGGTTGCTTTTTGCACCAAGGAAGGCCCCATGCAACAAAAGAACCATTTTAGAGCCTTTTAAGCTCTAATGTCCCATGCATGCACGTAAAGTTTGTAACTTTACTTGCTAGATCGAGTTTAGGGGCCTGGATCTATCATTTGGTCTAGTGTTGTACATCAAAAATCTATGTTTTTAGTAAGGAATGTGATAGACTCGGCGAATCCAAGGGTTTTGGTCCCATATCAGTGAGGGTCATAAGGACCAGTTGAGTGTGGAAGGGTTTTAGGAGTCCCAGGGAGTGACCCAACGTTCTGGACTAAGCAAAGTATTCTGGGAATTCATGGTACTCGGCGAGTTGTTCATACAACTCGGCGAGTCAAGGATAGAACGTGTTCATAGGATGAAGAGTAACTCGACGAGTTGTTCATACAACTCGGTGAGTCAGGGCAGGACATGAGTATCGGTTGATGATAAACTCGAAGAGTTGTTCATACAACTCAGCGAGTCGGATGTGGATTCAGTCGGTGTTCTTTTAGAAGGAAAACTCGTCGAGTAATCGCCTAACTCGACGAGTAGAGACGGGTATGAGTTCTTATGGAAGGATAGGGACTCGACGAGTTGGCGAGCCAACTCGTCGAGTCATGTCAACTGGAAGTTGACCTTGACTTTGACTTAGTCAAGGGGTAAAATGGTCATTTTACCCTAAAGGTAGATTTTAGTTTCTGACTAAGTGTTTTCTGGGAATTATAGCCGGAGGATTTCCGGAGCAGCAGCGGCATCAGTCAGAGGATTCCCGCATAGTTCAGCAGCTTCGAGGTGAGTTACCTTCCAGTAGCGGTGGGTCTACGGCCACAATGTCGGCCCACCAGTAGGAGTTGTATGTTAGATGATTGTCTTTGTGATATCATCTAGGTTTGCTACTACCTGATATGTTATATGCTAGCATGATATGTTCTATGTGATAGTAGTAGAGTTCGGTTGTTAGGACCGAAGGGTAGTCAGACACCCCAGATACGTCTGACGGTATGTGATGATATGACTGCATGCTGGCTTGCTATGTTATATGCGATAGAGGTAGTAGGAGGGGACCAGTCCCCGAGTTCGGTTGTTAGGACCGAAGGGTAGTCAAACACCCCATATACGTCTGACGGTATGTGCTGATATGATTGCATGCTGGCTTGCTATGTTATACGCGATAGAGGTAGTAGGAGGGGACCAGTCCCCGAGTTCGATTAATAGGACCGAAGGGTAGTTCAGGCACCCCAGATATATCTGATAATATGTTTATGCTATGATATATGTGATAGTAGTAGGGGGTGAAATAGTCCCCGAGGTTCGGTTGTTAGGACCGAAGGGTAGTCAACACCCCAGAATGGCTCGACACGGGTAGGTCAGCGCCCCAGAATGGCTTGACACGGGTAGGACGGCACCCCAGAATGGCCGCATGGGTAGGTTGGTACCTCAAAATGGCCATCCGGGTAGGTCGGCACCCCAGAATGGCCGCATGGGTAGGTCGGTACCCCAAAATGGCCATACGGGTAGGTCGGCACCCCAGAATGGCCGTACCGGGTAGGTCGAGCACCACAGAAATCCCTAGCAGTACGTATGTGATAGGATTGTATGGTATGTGGTACGATGGGGAACTCACTAAGCTTCATGCTTATAGTTTTCAGTTTTGGTTTCAGGTACCTCTTATGTGAAGGGGAAGGAGATAGCGCGGTAGCGACACATCATACACACACACCTTGGTTTTCCGCATTATGAGATGTTCTGGGATTGTACTCTGACATTATTTATGAAATGAAATGATCGGATGATGTTTTACTAAAATTGTTTTACAAACTACTTAATATAAATGAAATTTTTGGGCGTGAAAATTGGGTCGTTACAATGTCCTTCTCCCAGCCTCCTATTCCCCCAGAGAGTTCTAGAAAACCCTAATTTCATGTGAGACTTCATTGTTGATGAGATTGGAGCTTGGAAGAAAAATTTGGTGGAAGGAACTTGAGAAATTAGAAGCTAGCATCAAGGGAATTGTGTGGATCTGGGATCTATATCTGGTTAGGCACATTTCAGAGGTAAGAAGCCATAATCTTCAGCTAATTTCTTTTTTGGTTCATCCTTGGTGGTTGATGTGGAGTTCCTTAGTTGGTAGAGATCTATTTCGGGTTGGAGTTTAGATCTGAGGTTGCTACTCCTGATCTAGACTTTTGATGGCCTGAAATGTCATAAAGTTTTAGTCATTGAGTTGTTGGTGAAGCCCTTTTGTCTAAAACCCAAGCCCTAGTGTGTTTTTGGCCTATATCTCCTTGATTTCATGTAAAGTTTGCAACTTTATGTGAGGGTTAGATTGGAGAAGGGTGGATCTATGGATTGGAGCCCCTGCATGGCTCGAAAAGCCTCTAAATGGATTGAGAACTGGAGAGACTCAGAGAGTCACATGGGTGTACTCGACGAGTTGTATGAACATGTGCATGGACTCAGCGAGTTGGAAGAACAACTCGGCGCGTATGTTGAAGATTGCCTTGGACTCAGTGAGTCTGTTCTTGTACTTGGCGAATCTAGTCGTGGAACCCTAACCTCTTCTGGTTAAGCCTCAAATCGGTGAGTCGAGGGACGACTCAGTGAGTCAGGCAGGACGGGACTCAGAGATCGTTGGACTCGGCGATTCTTGAAGCGACTCGGCGAACTAAGTTGTGTTATAAGAGTTTTCTGGGAATGGGAACTCGGCGAGTCGACGGGTTGACTCGGCGAGTAGAATCAACCAGGAAGGTTGACTTTGATTGAGGACTTTGACTTTGACCAAGAGCTGACCAGTTTGACTTCCAAAGGTATTTTGGTAATTTTGGTATTTATGGAATTGGTTCTTTGGTAGTGTTCTGTAGTGAAGTTCGTGTCGGTGGTCGGAGCAGCTTGGTCTTATCTTTTCAGTCAGCAATTGCAGGTGAGTTATCCTCACTATATAGACAGGGTCTGCGACATGAAGGCCGACCCTTTATCGGATGGAAATTCGGATATTGTTTGTTATGTTATTGCTTTGCTAAGATCTGCATCCTAGTATTTTGGATGGTGTTATGTTAGTGACCTAGTTAAGGTCGGTACACGGTATTAGGGTAATGTTATGTTACTGACCTGGTTAAGGTCGGTACCCAGTATATAGGGTAATGTTATGCTAGTGACCGGTTAGATTGGAATCCTGGTTAGGATGTGGATATGCTATGTGATCTGTGATACTGTTTGTCTGGTTAAGGATTTGTTCCGTGCTTAATTGTTTTATTTGCATGGTTATTTGACGGGGGTTGGGTTGAGGCGGGTCCTGCTTTATGCTATAAGCCAACATACCCAGGGCGGACTGGATATTTCAAAGGCACAGCGAGCGATCCGGATAGGCTGAAGGCCCGAAGAGGGCGGACCGACGTGCCGAGGCTCGGAGAGTGGACCAAGCCGACTGAATGCCCGGTGTGAGAGGACCAATCATACTGTAGACTCAGAGGGTGGACCAAGTGGACTGAAGGCTCGGTGCGGGCAGACCAGTCACACAGTAGACCCGATGTGCATGGTTGTTCTATTTTTGATATGTTATGAGTATGTTTATGTGTGGTTGGTATTTTAGGGGTAACTCACTAAGCTTTCGGGATTACAGTTCAGTGTATTGTTTCAGGTACTTCAGGAGACCGTGCAAGGTGAAGGCATGATCATACCACTCTTCTTGTTTTATGATTTATATGATATGGTTCTGGGAGATACTCTGATGTTTAAACTATTTTGAAAACAAGATGTATTAACTTAATGGTTTTTGAATGAGATAAAATGTTTTAATTTGGCTCAAATTTTATGGGTGTTACAAGTTGGTATCAGAGCCTTGGTTTGAGTGAATTGGAGGAACATTTGTGTGAATCCAGTCTCAAATCAAGGAGGGATTTTCATAAACGGTTTTCAAAAGGTTTTTCAAAATAAGTAAAGGAGGATGCAGAGTGTACGATAAGCTAGAGCCAATGAGTAGACCCCAAAATACCATACAAGTTATTTGATTATGATTTATGTTAGAACAAAATGCTAGTACTAGGCTAGGGATCTTCAGAATTGCATGATAGAATTGCCTAATTATATGATGCCTGCTAGCCTAGGGTTTCCTTCATATGAAAATGACATCATTACTGTAGTTATTTAGTGTATGCATCATGGTTATACATAATTAAGATCTTATAGCCTGAGAATGTTTGATTTGGCCTTATGTTCTGTTGGTGGAAGTTTCATGGATGGGAGGGTTGCGTGAGACATGGAGGTCGGTTATGGGATAGTGGTGCTCCTCTAGGAGTAGGGATCCAGTGTTTGTTATGTATATGCTACTGTTAGGGTGTTGTGGTGATACTTGATACATATATGGGTAGGTGTGGAAGGTAGTATAGGCACGTACTACTGAAAGCACAGGACCCAAACGCATATCAAGCAAGTCACGACCCCTAGGGTTTTGTTGGGAGCTAGTTCTCAGGATTATTATGAGGAGGGTGTAACATCCAAGAGAAATTAACGCCAAATTTAAACTTTTAATATCAACAAAGAAAACAACTAGTAATTGTTTACAAAAGATTTCCAAATCAATTATCATCAGAGTGTCCCAAAAAAAATCACAAGGATGAGGAGCGGTACGGTCACGCCTTCGCCTTTCCACGGTCTCCTGAAGTACCTGAAACAATAACTGAAAACTGTAAGCCCAAGGGGTTAGTTCCCAAGGGGTTAGTGAGCTACCCGCAAAATACCAATGCCATACTGGCAGAAACCATATCAATAAGAATCAGTCAGTCAACATGCATCTTGGGCCATCGGCCTGACTGGTCCGCCCTACTGGGCCAACAGTCTATCTAGATCTATCTCGAGCCTTTGGCATGACTGGTCCGCCACGTGGGCCTACAGTCTCCCCGGACCGCTCATAGGGTATGTTGGCCTTCAGCATGGAGCAGGACGGCCTCAACCCAACACACAAGCAGGTAACCATGTGCGCATAACTATCATATACGGCATATACAAACATCAAGCATATCTATCTTACTGATCATCAATCATGAAGTTCTCTAGAACACTAACCTAGCAGGTCACTAACATACGAATCCCTATGGACCATAAAACATAACATACTGTCTACCCTGATTCCAATCAAGCAGATCGTAATCACATGTAGCATACCATAACTATAATAACTAAACGGTCGGCCTTGGTGCTGTACACCCTATCGATATAGTGAGGATAACTCACCTCACAAATGTCGACTCGGAAGGTAAACTCCAACTCACAGATCACTAGACACAGGCTCCACCACCTATTATCATAGTTCATCATACTCATAAGTCCTTAACCTTATGAGGTATTCCATAACCCAAGAGTCAACCCCTAATCAAGTTCAAAGTCCTCAGTCAAGGTCAACAGTCCATGTTGACCTCAACTTGTCGAGTACACCCAGCTACTCGCCGAGTCCTTTGAATCACAATCAAACTCTCCGAGTCATCGACGTGCCTCGTCGAGTTCCTTTGAATCCCGATCAAACCTTAAGGCCACCCCTCGAGTTCCCTCCTTGCAACTCGACGTATATACAAGTGAACATGTTCTTGGTTAAACCTCATCTGACTCGCCGAGTTGTTCTTCAACTCGTCGAGTTTATGGTATTCTTCATCGGAATCGCCGAGATGTTCATCCAACTCGATGAGTTCATTGTCATCTTCAAGCGACTCGCCGAGTTTCTCATTCTACTCGTCGAGTTCATCCAGTCCTCTTTCTATACAGACCTATTCTGAGCCATGCAGCGGCTCAAATTCACAGATCTAGGTTCCTAGAGCATACTTATAACGTAAAGCTGCAAACTTTACGTACATGCATTACTTTAAAAGTTCTTAATGCCAAAACCACACTCTTAATGGGTCGTCATGGACCAAGGGAACCATAATCTCGACCAAAAGCTGGAACTTTATGCTTCTATAATCCAAAGAGGGTCCAGATCTGAGGTTACAACTTCAGATCTAGCCCATAGCTTGTCATACCAACTTGATATCCTTATAGAAACCCTAAAGCTCACTCAGAAAGGGAGGCCTAGACTGAAATAAACGAGGGTAATAGCTTAATACCTTCCCAAGAGATGTCCATAGAAGTAGACTCGGATTTCCTCCCAGCTTCTTGCCTCAATCACTTGTTTTTCCTAAGCTCCCACACCAAAATCTTCTCTCAAGCTTCAACACACAATGGGCACACACACACACACATACAAGTTAGAGATGCAAAAGGGGCTGCAAAAAGGGCTGAAAGAGGCTTGAGCTTCTTTAAATAGGGGTGCAAACCCCGGAAATCAGGGTTTCACCTTCCAGCTCCTACTCGTTGAGTCCCACAAAGGACACGCCGAGTAGCTCACTTAATTCGCGATCCCACCCGCTGTTTCTCGACGAGTAGGGCTACCAACTCGTCGAGAAGGGCCAAAACCAAGAAATTTTTATTTGAAATAATACCTGAGAATCGGGGCGTTATAACTCTCCCTACTTGAACTAGACTTCTCCCTTGAAGTCTGCTGGGGTAAATAACGACGGGTAATGCTCGCGCATCTCCGCCTCCGGCTCCCATGTCCATTCGGATCCTTTCTGATGTTCCCACTATACCTTCACTAAGGGTATTTCTTTGTTCTGCAAAATCTTCTTCTTCCTTTCCAAAATGGACACATGCCTCTCAACATAATTCAGGCGCTCGTCGACCTGAATATCATCCAACGACATAACTGCCTCCTGGTCCATAACGCACTTTCGCAATTGTGAGACATGAAATGTGTTGTGGATCCGGTTAAGTTCCTCCGGAAGCTCTAACCTATAAGCCTCCTTGCCCACCCTGGCAACAATCCTGAACGAACCAATATAGCGGGGACCCAGCTTTCCCCTCTTCCTGAAACGGATCACACCCTTCCTGGGTGAGACCTTCTGGAGAACCATGTCACCCTCCTGAAATTCCAACTCAGATCGGCGTCGATCAGCATAATTCTTCTACCGACTCTAAGCGGTCTACAACCGATGTCTAATATGTTGTATCATCTCGGTAGTTTGCAAAACCACCTCAGTCCGACCCATCACCATGTGCCCAACATCACCCCAGCAAACCGGGGTCCTACACCTCCATCCGTATAACAGCTCGAAAGGCGAGGCGCCAATACTAGAATGATAGCTATTGTGGTAGGCGAACTCCACAAGCGACAGGTGGGAATCCCAACTCCCACCGAAATCGATGACGCATGCCCTTAACATATCCTCAAGGGTCTGGATGGTCCACTCACTCTGCCCATCAGTCTGCAGGTGAAACACCGTACTGAAATGCAGCCTCGTTCCTAGTTCCTCGTGAAACTTCTGCCAAAATCATGAAGTAAACCTGACATCCCGATCGGAAACAATGGAGACTGGAACCCTATGGCGAGAGACAATCTTGCTGACATACAGGTCGGTCAACTTCTCAGTGACGAACTCTCCCGGATGGCTAAGAAGTGGGCACTCTTGGTCAATCGATCCACGATGACCTATATAGCGTCGAACCCCTTTGCCGTCCTCGGCAATTTCGTAATGAAATCCATCGTGATCTGTTCCTATTTCCACATGGGAATTTTCAGGGTCTGCAGCTTACCATGCAGCCTCTGATGCTCGGCCTTGACCATCCTGCAGGTCAAGCACCTCTCAACATACCAAGCGATATCTCGCTTCATACCCGACCACCAGTAGCTCACACTCAAGTCGTGGTACATCTTAGTGGCACCCGGGTGAATAGAAAAATGAGACTTATGAGCCTCCTCCATCACTGTCTGCCTGACTCCTCCGGTCATCGGAACCCAAACCCGACCGTATCGGTTCAATAGCCCGCAGCTATCCTGAACAAACCGGGCGCTTTCTCGCTTAATCCTCTCTAGCTTCCAATTCTCCGATCTCATACCCTCAACTTGGGAGTCCCTGATCAAACTCACGAGCGGGGAATCCACTGCTATCCTCATACACCTTGCTGGGGTGGAAGACCCAGCTGACTTGCTGCCTAGAGCATCCGCAACCACGTTCGCTTTACCCGGATGGTAAAGGATCTCACAATGATAGTCCTTAACCACATCCAACCACCTGCGCCGCCTCATGTTCAGGTTTGGCTGATCCATGATGTGTCTCAAACTCTTGTGATCCGTGTATATAGTACAACGAACCCCGTACAGATAGTGCGTCCAAATCTTGAGAGCAAAGACCACTGCCCCCAACTCGAGATCATGCGTAGGGTATCTCGTCTCATGCGACTTCAGCTTCCGCGATGCATAGGCTACCACTCGTCCCCTCTGCATGAGGACTGCCCCCAAACCTATGATGGACGCATCGCAAAATACCACAAAGTCCTAAACTCCCTCGAGGAGTGTCAACACCGGAACCTTGCATAAACATCGCCACAGGGTCTCAAACACCCTCTGCTGCTCCGAACCCCACCAGAAATCCACCCCTTTCCTTGTAAGGTGAGTGAGGGGTACCACAATCTTGGAGAAATCACGAATGAACCTCCGATAATACCCTGTTAAACCCAAGAAACTCCTGATGTACGAGGGAGATTTCGGAACCTCCCACTACATAACGGCCTCTACCTTGGCCGGATTGACTAGAATCCCCTCCTGGTTAATGAGATGTCCGAGGAACTGGAGCTCTTGTAACCAAAACTCACATTTCGAGAACTTGGTGTACAACCGCTCTCACCTCAAAACCTCCAGCAGCTCCCTGAGATGCTCCTCGTGCTGCTCCCGGGTCTTGGAATACACCAAGATATCGTCTATGAACACAATGACCGAGCGATCGAGCATCGGTCTGCAGACTTGGTTCATCAAATCCATGAACACTGACGGCGCATTGGTGAGTCCAAACGGCATCACCACGAACTCGTAATGACCATAACGAGTCTGAAATCCGGTCTTTTCCATGTCTTCCTACCTCACCCTAACCTGGTGATATCCAGACCTCAAATCGATCTTGGAAAACCAAGATGCACCCTGCAGTTGATCAAAGAGATCATCTATCCTCGGTAGTGGGTAACGGTTCATCACCATTAACTTGTTCAACTCCCTATAGTCGATGCACATCCTGTGCGAACCGTCCTTCTTCCTGACAAAAAGGATCGGCGCTCCCCAGGGTGAACTACTCGGACGAATGAACTGCTTACCCAACAGCTACTGCAACTGAGATGATAGCTCTTGCATCTCAGGCGGTGCCAAACGGTACGGCGCCTTAGCGATAGGGGCCGCACTTGGCACTAGATCAATCTTGAACTCTACCTGCCTCTCCGGAGGCACTCCGGGCAAATCTTCCGGAAACACGTCAGCAAATTCCTTCACCACTGGGACCTCATAAACGAAGAGCTGCTCTCCAACCCATGTATCCACCGCATATGCAAAATAACCGGCACAACTGTTTTGAATATACTGTCGAGCCCTGGCTGCCGAACAAAACCCTGACCCCATCCTGGTTCCCTCACCATATACTACCAGTTCTCCCCCACTTGGGGTTCGAACCACCACCCGCTCTCCCTCACAGTCGATCATGGCGCCAAAACGGCTAAGCCAATCCATCCCTACGATCACGCATACATCCCTCATGGGGATAGGAATCAAATCTATCGGGAAGGACACCCCGAAAGTCTCCAACTCGCACCCCCGATAGACCAAAGAAGCAGAAACCCCATGCTCGTTGGTGATCGAAACTCGCAACGGACACTCAAGATCATCCATCGGCACACTAAACCCTCTAGAGAAGGTCTGAGATACAAACGACCAACTCACCCTGAGTCAAATAATACCAAAGTGGGCAAAGAGTTCACTAAACATGTACCTAATCACATGTACGATCAATAAGCATAACACATATTCAATAACTGAGACAGAGAATAGAAACGTACCAACAACCAAATATGGCGCTGACTTGGCCTCCTCGGCCGTGAGTTGGAAGGCGCAACCCTGAGCCTTTGGAGGCTCCACCTTGACTGGCCTCCCATCTCCAATCCTCGCGGTAACTGGTGCGGAACCATGTGTCGACTTGGCAGCAAGTTGCAGACAGTTGGTCTTCACATGGATAACCTGATGACAATGGTAACAAATCCTCATATCTGCGGGAGGGGTGGGCTGACGGCAATCCCTGGCATAGTGCCCCTCCTTGCCACATTTGTGGCACCCACCTCTTACTCTACACACTCCCGAATGAACCCTACCGCACTTTCCACATGTGCGACTCTTCTGAGCCCCAGACCGTGTATCAGCGGTCTTAGACCGCTTGGGTGCCGGCTGAGACTGTGCCGGTACCTGACGCTGCTCCTTCAGCTGCAACTCTATCTCCAACTCACGCCGCCTTTCGGCTTCCTGAAGATCCAAAGGAGTATCACAACGCTGTGTCGCCACAAACTGTCAGATGTCAGTCTTGAGCATACTCAGATAACGAGTCATCTGAGATTGCTCTTACGCAAACTCCGGGCAAAACATAGCCCTCTCTGTGAACATCCGGGTAATCTCCATCACAGACTCCCTATCCTGTCTCAAAGTAAAAAAACTCTTGGGCAAGTCGTTCCCGTTCCACGCGCGGAACGTAGCGGATGCGAAACATATCCCGGAACTGCTCCCAGGTAATAGCAGCCCTCTAATCATCAGTATACAACCCAGTCGTCAGCCTCCACCAGTCCTTCACCCGAAGCCTCAGCAGGTTCAAGGCACACCTGACCTTCTGGTCAGCAGGACATGAACACGTGAAGAAATAACCCTCCGTGTCAGATAACCACCACATAGCTCTAATCCCATCCTGTGTACCATCAAACTTCGGGGGCTCCGTATTATCGAAGTCCCGGTACTAGAAAGCCCTTCTGGCTCCTCCTCCAACCCCTTCCGCAGTTACAGTCGAAGTGGTTGCAGCGGCAGCTGTCTCTGCTAGAGCAGCATATCACTCGTCAAAATACTCAACCATCGCAATCTTAATCGACACAAACATCTCTGGCAACTGCGCTCGGAACACATTAGCAATCTCGTCGTGCATGATCTCCCGAATCCGGGCATCCAACTCCCCAGTCCCTATCTGAACCATGGGCTTAGGTGCTACTGGCACCTCCAATCCTCCGTCTCCTGACCCTGATCCTGATCCTAATCCTGATCCGGATCCCGAAGCAACATGTCTCGTCACCACCATACTCGCAAACACACTCAACATCTCAGATAAATCATATAATTACGGAAGACCAATACCCTCTATCCCTAGGGGTTGTGACTTCCTTGCTACGCGTATGGGTCCTATGCTTTTAGTAGTATGGGCCCTACTACCTTCCACACCTACCCATATTTGTCTCAAGTATCACCACAACGCCATAAACTATATTAAGCATAATATGTGCTCAACCCTCACTAACAGGGGACATCGCCTAACTAGCAACTGATCCTGCAGTTCCGCACCACTCACACATCCATGAAACTTCCATCATCCCCTGCAGCACTAGGGTACACTGGCTGCACATAGCACTGGACCCGATAGACTTTCAAATATCTGATCCTACACTAAGGTCAAATCAGACATTCTCAGGCTATAAGATCTTGACTACACACAGTCGTGGTGCATACACTAAACATCTACAGTTATGATGTAAATTCCATATACAAGGATCCCTAGGCTAGTAGGCATCACATAATCAGACAATTCTATCATGTGATTCCTGAAGATCCCTAGCCTAGCACTAGCATGTTGTTCTAGCATATCAAAATATCAAATAATTGTATGGTAATTTGGGGCTTACTTACAAGTTCCGGTTGATCGTACCCTCTGCATCTTCCATCCTTAATTTTGAAAACCATTTTAAAACTTATTTTCTGAAAACCTCTTTGATTTGAGACTGGATTCACACCACTGTTCCTCCAATTCACTCAAACCAAGGCTTTGATACCAACTTGTAACATCCGAGAGAAATTTACGCCAAATTTAAACTTTTAATATCAACAAAGAAAAAAAGTAGTAATTGTTTACAAAACATTTCCAAATCAATTATCATCAGAGTGTCCCAAAAAAAATCACAACGATGAGGAGTGGTACGGTCACGCCTTCGCCTTTCCACGGTCTCCTGAAGTACTTGAAACAATAACTGAAAACTGTAAGCCCAAGGGCTTAGTGAGCTACCCCCAAAATACTAATACCATACTGACAGGAACCATATCAATAATAATCAATCATTCAACATGCATACTCGGCCATCGGCCTGACTGGTCCACCCTACTAGGCCTATAGTCTATCTAGATCTATCCCGAGCCTTCGGCATGACTGGTCTGCCACGTGGGCCTACAGTCTCCCCGGACCGCTCATAGGGTATGTTGACCTTCAGCACGGAGGAGGACCGCCTCAACCCAACCAACAAGCACGTAACCATGTGCGCATAACTATCATATACGACATATAAAAACATCAAGCATATCTATCTTACTGATCATCAATCATGAAGTTTTCTAGAACACTGACCTAGCAGGTCACTAACATACCAATCCCTACGGATCATAAAACATAACATACTATCTACCCTGATTCCAATCAAGAAGATCGTAATCACATGTAGCATACCATAACTATAATAACTAAAGGGTCGGCCTTGGTGCCGTAGACCCTATCGATATAGTGAGGATATCTCACCTCGCAGACGTCAACTCGGAAGGTAAACCCCAACTCTCGGATCACTCTACACAGGCTCCACCACCTATAATCATAATTCATCGTACTCATAAGTCCTTAACTTTATAAGTTACTCCATAACCCAATAGTGTAAGTTACTCCATAACCCAATAGTCAACCCCTGATCAAGGACAAAGTCCTCAGTCAAGGTTAACAGTCCATGTTGACCTCAACTCGTCAAGTACACCCAGCTACTCGCCGAGTCCTTTGAATCACAATCAAACTCGCCGAGTCATCGACGTGACTCGTCAAGTTCCTTTGAATCCCGATCAAACCTTAAGTCCACCCATCGAGTTCCCTCCTTGCAACTCGACGTATATACAGGTGAACATGTTCTTGGTTAAAAATCATCTGACTCTCTAGTTGTTCTTCAACTCGTCGAGTTTGTGGTAATCTTCATCGAAATCGCCGAGTTGTTCATCCAACTCGTCTAGTTCATGGCCATCTTCATGCGACTTATCGAGTTCATCCAGTCCTTTTTCCATACAGACCTATTTTGAGCCATGCAGTGGCTCAAATTCACAGATCCAGGTTCCTAGAGCATACTTATCATGTAAAGTTGCAAACTTTACGTACATGCATTACTTTAAAAGCTCTTAATGCCAAAAACACACTCTTAATGGGTCTTCATGGACCAAGGGAACCTTAATCTCGACCAAAGCTGGAACTTTATGCTTCTATAATCCAAAGAGGGTCCAGATCTGAAGTTACAACTTCAAATCTAGCCCATAGCTTGTCATACCAACTTGATATCCTTATAGAAACCCTAAAGCTCACTCAAAAAGGGAAGCCTAGATTGAAATAAATGAGGGTAATAACTTAATACCTTCCCAAGAGATGGCCATAGAAGTAGACTTGGATTTCCTCCTAGCTTCTTGCCTAAATCACTTGTTTTTCCCAAGCTCCCACACCAAAATCTTCTCTCAAGCTTCAACACACAATAGGTACACACACATACGAGTTATAGATGCAAAGGGGGCTGCAAAAGGGGTTGAAAGAGGCTTGAGCTTCTTTAAATAGGGGTGCAAACCCCAGAAATTAGGGTTTCTCCTTCCAGCTCCTACTCGCCGTGTCCCACAAAGGACACGCCGAGTAGCTCACTTAATTCGCGATCCCACCCGCTGCTACTCGACGAGTAGGGCTACCAACTCATCAACGTGACTCGTCGAGTTCCTTTGAATCGCGATCAAACCTTAAGTCCACCCGTCGAGTTCCCTCCTTGCAACTCGATGTATATACACATGAACATGTTCTTGGTTAAAAATCATCTGACTCGCCGAGTTGTTGTTCAACGCGTCGAGTTCATGGCCATCTTCATGCGACTCGCCGAGTTGCTCATCCTACTCGTCGATTTCATCAAGTCCTTTTTCCATACAGACCTATTTTGAGCCATGCAGTGGCTCAAATTCACAGATCTAGGTTCCTAGAGCATACTTATCATGTAAAGTTGCAAAATTTACGTACATGCATTACTCTAAAAGCTCTTAATGCCAAAACCACGCTCTAAATGGGTCTTCATGGACCAAGGGAACCTTAATCTCGACCAAAGCTGGAACTTTATGCTTCTATAATCCAAAGAGGGTCCAGATCTGAAGTTACAACTTCAGATCTAGCCCATAGCTTGTCATACCAACTTGATATCCTTATAGAAACCCTAAAGCTCACTCAGAAAGGGAGGCCTAGACTTAACTAAATGAGGGTAATAGCTTAATACCTTTCCAAGAGATGTCCACAGAAGTAGACTCGGATTTGCGAGACATAAAATGTGTTGTGGATCGAACAACACAACTGCCTCCTGGTCCATAACACACTTTCGCAATTGCGAGACATAAAATGTGTTGTGGATCCGGCTAAGCTCCTCCGGAAGCTCTAACCTATAAGCCACCTTGCCCACCCTGGCAACAATCCTGAACGGCCCAATATAGCGGGGACCCAGCTTTCCCCTCTTCCTCAAACGGATCACACCCTTCCAGGGTCAGACCTTCAGGAGAACTATGTACTATAAGAAAATAAATTTATTAGCAATAAATTAAAGATAATATGTTTACATTGGATGGTGTTATGATAATATAGATTTAAAGTCGCTTTTAATAATTTTTTTTTCACGTCGTTAATCATTTTTAAATTCATGTTTTCATAATAAAAAAGTTAAAAATCATACTTTGCTAATCTGAAACAATTTCTCATCTATCATCGATTATCATCATGTATTTCAAATTTTGGATAAATTATTTTCGAAAATATAATGTTGAGGTGACACAATATCATAGGTTTTTCTTGTTTTCGCGATTTCGCAAATTATTTGCATTTTCGCATATATATATATATATATATATATATATATATATATATATATATATATATATATATATATATATATATATATATATATATATATATATATATATATATATATATATATATATATATATATATATATACTAGGTTAAAACTCGTGTAATACACGGGGTTGATTACTTAAATTAACAATAATAAATGATAAATGACTTAGTATAAAAAATAAATAACAAAATTCAAATACATGTAAATCTATAAAAACTAAGAAATAATATTCACATTGTTTTATCTTCCCTAACATTTTTGTGACAAACCTAATTATAGAACATTAAATTTCGGATGATTTGTTTGAAGGTACATTACCAAATGATAGATTCCTAATTATAGCATTGTACTTTGAAAGTACATTGCTATAATTTGGATAACCAAAAGTAAAAGATAACAATTACAACAATGTATTTTCAAAGTACAATGCTATAACTTTTGTAATTAGTCACTATATTAACGTAAAATCACTAAAATAAACAAATATTGAAACCTCTCTTTGAGTTTTTATGTTATTATGTGCAAAAATTATGTAAAAAGCTTCAACATTTTGTCAATTTCTACACCAGTTTTTGTGATCAAAATAGTGTGCTCAAATTGAGTTGCATGACCGCCATCCTTTGTTAATGTAGTCTAGTTATGTTCCCATTTAACAAAATCTGTTGTTCCAAGTGTAAGAATTGGTTATGGACAAAATCTGTAGTCTAGTAATCATCAATTTTAATGATAGGAGTTGGGAGGAAAAAAGAAGAATGGAAAATAGCTAAATGATTAATATCTTAAAACTCTAAATACATTAAACCGGATTTTTTTGGCTTAACCCAATAAGTCAAAAAGAAACAACCACTTGAAATCTCTGGTAACAATTTTGAGCTTACATATATGTATGTGATCAGGAACATGAAGAGATGATGATACCTTTAGACACCTTAAAGGTGTTCTTCATTTAATTGGTGTTGAATCTAAAGAACACATTAACAATTCATAAATAATGTTTTAAAAGATTGATGACATTGCACTTGATCTAAATGGATGTAATCACATAATAAAAATCATCAACCTTATTTATACAAAAAAAGTGACAGTTTTGCCCTTCGACGAAAATGATTAAAACGATAATCTCTAAGGAACAAAAAAGTATTTTATTCTTCTTTGAAAGTGAATTGCTATAATGGATACAAAAATCATCAAGCTTATTTGTGTGTGTGCACTTACCGTAGCTTTCTGCTTAAATACATGAAAACCAAAAAAATAATAAATGGTAATTTTAAATAGACATTTTAACCAGAAAAAAAATGTGATGAAGGATACCCATTAAATGTTTATAAATTCTTGTTGACCCCATTAGTGTTCACCAAAACATAGTTAATTCAAAATACCAGTTTCATGATCAAACTGTAGAGATTACATAGAGTTGCTTTTACCCATTATATATCAGGTAAAGAAGATCATTCTTAATACTTACCATCCATTATGCGTGACATACCTTCATGATGTTATCCTATAACAACAATAACAATGTTAGTGTTGTGCTTGGTAGCTGCACCCACATAATGTGCAACAAAAGAAAAGAACACAGATAAGTGAAGGAACCAACCTAATAATTAGCAAAAACATAAGAACCTGATAACCAGATTGATAATCAATAAACTCCATATCTATACAACTATCAATAACCTATGTATACAATTGTCAAACCAATAACTTATTTGTTAGATATAAAAAAAAGCTTTATAAATCCTTAAACTCCAAAGAATTGTTAGCTTTTTTTCCCATGCTTTAATTGATTAAGGATTATACACCCTGAAAACCCAATTACCTTCATCACCAAAATAATTGATGCTGGAACCCAAGAAATCGGTTGAATAATTTCTAAATCTGATACGCTCACATCTCAATCATTGCCTTCATTTAGACCTTTCTAATGAATATATAAATTTACATAGCTTCTAAATCAGTAGAAAAACGAAAATAAAAATCATGATTCATAATAAAAATCAAAATGGAGTCGAAGATCCAGATTCATACCTCATATATGCACAAAGTTAAAATTAATACTCTCAACTTGAAAAAAAATTGTGTTATTAGCAATATCAATGCAGTGATTTCAATAACTTGAAAAAAAATTGTTATTAGAACTTGTTCTTTGCTGTCAACTTGAAAAAAATTGTGTTATTAGCAATATCAATGCAGTGATTTCAATAACAAAAAACAATTAAGAAAAAAAAGCAGTAAGGTCGAGGCCAATAGAGTAGGCTAAGCAACAACAACTAACGAAAAAATTTCTTTTTTTTGGACAACTCGTACCTGATGGCTTATTGGTGCAATGCGAAAAGCGTTTTAAAAAAAATGGAAATGCAATGATAAAAACGGTTAATTTTTAAAGAAATTTAAGATTGCAATGCTAAAACTGGTAAGTTTTTAAAAGGAAAAAGAAACTGTTACCGGTTAGTTTTTCAAGAAAATACAAAGTGCAATGCTAAAATTGGTTAGGTTTTGAAAAAAAAAAATGAAAGTGCAATGCTTCTATTGGTTAGTTTTCGAAAAAAAAATGCTTTTATGGACATTCAAAATTGTCAATAGTTGCAACAATAAAAATATAATATGTATAAATTACCAAGATTCAGATTGATTTTGATGTTAGATAACTTCTCTTCTTTGTAGGCTCCACTTCATTGTCACATTGAAATCCTGAATTCCACTACCATCCTCTACATAAATATATAAATCATTAAATTCCAATTGATTTTGGTGATTTTATAGCATTTGAACATAACTGTAACTTACTTTGATGTTAATTTACCTGAAAAAAGAAGAGAATACCCAGATTAAAATACCAAAGTTTTGCTAGAGTGTATATTGGCATTAACCCATCTTCCCCATGTTGTCAAGGCTTTACCAAAAGTTGTCACCGCAAAACTGGAAGACTGGACCTCCATTGCACACAGGCTACACAAGACTCGTGGTAGCAACACTGTTGATTTTCTTGTCCTTCTAATAGCTGCACAACTAACAAAATTCTAAATCAGTAACCTGGTAAAAGTCAATGATAACAGAAAAGAGAATGACGAGGGTCAGATTTTATGTCTGAAAGACAAATTATTTTCACACCCAAATGACGATTGTTGTGACCTACAAATCGTAATTGTTGTGACCCAGACGAAAACCCACATGCAAAATACTATCTTCCTTCACTCTATATATCGGTTATTCTATTCCAGTCAATGAAAACACAAAATCGATTGCAATCCTTTCTGCCTCTTTCCTGTGGTCGCACAAGCGAAACAAATCAAAAGACATGTGATCAGAAGGTGGGATTCATAGAGGAAAAACAAATTAATACCAACAAACGGTGGAACCGGCAGGTAATACTAATTTTAGAGAGATTAAGAAGTGTTTCAACATACCTGCTATCTTTTCTCTCACTCGTCTTGCTATCAACAATTGTTAACTTTTTCGTGTGAGGCTTGCAAAAATAGCTTTACAATCCAATTCAGCTTACTTCTGTAAACCAAAACATTAACAAAGATTTATCTGAAGGCAAATTACACAACAAAAACCACAAATTCAATTTCGATAAGCCCTAAAAATAGATAAATAAAGAAATCCTATTAACCCTTAGCCACAAAAGCAAATAAGAGAAAATTAAGAGGAACACGGGATTCAATTCTGGTGCCAGGAGTGATTTCCTCTTATCATAACAATAAAAGATCATATATAGAAACTATCGTGTATAAGATTGAACTTTGAAGAGTGGAAGAAAATCACTTACAAAGTGAAGAAGTGGAGGAAGATTCGCAGAGCCACACATGAAGTGGAGAAAGGAAACGAACTGAAACCTGGTTTACAGAGAAAGAGAATTAGAGAAGGATGACAGTGAAGCGGCAATCGCAAGAGAAGAATAGGCCTTTTTTCAAAAACGTGGAGACTCTACCCATAAAAAGCTCAAAATGGAGTCGAAGATCCAGATTCATACCTCATATATGCCCAAAGTTAAAATTAATACCCTCAAACCACTATTAACTGGATCTCAGGGAAGATAACCCAAATCTCCATGAAGATTAAAAGGTTTTGTTGATCGAAAAAAGTTAACAGAAGATTGTTGGCAGCGATGAATACCATCCAAAACCCTAAACTTTCGTCGAGAGAAGATTGTTTGCCTATAAGAAGTCAGAATATCAAATACCTATTTACAAGCAGAGTATATCGTTGATTGATTCTAGATTTTAGGAAAAAATTAGAGTAGAGGGACGAAAAAATAGGCAAACTGAATTGCGCTGATTCAATTTGAAGTGAAGGGCATTTACGTAAATTGAGCTGAAGAAAAGAAGCGGAAAACTCTATTTTAGGGGCCTGTGAGACTGACACGTGGCACGATTCTACTTATTTATTAGGATAGGATATATATATATATATATATATATATATATATATATATATATATATATATATATATATATATATATATATATATATATATAGAGAGAGAGAGAGAGAGAGAGAGAGAGTATTATATACAAGCATGATACAAGCATGCACATAGTTATACAAATTTTGTACTACTCCATTATCTATAAAACTTATGCTTAAATGTTAATTCATGTCTTTTCGATTATCTATGCTATTAATTTTGCCATTGTCATCTCCATTGCCTACATGTGGTATTAGAAGTTAATCAGAGAGGTTTAAACAACTATTTTAAAATCGAGAACCCTAGATGAGAACATTTTTATGTAATAGACTAAAAGATTCAAAATGTTTGGTGATTCTCTCCATTGGATCTCTTCCTTTTTCATGTCAATTTTTTTTTTTTTGATCAAATTGGTTTTCATTTGATCTAACCCAAAAATTGTGACCCGTTTACTGTTCGTAGTATTATTTTGGATCCAGTTCTTTACTGTTCATTAAAGCCCAAGAAATTCTTTATTTTACATTTTTTTAGTCCGTATTGATCGATTATCATTTGTAGTGCGTTCAAGATCAAAATCCAGTTCACTACTTCACGTATATTCAATCGATAATTCCATTCATTCTTGATTTTTACTTCAACAACTTCATCGATCGATTCTTACTTAAATCTGAATCATGTATTCTTTCAAAATCAACAATCGATTAATGATTTCATCAGTTTATTTCTTTTTCATGATTTCTTCCAACGAGTGGTTCAACAACATCTGATCTTGAATTTTTTTTCTCGATCTATACCTTTCCAGATTGTGAAGAATTTGTGTTCTCATGATTGACTGTAGTCTATCTGACATGTTGATTTTTGAATCGAGTCTTATATTTGAATCAATCTCGTGAGAATTTTGGTCGATAGTTTTCTATGAAGAACATGAAGAACGGTCAAGAACAGTTGAAGATGGTGATGAACTTGGTTTAATCGGTGAATTTGATCTGAAAATCTATGTGTAGAAATGAATTTGGTGTTTGTTATGGATTGGGTTCCAATGGTCAAAGATAATGATCTCACAAGTTAATTCATAATCAAATCACAGTTGATTGCAGTTGTTTCGCAGATGAAATAAGGAATTGCAAGTTGGAACATTATATAATTAACGAAGATCATAATCTGAGCATTTCAATTTCACATTTTGGGTGTTAACTCGGTCTCGCAACTCGCAATTCGCACAGTTTTGCATTTGAAAAGAAGGTCTCGTAGTGTTAGGACTTAGAATCGCAATTTGGATCAATTCCTGGTTTCGCAGCTGATGAGTCTCGTAGTGTTTGTCGATCTCGTATGTTGGATGAACCTCGCATCTGTTGGGCCTCGTCATCTAAATCAGAGAGTATCTTATCTTAGTTTTCAGTCTTGCAGTTTGGGTATGACTTGTGATCAGAACAAAAGATTCGATGTTCAGAATGAATTAGTAATTGGAATTTGTAATTGGAATCTCGCGAAGACTTGGATAACGAGGGGTTGATAACAAAGGGTTTGATAACGAGTAGTTGGATAGCAAGTAGCTTGATATCGATGCGAAGGATTTGATTTGCTATCGTAACGAATGCTACTTCCGTTTGCAACTGAACAAATTTGGCGAAGAAGAAGACACAATTTTACATATTTAGTCCTCATACTTTTAGAAAATTGATAAAATTTACCCAGAAACTGAAATCTTTGTAACTTTTGCAGATTATTTCTCGGGTTTTCAAAGATTGTTATCTCCGCAAAAGTTTTTCAGCAACATGAATAATATTGTTCATTTTTCAAGTCAAAGCCGCCCAACAAGTATTTCATGGAAAAAATCCACATTGAGCACTTTCTCATTCCCTTTTAGAGTTTTATAATCATATTTTGATTATAAAAAGGGGGACAAATTTCAATATGGATATTCACAAGTTTTTACATATTAATTTTCATAGAGAATGATCTTCTATGATTAAAGACTGATGCGACATTGTGGGGGAGTTATTAGTGATAATGAAGTGATTCAGATTTGATATTTCAAAGTGGGTTTTTATGAAGGGTTTGGATTTCTTGAAGATTTTTGGGATGTGCTTTTATGATCAGTGATGGATAATTATCCTTGGAGTTTTGGATACTGAAGGACTCAAATTGCCTCTTGGACTTTTATGCTCAAGATTCTTGTTGCTTTGGATTGTAATGTCTTAAATCCTAGAACCCGAATTCGAAGGCTATTGAAGATTTGAAGAATTGATGTTCACTTCTACTATCTTGTCACACTTGAGATATTCATTGGCGAAGTTGCTCTTTTGGAACTAGAAGTCGGGTCATCCATTCCAAGCATTGAGGGGGCGAATGTTGGGGTGCAAAGCTCTCCAGGTGATATTGACTTCGAAGGCTTTCTTATTCGATATGGAAGGATTTTCATGTAGAAGGCCTTATGGGTTGAGCTAACCTTTAAATACTAGTTTGGTATTCATTGTATGATAAGAGAAGTCCTATTGTGTATAGATGAGTAGTTTAGTTAGTGAGCAAGAGAGAGAGAGAGAGAGAGAGAGAGAGAGAGAGAAGGAAAGAGAGTATTATATACAAGCATGCACACACTTATAAAAATTTAGTACTACTCCATTATTTATACGACTTGTGCTTAAACGTTATTTTGTGTATTTTTGATTATGCATGTTCTTAATTCCACAGTTGTTATCTAAATGGGTTCCTACAATAATTAACAAAAGCCCCATGAAAATACTCTTATCGAACTATGAAGCTGCCTGACACATCAATGGCTACCCCTTCTCGTCCATAAAGAATCAACCCATACCGCAAGCTAACCATTATCTCTAAATCTAATCCACAACTCGAGCGGCTCAATGCTCCCTTATCAAGATCCTTGGCGCTTCTACAACAAGTTCCTCACCCGTCAGATCCCCGTTATGAGGACAAATTGTAAGATCCCAATTTTCAGGAGCTTGATGTTGGTGGTGCAAAGTTGAAGGGAGAAGATTTAGATCCGGGATTTTCAGTTTTATTGCACCCACTTAGAGGTAGAAAGTCGTTATCTTGACCATCCCTTTTTTCTAGAGATCTTGTTTTGAAACTTATGGCGATTATTAGCTTATTTTTGGACCATTCTTGGATTTGAGCATGTTATGAAGCCATGGTTTCAGATCTAGACATCTCATGACCTCAATGGACTTAAAGTTGCCAACTTTATCAGGTCTTGGCCCTCCTTCATGCCCTAGGTCCCTTGATAAGACTTATTGGAGTGTTTTAGCCCTCTTGATGCCATGCATGGACGTAAAGCTAGCAACTTTATGTGGCATTTCAATCCTAAGGAATAGATCCATAATTTAGGGCTTTGATATCGCTTGAAAGTGTCTGAATTCATTAAGGCTAGGTAAATTCGATGAGTTACTCTGCCAACTCGACGAGTTGGTTCGAGTTTTCCCGATTTCTGGATGCTGAAGAACTCAACGAGTTACTCTGGTAACTCGGTGAGTTGCCTCGAGCTTTTCATGATTTTCTGAGACATGAAGGAACTCGACGAGTTGGGTCAACATGGACTGTTGACTTTGAATTTGACCATGGTTGACCAAGTTTGACTTTTTGAGAGTATTTCTGGGTTTTAATGAAGTAGTTATTGGTGATTGTAGGCAGTGTAGTTGGAGCTGTGAGTTGGGATTGATATTACTGGTTCAGCACAACTTGTAAGGTGAGTTTTCCTCACTATACTTAGGGGTTGAAGGCACCAAGGCCGGACCATTGTATTGATATCCTGAGTGATTGATATGTTAAGTATTAGTTAGATACGCATGCTATTTTGATATGCTAGTCTGGTAGATTTGTAGGACTATCTGTGATACTTTTTGATTATCTGTATGTGTATTTATCTATTACATGTCGACATGTTGTGTGGGTTGGGTTGAGGTTGTACTACTCCATACTGTAGCCAAGAAACCCTAGAGTATGCCAAATATGAGCTGAGGGCCAGGGAGGGCATGCCAAACTCATACTGAGGACTTTTGAGCTTTGTAGATATAAGTTGAAGGTCGGGCAGGGCATGCCAGACTTGTACTGTTGGCTAATCTTTGTATTCCAGTCCAAGGATTGAGGGAGCAAGCCTGACATAAGCTATGGGACCAAGGGGCAAGCCAGACTTATGTTGTGGGCTCAGGAGCAATCCAGACATGAACTATGGGCCCGATAGGTAAGCCAGACTCATGTTGTGGGCTCGAGGTTAATTCAGGCTGTAAAGTTGTGGACCCATTACATGTTGTTATTATGTGTACTATTTGTTATGTATCGGTATTTTAGGGGAACTCACTAAGTTTTGGGCTTACATTTGTGGATTTTATTTCAGGTACATCGGATGATCGTGGGAAGGCGAAGGCTTGATCGTGCACCTCCTCGTTTTTCATGTTGTGATTTCTAGGAAAACTCTGATATTATATTATTTTGAAAATAATTTATAAACAATGGATGGTTTTGGAATGTCTGAAAAGATTAAATTTTTCATGAATTTTATGGGTATTAAAAAAATCATGTGCCCTTATAGGTATAAATGTGACAATAACCTGATGTATACTCACAATCTGACCACTCCTTACGTTTTCTGCAACCATGGAGGACTCCGATAGATCCTTGCAACAAGAAACTTCTTAGTCACGAGCATTTCGATGGTAACCCACTTTCTTTCCCCTATACATCCATAAACCTGAACCAAAATCTAGCTTACCTGAACTATAGATTCCTCTGACCCATCGTGACGATAACATAAAAAAATCGAACCGACCAATGATCCTCCAATCAGAATACCAGTTTTCTCCACTAAGGGTCCGAACCAAGATCGACTAACGTCTACAACACCTAAGCCTCAGACCGAATTAATCTTCAATGTACTCAACTTGACTCTCAGAATGCATGAAACAACACAAGACGATCCTTCGAACAAGAAAACTTTGAATCTCAAATGGAGACTTTGGGGACCTTTCCTGTAATATTTGTGACAACCCGATATTTCGAGACAATGTAATGTAAAACCAATCAAATTTAGGTCAAAATATAACTTTCCTAAAATCTTATTTGGGTTAAATAAAGTAGTAGGAATCGTATCAACGTTTTTGTACATATAAAGAACCCTAAAATCCGAGTTATAACGAAGAAGTTATGACCAACCGAAGATTCTCGGCAAAACCGGCATCACCGAATAAACGAAAAACGCGAGGTTTCAATACAATAGTTTTTAGCCTTAAGTATCTAAATGAAAGTTATAGATAACCTCAAACCATGAGCGTACATAAAAAGAACGTCTAAATCTGACTTCGTATGAGAAAGTTATGATTTTTCCAAGATTCGGGTATAGCAGTAGACAGCTAAAAACTCGAAATAGAGCTCGAGATACTTTTGACCAAAACAACCTAAATGAGAATCTAAGGTCTCAACATTAGTAGCGCAACGGCGAAAAGTCTGACGAAAACGGACATCGGATGAAGAAGTTATGGATTTTTAACGGAATTATCGCGTCCCGGCCCGTTAAAAATAAATAATTAAAAATAAAGTCAGAATTTGCCGATGAAGTCTAAACGAGAGTTATAGATCATGTTTTTAGCTACGCGTGCATATAAAGAACGTCGAAAACGGAGCTTGTACGCGAAAGTTATGAATTTTACAAGTTCGGTGTCCAAAATCCGAGGCTGTCAGGCCCCCACGACGTGGCACAAGCTTGCCGCGACCCGGCAAGTGACTGAGGGCGTCCAATCAATGGAAGAGGATAGGTTTGACTCCCCACGACGTGGCCATCACTTGCCACGACGTGGCACACCCAAAAAATGCCCCTATAAATAGATTTCAAGGGCTCCGAGTTCCATTGCTCAGTTCCCTTCTTTCTCGCGCCGAAACTCTGCGTTTAAGCCCCCGAGACCCTCCCAAAGCCCCGGTTTTCACCTTCAAGTCCCGAAGGAAGGTTTTGTGTTCTCGAGATTCCCGAGATTCCCGAGATTTTCCCGCGTTTTCAACTCTTCCTGTCGAAGTTCTACTCGATTCTTCTCTAGACTATTTCAAATCAACCACTTCAATCAAGTGGGTTCGTACCCCTTAACTAATGTTTTAAACTACTTTTAAATGTTTTATGGGGGGGGGGGAATACAAGTAGAATCATGCTAGGATTATATCAATCACATGCGATTAATAAGTAGAATTACGCTAGTTATTACCTCAATCACATGTGATTAATATACAACATTCAAAAGATTTGGCTACTCATTAGCCATTTTACCAAATAGTTTCCTTCAAATGATTTTTATAAACATTTTATATGTTTTAAACTACTTATTACACTGTACATCTTACTCGGTACATTACCTTTCAAACTTATTTACAACTGTGTTTCAATCAAATGTTTCCTTATACTCAAAATTGTTTTATCATACTTATGCCTTCAAATTGTTTTATAGATCGACATCAAGTCGATCTTTTCTTAAAATAATTTTTATGTTTCAAATGTCTTACAAAATTTATTTATGCTTTTATATTATAAATTGCATGCCTCTATATGTATAGTTATATAAGAAATGTTTAAAAGACTTAGGAAGTCTATCCACCCTATTTCCTTTTCGCGCCTTGAGATGTGGTCTGGTGGGATATTGGGTATTCGTCCGAAAGTCATTTAAATATTAGTTATATATCATGTGTACATATATAGTCATAAAAGGTCTTTCCAGTTCATCCCATGCCCTTAGTTAGTAAGGGTATACCTCCATGACCATACGTACCAGTTAGACTGCTAGTAAACTACCATATGGGTAGTTTAGGAAGATACTAGAACCGTTACTAGAACGCGATATCATACAATGAGTCAGTTCATTCATGAGTCCATACTTTCTAGAACATTACATATACAACTATACTAGGAAGAGAACATATACAACTATACTAGAACGAGAAACATGACCCTTACATTAATACGTTAACAACTGTGATCCACTGTATCGGAGCACGCCTTAAATGTCATGGCCCGAGTTGTAGCCAGAATTCTCTTGGAGGGAGAGCGTTGAGTTTGCGTATAGATCTATACTGGATTGACAATCCTACCCCTTGCTGCTAGCTACAGCCGGACCTGCAGGTCTGCGGGTGCCAAACGTCATTCCGTTATTACGACCGTTCTTTATTTTGTTGTTATCAGTCGATAGTATGGTGCAATTATCACATTATACCTTAATATAAATCCGGTTTAAGGTAGTTAGTACAGCAGTAGTTCCTATAATACAAAATTACAGTACTACAATGATTTATCCATTACATTTTTAGTGATAACCTCACTTAAACTTTAATGTACAAGCTATATTTTGTTAAAAGATAGTTACACTTGGGAAATTACACACTTTTACATCAAACGAGCATACAAAACAGTTAAGCCTTGGTAGAAGGCTACTTTAATAGAAAATATAGGTTTTTCTGAGAGATTCAAACTTTTTCCAATACTTACAATTCATATACACTTTCAAATTCTTACAATACATAGACTTACAAATTCTTACATACAAATTAAGACACTAAATTCTTATGATCTCACCAGCTTCAAAGCTGATACTCGCTTTCAAAATTACTTGTATCCTCAGGTCATCGTAGACAGGTACCGATGCAAGGAGAAAGGAAGATGGAGCTTGTTCAAGACTTATCTTTCATTTTGATTTATGCTTTAGTGTTTATCAAAATTTGACAGAATACAATTGTATAATAATTATTTTATTAATGCAATGGATGATGTTGTTGCTTGTTTACTACTTTACATTGTTGTTGATATTATACATGACGTGCTCCGCCCCAGAACGTTTCCGCTGTTCTCGGTTTTGGGGTGTGACAGATTGGTATCAGAGCATTGTTTATAGTGAATTAAGTATATCAACCCATAAAAGATATACTAACTATAAATACATAAGGGATTAAAAATACTCTGACCAAGAGTTTATACTTCAAATAGTAAAATATTTAAGTAAGTATATGTGCTGCATTCATACTAAAATCAGTGTCACTAGGACAGTACAAAAGAATTACGATTGTTGGGCAACACAAGTGGGCTTAGAGACATATGGTCAAAACTGGGAAGATATAGCCTGATCGCCTATATTATCCGAGGGTTGACTAGCATGTGCCTAAGTTTAAGTGTGTGGTTGCAACAATGCTAAAATCTTAGCAACCCTACCACAATGAGAACAATAGAACATAACATTAAAATTAAAATACTATAGGAGTATTTGGTGTTACTATAAGTACTTTATACTTGAGAATTAAAACGGGATCCTCATTACTAAGTTGATAGGTGCTAAGTGGATACACTAAGGCTACATGTAATTAGGATGTTATAGACTTAGAATCAGTGATAATTTTGCCTTACCCCTATTCTGTGTGAATTTGGAAATAAGGTCACTTATTCGAAGGTCTATCCTGTTTAGATTACACATAGCTGGTATGCACTTCACAAATAGCGATGTAACTAATGAGGGTTTTCTAAATAATTATCTAGATAGTTCGTCTAATAATTATCCTCTTACCCTAAATTCTCGCAGAGAAATCATAGCTGGACTCCATCCCCTTGGCAACCAGTATCTTCCGAATGAAGTCATAGCTGGTTGGTTTGGAGAAGAACCAGAGAATGATCATCCTATCCCCTTGGATGATCACCGTGATGAAGACTTTTCTTATGATGCTAACTCCGAACCAGAGGTTGAGAACCTACCCTAAGCAGCTCCTTTCCAATTCCTAACCCTCGTCCGGCTTTTCATGGCCCGACCCTGAGTGAGTGGAATGCTTGGAAACAGGGAGCCAAGGACAAGATCAGTTTATGCTATTTGATGGCGACCGAAGCTTTTACGACTTGAGCAATGGGGGCTCAGCAGATAGAGTCTTTCCAATCTTGGTCCGCAGAGAGGCCCGAAATGAGATTCAAGGCAGGACAGCTCTACATCAGATTATAGAAGTAGTCGCCTATGCTAGAATGCATACCCTCCACACCATTCATCTAGAGGATGCTCACGTGAGATCAGTGAGAAACCATGAAACCCTGTTGCAAGCACTGGCTGAATCACGAGCCGAAGTCATAGAGCTCCGAGTACGCCAGATGGGGTGCGAAAGACCCATGCATGACATGGAACGTCAATTGGCTGAATTAAGAGTTGACCAGAGGAATGACCGTCGCCAATAGTAGACGCTTTACTTTATTTTCTTATAAATAGGAATCGTATTTTTCTGTCTATGCCTGATGTGGCATTTTCTATGAAATTATCTTGTACCTTAAGTACTTTAGTTAGGTCTTTATGCTGTCAGGAACTATCTTCTGTGGATATGATGTGAGACCTTTACAAGGTCATTTTCCTGAACCTTTACGTCGTAAATATCCAAGATATTGACAGCCGGCTAACTTCTGTGTCATTCTTCATCCAAGTAATTTTATTTTACTTTCGTTGGAGTCTATCTGAATCATACTTTAGTCAAGTCGTTGGACTATGGTGATTTATCTCCAGAGGCATTTCCAAGTCTCTTTCAGTGGTTGGATCTTGTTATTCACCAACCCACAATACCTCAGCTCGAACGACAAACGTCTTGAGACCATTCTACGAACATACTCCCATTCCGTATTAGGACTGCATCATAGGGATGTAGGTCAAACTTTCGAGAACATACTCTTACTCTTTACATGAACAATCTAAGTACATCAGGGTCAACCAGAACCGCTCACAAAATCTTTATTCTTTCGTATTAGCAGAATCATGTCGCCAAAGAAAGACGAGCAACCCATCAACCAAGCACCAACCCTCCAGATTGATGCAGCTACTTTTCAAGCTGCAGTGTTGGCTACCGTGTCAGCTATTCTGACCCACCTTCACGCTAACGATGCGAATGTTAGCGGAGCTGTTAACAAAAATGCCACACTAGGTGACAATCCAGTACCTCGACAAGCAACAAACTACCACAATACCCCGAGTGCCAGGACCAAGAGTAACAAACGGAAGTTTTGGGATAGAAAGAAGGACAAATCACGAAGAGGAACGAACAAGAAACAACCACCGGTAACGACCTTCACAGCTACTACATCTGCACCTCCTACTACCATTCCTTCTGGTGTCCCAATTGTCCCTACACCAGCCAGGCAATATGCCGGGAACCTACCAAAATGCTACAAGTGTAGCTTTCATCATCTGGGTAGTTGCCGTCCGTTACACTGTTTTAGGTGCAACAGGAATGGACATACTACCAGCTGCTGCAGGATTCCGATTCAACACATCACATCAACCACCAATGTCCAAACCTCTTAGATATGCCATCTATGTGGCGTCATGGGACACTTCAAGAGGGACTGTCCAGCAGAGAAGGACAACAACAAACCTGACGGAGTTTGATCGCAGGGTGGAAAGAGACGGTTAAGGACCCTAATATAGTATAGGTTCCCTCCAAATCGTCAGTTTTGTATGATCAAAAACATGTTTAAAACTAGTGCAACTAGAGTCTTACCTTTTGCGAGATCCTATCTGTATAGGGATTCTCGTGCTATGTATGCTTGTTTTTTGTAGTATATCTTATTCGCAACAATAGTCTTGTGGTAAATCTAAAGTACTGTAACTCTTGTTCATGGTTGCACGGTTGCGTTTAGTCTGTAAACGTCTTATATTCGAATATAATGTCTTTAAGTTTCTGTATGATTCCGACATTATCATACGACTCAATTTAATTTGATCCTCACAAAAAAACAGCTTCATACGTACATCTCTTTCTTCTAGATCACTTTTCCAGCGAAACATCAGAACACCGAAGTACTTATTCCAGGAGTACCTCTTAGTTATTTTGTTTCTGAAGAAATCCCCGAAGTACTCATTCCAGGAGTACCTCTTAGTTATTTTCTTTCCGAAGAAATCCCCGAAGTACTCTTTCCAGGAGTACCTCTTAGTTATTTTTCTTTCCGAAGAAATCCCCGAAGTACCACTCGTGCAGTACGTCAAGTCCAATCCAAGGATTCATGCGATTGATCTATCACTGAGGACGGTATACGTAAGAGTTATATATAATCAGGCTTCTACAGGTTTAGAATTGATGATTCCACTTTAACTTCTTTTTCCCCGATGGGATGTGAGCTTAAAGAAGAATCAGTTATTCGACTACCTTTTCAATCTTAATTATATACGACTCGTATACCCGAAGTTGTGATTGTGAAACCATGTACGAGTTCTAAAATGGACTTCAGGACGGAGAACTGCCTAAGTATGCGAGTAATCACATCGTCATGTGAAAAAACTTAGAACCCAGTATGACTCCCGAAGACAGATCGCCCTATGGTTTAAACACCCACGGAGATACAAGAACAGTCCGGACAACTTAACGAACTACACAGAAATAGAATTAGAAGACTAGGTTTCTCACCCTAGAGAACCCCGGTCAGATTCTTCCAGAGATCGATGGATCGCATCGTATGTGCCTCGGATATCGAGGACTCCGTCAAGATTTTCATAGAAATCGTTATCTCTGCCTCGCATAGACAAAATGGTTGAGCAAACGTAAGGAAAGAAACTACTTCCAGGAATGGATCTGAAATCCGAATATCACCAGTTCGAGTGTTAGGGAAGGATGTCCGAAAGACTATCTCCTGAACTCGATACGGACACTTCGAGTTCGTAGTGATACCCTTCGGATAGGACCAATACGCCCATGGTTTTCATGAGCTAAATGAATAGGGTTACGTCTTTCTTACTTGGATCGATTCGTCATTTCTCCATGAAATGACTTACTTATCTACCCTCGTAGTAAGAAGAAAACCCATGAAAACATTTCCTACAGAGGAACTTTTAGCAAAGTTCCCTAGGCACGAGATTTGGAAATTGAAGAGTCAAATTTCTATGACACACTGTTAGTAATGTGGGAAATTTTGAGTACTCTTTCAATTTGCCAAAATCATTGAGCATTCACCGACACCAGAGACGCCGACAGTTTTCGCCAAATTCTAGGTCTTACCGACCTACCACCTTAGTTCATTCAGAACTCCTTGCAAGCTACAAAAACTCGTATGACTTTGACCCAGCAAGGGGTGGCCTTTGACTGGGAAGTTACGCAAGAAAAGGAACCTTTGAAATTCCAAGTGAGTGACCAAGTTCTTTAGGATAACTCACTCTGAGAATGGATTAATACGCTTCGTAAAGCGTGGAAAGCTAAATCCAAATTTGACAAGACCTCCGAAATTCTTATCAGAATCGGTCCTGTGCCTCGCACAAACTAGACCTACTCCACGAACTCAGTAACGTACTTTCTACTCTTCGCATCTCAATCATGAAACCATACCTTTCCGTTAGGACTCTTACAAGTCCACTCGTCGAGATCTTCACCTTCGTATTAGAACCGTAGTGACCCTCGACCGAGAGGTCAAGCGGACGAAGAAACGCCATCGCCAGTTAGTGAAGGTTCGTTGGAATGCCAACCGAGAACCCGTGATCACTTAGGTGCGCTAGAACCAATCGATTAGGAAGTTTCCTCCTCACGACTCGATCATTCGTGCATACTTCCTTGCTTAAATTCTAATTTCGGGATGAAATTCCTTCTAACGGGGGGATGATGTGACAACCCGATATTTCAAGACAATGTAATGTAAAACCAATCAAATTTAGGTCAAAATATAACTTTCCTAAAATCTTATTTGGCTTAAATAAAGTAGTAGGAATCGTATCAACGTTTTCGTACATATAAAGAACCCTAAAATCCGAGTTATAACGAAGAAGTTATGACCAACCGAAGATTCTCGGCAAAACCGGCATCACCGAATAAACGAAAAACGTGAAGTTTCAATACAATAGTTTTTAGCCTTAAGTATCTAAATGAAAGTTATAGATAATCTCAAACCATGAGCGTACATAAAAAGAACGTCCAAATCTAACTTCGTATGAGAAAGTTATGATTTTTCCAAGATTCGG
Organism: Lactuca sativa; assembly: GCF_002870075.4. NCBI lineage: Eukaryota > Viridiplantae > Streptophyta > Magnoliopsida > Asterales > Asteraceae > Lactuca > Lactuca sativa. Next base: position 218,856,835 of record NC_056623.2, on the reverse strand, counting down.
GTATAGCAGTAGACAGCTAAAAACTCGAAATAGAGCTTGAGATACTTTTGACCAAAACAACCTAAATGAGAATCTAAGGTCTCAACATTAGTAGCGCAACGGCGAAAAGTCTGACGAAAACGGACATCGGATGAAGAAGTTATGGATTTTTAACGGAATTATCGCGTCCCGGCCCGTTAAAAATAAATAATTAAAAATAAATTCAGAAATTGCCGATGAAGTCTAAACGATAGTTGTAGATCATCTTTTTAGCTACGCGTGCATATAAAGAACGTCGAAAACGGAGCTCGTACGCGAAAGTTATGGATTTTACAAGTTCGGGGTCCAAAATCCGAGGCTATCGGGCCCCCACGACGTGGCACAAGCTTGCCGCGACCCGGAAAGTGACTGAGGGCGTCCAATCAATGGAAGAGGATAGGTTTGACTCCCCACGACGTGGCCATCACTTGCCACGACGTGGCACACCCAAAAAATGCCCCTATAAATAGATTTCAAGGGCTCCGAGTTCCATTGCTCAGTTCCCTTCTTTCTCGCGCCGAAACTCTGCGTTTAAGCCCCCGAGACCCTCCCAAAGCACCAGTTTTCACCTTCAAGTCCCGAAGGAAGGTTTTGTGTTCTCGAGATTCCCGAGATTTTCCCGCGTTTTCAACTCTTCCTGTCGAAGTTCTACTCGATTCTTCTCTAGACTATTTCAAATCAACCACTTCAATCAAGTGAGTTCGTACCCCTTAACTAATGTTTTAAACTACTTTTAAATGTTTTATGGGGGGGGGGGGGGGGGAATACAAGTAGAATCATGCTAGGATTATATCAATCATATGCGATTAATAAGTAGAATTACGCTAGTTATTACCTCAATCACATGTGATTAATATACAACATTCAAAAGATTTGGCTACTCATTAGCCATTTTACCAAATAGTTTCCTTCAAATGATTTTTATAAACATTTTATATGTTTTAAACTACTTATTACACTGTACATCTTACTCGGTACATTACCTTTCAAACTTATTTACAACTGTGTTTCAATCAAATGTTTCCTTATACTCAAAATTGTTTTATCATACTTATGCCTTCAAATTGTTTTATAGATCGACATCAAGTCGATCTTTTCTTAAAATAATATTTATGTTTCAAATGTCTTACAAAATTTACTTATGCGTTTATATTATAAATTGCATGCCTCTATATGTATAGTTATATAAGAAATGTTTAAAAGACTTAGGAAGGCTATCCACCCTATTTCCTTTTCGCGCCTTGAGATGTGGTCTGGTGGGATATTGGGTATTCGTCCGAAAGTCATTTAAATATTAGTTATATATCATGTGTACATATATAGTCATAAAAGGTCTTTCCAGTTCATCCCATGCCCTTAGTTAGTAAGGGTATACCTCCATGACCATACGTACCAGTTAGACTGCTAGTAAACTACCATATGGGTAGTTTAGGAAGATACTAGAACCGTTACTAGAACGCGATATCATACAATGAGTCAGTTCATTCATGAGTCCATACTTTCTAGAACATTACATATACAACTATACTAGGAAGAGAACATATACAACTATACTAGAACGAGAAACATGACCCTTACATTAATACGTTAACAACTGTGATCCACTGTATCGGAGCATGCCTTAAATGTCATGGCCCGAGTTGTAGCCAGAATTCTCTTGGAGGGAGAGCGTTGAGTTTGCGTATAGATCTATACTGGATTGACAATCCTACCCCTTGCTGCTAGCTACAGCCGGACCTGCAGGTCTGCGGGTGCCAAACGTCATTCCGTTATTACGACCGTTCTTTATTTCGTTGTTATCAGTCGATAGTATGGTGCGATTATCACATTATACCTTAATATAAATCCGGTTTAAGGTAGTTAGTACAGCAGTAGTTCCTATAATACAAAATTACAGTACTACAATGATTTATCCATTACATTTTTAGTGATAACCTCACTTAAACTTTAATGTACAAGCTATATTTTGTTAAAAGATAGTTACACTTGGGAAATTACACACTTTTACATCAAACGAGCATACAAAACAGTTAAGCCTTGGTAGAAGGCTACTTTAATAGAAAATATAGGTTTTTCTGAGAGATTCAAACTTTTTCCAATACTTACAATTCATATACACTTTCAAATTCTTACAATACATAGACTTACAAATTCTTACATACAAATTAAGACACTAAATTCTTATGATCTCACCAGCTTCAAAGCTGATACTCGCTTTCAAAATTATTTGTATCCTCAGGTCATCATAGACAGGTACCGATGCAAGGAGAAAGGAAGATGGAGCTTGTTCAAGACTTATCTTTCATTTTGATTTCTGCTTTAGTGTTTATCAAAATTTGACAGAATACAATTGTATAATAATTATTTTATTAATGCAATGGATGATGTTGTTGCTTGTTTACTACTTTACATTGTTGTTGATATTATACATGACGTCCTCCTCCCCAGAACGTTTCCGCCGTTCTCGGTTTTCGGGTGTGACAATATTGCCAACTGAACTTACCGAAAATGATTAGAACACCATTGGATAATCTATGTACCTTGCACATAGGAGAGTAGATCCATCAACTAATCATCCTCTTGAAACTTCAAGAATCCCTTACGAATCCTCTAAACACAACCCTGACAAGCTCAAAATATCTACAAAACCCTCTCATGTCCAAAAATAGGAACCACTCACCCCCTCCCCTTGGGATACACTGACCTTCTAGAACCTACGATATATATTCCACTTGTGACATGGCATTCACATTGGCGATTGAACCATAATAACAATTGAGTCTCAAATACCCCTTTGTTACGACACAGAGATGATTTTCGACGAACCAAACTTCACCTTCTTACAGCAGAACCCATGAGGAAATCACAACCTCCTATCTTAACCATTAATTAAACCACATCCGATATCTCTTCCCTCAAGAATAGGATGAAGGAAAGAGGAACCCCGATATAGAAATTAACATCCCTTGCCATTGGCTGACCAATCAAGCTCAGGCTGTAATCCTCGAGGTATAAATGTGACAATAACCTGATGTACACTCACAATCTGACCAATCCCTACGTTTTCTGCAACCATGGAGGACTCCGATAGATCCTTGCAACAAGAAACTTCTTAATCACGAGCATTTCGATGGTAACCCACTTTCTTTCCCCTATGCATCCGTAAACCTGAACCAAAATCTAGCTTTCCTGAACTATAGGTTCCTCTGACCCATCGTGACGATAGCATAAAAAAATCAAACCGACCAATGATCCTCCAATCAGAATACCAGTTTTCTCCACTAAGGGTCCGAACCAAGATCGACTAACGTCTACGACACCTAAGCCTCAGACCGAATTAATCTTCAATGTACTCAACTTGACTCTCAGAATGCATGAAACAACACAAGACGATCCTTGGAACAAGAAAACTTTGAATCTCAAATGGAGACTTCGGGGACCTTTCCTGTAATATTGCCAACTGAACTTACCGAAAATGATTAGAACACCACTGGATAATCTATGTACCTTCCACATAGGAGAGTAGATCCATCAACTAATCATCCTCTTGAAACTTCAAGAATCCCTTACGAATCCTCTAAACACAACCCTGATAAGCTCAAAATATCTACAAAACCCTCTCATGTCTAAAAATAGGAACCACTGACCCCTTCCCCTTGGGATACACTGACCTTCTAGAACCTACGATATATATTCCACTTGTGACATGGCATTCACATTGGCGATTGAACCATAATAACAATTGAGTCTCAAATACCCCTTTGTTATGACACAGAGATGATTTTCCACGAACCAAACTTCACCTTCTTACAGCAGAACCCATGAGGAAATCACAACCTCCTATCTTAACTATTAATTAAACCACATCCGATATCTCTTCCCTCAAGAATAGGAGGAAGGAAAGAGGAACCCCGATATAGAAATTAACATCCCTTGCCATTGGCTGACCAATCAAGCTCAGGCTGTAATCCTCGAGGTATCTGAATCAGCTAACCCTTACAAGTCTGCAGCTATGTACATCACCTTTATGAAGAGTTTTAGTATACTACAACATCCTATGGTGTACATACAACCGTAAATGCTTTGCATCTCTATTTTCTCTAATTATACATGCAATATTTTTCCAAAGCATTAAGCCTACAACTATCATACAAAATGATATAAACAACATGAAATTGGATTATGGAGTCACCTCTTTGTTGTAGCTTGTAAAACTTCTTGAGTTTGGTCTTTATGAACTTAGTGCCCCAAGTGTTTCACCTCAAATAGAATCATAATACACCAAGAACAAAGGAGACTTTTGAGAGAGTATTTCTTGCATCAAAATCGGCTCATGGAACTCCAAGAACACTAGTGTATCTCGTAGGCAATTTTGGATGCTAAGGGGCTTCTTATATAGTGTGGCAAGGTTAGGGTTACACCATGTAAACCCTAATGTGCATGACCTTCCATATTCCTTAGGCTCGATGGGTTTAAACCCCTATGGATCAACCATGGGTTGTAACATTGGTTTAGCCCAACCTAAAGAATCATGGATCGTTGGCCCACACCATAAGAATGAATAATTTACCAATCAACCCCTTATATTTAATTAGTCTCTTTTGATCACAAAATTAATTCCAAATTAATTCTTGATCAATACTAATTAAATATTATGATTTCATATTAATATATTAGAACTTATAATATATTAATAAATCATAAATAATCTTTTCTCAAAAGTCCATCCTATCAAATTGTCATGGTGATATGCAACCCAAATGGACCATGCTACTCTCGGGTCAAGTACATACCAATTATAGTTATGGGCTTAGACACCTACCAACAGTCCCCCACTTGGATATGTCTTGTAACGATCGTCTTCTGAGGTATAAATTTATTTAGATTCTCAAGTTTTATGTTGGGCTATAATAGAATTGTATATGGGACTGGGACTCTTTGTTTTGGGCCGAGCCATAGTCTGCCCAAAAGCCGTATGCGGTGCGTAAACCTGTTGTACGCTGGGCGTAGCGATTAAATGAAACGCAGGGAGGAGAAGCGTACGGGCAACATTCCATATGGTACATCCAGTGTATGCGGCCAGAGGAAAAACCCTAAGTTTAGGGGTTTAAGGCTATATAAACCCCATTATAGCCTCCTTCCCTATTTTCCCATCAGCCTCCTCACTCTCAAGAAAACCCTAATTCGTTCTTATCCTATCTTTGTGTGTAAAGAAGCTTTTGTGAGTGTTTCAAGGAATGTAAGTAATGTAGAAGGAAGGGAAGAATTTGGAGAAAAAGCTTGATCTCAGGGATCTGTACTTTGCACCCTCTTGGTCAGCAAAGGAAGGTATAAAGTTCTGAACATTCTTCCTCTTTTCTTCTAGATCTAGGTTATGGAGGTTTGGACCTTCTTAAGTCCAAAGGTTGAATCTTGATCTTGTAAGTCGGTTTTGGAGTTTGGATTGCCATCCTTAAGGCTCAGAAACATCTTCCTAGCAATAAAGTTGCAATCTTTGTGGCTTATATGGAACCATGCATGAGATCTAGTTAGCTCCATGGAAGTAGAATGTTATTTATGGAAGTTTGAGCCTTTATGAGACTTGTAAGCCATCAAGTAAGCAACTTTATGGCTTAAGACATGGAACAAGCTTAGGATCTGGATTTTTAGCTTCTGGATCGGATTATTAAGCACTTAATGAGATTTTGGCTTAACAGGGCTGTACGTTGGGCGTACAAGGAGATACGTGCCGCGTACAAGCCAGCAGCCAGTACATTTAACGTACCTTGGTGTACGCCTCGCGTATGCTGCCAGTTTGGACTTTGAGCATTTGGGCCTCGGTGTGGGCTGTGTTTTGGACTTAAGGTCTTTGGGCCTTAGGAGTCATCAGAAGTCAGTAAATATGGGCCTTATAAAGTTGTTGGGCCTAGGGTAAGGCCCAATAGAGAGATTTGAGACCAATGTAGAAATTAGGGCCATTAGTGGGCCTTTCGTGGGCCATTGGAGGTCTTAGAAGGCATTAAGGGTTTGGGGTCATGTTTGTGACCCATAGCATAGTAGGGGTAAAATGGTCATTTTACCATGAGATTAGTTATCAGTATTTGATTTAGTGTTTATGGGATTTGTAGACGGGGAGTTCCAGAGCAGCAGTCAGACAGTCTCAATTTTAGCACCTCAGCAGCAAGCATTACGAGGTGAGTTTCCTTCCAGTAGGAACGGGTCTACGGCCAAAATGTCGGCCCGTTTAGTTGGCAGTAGTTCTGGACCTTGGTCCGAGGCAGTAGTATGTATGATTGATGTCTTCGTGATTCATGCATGTTTTGCTATGTGTAGTAGGTCGGGCATGCCTGATACATAATGTAACGCCCGCAGATCCGGGCTAGTCAATTTAGAGGTAATAGGGTTCGAAAACGACTTTTCGACAAAAAGATTATCTAGAATAAATAATCTTAACCAAGTTGTAGAATTTGTCATAGGGTTTCCGTACATATAAAGAACGCCGAAATCCGAGTTATAACGAAGAAATTATGACCCGTCGTAGTTTCACGTCGGAACCGGCACGACGCCGGGAAGCATAAATAGTAAATTTATGATAGAGCGAGATTTAGCCTTAGTGCTCTAAAAGAAAGTCGTAGAATATGTTAAACTAAGAATTTCGATAAAAAGAACGCCCAAATCTGACTTCGTATGAAGAAGTTACGATTTTTCGAAGTTTTGGATTAGCAGTGTACAGCCCGAAATTCGAATATTAGATCGAGCGATTTTTAGCCGACACAACCTAAACGAGAATCGAAGATCTCATTATTAGTAGCGTAACAATAAAAAGACAGACGAAAATGGACATCGGATGAAGAAGTTATGAGATTATAACGGACCAATCCTATCCCGGCCTGTTAAAAATATAACCTTAAAAATAAATTCAAAATTAGTCGACAGAGTCTAAACGAAAGTTGTAGAGTGCGTCTCCACCTACGCATGGATATAAAGAACTTCAAAAACGTAGTTCGTATGAATGAGTTACAAATTATAATAGCATATTTATGTATTAAAATAAAGTATAAATCATATATACGTACACATATATATACATATGTATATATCATTAGAAAGGTATCGACGATGCGGTCATTATAAGAATAATGTTGAGTTCTTTCGACATTAGTTTAGTACAAATATCTTTAAATCTATTTAAAATAGTATTATAAAGGGGTGTTTAGTTGTTTCTATAACTATAAGGTCATTAAGTAATTATGGGGGGTAGTTTTTGTAAATTCAATTACTATAAATAAGAGGCTTGGGCTCTCATATTTCTTGCACCATTCTCTTGATTCAAGAGTCTTTCTCTCCTTATCCCCCGAGCATTTCGGCCCCTCGTGATTCGACTTCTCCTTCTGTAGTTTTAGTATAGTATGGTGAGCGCTGAAGCGCTGCACGAATATTTCTTAGAAAGATTCAGCGACGAAGTTATGCCCGTACAGAGCTCGACTCCTAGCTAAAATCCCTTTCTAAGTAAGTTATGCTTACCCTATTTTAAATATAGTTTATATTTAAAATTAGTATTGTTATTATAAATTGATAATAAATATTTGAGCTATTATTATGACTTATATAATTGCCGTTATAATATCTTTTTAACTACTCGCGGTACGGGAAATCTGGTTTAAAGGGCCGCATAGGGTTGTTGGATTTCAGAAGTGCTATATGCCAAAATGGTCCTGCCCTCCGGTGTTCTATCTCTGGCCCCTGTCTGTACATAGTGGTTGGAAAGTATTGTTTAAACGCTTATATAATAATAATAAGACTAATAATTAGTCACGGTAAATATTAGACTAAAATCTAGTGGTAATAATACTAGGTTTCGTCGAAGGAAATTATTTTAAAGTAAACGAAGCGCTGTCCGAGTACCGAGTCACCATTTTCTCAAGTGAGTGCATAGTTACTTTCATCTTACACATAGATATGAAGTATTTAATATATATTACGTGTTGTGAGTGCATGGTCACCTTCATCTTACACATAGATATGAAGTATTTTATTATAAATTTATGTGCTATGTGTGCATATTGTCTGAATACTTGTTGTCTATGCTAGTGAAAGATTTTTATACATCTTTTAAATGATGTAAACTGTATAAAGTATTTTATATCTACAAGATATGTTGGGTAAAACATGGGTAGATGAATGATGAGGGATAAAAGATGAAATAGAGGAACATTAGTAGCATGGACCTAGTGCCCTATAGGTATACATTGGCATCAGTGGACCTAGTACCCTATAGATGAGCACTGGTAGCTGCGCCACAACCCGTAGATGTTTTAGATCTATGGTAAACGTCCTAGCAGCTGCGCTCTAAGGATAGTATCGGCAGCTGTGCCTAATAGGGAGCCTTATGACCATGACAGTGGCGTTAAAAGGTCAATACCGGCAGAAGCGCCTCATAGGAAATGTCCCAATTCTGGCAGCTGCGCCTAAGTGACAAGATTAGCAGCTGCGCTTGACCAAAGTGTCATTGGCAACAATGGACTTCATGTTGTTTCCTTAGGATGATCCTTAGGAATGAATGAATGAGAAATAGCTGGTTCTTAGGGTAGATCCCTAAGAATAAAGAAGATAATGGGGATGGGTAATTGGGTTGATTGTTTGATTGTTAAAACATAATAAGTATATTATTGTGGGTTGAAAACCCTATGTACTCACCAGGTTTCCCAACCTGACCCACTCAGTTTATTTGTATCACAGGTGTCGATATGAAGTCACATTACACTGAGAGATTTAAAAGAGATGTAGATCACTAGTTTAAATAAATGTAAGTTCTGTTTATGCTTATGTTTCTGTATTGACGATGACATCCCAAATGTTTTTTAAAAGTGAATAAAAATATGTTTCTTTAGAAATGCTTTGATAACGCGATTATCATGTTTTTTGGGAACAAATTCCGCAACATTTTTATTAAAAGAAGTACTCTGATTTTTATAAAGCATAAACAAAATCGGTCTTTTCTGGCCGCGAAAATGGGGATGTCATAGTTGGTATCAGAGCATTAGTTTAAGCAAACTAGGAATATGGATTTATTTCTAGACTTAAACTTAGAATGCTAAGCGATGATTGTGAGGTGTGAGCACTAGTTTATTTTAGGAATTGTGCCTAAAATGCTTTTATGTGCTAAATGCTTGTGCCTGATATGCTGTTATTTTTTCGGATCTATGGTCTGTTTCCGACCGGATTTGGAAATCTTATGTGTTTAGGATTCTAAGCGTTTAACTACGATATTAGAACTAGCATATAAACGTTTCGGAGTGATAAGAATGATTTAAACGTCAATCATAAGTAAAGGTCTAGATTCACCTTATTCGGTGTATAGATCAAGATGGCAAGAACCCGTAGCGGAAACGTGAATGCAAATGGGAGCCGAGATCAACCCCCAGCGATTGAGCAAATGCCGGTTGTGGTAGCCGCTGCTGAGCCAATAACGATGGCTGGAGTGCAAGCGATGATCCAAGCGATGTTGGATCGTCAAATGGAGGAAACTAGACGTTTGCTCCAGCAAAATCGACAGGAAGCGACTATTCAGATCGAACAGCCCGAGTTGAACGAAGGGCAGACTGAGGAAGGAAACTACAGTGGGACTGTTGGTCAAGTCAACCCGCCAATAGTTCGACAAAACAACCAAGATGATGAAGTCGAGAGGAATGGATGCAAGTACAAGGATTTTCTGACTTGCAAGCCATCGACTTTCACTGGAAAGGAGGATCCGATCGGGTTCATGGATTGGATCTCGGAGATGGAATTAGCTTTCATGACGTGCGGTTGCAAGGGAAAACAACAGACCACATTTGCAGTGCGTCAGTTTCGAGGAGGCGGTGTACGATGGTGGAATACCTTGGGAAAGACGTTGAGCCCCAATGAGCCCCTACAACTGACATGGGCAGAATTTCTGGTGCAATTCAAACGTAGGTACTGCTCAGCCCAAAATCTGCTCGAGCTAGAAAACCAATTCCTTACCTTAAAGAAAGGAAGCATGTCTGTTGTTGAATACACCAACAAGTTCACATAGAAGATGGAGTTCGCCTTACGTCTTGTTCCGGATGAGTTGACGAAAATTGACAAGTACGCAAAAGGACTTCCATGGGAATATGCAGTGCCAGTGCGTCAGACACCTACTTTGGAGGCAGCTATCTAGGCTGCCAAGTCGGTTGAGGAGATGATCAAGGGAAGAGCCACCAAAAAGAACGAGGTTGGCGAAAAGAGGAAGTTTGAGGGGTCTGCGAAGCCCGATAAGAGAAGCAAATCCAGTACCAGGAAGGTTAGAGGAGGAGGGAGTGAAGAAAGATGGTGTGAGAAGTGAAAAAAGAAACACTCTGGAAAATGTGGTGAGGAAGTAACTTGTTTCAAGTGTGGGAAGCATGGGCATTATGCCAACGAGTGTAAATTCAATAAAAGGGTGTGTTACGAATGTAATGAGGAAGGGCACTTCAAGCAAGATTTCCCAAATAGAGAGGGGGCTACAAAGCCAAATGTGCCACCAAAGCCAAAGGCGAGAGCATTTCAAATGATCCTTGACGAAGCAGATGACAATGCGAGGATTCAGGAGTGACGGCTTGACATCCAAGGATCGAGTTATGAAGTAGCCATAGAATCGTATGATGTAGCCTGTTAGAGGCATAGTCTAGGGTGAACTTGAACACCTATGTAATAGTTTCGAGGAATAATAAAAAAAACCTTCGTTTTGATATTTGATGTGTTAAGCTGTTATGTGATTTTCTTGTGTGGTGACTTGGAAAACTGCGGGACAATACTTGAGACGAGTATGAGTAGGTGTGAATGGTAGTAGAGGCCTATACTACCGGAAGCACATGACTCACACTTGGATCAGGGAAATTCACAAGGTTACCAAGAAGCTAGTAACTGATTCTGTTTTATTCAAGTATGTCATTACCATCGTTTCGGTAATGACTAAAAAGATTGTTGATATTCCGACCCTAGTGGTCATATCGAATTGAGTCCGACTACGATGAGTATGTTGCGTGGTTCAGGGAACCAAGTTCGATGTAGCGTCCGACTTAAACCAAACAATTGAAATCAAAGTGATCAATAGAAGTATCGTGTTCGTTGTTAAAGAAGTTGGTTGCTAGAAACGCTACATGTTAAAGTGTGATTATATCACATTAGAACATGAAGGAAGGCATAGTCTGTTTTAGAATCTAACTCTAAGAGACCTAAGTCTAAATGTGCATCACATGATGATAGGTCATAATTTGGAGTCTAGCCTGAGCTAGAGAGCAGGTGCACGGTCGACTACTGCTTACAGTCAATGAGTCTAACAGATAGAGTTGAAGGAATATAGAAGATATAATTATTACCTAGGATGAAGAGATGAAGTATGGAGTCATTATACGAGCCCTATTTCGTTGATGATTCCGGGACGTAATCATCCAAAGGGGGAGATAATTGTAACGCCCGCAGATCCGGGCTAGTCAATTTAGAGGCAATAGGGGTCGAAAACGACTTTTCGACAAAAATATTATTTAGAATAAATAATCTTAACCAAGTTGTAGAATATTTCACAGGGTTTCTGTACATATAAAGAACGCCGAAATCCGAGTTATAATGAAGAAGTTATGACCCGTCGAAGTTTCGCGTCGGAACCGGCACGACGTCGGGAAGCGTGAATAGTAAATTTATGATAGAGCGAGATTTAGCCTTAGTGGTCTAAACGAAAGTCGTAGAATATGTTAAACTAAGAACTTTGATAAAAAGAACGCCCAAATCTGACTTCGTATGAAGAAGTTACGATTTTTCGAAGTTTCGGATTAGCAGTATACAGCCCGAAATTCGAATATTAGATCGAGCGATTTTTAGCCGACACAACCTAAACGAGAATCGAAGATCTCATTATTAGTAGCGTAACAATAAAAAGACAGATGAAAATGGACATCAGATGAAGAAGTTATGAGATTATAACGGACCAATCTTGTCCCAGCCTGTTAAAAATATAACTTTAAAAATAAATTCAAAATTAGTCGACGGAGTCTAAACGAATGTTGTAGAGTGCGTCTCCACCTACGCATGGATATAAAGAACGTCAAAAATAGAGTTCGTATGAACGAGTTACAAATTATAATAGCATATTTACGTATTAAAATAAAGTATAAATCATATATACGTACACATATATATACATATGTATATATCATTAGAAAGGTATCGACGATGCGGTCATTATAAGAATAATGTTGAGTTCTTTCGACATTAGTTTAGTACAAATATCTTTAAATCTATTTAAAATAGTATTATAAAGGGGTGTTTAGTTGTTTATATAACTATAAGGTCATTAAGTAATTATGGGGGGTAGTTTTTGTAAATTCAATTACTATAAATAAGAGGCTTAGGCTTTCATATTTCTTGCACCATTCTCTTGATTCAAGAGTCTTTCTCTCCTTATCCCCCGAGCATTTCGGTCCCTCGTGATTCGACTTCTCTTTCTGTAGTTTTAGTATAGTAAGGTGAGCGCTAAAGCGCTGCACGAATCTTTCTTAGAAAGATTCAGCGACGAAGTTCTGCCCCTACAGAGCCCGACTCCTAGCTAAAATCCCCTTGTAAGTAAGTTATGCTTACCCTATTTTAAATATAGTTTATATTTAAAATTAGTATTATTATTATTATAAATTTCTAATAAATATTTGAGCTATTATTATGACTTATATAAGTGTCATTATAATATCTTTTTAACTACTCGCGGTACGGGGAATCTGGTTTAAAGGGCCGCATAGGGTTGTTGGATTTCAGAAGTGCTATATGCCAAAATGGTCTTGCCCTCCGGTGTTTTATGTTTGACCCCTGTCTGTACATAGTGGTTGGAAAGTATTGTTTAAACGCTTATATAATAATAATACTAAGACTAATAATTAGTCACGGTAAATATTAGACTAAAATCTAGTGGTAATAATACTAGGTTTCGTCGAAGGAAATTATTTTAAAGTAAACGAAGCGTTGTCCGAGTACCGAGTCACCACCTTCTCAAGTGAGTGCATAGTTACTTTCATCTTACACATAGATATGAAGTATTTAATATATATTACGTGTTGTGAGTGCATGGTCCCTTTCATCTTACACATAGATATGAGGCATTTTATTATAAATTTACGTGCTATGTGTGCATATTGTCTGAATACTTGCTGTCTATGCTGGTGAAAGATTTTTATACATGTTTTAAATGATGTAAACTGTATAAAGTATTTTATATCTACAAGATATGTTGGGTAAAACATGGGTAGATGAATGATGAGGGATAAAAGCTGAAATAGAGGAACATTAGTAGCATGGACCTAGTGCCCTATAGGTATACATTGGCACCAGTGGACCTAGTACCCTATATATGAGCACTGGCAGCTGCGCCACAACCCGTAGATGTTTTAGATCTACGGTAAATGTCCTAGCAGCTGCGCTCTAAGGATAGTATCGGCAGCTGCGCCTAATAGGGAGCCTTATGACCATGAAAGTGGCATTAAAAGGTCAATACCGGCAGAAACGCCTCATAGGAAATGTCCCAATTCTGGCAGCTGCGCCTAAGTGACAAGATTAGCAGCTGTGCTTGACCAAAGTGTCATTGGCAACAATGGACTTTATGTTGTTTCCTTAGGATGATCCTTAGGAATGAATGAATGAGAAATAGCTGGTTCTTAGGGTAGATCCTTAAGAATAAAGAAGATAATGGGGATGGGTAATTGGGTTGATTGTTTGATTGTTAAAACATAATAAGTATATTATTGTAGGTGGAAAACCCTATGTACTCACCAGGTTTCCCAACCTGACCCACTCAGTTTATTTGTATCACAGGTGTCGATATGAAGTCACATTACACTGAGAGATTTAAAAGAGATGTAGATCACTAGTGTAAATAAATGTAAGTTCTGTTTATGCTTATGTTTTTGTATTGACGATGACATCCCAAATGTTTTTAAAAGTGAATAAAAATATGTTTCTTTAGAAATGCTTTGATAACGCGATTATCATGTTTTTCTGGGAACAAATTCCGCAACATTTTTATTAATAGAAGTACTCTGATTTTTATAAAGCATAAACAAAATCGGTGTTTTCTGGCCGCGAAAATGGGGATGTCATACATAATATGATTATGCTATATGTTCATGATATGTTATATCCAGTTTACTCCGGACTTCGGTCCGATGCCGGGAGGGGCCCGATGTAATGGGCGGGGCCCGAGTTATTCAGGACTTCGGTCTGATGCCGGGCGGGGCCCGATGTAGTGGGCGAGGCCCAAGTTATTCCGGACTTCGGTCTGATGCTGGGCGGGGCCCGATGTAGTGGGCGGGGCCCAGTATGTGTTATCTGTATTATGGTATGATATTTGGTAGTATGGGGGAGCTCACTAAGCTTTGTGCTTATAGTTTCAATCTTGGTTTCAGGTACTTCCGCAAGCAAAGGGAAGAGCTCGGGATGATGGCATTGCACACACCACACTTTCAGCTTTTGTCCTGGGAGTTCATTTCAGTTACCATGCTATGTTGGTACAGGTCTTTTGTTATGACACATCTATTATAACTTTTTGGGATTTATGACGTAGGATTTCATGATATATTATGTGACAACCCAAGTTGTCCCGTTACATTTCCCCGTTACCGTTAACGGAATATCCCATTGTATAAAAGTTTCGTTAATTAGAGGGCGTCAATTTAATAAACATTCCATTGTGTTACATTTAGCATGCCGTTAAGTCGTGATAAAAGGAAATAAAAACACAGGACACACATTTCCATTTATTGGGAAAATGTCAAGTTTTATTATTACGACCACTAAATCGGGTGCGACCAAAAGCCCCGTTTAACGGCAGTATCGGGTAAAATTCCACTGACCCCCGACTGAGAAACCCATATAAGGGTGAGTGGAGTCCATTGGAGAATTTTTACACACTCTCTCTATACTCTCTCTCTAGGCCCGTTTTCGCCCCGAATCCGCAACCAAACGCTTCCAGATTGTAAGTCCACTTGGCCTAGCGTATTCTAAACATATTGATTCATGTTTATAGCCCAAAAATCATCCAAGAAGGCATGGTATAAGGAGTTTACGGCCCAGGAACATTCTAGGGCCGTAAACCCCTAAAATGGTGCCAAACATGCCTTTAAACTTGTCCATAAACTTGGAAATAATTAGGGGATATAGCCTAGGGGTGTTTAAACACTAAAATGCATGGATTTAGGACTCAAACAAGAGTTTACGGCTCAAGCACAAGCTTAGGCCGTAAACTCCTCAAAATCATGTCAAAATGTCCCAAAAACACTCCCAAACTCATCCTAGGGCTTATTACATAATTTAGGGACTTATCCTCTTGAGTTTAGACCCTTGAAACACTTCAAAATGATTTATTAAAAGGAGTTTATAGCCCAGACAATGGTCAAGGCCGTAAACATCCTTAAACATGCCCAAAAATATGGTTTTGCCTCCCAAATGACCATAGGCTATTTCTATAACATACTAGGAGGGGATTTAAGGGCTTAAACTCAAGAAAATGAGGGATTTCTTGGATTTTACGGCCCAAGCATTTATCTAGGCCGTAAACTCCCCAAACCCCCTCAAATGTTGGTTTTAATCACCCAAAATAGCATCAAACATCATAGAAAAATCCTAGAAAGGCAATAGGGGCTTTAAAATTCCCAAAACTCTAAGGATTAGAGTTTACGGCCGTAAACTCCTTTGGGAGGGGTCCTTTGGCCATAAACTCATGGAACATACCCTTAGAGGCCTCAAACCCACTCATGCCTTTTAGGAAAAGTGCTTGGAATAATTCTATGAACAAGCTAGAAGCATCAAACACCCAAGAATTTGACCTTGGGAGTTTACGGCCGTAAACTCCCTTAGGTTGGGTCGTAAACTCCTTGTTTGGTCCATGTTGATGCTTTAAATTCATTCACACACTTGATATTTGATTTTAGCAAAATTCCACAACTGATAGGAGACCCTTAGCACCCTTAAACGCTACCCGGGACCCCAAACACTCAACCAAAAGTGTTTTCCACTCCTTTGAGTGTGTATAATTGTTTAATTAGTATATTATATGCTAATTGTATGTGAACATATGTTATCATATGTTAAATAGGTCATAGTGTGTGTTCAAGTCCTTGCGTGACACCGAACGCCCAAACGGCACTTCCGTCGGACCTACTTACACCAGGTGAGTTCATACCCCTGAATGAACCTTTTAAAAATGCTTTTAAATGTTTTTATAGGGGGGGATTACAAGTTAAACATGCCAGTTATCATATCAATCACATGTGATTGATAACCCGCATGCACAAGATTTTACCACTGTACATTGTTTTACCGAGTAGGACACTGTAAATGGCTTTCAAAAAGGGTTTTTAAATTGTTCAAGTTCTTACTTTCATAGCTTATCGAAGATTCATTTTCAAACTGATTTATAAAAGATTCCCAACGATTTCTAAAGGTTTTCACACCTATTTTATCAAAGAATACAAATGCGATTTTCCTGAGTAATAAAATTTTCAAAGGTTTTCATGAATACTTTTAATTGTTAATTATTTCCACTTCGCTTATACTTATTTTATACTCCTACTCTGTAATGCTTTCGCTTATATCTGATGACGCTTATACTTATTCACGCTCTTACTTAGCGAGGCGATTCTTCTTCACTTATACTTGATAACGACTCTACTTCACTTATACTTGATACGCTTTTGCTTCACTTATTGTCGCCTCTACTTCATGATACGCTTATACTTGTTCGACACTTATACTTCACTTGCGACCGCTTCTACTTCACTTGATAGACACTTCTACTTCACAAGGATCACTTCTACTTGAAACGCACTCAGTCTTAGTTAGATGTATGTCTGTACTTATATAGGTATATATAAGTAATGATTGAAAGACTTAGAAAGGCTCGTCTGCCATATTTCCTTTTCTTCGTTAAGATGTGGTCTGGTGGGATTGGGTAGCCTTCCGAAGGTCGTTTGGTTCATTAGTTATATACTATGTATATGAGTATGGACATACAGGAAATTCTCTAGTCGAGTCAGTTAAGAGTCTCTACCTCTATTCTACACTTACTTAGAAACACACTACCCACTGTTTGGAAGTCTCTACCTCTAGTATATCACTTTCATTAGAAACCCACTATTTGGGATGCATCTTCAGGACACGACCTTCTCCGTCTTCTAGTTGGTAACCAAAGTCTCCTGTAGGGAGAGCGGACATTGTGTGTATAGATCTATACGGGATTGACACCCCCGCACCCTGACTGCTAGCTACAGTCCACGGCTCACCAAGCCAAGGGGTGACAAATGTCACATTATATAGATGCTTGTAGGGCGTCTGGAACTCTAGTCAGTATGGTTACGAGTATCGTGGGTTACCTTATAATTCATGGCTTTAAGGTAACAGTATTTTCGTCAGCAATTTACACTGTATGCTGATGTTGCTTTTCAGAGTCACACTGTTTTGACCTTGCTAGACGTATCTTTCATTTGATAGTGTCTGGGGTCTATAGTCTCTGTTTCGACCTTGCTAGCTGTATCTTTCATTTGATACTGTCTGGGGTCTATAGTCTTTGTTTTGACCTTGCTAGACGTATCTTTCATTTGATACTGATTGGGGTCTGTAGTCTTTGTTTTGACCTTGCTAGACGTATCTTTCATTTGATACTGACTGGGGTTTGTAGTCTTTGTTTTGACCTTGCGAGATGTACCTTTCATTTGGTATCATTTTCGGTCTATATTCACTGTTCTAGACCTTACCAGCTGTACCTTTCATTTGGTACCTTCTGGGGTCTGTGTCTCCCCTTTGTTAGACTGAACCAGACGTGTCGTTAATGCGATACCCTCCTGGAGTCTATGATTCTTTGCATTAGTCAGCAAGTCCTCACTGCTGAAGCATATGTTATTCCCTGATGTCTCTTGCTTTCTTTAATAATCAAATTCAGTATTTTGATAATAATAGCAATTAAGGGAAAACTACCTCTTACCACAATACACTGAACAGTCTTGGTAGAAGGCTGCTTTATTTAAAGAAAATATAGGATTTTGTGGAAAGAACACTGATGCACTGAAAACACTTAAACTCCTACTTATTAAAGTTATTTGACTAAATGACACTAAATACTTATGAACTCACCAGCATTTGTAAAAATGCTGATACTCGCTTTTCAAATAACTTGTAACCTCAGGTCAGCAATTAGACAGGTACATCCTCGGAGCTGCTGATGAAGATGGCTTAAGTACCTTGCTGCACTTTATATATGTTGCTTGTATTACTTTGATACTATGTAATGTAACCATGTAAAATTATTACTATTAATGCAATGTTTTGTTGTACTTTGATTACTATATGCATGTGTTGTGATACTTGACATGACGTCATCCACCCCAGAACGTTTCCGCCGTTCCGGTTTTGGGGTGTGACATATTATAAATGGTTGATATCTTTAGTATTATTTAAACAAAAGTTTTGGGTCGTATTTTGGGTTGTTACAAGTTGGTATTAGAGCCTTGGTTTGAGGGATTCGGGCGCACTCCCGAGTGTGTCTGAACTCAAACTAAGGAAGTGGTATAAAGTTTTCAAGAGAAAAATGTTGATTACAAAAGAATTTTGGGAAAAGAAAACAATTTTAGAAAAAAAAAATATAAAGAAAAGAGTTTTAGAAAAAGCAAAAAGAGTTTTGAAAAGAGAAAAGGGCATGGTGCATGCAATCAACCGAGCTCATGTAAGTACTCCCAAATTACCCATACAAGTTTATGTTATGATTGTCAGTTTCAGTTTCAGTAGAATAGCATGCTAGAATAGGACTAAGGGTCTAGGAGGATGCCTTATGTGCCTGCTATATGTGTTTCAACGTTATGAGAATCGCATGCTAGTATTGAGTAGACAGTAGTTGGATAGCCTGTTTAGGTTATGCCTGATAGTATGAGCTTAGCATTGTATGCTAGCACAATTTCTCATTATGAGAATAGATTTGCTTGAGTAGTTTCCTGTGTCCGAATGCTACTTGTTTTGTGCTTTGTAGGACTCTGAGTGATGGCAGTTAGCCGTTAGGTGAATATGTCACGTCACATGTGATCCGGGTTGAATAATCTCAGAGTGCTGGATTTGGCCCTATTGCGCAGCTCTTGTTTGAGTCTAACCGTTGTAGGGACGAGTCTTTTACTCAAAGGATTATCTGAGCCTCGTCACATGTGATTGTATTAAGGTGATGGCTAATTAGCATTACGGGGAGGCCTTCAGAAGCTGAGGGCTGGATTAGGTGGAGTCAGAGAATTCCTTAGGGCAAGCCTAGGATGAGAGTAGCAGAGATTAGTAGTAGTAGAAGTGACATGGTGGAGTCGGGGCAGTACTTGAGGAAAGTACGGATAAATGTGGAAGGTAGTATGGGCTCGTACTACTGAAAGCAGGGAAGTTGCAGTAGTAGCGATCTTTAAAAATATATCAGTGATTTTGACGTTTGTCGTGATGTGTTTTCAGAATGGTGGTTTTACGCCTTAGACCAACAGTCGGCAGTTTAGGTGCCGGAGAGGGATCAGGACCAGGCCCGGAGGCCGGGAAGTTGGACGAGAAGACTAGGGAGTTTCTCTCTTTAGAGATTACTTGCATCATACTTGAGCAGACTCCTGTGATCTTTGGTTCGATCAAGGAGGGCATTTTAGAGTTGATGGACGAGAGGTTGAGCACTTTCCGTGTTGAGGTGGCGGCTATGATGGGGTCGCCCACACTCACCTTCAGGGAGTTCCGGGCTTGTGGAGCTCCAGATTACCATGCGGCGCGAGATCCCATTGCAAGTACTAGGTGGTTAGTGGATGTCGCCAATGCATTCCTCACTAGCAAATGTCCCGAGGGGGACAAGGTAAGACTAGCATCCTGTCTTCTGAAGGACATGGCATGAGATTAGGCATGCTATCGGAGATGACACAGCTATTGATGCGATGACCTGGGCTGATTTTTCTACCAGGTTCTGAGCCGAGTTTGCACCGGTTATCGAGGTGCAACAGTTAGCCAGGGAGTTTCAGGATCTCACCCAGACTACAGAGACAGTGGCGGAGATTACTGCCAAGTTCAGGGAGAGGGCTCTTCTCGTTCCTCAGTACGCAGATGATGAGGAAATGAAGAAGGACCGTTATCATGAGATGTTGCGGAGTGATATCCGCCAGTTTGTGAGCCGCTCCAGCTATAAAACGCTGGATGACATGATTGCTAGGGCTTGTGAGAGAGAGATTGATCTAGATATAGAGAAGAAGAGGAAGCCAGAGGCGATATCTGGCACTGGGAGTTTGGGAAAAAAGCCAAGGTGTTGGATCATAGGTCCACGGGACAACAAAGCCACAATCGGTGTGACAAGTGTGGGAGAGTGCACGATGGGGTGTGCAATGCAAGGAGTCCCGACTGCTTTAAGTGCGGCCAGACTGGGCACATGAGCAGAGATTGTATAGCTACTACTACCACCACCACATCAACATATCTGATTTGCTTTCATTGCAATCAGAGGGGACATAAAAAGTCCCAGTGTCCGAGCTTAGTCGCAGCAGGGAAGGTATCGGCACCTGCCCCTGCTACTTTAAGGATTACGGACGGTCGTCAGGGCCAGGCTGAGGTGCCAGTGGCGAAGAGTAGAGCTTTTTAGATGACAATAGAGGAGGCGCGAGTGACTCTAGACGTAGTGACGGGTATATATTTTTCCCTTATTTCTGCATTTATTATTGATCGTTTCTTATGGTTATATGTTTTGTATAGGGTCGTTCTCAGTAAACGGCATATCAGCCACAATATTGTTTGATTCGGGGGCTACCCGATCATTCGTCTATCTTGCGCGTCACAAGAGGTTTAGCAGAGCTCCAGGGAAGATGGATTGTCCACTTGAGGTTGAGATAGTAGCTGACAGGACCGTTAGGGTTACGAGAGTACACATAGGATGTTCCCTTTAGTTGTCCGATGAGCAGTTTCCGGTAGACTTAGTCCGTATTCCTTTGCGAGGGAATAAGGTGATGGGTTTGAGCCATAAGAACTTTCCTATGTGCACATGCAAACCCTAATGCTTGGATCTAGATTTCTCTAATTGAACATGCAATGTATCAAAGACTTTGATTGATAGATCTAGTGTAAACATTCAATTCATAACATATGAAATCAGATCTAAAGGAATACCTTGAGTTGCTTGCTTGAATCTTCTTGTCTTTCGAGCTTAGAGTCATAATTGTCACTCCTCTAATGGCTTACAAACACCAACTATCAAGAGGATGATAAGAGAGAGGGAAGAGGGTGAGAAGATCGGCTCTAGGGTTTCTTGAGATGCAAGAGTGTCGATTTCCTCCACCCAAAGGGTCTATATATACTATTGGCTACTAGGGTTACACCTTATCTCTGAATTTATTATTGATCGTTTCTTATGGTTATATGTTTTGTATAGGGTCGTTCTCAGTGAACGTCATATCAGCTACAGTATTGTTTGATTCGGGGGCTACCCGATCATTCGTCTATCTTGCGCGTAGCAAGAGGTTTAGCAGAGCTGCAGGGGATATGGATTGTCCACTTGAGGTTGAGATAGCAGCTGATAGGACCGTTAGGGTTACGAGGGTACACATAGGATGTTCCCTTCAGTTGTTCGATGACCAGTTTCCGATAGACTTAGTCCTTATTCCCCTATGAGGGAATAAGGTGATGGGTTTGAGCCATAAGAACTTTCCTATGTGCACATGCAAACCCTAATGTTTGGATCTAGGTTTCTCTAATTGAACATGCCATGTATCCAAGACTTTGATTGATAGATCTAATGTAAACATTAAATTCATAACATATGAAATCATATCTAAAGGAATACCTTGAGTTGCTTGCTTGAATCTTCTTGTCTTTGGAGCTTAGAGTCACAATTGTCACTCCTCTAATGGCTTACAAACACCAACTAGCAAGAGGATGATAAGAGAGAGGGAAGAGGGTGAGAAGATCGGCTCTAGGGTTTCTTGAGATGCAAGAGTGCCGATTTCCTCCACCCAAAGGGTCTATATATACTATTGACTACTAGGGTTACACCTTAAACCATAATTGAATAACTTAGGCCCTAAGCAATCCAATAATCCCTATAGACTAGGCCTTGGACGATTTCTAGGTTTCTCCAAACCCGAAAATCGTCCACCCCCTTATCCATTGAGATTCATAGCCCAAAATACAACTATCACACATTTGTCAGTTTATGCCCCTTTATTCAATTAACCTCTTTAAGTCACCAAATTAATTCCTAATTAATTTATGACTTATATTAATTAAATAACAATATTATTATTCCTTCTATTAATAATATTTCTTCTCTCATTATAAATCATCCTGTCAAGTTGCTATGGTGAAGGCAACCCAAAAGGACCATGCACAACTGGGTCAAATACTTGCCAAATATAGTTACATCCTTAGACATTATTCCAACAGTCTCCCACTTGGATAAGTCCAGTAACTATATACACAAGCACAATCCGATTAGCAATCGTAGCTCTCAAAGACGCTGTCAAACTCAGATCTTATCAGTCCTATCCTTTAGATAAGAGATCGTACAGTCCTCAGTTCAGATATCATGCGGACACAATCATAGTCTAACGTTTAGTTTCTCGATCTCATCTTTATTCGATATAGAACTTAACCGAACACATCAATTCAGTTCTGAACGGGCCCGGCACATAAGTCAAATCAAATCATCGAGCGGCCGAGATATCGCTTTTACCCTCTTAAGATAAAAGTAGCAGATAAACTTCGACTTATATGCATTTAGTTATTCACCAATCAATCATACATAACAATGCGTTTTATAACATCAACTTACTTATGTGGTTTCGCATCATCAATGTACAACCAATTAACAAATAACAAACCATATATCTAAGTTTTAAGACCATATGATATTATCATCTTGCGATCACTTACAATATATATATATATATATATATATATATATATATATATACCTTAAAGTGATTCCAGCAAATGCGGGTTTGTTCCAATGCTCAAAACTAGTTCATAAGCACTCATGAACGTTGTAGCAAACCTTTGCTATGTCTAATATCATTTAGACAATCTACATACCAATTCATGACAATCTTATATCATATCTACTTCCAACATATGAACGATTGTGGACCATTCGAATAATTTGATTATTCTTAAGAACTTAATTATTCTGGAAGTCAAAACATGCAAAGTGAAACAATAGTTAAATAATTAACATAAGACAATAACTTTACTTATAAATAATATTCATTTATTTAATCATCAAATGTCAATTACATTTATCTATTATAAGTTTCTAAAACTATCTAATCTAAACTAATATCATCCTTCAGCCCAATACTCCTAACATGCTGCATGTGCTTAACCCTACTCAGTCCCTTTGTAAGCGGATCTGCTGGGTTATCTTCTGATGATATCCTCTTAACCACGAGATGTCCTTCTTCTACTCGATGTCTAATAAAGTGATATTTTCTGTCGCTATGACGAGATCTACCATGATCCCTCGGTTCCTTTGTCAAGGCAACCGCTCCTTTGTTATCACAGGAAATTTCCATAGGCTCCTTTATGGCAGGTACAACTCCAAGATCACCAATGAAGTTCTTCAACCATATTGCCTCCTTCGATGCTTCTCTTGCTGCAATGTACTCTAATTCGCACGTTGAATTAGCTACGGTTTCCTACTTGGAACTTTTCCAAGTTACTGCTCCTCCATTAAGGGTAAAGACCCAGCCCGACTACGAACAATAGTTGTCCCTGTCGGTCTGAAAGCTGGCGTCACTATACCCTCGCACCTTTAAGTCATCACTCCCTTCGAGGACTAAAAACCATTCCTTGGTCCTCGTAAGGTACTTAAGGATATTCTTGACCGGAATCCAATGGGCTCTACCAGGGTTCCCTTGATATCTACTAACCATGCTCAAAGAAAAGGCTACATCAGGGCGAGTACAAGTCATAACATACATGATTGAGCCAACTGCGGAAGTGTAAGGTACTCGGCTCATCTCTGCTATCTCGGCTTCGGTACTAGGACTTTGAGTCTTACTCAAATTGGCATTACTTTGTATCGGTAATTCTCCCTTCTTCGAATTCTCCATACTAAAATGTTTCAGTACTTTATCTAAGTAAGTGTTCTGACTAAGTCCTATTAGTCTCTTACTTCGTTCTCTCACTAACCTTATTCCCAAGATATAGAAAGCCTCTCTGAGGTCCTTCATAGCGAAGCACTTCCTGAGCCAGGACTTAACCTCCTGCAGTGTCGAGACGTCGATTCCTATGAGTAGTATGTCATCGACATACAAAACAAGGAAGCTGACTATACTCCCACTGGCTTTGACATATACACATGATTCATCTTCACTTCGTACAAATCTAAACTCTTTGACTTTCTCATCGAAGCAAAGATTCCATCTGCGAGACGCTTGCTTAAGCCCATAAATGGACTTCTCAAGCTTGCACACTCTATTTGGATGCTTTGTATTGACAAAACCCTCTGGCAGAGCCATGTAAACATCCTCAGCTAACTTCCCATTAAGGAAAGCTGTCTTGACATCCATCTGTCATATCTCATAATCATGAAATGCAGCTATGGCTAGCATCGCCCTAATAGACTTTATTTTCGCAACTGGTGAGAAGGTCTCATCATAGTCAACTCCGGGAGTTTGAGTAAAGTCCATCGAAACCAATCACGCCTTATATGTGTGTACATTCCCATCCACGTCAGTCTTCTTCTTGAAGATCCATTTGCACCCAACGGTCTTACGTCCGGGCACATTATCAACCAAATTCCAAACTTGGTTGTCATACATGGATTGAATCTTGCTGTCCAGTGCCTCTTTCCATTTTGTAGACTCCGGGCTGCCATGGCTTCCTTATAGCTATTAGGTTCATCTAGATTTATTAGTCTACCATCACTAATATACGTGTCCCCTTCGGTAGTAATATGAAAACCCAAAGCGAGTCTCTGATATCTTGTGTTGTATTTCAGAGAGACGTCATGGTGGGGATGCGCCACAGCCAAGGGACTAGTAGAGGGGGTGTGAGCTACGAGGAGCTCCGCTAGATGATTCATGATGAGGTGGCTGTTGCCATCCACGCTGAGATTCCAGAGATGTTCGGGTCTATCAAGACCACCCTGATAGAGACATTTGACGAGAGATACGCTGCTCTTTCTGATGCTGCTGTTGCTACGGCCACTGCAGCTGTAGCTGCGGCTAGACCGCAGGGTGGTGATGCGTTGCTGTTCCGAGAGTTCAGCAACACAAAACAACCAGAGTTTGATGGGACCCAGGACCCGATTGCAGCAATGAGGTGGATTTCAGACATCGAGGGGTGTTTCTTCACCTACTCATCTCCAGAGCATTTGAGAGTCCGGTTCGCATTGAACCAGCTTCGCTTGGGAGCGAAGGACTGGTGAAAATTTATGACGACACATTATTCGCCTGTTGAGCTTGCTGCAGTGACTTGGGAGAGGTTTACTGCTATGTTCCGAGATGAGTACGTTCCCCCGGTGGAGAGGGAGCGTTTGGCCAAGGAGTTTCTGACCCTCGAGTAGGGTACTGAGTATGTCACAGTGATTACGAGGATGTTCCATGAGTGGGTGATGTTCTGCCCTGAGCACGTGTCCTCCAAGCAGGAACATATGAGCCGATATCTGAGCATTTTGAGGAGGGATATATGGTAGTTCGTGGAGAACTCAACGTACCGTACATTTGCTAAGATTCAAGAAAATGCCCGGAAGAGAGAGATAGAGTTGGAGACTCAGGCTAGGGAGGAGGCTGAGTCTCAGGGGAGGGATCGGCGACCGGCGCAGTCTCAGCTGGCAGCCAAGCGGGCCAAGACCGCTGATTCAAGATCTGGGATTCAGAAGGGCCGTACTTGTGGAAAGTGCGACAAGAGCCATGATGGGGTGTGCAAAGCGGGGTCTTGCTGCGAATGTGGCAAGGAGGGGCATATGGCCAAGGATGTTGGATTAATGTCTAAGTCCATAACTATATTTGGTATATACTTGACCCGACCCGACATGGTCCATTTGGGTTGCACTTCACCGACACAATTTATATGGATAATCTTTTGAGAATAGTATGTTTATGATTAATATTAATATATTATAAGTTCTAATATATTAATATGGAATCATATTATTTAATTAGTATTGATCAAGAATTAATTTATAATTAATTAAGTGATCAAAAGGAACTAATTAAATATGGACTCTTATATATATGGAATGGGCCAAGTTCATTTAGGTTGGGCTAAGCTTTCATGGATAGTCCATGGAGTGTTTAACCCATGGATCCTAGGAAATGAAAGGTCATGGGTATTAGGGTTTAACCTTAATCCTCCATACTATATAAAGATGTCCTTGGTTGGTGAAATTGGCACTAGTGTGGATACACTAAGAGGGCTAGCCGATTTCACTAGTAAGAACCAAGTACTCATATTCTCTAAAGTCTTCCAAGGTGTCTTGGTGATTTGTGATTCCACTTGAGGCTTCCACACTATTGGGGCTAAGCTCTTAAAGCTTGAAGACATCAAGCTACATCAAAAGGTATGTCATCTAACTAGTACTTTGTAGATTAAGAACATCATAATATGCTAGTTAGGATTAAAGCCATGGAAAGTTCTTATTTGCATGTATAATAGAGAAAACATAGATCCAAGGTTTATAGGGTTGCATGTACACCATAGGAGTGTTAGAATGCTTATAACCCAACAGTGGTATCGGAGCCTAGGCTTGTTTTCTTGTTATACTTGCAAAACTGCTTAAAAAATCGAAATTGTTGCTGTCTGATCATCAGACTCGGCGAGTCCATCAGGAGACTCGGCGAGTCCATGCCTAAAAAGTGATCAAATCAATCCAACTCGCCGAGTTGGTTCATGCACTCGACGAGTTGGACCCCCAGACAACATAAATTCGACTTTTTTGGCTGGAATTGGACTAGGAACATTACCCTAAGATGTTTTTGAACTTATAAACTTCTTTTTGATGTGGTAATGTTCATGCTAATCCAATTTCAAAGATTATTGTCAATAGATTCATGTTTTGTATTAGTTTAAGGTTTAGACTCATTACATGAAAAAAGTTTTATTTGAATTATCTTGTTCTTATGAGTTGCTTAGATTAATAGAAAAGTTGAGTGAAATAGTTGTTTTCAATCAAAATTAATCTAAGAGTTGATTCTAAAATGTGTTTTTGTAACTTGTCCTCAAGTTATGTGAAAAAGTCACATTTAAGTTTCATAAAACTCATAATAGTTGGCAAAGGTTATAAAAATGAAGAGTCTAGTTCTAATTAAATGGTGTTATGACTCCATAATTTGTCCTCAAGTTATGGAAGACCAAGAGTCTCTTCATTTAATAAAATAAAAAAAAGGTGTAACCTTAATTAATTCCATAAGTTTTAAAATAAAGAAAAGTTAATTCTTTTATTAGTTTAAAGTGTTCCATAACTTGTCCTCAAGTTATGGAACTTGAAGAATTTTTTTAATTAAAACTACTTAAAACACATAAGTTATGGAATAAGAAAAGTTTTGAATAGTTTCAAAACTTGCCCTCAAGTTTTGGAATTTGTAAAGTTTTCCCAGTCACAACACCTGAAGGGCACACTCGAGATTGAAACATGCCATTAAACAGTTCAATGAATCTCAAAGATCTAGGAGTTTCAAAAACAAATTAAAACCTAATAATACATTTCGTTTATCTTGGTGGAAATTGGTGAATCATCATTCACCTACCTTCAAATATTTTATAGCTTGGATTACGGCATACCTCTTCTAAGTTATAAAATAGTTTGTTGGGTCCTAGCCTTAATATTTCATATTGGGTGTCATATTAAGGACTTAAGATCAACTATCTTGAATATCTCCCAAAAGATGTCTGGTTTAGACAGTTATGATCTTCCCAAATCTCTTGAAACAAGCTTTCCTAAATGAAGATGATGTTCCTTGGAAATCATACTTCTTTCATCTCCTCTAATTATTCTCCCTAACCCACAAGTTCTTGAAAAGTTTAAGGTCACTCAAGCCCTATTGGCAAGGCAAGGTCTAGGTGTGATCACATCTTGGAGATGTAGTCACATATTGACATGCCGGGAGAGTTGGGTGTCAAAGTCTTGAGAAAGTTGGTGGTTCAACTACTTTCTAAGTCACATAGTGAGTTCTTTTGGAACACCTATGAAACAGACTATGACAAGAACCTTAATGATCTTATCTATTTGATAAGATCAACTTCCTAAAACTTTATGGACATTGACAATGGTGACACTGGAAATCTAGAAAAAGCATTCTCTTCCTAAGGAAAGGGATTGACCATAGTCAACTAGGTTAAAGTCAAAGGAAGGGACATTGGTTACGAATCTACCAAAATTACCTAAGGATGTTGAAGTCAATAACTTTGACTCTACTTTAGGTAAAGTCCACTATCTAACTCTGCTAAGTTTCTAATATGAGATTCTTGATACATGATGTGACTAGGTCACATGGTGATGTTTTAAGAATCAAAGAAAAGTAAAGAAACTTAAAGAAAGAATATGCTGAATCTGATGGCGTAGATGGATTTCTGTCACGTAGTTTGAAGATCGGATTCTTGAGCTACTTCTTAGGAGTTATGAGATATTGCTTAGGAATAGATATGTCACACCCCCGAACCAGACGGCGGAAACGTCCGAGGGCTATTGTGACTCAATTGAATACCATCACAATGAATATACATGAAACATAACATCATACAATACCAAGCATTGGAATATTACAACTGGTTGCGTTTACATTCAGTACATAGTTCAAAACATTACATTCTCAAAAGTAGATTGTTCAATACTAGTTAAACAAACAACAAGACATCACTGAGTACATTTTTCCCATCGGTCTACCTATTACCTGAGAATACAAGTATTTTGAAAAATGTCAACATATGAAATGTTGGTGAGTTCATAAGTAATGTTTGAAATACAGTGGTTTGTATTGTTTCGAAAATCACCAGAAAATCCGATATTTTCTGAAAAGAACTTAGTATAAAAAGTGTAAAGATCCGT
Source organism: Lactuca sativa (assembly GCF_002870075.4). Classification (NCBI taxonomy): domain Eukaryota; kingdom Viridiplantae; phylum Streptophyta; class Magnoliopsida; order Asterales; family Asteraceae; genus Lactuca; species Lactuca sativa. The sequence continues at coordinate 218,827,797 of NC_056623.2, read as the reverse complement.
AAGTATGCTTGTTTGTTTCTATAAATGTAGGAGTACGATTTGTAAAACTCGGTATGTAATTTGTAGGTGTATTAATTGAAAACCCTAGGAAAACCCGACGTTTCCCTATTACTTTGCATTAAATAATTTATGTTTTGTTTCTTCGTTACGACAGGTGTATTCGTTGAGCTCCGGAGACGTTGGATTAATTGCGGATTGTGAATTGTTGTAAACGTACATTAATGAAAACGACCAGTCGACAACCGTACAAACGTCCCTTAGGCATCGTTTGCAGTATTCACTTAACTCAACCACCCGGACTCATGTAGCCCCACAACCGAGGGGAAAAGAAGAGGGTGCGAAAACCCAGAATTTCCTTATGTCGTTCAAGGCCATTGTGAATGCGAAGGACCCTTAGTCCGACTCGCATTTGGTGAATTCTCGACTTTACTAGCAGCACCAGAAGGCCCTTGGGGTCCAACAGCACAAAGCCTGTAAAAGTCCTTTTACACCAAATTAGGTCATATAAGACCCAACTACATGTAAGCGAGTTTCCTTCGGGCCTAAAGATCACGCCATTGGGCTAGCGAGGCCCAACAAACATGATTTGAAACTTTTGGGCCCAAAGACGGTGTATCGACGTCTGGTGTATTCTCACATGTGTACTGACTTCCCGAATTTTCCGCGTGTGTATTGAAGTTTCGTCGTGTTAGTAATTTCGGATTCATTATTGATTCGAGACCGAATCAATTCGTTTGATAACGATTTTTGGTGTTGAAGGTGTATTATAATTTGCCGATAGTCGAGATGCTAATATTTCCTCGTGACGGATTTATTATTTAAAACATTAGGATGTGTCTTTATTTCAGCCCCTTTCTTTTGGATAATTTACACATTTCACCCTTTGTATAAAATAAATTTCTATTTTAGTCCTCAAACCATTTTTCTTGACACTTTAGTATTAAAACTTATAGAAAAGTTATTTTTCAGCTCAAATATTATTTGGAAAACAGTTTTAGTCCACCAAATAAAATTTTTCTCGGCTAGAACCCTCATTTTCGTAGTTTTTACACTTTTGGCCCAAAATAGACATTTTTTGCATTTTTGGTCCCTTTTAAATATGAAAAGCATTTTTAACCCTTGAAATGGACTTGGAGCACTAGTAGTTACATGGTTTTACATAAAATCACAATTTCAGCACCTCTAATTTGAAAACCTTGCATATTGGGCTTTATTGGGCCGAAAGGTTCATTTTTGGCCCATTATGCTTAAAAATTCACATTTTAATCCTTCCAAAGAGTAAGTTTCTGGAAAATACCTTATTGAAACTGTTTTGACGCATTTCATCCATCAGAATTTGTATTTTGTCATTTTGGGCCCTTTAACTTTATATTTTCAACATTTTGAGTCCAAAAATGGGATTTTTAGCCCAATGAGTTCATGTTAACCAAGTTGGTTATTTGTCTAGAAATGATTTGTGTGTAATAATATGGTTAACACTTGTTTCATACATCCTAATGCAAATCTCGATTTTTAGGACTTTTTGACTAGTTTCAACACCATAATCACATATAAACATGTAAATAAGCATAGAAATCATACAAAGCATACATATAACCATAGATCTACACATTTTCTTGTATTCCCCCCCCCCCACAAAACTTATAAAAACCGAAAAATAGGGGGTATGAAGCTCACCGTGGGTGTGGTTTCGGTTTTGGAGAAAAGATGGAAGAAAAATGAGGTGATTTTCGGCCCTAGCACACTTTGATGAAGATCTCGGCCTTGAGGTGATTCTAGGATGCAAGATCATGATTTTTGCATGGATTAGGAAGAGATTTTTGATAAAACAAAGAATCTAGATCATAGATCCAAGCATAATCTTACCTTAGATGAAGAATTTGTGGAAATATCTTCTTGAAAAACCTTCTAAGATTCGAGATTTTGATGGAGAGTGGAGGGAGTTTTCTTGAGAGTGTTGTGAGAGAATTGTGTGTGTGTGTGTGTTTAAAATCGGCCAAGAATGGGAGAGAGAGGAAGAAGTAGACCTTGAGGTGATATGTACATGGGTATATGAGATATGTTGCATGGATAACCAAGAGGTAATAGTGAGGTGTCACTTGAAAATCAACCCTCTTCCATGTTGGATTGTTTGGGCCGAGAAGTGAAGAAAGAAAGGGAGAATATTGGGCTTCTTTTATTTAAGCCCATATTATGACTTAATTATGAAATTTTTCGGCCCAATTACATCTAGGTATAATTATTATGATCCTTTAGAGCTATAGGAGTTTGTTGTGACCCAATAAGGTTCATTATGGTGTTATGTTTCATTCTATGCCCATTATGGCCCAAAATATTGGATTAAATGGAATTGGGTCCAATTAGAGCCCATTTAAAGGTTCTAATCCCATGATAGTCAAATTGGAAGCTTATTGGCCCATTGAGTCCAATAAGGAAGTCCTAGTCCAAAATGGACCTAAACAAGAACTTCTAGGGTTTCCAATTGCTTATTGACTATTCGTAGTATTTGTATGGTGTATTGGATTGAAATTTTGTTGTCATGAAGTAAGCATCATACATGCTCTTATGTTCTTGATTCTACATCTTACTTGAGTGTAGTGATTACAAGACACAAAATTTCTAGTTGTGACATCATCCCCCCGTTAGAGGGAATTTCGTCCCGAAATTCTGTTTGAAAGCTAGATTTGAGAATACTAGAATAGGTGAGGGTAGTTCTGCTTCATTTGGTCATCGCGTTCCCATGTGAATTCTGGCCCACTCTTCGCGTTCCACCGTACCTTCACGATTGGGATGCGGCTTTTCTTAGTACGCTTCACCTCCCTGTCCATGATTTCAACCGGTTCTTCCACGAACAGGAGATTCTCGTTGATTTCGATTTGGTCAAGGGGAACAACGAGTGTTTCATCCGATAGGCACTTCTTTAGATTAGAGGCATGGAACACGGGGTGAACACTGCTTAGCTCTGCGGGTAGCTGTAGCTTATACGCCACTGGACCTATTCGGGCGACGATCTCGAAAGGCCCGATATATCGTGGGTTCAGTTTTCCCCGTTTTCCGAAACGAATAACCCCTTTCCAGGGTGAGACTTTCAACATTGCTTGATCACCGGTTTGAAATTCTAAGGGCTTTCGCCGTTTATCGTCGTAGCTCTTTTGTCGGTCGCGCGATGCTTGTAATCGAGCTCTGATTTGGACGATCTTTTCCGTGGTTTCACGAATGATCTCCGGTCCTGTTAGCGCCTTGTCTGACGTATGTGTTTTTGCTAGTTGAGTATCTCCCACCTCAGCCCAACATAACGGTGATCTACACTTACGTCCGTACAGTGCTTCGAAAGGAGCAACCTTGATGCTCGAATGATAACTATTGTTATACGAGAATTCGACTAAAGGTAAGTGGGTATCCGTAGACTTCCCAAAGTCTATCACGCATGCACGGAGCATGTCTCCGAGCATTTGAATGGTTCATTCGCTTTGACCATCCGTTTGTTGATGATAAGCGGTGCTCATGTCGAGATGAGTTCCCAATGCCTTATGGAGTGATTGCCAAAAACATGAAGTGAACCTACTGTCCCTATCCGAGATAATAGATATTTGCACTCCGTGGAGTCTCACGATTTCTCGAATGTATAAACATGTCAATCTCTCCATCTTGTACGATTCTTTTATTGGCAGGAAATGGGCAGATTTCGTCAGTCGGTCGATTATTACCCATATGGTGTCTAGTCCATCCGACGTTTTGGGTAGCTTGGTCACGAAATCCATAGAAATCCCTTCCCATTTCCACTCAGGAATTACCGGTTGCTGTAATAACCCTGAGGGCTTCTGGTACTCCACCTTTACCTTGGCACACGTAAGGCACTTACTAACATAGGTAGCAATTTCTGCCTTCATGTTAGGCCACCAGTAGTATTGTTTAATATCCAAATACATCTTGTTTGAGCCAGGATGAACGGAGTCTCGCGTCTTGTGGGCCTCCTTCATAACTACCTCCCTAAATCCTCCGAGTTTAGGGACCCAAATACGGTTCATGAAATAGTATACTCCATTCTCCTTTGCCTCTAGGTTCTTCTCCATCCCGCGCAACACTTCGCTTGCCCTGTTTTCTGCTTTCATGGCCTCCGACTGGGTTACCACAATTTGAGTGACTAGGTGAGATTGAATAGTTATAGAGACAGTTTTCGTATGACGATTTGAGTACTCCTTCTGACTTAATGCGTCGGCTACCACGTTGGCCTTGCCCGGGTGGTACTTGATTTCACACTCGTAATCATTTAACAATTCAACCCATCTTCGTTGCGTCATGTTCAACTCTTTCTGGTTCAAGATGTGCTGGAGACTTTTGTGGTCCGTGAAGATGGTGCACTTCGTACCATACAGGTAGTGCCTCCAAATTTTCAGAGCGAAGACCACGGCTCCCAATTCCAGGTCATGGGTCGTATAATTTAGTTCGTGTGTCTTTAGTTTGCGAGATGCGTAAGCTATCACCCTTCCATGCTGCATGAGAACACAACCTAAGCCCTGATTTGACGCGTCACAGTAGACCACGAAATCTTCCGTTCCCTCCGGTAGTGATAGTACCGGGGCGCTACAGAGAGCTTGTTTCAGGGTTCGGAATGCAGCTTCTTGTTTGTCCGTCCATTTGAATGGTACACCCTTTTGTGTAAGCGAGGTAAGTGGCTTGGCGATCTTAGAGAAGTTTTGAATGAATCTCCTATAATAGCCTGCTAGACCCAAGAATTGACGGATTTCCGTGGGTGTTGTCGGGATTGCCCATCCTTCAACAACTTGGACTTTAAAGGGATCCACATGAATTCCATCTTGGCTAACTACATGACCTAGGAAGTTCACACTCCGGAGCCAGAACTCACACTTGGAGAGCTTTACGTATAGCTTTTCCAATCGCAGAGTTTCTAGGACTTGTCAGAGATGTTGGCCATGCTCTTCTTTACTTCAAGAATAGATGAGGATGTCGTCGATGAAAACATTGACAAAGTTGTCGAGGAATAGTCGACAGATTCGGTTCATTAGATCCATAAATGCAGCAGGGGCATTTGTTAGACCGAAGGGCATTACGACAAATTCATAATGTGCGTAGCGAGTTCGGAAAACGGTTTTTGGAATATCCTCTTCTCAGACTTTGAGTTGGTGGTATCCGGACCGTAGATCTATTTTAGAAAAATAACTAGCTCCTTGGAGCTGGTCAAATAGATCATCGATTGGTGGGAGTGGGTAGCGATTTTTAACAGTGAGTTTATTTAACTCTCTATAATCGATGCACATTCTAAAACATCCGTCCTTCTTTTTGACAAAGAGGACTGGAGCTCCCCATGGCGAGTAACTAGGGCGGATGAATCCATTGTCCTAGAGTTCGCTGAGTTGGCTGGACAATTCCTGCATTTCAGCAGGAGTTAGCTGATAGGGTGACTTAGTGAGAGAAGTTGCTCCTGGAACGAGGTCAATTCGAAACTCCACTTGTCTCTCTGGGGGTACTCCTGGAAGATCTTCAGGAAACACGTCTGGGAACTCACATGTTACGGGAATGTCTTGAACGTTAACCTCTTCCTTGTTTTTATCAACTATGTGAGCCAGGAGCGCCAAGTTGTTCTTTCGTAGATATTTTTGTGCCTTGATGCACAAGATGAGGCGAAGGTTCATGCTAGGTTTGTCTCCGTAAATTACTAGGGTTTCGTGATTGGGAAGGCGAAGGCGAACGGCCTTCTCGTGACACATAATTTCAGCATGGTGGGGGCTTAACCAGTCCATTCCAATAATCACATCGAAACTCCTAATTGATACAGGCATCAAGTCTATTCGAAAGACGTGTTGATTGAGGGTTAGGGTACATCCAATGTAGATTTCCCTGGTAGATTCGGTTTTCCCATTGGCCATTTCCACCGTAAAGGTTTCATTTAGCTTCTGGGGCTGTTGTTTTAATAAATGTTTAAACTTATTTCTTACGAAACTTCGCTCCGCTCCGGTGTCAAATAGGATGCATGCATAAGTGTGATTTAGGGGAAACGTACCAGTAACAACAGCGGGGTCCTGAATCGCCTCTCCCTGACCCATGGTCAGCATCCTTCCTGTTCCTCTGTTTCCTGGATTGTTGTTGTTAGGGCAGTCTCGGCGGAAATGCCCAGTCCTTCCACACCCATAGCAGGTCTGGCTAGGCCCTGCATTGTTGCTACCGGTGGTGACGTTGTTGTTGTTGCGATTGTTGTTGTGGTTCTGTTTCCCTATTGTTGGTTCTAGGGAGGGTAAGTCCTGCAATACTTCGCCGTGTGTCCCCTTCGGTTACAATTGGTGCACTGCAACTCCTTGCATTCTCCATTGTGATGGAAACCGCACTTGTTGCACTTGGGAAGATTACCGGAATAAGGTCTGGAAGCATTTGAAGCAGCTGAGGCTGGAGCATGTGGTGTGGCTGGAACCGGTGCGGTGACAGCGTTAACCGCCACTGTCTGCTGCTTTTTAGAGGTCTCGGGGCCCTGACGCCCCTTCCTCTTATTGTTCTTCCCCTTCTTGCCATCACCTTCCTTCTTTCCTTCAGCCTCTGCTGGCTTCTCACCCTTCTTGTTGTTATGGTCATACAACTTCTTTGCCAATCTTTTTGCACTGTCATATGTTTCGGGGTTTGCAGCTATCACATTTCCTTGAATTGGTGATATTAGTCCCCAAATGAATCGCTCAATCTTCTTTCCTTCCGAGGTGATCATACCCGGGCAAAACAGAGACAGTTCACTAAATCTCGATATGTAGGCATCGATATTCGTATTCTGCACAGTGAGGTTCCACAGCTCTTGATCCATTTTCTAAATCTCACCTCGTGGGCAGTATTCAGCCATCAGCATTTCTTTCATTTCCGCCCACGGCATAGAGTTGGCTACAGGAAGTGTCATGGCTTCCACATGTCCGTTCCACCAGGTGAGCGCTTGATCGATGAAAGTGCAGGCCGCGAACTTCACTTTCATTTGCTCAGGACAATCGCATATCTCGAATACCTATTCCACCTTCTCGATCCATCGCTTCAGAGTGATCACTCCTCCACTGCCGTTAAAAGTTCGTGGTTTGGCATTTGTAAAGTCCTTGTAGGTACATGTTTTAGTAGGTCCTTGATTCATCCCATTGTTTGAACTCCCTGCCCCTTGCCCATTGCCTCCTCCGTTATTCCCCTGATGGAGTTGTGCCATAGCTGCGGTGACCGCAGCAAACATGGCTGCCTAGAATGCAGTGGAGTCAACTTCGGGTGGGGTTGGTCCAGGGTTTCCGCGAGTAGGTCGACGAGGCATCTTTCTGTCATGAAACGGAAAGATGTTGAGTGTTTGGGGTTTCTGGAAGGTTGTGACCCTACGGTCTAGGTGTAATGTACGTACTAAAACATTCCTATCATTCAACATACAATCATAGATTTCTCAACACATAGCAATTTGTAATATCATAACAAGGCATGTAAAATTTTACTAATATTATCCGCATTTGATATATGAAAAATTTGCTCGTAAGAGCATACATGAGTGACACTAGTCCGACAGCATAACGGCTCTATTAGTATTGTAGTCACTTAAGCATAGAGTCGGGGTACATAGCATAGTTCCTAATGACCTACTAAGATAAGTCTATCCCTAACCGCGATGATCCGCATCCTATGTAGTGGCGGGGTCATATGCTGAAATGTTGCGCCAGTAACTGAGCCATCTCCGTCATGTCTCCAATAACCTCATCCCTCTCACGCTCAGCTCGCACTGCCCGAGCCTCCATAGCATACAACTGTTGTCGCAGTGCGGCGATCTCAGCTTTGGGGGAACAGTTCTCCCTTGGGGGGTTCACTGGTGGAGCGGGGTGGTCTGGTTGCGCCTCGTTCTCACACGGCGGGATGTGGTCCTTGTCCCTGTCTTGGCCTTCCTCGACGTCGTCGTCGGTCTCTCCAAATTCGTAGTCGGTGTCTATGTATTTGTCAGGTCTGACGTCGTGTGCTTCCTCTGGATTCCCTTCTGGTTCATCTTCAAGCATCCCGTGAGCCACTAGAACTTGATGGAACTGGATACCCGGCTCATCTCCCTCCATGACGACTGGGGGAAAGTATAAACTATCGTCACTCCCATGGCTATGGTATATACTAAACAAACGTTCTCTTTTTGGTGATAAGGGGTATAGTTTTAGGTTCCCTAGCTATCACGATCAATCAGAACGTGTGTTAGTTTTACCTTGGAGAGAATGTAGTTAATCAGGCTACATCCACTCCTTGGTATCACTAAGAACAGTCCTGAATTAACCGAGATACTAGCATTATTTTGTTTGGTTCGGCGTTATGTTCTTTGTTCCTAATGCAAGCAAAGGGGTTTTATCATTGTATTTTACTTGTTTTGTTCAGAGTTATGTTAGTCCGTCTTTTGGTTTATAGGTGCATATCAATGTATGGTTCGATATGCTAGTTCACTATAAACAGAGCTCTGATACCAACCTGTCACACCCCCGAACTAGACGGCGGAAACGTTCGAGGGCTATTGTGACTCAATTGAATATCATCACAATGAATATACATGAAACATAACATCATACAATACCAAGCATTGGAATATTACAACTGGTTGCGTTTACATTCAGTACATAGTTCAAAACATTACATTCTCAATAGTAGATTGTTCAATACTAGTTAAACAAACAACAAGACATCACTAAGTACATTTTTCCCTTCGGTTTACCTGTTACCTGAGAATACAAGTATTTTGAAAAACGTCAACATATGAAATGTTGGTGAGTTCATAAGTAATGTTTGAAATACAGTGGTTTGTATTGTTTCGAAAATCACTAGAAAATCCGATATTTTCTGAAAATAACTTAGTATAAAAAGTGTGAAGATCTGTAAGTATGCTTGTTTGTTTCTATAAATGTAGGAGTACGATTTGTAAAACTCGGTATGTAATTTGTAGGTGTATTAATTGAAAACCCTAGGAAAACCCAATGTTTCCCTATTACTTTGCATTAAATAATTTATGTTTTGTTTCTTCGTTACGACAGGTGTATTCGTTGAGCTCCGGAGACGTTGGATTAATTGCGGATTGTGAATTGTTGTAAACATACATTAATGAAAACGACCAGTCGACAACCGTACAAATGATCCCTTAGGCTTCGTTTTCACTATTCACTTAACCCAACCACTCGGACTCATGTAGCCCCACAACCGAGGGGAAAAGAAGAGGGTGCGAAACCCCGGTATTTCCCTACGTCGTTCAAGGCCATTGTGAATGCGAAGGACCCTTAGTCCAACTCGCATTTGGTGAATTCTCGACTTTACTAGAAGCACCAGAAGGCCCTTGGGGTCCAACAGCACAAAGCCTGTAAAAGTCCTTTTACACCAAATTAGGTCATATAAGACCCAACTACATGTAAGCGAGTTTCCTTCGGGCCTAAAGATCACGCCATTGGGCTAGCTAGGCCCAACAAACATGATTTGAAACTTTTGGGCCCAAAGACGGTGTATCGACGTCTGGTGTATTCTAACGTGTGTATTGACTTCCCGAATTTTCCGCGTGTGTATTGAAGTTTCGTTGTGTTAGTAATTTCGGATTCATTATTGATTCGAGACCGAATCAATTCGTTTGATAACGATTTTTGGTGTTGAAGCTGTATTATAATTTGCCGATAGTCGAGATGCTAATATTTCCTCGTGACGGATTTATTATTTAAAACATTAGGATGGGTCTTTATTTCAGCCCCTTTCTTTTGGATAATTTACACATTTAACCCTTTGTATAAAATAAATTTATATTTTAGTCCTCAAACCATTTTTCTTGACACGTTAGTATCAAAAATTATAGAAAAGTTATTTTTCAGCTCAAAGATTATTTGGAAAACAGTTTTAGTCCACCAAATAAAATTTTTCTCGGCTAGAACCCTCATTTTCACAGTTTTTACACTTTTGGCCCAAAATAGAAATTTTTTTCATTTTTGGTCCCTTTTAAATATGACAAGCATTTTTAACCCTTGAAATGGACTTGGAGCACTAGTAGTCCCCTGTTTTACAGAAAATCACAGTTTCAACCCCTCTAATTTGAAAACCTCACATATTGGGCTTTATTGGGCCGAAAAGTTCATTTTTGGCCCATTATGCTTAAAAATTCACATTTTAATCCTTCCAAAGAGTAAGTTTCCGGAAAATACCTTATTGAAACTGTTTTGACTCATTTCATCCATCAGAATTTGTATTTTGTCATTTTCGGCCCTTTAACTTTATATTTTCAACATTTTGAGTCCAAAAATGGGATTTTTAGCCCAATGAGTTCATGTTAACCAAGTTGGTTATTTCTCTAGAAATGATTTGTGTGTAATATTATGTTTAACACTTGTTTCATACATCCTAATGCAAATCTCTATTTTTAGGACTTTTTGACTAGTTTCAACACCATAATCACATATAAACATGTAAATAAGCATAGAAATCATACAAAGCATACATATAACCATAGATCTACACATTTGCTTGTATTCCCCCCCCCCCCACAAAACTTATAAAAACCGAAAAATAGGGGGTATGAAGCTCACCTTGGGTGTGGTTTCGGTTTTGGAGAAAAGATGGAAGAAAAATGAGGTGTTTTTCGGCCCTAGCACACTTTGATGAAGATCTCGGCCTTGAGGTGATTCTAGGATTCAAGATCATGATTTTTGCATGGATTAGGAAGAGATTTTTGATAAAACAAAGAATCTAGATCATAGATCCAAGCATAATCTTACCTTAGATGAGGAATTTGTGGAATTATCTTCTTGAAAAACCTTCTAAGATTCGAGATTTTGATGGAGAGTGGAGGGAGTTTTCTTGAGAGAGTTGTGAGAGAATTGTGTGTGTGTGTTTGAAATCGGCCAAGAATGGGAGAGAGAGGAAGAAGTAGACCTTGAGGTGATATGTGCATGGGTATATGAGATATGTTGCATGGATAACCAAGAGGTAATAGTGAGGTGTCACTTGAAAGTCAACCCTCTTCCATGTTGGGTTGTTTGGGCCGAGAAGTGAAGAAAGAAAGGGAGAATATTGGGCTTCTTTTGTTTAAGCCCATATTGTGACTTAATTATGAAATTTTTCGGCCCAATTACATCAAGGTATAATTATTATGATCCTTTAGAGCTATAGGAGTTTGTTGTGACCAAATAAGGTTTATTAGGGTGTTATGTTTCATTCTAGGCCCATTATGGCCCAAAATATTGGATTAAATGGAATTGGGTCCAACTAGAGCCCATTTAAAGGTTCTAATCCCATTATAGTCAAATTGGAAGCTTATTGGCCCATTGAGTCCAATAAGGAAGTCCTAGTCCAAAATGGACCTAAACTAGAACTTCTAGGGTTTCCAATTGCTTTTGACTATTAGTAGTATTTGTATGGTGTATTGGATTGAAATTTTGTTGTCATGAAGTAAGCATCATACATGCTCTTAAGTTCTTGATTCTACATTTTACTTGAATGTAGTGATTACAAGACACAAAATTTCTAGTTGTGACAAGATAACAACAAGTTTTCGTATGGATTGTAAGGATAAGTTTTTCCGCATAGTTTTAAAATAAAAGAAAATTTTTTATTTTATTTATTTTAAAATATCCTTACAATGGTATCTGAGGAAAAAATGTTGCTTATATGATTCCATTAATAGCAATAGTGGAAATATGAAATTGATTCTTTCATTTGTGATAATGTCAAAATTTACCAAATAAGGAAAGTTTCTCATCACCCAAGTTTCAATTGGATCAAAACTTGGAATCATGCAAGCTGTATAGCATGATGAATGAGAATTTTCAAGTATTGGAAAATTAAGAATAATTACTTGTTCACATGGATGTGTGAGTTGAGTAATGGGCTAAGGGATCGAGTACACATTCTTGTGCACTGGTTAAGTCCACCACAAAAGATCGATAAGATTATTCGTCATAATTTACTAAAGCTTAGTAAATATGGTTATACTTACAAGCTTAAGTGTAATTCTGAGACATTGGAAAAGGTTCCAATGTATGGCAGAGCGAATAAGAAGAATCAAATTAGGAAGAAGGATAAAAGTTTCTCAAATCTGAAAAGATGGGGGAGTACTTTAGTATTAGTTTTTGTGATCATCTTAATGATTAAGAAACCATAGCACAATTAGTTCTCTATGGAAATCTTAGTGCATTCTTATGACTAAGAGGACCTTGAATTGTTGAAGTTGTTAAATCAAGAAGATGAGTCATAATTCGTTCCAATACAATTATTAGAGTCATACTCCAAGATTGTAACTTGAGTGACATGTCTCAAAGAAGGTTTAAAACACTTGTCAAATGTAAGAGTAAAAGTTTTCTACTCTTGTACATTTGAAATTGGTAAGTTGTGATGTTTTGGATAAAACAAAGACCAACTTAGGCCAATTGTGTGAAGTGTTTTTCTTGGTTTGAATCCACACTATCTCTTGAATAACTGACAAGAAAGTCTTATATGTCAAGAGGACAGTGGGAGTCTTAAAGGTCTTGAAAGTCTCAAGAACTAATCAAGAATAAAACCTAAAGTTCTTCACTAGCACATGACTTGAGGTTTATAACCTATCGTGTTGACATATTCTGTGCCCATTCCAGATAAAGTTGGCTTTGCATATGAGTTCTTAGATTTCTCAATTTGTTGCACAACAACTTGGAAGCAATGGCAGGCCGTTGAGCTTCTAGGTGGCAAGAAATTAAGATTGAGTTCAGTCCATATGAGTTTGGATTTGTCATTATCCTTGTCTTGCGACTATGGTTTTGATAATTCACATGGATAAGAACACATACACCATTAAATCTAAGTGTCATAAGTTTTCTCTCCGATTCATGAAAATGATGGTGAGGAAACGCTTTCACTAAGTAGATTTTAGCTTAGATAGCAATTGTGATATTTGCATTCTCAAAGTCGTTAGTGGAGCGTGTGTGGTTTATCGGTACACTAACTACACTAACTTGGACTTGTGAGAAGTGGCAAAAAGGTCTAACCATTATGATTAAGGGAAGGTGTATGATTTTGATAAAGTCTTATCAAAACAATCTAGTATCAGAAATCTGAACTTTGGTAAGAAACTCAGCTGATTTCTGAGTACATGTCAAAACTAGTGGGACCATAAGTGTTATGCTAATAATCATCATGTTAGTGGGAGCATGATAATTATGATAAGTATTGCAAGTTAGCAATGTTAATTATAGAAAAAAAAAGTTTCAATTGGGAAAGAGTTGTTTTGCTATAATTAAGGGAGAGGAAATTATACTTTATCTCAAATTTATAAGCTTAGATCGTGAGTTTTTAATAATTTAGTCAAGGATATATATATGAATTTCATGTTGGAATGGCTCAACATAAGGAAATTCTGTATATGGGTCCATTATCTGCGTTCTAAAATTCGATTATGATTACGACATCCCTTTTCATAATCTGAATTATGAGAACTTGGCAAATTGAAATGGTAATAGTATAGCAAAAGACTGGTTTAGTCTTTATGTGAGACATCATGAATCGTTTCCCATATGCTTCCGATATAGGATCGATTATATGTGCTATATTCATCCTTTCTAAAATTTTCCAAATGCCTGGGGCATTAAGAAGGGAAAAGGTTTCGAACTGGATATGACTAAAAGGGTTAAACAATTTTCGGGGACAATCTAAGGTTTACGAAAGATTGGTTGCTCAAGGACAGTTGGAAGTATAGTGATAATTCTGGAAGGACCATATTGACATAATCTGTAAGGAGGCAACTCTTGTTCAGAAGTGATAGTCAAAATGGAATCTGGAAATGTTTCAAAGTTAGAATTTTCAATCTGTTTAAGATTAGGAAACTTAATGCAGGAAGGATGTTTCCAAGGAGCTGATCTCCTTTGGAATGGTCTGTAATGGTTGTTGTCAAGTCCTTCTGACTTTGTGCATAATCATTACAAGAGGTTCAATGCATATAAGTTTAGAATCTAACAGATTTCAGTAAATGGCATGAATTTAGAATTCTTGCATTTGCAGTAAGGATTTGGGAAGTGTGAAAACAGAATCATTGAAGTTATGTTCAATTGATCTAGTTCACAAAGTAAAGATCATAGACAAACATAGTATGCATACTTGGTGTGTGGCATGACTAGTGTTTAGAAAACATAGTGTACATGCTTGGAGCATGGGACAACTATTGTTTTAAATTCAAGAATAAAGTTGATAGGTGAAACAGTATACAATGAATAATGTGTAATCATATGGTGACAAATAAAAGGTGTTTTATTTATGTTCATAGGTTTTGATACCATATTGGATTCAATTATTCTTGCGTTTCATTTTGCATGTTTTGACTTCCCGAATAAACTGGGTTATTCTTCCGGAATGACTAAGTTATTCAAACCATCCACAGTCGGTCATATGTTGGAAGTAGATATGAATTAAGACTGTCATGGGTTGGCTTGTAGAGGTCTAAGGTGTTGGACAAAGGGCTACAACACTCATGAGTGCTAATAAGTTCTGAGTATTGGATTCAACCCGCTCTCATTTGAATCACTTCATGGATTTTATCACGAGTGATCATCAGACGATAATATCTTATATTCTTCAAACCTAGAGATATGAGTTGTTACTATGAGTTGATAGTACATTGATTGTACGAAAATGCATTTGGTAACTCGGTGCTATAAAACGTGTCTTTGTGTATGATTCAACAAGTAGTAGAACAAGCCATATGAGTCGAAGTTTATCCATTCCTTTTACCTTCGGGATAAAAGCGATATCTGTGGGCCCCTCGATTATTTGATGATGACAAATGGAAGTGCTCGGCCGGGCCAGGACTGATTTGATTTGTTCAATTAGTAAGTCATCATAAATCGGAAATCGGGAAACAACAAATGGACAGAGAGAATGATTATAATCCATGTCTCAGTCCATATGATATCTAGAATGGAAGAATATATGATCCCTTATCTAATGGACAAGTTCGTTGACAAGATCAGAGTTCGACAGCGGCTTTAAGAGCTACGATTGCCAGTTAGGTTTGAAGTCATACGCAATAATAGTTTTAGACTTATCCAAGTGGTAGACTGTTGGATTAATGTTTATGTCCATAACTATATTTGGTATGTACTTGACTCGACCCGGCATGGTCCATTTGGGTTGCAGTTCACCGACACAATTTATATGGATAATCTTTTGAGAATAGTATGTTTATGATTAATACTAATATATTATAAGTTCTAATATATTAATATGGAATCATATTATTTAATTAGTATTGATCAAGAATTAATTTATAATTAATTAAGTGATCAAAAGGAACTAATTAAATATGGACTCTTATATATATGGAATGGGCCAAGTTCATTTAGGTTGGGCTAAGCTTTCATGGATAGTCCATGGAGTGTTTAACCCATGGATCCTAGGAAATGAAAGGTCATGGGTATTAGGGTTTAACCTTAATCCTCCATACTATATAAAGATGTCCTTGGTTGGTGAAATTGGCACTAGTGTGGATACACTAAGAGGGCTAGCCGATTTCACTAGATAGAACCAAGTACTCATTTTCTCTAATGTCTTCCAAGGTGTCTTGGTGATTTGTGATTCCACTTGAGGCTTCCACACTATTGGGGCTAAGCTCTTAATGCTTGAAGAAATCAAGCTACATCAAAAGGTATGTCATATAACTAGTACTTTGTAGATTAATAACATCATAATATGCTAGTTAGGATTAAAGCCTTGGAAAGTTCTTATTTGCATGTATAATAGAGAAAACATAGATCTAAGGTTTATAGGGTTGCATGTACACCATAGGAGTGTTACAATGCTCATAAACCAACAAAGAATTGCCTCCAAGGGGTTTGTAGTATGCTTTCACTACAACCAGACCGGACACCGCAAGGCAGAGTGTCCACAGTTGCAAGGGACAGCCCAGGGAGCGCCTCAGGGATCTACCCCTGCTGCTATCAGAGCTACTGAGAGCCGGCCAGTGAAGGCTGAGGTACCGAAGGCACGAGGGAGAGCCTTTCAGTTGACTTTGGAGGAGGTCTGCGTGGCGCCCGACGTCGTGTCTGGTATGTATCCTTTCTTGTATTTATTTTGATGTTGGTATATTGTGTTTATTTTATGTTATGCGTGGGTACTTTTCTTGTGAATTATATACCTGCCTTGGTGTTATTTGACTTAGCTGCGGGTCGGTCTTTTATATCTTTGGCTTTTAGTCAGCACATCAGTATTAGTCGAGAGGCGTTGATTCGACCTTTGAGAGTTTCCGTAGCTGACGAGAGGACGGTGTATGCCGCTGAAGTGATCCGAGGATGTGTACTCGAGATTTTCGGCGTTGAGTTCCCGATTGATTTAGTCCCTATTGCGATGGGAGATGTCTGTGTCATCGTGGGCATGGACTGGTTGAGCAAAGTTGGAGCGGTCATCGACTGCGAGAGACAGCTGGTGACTATACGAGACCCCAGTGGGGGAGTTCTTATAGTGTATGGCGAGGGTACACGTTCTGGGTCAGTATTTTGTTCGGCCGCCAGAGCGAGACAGAGTCTACAGCAGGGCTGTAGGGGATTTATAACATATGTGATGGATGCGAGGGTTGATTCAGAGAGACCGAGGTCAGTTGATGAGGTACCGATAGTGCGTGAGTTTCCGGATGTATTTCCAGAAGAGTTTCTGGGTGTGCCTCCGGAGAGGCAGGTAGAGTTCAGTATCGATTTGGTTCCGGGGGTTGTGCCTATCGCCAAGGCGCCTTATCGCCTTGCGCCTCTAGAGATGTAGGAGTTATCCTCGCAGCTTCAGGAGCTGCCGGGGAAGGGGTTTATTCAACCGAGTAGTTCGCCATGGGGAGCGCCTATCCTTTTTGTCAAGAAGAAGGATGGTTCACACCGGATGTGCATTGATTACCGGGATTTGTTCGAGGATCGACGATTTGTTCGATCAGTTGCAGGGAGCATCTTGGCTCTCCAAAATCTATTTGAGGTCTGGATATCATCAAGTGAGGGTGCGAGATGAGGACATCCAGAAGACAACATTTAGGACTCGTTATGGGCATTATGAGTTCGTGGTGATGCCTTTCAGACTCACCCACGCACCGGTGGTGTTCATGGATCTCATGAACAGAGTGTGCAGGCCGATGTTGGATCGCTCGGTGATCGTGTTCATCGACGACATATTGGTGTATTCGAGATCCAGAGAGCAGCATGAGGAGCATTTGAGGGAAATCCTCGGAGTTCTGAGATCGGAGAGGCTTTATGCCAAATTCTCGATGTGTGATTTCTGGTTGCGAGAGGTCCAGTTCCTAGGGCACCTCGTTAAACAGAAAGGGATATTAGTCGACCCGGCCAAGATTGAGGCAGTGATGAGTTGGGAGGTGCCAAGGTCACCTACCGATATCAGAAGTTTCTTAGGGTTGGCTGGTTATTATTGGAGAATTATCAGGGATTTCTCCAAGATCGTCGTGCCACTCACCAAGTTGACCCGGAAGGTTGTTACTTTTTCATGGGGTCCAGAGCAGCAGGCCTCCTTCGAGTCACTTCTCCAGAGAGTATGGGAAGCCCCGGTGTTAGCCCTTCTGGAGGGGATGGAGGACTTCGTAGTTTACTGTGACGCGTCGATATCAGGGTTGGGAGCAGTGCTTATGCAGAGGGGTCATGTGATAGCATACGCATCGAGGCAACTGATGCCTCATGAGATGAGGTATCCCACCCACGATCTGGAGTTGGGGGCAGTGGTGTTCACCCTCAAGATCTCGCGTCACTATCTGTATGGGGTTCGTTTTACCATATACACGGACCACAAGAGCCTGAAGTATCTAATAGATCAGCCCAACCTGAATATGCACTAGAGGAGATGGTTGGATATGGTGAAAGATTACGATTGTGAGATCCTGTACCACCCGGGCAAGGCTAATTTTGTAGCCAATGCACTGATCTGTAGGGCGGAGGGCGCCCCGATGCGAGATGTTTGTTTGAGATTGACAGTGATGACTCTGGTGTTGGACACCATTCGTGGGGCCCAGGCTGAGGTCGTGAGACTAGAAAGCCAAAAGAGAGAGCGAGTTGTCAGGCTGGTATCGGAGTTCGTTACCGATAGCCGAGGGCTTATGAAATTTTAGGGTCGGATATGGGTACCGTTTGTGGGCGGGACGCGTACCATTTTGATAGAAGAGGCTCATCGATCGAAGTTCTCAATCCATCCAGGGGCCACTAAGATGTATTTGGACCTGAAGAGGGAGTATTGGTGGCCATGTATGAAGAGGGATGTCGCATGGTTTGTAAAGAGATGCTTGACCTGTCGCAGGGTTAAGGCAGAGCACCAGCGTCCACATGGTAAGCTGCAGCCGTTAGAGATTCCCGAGTGGAAATGGGAACATATTACACCAAATTGCCGAGGACTGCGAGAGGTGTGGATGCAATTTGGTTGATTGCGGACAGGTTGACGAAGAGCGCTCATTTCCTTGCTATCAGTGAGAGCTCTTCCACGGAGAGGTTCGCAGAGATGTACATGAGAGAGGTGGTATCGCAACATGGAGTGCCGATCTCGATTATCTCAGATCGAGATGTGCGTTTCACTTCCAGATCCTGGAAGAAATTTCATGAGGAATTGGGTACGAGGCTACATTTTAGTACCGCATACCACCCACAGACTGACGGGCAGAGTGAGCGGATGATTCAGAGGCTCTAGGAAATGCTCCGAGCATGTGTGTTGGATTTCGGCGGGATTTGGGACACGTACTTGCCCTTGGCATACTTTTCCTACAACAACAACCATCATTCGAGCATTGGTATGCCACCCTTTGAGCTGTTGTATGGGAGGAGGTGTCGGACCCCCATTTGCTGGGGAGAGGTAGGGCAGTGTGTGATGGGTAGTACTGAGATCGTGCTTCAGATGACAGAGCAGATACAGCAGGTCAGACAGAGGTTGTTGACCGCCCAGAGTCGCCAGAAGAGTTATGCAGACAGGCATCGGTCCGAGCTCGAATTTCAGGTCGGCGACTTTGTGCTCCTTAAGGTCTCTCCTTGGAAAGGAGTGATCCGATTCAGGAAGAGGGGCAAGTTGGGGACCCTATATATTGGTCCTTTCAGGGTGACCGCGAGAGTAGGAAGGGTAGCCTATCGATTGGAGCTACCTGCAGAGTTGGGTCAGATTCATGACACCTTCCACGTGTCGCAGCTAAGAAAATGTATAGCCGACGAGTCGGCAGTGGTGCCATTAGAGGATATTCAGGTGGAGGCGACCCTGAACTATGTTGAGAGACCTGTAGCGATTAGGGATAGGAAGATGAAGGTTTTGAGGAACAAGAAGGTGCCTCTGGTGCAGGTCCAGTGGCAGCATCGGAAAGGGTCAGAGTTGATTTGGGAGCCGGCGTGAGAGATGCGGGAGCAGCATCCAGAGTTGTTTGCAGAGTAAGACTTCGAGGGCGAAGTCTGATTCTAGTGGGGGAGAATTATAACATCCGGAATCCCAGGTATATTATTCTATTCTTTTATTTTTGGAGGATGTGGAGGGACTTGGCGAGTTGGTGCTTAGACACGCCGAGTAGGGTTGCAGATTCTTATCCGGGTTCATGGTTAGACTCGGCGAGTTCATGAATTGACTTGGTGAGTCCACGCTATTTAATGAAACCCTAATTTCCTGGGTTTGGGACCTATTTAAAGGCCCTTAGGGCCGTCATTTGCGGCTACCAAACCCCATACAGAAACCCTAACGGAGCTAGAGCGTTTGTGAGAGGATAGGAGCCATTTCTTGATCTTTGTGGTTGATTCTTGCAAGAAGGATGTGTTTCCAGCTTAGAGGAGACCAAGGAGGTTGTGCATCTGTGGATTTTGAGCAAGAGACTTCATCTTTGAGGTATTATATCGCCCCTTTATTTGTTTTGTTGAAGGAATCCATAGATGTAGAGTTTTATAATCTTTATTGGCAGAAAATTGTGAGGATATGGCCCCTATTCACTTTGAGACTTCAGATCTGGACCCATAGTGGTCTAAAGAGCTTATCTCAATTTGCTGTACGTTGAGCTATGGAGGTGTTAAGCTAAGGATGTTACTTTTGGGGCTAAATCACCAAGAGAAGCCTCCTAGACGTCCCATGAATGTCAAGATTCGAACTTTACGTGTTTATCAGGCTTGGGAAGGTTAGATCTATGGATCCAAGGAATAGATCTGACCTCAGGAGGCCATTTGAGTTTGTGCATGGCATGAACTCGCCCTGTCCAAGGGCAGACTCGGCGAGTAGGGTTAGGGTTTCCCATAAATCACTAAGTGAGTGGACTTGCCGAGTTGGGGGAATAAATCAGTGAGTCAGAAGGGGATTAGAGGATTGGAGTTCATAGCGGAACTCGCCGAGTTTATCTTGAGACTCGGCGAGTTGAGTCGGGGTGGCCCCGCAATTCATGCCAGATGTGACTCGGCGAGCAAGGGGAAGAACTCGACGTGCCAAGAGAGACCAGAGAGTTAGTGGACACGTGTAGACTCACCGAGTCGCCCAAGTGCACTCGACGAGTCGGGTCAAAGTTTGACCATTGACTTTTGTTGACTTATAGGATTTGGTCAACAATGTGGCCTTTGAGCTAAAAGAGGGGTAAAATGGTCTTTTTCCTTCTGAGGGTGCCTAGAGAGGGTTGAGTCTAGTCCCGAGAGTTATATTTAAGAGAATATTTACTTTATGTGATTAGGCGGAGGCTAGATCGTATTTCTACTGAGTCAGAGATTTACCGAGACATCTGAGGTGAGTCTTCTCACTATACTTTACCTAGTGCAGTACAAAGATATGTGACAGTGTATTTTAGAGTTATGTGCTAGTACATTTTCATGTTATTTATGTGTTGAGATTTATTGTGATATGTGATATGCATGATTCAGAGTATACAGAGTAGGACCAATGGGTCCATAGAGCTAGGGCTAGTGGGCCTATAGAGGGTTGGGACTGGAAGGTTCCACTAAGAAACATTGACCAGAGGGTCAACAGAGTTATAGCTTCGAGTGGATAATATGTGTTAGAGTGGTATTTTGGGGAACTCACTAAGCAATTATGCATACAGTGTTATGTGCTGTGTTTCAGGTACCAACGATCATCACGGGAAGGCGCCAGCATGACTCGTACACACGCACACTAGAGTTCATATGTTTTGATCTTGGGGTTTTGTATTAAGATAATGATGATACAATGTTTCAAAATGTGGATGTGAATGAAATTATATGGTTTTTAAAATGCGAAAAATTGTTTAAATTTTTACGGTGTTACAACAAAGAATTAGTCTTAATTTACCACAGATGAAAAATTCTCATTGATCATACAATACTAGCTGCTTGATTCCAAGTGTCTATCGAACTAAAACTTGGGTGATGAGAATCTTCCTTATTTGGCAAATTCTCGACACTACCACAACTAAAAGAATCGAATTCATATTGATAACATAGAAACATACAAACATCAATTTTCACAAATGCCATTTGCAAGGAGATATGATAAAATAAAATGTAACATCCGGATTCCCAGGTATATTATTTTACTCAATTATTTTTGGAGTTTATGGAAGAACTCAGCGATTTGGAGCTTAGACTCGCCGAGTAGGGTCGCGGATTCTCATCCAGGTCACGTCCGGACTCGGCGAGTCCATTCGTGGACTCGGCGAGTCCATGCTTTTTAATGAAACCTTAATCCCCCGAGTTTGGGGCCTATTTAAGGGTGCCTATAGCCTCCCATTGCGGCTACCAGTCCCTTGAGAGAACCCTAAGTGAGCCAAATCGTTTGAGAGGAAGGAGAAGTCACATTTGATCCTTGTACCTTTGGTTTAGCAAGAAGAAGGTGACCATGAGCAAGAGGAGGTGCGATTCTAGCAGTTCTAGAGTTCAGAGACTTCATTTTGAGGTAATAGTTCGAATCTTCTTTAGTTTTCGTGTTGATCCTTAGAGATAGGGCTTTCTAACCCCTTTTCAGGGTGGTTATGTGGAGCAATTGGTCCCTCCTCGAGTTTGTGCCTTGGATCTGGACTCAAAGAGGTCCAGAGACCTTAACCCTTGGAGCTTTATGAGTCATTTTGGGGTTATTTGACTTAGGTTGTCATTTTTGGGGCTAAATCACCATTTGATTCCTTGTTGTTGGTATATAAGCATCAAGATTCGAACTTTACGTGACATTCATGCTTGGGAAGGCCAGATCTACGGCATAGGGGCACAGATCTGACCTCAGGAGGTCATTAGAGTTTGTGCATGGCATGAAATCGCCGAGTTGTTCTTGAGACTCGGCAAGTAGAGTTAGGGTTTCACATAAATCATTCAGTGAATGGACTTGCCGAGATTGGGGGATAACTCAGCGAGTCAGAAAGGGACTTGCCGAGATTGGAGTTCAAGGCGGTACTCGCCGAGTTGTTCTTAAGACTCGGTGAGTTGAGTCGTGGTGGCCCCGCGATTCATGCCTAGTGTGACTCTTCGAGCATAGGGAGGGACTCGACGTACCATGCGGGACAAAGAGTTAGTGGACATGTGTGTACTCGCCGAGTCACTGGAGTGCACTCGGCGAGTTGGGTCAAAGTTTGACCGTTGACTTTTGTTGACTTTTAGGGTTTGGTCAGCAATGTGGCCTTTGGGCCAAGAGGGGGGTAAAATGGTCTTTTACCCTGAAGAGGGTGCCAAGAGAGGGTTGAGTCTAGTCTCGAGAGTTATGTTCATGAGAGTATTTGCCTTATGTGATGGACGATGGCGAGTTTGAGATGCAAGCGTGAGGATATCTGCTTTCTGCTTGCCAGGTGAGTCTTCTCACTATACTTTACCTAGAGTGGTAACAGAGTTATGTGACAGAGATCTTGTAGGCTATCTATCTGACGTCTGGCACCGCATTATTTCTATGTGACTGATGTTGTGTGTATATCAGAGATAGGACCAGAAGGTCCACAGAGCTAGGACCAGAGGGTTCGCATAGTTAGGGCTCAAGGGCCCACAGAGTTATAGCTTCGAGTGGCTAATATGTGCTATATGTGGTGTTTTATTATTATGTGCCAGTATATTTGTATGATAATTATATGTTCAGATTTATTGTGATATGTGATATGCATGATTCAGAGTTAGGACCCTTGGGTCCATAGAGTTAGGGCCAGAGGGCCCACAGAGAGTTGGGACTGGAGGGTCCCACTAAGACACACTGACCGGAGGCTCAACAAAGATTATAGCCTCGAGTGGCTAATATGTGTTAGAGTGGTGTTTTGGGGAACTCACTAAGCTTCGTGCTTACAGTGTTTTGTGTTATGTGTTTCAGGTTATTTCAGGATCACGAGACGACACCGGCTCGATTGTCCACACCAGAGGAAGCGTTTATTTTAAGGATCTTGGTTTATTAATTGATTCAACAAAAGAGTCATGTATTTTAAATTAAACAAAATGGAGATTTTTGTGAAAAGTGTTAAAGAGATAAACGATTTTAAATGAAAATTTCGTTTTGAAAATTTCGGTGTTACAAGTTGGTATCAGAGCCTAGGTTTGAGGGATTCGGATGCACCTTCGGGTAAATCTGGACTCTAACTGAGGAAGTAAGAAAAGTTTTCAAAGAAATGATTTTCTAAAGAAAATAAGAGTTCAAAGAGAAAGCGAGAAAGAGCATTGTGTACAATCAGCCAGAGCCCGAACGGTGATTTTCCCAAAATACCCTTACTTTTGTGTTATGAGATATTTATGATGCACTTTATGAGATATTATGCATGCTAGAGACAGGCTAGGTACTTCATATATTAGGACTAGAGTGGCCTGATTTGTGATGCCTTTGCCTAGGAGTTGTTGTTATATGTGATGTGCTTTTGAGTATGTAATGAGTGAGAATATTTAGTTGGAATCCTTTAGGGGATTTGAGTAGAGGAGTAATCTAGGGGAGATGCCTAGATGAGTACTGTGGTACTTATCGAAAGAACAGTTAGAACCCGCGAGAGGTAGAGTTTTAGAGTTTAGTGGTACCTTCGAGGATGAGCAGAGCAAGCAGAGTTATCATCCAGAGTGAGTCCTATGTATTCTTCGATGCTCAAATGTTGCTTGCTTCGTGCCTTGTGGAACTCTCGATGATGGGAGTCAGGTACCAAGTGAATATGACGATATTCAGGAGGTAGATGGCTGGCATCATTAGGAGCTCTTCAGCAGCTGATGGCAGAGAAGTGGGAGGACCAAGGAAGAGCCTGGAGAGTAACCTTAGTCAGATGAGTACGCTGACGGAGTAGAGCATTTCGTTGAGGAGCGAGCACGTGTGGTGGAATTAGTGAACGAGAAGGTTGAGCAGCTACTTGGGAGATCTGGGATGGTCCGTGTGGAAAGTATGGGTAGATGTGGCAGGTAGTATGGGCCATACTACCGAAAGCAGAGGACCCATACTCGATACAGGGAGTATTCTGAAGGTTCTAAGTAGCAGATTGAGGAGTGATGTTATGGTTCGTGTACCATGCATCGGAGCAGATTGAGGAGTGATGTTATGGTTTGTGTACCATACATCAGAGCGGTTTGAGGAGTGATGTTATGGTTCGTGTACCATACATCGGAGCAGATTGAGGAGTGATGTTATGGTTCGTGTACCATACATCGGAGCAGATTGAGGAGTGATGTTATGGTTCGTGTACCATACATCGGAGCAGATTGAGGAGTTATGTTATCGTTCGTGTACCATACATCGGAGCAGATTTAGGAGTGATGTTATGGTTCGTGTACAATGCATCAGAGCAGATTGAGAAGTAATGTTATGGTTTGTTTACCATACATCGGAGCAAATTGAGGAGTGATGTTCTGGTTTGGGTACCATATATTGTAGCAGATTGAGAAGGGATGTCATGGGTTGAGTACCATGGTTCCTAGCAATGATGCTTGTGATTCTCCAGTTGTCCGGTCAGGACTGAATGCTGGAATTTGGACACGATGGGGTTTTAGGCCTGAGGGCCATGACTGAGTTCGAAGAGGCATCCCTTTAGAGGGAGGTCGAAAAGATTTTAGAGTATTTCAGTAAAATGAAGAGAAGGCATTTATAGGGGAATGCGGTCTGAGTGAGCCATCAGCCGATAGAGGAGATGTCACCTTTTGTGACCGAATGGGAGTTATTTATGTTTCCCGTTGGAAGTAGGAGAGGCATGAGATTTTAGTTTTGGGTTTAGGAATAAACCCTACGGGTGGACATTGATGACGATTTTTCCACCAGAGTATCAGGCAGCATGTCTGCCGCGAGGAAATGATCTACCATGAGCAGGTAGTTAGTGGGGACTGAAATGGTCAAGGATCACATTACACCCTAATTGAGTATAGTAGGGCGTGTGGTAGCGGTATCAGTGGGTAATCCAGTCGAGTATATCAGAGCGGTGGCTCTTTTGTCTATGATGAGTGTTGAGTATGGTAGTGGAGCCCCTATTCTTGTGATGAGTCATGTGTTGGATCGAAGGCTGAGAAGTCGAGGATGGACAGTAGGAT
The DNA here is from genome assembly GCF_002870075.4 of Lactuca sativa. Classification (NCBI taxonomy): domain Eukaryota; kingdom Viridiplantae; phylum Streptophyta; class Magnoliopsida; order Asterales; family Asteraceae; genus Lactuca; species Lactuca sativa. The sequence goes on along the minus strand of NC_056623.2, from coordinate 218,802,424 downwards.
GATTTATTGTTTCAGTCTAAGAGTCAGTGATAGTACTGGACAGTTGTGGACAGTTGAGGTGTTCAGTATTGGGATGGTATGAGACATCAAATGGCTAGAGGCAATCGTAATGAGGAGTTCCTGAGGATCGCTTCGGAGATTTAGGGAAATTGAGGGTTCTTGATCTCTTCATGGGGAGAACATTGGGCGTTTTGTGGCACCTTCCAAGTGTGGTTGCGTTGTTTCTGGTGTAAACCTTCTGTGGGGTAGATTATTGATGTGTCAGTTGGTGATGGTTCGAACCATAAGTGGGGGAGAACCGGGTATTTTATTGAGGTTAGGGGTTTGATACAGAAACCTGCAACTTGAATTCATGAGATCAGGGTCATTGGTGATCAAGGAAAGGTGCAGGACGAGATAATGCATGTGGTATATGTCTGAGAGAATGATGGGTGTCTCCACGGCAGGTGGTCAATGGTCAGGGTCATTTCAAGTGGAAGGCTTTTAATGATGGTATGGGCAGTTGAGAACTTCTGGGTCGGAGTCTGGGTAGAAGATTGTCGAGCAGCCAACTCCCAGGAGGGTATGTGTATTCTTGCTTGGATTTTGAGCAGTAGAGGAAAGGGTTTCGGAGGATCATTAGTGTGTTCTGAAGAGTTAGCGCGTTCCTTGTATTCCTATTGAGTGTTTGGATACAATAAAGTTGCGTATTGAGTGAAATAGGGAATTATTTATAGGGTTCAGAGGAAATGTATTGTTGTATATGTATAGTGCTAGGAGTAGCAGAATCAGTGGTAGAGGCAGGAAATTGTGATGCATATTGGAGCAAGTGTGTGTAACTATCTATGATAGTCTTCGGTGCATGACTTAGTGAACGTAGTGTGGCATTCTAATGAGAATGAGTATAGGGTGAAGCTACGGGGAGCCATAGTATTCACTAGTTAGAGGATGTTGTGATGCTACGCGGAGCCGTAGTACTCACAAGCCAGAGAGAGAGAGAGTCGTGATACTACGGGGAGCCATAGTATTCACCAGTCAAAGGGTGTTGTGATGCTATGGTGAGCCGTAGTACTCACAAGCCAGAGAGAGAGTCGTGGTATTACGGGGAGCTATAGTACTCACTAGTCAGTTGGCGTTGTGGTGCTACGGGGAGCCGTAGTACTCACTAGTCAGAGGGTGTCGTGATGTTGCAGGAAGCCATAGTACTCACTAGACGGCAAGAGAGTGTGATGATGGAGTGTTCTCCGATCAGTGTATGATGCAGAAGAGTTTTAGGCTTGAGTAGCCCTAGTATTGAGTTTATGGAGCCTAGTGGTTAAACTGGGCCGAGACTGGGGTCTCCGTCTCTGTCGGGAGAGTCAGCGAGATGCGCGGGAGAATATGCATAGCAAACGCCAGAGGTCAAAGCTGAGTCGATCTTCGATTGGATTGTATCTTTTTATGAGGAGAAGAGAATTTTGTGACTTACGTGTCACTAGGCCGGGATTGTGGTCACGGGGAGGAAGTTAGTGAGATATTTTGGATCATTGTTATGTGTGACCTTTGGAGGTTCAGTTGTGGGGCCAAAAGCTGACCTGGTGCTCGGTGTCGAAGAGGGATATGAGAAATGAGCTAGAGTTTACCATGGTGATGTCTGTGGACACTTCAGAGCGAGCGATCGATTCAGACGCTCGAGGATATGCTTCGGGCATGTGTATTAGATTTCGGGGGGGGGGGGGGGACGGGGGAGTTGTGGCCCGTATTTGCCCTTGGCAGAGTTTTCATACAACAACAGCCATCATTAGTGCATCAGTATGCCACCCTTTGAGCTGTTGTAAGGGAGGAGGTATCAGACCCCATTTGCTGGGGAGAGGTAGGGCAACGTGTGATGTGTAGTAAAAAGATCCAGCTTCAAATGACAGAGCAAATACAGCAGGTCAGACAGAGGTAGTTGGGAGTCGGAGCGAGAGATGCATGAGCAACATCTGGAGTTATTTGCAGAGTGAGACTTCGAGGGAGAATTCTAATTCTAGTGGGGGAGAATTGTAAAATCCGGATTCCTAGGAATATTATTTTACTCAATTATTTTTGGAGTTTGTGAAAGAACTCGGCGAGTTGGAGCTTAGACTCGCCAAGTAGGGTCGCAGATTCTCATCCAGGTCACGTCCGGACTCGGCGAGTCCATTCGTGGACTCGGCGAGTCCACGCTGTTTAATGAAACCCTAATACCCCTAGTTTGGGGCCTATTTAAGGGCACCTATAGTCTCCCATTGCGGCTACCAGTCGCTTGAGAGAACCATAAGTGAGCCAAATCGTTTGAGAGGAAGGAGAAGTCACATTTGATCCTTGTACCTTTGCTTTAGCAAGAAGAAGGTGACCATGAGCAAGAGGAGGTGCGATTCTAGCAGTTCCAGAGTTTAGAGACTTCATTTTGAGGTAATAGTTCGAACCTTCTTCAGTTTTGGTGTTGATCCTGAGAGATAGGGCTTTCTAACCCCTTTTGAGGCTGGTTATGTGGAGCAATTGGTCCCTCCTCGAGTTTGTGCCTTGGATCTGGACTCAAAGAGGTCCAGAGACCTTAACCCTTGGAGCTTTATGAGTCATTTTGGGGTTATTGGACTTAGGTTGTCATTTTTGGGGATAAATCACCATTTGATTCCTTGTTGTTGGTATATAAGCATCAAGATTCGAACTTTACGTGACATTCATGCTTGGGAAGGCCAGATCTACGGCATAGGGGAGCAGATATGACCTTAGGAGGTCATTAGAGTTTGTGCATGGCATGAACTCGCCGAGTTGTTCTTGAGACTCGGTGAGTAGAGTTAGGGTTTCACATAAATCATTCAGTGAGTGGAGTTGCCGAGATTGGGGGATAACTCAGTGATTCAGAAAGGGACTAGAGGACTGGAGTTCAAGGCGGTACTCGCCGAGTTGTTCTTGAGACTCGGCGAGTTGAGTCGGCGTGGCCCCGCGATTCATGCCTGGTGTGACTCGTCGAGCATAGGAGGGACTCGACGTACCAAGTGGGACAAAGAGTTAGTGGACATGTGTGTACTCGCCAAGTCACTGGAGTGCACTCGGCGAGTTGGGTCAAAGTTTGACCGTTGACTTTTGTTGACTTTTAGAGTTATGTCAGCAATGTGGCCTTTGGGCCAAGAGGGGGGTAAAATGGTCTTTTACCCTGAAGAGGGTGCCAAGAGAGGGTTGAGTCTAGTCTCGAGAGTTATGTTCATGAGAGTATTTGCCTTATGTGATAGTCGATGGCGAGTTCGAGATGCAAGCGTGAGGATATCTGCTTTCTGCTTGCCAGGTGAGTCTTCTCACTATACTTTACCTAGAGTGGTAACAGAGTTGTGTGACAGAGTTATCGTAGGCTATCTATGTGATGTGTGGCACCGCATTATTTCTATGTGACTTATGTTGTGTGTATATCAGAGATAGGACCAGAAGGTCCACAGAGCTAGGACCAGAGGGTATGCAGAGTTAGGGCTCAAGGGAGCACAGAGTTATAGCCTCGAGTGGCTAATATGTGCTATATGTGGTGTTTTAGTATTATGTGCCAGTATATTTGTATGATAACTATATGTTGAGATTTATTGTGATATGTGATACGCATGATTCAGAGTTAGGACCCTTGGGTCCATAGAGTTAGGGCCAGAGGGCCCACAGAGAGTTGGGACTGGAGGGTCCCACTGAGACACACTGACCGGAGGGTCAACAGAGATTATAGCCTCGAGTGGCTAATATGTGTTAGAGTGGTATTTTGGGGAACTCACTAAGCTTTGTGCTTACAGTGTTTTGTGTTAAGTGTTTCAGGTTATGACATGATCACGGGACGGCACCGGCTCGATTGTACACACCAGAGGAAGCGTTTATTTTAAGGATCCTGGTTTATTAATTGATTGAACAAAAGAGTCATGTATTCTAAATTAAACAAAATGGAGATTTTTGTGAAAATTGTTAAAGAGATAAACGATTTTAAATGAAAATTTTGTTTTGAAAATTTCGGTGTTACAATAAAAACAAAATTTTATTTCTTTATAGAATGCGGAAATTTTTTTCCTTACAATGCAATTACAAATGAAAACTATGTTACTACATATTTCTAAGTAATCTATCATAACTCTTAAGCAGCAGCTCAAAAATCCAATCATCGAACCATGCGATTGAAATCCATCTTTGAGACAAGATTCAACATACTCTTAAGCTTCCTTACTTTTGCATGATCCTACTAAACATCAAAATGCAACCTTGTCACATCATGTATGAAGATTCAACAACTAGGAACTTAATTGAGTTAGATACTGGACTTACCTGAAGCAGATCCATACAATCTAACTAAAGTTCTCAACTAGTCAGGGCAAGTTCGATTCCAATGTCCCTTTCCTTAGCAGTAGAAACAAACAGGCTCATCAGTAATGGCATATGGAACAATCTCAGATTTGGCCTTTCCCTTATGATCAAAACTTTTGATCATGGCCTATTCCTTTCCTTTAGTAGAAGGAATCATTTCTGGGATATCCATGTCATTACCCCTTTCAGCTTGAGAGGTAGATCTTCCAGTCAGCTTTGCTTGACCATTGCGCCAACTCATTGTTGATTCAACAACAATCAACAAATAAGTAAGATCAATAAGGGTCATGTCGTGATCTGTCACATAGTAGTCTCTAACAAACTCACTATATGAATCGGAAAGTGACTGAAGAACCCAGTCCATAGCCAACTTCCTTGGGAACACGACACCCAACATTCTCAGCCTGTCAATGTGTGACTTCATATCCAAGACATGTGCACACACAAACTGTCCATCCTTGTGTTTGCTATCTAATAGGGCTTGAGTGATCTTGAACTTTTCAAGTCTTCAAACTTGTGGGTTAAGGAGAATAATTGGTGGAGGTGGAGGAAGTGAAGTATGATCTCCAGTTCCACGATCCAATCGCAGAACATCATCTTCAAGAGGAAAGCTTGTTCCAAGAGATGTGGGAAGACCATAGTTGTTTGAACTAGACATCTGCAATGGGAGAAATTGAAGTTAGTTGACTTAAGTCCTTAATATAACACCCAAATGAAATATTAAGACTAGGACCCAACACAATACTTTACAATTCGGAAGAGGGATGCCGTAATCCTATTGCAAAATATTTGACGGTAGCTAAATGAGGATTTATCAATTTCCACCATGAAAAATGAAATTGATTATTAAGTTTTAAATGGATTTAAATTCCAAGATCCTTTGAGATTCATTTAACTATTCAATGACATGTTTAAATCTCGATTGTTCCCTTCAAGTTTGTGACTGGGATGCCAAGGATCACAAACAATGTGTGAATAACCAAGCAAATTAGCTTGGTACACCCAATGTTACAACCACCTAATCAATGTGCCGGTTAACCACACATGATCCATTGATCTATGATTAACATCAAGCTACCATTTGACACACATTGTTAGTCCCAGATTAGTGTTCCGGTTAACCACACACTCTCCACTAATGACTTAACAAGGTGCAAAGTGCAATTTCATGGGTTAGCACCATATTCACATTTTTCCTAAAGTAACTAAGATTGGGAATTTAAAAAAGTTTAGTTAAGTTATAATTTTCTTTATACTTTTAATGAGAATTAATCTCCTGTCAAACCCGTTCGACTAACGACCCTGCACCAGTCAAGGAAGCAGTGGGTGAGAGTGGACACCCATTAAACTGCCATTGTATAGTCAATAACCTTAGACCCCCCTTATAGATCGGCTTCGTGAATGAGGCCTACTAACGGTATGACTGAATTGTATTATACATATATAATTATTAAACTTATAATAATATAAAGTATAATGTTAGACTTTTAACTTTTAAAACTATAGGGTTTGGAACTAAAGTATTCAAAAGTGAAACTTTACAAATTCAAAAACTTGAGGGCAAGTTTTGAAACTTTTCAATACTTTTCAAATCCATAAATTATGAGTTTAATATAGGTTTTATGAAAAGACTCTTGACATTCCATAACTTGAGGACAAGTTATGGAGTTCATAAAAACATTTATGTAAAAGACTCTTCAAGTTCCATAACTTGAGGACAATTTATGGAAGACTTAAAACCATTTTATGATGACATTTAAAAATGAGACTTTTCATTTTCCATAACTTGAGGACAAGTTATGGATTTCACCAAAAACAATTTGATAAAAAATTCCAACTAACAAATCAAACAATTTACCTATGATATAATTAAACTCATAAGTTAAGATAATTCATATCAAACAAGTTTCAAGAAATTAGCCTAATCATATAAACTAACACAAATCATGAAACTTTGACAATTATCTTTTATTTGGATGAGAATCATCATTACCATATCAACAAAATTATATTTCATGAACTAAATCATTTTGTGGTAATGGTTCTAATCCAAAACATGCCAAAAAACTCGAAAAACTGACCAATGGAGCACCAACTCGGCGAGTACATGAAATGGCCTCGTCGAGTTGGACTTTTTCTGAGTGGACTTGGTGAGTCACCCAGTGGACTCGGCGATCTCATTGTCCAGAATGCATAAAATTCAATTTTTTTGCTTTGAAAACCAAAAAAATCAAGTATAATAGAAAACAACCCTATGTTCTGATACCATTGAAGGGTTTTAGTATACTACAACATCCTATGGTGCACATACAACCCTAAATGCTTTCGATCTATGTTTTTTCTAATTATACATGCAATATTTTTGCAGAGCATTAAGCCTACAACTATAATACAAAATGTTATAAACAACATGAAATTGGGTTATGGAGTTACCTCTTTGTTGTAGCTTGTAAAACTTCTTGAGTTTGGGCTTTAAGAACGTAGTGCTCTATGTGTTGCACCTCAAATGGAATTACAACACACCTAGAACAAAGGAGACTTTTGAGAGAGTATTTCTCGCACCAAAATTGGCTCATGGAACTCCAAGAACACTAGTGTATCTAGTAGCCAAAATTGGATGCTAAGGGGCTTCTTATATAGTGTTGCAAGATTAGGGTTACACCATGTAAACCCAAATGTGCATGACCTTCCATATTCCTTAGGCTCCATGGGTTTAAACCCCCATGGATCATCCATGGGTTGCACCATTGGTTTATCCCAACCTAAAGAATCATGGATCATTAGCCCACACCATAAGAATGAATGATTTACCAATCAACCCCTTATATTTAATTAGTCTCTTTTGATCACAAAATTAATTCCAAATTAATTATTGATCAATACTAATTAAATAATATGATTTCATATTAATATATTAGAACTTATAATATATTAATAAGTCGTAAATAACCTCTTCTCAAAAGTCCATTATATCAAATTGACCTGGTGATATGCAACCCAAATGGATCATGCTACTCTCGTGTCAAATACATACCAATTATAGTTATGGGTTTAGACACCTAATCCAACACTTTAATGTTTCACATGCTTCCTTTATCATTTGCTTCTCTCCAATCAACATTAGCAAGTCTTCCTGGATTCCTTGATAGATGGCGGCAAGAGCCATATTGTCTCTCTTCACACCGATTGCGTTTTTGGGATTCTTTGGCTCTACTACATCCTATACTTCTTGAGCCTGCATAAAGACCTTCAACTTTATGGCCTAGGATGCATAATTGCTCCTGGAAAACATGGGGTAAAGAACTTTCGAACCTTCCATGGCGGGATTGTACTCTTTGATCGAGACCTAGTTATTCTCTGATATCAAGTGTAAATTTGCAAGTTTAACTTGTGTCTTTGTACACAAGAAAAACAAGTAACATGAGACAAAAGAGATAGGAAGAAAAACCAAGGCAGAAGAATAAGGAGGGGGAATTTTTTGGTGCTAAAGGCGTTTTATATTGATAAAGGAAAAGACTAATACTAAGAAAAAGGAACTTTCCTTATTTTTCCCTGATACTAAGAAAATGAAACCTTTCCCCTTGTAACGCTTGGTCTAGGTATGAATTAATTCTAGTTATTTTCTTAAGTATTGGAAGGAACTCGACGAGTTGGGAGGCTCCAACTCAGCGAGTAGAAAGCTTTTCAGCCGCATAGATTGGAGGACCTACTCGACGAGTTGGGGACCCTCAACTCGACGAGTTGGCATTGGAAGGGAAAACCCTAATTTTTTGGGCATTGTACCCTATTTAAAGGACTTAACTTCTAGGGATGGCCTCCTTACCAGCCTCTTTTCCTAGAAGGAGATTTTTGAAGGAGATTATTTGAGATCTTTGAAGGAGATTTTGAAGAGATAAATAGCAAGCTAGGAGGAGTGAACTTGGATCCATAATCTCTACATCAAAGGCTACATCTCTGAAGTATAAACTCATACCCTTGACATGTAGCTTATTAGATCTCATCCATTGTAGTTTTAGATTGGTTTTGGGATTCTGACTTGAGTTGCCCAAAGAAAAGAGGTTTATAGGGGTTTAGGGTGTAGATTTGGCCTCTACATGACCTTTGGGGAATAAACTTGCAAACTTTAATAGCCTCCATGTCCCGTTCATGCAATATGTTCATCTTTAACCCTAAAGTGGACCTTGGAGTGTGTGTCAATCATGTATGGATGTACAGTTAGAAACTTTACGTGCTTTGTCCACCCTTGGACGTCAGGTCTGTAATTTAGAACGTTGTAGTAAGGGTTTGAGGGCTTAATGAGTCTAGACTTTCCTTAAAAGAACCAGGGTTTGGATTTTGAGCTTATTGGGTAAATCTGGAAACCTTACCCTTCTAGACATCTCCACGAATGGGGATCTGACGTTTGGAAACTTTGGATTCAAAAAAAAGGGCTTAATGCATTTAGTGGGTTGACAGACTAAAGAACTCGTCGAGTTCATATGGGAACTCGACGAGTTGGGTTGGAGTTACATCGATTCTATTGGAAAACGGAGGAACTCGAAGAATTGTATCTAAGGAGCGATGACTTTGACCTTGTCCAAGGTTGACTTTTATGGGGTTTGAAGGGTTAAGTTGTATCTAAGGAATTGTTTATGATTAGGGAGGTGGAAAAGCTGATACTCGGAGTTTGGACCTACTCAGCCACAACTCGCATTTGAGGTGAGTCTCCTCACCATAACATTGGGTCAAAGGAACCAATGCCGACCCATTATGTGTTATATGGTATGCCAGTTGTCTTTCTGATACTTGCATGGAAGACCACGGGGGAGCCAGTGGCAGATGGATGTCAGACCATGTGGGGGAGCCCATGACGTTCCAGGTAAAGACCACGGGGGGACCCGTGGCTGATTGATGTCAGAACATGTGGGGGAGCCCATGACATTCAAAGAAAAACCTTAGGAGAGCCCATGGCACATAGGTATAAGACCCTGGGGGAGCCTACGACATCCTGGAGTAACACAATGGAGGGAGTCCACGACATCCGTATATGTCTGTATGCATGGCTTGTATGGTTGATCTGGATTATATGATTGTGCGAATTGTGTGGGGAATGTTATCAGAAGCTCACTAAGAGTTAGCTTACAGTTTGTTGGTTGTTTCAGGTACTTCGGGGTCTAAGGGCAAGAGCTCAGCATGATGGCGTGACATGCACTCTCTAGAGTTTTATTGTGGACACTCTGATATTATGAATAAGATGTTTGATGTTATGGATTTGGAAAACAAATGTGGCTGGAATTTTATATTTTACGAAAATGATTTCATTACTTAAAAATGAGAAATTTTATTGGAAATTTGGGTCGTAACAAGTTGGTATCAGAGCCTTGGTTTTAGGGATTTGGGCATACTCCCAAGTGTGTCAGAACTCAAACTGAGGAAATGGTAAAATTGTTTTTTCAAAATCAAAGTTAAAAATTTCTTAAAACCGATTTCTTGTAAGAAAAAAGGAGATTGAAATGCACTTAATCGGCTGTGCTTAAGTAAGTGTTTTCCCCAATATGTTAGCCATGCTATATTGATATTTGGAATGTGATCATCAGATGGATTTTGCTATATGCTTTAAAAATTATATACGCTTATGATCTTATAGCCTTAGAATAATTGATTTGGCCTTATTTCATGTTCCTTGTCTGGTTGTGGTCCTAGGGTAGAATATGTTATTCGACAGTCTATTTGATCATGTTCTGTGTATAATTTGCATGCATAGGGTAACCTGTTATGATTCATTTGAGTTTTGGTTTGATGGGAAGGGAGCAAATCTTAGGATAACCTAGGATTTGAGTTATACTATAGTTTGTGAGATATGTTTTGTTATGGACGAATTAGAGTTATCAGGTAGAGCTTTGGGGAAGGTACAGGTAGGTGTGGAAGGTATTATTGGGCCCGTACTACTGAAAGCACATGACGTGTACCTGAACTAATGTTAGATCTAGAAGCTCTATGGGGACCAATGTAAAAGGATCCATTTTTTTGAATATCTTGATCATTCTTTTTATGGTAATTCATATCAAAATGGTGGTGATGCGTCATGGAGCAGGGGGATGAGGATGAGGATGAGGATCAGGATCTGGATCTGGGTCAGGATATGATACAGAGCCTATTGACGAGAGGCTGGGCGAGCGTATCGCAACTGAGGTTACGAGGGGCATTCTTGACGCTACCCCAGTGATTTTTAGGACCGTGAAGGAAGGGATGATGGAGATCATTGAGGAATGGCTCTAGTCTTTCCGAGCGGAGATTGTTGTGGGCAATGTTGGGGCCTGAACTCCCTCGTTCTGGGAGTTCAAGGCGTGTGGGGCGCCTGAGTTATTTGGGGTCAAGGACCCCATAGTTAGTTGATGCTGGGTGGAAGACATGGAGAACACCCAGCGCACGAGCTCTTGCACCGAGGCGGAAAAAGTGGGGTTTGCATTGTGCATGTTGAGGGACCGGGCCAGGGACTGGTGGGAGGAGGTGACCCACCAGGTGGAAACAACTGGAGTGGTTGATATGTCATTGGAGGAGTGTGTTATGCGTTTTGACTTGGAGTTTGCACCATCCATTGTGGTGCAATGGTTAGTGACGAAGTTTCAGGAGCTACAATAGACCATCGAGATCATGGCGAAGATCACCACCATGTTTCATGAACGACACTATTGATTCCATAATATGCTATGGATGAGGATGTGAGGAGGGTGAGGTATCATTCCACGCTGAAGGATGATATCTGTGAGTTCGTTAGCTTTTCAAGGTGCAAAACCCTTATTGAGATGGTGGAGAAGGCCAGAGAGCGGGAGATGGAGTTAGAGTTCCGCACCAAGTGGAAGCCATAGCAGGTTCAGGAAGCTGTAGGTCACGCTAAAAAGCCTAAGACCTCTGACTCTTCCATTAGGGGCTAATAGGGTAGTGGCCGATGTGCCAAGTGCGGTAAGTCGCACAGTAGGGGTTGTCGAGCAGCAGGCTCGGGATGTTACACGTATGGATAGCCGGGCTACATGAGCCGGGATTGCCCCACTAAGGGCTTGATTTTTTTCCACTGCAAGTAGACCGACCATAAAAAGTTTGATTGTTCGACGTTGCAGGAAGGAGGAGGAGCGGTGGCGGCACCTGCGCCCGCCACATTAAGGATCACTGATGTTCGTGCTACCAAGGCGGATGCTCCTGGGGTGAAGAGTCGTGCATTTCAGTTGACTACAGAGGAGGCTTGAGCAGCGCCAAACATCATGGCTGGGACCTTTTTGGTCAATGGTATGTTGGCTCACGTTCTTTTCGATTCAGGAGCAACCCGATTGATCATATCCCATGCACTTAGCAAGAAGTTTCGGGATGCTCCAGGGACTTTGGATTCCCCCCTCGAGGTTGAGATTTTAGATGACTGCACTGTGAGTGTTGCGAGGGTATATCAATACTGTGTCTTGTATGTGTTTGGGGAGAGGTTCTGTGTCAACCTGGTTCCAATACAGTTGCAAGGGCTGAAGGTGATCGTCAGAATAGACTGGTTAGGGGCCACTGAGGCGATGATAGAGTGTGAGGGCCAGCTGGTGAGGGTTCATACCCCAAGTGGGGGAGAACCAGTTATTCAAGGAGAGAGGGCCTCGCATGGGCCAACCCTTTGTTCGACTGCGAGGGCTAAGAGACTTCTCCATCAGGGTTGTTCAGGATTTTTGGCATACATCTCAAATACGAGGGTTGAGAACACGATAGATTTGGGTAGTGTACCGGTTGTACGAGATTTTCAAAATGTCTTTCCTGTGGAGTTGCCTGAGGTGCCTCCGGGGAGGCAGGTAGAGTTTCACATTGATTTGGTTTCGGGTGCTGCTTCGATAGCCAAGGCCCTGTACCGTCGTAGTTGTCCACGTAGCTTCAGGAGTTGTTAGACCGAGGGTTTATTCGTCTGATCAGCTCTCTGTGGGGAGCACCGATCCTGTTTGTAAAGAAGAAGGATAGGTCACACAAAATGTGCATCCATTATCGGGAGCTGAACAAGCTAACGGTGAAAAACCGTTGTCTGCTTCTGAGGATCGATGATTTGTTCGATCAGCTTCAGGGTGCATCTTGGTTTTCCAAGATTAACCATCGGTTAAGGTACCATCAGATGAGGATTAGGGACGACGATATACCGAAGACATCTTTCAGGACTCGATACGTCACTATGAGTTTGTAGTGATGCCATTCGGGCTCACCAATGCGCCAGCAATGTTCATGGACCTCATGAACAAGTTGCTGGGTTTTGAGCATTCTAACACTCCTAAGTGTACATGCAACCCTAAATACCTTGGATCTACGTTTTCTCTATTATACATGCAAATATGAATATTCCAAGGTATTACCCTAACTAGCATACAATCTTTTGATTCTTGAATAATAAACTAGATAGAAATACATACCTTGTTGATGTAGCTTAACTCCATGAAGCTCGAGAGCCTATTGCCCTAAGTGTGAGACCTCAAATGGTTCACACAAAATCAAATGCACTTGGAATAACTTAGAGAAAAATGATACACTTCATGAAATCGGCTAGCCCTCACCATTCCTTCATAGTCTCTCATGGTTGCGGATTTTGAAATGAATAAGATGCTTATATAGTGTGTCACAATTAGGGTCACACCATGTGAACCCTAATTGTCATGGCCTTTCATTTCCATGATCCATGGGTACAAAAACACCATGGAGCATCCTGTGGGTTTTAGCCCAACTTGATAATCCATGGAGCATTAGCCCACTATACAAGTATGGATGATTCATATATTTAATTAGTCTCCTTTTGATTACTTAATTAATTCCAAATTAATTCTTGATCAATATTAATTAAATAATCTTATTAATATATTAGAACTTATAATATATTACCAAACCTTAAGTGTTATTTCTCTCATTTTAGTCTATCCAAATGCATGATGCCATGCAACCCTAATGGAGCATGCCGAGTAGGGTCAAGTACATACCAAATATAGTTATGGACTTAGACACTAATCCAACACAAGGTGTGTAGGCCAATGTTGGATCGGTCTGTGATCGTTTTTATCGATGATATATTGGTCTGTTTTAAGACCAAGAAGCAGCACGAGCAACATTTGAGAGAGGTATTGGTGACACTGAGGATGGAAAAGCTTTTATGCGAAGTTCTTACTGTGTGATTTTTGGTTGCGTGAGGTGTAGTTTTTGGGGCTGATCATCAACCAAGAGGGTATTCTGGTTGATCCAGCCAAGAGTGAGACAGTGATGCGATGGGAAATACCGAAGAATACATTTGAGATCCATAGCTTCTTGGGCCTGATGGGGTATTACCGGAGATTTATTTAGGATTTCTCCAAGATTAAGGTACCTTTGACTCGCTTGACCAACTCAATCAGAATGATAATTGAATCTATTATGCAACCGCAAAGTCAAACAACACCACCACCACTAATCTGTAGCCACAAAAAGAATACAACACCTCCATCAACCTTAGCACCAAAAAGGCTACCATTTGAAATACAAGGTAAAAGAAAAAAAAGAGTAAATTACATGAATGGTCCCTATGGTTTGGGGTAATTCGTACGTTTGCTCCTAACTTATTTTTTTTTTAACTTGGAAGGTCCCTACAATTTGTTTTTGTTGTGCGCTTGGTCCATGTCTTACCTAAAAAAACTACATTTCCCTTGTTTATTTTATTTTATTTAAATAAAGTGGGGTAGGTAAGGTAAGGTATGGTGAGGTGGAAGTGGGGTTGGGGTGTGTTTATCAAAATAAAATAAAAAATCAAGGACAAAATAGTATTTTTAAGTATAACAGGGAACAAGCACGCAACAAAAACAAACATTAGAGACCTTCCGAATTAAGAAAATAAGTTAGGGAACAAACATGTAAATTATCCCAAACCATAGGGATCATTCGTGTAATTTACTCAAGGAAAAAACCGTGTATTAACATATGTAAAATTCCTTTAAGGTTGTAACTAGAAAATATAACGACATCTTTTTTGTGTAACGTCTTTTGAACATAGTACTTGGGTAACGCCTTTTGAACGTTACTTTTTGAATATCGTATGCTATTTAATTTCATATAAGGTAGGGACTTTCTTGTTAGGTTATCTACTCAATTATTATAATTATCTTAATCGTAGATTTTATTGGCGAATAAAAAAGGAACACTTACAAGATTTTTTAAAAAGATGTTTAGGACAGGGACATATATACAACAACAAGGAAACAACTGATTACATATTTAAGTATATTCTTAAAACTATTTTAATGGATCACAACAGTTGAAATAAAAAAATATATATATTCTGTCTATTGGTACTGAAATATATAAAGATCTCTCAATTCCTTTTTGTTCTTATCCATATATTTGGAATCATGCACATGTCCCATGAATTATTAAATACGTATGTGGTGGAACAGTTTGTTTACATTGCTAAAAGTCATCACCAGCGATGGTGGTGGCCGGGCAACAACAACTTCACCACCAAATTAGCATCATGACTAGTGACACCGCCACCACCGCCATCAAGCAACCACACAAAGTAGGCCGTGTGGAACAGATCAAACATTTTCAAGCAAACATCAATCATTAGTCCTAGAAGAATCCTCTTCGTCTTTGCCAGTTTGTAACAACCTTCTTCAAGTTGCTTTAATAATGGTACACTACACGAGCCTTCATGATAATGACCATCTCAGAAAACAAAAAGGTTATTTGTATCTTTGTATTGTTTCAATGCATGCATGATGTAGAACCACCCCCACATACTTGTCCCATGTGTATCGACATATGAATTGTCTGGTAACGTGTTTTTTTTTTTTTTTTTTTTTTTTTTTTTTTTTTTTTTTTTTTAAGTTTATCTTATGTATTAACAATAATACATGATTTCTGTCCCATGCCTATTCATATGGGGATTGCTCGATACTGTATTAATATATGTACATATCTATTTTTCCGTTATATTTCCCTAAATGTGAAACAATTTTATCATTTATCATTTAAATATTTCTAATTTTTTTAGTTAATATCAAATGTAACGTTATAATATTTTAATTGTCATCGTACAATGAATGAGATGACAAACGAGTAACAAACTGTGCTGCTAAACGTTTTTTAATAGTAAACTAATTCTTTTAAATGCTACATCCGAAGATCTAAATATCATTTATCGGAACAATGTTTTATTCATAGAACATATAACACGAGTAAAAGACAAGGCTGAAGTTATGTGTATATAAATTATGTTGTCATCCATGGGGTAATGGAAAAAAAAGATGACTACATTAGAGGAAATTTATTAGTACACAGGAAAATTCTATTTTTATGTAAAGTAAAAGAGAAACACCAATATGCTGGATAATAGATGTCCTTGATCATTATTTCCAGACGTTAATAAGTTATGTTTCGTGCATGGGAACCATCCAACTGATATACTTCACCCTCATGGGAACCATCAATAGCAAGAACACGATTTCGAAGAAAGAAAAATAATGCTTTCAATCTTTACCACACAATAATAGATCACACAAAAAGAAACAGACAACAGATGTAGATCATTTTCCGTAAATTTTGAAGGATTTTAAAAGAAATTGATGAATGGTTTATGAATAGATCTACGTAAAATTGATAGTTTATTGGCTTTTTTTTATCAGCAAGATATTTTTATTGAAAAAACTAGGGAGAGATTAAAGTTACAAGGATATGATAAGTATTCCGTTTTCAGAAAATACACCAATTAAGCCAATTAATTGAGCTTCTTTTTTGTACCTAACTATTAACCAATTGTAAGATAAAGTTTTCCCCTCACTTGCTAAGTCTGGGTTGCTTTTCACAATGTTGTTGAATATGTTATACCCTCACTTGCTAAGTCTGGGTTGCTTTTCACAATGTTGTTGAATATGTCATAATTTCGGTATCTCCATATACTCCATGTAACATCCCAATTTCCAGACCAAAAATTTTATTTTTGACATAACGTTTTAGAAAAACATTTATAAGAAAACATCATCAAGTCATATCATTTCATAAACGACAACCACATGTCTCAAAACCATGTCATAAAAATAGTAATAATGTCAGAGTACAATCCTAAAATGCGCAAAATGCGGAAATCATGTGTGTGTGATGCACGGCTACCGTGTCAGCTCCTTCCCTTTCGATGAAGAGGTACCTGAAAACAAAACTGAAAACTGTAAACACGAAGCTTACTGAGTTCCCCCATCATACCACATACCATACTTAACACATACTATAAGACATATTTGGTTTGGGTGTCTGATCTACCATAATGAGCATACAGGGATGCTCAACCTACCCCCTTCAAACATACCATGGTGTTCGACCTACCCTCCGGTTTATCTCAAACGTTTACGGGGACTATTTCACCCCTACTACTACCATGTAAAAACATAACATAATCATACTGTTAAGCATACCGGGGTGCCCGACCTACCCCTTGGTCCTATCGACCGGATACGGGGACTATTCCCCCTACTATCACATAACATAATAGGCTAGCACATAATCATAAAAGACAATAACATACGAGAAAGTTATCACAAAGACAATTATCTCTACTATAACTCTTACTAGTGGGCCGACCTTGGTGCCTTCGACCCACTTCTATTGGAATGTAACTCACCTCCATTCCGTGAAGTGTCCGAACTGTTTTCAATTGTGGCAACCCGAAAATTTCTAGCTTACATTCTTCATTTCTTATCAAAGTTAAACTCATTTTTGCTATTTTCTAGCACTGTTTGGAGTCAAATAGAGTGTTTAAAGCTTAGTATAAGCAGGGTAGGAGTCGTGGGATAAGTATTGTGGGTGTATCGCCTTGCATTTGAGCCAATCACACCAACACAAGGTGTGTGCGGCCGCACACAAGAATGTGCGGCCACCCACCCATCCCAACCGCACACTCCCTCCTATATATTCAACACTTAGCCATTTGGAACACTTTCTACACTTCCACAAAGCTAGGACCCGAAATCCTCTCAAGTATCATCCAAATCTCCTTGAGGATCTTCATAAAAGGTAGCATCTTTAGCCAAGAACACTGGGTGTACGGCCGCACACACCATGTATGGCCGCACACCCAACCTCACACGCCATGTATGGCGCACACCTGGCCGCACACACACATATAGTGTGTATATTGGCCATACACTCCATTGTAAAGCCATATACCCCCTTCATACAATCATATATGGTTGTAACACTTCAATATAAGTGTTTACTTGTCCCTAAGGTGGTCCCAATTCAATAATCAATTGTTTTAAACACTAATTAGATTCATATATGTGGTATTATATGTTAACTAGGATCATAGAGTGTGTTCAAGGCTTCACTTGACACCTAGCAATCCTACATCTTCAGTTCATCTGTATCACTCACTACAGGTGAGTTCATACCCCTTAATCAATGGTTTAAATATTTTTTAAATGCTTTTATGGGGGGAATACAAGTTAAATACATATAGTTATTACATCAATCACATGTGATTAATAACTACAACACCATTGGTTTTTCTTACTGTTCAAACTGTTTATCAAACTGCTATACTTCAAACTGTTTTACGAGGTCTTTTACTGATCAAATACTTTTACTTAAACTCTTTCATACTTATATATTATCAAATCAATGTCTATGTATGTATAGTTATATAAGCAATGTTTAAAAGACTTAGGAAGGCTAGCTCGCTTTAATTTCTTTTCCTTGTTTGGATGTGGCTTTAGGGCATCGGTTATCCGTCCGAAGGTCATTTAAATATTAGTTGTATATCATGTATACACACATAGTCATAAATGTTCCTTCAATCAGTTCTATACCTTTGGGTAGCAAGGGTACACAAACATGATCATACATTGCTAGTAAACTACTATAGGAGTAGTTTAGGAAGATACTAATACTATTACTAGAACAATGAAACCTACAATAAGTTAGTTCATAAATGTGTCAAGAGATACAATGCCCTTGGGTAGCAAGGGTATACAAACACGTTAACACTATGATGAAAACCAAACAATAGACACTATGATGAGAAACAAACAATAGACACTATGACGAGAAACAAACATACATGCTAGAAAGAGAAAGAACTCACAATACGGCTAGCACACATATACATTACATATACATTAACATAGTTATGTGAGACATTAAACAGGGCATGGCACTACCTGCCATGACTGTTTTTGAATCAGAATCTCCTTAATTGGGGAGCGTATGAGTTTGTGTATAGATCTATACTGGATTGACTATCCTACCCCTTGCTGCTCGCTACAGTGGGACTTACAAGTCTACGGGTGCCAAGCTGTGACATCCCGAGTTCAAAAGTACAAGTTCAGGGTTCAAAGTGTAAATGTGAAAGGGGAACTGGGCGAGTCCATGGGTGGACTCGGCGAGTAGGGTCGCGAAACTGGTTGCGTGTTAAGTGGCCAACTCCGCGAGTCGGCGGCTGGACTCGGCGAGTTGGTGCTGAGTGGAGAAAACCCTAATTTCGGGGGATGATCCCTATTTAAAGGATGTTATACCCTCTCTTGAAGTCCAGAAAACCCTAAGACGCGTTTGTGAGTGGTTTATGAGCTTTTGAACCTTGGAGAAGAGATTTTAGAAAGCTAAGAGGCTTGGAGCAAGGGGCTTTGCAAAGATTTGGATTTCTCTTCTATTGGAGCTTTCGTTTGAGGTATTATTTCGTTGCTTGGGCTATTATTCATCATTTTGGAGTTTTTGGAAAAGATAGCATGTGGTGTTTTGAGCTTGGAGGTTAGATCTGAGGTTGCTACCTCAGATCTAGAATGGAGAAGTTCTAGAGTGCATTAAAGTCCCTGTTCTTCAGTGATTGGTGAAGCAATCTTGTCCCAAACCCTAACCCTAGAGTGTAAATTGCCTAGATCTCTTTGGATTAATGTATAGTTTGCCACTTTACATGATGGATGGGTTGTAGAAGGGTAGATATATGGTTTGGATCATCTGCATGGCCTGGAAAGCTTCTGTATGGATTAAGATCTAGGGGTACTCGGCGCGACATAAAGGTGTACTCGGAAAGTCGCTTGAAGATGGGCAGGAACTCGACGAGTTGGAAGAACAACTCAGCGAGTTGGTTGAAGGTAGCCTTGGACTCGGCGAGTCTGGTCGTGAGGTCCTAACTTTCTTCTGGTTGACCCGTGAATCGGTGAGTCAAGGGAGGACTCGGTGAGTTGAGTGCGAGGGGACTCAGAGTTGTTGGACTCGGCGAGTCTCGGGGTGACTTGGCGAGTTGAGTCGCGGATTAGGGAAGTTTTGAGCATGGGGACTCGTCGAGTCATCGGGTTGACTCGGCGAGTAAGGTCAGTCATGAGGTTGACTTTGACTTTGACCAAGGGTTGACCAATTGACTTCCAGGGGCATTTTGGTAATTATTGGCTTTTGTTTTGAGTTCAGTGTTGGTGTTGACTACTGGTGGAGATTATGTCAGTGGTCGGAGCATCTTGGTCTTATCTTTTCAGTCGGCAGTTGCGAGGTGAGTTATCCTCACTATATCGACAGGCTCTATGGCACCAAGGCCGGCCTTCTATCTGATTGTAATCCGGGTATTGTTGTTATGTTATTTCTTTGCTATGTTTGCATCCTGTTAGTTAGGATGGTATATGTTAGAGAGCTGGCTAACGTCGGTATCCTAGTATATAGGATGATGCTATGCTAGTGACCGGTTAGGTCGGTATCCTGGTTAGGATGATGTTATGCTATGTGATCTGCTAGATCGGTTTGATTCGATGTGAATTGTTATATGATTGAATGTTTATGCGCACATGGTTGTTGAACTGGGGTTGGGTTGAGGCGGGTCCTGCTTTGTGTTATAGGCCAACATACCCAGGGCGGACCAATCACACTATAGACTCGATGTATGTGGCTAGACTCGGAGGGTGGACCAGCTGGACTGAAGGCCGGTGCAGCGGACCAGTCACACAATAGACCCGAAGTGCATGGCTGTTCTGTGTTCTGTTATGATATGACATGTTGTGCGTGTATGGTATTTTGGGGGTATCTCACTAAGCTTTCGGGCTTACAGTTGTGGTTTAATGTTTTTCAGGTTCTTCAGGAGACCCTGGTAAGGCAAAGGCGTGATCGTACCGCTCCTCATGATTTTGTTTTATGATGTGGTTATGGGAAGACTCTGATAATAATTGTATTGAAAACCTTTTTGTAATTACATTATGAAAATGGGTTGTTTTTGAAAAGTTAAAATTGATTGAAATTTTTAGATCGTTACAAGTTGGTATCAGAGCCTTGGTTTAAGTGAATTGGAGGAACATTCGTGTGAATCCAGTCTCAAATCAGGGAGAGTTTTCAAAAGAGAATTTAAAATGGTTTTGAAAATGAGTAAAGGGGGACGCGGAGTTACGATCAGCCGGAGCCGGTAAGTAACCCCAAAATACCATACATGATATTTGTTTTTGAGCTTTGATAGAACAGCATGCTAGTACTAGGATAGGGATCTTCAGGATTTCATGATAATGTTGCCTGATTTATGATGCCTGCTAGCCTAGGGTTCCTCTGTGGGAGATTTCCGGTGTTCCTCTAGGAGTTAGGGTTGAGTGCTTGTTATGTATGTTTTTCACTAGGGTGTTGTGGTAATACTTGATACAAATATGGGTAGGTGTGGAAGGTAGTATGGGCCCATACTACTGAAAGCACATGACCCATACACGTATCAAAGAAACCATGACCTCTAGGGTTCGGTTGGGGTTGGTTACCGGGTTTGTGGGAAGTATCTGAGATCTTGCGGTGTTTTTCAGTATGGTGGTTACGAGGCATGCTGGGAGCGGATCCGGGTCAGGATCAGGAGCAGGATAGGGCGGTCAGGGTGGATCAGTACCGCCCGAGGTTATTGGTCAGATGAGCTCAGGCGAGTTGGATGCTAGGATTTGTGAGATCCTGCATGATGAGGTTGGTGCGTTGTTCTGCACCGAGTTGCCGGAGCTGTTTGGGTCGATCAAGACCGCCATGGTTGAGTATTTTGATTAGCGCTATGCGGCTCTCACAGAGACGGCTGCCGCGGCGGCTACAGCGGCTGTAGTAGCGGCAGGGGGAGGAGCCGATTGAGGTTTTTAGTATCGGGACTTCGATAATACGAAGCCCCCTACCTTCGATGGAGTTCAGGACCCGATTGTTGCTATGAGATGGTTGTCGGACATGGAGGGGTGTTTCTTCACGTGTTCATGTCCCGCTGATCAGAGGGTGAGGTGTGCTCTAAACCTGTTGAGGCTCGGGGCAAAGGATTCGTGGATATTGACCACGGGGTCATATTCGGATGCGCAGAGGCCTGTGGTTTCCTGGGATCAGTTCGGGGAGATGTTTAGCACTCGTTATGTTCCGCGGGTTGAGAGAGAGAGAGAGAGAGGTTGGCTCATGAGTTCTTGGAGCTGAAGCAGGATTCGGAGTCGATGACGGAGATCACCCGGATGTTCACTAAGAGGGCGATGTTTTGCCCTGAGTTCGCTTCTGAGCAGGCTCAGATGTCCCGATATATGAGTATGCTCAAGAGGGATATCAGGTAGTTTGTGTCTCTGCAGAGGTGTGAGACCTTGTTGGAGTTGCAGGAGGCCGCCAGGCGGTGTGAGTTGGACATTGAGTTGCAGTTGCGGGAGCAGAGGCGGGCTACGGTGCAGTCGCAGTCGGCGCCGAAACGGTCCAAGACCATTGATTCTAGATTGGGAGATCAGAGCTGCCACACTTGTAGGAAGTGTAGGAAGGGTCACACCGGAGTTTGTAGGTCCGGTGGTGCATGCCGCAAGTGCGGAAAGGAGGGGCACTATGCGAGGGATTGTCCGCAGACAGCCCTGGTTCGGGATTTGAGGATTTGTTATCATTTCCATCAGGTTGGACACTTGAGGGTCAACTGTCCACAGCTTGCTGCAGGACCGGTGCAGCCTCCAGCACCAACCACTTTGACGGTTACGGGTGGAGTTCAGGGTGGAGCGGAGCCCCCAAGTGCTCGGGGTCGTGCTTTTCAGCTTACAGCGGAGGAGGTCAGGGCAATGCCGGATGCAGCTGCGGGTATGTTTCTTTCTTGATGTCTTGTTATTTGGTGATTATTGTGGAGTATTTTTTATCTGCTAGTCTCGCTGTGTGATTTTTGGTATTGTATTCGTTGTTCCTTAAGGGGTGTGGTATGGTTATGGGTTTGGTGTTGGGAATTTTGTTGGTTATCATTCATGAGGATTAGTAGTGGGAATCTGGCTTTTGGTCTAAATGTCTAGTAGCATCTGCAGTCTGAGGAGTGGTTAGCTGAAGATCGGGTTTCTTTCGAGCCCGGGATGATCAGTGTTGTTATGTAAATTTGTGAATATTGCTCGTTCTGGTGGGAATCAGTTCACGTGTAAGGGTTTGTGTTGTATAGGGTTGTCGAGGGAGGTCGGTGATGGCAACCGGTGGTTGATAGTCAGTGCTCTAAGTGGGGGAGAATTAGAGAATTCTCCGGAAGATCGATATGCATGAGAGGTTGTTGAGCTGTTGGGATCCAACAGTGGTTCTGTCAGCCGAGTGTAGGCTGGGATGAGCAAGTGTCAGACAGACGGGGCAGGATGCAGACCAAGGGTGATTGATTGTGGGAGGCCTGGGATCGGGCCGAGATTGAGTATGTAGAATAGAGATAGAGTTCGGAACCCCTAGAGGGCTAGAACAGTATGCATGGGAGAGTTTTTTGGAGGAATAACGCGGGATGATGAATGCTGGTTGAGCGGTCCGGATAGACTGAAGGCCGGTGGGCGTACCATTCTGGCCGAAGGCTCGGAGAACAGTCCAGACAGGCTGAAGGCCCTGGAGGGCGGTCCAGACCTGTTGAAGGTTCTGAGAGTGATCCAGATGGGCTGAAGGCCTGGTAAGGCGGTCCAGTCATGCTGAAGACTCTGCATGTGTTGATAGATCTGTATAAGGATATGGAATGAGAATGTCGCGATGTGATAGCATCAGAAGGTCTGGCCCCGGATATTGATCATGAGTAGTGGAGGTAGTGCATGGACTCGAGAGTACCTGCGAGCGGATTCAGAGTATGTGTGGTGCATGGGATAGCAGTTATGCTATAAGGACGTGGTGTAGTATTGGGTGAGAACCGTGGCACTTGTGGTAGTGTCAAGGCAGCCAAGAGGTTTTCCTTGGTAAGGAAAAGGAAAAGAATGTAGCTCCGAGAGGGAGTGTGAGTTCATGGAAGTGAAAGCAGTAATGCAGAGTTATGATTGGGGTTATCCATTTATGGTCATTGAGCAGCGTGTTTGCGGCAGTGGTATGGAATCACATCCGGATTGGATGTCTGCTGAGGTTACGGAAGGAATTCCGAGGGTGTAGAGCCAAGAGGCTCGGAAGGGATGCAGGGATGGAGTCTTGGATTCCCAGCTTGATTTTGATCAAGGAATTGTGTATGTAGTAGTAATTCATCCTGGGGGATGTTTGGAGGTGTCGTCAGTGTGTCGAGTCTTCCCAACCCGAGGATGCTAGAGCCAGTTTAGCATGTGTATGTGATTGCAGAGGAGAACTCATGGGAGTTGCTCTGAAGCTGAAGGATGTGTCATCCTGTCAGCATGGAGTGGATAAAGTTGTACTCAGATCGGGATCCCGGTGGTTCAGGGTTATTTCTAGCTCGTATGAGTCAAGTGAATGTTGTGATCTGGAATGAGTGAAGTATCATGGAGTGGTACTTTGCTGTTAAGTGCGGTTACCTGAGGATGAGGCCGGCGGCCGGCTTGAGGCGGTGGTCAGAATGCCGCAGGGGAAGAGTTGGGTTTCGGTGGTTGTGTGTTGCGGAACTTGGTCTGGTTAATGCCAGGAGGTGCATTGCGAGAGTAATTATGGAGTTGTGTTGCCATAGGATTCGAGGACGAAGCCTAATTTAGGTGGGGGAGAATTGTAAAATCCCGAGTTCAGAAGTACAAGTTCAGGGTTCAAAGTGTGAATGTGAAAGGGGAACTCAGCGAGTCCATGTGTGGACTTGGCGAGTCAGTGGCTGGACTCGGCGAGTTGGTGCTGAGTGGAGAAAACCCTAATTTCGGAGGATGATGTTATACCCTCTCCCCAGCCTCTTTACCCTCTCTTGAAGTCCAGAAACCCCTAAGACGCGTTTGTGAGTGGTTTATGAGCTTTTGAACCTTGGAGAAGAGATTTTGGAAGAGATTTTGGAAAGCTAAGAGGCTTGGAGCAAGGGGCTTTGCAAGGATTTGGATTTCTATTATTTTGGAGCTTTCCTTTGAGGTATTATTTCATTGCATGGGCTATTCTTCATCACTTTGGAGTTTTTGGAAAAGATATCATGTGGTGTTTTGAGTGTGGAGGTTAGATCTGAGGTTGCTACCTCAGATCTGGAATGGAGAAGGTCTAGAGTGCATTAAAGTCCCTGTTCTTGAGTGATTGGTGAAGCCATCTTGTCCCAAACCCTACCTCTAGAGCGTAAATTGCCTAGATCTCTTTGGAATCACGTAAAGTCTGCCACTCTACGTGATGGATAGGTTGTAGAAGGGTAGATCTATGGTTTGGATCATCTGCATGGCCTGTAAAGCTTTTGTATGGATTAAGATCTAAGGGTACTCGGCGAGTCACAAAGGTGTACTCGGCGAGTCTCTTGAAGATGGGAAAGATCTCGAAGAGTTGGAAGAACAACTCGGTGAGTTGGTTGAAGGTAGCCTTGGACTCGGCGAGTCTGGTAATGAGGTCCTAACTTTCTTCTGGTTGAGCCGTGAATCGGTGATTCAAGGGAGGAGTCGGTGAGTTGAGTGCGAGGGGACTCAGAGTTGTTGGAGTCGGCGAGTCTTGGGGTGACTCGACGAGTTGAGTCGCAGATTGGGGAAGTTCTGAGCATGGGGACTCGGCGAGTAGAGTTAGTCAGGAGGTTAACTTTGACTTTGACCAAGGGTTGACCAGTTGACTTCCAGGGGCATTTTCGTAGTTGTTGGCTTTTGTTTTGAGTTCAGTGTTGGTGTTGACTACTGGTGGAGATTGTGTTAGTGGTCGGAGCATCTTGGTCTTATCTTTTCAGTCGACAGTTGCGAGGTGAGTTATCCTCATTATATCGACAGGGTCTACGGCACCAAGGCCGACCCTCTATCGGATTGTAATTCGGGTATCGTTGTTATGTTATTGCTTTGCTATGTTTGGATCCTGGTAGTTAGGATGGTATATGTTAGAGACCTGGCTAAGGTCGGTATCCTGGTATATAGGATGATGCTATGCTAGTGACCGGTTAGGTCGGTATCCTGGTTAGGATGATGTTATGCTATGTGATCTGCTAGATCGGTTTGATTGGATGTGAATTTTTATATGATTGAATGTTTATGTGCGCATGGTTGTTGAACTGGGGTTGGGTTGAGGCGGGTCCTGGTTTGTGCTGTAGGCCAACATACCCAGGGCGGACCGGTTATCCCGAAGGCCCAACGAGCGGTCCGGATAGGCTGTAGGCCCCAAGAGGGCGGACCAGACGTGCCAAGGCTCGGAGAGTGGACCAGGCCGACTGAAGGGCCAGTGCGGGCGGACCAGTCATACTGTAGACTCAGAGAGTGGACCAGGTGGATTGAAGGCCGATTCGGGCGGACCAATCACACTATAGACTCGATGTATGTGGCTAGACTCAGAGGGTGTACAAGGTGGACTGAAGGTCGGTGCGGCGGACCGGTCACACAGTAGAGCCGAAGTGCATGGCTGTTCTGTTATGATATGGCATATGTGGTTAGTATTTTGGGGGTATCTCACTAAGCTTTCGGGCTTACAGTTGTGGTTTATTGTTTTTCAGGTTCTTGAGGAGACCGTGGCAAGACAAAGGTGTGATCGTACCGCTCCTCATGATTTTGTTTTATGATGTGGTTCTGGAAAGACTCTGATAATAATTGTATTGAAAACCTTTTTGTAATAACATTATGAAAATGGGTTGTTTTTGAAAAGTTTAAATTGATTGAAAATTTTAGACCGTTACACAAGCGTCATTTCTACGACATCTTACATTGTCGTTTTACTATTGAGTCGGTAGCAAGTTACAGGCCGATCACATGTTACCTTGAAATTTACAATTTCTTAAGGTAGTTAGTACAACAGTAGTTACTTACTACAGCACTACAGCACTATAATATTTTCCCATTACATTCACTTCGTGAACATGCACACGATGCACGGTAATGTAAAAACCATATTTTTGGTTAATGATAGTCAGATTGGGAAAATACACACTCTTACATGAGACACACACACAGATACTAGATGCCTTGGTAGAAGGCTACTTTTAGTAGAAAACATAGGGTTTTCTAGGAGAGTTCAAACAAATACAAACTTCATAAAAACTTATACAAACATCTTACATATGCTTTCATACAAAAGTAGACACTAATATACTTATGATCTCACCAGCTGTAAAGCTGATAAACTCTTTCAATATAACTTGTATTCTCAGGTCACTAGTAGCCAGGTACAGGTGCCGGGTTTTGAGAAGAAGGAGCTCGTTCAAGACTCCTCTTATACTTTGTTGTATATTATTTTTGGTGTCTATATAACTTGACAGGACACACTTGTATGAAATTATATTATTAATGCAATATATGATGTTGTTGCTTGTTTACTACTTTGCATTGTTGTGATACTGTACATGACGTCCTCCACCCCAGAAGGTTTCCGCCATTCTTCGGTTTTGGGGGTATGACAGATTGGTATCAGAGCATTGTTTTTAGTGAATTGAGTATATCAACCCATAAAAGATATACTAACTATAAATACATTGGGATTAAAATACTCTGACTAATAGTTTATACTTTTAAATAATAAAATATTTAACCAAGTATACATACCTGCATTCATACTAAAATCAGTGTCACTAGGACAGAACAAAAGTATTACGATTGTTGGGCAACACAAGCAGATTTAGAGACATATAGTCAAAACTGGGAAGATATAGCCTGATCAACTATATTATCCGAGGGTTGACTAGCATGTGCCTAAGTGTGGTTGTGAGGTGGCAACAAGTCTAAAAACTTACCAACACTACTGCAACGAGAATAATAGAACAAAATATTAAACTTAAAATACTATAGGAGTATTTTGTGTTATAGTAATTACTTATCTGAGAATTAAAGGTCTTTATTAGTATGTAAATAGTTGCTGAGTGGATACACTAAGGTTATATGTGTCTAGGATGTCATAGACTTAGAATCTGTGATCTTTGCTTTAATTCTTGTTCCTTGTTGGGTTGTGGGC
The DNA here is from genome assembly GCF_002870075.4 of Lactuca sativa. NCBI lineage: Eukaryota > Viridiplantae > Streptophyta > Magnoliopsida > Asterales > Asteraceae > Lactuca > Lactuca sativa. Next base: position 218,774,932 of record NC_056623.2, on the reverse strand, counting down.
TTACAGTTAGGGTCACTTATTCGAAGGTATATCCTGTCTTCGACTTGTAGGCACTGAGCAAATGTTGAAGTAACTAATAAAGATAATCTTATAATTATCTAGTTAATTTGTATATTAATTATTTCCTTATCCGTATTCTCGCATAGATTAAATGGTTGGATTCCATATCCCCAGAGACCTGTACTTCCCCAACCATGACAATGCAGGATGGCTAGAAGATGAACTAGCAGATGATTACCCAATTCCTTTGGATGATCATGAAGCTGAAGGCTTTTCTAATGGTTCTGACTCAGAGCCAGAAGTCAACAACCTGCCCCCAGCTAATGAAAACCCAAACCCTCGTCCAACATTTCAAGGACCCACACCTCTGTGGGCCACAAACTTGAATATGTGGAGTCAGGAACAAGGAAAACCCATTCCCTACAATGGAGACAGAAGCTTCTGCAACCTCACTGAGGGAGGTTCAGCTGGCAGAGTCCTACCCATTATGGTTCGTAGGATTGTTTGGAACACCGAGCAAGGTCTAGCAGTTATCGACCGAGTAATGGAGGTTGATGCCAATTCTGGCATTAACATTGTCCGCATTCGCCAACTTGAGTCCGCTCATGAAAGGGCACGGGTCAGCAATGCAATGCTCCAGAGGGAACTCGCTGAAACCCGAGCTGAAGTCAGAGAACTTCGAGCTTAGCAAGCCAGAGCTGATAGGTGCATAAGGGACATATAACGTCTTCTGTCGGAGTCAAGAACTCACTCTGGTAGCTCTCGTCACCGATAGATTCTCATCAACTTCTCTTTTGGATATAACCTTGTTAGTGTAAAAACTCTAGTTTAATTTTCCTATCCTTGTAAATGTTAGACCAGTTAAGTCTTGATTTGGTCATAGTTCTGTCAAATTTTTTCCATATTGGTTGATATAAGACCTACTTCTAGGTCATTTTTCCCGAACTTATTACATTGGTAATCCCAGTACCTTTAACAGATATCTAATCTAATGGAAATTATTATCCAAATGCTTCCATCTTCATTCAAGTATATTATCCAATCGTATTGTTGGGCTACGAAGAGTTAGTCCATGAGCCATTCACATCAATTCTTCCATTAAATTCTTATCAATGTTTTCATCTTCATAAACTTATAGATCAGAGATGCCGCCTCGCAAAAACCCAAGGAGAAACCTTAATAACGAAACACCGACACCATCACCTCAACCACCTACTCCTCAGTTCGACATGACATCCTTAAATGTTGATGTAGCTATAACTGTGGCTACAGCCATGGCTCAAAATAATTCCTCTGGTTCCACTGGAGGAGGAACCCCTGTTCAGTCTATTCAGGTTGAAGCTCCTGTGCGCTCGAGAGAGTGCTCCTATAAGGACTTCACAAATTGCAAGCCATTATCCTTCAAGGGGACTGGCAGAGTCATTGCCCTCTCGCAATGGTTTGAGAAAACCGAATCGGTTTTCGAAATCTGCTCTTGTCCCGAGGAGAGCAAGGTGAAGTTCGCTGCTTGCACCTTCGAAACTAAAGCCCTAACATGGTGGAACGGCCATGTTAAGTCACTATCTCTCATAGTGGAAAATGATATGGGATGGGAAACTTTAAAGGACCTCATGATTGAAGAATACTGCCCGAGGAGCGAGATCCAAAAGATGGAGGAAGAACTGTGGAGCCTAACCATGACGGGCTCCAACGTAGTCGCCTACACCGCCAAGTTCTTTGAACTGGTGGCCCTCTGTCCCAACCTGGTGCATACAGAGGGGAAAAAGATCGAAAGATATATATGGGGGCTAATGCCACCATACCAGGGAAATGTATTGGCATCCCACCCCACTTCATTTAATAGTGCCAAGCGATTGGCATAATGGCTAATTGACCATGGGGCTCGTACTCCGGCCGCAACAACTACCCTGGCCATCTCAGAACCTGCAAGAACCAATGACTCCAAGTGGAAGTTTTGGGATGACAAGAAGAAGGCTAAGGCTGTCAAAAAACAGCAGGTCGTAAAAGTATATGCTACGATAGAACCTGCCGCTACTGCTCCGGTAATGTAGTGCGCTGGAAGTTTGCCTAAGTGCAACTTCCATCACGTCGGCGCCTGCCGAGAGATGCAGTGTCTAAACTGCAACAGGAAGGGGCACACAGCCCATTTTTGCAAATCTCCGGCGAGGCCAATCACCCAGGTCCCCAGCGCTAGAGTGGGCCAAACTTGCTACAGCTATGGCGAGGTGGGCCATTTCAAGAGGAACTGCCTGAAGGCAGGAAATGCCGGTGGAGTAGGAAAAGTTTTGGCCATAGGCCATAGGAAGCGGTTTCCGACCCCATAGTGGTCACTGGTACGTTCCTCCTCGATAACTCTTATGCATGCATTCTATTTGATAGTGGAGCGGAGAGGAGTTTCGTGAACCAAAAATTAGCTCATTTACTTAAGCATAAATCACGAGCACTTAAAGAACCGTTCACTGTAGAAATGGCTAATGGAAAGACAGAGAGCACTAGAAGTATATTCATAGGGTGTACCTTAACTTTAGATAGCCATTCATTTTCTATCGATATCATGCCGGTCTCAATTAAAAGTTTCGACGTCATTATCGACATGGATTGGTTGAGTTTACATCGTGCCAATATCATGTGTTACGAAAAGGTTGTTCACCTTAATCTGTTGTCTAGCGAAACCTTAGTAGTTTATGGCGACAAACCCGGCATGAACCTTCGTATCATCTCGAGCATCCAAGCTCAGAAAATCTTCCAAAAAAGAATGTCGTGCATTCCTTGCTCATGTTGTCGATGTGAACCAAGAAACGAAGGACATTCAGAAGATCCCAGTAGTACGCGATTTTCCCGACATCTTTCCAAATGAACTCTCAGGATTATCTCCCCAACGTCAAGTCGAGTTCCGAATCGACTTAGTTCCAGGGGCTACCCCAGCAGCCAAATCGCCCTATCTTCTAGCACCTGCAGAGATGCAAGAACTGTCCGGTCAACTTAACGAACTGCTCAACAAGGGCTTTATAAGACCAAGCTTCTCACCCTGGGGAGCTCCAGTCTTGTTTGTCAAGAAGAAAGACAAATCCTTTCGTATGTGCATTGACTACAGGGAGCTCACCAAGCTGACCGTCAAAAATAGTTATCCGTTACCTCGTATCGACGATTTATTTAACCAACTTCAAGAGGCGAACTTCTTTTCAAAAATCTAGTTGAGATCCGGATATCACCAACTACGAGTGCTAGGGGAGGATGTTCCAAAGACAGCCTTCCGAACTCGTTATGGGCACTACGAATTTGTAGTGATGCCGTTCGGATTGACAAACACGCCCGCTGTATTCATGGACTTAATGAATAGGGTGTGTGGTCCTTACTTGGATCAGTTCGTCATCGTCTACATCGATGACATACTTATCTACTCTCGTAGGGAGGAGGAGCATAGTCAACATCAGCGTCAAGTCCTAGAGGCATTACGTTCGGAGAAGCTCTACGCGAAGTTCTCGAAATGTGAATTTTGGATTGGATGTGTCGAATTCATAGGGCTCGTGGTTAAAAAAGAGGGTATACACGTGGACCCTTCCAAAATCAAGGCCATTGAGAACTGGCCAACACCGAAGACGCCTACAAAAATTCGACAATTTCTCCCGCATTGCGAAGCCTCTAACAACACTGATCCAGAAAGGCGTGGCCTTTGACTGGGAAGAGAAGCAGGAGAGAGCGGTCCAAACGCTCAAGTGAGCCTTGTGCACCGCACCAATACTATCCCTCCTTGAAGGGATAGAAGACTTCGTTGTCTATTGCGGTGCGTCAAATCAAGGGCTCGGATGTGTGCTAATGCAGAGAGGTAAGGTCATCGCCTATGCCTCGCGATAGCTGAAAACACATGAGGTCAATTACACGACCCTCGATCTTGAATTAGGAGCAGTTGTGTTTGCTCTGAAGATCTGGAGACATTACCTGTACGGTACGAAATCACTATCTTTACAGGCCACAAAAGCTTACAATACATATTCGACCAGAAGGAGCTCAACATGAGACAACGACGGTGGGTCGAACTACTCAGTGATTACGAATGTGAAATTCGTTATCATCCTGGTAATGCCAATGTAGTAGCTGACACCCTAAGTCGGAAAGAATATTTTGGTCGTAGAGTCAAATCATTGACTATGACTATCCATTCACATTTGTCCACACAAATTAAGGCGGCTCAGCTCGACGCTTTGAAGCCTGAAAATGTGACGGGTGAATCCCCGAGAGGGACGGATAAGAACCTGGAGGTTAAGGGTGGTAGAGCTTATTATTTCATGGACCGGATCTGGACCACGAAACTCGGTGGTTTCAGAGAATTGGTCATGAACGAGGCGCACAACACTCTTTATTCCATGCACTCGAGATCAGATAAGATTTATCTACATCTTAAAAAGTTATACTGGTGGCCTAACATGAAAGCAAAGATTGCTACCTTCATGATTAAGTGCCCTACTTGCGCAAAGGTCAAGGTCGAATACCAGAATCCCTCAGGTCTGCTTCAACAACCTGAGATCTGGAATGGAAGTGGGAGCAGATCACTATGGACTTCATAACCAAGATTCCCAAGACAATGGGTGGACTTGATACCATATGGGTCATCGTCGACAGATTGACCAAGTCCGCACACTTCCTGCCGATCAAGGAAACAGAAAAGATGGAGAAACTTACAAGAACTTATATTAAGGAGATTGTACGAATGCACAGTGTTCCCTTATCCATTATCTCGGACAGAGATAGTAGGTTCACTTCTAGGTTCTGGCAGTCGCTACAAAGTTCCTTAGGAACTAGGCTAGACATGAGTACAGCCTACCATCCACAGACCGACGGGAAAAGTTAGAGAACTATCCAAACGTTGGAAGATATGTTGCGAGCCTGTGTGATAGACTTTGGGAAATCATGGGATACTTATATACCCCTTGTCAAATTTTCCTAGAACAACAGTTATCACACAAGCATAAAAGCTGCTCAATTTGAAGCCCTCTATGGCCGAAAGTGCAGATCCCTTCTATGCTGGGATGAGGTGGGTGATACCCAGTTAGCTAAGGGGCGAGTCCCTGACATCACTCTCATAGGTCCGGAGATCATACGAGAAACGACAGTGAAGATTGTTCAGATCCGTGAACGATTGAAAGCCTCCTGAGATCGACAAAAAAGCTACGCTGATAAACGAAGGAAACCGTTGGAATTCCAGGTGGGCGACCGTGTTTTATTGAAGGTCTCACACTGGAAGGGATTGATATGCTTTGGAAAGCGTGGAAAGCTAAATCCAAGGTACATTGGTCCTTTTGAGATTCTCGCAAGAATCGGCCCTGTAGCTTACAAACTTAACTTACCGAACGAACTCAGAAACTTACATTCTACTTTCCACGTCTCGAACTTTAAAAAGAGTCTGTCCGACGAGACTCTTGTAATTTTACTCGACGAGATCGAGATCAACGAGAGCCTCAACGTCGTGGAAGAACCAGTAGAAATCATGGACCGAGAGGTCAAGCAAACGAAACAAAGTCGTATCGCGATAGTGAAGGTTCGTTGGAACGCCAAGAGAGGACCTGAATTCACTTGGGAGCGAGAGGATTAGATGAAACTGAAATATCCTCATCTTTTTACTTAGTTATTTGTTATAACTTATTTGCTTAAACTCTAATTTTGGGACGAAATTCCCTCTAACGGGCGAATGATGTGGCAACTCGAAAATTTCTAGCTTACATTCTTCATTTCTTATGAAAATTAAACTCATTTTTCCTATTTTCTAGCACTTTTTGGAGTCAAATAGAGTGTTTAAAGCTTAGTATAAGTAGGGTAGGAGTCGTGGGATAAGTATTGTGGGTGTATGGCCTTGCATTTGAGCCAATCACACCAACACAAGGTGTGTGCGGCCGCACACAAGAGTGTGCGGCCACACACCCATCCCAACCGCACACTCCCTCCTATATATTCAACACTTAGCCATTTGGAACACTTTCTACACTTCCACAAAGCTAGGACCCGAAATCCTCTCAAGTATCATCCAAATCTCCTTGAGGATCTTCATAAAAGGTAGCATCATTAGCCAAGAACACCAAGAACACCAAGACCACTACATGTACGGCCGCACACACCATGTATGGCCGCACACCCAACCGCACACACCACGTATGGCCGCACACCTGGCCGCACACACACATATAGTGTGTATTTTGGCCATACACTCCCTTGTAAAGCAATATACCCCCTTCATACAATCATATATGGTTGTTAGACTTCAATTTAAGTGTTTACTAGTCCCTAAGGTGGTCCTAATTCAATAATTAGTTGTTTTAAACAGTAATTGGATTCATATATGTGGTATTATATGTTAACTAGGATCATAGAGTGTGTTCAAGGCTTCACTTGACACCTAGCAATCCTACATCTTCAGTTCATCCGTACCACTGACTACAGGTGAGTTCATACCCCTTAATCAATGGTTTAAATATTTTTAAATGCTTTTATGGGGGGGGGGGAGAATACAAGTTAAATACATATAGTTATGTCACACCCCAAAACCGGAACGACGGAAACGTTCGGGGGTGGAGGACGTCATGTCAAGTATCACGAGATATGTATATGGTAAGCAAGTAATGAACAACCATTTCATTTAGAAAGAAAGTTTTTACAATGTATGTGCTCACAAAACATAGAAGTCATAAACAAATAACAAAAGAAGACTTGAAGCTATAATGCTCCATCTTCTGAAGTCCCAGCATGAGCACCTGTCTGATAGTCTCTTGAGAATACAAGTTATTTGAAAGAGTTGATCAGCAATTAAGCTGGTGAGTTCATAAGATTTTAGTGATGTGAGTAAGATGTAAAATGTGGTTGAAAATGTATATGCACAAGTGATGTAAGCTGTAAGTTCTGTTTTGAAATGTTCGTCTGTTCCTCTAGAAAATCCTATATTTCCTACTTGAATGGAAGTTAAGTAAATGACACTACAAGGCTTTCTATGTGTACTAAGTGGGTACAAGTTATATATACTTAGAGTAAATAAACAATCGATTGTGCGCATCTGCCCTAAACTCATAACCTAATGGGGAATAGCAAGTAAGGCGGATAGCACACATTCCATTGGTTGTTAGATCGTTGTCATATATAACCTTGGTGTATTCACTTGTTACTCATGGAGTTATTTGTAATGGTTCCTTTATATCTAATGGATAGTTCTTTTTAGAAAACCTATATTTATTATAGTAAAATAACGACTACGGGGATTACTTTTATAATAGCTTTGTTTATACTTCTATATATAATCTGATATCAGGTAGAAAGTTAACTGGGTGAATCCGCCCTAAGCCCACAATCCACCGGGAACAAGACGTCGGGCAGAAAACACACATTTAGCTATCTATTGGATATTAGTTTTATATATAAACATGGTGTATAAATTAAGGTGTTATAGAGTTTACTCACCTAAAGTCTCTAAAACTGTACTGGCTTAATAAAATGGATTAAGCCCTTTTCTGGGAAACCGCTAGTTTTGTATACCAAATAGACTAACTTTGATAAGTAAGTTTTGTACTAGAAAATATGTGCGTTGACTCTGTTTCCTATGACCTATTCCATACCTGGTACCCTTATGATGACTTAATGTATACTAACCATAGATATATATATAGATTCGGGTAGATAATAGATTGGGTGACCTCAGTTCAAGCCCATATCCAATGGGAACAGGAATTGAAGCAAAGAGCACACATCCTATTAGCTGTTGGAATCTACTAGCATATATGTATCCTATAGTGTATACATTAAGGAATCATAAAACTAGCATCATGATCCTAACCTTTAATCGTAGACTTCTACCAAGGCATCTTCTGTTCCGAGTTAAACCCGACTGTTCCTTTGTCAAACGTAGAAATATATTCTCCCTAGTTTATAAATATCTTGACTAGAAAATAGATCGACTTTCAAGTGGTACCGACACTTTATGAATGTAATGGGAGAAGTAAGTACACGGATGTCGTTTATAATGATCTGCGGATGTACTAATAACCTAAAAACACATTTGTTTTATTACGTTCATAATGTGAAAAATAGAACCCCTACTAAACGCTCTTAATGTAAAGAGATTGAGGGATTCAAACGTGACCCCAGCAATTTCTTCCAAGCCGTGTAATTCACATTAAAGTTATATGATCATGTATACCTAATGTAACTATCACTAATGTGTTAGTGATTCATTAGTATAATTAGATCCTGTTTGTGTGTTATCATGCTATAGCAACCTAACTTGTTTGTTATATTATGTTCTTGTATTGTTTGATTCTCTTCACTGTTTGTTCTGTTATGGTATTGTTTGATTCTCTTCACTGTTTGTTCTGTTGTGGTATTTTTTCTTTGTGTGCTTCATTGTACTAGGAGTAATGAATAGCATTCTCCTAAACAATACCTATAATAGTTTACTAATGCTCTACATGGACTGTTACTGAAATGACTCCTTTCTCTACTAAGTTATGCTTTAACTTTACTAACGGAGTTTTGTATAACTATAAAGTAACATAACTTTAAACGAGTTTTGAAATGTGTTGACAACTTATAAATAACATAAGTAATATTTTGAAGGATATTTAAGAACAAACATTTACACAATTAACATTGTGTTCAACCTATATTCCCCCCCTTCAAACAGTTAATATAGTTAAATGATTCATTACGAGGTATGAACTCACCTGATGTGGGTGATTCAAACAGGTATGCATGTAAGGATGAGAAGTTCCACGAATGAAGTCCTGAGACACAACAAGCCCTATATGACATGTAAGGACACATATTGACATGGATATAGTGTTTATAAACAACTATATGAAAGATAACACCTTCCGGGACTAGGAAACACCTTGGCTAAGTGTTGGAATCACATGTGATTCAACAAAGGGAAGTGAAATGGCACTAATTGGTGTTTACGGTTTTATAACCAACTCGACTTGAGTTTACGGTTGTAAACCCATGAATTTAATGTCGTAAACTCATGGTACTTTGACCATTTGGTGCTTTGAAGTCCTAGAAGTCCTTTTGAAGCATCCTAACTTCAAGTCTTAGCCTTAGGAAGTGATTAGGGCAACATATCACCCCTTTATGGGTTTTACGGTTTTTGGACCATTTGTCTTTGGGTTTACGGTAGTAAATCCAAATGGTTTATGCTCAAATAATGTTTTTGATGGGTTTTATGCATAAGAAACAATCCTATGTGCTCATACAAACCCTAATGGTTGGATCTAGGTTTCTCTATTCTACATGCTTTGAATCCAAGACTAATAAACTTAGATCTAACATATTATAAACTGAATTAGGGTTTAGAGAATTACCTTTGATTATTATATAGCAATAACAATCAATTCCTTGCTTGGATTGGCCTTAGAAAGCTTAGTGCCTCTAGTGTTGCACCTCTAATGGAGTCACAAACACCTTATGCAACATGGATGAAGAGGAGAAGAAAGGAAGCTACCAAAAACGACTAGAAACCCTAGAGAATCAGTTGTCCACGTTTTTGGGGCCTAAGGGGTCCTTTATATACTTGTGTGGGTTGCTAGGGTTTCTGTCAAAACCCTAATGGACAGCTTAAACTCTAAGCAGCCCATGGAACCTTCTGGATAAGGCCATGGATGAAAATATGATGGGCTCCCATCATAATTTCGTTCACCCCTTGTTCCTTTAGCATTCCTTAACCCAATAACTCAATTATCCAATAATTGCAGTCCAGTCCCCTAAATTTAATTAATCTCTTTTAGCCACAAAATTAATTATCAATTAAATCTTGACTAATATTAATTAAACAATATGATTTCTCCTTTAATATATTATTCTGATAATATATTAATAAATCATATTTAAACCACTCTCTCCTTAATTCATCCTACATATTGCTATGGTGAAGGCAACCCAAAAGGACCATGCTCATAATCGGGTCAAGTACATACCAAAATAGTTATGGACTTAGACACTAATCCAACAGTCTCCCACTTGGATAAGTCTAATAACTATTTTCCGTATGACTTCAGAACTTGATCAGCAATCGTAGCTTTCAAAAGCCGCTGTCAACTCTGATCTTATTAGATAGCGTGTCCTCTAGATAAGGGATCATATATTCCTCCATTCTCAAGATATCGTATAGACATAAGAGATGAATTTTAATCATTCTCTCTATACTGTTTCCTGACTTCTGATTTACGACGACTGATAACAGACTACAATTGAACACATCAACTTAGTCCCGGCTTGGCCAAGCGCTTAGGTGTCATCATTAAATCATCGAGAGGCCCACATATATCGCTTTTATCCCACTTTGAGTAAAAGGAATGGATAAACTTCGACTCATATGCTTGCTTGCATTCACTGATCGAATCACAGACAACAATAAGTTTTATAACACCAAGTTACTGGTGCGTTTACTTATCATCAATCTGTAACCGACCAACAAATAACAACTCACACGTCTCAGTTTTAAGAATATAAAATATTATCGTCTCACTAATCACTCGTGATAAAACCATGAAGTGATCCAAGTGAGCATGGGTTTAATCCAATACTCTAATCTTATCAAAGCATTCATGAACTCTTCAGCAAACTTGTGCCATGTCTAAACACTTCAGACAATCTACAGACAGATTCATGACAGTCTTTATTCATACCTACTCCCAATGTTTGAATAACCTAGTTATTGTGGAAGTCAAAACATGCAAATTGAAACATAGCAATAATACTTAATCCTATATGGCCTCAAACTTGTGAGAGTAAATAAAACACTTCTATTTATCCACCATATTGATCACTCATTATTTATCATTTAATGTTTCGGATAATCAACTCATTACTTAAATTACAAAAACAATTGTCCCATGCTCTAAACATGCACACTTTGTTTCCTATGATTCATGCTTTGTGAAATAGATCAATTGAAAAACTTTTTCAATGATGCTCATTTCACAATTCCTTAATCCCCATTGTTAGTGTAAGAACACAAGGTTCTTGCCACTACTAGAACATGCTAGATTCTAACATTTTACATAACGATCCTTTCGCAAAGTCATAGCACAAAAGTCACCAAGACTTGGCCAATGAAATTAAAAAGTACTCTATCGGAAATTGTTACAAGACAATTCTATAGACGTGAAGTCTCACATTCAAAGTACATTCATTTGAACATCCTTCCTGCATAAAAGTTTCTAATCTAGGGATAGACTCTCAATATCCAACTCCCAATATGGAAACATTTCCACATTTGCCATATGACAACTCATTCTTAATAAAATCTTATCTATTCATAATAATGTCGATATGGTCCATCCAATACCATACTTCCAACTACTCACAAGCGACCAATCCTCAGTGAACTTTGGATCGTCCTTTGATAGTTGTTTAATTATTTTAGTCAAAACCAATTCTAATCCTTTTTCCCACTTAATGCGCTAGACATTTGGAAAATTTTAGAATGGTCAAATATTATAACATTTGCAATCGATCCTATACCCGAAGCGTATGGGACACAATGCATAATGTCTTACATAAAGATATGATACTTTACCAATCTTTTGCCATAATATTTTATGTGTCATGTTCTCACAATTCGAACTATGAAGAGGGATGCCGTAATCATAATCGAATTTTAAGAACACACAATGTATCCTTTGACTGAAAATATTAAAATTTCTCAATCTAAGCTTTAGATTTTGAAAGGAAGTATAATTTTCTCTCCCTTAGTTATATTAAAACAACTTTTCAACCTATGAAACTTTGCAAATTGAATCTTTCTTTTTCTATAATTAATATTGCTAACTTGCAATACTCGCCATAATAATCATACAAGCATAACACTTATGCTCCCACTATCATGATGATTATTATCATATAAGCATAACACTTATGCTCCCACTGACTCCTTGACATATAAGATTCTCTTGTCAAGAAACATTTCTTGACAAAGCAAATATTCAAGAGTTAGTGTAGTTATTATCAACACAAAACACTTCACAAATTGGTCCTAGTTGGTCTTTGTCTTATCCAAGACATCACAACTTACCAATTTCTAATGTGCAAGAATAAGAAAACTTTTCAAAATTCCACATTTGATGAGTGTTATAAACCTACTTAAGACTTGTCACTCAATGTCATAATCTTGGAGTATGACTCTAAGACTTGATATTGGAACGAAGTATGATTGACTCTTTGATTTAACCATTTCTACAATTCTCGATTCCTCTTCTTAGACATCCAAATGCACTAAGACTCACTTAGAGGATCAATTGAGATATGGTTCTTAATCATTAAGACTTCATCATAAAACACAATAAAAGGTACTCTCCCTTCTTCTTAGAATGGAGAAACTTTTATCTTTCTGCCTTCTTGATTCTTGTTATTCGTTCTGCTATTGATTGAAACTATTTCAGTTAACTCAGAATTATACTCAATCTTATAAGTATAACCATATTTACTAAACTTTAGTAAATCATGACGAATAACTTTGTAACTCTTGTGGTAGACTTGATCAACGTACGACCTAGTGTACTTGATCTCCTAGTCCTTCAATTGACACTTTGTCAAAGAATTAGTCTAAATTTCCCAAATGTGAAATTTTTTCATTCATCATACAATACATGTTGCATGATTCCAAGTTTCTGTCCAATTGAAACTTGGGTGATGAGAAACTCTACCTATTTGGTAAACTTTTAATATGTCCACAAATAACATAATTAAGAATCAAATCCATTGTTGCTAATAATAGAAACATTCAAACATCAATTTTTTCATACATGCCATCGCAAGGATAAATAAATAAGATAAAATCAAAATTCATTTTATTGCGGAAAAAATTTGTCCTTACAATGCAATTCAATTGAAAAACTATGTTATTACATAATTCTTAACAACCTATTCTAACTCCAAATAGTAGCTCAAGAATCCATTCTTCAAGTAATGCGATCGAAATCCATTTCTTCATGATTAGATTCAGCTCACTTCTTCCCTCAAGCTTCCTCTCTTTTCTTCGATCCTACAAAACATCAAAATGTAATCTTATCACATCATGTATTAAGAATCTAGAATAGGAACTCAAAAGAGTTAGATAATGGATTTTACCTGAAGCAGAGCCATATGTCTTGACTCTCCCATCTCTTAGATCTCTCAGGTAGTTAGGGCAGCTTCGTCTCCAATGCCCCTTCTCTTGGCAATAAAAGAAAATGGACTCCTTTGGCACAGCACATCAGACAATCACAGACTTAGTTCTTTCTGCACTTCCAATGTTGCCAGTGTCCATTGAAGTTCGGAAGTTTGATTCACCAGACAAATTTGCTTGACCAGCACGTCAAATCATTTCTGATTCAGCAGCTATAAGCAAACAGGTGAGATTAATGAGGGTCACGTCGTGATCCATCACATAGTACTCTCTACCGAACTCACTATATGATTCAAGAAGTGACTGAAGAACCCAGTCAGCAACCAACTCGCTTGAAATCTCGACACCCAACATGATTAACCTATCAATGTGTGACTTCATCTCTAAGACGTGTGCACACACAGGTTTCCCATCTTCGTGTTTACTTGCCAAAAGGGCTTGAGTGAGCTTGAACTTTTCAAGCCTTTGAACTTGTGAGTCAGGGAGAACGATTGGAGGAGGTGGAGGAAGTGAAGCATGACTCTCATTTCCTTGATCGTATCTCGGAACGTCATCTTCATTTGGAAAGCTTGTTCCAAAGGATTTGGGAAGACCATTGTAAGATTCAGACATCTACAAAACGGGAGAAAATTCAAGTTATGTTCATTAGAATTCTTGATGTAACACCCAAATGAAACATAAAGCTAGGATCCAACACAATATTCTACAAACTAGAAAAAGGATGCCATAATCTTGTTGCAAAATATTTGAAGGTAGGTAAATGACGATTTACCAATTTCCACCATGAAAAACGAAAAGGAAGATTAAGTTTTAAATGAATTGAAACTCCTAGATCTTTTGAGATTCATTGAACTTTTCAATGGCATGTTTAATCTCGATTATGCCCTACTATTTGTGACTAGGATGCCGAGGATCACAAACAAGGTGTGAATAACCATACGAATCACGTGGTGCACCCAATGCTACTATCACCTAATCAATGTGCCGGTTAGCCACACACGCTCCATTGATCTATGACAAACATCGAGTCACCCTTCGCTACCAATGTCATCCCCAAATTAGTGTGCCAGTTAACCACACACACTCCACTAACGTTTGACAGGGGTATGAAGTGTAATTCTATGGATTAGCATACTGTCACACCCCAAAACCACGAACGGCGGAAACGTTCAGGGGTGGAGGACGTCATGTACAATATCACAACAGTGTAATATAATAAACAAGCAACAACATCATCCATTGCATTATAAGTAAAGTTTAATACATGTGTGTTCTTTCATTTTAAATAGACACCAAAAATATACAATCAAAATAAAAGACGAGACTTGTCTGCTCCGTCTTCTCAAAACCTGGCCTCCGTACCTGTCTACTGATGACCTGAGAATACAAGTTATTTTGAAAACGAGTATCAGCTTTAAAGCTGGTGAATTCATAAGTATATAAGTGTCATTGCCTTGTTTGTGAAAATCCGTTATAAAAGCCATGTAAACCTTTATAAGAAAATATTGAGGTAAGTATGAAATCCCTAGAAGAACCCTTATTTTCTATAAGTATGAAATGTAGTCTTCTACCAAGACCCGAATGTTCTGTATGTATGAAGTGTAGTCTTCTACCAAGACCCGAATGTTTTCTAAGAATGAAGTGTAGTCTTCTACCAAGACCCGAATGTTTTGTAAGTATGAAGTGTAGTTTTTCCTTTGTATTGACTAGTACTATAAGTGCTTAGTCTAACTCATTGTTTATGTGAAAGGTATCACAAAATAAAGTAATAGGAAATACGTAATAAAGTAAGTGTTAGCCGGAAGTACTGGTGCTAACATGTACTTATATAACCTAATGAACATCCGAAGATTGTCCAATTGTATATCCCGAGGTACTGTGGGATAGAGGCCCATCTAGGTATCCCGAGGTACTAGGGATAGGGTCCTGTCTAGATATCCCGAGGTACGGGGGATATGCAGGATGATTTACACAGAAGGTAAACATCTGTAAGTACTCATGTATCAGGTAATGTACTAGTATAGACTCACGAATGAACTGACTCTTGTGTGACTCCTTGTAATAGAAGTAATGTTTGATATCTTCAAATTATCCCTATGATAATCTACGGTAATATAACTAGTTGACCATGTAAGTTTACCCACTCTTACTACTCAAGGGTAAGGGAAACTAAATGAAAGATGCAAACTCTAACATCAATACATATATAAGAATATAAGTGTATATGCATAGTTTAGTTCAAGAATGAAAAATGGTTTTTGTAAGACATCTTATGGGTTTTGAACAATAATTAACAATGACTTGATGTCATTTTAATAAACATTTCAGAGGTAAAACATTTGGCAACAATGTGCTTTTAAGAGGTAAAACCATTTCATGCATCACATTTTGTAGCATGTGAAATCTGTTAAATGACAAACACAGTTATAAAATACATATCAATGATTTAATAACATGTTTGTTTCTACTTGTATTCCCCCCCCCCCCATTAAAGCATTTAAAATCATTTAAAACATTGATTAGGGGTATGAACTCACTTGCTGTTGGGGATTGGAATGAACTGAACGGTATAGGATGGCTAGGTGTCAAGCGAGGACTTTTGCACACACTACGATCCTAATGAACATATAATCACACATATATGCACTCAATTAGACTCTAATAACTAATTGATAATGTTTAAGACCTCCTAGACATAATTAACACTTTATATAAGTGTTTTAAGCCTTAAGGATTTCATCTAAGCTATTGTGGGACAGGGTATTTGTGTTTAGGGTTTCCAAAGGACCCTATATGAGAGTTTACTCTCCATAAACCATCACACATGGAGTTTACGGTTGTAAACTCTTGAGTTTACGGCCGTAAACTCCCAAACATGTGTGTTTGGTGTGTTTTGAAGTCCCAAATGCTTTCTAGAATTGTTCTAACTTAGTGGCTAAGTCCTTGGAAGGGTTTAAGGTCTAGAAGTACTCCAAATAGGAGTTTACGGCCTCAAGGCCATTTCCCCTTGGAGTTTACGGCCGTAAACTCCCTTGGGGTGTTGTTTGTGTTGCTTTCAAGCGTCTTGCATTTGTGGGATATGTTCTAGACTTTTATTCCTAGCATATGAAGGCATTAGGCACACCTTAGTGCCCTTTTTAGGAGTTTACGGCCCAAGAACCATGTCTTGGCCGTAAACTCACTTTGTTAAGTGATTTTGGTGTGGTTTGGTCCTTCCATTTAAGTGGAACAATTTCTTGTAAAGGTCTAGGGCTTTAGGTGTCATGAAAACACCCCTTATGTCCATTTATATGGAGTTTACGGCCTCAGCTTCACTTGGGCCGTAAACTCACGTTTTTTGTGTCATTCGATGTGTTTAAGACCTTATACTACTTGGGAAAATAGCTTAGATACAAGACTTAAGTCCTTAAGTCCTCAAATCACCATTTTTGGGGGTGAAAATGGAGTTTACGGCCTATGAGAGTTCTCGGCCGTAAACTCCCAATCTTGGATGGATTTTTGCTTGTTTTCTTGTCCCTAATATGCATACATAAAGATCTAAGGCCTTATCATAACACAAGTTTTGGTTTTCGCTTCGTTTCGGGAGTTTACCGCCCAAGAACACCTTGGGGTGTAAACTCCTAGATCTAATGATTTAGCCATCTAAATCATGTTATAAGCATCTAATAAGTATTCTAACACTACTAGAAAGAGTTACCCACAATCTGGAATAAAAACCCAAAGATCCGTCAGAGAGAAAATGGCTTTTCTCTAGTTGGAATTGTAAATAATGAATTAATTTAATTCAGAAAACTATTTATAGTCCTGAAATATTTTGACAGAAAATATGTCTATTCTCGAACTTGGACTATAACATTATGAATCTTGAAATGTTCAAATTTCATAAACCCAGGAGCATCCACTCTCCTGATATTTCCTGAAGTGTAACCCTAATGTACACAAACTTGTTCGGAAAAGTCTGAAAATCACTGAAACTGGACTGGCTTCTATTGAATAGATATTGTTCGTACAAATGGAAATTTCAGGTTGTCACATCATCCCCCCGTTAGAAGGAATTTCATCCCGAAATTAGAATGTAAGCAAATAAGAAATTACAAATAACTAAGCAAAAAGGTGAGGGTATTTCAGTTTCATCTGATCCTCTCGTTCCCAAGTGAATTCCGGTCCACGCTTTGCGTTCCAGCGCACCTTGACTATCGGGATACGGATCTGTTTTGTTTGCTTGACCTCTCGGTCCATGATCTCCACTGGTTCCTCCACGAAGTTGAGGCTCTCGTTGATCTAGATCTTGTCGAGTGGAATAACAAGAGTCTCGTCGGATAGGCACTTTTTCAAGTTTGACACGTGGAAGGTAGGATGTACGTTACTGAGTTCTTTTGGTAGATTGAGCTTGTAAGCCACAGGGCCGATTCTTGCGAGAATCTCGAAAGGCCCTATGTATCTTGGATTGAACTTCCCACGCTTTACAAAGCGTATCAAGCCCTTCCAGGTTGAGACTTTCAGTAGGACTCGGTCGCCCACCTGGAACTCCAATGGTTTCCTACGCTTGTCGGCGTAGCTTTTCTGTCGTAGAGGCTTTTAATCGTTCATGAATTTGAACGATCTTCTCTGTCGTTTCTCGAATGATCTCTGGACCCGTGAGAGTGCTTTCGGGATCACGTCCCTTAGCTAACTGGGTATCACCCACTTCAGCCCAGCACAGAGGGGATCTGCACTTTCGGCCATAGAGGGCCTCAAATGGAGCTGCCTTTATGCTCGTGTGATAACTGTTGTTATAGGAAAATTCAACAAGGGGTAGATGAGTATCCCAAGCATTTCCAAAGTCAATCACACAGGCGTGCAACATATCTTCTAAGGTTTGGATAGTTCTCTCACTTTGCCCGTCGGTCTGTGGATGGTAGGCTGTACTCATGTCTAGCCTAGTTCCTAGGGAACTTTGTAATGACTTCCAGAACCTCGAAGTGAATCTACTATCTCAGTCTGAGATGATAGATAAAGGAACCCCGTGCAGTCTTACAATCTCCCTAATGTAACATCTGGTAAGTTTCTCCATCTTGTCTGTCTCCTTGATCGGTAGGAAGTGTGCAGACTTGGTCAGTCTATCGACGATGACCCATATGGAATCAAGTCCACCCGTCGTCTTGGGCTACTTGGTTATGAAGTCCATAGTGATCCGCTCCCACTTCCATTCTGATATATCCGGTTGTTGTAGAAGACTGGAGGGTTTCTGGTATTCGACCTTGACGTTTGCGCAAGTAAGGCATTTACTCACGAAGGTAGCAATATCTGCTTTCATGTTAGGCCACCAGTATAGCTTTTTAAGATCCAGATACATCTTATCTGAACCCGGGTGGACGGAATAATGTGTGTTGTGAGCTTCGGTTATGACCAAGTCTCTGAAGCCAGCGTGTTTCGGTGTCCAGATGCGATCCATGAGGTATACGGCTCCGCCACCCTTGACTTCCAAGTTCTTATCCATCCCTCTGAGAGATTCACCCGCCACGTTTTCAGGTTTCAAAGCGTTGAGCTGAGCCTCCTTTATTTGCGTGGACAAGTGTGAATGGATAGTTAGAGTCAAAGATTTGACTCTACGACCAATATATTCTTTCCGACTTAGGGCGTCGGCTACTACAATGGCTTTACCCGGATGATAACGAATTTCGCATTCGTAATCACTCAGTAGCTCGACGCACCGTCGTTGTCTCATGTTGAGCTCTTTCTGGTCGAAAATGTGATGTAGACTCTTATGGTCTGTAAAGATCATGCTTTTTGTACCGTATAGGTAATGTCGCCAAATCTTCACAGCAAACACAACTGCTCCCAGTTCAAGATCATGTGTTGTGTATTTAGCCTCATGTGTCTTCAGCTGTCTCGAGGAATAGGCTATGACTTTACCTCGCTGCATCAGAACACATCCGAGTCCTTGATTGGATGCATCGCAATAGACAATGAAGTCTTCTATTCCTTCAGGAAGGGATAGTATCGGGGCGGTGCACAAGGCTCATTTGAGCGTTTGGAACGCTTTTTCCTGTTTCTCTTCCCAGTCCAAGGCCACGCCTTTCTGGGTCAGGGTTGTAAGAGGTTTCGCTATGCTGGAGAAGTTCTGAATGAACCTGCGATAGTAGCCAGCTAGACCTAGAAATTGACGAATTTTAGTAGGTGTCTTTGGTACTGACCAGTTCTCGATGGCCTTAATCTTGGAAGGGTTCACGTGTATACCTTCTTCGCTGACTACATGGCCCAAGAATTTGACTCGTCGAATCCAAAATTCGCACTTTGAGAACTTCACGTAGAGCTTCTCCGATCGCAATGTTTCTAAGATTTTTCGGAGATGTTGACTATGCTCCTCCTTACTTCGAGAGTAAATGAGTATGTCATCAATGAAGACAATAACAAACTGATCCAAGTAAGGACGACACACCCTATTCATCAGATCCATGAATACTGCGGGCGCGTTAGTTAATCCGAATGGAATCACTACAAACTCGTAGTGCCCATAACGAGTTCGGAAGGCTGTCTTGGGAACATCCTCCTCTAACACTCGTAGTTGGTGGTATCCGGATCGCATATCTATCTTCGAGAAGTAGTTGGCTCCTTGAAGTTGATCAAATAAATCGTCAATACGGGGCAAGGGGTAACGATTTTTAATGGTAAGTTTGTTGAGTTCTCTATAGTCGATGCACATGCGAAACGATCCATCTTTCTTCTTGACGAACAAGACCGGTGCTCCCCATGGTGAGAAGCTTGGTCGAATGAATCCCTTTTTGAGAAGTTCGTTAAGTTGGCTGGAAAGTTCCTGCATTTCAGCCGGTGCCAGACGATAAGGAGATTTAGCTACGGGGGTAGCCCCTGGCACTAAGTCGATTCTGAATTCGACTTGGCGTTGTGGTGGTAAGCCGGGAAGTTCTTCTGGGAATATGTCGGGAAAGTCACGTACTTCTGGGATTTTCTGAATGTCTTTCAGTTCTTGACTGGTATCGACGACGTGTGCGAGAAATGCATGGTACTCCTTCCGCAAGCACTTTTGGGCTTGAATGCACGAAATGATGCGAAGGCTCGTACTAGGTTTGTCGCCATAGATAATTAAAGTTTCGTTGTTAGGAAGGTTAAGACGAACTGCTTTTTCGAAGCACATAATGTCGGCACGAAGAAGACTCAACCAATCCATACCGATGATAACGTCGAAACATTTAATTGTGACTGGCATGAGATCTATCTTGAAAGTATGGCTATCTAAAGTTAAGGTACAACCTGCGTATATGCCGTTTGTACTCTCTGTTTTCCCATTAGCCATTTCTACCATGAATGAACTATCTAATGCACATGGTTTTTGTTTAAGCAGGTGTGCAAATTTGTGACTTACAAAACTTTTCTTCGCTCCACTATCGAAAAGTATGCAAGCATATGAGTTATCGAGGAGGAACGTACCAGTAACTATCGTTGGATCAGCTACTGCTTCCTCGTGGCCTAAGGCCATAACTCTTCCTACTCCGCCAGCCATCCCCGCTTTAGGGCAGTTCCTCTTGTAATGGCCCACCTCGCCACATCCGTAGCAAGTTTGGCCCACCCCGGCGTTTGGGACCTGGGCGGCTTGAGCTGTTGGAGCCTTGTAGTAACGGGCGGTGTGCCCCTTCCTGTTGCAGTTAGAGCAGAACATCTCCTTGCAAGGTCTGCGGTGGTGGAAGCTGCATTTGTTGCACTTCGGAAGAGTCCCAGCATAAGTTTTTGCTGGTAAGGGGTTCGCAGGGACAGCGGGAGTCACTGTGGATGCATTGATTGCCACAAGTTGTTGTCTCTTGGAGGATCCTGGCGAAGCCCCCTTTTTCCTCTTAGCCCACCCTTTCTGGCTGTTGCCAGGGGTGAAGTCTTGGGGTACGGGTGTAGGGATTGTTGTGTTCTGAGGTTTCCGGTGATCGATAAGAGATTGTGCCAGTTCCTTGGCACTGTCAAAGGTAATAGGCCTGGAAGCGATCACACTTGACTGGATCTGGGGTGACAGTCCCCAGATATATCTCTCGATCTTTTTGCTCTGGAGAGCAACCATATCAGGGCATAAGTTTGCCAAATCACAGAACCTATTTGTGTAGGTAGTGATGTCGGATCCAACCATTTGTAGACCCCAAAATTCTTGCTCGAGTTTTTGTATTTCACCTCGAGGACAGTATTCTTTCATCAGCATTTCTTTCAACTTTTCCCAGCCGATGGAATACGCCACCACCAAAGTTAGATAGTTAACATGGCTGTTCCACCATGTTAGTGCTCGGTCAGAGAAGGTAGAAGCTGCGAACTTGACCTTGTTGCCTTCTTGCCATCCGCAGATCTCGAAGACAGATTCCATCTTCTCAATCCATTGTCTCAACACCATAACACCCCCTGTTCCATTGAAGCTGCGGGGTTTGGCGTTAGTGAAGTCCTTGTAGGTGCATTCCCGAGGGTGTCCATGACTTTCGCCGTGGTTCGAGGGTGGTGCACCTGTTCCTGATCCACTAGGGGCAGGCGCATTGATTGCTGACACAGCAGCTGCAACTGCGGCTGTGAAAGCTGCCTGGAACATAGTGGCATCGAAAGGATTAGGTGGTTGAAGAGGTACAGGTGGTGGTGGAGGTGGTGGTATTAGGTGGTTGAAAGGATTAATGAATGTGCCTCATGGACTAAATCCCCATAGCCCAACTACAGAAGGAATAGCTAAAATAGAAGAACTGACTAAGATAATTACAGTAAGACCAAATACCCATATGGTATTTCTTTATGGTTGTGTTGGTAAGTTTTTAGACTTGTTGCCACATCACAACCATTCTTGGGCATATTCCAATCACTCTTCAGACCAGCATAGTTGATCAGGCTATGCCATTGCCAAGACTGACCATATATCCCCAGGCTTACTTGTGATATTCAACAATCGTAATACTTTTGTTCTTGTCGTTGTGACACTGATTTTAGTATGAATGCAGGTACGTATACTTACTTAAATATTTTATTATTTAAAAGTATAACTCTGAGACAGAGTGTTTTAATCCCATGTATTTATAGTTAGTATATCTTTTATGGGTTGATATACTTAATTCACTATAAACAATGCTCTGATACCAATCTGTCACACCCCAAAACCACGAACGGCGGAAACGTTCAGGGGTGGAGGACGTCATGTACAGTATCACAACAGTGTAATATAATAAACAAGCAACAACATCATCAATTGCATTATAAGTAAATTTTAATACATGTGTGTTCTTTCGTTGTAAATAGACACCAAAAATATACAATCAAAATAAAAGACGAGACTTGTCTGCTCCGTCTTCTCAAAACCTGGCCTCCGTACCTGTCTACTGATGACCTGAGAATACAAGTAATTTTGAAAGCAAGTATCAGCTTTAAAGCTGGTGAATTCATAAGTATATAAGTGTCATTGCCTTGTTTGTGAAAATCCATTATGAAAGCCATGTAAACCTTTAAAAGAAAATATTGAGGTAAGTATGAAATCCATAGAAGAACCCTTACTTTCTATAAGTATGAAATGTAGTCTTCTACCAAGACCCGAATGTTCTGTATGTATGAAGTGTAGTCTTCTACCAAGACCCGAATGTTTTCTAAGTATGAAGTGTAGTCTTCTACCAAGACCCGAATGTTTTGTAAGTATGAAATGTAGTTTTTCCTTTGTATTGACTAGTACTATAAGTGCTTAGTCTAACTCATCGTTTATGTGAAAGGTATCACAAAATAAAGTAATAGGAAATACGTAATAAAGTAAGTGTTAGCCGGAAGTACTGGTGCTAACATGTACTTATATAACCTAATGAACATCCGAAGATTGTCCAATTGTCCTTTGTAGCAGCAGCAGGGCGAAGGAAGAGTTAGCCTAGTATAAGTAATAACTGTAGGCATCCGTAGATGTTCATTACCCACTCTTGCTAACAGATGAGTTCCGGAATGGTTAGTCTCGTACGTATATCCCGAGGTACTGTGGGATAGAGGCCCATCTAGATATCCCGAGGTACTAGGAATAGGGTCCTGTCTAGATATCCCGAGGTACGGGGGATATGCAGGAAGATTTACACAGAAGGTACTAATAAATCATCCTCGCAATTCGAGATACAAGTATTCATGTTAATGTACACAGTTAAGTGTATCTACGTAAAGGTACTCATATAGTGCGTTCATGTAAACGTGTTCATGTATCATGTAAGTATATGTAAACATATTCATGTATCAGGTAAACATCTGTAAGTACTCATGTATCAGGTAATGCATCAGTATAGACTCATGAATGAACTGACTCTTGTGTGACTCCTTGTAATAGAAGTAATGTTTGATATCTTCATATTATCCCTATGATAATCTACGGTAATATAACTAATTGACCACGTAAGTTTACCCACTCTTACTACTCAAGGGTAAGGGAAACTAAATGAAGGATGCAAACTATAACATCAATACATATATAAGAATATAAGTGTATATGCATAGTTTAGTTCAAGAATGAAAAATGGTTTTTGTAAGACATATTATGGGTTTTGAACAATAATTAACAATGACTTGATGTCATTTTAATAAACATTTCAGAGGTAAAACATTTGGCAACAATGTGCTTTTAAGAGGTAAAACCATTTCATGCATCACATTTTGTACCATGTGAAAGCCGTTAAATGACAAACACAGTTATAAAATACATATCAATGATTTAATAACATGTTTGTTTCTACTTGTATTCCCCCCCCCCATTAAAGCATTTAAAATCATTTAAAACATTGATTAGGGGTATGAACTCACCTGCTGTTGGGGATTGGAATGAACTGAACGGTATAGGATGGCTAGGTGTCAAGCGAGGACTTGTGCACACACTATGATCCTAATGAACATATAATCACACATATATGCACTCAATTAGACTCAAATGACTAATTGATAATGTTTAAGACATCCTAGACACAATTAACACTTTATATAAGTGTTTTAAGCCTTAAGGATTTCATCTAAGCTATTGTGGGACAGGGTATTTGTGTTTAGGGTTTCCAAAGGACCCTATATGAGAGTTTACTCTCCATAAACCATCACACATGGAGTTTACGGTTGTAAACTCTTGAGTTTACGGCCGTAAACTCCCAAACATGTGTGTTTGGTGTGTTTTGAAGTCCCAAATGCTTTCTAGAATTGTTCTAACTTAGTGGCTAAGTCCTTGGAAGGGTTTAAGGTCTAGAAGTACTCCAAATAGGAGTTTACGGCCTCAAGGCCATTTCCCCTTGGATTTTACAGCCGTAAACTCCCTTGGGGTGTTGTTTTTGTTGCTTTCAAGCCTCTTGCATTTATGGGATATGTTCTAGACTTTTATTCCTAGCATATGAAGGCATTAGGCACACCTTAGTGCCCTTTTTAGGAGTTTACGGCCCAAGAACCATGTCTTGGCCATAAACTCACTTTGTTAAGTGATTTTGGTGTGGTTTGGTCCTTCCATTTAAGTGGAACAATTTCTTGTAAAGGTCTAGGGCTTTAGGTGTCATGAAAACACCCCTTATGTCCATTTATATGGAGTTTACGGCCTAAGCTTCACTTGGGCCGTAAACTCACTTTTGTTTGTGTCATTTGATGTGTTTAAGACCTTATACTACTTGGGAAAATAGCCTAGATACAAGCCTTAAGTCCTTAAGTCCTCAAATCACCATTTTTGGGGGTGAAAATGGAGTTTACGGCCTATGAGAGTTCTGGGCCGTAAACTCCCAATCTTGGGTGGATTTTGGCTTGTTTTCTTGTCCCAAATATGCATACATAAAGATATAAGGCCTTATCATAACACAAGTTTTGGTTTTCGCTTCGTTTCGGGAGTTTACCGCCCAAGAACACCTTGGGGTGTAAACTCCTAGATCTAATGATTTAGCCATCTAAATCATGTTATAAGCATCTAATAAGTATTCTAACACTACTAGAAAGAGTTACACACAATCTGGGATAAAAACCCGAAGATCCGTCAGAGAGAAAATGGCTTTTCTCTAGTTGGAATTGTGAACAATGAATTAATTTAATTCAGAAAACTATTTATAGTCCTGAAATATTTTGACAGAAAATATTTCTATTCTCGAACTTGGACTGTAACATTATGAAACTTGAAATGTTCAAATTTTATAAACCTAGGAGCATCCACTCTCCTGATATTTCCTGAAGTGTAACCCTAATGTACACAAACTTGTTCGGAAAAGTCTGAAAATCACTGAAACTGGACTGGCTTCTATTGAATAGATATTGTTCGTACAAATGGAAATTTCGGGTTGTCACACATACAATTTCACATTTTTCCTAAAGTAACTATGATTTGGGAATTTGAAAAAGCATTTAGTTACTTTGTACTTCATTATACTTATAATGGAAGGTTTCTGTCCTATCCTACCCATTCGGCTAACGACCCTCCACTAGTCAAGAGTGCGGTGGGTAAGAGTGGATACCCATTCAATCGCCATTTTATAGGCAATTTCCTTAAACACCCCTTATAGACCAGCTTCGTGAATGAGGCCTACTAACGGTAAGACTGACTGTTTACTCATATATAATACTAGACTTTTCATGTTATATATCGTATAGGGTGTATTTTACACTTTTAAAATACTAGGTGGTTTAACTTAGTAAATTATACTTTTAATTTAATTAAATGTAAACCAAAAACTTTATGGGTTTATTAAATCACTTTTAATTATACACTTTAATTAATTAACAAAACCATAAGGGTGTGATTCGAACTTTTCAAATTACTAGGGTTTTAGAATTTAGCATTTCAAAATTAAACTTATAATCAACTTTTAAATTCCAAAACTTGAGGGAAAGTTTTTGAAACATGTCAAAACATTAGGGATCAAATAAAAAATAATTCAAATTAAACAATTAATTTCATAATTATCTACATTTGACCTAATCTTATTTTAGTCATTAGATAATTACCAAATAACTTTAAATAATCCATATTTATCACATAAACAACCAATATTTAAATGATTTGAAATTATCTATTGTTTTGGCAAGGATAAACATATAATTAAGATAAAATTCGGATTTTAACTTCATAAAAAAAATTAGGCATTAAAACCAAGTCAAAACAGTAGTTAAATCCCGAAATTCCCTCTGTCTGACCCCTGGACTCGCCGAGTAAGGTCGGGCAGAGGCCAAAAAATCGTTTTTCAGTAAATAAAACAGATAAGCATCAAATACAACTGAAACCAATCAAGGCTCTGATACCACTGATGGGTTTTATGCATAAGAAACAATCCTATGTGCTCATACAAACCCTAATGCTTGGATCTAGGTTTCTCTATTGTACATGCTTTGAATCCAAGACTAATAAACTTAGATCTAACATATTATAAACTGAATTAGGGTTTAGAGAATTACCTTTGATTGTTATATAACAATAACAATCAATTCCTTGCTTGGATTGGCCTTAGAAAGCTTAGTGCCTCAAGTGTTGCACCTCTAATGGAGTCACAAACACCTTATGCAACTTGGATGAAGAGGAGAAGAAAGGAGGCTGCCAAAAACGACTAGAAACCCTAGAGAATCAGTTGTCCACATCTTTGGGGCCTAAGGGGTCCTTTATATACTTGTGTGGGTTGCTAGGGTTTCAGTCAAAACCCTAATGGACAGCTTAAACTCTAAGCAGCCCATGGAACCTTCTGGATAAGGCCATGGACAAAAATATGATGGGCTCCCATCATAATTTCGTTCACCCCTTGTTCCTTTAGCATTCCTTAGCCCAATAACTCAATTATCCAATAATTGTAGTCCAGTCCCCTAAATTTAATTAATCTCTTTTAGCCACAAAATTAATTATCAATTAATTCTTGACTAATATTAATTAAACAATATGATTTCTCCTTTAATATATTATTCTCATAATATATTAATAAATCATATTTAAACCTCTCTCTCCTTAATTCATTCTACATATTGCTATGGTGAAGGCAACCCAAAAGGACCATGCTCATAATCGGGTCAAGTACATACCAAAATAGTTATGGACTTAGACACTAATCCAACAGTTTTCAAGTCCTAAACACTTCTAGGTAAAGGTCTAGGCTAGTTTCTAAGATTAAGGAAAGAGTTTGGGGAATCAAAACATGCCTAAGAGGTGTTTACGGTTTTAGGAGATCCCCAAACCGTAAACACATGTACATGGGACATTCTTAGGGTTTTCATGTGCTAAACACATCGAAGGAAGGTTCTAGGATTTTTCCAAGGTTTGGCAACAGAATAGGGACACTATAGGAACACTTTTGCACCCTTTTTAGTGTTTACGGTCCAAGGAGATTCTTGGACCGTAAACACTTGTTCCTTGTGATATTTGTGTGTTTTGTTGATGCTCTTAAACTCTAGACATGTCAAGGATTGTTTCTATGTTTGATTCCAAGGTCTAAAGGGACATAAGGCACACTTTGGCCTCATTTTTAGTGTTCACAGTCCAAGAAGATCTTGGTCCGTGGACACCCTTTCCTTGGGGTATTTGGATGATTTCTTAATGTTTAACACTTGATCTAAACATATTAGGGCTAGAAACACTTACAAGTTGAAGATCTTGAAGGAAAATGGCATGATACTTGAGAGAGAAATGGCTATAGTCTTGGAAATGTGAGAACGTGAATAAAATTTCTAAGTCTCACTTATATAGTCTTTAGGGTTTACGGTCCCAATACCATTTTGGACCGTAAACTCCGAACTCTTGAAGTTTTGGGCATGTTTTGCTAGATAATAAACTCTAGGGTATCCACTCTCCTGATATCTCCTGATGTACTATCTTTAAAACACTCAAACTTATTTCAAAAAGCTTGAAAGTTAGCAGGATCAGTTCTTGACTTCCATTGAAGTGGATGGTTGTACAGAATGAAAAGTTTTGGGTTGTCACAAGTTATTACATCAATCACATGTGATTAATAACTACAACACCAATGGTTTTTCTTATTGTTCAAACTGTTTATCAAACTGCTATACTTCAAACTGTTTTATGAAGTCTTTTACTTATCAAATACTTTTACTTAAACTCTTTCATACTTATATATTGTCAAATGCATGTCTATGTAAGTATAGTTATATAAGAAATGTTTAAAAGACTTAGGAAGGCCAGCTCGCTTTAATTTCTTTTCCTTGTTTGGATGTGGCTTTAGGGAATCGGTTATCCGTCCGAAGGTCATTTAAATATTAGTTATATATCATGTATACACACATAGTCATAAAAGTTCCTTCAATTAGTTCTATACCTTTGGGTAGCAAGGGTACACAAACATGATCATACATTGCTAGTAAAATACTATAGGTGTAGTTTAGGAAGATACTAATACGATTACTAGAACAATGAAACATATAATGAGTCAGTTCATACATGAGTCAAGAGATACAATGCCCTTGGGTAGCAAGTGTATACAAACATGTTAACACTATGATGAGAAACAAACAATAGGCACTATGATGAGAAACAAAAAATAGACACTATGACGAGAAACAAACATACAGGCTATACAGAGAAAGAACTCACAATACAGCTAGCACACATATACATTACATATACATTAACAAAGTTATGTGAGCCGTTAAACAGGGCATGACACTACCTGCCATTACTGTTTTTGTATCAGAATCTCCTTAATTGGGGAGCGTATGAGTTTGTGTATAGATCTATATTGGATTGACTATCCTACACCTTGCTGCTCGCTACAGTGGGACTAACAAGTCTACGGGTGCCAAATGTCATTTCTACGGCACCTTACATTATCGTTTTACTATTGAGTCGGAAGCAAGATACAGGTTGATCACATGTTACCTTGAAATTTACAATTTCTTCAGGTAGTTAGTACAACAGTAGTTACTTAAGACAACACTACAGTACTATAATATTTTCCCATTACATTCACTTCGTGAACATGCACACGATTCACAGTAACGTAAAAACTATATTTTGGTTAATGATAGTCGGATTGGGAAAATACACACTCTTACATGAGACACACACACAGATACTAGATGCCTTGGTAGAAGGCTACTTTTAGAAGAAAACATAGGGCTTTCTAGGAGAGTTCAAACAAATACAAACTTCATAAAAAGTTATACAAACATCTTACATATCCTTTCATACAAACACAAACACTAATATACTTATGATCTCACCAGCTTTAATGCTGATGAACTCTTTCAACATAACTTGTATTCTCAGGTCACCAGTAGACAGGTATAGGTTCCGGGTTTTGAGAAGAAGGAGCTCGTTCAAGACTCTTCTTTTACTTTGTTGTATATTATTTTTGGTGTCTATATAACTTGACAGAACACACTTGTATGAAATTATATTATTAATGCAATGGATGATGTAGTTGCTTGTTTACTACTTTGCATTGTTGTGATACTGTACATGACGTCCTCCACCCAGAACGTTTCTGTCGTTCATCGGTTTTGGGGGTGTGACATCAATGCTGGGATCAACTCTTCTCAAACACCTACACATAACAACCTTCCTTAATTACCATTGCATACTCTTAACCCTTTCAAGGGTCAACTCAGGTCAAAGTCAAAGTCGAGGTCAACACCCTGGTCAAAGTCAACTTTTCGGATTTTCAGTAATGGGGATCACATTAGTAGGAATATAGGCCAGTCTCCAGCTTCTATCCTTTTCATTTTTGTAGTGAAAGCAATAACAATAGGATTTCAATGAACTTCTTTACTTAGGTTTTATATTGACATATCAATTTGTTTTTTGCTAGCATATCATCCGTAAAGACATTCCTCAAGCATAGAATATCAGGATTTGAGCCCTTGAACTGACTTTTCGAACCCTTACATTCTAGAAAGCCTAATGGCATGATTCAACCATCATTAAATAGCTTTGAACCAGTCTGACATTTGATGAAGACCGAGCCAGACATTGGATACTACCCTAGCTGCAAGAACTCAATTAGCCTTGAATATAATATGATGAGACGTTCTAACTGCATCAAAAAATATTGGAAGAAAAAAACCAACACACTCCGCCAACATCAACCTAAGTGTGGAAGGCGCCATTACCCTGGACCCAACAGTTCTTAGACGACGACCTCCATCCTTGAGAGGATTCCCAACATGATTCTCTCTTTTGTAGTAGATGTCGAACCTGCTGCCCCATTCACTAAGAGGGGGCGGGCACAGCAGCTACATAGACCCCTTCCTTTCTGTTGTTGCAAGCGCTTTCCCGGGCCGAGCCAGAATTCTTTATTAGAAAGGGCAGACAAAGCCCGAAGGCTACTATCCCAATAGGCCAGCGAGGAGAGAGCCCGATAATCATACCACCCTACGGTCGAAAAAGCGTGTTCCCTTCAGATAAGATGCATCGTAGGCCATCCTCGGCCTTCTTCGTTTTCGATGAAAAAGAAAGAAAATCTCAATCTCCGAAAGCCTTTTCCTTCCCCCCCCCCCCCCCCCCCGCATCTCCCTCAGAATGATAGAACCCAGATAGAAATAATTGTGCACAGTTACATTACGACGGTGCGAGCCGAGGAAACCCCAGGCGGGTCCTTCACTCGACAAGCCAACGATCCTTCTTCCTCGCCATCCCCTTTGCCCTTTCCGTTTGGTTTGTAGCTCTGTCACCCATGTTTCCCTGGAGTAGCGCTTCTTTCTGGTGCTCTGATGCTCTCTGCCTTGGTAAGGTTCCTCTTTATGAAAAAATCACATTAATGATCTGCCTTACCTTATTTCCAGCCGTTGAATGGTCAAAGTCAACATCTGGTTGACTCAACTCGCCGAGTTTGTCCACCAACTCGTCGAGTCCCAAAACCCACAAAATACTAGAACTTCGATCCTACTAGTCGAATCTTTCAAGTACTCCTTGAGTTCTCCTTCATACAGAATCGGGACCATTTGCTCCTAAGTCGCCGAGCTCATCCTTGAACTCATCGAGTCCTGCTTTATACAAGTTGAAGTGTTTATTCCTTGACTCGTCGAGTTCTTCCTAGAACACGACGAGTTCTTCCTCATGTAGTTGGGACATTGCCTTGAACTTATTGAGTTCATCCTTGAAATCGTCGAGTTCTTCGATCTTCCAGTTCATATTCACGACCATCTTGTTGAGTTCTCTTCTAGACTCAACCAAATCGATCAGAAACAGAAAAGGTTGGGGGAACCATAACCCGACTCGCTGAGTCCCATGGATGACTCGTCGAGTCCCCCAAAGTCCCTGTCTATCAAGTCGATTTCAGACGAACTTAATGCATCCAAAACATAGATCTGACCTCCTAAGGTTGATATAGCATGGAAAGTTACAAACTCTACGTGCATGCATGAGTTGATTAGCTCATAAGGACCTATAATGATGTCTACATGGAGCATGGGACTCCCATGGCCGTAAAGTTGGCACGTTTATGCCATGGGAACCCTTAAAGGTTCAATATCTGAATGTACAACCCCAAAGATGCACACAATCCTGAAAATGGCTTCACTATGACTTAGAAAAGGTAGAAACTAACCCAAAAATAGAGATCTAAGAAATGAATAGTCAAGTTATCAGCTTTGTACCTCAACTGAGCTGTAAATGTGCCAAAACCTCTGGATCTACTTGCTTTCTCTTGATTTCCCAAGCCTCTTCTTTCTTCTCAAGCGTCAAAGACACATATAAATGGCACAAAAACTCAAGAACACTCAATAATCAATTAAAGTTTCGTGAAGAGAGATTGAGGGTGATGAAGGTTGGAGTGGAGAACTTATAAGTTGTTTAAATAGGGTGCAAAGCCTCAAACATAGGGTCTCATCTAGACAGGTCTAGTCATCGAGTCACGGCTTCCGACACGGCGAGTAGACTCTTCCACACGCGTCCCAAAATTCGTGTCTCCTCAACGATTTGGGGCCTCCCACTCGTCGAGTGCTAGAGTAAAAACGCAAAACTTATATTTAAAAAAATACGCACCGGGAACCGGGCATTACATCTCTCCCCCACTTATTTTAGACTTCGTTATCGACGTCTACTACTGCATTTGAAAAAAGTTCGGGGTAGTGCTCTCTCATGTCGTCCTCCGGCTCCCAAGTCAATCCTGAGCCCTTGTGGTGTTGCCATTGCACCTTCACCCGCTTGACCCTTTTGTTCCTAAGATCCTTTGACTTCCCGTCGAGGATAGCTACCGGTCGCTCAATGTAGTTCATGCTGTCATCCACCTGAATATCCTCTAGAGGCACCACTGCAGAATCATCTACCAGGCACTTCCGCAGCTGGGAGACGTGAAAGGTACTGTGAATCTGGCTAAGGTCGGCTAGCAGACCCAACCTATACGCCACCTTGCCCACCCGGGCTACAACCCTGAAAGGACCGATGTACCTGGGGCCTAACTTGCCCCGATTCCTGAACCGGATGACACCTTTCCAAGGTGATACCTTTTGGAGGACCATATCCCCGACCTGGAACTTCAGGTCCAAACGGCGCTTGTCAACATGACTTTTCTACCGACTCTGAGCAGTCTGAAGCCTGCTCCGGACCTACTGGATCCTCTCTGTCGTCATGAGTATCACTTCAGTACTCCCATTGATCCTCTGTCCAACCTCACCCAAACATATCGGGGTTCTGCACTTCCTCCCGTATAACGCCTTGATGGAAGGACGATCAATACTCGCGTGATAGCTATTATTGTAGGAAAATTCTTTCAAGGGTAGGTAGGTATCCCAGCTACCATCGAAGTCTAAAACACATGCCCGCAGCATATCCTCCAAGGTCTGGATGGTTCGCTCAATCTGATCATTCATCTGCGGGTGAAAAGCGGTGCTGAGGTGCAGATGAGTACCCAACTCATCATGGAACTTCTTCTAGAATACATAAGTTAACCACACGTCTCTGTCTGGAATCATGGAGACTGGCACTCCGTGTCTACATACTACCTCTCGAATTTGGATGTCGGCCAGCTTCTCAGCCGAAATGCTCTTCTGGATAAATGTGAAATGGGCACTCTTGGTCAACCGATCCACGATGACCCATATGGAATCCACTCCCCGTGCGGTCCTAGGAAGCTTTTTGAGGAAATACATAGTAATATCTTCCCATTTCAATATATGGATATCCAACGGCTGCGTCTTGCTGTGAGGCCTCTAGTGCTCTGCCTTGACCTTCCTGTAGGTCAGGCATCTCTCGACATACTAGGCTACATCCCGCTTCATGTAGGGCCACCAATAGTCAAGACAGAGATCTCTATACATCTTTTTCGGCTCGGGATGGATAGAAAACTTGGATTTGTGGGCCTCATCCATCAAAATTTGCTATACTCCACCCCAGTACGGAACCCAGACCCTCCCATGCATGGTCAGGAGCCCGCGGTTATCATAATCAAGTGCGGCCACCTTTTCTATGATTCTTTCGCATTTTCGGCGCTCCTCCTTCAAACCCTTGACCTATTCCTCTCGGATCTGCTCCAACAATGGATTCACTACTGTTATGCTCAAGCAAACATCTAGCCACCAACGCTGCGTCATGTTCAGATTCAGCTAATGCATGATGTACCTCAAACTCTTGTGGTCCATGTAAATGGTACATCGGATCCCATAGAGGTAATGCCGCCAAATATTGAGGGCGAAAACAACCGCCCCCAACTCTAGATCAAGCGTCGGGTAGTTCGCCTCGTAAGGCTTCAACTGCCTCGAAGCATAGGCGATAACATGCCCTCTCTACATCAACACCACGCCAAAACCTGAAATGGATGCATCACAATATACTGCAAAATGCTCCACGCCCTCTGCCAGGGCGAGGATCGGCGCCTCGCATAGTCTTTGTATCAATGTCTTGAAAGCTACAGGCTGCCCAAGCCCCCAGCGAGAGACCACAACTTTCATCGTCAACCGGGTCAACGGTACGACTATCTTGTAGATGTCGTGAATGAATCTCCAATAGTAGCCTGTCAATCCTAGGAAGCTCTAAGTCTCAGACGGAGACTTTGGAACCTCCCATCTCATCATGACCTCCACTTTGGTTGGGTTGAGCAAAATATTGTTCTGGTTGACAAGGTGCCCAAGAAACTGTACCTCGCGGTACCAGAACTCACACTTGGAGAACCCGGCGTACAAGATCTCCCTCCTCAAGGTATCCAAAACCTCTCGCAAGTGCTCCTCATGTTTCTCATGCATCTTGGAGTAAACCAAGATATCATCAATGAAAACGATCACACACTGATCCAATATCGATCTGCATACGTGGTTCATGAGGTCCATGAACGCGGCAAGAGAATTGGTGAGCCCGAAGGGCATAACCACGAACTCATAGTGGCCATAGCGAGTCCGAAAGAGCAGTCTTCTGTACATCCTCGTCTCCAAACCTCGTGTGATGGAAGCCTAAACGCAAATCTATCTTGTAAAACCATGATGCCCCCTGTAGGTGGTCGAAGAGATCATCAATCCTTGGGAGTGAGTAATGGTTCTTCACCGTTACCTTGTTCAGCTCTTGGTAATCTATACACATCTGATGCGACCCTTCCTTCTTCTTCACAAACATAATTGAGGCTCCACTGTCACACCCCCGAACCAGACGGCGGAAACGCCGAGGGCTTGCATGACTTAAATTGAATATCATCACAATGAATGTACATGAATCATCACATGAACATCACCATTGCATCAATATATTACAACTAACATTGTTCACATCAAGTACATTGTTTTAACATTACAAATCCATAACATAAAATGTTTGATAGTTTTTCAAAAGCACAACGCACAAACATATTGGGTACTACTCCTCAGCATACCTGTTACCAGAGAATACAAGTTATTTTGAAAACGGTCAACATATGGAATGTTGATGAGTTCATAAGCAGCTTTGATATGAAAATGTTTTCTATAGTTTGTAAGAAAACAACCCAGAAAATCCAATATTTTCTAAAAACAACATTGTTTATATAAAAGTGTGAAGATCCATAAATATATGCACGATGATTTCAAAACGTGTATAATTGAAAAGCTTTGTATTCAAATTACCAGTGAAAAATGTTGAACTTCCCTGGAAAACCCGATGTTTTTCGACCAAAAGAAAATATCATATAACGGTTCGAATTGTTATCCCATCACGTGAATGATTTTGATTTACCTTGATTACTTGATTTATATTGGATTTATTTATGTTTGTCGTTATAACCATACATGATAATGACTAGTTCGTCTGTCTTGGGACTCTGGTGAATGTCGGAATTGATCTTAAGATTTTGTCACCCTAGACTGGCCGAGTCTAACTGTAACGAATAACTGAGGTGTGGGGGAGTCACCCCCGTATAGATCTATACACAAACTCTCGCTGTCCCTCCAAGAGACTTTGATTACTGCAGATTACGACCGACACACGTTTGTGCCACCCGTTATTACTCACTAAATCCTAATTGACTTTTATTACTATTGATTATCGACCCATATTTGTTTACTTGGATTGACGATAGGCCTAAAAAATGAGGAGAAGAGGATTATAAGATCCTACTATTGTCGCGTATTATTTATGGCTATTGGTTATACGAAGGACACGCTGGCCCATTTCTCATTTGATTTACTTAGACCTTACTAGCAATGCTAATGGGCCACTAAGGCCCAATAGCACCTAAAAGCCATTGAGGGTCCCTTAAATATGAAATTGGGTCATAGAAGGCCCGATAACATTTATTATTATCCCTTGGGCCCAAAAATCATGTTAATGGGTCAGAAAGGCCCAACAAGGATGATTGGAAATTTCAATCCCAAAGATTTGAATGTTTACTTGTTTTGGAATTATACGTATTTTCATCTTTCCGTTTTCATGAATGGTAGTTTGGTATTTTTATTTTAACTAAAATATCTTAAAAATAAAATAATTGACTCAAAAAGCTTGGTTTGAACCCCTTTCAGCCCTTCTTTGTTAAAATTGAGAATTTTAGTCCTTATATATATATATATATATATATATATATATATATATATATATATATATATATATATATATATATATATATATATATATATATATATAGACATTTTAATCCCTTAAACCATTTTTGTTGACACTTTTGACCTAAAGACTTGTTCAAGTGATATTTTTAGCTCAAAACTTATTCTTTTGCAGTTTCAGCCCTTCTAGAAAAGTATTTTTCAGTTAAAGCCCAAACTTTTGCAACTTTTACAATTTTGGCCTAATATCCAAAAAAGTTTACATTTTTCATCCTTGTTTAGAAAATACATCATTTTAACCCCTGAAATAGTTTTGTTTACCCTTTTTACCCCCTGTTTTGAGAAGTTTATCGTTTCACTCCCTTGAAAGTTGAAATTTTCGCTAGTTATGGCTTACTGGGCCGAAAAGCCCAAAATTTGGCCATTAAGCTACAATTTACACATCTAGCCCTTAAAAGAGTATGATATCCTTAAAAACATTTATTTTTACCGATTTGACTCTTTTAGTCCTTAAGAAACCGTGAATGACAACCTTTCCCCAAACTTTTGCTTATCTGACAAAAATAACCGAATAATGAGTCTTATGTTGTAACATGTTTATTTTAACCCTTATATGGTAGATTTTTCTCATCTAGTTATGTTTAATACACCCTAGATCACATATTTTTCCCTTATGAACTATAGATATTGAAATATCTTTCATTTTTGCCACATATTTA
Organism: Lactuca sativa; assembly: GCF_002870075.4. Lineage (NCBI taxonomy): Eukaryota > Viridiplantae > Streptophyta > Magnoliopsida > Asterales > Asteraceae > Lactuca > Lactuca sativa. The sequence goes on along the minus strand of NC_056623.2, from coordinate 218,738,212 downwards.
CCACATATACACATGAAATCACACATAGCACACACATACACATAGATCTACACATTTTACTTGTATTCTCCCCCATAAAACATATGAAAACCGAAAATAGAGGGGGTATGAACTCACCTTGAGGTTTTAATTTGGTTTTGATGAAGATTTGAGAGAAGACTTCGGCCCTAGCAACTTCTTGAGGAAGTTTTCGAACATAGATGGTTCTAGGGAGTTAGATCATGAATTTGCATGAGTTAAGATGAGATGTATGATGAAATACAGAAGTTAAACCATGGATTCAAGTAAAGACTTACCAAGAATAATGATATTAATTAGTAAACTCCTTGAAGTCAGACACCAATGCTCAAAAATTTGGAGAAAAGCAAAGAGTTCTTAAGAGTTTTTCTTGTAAGAGTTTGATCAAAATGAAAATGGTGGTGGTGTGTGATGCTCTCGACCGTAGATAAGGAGAGAGGGGAGAAGAAATGAGCTTGCCTTGATACATGAAACTATGCATGGATACATGGAAGATATTACTTAGAAATATGTTGGATAATCATGAGGTGTCAACATAAAAATCAACTCTCTTAATCTCCTTCTCTTTTTTTTTGTTTTTTTTTGTTTTCCCACTTGGACCGAGTATTAGAGAAAAGAGAAGAGAGTTTTGGGACTTTTTCTTAAATCCATATTATGGGACCAATTTGATCATTTTTCGGCCCATTGAGCTCCCATGATGGTTTTCGGCCCAATTCGTCAAAAATAATGGGCTTCATAGTCCGTTAAAGTTAATTAGGTTAGTTATGGCCTAATAAGGCCCATTAGGGTATTTTATTTCATTCTAGGCCCAATATGGACCAAAATGTTAAAATAAATGGAAGTGGGTCCAATTAGGGCCCATTTAAGAATTCTAAACCACAAATAGTCAAATTGGAAGCTTATTGGCCCATTAGGCCCAATAAGGAAATCCTAGTCCATAATGGAGTTAAACAGGGATTTCTAGGGTTTCCAATTCTTTGTTGACTATTTGAAGTGCTTGCATAGAGCGTTTGATGGAAAATTTGTTGTTATTGAATAAGCATCATACGTGCTTTCACATTTTTGGTTCAGAAATGTTATCATTGTTGTTGTTAGATGGTATAGAATTCCTAGTTGTGACATCATCCCCCCGTGTCCCGAAATTCTTTCTAATGCTAGATTCAAGAATGCGAGAATAGGTGAGGGTACTTCTGCTTCATCTGGTCTTCGCATTCCCATGTGAATTCCAACCCACGCTTCGTGATCTACCATACCTTCACAATCAGAATGCGACTTTGCTTAGTATGTTTCACCTCCCTGTCCATGATTTCGATTGGTTCTTCGAGAAACAGGAGATTCTCGTTGATTTCGATTTCCTCAAGTGGAATGACAAGGGTTTCGTTTGATAAACACTTTTACAAATTGGACACGGGGTGTACACTGCTGAGCTCAGCAGGTTGTTGTAGTCTGTAAGCCACTGGACCGATTCGGGAAAGGATCTCGAAGGGTCCAATGTATCGTGGGTTCAGCTTTCCCCATTTTCCAAAATGAATAACCCCTTTCCAGGGAGAAACCTTTAACAACACCCGATCCCCGACATGAAACTCCAAGGGCTTTCGATGTTTATCAGCGTATCTCTTCTGTCAGTCTCTTGATGCTTGTAGTCGAGCTCTGATTTGAACTATTTTCTCTGTTGTTTCACATATGATCTCTGGTCCCGTTAATGCACTGCCTGGTGTCTGTCCTCTTGCTAGCTCGGTGTCACCTACCTCAGCCCAACAGAACGGTGATCTACATTTACGTCCATATAACGCCTTGAAGGGAGCAACTTTGATGCTCGAGTGATAACTGTTGTTGTATGAGAATTCGATTAAAGGCAAGTGGATATCCCACGACCTTCCAAAGTCTATCACACATGCGCGAAGCATGTCTTCGAGTGTTTGAATGGTTCGCTCGTTTTGACCATCTGTTTGTGGGTGGTAGGCAGTGCTCTTGTCGAGATGTGTTCCCATAGCCTTATGAAGTGATTGCTAAAAGCATGAAGTGAATCTACTATCTTAGTTGGAGATGATAGATATGGGCACTCCATGAAGTCTCACCACTTCCTTGACGTATATCCTGGTCAACCTCTCCATCTTGTAGGATTCTTTTATTGGCAGGAAATGAGCGGATTTTGTCAACCTATCGACGATTACCCATATGGTATCCAAACCATCTGTCGTCTTGGGTAGTTTGGTCACAAGGTCCATAGCAATCCTTTCCCATTTCCACTCGGGAATTACTGGTTGTTGTAGTAATCCCGAGGGCTTCTGATATTCCATGTTTACCTTAGCACAAGTAAGGCCTTTGCTAACATAGGTGGCAATCTCTGCCATCATGTTAGGTCACCAATAATGTTGCTTGATATCCAAGTACATTTTATCAGAACCTGGATGGATGGAGTATCGTGTCTTGTGAGCTTCATTCATGATTACTTTTCTGAATCCTCCAAGTTTAGGTGTCCAAATGCGGTTCATGAAATAATATGTACCGTCCTCCTTCGCTTCGAAATTCTTTTCCATTCCACGTAATGTTTCACTTGTTTTGTTTTCTGCCTTCATGGCATCGAACTGGGATGCTCTAATTTGTAAGGTCAGGTGGGATTGAATGGTTATGGAAAGAGTCTTAACACAAAAATTCGAGTATTCTTTCCCACTCAAGGCATCAGCTACCACGTAAGCCTTGCCTGGGTGGTACTTGATTTCACACTCAAAATCGTTTAGTAGCTCAACCCATCTTCGTTGCCTCATGTTCAACTCTTTTTGACTTAAGATGTGCTGGAGACTCTTGTGGTCCGTGAAAATGGTGCACCTCATACCATAAAGGTAGTGCCTCCAAAATTTCATGGCGAAAACCACATCTCCTAATTCTAGATCATGGGTCATATAGTTCACCTCATGTGTCTTTAGTTGTCAGGATACATAAGCTATCACCTTCCCACGTTGCATGAGTACACAACCTAAACCCTGATTCGACACATCGTAGTAAACTATGAAGTCCTCCATCCTTTCTGGTAGCGATAGTACTGGTGCACTGCAGAGTGCTTGCTTCATAGTTCAGAATGCAACTTCTTTCTTATCTGTCCATTCAAAGGGTACAACCTTTTGTGTAAGCATGGTAAGTGGCTTGCCGGTCTTAGAGAAGTTCTGGATGAACCTTCTGTAATAGCCTGCAAGACCTAAAAATTGACGAATTTCTGTGGGTGTCATTGGGATCGCCCATCCTTCAATGGCTTTGACCTTAGAAGGATCCACATGTATCCCTTATTCACTAACAACATGACCCAAAAAGTTCACACTACGGAGCCAGAACTCACACTTAGAGAGTTTTGCGTATAGCTTTTCTATTCGCAGGGTTTCCAAGATTTGTCGGAGATGTTGATCGTGCTCCTCTTCGTTTCGAGAGTAAACTAGAATGTTTTCAATGAAAACGATGACAAAGTTATCGAGGAATGGTCGACAGATTCGATTCATTAGGTCCATGAATGCGGTAGGGCCATTTGTTAGACCGAAGGGCATTATGAGAAATTCATAATGTCCATAATGAGTTCGGAAAGCGGTTTTGGGGATATCCTCTTCCCGGACCTTGAGTTGATGGTATCCAGATCGTAGATCTATCTTGGAGAAATAGCTTGCGACTTGAAATTGGTCAAATAGATCCTCGATTCCCATAAGTGGATAGCCATTTTTGACGGTAAGCTTATTTAGTTCCCTGTAGTCAATGCACATCCTAAAAGATTCGTCTTTCTTCTTAACAAAGAGAACCAGAGCTCCTAGGGTGAGAAACTGGGTCGGATGAATCCTTTGTCCAAAAGCTCACTGAGTTGGCTGGACAACTCTTGGATCTCCGCAGGAGCCAATCTGTAGGGTGATTTGGCGATGGGTGTAGCTCCTGGTACAAGATCAATTAAGAACTCGACTTGTCTTTCTGGGGGTATGCCCGGAAGATCTTCAGGAAAGACATCCGGGAACTTGCAAGCTACTGGAATGTCTCGAATATTGACCTCTTCCTTGGATTTATCCACTATATGAGTCAGAAACGTCAACTCTTTCTTTTGTAGATACTTATGTTCCTTAATGCACGAGATAAGACGAAGGTTCGTGTTGGGCTTGTCTCTGTATATAATTAGGGTTTCGCGATTTGGATGGTGAAGGCGAACGACCTTCTCGTGACACACAATTTCAGCATTGTGGGGGCTTAACCAATCCATGCCAATAATCACATCAAAACTCTTAATGGAATCAGGCATTAAGTTTATTTGAAAGACATGTTGGTTCAAGGTTAGGGTACATCCGATATAGATTTCCCCAGTGGCTTCTGTTTTCCCATTGGCCATTTCAACCGTAAAGGCTTCATTAAGCTTCTGGGTTGTTGCTTTAACAAGTGCTTAAATCTATTGCTCATAAAGCTTCGTTCTGCCCCAGTATCAAATAGAATGCATGCATAAGTGTGGTTTAGGAGAAACGTACCGGTGACAACAATGGGGTCTTGAACCGCTTCTCCCTGACCCATGGTCAGCACTCTTCCTGTTCCTTCATTCCCAGGGTTGTTGTTGTTGGGGATGTTCCAATAGAAATGCCCAGTTTTTCCACATCCATAGCAGGTGTGGCTTGGTCCCGCAGTGTTGTCGCTGTTGTTAGTGTTGTTGTTGCGGTTGTTGTTGTTTCCTTGTTGCTGGTTCTGGGGAGGATAGAACCTGCAATATTTTTCCATGTGACCCTTTCGATTGCAACTAGTACAATGCATCTCTCTGCATTCTCCATTATGATGGAGACTGCACTTGTTGTACTTTGGGAGATTTCCGAAATAATGCCTAGGAGCACTTGGAGCAGCTGAGACTGGAGCATGGGGTGCGGAGGGAACTTTGGTGGTTGTAGCATTAATTGTCACTGTTTGTTGCTTCTTTGACGACTCCAAGCCTTGTCGTCTCTTCCTCTTGTTATTCTTTCCCTTCTTGTTTTCACTCTCCTTCTTGCGTTCAGTTTCAACTGGCTTCTCACCCTTCTTGTTGTTGTGGTCGTACAGTTTCTTGGGCAATCTCTTCGCACTATCAAAGGTTTCAGGATTTGCAGCTATCACATTTCCTTGGATTAGGGAGGTTAATCCCCAGATGAATCATTCGATTTTCTTTCCCTCTGAAGTAATCATGCCAGGGCACAACAGAGATAGTTCGCTAAACCTTGATATGTATGCATCAATTTCGGAATTTCGGACGGTGAGATTCCATAATTCCTGTTCCATCTTCTGAATTTCGCCTCGCGGGCAGTACTCAGCCATCAGAATTTCTTTCAACTCCGCCCAGGGCATGGCGTTGGCTACGAGGAGAGTCATGGCTTCTACATGTCCGTTCCACCAGGTGAGAGCTTGATCAACGAACATGCATGCGATAAACTTCACCTTCATCTCCTCAGGGAACTCGCATATCTCGAACACCAATTCCACCTTCTCAATCCATCTTTTTAGGGTTATCATTCCCCCGGTGCCATTAAAGGTTCGTGGCTTGGCATTGGTGAAATCTTTGTATGAGCATGTCTTGGTAGGTCCTTGATTTATTCCGTTGTTCGAACTTCCAGCCCCTTGTACATTGCCTCCTCCATTGTTCCCTTGGTGAATTTGTGCCATGGCTGCGATGACCGCAGCAGATATAGATGCCTAGAATGAGGCTGAGTTGACCTCGGGTGGGGTTGGCCCAGGGTTTCCGCGGGTTGGTCGTTGAGGTATCTTTCTGTCACGAAACGAAAAGATGTCGAGTGCCTAAGTTTTTTGGGTTTGTGGACTTATTAATAGGTTTATATCATGTACTTAAGTAGTTTCACGTATCAACATATAATCATAGAAGCATAGCATATAACAGATAATAACATCACAACAAAACGCGTATATTTTCCATTAATAATATCCGTACTTTGATACATAAAAATTTGCTCGAGAGAGCATACATATAGGATACTAATTCGGCAGTATAACGACTCTACGAGTAGTGTAATCACTTAAACATAGAGTCGGTGGTACATAGTATAGATCAAAGTAGCATAATACTAAAGACGGATACGACTAGTCCTAGTCATGGTGGGATGTGCTAGGGGGTGGTGCTGAGGAAGTGGATGCTTCCTGAAGGTGAGCCCCCTGTCGTTCCGCATCTCGGAGTCGAGCCTCCCACCTTACCTGCCTCATGTGGAACTCTCGGATAATGTCTCGTGTCTCCTGCTCTACACGCTCGACCCTAGTCCGCGTCTGGTGTATCTGATCAGCGGTGCTCTGAGCTAGATCGCCAGTGTTCCGCAATCATCTCGCCATGACCGAAAGTGCGTGATCAGCCGGTCCTCCCTCCCTCAAGTCATAGAACTCGCGTGACATGCCGAACGAGGGTCGTTGTCCCTGCTGTCTGCTCCACATCCAAAGGTCGATACCCTAGGGGGTGTAGGACCAGTGGGGCCCATCCGATGAGCGGGCACCCAAATTGGGTAAGGGGGGTTGATGACTTCGGACTCCGCATCTGAATCACCGTCTTCGTCATCGCTGGGTTCCTCCTCGAGGTCTTCTTCGACTTCCTTTTCTTCCAGGTCCACCACTGGCTGAGCAGGTCCGCCCTCGACTTCTGCCTCAGGTTCCCCTTCAGATTCCTCCTCGGGGTCTTCTTCAGGTTCCTCTTCAGACTCCTCCAACTGCCCGTTATTCCCCTGATTAGGGAAATACGGATCTCCGGGGTGATGGAAACCGGCCATGCTGTCTGCAAGAGTGTATAAATATGCTAATATTATTCCTAAGATGTTTTTAATTATTGTATAAATTGAGTTGATGTTCTCTTCTTGGTAATAAAATAGGTATGTTTTTAGGTTTACCGACCTTCACGATTTCCTCGGGGCATGTGATAGTTGTACCTCGGAGGAAATGTAGTTGATCATGCTACATTCACCCCTTAATACTACTATGAACAGTCCCGACTTAACCGAGATGCCAACATCATCTTATTTTATTTGGTATTATGTTATTTTTCCTATATCGTATAAGTAGGGGTGTATTATCGTGATGTTTTATTTGTTTTGTTTAGAGTTGTTTTTGTCCCTCTTTGGTTTATAGTTGCATATCAATGTGTGGTTAGATATGCTAGTTCACTGTAAATAGTGCTCTGATACCAACTCGTCACACCCCCGAACCAAACGGCAGAAACATCTGAGGGCTTCCATGACTTAGATTGAATATCATCACAATGAATATACATGAATCATAACATAAACATCACCATTGCATCAATACATTACAACTAACATTGTTCACATCAAGTACATTGTTTAAACATTACAAATCCATAACATAAAATGTTTGATATTTTTTCAAAAGCACAACGCACAAACATACTGGGTACTACTCCTCAACTTACCTGTTACCTGAGAATACAAGTTATTTTGAAAACGGTCAACATATCGAATTTTGGTGAGTTCGTAAGCAGATTTGATATGAAAATGTTTTGTGTAGTTTGTAAGAAAACAACCCAGAAAATCTGATATCTTCTAAAAAGACCATTGTTTATATAAAAGTGTGAAGATCCGTAAATATATGCGTGATGATTTCAAAACGTGTATAATTAAAAAGCTTTGTATTAAAATTACCACTGAAAAATGTTGAACTTCCCCAGAAAACCCGATGTTTTCCGACCAAAAAAAAATATCATATAACGGTTTGAATTGTTATCCCGTCACGTGAATGATTTTGATTTACCTTGATTACATGATTTATATTGGATTTATTTATGTGAGTCGTTATAACCATGCATGATAATGACTAGTTCGTCTGTCTTGGCACTCTAGTGAACGCCGAAATTGATATTAAGATTTTGTCACCCTAGACTGGCCGAGTCTAACTGTAGCGAACAATTGAGGTGTGGGGGAGTCACCCCCGTATATATATATATATATATATATATATATATATATATATATATATATATATATATATATATATATATATATATATATATATATATATATATAACTCTCGCTCTCCCTCCAGGAGACTTTGATTATAACTACAGACTACGACCGACAGACGTTGGTGCCACCTGTTATTACTCACTAAATCCCAGTTGACTTTGGTTACTATTGATTATCGATCCGTATTTGTTTACTTGGATCGACGATAGGCCTAATAAACGAGGAGAAGAGGATTACAGGATCCTACTATTCCCGCGTATTATTTATGGGTATTGGTTATACGAAGGACACGCTGTCCCATTTCACATTTGACTTACTTCGACTTTACTAGCAATGCTAATGGGCCACTAAGGTCCAATAGCACTTAAAAGCCATTGAAGGTCCCTTAAATATGAAATTGGTTCATAGAAGGCCCAATTACATTTATTATTATCCCTTGGGCCCAAAAAGCATGTTAATGGGTCACAAAGGCCCAACAAGCATGATTGGAACTTTCAAGCCCAAAGATTTGAATGTTTATTTGTTTTAGGTGTAGTTTAATTGTTGGAAAGTTTGATTGGGTGATTTTTAATTTCGCACCGGAAGAAGGTCGGTCGGTTATTTTTAACGATGTTTGGAATTATATGTATTTTCATCTTCTCATTTTCATGAATGGTAGTTTGGAATTTTTATTTTAACTCAAATATCTTAAAAATAAAATAAATGACTCAAAAATCTTGGTTTGAACCCCTTTCAGCCCTTCTTCGGTAAAATTGACAATTTTATTCCTTTATATAAAAAAAGACATTTTAAGCCGTTAAACCATTTTTTTGACACTTTTGACCCAAAGACTTGTGCAAGTGATATTTTTAGCTCAAAACTTATTCTTTGGCAGTTTCAGCCCTTCCAGAAAAGTATTTTTCGGTTAAAGCTCAAACTTTTGCAACTTTTACAATTTTTGCCCAAAATCCCAAAAAGTTTACATTTTTGATCCTTGTTTGGAAAATACATCATTTTAACCCCTGAAATAGTTTTGTTTACCCTTTATACCCCCAGTTTTGAGAAGTTTATCATTTCACTCCCTTGAAAGTTGAAATTTTCGCCAGTTATAGCTTAATGGGCCGAAAAGCCCAAAATTTGGCCCATTAAGCTACAATTTACACATCTAGCCCTTAAAAAAGTTTGATATCCATAAAAACATTTATTTTTACTGATTCGACTCTTTTAGTCCTTAAGAACTATGAATGACAATCTTTCCCCAAACTTTTGCTTATTTGACAAAAATAACCCAATAACGAGTCTTATGTTGTAACATGTTTATTTTAACCCTTATATGGTAGGTTTTTCTCAACTAGTTATCTGTAATACACCCTAGATCAGATCTTTTTCCCTTATGAACTATAGATCTCCAAATATCTTTCATTTTTTGCACATATTTACCACATATACACATGAAATCACGCATAACACACAAATACATATAGATCTACACATTTTACTTGTATTCTCCCCCATAAAACATATGAAAACTGAAAATAGAGGGGTATAAACTCACCTTGAGGTTTGGATTTGGTTTTAATGAAGATTTGAGAGAAGATTTTGGCCCTAGCAACTTCTTGAGGAAGTTTTCGAACTTAGATTGTTCTAGGGAGTTAGATAATGAATTTGCATGAGTTAACATGATTTGTTTGATGAAATATAGAAGTTAAGCCATGGATTCAAGTAAAGACTTACCAAGAATGATGATATTAATTGGTAAACTCCTTGAAGTCTCACACCAATTCTCGAAAATTTGGAGAAAAGGGAAGAGTTCTTGAGAGTTTTTCTTGAAAGAGTTTGATCAAAATGAAAATGGTGGTGGTGTGTGGTGCTCTCGGCCGTAGATAAGGAGATAGGGGGAAGAAATAAGCTTGCATTGATACATGAAACTATGCATGGATACATGGAAGATATTACTTAGATATATGTTGGATAATCATGAGGTGTTAACATAAAAATCAACTCTCTTAATCTCCTTCTCTTTTGTTTTTTTTCCCACTTGGGCCGAGAATTAGAGAAAAGAGAAGAGAGTTCTAGGCCTTTTTGCTTAAATCCATATTCTGGGCCCAATTTGATGATTTTTCGGCCCATTGGGCTCCCATGATGGTTTACGACCAATTTATCAAAAATAATGGGCTTCGTAGTCCATTAAAGTTAATTAGGTCAGTTATGGCCCAATAAGGCCCATTAGGGTATTTTATTTTACTCTAGGCCCAATATGGCCCAAAATGTTAAAATAAATGGAAGTGGGTCTAATTAGGGCCCATTTAAGAGTTCTAAGCCCAAAATAGTCAAATTGGAAGCTTATTGGCCCATTAGGCACAATAAGGAAATCCTAGTCCTTAATGGACTTAAACCGGGATTTCTAGGGTTTCCAATTCTTTGTTGACTATTTGAAGTGCTTGGATAGAGCATTTGATGGAAAATTTGTTGTGATTGAATAAGCATCATATGTGCTTTCACATTTTTGGTTCACAAATGTATAGAATTCCTAGTTGCGACATCCACTAGGTGAACTGCTCGGTCTGATGAATCCCCTGTTTAACAGCTCCTGAAGCTGTGTAGACAACTCCTGCATCTCAGGAGGAGCCAACCGATATGCTGGCTTCGCAATCGAAGCCGCACCAGGGATGAAGTCGATCCTGAACTCTACCTACCTCTCTGAAGGTATTCATGGTAACTCCTCTAGGAATACATCTGAGTCCTCTTACAACACTGGCACGGTACTCACGGTCGTCGTGCCTACCTGTCGGGTATCCATAACATAGGAGATATATCCTGCACAACCCTTCTGAAGGTAGCACCTAGCCCTCGTTGCTGAACATAAAGCTGGTCCACATTGTGGCCTCTTCCCTTATTCACTAGCTCTCCCCCACTTGGTGTCCTGACCTATACCAAGTGTTGCACGCAGTCAATCACTGCCCCATTGGGGCTCAACCAATCCATGAATATAATAACCTTGTTCCCACATAACTAAATGGGAACCAGGTCTACTAGGCAACGCTCCTCATACAGTCTCAAAACGCAATCCCTTCAAACCTCTGCTGCTCGTACTGCTCGGTCGTCAGCAATGTCGACCTCTAGAGGGAAATCCAACATGCCCGAAGACTCAGGGAACCTGTTGCTAAAGGCAAGAGAGACGAACTATTGGGTAGCCCCCGAATCGAACAATACCTAAAATGGGATATCGTGTACAAGGAATGATCCTAAACAACACATAAAACATATACATATATATCGTAAGTGACATAAAATAAGAGCAAGGGAGAAGAAAACATACCGGTCACCACATCGGGTGCAATGCACGCCTCCTTAGCGGTCAACTGGAAGGCTCGACTCCTCATCACCGGAGTATCTATCTTACGCTGTTGGCCATCCATAAGTCGCATGGTCCATAGAGCTGGAGTCACCATTGGCACTGTTGTTGCTGCTGTCAGGTCGGATGTCCGGAATGTGGGGGTAGGGGCAATTTAATCCTTTCCAAACTATCAAATCTTTCCGCACTTATAGCAGCCCGAGGACCCTAGCCTACAAATCCCCTCATCTGGCTTACCGCATTTCCTGCAGTGACTTGGACCCTGATGGCTCTTCGACCTAGAGTCGGGTCCCTTGGGTTTCTTCCCTGAAACCCTAGTAGCCTGCCTCGCTTCCGCCTTCCTCTTCTTGAGGTGCCCTACATCAATCTCCCTCTCCCTTGCCCTCGCAATTATGTCCTCCAATGTCAGACATGCCGAGTAGCTGACATGTTTCCGAATGTCAGCTCTCAACTGATGGGTTTGAGCCATAAGAACTTTCCTATGTGCACATGCAAACCCTAATTGCTTGGATCTAGGTTTCTCTAATTGAACATGTATTCTATCCAAGACTTTCAATACTAGATCTAACGTAAACAATTGATTCTAATCATATGAATTAGGATCTAGAACAATACCTTCGATTACTTGCTCGATACTTCTTCTTCTTGGAGCTTAGAGTCACAATTGTCACTCCTCAAATGGCTTACAAACACCAACTAGCAAGAAGATGATTTGAGAGAGAGAGAGAGGAGGGTGAGAAATCGGCCCTAGGGTTTCTTTCCTTACAAGAGTCCCGATTTCCCTCACCCTAGGGATCTATTTATACTATGGGATACTAGGGTTTCACCTTTAACCCTAATTGAATAACTTAGGCCCTAAGCAATCCAAGATCCTTCTAGATATTAGGCATGGACGAATTTAAGGTTCCCAAACCCTAAATTTCATCCACCCCATTATCTATAAGGATACATAGCCCAAAACACAACTATCACACATTTGACAGTTTATGCCCCTTTATTCAATTAACCTCTTTAAGTCACCAAATTAATTCTTAATTAATATATGACTTATATTAATCAAATAACATTATTAATCCTTTAATATATTATTCTCATAATATATCAACAATAATATTTCTTTTCTCTTAACAAATCATCCTGTCAAGTTGCTATGGTGAAGGAAACCCGAAAGGACCATGCACAACCGGGTCAAGTACTTACCTAATATAGTTACAGCCTTAGACACTAATCCAACATCAACATGTCATGATAGTGAGTTTTCCGCATCTCCTCATCCCCTGCATACTGAGGCACCAATAAATCCCTCTCTAGGAACTTGGCAGTAATCTTCGCCACTGACTCAGTAGAGTGTCTCATGTCAAGAAACTCCATGGCCAGCTGCTGAAGCTCCACAGCTGGTGCAAACTCCACCCTAAACTTGGTCACAAAGTCAGACCAGATGATATCTTTGACAACCCGATATTTTTCCAATGCAATATAACACTCAAAAGTCAAATACAACGAAACTATTTGGAATCAACGAAATTAGCCTCAAAAATAAAGTGTTCAAAATCTAAATTAGGATGCATCAAATATTAGATATCGTGCCAAGGTTTCCAAAAACATAAAGAACATTCGAAACCGGGTTATAATGAAGAAACTATGACCACTCAAATATTCACCACACACCCAGTAAAACATTATTTTACGTAAAAAGTGAAATTCCAATAAAATGCATTTTAGCCTTAAGTATCTAAAAAAAGTCGTAGAGTTCGTTAAACCGTAAATGTACATTAAAAGATCGCCCAAATTGGACCTCGTATGAAGAAGTTACGAATTTTCTAAGTTTCGTAACAGCGGTAGAGAGCTAAATACTCGAATTAAAGATCGAACGATATTTAGCTAACACAACCTCAACGAGAGTTGGAGGTCTCCACAATAGGAGCAAGAAAACAGACGTCGGATAAAGAAGTTATGAATTTTTTAACGGACTTTAGCAGTCCCGGCCTATTAAAAACATATTATTAAAAATAAATCAAAACTAGCCAAAGGAGTCTAAATGAAAGTTGTAGAGCATAATCTCACCTACGCGTGGATATAAAGAACGCGAAAAACGGAGCCCGTACGCGAGAGTTACGGAATTTAGAAGATGGAAGCCAGAATTACGCCCAACGTAATTCAAGAGTACGCCCAGCGTACTCAGGTGTAGGGTCGAGTCACATCGGCTGCAAGCTCTACGCCTAGCTAGACCCGAGTCGTAAGACATGACGCAAAGTTACGCCCAGCGTAACCGAAGTACGCCCAGCGTAACGCGTAAGCCCAGCGTAACGCGTACCCCCAACGTACTCCGGTGGTACGCCCAACGTACTCGCGCCTTCAGCCCTATAAATAAAAGGCATAAACTCCGGATTCTGGCACACCTCTCTCAAAATTTCACTCACTCTCACACACTCTTACGTACCAGAGACCATCTCGACACCCTCGGTTCCACACTCGAACCGCCGACGAAGGTTCTATGCTACCTAGATCCCCGAGAAGCTCGAAGACGTAGCTTTCCGCAGTTGAAGATCTGCCCGACTCTAGCCTCACTCTCTTCATACCAAACAAGTGAGTTCATACCCCTACTTTTCAAGTCTTTTCATGTTTTAGGGGGGAGGGGGAATACAAGTATAATATAAGAAAACATATCATTTTATTTAAACATAAATGCAACATCTATCTTATTATTTTTCGATACCAACATCTTACTTTACGTATAAAGTTTAGTATATCACCAAGTTATTTTCACCAAATGGAACCTACTTTCTGAAAAACTATAATGGGTATAGTTTGCGATTTATTCATACATTCTTACGTATACATATTGAAAAACTAAATACTTTCATCTAAAGTGAAATAAAGACTTTCTTATCGTAAATCTATTTATACTAAGTGATGTGAGATATTCAAACTTCAACGTACTCTTATGTATGCATTTCAAGTCCTGTATTATAAGCCATAATCTCTTTGAGGGAGAGTGTGATACTTGTGTATAGATCTATAAGGGATTGACAACCCCGCAACTAAACTATTAGCTACAGTTAAACCGACAGGTCTGGGGTGACAAATGTCATAACACTACAACACCTGAAGAATGTTGTTGCAGGCAGTCTGTGTAAATAGTATGGTTATAAGACTCACAAGAAAGTATAAAGACAAGCTTGATTTACAAGATTCATACTTGCATTCAGTATTTACATTATTTTGAGTACAAAACATATTTTTATCATTTAAGTACGAAGGATACTAACGCCCTCCAATCTTGGGAATTTTTCAAACTATATGTGGCAAATATTGGATTTTCTGAAAACCACGTTCTTCTATTTTCTTCCAAAAAGACATACTTTTTCAGTACAAAACACTTACGAAATAACCAACTTTATTGTTGACACTTTTTCGAAACCACTTGTATTTCTCAGGGAATCAGTGAAACAGGTAACTACCAGCTTTTGAAGAAGGAACGCTAAAGGCGTTTATTATCAAACATTTTAATTCATCATATTGTAATATTCTTTTGGAAACATGTATAACACAACAATGTACATTTCATTATATATTTATGATGGTTGTGTTACCTTCTTTATGATATTCAATTGTTATGGTACTACTTGAAGTCATCCACCCCTGAATGTTTCCGCCATTCTGGTTTGGGGGTGTGACAATATCTTCAATGGATGAGGCTCCCAAGGAATCACCAACTGACTCTTACCAATATCTAGCTCTACCCCTCAAACAACCTGCTGCATTCCGGACCTTCGACCCCTCAGGGCAGAAGATCGTCAACTGAGCAGACTCCATGTATGCGATCCATCTCCTAGAAACAATGGGGTCCTTTATGTTGGATTAGGTGTCTAAGCCCATAACTATAATTGTTGTGTACTTGAATTGATAGCAACACAGTCCTTTTGGGTTGCCCTCAAACCTAGCAACCGGACATGGAAATTATGAAAGGAGAGATATTGATTTATTATAAGATTAATAAATTAATATAAATGATTTATCAATATGTTAAAAGATTAATATATTAATTAGAAATCATTATGTTTAATTAATAGTTAGCCAAAAATTAATCAGAGTTAATTTTAGGGTTAAAAGTATTAATTGTAAAGTGTAGGGACTAGTTTGCAATTATCAGATAGTTGAGTGGAAGGCTCCAGAACGTCCTTGGAAGGAGATGGACGAAATACATAGGGGCAACCCTAAGGATTTCGTTGAAGGGGCTTTGGATAAGGCCTTGGATTAGCTTAGGCCCCAAGCAAAGGATTATTAGGGTTTTCCCAAAACCATAGATCCCTCAGCTATATAAGGAGCCTTCCAGCTCCCAAATTTGGTCACTCCTACCTTGGAAGAAACTCTAGCCCAAAAATTGCGTACTCCCTCCCTCTCCCTCCTTTTAGTTTCCTTCTTGCTAGTTCTTTGTGTGATTCCATTAGAGGCATTACGTTTGTGTTGCTAAGCTTCCAAAAAGTTCAAGATCAAGATCAAGAGGATTGTCAATTATTTGCTATAACAATTGAAAGGTTTGTAACTCCTAAACCCTAGTTTGTTATTTTCGTAAATAGCCACTCTCCTCTAGGGTTCTTGTTTTGCAATTCAAAGTTATATGTTCAATAGTTAAAACATAGATCCAAAGTAGGTTGCATGTGAACTTAGGAATTATTTTTCTAGTTTATTTGTTTTACCTAAAACTCATCAGTGGTATTAGAGCCATTGTTTGTTTTAAATTCAATTGCTATAATAGTTGAATTGCAAATTAGGGTTTATAGCTATTAAACCATAAAAGGCCATATTTTCGATTTCTAGGGTTTTTGGTTCAAAGGGTTTTCGAAAAAACCCTAGCCTCCATGAACCCTAATCGAAATTAGGGTTAGGGTTTTGGAAACCCTAGCCTCCACCCTTGATTTTCGATATATGCTATAGAAATTCGGGTTTCTTAGTTTTGGATAATAGTTGCCTTATTGGATAATTGAGAAAAATAAGGAAATTATCCTATCCCCATATTTTCGAAATCTAGAAGGGATATGGATTAGGATTATTTTAATTGTTTAATTTAATTTGATAATCCTTACAAGATTTAATTAATTAATTAAAAGTTAATTAATAGATGAATATTAAATCTAGTTATTTGGTTTATTTTAAATTTAAAATTAATAGCTTAATTTTTGAAATTTATATATAAACCCTAAAGTTTTAAAAGTTTAAAACACACCATATATATATATATATATATATATATATATATATATATATATATATATATATATATATATATATATATATATATTATAAATAAAAGTTAAATATTATATATGAATAAGACTATGGTCAGTCAAATCGCTAGTATGCCTCATTCACGAAGCTAATCTATAAGGGGTATAAGGAAACTGCCTATAAAATGGTAGTTGAATGGGTGTCCACTCTCACCCACCGCTTCCTTGATTAGTGGAGAGTCGTTAGTAGAACGGATTTGATAGGACAACTACATCTCATTAAATGTATAATGTTATTAAAGAAAGTAATAGAACATTATTTTACAAAAATCCCAACTCTAGTTACATTAGGAAAAATGTGAAAAGTATGCTAATCCATGAAATTGCACATTATGCTTTATTGGTCGTTGGTAAAGCGTGTGTGGATCACCGGCACACTAATAGGCACTTATAAAGAGTAGTAATGGGTGTCTTATAATTGTCATTTTGATGGAGCGTGTGTGGTTTACCAGCACATCAATAGTTAATGATAAAGACAATAAGGGTACCAAGCATATTTGCATGGTTATTCACATCTAGTTTGTGATCCTCGGTATCCCAGTCATAAATAGTAGAGCATAATCCGAGATTAAAACATGCCATTGAATAGTTTTAATTTATCTCAAAAGGAATTAGGAATTTCTATTTGTTTGGTTCATCTTATGGTGGAATTGGTGAATCATCATTCACCTACCTTTATGAGATTTAAACTTGGATCTCGGCATCCCATTTCTAAGTTGAAATCTAACTAAAACTATCTTTCTTTTCAGATGTCTACTCCTGGAAACACTTCTGCTTCATCCTCCAGCCACAACTTCTCTTTACTCAACATTTGCTCCAAAGTCGTTATGGATGACTCTAACTATAATGATTGGATGCGTAACATCAAGATGGCACTTCGATTCGATGAGAAAGAATATATCCTTGAAAAGGAGCTCAAAGAACTTGATGAGTCCAAAGCCACTCCCGAAGAGTATGCTGCCTACAAGAAGCACTATGATGATGCTACCAAGGTGGCATGCATCATTGTCGCAACCATGTCCCCAGAAACTGCAAAGGTAGTATGAGGACTACTGACCTTTTGAGATGGACAAGGACCTTATGGAAAATTACAATAAGCAAGCTCGTCAAGAAAAGTTTAATGTAGTCAAGTCACTCATGGCATGCAAGATGAAAGAAGGGGAGTCGGTTGTATCTCATGTGCAAAGAATGCAACGCTACATAGAGCATTTGGTCAAGCTCAACATTCATTTTGATGAGGAATTGGCCATTGACATGTCCTTGAACTCATTGCCTTATTGTTATGGTCAGTGTATCTTAACTTACCATTTGAACAACACTGAGCAGACACTGGCCCAATTGCACAACTTGTTGCAGACTGCTGAAGCATGGATGAAGGGTAAAACTATAGCCTCCACTCCTGTAAGTGCTCCTGTTCTACCTATCAGACAGGGAAAGGGGAAAAATAGGGAAGGTCCTCCTAAGCAAAACTGGAAGGAAAAGGTCCAAGTCGGGTCATCTAGCAGTAGCCCGAAAGCTAAGCCCAATGCTTCCGTTCCCCATGTTTCTGATCCAAAGGAAGCTGTTTGCTTTTAGTGCAATCAAAATGGGCATTGGAAGAGAACATGCCCACAATATCTGCAGGATATCAAAGATGGAAAAGTGAATCCGTCTTCGGCAGGTATTTACACTATTTCTTCTAATAAGTCATTATCTTCTCGTTCATGGGTCCTTGATACGGGATGCGGTTTTCACATCTATTTTGATTTGCAGGGGCTAAAGGAAAGTGAGGAGATAGAGCGAGGAAGGATAAACTTGATCATGGGAAACAAGAAGTCTTCACCAGTGACCAAGATCGGAGTTTATCAACTTTTGCTTAGTAATGATGTTAGATTAGATTTATTGTATTATTGCAAATCGTCTGAGATGACGAGAAACAATATTTCATTTCATGCATTTTTCAGACAAGGTTTTAAATATTCTTTTAATGATTTGAATGGTTCAATTTCTGTTTATAAGAATGGTGTTTTCGTTTTTGAAGCATTACCTTGTGATGGTGTGTATGAAACAGTGACTTGTGTTGATAGCTTAGGAAATAGTGTGTTTAATATTGACTTGTTTAATAGTGTAGACAAGGCATGCTTGTGGCATTGTCGTCTTGGACACATTAACAAGAAACGCATAGTCCAACTCCAAAAATATGGAGTGTTGGAATCATTTGACCTAAAATCAGATGATGTCTGTGAATCTTATTTTTTGGGAAAGATGACAAAATCACCATTCATAGGGTCTTGTGAAAGAGGTGAAGGTTTGTTGGACCTCATACATATAGATGTTTGTGGACCCTTCAGATCAACCACAAGAGATGCTAATCAATTTTATGTGACTTTCACTGATGATTATAGTAGACATGGTTATGTATATTTAATCAAACATAAGTCAGAAACCTTTGAAAAGTTCAAAGAGTTTAAACATGAGGTCGAAAATCAATTAGGCAAGAAAATAAAGATACTTAGATCCGAAAGAGGCGGAGAGTATGTTAGCATTAAGTTCAACGACTATCTAAAGGAATGTGGGATAGTCTCACAATTGATTCCTCCTATGACACCACAGTTAAATGGTGTGGCCGAGAGGCATAATCGAACCTTGTTAGACATGGTTCGTTCTATGATGAGTCGTGCTCCACTTCCAATTCATTTATGGGGCTATGCCATAGAAACAGCCCCTACATCCTAAATCCTGTCCCAACAAAGAAGGTTGCAAAACACCTCACGAAATGTGGATAGGGAAAGTTCCCTCGTTAGCACATATTAAAGTTTGGGGTTGTGAAGATTTCGTAAGACGAGAGACTCACGACAAGCTAGCAGCAAGAAGTGAGAAATGTGTTTTCATTGGTTACCCAAAACAGTCTTTTGGATATTTGTTCTACAGACCTAGAGAGAACGTGGTGTTTGTAGCACGAAGAGGAGTCTTTCTAGAAAGAGAGATCATATTCAAAGAGGAAAGTGGGAGTACCATTGACCTTGAAGAGATTAAAGAGTCAACTAATGAAGGAACCTTAGATGATACTAGCACTCAACCGGAGGAAACAGTTCTTGTTGAAACAGTTGATAAATCATTACCTCTTCGGAGATCCACTATGGTGAGTGTGCCACCTGAGTTGTATGGTTTTCATATTACTTCAGACGGTGACACATTCATCAGTGATAGGACACTGGTGAATTTAGATGAACCAGTCTCTTATAAGGAAGCAATGGTAGGCCCAGAGGCTTCCAAGTGGAAAGAGGCAATGGACAGCGAGATAAAGTCTATGTATGACAACTGAGTTTGGAACTTGGTTGATAGTGCACCAGGTCGTAAGACAGTTGGGTGCAAATGGATCTTCTAGAAGAAGATAGACATGGATGGGAATATACAGACATTCAAGGCTAGACTGGTTGTGAAAGGTTTCACACAAACCCCAGGGGTTGACTATGATGAAACATTCTCACCAGTAGCCAAGATTAAATCTATCAGGGTATTGCTCGCCATAGATGCCTTTCATGACTATGAAATCTGGCAGATGGATGTCAAGGCTGCTTTCCTTAACGGGAAGTTGGCTGAGGATGTTTAAATGAATCAGCCAGAGGGTTTTGTCGATGCAAAGTTTCCTAACAGAGTGTGTAAGCTTGAGAAATCCATTTATGGATTGAAAGAAGCATCTCGCAGCTAGAATCTTTGCTTCCATGAGAAAGTCAAAGAGTTTGGTTTCTCTAGAAGTGAAGATGAGTTTTGTGTATATCAAGGTTAGTGGGAGTATAGTAACTTTTATGGTGTTATATGTTGATGACATATTACTTATTGGTAACGACATTCCAACCTTGAATGAAGTTAAGTCTTGGCTTGGAAAGTTTTTTGCCATAAAAGACGTAGGAGAAGCCGCCTATATTCTTGGGATCAGGATATTGAGAGATAGAAAGAAGAGACTAATTGGACTTAGTCAGCGCACATACTTGGATAAGGTACTAAAGAGGTTTAGTATGGAAAATCCCAAGAAGGGAGAGCTACCTATCCAGAGCAACACAAAATTGAGTAAGACTCAATGCCCTAGTACAGATGAGGAAATAGCTGACATGAGTCGTGTACCTTATGCTTCTGCTGTCGGATCGATCATGTACGCTATGACATGTACTCGCCCTGATGTGGCCTTTGTTTTGAGCATGGTCAGTCGCTATCAGGAAACCCAGGTAGAGCTCATTGGATAGAAGTAAAGAATATACTCAAGTATTTGCGAAGAAAGAATGACTTGGTCCTTGTGCTTGGTGGAAATGATACTTTGAGAGTAGATGGTTACAGTGATGCCAACTTTCAAATGGATAGAGATAACTTCCGTTCTCAATTTGGCTGGGTATTTCTAGTAAATGGCGGACCAGTTACTTGGAAAAGTTCCAAGCAAGATACGGTGGCTGATTCTACTTATGAATCAGAGTACATAGCAGCGAGTGAATCGTCTAAAGAAGCAACTTGGTAGAGGAACTTCATCGGGGATCTCGGAGTTGTTCCAAACATCCAGGAGCCTACGGAATTGTTTTGCGATAACGAGGGAGCGGTTGCCTTAACTATGGAACCCAGAGACCAAGGTAAAACCAGACATATCGACAGAAAGTACCATTTCATCAGACATAGAGTAGAAGAAGGACATCTTGATGTAAAGAGGGTATCATCTGAAGATAACCCAGCAGACCCCCTCACAAAGGGTCTGAGTAGGGCTAAGCATATTCAGCATGCTCGAAGCATAGGGCTGAAAGATGATATTAGTTTTAGTGGTTAGATTAGTCTAGTTCAGAAACTTGTTACAAAGTAAATGTAATTGACTTTTGGTGATTAAATAATAAAGTATTATTTATGAGTTTGTTTACTGCCCTTTGTTAATTGTTTTGTTATTGTGTTTCATATTTTGCATGTTTTACTTCCTGAATAATATGATTGTTCAAACTCCACAATCGCTCGTACTTTTGGAAGTAAGTAGTGAATTAAGACTGTCATGAATTGGATTGTAGATTGTCTAAGGATAGACATAGTAATAGAATTGCTACAATGTTCATGAGTACTCAGAGAGTGAGATTTGAGTATTGGATAAACCCACGCTCAGAGTATTACTTCATGGAATTCATCACGAGTAATACTAAGAAGATAATATCTATGATCTTGAAATAGAGATATATCAGTTGTAATTTGCAAGTCGGCTATACATTGGTGATACGAAAAGGCATCAGCAACTTAGTGTTATAAAACGTATTTTCATGTATGGTTTGATGAGTAAAAGATACAAGCATATGAGTCAATGTTTATTCTTTGTCCAGATTCTATGTTTCCCAATTTCTGATTTGTGATGATATAGGACTTCTAATCGAACACATCAATTTAGTCCTGGCTGGGCCCAACACAAAAGAGATTGATTGTATTCCATGTCTTATGTCTAGGAATATCTAGTAGAACGAAGGATCAGGTGATCACTTATCATAGGACACGTAACTGACTGGGTCAGAGTTCGGTAGTACCTTTTTGGAAGCTACAATTTGCTAATCAAATTTAGAAGTCATACTAGCAATTATAGTTACAGACTTATCCAAGTGGGAGACTATTGTATTAGGTGTCTAAGGCCATAGCTATAATTGGTTGTACTTGAATTGATAGCAACACAGTCCTTTTGGGTTGCCTTCAAACATAGCAACCAGACAAGGAAATTATGAAAGGAGAGATATTGATTTATTATAAGATTAATAATTCAATATAAATGATTTATTAATATGTTAAAAGATTAATATATTAATTAGAAATCGTTATGTTTAATTAATAGTTAGCCATAAATTAATCAGAATTAATTTTGGGGTTAAAAGTATTAATTATAAAGTGCAGGGAGTAGTTTGCAATTATCAGATAGTTGAGTGGAAGGATCCAGAACCTCCTTGGAAGGAGGTGGACGAAATCTATAGGGGAAACCATAAGGATTTCGTCCAAGGGGCTTTAGGTAAGGCCTTGGATTAGCCTAGGCCCCAAGTAAAGGAGTATTTGGGTTTTCCCAAAACCATAGACCCCTAAGCTATATAAGGAGCCTTCCAGCTCCAAAATTTGGTCACTTCTACCTTGGAAGAAACCCTAGGCCAAAAATTGCATACTCCCTCCCTCTCCCTCCTTCTAGTTTCCTTCTTGCTAGTTCTTGGGTGTGATTCCATTAGAGGCATTACATTTGTGGTGCTAAGCTTCCAAGAAGATCAAGATAAAGATCAAGAGGATTGTCAATTGTTTGCTATAACAATTGAAAGGTATGTAACTCCTAAACCCTAGTTTGTTATTTTAGAAAATAGCCTCTCTCCTCTAAGGTTCTTGTTTTGCAATTCAAAGTTATATGTTCAATACTTAAAACATTGATCCAAAGTAGGTTGCATGTGAACTTAGGAATTGTTTTTCTAGTTTATTTGTTTTACCTAAAACCCATCACTTTACGCCGTGGAAGTCTGACGCACCGCATCCCCTGAAGTCCTTGAAGAAGAGTGTGCATGTCCTTGTCTGGCCAGATGCCATGTCGCTCCTGAACGCCCAGAGGCGATCCCTTCCTTGATCGACCCAAAAATTACCAGGGTCGACTCGAGGATCCTTCTCGTGATCTCAGAAGCAATGAACTCTCATAGCCCCTAATAAACTGGCTCGGAACCTGAACCCAAACCTGATCTCGATCCTCCTGCTCTGTAACGCGTAATAACCGCCATTCTGAAATAAAATACATAAGTGTCAGGGTCAAACATAATATCGAGAGGTCTTGCATACTCTACAAGTTCCCTGGTTCCATCTCGGCCCTCCTTGACTCAAGGATGGATCCTCTTCTTTTAGTGCTACAGGGCCCATACTACCTTCCACATCTATCCGAACTTTCCTCAAGGATTGTTTCAACATCGCCAAGTCCCTTCTACTATTACTACTGTATTTTGTGCTAATCTCATCCTAGGCTTACCCTAAGGTAACTCTCTAACCCACTCTCCGCCATCAACTGCATAAGAATTTCCTGCTACCTTCACCTAACTGCCTCGTGAATACCATTACATATCACTAAGACCAGATAATTCTTGGAATGAGAGGTCCTATCCAACAATGGTTGGAATAAAACAAGAGCTGCGAAGTCGGGCTAGACCTAACCATCTGAAATTATTTATTCATCGCAATATGTAAGTTAACGTATTCGTTTACTATTTAGTTAAAGAAAACTAGAACTCTTATTAGAAAAAAGCAAGCAACATTCAGGCATTGAGTAACCTAAACAAAGCATATCGCATCCAGGCTATCATGTAGCTCAAACAGGCACATACAACAGGCATACCAGGCATCTTTCTAGATCCTTAGCCCTATTCTAGCATGTAGTTTATGCATTCATATCATATCATAATATAAAATGTATAAGTATCTTGGGGAAAACTTTCTTGAGCTCGGCCGGTTGCATGCACCACACACATTGTTCTTTTCAAAGTTCCTTTCTCTTTTCAAGTTCCTTTCAAAATTCATTTTTATAAAAATCATTTTCATTGAAAATTATCATACCAAGTCCTTAGTTTGGGTTCAGTCGCACTCGAGAGTGTGCCCGAATCCCTGAAACCAAGGCTCTAATACCAACTTGTAACATCCCAATTTTCCAGAACTAAAATTTCATTTTTGATATAACCTTTTAGAAAAACATTTATAAGAAAACATCATCAATTCATATCGTTTCATAAACCACAATCAAATATCTCAAAACCATATCATAAAAATAGTAACAATGTTAGAGTACAATCCCAAGAATCACAAAATGCGGAAATCTTGTGTGTGTGATGTGCTCCTACCGTGCCAGCTCCTTCCCCTTCGATGAAGAGGTACCTGAAAACGAAACTGAAGATTGTAAGCATGAAACTTAGTGAGTTCCCCCATCATAACACATACCATATATAACACATACTTCAAGGCACATTTGGGTGCCCGACCTACCCGGCTTAGCATACTGGGGTGCTCAACCTACCCCTGCTAGGCATACTAGGGTACCTAACCTATCCATGTCAAACATACCAGGGTGTCCGACCAACCCCTCCGGTTTATCTCAACCGGTTACGAGGACTATTCCACCCCAACTACTACCATCTAAAATCATAAAAAAATCATACTGTTAGGCATACCAAGGTTCCCGACCTATCCCTTGCTCTTATCGACCGAATATGGGGACTATTCCCCCTTTATCACATAACATATCAGCTAGCATATAATCGTAACAGACAATAACATACCAAACAATTATCACAAAGACAATTATCTCTACTCTAACTCATCCTATTGAGCCGGCCTTGGTGCCTTCGACCCACTTCTATTGGTTGGTAACTCACCTATATGTCATGAAATGTCTGAACTGTCCTCGATGCTGGGATCAACTCTTCTCAAACTCCTACACATAACAACCTTCCTTAATTACCATTTCATACTCATAACCCTTTCAAGGGTAAACTCTGGTCAAATTCAAAGTCGAGGTCAACATCTTGGTCAAAGTCAACTTTTGGACAAAGTCAACATCTAGTTGAATCAACTCGCCGAGTTGGTCCACCAACTCGTCGAGTCCCATAACCCACAAAATACTAGAACTTCGATCCTACTCATCGAGTCTTTCAAGAACTCATCGAGTTCTCCTTCATATAGAATCGGGACCTTTTGCTCTTGAATTGTTGAGCTCATCCTTGAACTCGTCAATTCATGCTTTATACAATTTGAAGTGTTTAGTCCTTGACTCGCCGAGTTCTTCCTTGAACTCGGTAAGTTCTTCCTCATATACTTGGGAGATTTCCTTGAAATCGCTAAGTTCATCCTTGAACTCGTCGAGTTCTTCGATCTTCCAGTCCATATTCACGCCCATCTTGTTGAGTCATCTTCTAAACTTAACCAGAGCGATCAGAAATAAAAAACGTTGGGGGAACCACAACCCGACTCGCCGAGTCCCGCAAAGTCCATGTCTATATAGTCGATTTCTATCGGGCTTAATGCATCCAGAACATATATTTGACCTCCTAGGGTCGATATAGCACTTAAAGTTACAAACTTTACATCCATGCATGGGTTAATGACCTTTTTGCAAGAGATCCATGGGATTTTTCTATTTTTCAGGCAACCACTCCCCAAAAAAAATTGAATACAATGCTTTTGAGACATTTGAGCACAACATTTGGGAATATAAATGGTGAGAAAAGGTATGAGTCATGGTTGCTAAGGACCTCTTTACAAAGCACAAGTCTACCACCAATACAAAGATTTCTTGCTTTCCAATTAGATCGGTTTTTGTTGAATTTTTTGTATTAGGGGAACCCAATTCAATATTCTAAACATGAATATCCCAATCAGTATACCAAGTAACCAAGATCTTTGAATTGAAAATTTCCACTCCCAAATTTTAGCCAAGTAGCCATATTCAAGATTTTCATTTCACTAACCCCAATTCATAAGACATTGTTTTTCGATAAATCGACTTTAATCTTGGAAGCAATATAAAATCATCTAAGAATTCTAATGAGGTTAGTTTAATTTTCTTTAGATCATTTGCCGATAAAAGTGGTATCGACTACATATTGTAATAAGGCTAAACACCTCCAATTATTGTAATCATCTAGATCCATGTGTTTACATTTCTTAACCCTTAGTATGACGTTTATTGTGAATTGGTCCTTTTGTATTATAGGCGTACTCAAGGAGTATGCTTAGCGTACTAAGGAAGGTGGATCGCGAAGGCTTGTCACATACACTAGGTGTACCAAGGGGTATGCAGGGCGTACGTGACTGAAAACCAAAACGCTAATATTCGGGCTTGAGACCTATACAAACATCCTTAAGACTTTTAGACCAAACCATAATCAGCCTCCATAGCCTCATTTCATCCCTTAACCTCATATTTCCTTGTGAGTGTGATTCTTGAGCTTAGAAAGTGTGTTGGTGACCATATTAGAGTGCATTCAAGAAGGAGAACGTGGTGATCAAGCCTTGGGTGTGATTGTTCTTCTAGATCCTACATCTAGCTCATCTTGAGGAACATTTGGAGGTATAAAGTCATGAAATTTTCATCTATTTTGATTGTTTGAGCTCGGGTTTTGTTATTGAGTCCATTTTTGGCTTTCGGACGTTCTCTTGTGAGTTGAGCATGTTTGATGCATAAAGGTGCCATCTTTAAGGTTATTTTGACTCCATGCATAAGTTAGAGGTCTTAATGAGAAGAATGATGTATTGGGGTAACTCATGGCATGCAATGACATAACCTTTCCAACTTGATGTCGTAGGACATATTAAGAGACATAGATCTAAAGTTTGACGTTGAAATCCCAAGTATTAAGCACTTAACGGTAGATTGTTGCATGTCGTAGGACATCTTCCAACAGATTATGTTCATGTAATGGGATTTTTGGAAACAATTGTGGTTGATATTTATGATTATGAAAGTTAAAAAGTTTCTGTAAAATTCGGTCTATTACAATTATTGGGTAATTTCAGCCCTTTAAAAAATCCCTTTTTCAAATGCCTCTGTCATGGCAACTTTAAGACCTTCAGACCCTTTAATGAAGAGACACAATGAGAGAAGGTCTCTTTGTATAACACTTATTTCAATCCGAAATTCCTTGGCAGGGCTACCATTGACTATGATGGAAACTTTAGTTGATTTGAGGCAAGCAAAGACCCACTCGATCTTTCTATTTCCAAACCCCAAGAGATTTAACATGTTCTCTAAATATGACCTGCTAAGGCTGTAAAATCCTTTTCATAATCCACTTTAAAGATAAGCATCTTCTTTTTTTACTTGGTCCATGAACCTACTTGGGTTACAATAAGTGGTCCTTTAAGAAATTTTTCTTCGTTGAATATAAATCAATTATTCTCCCCTTACAACTAACCTATGGCACATTTAAGTCTTTTTGCCAATGTCTTAGAAATGATTTTGTAGACACAACCAATATGGTGGATCAGAGACTTTTAACACGAGAATGATGAATGAAGCACTGTTGCCTTTATTTATGATTTCGTGTTATTCAAAGAATTCAATAGCTTGAAAAATATCCTCACCAATAATACCCCAAAAAAAATTATGACGGAGAAAGTGACACCATCTGGCCTTGGTTCCTTTTCGTTGCCACAATTCGAAACCACACTATTTACTTCTTCCATAGTAAAAGGTATAACAAAAAATTCGTTTTGAGAATCATATATTTTCTTAAATTACTTGCTTTGAAATTTAGTCCTACCTAGTTCTGGTTCATAGATGTTCTTTTTAAATAACCAAACACTTCCCACTTAATTTTTTCCAGATCTGTGACCAACTTCTGTTGATTTAAGGATGTTTATTCTACAATTCTTCTGTTTAGCGTTGATTATAACATGAAAAAAAAAGCTTCAGTTTTCGGTCCGTTCAGCAAAAGATACATCATTAATTACTCCAGCCTCGACCATCACATCTAACACCATATTTTTTTGTAGTTCTTTAAGTTGTTTATTTTGTTCTTCGTTGTACTTGTGCCTCGATTTGATAATTCTGAATTTCACTAATCTAGGTTATCTACTAAGTTTTTTAATACTTGAGAAAACCTTTAAGTTTCTTTGATTATAATTCCACACCTTTACAACCATAGAATTGAGATTACTTTGTTGGAGCTATGAGTTGAAAAATCTAAATGTAGATGGACCATAGCTTGGATCATTAGAAATTAAGAAAATGAAGCTATGGTCCAAGTGAATTTTGGGTAGGGCTATCACATTAGAATAATGCCACACCCCTAGCTGGTGACAAAAACATCAGATTGTGTGACATAGTAATGGATTATAGTTATTGAACAAACATTGAGTAATACAAAACTACACAATACAGAATACATTCTTCTGCTAATACCAAATAGAAATTGCATTGTTTTTGTTCTTTGAGTACATCAAAATCGCATTACAATACACATCTTACTAGTCAAGAATAAACATAAGACAAGGATTGTTAAGTGCTTCCTGGATTTTTTCCTGAGGGTGAAACTTCATATTTTTACGTCCATAAGAAACATGTATTTTGAAGATACGTCAGCAATAATGTTCGTATGTTCCATAGGTTTTGACACATTGTACTTTTATAACCAAAATTATGTTAATATAATTTTGACTGGTTGGCCATCTTATATAAAAATGTGTATTTTTTTCTAACCAAAAGTATAAACTTTAAGACTATAAGTACTTATCCATCTTATCAAATATAAACCTACTTGCAAATCTATATAAGCGCCTAATAGATCAACTTAAGTCCTATTTTAACTTAATATATGATTGTATAAATAATATTTCAATTCTATACATGTACATTCATTATGCATATATACTATTTCAATTATGTACGAGTGTTTTCATCTTTGTATAAATATTACTTTAATTATATACAAGTGCTTTGGCTACATATATGTAACATCCGGAATTGAAGTACACTAAAACAAGGCCAAAGCCGGATGAATCATGAGTTCATGAAAGTTCCTAAAAAATGGCTTAATATTTCCCATGACATGGGGAAGCCTGATTACAAACCTCTTAATTTTTGGGTTCTTGGGCCCTGTTTAAGGGATGTGATGGCTAGTGTTAACGCATACTTAGCCTTCATCACCTCCCTCTCAAACCTAAATGAATTCTAGTCTCCATTGTTGATTTTGATAGATATTTTGGTGTTTTTTAGCTCCGTGTAGAATAAGAAGAAGAAGATCCCTTTGGTGCATTCATTCAACAAGAAAGCCTCCTCCTCATCATCTTGTGTTGTTTCTGGATCTTTGTAAGTCCTCAAGTTCTTACCTTTCTTTTGTAAGCGTGCTAGATTTATGTTTTACCTAGTCTAGTTCATATATGGGTTGAGTTAAATGCATAGAATCCATAAAGCTGGCGACTTTATAGATCATTGAGGTCCTTCATTAAACATAAGTTTCCTATTTGTAGTTTAGTGGTGTGTTGAACTCCATGCATGAGTTTTTCCTGTTATTTCTCCATTTTGACCTAAGTTTGTAATTTAATCTCGCATTGGATATGCATGAATGAAAAACATCCATTTTTGTAATGTATTAGGCCTTAAGAAGCTCTGTGGAAAGTGGGAAGAAATGGATTAACAGATTGAGAGCGGAATATGTTAAGTTGTGGGAGCCTAGTTCCCATAATGTGGAATTCTGGTCGCCAGAATGTGGCGACTAGGGTTGCCCAATTATTTTGTCTTGGAGGGCATGTGATGTGGCGTATGGGTGCCCACAACATGGAGACTTGTTCAGGTTGAATTTGACTATCGACTTTTGGTTAAGTAAAAGGTCTTAGGGTGAAGATAGAGAGCATACTTCTTTATTGTCGGTCGGTGTCTCATAGTGTTGATATACATTGCATGAGACCTATTATGCTTAGCTTATATCTATGAGGTGATTCTTCTCACTATATTACTTGTGTCATAGTATGTGCATGCTAGACTACCTGAGCCTTAATTGCTATTATTGTTATTTGTGATGCGGAGTTCGTGATAACTCTAAGGCATAATATTAGCCCACTAGGACTATTGACAATCCCAGGGTTGCCAATAATCCATAAGGTGTAATGTTAGCCTATTGGATGTGATGTAAGTCCATTGGTTGTGCTGTTAGCCCATTAGGATTGTTGATAATCCCCAGGGTTGTTGATAACTGTTGAGTAAAATAGGGTTTAACCTATGAATGATATTGAGTTATGTGCGGAATTAATGGATGTTTAAGTGAAGCTCAACAATAACTAGCTTATGGAATAATCAGGAACAATTATAGCATCAAGTTTACTTAAAACATAAGCAAGTAAATAATACTTTAGTTGAATCGTAACAAGGCTTGCATTCATGACCAGGTTAGAACATGATAAACAACTAAGTATGAAATATAATATTGATACAAAGACTTCTATATTGATATAACGATTACACAGAAATGATATTGAAAGTGGAAAATCCTATTTATATTGATCAACAAGATCATTTATTTATAGGACAAAAAATTAGACATTTAATTATAAAATAACAGTAGCTTAGGCGGCCCTATTGCCCATGACTGATGTGTGTAGTCCACCGATAAATTTAAGGATAGAGTTGATCATTGTTTTATCGCTGACAAGAAATAACAATATCTTTAGAATTTTCCTCTTCGATGTTGAACAACAACTTGCAAGGCTCTTCGGTATGTTTTATCTTCTCTCCGGTTCTTTGAATCATCAACTCTACGATATTGATTTCTCATTTTAGCTGTTAAGGGTAGCTTTATGTCTTAAAAATAATTCCCCCCTAAGTGACGACATAACTTTCACCATCTACTTCAGTTTTAAGAATTTGATTAGGATCCACCAAAAAACCCTAACTTGAAATATCCACTTAATTCTTCTTTGAATTTCACACTTGACCTCCTCCATTGTGTATTTGGATTTTTTGGTCAGTAGAAGAATGTCTTGTAGCTGCTTTTTGTTGCATCAATGGAAGGATCGAGTAGGAGAAAGTTCGTTGGAGCTCTCTTCGATGTACGAAAAAGGATACCAAGGTCTGAATTGTTGGTGGCTCCTAGAATTAATTCTTGTATGCCTTTGATGATGAAGTGTGGGGGTTCAAATGGTGGATGTTCTAGCTGTGTCTATAACACCGGATGAATATCAGCATCAATTTTGGCAAAGTTACCAAGCAGGGATTAAAGATATGTGAAAACCCTTAGATAAGGAGTCTTCATTTTGTGATGTTTTTCAACCTTGTGACTGAAGACTTTTGAAATTAAGAATAACTCTTCGGGGTTTATCCTCGGGAAGTTAGCCTGTGTTCTATAATACTCTTTGCCAAAGCGGACCAGAGTATATTAGAAGTATTGGTCTTTAAGAAATGATCTTGGCTTGTAGTTTCTAACATCTTTCAGTGTATCATTCGACCAAATCTTGCTCATAGGTGCTTTACTGTGCTTGTTGTGCAAAAGAGTTAATCCTTCGAACTCCATGGGTAATCTTCTGTACTCGGGAATCCGTAGATCAAAGTCTTCAAACACGTTCTAGTACATCCCATTGGGGGACAAAGGATTGCCATAGTACATGTTTTCGCTTGGGGGAGAGTAGGTGGGATAAGGAACATAGTCCTCATCTAAAAGTTTGTGGCATGGATTTATCCATGGGTTGATCAGAGTTTCATCAAACGTTGTATCGAGTCCCTGAGCATGCCAGGTTTTGTCAGCTAATGTAGCAACTCTCTAGTCTCTTTTCTTTTGCCATTGGCTGGGGAGTCATTGGAGTGGTTAGAGGACATAGTCTCCTATTTGGTTTCTTTTTCAGTGGATTTTGGTTAAAATTGAACTAGTGGAGGAGATTGTGCTAGTGAAGATTGAACTGATACTTTTTGTCTTTGGGGAGAGGGGGATTTAGAGCTTTTCTTTAGTAGTGGTGGTTTCAATTATCTTTGATTTTCCACCTTTTGATGAATAAGGCTTTGCTTTTTCCCCAAAAAACTTCTTCAATTCTTCCGGCTGGGAGTGGACCCTTCAGAACTGGAACATTGCTTTCCATTAACTTCATTTGTTGTCATCAAGGATAGATTCTTGTCATCAAGGATAGTTCCATGCTGTATGTGTGGGCATGAAACCACACAATGTCATGGAGGATCAAATCAAGCTTAGGGCATTCCCCTTTGCAGTGCAAGATGCAGCAAAAAACTGGCTCTATGACCTCCTACCGGGGAGGATAACTACTTGGGTAGATCTTGTGAGGTTGTTTTAGGATAAATACTTTCCCGAGCTGAAAGCTTCATCCCTACGTAGGGAAATCATTCGAATTAAGCAAAATAAGAGAGAAGCTTTTCACACATATTGGGAAAGGTTCAAAAAACTTTGTGCCCATTGTCCCAAGCATGGAATTACCGAGTACCAACTCCTCCAATAGTTCATTGAAGGCATGACTCCAATGGAAAGAAGGTTTCTTAATCCCAAGCATGGAATTCCACCATAAAACTTTCAGCCATGGCAGCCACAACACCCTCCTCAACAAGCGGGTTCATTAAGTATATACTTAGAGGACATAGTGAAGAATTTGGCAACTAGTACACAAGCTTTCTAGCAAGAAAAAAAAAGCAAGCATAAAGAAATTAGAGCAACAAGTTTCACAGCTTGCTACTTCCGTAAGTGTCACACCCCAAAACTGAGAACGGCGAAAACATTCTGGGGCGGAGGACATCATGTAATGTATCACAACAATGTAAAGTAGTAGACAAGCAACAACATCATACATTGCATTAATAGTATAATTTTAATTACAAGTGTGTTCTTTTATAGAATAAGACAACATTAAAATGAATAGGCAGAAAATAAGACAAGTCTGGACTGCTCCGTCTTCACAAAACCTGGTCGTTGTACCTATCTATTTGTGACCAGAGAATACAAGTTATTTTGAGAGCGAGTATCAGCCAAAAAGCTAGTGAATTCATAAGTATTAATGTGTATTTGATTTGTAAAACTTGTAAGGAAAGTCTTGACATTGTTTTGAAAGAAAGTTCATATAAGTATGTAAATGTTTGTAAGTAATGGAAAGCGTTTGAATAACCCTAGAAATCCCTATGATCCCTATAAAAGAAGTCTTCTACCAAGACCCTACTGTTTTGAAAGCAGTCTTATACCAAGACCCTACTGTTTTGAAAGTAGTCTTCTACCAAGACCCTACTGTTTTGAAAGTAAGCATCTCCGTAATTGTGATGGTTTTTCCCTGTTTAACTATTAGTAGAAAACTATAGTATATCTCATCGTTTATGTGTATGAGTCACAATATAAAGGTAATAAGGAAAATAATTATGTATATCAAATATATCCTACCTCGTCGATCATGTGAATGTGTCACAAAGTAAAGGAAGAAATAATATAATGATCTAAGTATTATCCTTTTGTACTAGGATAACTAACAATGTTAACTTAAGACATCCGTAGATGTACATTTACCTCTGTTGCTCACAGCTGGGTGTAGGAATAGTTAGTCCCTAAAGTATACCTATAATGGTATCAACCATATCTATCCATATATGTTCATTTACCTCTGTAGCTAAAAACGGTGATAGGAGTGGTTAGCCCCACAGAGTATCCTTTGGTACTAGGATATAAAGTCCAATCTATCTCGTCGATTATGTGATTGTATCACAAGGTAAAGATAAGAAGGAGAATTATATAACAGTATCTACACATATATTATTTAATAATAACTCATCATATATTGCCTATGTAAAAGTATCCATGTAAGAGTATATGAGCGTATACCTTTGCTACCCAAAGGTACTAAACTGACTGATTAGAACTATTATGTCTGTATATGTACACATGATATATAACTGATATTTAAACGACCTTCGGACGGATACCCGATACCCTACCAGACCACATCCCAACAGGAAAAAGGAAATAAAGCGGGTTAGCCTTCCTAAGTCCTTTAAACATTATTTATATAACTATAAATATACATGCTTGCTTTTAACAAGGTATCTATGTAAAAGTATCCTGGCAAGTGTATCCAAGTAAGTGTATCCCAAGAAACAACATGTATTCGTATGGACTCATGAATGAACTGACTCTTGTGTCACTCCTCGTACTAGGAATGGCAAGTGGTATTTCCTAACTATATCTATTATAGTTACTAGTAATGAACATGTAAAATCCAAGTATACCTTTGGTACCCAAAGGTATTGAACTGACTGATGGAACTTTTATGTCTCTATATGTATACATGATATATAACTAATAGTTAAACGACCTTCGGACGGATACCCGATACCCTACCAGACCACATCCCAACGGGGAAAAGGAAATAAAGAGGGTTAACCTTCCTAAGTCCTTTAAACATTATTTATATAACTATACATATACATGCATGCATTTAACAATTTAAAGTATAAAAGAAGTTTTGAAAAACATTTAAGGGTTTTGAACAATAAATAAATAATGACTTGATGTCATTTTATAAAGAATTTGAAAAGTATATCATTTGATAACAAAGTATAACAGAGTTTTATAAAAACTTTTGTAAATTTTAACAACTAAGAAAGATGACTTGATGTCAGTTTGTAAAACATTTTGAAAACCATTTACATAAATCTGTTTGGTAAAACAGCTTAAAGTATAGTAAATCCTTTAGTATGCTGCTTATTAATCAAATAATTGATATAATAACAAGCATGATTCAACCTGTATTCCCCCCCCCCCCCCCCATTAAAGCATTTAAAAGATTGATTTAGGGGTATGAACTTACCTGCAGTGAGCGGATCGGAACGAAGTGTCGGACAAGTGCTTGGTTTCAAGTGAAGACTTAGACACATACAATGATCCTAATTAGATATGAAGACATATGTATATAAAAAATTAGTGATTTGAACACTAATTAAACATGTATAAACATCCTATTGCGAGGAAAATACTTTGGTCAAGTGTTAGGAGGCTATCGGGTTGCAACAAAGGAGTGCAAAGCCTCATACGGGAGTTTATGCTCCAATGACCATGTTTTTTGGAGTTTACGGACCATGGGAGTTTAGTCATGGCCGTAAACTCTCAATTGGTCACCACAAGGGGCTTAAGTGGTTATGTGCTCCAAAGCTTTAAACCAGTGTTTGGGTGTGTTTAAGGTCCTAAAATGACCTTGTTTGGTGTTCACGGCCTTGGGACCACTCCCCCATGAGTTTACGGCCGTAAACTCATGGTAAGGAGTACCATTTCGTGAATTGTGGTTCTTAGGTCAATGGTGTAAGGTTCTATGTCACTAACCAAGGCTTACTAAGGTGTTAGGGTGTCATTTGCATCCTAAAAAGGGGTTTACGGCCCTAAGACCAAATCCCTTGGTGTTTGCGGCCGTAATCTAATATGGACCATGGTATTTTGTGCTTTCAAGTCCCATACACATTAAGGTATGAGTCTAGACTAGTTTCACAAGGAAAGGAAGGGACTAGGGCACACTTTTGGCCATCAAAGAATGGTTTACGGTCCAAGGTGTTCTTAGGCCGTAAACTCTTTGATCTTGGTTATTCCTTGTGATTTTTTGATGTATAGACACATAACAATCCCTATTATACTCTAAGATAGAAGCACTTACAATTTGGGACAAAAGACTGAAGATCCTTGAGAGAGAATCAGGTT
This sequence comes from Lactuca sativa, assembly GCF_002870075.4. NCBI lineage: Eukaryota > Viridiplantae > Streptophyta > Magnoliopsida > Asterales > Asteraceae > Lactuca > Lactuca sativa. Next base: position 218,702,478 of record NC_056623.2, on the reverse strand, counting down.
TTTCTCTAGTTGAAAATGGAGCAAATGAAACAAATATGGCTATGGGCCATATTTATACCCCTTGGGGTTTTTGGTCCAAATATATAATTTGAGCCCAAAACTCCAAACTCTTAGAGTTCTGAAACTTTTAAGATGCATATAATTCTATAGGGCATCCTCTCTCCCGATATCTCCTAAAGTGTTAATCCTAATATGCTCAAACTTTTTCCAAAATCTTGAATATTAGCAGTTGTTGATCTGACTTCGATTGAAGCGAAGGGTTGTACAAAATAGAAAATTTTGGATTGTCACAGTAAGCAACTAGAATCTTAAGGAAAGCTACCCGCCCAAACTTAAACGAACCCAAGGCACAATGTGGGTGCCGTTACATTGAGAGGTGGAAAGAGCTACAATGAGCTAAAAGTGTCGGTTGATCAAGAGGAAGAAGAAATAGTAGTTGAAGAGGAAACCAAAGAAGAGAAGGAGAAGGATCAAACAAACGAAAATAAGTCCTTCGTCACTGAATCTAAAGCTACACCCACTCCATTTCCCAAAAGATTTAAGATCACGGAGAAAGAACGGGAGGAGAGTGAGATCATCAAATGTTCAAAATGGTTCAAATAAACATCCCACTCCTCGAGGCCATCAAGAAGGTACCTGGATATGCAAGGTTTCTTAAGGATATTTGTGTATCTAAAAGGAAAAATTGCAAGGACACCAAATCGTAAAAGTTGAGGAATATGTATCCGCGGTTTTGCAAAAGAGGATGCCCCCGAAGTGCAAGGATCCCAGTGTCTTTACCGTGCCATGCAAATTGGGGAGTCTTTATCTACCTCGAGCCATGCTCGATCTAGGTGCATCCATAAATGTCCTACCATATTCTATTTTTAAATCAATTGGTGTAGGAACATTAATCAAAACCAGTGTGATCATCCAACTTGCCGACCGGTCTTTGGTACATCCAAAAGGTATATTGGAGGACGTTTTAATGTAAGTTGATGAATTTGTTTTCTCGACTGATTTTTATGTTCTAGATATGGGAGATGATGACTCTCCAAGTTCAAGTTCCATACTTTTGGGTAGGCCTTTTCTTAATACTTCTAAAACAAAAATTAATGTCTACAATGGAACTTTAAGTATGGAATTTGAAGGTGAAGTTATCAACTTCAATGTTCATGAAGCAAAAAAGGTTCCTTCCTATGTTCAATCTGTAAATTTTGTGAATATGATCCAACCATTGGCTGAAAAGAGCTTAAACTTGACTAACCATGATTTTATGGAGTTAGTCTTGTCACAATAATTAGACAGGGACAAAGCCAAAGAACTTACAAAGGAGTGCGACGTAAATGAGGAGGTGTTGGAGACTTTGAAGTTCGAGGATGATAAGTACTTGCGGATTGATGGAAGAAAAGTAGAATTACCCACAACCAAATCCATATCTACCCTACCGGTGGAACAAGCACAAGATCCGGGAGCAAAAACTCCACCAGACCCTTTACAGATAATACATGTCGAGAAGGAGTACACTCAACCAGTCATTAGATCAAATAAACTATCAAAGAAGGAAGAGAATGAGTTGATAACCCTGCTTAATAAATACCAAAGAAGGATCAAGTGGACAACCTCCGATATTAAGGGTTTATGTCCTTTTTGGTTTGTGCGCAAAAAGAAAGCCACATAAATGGTGAATGTCCCATTGAAGGAGGTGGCAAGAAGGTTGATGTGTTGGAAAGGACCACCTACTTAGAACAAAGAACATTCAGGGGCCAAGTCGATTCAATGACTCAAAACAAGGCAGGCTAACCGGGAGGCAACCCGAGGGTATTTTTGTCCTTTCTTTTAAAACTTTTTAGTCTTTGGTACATATCAATCTTTTTTTTATGTCCCAAATGGTTTTAACTTATTTTTTTATGCCTAGAAAATGAATATCTGGCTCCAAAAATACTTCACGGATAGCTTGGGGAGGATGAAGAGGAGGTTCACACCACAATTGCGAGTCTCCAAGAACGATTCGGTAAAATCTTTCCATATCTTTAATCGTTCATATTTTACTTAAAATTCAATTGGTGTGCATTTGTGACTGTTTTGGACCCATTCCCAACCCAGCTACCATCCGACTGTCAATAGTCTGGCTATTCCTTTCTCCAAGCATCGGGGACGATGCTTATTTTAAGCTTTCGGAGTGGCATCCATCCATGCATAAATCTCGTTGCATGTAGTTTTGTACATATTTCATTATTTTTCTTTTTCATTTTCATTTTACTGTATTGAAAATTTTTCAAAAAAAACCAAAATGATTTTCTTTCTATTTTTTATTATTATTTGCATTTTGCATGAAAATTTTTGCATTGCAATCATTCGTTTAAAAAAAATTGATCCAATCCCACGCAAGCAAATCTTATCAAAACAGTTGAGCTGGTAAGCGAGTCGGATGCCTTGAGATTAGACTTGCTCTTTTTTATTGAAAAATCTAAAAGCAAGCTAATCGCGCACGAAGACAACTCCCGAAGCTACTTGTGCAAAACAGTAATTGAGAAGATTATCAACATTGGAGCACAACAACAGGTATGAGTCAATCTTTGGGATGCATGATTGGTCTTATGAATAGTAAATGCTCAATTGAACTAAAAATGTCAAATTCAAGAAATCATAAAAAGAATAAAATATTTCAGTGTCCCGAGCCTTCCAGTAGTCTAAAAATTCATTTCTACTCATTCCCTTTTATATACCCTGCTTGGGAACATAGTTTCTAACCATATACTTACGGGTCATCGCGTGTTGACTTTAGACCCCCAAGAAATGTGTAGATGCCCTAATAGTAACAGACTGTGAGATGTCGCACAATAGAAAAGTGAAGGAAAAAAATATCAAAAAATTATTAAGTTAATCTGTGACATTCGGGACTCGTACGAGTAAACTCCGAGGGGTCTTAACACCTAATCACCTAAAGCTAAATTGTTTGGGACTGATTGGGTTGAAAGTTCGCTACACGGGTTCCATGGAAAGTTATGAACGTAATAATAACAAGATAAAGCTAATCTTTGGCCTTTGAGGTTCGGGCAAGTAAACCCGACGGATCTTTTTAAATCTAGCACACTAAGGTCATTTGATTTGGATGTGTTGGTTGGAAGCCCGTTACATGGATTTCAAAGAAAGTCGTGAGCTTTATTTGTAGGAAAATGTAATTAGATAATTTGTATATATTTATGTTTATAGTCTAATTGAATAACATGCTTAGGAAAAATGCTTAGCTGCCAAAAGATTCATTTGGACTTGGATTTGAACTTATGAGATTGGGATTGAAAGTTAATTAGTTTGACTGGTGTAAGTGGTTTGAAATTTGTAACCAATCTGGGTAAATACTAGGGAATTTTTAGAAGATATTTTTTAGAAAAAAGATTGTCGTTAATCAACAAACAGTTGGATTCGGTCATTTTAATATTTTGTAAAACAAAGATGATTAAGCATGTTTTGTCACATACAATTTCACGAGAGTAAGACCATAATTTGTTCCATGAATTGACTTGATGCTATTGAGAGGGAACAAGTGTTGTGATCTTTTATTCTGTTGAGTTGCATTAGGGAGTAGCTAAAGTCTTATTTCTATTGTTATATAGTTATTTGAGACTAAATCCAAGTTGACTCAAGGCACGACAGGTACATTCTCAACTATGCTACAAAATAGGGGTTAATTGGGTTAGATCTTTTTCATGTTTGTTTTGATTTTTGAATTAAGTTTCAAAAGTTTTGATTTTGATTTTCTTTTCTTTTACTTTATTTTATTTTCTCCAATTTTATTTTTTCATGTCCTTTCTTGAGGAGAAGAAAGGTTTAAGCGTGGGGAGATTTGTTAGGTGCATTTCATGAACCCATTTTGTAGTTTTACTCCATAAAAGTGCATTGGATTTTGGTTTAAACTCATGCATTTTGCATATTTTTCGGGATTTTTCATGATGCAATTCCATTCTCACACTTTTTTGATATTTCAGGGACTTTTGAAGGTAGGATCATAGTTAAGGTGATGAATACGAGATTTGGATAAAGTTTCGGGACTTGTGGAGCATCGAGGAGGAAGATATCAAAGAAATGAAGATTTTGGCTTTTTAGAGGTTTACACGGTCATGTAAATGTCTACACAGGCCGTGTAAACAAAGACTCTCGACCATTATACTTTGAAAACCTGGCCAATTTCCTCAGTGTACTTTTTGCATTTACATGGCTGTGTAAATGTTTACACGGCCGTGTAAATGTGGTCATAGGTTTAAAACAGTTTTTCTTCTTTCTAAAAAGGAGCATTGTGAAGACAATTATTGCGTGAAAACACTTGGGAACATTTGATTTCATTTTTTAAGAACTTTAATTTCATTTTCTATATTTGTGATCTTGTTCTAGTCATGAGTGGCTATAACCCTAGATTCTCCAACTTTATGTCTGGACTTCTAGTTGTGATTTCAATCATATGACTTGATACTTGCTTTAAATTTCCTACCTAGTGAATTTGATTTTGTTTCAATTGAATGTTTGATTCTAATTGTGATTCTTATTGGCCATTTGAATTAGGGTTAGGTCATTCAAGTTATCTAATTGCAAAATTCATAATTGTTTTGTGAATTGGACTAAGAAACAAACACTAAATTTATTTCCATTGAATGAATTTAGTTTAAATCTTATTCACATACTCTTACGCTCCCGAGCTTGTGAGGAGTATTGAGTGTTGTTGGGAACATTCACACAAATCTTATTGCAACCTGTTGATTTCTAACTAAGAGATTGTTTAGACTGAAATTGTAAGGTTAGCGTTGATCAAAGAGCTTATTTTGGTTAATTAATGTGGTGAATGGAAAGTGTTGGAGCTTGTTAACACTTTCAAGTACCAACTTAGATAGAATTGGGAAAATATCATGTCATCTTGGAATTGCATTGCTAAGTTGTCATACATGGAGTTGGAGTCCTTACGAATTCTAAATTTAATTTACTTATTTAGTTGATTACTTCTGTTTTTAATTGTTTTTTTTAATCATTGCATTCTAACCCCCCCCCCCCCCCTCTTTACTGTTGGTGACCATAGTAACTTGTGCAAAAAGGATATAAGCACTTGTCCCGTGTCTCTGTGGATCGACCCTACATACCTTGTATTTCATTTTTAGTTTAAATTAGTAGTGTTTTTGGAATCATTTCTACCTCTTTATTTGTTGGGTTTGACACACCTAACAGCGGGTCATGACACAATCTCTGGATTGATGTCCTCGAAGTTTGATCTACCATAAATAGAACAAATCCAGGACACAATCTTTGGATCTTGATCTACTGTCAAAACTGAATTCATTCATTACCCTTGAACCCTTCGATTGATGTCCTTGGCATATAGATACCCTAATCCTTATCAAACAGAACAAAAATCCTACACTAAACAATCATGATACTCGACTTGAGATCTTACCCAAAAAACTCATCCCGATACTCAACTCATAACCCGAGATCCACGGATCTGTACTTTCATTTCACCCAAGACCTTCTGATAATGACAACCCCTTGCTAGACAGAGATACAGATATTCACAAACCAACTCTGAGACTACCAGTATTGCACCTGGTCTAACGACCAGGTTCCCAAGAGTCCAAATAACAAGGATAGCTAGCCTATAAACTTCTCTATGTAACACACTGACCACCCACTAGATCCTGTGACTCAATATCCAAATCCTTGGCCCAACGGTCTCGACCATGTCAACCTATATTACCAAAATCACACGGGCCTCGCCTGTGGGTCCTTTCCAAACTATACCACGGAGCGGCCTTGCACACGAGTTCCACTAATCTAGCGCTACACAGACTTGAATCCGCCTCGGACCCCAATAGTCCTCAACTTAAAGTAGAAAAAAACTCCTCGACAATCCTGACTAGCATGCCCAATGCATGAATTGATTCCCCTTCACGCCCATGACAAATACCAACGATAGTCTACCTCGAACTAGTGAATGCTAGGATCCCATCACGGTTTTATAACACCTCAAGCGGACCATGGATACCACCCATGGTCTTACCACATGCCAAGCCATCAGAACCCCACTCATCCTAAGCTGAATCCTGCATCCAATTGCATCCAATCAGGTGTTCGGGTCATACTTCGAATTCTAAATCCCTCACCCTAGGCTCAACCAGAAGCCTACTATGCATAATAAAGAGGATGCCGACCAGCGGTTGGAAGTTTCCTGAACTCCCACTTACACAGCCTCAATGTAAACAACCAAATGAGTCGTCTCCTTTTTGGTCAGGATGTGAAACTTTCCCTAGTTTACACCCTTCCTGCCTTCCAGAATAACTTGATCGATTCTCCCCCACTTAGATTCGACGAAGTTCTCGCCTCCGTTAAATCTGATGGGTTCCCAACCCATCAACCTCATATAGCATGAACTGCCTATGACTTGTACTAATCAATATTAGCATTCCATTGTTAGCCAAACTCAAAGATCACCCATTTCCTAAAATCTTGAAGAATACTCTTGAAATCTTAACCAGCCTGATAATCTAAATCACTTCCCATGATACTATACGAATTTCTTAGGTTCTTATGCTGATACCTAAAAACCACAACCCTTTCCATGCATTCACAACGGATACCAACATCAACAATGGAACACGTTGAAACCAACTCAACAAGATACGACTGTCTGAAGATTCATCGAAGACTCCCAACATGCAGAATGTGTTGGATTAGGTGTCTAATCCCATAACTATTTTGGGTGTATACTTTATATGATTTTGAGTATGGTCCTTTTGGGTTGCCTTCACTAATGCAACTTGATAGGATGACAAATGGAGAGATAGAGAGAGAAAGAGAGAGAGTAGGATTTATTATATGAATAATAAATTGGTACTCAAAATGGTTTTATTAATATATTATATGATTAAATTATTATTTGGAAATCATATTATTAATTAGTAACTAATCAGAAATTAATATAGCATTAATTTCATGATTAAAAGGAACTGATTAATAATAGAGGCACTGGTTTGCAAATCATTGATAGTTGCAAGAACTGTGCTAAAGGACTCAATAAAGTAGAGTGGATGAAATTTATGGGCAAGCCCATAAGATTTCATCTAAGGGCTCTAAGGAAGGAGACCATGGGTTGCTTGTTGCCTAAGCAAGGTGTTAGGGTTTCCACCTGAAAACCCTAGTAGCCACTGCTATATAAGGAACCTTCTACTATGGATTTCTAGCTCCCCTATGAGATTTAGAGAACCCTAACTGATTTTCTTTCCCTCTCCAAGCCATCTTGTTGCATTGGCTATTTGTGACTCCATTAGAGGTGCAACAATCGGGGCACTAGGCTTTCAGAAGTCAAGGAGTTCGTGTTATTGCTACATAACAAGTGAGGTAATGTTCTAAACCCTATTTTACAGATGAATTTCGAAATTGTGTATGTTATGTTGGATTGGTGTCTAAGGCTGTAACTATATATGGTAAGTACTTGACCCGGTTGTGCATGGTCCTTTTGGGTTAACTTCACCATAGCAACTTGACAGGATGATTTGTGAAGAGAGAAGAGATATTATTGTTATTATATTATGATAATAATATATTAAAGGAATAATAATGTGATTTGATTAATATAAGTCATACATTAATTAAGAATTAATTTGGTGAGTTAAAGAGGTTATTTGAATAAAGAGGCATAAACTGTCAAATGTGTGATAGTTGAGTTGTGGGCTATGTATCCTTATGGATATAAGGGTGGACGGATTTTATGGTTGGGAGACCTTAAAATCGTCCAAGCCTAATATCTAGGAGGATCTTTGGATTGCTTAGGGCCTATGTTATTCACTTAGGGTTAAGGGTGAAACCCTAGTAGCTCATATTATAAATAGATCCCTTGGGTAAGGAAAATCGGCATTCATGCAAGGCAAGAACCCCTAGAGAAAATTTCTCACCCTCCTCTCTCTCTCTCTCAAGATCATCCTCTTACTAGTTGGTGTTTGTAAGCCATTATAGGAGTGACAATTGTGACTCTAAGCTCCAAGAAAAAGAAGTTTCAAGCAAGTAACTGAAGGTATTGTTCTAGATCTGATTTCATATGATAAGATTCAATTTTTTACATTAGATCTAGAATTGTAAGTCTTGGATACAATGCATGTTCAATTAGAGAAACCTAGATCCAAGCATTAGGGTTCACATGTGCACATAGGAAAGTTCTTATGGCGAAAACCCATCAGTGGTATCAGAGCTTTGATTCGTTTCTATTGAATTAATGCATTGGTTGATTGCTTATTGCTTAAAAAATTCGATTTTTGTGATTCTGCCTGATGAACTGGGTGAGATCCACTGTGGACTCGACAAGTAGCTCCAAGTCGGCGAGTCCATAGTGGAACTCGGCGAGTTCTAGCGTCAGAAGGAGGTAGTTTCGGGATTTCTTGTTGTTTTACTTGAGCATACTTGCCTTAACTGTTTTGGGTCATTAAAATCCGATTTTAATCATACATATGAGTATATTGTTGACCAAACAAAAGATAATTACCAATTAGTTGAATAAGATCAAATTGAGATAATCTAATTAGTTGATTTATATTATTTGCTATTTGATCCTTATGTTTTGAAAAGTTTAAAACTTGTCCTCATGTTTTGAAATTTAAGTTTTGTGATTAAAATTTTAATTTGAACAATTTAAATTTCAAACCCTAGAATTTTAGAAGTTTAAAATTCGACACTATACTAATATATTATTAGAAGCTTAATATATATATATATATATATATATATATATATATATATATATATATATGATTTAAAAATGCTAGTCCTACCGTTAGTAGACCTCATTCACGAAGCTAGTCTATAAGGTGGGTATAAGGTTGCTACCTATAAAATGGCACTTAATGGGTGTACACTCACACCCACCGCTTGCTTGACTGGTGGAGGTTCGTTAGCCGAACAGGTAGGATAGGGCAAACCTCTTCTCATTAATAAGTATAATGAATTTATATAAAGTAACTAAACATGTTTCATAAAATTCCCAATCTTAGTTACTTTAGGAAAAGTGAATTGATGCAATCCCATGAAATTACACTTTGCACCCTTGCTAAGAAGTTATTGGAGCGTGTGTGGTTAACCGGTACACTAATTGGTTCTAAGTAAAGGTGGCAAAGGGTGATTAATTGTTTGTCATAGTTCGGTGGAGCGTGTGTGGTTTACCAACACATCGAATAGGTGATTGTAACAGTGAAACACCATGTAGATTTGCATGGTTATTCACACCCACTTTGTGATCCTCGGTATCGCAATCACAAACTAGAGGGGCATATCGAGAGTTAAAAATGCCATTGAAAAGGTTCAATGAATCTCAAAGAAATCTAGGAATTCTCAATACATTTAAAACTTAAAGCTTATGTTTTTCTTGGTGAAGAATTAGTGAATCGTCATTCACTTACCTCCAAATTATTTGCATGTTGGATTACAACATCCCTTTTATAATGTGTAAATAATGTTGTTAGGTCCTAGCCCTAATTTTTCATTTTGGGTGCTAATTAGGGACTTAATTCGAATCAACTTTGTTCCTTTCTATTTGTAGACGTCTAACGCAAACAACGTTGCTGCTAACTCATTCATGCTAATGAGCCTTTGTCAAAAAGTGACTTTTGATGGATCGAACTTTAGCGAATGGATAAGATACATTTGCATGATCGCGCATTACGAGGACAAAGAGTATGTTCTCGATGAGAAGCTCGAGAAGATCAATCCAGAAACTGCTACTCCTGAAGAAATGGCAGTCTTTGAGACCCATGAGTGTGATGCAACGAAAGTCCATTGCATCATGATAGCCACAATGAACTCCGAATTCCAAAAGTCCTATGAGGACATGTATCCTTATGAGATGCATATAGACTTCATGGAGAGATATCACCAAAGCGCGAGGCAAGAATGCTATGAGATCATAACGAATATGATCACTGCTAAAATGGGAAGCGGAGAGTCTCCAACCGTGCACTTGCAAAAGATGCAATGGTATGTTGATCGTCTTCGGAAGTTAAATGTCAACTTTAGGGAAGATTTGGCTATCAACATTGTTCTTCACTCCTTGCCCTCATGCTACAACCAATTTAGGATGACCTACCACATAAACAAGGAAGAGGTCACCCTAAGCAAACTCCAAGGGCTTCTAAGGACTACTGAGAGAAACCTCAAGGACAAGTCTGTTGCACTAACTCCCAATCCAGCCGCTGCTCCTGTTTTGGCAATTGTGTAGGGAAGGGGCAAGAAGAGGAAGGCTTCCTCGAAGAACCACCGCAAGGGAAGGTCCCAAGATGGTTCCTCTTCTAGTGGAACCAAGGTTGATCCTGCTAAGCCCAACCCAAACCCAAAGGAGGCAGAGTATCATCATTGCCACAAAATAGGGCATTAGAAGGGAAGCTGCCCGGAATATCTGCAAGCCATCAAAGATGGGAAGATCAATCCATCTTTTGCAGGTATTTACACAATTAAATCTAATGATTCATGTCATGCTATTTCTTGGGTTCTTGATACAGGGTGTGGTTACCACATTTGTTCTGATTTGCAGGGACTAGGAAAAATAGGGATGTGGAGCTTGGAAGAATAAATCTAATCATGGGGAACAGAAGATCGTCGCCTGTTAATGGATTGAATTTAGATTTAAATACTTGTTGCTACTCTCCAGATATGGCAAGAAACATCATTTCTTTTCATGGTTTATTTAGATAAGGATTTAGATATTCGTTTAATAATGAGAATGGTTCGATTTATGCTTATCTAACTGATGTTTTATATTTTGAAGCAATGCCTTGTAATGGAATTTATGAAACTGTTATGGTTGTAGATAACCTAGGAAATGATGTGTTGTGTATGGATTCTTCCAATAGTATGGATAAAGCATCTTTGTGGCATTGTCGTCTTTGACATGTCGTCAAGAAGCACATAGCCCAACTCCAAAAGGATGGAGTGTTAGAGTCATTCGACCTTAGGGAAGATGACACGTGCATATCTTTTTTACTTGGAAAGATGACCAAGTCACCCTTCACTGGCAGTTGTGAGAGGGGTGAGGGTTTATTGGATCTCATGCACACTGACGTGTGTGGGCCCTTTAGATCCACCACAAAGGATGGGAATCGTTTCTACGTGACTTTCACCGATGATTATAGTAGATATGGGTATATGTTGGGTCGTGTTTTGTTATGTATTGTGTCGATTGGGCTCTCTTATTAGTCCAGTTTTGTAACTCTGGTCTGGGCCTGTCCAACCGTGAGCTTGATAGGGTTTATTATAAATATAGGTGCTTGCATGCATCTTTGAAGGACGAGTGATTAAAACGATAGATCAGAGAATTATTCAGAAGTTTTATTATCGTTCTTCTAACCCTAAATCCTCTACAGCGGAAGTTCTTAGTCGAGCTCTGCTGAGGATTGTTTGATTTAATCATTCGACACATTGTCATTCAAACTCGTCTTATTTACTGTTTTGTGTTCATCATAACTCCTGTTACAAAGATCTAATCGATCTTCAAGTTTATTTAATAACTCATCAATTGGTATCAGAGCAGGAGGCTGTGTAATTCATACACTTCTTTTTTGTGAAAAAGGTTATGATTAGGGTTATTCCGCATTTACTGATATTTATTGAGCCGTCATCCCATAATTGACGTAACTCAACATTTATTTGTGTTGCCCTAATTTAATATATTACAAGTCTGATCTTTTAAACAAGTTATTCGATCAAGCATGGACGAGTCACAATCCAATCCCATCAACATCTCAAACAACATTGGATCAACGACAAAGATTCCCATCCTTTACACCCAAGATTACGAGGTCTGGGCACATCACTTTGAAGATTATGTCATCGGATCTGAGGACAATGGGTATCTCATCTGGGAAGCAATCGTATCCGGGCCGTTCGCTCATTCAGCAACTTCAAGAATTATTAAAACTTAGAAGGAGTATAATGATCTTTTGAAGGATGTTAAAGATATTGCTCAAGACGAAAAAGATAAATTTCAGTGCAATATTAAGGCATTGAGACTTATCAGATTCGCTCTTCAATCTGACACTTTCAGGCTAGTGAGTTCATGTAGCACTACCAAAGAAATATGGGATAGACTGCGAGAGTTATATTCTACGGACAAAGATCTAGAGCATTCCATTCAAACCTTGCTGTTGTCGGAATTTGGTGAATTCAAGCAGAGTCCTGAAGAAACTGTGACTCAGACGTTCGATCGCTTCAATCATCTTCTTAGTAAGATGATCAAGCATGACATTGAAAGGAAGTTGATTGAACAAAAGGTTACATTTTTAAACGGTCTCAGATCTGAGTGGAGAGCAGTTGTGTCCACAGTTAAAGCGCATGAGCAATTCAAATCTTACTCTTTGGCGAAACTGGTAGGCATTCTGAAATCTCAAGAAAAGATCGTGTTACAGGAGAAAAATGTGGTTTCAAGCTTGGGTTCATTGGCCCTTCTGTCCAAAAGCAAAGTTGTGATGCAAGATGAAGACCTCAATCTGGAGGATTACGATCTTACCTTTAAAGACTATGCAATGATGGTCTCAAACCCAAAGTGGTTCATCAAGAAAAGGTTCCCTGCAAATAAGAACCGAAATTGGCAGGGAAGTTACAGCTCTGAAAAGGTTAGGGAAGAAACGAAAGCAGAAGAACCAAAGAAGGAACCGAAAACTGAAGGAGATTCGGGTGTGAGCTGCTATTATTGTGAAGGAAAGAACCACTATGCCAAAGATTGTGTCCTCAAGAAAATGGGAGAAAAGGATGAAGAAAAAGACGAAGAAGCTGTGCTGTTGAAAAAGCTGGAAGAGTTTAAAAGAAAGAAATCCACTGCTAACCCCTTTATGAATGCTTTAATTGTGCAGGGTTCGGTAGCGGAAGATGAGTTCGGTGGCGTGGAGGTCTGGTCAACTGATTCTGAAGACGATGAAGTCAGGAAGCCGTCTCATGGGAACGCCTATGTTGCAAAAGGTGAAGGAAGCGGTGCAAAGTGCTTGATGGTATCTAATGTATCTCAGATGAGGGGATACAACATAGTGTTGGAATAGTGTCTAAGGCTGTAACTATATCCGGTTGTGCATGGTCCTTTTGGGTTGCCTTCACCATAGCAACTTGATAGGATGATTTATTAAGAGAGAATAAATATTATTAATATATTATGGGAATAATATAATGAATAATATATTTGTTATTTGATTAATATAAGTCATAGAATTAATTAGAATTAATTTGGTGACTTAAAGAGATTAATTAAATAAAGGGGTATAAACTATCAATTGTTTGATAGTTAAGCTTTAGACTGTAAATCCATTAGGATATGGTTTGGACGGATTCTAAGAGCTTTAGGAAAGCTAAATTCGTCCATATGATTATCTTAGGAATGGATTTGGATAGCCTTAAGAGAAGATTATCCAATTAGGGTTTAGGTTGTAACCCTTAAGGAGTCTACAAGTATAAATAGACCCCATGGCATAGGGAATTCGACACTTCTGAAAAAGCAAGAGAACTCTGGTCGAATTCCTCCCCTCTCCTCTCTCCCAAATCATCCTCCTTGCTTTGGTGTTTGTAAGCCATTAGAGGAGTGACACTTGTGACTCTAGAAGCTCCAAGACCTCAAGATCAACAAGGAACTCAAAGGTATGATTGTAGATCTATTTCAATGTTGTTATTTAACCTAATTAGCAATTAGAAGTCTTGGATTCAAAGCATGTTTATTAGAAAGCCTAGATCCAAGCATTAGGGTTTTGCATGCGCACATAGGAAAGTTCTTATGGCTAAAACCCATCAGTGGTATCAGAGCCTAGCTTGGTTTTCTGTAAATTGTTGCTTGATTAACTGAAACAAACCTGCAAAATTCGATTTTTGGTTTCTGAGTCATGGACTCGGCGAGTCTCAAAGTGGACTCGGCGAGTAGGCCTGACTCGGCGAGTCCATTTGTGCACTCGGCGAGTCCAGGCGTCAGGAATGGCCAGATTCGGGATTTCTTTGTGTTTATCTTATCTTAACTTACCATAAACTAATTAGATCAATATTAATTCGTTTTTCTGATAAATATAACTATTATCTTGATCTAGTTAAGGGTAATTATCAACTAATTAAATATTTAATTTCCTTATATGATAATTAATTAATTATTTTGATTATTTTGGTAATTATCTTAAAAAGAAATCTTGAATAAATCAAATATAGATAATTAGGATATTAATTGTTAATTGGAATTATTTGTTATTTGATCCTCCATGTTTTAAATGTTTAAAACCTACCCTCATGTTTTGAAATTTACTTTTGTGATTAAAAGCTTTAATTTAGACAACTTAAATTTCAAGCCCTAGATTTTAAAAGTTTTAAAATACAAACCTATACTAATATGATATTACTAGAATAATATATATATATATATATATATATATATATATATATATATATATATATATATATATATATATATATATATATATATATATATATATGTATAACTAAATGCTAGTCTTACCGTTAGTAGGCCTCATTCACGAAGCCGATCTATAAGGTGGGTATAAGGTTGCGGCCTATAAAATGGCGCTTAATGGGTGTACACTCACACCTACCGCTCGCTTGATTGGTGGAGGGTCGTTAGCCGAACGGGTAGGATAGGGCAACCTCATCCTCTCATTAAAAGTATAATAAGAAATATAAAGTAACTACACATATTTTAAAATTTCCCAATCCTAGTTACTTTAGGAAAAGTGAATTGATGCAATCCCATGAAATTACACTTTGCACCTTGTTAAGATGTTAGTGGAGCATGTGTGGTTTACCGGCACACTAATTGGTTCTAAGCGAAGGTGGCAAAGGGTGATTCGTTGTTTATCATAGTTCGATGGAGCGTGTGTGGTTTACCGGCACATCGAATAGGTGATTGTTACAATGAAGGCGCCATGTGAATTTGCATGGTAATTCACACCCGCTTTGTGATCCTCGGCATCCCAGTCACAAACAAGAGGGGCATATCGAGATTTAAACATGCCATTGAATAGTTTCAATGAATCTCATCCGAACCTAGGAATTCTCAAAAACACTTAGGACTAATAGTTTAAGTTTCGTGATGGAGAATTAGTGAATCGTCATTCACTTGCCTTCAATTTATTTGCATGTTAGATTACGGCATCCCTTTTCTAGTATGTAAATGTTATTGTTGGATCCTAGCCCTAATTTTCTTATTGGGTGATAATTAGGGATTCTTATTCTAATCTATCTTTGTCCTTTTCTAGATGTCGAACGCAAACAACGCTGCTGCTAGTTCTTTCACATTGATGAGCCTTTGCCAAAAGGTCACCTTTGATGGAACGAACTTTAGCGAATGGATAAGATACATTCGCACCATTGCTCGCTATGAGGACAAAGAGTATGTCCTTGATGAGAAGCTCGAGAAAATCAACACCGAAATCGCTACTCCAGCCGAAATCACCGCCTTTGAAACTCATGAGCGAGATGCAACGAAGGTACATTGCATCATGATCGCCACCATGAACTCCGAATTCCAAAAGTCCTACGAGGACATGTACCCGTACGAGATGCACCAAGACTTATTGGAAAGGTACCACCAAAACGCGAGACAAGAGAGGTACGAGATTTTCACTAACATGATTTCCGCGAAGATGGGTCATGGAGAATCTCTTACCGTGCACTTGCAAAAGATGCAAAGGTATGTCGACCGCCTTCGCAAGTTAAATGTTGACTTCGGTGAGGATTTGGCGATCGACATGGTGCTTCACTCTTTGCCTCCGATGTACAATCAATTTAGGATGACCTACCACATGAACAAAGAAGAGGTCACCCTAAGCAAGCTCCAAGGTCTCTTGAGGGTTGCTGAGAGCAACTTTAAAGACAAGTCTGTTGCACCTACTCCCAATCCGCCCGCTGCTCCTGTCTTGGCTATTGGACAAGGGAAGGGAAAGAAGAGGAAAGCTTCATCGAAGAACTATCGCAAGGTGAAAGCCCGAGATGGTGCCTCTTCTAGTGGGACCAAAGTTGATCCCGCCAAGCCCTGCTCTAACCCGAAGGAGGCAGAGTGTCACCACTGCCACAAGATAGGACATTGGAAGAGAAGCTGCCCGGATTACCTGCAAGCAATCAAAGAAGGAAAGATCAAGCCATCTTTCGCAGGTATATCTACAATCAAATCTAACGATTCTAATCATGCTATTTCTTGGGTTCTTGATACCGGTTGTGGTTATCACATTTGTTCTAATGTGCAGGGACTAAGAAGAAGTAGGGATGTAGAGCAAGGAAGGATCAATCTAATCATGGGGAACAGAAGATCGTCGCCTGTAACCAAGATTGGAGTGTATTCCTTAGTGCTTAGGAATAGTTTAGTTTTAGATTTGAACAATTGTTGCTATTCGCCAGAAATGGCAAGAAACATCATTTCATTTCATGGTTTATTTAGACAAGGATTTAGATTTTCTTTTAATAATGAGAATGGTTCTATTTTGGCTTATCTAAATGGTGTCTTTTACTTTGAAGCTATACCATGTAATGGAATATATGAAACTGTTATGATTGTTGATGACTTTGGAAATGATGTTTTGAATATTGATTCTTCCACTAGTATGGATAAAGCATCCTTGTGGCATTGTCGTCTTGGACATGTCAACAAGAAACGCATAGCCCAACTCCAAAAGGATGGAGTGTTGGAGTCATTCGACCTTAGGGAAGATGACACATGTGAGTCTTGTTTGCTTGGAAAGATGACTAAGTCGCCCTTCACGAGTACTTGTGAAAGGGGCGAGGGTCTATTGGACCTAATACATACCGATGTATGTGGACCGTTTAGATCAACCACGAAGGATGGGAACCGCTTCTATGTGACTTTTACCGATGACTATAGTGTTGGGTTTTGAGCATTCTAACACTCCTAAGTGTACATGCAACCCTAAATACCTTAGATCTATGTTTTCTCTATTATACATGCAAATAAGAATATCCAATGTATCATCCTAATCTATCATACAAAACATGAATATAACAAGATAGAATACATACCTCTTTGATGTAGAAAGTCTTCATGAAGCTTGAGTGCCTAGCCCCAATAGTGTGGAAGCCTCAAATGGAATCACAGTTATCAAAACACTTAGAATAACTTGAGAGAGTTCTACACTTCATGAAATCGGCTAGCCCTCTCTAGAATAATCCTTAGTGGCCATTTTTGTCAAGAATAAGATCATTATATAGTGTTACAATTAGGGTAAATCCTTAATTGTCATGACTTTCCATTTCCTTGGATCCATGGGTTCAAATACACCATGGAGCACCCATGGACCATCCTATGGTTTTTAGCCCAACTTGATTATCCATGGAGCATTAGCCCACTATATAAGTATGGATGATTTACACAATCAACCCATATATTTAATTAGTCTTCTTTTGATCACTTAATTAATCCTAGATTAATTCTTGATCAATACTAATTAAACAATCTTATTATTCTTATTATTAATATACTAGAACTTATAATATATTAATAACCATAAGTGTCTTATTTCTCTCATTATAGTCTATCTAAGTGCATGAAGGTTTGCAACCCAAATGGACCATGCCGGGTCGGGTCAAGTCTTACCAATTATAGTTATGGAAAACTCAAAGAAGGGAGAACTACCGATACAAAGTAATGCCAAGTTGAGTAAGACTCAAAGTCCGAGTACCGAAGCTGAGATAGCAGAAATGAGCCGAGTACCATACGCTTCCGCAGTTGGCTCAATCATGTACGCTATGACTTGTACTCGCCCTGATGTAGCCTTCGCTTTGAGCATGGTTAGCAGATATCAAGGGAATCCTGGCAAAGCACATTGGATTGCGGTGAAGAATATCCTTAAGTACCTTCGGAGGACGAAGGAATGGTTCTTAGTCCTCGGAGGAAGTGATGACTTGAAGGTGCGAGGGTATAGTGACGCCAGTTTTCAAACCGACAGGGACAACTACCGTTCGCAGTCGGGCTGGGTCTTTACCCTAAATGGAGGAGCAGTGACATGGAAAAGTTCCAAGCAGGAAACCGTAGCTGATTCAACGTGCGAATCAGAGTACATTGCAGCGAGCGAAGCGTCGAAGGAGGCAATATGGCTAAAGAACTTCATCGGTGATCTTGGAGTCGTACCTGCCATAGAGGAGCCAATGGAGATTTTCTGTGATAACGAAGGTGCGGTTGCCTTAACCAAGGAACCGAGGGATCATGGTAGATCAAGACATATCGACAGAAAGTATCACTTCATTAGACATCGTGTAGAAGAAGGACAACTCGTAGTTAAGAGGATATCATCAGAAGATAACCCAGCAGATCCGCTTACGAAGGGACTGAGTAGGGTTAAGCATTTGCAGCATGCTAGGAGCATTGGGCTGAAGGATGATATTAGCATAGATTAGATAGTATTAGAAACGTGTAATAGATAAATGTAATTGACATCTGATGATTAAATAAAGGAGTTTTATTTATGAGTAATGTTACTATCTTATGTTAATTGTTTAGCTATTGTTTCACTTTGCATGTTTTGACTTCCAGAATAATTGAGGTTATTAGGAATAATCGAATTATTCAAATGGTCCACAATCGTTCATATGTTGGAAGTAGATATGAAAGAAGATTGTCGTGAATTGGTGTGTAGAATGTCTAAATGATGTTAGACATAGCAAAGGATTGCTGCAACGTTCATGAGTGCTTATGAACTAGTTTTGAGCATTGGAATAAACCCGCGCTTGCTGGAATCACCTTATGGAATAAGATATAAAAGGTGATCGCAAGACGATAATATCATATAGTCTTAAAACCTAGATATATGGTTTATTATTTGTTAATTGATTGTACATTGATAATACGAAAACGCATCAGTAACTTGATGTTATAAAACGTATTGTTGTGTATAGTTGGTAAATGAATAAGTAAATGCATATAAGTCGAAGTTTATCTGTAACTTTTATCTAAGAAGGTAAAAGCGATATCTCGGCCGCTCGATGATTTGATTTGACTTATGTGCCGGGCCCGGTCAGAACTGAATTGATGTGTTCGATTAAGTTCTATGTCAAATAAATCAGAGATCGAGAAACCTAAATGCTTGACTAACCATTCCATAGGATTGTCAGCATGATATCTAACAGAGGACTGTACGTTCCCTTATCTAAAGGACAAGATTGATTAGATCAGAGTTGACAGCGTCTTTGAGAGCTACGATTGCAAACCAAATTGTACTTGTATAGTTACTAGACTTATCCAAGTGGGAGACTGTTGGAATAGTGTCTAAGGCTGTAACTATATCCGGTTGTGCATGGTCCTTTTGGGTTGCCTTCACCATAGCAACTTGATAGGATGATTTATTAAGAGAGAATAAATATTATTAATATATTATGGGAATAATATAATGAATAATATATTTGTTATTTGATTAATATAAGTCATAGAATTAATTAGAATTAATTTGGTGACTTAAAGAGATTAATTAAATAAAGGGGTATAAACTGTCAATTGTTTGATAGTTAAGCTTTAGACTGTAAATCCATTAGGATATGGTTTGGACGGATTCTAAGAGCTTTAGGAAAGCTAAATTCGTCCATATGATTATCTTAGGAATGGATTTGGATAGCCTTAAGAGAAGATTATCCAATTAGGGTTTAGGTTGTAACCCTTAAGGAGTCTACAAGTATAAATAGACCCCATGGCATAGGGAATTCGACACTTCTGAAAAAGCAAGAGAACTCTGGTCGAATTCCTCCCCTCTCCTCTCTCCCAAATCATCCTCCTTGCTTTGGTGTTTGTAAGCCATTAGAGGAGTGACACTTGTGACTCTAGAAGCTCCAAGACCTCAAGATCAACAAGGAACTCAAAGGTATGATTCTAGATCTATTTCAATGTTGTTATTTAACCTAATTAGCAATTAGAAGTCTTGGATTCAAAGCATGTTTATTAGAAAGCCTAGATCCAAGCATTAGGGTTTTGCATGCGCACATAGGAAAGTTCTTATGGCTAAAACCCATCACATAGATGGTGGGAATGAAGACGCAAAGGAGCGAGAGGACTTGTGCTTCATGGCAAAACCTCTCAGTGTGCAGTTTAACGAACTTGATGATTTAATCAAGAAGGTACAATCAGTTTTTGTTTCATTCAAAGTCCCACAAAGTTCATATGAAAAGGAATTAAAAATTGTCAATTCAAGAATCTCTCATCTGGACAGTAGTTTAACTCAAACACGAGTCACCAATTCTAACCAAACTGACCAAATAAGCAGGGTATCTTCAAATAGTGAGGAACGGAGGATGTGGATCGAGCTAAAGGAGTCGGATTTAATCAAATCCAAGGATGAAAACATTTATTTACAAAGAGACAATTTGAAACTTTTAAAACAGAGAAATGTCTTTTGTTTAATTGCTAAGCGTCTTTACACTAATATTACTCAACTTCATTTAAACTGTGAAATAGGGCAGAAAATTCATCGCATTATTTTGCCCTTCCTTGACTTTAAGGAGGATGAAATTGACGCTGAAGCATATAACTGTGAAAGTGTTATTTTGTCTGAGGATGTTAATCCGACATATATGTATGGTCTAGACAAAATCGAATCTTTCATAAAGTCCAAGGACCATAAAGACATGCTGAAAAATCTTTTGGATGAAGATGATAAACTTAAACTAAGAGCCAAAACTATACAAAAGTTTGACTCATTGAATGCCAAACTGAGCTCAGAAAATAAAATTGATGTTGAAAATGCATCTGAGCTCAATGAGGACGATGATATGAATGAAATTTTTGTTGAAGACACAGTTGACTGTTCAGAGTTTGTCAAGAGTAAACTTGAAAACCACAAAAATCTCATTTCAAAAAATTCAGTGGAGTTTGCTCGTCAGTCCCAACAAAAGTCCCCGATCCTTAAAGAAAAGGCTGTTGTGTACCAAAAGGTGAGAACAACTCCAAATTAGGTGTATAAAGTCACATGTATAACAGAACATCAGACAGCCGAACTCACAACTATTGTAAACGAAGACAATGCTGATGGTTGTGATGAATTCTTCTGGTCTGCTCCTATCGACAATGCTAATGAAACAGTTGGTCTGTCAGAAAGGACTTCATGGAAAACCAAAGGCAGATATGTGCCAGAGCCTTTGAACAAGCCTGATAGCTTCGATATGCCTAGTACCAGTGGTACAAAAGAAGTTCCTGAAGAAAAAGGAGTTCCTACAAAAGAAGTCACTCCTTTAAGTGAAACTACATCAGTTCAAAGTGAACCTACTGACCGAAAGCAAAAACAAAAAGCGAATATCCATCGTCAGCCGAAGCAGGTGAGAAATCAGAAACAGCAAAGGAATCAGAGATACAAGAAGAATCTCTCTGAAAGAAAACAGTTCTGGCGATCTCAAAATGCCCATTTCTCTTATCCTGATAAAAATTTAAAGTCAGAGAAAAACTCTATTAGGTCACAAGAAAGTCATAACAACCGAAAGGAGAGGTTCAGTTATGAAGGTCAAAACAACCAAAAGGATATGTTCGGCTCTGAAAAATTTGACAACCGAAAGGAAAGGTTCGGTTCAGAAAACACTATCAACCGAAAGCAGAGGTTCGGTTCCAAGAGCAAAAGAAACCAAAGATCTAGGTTCGGTCCTACTAATGATCAAAAACAAAAGGGTCACTTAGTATCTCAAGTCAAGAAATCATCTCAGTCTAACTTCTCTCGTTCTTCTTCTTCTTCTAATTCCTCTAATTCTTCTAATTCCTCTAAACCTCATTTTAAATCCAATTCCGTTAATGCTCAAAATCCAAAATCATCAACAGATTTGAAAGGAAAATCGAAGGCTTCCTCAATCAAAACCGATCAAAAGCATTCCAATGTCCCAGTGCCTAAACCTGAATCCAAACCGAAAGTAACAAATCCCAATAAAATTAAGGTTTTCACCATTAAAAAGAAAGATGAAACCACTTTAATAAAAAGAACATATCTTGTTGACATCTCTCTTACTATTCCTGTTCCTATGAAAGGCTCACGTGGACCCAAGAAACTTTGGGTTCCTAAATCTGCTTAATTTTTGCAGGTTATCAGTGACGAGCAGTTTGACGAAGAATGGTATATTGACAGTGGCTGCTCTCGTCACATGACAGGAAGGAAGGAGGAACTAAGGGAGTTTCGGTCTTTATCAAACGGTGGAAATGTCAAGTTCGGGAACAACTCCTTCGGCACCATCAAAGGCTATGGAATGATTACTAATGGCGATTTTACGATAAGAAAGGTTGCATACGTAGAAGGACTACAACATAACCTCATCAGTGTATCTCAGCTTGTTGGAGGTACTGGTCTCAAAGTTTCATTCGAGGATGAGGGTTCGGAAATAATTGAGAAGAAAACGAAACGAGTCATTCTCAAATCAGAGCGCAAAGGCGAAATTTTTCCCCTGAACCTCAAACCCATCAAAGGGAATCCAACTATATGCTTGTTATCCAAAGCACAATCTAACGAAAGTTGGCTGTGGCACCGAAGGCTTTCTCATCTCAACTTCAAAGATATCAACAAACTTGTCACAGGTGGTCATGTTCGAGGTCTTCCATTGCTCAAATTCGATCGAGAACATTTATGTGCTGCGTGTGAAATGGGGAAGCAGAGTCGTCAAAGTCATGCATCAATTATAAACACTAAAGTTGTTGAACCACTAGAGTTACGTCATATTGACTTATGTGGTCCATCATCAATCGAAAGCATCGGCGGTAGCAAGTATATTCTTGTCATCGTTGACGATTTCTCGCGTTTTAGATGGGTGTTCTTTCTGAAGCACAAATCCGAAGCGACACTCAAGCTGAAGACGTTTATCAAGCAGATTGAAGTACAGCTAAAGAAAGTTGTTCGCAACATCAGCAGCGATAATGGTCTAGAGTTCAAAAATAAAGAATTCGAAGAATTTTTAGCTGACAAAGGAAGCAGTCATAACTTCTCAGCTCCCTACACTCCTCAACAAAACGGGATTGTCGAAAGACGAAACCGATCGTTGTATGAGGCGGCCCGAAGCATGCTAAGTTTCGCTTCTTTACCTTTATATTTTTGGGCTGATGCTATTGCTGCTGCTTGTTTTACGCAGAACAGGTCATATCTCAATAAGCGTTTCACTTTCACTCCTTATGAGATCATCAACAACAGGAAGCCAAATGTCAAATTTTCCCATGTGTTCGGTTCATGGTGCTTCATCTTCAATTCTAAAGAACACCACAACAAGTTTGATGTCAAAGCCGATGAAGGGATATTTCTGGGCTATTCACTCACTTCTAAAGCCTACAGGGTATTAAACAAGCACTTGAGGAAAATAGAAGAAACCTATTATGTGACTTTTGATGATAGCTATGTCAAAAAGCTGCAGGCCAAAGAAGATACAGTTGGAGAAATCTTTTCTCACACAGGCCAAGTCACAGCCTCGATTGCAAACCTATTTAAGAAGTTTGTCGAGTTATTTGATGAACCAGAGAGGGCAACTCTCTCAGAAGCGAGTGCAACAGACAACAAAGTAGATCATCTGAAGCAACTCATTGATGATGCTACAAAAAGAATGAATGAAGGAGGATCAAGTTCTGACGACCCTCCACAGCACGATACTTCAGTTGAGGGGGAGGGAATATCTTCATCATCACAGACGAGCTCATATGTTGAGGGGGAGAACAGTTCTCAAGCTGCTCCCGAATGCACTTCACCAACCGAAAGTGCCAAACTAACCGAAAGTGCCACACCAACCGAAAGTGCCTCACCACCCGAAGGTGCATCAACACCCGAAAGCTCGACACCACCCGAAACCCCTGTAGCTCCAGGAACTCAAGACACATCAGAAAGCTTATCTGTCGAAGGGGAGAATGCTGATATACTTGAAGATGATGGTAGTCAATCCGAACTAGAAGAGATGGTAAACGCTGAATTGGATCCATCTTGTGATCCAAATTATCCTCCTCTTGTCAAATGGACCAGAGATCATCCTGTTTCGCAGGTTGTTGGTAATGTCTCTGAAAAGGTCCTGACCCGATCACAACTAAAGGCAAAACAAACTTCCTTATTTTCAAAAGTAGAATTCTGTATGTTTAACTCCTTCGTCTCAAAAGTTGAACCAAAGATAGTTAACACTGCTCTTGATCACTCAGATTGGGTTCAAGCTATGCAAGATGAACTAAATGAATTCGAAAGGAATAAAGTTTGGCGTCTCATTCCAACTCCTCAAGATGCCTCCGTTGTTGGTCTCAAATGGGTCTTCAGAAATAAGATGGACAAGGAAGGCAACGTGATACGAAACAAAGCCCGTCTAGTTGTGAAAGGATGCTGTCAGGAGGAAGGAATCGACTACGAAGAAACTTTCGCTCCTGTTGCTAGGCTGGAATCCATTAGAATATTTCTTGCCTATGCAACACACAAAAACTTTGAGGTCTACCAAATGGATGTCAAGTGTGCATTTCTAAATGTTGAGCTTGAAGAAACCGTGTACGTGGAGCAACCTCCTGGATTCGTCAATGAAAGGTATCCTAATCATTGTTATATTTTGGACAAAGCCGTATATGGACTGAAAGAAGCTCCGAGAGCCTGGTATGAAGCGCTAACAAAGTTTTTAAATATGTCCAAATTCAAAAAAGGTTCGGTTGACCTAACCTTCTTTCGTAAGAAGGAAGGTAACCACCTTATGATTGTTCAAATTTATGTCGATGATATCATCTTTGGCTCAACGAACCCTAGCTTAACGGCTGAATTCAGAAAGCTGATGGAGACTAAATTTGAAATGAGCTCAATGGGTCCAATTAACTTTTTCCTTGGTTTAAATATTAGATAGGGACCCGAAGGCATCTTTATTAATCAAGAAGCTTACACGATGACTCTCCTTGCAAAATTTGGCATGATGGGAGATTCAAAGGTTAAAGTTCCAATGGCGTTCGACACCAAGCTTACTCCATCATTGGATAAGCCAGCAGTTGATATTACGCTATATCGCCAGATGATCGGTTCACTGATGTATCTTACTGCTAGTAGACCTGATATCATGTTCTCAGTTTGCTACTGTGCTAAATTTCAGGCGAATCCACGTGAACCTCATATGCTTGCAGTGAAGAACATACTACGTTATCTCAAGCGAACTACCTCTTTAGGCCTATGGTATCCATCCAACTCAGGCTTCTTCGTTCAAGCCTACTCAGATGCAGACCTTGGAGGTTGTGGACTAGACAGGAAAAGCACCACGGGAGGCTGCCAATTCTTAGACGAAAAGTTAGTTAGTTGGTAGTCAAAGAAACAAACATGTGTGTCTTTATCTACAGCTGAAGCAGAATACATTGCAGCTGCCTCCTGTACTTCTCAAGTGATTTGGATCCAAAGTCAACTCTGGGATTATGGACTTAATATGAAAAAGATCCCACTATATTGCGACTCAGAAAGTGCAATTAGGATCTATCATAACCCAGTGCAACACTCGAAGACTAAGCACATAGCACTGAGGTATCACTTCATCAAAGATCATGTGGATGATAGGAACGTCGAAATTCATTTTGTTCGAACCACTGATTAACTGGCTGACATCTTCACCAAAGCTCTTCTTGAAGCATCATTCCACAAAATTCTACAAGGGCTAGGTATGATGGAATCGGAGTCAGTACCAAACATTACGTCTCAAACTCAAAAGTAAGAAGCGAAATAGACCGAACGTTCGAGTTCGGGTCTTGTACTAATGTACCGAAATGAACCGAACGCTCAGGTTCGGTTGAATCATCTGCTTTTCGCTCATCCATTAAAGGTAATTTTCTTGGTTGTATATCTTATGTATAAGTGTTCCAATTGCATTTATTTTATTATCAAAGTTATTCTTTTTATTTTAAAATCTATTTTCCTTGGTAACCGAAATAGACCGAATGTTCGGGTTCGGTTCCAAAGTTTTTCTCAACCGAAATAGACCGAACGCTCGGGTTTGGTTCCAAATTTTTTTTAACAACCAAAATCAACCGAACGCTCGGGTTTGGTTCCAAAGTTTTCTTTTTAATTATTTTCTTCTTTCCTATTTTCATTCCTAAGTTTTTTTTCTTCTTTTTTAATTTTTTTTTATTATCAAAAACTCCAAAAATATTTTGTTCTTAATTTTCTTTTTGACTTTAATTTTATGTGTGTGTTCGTTTATGACGAAATTCTTGAATTAGCTAAGTGTCCCTAGAAGCATGCTGCTGTATGTGTCCAAAGCCTCACTTGATTCTGAATAATAGGCCTTACTGACTTGGTATAAATAAACCTTGTCTTCCCAATTAGGCTTTCTTATTTATTCTAATCATGAGCTACCTAACTCTCTTCTCACATGAGATAAGAGTTTTCTGCTTGGTCCAATTTTTCACAGCAGAGGTACTTTGTTTTCTTACACCATCTAGATTGCATTTCTCCATCACTTTCGTCTCACAAAAGTAACCCTTGAGACTCTCAGAAATTACCACTGAGGTTTATGGTTACACGATTTCTGTGTATATGAACTTAGTTTTGTGTCACTACGATCTAAGTGAAACCCAAAATTCAATACCCAATACGCATTGACGGTGAACAATTAATTTGATCTAGTTTTTACTAATGAATCGACGGACGTATCTTCATGAAATCTCAAATTTTTCTTTTGTGTGATTCCTATGAAATTGTTAAACACCATAACATTTCTTCCCTTGGGATCTAGTTTTTAATTTTTGTTGAGATTTTATATTCCCAGCCACTTTCAATTATTCCCAGCCTACTTGTTCAACAGACTACACCGGTCTCACAAGTACTTCGTTCACTTTCTATCTTATATCAAGATTAGGTATGTTGAATCGAAGCGAAAGCCACCCTAATAAGCCTACTTACAGGAAGCCTTTCAACACTTCTTAATAAGTGTTTGATCGTCATTCAACGGGAAACCACACCAACACTTTAAGTTCTTTCTTGACTTTGAAGGAAGAGATTCGTGCCCGGGATCATTTGTTTCATGTCTTTATTGACATCACATTTTTCCCACAAATTATTGCTTTATTTCTTTTCTTTTACACCCTTTGCACGAAAATCTTTTATTTTCCAAAATTCAGGTTCTATTAATTACAAGGCATTTTACTTGGATTGACATTCGATTAAAGGAAGTGGTTGATTTTAATCCACGTAGCGATATTTTTCAAAAGATATCGTTACAATTTAAAGAGATAAGGTAAAGGCGTGCTGACTCAGGTGGGAGTCTAATCAATTTGATTTCAAATGACGCTAAAAGGGCATGCGTGAGAATCGGAAGCGTTTAATCTCCAAATGACGCAAGAAAGGCGCGTGTGAATCTGAAATGGTTCATATCCAAATGGCGCTTGATGGGAGGCGTGTTCTTTAGGATCTGACATTCGCTCTCATGCGTGATCATCGGCTACCCCAACTGTCACGCATCAGTCAACTCCAGAAAACTCTTCGTTTTTCGATAGAAGATTTGGGAAGATCTTTCTCTCTCTTTACCCCACAGTATAAAAGGCAATATCCTCTACCATTTACCTCTTTACTGCAATTAAAATTCCTAGAGCGCAAGAAATCCCTGAAACTTCACTGTTCATCATCTTCTTCCCTCTCTTCAAGCAATGGCAGATTCATCCTCCGTTCATGCAACATCCCACATTCTGCCTATTCGCCCACAACAAAGTCTGATAATTGATTTATCCCCTCACGTTTATGATGCCTTCATGTTTCCGATTATCGAGTGCTTGAAGTTTTCGCCGATTGCTCCTGCACTTACAAGAGCAGAATCCGTTCCAATGGAGTTCTTGTCGCAGATCTTTGCAACTGCTCACTATGACAAGGCCGTGGATAGGATCTTCTTCGACATTTTTCAACACAAAGCCTCAATTTCCAAGCAACGATTTTGCTCCTTGTTAGGGTTCGAAGCTGACTCTACGAGGGTTAATCCTGAGATGATTCCTATGGGGCACTTTTTCAATATGTTTTACAAGATGGGCTATATGGAGGTGCTTTCTTCAGTCGCCAAATTCAAGAAGTCGTGCCCGCCTCCACAGTGGAACGGGATGTTTACTGTTTTATTCAATGGGCTATCTGAAAGAAGTTCTGGTTCTGATGGTGCTAGCCGGTTGTTCTTATCCATACTGTATGGTGTCTACAATGGCATTAACATGGATTACAGGTCTATTCTGTGGCAACAACTCATCCAGAGTCTCTCCTCTACCTCAAGACACTCTGAAATTTCCTACGCCAGGTTTTGGACTTTGGTAACAAAATGGGTGATGGACAAGTACCACGTCCCCATTGTCGCTGGTGCTCCAATGTCTTCGATCGGTACATTCCATACCATGAAGATTATTATCTCCGACGCATCCAAATTTCCATTCAATGGTTCAATTCCGGAGTCTATGTATGGTGACATTCCAGCTGATAGCCGAATTATCAGAACTTACAAAGAATTTAAGCGTTCTGGTCCGAGGGATCTCACTCCGGAGATGTTGAAGTCGATTCACGAAGCCGACAAGCCTGCTCCACGAGGCAAGAAGGCTGAAAAAGGGAAACAGGTGGCGAAAGGGGCTAAAGGCCCGTCTCCAAAGAAGAGGAAACCCACAAAGGCTGCTCAGTCTCCGCAGCAAAAGAGGCGAAAAACCCAACCTAGGAGAAAGCTGGTTATCGCTTCATCCTCAAGTGAGTCTGAGGAAGAGAGTTCGGATTCTGAAGACTCTCCACGAGGCAACACTCCACCCCGATCTCCTACTCCTGAAATTCAAATCCCTCCTTCTCCAATTCCCTCTCCTCCTAAAACTATTCCTACTTCCATTCCCACCATAAACCCCTTTACACATATTCCAAACACTTCAATCCCAATGCCACCACCAATATTCACTGATGCAACCACAACATCCACTGCAGATGTTAGAGCCAACGTATCTGATACGGGGGTTCATACTGATGCAACCGAACCTACACCAGCACCTGAAACCACAAAAGCAACCGAACCTACCCCTACACCTACACCCGAAACAACCCAACCCGAACCTACCCATACTACTGTACCACCAGCTTCACCACCACCACCTTCTCCTGGTCATGTTTCAGAAGGAGAAGACCCTTTCCTTGGCAGGGAAAATATGACGTTTGACTCGGTCTACTATAGTCCGTTTCAAGTGCAGAGCGATGATGATGATGACGCTCCGGTTACAAAGAAACATCTCAAGGAGCTCCATGACAAGGTTGACTTGCTCATTGCATCTTCTTCTACGTCTCAATCATCACTTTCCGAAGCTGCGGTTCAGAAGCTTGTTGATGCTTTCTCAAAGGATCAGCAAGATTCTCTCGCTTCTGCAACCTATGCCATTGATGCCTCTACAAAAGCCTGTTAGGCTGCTACCGAAAAAGTCGATAAACTATTTTCTGATGCCTCTGTCCTGTTAAAGTCTTTATAGGAGAGTGCAAATGCCGCTAAGACTACGTTGGAACCGATTATTCAGCAATTGACAACGTCTGTCTCAACTGAGTTGAAGTCCTTCGCTTCATTACGTCAAACGCTCTCAGACGACAACTCAACATTTCGTGCTACTATTGACGAGCGTCTCTCAAAGCTCCAAAAAGATTTGGCTGCTAAGAACTCGTTGATGGATGTTTTAGCCAAAAAGACCACCGCTCTGAAGTTCAAGAGCGTTCAACTCTCTAATTCTCAACAGGAGGTTGACTCTCTTCGGTCCGAAAGGGAGGTAATTAAGTTGTGTGTTTTGGATGTCCACTCTGCCATATCTAACATCCTTGAAGCACATGATCCGATCCTGAACTTCACTGTGAGACGCGACCTTGCAGAGAAGCTCGCTCCCGCCCTTGCCCTGTTAAGCAAAATTGAAGGGCTACTTGATTTCGTGTCCATTCCGAAACAAGGGGGAGAAAAGGAGTCCATGTCTCAACCACCTCCATCCTCAAAGGCAACTCACACAACCGAACCTCCTCCAGTAGGCCAAGCCTCCGGTTCGGGTGTGAAAGACAAAGGCAAACATGTTGCTGAGGAAAAAGAGGAAGATGACAAAGAAACCATTGCCGACTTGTTAAAACGCAGAAGTCGACGCAATGATGCTGATGATAGTGCTCGTGTGGCTAAACAAGCTGAAGAAGTTGAACGAAAACAGAAGGAAGCCCACGACCTTCTTGAGAGTAGGAAAACTCATTTTCCTGACTGGACTCTCGAAAGGATGATAAAGGAAGCTATCGATACTCCGAGCATCTTGTGGCTGGAACCTGTTATTTCACTTGACTGTTCCAACACGGTCGATTCTCAGTTCGACATGCCACTGACCCGAAAGGCGTTCATCTTTCACGCCTTCGCCAACGTTGCCGAGTTCCCTCATCCTCATCCACAGGTTGATCGGGACTTGATTAATTTCTATCTGAAGGCTGCTCAAGCTCCGTATCAGACTTGGAGCGCTCAGAAGATTATTAACGTTCGGGTCTTGAAGCCGTACACTAAAGGAAACTTCATTAACGTTCGGTTCAAAGTGCTTCGGGGGTCTGCCAAAACTGAACATGCAATTTCTTTAGCAGATCTTCCGAATCTCAATCCCCATGAGTGGATAATATTGCACAACATCCTTCTGACCAACGAAGCTGAATATGGTCCTATCATCGACCATCTCAAGAGGATGCTGGTGTGCTACATCATGGAAGTTGCACTAATGGATCAGGAGATAGCAAGCGTCTTCAAGAAGAAACCAAAAATATCTCCTGTTTGTTCTGCCAGTGATCTGAACCAAATGCAGATGGGTAGAATTGATTCAAGAAGGAATTTTGTCATGTTCACTAGGAATGAAGGGCAGAAATCTCTTTTTACCTTAGCTGATAAACATCTGTACACCACTGCTTGCCTAAAGCATGTTTTGGGGATCATCCACAGATGCAAGCAAAACTCAGCGGATGATATCAAGTACTTCGACGACATGATACATTGGTACATTCGGTTCAAACAGACCATTCTTGCTCTAATCACACCCGCTGTTGGCCGAAGCAAGAAGAAGAAGTAGTCTCGCTCCAATTTGACGCAAAGGGGGAGATTGTTGGGTCGTGTTTTGTTATGTATTGCATCGATTGGGCTCGCTTATTAGTCTAGTTTTGTAACTCCGGTCTGGGCCTGTCCAACCGTGAGCTTGATAGGGTTTATTATAAATACAGGTTCTTGCATGCATCTTAGAAGGACGAGTGATTAAAACGATAGATCAGAGAATTATTCAGAAGTTTTATTATCGTTCTTGTAACCCTAAATCCTCTACAGCGGAAGTTCTTAGTCGAGCTCTGCTGAGGATTGTTTGATTTAATCATTCGACACATTGTCATTCAAACTCGTCTTATTTACTGTTTTGTGTTCATCATAATTCCTGTTACAAAGATCTAATCGATCTTCAAGTTTATTTAATAACTCATCAGTATATTTACTTAATCAAGCACAAGTTAGAAACGTTTGAAAAGTTCAAAGAGTTCAAACATGAAGTGGATAATCAATTGGGCAGGAAAATCAAGATGCTTCGATCCGATCGAGGAGGAGAGTACCTAAGTCTTGAATTCCACGACTATCTCAAGGATTGCAGAATAGTTTCGCAATTGACGCCACCTAGGACACCGCAGTTGAATGGTGTGGCAGAAAGGCGTAATCGAACTCTGTTAGACATGGTTCGTTCTATGATGAGTCGTGCTTCACTACCTATCTCATTCTGGGGGTATGCCTTAGATACTGCTACCCATATCCTTAACCGATTCCCTACAAAGAAGGTTGCCAAAACACCTCACGAGATGTGGATAGGGAAAGCTCCCTCATTGGCACATATCAAGGCTTAGGGCTGTAAAGTTTTCGTAAGACGAGAAACTCACAACCAACTCGAACCTCGAAGTGAGCGATGTATTTTCATCGGCTACCCGTAGAAATCCTTTGGATATCTCTTCTATAGGCCGAGTGACAATGTTGTCTTCATTGCGAGGAGAGGGGTTTTCCGAGTGCGAGAACTCATAAGCCACGGAGACAGTGGGAGGCAAGTCAATCTTGAAGAGATTCAAGAGTCGAGCGATGAAGGAACCTCTAACGCTGTCACTTAACCCGAGGAGGAAACTCCGGTTGAACCGATTGATGAGTCCTTACCTCTTAGACATTCCGAAAGAGTTAGAGTTCAACCCCAGTTTTATGGATTTCATATTATTACCGAAGGGGACGTATATTAGTGATGGTACACTAATAAATCTAGATGACCCTAATAGCTATAAGGAAGCCATGGCAGGCCTAGAGTCTGCCAAATGGAAAGAGGCGATGGACAGCGAGATAGTCCATGTATGACAACCTAGTTTGGAATTTGGTTGACAATCTGCCCGGACGCAAGACGGTTGGGTGCAAATGGATCTTCAAGAAGAAGACCGACGTGGATGGGAATGTGCACAGGTATAAGGCACGATTGGTGGCGAAGGGCTTTACTCAAACTCCCAGAGTTGACTATGATGAGACCTTCTCACCAGTTGCCAAGCTAAAGTCTATTAGGGTGATGCTAGCCATTGCTGCATTTCATGATTATGAGATATGGAAAATGGATGTCCAGACCACTTTTCTTAATGGGAAGTTGGCTGAGGTTTTTTACATGGCTCAGCCAGAAGGGTTTGTCGATCCAAAGCATCCCAATCGAGTGTACAAGCTTGAGAAGTCCATTTATGGACTTAAGCAAGCATCTCGCAGGTGGAATCCTTGCTTCGATGAGAAAGTTAAAGAGTTTGGATTTGTATGAAGTGAAGATGAATCATGTGTATATGTCAAGGCCAGTGGGAGTATAATTAGCTTCCTCGTTTTGTATGTCGATGACATACTGCTCATAGGAAACAATGTCCCGACATTGCAGGAGGTTAAGTCCTGGCTCGGGAAGTGCTTCGCTATGAAGGACCTCAGAGAGGCTTCCTATATTTTGGGAATAGGGATAGTGAGAGAACAAAGTAACAGACTAATAGGACTTAGTCAGAATACTTACTTGGATAAGGTACTAAGACGTTTTAGTATGGAAAACTCGAAGAAGGGTGAACTACCGATATAAAGTAATGCCAAATTGAGTAAGACTCAAAGTCCGAGTATAGAAGCCAAGATAGTTGAGATGAGACGAGTAACCTACACTTCCGCAATTGGCTCAATCATGTATGCTATGACTTGCACTCGCCCTGATGTGGCCTTTGCTTTGAGCATGGTCAATAGATATCAAGGGAACCCGGGCAGAGCTCACTGGATTGCGGTCAAGAATATACTTAAGTACCTTAGGAGGACCAAGGAAAGGTTTTTAGTCCTCGTAGGGAGTGATGACTTAAAGGTGCGAAGGTATAGTGACGCAAGCTTCCAGACCGATAGGGACAACTACCGTTCGCAGTCGGGCTGGGTCTTTACCCTTAATGGAGGAGCAGTGACTTGGAAAAGTTCCAAACAAGAAACTATAGCTAACTCAACGTACGAATCAGAGTACATTGCAGCAAGCAAAGCGTCAAAGCAGGCGATGTGGTTGAAGAACTTCATTGGTGATCTTGGAGTTGTACCTACCATAAAGGAGCCTATGAAAATTTTCTGTGATAATGAAGGAGCGGTTGCCTTGACCAAGGAAGCAAGGGATCATGGTAGATCTCGGCATATCGACAGAAAATATCAATTTATTAGAAATCGAGTAGAAGAAGGACACCTCGTAGTAAAGAGGGTATCGACAGAGGATAACCCAGCAGATCCATTTACGAAGGGACTGAGAAGGGTTAAGCATTTGCAGTACGCAAGGACCATTGGGTTGAAAGACGATATTAGTTTAGATTAGATAGTTTTGGAAACATGTAATAGATATATGTAATTGACATTTGATGATTAAATAAAGGAGTATTATTTATGAGTAAAGTTACTGTCTTATCTTAATTGCTTAACTATTGTTTCACTTTGCATGTTTTGACTTCCTGAATAATTGAATTATTAAGAATAATCGACTTATTCGAATGGTCCACAGTCGTTCATATGTTGGAAGTAGGTATGAATGAAGATTGTCATGAATTGGTGTGTAGATTGTCTAAAAGGTATTATACATAGCAAAGGTTTGTTGCAACGTTCATGAGTGCTTATGAACCAGTTTTGAGCATTGGAATAAACCCACGCTTGCTGGAATCACTTTATGGAATGCGACGCAAGTGATCGCAAGACGATAATATCATATGGTCTTAAAAGAAAGATATATGGTTTATTGTTTATTAATTGGTTGTGCATTGACAATGTGAAACCGCATCAGTAAATTGATGTCATAAAATGCATTGTTGTGTGTAGTTGATTAGTAAATACTAAATGCATATAAGTCGAAGTTTATCTGTTACTTTTATCCTAAGAGGGTAAAAGCGATATCAGGGCCCCTCGATGATTTGATTTGACTTATGTGTCGGGCCCGATCAGGACTGAATTGATGTGTTCAATTAAGTTCTATCTCAAATGAATCTGAGATCAAGAAACCAATTGTTGGACAATAAGTTCCATGAGATTGTCCACACAATATCTAAACAGAGGACTGTACGATCCCTTATCTAAAGGACAAGATACTGATAAGATCATAGTTTGACAGCATCATTGAGAGCTACAATTGCTAATCAGATTGTGTTTGAATATATAGTTACTAGACTTATCCAAGTAGGAGACTATTGGATTAGTGTCTAAGGCTCTAACTATATTTGGTAAGTACTTGACCCGGTTGTGCATGGTCCTTTTGGGTTGCCTTCACCATTGCAACTTGACAGGATGATTTGTTAAGAGAGAAGAGATATTATTGTTAATATATTATGAGAATAATATATTAAAGGAATAATAATGTTATTTGATTAATATAAGTCATATATTAATTAAGAATTAATTTGGTGACTTAAAGAGGTTAACTGAATAAAGGGGCATAAACTGTCAACTGTATGATAGATAAGTTTTGGGCTACGTATCCTTATGGATATAATGGTGGACGGGTTTTAGGGTTGGGAGAACTTAAAATCGTCCAAGCCTAATATCTAGGAGGATCTTTGGATTGCTTAGGGCCTAAGTTATTCAATTAGGGTTAAGGGTGAAACCCTAGTGGCTCATAGTATAAATAGATCCCTTGGGTGAGGGAAATCGGCATTCCTGCAAGGCAAGAAACTCTAGAGCCGATTTCTCACCCTCCTCTCTCTTTCAGGATCATCCTCTTGCTAATTGGTGTTTGTAAGCCATTAGAGGAGTGACAATTATGACTCTAAGCTCCAAGAAGAAGAAGTTTCAAGCAAGTAACTCAAGGTATTGTTCTAGATCCGATTTCATATGATAAGATTCAATTGTTTACATTAGATCTAGAATTGTAAGTCTTGGATACAATGCATGTTCAATTAGAGAAACCTAGATCCAAGTATTAGGGTTTGCATGTGCACATAGGAAAGTTCTTATGGATCAAACCTATCATGCTAGTCGTAGGGTTTAGGCTTTGGATGATTATTTTTATGATAACTTGAGATAAAATGAGATCCAAAGTATTAGGATTGCATGTACACCATAGAATTGATGCAATTCTATAACCCATCAGTGGTATCAGAGCGTAGGATAGTTGTTCTGTTATTTTAATGCAAGAGTTAAATTTTCGAAGCTGGCAAATTTGTTGATTTTGATTCTGCCTCGACTCACGACGTGACACAGGGCCTGTCACGACGTGAGTTCGTCTCTGTTGCTGAATCTCAAATTTTTGCCCTAATTTGATTTGGATAATTACCATAAACTAATTCTTCTTTGAAAAATCAGATATTTCTATTATAGTAATGGATATCCTAATCTAATTGGAAGATAATGGTCAAAATTTAAGATCAATACTAGATTATATGCTAAACTAACTATTTGTAAATTTTGAATT
This sequence comes from Lactuca sativa, assembly GCF_002870075.4. Taxonomy (NCBI): domain Eukaryota; kingdom Viridiplantae; phylum Streptophyta; class Magnoliopsida; order Asterales; family Asteraceae; genus Lactuca; species Lactuca sativa. The sequence continues at coordinate 218,666,633 of NC_056623.2, read as the reverse complement.
GTGATTATCTTGGAAATATTAAATTCAAATTGGTCAAATTTGGATAATGTTAAATTAATTTGAATATTTTAATTATTTTAAATTTGATCTAGAAGTTTTGAATAGTTTCCAAATTTTCCCTCGAGTTTTGGAATTTAAAATTGATTAAAAGTTTTAATTTTGAAATATTAAATTCTAAAACCCTAGTATTTTGAATAGTTCAAATCACACCCTTATGGTTTTTTTAAATTAATTAAGTGTTTAATTAAAAGAGAGAATTAATAAATCCATAATAATATGTTTTAAGTTTAATCAAATTAAAAGTCCAATTTATTAATAGATTAAACCATTTAGTATTTTAAATGTATAAAATACACCCTTATAGTATATAAAAATAAAACTCTAATATATTATATATATATATATATATATAAGTAAAAGGTCAGTCTTACCGTTAGTAGGCCTCATTCACGAAGTTGGTCTATAAGGGGTGTTTAACGAAGCGGCCTCTAAATTGATCGCCATTGAGTATGCACTCTTACCGACCGCACACTTGACTGGTGGAGGGTCGTTAGCCAAACGGGTAGGATAGGACACAAACTTCCATTATAAGTATAATGAAATAAAAAGTAACTAAATGATTTTATAAATTCGAAAATCTTAGTTACTTTAGGAAAAATGTGAATTTTGTGATAATCCATGAAATTGCACATTGCACCTCGTTGGTTATTACTCGAGCGTGTGTAGTTAACTGGCACACTAATATGGGACTAATGAAGGATGGCAATGGGTAGCTCGTAGGTTATCAAAGTTCAATGGAGTGTATGTGGTTAACCGACTCATTGATTAGGTGATAATAGTATTCAAGAGTACCAAGCTAATGTGCGTGGTTATTCACACCTTGTTTGCGATCCTCGGTATCCCAGTCACAAACTTGAAGGGCATAATCGAAATCAAACATGCCATTGAAGAGTTCAATGAATATCAAAGAATCTAGGAATTTCAATTCATTTAAAACCTAATGTTCATTTTTGTTTTTCATGGTGGAAATTGGTAAATCTTCATTTACTTACCTTCAAATATTTTGCTTTTGGATTACGACATCCCTTTTCCAAATTGTTGAATATTTTATTGGGTCCTAGCCTTAATATTTCATTTGGGTGTTATATTAAGGATTGAATCAACTAAGTTGAATTTCTCCCTTTTGTAGATGCTTATTTCTAACAACTATGGTCTTCCCTAATCTTTTGGTAAAAACATTCCAAATGAAGATAATGTTCCATGATTGGATCATGGAAATGGAAATCATTCTTCACTTCCTCCACCTCTTCCAATAATTCTCCCTGACCCACATGTTCAAAGACTTGAAAATTTCAAGGTCACTCGACCCTATTGGCAAGAAAACATGAAGAGGGAAAATCTATATGTGCTCACGTCTTGGAGATGAAGACACATATTGACAGGCTGAGAATGTTGGGTGTCGTTTTCCCGAGGAAGTTGGTTGCTGACTTTGTTCTTCAATCACTTCCCAAGTCATATTGCCAGTTTGTTAAAGACTACTATATGACAGATCATGACGTGACCCTTATTGATCTTACATATTTGCAAATTTCTACTGAATCAACAATGATTTGGCGTACTGGTCAAGCAAATTTTAATGGAAGATTCGTATCCCAAACTTCCACATACATTATCAATGGCAACATTAGATGTCCAGAAAAGTTTTTCTCTTCCCAATTGAAAGGGATCGGCCGACATTAAACCATTTGACCGGATGGTAAAGAGAAAGGCTAAGTCTGAGATTGTCTCATGTACAATTCAAAAAGAGTTCGTCTAATTCTATTGCCTAGAGAAAGGGCATTGGATGTGAAGCTGCCATATCTACCTGAAAGATCGCAAGGATGGAAAAGTCAGGTAAGTCCATTGTCTAACTATATTAAGTTTCTATTTGTAGATTCTTAATACATGATGTGAGAAGATTACATTTTGATGTTTTGTAGGATCAAAGAAAAGAAAGGAAGCTTTAAAAGAAGAGTGAGTTGAGTCTGATTGCGAAGAAATAGATTTCGATCGCATAGTCGATAATCGGATTTTTTAGTGCTACTTAGGAGTTATGATAGATTTCTTAGGAATAGTTAGTAACATAGTTTTCATTTCTATTTGCATGGTAAGCACATGTTTTTCCACACTTTTATAAATAAAGAAATATTTGATTTTATCTTATTTTATATCTCCTTGAAATGGCATTTGTGAAAAATGATGTTTGTATGTTTCTATTGTTAGCAATATTGAAAATGGATGTCATTCTTAGTTATGTTATTTGTGGTAGTGTCAGAAATTTACCAAATAGGGAAAGATTCTCATCACCCAAGTTTCAATTGGACAGAAACTTGGATTCATACAACTTGTATCGTGTGATGTGATGGGTTTTGAGCATTCTAACATTCTTATGGTGTACATGCAACCCTAGAAAACTTGGATCTATGTTTTCTCTATTATACATTGAAATATAATTTTTCCAAGGTTCTCATCCTAAGAAACATACTATAGGGTAATTGTAATATAAAATTTAGTGGAATGACATACCTTTTTCTTGTGGTTGATTCCTTGGAGCTTCAAGTGCCTAGCACCAATAATGTGGATGCCTCAAGTGGAATCACAAATCACCAAAACACCTTGGAAAACTTGAGAGAATACTAATCACACTAGAAATTGGCCTGCTCTTATTTAGTCACACACTAGTTCCATTTCATGTGCCAAAGACCTCTTTATATATTATGGAGGATTAGGGTTACATTCATGCAAACCCTAATACTCATGAACTTTCATTTCCATAGGATCAATGGGTTAAAAACTCCATGGACTATCCGTGCAGGCTTAGCCCATCCTAAATGAACTTGGCCCATTATATATATATATATATATATATATATATATATATATATATATATATATATATATCTAATAGTCCATATTTAATTAGTTCCTTTTTTACCACTAAATTAGTTCTAAATTAGTTGTTTATCAATACTAATTAAATAATATGATTTCATATTAATATATTACAACTTAGAATATATTAATAAAGCATAGACGTACTATTCTCAAAAGACTATCCATACAAATTGTTCCGGTGAAGTGCAACCCAAATGGATCATGCTACTCTCGGGTCGAGTACATACCAATAATATTTATGGGCTTAGCCATCTAATACAACAGACTCTCACTTGGATAAGTATAAAACTATGATTGAAGTATGACTCCAAGATCCGACAAGCAATCATAGCTCTTAAAGTCGTTGTAGAACTCTGACCTAGTCAAATGAAGTGTCCATTAGATAAGGGATCATATATTCCTTCATTCTAGATATCATATGGACTGATACACAGAGTATAATCATTCTCTTTGTCCACTTGTTGTTTCCCGATTTTCAATTTATGACGACTGACTAATTGAACAAATCAAATCAGTCCAGGCTTGGCCAAGCACTTAGGTGTGTCATTTTAAATAAAATCATCAAGGAGCCCACATATATCGCTTTTATCCCTCCAAGGGTAAAAGGAATGGATAAATTCGACCCAAATGTTCGCTTGTACTTACTCATCAAATTACACACAACGATATGTTTTATAACAACGAAGTTACTGGTGTTGTTTACATATGTAAATGTGCAACTGAAGCACAATTACAACTCAAACATCTCCGTTTGAAGAATATAAGATATTATCGTCTCATGATCACTCATGATAAAATCCATGAAGTGATTCAAATGAGTGTGGGTATAATCCAATAATCGAATCTCATTTCAAGAGCACTCATGTATGTTGCAACAACTTTTGCTATGTCTAAACACTTTATACATCTACAAGTCCAATTCATGATAGTCTTGATGCATACCTACTTCCAAGGTATGATTGACTATGGAGAGTTTGAATAACCGAGTTATTCGAGAAATCAAAACATGCAAAGTGAAACACAAGAATAATTGAATCTAATATGGTCTCACAACTTATGAATATAAATAAAACACCTTTTATTTACCACCATATTGATTACACAATATTTGTTGTATAATGTTTCGAATAATCAACTTAATACTTGAACTGAAACAATAGTCATGCCATGCTCAAAGCATGCACACTATGGTTGTGCAAACAATAGTTATGCCATACTCCAAGTATGCACACTATGTTTTTCTATGATCCTTACTTTGTGAAATAGACCAATTGTACATTATTCCAATGATGTTCATTTCACAATTTCAAATCCTTACCGCAAATGTAGGAATACAAAGATTCTATGCCATTTACTGAAATCTATGCGATTCTAAACTTATATGCATTGATTCTCTTGTAATGATTATGCACAAAATTCACAAAGACTTGGCAACAGACATTTACAGAGTATTCCAATAGAGATCAATTCCATGGAAACGAAGTCTCAAAATTGAAAGTACATTCCTTTGAACATACTTCTTACATTAAGTTTTTCTAATCTTACACAGATTTAATGAATACCTTCCACCTATGGAAACATTTACTCATTCCCATTTTGAGTATCACTTCTGAACAAGAGTTGCCTCTTTTCAGAATATGTGAATATGGTCCCTTTAAAATTAACACTAAACTTCCAATTGTCTATAAGCAACCAATCTTTAGTAAACCTAATATTGTCCTCGACAATTGCTTAATCATTTTAGTTATATCCAGTTCTAGACTTTTTTCCCTCTTAATGCCCTAGGCATTTGGAAAATTTAGAACGAATGAAAATTATAGCACATGTAATCGATCCTATACCCGAAGAATATGGGACACGATTCATGATGTCTCACATAAAGACATGATCCTAGACCAGCCTTTTGCTACAATATTTTTTATTTGCTATGTTTTCCTAATTCCACTACAAAGAGGGATGCCGTAATCATAATTGAATTTTGAGAACGCAATATATATATATATATATATATATATATATATATATATATATATATATATATATATATATATAGAATTTCCTTATGTTGAACCAATCTAACATAAAACTCATATATATCCTTGACTAAAGATGATTAAAATCTCAAGGTTTTAGAATTGAAATGAAGTATAATTTCCTCTCCCTTAATTATAGCAAAACAACTTATTCTCAATTGAAAGTTTTGTTTTCTATAATTAACATTGCTAACTTGCAACACTCCTCATAATTAATTATGCACCCACTAGCATAATAATTATTAGCATAACAATTATGCTCCCACTAGCTTTGACATGTACTCAGAAATCAGCTGGGCTTCTAGAAATCAATACTTTTTTTACTTTCTTACCAAATTTCAGATTTTTGATACGAGATGCTTTGATAAAACTTTATCAAAATCATACACCTTTCCTTAGATAGCTCACATGTGTGTCTAAAAAATTTTATAACTATGAAAAGGGATGTCGTAATCATACTCTCAATTGTTTAGACCTTTTCCATTTCTCACAATTCCATGTTAGTGTGCCGGTTAACCTCACACGCTCCACTAACAACTTTGAGAATGCAAATATCACAATTCCTATCTACTTAAAATCTACTTAGTGAAAGCGTCTCCTCACCATCATTTTCATGAATCGAAGATAAACCATATTACACTTAGATTTCTATGGTGTGTTTGTGTTCCTATCCATGTAAATTTGTCATAACCAAAATCAGAAGACAAGGTTTGTGACAAATCCAAACTCATATGGACTTAACTTGTTTATTCTTAATTTCTTGCCACCTGCTAGCATAAGGAGCTACCATTGCTTCCAGGTTGTTATGCAGCCAATTAAGAACTCCCAGAAGTCATATGCAAAGCCAACTTTAACTGGAATGGGAATAAAAACTAGAATATTTCAACATGATAGGTTATAAACCTCAAGTTGTGTGCTAGTGACAAACTACAAGTTTTATTCTTGATTAGTTCTTGAAACTCTTTCAAGATCTTTAAGACTCCTACTGTCCTCTTGACATATAAGACTCTCTTTCCAAGAACCATTCCTTGACCGATAATTTTTCAAGAGATAGTGTGGGTTCTTTATCAAGACAAACACTTCACACAATTGGCCTTAGCTGGTCATTGTTTCATCCAAAACATCACAACTTACCAATTTCAAATGTACAAGAGTAGAAAACCTTTTACCCTACATTTGACAAGTGTTATAAACTTTCTTTAAGATATGTCAGTCAAGTTACATCTTGTAGCATGACTCTAACAATTGTTTTGGAACGATATATGACTCATCTTCTTGATTTAACCATTTCAACAATTCATGATTCCTCTTCTTACCCATAGTAATGCACTAAGATGTCCTTAGCGGATCAATTGTGATATGGTTTTTTAATCAGTAAGATGATAATAAAATATGATACTAAATTACTCTCCCATCTTTTCAGATTTGAGAAACTTTTATCTTTCTGCTTAATTTGATTCTTCTCATTCGTTCTTCCATACATTGAAAGTTTTCCAACGTTTCATAATTATACTTAAACTTGTAAGTATAACTATACTTACTAAACTTTAGTAAATCATGACGAATAGTCTTATCGATCTTTATGATGGACTTGACTAGTGCACAAGAATGTGTACTCGATCCCTTAGTCCTTCACTTGACTCACATATACATGTAAACTAGGAATTAGTCTTAATTTTCCAAAGATGAAAATTCTCATTCATAATACAATACAACTTGCATGATTCCAAGTTTATGTCCAATTGAAACTTGGTATTGAGAATCTTTCCTTATTTGGTAAATTTAGACACTACCACAAAAGAAAGAATCAAATTCATATTTCCAATATTGCTAGAAACATACAAACATCAATTTTTTATAAATGCCATTGCAAGGAGATATAATAAAATAAATCAAAATTTTATTTATTTATAAAATGCAGAAAAAACTTTTTCCTTTAAATGCAACTTTAAATGAAAACTATGATATTACATATTTCCTACCAATCTATCAAAACTCCTAAGTAGTAGCTCAAAATTCCGATCTTCGAACCATGCAATGGAAATCCATCTTCGCGATCATATTCAGCATACTCTTCCTTTAAGTTTCCTTCCTTTTAAATGATCCTTCTAAACATCAAAATGCAACCTAGTCACCTCATGTATTAAGAATCAACAATTAGAAACTTAACAGAGTTGGATAGTGTACTTACCTAAAGCAGAGTCAAACTTTTTGATTCTTGCATCACTCAGATCTTTCAAGTAGTCAGGGCAGCTTCGCAACCAATGCCCCTTCTCTCGACAATAAAAACATATAGACTCTTTGGGAATGGTACATGAGACTATCACAGACATAGCCTTTCCCTTTACCTTTTGGTCAATCGGGATGACCAAGGTCGATCCCTTTCCATTGGGAAGATAAAGCTTTTCTAGACTTCCAATGTTACCATTGTTAATATCTATGGAAGTTTGAGAAGTAGATCTTCCGCCCAAATTTACTTTTCCAATGTGCCAAAATATTTATGATTCAGCAGCAACTAGCAAATTAGTAAAATCAATAAGGGTGATGTCGTGGTCTGTTACATAGTAGTTCTTAATGAACCCACTATACGACTAAGGGAGTGATTGAAGAACCCAGTCAATAGCCAACTTCCTTGAGACTTCGACACCCAACACTCTTAGCATGTCGATATGTGACTTCATCTCCAAGACGTGAGAACACACATGCCTTCCATCTTCATGTTTCATTGCAAGTAGGCAAAGGGTGTGTGGTTAATCGGCACACTAACCTGGACTTAACAAGGTAGGAAAAGGGTTGCTTAAGGTTTATCATAGGTCAGTGGAGCACGTGTGGTTAACCGACACATCGATTGAGTGATAAACATTAAGGGTACCAAGTAATTTGTGTGGTTACTTCACACCTTGTTTTTTGATCCTCGGCATCCCAGTCACAAAACCTAAAGGGCACACTCGAGATTGAAACATGCCATTGAAAAGTTAAATGAATCTCAAAGAATCTAGGAGTTTCAAAACCAATTAAAAACGTAATAAATTATTTCGTTTTTCAAGGTGGAAATTGGTGAATCGTCATTCACCTACCTTCAAATATTTTATTGCTTGGATTACGGCATCCCTCTTCTAAGTTATAAAATATTGTGTTGGGTCCTAGCCTTAATATTACATTTGGGTGTTTTATTAAGGACTTTCTTTATATCTAATCTAAACTTGTCCTTCTTAATTTTCAGATGTCTTCCAACAATGTTTCTTCTAGCCCAAACCCTACTGGCTCCTTCTCTCAGGTGAACCTATGTAGAAGAGTCGTCTTTGATGGATCCAACTTTATGGATTGGATTAGGAACATCAGGATGGTCACTCGGTATGAGGACAAGGAATATGTTCTCGACAACGAGCTTAAGGAACTTGAGTCGTCTGTTACTCCTGAGGAGATCGCTGAATACCAGGCACATGAAAGAGATACTACCAAGGAGGCATGTATCATGTTGGCCACAATGACAGTCGAGCTCCAAAAGTCCTATGAGGACTACTATCCTTTTGAGATGCACCAAGATTTGATGGACCGCTACCATCAGAGTGCTCGTCAAGAGCGATATGAAATCATCTCCTCCATGATAACAGCCCGGATGAAGGATGGAGAACCCATTACGGGCTACGTGCAGAAAATGCATAGGTATGTGGACCATTTGCTTAATCTGAATGTGAACTTCCCCGAGGAATTGGGAATTGACATAATTTTGCACTCCTTACCATCGTGTTATGATCAATTCTGTATGACATACCACATGAACAAGGAGGAATTTACACTTATCAAACTTCAAGGACTCTTTAACACCGCGGAAAGTTGTCTGAAGAGCAAATCAGTTGTTACCACTCCTACTCCTCCCGCAGCCCCTGACTTGGTAACTGGGCAAGGCGAAGCAAAGAAGAGGAAGATCCCTTCTAAGGGTACCAAGGGTAAGACCCTTGATGGCTCCTCTTCAAGTGGAACCAATAAAGGTTTCGTTACTCCTTCTGCTAACCCTAAAGAGACTGAATGCTTCTATTGCCATGAAAAGTCGCACTGGAAGCAAAACTCCCCAAAGTACCAGCAAGATGTGAAGGATGAGAAAGTAAAACCCAAAATGCATGTACATACACTATATTGTCTAATAATTCACCCCATTCTAATTCTTAGGTCCTTGATACATGTTCTGGAATTCACATATGTACTGATTTGCAGGGACTAAGAAGAAGTGAGAATAAGGAGCATGGGAAGATAAACTTGATCATGTGGAATAGGAAAGCTTCACCTGTCACTAAGATTGGAGTTTACTCTTTGTTTCTAAGTAGTGGATTAGTGTTAGATTTGAATAAGTGTTGTTACTCGTCTGAAATGGCAAGAAATATTATTTGCTTTCATGGTTTGTAGAAAAAAGGTTTTACCTTTTCATTTGATAATGATAGTGGTGGTATTCAAGCTTTCATTAATAATGTTTTTTTTATTTTAAAGCATTACCTTGTGATGGTGTATATGAAACTGTGTCGGTTATTGATAACCTAGGAAATAATGTATTGTGTATCGATTCTTCTACTAGTTTGGATAAAGAATAATCATGGCATTGTCTTCTTGGACATATAAGCGAGAAACGCATAGGCCAACTCCAAAAGCATGGAGTCTTGACCTAAATTCAGATGATATTTGTGAATCTTGTTTGCTTGGGAAAATGAAAATGTCACCCTTCACTAGTTCTTGCGTTAGGGGTGAGGGTTTGTTGGACCTCATACATAATGATGTGTGTGGACCCTTCCGAACTTCCACAAGAGATGCTAACCGCTTCTATGTGACTTTTACTGATGATTTTAATAGATACGAATATGTCTACTTAATCAAGCATAAGTTAGCGACCTTTGAAAGATTCAAAGAGTTCAAACAGGAAGTGGAGAATCAGTTGGGCAGGAACATTAAGATGCTTCAATTCGATCGAGGTGGTGAGTATCTTAGTAAAGAGTTCCTTGACTATCTTAAGGAATGTAGGATTATCTCACAATTGACACCTCCCTGGACACCACATCTTAATGGTGTGGCTGAGAGGCGCAATCAAACCTTGTTGGATATGGTTCGTTCCATGATGAGGCGAGCTTCGCTACTGATCTCATTCTGGGGGTACGCGTTAGAGACTGTCGCCCATATCCTAAATCTAGTCCCTACAAAGAAGCTTGCCAAAACACCTCATGAGATGTTGATCGGAAAAGTTCGTAATCTGGACAACATCAAGACTTGGGGTTGCGAGGATTTTGTGAGGCGTGAGTCTGACGATAAGCTCGAACCTCGAAGTGAGAGGTGTATTTTCATCGGCTACCCATAGAGACCCTTCGGTTACCTCTTCTACAAACCTAGTGATAATTTCGTCTTTGTAGCAAGGAGACAAGTCTTTCGCGAGAGAGAATTCATGAGCCAAGGAAACTATGGGAGGAAAATTGACCTTGAAGAAATTCAAGAGTCAAGTGGTGAAGGAACCTCAAACCCTAGAAATCAACCTACGGAGGAAACTCCTTTTGATCCGACAGAAGAGTTTGTACCTCTGAGGCGTTCCACGAGTGTTAGGAATGCACCTTAGCATTACTATGGTTTCCATATTAGTGCGGAAGGTGATACACTTATCAGTGACAGCACACTCGTAAGTCTGGATGAACCTAATAGCTACTCGGAACCATTGGCAGGCCCTGAGGCTGCTAAGTGGAAAGAGGCTATGGACAGCGAGATACAATCCATGTATGACAATAAAGTTTGTAACTTGGTTGACAATGTGTAACATCCGGATTTCCAGGTACATTATTTATTCATTTATTTTGGAGATTTTGGAGAGAGTCGGCGAGTTGATGCTTAGACTCGCCGAGTAGAGCCGCGAATTCCATCCGGGTTAATGACCGGACTCGGCGAGTCGATTAGAGGACTCGGTGAGTTTGTGCTATTTAATGAAACCCTAATCCATGGGGTTTGAGGCCTATTTAAAGGGGCGTATAACTACCATTTGCAGCTACTAGGCCCCTGAGTGAAACCCTAGCAATGTAGAGCGTTTGTGAGGAAGAAGAGGCCATTTTTGATCCTTGTGTGGGTGTTTTTGCAAGAAGAAGGTGACCAAGACAAGAGGGAACTGAAGAGGGTGCTATTCTGTAAATTTCAGAGCCTAAGGACTTCATACTGAGGTATATATTCGATCATTCTTCAGTTTTGGGTGTTAATCCTTGAGAGTTAGGGTTTCTAGCCCATTTAGAGTATGAATGATGGTGCAATTGGTCCCTTCTTGTGTTGAGGCTTCGGATCTGGATCCAAAGAGGTCCAGAGACCTAAGCCGCTTGATCTTTATGGGGTGACATTGGGTAATATGAGCTTAGGGTGACATATTGAGGCCGTTTCTTCAAATAGAGCCATTGGGTCTTTGCATGGGCGTCAGGATCCAAACTTTATGTGTTTATTGTAACGCTCTAAAAATTTCAACCAATTTAAACTTTTCGAAAAGAACTCAGTTTCATAAAGTTATTACAAACAGGTTTTTAATACAATTATTTTCAGAGTCTTCCCAGAACCACATCATAAAACAAAATCATGAGGAGCGGTACGATCACGCCTGTGCCTTGCTACGGTCTCCTGAAGAACCTGAAAAACATTAAACCACAACTCTAAGCCCGAAAGATTAGTGAGATACCTCCAAAATACCAACCACTTATACCATACACGCAGAACATGACATATCATAACAGAACACAGAACAACCATGCACTTCGGGTCTACTGTGTGACTGGTCCGCCGCACCGGCCTTCAGTCCACCTGGTCCACCCTCCGAGTCTAGCCACATACAGTGAGTCTACAATGTGATTGGTCCGCCCGCACCGGGCCATCAATCCACCTGGTCCACTCTCTGAGTCTACAGTATGACTGGCCCGCCCGCACTGGGCCTTCAGTCGGCCTGGTGCACTCTCCGAGCCTCGGCACGTCTGGTCCGCCCTCTTGGGGCCAACAGCCTATCCGGACTGCTCGCTGGGCCTTCGGGATAACCGGTCCACCCTGGGTATGTTGGCCTATAGCACAAAGCAAGACCCGCCTCAACCCAACCCCAGTCTAACAACCATGTGCACATAAACATTCAATCATATAACAATTCACATCCAATTAAACCGATCTAGCAGATCACATAGCATAACCTCATCCTAACCAGGATACCAACCTAACCGGTCACTAGCATAGCATCATCCTATATATCAGGATACCGACCTTAGCCAGGTCTCTAACATATACCATCCTAACTAACAGGATGCAAACATAGCAAAACAATAACATAACAACGATACCCGGATTAAAATCTGATAAAGGGTCGGCCTTGGTGCCGTAGACCCTGTCGATATAGTGAGGATAACTCACCTCGCAACTGCCGAAACTCTGAACTAAAGAAGCAAATTCCCGAATCAACGCCTCACCGAAAATCCCGAACTATCCGAAGCAACAAAACAATCATTAGTCCAAACACAATATCCTTTAAAGGGTAAATTAACCAATTTACCCTTAACTCAATCCGATCCATGAATAAGGCCCACAATCAAAATATGAAAGGCCCATCACTAGATAAGCTCTCAAGCCCACTAATGGCCCAAAGACAAAAAGTCTGAAGCAAAGCCCAATATTGGCCCAATTTACTAAATTGGGCCCACCTCACCGAATGGGCCTTGATCCAAAGTCCATAATAATTAATGAGACCACAATACTCCATCCATAATGTCAAGTCACGGCCCAAGCTCTAGTAGCCCACTAACAGCCCAATCTCTTAAGGCCCAAAATGAAAACCCAACAAAGGGAGTACGCTGGGCGTACCCTCCTTGGTACGTTGGGCGTAAAACAATGCTCGCGGATTGAAATCGGGACACAGACCCACTACGCTGGGTGTACTCCCAGTTACGCTAGGCGTAACTCCGCTGAACTACAACTTCTCATAAGATCTTAATGGGTTAAGATCGTAAGTCCAAACTTCAGATCCATAGACCAAATATGCCTAGGATTCATAAAGTCTTAAACTTTATTACTTGGGACGTCCATAAAGCTCTTAATCCAAGGTCTTAATCCATTAAGACCTATCTATAACACATATGAGACAACCAAAGCCCTTGGGACCTCATTTTTCTTACTCAAGACCTATCTTAAGGTCTAAAAGCACAGCTAATCTCAACCAACTCGAATCATGCATCAAGATGAGGTTTTTGGTACAAGAGTGATGTCAAATCTTCACATCACATAGATCTACACAATATGATTGTCAAGCCAGAGACTTTTTACCTCAAAAGAGCCTCAGAAGATGATGTCTTTCCAGATCTACAAGCTCCAGCCACTCAACTCCTTCTTTGACAACTTTTTCTTTCTTCTTCTAGACTCTCTTTTGCCAAAACAAGCTTTTCAAGGTCAAACACACCCAACAGTGGAGATGGGACGGCTATCAAGGGTTTCTGAGGATAAGAGAGTGCTTATGGAGGCTAGGGTAAGAACAATTACGTTCCTTATATAGTGGCTGGCCCTAAATTTACGGTTTCTAGATGATAGACGTACACTGGGCGTACGTCGAGAGGCTTCCGCGCTCCTTTCCTCCACTACGTTGGGCGTACATCCAGCTTACGTTGGGCGTACCCAGCCAAACACATGCACGCATGCTTGGCATGCATGGGACCCCTTTGCTAAACTTCCCCCCCCCCCCACCTTAGGGACCATTGTTGCCAATATCTATAATTTACAACATCTCCTCCATCATAAGCCGTTCCCACTAAACTCTATATCCACATCAAGGACCGAAACACCCTTACTCTTGATATCGGGAACCCATACATAGATATTTCAAGAACGGGGCGTTACAATTCTCCCCCACTTAATTTAGGCTTCGTCCTTGAAGCCTACTACAACATACCCTTCAGAACAACTCCTGCACTGCAGACTCCGATTACTCAATCAACCCAGGTTTTTGCAACCTTACTGCTGCATCTTCTATATCATGGTCTCTAGGTCCTTGACATTCGACCGAAATCTTTTACACTGTCCTCAGCACCGGTCCAAACTACTTCCGAGTTTGTTAACCTGCTGTCCCACCTTCCTCTGTTCCAAATCTCCAATAAGCTCCTCGTTTTCCAAGGAGACTAAAAATATGACTGTGCATCACTCAAAATTTGCCACTACCCCAACAAGCAGCCAACTCGCAGGTGCTTCCATATATCCGATACAATGCAGTACCTCCTGTTAATGACTGAGGCATGACGGTCATCCATTTACCCCACTTCCTTCCCTAACGGAGGACCCACGCTCCTTCCGGAGCTACATACCTTTTTCCTTTCCAGGAATTTCATTCAACGACTATTACGCGCCCGCGTGTAACACTGAGCTGAACTCCACTCTACACGATCCATGTAGAGCAACTGCTATTCCCGAACCTTGCCTACTCTGATTCTGCTTGCAAGGACCCTCGAGTCCATGCACTGCCTTACACTAACATGATCAATACCTGGGGCCAGACCATATCAATTTCCATATCCTGGCAACATATTCTCTCCTTCTCCTTATACTGATCCACTAACACATACAGAGTCTTCAGTATGACTGGACCGCCCTTCCAGGCCTTCAGCCTATCTGTACCACTCTCAGAACCTTCAGCATGTCTGGACCGCCCTCCGAGCCTTCAGCTTGACTGGACCCTTCCCCGAGCCTTCGGCCTGACTGGCACGCCTTCTGGCCTTCAGTCTTCCCGGACCGCTCAACCAACATCCAACATCCCGAATTATCCCTGCAGGAATACTCACCCATGCATACTGTTCTAGCCCTCTAGAGCTCCGAACTCTGACTCCATCCTACATACTCAAACCCGGACTAATCCCATGCCTACCACAATCAATCACCCTTCTCACAAAACCCTTGGTCTGTATCCTGCCCCGTCTTCCTATCACTTTCTCATACCAGCCTACGCTCTAGGCTGACTGAAACACTGTCGAATCTCAACGGCTAATAAACCTCAATACTTGTCGATCCTCCTGAGAATTTTCCAATTCTCCCCACTTAGAGCACTGACTATCAACCACCGGTCGCCATCAACGACCTCCTGAAAAACCCATACGTAACACCATCCCTTACACGTGAACCAATTCCCGCTAGAACGAGCAACCTTCCCAAAATTACATAACAACACTGATCATCCCAGGCTCAAAAGAAACCCAATCCTCAGCTAACCATTCCTCAGACTGCAGATGCTACCCGACATTCAGACCAAAAGCCAGATTCCCACTAATAATCCTCATGGATGATAACCAACGAAATTCCCAACACCAAACCCATAACCATACCACATCCTCAAGGAACAACGAATACAATACCAGAAAAAATCACACAGCGAGACTAGCAGATAAACAATACTCCACAATAATCACCAAATAACAAGACATCAAGAAAGAAACCTACCCGCAGCTGCATCCGGCACTGCCCTGACCTCCTCCGCTATAAGCTGAAAAGCATGACCCTGAGCCCTTGGGGGCTCCGCTCCACCCTGACCTCCACCCGTAATCCTCAAAGTGGCCGGTGCTGGAGCCTGCACCGGTCCTGGAGCAAGCTGTGGACAGTTGTGTTGGAATAGTGTCTAAGGCTGCAACTATATTTAGGCAAGTATTTGACTCGGTTGTACATGGTCCTTTTGGGTTGCCTTCACCATAGCAACTTGACAGGATGATTTATATGAGAGAAGAAATATTATTAATATATTATGAGAATAATATAAGGAATAATAATATTGTTATTTGATTAATATAAGTCATAGATTAATTAAGAATTAATTTGGTGACTTAAAGAGATTAATTAAATAAAGGGGTATAAACTGTCAATTGTATGATAGTTTGACTTTGGGCTATAAATCCCTTAAGGATAAAGGGGGGACGGATTCTAGGGCTTTGGAAAGGCTTAGATTTCGTCCAAGGGCTTATCGATTAGGGTATTGGATTGCTTAGGGCCTAAGTTATCCAATTAGGGTTTAAGGGTGAAACCCTAGGAGCCTTACAAGTATAAATAGACCCCAAGGGTCAAGGGAAATTGGCACTTGTGCTTAGAGAAGAAACCCTGACCGATTTGTTCCCTCTCCCCTCTCCTAAATCATCTCATTTGCTAGTTGGTGTTTGTAAGCCATTAGAGGAGTGACAATTGTGACTCTAAAGCTCCAAGAACAAGAAGATCAAGCAAGTAATTCAAGGTAAACTTCTAATTCTGATTTCATATTGTTATTATAGTCTATTATCCATTAGAAGTCTTGGATTGAATGCATGTTTAATTAAAGAAACCTAGATCCAAGCATTAGGGTTGCATGTGCACATAGGAATGTTCATATGGCTAAAACCATTAGTGGTATCAGAGCCTAGATTAGTTTCTATTGAATTGATGCATTGATTGCTTGTTTGATGTCTTCAAAATTCGGTTTTTATGTTTATGTCTGATGGACTCGGCGAGTCCCATAGTGGACTCGGCGAGTAGGCATGACTCAGCGAGTCCATTGGGGTACTCGACGAGTCCTAGCGTCAGAAAGAGGAAACTTCAGGATTTCTTGCTGGTTGCCTTTTAGATACTTGCCTTAATCATATTAGATCAATATAAATCCGATTTTATGATATATATATATATGAGTATATTCTTGATCTAATTGAAGATATTTATCAATTAATTAAATATTTATTTTCTTATATGATAATTGATTAATTATTTTAATTTAATTGGTAAATTGTTTTGCAAGAAATCATTAAATACATCAAATATGGATAATTATGTGATTAATTGTTAATTTGGATTATTTGGTATTTGATCCTCTATGTTTTGAAAAGATTTAAAACTTTCCCTCAAGTTTTGAAATTTATGTTTTGTGATTAAAAATTTTAATTTAGACAATTTAAATTTCAAACCCTAGAATTTTACAAGTTTAAAGTTCAACTCTATACTAATATAATATTACAAGATTAATATATATATATATATATATATATATATATATATATATATATATATGTATGATTAAAAATGCTAGTCTTACCGTTAGTAGGCCTCATTCACGAAACCGATCTATAAGGTGGGTATAAGGTTGCTGCCTATAAAATGGCTCTTAATGGGTGTACACTCACACCCACCGCTTGCTTGATCGGTGGAGGGTCGTTAGCCGAACGGGTAGGATAGGGCAACCTCATCCCTTCATTAAAAGTATAATATGAAATACAAACTAACTACATGTTTTCAAAAATTTCCCAATCTTAGTTACTTTAGGAAAAGTGAATTGATGCAATCCCATGAAATTATACTTTGCACCCTTGCTAAGAAGTTAGTGGAGCGTGTGTGGTTTACCGGCACACTAATTGGTTCTAAGCAAAGGTGGCAAAGGGTGATTCATTTTTTATCATAGTTCGATGGAGCGTGTGTGGTTTACCGGCACATCGAATAGGTGATCATTACAATGAAGGCACCATGTAAATTTGCATGGTAATTCATGTTGGAATAGTGTCTAAGGCTGTGACTATATCCGGTTGTGCATGGTCCTTTTGGGTTGCCTTCACCATAGCAACTTGATAGGATGATTTATTAAGAGAGAATAAATATTATTAATATATTATGGGAATAATATAATGAATAATATATTTGTTATTTGATTAATATAAGTCGTAGAATTAATTAGAATTAATTTGGTGACTTAAAGAGATTAATTAAATAAAGGGGTATAAACTGTCAATTGTTTGATAGTTAAGCTTTAGACTGTAAATCCATTAGGATATGGTTTGGACGGATTCTAAGAGCTTTAGGAAAGCTAAATTCGTCCATATGATTATCTTAGGAATGGATTTGGATAGCCTTAAGAGAAGATTATCCAATTAGGGTTTAGGTTGTAACCCTTAAGGAGTCTACAAGTATAAATAGACCCCATGGCATAGGGAATTCGACACTTCTGAAAAAGCAAGAGAACTCTGGTCGAATTCCTCCCCTCTCCTCTCTCCCAAATCATCCTCCTTGCTTTGGTGTTTGTAAGCCATTAGAGGAGTGACACTTGTGACTCTAGAAGCTCCAAGACCTCAAGATCAACAAGGAACTCAAAGGTATGATTCTAGATCTGTTTCAATGTCCTTGTTTAACCTAATTAGTAATTAGAAGTCTTGGATTCAAAGCATGTTTATTAGAAAGCCTAGATCCAAGCATTAGGGTTTTGCATGCGCACATAGGAAAGTTCTTATGGCTAAAACCCATCAGTGGTATTAGAGCCTAGCTTGGTTTTCTGTAAATTGTTGCTTGATTAACTGAAACAAACCTGCAAAATTCGATTTTTGGTTTCTGAGTCATGGACTCGGCGAGTCTCAAAGTGGACTCGGCGAGTAGGCCTGACTCGGCGAGTCCATTTGTGCACTCGGCGAGTCCAGGCGTCAGGAATGGCCAGATTCGGGATTTCTTTGTGTTTATCTTATCTTAACTTACCATAAACTAATTAGATCAATATTAATTCGTTTTTTCTGATAAATATAACTATTATCTTGATCTAGTTAAGGGTAATTATCAACTAATTAAATATTTAATTTCCTTATATGATAATTAATTAATTATTTTGATTATTTTGGTAATTATCTTAAAAAGAAATCTTGAATAAATCAAATATAGATAATTAGGATATTAATTGTTAATTGGAATTATTTGTTATTTGATCCTCCATGTTTTAAATGTTTAAAACCTACCCTCATGTTTTGAAATTTACTTTTGTGATTAAATGCTTTAATTTAGACAACTTAAATTTCAAGCCCTAGATTTTAAAAGTTTTAAAATACAACCCTATACTAATATGATATTACTAGAATAATATATATATATATATATATATATATATATATATATATGTATAACTAAATGCTAGTCTTACCGTTAGTAGGCCTCATTCACGAAGCCGATCTATAAGGTGGGTATAAGGTTGCGGCCTATAAAATGGCGCTTAATGGGTGTACACTCACACCTACCGCTCGCTTGATTGGTGGAGGGTCGTTAGCCGAACGGGTAGGATAGGGCAACCTCATCCTCTCATTAAAAGTATAATAAGAAATATAAAGTAACTACACATATTTTAAAATTTCCCAATCCTAGTTACTTTAGGAAAAGTGAATTGATGCAATCCCATGAAATTACACTTTGCACCTTGTTAAGATGTTAGTGGAGCGTGTGTGGTTTACCGGCACACTAATTGGTTCTAAGCGAAGGTGGCAAAGGGTGATTCGTTGTTTATCATAGTTCGATGGAGCGTGTGTGGTTTACCGGCACATCGAATAGGTGATTGTTACAATGAAGGCGCCATGTGAATTTGCATGGTAATTCACACCCGCTTTGTGATCCTCGGCATCCCAGTCACAAACAAGAGGGGCATATCGAGATTTAAACATGCCATTGAATAGTTTCAATGAATCTCATCCGAACCTAGGAATTCTCAAAAACACTTAGGACTAATAGTTTAAGTTTCGTGATGGAGAATTAGTGAATCGTCATTCACTTACCTTCAATTTATTTGCATGTTAGATTACGGCATCCCTTTTCTAGTATGTAAATGTTATTGTTGGATCCTAGCCCTAATTTTCTTATTGGGTGATAATTAGGGATTCTTATTCTAATCTATCTTTGTCCTTTTCTAGATGTCGAACGCAAACAACGCTGCTGCTAGTTCTTTCACATTGATGAGCCTTTGCCAAAAGGTCACCTTCGATGGAACGAACTTTAGCGAATGGATAAGATACATTCGCACCATTGCTCGCTATGAGGACAAAGAGTATGTCCTTGATGAGAAGCTCGAGAAAATCAACACCGAAATCGCTACTCCAGCCGAAATCACCGTCTTTGAAACTCATGAGCGAGATGCAACGAAGGTACATTGCATCATGATCGCCACCATGAACTCCGAATTCCAAAAGTCCTACGAGGACATGTACCCGTACGAGATGCACCAAGACTTATTGGAAAGGTACCACCAAAACGCGAGACAACAGAGGTACGAGATTTTCACTAACATGATTTCCGCGAAGATGGGTCATGGAGAATCTCTTACCGTGCACTTGCAAAAGATGCAAAGGTATGTCGACCGCCTTCGCAAGTTAAATGTTGACTTCGGTGAGGATTTGGCGATCGACATGGTGCTTCACTCTTTGCCTCCGATGTACAATCAATTTAGGATGACCTACCACATGAACAAAGAAGAGGTCACCCTAAGCAAGCTCCAAGGTCTCTTGAGGGTTGCTGAGAGCAACTTTAAAGACAAGTCTGTTGCACCTACTCCCAATCCGCCCGCTGCTCCTGTCTTGGCTATTGGACAAGGGAAGGGAAAGAAGAGGAAAGCTTCATCGAAGAACTATCGCAAGGTGAAAGCCCGAGATGGTGCCTCTTCTAGTGGGACCAAAGTTGATCCCGCCAAGCCCTGCTCTAACCCGAAGGAGGCAGAGTGTCACCACTGCCACAAGATAGGACATTGGAAGAGAAGCTGCCCGGATTACCTGCAAGCAATCAAAGAAGGAAAGATCAAGCCATCTTTCGCAGGTATATATACAATCAAATCTAACGATTCTAATCATGCTATTTCTTGGGTTCTTGATACCGGTTGTGGTTATCACATTTGTTCTAATGTGCAGGGACTAAGAAGAAGTAGGGATGTAGAGCAAGGAAGGATCAATCTAATCATGGGGAACAGAAGATCGTCGCCTGTAACCAAGATTGGAGTGTATTCCTTAGTGCTTAGGAATAGTTTAGTTTTAGATTTGAACAATTGTTGCTATTCGCCAGAAATGGCAAGAAACATCATTTCATTTCATGGTTTATTTAGACAAGGATTTAGATTTTCTTTTAATAATGAGAATGGTTCTATTTTGGCTTATCTAAATGGTGTCTTTTACTTTGAAGCTATACCATGTAATGGAATATATGAAACTGTTATGATTGTTGATGACTTTGGAAATGATGTTTTGAATATTGATTCTTCCACTAGTATGGATAAAGCATCCTTGTGGCATTGTCGTCTTGGACATGTCAACAAGAAACGCATAGCCCAACTCCAAAAGGATGGAGTGTTGGAGTCATTCGACCTTAGGGAAGATGACACATGT
Source organism: Lactuca sativa (assembly GCF_002870075.4). Taxonomy (NCBI): domain Eukaryota; kingdom Viridiplantae; phylum Streptophyta; class Magnoliopsida; order Asterales; family Asteraceae; genus Lactuca; species Lactuca sativa. Next base: position 218,645,533 of record NC_056623.2, on the reverse strand, counting down.
GAGTCTTGTTTGCTTGGAAAGATGACTAAGTCGCCCTTCACGAGTACTTGTGAAAGGGGCGAGGGTCTATTGGACCTAATACATACCGATGTATGTGGACCGTTTAGATCAACCACGAAGGATGGGAACCGCTTCTATGTGACTTTTACCGATGACTATAGTGTTGGGTTTTGAGCATTCTAACACTCCTAAGTGTACATGCAACCCTAAATACCTTAGATCTATGTTTTCTCTATTATACATGCAAATAAGAATATCCAAGGTATCATCCTAATCTATCATACAAAACATGAATATAACAAGATAGAATACATACCTCTTTGATGTAGAAAGTCTTCATGAAGCTTGAGTGCCTAGCCCCAATAGTGTGGAAGCCTCAAATGGAATCACAGTTATCAAAACACTTAGAATAACTTGAGAGAGTTCTACACTTCATGAAATCGGCTAGCCCTCTCTAGAATAATCCTTAGTGGCCATTTTTGTCAAGAATAAGATCATTATATAGTGTTACAATTAGGGTAAATCCTTAATTGTCATGACTTTCCATTTCCTTGGATCCATGGGTTCAAATACACCATGGAGCACCCATGGACCATCCTATGGTTTTTAGCCCAACTTGATTATCCATGGAGCATTAGCCCACTATATAAGTATGGATGATTTACACAATCAACCCATATATTTAATTAGTCTTCTTTTGATCACTTAATTAATCCTAGATTAATTCTTGATCAATACTAATTAAACAATCTTATTATTCTTATTATTAATATACTAGAACTTATAATATATTAATAACCATAAGTGTCTTATTTCTCTCATTATAGTCTATCTAAGTGCATGAAGGTTTGCAACCCAAATGGACCATGCCGGGTCGGGTCAAGTCTTACCAATTATAGTTATGGACTTAGACATTAATCCAACAGTCTCCCACTTGGATAAGTCTAAAACTATTATTGCGTATGACTTCAGGAACCAACCGACAATCGTAGCTCTCAAAAGCTTCTGTCGAACTCTGACCTTGTAGATGAACTCTGATCTTGTCAATGACTTGTCCATTAGATAAGGGATCATATAATCCTCTGTTCTCATGATATCAGCCGGACAAATACATGGAACAACGTCGTACTTATTGTCCAGCAGTTTGTTTCCCGATTTTCGATTTGTTTGACAAAGAACTTAATCGAACACATCAATTCAGTTCTGACCGGCCGGTACATAGGTCACAACAAAATCATCGAGGGGCCCAGATATCGCTTCTATTTCTAGAAGGAACAGATAAACTTCGACTCATATGCTTGTTCTACTACTTGTTGAATTGTACACAAAGGCACGTTTTATAACATCAAGTTACTGATGCGTTTACGTGCAATCAATGCACAACCAACTCATATGTAACAACTCATATCTCTAGGTTTGAAGATTTATATGATATTATCGTCTCACGATCACTCGAGATAAATTCCATGAAGTGATACAAGTGAGCGTGGGTTTATTCCAATACTCATAACTTATGAGTACTCATGAATGTTGTAGCAACCATTGCCATGACTAAACTCATTTAGCCATCTACAAACCCGATTCATGACAGTCTTGATTCATACCTACTTCCAACATATGAACGACTGTGGAGTGTTTAAATAACTTAGTCATCCGGAAAGAATAACCTAGCTATTTTGGAAGTCAAAACATGCAAAGTGAAATACAATAATAATCGAATCTAATATGGTCTCAGAACCCTTTTGAATATAAATAAAACCACTTTTTATTTATCACCATATTGATTACACATTATTCAATGTTTCAAATAATCAACTTAAGACTTGAATAAAAACAACAGTCGTCCCATGCTCCTAGCATGTACACTTTGTTTTTCTAAACAATAGTTATGCCATACCCCAAGTATGCACACTATGTTTGTCTATGATCCTTACATTGTGATGTAGATCAATTGAGCATGATTCCAATGATACTCATTTCACAATCCCAAATCCTTATTGTAAATGCAAGAATTCCAAATTTATGTCATTTACTGAAATCTGTTAGATTCTAAACTTATATGCATTGATCCTCTTGTAATGATTATGCACAAAGTCAGAAAGACTTGACAACAACCATTACAGAGCATTCCAAAGGAGATCAGCTCCTTGGGAACATCCTTTTTGCATTAAGTTTCCTAATCTTACATAGATTGAATCACTTCCACCTATGGAGACATTTCCATAGTCCTATTTGACTATCACTTCCGAACAAGAGTTACCTCTTTTCAGAAAATGTCGATATGGTCCTACCAAAATTAACACTAGACTTCCAAATGTCCCTGAGCAACCAATCTTTGGCGAACCTCAGATTGTCCTCGACAATTGCTTAATCACTTTAGTCATATCCAGTTCTAGACTTTTCCCTTCTAAATGCCTTAAGCATTTGGAAAATTTAGAAAGGATGAATATTATAGCACATGAAATCGATCCTATATCCGAAGCATATGGGATACTATTCATGATGTTTGACATAAAGACATGACACTAGACCAGTCTTTTGCTACAATATTTTTTATTTGCCATGTTTTCAAAATTTAACTATGAAGAGGGATGCCGTAATCATAATCGAATTTTGAAAATGCAATATATATAGAATTTCTTCAAGTTGAACCATTCCAACACAAAATTCACATATATTCTTGACTAAAGATGATTAAAATCTCAATCTAAGCTTTAGAATTGACATGAAGTATAATTTCCTCTCCCTTAATTATAGCAAAACAACTTTTCAACCCCTGCAACTTCACGGATTGAAACTTTGTTTTCTATAATTAACATTGCTAGCTTGCAATACTAATCATAATAGTCATGCTCCCACTAACATGATGATTATCAGCATAACACTTATGCTCCCACTAGCTCTGACACATTTCCAGAAATCTGTTGGACTTCTGAAATTTAGATTCATACACCCTTTCTTAGATAGCTCACATGTGTGTCTAAACAATTTTCAGAACTATGAAAAGGGATGCCGTAATCATAGTCTCAATTGCTTAGGCATTTGCCATTTCTCACAAGTCCATGTTAGTGTGCCGGTTAACCACACGCGCTCCACTAATGACTTTTGAAAATGCAAATGACACAATTGATATCTACTTAAAATCTATTTAGTGAAAGCATTTCCTCACCATCATTTTCATGAATCGGAGAGAAACCTTATGACACTTAGATTTAATAGTGTATGAGTTCCTATCCATGCGAATTTGTCAAAACCATAATCACAAGATAAGGTTAGTGACAAATTCAGCCCTACATGGATTAAACTTATTCAATCTTAGTTTCTTGTCACCTTGGTAACACAAGGCCCACCAATGCTTCCAAGTTGAACTCTGATAACTTACATGTAAATTCAACTTATTTGAAGTAGGTACAGAAATAAGAATTATGTCAACACGATAGGTTGAAAACCTTAAGTCGTGTGCTAGTGATAAATTACAGGTTTTACTCTTGATTAAATCTTGAAACTCTTTCAGGATCTTTAAGGCTCCCACTGTCCCCTTGACATATAAGTTTTCCTAGTCAAGAACCATTCCTTGATAAAACAAATATTCAAGGGATAGTGCGGATTCTTATCAAGACTAACACTTCACACAATTGGTCTTAGTTGGTCTTTGTCTCATCCAAGACATCACAACTTACCAATCTCAAATGTACAAGAGTAGAAAACATTTTACTCTTACATTTGATAAGTGTTTTAAACCTTCTTTAAGACATGTCACTCAAATTACAATCTTGGAGTATGACTCCAAGACTTGTATTGGAACGAAGTATGATTCATCTTCTTGATTTAACCATTTCAACAATTTCAAGATCCCTTCTTCTTAGTCATAAGAATGCACTAAGACTTTCTTAGAGAACAAATTTTGATATGGTTTCTTAATCATTAAGATGATCACAAAGCTGATACTAAAGTACTCTCCCGTCCTTTCAGATTTGAGAAACTTTTATCTTTCTGCCTAATTTGATTCTTCTTATTCGTTTTCCAATGTTACAAAATTATACTTAACCTTATAAGTATAATCATATTTACTAATCTTTAGTAAATCATGACAAATCAATCTTTGTGGTGGACCTTGACCAGCGCACACCCAGTGTACCTAATTCCTTAGTCCTTCAATTGACTCACATATACATGTGATCAAAGAATTAGTCTTAATTTTTCAAAGATGAAAATTCTCATTCATCATACAATACAACTTGTATGATTCCAAGTTTCTGTCCAATTGAAACTTGGGTGATGAAAAACTTTCTTCATTTGGTAAATTCAGACACTACCACAAATGAAAGAATCAAATCCACTTTCCAATATTGCTATTACTGGAAACATATAAGCAACAATTTTCCACCGATGCCATTGTAAGGATATTTTTAAAATAAATAAAATTAAAACCTTTTTTTCTTTTATTTTAAAACTTTGCGGAAAAACTTATCCTTACAATCCACATGAAAACCTTGTTGTTATCTATTCACAAGCAATATATTATAACTCTTAAGCAACAGCTCAAAATTCTGATTACCGAACCATGCGATCGAAACCCATCTTCGCAATCAGAATCAGCATATACTTACTTTAAGCTTCCTATCTTTTCTTTGATTCTTAAAAGACATCAGCATGTGACCCATTCACATTATGTAATAAGAATCTCCAAATAGGAACTTAACAGAGTTATACAGTGTATTTTACCCGAAGTAGAGTCAAACCTCTTGACTTGATCAACCTTATGACCTTTCAGGTAAATAGGGCAGCTTCGCAACCAATGCCCCTTTCTTTGGCAATATAAACATATGGAGACCCTTTGATAATGGCACATGAGACTATTTCAGACTTAGCCTTTCTCTTTACCATTTGGTCAACCGAGTTGACTATGGCAGATCCCTTTCCATTGGGAAGAGAAATGCTTTTCTAGATATCCAATGCTACCATTGCCAATGTCCATTTAAGGTTTGGGAAGTTGATCTTCTAACAAAATTTGCTTTACTAGTGTTCTAAATCATTGCTGATTCCACAGCACAAAACAAATAGATAAGATCATTAAGGCTCGTGTCATAGTCTGTCTCATAGTAGTCCCAAAGTGACCCGCTATGTTACTAAGAAAGTGATTGAACATCCAACTTTCACGAGACTTTGACACCCAACTCTCCCGTCTTGTCAATATGTGACTACATCTCCAAGATGTGACCACACCAAGACCTTAACTTGCCAATAGGGCTTGAGTGACTTTAAACTTTTCAAGAACTTGTGGGTGAGGGAGAATAATTGGAGGAGATAAAGGAAGTGAAGCATGATGTTGAGGAACATCATCTTCAAGAGATTTGGGAAGATCATAAATGTCTAAACCAGACATGTTTTGGGAGATATTCAAGATAGTTGATTTAAAGTCCTTAATATGACACCCAATATGAAATATTAAGGCTAGGACCCAACAAACTATTTTATAACTTAGAAGAGGGATGCCGTAATCCAAGCTATAAAATATTTGAAGGTAGGCGAATGACGATTCACCAATTTCCACCATGAAAAACGAAATAATTTATTAGGTTTTAATTGGATTTGAAATTCCTAGATCTTTTGAGATTCATTGAACTTTTCAATGGCATGTTTCAATCTCGAGTGTGCCCTCTCAAATTTTGTGACTGGGATGCCGAGGATCACAAAACAAGGTGTGAATAACCATACCAATTCACTTGGTATCCTTAATATTATCACCTAATCAATGTGCCGGTTAACCACACACGCTCCATTGATCTATGACAAACATTAAGTCACCCTTCGTGGTCCTTACTAGTCCAAGTTAGTGTGCCGGTTAACCACACACGCTCCACCAACGACTTGGTAAGGTACAAAGTGTGAATTCCATGGGTTAGCACCAAATTCACATTTTTCCTAAAGTAACTAAGATTGGGAATTATTAAGATTTTAGTTACTTTAGTATTTATCATTAATACTTTTAATGAAGGGAGAATTTAAAGTCATTGTCCTACCCGTTCGGCTAACGACCCTCCACCAGTCAAGCAAGCGGTGGGTGAGACTAGACACCCATTAAGTCGCCATTTTATAGGCAACAACCTTATACCCACCTTATAGACCGGCTTCGTGAATGAGGCCTACTAACGGTAAAACGACTTGTTCTTATACATATATATAATAATTAACCATTAATGTTATAAATAGTATAAGTGTTGAATTTTAACTTTTTTTAAAATTCTAAGGGCTAACTTGGAATTAAAGTATTCATAAGTGAAAACTTTTCAAATTCCAAAACTTGAGGGCAAGTTTTGAAACTATTCAAAACTAATTAATTCCATAACTTATGTGTTTAAAGTAGTTTTAATCCAAAAAACTCTTCAAGTTCCATAACTTATGGAAGACTTTAAACTAATAAAAGAATTAATCTTTTCTTTATTTTCATAACTTATGGAATTAATTAAGGTTACACTTTATTTATTTATTTATTTATTAATGAAGTGACTCTTGAATTTCCATAACTTGAGGACAAGTTATGGAGTCATAAAAAAAAAAAAAAAAAAAAAAATTCAATGACACAAGACTCTTCATTTTGTAACCATTACCAATTTTTATGAGTTTTATGAGTCTTTAATGTGACTCTTCATGTAACTTGAGGACAAGTTACACAAACACATTTTGTACTCAACTCTTAGATTAAAATGGATTGAAAACAACTATTTCAATTAACTTTTCTATTAATCTAAGCAACTCATAAGAACAAGATAATTCATATCAAACTTCTTCATGTAATTAGTCTAAACCTTAAACTAATACAAAACATGAATCTATTGACAATTATCTTTGAAAATGGATTAGCATGAACATTACCACATTAAAAAACAAGTTTATAAGTTCAAAAACAACGTAGGGTAATGTTCCTAGTCCATTTCTAGTCAAAAACCTCGAAAATATGCTGTCTGGGGTCCAACTCGTCGAGTGCATGAACATAACTCGGCGAGTTGGATGAATTTTGCCTTGGACTCGTCGAGTCCCTTCATGGACTCGGCGAGTCTGCTGGGCTGACAGCATCACAACTCGATTTTTCAGCTCCATATGCAAGTATAACAAGAAAACATGCCTAGGCTCTGATACCACTGTTGGGTTTTGAGCATTCTAACACTCCTAAGTGTACATGCAACCCTAAATACCTTGGATCTATGTTTTCTCTATTATACATGCAAATAAGAATATCCAAGGTATCATCCTAATCTATCATACAAAACATGAATATAACAAGGTAGAATACATACCTCTTTGATGTAGAAAGTCTTCATGAAGCTTGACTGCCTAGCCCCAATAGTGTGGAAGCCTCAAATGGAATCACAGTTATCAAAACACTTAGAATAACTTGAGAGAGTTCTACACTTCATGAAATCGGCTAGCCCTCTCTAGAATAATCCTTAGTGGCCATTTTTGTCAAGAATAAGATCATTATATAGTGTTACAATTAGGGTAAATCCTTAATTGTCATGACTTTCCATTTCCTTGGATCCATGGGTTCAAATACACCATGGAGCACCCATGGACCATCCTATGGTTTTTAGCCCAACTTGATTATCCATGGAGCATTAGCCCACTATATAAGTATGGATGATTTACACAATCAACCCATATATTTAATTAGTCTTCTTTTGATCACTTAATTAATCCTAGATTAATTCTTGATCAATACTAATTAAACAATCTTATTATTCTTATTATTAATATACTAGAACTTATAATATATTAATAACCATAAGTGTCTTATTTCTCTCATTATAGTCTATCTAAGTGCATGAAGGTTTGCAACCCAAATGGACCATGCCGGGTCGGGTCAAGTCTTACCAATTATAGTTATGGACTTAGACATTAATCCAACATATAGTAGATATGGGTATATCTACTTAATCAAGCAAAAGTCAGACACCTTTGAAAAGTTCAAAGAGTTCAAGAATGAAGTGGAGAATCAATTGGGCAGGAAAATCAAGATGCTTCGATCCGATCGAGGAGGAGAGTACCTAAGTCTTGAATTCCACGATTATCTCAAGGAGTGTGGAATAGTTTCGCAATTGACGCCTCCTAGGACACCGCAGTTAAATGGTGTGGCAGAAAGGCGTAATCGAACCTTATTGGATATGGTTCGCTCTATGATGAGTCGTGCTTCACTACCAATCTCTTTTTGGGGGTATGCCTTAGAGACTGCCGCCCATATCCTTAACCGAGTCCCTACTAAGAAGGTTGCCAAAACACCTCACGAGATGTGGACAGGGAAAGCTCCCTCGTTGGCACATATCAAGGTTTGGGGTTGCGAGGCTTTCGTAAGACGAGATACTCACGACAAGCTTGAACCTCGAAGTGAGCGATGTATTTTCATCGGCTACCCGCAGACATCCTTTGGATATCTCTTCTATAGACCGAAGGACAATGTCGTCTTCGTTGCGAGGAGAGGAGTTTTCCGAGAGCGAGAACTCATAAGCCAAGGAGACAGTGGGAGGCAAATCGAACTTGAAGAAATTCAAGAGTCGATGGATGAAGGAACCTCTACCGCTGGCACTCAACCCGAGGAGGAAACTCCGGTTGAACCAATTGACGAATCCTTACCTCTTAGACGTTCCGATAGAGTTAGAGTTCATCCCCAGTTCTATGGCTTTCATATTACTACCGAAGGGGACACGTATATTAGTGATGGTACACTAGTAAATCTTGATGAACCTAATAGCTACAAGGAAGCCATGGCAGGCCCGGAGTCTGTAAAGTGGAAAGAGGCAATGGATAGCGAGATCCAATCCATGTATGATAACCAAGTTTGGAATTTGGTTGATTACGTGCCCGGACGTAAGACCGTTGGGTGCAAATGGATCTTCAAGAAGAAGACCGACGTGGATGGGAACGTACACACATATAAAGCGCGATTGGTCGCGAAGGGCTTTACTCAAACTCCCAGAGTTGACTATGATGAGACCTTCTCACCAGTTGCGAAGATTAAATCTATTAGAGTGATGTTAGCAATTGCCGCATTTCATGATTATGAGATTTGGCAAATGGATGTCAAGACCGCTTTCCTTAACGGAAAGTTGGCTGAGGATGTTTACATGGCTCAGCCAGAGGGGTTTGTGGATCCGAAGCATCCGGATAGAGTGTGTAAGCTTGAGAAGTCCATTTATGGACTTAAGCAAGCATCTCGCAGATGGAATCTTTGTTTCGATGAGAAAGTCAAAGAGTTTGGATTTGTACGAAGCGAAGACGAATCTTGTGTATATGTCAAAGCCAGTGGGAGTATAGTAAGCTTCCTCGTTCTATATGTCGATGACATATTACTCATAGGAAATGACATCCCGACTCTGCAGGAGGTAAAGTCCTGGCTCGGGAAGTGTTTCGCTATGAAGGACCTCGGAGAGGCTTCTTACATTTTGGGAATAAGGATAGTAAGAGAAAGAAGTAAGAGACTAATTGGACTTAGTCAGAATACTTACTTAGAGAACGTACTAAAACGTTTTTGTATGGAAAACTCAAAGAAGGGAGAACTACCGATACAAAGTAATGCCAAGTTGAGTAAGACTCAAAGTCCGAGTACCGAAGCTGAGATAGCAGAAATGAGCCGAGTACCATACGCTTCCGCAGTTGGCTCAATCATGTACGCTATGACTTGTACTCGCCCTGATGTAGCCTTCGCTTTGAGCATGGTTAGCAGATATCAAGGGAATCCTGGCAAAGCACATTGGATTGCGGTGAAGAATATCCTTAAGTACCTTCGGAGGACGAAGGAATGGTTCTTAGTCCTCGGAGGAAGTGATGACTTGAAGGTGCGAGGGTATAGTGACGCCAGTTTTCAAACCGACAGGGACAACTACCGTTCGCAGTCGGGCTGGGTCTTTACCCTAAATGGAGGAGCAGTGACATGGAAAAGTTCCAAGCAGGAAACCGTAGCTGATTCAACGTGCGAATCAGAGTACATTGCAGCGAGCGAAGCGTCGAAGGAGGCAATATGGCTAAAGAACTTCATCGGTGATCTTGGAGTCGTACCTGCCATAGAGGAGCCAATGGAGATTTTCTGTGATAACGAAGGTGCGGTTGCCTTAACCAAGGAACCGAGGGATCATGGTAGATCAAGACATATCGACAGAAAGTATCACTTCATTAGACATCGTGTAGAAGAAGGACAACTCGTAGTTAAGAGGATATCATCAGAAGATAACCCAGCAGATCCGCTTACGAAGGGACTGAGTAGGGTTAAGCATTTGCAGCATGCTAGGAGCATTGGGCTGAAGGATGATATTAGCATAGATTAGATAGTATTAGAAACGTGTAATAGATAAATGTAATTGACATCTGATGATTAAATAAAGGAGTTTTATTTATGAGTAATGTTACTATCTTATGTTAAGTGTTTAGCTATTGTTTCACTTTGCATGTTTTGACTTCCAGAATAATTGAGGTTATTAGGAATAATCGAATTATTCAAATGGTCCACAATCGTTCATATGTTGGAAGTAGATATGAAAGAAGATTGTCGTGAATTGGTGTGTAGAATGTCTAAATGATGTTAGACATAGCAAAGGATTGCTGCAACGTTCATGAGTGCTTATGAACTAGTTTTGAGCATTGGAATAAACCCGCGCTTGCTGGAATCACCTTATGGAATAAGATATAAAAGGTGATCGCAAGACGATAATATCATATAGTCTTAAAACCTAGATATATGGTTTATTATTTGTTAATTGATTGTACATTGATAATACGAAAACGCATCAGTAACTTGATGTTATAAAACGTATTGTTGTGTATAGTTGGTAAATGAATAAGTAAATGCATATAAGTCGAAGTTTATCTGTAACTTTTATCTAAGAAGGTAAAAGCGATATCTCGGCCGCTCGATGATTTGATTTGACTTATGTGCCGGGCCCGGTCAGAACTGAATTGATGTGTTCGATTAAGTTCTATGTCAAATAAATCAGAGATCGAGAAACCTAAATGCTTGACTAACCATTCCATAGGATTGTCAGCATGATATCTAACAGAGGACTGTACGTTCCCTTATCTAAAGGACAAGATTGATTAGATCAGAGTTGACAGCGTCTTTGAGAGCTACGATTGCAAACCAAATTGTACTTGTATAGTTACTAGACTTATCCAAGTGGGAGACTGTTGGAATAGTGTCTAAGGCTGTAACTATATCCGGTTGTGCATGGTCCTTTTGGGTTGCCTTCACCATAGCAACTTGATAGGATGATTTATTAAGAGAGAATAAATATTATTAATATATTATGGGAATAATATAATGAATAATATATTTGTTATTTGATTAATATAAGTCGTAGAATTAATTAGAATTAATTTGGTGACTTAAAGAGATTAATTAAATAAAGGGGTATAAACTATCAATTGTTTGATAGTTAAGCTTTAGACTGTAAATCCATTAGGATATGGTTTGGACGGATTCTAAGAGCTTTAGGAAAGCTAAATTCGTCCATATGATTATCTTAGGAATGGATTTGGATAGCCTTAAGAGAAGATTATCCAATTAGGGTTTAGGTTGTAACCCTTAAGGAGTCTACAAGTATAAATAGACCCCATGGCATAGGGAATTCGACACTTCTGAAAAAGCAAGAGAACTCTGGTCGAATTCCTCCCCTCTCCTCTCTCCCAAATCATCCTCCTTGCTTTGGTGTTTGTAAGCCATTAGAGGAGTGACACTTGTGACTCTAGAAGCTCCAAGACCTCAAGATCAACAAGGAACTCAAAGGTATGATTCTAGATCTGTTTCAATGTCCTTGTTTAACCTAATTAGTAATTAGAAGTCTTGGATTCAAAGCATGTTTATTAGAAAGCCTAGATCCAAGCATTAGGGTTTTGCATGCGCACATAGGAAAGTTCTTATGGCTAAAACCCATCAATTCACACCCACATTGTGATCCTCGGTATCCCAGTCACAAACGAGAGGGGCATATCGAGATTTAAACATGCCATTGAAATTTTTCAATGAATCTCATCCAAACCTAGGAATTCTCAATACATTTAGAACTTAAAGTTATGTTTTGTGGTGGAGAATTAGTGAATCGTCATTCACTTACCTTCAAAATTGTTTGCATGTAAAATTATGGCATCCCTTTTCTAATATGTAAATATTGTTGTTGGATCCTAGCCCTAATTTCTCTTATTGGGTGATAATTAGGGATTCATATTCTAATCTATCTTTGTTCTTTCTATTTGTAGATGTCGAATGCAAACAATGCTGCTGCTGGTTCATTCACATTGATGAGCCTTTGTCAAAAGGTGACTTTCGATGGGACGAACTTTAGCGAATGGATAAGATACATTCGCACAATTGGTCGCTATGAGGACAAGGATTATGTCCTAGATGAGAAGCTCGAGAAAATCAACCCAGAAATCGCTACTCCGGCTGAAATGACTGCTTTTGAGACTCATGAACGTGATGCAACGAAGGTACATTGCATCATGATAGCCACCATGAATGTCGAATTGCAAAAGTCCTATGAGGACATGTATCCGTATGAAATGCACCAAGACTTGTTGGAGAGATATCACCAAAACGCGAGGCAAGGGCGTTACGAGATTTTCACTAACATGATTTCCGCCAAAATGGGTCATGGAGAATCTCTTACCGTGCACCTGCAAAAGAGGCAAAGGTATGTCGACCGTCTTCGCAAGTTGAATGTTGACTTTGGGGAAGACTTGGCGATCGACATGGTGCTTCACTCTTTGCCTCCGTGTTACAATCAATTTAGGATGACCTACCACATGAACAAAGAAGAGGTCACCCTAAGCAAGCTCCATGGTCTCCTTAGGGTTGCTGAAAGCAACCTCAAGGACAAGTCAGTTGCACCCGCTCTCAATCCACCCGCTGCTCCTGTTCTGGCCATTGGGCAAGGAAGAGGTAAGAAGAGGAAGGCTCCGTCTAAGAGCCACCGCAAGGTAAAGTCCCGAGATGGTTCCTCTTCTAGTGGGACCAAAGTTGATCCTGCTAAACCCTGTCCTAACCCTAAGGAGGCAGAGTGCCATCATTACCATAAAATAGGGCATTGGAAGAGAAGCTGCCCAGACTACCTGCAAGCCATCAGGGAACGAAAGATCAAGCCATCTTTCGCAGGTATATATACAATTAAATCTAATGACTCATCTCATTCGGTTTCTTGGGTCCTTGATACCGGTTGTGGTTACCCCATTTGTTCTGATTTGCAGGGACTAAGAAGAAATAGGGATGTGGAGCATGGAAGAATAAATCTAATCATGGGGAACAGAAGATCATCGCCTGTGACCAAGATTGGAGTGTATTCTTTAGTGCTTAGGAATGGTTTATCTTTGGATTTGAACAATTGTTGCTATTCGCTAGAAATGGCTAGAAACATCATTTCTTTTTATGGTTTGTTTAGACAAGGTTTTAGATTTTCTTTTAATAATGAGAATGGTTCTATTCTTTCTTCTCTAAATGGTGTCTTATATTTTGAAGCAATACCGTGTAATGGAATTTATGAAACTGTTATGATTGTAGATAATTTAGCAAACGATGTTTTATGCATGGATTCTTCCAATGGTATGGATAGAGAATCCTTGTGGCATTGTCGTCTTGGAGATGTAAACAAGAAGCGCATAGCCCAACTCCAAAAGGATGGAGTGTTGGAGTCATTCGACCTAAGGGAAGATGACACATGCGATTCTTGTTTTATTGGAAAGATGACTAAGTCACCCTTCACAAGTACATGTGAAAGGGGTGAGGGTCTATTGGACCTAATACATACCGATGTATGTGGACCGTTTAGATCAACCACGAAGGATGGGAACCGCTTCTATGTGACTTTTACCGATGACTATAGTAGATATGGGTATATCTACTTAATCAAGCAAAAGTCAAAAACTTTTGAAAAGTTCAACGAGTTCAAGAATGAAGTGGAGAATCAATTGGGCAAGAAAATCAAGATGCTTCGATCCGATCGAGGAGGAGAGTACCTATGTCTTGAATTCCAAGACTATCTCAAGGAGTGTGGAATAGTTTCACAATTGACACCACCTAGGACACCACAGTTTACTGGTGTGGTAGAAAAGCGTAATCGAACCTTGTTAGACATAGTTCGCTCTATGATGAGTCGTGCTTCACTACTTATCTCTTTTTGGGGGTATGCCTTAGAGATTGCCGCCCATATCCTTAACTGAGCCCCTACTAAGAAGGTTGCCAAAACACCTCACGAGATGTGGACAGGGAAAGCTCCCTCGTTAGCACATATTAAGGTTTGGGGTTGCGAGGCTTTCGTAAGACGAGATACTCACGACAAACTTGAACCTCGTAGTGAGCGATGTATTTTCATCCTCTACCCGCAGAAATCCTTTGGATATCTCTTCTATAGACCGAAGGATAATTGTTGTCTTTGTTGTGAGGAGAGGAGTTTTCCGAGAGAGAGAACTCATAAGCCAAGGAGACAGTTGGAGGAAAATTGATCTTGAAGAGATTCAAGAGTCGATAGATGAAGGAACCTTTACCGCTGGCACTCAACCCGAGGAGGAAACTCCGGTTGAACCAATTTACGAATCATTACCTCTTAGACGTTCCGAAAGAGTTAGAGTTCAACCCCAGTTTTATGGTTTTCATATTACTATAGAAGCGGATACGTATATTAGTGATGGTACACTAATAAACCTTGATGAACCTAATAGCTATAAGGAAGCCATGCCAGGCCCGAAGTCTGTGAAATGGAATGAGGCAATGGACAGCGAGATCCAGTCCATGTATGAGAACTTTGGAATTTGGTTGATAATCTACCCGGACGTAAGACCGTTGGGTGCAAATGGATCTTCAAGAAGAAGACCGACATGGATGGAAAAGTCCACACATATAAGGCGCGATTGGTTGCGAAGGGCTTTACTCAAGCTCACGGAGTTGACTATGATGAGACCTTCTCACCAGTTGCGAAGATAAAGTCTATTAGAGTGATGTTAGCTATTGCTGCATTTCATGATTATGAGATTTGGCAAATGGATTTCAAAACCGCCTTCCATAACGGGAAGTTGGCTGAGCATGTTCACATGGCTCAGCCAGAGGGTTTTGTCGATCTGAAGCATCCGAATAGAGTGTATAAGCTTGAAAAGTCCATTTATGGACTTAAGCAAGCGTCTCGCAGATGGAATCTTTGCTTCAATGAGAAAGTCAAAGAGTTTGGTTTTGTACGAAGCGAAGATGAATCGTGTGTATATGTCAAAGCCAGTGGGAGTATAGTAAGCTTCCTCATTCTGTATGTCGATAACATACTACTCATAGGAAACGACGTCCCGACTCTGCATGAGGTTAAGTCCTGGCTCAGGAAGTGCTTCACTATGAAGGACCTCGGAGAGGCTTCCTACATTTTGGGAATAAGGATAGTGAGAGAACGAAGTAAGAGACTAATTGGACTTAGTCAGAACACTTACTTGGATAAGTTACTAAAACATTTTAGTATGGAAAACTCGAAGAAGGGAGAATTACCGATACAAAGTAATGCCAAATTGAGTAAGACTCAATGTCCGAGTACAGAAGCCGAGATAGCTGAGATGAGACGAGTACCCTACGCTTCCGCAATTGGCTCAATCATGTATGCTATGACTTGCACTCGCCCTGTTGTGGCCTTTGCTTTGTGCATGGTCAGTAGATATCAAGGGAACCCGGGCAGAGTTCATTGGATTGCGGTCAAGAATATACTTAAGTACCTTCGGAGGACCAAGGAATGGTTTTTAGGCCTCGGAGGGAGTGATGACTTAAAGGTGCAAAGGTATAGTGACGCAAGCTTCCAGACCGACAGGGACAACTACCGTTCGCAGTCGGGCTAGGTCTTTACCCTGAATGGAGGAGCAGTGACTTGGAAAAGTTCCAAGGAAGAAACCGTAGCTGATTCAACGTGCAAATCAGAGTACATTGCAGTGAGCGAAGCGTCGAAGGAGGCAATATGGTTAAAGAACTTCATCTGTGATCTTGGAGTTGTACCTGCCATAAAGGAGCCCATGGAGATTTTTTGTGATAATGAAGGAGCGGTTGCCTTGACCAAGGAACCGAGGGATCATGGTAGATCTCGACATATTGACAGAAAATATCACTTTATTAGACATCATGTAGAAGAAGGACAACTCGTAGTAAATAGGATATCATCAGAAGATACCCAACAGATCCGCTTACGAAGGGACTGAGTAGGGTTAAGCACTTGCAGCATGCTAGGAGTATTGGGCTGAAGGATGATATTAGTATAGATTAGATAGTATTAGAAACGTGTAATAGATAAATGTAATTAACATTTGATGATTAAATAAAGGAGTATTATTTATGAGTAATGTACTGTCTTGTGTTAATTGTTTAACTATTGTTTCATTTTTGCATGTTTTGACTTCCAGAATGATTGTGTTTATTAAGAATAATCGAATCATTCAAATTGTCCACAATCGTTCATATGTTGGAAGTAGGTATGAATGAAGATTGTCATGAATTGGTGTGTAGACTGTCTAAATGGTATTAGACATAGCAAAAGGTTGCTGCAACGTTCATGAGTGCTCATGAACTAGTTTTGAACATTGGAACAAACCCGCGCTTGCTGGAATCACCTTATGGAATGTGATAAAAGGGTGATCGCAAGACGATAATATCATATGGTCTTAAAACCGAGATATATGGGTTGTTGTTTGTTAATTGGTTGTACATTGATAATGCGAAACCACATCAGTAACTTGATGTTATAAAATGCATTGTTGTGTATAATTAATTAATTAATAAGTAAATGCATATAAGTCGAAGTTTATCTGTTACTTTTATCCTAAGAAGCTAAAAGCGATACCTCGGCCGCTCAATGATTTGATTTGACTTATGTGCCAGGCCTGGTCATAACTGAATTGGTGTGTTCGATTAAGTTCTATGTCAAATAAATCAGAGATGGAGAAACCAAATGCTAGACAAATTAGTTCCATAGAATTGTCAGCATGATATCTAAACAAAGAACTGTACGATCTCTTATCTGAAGGACAAGATTTATTAGATCAGAGTTTGACAGCATCTTTGAGAGCTACGATTGGAAATCGGATTATACTTGTGTATATAGTTACTAGACTTATCCAAGTGGGAGACTGTTGGAATAGTGTCTAAGGCTGCAACTATATTTAGGCAAGTATTCGACTCGGTTGTGCATGGTCCTTTTGGGTTCCCTTCACCATAACAACTTGACAGGATGATTTATATGAGAGAAGGAATATTATTAATATATTATGAGAATAATATAAGGAATAATAATATTATTATTTGATTAATATAAGTCATAAATTATTTAAGAATTAATTTGGTGACTTAAAGAGATTAATTAAATAAAGGGGTATAAACTGTCAATTGTATGATAGTTTGACTTTGGGCTATAAATCCCTTAAGGATAAAGGGGGGACGAATTCTAGGGCTTTGGATAGGCTTAGATTTCGTCCAAGGGCTTATCTATTAGGGTATTAGATTGCTTAGGGCCTAAGTTATCTAATTAGGGTTTAAGGGTGAACCCCTAGGAGCCTTACAAGTATAAATAGACCCCAAGGGTCAAGGGAAATCGGCACTTGTGCTTAGAGAAGAAACCATGGCTGATTTGTTCCCTCTCCTCTCTCCTAAATCATCTCCTTTGCTAGTTGGTGTTTGTAAGCCATTAGAGAAGTGACAATTGTGACTCTAAAGCTCTAAGAACAAGAAGATCAAGCAAGTAATTCAAGGTAAACTTCTAGTTCTGATTTCATATTGTTATTATAGTCTATTAGCCATTAGAAGTCTTGGATTGAATGCATGTTTAATTAGAGAAACCTAGATCCAAGCATTAGGGTTGCATGTGCACATAGGAATGTTCATATGGCTAAAACCCATCAAGTTGACCCTCAAGTGTCCAAACTGATGGCAATGATAACAAATCCTCAAATCCTGAACCGGGGCTGTCTGCTGACAATCCCTCGCATAGTGCCCCTCCTTTCCGCACTTGCGGCTTGCACAACCGGATTTACAAACTCCGGTGTGACCCTTCCCACACTTCCCACAAGTCTAGCTGCTCTGATCTCCCAATATAGAATCAACGGTCTTGGAACGTTTCGGCGCCGACTGCGACTACACCGAAGCCTGCCTCTGCTCTTGCAACTGCAACTCGATCTCCAACTCACACTGCCTGGCAGCCTCCTGAAACTCCAACAAGGTCTCGCACCTCTGTGTAGACACAAACTGCCTGATATCCCTCTTGAGCATACTCAGATATCGGGACATCTGAGCCTGCTCCGAGGCAAACTCTGTAACAATTGGTAAAAATAGGAACGATCGTACGATACTATGTTTTGATTATTAAACAATATTAGTATTTTATCAAGAATGGTTGAAAGAATTTAACCTCTTTTATTTAAATAAGTTCTTGTGAAATATAAAACAAGTAACTAATGATAATTTCGTTATGATGTATGACTACGAACCATCACCGGTTTGTGAAAATTAGCATATAACATCATTTGAACGCAACAAACTAAATTTTTGTATCAACATGTATCTAGCTGATAATTAAGTTAGGTTCTATGTAAAACATGTGCTTAATAGTTTTGGAGGATCTAAATTTGACAAATATACGAACCAAAGTGACAAAACGTGTTTAACGATATGGTTAACCGGTTAAATGTCACGAAATTATACATTGGTTAATAAATTTTATATTTAAATAAATTAAAATATAAAATGAATTATTATAAGGTATAATTAGAATGTATTTAATTGTTTTTGAATAAAACGAATAAAACATAAACATTAAAGTTCGAATACACAAAAACTACCTTGTTATTTTATACTAAGTATACATGTATGTATTTGCATATATGTATTATTATCTAGTGAATGACTAGTTATGGGTCATGAATTAAAGTGATTTCATGTAAGTTTTATGATGTCTAAATCAATTAAGATAAGAGAATTGGTGGAGATATGTGCCAACTTAACTAATAAGTGCTTAATCACTTAAGACATTTTACTAAGAATGCTTATTAATCCCTCTTCTAATTTTCGAGATTAAGACCTTCCCTCTCCTTAACTAAAACTCCTAACTAACTAAATAACTAGTAGTTAGTTAGTTAACTAACTCTATCTCTAAGCAACCACCCAAGCAAGTGGCTAGACAAGATCACATCACTTAAACTCACATCCCATCACAAGCTAGTCTAGGTTTTGTCCCCTTATCCTCTTCCACTCTTTTCTCCTTCATATCCACGAAATTTCCTCTTCATTTTACCCTCATTTGACCAGCCAATACTCCAGGGAATTACTCTCAACCTTCATCTCATTTTCAAGCACAAGAACTTCCTTCCAAAGCCATCAAAACTATGAACTAAAGGGCTGCTGTCCCTTTTGTGTTTCAGCCACCATTTCACCCATCTACACCTTCTTTTTGCTTGATATTTTTACCACCAAATACCCCTGGAAGTTACTTGTTATGATACTCAAAATTATTGATTCAAAACAGTGAGAAAACTACCCTTTTTCTTGCTCTTTTGCTGTGAAATTTCGTGACAGCAACATAGCCAAAAGAGTGGCTGTTTTGGAGCATCAAACCAACAACCAAAAGTTCATCTTCAACCTTCCATTCTTCAAGTATTCACATAAGGTGAGTTCATACCCCTACATTTTCATGTTTTCTTCAAGTTTTAAGGGGGGGGGGGGGGGGAATACAAGTTAGAACACTTACATAACTTAAATTTAAATGACAGCTTTCTACAGAAAAGTTGAGTCCTGTTCACGGACAGTTTTGACCATCATAAACTTAATATCTTTCAAAACTGTACAATATGAAAATAGTTCAAGTTTATACCTTTCTAATGACTACTCGCACGCGTTCATATGATTTTTCTACAATTTATGGCGATTTTTATAAAACTGCCTGTCATTTCAGAAGTGATTTCGGACCAGTCTGTGAAGATGTTCATTTTCACACTAGTTTGAGACCACTAAAAAACATAATAAAAATTAGGAACAAAGTAGACTCATTTTATAAACTTTCAGAGGTGACGGCTTCAGTTTTTGACTTAAGAGGATTTTTCTATGAGTTTTCTAAAAACAGGGACAGTAAAGGGTAAAACTGTCAAAAGTGGTTTATAGATTTATTAACACCTTCTAACATTTTTGAGCAATGTTTATACATTAAGGAAGTTAAAACACAATCATTTAAATATGTTTAATTACCATTTTTACAAAACTGATAAGTACAAAAAGGTCTTTAGTATCAAACTTAAGGATTATTTCATGCAAAGTTTCTAATAAAAACGTAAGAATATGAACAACAATTACGAAACATACCAAATCATCTTTTAAAATTTATACATATATATAACCATATACATATATATGTTTTGTTTATAAACTTGTCTTCTACATCGAAAATATACATATATATGTTTTGTTTACAAACTTGTCTTCTACATCGAAAATATACATATATATGTTTGGTTTACAAACTTGTCTTCTACATCAAAAATTACACTTTTCATAACAAGTGAACATTTTACTAGGGATTACTATGCAAACGAGACACATTTTTAGAAAACTATAATAGGTATAGTTTTACGAGAGCATTACAAACTTTTACATACTAGAAACACTATTTCAAGAAGTTTACTTTCATATGCAAGAACAAACGAACATTTTTTTCACGTAAATCGGTTTTACACTAAGTTTTGTGAGACATCAACTTCACGTACGTTCGAGTACGCATTTCAAGTCCTATATTATATACCAGAATCCCTTGGAGGGGGAGCATGGTGTTTGTGTATAGATCTATACGGGCTTGACAACCCGCGCCCTGACTGTTAGCTACAGTCCACCATTTGGGGTGACAAACGTCAGAACATTCCAACGCCTGAAGAACGTTGTGTATAGGCATTTCTAGTCAATAGCATGGTTATAAAACTCACATGGAGTATTGAAAACACATTGATTTACGGGGTTTTTCAGACGTATTGGAAATTTTATACTTACATACATTTTTAGAAACAAACATTGGTCTTGAGAGAAGGCTACATTTATACTAGTAGAAAATATAGGATTTTCAAGAAGCAAACAAACAAGAACAAAACATTTCATTTCATACAAACATTGTCATTTAATACTTATGAAACTCACCAGCTTAAATGTTGATCTACTCTTTCAAAACTACTTATATGTCCTAGGGATTCAGTAATTACAGGTAACAAACAGCTTTTGAAGAAGGGACGTTGCGGCGCCAGTTTAAATTCATATTTTGGCATCATATTGTAATTGGTTTTGAACATGTACCTTTTAACAATGTAAACTTTCAATTATATATATGATGGTTGTATTGCTTTCTTCACTATGTATTCATTTGTTACGTTACCACATGAAGTCATCCGCCCCCGAACGTTTCCGCCGTTCCGGTTTGGGGGTGTGACAAACTCAGGGCAAAAAATCGCCCTCTCAGTGAACACCCTGGTGATCTCCGTCACCGACTCCGAATCCTACTTCAGCTCAAGGAAATCCTGAGCCAACCTCTCTCTCTCAACCCGCGGAACATAGCGAGTGCTAAACATCTCCAGGAACTGATCCCAAGAAACCGCAGCCCTCTACGCATCCGAATATGACTCCGTGGTCAATCTCCACCAATCCTTCGCCCCGAGCCTCAACAGGTTCAGAGCATATCTCACCCTCTGATCAGCAGTGCATGAAAATGTGAAGAAACATCCCTCCACATCTGACAACCATTGCATAGCAATAATCGGATCCTGAACCCCATCGAAGGTGGGGGGCATCATATTATCGAAGTCCCGATACTGAAAACCTCTACCGGCTCCTCCCCTGCCGGTGATACAGCCGTTGTAGCCGCCGCGGCTGCCGTTTCTGTAAGAGTTGCATAGCGCTCATAAAAATACTCAACCATGGCGGTCTTGATCGACCCAAACAGTTCCAGCAACTCAGCACGGAACATCGCAACAACCTCGTCATGCAGGATCTCACGAATCCTAGCATCCAACTCGTCTGTGCTCATGTGACCGATGACCTCGGGCGGTACTGACCCACCCTGACCGCGCTCTACTGCTTCCGGTCCTGACCCGGATCCGCTCCCAGCGTGCCTCGTAACCACCATACTGAAAAATACTGCAAGATCTTAGATACTTCCCACAATCCCGGGAACCAAACCACAACCCAACCCTAGAGGTCATGGTTTCTTTGATACGCGTATGGGTCCTGTGCTTTCAGTAGTACGGGCCCATACTACCTTCCACACCTACCCATATTTGTATCAAGTATACGACAACACCCCAGTGAAAAACATACATAACAAGCACTCAACCCTCACTCCTAGAGGAACACTGGAAATCTCCCACATAAGAAACCCTAGGCTAGCAGGCATCATAAATCAGGAAACATTATCATGAAATCCTGAGGATCCCTAGCCTAGTATTAACATGCTGTTCTATCATAGCGCAAAACAAATATCATGTACGGTAATTTGGGGTTACTTATTGGCTCCGGCTGATCGTACCTCCGCGTCCTCCTTTACTCATTTTGAAAACCATTTTAAATTCTCTTTCGAAAACTCTCCTTGATTTGAGACTGGATTCACACGAATGTTCCTCCAATTCACTCAAACCAAGGCTCTGATACCAACTTGTAACGCTCTAAATATTTCAACCAATTTAAACTTTTCGAAAACAACCCAATTTCATAAAGTTATTACAAACAGGTTTTCAATACAATTATTATCAGAGTCTTCCCAAAACCACATCATAAAACAAAACCATGAGGAGCGGTAGATCACGCCTGTGCCTTGCCACGGTCTCCTGAAGAACCTGAAAAACATTAAACCACAACTGTAAGCCCGAAAGCTTAGTGATATACCCCCAAAATACCAACCACTTATACCATACACGCACAACATGCCATATCATAACAGAACAGCCATGCACTTCGGGTCTACTGTGTGACTGGTCCGCCGCACCGGCCTTCAGTCCACCTGGTCCACCCTCCGAGTCTAGCCACATACATCGAGTCTACAGTGTGATTGGTCCGCCCGCACACTGGCCCAATTTACTAAATTGGGCCCACCTCACCAAAGACAAAAAGTCTGATCCAAGGTCCATAGTAATTAATCAGACCACAATACTCCATCCATAATGTCCAAAGACAAAAAGTCTGAAGCAAAGCCCAATATTGGCCCAATTTACTAAATTGGGCCCACCTCACCAAATGGGCCTAGATCCAAGGTCCATAGTAATTAATCAGACCACAATACTCCATCCATAATGTCCAGTTACGGCCCAAGCTTTAATAGCCCAATAACAGCCCAATCTCTTAAGGCCCAAAATGAAAACCCAACAAAGGGAGTACGTTGGGCGTACCCTCCTTGGTACGCTGGGCGTAAAACGATGCTCGCGGATTGGAATTGGGACACAGACCCACTATGTTGGGCGTACTCCCAGTTACGCTGGGCGTAACTCCGCTGAACTACAACTTCTCATAAGATCTTAATGGCTTAAGCTCTTAAGTCCAGACTTCCGATCCATAGACCAAATATGCCTAGGATTCATAAAGTCTCAAATTTTATTACTTGGGACGTCCATAAAGCTCTTAATCCAAGGTCTTAATCCATTAAGACCTATCTATAACACATATGAGACAACCAAAGCCCTTGGGACCTCATTTTTCTTACTCAAGACCTCTCTTAAGGTCTAAAAGGACAACTAATCTCAACCAACTCGAATCATGCATCAAGATGAGGTTTTTGGGACGAGAATGATGTCAAAACTTCACAACACATAGATCTACACAATATGATTGTCAATCCAGAGACAATTTACCTCAAAAGAGCCTTAGAAGATGATGTTTTTCGAGATCTACAAGCTCCAGCCACTCAACTCCTTCTTTGACAACTTCCTCTTTCTTTTTCTAGACTCTCTTTAGCCAAAACAAGCTTTCCAAGGTCAAACACACCTAACAATGGAGGTGGGATGGCTATCAAGGGTTTCTGAAGACAAGAGAGTGCTTATAGAGGCTAGGGTAAGAACAATTATGTTCCTTATATAGTGGTTGGCCCTAAATTTAGGGTTTCTAGATGATAGACGTACGCTGGGCGTACATCCACTATGTTGGGCATACGTCGAGAGGCCTCCACGCTCCTTTCCTCCACTATGTTGGGCGTACATCCAGCTTACGCTGAGCGTACCCAGCCAAACACATGCACGCATGCTTGCCATGCATGGGACCCCTTTGTTAAACTCCCCCCCCCCTTAGGGACCATTGCTGCCAATATCTATAATTTCCAACATCTCCTCCATCATAAGTCGTTCCCGCTAAACTCTATATCCACATCAAGGACCGAAACGCCCTTACTCTTGCTCTCGGGAACCCATACATAGATATTTCAAGAACAGGGCGTTACATTTATATTGCTTAAAGAGCCCAAATCTATGAGTTAGAGGAACGGATCTAACCTCAGGAACGGATCTATGAGTTCACAATGGGACTCAGCGAGTTGAGTCGGGGTGGCCTCGCGATTCATGCCAGGTGTAACCCGTCCATCAGTGGAAAGACTCAACGTGTCATGCGAGACTAGAGGGTTAGTGGACACGCGTAGGCTCGCCGAGTCACCCAAGTGCACTCGGCGAGTCGGGTCAAAGTTTGACCGTTGACTTTGTTGATTTTGAGGGTTTGGTCATCAATGGGGTCTTCATGTTAAGAGACGGGTAAAATGGTCTTCTACCCTTCTGAGGATGCCAAGAAAGGGTTGAGTCTAGTCTCGAGATTTATATTTATGAGAGTATTTACTTTATGTTATTAGGCGGAGGCTAGACCATATTTCTACTGAGTCAGAGATTTACCGAGACATCTGAGGTTTGTCTTCTCACAATACTTACCTAGAGTGGTAACAGAGTTATTTGCTAGTGTACTGTTGAGTTACTTGCCAGTGTATTTGTATGCTATTTATGTGTGTTATTGTGATATGTGATATGCATGATTCAGAGTTTCCAGAGATAGGACCAATGGGTCCATAGAGTTAGGGCTAGAGAGCCCACAGAGAGTTGAGACTGGAGGGTCCCACTGAGACGCACTGACCAGAGGGTCAACAGAGCTATAGCCTTGAGTGGCTAATATGTGTTAGAGTGGAATTTTGGGGAACTCACTAAGCTTTTATGCTTACAGTGTTATGTGTTGTGTGTTTCAGGTACCAATGATGATCAAGGGAAGGCGCCGACATGATTCGTACACACACATGGAATTTTATGTATTTCGATCTTTGGAAATGTTTTGTGGAACAGAGATATGATACAATGAGATTTTATCAATAAATGTGAATGAAAAATGTGTTTTGAAAATGTGAAAAATTGTTTTTAATTTTTACGGTGTTACAAGTTGGTATCAGAGCCTTGGTTTGAGGGATTCGGATGCATCTTCAGGCGTATCTAAACTCAAACTGAGGATTTGAGAAAAAAAATTAAAACAAAACAATTTTAAAAGAGTAAAAAAAGTTTTCAGACAAACAGAGCAGAGCCGTGTGTACGATCAGCCAACGCCCGAACGGTGATTTCCCAAAATACCCTTGCAATAAGTGTTATGAGGTATATTATGTTATGTTATATGATGAGCTATATTATGCATGCTAGAGTAAACTAGGTATTCTTATTAGGACTAGAGTGGCCTAATATATGATTCCTTAGTCGAGGAGCTTATGAGGGATTTGCTAGTGAGTAGCATATGATTTAAGTGAGTAGAGTGATTGGGATTTAGGACTCTGGGAGGAGGACTTGGGATAAATGCTGATGCGTTGTGGACAGTAGTATTGGGCCCATACTACCGAAGGCACCGGGTCGGTGCGCAACCCAAGTATGAATCCTTAGGGTCTCCGAGATCAAGTAGGATTGGGATATCGAGTGTGTGTAAACCTGAGCAAGTATCTGATATCTTGTGTTGTATTTCAGAGAGACATCATGGCGAGGACACATCACAGGCCAAGGACTAGTGAGAGGGGTGTGTGCGACGAGGAGCTCCGCCAGATGATTCATGATGAGGTGGCTGCTGCCATCCGTGCTGAGACTCCAGAGATGTTCGGGTCTATCAAGACCAGACTGATAGGTACATTTGACGAGAGATACGCTGCTCTTTCTGATGTTGTTGTTGCTGCAGCCAGTGCAGCTATAGCTGCGGCTAGACCACAGGATAGTGATGCGTTGCTCTTCCGGGAGTTCAGCAACACAAAACCACCAAAGTTTGATGGGACCCAGGACCCGATTGCAGCGATGAGGTGGTTTTCAGACATCGAGGGGTATTTCTTCACTTGCTCATCTCCAGAGCATTTGAGATTCCGTTTCGCGTTGAACCAGCTTCGCTTGGGAGCGAAGGACTGGTGGAAGTTTGTGACGGCACATGATTCGCTTGCCGAGCTGGCTGCAGTGACCTGGGAGAGGTTCATTGCTATGTTCCGAGATGAGTACGTTCCCCAGGTGGAGAGGGAGCATTTGGCCCAGGAGTTTCTGAACCTCAAGTAGGGTACTGAGTCTGTCACAGAGATTACGAAGATGTTCCATGAGCGGGCGATGTTCTGCCCAGAGCACGTGTCCTCCGAGTAGGCACGTATGAGCTGATATCTGAGTATGTTGAGGAGGGATATTCAAGAGTTTGTGGCGAACTTGACGTACCAGACATTTGCTGAGCTTCAGGAAAATTCCAGGAAGAGGGGGGACATAGTTGGAGACCCAGGATAAGGAGGAGGCTGAGTCTCATGGGCGAGATCAGCGACTGGTGCAGTCTCAGCCGGCAGCCAAGCGGGCCAAGCCCGTTGATTTGAGATTTGGGAGTCAGAGGGGCCACACTTGTGGAAAGAGCCACGATGGGGTGTGCAGAGCGGGGTCTTGCTACAAATGTGGCAAGGTGGGGCATATGGCCAATGACTGCCCCAAGGGGTTTGCAGTATGCTTTCACTGCAACCAGACCGGACACCGGAAGGCAGAGTGTCCATAGTTGCGAGGAACAGCTCAGGGATCTACCCCTGCTGCTATCAGAGCTACTGAAAACCGACCAGCGAAGGCCGAGGCACCGAAGGCACGAGGGAGAGCCTTTTAGTTGACCGCAAAGGAGGTCCGCACAGTGCCTGATGTCGTGGCTGGTATGTATTCTTTCATGTATTTTTCTTTATGTTTGAGATTTTGTGTTTATATTATGTTATGTGCAGCGCTCGATGTCTGTACCTGCTTTGGTGTTATTTGACTCGAGTGCGAGTCGGTCTTTTATATCTTTGGCTTTCAGTCAGCACATCAGTATTAGTCGAGAGGCGTTGAGTCGACCTCTGAGAGTTTCCATAGCTGACGAGAGGGCGGTGTATGCCACCGAGGTGATCCAAGGGTGTGTACTCGAGGTTTTATGTGTTGATTTTCCGATTGATTTAGTTCCTATTGCGATGGGAGATGTCTGTGTCATCGTGGGCATGGACTGGTTGAGCAAATTTGGAGTGGTCATCGACTGCGAGAGACAGCTGGTGACGCCCATGCCCAATCAAACACCACAATCATTAAAAGCACCTGAACCGAGACCTAAAGTTGAACCGCTGAAGGAACCTCTTTCCGTTGTTAAAGCAAGTACGCTTTTCAAGCTTTTTCCTTACTCTTACTAAAGCAGGCACACGCAAAACTCTCTATTTGGCTTTTCACTGAAACCAATACGTCTAAACATAAGGTAGGTGCTTTCACGACTCACTAAACGGGGGATCAAAATCTTTGCGCAGTATACGAGACCCTAGTGGGGGAGTTCTTTCGGTGTACGGCTAGGGTACACGTTCTAGGCCAGCATTTTGTTCGGCTGCTAGAGCGAGACAGAGTCTACAGTAGGGCTGTAGTGGGTTTGTGGCGTATGTGATGGATATGAGGGTTGATTCAGGGAGGCCGAGGATAGTTGATGAGATTCCGATAGTGCGTGAGTTCCCGGATGTTTTCCCGGAGGAGTTGCCGGGCGTGGCTTCTAAGAGGCAAGTAGAGTTTCGTATCAATTTGGTTCCGGGGGCAGCACCTATGGCCAAGGCGCCCTATCGCCTTGAACCTCCAGAGATGCAGGAGTTATCCTCGCAGCTTCAGGAGCTGCTAGGGAAGGGGTTTATTCGGCCGAGCAGTTCGCCGTGGGGAGCACCTATCCTCTTTGTCAAGAAAAATGATGGTTCACACCGGATGTGCATTGATTATGATGAGAATTAAACTCTAGACTGATTAGATCTTTCATAGGTATGATTATGGAAATCGAACAAGACAAAAACAGTAAGAGAATGAACACATAATGGAATCAAATGTATGCTTATGATTCAAATAAATTCACGCCTTAGCAGAGATCGGTGAAGAACTTCCACTATAGAGGCGAGGTAGGGTTTACAAAACTCAGAGAAAATAAATAATAAAAGCGATCTCTTCTAAGAATGCATGCATGCAGCTTATATACTAAACCCTAGAACAAAAACATGCATGGTTGGATGGGCCCAATACCGGCAATCAAAACTAGGCTCAGGACCGAGCCCATGACACAATCTAATAATACCTACAATGTCCCCCTTTGTGTTAAATGAGGCGAGAGATCATTTCATCTGTGTTGGCTTCACTGTCTTTATTACTTTGAATAGACAATGAATTACTACGAGTAGTGTCTGCCGAAACTGGATATACCACCTCAGCATGTCACAAAACAACTTCTTATCAGCATCACTGTTCTGATCATACCTCTGAATGATCTCCAAGATATGCTCCAGGCAAGACGTTGAGAAGAGGTGTTTGTCAGCGAGAGCGAACAGGAATTTCTGACCTTCGCCTCTGATGAAAATAAAAATGTGGTACTTTGAATCTATCTTCCCCTTGACCATAGTGTTGACATTGCCTGCTCTGCCCATAGTCTTTATCGTGGTTTGCTTGTGAATGGCAGAGGCAATCTCCTAGTCCATCTTCGCTACCTCGTGAATGTAGCATCCAAGCATACGCTTGACATGATCAATTATTGGCTGGTACTCCTGAGGATTTGATAGAAGAATATTGTTGATGAGTATCCAGTCATATGGATTAAGGTTCGGTAGATCAGCAAGGGTGAAGTTGTGTACTAAGCCTTCGGTTCCTCGATTCACCTTGAATTTTTCATTAATAAACTTCCTCGCTGAGTAGGGCTTCAGAACCTTGACGGTAGTAATTTTCATGCAACTCCGGGTCAAGTACTGAGGTTGAGCAAAATCCAAATAAAACTCTAGAAGATCCATGTCTACCTTCGGGTCTGGGGAAGGAATAGCAACAGTCGAATTCAAGCAATGGAAGATAAATGCCTTACGTGTGACTAGCATATCGAACTGTGCATCCTTGGAGTTCTCGAGCCCAAAGGACATTACAGGCTCAAGCTAGAGAATGCTTGGCTCATCGATTGCGCATCCTTGAAGTGAATCTAAAGTCCAGACAGGAAACATGGACTTTTTCTTCTCTAGGAGCTCCGCCTCCTTTCACTTCTGCTCGAGCTCAACTTTTTGTTTCTTGTAGCTTTCTTCCATTTCCTTTTCAGAGGGATTTACCTTCTGAAAGGGATTTATAGGATTCTCCACACATACATCATCCTCATTGTCTGTGTCATCCTTGTCAATTTTCTTCTTTTTTTTTCTCCTTGTTACTGACCGAAGCTTCATTACCCTTTGGTTCAGTAGATGGTTTCAGTCCAAAAGGAGGTTGAGTTGTCACCTTCTCTCCCACTTGTTTCGGGTGGACCCCAGACACCCGAACACCCTCAATACGACTAAGGATGTCCAATGCTGGTCTAAGCTGGTCTACCAGATGGCGCCTGATGGTTATGGTGATGATAGGATCGTGAGCCTCAAGGAGATGAAGGAGGATGGAATGAACATCAGCAGCAGAACTCCAAATGACCTCCCATTCTGACTTTAGGTCATTAAGTTCAGCAATAGTAGTACGCAACTTTTAGTTTTGTATTTTCAGCTGTGAGGTGCGCCTGCCTAGCTCATCCATAATAACATTCTCTACAGCTAACTCAGCCTCCAGTTGAGTCAATCGATCATTAACGTTTGCGTGTAAAGTTTCGTTGGCTGCTTCAATGGCCTGGCATGCAACTTCAATATTGGAACGTTCAGATTGAAGAGACCATTGAAGGTTCTCCACTGAAGCGTTGACGGTTTGAGCGTTCTTTGCAGCAGCAACCTGCAAGGAATCTAAAAACAGGTGAGCTTCAGAAATTAGTTTATCGACTTTTGCGGTCGCTTCCTTGCGCTCCTTAGTAGAAGCATCAACAGCAAGAGAGTCTTGTTGATACTGTGAAGTAGAGGCTTCAATTGCTTTAGCTGCAGCAGAGAGTGTGGCACTGTGTTCGGTAACAACAGAGGAGAACAAGGCCTTCAATGTAGCTTCAAAGTAAGCTCCGGAGGAAGAGGATGAGAGTAGTTGATTAATCTTTTCATTTACTACCTTGGGATGACGCTTTGTAACAGGCTCATCTTCATCATCATCGCTCTGCACACGGTAAGGACTGAAACATGTGGAATCAAATTCCAAGTCCTCTCCGCCAATAATAGGAGTTGTTTCAGTGGATTGAGTGGGAGATAAAGGGTTTTGAAGAAGCTGGAGGTTCGGTTGTGAAAGGTAGTTCGGTTACTGGTGGATTGGGAGCAGTAAAGTGAGCTCCTGTGGTAGTAGTGGTAGTAGTGGTATCTATGAAAATGGGAGTAGGGATGGGATTGTAGTGAATGGTTGGGTAGTTTGAATGGGAAATATGGGAGGAATGGATACTGGGATGGTTACAGGTGGAGGTGAAGGAGGGTGAGAGCGAACTAGAATTTCCGTGGTAGGGGAGTGAGGCAGAGTATTACCTCGGCCCGAAGCCTCATCATCAGAGCTTTCACTCTCAGATTCTGAAGGAGAAGCGTTCTTACGTTTAGGATGAACATACACTGAATACGAATCACTTGAGGATTGTAGAATAAGCCTCCTAGCGGGCTTCTTCTGTTTCTTCGGTTGAGCCTCTAATGTTGCAGCCTTGTCAGACTTTCGCTTCATGGGGGTTTGCCCCTTGGTTGGTTTAGAGACAGGTCCATCCTTCTGAGTATCAGTCTTCTTACCCCTTTTTGCTGGCTTGTCAGCTTCTTCAATGGAGCGAAACATGGCTGGCGTAAGCTCCCTTGGTCCTGATGATAGACGCTTCCTGTATTGTTGGAGAACGTTACTCGATGCAGAGATACGACCGAGCATTGCTTCATGAATGGATCCAATAAGGAGTACTTGGTTGGATCCATGACAATGATTTTGGTAGTGTGAAAGTTAGCAATGGATGAGAGAAGAGAATCCGCCATTATGGGAACACGAAGGCGGTCCATTGCCCAGTTGGTGATGATCAACCAAAATCGCCCACATGAGATCTCAGAGTGCCTGGATGAAGAGACCAAGCCTTGAACCAACTGTTGCCAGATAATAGATCCATGATCTAAGTCGATCCCATGGTACAACCCATACATCACAGTCATAAAAGACTTGCTCGCACCATCTGAGCCAGTGCTTCGCTCAGAAAGTCCCTTGAACAGCAACGTGAAAAGGCCATTCCATTGAGGAGGAAGGCATGACTTCTTGAATTTTGTGATAGTGGTGAGGGTTTCGGTATACCCCATCTGAAAAAACATGGAAAACAATTGATCAGTGGTGATGGAGTCAGGGTTTACCAGAGATTGTTCTTGAGAAAGACCATTTAGGGCATAGAAGCGATGCTTGGAGATAGAGGTCTTCTCATCGTGGAGTTCGAAGTGAATCCTTTCATTAACCTTGTCATAGTAGGTTATAGAGTAGACAAGGGAAACGCAAGACATTGGTACGACTTCGACTTTAGTTAGCGCTTCGACAAGAGGTGAGTACTTGAGACACTCAACAACGTATAGCATATCTGGCTCATAGATAAATGGAGTGAGTTCGATGATCAGGTTCTGTTAGGGTTTGATTGTGAGAAGTGGTTGATGAACGGAAGTATCATGAATGGATGAAGAGTCGGCCATTGTAGTATCTTTGAGAAGACGATGAAAAGTTGCAAAAATCGCCTGTGTTCTTTTGAGAGAGAATGGTAAGTTGTAAAAGTGGAGAGAGTACCGGTCCAATTCCTTTTATACGTACAAGGAAGAGAGAGAAAAATCCGGCTGAGATCTTGGATTATGTCAAAAATAGCGCCTGACTTGATGGATGAACAGTTGTCATGCCAAAGATGACGCAGGAAAGAGAAAGGACGTTTCCTTTCTTTTAAACGCCATTCCATAAAATTCACTTTTTCAAATCGCCAAACCGTTTGGATAACCGCTGAGTTAGCTTTCACTTTATCCTAATCGTCATTCCAAAATCCGTTTGAATCTCCGTTGCCTATAATGCTTTATTGAATAGCCATAAGAGAACTTGAGTGTGGAAAATAAAAAATTTCCGTGCATAAAGTGTAAAAGATAAAGAAATAAAGCAAAATTTATGGGATAATCTGTGATGCCTTAAGTAGACATAAAACTATGGATTCTGGGCATAAATCACTTCCTTCAAAGTCAAGAGAGATATTAAAGTGCTTGCTTGGTTTCCCATTAAATAACGATCAATAACTTGTTGAGAAGTATTGAAAGGCATCTTTTGAAGGTTATAAAGGGTGGCTTTCACTTCAATTCATAAGTTCGATACTTGACATAAGACCGAAACTGAATGAAGTACTTGTGAGATCATTGTGATCTGTTGAACAAGTAGGTATGATAAATTTTACAGTAACGAAAGGAAGTATGGAAATCTCAAAAAAAAAAAAAAAATTGGATCTTTAGGGTAAGAGAAGCCTTAGTTGAAGACAAACTCATAAAGATCACTCAAAAGAAAAAAAAAGAGATTTCATTAGGTAACAAGTAAGATCTTGAATATTAGAATTCACCGTCAATTCATTAGTGGTGTTGAACTTTGGGTTTCACTTAGTACATAGTGGCATGAAACTAAGATCATGAACGCAGATTTTGTATAACTGTAAACCTCAGTGGTTAATACTGAGAGTCTCAGGGGTTATATTGTTGAAACGAAGTATAATGGAGAAAAGTGATGGAGATAGTATAAGAAGCGAATGTACCTCGGCTCTAAAGAAAAGAAGGACCAAGTGGAAAACTCTAAACTCAATGTGAGTAGAGTAAGGTAGCTCATGATTAGAGTGAATTTGACAGCCTGGATTGGGAAAACATGATTGGTATATATCATGTTATTAAGGCTTCACTCAAAAATCTTTCGAGGCTTTAGTCAACATACAGCAGCATGCTTCTAGGGACTCCAAACTAATAAAACCATTTACCTGCTTTAGCTTTGCCATCGGGAATCACACTTAGACAAAAATAAAAACTTTAGATATATGAAAAAAAAATACAATAAAATAAAGTAAAAAAAATATTTTTGAATTTTGTGAGACTTGACCAATTGAACGAAAGAGAAAAATATTTTTGGATTTCATAAGTATTTTTATGAGAATAAAATAGACAAATATTTTTGGGATTTTATAAGTAGAAAAGAAGTAATGAAAAAGTGTACAAAAGAATACAGTTAAAATGTTTTGTTAAGAAAAAGAAGCGAACAAGTTCAGAAGGATCGAACCCGAGATAGATCAAACGTTCGGTTCATTTCGGTTCATGGTCGAACGTCACCCGAAATAGACCGAACGTTCGGTTCATTTCGGTTCGCTCTATTTCGCTTGTTACCTTTATGAAAGCGAAGGCGATTTTGGTACAGATTCGGCTTGCATCATTCCTAGGCCTTATAGAATATTATTGAAGCTCGCTTTAGGTAAGGCCTTCGTGAATATATCTGCCAGTTGATCAGTCGTTCTGACGAAGTGAATTTCTACGTTACCATCTTCGACGTGATCCTTGATGAAGTGGTACCTCAGTGCTATATGCTTAGTCTTCGAATGTTGCAATGGGTTGTGACAAATCCTAATTGTGCTTTCAGAGTCGCAATATAGTGGGATTTTCTTCATGTTTAGCCTGTAATCCCTAAGTTGACTTTGTATCCATACGACTTGAGAGGTGCATGATGCTACAACAATGTATTCAGGTTCTGTAGTGGATAGAGAAACACAAGTTTGTTTCTTCGATTGCCAACTAACCAATTTACCATCTAGAAATTGACATCCTCCAGTTGTGCTTTTACGATCTAATCCATAGCCACCTAAGTCAGCATCTGAGAATGCTTGAACAAATAATCTTGAGTTGGCTGGATGCCACAGACCGAGAGAGGAGGTTCGCTTCAGATAGCGAAAGATGTTTTTCACGGCTTGTAGATGAGGTTCACGTGGGTTGGCTTGAAATCTTGCACAGTAACAGACTGAAAACATGATGTCAGGTCTACTGGTTGTAAGATACATCAGAGACCCAATCATTTGTCGATAGAGCGTCATATCAGTTGCTGGTTTCTCCAATGAGGTGTAAGCTTAGTCCCAAAGGCCATAGGCACTTTCACTTTGGAGTCTCCCATCATCCCAAATTTACCTAATAGAGTCTTGGTGTATGCCTCCTGATTAATAAAAATTCCTTCGGGTCCTGGTCTAATGTTCAATCCAAGAAAAAAGTTAATTGGACCCATTGAGCTCATCTCAAATTTAGTTTCCATCAACTTCCTGAATTCAGCTATTAAGCTAGGATTCGTGGAGCCAAAGATGATGTCATCAACATAAATTTGGACAATCATAAGGTGGTTACCTTCTCGCTTACAAAAGAAGGTTGGGTCAACCGAAGCCTGTTTTAAGCCATATACAGCTTTGTCAAGGACATAACAGTGATCTGGATACTTGTCGTTCACGAAGCCTGATAGTTGCTCAACATATACAATTTCTTCAAGTTCCCCGTTGAGGAAGGCACATTTGATGTCCATCTGATAGACTTCAAAGTTCTTGTGAGCTGCATAGGCAAGAAAGATGCGAACAGACTCTAATCTTGCAACTGGAGCAAAGGTCTCTTCATAATCGATTCCCTCTTCCTTATAGTATGCTTTGATCACCAGCCTTGCTTTGTTACGAATGACATTCCCTTCCTTATCCATCTTGTTTCTGAATACCCATTTGAGACCGACAACCGAAGCATCCTTTGGAGTTGGGATAAGACGCCACACTTTGTTTCTTTCAAACTCATTTAGCTTATCTTGCATGGCTTGAACCCATTCAGAATGATCAAGTGATGAGTTAACAGTCTTTGGTTCAACATTGGAAACAAAGGAGTTGACCATGCAAAACTCGACTTGAGAAAAGAGCGCAGCTTGTTTCGCTTTGATTTGAGATCGAGTTAACACTTTTTCTGAAGATTCCCCGATAATTTGACTTTTAGGGTGATCTTTGGTCCATTTGATAAGAGGATGGTAATTTGGATCATAAGTGGGATCCAATTCGGCATTTATTTTTTCTTTTAACTCAGACATAATGTCATCATCATTGACGTTGGTGTTCTCCCCCTCAAAGAATGACTCCTGTTCAGGACCAGTATTGGTATTCCCTTTTTATATTGGAATTTCAGTAGAGCTTAAAGAATGAGATGATGAGTTCTCCCCTGGAACGATGAACCTTGATCATGATGAGGAGTTGGACCCTCCTCTGGACATTAGGACGGTCACATGAAGGTTCGCTTGCTTCTGGCCTTTTGGTTTCTTTGTAGTGGTCTTCGGCCATCTTTTGAGCAGCGTCATTGATAACTTGTTTTAGATTATCAACTTTGTTGTCTTTTGCAGTTGATTCAGAGTCAATCGCATTTTGAGGCTCGTCAAACAGAAGCATGTATTGCTCGAAAAGATTCGAGATTGAGATCATAACTTGACCATTCTTTGGAAAGATCTCTTACGTTGCACCTTTTGTTGATTTCCTCTTCTTAACATAACTGTCGTTAAAGGTGACATAGAATGTTTCTTCAATTTTCTTTGAGCTCTTATTGAGAACTCTATACGCCTTGGAGTTCAGGGAGTAGTCTAAGAAAATTCCTTCATCAGCCTTAGCATCGAACTTGTTACGATTCTCTCTTGAGTTGAAGATGAATCATCTTGAACCGAACACATGAAAGAATTTCACATTTGGTTTACGATTATTCAAAATCTCGTAAGCTATAATGGAGAATCGCTTGTTCGAATATGATCTGTTTTGAGTATAACATGCAGCGGCAATTGCATCAGCCCAGAAATATAAGGGTAAGGACGCGAAGCATAGCATTGTTCAAGCTGCTTCACATAGAGATCAGTTTCGCCTTTCAACGATACTATTCTGCTGTGGAGTATAAGGGGCTAAGAAATTGTGCGTCGTCCCTTTTCAGCAAGAAAGTCTTCAAAATATTTGTTCTTGAATTCCAAGCCATTGTCACTTCTCACATTACCAACG
Organism: Lactuca sativa; assembly: GCF_002870075.4. Lineage (NCBI taxonomy): Eukaryota > Viridiplantae > Streptophyta > Magnoliopsida > Asterales > Asteraceae > Lactuca > Lactuca sativa. The sequence goes on along the minus strand of NC_056623.2, from coordinate 218,609,139 downwards.
ACCTTCCTTAGTTGTGTCTCTATCTGTTTTATAAAGAGCTTAAGCTTTGGAGTGGCTTCAGACTTTTTCTTTAGGAAGAAAATCCATGTAAATCTAGAGAAATCATCCACTATAACCAGAATGTATTTGTTCCCCCCAATGCTTTCAATGGACGATGGACCACACATGTCAATATGTAGCAGCTCCAATGGTTCTATCACCTTAGTATTGATAATAGAAGGATGACGCTGCCTACTCTGCTTTCCTATTTCACATGCTGCACAAAGATGTTCTTTATCAAATATTAGAACTTGAAGACCTCGAACATGATCACCCAAAACCAACTTATTGATATCCTTGAAATTCAGATGAGATAGTCTTCTATGCCATAACTAGCTTTCATCATAGTGAGCCTTTGTGAGTAAGCAAACTGCTGGTTTACCTCGTATTGGGTTAAGGTTCAAAGGATACATTTCCCCCTTTCGCTTTTACTTCAGCAAAACATTATTAGTTTTTTTTTCGACAATCTCTGAGCCTTCATCGTCAAATGATACTTTCAATCTAGTGCTAACCACTAGCTATGATACACTAATAAGATTGTGTTGAAGCCCTTCAACATAAGCCACTTTTCTTATAGAGAACTCGCCATTAGTGATCATTTCATAGCCTTTGATAGTACCAAATGAGTTGTTGCCATACTTCACAATGCCACCATCCTTGAGAGATCGAAAATCCCTTAGTTCTTCCTTCCTTCCTGTCATGTGACACGAGCAGCCACTATCAATGTACCATTCTTGGTCAAACTGCTCGTCACGAATAACCTGCAAAATATTAAGCAGATTTAGGAACCCAAGGTTTCTTGGGTCCTTGTGAGCCTTTTACCGGACAGGGAATAGTAACAGAAATATCAACTAAGTATGTGCGTTTAACTAAAGTTGTTTCATCTTTTCTTTTTATGGTGAAAACTTTAATTTTGGTTGATTTAATAGGATTGGAACTAGTGGTGTTCACTCCAGTATTCTTTTGGATCTCTTTTGGAAGACGGTTATTCTCAGGAAAGAGTTTTCCTTTTCCCTTTGAATCAATTGTAGGACGAGAATTTGAATGGGAAGTGTCGGATTCAGAAGCGACTTTGGATCCCCTGTCTTTCTGATTGGACTTGTATAGAAGGGGACCGAAACTGCTCTTTCAGTTGATATTACTTCAAGGACCGAAACTATCCTATCGGTTCCTTTTGGTCGAAGAACCGAAACTCTCCTTTTGGTTTCTTTCGATAGATGGACCGAAACCTTCCTGTCGGTTCCTTTCAGTAGACGGACCGAAACCTTCCTTTCGGTTCCTTTCAGTAGACGGACCGAAACCTTCCTTTCGGTTCCTTTCGGTAGATGGACCAAAACCTTCCTTTCGGTTGGTTTTGTACTGAGGACCGAAACTACTCTTTCGGTTCATACCCGTCGTGGGACCAAAACTCCCCTTTCGGTTCCTTGATTCCTGTTGCGATTTGTGAGGATTTTGAGATTTCCAAAACTGTTTTCTTTCTGAGAGATTCTTCTTGTATCTCAGATTTCTTTGATGCTTTCTATCAGCCACCTGTTTGGATTTCTATGAATGTTGGCCTGTCCTTTTGAAGTATGAGCACATCATTCACTTTTTGCTGATGATGTCTCACTAGAGGTTTGCACAGGTTCGCTCAATGGTGTTTTGGATCCACTTGTGCTCAGCACATCATATCTTGCAGGCTCATTTAGTGGTTCGGGTATATATCTACCTTTCACTCTCCAAGAAGTTTTCTGAGATAGGCCCTTAGTCTCATCAGCGTTGTCTATTCAGGCCGACCAGAAAAACTCGTCACATCCGCCATCATTGTCTTCTTCTAGCATAGCTGTCAATTCGGCAGTTTGTTGTGGAGTGACACCCGGAACTGTGTAGACTTGATTTGGAGTGGTTTGTACCTTTTGGTACACAACAACTTTAGCTTTGAGAACTTTGGTTTTGTCAATAGATGAGCGAGCAAAGTCAACAGAGTTTTCAGAAATCAGGTTTTTGCGTGGCTTAGGTTCGCTTTTGACAAATTCTGAACAATCCACCATATCCTCAACAGAGATTTCACTCAAATAATCATCCTCATTAAGTTCAGATGCATTTTCAACATCAAGTTTATTTTCTGAACTTAATTTGGCATTCAAAGAGTCAAATTTCTGTACAATTTCGGTTCTTAATTTCAATCTATCATTTTCATCTAACAGATTTTTGAGCATGTCCTTGTGGTCGTTGGACTTTAGATAGGATTCCATTTTGTCCAGACCTATTTTATATGTTGGAGAAACTTCGTCAGAAGATACAACGCTTTCACAGTTGTAGGCTTCAACATCGATTTCATCCTCCTTTAACTTAAGGAAGGGCAAAATCATGCGATGTATCTTCTTTCCTATTTCACAATCAAGATGCAACTGAGTGATGTTAAAATAGAGTCATTTAGCAATTAAACAAAACACATTTCGCTGTTTAAAAAGGTTAAGATTGTCTCTTTGCAAATAAATTGAATCATCCTTAGACCTAATCAACTCCTTCTCCTTTTGGTCGATCCACATCCTTCTTTCCTCACTCTTTGATGAAATCCTATTGATTTGATCAGTTAGGTTAGAATTTGTGACACGGGTTTGGGTGAGACTGCTACTTATGCTCGAGAATTTAGATTTTAAGTTATTTAATTCCACTTCATAGTTAGTAACAGGTACTTTTAGAGAAGCAATAATATTTTGTACCTTTTTGATCAACTCATCACATTCGTTGATCTGTGCATTGACAGGTTTGGCAGCAAAACACATGTCGTCTTGCTCCTTCTCGTCTTCTACTCCCCCCATCAGTTGTGTATCCTCTCATGTGAGACACTCCTTCGGTTACTACAAAGCACCTTCCTGTTACATGTTCTTCTTTTGCCAACATAGCCTTCCCATGAGTGGGCTTTCAAACTTCATCATCCTCGGAATCTGTGGACCAAACTTCCACACCTCTAAATTCATCACAGTTGTTTGTATCCTGCACAATTAAAGCATTCATGGTAGTATTGTTAGCAGCAGACTTTCGTTTCATGATTTCCTCTAGTCTTCTTAGGAGGCTCGCTTCTTCATCTTCTTCATTTGTCTTTTCTTCTTTCTTTCTCAGCATACCATCTTTTGCAAAATGATTATTGCCTCCACAGTAATGGCAGTTGAATCCTGAGTCTCCTCCAACTTTCGCTTCTTTCTTTCACTCTTCAAACTTTGACCCCATCTTCGGTTCCTCCTTGATCTTTTCGGCGTTGTAACTACCTTGCCAGTTTCGGTTCTTGTTGGCTGAGAATTTCTTCTTAATGAATTTTCTGGGATTAGACACCATCATGGCATATTCTTCACCGGTTAGATCATAATTGGCAAGATCCAATTCCTCTTCTTTGTCAACCGAGCTTTTTCCTTTAGAGACAAGAGCTAAGGAACCCAGACTGGAAACCACATTCGTTTCCTTAGACAGTGCACTCTCATGGGATTTCAAAATACCCACTAGTTTTTCCAGAGAATATGACTTGAACTCTTCATGAGCATTAACTGTTGATATAACATCTATCCATTCGGGTCTGAGACCATTCATGAAAGTAACTTTTTTCTCAATAACTTTCCTTTCAATCCCATGCTTTATCATCTTACTTAAAAGATGATTGAAGTGATCAAAGGTTTCAACAAGTTTTTCTTCAGGCTTCTGCTTAAAGTCTCCAAACTCAAACCGCAAGAGATTTTGAATTGAATGTTCCAAATCTTTGTCAGTGGAATACAATTCTTTTAATTTGTCCCAGATCTCTTTAGTCGTGGCACAAGAACTTACTAAACGAAACGTATCTGACTGCACCACAAACCTTATCATCCTCAGGGCTTTGATGTTGCATTGAAACTTTTCCTTCTCATCCTGAAGAATATCTTTGACATCGTTAACAAGCTGATTGTACTCTTTCTGAGTTTTGACAATCTTGGAGGTGCTTGAGTGAGCGAATGGGCCTACAATAATTGCTTCCTAGATCAAGTATCCATTATCCTCCAATCCAATCACGTAATCTTCAAACTGATGCGTCCAAACTTCATAGTCTTGTGTATACAAGATTGGTATCCTTGTCGTAGAACCAATTCTGTTGGAGATGTTGATCGGATTGATTTGTGAATCATCCATGGACATTGTAATGACTTTTGATCGATTACCTATAAAAGATCAGACTTGTAATATATCATTAGGGTTAGATCAACAATTAATGAGATACGTCAATATAGAGTGACGGCTCAATTAATATCAATCAATGCGGAATTAAAAGCCCTAATAACTTCTTCGACATAAGAGATGTGTATGAATTACACAGTCTCCTGCTCTGATACCAATTGATGAGAATTAAACTCTAGATCGATTAGATCTGTCACAAGTATGATTATGGAAATCGAACAAGACAAAAACAGTAAGAGAATGAACACAGAATGGAATCAAATGTATGCTTATGATTCAAATAAAGTCACACCTCAGTAGAGCTCGATGAAGAACTTCCACTGTAGAGGCGAGCTAGCGTTTACAAAACTCAGAGAAAATAAATAATAAAAGTGATCTCTTCGAAGACTGCATGCATGCAGCTTATATACTAAACCCTAGAACAAAAATATGCACAATTGGACAGGCCCAATACCGGCAATCAAAACTGGGCTAAGGACCGAGCCCATGACACAATCTAATAATCCCAACAGATTACTGGGAGTTGAAAAAGTTGACAGTCAAGAATCGTTACCCGTTGCCAAGGATCGACTATTTGTTCGATCAGTTGCAGGGAGCATCTTGGTTCTCCAAGATTGACTTGAGGTCTGGATATCATCAGATAAGGGTGCGAGATGAGGATATCCAGAAGACAGCATTCAGGACTTGTTACGAGAATTACGAGTTCGTGGTGATGCCTTTTCGGCTCATCAATGCCCCGGCGGCGTTCATGGATCTCATGAACAGAGTGTGCAGGCCGATGCTGGACTGCTCAGTGATCGTGTTCATCGACGATATATAGGTGTATTCGAAATCCAGAGAGCAGCATGAGGAGCATTTGAGGGAGATCCTTGGGGTTTTGAGATCGGAGAGGCTTTACGCCAAATTGTCCAAGTGTGATTTCTGGTTACGAGAGGTCCAGTTCCTAGGGCACCTCGTTTACTAGAATGGGATATTGGTCGATCCGGCCAAGATTGAGGCAGTGATGAGTTGGGAGGTGCCGAGATCCCCCACCGAGATCAGGAGTTTCTTAGGATTGGCAGGTTGTTACCAGAGATTTATCAGGGGTTTCTCCAAGATCGTCGTGCCACTCACCAGGTTGACTTGGAAGGGTGTTGCTTTTTCATGGGGCCTAGAGCAACAGGCCTCCTTCGAGACACTTTGCTAGAGACTATGCAAAGCCCCGATGTTAGCCCTTCCGGAGGGGATGGAGGACTTCAAAGTGTATTGTGACGAGTCAATATCGGGGTTGGGAGCGGTGCTTATGCAGAGAGGGCATGTGATAGCATACGCATTGAGGCAGCTGAAGCCTTATGTGATGAGGTATCCCTCCCACGATCTGGAGTTGGGGGCAGTAGTGTTCGTCCTCAAGATCTGGCATCACTATATGTATGGGGTTCGGTGTACCTTATACACGGACCACAAGAGCTTGAAGTATTTAATGGATCAGCCCAACCTGAACATGTGACAGAGGAGATGGTTGGAAGTAGTGAAGGATTACGATTGTGAGATCCTATACCACCCGGGCAAGGCTAACGTGGTAGTTGATGCCCTGGGTCGTAGGGCGGAGGGCGCCCCGATACGAGATGTTTGTTTGAGGCTGATAGTGATGACCCCACTGTTTGACACCATTCGAGGGGCCTAGGTTGAGGCCGTGAGACCAGAGAACCGTAAGAGGGAGCGGGTTATCGGGAAAGTATCGGAGTTCGTCACCGATAGCCGAGGGCTTATGACCTTTCAGGGTCGGATTTGGGTGTCATTTGTGGGCGGAACGCGTACCATCTTAATAGAGGAGGCGCATAGATCGAGGTTTTCGATCCATCCCGGGGCCACTAAGATGTATTTGGACCTAAAAAGAGAATATTGGTGGCCCTGTAAGAAGAGGGATGTTGCATGGTTCATTGAGAGGTGTTTGACCTGTCGCGGGGTTAAGGCCGAGCACCAAAGACCGCATGGTGAGTTGCAGATGTTGGAGGTTCCCGAGTGGAAGTGGGAACAGATTACCATGGATTTTATCACCAAATTTCCAAGCATTGCTAGGGGCGTCGATGCAATTTGGGTGATTGTGGACAGGTTGCAAAGAGCGCTCACTTCCTCGCTATCAGTGGGATCTCTTCCGCTAAGAGGTTGGTAGAGTTGTACATGAAAGAGGTGGTGTCACGGCATGGAGTGCCGATCTCGATCGTCTCAGCTCGAGATGTGCATTTCACTTCCAGGTTCTGGAAGAAATTTCATGAGGAGTTGGGCACGAGGCTACATTTTAGCACCGCATACCACCCATAGACCGACGGGTAGAGCGAGCGGATGATTCAAACGCTCGAGGACATGCTTTGGGCATGTGTACTAGACTTCGGACAGAGTTGGGACACATTTTTGCCTTTGGCTGAGTTTTCCTATGACAACAGCCATCATTCGAGCATCAGTATGCCACCGTTTGAGCTGTTGTATGGGAGGAGGTGTCGGACTCCCATTTCATGGGGTGAGGTCGGTCAGCATGTGATGGGTAGTACAGAGATAGTACTTCAGGCGACTAAACAGATTCAGCAGGTCAGGCAGAGGTTACTGACGGCTCAGAGTCGTCAGAAAAGCTACGTAGATAGGCGTCGCTCGGAGCTCGAGTTCCAAGTTGGTGACTTCGTAGTCCTGAAGGTATCTCCTTGGAAAGGAGTGATCCGATTTAGGAAGAGAGGCAAGTTGGGTCCTTGGTATATTGGTCCTTTCAGGGTGACCATCAGGGTGGGCAGGGTAGCATACCGGTTGGAGCTACTTGCGGAGTTGAGTCAGATTCACGATACCTTCCATGTGTCTCAGTTGAGGAAGTGAATTGCTGATGAGTCGGCAGTGGTTCCATTAGAGGACATTCAGGTGGATGCGAGCTTGAACTATACTGAGAGGCCGATCGCGATTCAGGATAGAAGGATCAAGACTTTGAGAAACAAGGATGTGTCATCGTTTCAGGTCTAGTGGCAACATCAGAAGGGTTCCAAAATGGCCTGGGAGCCGGAGTTAGAGATGCGCGAGTAGTATCTAAAGTTATTTGTGGAAACAGACTTCGAGGGCGAAGTCTGATTCTAGTGGGGTAGAATTGTACATCCGGATTTCCAGGTACATTATTTATTCATTTACTTTGGAGATTTTGGAGAGTTAGCGAGTTGATGCTTAGACTCGCCGAGTAGAGTCACGAATTCCATCCGGGCTAATGACCGGACTCGGCGAGTCCGCGCTGTGTAATGAAACCCTAATCTCCAGGGTTTGAGGCCTATTTAAAGGGTCTTATAGCCACCATTTGCGGCTACCAGACCCCTGAGTGAAACCCTAGCGATCTAGAGCGTTTGTGAGGAAGAATAGGCCATTTTTGATCCTTGTGTGGGTGTTTTTGCAAGAAGAAGGTAACCAAGGCAAGAGGGAACTAAAGAGGGTGCTATTCTGTGGATTTCAGAGCCTAAGGACATCATATTGAGGTATATATTCGATCCTTCTTCAGTTTTGGGTGTTAATCCTTGAGAGTTAGGATTTCTAGCCCATTTAGAGTATGGATGATGGTGCAATTGGTCCCTTCTTATGTTGAGGCTTCGGATCTGGATCCAAAGAGGTTCAGAGACCTAAGCCTCTTGATCTTTATGGGGTGACATTGGGTAATATGAGCTTAGGGTGACATATTGAGTCCATTTCTTCAAATAGAGCCATTGGGTCTTTGCATGGGCATCAAGATCCAAACTTTACGTGTTTATATTGCTTAAGGAGGCCATATCTATGAGTTAGAGGAACGGATCTGACCTCAGGAGGTCATTTGAGCTCGAGCATGGCATGAACTCACCGAGTACCAAGAGCAGCTCGACGAGTAGGGTTAGGGTTTCCCTATAGTTCACTCAGTGAGTACTTGCCGAGTTGGGGGAATGACTCGGTGATTTAGAGGGAATTAGAGGAATGGAGTTCAAGGCGGAACTCGCCGAGTTCATAATGGGACTCGGAGAGTTGAGTCGGGGTGGCCCCGCGATTCATGTCAGGTGTAACCCGTCAAGCAGGGGAAAGACTCGACATATCATGCGAGACTAGAGGGTTAGTGGACCCGTGTAGACTCGCCGAGTCACCCAAGTGCACTCGGCGAGTCGGGTCAAAGTTGGACCGTTGACTTTGTTGATTTTGAGGGTTTGGTCATCAATGGGGTCTTTGTGTCAAGAGAGGGGTAAAATGGTCTTCTACCCTTCTGAGGATGCCAAGAGAGGGTTGATTCTAGTCTCGAGAGTTATATTTATGAGAGTATTTACTTTATGTGATTAGGCGGAGGCTAGACCCTATTTCTATCGAGTCAGAGATTTAACGAGACATCCGAGGTGAGTCTTCTCACTATACTTACCTAGAGTGGTAACAGAGTTATGTGCTAGTGTACTGTTGAGTTATGTGCCAGTGTATTTGTATGCTATTTCTGTGTGTTATTGTGATATGTGATATGCATGATTCAGAGTTTCCAGAGATAGGACCAGTGGGTCCATAGAGTTAGGGCTAGAGAGCCCACAGAGAGTTAGGACTGGAGGGTCCCACTGAGACACACCGACCAGAGGGTCAGTAGAGCTATAGCCTTGAGTGGCTAATATGTGTTAGAGTGGTATTTCGGGGAACTCACTAAGCTTTTATGCTTACAGTGTTATGTGTTGTATGTTTCAGGTACCACTGATGATCGCAAGAAGGCGCCGGTATGATTCGTACACACACATGGAATTTTATGTATTTCGATCTTGGGAAATGTTTTGTGGAACAAATATATGATACAATGAGATCTTATTAATAAATGTGAATGAAAAATGTGTTTTGAAAATGTGAAAATTTGTTTTAATTTTTACGGTGTTACACGATGTACTAGGTCGTAAGACAGTCGGGTTCAAATGGATCTTCAAGAAGAAGACGGACATGGATGGTAATGTACACACTTATAAGGTGCGGCTGGTTGCAAAGGGCTTTTCTCAAACCCGTAGTGCAGATTATGTCTATTAGGGTTATGTTAGCCATTGCAGCATTTCATGATTATGAAATATGGCAAATGAATGTCAAAACTGCTTTCCTTAATGGAAAGTTGGTTGAGGATGTTTACATGAGTCAGCCAGAGGGTTTTGTCAGTACAGAGTACCCTCATAGAGTGTGTAAGCTTGAGAAATCCATATGTGGATTAAAGCAAGAACCTCGCAGGTGGAATCTTTGTTTCGATGAGAAAGTCAAAGAGTTTGGCTTTTCGAGGAGTGAAGATGAATCTTGTGTATATGTCAACGCTAGTGGGAGTATAGTCAACTTTTTGGTATTGTATGTGGATGACACACTAGTCATAGGAAAAGACATCCCAACTATGCAGGAAGTGAAGACCTGGCTTGGGAAGTGTTTTGCTATGAAGGATCTGGGAGAAGTTGCCTATATCCTAAGGATAAGGATTTTGAGAGACAGGAGTAAAAGACTAATTGGACTTTGTCAGAGTACCTACTTGGAGAAGGTGCTTAACCGATTCAACATGCAAAATTCCAAGAAATGAGAGTTACCAATCCAGAGTAATGCCAGACTGAGTAAGAACCAGAGTCCGTGTACAAAGGCTGAGATAGCAGAGATGAGTCGAGTACCTTATACTTCCGTTGTAGGCTCGATCATGTGTGACATGACTTGTACTCATCCTGATGTGGCCTTTGCGTTGATCATGGTTAGCAAATATCAGGGGAACCCATGCAAGGCTTACTAGATTGCGGTAAAGAACATTCTCATGTACCTGCGGAGGAGTAAGGACTGGGTCCTTACCCTCGGTGGGAGTGATGACTTTAGAGTATTATGGTATAGTGACGCTAGCTTTCAGACTGATAGGGATAATTTCCGCTCTCAATCAGGCTGGGTCTTTACCTTAAACGGAGGAGTTATTTCTTGGAAACGTTCCAAGCAGGAGACAGTGATTGATTCAACTTGTGAATCAGAGTATATAGCGGCAAGCGAGGTAGCGAAGGAGGCTATATGGCTAAAGAACTTCATTGGACACCTTGGAGCTGTAATAGCTATAAAGGAGCCTATAGATATTTTATGTGATAGTGAAAGTGCAGTTGCCTTAGCCAAGGAACCAAGGGATCACGAGAGATCCAAACACATTGACAGAAAATATCATTTCATCATACACTGGATAGAAGAAGGACTCCTCGTGGCAAAGAGGGTATCATCGGATGAGAACCCGGTAGATCCCATCACGAAGGGACTGGGAAGGGTTAAGCATCTCCACCATGCGAGGCGCATAGGCTGAAGGATGATATTAGTTTTAGTAGTTAGATAGCTTTGAAATGTGTAAAGTGTAATTGACGTTTGATGATGAATAAAAGTTGTGTTTATTTATGAGTAAAGTGTTGCTATCTTTTGTCAATCGTTTACTATCATTTCAATTTGCATGTTTTGACTTCCAGAATAATTATATTATTGTATTTCATATTATTCAAATTCTCCTCAGTCGGTCATATGTTGGAAGTAGATATGAATCAAGACTGGCATGTAGTTGGTTGTAGATGTCTAAGATGTTGGTCATTGCAAAGTGTTGCTACAACACTCATGAGTGCTCATAAGTTCTGGGTATTGGATTCAACCCACGCTCACTGGTATCACTTCATGGAATTTATCTCGAGTGATCATGAAACGGTAATATCATATAAGTCTTCAAACCTAGAGATATGACTTGTTGATTGTATGAAAACGCATTGGTAACTTGATGTTATAAAATGTGCCTTTGGTTATGATTCAACAAGTAGTAGAACAAACATATGAGTCAAAGTTTATCTGTTCCTTCTTGGATTAGAAGCGATATCTAGGCCCCTCGATGATTTTCTGTTGACCCATGTACTGGACCCGGTCAAAACTAAGTTGATGTGTTCAATTAAGTTCTATGTCAAACAAATCGAAAATCGAGAAACAAACTGTTGGACAATAAGTAAGAAATTGTTCCATGTATTTGTCCGGCTGATATCTAGAACAGAGTTTTATATGATCACTTATCTTAAATGGTGTATCATCATCATCATCTCAGTTCCACGAGAACTTGAAAGAGCTACGATTGTTGAATGGTTACTGAAGTCACTCTTGCAGTTATAGTTATTAGACTTATCCAAGTGGGAGAATGTTGGATTAGGTGTCTAAGTTCATAACTATTTCTCGAACGTACTTGACCCGATTAGCATGGTTCATTTGGGTTGCATGGCATTGCAACACTTGGATAGACAAAATGAGAGAAAGGACACTTAAGGGTTATTAATATATTAAAAGTTCTAATATATTAATAATATTATTGATCAAAGAATTAATTTGGAATTAATTAAGTGATCAGAAAGAGACTAATTAAGTATATGGGGTTGATTGTGTAGATCTTCTATTGATATATAATGGACTATTGATCCATGGTTTGTATGGATTGGGTTAAAACTCATAAGGTGCTCCATGGATAATCCATGGAGGTTACAAACCCATGGATCATGGAATATGGAAAGCCATGACAATTAGGGTTTACATGGTGTAACCCTACTTGTGTTACAACTATATAAAGAACCCCATGCAAGCAAAATGGACACTACTACTTGTAAAAGATAGAGGGCTAGCCGATTTTGAGGTGTTAGTGAACTTCTCTCAAGGACATTCCAAGTGTTGTGGTGTTGTGTGAGGCATTTGAGGCATCACACTTGAGGTGCTAGGCTCACAAGGTTCTTAAGGAATCCAAACAAAAAAAAGGTATGTTCTTCTTCTAGGATTTATGTCTAAAAGTTCCCCATCCTATGCTAGATAGGTTAAGAACCTTGGAAAGTAAATTTTGCATGTATCATAGTAAAACAAGATCCAAGGTTTCTAGGGTTGAATGTACACCTTACGAGTGTTAGAATGCTCAAAACCCTACCGGACTACGACTGTGAGATCTTCTTGATGGGTTTTGGTCATAAGAACATCCTATGTGCACATACAAACCCTAATGCTTGGATCTAGGTTTCTCTATTGTACATGCAAGTTCTCCAAGACTATAAACCCTAATTCTAGCATTCAAGTAATCATATTAACATGAGAATAGGTTTAAGATATTACCTTGATTGTTATGTAGCAATAACAATCCAATTCCTCCTTGTATTGACTTTAGAAAGCTTATAGTCACAAATGTCACTCCTCTAATGGTTCACAAACACCATAAGCAATAGGATGAAGAGGGGAGAGGATGGAGGCTGCCCAAAAACGTGTGAAACCCTAGAACAAGTCTTAGCCACGTTTTTGGTCCAAAAGGGATCTATATATAGTGCGACTATTAGGGTTATCTAACAAGGAAACCCTAATTTGGATGCTTAAGCCCTAAGCAACCCATGGACTCCTTTAATTAAGGCCTTGGACGATTTCCTTATGGGTTTCCCCATAGAATTCGTCCACTCCTTAATTTAAGACAATCCATAGCCCAAATTGCAATTATCTTATAATTACAATTCCAGTCCCTTAAGTTTAATTAATCTCTTTTAGTCACAAAACTAATTACTAATTAATTATTGACTAATATTAATTAAACAATATGATTTCTCCTTTAATATATTATTCTCATAATATATTAATAAATCATATTTATTCCTTTCTCTCCATAATTCATCCTATCAAGTTGCTTTGGTGAAGGCAACCCAAAAGGACCATGCACCATCGGGTTAAATACATACCAAAATAGTTATGGACTTAGACACTAATCCAACAGTCTCCCACTTGGATAAGTCTAATAACTATTATCCGTATGACTTCAGCTCCTGATCTACAATCGTGGCTTTCCAAAGCCGTTGTCAACTCTGATCCTATCAGATACATGTGTCCTTTAGATAAGGGATCATATATTCCTCCATTCTAGATATCGTATAAGACATGATTTCAAATCATTCTCTTTGTACTTTTTCTCGACTTCCGATTTATGACGATTGACTAATTGAACAAATCAAATTAGCCCTAGCCCGGCCGAGCATTTACGTTTGTCATCACTAAATCATCGAGGGGCCCAAAGATATCGCTTTTATCCTACTTTGGATAAAAAGAAAATGATAAACTTTGATACAATGCTTGCTTGCACTCACTCACCGAATGACACACAATAATATATTTTATAACACCAAGTTACTAGTGTGTTTACATATTATCAATGTGCAACCAATTCGCAAGATACAACTCACACATCTCGGTTTCAAGAATATAATATAATATCGTCTCACCAATCACTCGTGATACAATTCATGGAGTGATCCAAGTGAGCGTGGGTTTAATCCAATGCTCAAATATAATTCATAAGCACTCATGAACGTTGCAGCAAACATTTGGTTATGTCTAATACTCTTTTAGACAATCCACACACCAATTCACGACAATCTTCATTCATATCTACTTCCAACATATGAACGACTGTGGCCCGTTCGAATAATTTGACTGTTCTTAACCACTTAAATTATTCAGGAAGTCAAAACATGCAAATTGAAACACAAGAATAATACTAATCCCATATGGCCTCAAACCTTTGAGTATAAATAAAACACATTTTATTTATCACCATATCGATTACTCATTATTTGTCGTTTCGGGTAATCAATTTCTTACTTGAATTATTACACTTGTCCCATGCCCCTAGCATCCACACAATGTTTACCTATGGTTCTTACTTTGTGAAATAGATCAAATGAACACATTTCCAATCATTCTTATTTCACAACTCCAAATCCTTTTTCATAAGTGAAAGAATATCAAATTCTTACTACTTATAGAATATGTTAGATTCTAACACTTTATGCAATGATCCTTTCGTAATATCACTGCACCAAAGTCACAAAGACTATTGCCAATGAAATTACAAAGTCCTTTAACGGAGATTGTTACAAGACAATTCCTTAGGTATGATGTCTCTCACTCAAAGTACATTCCTTTGAACATCCTTTTGCATAAAAGTTTCTAATCTAGACATAGATTTTCAATATTCAATTCCCAATATGGACACGCTTCCATATTTTCCATATGACAACTCATTCTTAATAGAATCTTTTCTATTCATAATAATGTCGATATGGTCCATCAAATACCATGCTTCCAACTGCTCACAAGCAGCCAATCCTCGTCGAACTTTGGATTGTCCTTTGATAGTTGTTTAATTATTTTAGTCAAAACCAATTCTTGTCCTTTTTCCCTCTAAATGCGCTAGACATTTGGAAAATTTTAGAATGGTCAAATATTAAAGCATTTGCAATCGATCCTATACCCGAAGCGTATGGGACACGATGCATAATGTTTTATTTGCTATGTTCTCAAAAAATCAAATTGCAAAGAGGAATGCCGTAATCATAATCGAAATTTTAAGAACAGACTATGTACTTTTGACTAAATTTATTAACATTTATCAACCTAAGCCTTTATATTTGAAATGAAGCATAATATTCTCTCCCTTAATTATAGAAAAAGAACTATTCCATCCTTACGACTTTGCAAAGAATGACTCTCGTTTTCTATAATTAATATTACCAACTTGCTATACTTTCCATAATAATCATACAATCATAACTTTTATGCTCCCACTATCATGATGATTATTATAAACATAACACTTATGCTCCCACTAGCTTTGACATGTCTTTTGAAACATCTTAACTTTCAGACAAACAATACTTATTGAATTTCTTAAGTTCATGTTTCTAACACTTAGTGCTTTGATAATCTTTTATCAAGGCTTCTTGAACTTATACACCTTTTCCTTAGATAGTTTATATGTGCGTCTAAACAATTAAGACTAATTGCCAAACCTCACAACTCAAATTATGGAAAGGGATACCGTAACCATAATCGAATTCTAGAATGCAATTTTACAATCACTATCTACTTAAAATCTTTCTTAGTGAAAGCATTTCCTCACAATCATTTTCATGAAGGAGGAAATCTTATAACACTTAGATTTAAACGGCATATGTGTTCTTATCCATGTGAATTTGTCAAAACCAAAGTTTACGACAAATTCAAACTCATATGGATCGAACTTTCTTAATCTCGATTTCTTGTCTTATGGTAGCACAGCTGCCCACTATGTCTTCCAAGTAGTTAAGCAGCTCACCCTTTCCTATCAATGTACCTTTCATTGATTAAGGTGCCTTGCCTTTTATGCGTTCAAAATGAGAACTCATAGAACTCACATGCATAATTAACTCAATTGGAACAGCACAGAAACAAAATAATGTCAACATGATAGGTTGTAAACCTCAACTCGTGTACTAGTGATGATCGATAAGGTCTATTTTGATTTGTTCTTGAAACCTTTCAAGACCTTTAAGACTCCCACTTACTCCTTGACATATAAGATTCTCTTGTCAATAACCATTTCTTGACAAACAATTATTCAAGAGTTAGTGTAGCTTTTATCAAAACACATCATAAATTGGTCCTAGTTGGTCTTTGTCTCATCCAAAACATCACAACTTTCCACATTTAATGAACATTATAAACCTTGTTAATTCTTGTCACTTATAGCCACAATCTTAACTTTAAGATTTGTTTTTGGAACGAAGTATGATTGACCTTTTGATTTAACCATTTCTTCAATTCTTGATTCCTCTTCTTAAACATACAATTGTACTAAGACTCACTTAGAGGATCAATTGAGATATGGTTCTTAATCATTAAGATCTATCATAAAGCATAAAAGGTACTCTCCCTTCTTCTTAGAATGGAGAACCTATTATCTTTCTGCCTACTTGATTCTTCTTATTCGTTTTGCTATTGATTTAAACCTTTTTAATCAATTCACAATTACACTTAATCTTATAAGTATAATCACATTTACTAAACCTTTAGTAAATCATGACGAATATCTTTGTTACTCTTATGGTGGACTTGATCAACACACAACTTTGTGTGCTCGATCTCATAGTCCTTCACTTGACACTTTGTCAACGAATTAGTCTAATTTCCAAATACGAAACTTCTCATTCATCATGCAACCAGGTTGCGTGATTCCAAGTTTATGTCCAATTGAAATTTGGGCGATGAGAAACTCTCCCTATTTGGTAAATTCTTGACATTTCCATAAATAACATAACTAAGAATCATATCCATTCGTTGTAGAAATATGCAAACATCAATTTTCACAACGATTTCATTACAAGGAAATAAACAAATAAATAAATAAGTCAAACCAAAATTTATTTTATTTATAAAAGAAGTGGAAAAAATTTGTCCTTGCAATGCAAAATCCATTGAAAACTATGTATTTCAAAAGGAAAATTTCTAACAACTCTATCATAACTATCCAAGCTCAAAATCTAATCTTCAAGTCCATGTGATCGAGATCCATCTCTTTGTGATTAGATTCATCTTGCTCTCTCACCAAGCTTCCTTTCTTTTCAACAATCCTGCAAAACATTCAAATGCAATCTTATCACATCATGTATTAAGAATCAACGAATAGGAACTTAATGGAGTTAGATAGCGGATTTTACCTGAAGCACAGCCATACTCTTTGACTCTCCCATCTTTGGAATCTTCAGGCTCTTAGGGCAGACTTCTATCCAACGCTCTTTCTCTTGGCAGCAAACGCAGGTCGATTCTCCTAGAACGTCCTCGGAAGCATGGTCGATTGACTTTCCCAACAAATACGCTACATTGCTTCACCAAATCATTTCTGATTCAGCAGCAATGAGCATGTAAGTTAGGTCAATGAGGTTTTCGTCATGATCCATCGTATAATACTTTCTTTTGAACTCATTATATGATTCAGGGAGTGACTGCAGAACCCAGTTCACAGCCAACTCATCGGGTAATGACACACCCAACATAATCAACCTATCGATGTGTGATTTCATTCCTAGAATGTGGGCACACACGGATTTACCATCTTCATGTTTCATTTCCAATAGGGCCTTAGTGATATCGAACCTTTCAATTCTTCGATCTTGTGGGTTAGGGAGAACAATTGGGGGAGCTGGAGGAAGTGAAGCATGATTTCTTGTTCCTCGATCGAATCGTTGAATACCATATTCATGTGGAATGCTTGTTCCACGGGATTTGAGAAGACCATAGTTGTCGAACTTTGATATCTACAAAACGGGAGAAACAAATTCAAGTTAGTTGATTGATTGAGTCCTTAGTAAATCACCCAAATGAGATGCCAAGGCTAGGACCCCACACAATATGCTACAACCTAGAAAAGGGATGTCGTAATCTAGTTGCGGAATATTTGAAGGTAAGTGAATGACGATTCACTAATTTCCACCATGAAAAACGAAAAAGAAATTTAAGTTTTAAATCTATGAAAAATCCTAGATCCTTTGAGATTCATTGAACATTTCAATGGCATGTTTAAATCTCGATATGCCCCTCTTGTTTGTGACTGGGATGCCGAGGATCACAAAGTGGTTGTGAATGACCATGCAAACATACATGGTGCCCACACATGTTACAGTCACCTATTCGATGTGCTGGTAAACCACACACGCTCCATCGAACTATGACAAACATTGAGTCACCCTTTGCTACCTTTTCTTAGAACAATATAGTGTTCCGGTAAACCATACACGCTCCACTAACGTCTTCGCAAGGGCACAAAGTGTAATTTCATGGAATTGCATCAATTCACTTATTTAAGTAACTAAGATTGGGAATTTGAAAAACATTTAGTTACTTTTGTACTTCATTATACTTATAATGGAAGGTTTCGTCCTATCCTACCCGTTCAGCTAACGACCCTCCACTAGTCAAGAGTGCAGTGGGTAAGAGTGGATACCCATTCAATCGCCATATTATAGGCAATTTCCTTAAACACCCCTTATAGACCAGCTTCGTGAATGAGGCCTACTAACGGTAAGACTGACTTTTACTCATACATATATATAATGTTAGACTTTTAATGTTATATATAGTATAGGGTGTATTTTACACTTTTAAAATACTATATGGTCTAATTTAACAATTATACTTTTAATTTAATTAAATTGTAAACCTAAACTTTTATGGATTTATTAAACCTCTTTTCATTATACACCTTAATTAATTAATAAAACCATAAGGGTGTGATTTGAACTTTTCAAAACGTTACTAGGTTTTAGAATTTAACATTCCCAATTAAACTTTTAATCAACTTTTAAATTCCAAAACTTGAGGGCAAGTTTTGAAACATTTCAAAACATTAGGGTTTAGAATTTAAATATACATCAAAATTAAACTATTAATCCAAAATTTAAATTCCAAAACTTGAGGGCAAGTTTTGAAACCTTTTCAAAACATTAGGGTTTCAACTATTTAAATTTCAAAACAACAAAACTTTTAGGTTCAAATTTAAACTATAAAACCTAAGGGGGGAAAATATGAAACATTTCATAACACAAGATTCAAATAACAAATAACCTAAATTAACATTAAATCACATAATTATCCATATTTGATTTATTTAATGATTTCTTGCAAAACAATTTACCAATTTAATCAAAATACTTACTCAATTATCACATAAGGAAACAAATATTTTTTTAATTGATAAATATCTTCAATTAGATCAACAATATACTCATATATATCATAAAATCGGATTTATATTGATCTAATATGATAAAGGCAAGTATTTCAAAGATAAACAGCAAGAAATCACGAAAGTAGCTCCATCTGACGCTCGAACTCGCCGAGTACCACACTGTACTCGCCGAGTTGAGGCCTACTCGCCGAGTACACTGTGGTACTCGTCGCGTTCATCAGCCAGGGAGCCCAAAAAATCGATTTTGCAACCTGAATAAACACATAAGGCATCAATACAATAGAAACCAATCAAGGATCTGATACCACTGATGGGTTTTGGTCATAAGAATATCCAATGTGCTCATACAAACCCTAATGCTTGGATCTAGGCTTCTCTATTGTACATGCAAGTTATCCAAGACTATAAACCCTAATTCTAGCATTCAAGTGATCATATTAACATGAGAATAGGTTTAAGATATTACCTTGATTGTTATGTTGCAATAACAATCCAATTCCTCCTTATATTGACTTTAGAAAGCTTAGAGTCACAAATGTCACTCCTCTAATGGTTCACAAACACCATAAGCAAGAGGATGAAGAGGAGAGAGGATGGAGGCTGCCCAAAAACGTTTGAAACCCAAGAACAAGTCTTCGCCATGTTTTTGGTCCAAAATGGATCTATATATAGTGAGGCTATTAGGGTTATCTAACAAGGAAACCCTAATTTGGATGCTTAAGCCCTAAGCAACCCATGGACTCCTTTAATTAAGGCCTTGGACGATTTCCTTATGGGTTTCCCCATAGAATTCGTCCACTCCTTAATTTAAGACAATCCATAGCCCAAATTGCAATTATCTTATAATTACAATTCCAGTCCCTTAAGTTTAATTAATCTCTTTTAGTCACAAAACTAATTACTAATTAATTATTGACTAATAATAATTAAACAATATGATTTCTCCCTTAATATATTATTATCATAATATATTAATAAATCATATTTAATCCTTTCTCTCCATAATTCATCCTATCAAGTTGCTTTGGTGAAGGCAACCCAAAAGGACCATGCACCATCGGGTCAAATACATACCAAAATAGTTATGGACTTAGACACTAATCCAACACTTCTATCACCTAGGAAAGGCTAATGTGGTAGTCGTTACCTTGAGTCACGGAGCCAAGAGCACTCCAATCCAAGATGTGTGTCTGAGGATAACGATGATGATTTTAATCTTAGATACCATCTGAGAGGCTCAGGTGGAGGTTATGAGACCGGAGAACTTCAAGATAGAGCGTGTGATTGGGCAGGTTTCCGAGTTTGTGATGGACAGTCGTGGGCATATGACTTTCCATGGGCAGATTTGGGTGGCCTATATAGTGGAGCTCGCCGTGTATTATTGGAGGAGGCACATACATCAAGATTCTTGATCCACCTAGGGGCCACTAAGTTGTGTTTGGACTTGAAGAGAGACTATTGGTAGCCCTGTATGAAGAGGGACGTGGCATGGGTTGTATAGAGGTGTTTAACCTGTTTCCGTGTTAAGGACGAGCACCAGCATCCAACATGGTCCTTTGCATCCTTTAGAGATTCGTCAGTGATAGTGGGAACAAATTTCTAAGGACTTTGTCACCATGTTACCGAGAACTGTGTGGAGGGTTGACTCAATATGGGTGATTGTGGACTGACTAACGAATAGTGCTCACTTCCTCGTTATTAGTAAGAGCTCTTATGCAGAGAGACTAGCCGAGATTATGTAAGAGAGGTGGTAGCTCGGCATGGAGTACTAACCTCGATAGTGTCAGATCGAGATATCCGCTTTAGTTCTAGGTTCTGGAAGAAAAGTCATGAGGAGTTGGGTACCCGATTACATTTCAGTACCGCATACCATCCGCAGACAGATGGGCAGAGTGAGCGGATAATTTAGATGCTTAAGGACATGTTGCGTGCATGTATTATGGACTTCAGAGGAATTTGGGACACTTATTTGTCCTTGGTTGCGTTTTATTACAACAACAACCATCATTCGAGTATTGGTATGGCTCCCTTTGATCTTCCTTATGGGAGGAGGTGTCGGGCTCGTATTTGTTGGGGAGAGGTAGGGCAGCGAGTGATGGGTGGCACTGAGATAGTGGTGAAGACGATCGACCAGATTTAGCAGGTCAGACAGAGGTTACTGGCATCCTAGAGTTGCCAAAAGAGTTACACGGATCGGGGACGATATAAGATAAAGTTCCTGGTTGGAGATTTTATCCTGCTGAAGGTTTCCCCATGGAAAATGGTAATCCGATTCAGGAAACGCGGCAAGCTGGGGCCCCGATACATTGGTCCTTTCAGAGTGATCGCCCGACTAGGTAGGGTAGCCTACCGGTTAGAGCTACCAGCAGAGTTGAGCCAATTTCATAACACATTCCACGTATCCCAGCTGAGGAAGTGTGTAGCCGATTAGATGGCAGTGGTACCATTAGAGGATATTCAGGTTGATGCGTGCCGAAATTATATTGAGAGAGCAATTGCAATTTTGGATCGGAAAGTGAAGATTCTGAGGAACACGGAGGTGCCTATGGTTCAGGTCCAGTGGCAACATCGTAAGGGCTTCGAGTGCACTTGGGTGTCAGAGTCCGAGATGCGCAGGCAGTATCCAGAGTTATTTTCGGAACCTAACATTGAGGGCGAAGTCTGATTCTAATGGGGGAGAATTGTAACATCCCAAGTCCAGGTATACCTTAAGCCCATGTTCTTTTGGTAAATTGTCAAGTTTAGCCCTATTGAGAAAAGGTGGTAAATGAGTATGCAGAACGTACGCGAGTGTAAGCTCAGCGTACTCATATGTGTGTTTATGACGCGTAAGCCACCTAGTACGATGGGCATACCAGAGGGTACATTGTGCGTACTTGGCCCAGAGTGAAAACCCTATGTTAGGGTGTGTCCCTATATAGAGGATATGATGGCGTCATTCCTGGCCACCATTATCAGAAAACAAACTCTCTTAAACCCTAAACCTTTCTTCATAGAGCTTATGAGTGCTTTTGAGAGCCTTTGAGTGATTTTTTGTGTTCTTGGAGTGAAGAAGAAGCTTTGGAGAAGAAGGAGTGAGAGTCCAGGCCCTTGGATATAAGCATAGTTGTGTTGCGAGCTTCATATAGAGGTATAAAGCTTGAAGCTTTCTCACACTTTTGTTTTGTGCATCATAGTAGAGTATTTTAGGGTTTTTGTCACAAAAGTTGGAGACTTTAAGAGATATTGTACTCTAGAGACTATGATCAACCCCCTTTGAGTGTATTCAGTAGTGTAGTGTCATAAAAATCAAGACTTGGATGTTGGAATCAAACCATGCATGAGATATGAGCATTGTGAGTTAAGAGAGTGAGGATTGTGTGTGTTTGTGACCTTATCAGCCATGCAAAGGCTTAAAGTAATTGAATTTATGGAAGAAGAGTTATTAAGGAGTCCAGATCTATGAAATAAGCCAAGGTCTTAACTGATTAAGACCAAAATAGTAGAAAGAGCCAAACTGGGGCGTACGCCAAGCGTAATTCCAGTTCACACAACGTAGGGTTGCGAATCCCCGATGCATGTGTGGCATCGGAGTACGCCCAACGTAGAGATCTTGTATGCACAACATACTCGCTGGCGTTGACTTTTAGGGTTTGGTCAATTTGTGGATTATAAGGCCATTGAGGGGTAAAATGGTCTTTTGCCCTTTTGTGAGTTTGTAGAAGGGTTAGTTTAGCTTCTTGAGAGCCGTGATTAATTAGGGATAATTTTCATATGTGTTAGGTGGAGGATAGACTAGTGATTTGGGTTCAAGATGATCCGATTTCTTGCGAGGTGATTCTTCTCACTATACTTACCATAAGTGGTATCTTTGTGTAACTGAGATGTCTTATGTGCTTACTTGTGTATTGTGATATTCTGCATTATGTCTTTGTGATTTATGTTGAGTATTATTATTATGAGCTTATTGAGTTAGGACCGGATGGTCCATCCGAGTTGTGGGGCCAAAGGGTCTCCACTGAGACAGATTGACCGGAGGGTCATATTGAGTTAGCAACGAGTGGCTAATGTGATGTGTGTGGTATTTTGGAAAACTCACTATGTTTCGTGCTTACCGTGTTATGTGTTATGTGTTTCAGGTACTTCTCAGGATCACGGGAAGACACCGGCTTGATTGTACACACACCAGAGTTAGAGTTATGTTTGAAAGGATCCAGGATTTGTGATATATACAGTTTTGGACATGTGTTTTGATGAATTGATATTTGTGGCACGTTTTGTGAATTTTGAAAATGAAATAATATGTTTTAATTTGAAAATGTTTTTTTGAAAATTTACGGTGTTACACATTGTTAGTCCCAAATTAGTGTGTCGGTTAACTACACACGCTCCACTAACGACTTAACAAGGTGGAAAGTGCAATTTCATGGGTTAACATCAAATTCACATTTTTCCTAAGTAAATAAGATTGAGAATTTATTAATGTTTAGTTACTTTGTATGTTCATCATATTTTAAGTGGGAGTTTGTGTCCTATCCTACCCATTAAGCTAACGGCCCTCCACCAATCAAGGAAGCGATGGGTAAGAGTGGACACCCATTCAACTACCATTTTATAAGCAGTTTCCTTATACCCCCCAGCCCTCTTATAGATTGGCTTCGTTAATGAGGCCTACTAACGGTAAGACTGACATTTACTTATACATATATAATATATTTGTCATTTAATTTTATGTAGTATAAGGGTGTATTTTAAACTTTTAAAATACTTAATGGTTTAATCTATTAACAAATTATGATTATGGATTTAATAATACTCTTTTAATTAAACATTTAATTAACTATAAATAAAGTCCATAAGAGTTAATTGAACTATTCAAAAATATCAAGATGCTAAATCAAATTAAAACTATTTAATTAATTTTACGTTATGAACCCATGAGTTACATTTTGAAAACTTTTTCAAATTCCTTGGGTTTCTATGAATTCAATGTTTCTAAATTCTGACTTCTCAACTTTTAAAACCTGAGGGCATGTTTTGTATTTCTTGAAATTTTTTTGAACTCTATAACTTAAGGAATTAATTCTTTTTATGAAGATGAGACATTTCAAGTTTCATAGCTTATGGAACTCTTCAAAAACATTAGGATCAATCTAACTAATATTTATTTGTAACTCCTTAAAAAAAACTTTTGAGTTCCAAATTTGATGACAAAATTTTTAGCTCCTTAAAATGTCACACCCCCAAACCAGAATGGCGGAAACATTCGTGGGTGGATGACTTCACGTAGTACCATAACAATTGAATATTGTAAAGAAAGTAACACAACCATCATATATATAATAAAAACGTACATTGTTGCGCTATACATGATTCCAAAAGAATACTACAATATGATGATGTAAAATGTTTAATAATAAACGCCCTTAGCGTTCCTTCTTCAAAAGCTGGTAGTTACCTTTATTACTGATTCCCTGAGAAATACAAGTGGTTTCGAAAAAGTGTCAACAATAAAGTTGGTGAGTTCATAAGTGTTTTGTATTGAAAAGAATGGCTTTATGGAAGAAAATCGATGAATGTGGATTTCAGAAAATCCAATATTTTCCATATATAGTTTGAAAAGTTCCCAAAGTTGGAGGGCGTTAGTATCTTTCGTAATTGAATGATAAATATAAGTTTGTACTCAAAATAATGTAAATACTGAATGCATGTATGAATCTCGTAAATCAAGCTTGTTTTTATACTTTCGTGTGAGTCTTATAACCATACTATTGACACAGACTCCATGTAACCACATTCTTCAGGTGTTGTAGTGTTATAACATTTGTCACCCCAGACCTGCCGGTCTAACTGTAGCTAACAGTTTAGGTGCAGGGTTGTCAATCCCGTATAGATCTATACACACATATCACGCTCTCCCTCCAAGAGATTATGGCTTAAAATACAGGACTTGAAATGCATACATAAGAGTACGTTGAAGTTTGAATATCTCACATCACTTAGTATAAATAGATTTACGATAAGAAAGACTCTATTTCACTTTAGATCAAAGTAATTCGTTTTTCAAGATGTATACGTATGAATATATGAATAGTTCGCAAACTATACCCATTATAGTTTTTCTAAAAGGGTGTTCCATTTGGTGAAGATAACTTGGTGATATACTAAACTTTATACATAAAGTAAGATGTTGGTATCGAAATATAATAAGATAGATGTAGCATTTATATTTATATAAAACGATACATTTTCTTATATTGTACTTGTATTCCCCTCCCCCCCTAAAACACGAAAAGACTTGAAAAGTAGGGGTATGAACTCACCTGTTTGGTTTGAAGAGAGTGGGACTAGAGTCAAGCAGAACTTCAACCGCGGAAAGCTATGTCTTCGAGCTTCTCGGGGATCTCGGTAGCGTAGAACCTTCGTCGAGGCTCAAGTGTGGAGCCGAGGGTGTCGGGATGGTCTCTAGTACATAAGAGTGTGTGAGAGTGAGTGAAATTTTGAGAGAGGTGTGCCAAAATCCAGAGTTTATGCCTTCTATTTATAGGGCTGAAGGCGCGAGTACGTTGGGCGTACCACCGGAGTACACTGGGTGTACACGTTACGTTGGGCGCACTTTGGTTACGCTGGGCGTAACTTTGCGTCATGTCTTACGACTCTGGTCTAGCTAGGCGTAGAGCTTGCAGCCGATGGGACTCGACCCTGCACCTGAGTACGCTGGGCGTACTCTTGAATTACGTTGGGCGTAATTCTGGCTTCCATCTTCTAAATTCCGTAACATTCATGTACGAGCTTTATTTTTCGTGTTCTTTATATCCACACATAGGTGAGATTATGCTCTACAACTTTCATTTATACTCCGTCGGCTAGTTTTGACTTTATTTTTAATACTATGTTTTTAATAGGCCGGGACTGCTAAAGTCCGTTAAAAATACATAACTTCTTTATCCGACGTCTGTTTTTGTTTGTCTTTTTATCATCTTGCTCCTATTTTGGAGACATTCAACTAGGTTGCGTTAGCTAAATATCATTCGATCTTTAATTCGAGTTTTTAGCTCTCTACCGCTGTTACAAAACTTAGAAAATTCGTAACTTCTTCATACGATGTCCAATTTTGGCGATCTTTTTATGTATGTTTATGGTTTAACGAACTCTACGACTTTTTTTTAGATACTTAAAGTTAAAATGCATTTTATTGTAATTTCACTTTTTATGTTAAATAGTGTTTTACCGGGTGTGTCGTAAATATTTGAGTGGTTATAGTTTCTTGAATATAACCCAGTTTTCGAATGTTATTTATGTTTTTGGAAACCTTGGCACGATATCTAACATTTGATGCATCCCAATTTAGATATTTGAACAGTTTATTTTTAAGGATAATTTCATTGATTCCAAAATAGTTTTCGTTGTATTTGACTTTTGAATGTTACATTGCTTTTGGAAAAACATAGGGTTGTCACATCATCCCCCCGTTAGGGGAATTTCTTCCCGAAATTTAATTTATGACTGAGTTTATGGGTTAGGGAAGAGATATGGGTACTTTTGTTTCATCTGATCCTCGCGTTCCCAGGTGTATTCAGGTCCTCGCTTGGCGTTCCAGCGGACCTTTACAATAGGTATGCGGCTTTGTTTAGTACTTTTAATTTCCCGATCCATGATCTCTACAAGTTGTTCTACGAATTGGAGATTCTCATTTATTGCAATTTCGTCCAGAGTGATGACAAGGGTCTCATCGGACAAGCACTTCTTTAGGTTTGATACGTGAAAGGTAGGGTGTACGTTGTGGAGTTCCTGAGGTAATCGAAGTTTGAAAGCCACCGGACCGATCCTGGCGAGGATCTCGAATGGTCCAATGTATCTTGGGTTCAGTTTCCCATGCTTTCCGAAACGTATTAATCCTTTCCAGGGCGAGACTTTTAGTAGGACACGGTCTCCAACCTGAAACTCCAAGGGTTTCCGTCTTTTATTTGCATAACTCTTTTGTCTGTCCCTTGATGCTTTGAGTCATTCCCGGATCTGAACAATCTTCTCCATAGTTTCCCTTATGATTTTTGGCCCAGTGAGTGTGTTGTCTGTTGCTTGTCCTCTTGCTAGTTGTGTGTCACCTACTTCAGCCCAGCACAGAGGTGATCTGCATTTACGGCCGTAGAGGGCTTCAAACGGGGCAGCCTTGATGCTAGTGTGGTAGCTATTGTTGTACGAGAACTCGACCAAGGGTAGATGGGTGTCCCATGCTTTGCCAAAATCGATTACGCAAGATATCAACATATCCTCTAGGGTTTGTATGGTTCTCTCACTCTGGCCGTCAGTTTATGGGTGATAAGCAGTACTCATGTGTAGTCTTGTTCCTAGAGATTTTGCAGCGACTGCCAGAACCTTGAGGTGAATCTACTATCTCGGTCCGAGATAATGGATATGGGCACACCATGCAGCCGTACAATCTCTCTGAGGTATGATCTAATTAGTTTCTCCAATTTATCTGTTTCTTTGATTGGTAGGAAGTGCGCTGATTTACTTAACCTGTCGACGATCACCCAGATGGTGTCGAGTCCACTTGCCGTCTTGGGTAATTTGATTATGAAATCCTTGGTTATCCTCTCCCACTTACATTCGGGTATTTCTGGTTGTTGTAACAATCCCGAGGGCTTTTGGTATTCCACCTTGACTTTGGCGCACGTCAGACATTTTCTCACGTAGGTAGCAATTTCGGCTTTCATGTTCGGCCACCAGTATAGTTTCTTGAGGTCGAGATATATCTTATCGGAGCCGGGATGTATGGAGTATCGTGTCTTATGGGCTTCGTTCATGACGACTTCTCTGAATCCGCCAAACTTCGGTGTCCAGATCCGATCCATGAAGTAACGAACTCCATCATTCTTGACTTCAAGCTTCTTATCCATTCCCTTTAAGGCTTCCCCTGTCACATTTTCAGATTTTAAGGCTTCTATTTGGGCTTCCTTGATTTGCGGCGACATGTGTGAATGGAATGTCATAGTTAGAGACTTCACTCTGCGGCCCGAGTATTCCTTCCGGCTGAGTGCATCGGCCACCATGTTAGCCTTTCCAGGATGATATCGAATTTCGCATTCGTAATCATTCGGTAGTTCTACCCACCGTCTTTGTCTCATGTTGAGTTCTTTCTGGTTGAGGATATGCTGAAGGCTTTTATGATCGGTGAAGATTGTACATTTTGTGTCGTAGAGATAGTGCCTCCATATCCTTAGAGAGAAAATGACTGCTCCTAGCTCGAGATCGTGCGCCGTGTAGTTTACTTCGTGCGTCTTTGGTTGTCTTGAAGCGTAGGCGATGACCTTCCCTCGTTGCATCAGGACACACCCAAGTCCTTGGTTTGACGCATCACAATAGACCATGAAGTCCTCCGTTCCTTCTGGTAAGGTTATATTGGGTGCACTACATAAGGCTCGCTTTAGTGTTTGAAATGCGATGTCTTGTATTTCTCCCCAGTCGAAGGTCACGCTCTTCTGAGTTAGGGTGGTAAGTGACTTAGCAATCTTCGAAAAGTTTTGTATGAACCTTCGGTAATATCCGGCGAGTCCCAAAAATTTTATAAGAAAAGAAATTTCTATTTAACGGCATCCTAAGTTTAAATATATCTTATGGTGTGTAGGTTTTTCATTATCCTATTATTTTATAACAATACTCCTATACTATTTCAAATTTGCGAGTCTAGAAATTTTTATTTGGTAAGTTTTTGACTTGTTGTCCACTATGACCATTCCTCGACGTACGTTGGTCAAATCCAGGATAAATATAGTTGATCAGGCTATATTTATTCTCGATTTGATTACATACCTCGAGGCCCAATCGTACTGTCGCAACTTGCCTTGATACTTTTTAGACAACTTTGTTATGATACGAGACCGATGCATGCGAGTAAAAATGTATATTAAAAGAAAATATATTGTCTATGAAAACGTTTTGTCAGAGGGTTTTTGGTCCCCTTTGCATTTATAGTTTGTATATATTATGTGGTTTGATATACTTAGTTTACTATAAACAATGCTCTGATACCAATCTGTCACACCCTCAAACCAGAATGGCGGAAACATTCGAGGGTGGATGACTTCACGTAGTACCATAGCAATTGAATATTGTAAAGAAAGTAACACAACCATCATATATATAATAAAAACGTACATTGTTGCATTATACATGATTCCAAAAGAATATTACAATATGATGATGTAAAATGTTTAATAATAAACGCCCTTAGCGTTCCTTCTTCAAAAGCTGGTAGTTACTTATATTACTGATTCCCTGAGAAATGCAAGTGGTTTCGAAACAGTGTCAACAATAAAGTTAGTGAGCTCATAAGTGTTTTGTATTGAAAAGAATGTCTTTATGGAAGAAAATCGATGAACGTGGTTTTCAGAAAATCCAATATTTTCCATATATAGTTTGAAAAGTTCCCAAAGTTGGAGGGCGTTAGTATCTTTTGTAATTGAATGATAAAGATAAGTTTGTACTCAAAATAGTGTAAATACTGAATGCATGTATGAATCTCATAAATCAAGCTTGTTTTTATACTTTCATGTGAGTCTTATAACCATACTATTCACACAGACTACCTGTAACAACATTCTTCAGGTGTTGTAGTGTTATGACATTTGTCACCCCAGACCTGCCGGTCTAACTATAGCTAACAGTTTAGGTGCGGGGTTGTCAATCTCGTATAGATCTATACACAAGTATCACGCTCTCCCTCCAAGAGATTATGGCTTATAATACAGGACTTGAAATGCATACATAAGAGTACATTGAAGTTTGAATATCTCACATCACTTAGTATAAATAGATTTACGATAAGAAAGACTCTATTTCACTTTAGATGAAAGTAATTCGTTTTTCAAGATGTATACGTATGAATATATGAATAGTTCGCAAACTATACCCATTATAGTTTTTCTAAAAGGGTGTTCCATTTGGTGAAGATAACTTGGTGATATACTAAACTTTATACATAATGTAAGATGTTGGTATCGAAATACAGTAAGATAGATGTAGCATTTATATTTATATAAAACGATACGTTTTCTTATATTGTACTTGTATCCCCCCCCCCCCCTAAAACACGAAAAGACTTGAAAAGTAGGGGTATGAACTCACCTGTTTGGTTTGAAGAGAGTGGGACTAGAGTCGAGCAGAACTTCAACCGCGGAAAGCTGCATCTTCGAGCTTCTCGGGGATCTCGGTAGCGTAGAACCTTTGTTGGGGCTCGAGTGTGGAACCAAGGGTGTCGGGATGGTCTCTGGTATGTAATAGTGTGTGAGAGTGAGTGAAATTTTGAGAGAGGTGTGCAAAAATCCGGAATTTATGCCTTCTATTTATAGGGCTGAAGGCGCGAGTACGTTGGGCATACCACCGTAGTACGTTGGGCGTACGCGTTACGCTGGTCGTACTTCGCTTACGCTGGACGTAACTTTGCATCATGTCTTACGACTCGGGTTTAGCTAGGCGTAGAGCTTGCAGCCGATGGGACTCGACCCTGCACCTGAGTACGTTGGGCGTACTCTTGAATTACACTGGGCGTAATTATGGCTTCCATCTTCTAAATTCCGTAACTTTCGTGTACGGGCTCAGTTTTTCGCGTTCTTTATATCCACGCGTAGGTGAGATTATGCTCTACAACTTTCATTTAAACTCCGTCGGCTAGTTTTGACTTTATTTTTAATACTATGCTTTTAATAGGCCGGGACTGCTAAAGTCCGTTAAAAATTCATAACTTCTTTATCCGATGTCTGTTTTCGTTTGTCTTTTTATCATCTTGCTCCTATTGTGGAGACCTTCAACTCTCGTTTAGGTTGCGTTAGCTAAATATCGTTCGATCTTTAATTCGAGTTTTTAGCTCTCTACCGCTGTTACAAAACTTAGAAAATTCGTAACTTCTTCATACGAGGTCCAATTTGGTCGATCTTTTTATGTACGTTTACGGTTTAACGAACTCTACGACTTTTGTTTAGATACATAAGGCTAAAATGCATTTTATTGTAATTTAACTTTTTACGTTAAATAGTGTTTTACCGGGTGTGTCGTAAATATTTGAGTGGTTATAGTTTCTTCAATATAACCCGGTTTTTGAATGTTCTTTATGTTTTTGGAAACCTTGGCACGATATCTAACATTTGATGCATCCCAAATTAGATATTTGAACACTTTATTTTTTAGGTTAATTTCGTTGATTCCAAATAGTTTTCGTTGTATTTGACTTTTGAGTGTTACATTGCTTTTGGAAAAACATAGGGTTGTCACATAAAACAATTAGATCAAACTTTAAACTAGTAAAACAATCATATCGTTTTATATTTTACTAAATTGTTCTAATTCAACTCTTGTAGCAAAATGATTCAAACTTTACAAATAATTTGTTTTTCATAAAATCAAATAATTATATTAAAATTTTGCAATCATCATGTTATTAGATGGGGATAATCATTACCATATCAATAAAATCAAGTTTTATGAACCAAAATAGTTTGTGGTAATGATCCTAATCCAAAATAGGTCAAAAAACTTGAAAATTTTGCAACCAGACTGCCCAACTCGTCGAGTCATGGCATGGACTCATCGAGTTCATATGTAAACTCGGCGAGTTCACCCTGGCAGAGTGCAAAAATGCAGTTTTTCAACTTTGAACAATAAACAAATGCATCTATATAACAGAAAACACCCATGGCTCTAATGCCACTGTTGGGTTTTATCTACTATAACACTCATATGGTGCACATACAACACTAATAGCTTTGGATCTAAGTTTTCTCTAATTATACATGCAATAAAATTTCCAAAGCATGAAGCCTACAGCCACCATAAAGTTTTGACATATAAATCATAAAAGTATGTTACAATATTACCTCTTGTTGTAGCTTGTTGAATTTTGTCTTTCAAGAGCTTAGCACCCTAAGTGTTGTACCCCAAACAAGTCACAAACATCATGAACAATTGAAAGACAAATGAGAGAAATGTTAGGCGCCAAAAATCATCCATACTAATGCAATGTCACTCTTAAGTCGATTTTTAGCATTAGTGGCTTACATATATAGTGTAGGACTCCAAGAATTATATGTAACCCTAATTCTTACACTTAATATTATGATCCATAACTTATATGGACTAATAATTTATGGATTTTCACATAAGCTTAGCCCATTACAAATTAATCATGGATCATTATCCCAAACCATATGTCTCACTGATTTACATAATCAGTCCCCGTTAATTTAATTAGTCTATTTTGATCACTATATTAATTCCAAATCAATTCTTGATCAATATTAATTAAATAATATGATTTCTCAATTAATATATTTTACTTATAATATATTAATGAATCTCAAATAACCTCTTACTCAAATATCCATCCTATCAAATTGTCCTGATGAAGGCAACCTGAAATGGACCATGCTATTCTCGGGTCAAGTACATACCAATTATAGTTATGGCTTAGACACCTAATCCAACACTCCTGAGGATTGATGACCTCCTCGATAGCTACAGGGGACATCTTGGTTTTCCAAGATAGATTTGTGTTCAAGCTACCACTAGATGTGAGTAAGAGATGAGGATATATAGAAGATTGCTTTTCAGACTCGCTACGGTCATTTCAAGTTTGTGGTATGCCCTTCGAGTTGACCAATGATCCTGCCACGTTCATGGTCCTCATGAACCACGTATGCAGACCGATGATGGATCGGTCTATGATAGTCTTTATCGATGAATAACCCATGCATGGACGTGAACATTGAAACTTTACGTGATATATAGACCCTAGGTAACCAGATCTATGATTCGGATGCATTAAGCCCGACTAGAAATGACTGGATGCATTTAGACTATAGGGGACTCGACTACTTGTTCATACAACACGGCGAGTTGGGTCGTGGTCCCCCAACCTTTTCTGCCACTAAGTAAACTCGTTGAGTCTAGGAGATGACTCAGGAAGTTGGCTATGGTTTTGAGTTATGAAGATTGAGGCACTCGACAAGTTCAAGGAAGGACTCGGCGAGTTGTGAGTGAAAGGTTCTAACTATGCTATGAAGATTGAGGAACTCGACGAGTTCAAGGTAGGACTCGTCGAGTTGTGAGTGAAAGGTCCCGACTATGTTATGAAGACTGAAAATCTCGGCGAGTTGTGAGCGAAATGTCCCAACTATGTATGAGAAGGAACTTGATGAGTTCATGAAAGAACTCAACGAGCAGGATCAAGATTTCAGAGTTTAATGGATCAAGGAACTTGCGAGTTAATGAACCAACTCGGCGAGTTGAGTCAACCAGAATGTTGACTTTGACCTTGAACTTTGACCAGAGTTGACCCTTAAATGGGTTATGAGTATGAAAGAGTAATTAAAAGATATTTTTATGTGTAGGAGTTGAGGAGATTTGATCCCAGAGCTGAGGACAGTTTAGCTACTTCATGACATTGAGGTGAGTTACCTTCCAGTAGAAGTAGGTCGAAGGCCCCAATGTCGGCCCACTATTAAGAGCTATAGTAGAGATGATTGTCTTTGTGATAATTATCTGGTAGTCCACTGTCTGTTATGATTATGTGCTAGTATGCTATGATATTATGTAATAGTGGTAGGAGGGGTAGGATAGACCCCAATACCGGTCGATAGGGCCGAAGGGGGTATGGCAGCACCCGGATAAGGTAGGCAGTATATGACTTATATGTTTATGCATTAGGATGCTATGTCGTAGAAGTAGGGGTGAAATAGTCCCCAATACCGGTCGAAAGGACCGAGAGGGTAAGCCAGCACCCTGATATATGCTAGGCAAGGTATCGGTTGACAGGACCGAAGGGGGAGGCTAACATCCTGATATACTAGGCAAGTTACCAGTCGGAAGGACCAAAGGGGTAGGCCAGCACCCTGATATGCTTGGCAAGTTACCGGTTGAAAGAGACCGAAAGGGTAGCTAGTACCTGGATATGTTAGACAGTATGTGTTATGTATGGTATGTGATATGATGGGGGAACTCACTAAGCTTTGTGCTTATGATTTTCAGTTTTGGTTTCAGGTACTTCTTCCTCGAAGAGAAAGGAGTCGGCATGGTAACAGTGCATCACACACACGATTTTCCATATGTGAGATTCTTGGGATTTGTACCCTAACATTGTTACTATTTTATGACATGCTCTTGAGACATATGATCTATGGTTTTTATAAAATGAAATAACTTGATGATATTTTCTTTAAATTGTTTATGAATCGTTATATCAAAAATGAAATTTTTGGTCATGATTTTTGGGATGTTACATAATGCATCAAAGCTCCAAATTCACCAAGAAAAGAAAGAAGGCTAGCATTTCTCAAGGAATGATATGTGTGTGTTGGAGGCTGAGAATGATCCAACCCCAAAGGTTAATGGCCTTTAAATACACCAAAATCCCTAAAAAGTGAACAATCCACTAAGCCGAAAGTGTGTCATGCTTCCTAAAGAGTCGCCAGCCCAACCATAATTTTCCAGACTTCTCAGTTTCCAACAAATGCGATTAATGACTTCCTGCTTCGCCACATCCTTCTACTTTACTTGAGACTATTAAACCCTCGATTAAAGAATGGAAAAATTACATCGGGAATAAGCTGTTACAATAGGTTTGAATGACGTTTTGATATTTATGGAAATATTTGACACTGATGTCGAAAATATAAAATGTATATTGGTTCATAATGTTATATTATTGGATTTTTCCTACCCGTATAAATTGTTTTTTTAGTTGTTCAACACAAGGCCATGTTACTAAAAAAATGGACCATTAGAGACGATGCTCATTTTTACGACCTAAAAAATTGGTTATATTACGATGTGTTTGACAAAACTAGATGAAAGCTGATAGCTGACAGTTCGAACCTGATAGATGATAGTTGTTAGTTGGTAGCTGTTAGTTTGGTTGTTCAAATCTGATAATGGGTTGTTGTTAGTTGAAATCTAATAGTAGCAAATTTTTGAACCATATAAAATTACATAAAATGGCAATGGTTTATGAAAGATAAATATATAAATATATTTTTAAAAATAGACCATTTTTCCTTAAAAGACTATTTGAAGTAGGTTTTTTATTATGATTTTTTTTTAAAAATAAAACTAAACTTTTACGGGCAAACAAAGTTTTTTTTTTTTTGAATACTTTTTTTAAAACCTATTATATAAAAACTGCTAAAAACTTTATGCCGAAGATACACCAAGATAAATAAACATTTATATGATCATTTTTGTAATTAACCCTGTATATCTAATTTATTATCATAATATACTAAAAACATTATTCCTCAAGAATCAATAATTTCTAATGTATAAACAAATACTATTAAAAAACAAAAGCAACTCATCATGACCATAACTGTAAGCCCAAGAAAACATAAAACATCCATATGCTACCAAACATCTTATATGACACATAACTTCATCTCTCTTCCCCAACCCCAACCCCAACTCCCACACGCTCTTCTCTCTCTGAAATCCTCCTTGGAATTCCTCCACCGTCTCTAGCGTGCCACAAGCCACCACCACTTCTGTCATAACTATATATCGATTGCAATCACTCTAAAGTCTTAAACAGAAGGTGGGTAATCATCAAGATGAAGAAAACAATTATGGGTTTTGATTTTTGTTTCTTTCTTTTGTAGAATTCACAAGTAATTGTCTAAACATTCATCAGATTCTTGAATATTATCAAAGAGATTGGTCGGGTCTTTGTTTGATATCAAAATTAAGGTTAATCTATTTTTGGTGATAATCGCTTTACAGATCAAAGAAAAGAAGGTGTCCAATTGGATTTTGAAGGTTGACTTTAATGGAGCCAATGGAATGTGGATATATATGCCCTTATGAAAAGGGTACCCAGAAAATATCAGTTTGTGATGAGATTTTGAACATGAAAGGTGATAGCTTTCGAGTGGATATGGAACCTTTCTCTCATCTCACGAACTACAATCCAAGATTTAATGTAAGTTTAGTTTTTATTTTTAGTTTCTATATCTAATTTTCTTCCTTTTAAGTTTGTAAACAAGAATCCATTAGAACAATGGTATTTATGTAAAAATATACGACTCCGTTTATTTTGTATTATGTATTTCTTTTATTTAAAATACACTTTTTATCTCTTCAAGAACATTTAAACTTTTGTCATCAAAGCAAGAGAATTTATATCCTAATAGAATGTAATGGTTATTGGAATTATTATACATTACGATCATCCTAAATGAAACTACAGTTTTTATGTCAAACTATACGTTACATGGTTTTATTTAAGGTTAGCTTTTTCTTTCTTTTTTTTTTTGGACAAGTTATATATAAAAATCCAAAGAAAACAAGATTTTTTTTTGAAAATAACAACGTGCTACTAAATAATTTTTTTGTTTTATTATATTATTAAATACTATTATTTATATTTTTTGACCAATGCAGTTAATTATTTTATTTGCATAATTATTAGTTGCAAAGAAGTTTATCAAGAAAAGGATCACAAATTGCGGAAAGCGTTGACAATGAAAGAGATGATAGTTCTTCGCCCAAAGGTCACTCCTTATTTTTCCTTAATATAACATTTATTAGTTTTCCCTAATCCCATACGATAAATATAGATTAGTAACTTACGAATAAAAATGTTAAAATTTATATTATATTAAAGATAATTGAATTGATCCGTCAAATATATTTTTCCATAACAGTTTATAATTAAGTAGATTAATAATCGAATTTGTGTGATCATAGTTTTTCTTGACCATTAAAAATTTAAAACTAATGTACAAAAAATTAGTAACCCATGCA
Organism: Lactuca sativa; assembly: GCF_002870075.4. Taxonomy (NCBI): domain Eukaryota; kingdom Viridiplantae; phylum Streptophyta; class Magnoliopsida; order Asterales; family Asteraceae; genus Lactuca; species Lactuca sativa. The sequence goes on along the minus strand of NC_056623.2, from coordinate 218,572,634 downwards.
GTTAATTATATTCTTAGCATAATAATATAGATTTACCTTTATAATAATTGTTACTCCAAATATAAAGTGGGTGGACTTCTTGTTAGTTTACCTACTCAAATAAAATAATTATGTTGATGTAGATTGATTAACCAATAGAAAAAGTTACGTATTGACACTTATAAGATTTTTGAAGAAGATATTGATATGAAAATAAATATGATTTTATTGCTAATTAATTTATAATTAAATCTCTATTGTTGATTATACGTGTCAACTGAGAATTATATAACTACAAAAATAACAACTCATTACAACTTAAGAATATTGTTAAAGCTATTTTAATGAATCATAACAATTAAAATACAAAAAGGTATCTTCTACTAACAGAGGAAAGAAAGTTAAGAAGATCTTCAATTCCTTTTTGTTCCTATCCAGATAATTGGAATCTCGGTTGCACATGCACATTGAATTATTTGCTACGTTTCCGGTGGAAAAGTTGGTTTACTTTACGATTTTATTATTTCACGTATATATTTAACGTTGTTTTTGTTTTTGTTATTTAATAGTAGACACAATGTCCGAAAAATCTACACCAGTGTTGGTGGTGGCGACGGAGCAACAACTCCACCACCAAATTAGCATCGCGACTGGCGGCAGCACCACTGCCGCCAGCGAAACACCAACTAGAAGCCGACTCATCGGAAAAAGATCGAATAGTTTCAAACAAACATCAATCATCAGTCCTAGAAGAATCCTTTTCTTCTTTGCTACATTGTGAGAACGACCTTCTCCTTGTCTTTGTTTTAATAATTACATCATTTATGAGCATCCCATAAAACAAAAATGCTATTTGTATGTTTGCACTGTTACACATCTCCACATTTGTATAATTTGTCCCCACAAAACAAAAATATAATTTGTCCCCACATGTGTATTCACATTGACCCATAATATGCATTATTCACTTGTACATTATGCATTAAGAGTAGTACATGATTCATCTCGTATGCCTAGGAATCAATCGTCCGATAGGGCATTTCCCGCTTGTCCCTTTGCATTAAAAGTAGCACATGATTTGTATAAATGGAATTTGAACGATAGTGAATTTCTCTTCGATAGAACATTTCTCATATGTACCTTATGCATCAAAAGCAATACATGATTTGTCCCGATTTCCTATGGCCAAGAAAATGTTGATAGGGTGTACCATTATACCTCATGCATAACAGTATCACATGATTTGACGACCATCAAGTTGACTTATGGTGATATGTGGACACGACAATTGTTCGATAGCATGTTATTAACTTGTACCTTATGCAATAATAGTAAAACATCATTTGTCACATATGTCTATCGACATGGGAATTGTTTGATAGCGTATGATACATTTGTATTTTTTGCATTAAAAGTCGCACATGTGTTATTGTTCAAATGCGTAATTTAGAATTTCCCCATATAATGTTATTATCGTGGGGATTAGGAGGGACCATTTCAAATGGAAATAATCCAAATTGAGTCGCAAATTGAACAGTTTAAATAAGAAAACAACAGATCATATGTGTCACCAAGGACGTAAAAAAAAAAACTAAATACAATAATACAATCGCACAAAATTCAAGAACAACTAGGTTTTATTTATTTATTTGTTTAATATAACATTGTACTTTATTTCTTAAGATTGTGTATCATGCTTTGAGATTTTGTTTATTAGCATTTGCTTTTCAAATCCACCCAATTATAGAACATTTCACTTTAATTCTTTTATGATTACGACGTTATACTTTTTAATTCTATGTTTTTGCTAACACACAATATTTAAAAAAAATTAAAAAAAAAAATCTTAAGGTTATGCCACTACATTTTAAAAACTGTATTTAATTATGTCGATGAAACTTGTTTGTAATTGGATAATATTACTATAACTTAATATTTTATCAAAGTATATGTTTGTAATTGTAAAACATTGAAAAACAATGAAAGTATAATGTTTTATTCAACAAAAAGTTTTAGTTCTTTGTTTTTTATTGCAATTAATCTATTCAATTTTGACAGGTCAAGCATGGGAACTTTCCTACTGATATACTTCACCCTCTCCATGGCCAAGCACAGTCAAGATGACAACTTGCTCAATTAATACCCAGAATACATCTTCGGAGGTCTGGCAATTTTTATTCTTATTCATTGTTTCACAAGCTGCCGTTGTTTATACAAAAAAGGAACATACAAGATATGCTAAACATTCCCTTTAATTAATTTATGAGCATTAATGCGTTTGAAATGAAAAAGGTTAATTTATCGATGCATTCCTTTTATTGATGTTTTTGCACATGATGTTAGGCCGGAACATGAGATGTTGTATATACTTTCCTTAGCTACCCTTGTTTATACAAAAAAGGTTAATTTCTCCTTTAAGAAATATATACACCTTTAATCAAAGAAAGCATCCCATAAAATCATTCCTAAACTTATGTGTGATGCTTCTTTTCTACTTAATGAGAATAGAGTTAATTCAATAAGCTATATCTATTAGTGTTTTCTATTTTATATATAGAAAGTACAACCAAATTAAGAAAGTTTTGGAAAGTATTTTATGGAATATATATATATATATATATATATATATATATATATATATATATATATATATATATATATATATAGTATCCCAACAGGCCAATACCTTTTGTTCACTTTTAACATTAATATTTAAATAAACACCAAGGATGTTCTCACGAAGAATATAAAATGTCTACAAGCTTTTTATTAGACATGCAACTCAACCTCATCATCACTCATTTTTAACTTTCCAAGACATAACAAAAATAGTAGTTAGGCTTACGAGCCTAGTAAGCAAAAATATCTTCACTTTCAACTTCATCCCCCTCACACTCATTGCCACATTACTCGAATCTTGACCCCAACTAAATTTCTTCCTTAGTCAACCTTCAACACCCGCAATCTTCCAACCAACCTCCGTTGTCTCATATACCCACTAAAACCCCAAACTCGAGGACCACATAGTCCCAAGAGTTAAACCCTAATTCACCATTTAACTTAATCCATTTTTAACACTCATTCACAACAAGAATTACAGGCAATAGCGGTGACAGACAATTTTAGCGGCGACAACAATGAAACTCGTTTTTTGTCGACGCTAAAGGTTTGTGTTGACGATCTGCGTCATTTCAACCACATCTATCAATTCAAGCGATGATCCAACGACTAAGAGGGAGTAGGAAACCCCATGTTGTTTTCCTCCGATGTGTCTCGCCAAAGAGTGATCGTCACCACTAAAGGCGTCGCCGCTAAAGGCTTATACTAGCGATCCGTGTCATTTCAACCTCATCTGTCCATTTAAGCGATGATCCAACGATGTACGAAACCCCACATTGTTTTCCCTCTGGTGTGTCACCTCTAATGAGTAGTCGTCGCTGCAAAAAAACGTCGACAATAAAACTCTCTTTGTCCTCATTTTCTTTTCTAGTCTTCTGTGTTTTCCCTTTTTCTCTCTACTCACCATTATCGACCTCATCGGAATTTCACCAAAATCTTTGTTGTTTCACCCATTTCTCCGTTTTTTCTCCTTTTCATTTCCTTCTCACTTTTCTCTACTAAATTTCTAACATTTGTGTTGTGATAATTCAAATTAAAATAAAAGTATAATTATATATAATTTGGTTATATTATTACAATAATATAATGGGTGATTAATTATTATATTATTACAATAATATAATGGGTGATTAATTAGGAGTAATTGAGTTTAATTAGGAGAAATAATGAGGTTTAAATCCTCAAAACCGTCACCTTGATTAGAGACTTAAATTCGATCGTTTGAGTGGATTATAATTGAAAAATCTTGGGCATTATGAAGAGCTCCAGAAATGGAGTGGAACTAGAAAACATGGAATGGGATACAACTATTTTTGCTAATATAATATGAATAATCATCCGTATTCTATTGGGGGTGTATTTTATTACAAAAGAAATATAATACGGTTAAAACAATCGTATGCTATCCAAGGGTGTACATTGTACGTATAGTATGGTGTATCATATATCATGTATCCTATTTACCTTGTCGTATCCTATATGGTGTATCTTATGGAATATCATATATGGTGTATCCTATTTACCTTGATGTATCATATATGATGTATCTTATTGTATATGGTCTACTGTATATACCTTTGTATATGGTATGTATATATCCTATCCTATTTATAATTTGTGTATCTACTAGAAGTGTATCCTATCATATTTATCAGCCAACAATTTAAGTAATTAAATTGCAATAAAAGATTAAAATATATATATATATATATATATATATATATATATATATATATATATATATATATATATATATATATATATTATATAAACGAAATAGCTATATGTTATGTTCAACTAAAATCTTAATTACATTTACTTATTTCTTTCCATCTCCAATTCTAGCCACTTTTGTATGTAGTTCTCGAGGTCTTCTTGGTCATTACCATAGCATATTCCAAATCTGTTGAAAACATTGACAATATACATAATTAACTTGTAGCTTGAAAGAATGATTTAAACTAGATAATTTGTTATTGCAAAAATAATTTAAGATTAAGATTTTTTTTATTCATTCCCATCCAATCAAAAAATTTATTTTCGTGATTTATTTCCAAATTCGAATCAATTCAAACATTAAAAAGACCATTATAATAGTACTAACAACTAACCACGTACCTTCATTTCAAATAGTTATCTACAACAGATGTCATCCAAAACTCAACAAAATCGTCCAACTCCGCATCTGGAAACGGTGTTTTATCGTTCCAAAGGTTCTACATACAAAGTAATACAAAATACTTAATTTAATAAAAATTAAGGTTTAGTTTTAAAATTATAAAAAGAATTACTTATTTTAGGAAATCTTGGTTGTCTGTACAACACCATTTCATGCATCCACTTTGGGATGTAATAGCCACACTTCCAATTCGACATTTGTTGGTTGCACTAAATATAAAATTCACATGAGGATATATATATATATATATATATATATATATATATATATATATATATATATATATATATATATATATATATATATATATATATATATAATCAATAGTAAAATTAGTTACCTTTGCGAAAACCCATGTCATTGTACGTGATTTGGATTTCGATTGTTTATTAAGTGTTGCAACAGCTCTAAAAAGTAAGCATTATTGATTTCTTAGAATCTATAGAAAAAATAGCAGTCATAAAATAAAAAAATAAGAAACTTCTTACATTTCGATATGTGTTACGATATCATAGTCTTCAAACGTCTTCATACCTTCACCTGAATCCAAAATGTAGCACGCATATTGAAAAGGAAAATTACAAATAATATGTAGTGTAACCTTTTAAAGTTTAAACATATCAGCAACAATTATTGACAAACATATAAGGCATATAGCATTTTCTAGAATATCATACTCTTGCAAATAGGGTGCTAGAAAATTTTATTTTTCTTGTTGAAAGTTTATCGCATCAACTAACTCATTTACAACGATATATGGTTCGAATTCCTCATAGGTTCCACATTGCATACCCATGATTTTTTGTGGGTTTATCTAGACACATTTATTATCGTGTTGAAACATTGAATGTAGCATCCTATATATATATATATATATATATATATATATATATATATATATATATATATATATATATATATATATATATATATATATATATATATATAAATAAAGGTAAACCACTATGAAATATTAGTTATTTAAATTTTAACATACTCACATATGAAAGAAAAAAATTGAATTTGTATCGAGTTGCTTATTCTTCATAAGCTCTTTAATCGTGTCCGAATAGATTAGAACTTCAATCCTCCCAACTCCAAAGATCCCCGACTTACTTCTAACATGAATTGGATATTAAATTTTCCGGCTCATAAAATGTTTATACAGTAACTTGAATTTCGGCCTGCCATTTAGTTCTTTTGGCATTACAAATTGTCGTATTTTCTTTGCAAGGGGGAAACTGTTGGTCTCCTCGTACTTTCTTTTTTGGCGTATCTACATTAAAAAGCTATTTGATCAGCTAAAAGTATTAAGGACTAGCAGTAAGTTTAAGCTACTACTTCATCACCAGGATCATAAGAAATATTAACCTGTGTTGATGATGGTGTCGGTGTTGGTACTGTTGTCGATGTGTGGGAAGGTCTTTGATCTTTTTGCATAGTTGGAGTGGGCTGGGACGTTTAGAAATGGTTACATATTGATTTAATTAGATATGACTATAATATTAAAAAATGAAGGAAATTTATATTGTACCTTAACTAGAGCAATTGAATTTCATGGCCATTGAGTAAAACCATACAATGCATTCCCCAAAATATATGTCTCTTCAGTCGGCACAGGAAGAGGGAACAACTTATAACCATCATAAATCTTTCGTATGGATACCTTCACATGATGTTCTTTGAGTGGTATCCTATGTAACATCCCATTCTCCAATGGGTAGAGTTTCCCTTCGGCAACTCTATGATGCTCTGTATCCGATGGTAGCAGCAACTCACATTAAATGGGAGCCTACAAACACACACACACACAGATACATACATATATATATATATATATATATATATATATATATATATAATGTACTTAATTAGTTTGTTAAAGTGTGTTTAAATGTATTCTATATGAAGAAACAATGTATACCTTTATATTATCTAATGCATCCATCATTGTAGATCCAACACTATGTTTCTTGAACTTCGGGCTTCTAACTTTTATTGCTTCATTACTACGAGTATCATCATGTTGCATCATGCCATGATTCACACTAGTAGCCACCATAGAGTGGACCATGTCCCCGACAGTATCTACCACTTTAGCCATCATATCAGACACCATATCATTCATCAGCTTATCATATAACTTATTAAACAAACTCTCCTCTAGCCTAGTCACTAAATCCTCTAAATCTGGTAACTCTTGGTGTTTCCACTTTCTCTAGTTATTCCTTGATTCTTTTAGAGAGACATTATAAGTCACTGCCCTCGTGTGACCAGGGTGCTTTTCTCCTAAAACATTTGCAATCAAATCAACTCCTACTTTATCTTTTGATATTTTTAAATGCAAACAAAAGGATTTTATTAACATTTACTTATTAGACAAATGGTATATGGAGATGAAGAAAAACAAAAGTACACTAACAAACTTATCCGCTAATTGCTCACTCTCAGGCATAACAATGTAATCCCCTGAGGGGGTGTGTTTTGTCCTAGCATAGATAAAATCTCTTGCCTGCTCGCTTGATATATGATGTCCTTTTATTTTCGTACCTAACTCGATATCTTTATCCCACCAAGCTTTGTTCCCACGATACTCCAATGGGTCTAAGTGAGCTGGATTTTTGTTTTTCTTCACAGTCTCTTTCCATTTTTTCCTTTTTCCTTCACACATATAAAGCCCAAAAAACTTGGAATTCTTCAGTGGATTTTATCTTAACAAAATCTTCCCATGCTTCTTTGGTTAGGTACGGGTTAATAACTTGATGCATCAAGATCATTGTCTATGAATTCAGTAACAAGCGTCGACTTGTAGGCCCTCCATGACTTGTTGCATACTTTAAGTGTTTGTTTTTTAGGAGCATCATTTGGTATATTCCAGTAATTCTGTTTTTTAAAATCAAGTATAGTAACTATCAGTAACAATTATTAATTAAAGAACATTTAGCAAGTAATAAATATCATACCTAAATGTCTAACCGCAAGTCATGGAGCTCTAAATTTGATACTTTATCCCAACTCTCTTTAAGTATAGAAATCCTACTCCTGACCGCAAGTCCACAATAACTTGCAAATTTTGGTTGATACTCTCTAGTAGCTTGATTATAATTATCAAAATCAACATGCAATGATGTTAATTTTTCATTAGTTTGTTCCCTTATCAATGTGGCGCTTCTCTTACTCCGTTCAATATATTCCATTATTGGGTGGGTAGGTTACTGTAGAACTCAGATTCACTGCAATTATTAGGTTAGTTTAGTAAAAAAAATCAAAATAACAAGATTTTGCTTAAATAATTAAATATTAATATTTTTAACATGTTACCTGCATATCATTATAAAGTGTAAAAAAAAATCATTGTTCTTTAATCAATCTCATGTTTACTTTTTTATATTAAACATAGTGTATTGTTAATAACAGATCCATATAATAAAAACAAAATATAAAAGCACAATAGTAACAATTGTAACATCATGTTTTGGATCGTCTGAGATTAGGGCTTGTGGGCTGCAACCCAGGCATGAGGAAGTCTCGGGGTTTCGATGAGTTGCTAGAAGCATAGGGCATCTCGACACCTTTCCGTAAGTATAATGTTCTTTGGAATCGAAGTTATATCGAGGAAGCAATGCAAGTTTGAAGTTTTGGTAGGATAAGTCCCTCATTTGAGAAAGGTGGCAGCTAAGTATGTTGGGCGTATGTGTGTGTACGCTTAGCGTACTCATGTGCCTGGGTTTTAAGCGGTACCACCTAGTATGCTACGTGTACTATGGTCAAAACGAGAAACCCTAATTGAGGATTGTCCCAATATAAAGTGTTGAAACATAAAAGTGAACCTCTTAAACTTAAAGAGGTCTGAAGCTACCAACCATATCCGAAGTCAAGCTCAACACCGCAACCACCAACCGCATCCGCAATTGAAGTCATTTATCTTAGATTAGTTTTATCTGTTTTGATGTCTTTACATTTCTTTGTCCAATGTGCCTTGCATGGCATCTCCTATACATATTTAACTTGTAATCTTCGAGTTTCTATGAATAGATCTCTTTTATTCTAAATGAAACACATCTCTCTTAATTGATCATTCTATTTTTATCCTATTGCATCCTCTATCACTCTCTTTTATTAAAGATATTTAGATTCTGATATTACGATCATTATCTCTTCGGAGCAAGTCATATTGACTTAATCACTAAGCTTGATCACATTTACTAACCTGGATTAACTGCAATCCTTGTTAAGAATCAACTTATAGTGTCTTCTTGATATAATACTTGTTTCCATTTACATTTCTTTATATTTCTGCACCTAATTAACTAACTATCTAACTCTAACTTATTATTATTGTTAACCTTTATGATCCACTGAGTTAAACTTCTTTCCACATTATTACTTATTCTAACATTTGTTCAAGTGTGTTACTCAAGTTTTTCTCTAAACAATTGGTATCAGAGCCGAAGTGGTTGCTTTTTAAACAAGAACTCCGATTTTAAAAGGCCTTCTATACCACTGAAGCTCATTTCTTAAAACCAAAAAAACTCAAAAAAAAAAAACAACAAATTTTTCAAAAACAAGGAAATATGGCGCAAGCATTATCTCTAAATGTTTCCAACAGTGTTGGAGGTTCGAATAGAACTCCAATACTAGTGGCAAACGAATATCATCACCGGTCTCAAAGAATGGAGAGGTATCTATGATGACTTGGAAGAGATGTATGGAGATCTGTAGAAGAAGGACCTCATGTCCCTATTCCTACTCGAGTTTAGAATGATGGCACTCAAGCTAGATTGGGAGGAGTTCCGCCTGCCATGAATCGTCCCACCAATGATGATCATGATAAGATGGAAAACGATGTTGTTGCCTTTTATGAGATAGCTTATGGAGTTGCTCCTGACAACTTTGACATCATCATAAATTGCAAGTCAGCCAAAGAAATATGGGATGTTCTCAAGAACTTATATGAAGGTACAGAACAAGCTTAAGAAAAGAATCTTACAACCGCACTCAACAAAATCAACAACTTCAAAGCTCATGCTGGTGAAAGTCTGGAAGATTCCTTCAAGAGGTTCAATTTAATTGTCATAAAGTTATTTAATGTTGGCACCATCCGAAGTAACCATGAGACCAATCTTCAGTTTCTCAATGGTTTGGGTAGACATTGGACAACGACTAAGATGATAGTCCAAGGAGATAGAAAAATTCATTCTTTATCTCTTTACAAACTGTATGGTGAACTACAAGCACAAGAATCAACTGTACTCAAAGACTGTGCTGACTTCGGTCGACCACTCGCTCTTGTAGCACAAGCACCTCACACTCAATCTTACTCACCCTCGTATGACAACCCTCCCAGTCTACAAAGCAGACTCAGAATACAGTGATGAAGAAGAATTTCAAAACTCTATTGCTCTAGTTAGTCACCAATTCAACAAATTACCACCTTCATCTTTCTGCAAAAATCAACAGTTTACTAAACCTCCCTTCAACCTTAACTTCAATCCTCAGAATGCTCACTTACGATATCTCAAACATCCTCACCCAACACCGCAATCTCAAAATACTAAATCCAAAGAGGCACCGCAGCCTGTCAAGACAACCGACTCCGGTACCTCAGCAGAAGAAAAATATGATGTTGTAATTTGTCATAAGTGCCAAAAGGAAAATCACTTTGCTAAATATTGCAAAGTAAATGTAGTGAAAGACAGATCATTCTATCTCAGAATGGCTCAAGAAATGGAAGAAAAAGAGAAAGCAAAGGCATACGTAGCCCAAGTCAAAAGAGACCATCAAGTGTGGTCATCCGTAGATGAGGACTAAGCTATCAAAAACATCAAAGGAAGAGGCAAAATCTGCATGATCGCTACTGCGGACGAGGATGGGTCAACCAAACTGGAAAACAACTACTGCTACATGGAAAAGGATGGAACTCTAAGCATCGTTGAACATTTAAAGCTTATGATCCAAACTCTTGATTATAGCATGCATGATTGTCAACCATTTATTGACAACCTTAATGACACATGTGTTTCCATCCTTTCAGAGTATAACATAGCCTTAGACGAAAAGAACATTGAGTCCAAGGAAATGTTTCATGTTAGAGGATGATTATGTCACACCCCAAAACCGAGAATGGCGGAAACGTTTTGGGGCGGAGGACGTCATGTAATGTATCACAACAATGCAAAGTAGTAAACAAGCAACAACATCATCCATTGCATTAATAGTATAATTTTAATTACATTTGAGTTCTTTCATAGTATAATTCTACAAAATGAATATTCAAAAATAAAAGACGAGTCTTGATCGCTCCGTCTTCACAGAACTTGGTAGTCGTACCTGTCTATCCGTGTCCTTGGAATACAAGTTATTTTGAAAGCGAGTATCAGCAATAATGCTGGTGAATTCATAAGTATTTATGTGACTTTGATTTGCAAAGCTGTAAAGAAAGACCTGTAAATGTTTGAAGGAAAGTTTGTACCAATGAACATGTTTGTAAGTAATTGTAAACGTTTGAAAACCCAAGAAAATCCAATATTTTCTACTAGTATAAAATGTAGCCTTCTACCAAGACCCGACTATTTTCAATGTTTGCTTCAGAAATCCAATATTTGTTTATAAGTGGGTAGTAGTTTAAAAGTCCCAAAAATGAACTACCATGATGTTTTTCATGTCTAAAATAGTAGATTTGTATACATATATAATCGCTAAGGTATATGATAACCCCGTAAATCAACGTGTTTTTAATACTCCATGTGATTTTTATAACCATGCTAATGACCCAGACTGCCTGTAACAACGTTCTTCAGGCGTTGGGATGTTATGACATTTATCACCCCATACCTGCCGGTCTAACTGTAGCTAACAGTTTAGGTGCGGGATTGTCAATCCCGTATAGATCTATACACAAGTATCACGCTCCCCCTACAAGGGATTATGGTATATAATATAGGACTTAATAATGCATACTCGAAAGTACGTGAAATGTCTCACAAAACCTAGTATAAAACAGATTTACGTATAAAAATGTCCATTTGTTCTTGTATATGAAAATATCTCTATGATATGGTACTTTGTAGTATGTAAAATTTCATGAATATCTAGTACGTTATCTTATGTAATCGTATCTCTTGTAAGTGTACGTCTTGAAATTTATATGCCTTGTAATTGTATGTAATCGTATCTCTTCATATAGTATGTGATGTATTAGTATAGACTCATAAATAAACTGACTCTCGTGTGATTCCTTGTACTTGGAATGGTAAGTAGTATATCCTAACTATACCTATTATAGTTACTAGTAGTGTGGGTTTATAACCGAAATATGCCTTTGCTACCCAAAGGTACTGAACCAACTGATGGAAAACTTTTATGTTTATATATGTATACATGAAATATATATATATATATATATATATATATATATATATATATACACACACACACACACATGTATAGGCGTGCATTTGACAATAGAAAAATATAAAAGAAGTTTTGTATAACCTTTGAGAAATTTAATAAATAAGAAATGATGACTTGATGTCAGTTTATAAAACGATTTGAAAGTAGTTTGTTTGATAAGAACGATTTTAAGTATAAGAAGATCTTTGCTTGAAATACGATTCTAACAGCGTTTGAAAGGAAACATAAAGTATGTAAGACAGTTTGATAAAGAGTTTTTAACATGTAAAAATGGTTGTGGTAAACTATTATAGTCTTTCCAAAAGTTTGTTTTGTTTGTATAGTAAACCCTAGTGAAATGCTCACTTGTTATGTAATGTGTAACTTTTGTGGTGACATAAATGAACACATATAGTCAAAGTATAAATAAGGTGTTTGATTCGTATATGTAAAACAACATATTTAATTTCAAAAGACAAGATGATATCGTGATATATTTTGCATACGAAAGGTTCCATGTAGTGGTTATGAATCACATATGATTTACTTGATAAAAATGAGTATTTAGTGAAACTTTGTGTTACACACGATAATAATCGTGTGTTTACTTGTATCCCCCCCCCCTTAAAAGTGGATATAAAAAGTGTTGATAACACATTTAAAAATGTAGTTTATAGGGGTATGAACTCACCGAAGAAAGTGCATGATTTGAAGAAAACGAGATTTTCTCGGGCGGCACCTCGACCGGAAAGTGACGAGATTCTCAGGAATCTCGGGGCTTCGAACCTTCGTCGGGGCTTAGATATGAAACCGGGAAGTCGGGATGTTGTCGGCACGAAAAACGAAGTGAAAATGTGAGAGGAATGAAGAATTTTAGCAAAGGCAGCCGACACCCTTGCATTCTATTTATAGGGTGCTGGAAGAGGGATTACGCTGGGCGTAAATTCGGAGTACGCTGGGCATACTCGTTACGCTGGGCGTAACTTCGGAGTACGCTGGGTGTACGTGACGTCAGCGCTTACCGCATCCTCAGAAGAAGCATCGAAGCGACGTGGACAATCTGGAGCCTAGCATCCAAGTACGCTGGGCGTAAATCGTTCCGGTGTGTGTGACACGAACTTGTAAAATCCGTAACTTTCGCATACGGGCTCCGTTTTTGACGTTCTTTATATCCACACAAAGGTGAGAAAATACTCTACAACTTTCATTTAGACTTCGTCAGCTAATTTTGACCTTATTGTTAATTATATTTTAATTAATAGGCCGGGACCCGATAACTTCGTTAAAAATCCATAACTTCTTTATCCGACGTCCGTTTTCTTTTGTCTTTTTACCATCGAACTACTATTGTTGAGACCTTCAACTCTCGTTTAAGTTGTGTCGGCTAAAAATCACTTGATCTTTATTTCGAGTTTTTAGCTGTCTACCGCTGTTATGAAACTTAGAAAATTTGTAACTTCTTCATACGATATCCGTTTTGGGCGTTCTATTTATGCATGATCATGGTTTAACGAAATCTACGACTATCATTTATATACCTAAGGCTAAATGTTATTGTATTGAAACTTCGCATTTTTCGCTTAATCGGTGTTGCCAGGTTTTGCCGAGAATCTTCGGTTGGTCATAACTTCTCTGTTATAACTCGGATTTTAGTGTTCTTTATATGTACGAAAACCTTGATACAATTCCTACCACTTTATTTAACTGAAATAATATTTTAGGAAAGTTATATTTTGGCCTAAATTTGACTGGTGTTACATTATATTGTCTCAAAATGTCGGGTTGTCACATCATCCCCCTGTTAAAGGGAATTTCGTCCCGAAATTCGAGTTTAAAAAGTATTAATAATCATGCTACGGACAGAAGTTTTATTTGCTACTCGTGTTCTTAAGTGAACATTGGTCTTCGCCTGGCATTCCAGCGAACCTTTCACTATCGGGATATGACTTTGCTTCTTTCGTTTGACTTCACTGGTATGATAACTTTTCTTTGTCGAATGTGTGTTGAGTGTTTCTGTGGTCTGTGAGAGTATTACACCTTGTACCCTACAAGTAGTGTCTCCAGATCTTTAGAGCAATTACCGCTGCTCATAATTCAAGATCACGTATTGAATAGTTAACTTCCTATGTCTTAGGCTATCTTGAGGTATAGGCAGTGACTTTTCCTCTTGCTTAAGAACACAACCAAGACCTTGGTTGGATGCATCGCATTACACCACGAAATATTCTATCCCTTTTTGGGAGGGATAATATTGGTGCGATGTATCAGGCTTACTTTAGCATTTGCAACGCTCTTTCTTGTTTACAGACAAGTCCGGTGTTCTTCCAAGTGAGAAACTTGACCTAAAGAATCCCCTTCTGAGGAGTTTGTTAAGCTCACTAGGAAGTTCTCGCATCTTGGTTTGAGTTAGACAATAAGGTGATTTGGCTATTGGGGTAGCCCCTGGAACTAAGTCGATTCTGAATTTGACTTGACGCTGTGTTGGTAGTCTCGGTTGTCCTTCTAGAAGGGTGGTGGTAAAAGTCGCGTACTTCTTGGATGTTCTGAATGTCCTTCACTTCTCGACACGTCTCGGCGATGTGTGCAAGGATTGCATGATATTCCTTTCGTAAGCATTTCTGAACTTGCATACATGAAATGATGAGAGGGTTCGTACTTGGTTCGTGGCTGTAAATAACTAGGGCTTCATTGTTGAGGGAGGTTAGGACGAACTGCTTTATCAAAGCACCTGATGTTGGCTCGATGTAGACTTAACCAACTTCTACTAATTATGATGTCAAAACCTTGGGGTGGATTAGCTGTCGTGAAGATCTAAAAGACAGTATGACTACTCTTGAATTAGGGAAAAGGATAGGTATTTCTAAGTTTATTCTTATGGAAGCACGATCATTCGCAGTCTTGTGCAGTCTCCGTCCTGAAGTTCATAATAGAACTCATACCTGGTTCATCTATCACAGTCTCGGGTATACGAGTCGTATATAAATAAGGTTGAGAAGGTAGTCGAATAGATGATTCTTCTTTAAGCTCAAATCCCATCGAGGAAAAAGAAGTGAATGTGGAATTGTCAATTCTAAACCTGTAGAACCTTGATTATATATCACCCCTATGTATACATTCATCAGCGAAGATCAACTGTATGGACCTTTGGATTTGAACTTGACGTACTGTACAAGTGGTACTTCGGGGATTTCTTTGGAAAGTAAAAGAACTATGAGGTACTCTATACATGGGTACTTCGGTGTTCTGGAATGACGGCTTCGCTGGAAAGGCGATTTTGAAGAAAGGGATGTACGTATGAAGCTGCTTTTGTGAGGATCAAATTGAATCAAGTATATGGTAATGTCGGAATCATAAAGAAACTTGAAGACATTAGATTTGAATAAAAGATGTTTACAGACAAAAAAATAACCGTGCAACCATCAACAGAGTTAGAGTACTTTAGACTACTACAAGACTATTGCTGCGAATAAGGTATACTACAACAGGCAAGTATATGCAGCACGAGCATCCATATACCGACGGGATCCCACAAAAGATAAGACTCTGATTGCACTAGTTTTGGATGGTTTATAAGTCTGTTACAACGAAACGCCTAAATTACATTAACGTGGGTTTGGAGTAGGTTCTCCCGCAGCTGTGATCCTGAGAATCCTACCGTCTGTGCCAGAGTTCTTTGTTATAGGGCAATCCTTCTTGAGGTGCCCTATCTCTCCGCATTGATGACATGACTCGCTAGTACTATCCTTGGTGGCGGGAGTGAGGTGTTTAGCCAGTGTTATGTGGACACGAGTGCCTTCCTCATTACACCACCTTGGAAATTGCTTCCCAAAGCGTTCTGCAGGGGTTTCCATTTGTTGTTGTGGCATGGCAAGTCTTTGGGATCTCTTGCGCTCCTTTAGGGCTTGACGATATCGTCTCTTCCTTTCGGTCTTACGGCTTCGCAAGTCTATGACTGTTGCCATTTGTTGCTTTCCCGGTTTGGTACTACCATCGGAACTCTCGACTCCTTTGTCGGTCTTGCTTGTGTTGCCTGAGTTGATGTGCGTAAGGAAAGTTGTCACCGCAGCTGCTACTGCAGCTTGTAATGAAGCGGCGCCGATATGGAGGATAGGGGTTTCGTTGTTCGGCTGATCGTTTCCGGATGACGACATGATTCTGTAACACGAAAGATAAAGATTTTTGTGAGCGATTCTGGTTGACTCCAGATGTACTTCTATTGCTTTAAGTAAAGAGTAAGAGTATGTTCTCAAAAGTTTGACATACATCCCTACGATGCAGTCCTAGTATAGTGTAGAAGTATGTTTGTAGAATGATCTTAAGACGTTTGTCGTTCAAGCCGAGGTGTCGTTGGTTGGTGAATAACATGATCTTACTACTAAAAGAGACCTGGAAATGTTTTCGGAGTTAAATTACTATAGTCTAATGACTTGACTAAAGCATGTTTCAGATAGACTCTAACGAAGGTATGATGAGGGTTTTTGAACACAGAGCGACAAGGAAGTTAGCCGACTGTCAATATCATCGGTGCTTAAGATGTAATAAGTTTAGGAAAATTTTATCTTGAAGAAGGTCTTAGATCATATCATGTGTAGAAAGGTTTTGGTTGCATAAAGGCCTAACTAACAGTACTTACAATACAAGATAGTTACATAGGACATACACAGGAAAACGATTTCTTTAAACAAGGAAGGGAAAATAAAGCCTTTCTTACTGACGGTGGTCATCCCTTTGGTGAACTCTCAGTTCAGCCAATTGAAGGTGTCTTTCGTACACTCTCTGGCGTACTTGTATCTCTATGACTCCGGCTCGTGTTTTAGCTAATGCTTGCAGCAGGGTCTCATGGTCTCTCTCAGATCTCTCACGAGTTTTTTCAAGATGATTGGTGTATATGATGTGCATTCTTGTATTGGCATTTAACCTCTTCGGTATATTGGAGAGTCGTCCTGCCCTGAATTTCGTTTCAAGCAACTCTACGGATCAGGATTGGTAGAACTTTGTCTGCTGAGCTTCCTTCGCTTAAGTTGTAGCAGCTTCGGTCTCCTTTAGACGGCATAAGTTAATCTTGCTCTTTGCTCCATGTTTCCAAGCATTCTACCCAAGGAAGTGTCGAGCCATGAAGAGTTGGACGAGGGTTAGGGTTTGAATTAGGAGTTACCGGGGGTAGGTTCTCATCCTCGAGTTCGGAGTTATCATCATTCGAAAGGTCTTTAGCATGGTGATCATTCAAAAGGGATTGGATGATCATTCTTTGGTTCTTCTTTGAACCATCCAGCATCGCCTTCGTTCGGGAAGTATGGGTCGTCGTGGGGATGGAGTCCAACTATGTTATCTATGCGATAATTCGGGTATAAGAATCTAACACATAAGTAGTTTATAGTAATACACAAAATACTCCTATAGTATTTTAGGTTTATGTTCTATTGTTCTCATTGTGGTATTGTGGTTAAGTTTTTAGACTTGTTGCAACTCACATCCACACTTAGGCACATGCTAGTCAACCCTCGAAAAATATAGTTCATCAGGCTATATCATCCCAGTTTTGACTATATGTCTCTAAGTCTACTTGTGCTGCCCAACAATCGTAATACTTTTGTGTTGTCCTATTGACATTGATTTTAGTATGAATGCAGGCACATATACTTACTTAAATATTTTATTATTTAAAAGTATAGACTCTTTATCAGAGTATTTTAATCCCTATTGTATTTATAGTTTGTATATCTTTAATGGGTTGATATACTCAATTCACTATAAACAATGCTCTGATACCAATCTGTCACACCCCAAAACCGAGAACGGCGGAAACGTTCTGGGGCGGAGGACGTCATGTAATGTATCACAACAATGCAAAGTAGTAAACAAGCAACAACATCATCCATTGAATTAATAGTATAATTTTAATTACATTTGAGTTCTTTCATAATATAATTCTACAAAAATGAATATTCAAAAATAAAAGACGAGTCTTGATCGCTCCGTCTTCACAGAACTTGGTAGTCGTACCTGTCTATCCGTGTCCTGGGAATACAAGTTATTTTGAAAGCGAGTGTCAGCAATAATGCTGGTGAATTCATAAGTATTTATGTGACTTTGATTTGCAAAGCTGTAAAGAAAGACCTGTAAATGTTTGAAGGAAATTTCGTACTAACGAACACGTTTGTAAGTAATTTAAACGTTTGAAAACCCTAGAAAATCCAATATTTTCTACTAGTATAAAATGTAGCCTTCTACCAAGACCCGACTGTTTTGAATGTTTGCTTCAGAAATCCGATATTTGTTTATAAGTGGGTAGTAGTTTAAAAGTCCCAGAAATGAACTACCATGATGTTTTTCATGTCTAAAATAGTAGATTTGTGTACATATATAATCGCTAAGGTATATGATAATCTCGTAAATCAACGTGTTTTTAATACTCCATGTGAGTTTTATAACCATGCTAATGACCCAGACTGCCTGCGACAACGTTCTTCAGGCGTTGGAATGTTATGACATTTGTCACCCCAGACCTGCCGGTCTAACTGTAGCTAACAGTTTAGGTGCAGGATTGTCAATCCCGTTATCTATACACAAGTATCACGCTCCCCCTATAAGGGATTATGGTATATAATACAGGACTTAATAATGCATACTCGAAAGTACGTGAAATGTCTCACAAAACCTAGTATAAAACAGATTTACGTATGAAAATGTCCATTTGTTCTTGTATATGAAAATATCTCTATGATATGGTACTTTGTAGTATGTAAAATTTCATGAATATCTAGTACAGTATCTTATGTAATCGTATCTCTTGTAAGTGTATGTCTTGAAATTTATATGCCTTGTAATTGTATGTAATCGTATCTCTTCATATAGTATGTGATGTATTAGTATAGACTCATAAATAAACTGACTCTTGTGTGATTCCTTGTACTTGGAATGGTAAGTAGTATATCCTAACTATACCTATTATAGTTACTAGTAGTGTGGGTTTATAACCGAAATATGCCTTTGCTACCCAAAGGTACTGAACCAACTGATGGAAAACTTTTATGTCTATATATGTATACATGACATATATATATATATATATATATATATATATATAACTACACATGTATAGGCGTGCATTTGACAATAGAAAAATATAAAAGAAGTTTTGTATAACCTTTGAGAAATTTAATAAATAAGAAATGATGACTTGATGTCAGTTTATAAAACGATTTGAAAGTAGTTTGTTTGATAAGAACGATTTTAAGTATAAGAAGACCTTTGATTGAAATACAATTCTAACAGCGTTTGAAAGGAAACATAAAGTATGTATGACAGTTTGATAAAGAGTTTTTAACATGTAAAAATGTTTTTCGTAAACTATTATAGTCTTTCCAAAAGTTTGTTTCGTTTGTATAGTAAACCCTAGTGAAATGCTCACTTGTTATGTAATGTGTAACTTTTGTGGTGACATAAATGAACACATATACTCAAAGTATAAATAAGGTGTTTGATTCGTATATGTAAAACAACATATTTAATTTCAAAAGACAAGATGATATCGTGATATATTTTGCGTACGAAAGGTTCCATGTAGTGGTTATGAATCACATATGATTTACTTGATAAAAATGAGTATTTAGTGAAACTTGGTGTTACACGCGATAATAATCGTGTGTTTACTTGTACCCCCCCCCCTAAAAGTGTATATAAAAAGTATTGATAACACATTTAAAAATATAGTTTATAGAGGTATCAACTCACCGAAGAAAGTGCGTGATTTGAAGAAAACGAGATTTTCTCAGGCGACACCTCGACCGGAAAGTGACGAGATTCTCGAGAATCTCGAGGCTTCGAACCTTCGTCGGGGCTTAGATATGAAACCGGGAAGTCGGGATGTTGTTGGCACGAAAAACGAGGTGAAAATGTGAGAGGAATGAAGAATTTTAGCAAAGGCAGCCGACACCCTCGCATTCTATTTATAGGGTGCTGGAAGAGGGATTACGTTGGGCGTAAATTCGAAGTACGCTGGGCGTACTCGTTACGCTGGGCGTAACTTCGGAGTACGCTGGGCGTACGCGACGTCAACGCTTACCGCATCCTCGGAAGAAGCATCGAAGCGATGTGGACAATCTGGAGCCTAGCATCCGAGTACGCTGGGCGTAAATCGTTTCGGTGTGTGTGCCACGAACTTGTAAAATCCGTAACTTTCATATACGGGCTCCTTTTTTGACGTTCTTTATATCCACGCGAAGGTGAGAAAATACTCTACAACTTTCATTTAGACTTCGTCAGCTAATTTTGAATTTATTGTTTATTATATTTTAATTAATAGGCCGGGACACAATAACTTCGTTAAAAATCCATAACTTCTTTATCCGACGTCCGTTTTCGTTTGTCTTTTTACCATCGAACTACTATTGTCGAGACCTTCAACTCTCGTTTAAGTTGTGTCGGCTAAAAATCGCTTGATCTTTATTTCGAGTTTTTAGCTGTCTACCGCTGTTACGAAACTTTGAAAATTTGTAACTTCTTCATACGATGTCCGTTTTGGGCATTCTTTTTATGCATGATCATGGTTTAACGAAATCTACGACTATCGTTTAGATACCTAAGGCTAAATGTTATTGTATTGAAACTTCGCGTTTTTCACTTAATCGGTGTTGCCTGGTTTTGCCGAGAATCTTCGGTTGGTTATAACTTCTCCGTTATAACTCGGATTTTATTGTTCTTTATATGTACGAAAACCTTGATACAATTCCTACCACTTTATTTAACCGAAATAATATTTTAGGAAAGGTATATTTTGGCCTAAATTTCACTGGTGTTACATTATATTGTGTTAAAATGTCGGGTTGTCACAGATTAAAAGACAAAAGACGCAAAATCACCATGCTAGAAAAGGACTTAGAATTAGAAAAGGATGCAAGAATGTTATGTGAAACTCAATTAGGCGTAACAATAGATCAGAGAGATTTAGATCAAACTGAAATTGTACGGTTAAATATTTTAATAGAAAAACTGTTCAATGAAAGTGAAGCTATTGAAAATCTTGTGAACAATGGAACCATAGATAACACGTATAATTGGGGGTTGGTCCAATGGGTATCGTACCGCAAAGGATTCCTCACCCCAATTTAACAAACACCGACTTTATGTCCCTCCGGACCTAGAGCTTCATTTCTTAGTCAATAACAAAACCTTTCATGAGGACATCAAAACTCATTTTGGTTGTCTTCATAATCTGAGTAATAATGGTGTTATTGAGGAAATTCTTCCTGAAACTTCTGGTCACTCAAGTGATAAAATTCCTATCTCTTTCAAAATTTATCCCAACTTTTAGACTTCATTAGTTGTTGATGAAGAAATTCTTATGGATCCCGAAGTTCACATGAATTACCATCACTGCCTTCAGACCGCAGTACCACTCACTGCAATTTTGAACCGCAGTTAGACCAATTGCCTCTGATCAAATGTCCCATAAAGAAAACAACTCAGACTTATGCTGCAGTAGTCCAATCTTCCTTACCACAGCCGACAGTTAAGAGTTCAGTAACCATTCAGTCGATTCATCATGAGTTGCCTATAGAGAATTTCGAGTTTGGTCCATGTTCTCAGAATCCTGAACCTTCTTGTTCAGATAAATCAAGTCCTCTTATTCAAAAGAAATCTAATGGATCTAAGAAACTGCTTTTAAATCTCAATGATTGCGGTTCTCCAAAAACTCAGGAAAAAGTTGCTTTCAAAGAGGAACATCTATATCTTGGTAAAAAGCGGGAAATCGTTTCAAAAAACAAAAGACAAACCAGTATTTCAAAACCCAAGATTCCTGAAAAACTTGTTTTTTCAAATTAATTTTCCAAAAACTCTTCAGTCAAGAAAACAAACAATAGGGGTGTGTAGTTTCTAAATCTTTTCAAACCCCTCTGACACAATCCAAAAGGAAGTAAACTCTTTTCGAAGCAATGTTTTTCAGATCTATTCCTCAGATGATCTAAAATGGAAGGGGATTTTACCGACTCCAACACATGTAAAGTCACCTCAGATTTTTAAGAAATCACACCATAGGAAGTGTACACATGCTCACACACACTCAAGTCATACTTTTTCAAATTCCAAGAGCACAACTGATAGATCTCACCATTCTCGGACTGGTCACAAAAATGTTTCCATACCCTTAAGACCACTGACCACGCCGAATGTCAGAGTAAATGAAAAAAATCTTTCATGTATATTTCAGTGTCAAAAGGGATCATCTCAAGTCAAATATCGCACTTTTTAGAAACCTCGTAATTTTTCTAAACCTCACACCACGTCAAAAGTTCCCAAACATCCAGGACTAGGTCTCAAGATTGACATAACACCTGTCCCTACAACCTCGGTTCATGCTTTTTTGAAAAAACCATCAGTTGCCTCAGGCTCCAAACTTGTTTGGGTGCCTAAACTAACCTTGTAATTTTTAGGCAATGTGCAAGGAGGATTAAGAAGGGGAGTGGTTAATTGATAGTGCCTGCTCCTTGCACATGACCAGAAGGTTAGAATACATTCGGGATTTCAAGCCTATTTGTAATGGTGGAAATGTCACATTCGACAACAATGCGAATGAAATAATCTGAGGTTACGATGTGCTTACTATAGGGAACTTCTATATTCAAAAAGTAGCATCTGTGGATGGTCTTAATCACAATTGCATCAGTGTAGACCAACTTTGTAAGTCAAGCCACATGGTTGAATTTGATAATGAATACTGCTACATAATGAAAAGTGATAGAAGCATATGTTTGATCAAATCCAAGTCCGAAGGGACCATGTATCCTTTGAATGTTTCTCTGATCATTGGGAAACCACAACTATGCTTTCTGTCCAAAGCAGTATCTGAAGTCAGCTGGCTATGGCACCGTAAGCTAGCTCATATTAACTTATGGTATATCAACAATCTGGTCACCGGAGAACTCGTTTGAGGTCTTCCAATTCTCAAATTCAACGACACCCTCTGCTCAGCCTATGAATGTGGAAAAAAATCAAAAGCATGTCATCATATGGTCATTGATTCCATAATTTATGAACCACTGGAACTCTTACACATTGATGTCTGCGTCCATCCACTGTAGCTAGTCTCCACCAAAAAAAATATATATACTAGTTATCGTTGATGACTTCACTCGTTTCACTTGGGTCTTCTTCCTAAGACTCAAATCTGAAACCCCGCAGGTGCTGATGAATTTCATCAAAGAAATCAAACTTTAAATCAAGTTACCAGTGCGCCGCATCCGAAGTAATAAGGTAACCGAGTTCTATCTATATTATTACCCAAGTATCTATGATTGTATGCTAGATAGGGTAATACCTTGGAATATTAGTATTTGCATGTATATTAGAGAAAACATAGATCCAAGGTATTTAGGGTTGCATGTACACCATAGGAGTGTTAGAATGCTACCCAACAGTGGTATCAGAGCCTAGGCTTGTTTTCCTGTATACTTGATGCAATTGTTGAAAAATCGATGTTTTTGTGTTGTCTGGGCTGTGGACTCGCCGAGTTCCCTCATGGACTCGATGAGTCCAAGACAAAACTCATCCAACTCGGCGAGTTGGTTCATGCACTCGAGGAGTTGGACCCTCTGACAGCTTATCTTCGAGTTTTGGTGCTGGAATTGGTCTAGAATCATTATCTTAAACTATTTTGGACTTATAAAAACTATTTTTTGATGTGATAATGATTATGGTAAACCAATTTCAGAGTTGTCATCAAAATTTCAAGTTTTATATGGTTAATTTTACGATTCTTGAAATTGTTGATATGCATGTTCTTGAACTTATGAGTTTTGATGATCATAGGAATTATTTGTAACCTTCATGGTAGTTTAGTTCTTGATCATTATGTGTTTTAATGGAGTCCATAACTTGTCCTCAAGTTATGGATAACCGAAAGTCACAAGTTATTAAATCCGTTAAAAGAACACAATGGTTACATAAAATGAAAAGTCACTCATTTTAATAAGCCATTAAATCATAAGTTATGAGAAAAGAAAAACTTTCATAAGTTATGAATTATGAAGATTCACTTTCTTAATTAATTTAAAGTCTTCCATAACTTGTCCTCAAGTTTTGGAACTTGAAGAGTTTTTTAATTAAAACTACTTTAAACACATAAGTTATGGAATTGAAAAGTTTTGAATGTTACAAAACTTTCCCTCAAGTTTTGGAATTCGAAAAGTTTTCTTTTATGAATACTTTAATTCCAAATTAAGCCCTTAGAATTTTATAGAATTAAAAATTCAACCCTTATACTATTATAATATTATAAGTTAATAATATATATATATATATATATATATATATATATATATATATATATATATATATATATATGTGTGTGTGTGTGTGTGTGTATATATATATATATATATATATATATATATATATATATATATATATATAAGAGCAAGTCGTCTTACTATTAATAGGCCTCATTCATGAAGCCGATCTATAAGGGGGTATAAGGTTGTTACCTATAAAATGGCAACTTAATGAGTTTCCACTCTCACCCACCGCTTCCTTGATCGGTGGAGGGTCGTTTGCCGAAAAAGGTAGGACAAGAACTATAATTCTCTCTTCATTAAAAGTATTAATGATAAATACTAAGTAACTAAACACTTATAAATTCCCAATCTTAGTTACTTAGGAAAATGTGAATAAGGTGCTAATCTGTGAAATTACACTTTGAACTTTTTTTAATCCGTTAGTGGAGCGTGTATGGTTAACCGGTACACTAACCTGGACTTAACAAGGTAGGCAAAGGGTAACTCAATATTTATAATAGTATCGTTGGAGCGTGTGTGGTTAACCGGCACATCGATTGAGGGGTAAATATTAAGGGTACCAAGTATATTTGCATGGTTACTTCACACCTTGTTTTGTGATCCTCGGCATCCCAGTCACAAAACCTGAAGGGCACACTCGAGATTGAAACATGCCATTGAAAAGTTCAATGAATCTCAAAAGATCTAGGAGTTTTAAAACCAATTAAAACCTAATTAAATATTTCGTTTATCTTGGTTGAAATTGGTGAATCGTCATCCACCTACCTTCAAATATCTTATAGCTTGGATTACGGCATCCCTCTTCCAAGTTATAAAATATTGTGTTGGGTCCTAGCCTTAGTATTTCATATTGGGTGTGATATTAAGGACTTAAATTGACTTACTTGAATTTCTCCCATTGAGATGTCTAGTTCAGACAACAATGATCTTCCCAAATCAAGCTTTCTAATGAAGATGATTTCCTAAGTTTGTCTCATGAAAATCATAGTTCTCTTCCTCCACCTCGTTCAATTATTCTCCCTATCCCACAAGCTCAAAGACTTGAAAAGTTCAAGATCACTCAATCCCTACTCACAATAAAACATAAAAGTGGAAGTCCTGTGTGCACTCATGTCTTAGGACTGAAGTCACAGATTGTCAGGTTGAGAATGTTGGGTGTCATTGTCCCAAGGAAGTTGGCTATTGACTGGGTCTTTCAGTCACTTCCTGAGTCATATAGAAAGACTACTATGTGATAGGTCACGACATGACCCTAATGGATCTTTCTTATCTACTTAGTGCTGCTGAATCAGAAATGGTTTGGTGCAATAGTCCAGCAAATATGGATGGAAGGTCTATTTCTCAAACTTCCATGGACATGCAGAATGGTAACATTGGAAGTCCAGAAAAGCTTTCTCTTCCCAATGGAAAGGGATCAGACTTGGTCAACCCGGTTGACTAGAAGGTAAAGAGAAAGTCTAAGTCTTGGAGAGCCTTTATTACCATTCCCAAAGAGTCTATATGTTTTCATGGTGAAGAAAAAGGGGCATTGGAATCAAAGTTGCCCTAGTTACCTGAACGAAAGAAGAATCAAAAGTTTGACTCTGTTTCAGGTAAGTCCACTATCTAACTCTCTTAAGTTTCATTTGAAGATTCTTAAGACATTTTGATGTATGAAAGGATCAAGCAA
This sequence comes from Lactuca sativa, assembly GCF_002870075.4. NCBI lineage: Eukaryota > Viridiplantae > Streptophyta > Magnoliopsida > Asterales > Asteraceae > Lactuca > Lactuca sativa. The sequence goes on along the minus strand of NC_056623.2, from coordinate 218,546,503 downwards.
AGGGTAGGAAACTTAATGAAAAGAGTATGTGAAATCTGCTTGTGTAGATGGATTTCTAGCGCCTGGTTTGAAGATCAGATTCTTGAGCTATTTCTCGGGAGTTATGATAGATCGCTAGGAAACCTGGAATATCATAGTTTTCATTTGAAGTTGCATTGTAAGGAAAAAGAGTTTTCCGCATTTTGCAAAAATAAATAAAAGTTTTCTTTATTTTATATCCCTTTACAATTGCATTCATGAAAACTTGATGTTTGTATGTTTCTAGCAATATTGAAAATATGAATTTGATTCTTTCATTTGTGGTAGTATCTAAATTTATCAAATAAGGAATGATTCTCATCACCCATGTTTCAATTGGACCGAAACTTGGAATCATGCAAGTTGTTTAGTATGATGAATGAGAATTTTCATTTTAGGAAAATTAAGACTAGTTTCTTGTTCACATGTATATGTGACTCAAGTGAAGGACTAAGGGATCAAGTACACATTCTTGTGCACTAGCCAAAGTCCACCACAAAAGATGAATGAAACTATTCATCATGATTTACTAAGGTTTAGTAAATATGATTATACTTACAAGCTTAAGTATAACTCTGAGACATTGGAAAAATTCCAAATGTATGGCAGAGGGAATAATAAGAATCAAATTAGGCAGAAGGATAGTAGTTTCTGAAAACTGAAAATATGGGAGAGTACTTTAGTATCATGATTTATGATCATCTTAATGATTTTGAGACCTTATCACAATTCATCCTCTAAGTGCCTCCTGATAGCTAAATAGAGGAGTTATGAATTGTTGAAGTGGTTAAATATAGAAGAGGATTCATACTTGGTTCCAAAAAGAAGTCTGAGAGTTATACTCTAAGATTGTGACTTGAGTGACATGTCTTAAAAAAGGTTTAAAACACTTGTAAGGGTAAAAGTTTTCTACTCTTGTACATTTGAAGTTGGTAAGTTGTGATGTTTTGGATAAAACAAAGACCAACTAAGGCCAATTGTGTTAAGTATTTGTCTTGATTAGAATCCACACTATCTCTTGAATATTTGACAAGGAAATCTTATAGGTCAAGAAGACAGTGGGAGTCAAAAAGATCCTTAAATGGTTTCAAGAACTAATCAAGAATAAAACCTGTATTTCATCACTAGCGCACAACTAGAGGTTTATAACCTATCTTGTTGACATTTCTTTGCCCATTCCAGTTAAGTTGGCTATACATTGTGTTCTACAGGTTCTCAGTTGTTTGCATAACTACTTGGAAGCACTGGCAGGCCCTTGTACTGCCATGTGGCAAGAAGTTTAGATTGCACAAGGTCAATCCATATGAGTTTGGATTTGTCACTAACCTTGTCTTGTGATTATGGTTTTGAAAAATTCACATGGATAAGAACAAATACACCATAAAATCTAAGGGTCATAAGTTTTCTCTCAGATTCATGAAAATGATGGTGAGGAAACACTTCCACCAAGTAGATTTTAAGTAGATAGTAATCTTTGCATTCTCAAAGTCGTTAGTAAAGCAAACTAACATGGACTTATGACAAATAGCAAAGGTCTAGCCAATTGAGACTATGATTACGACATTCCTTTTCGTAGTTCTTAAATTGTTCAGACACACCAATGAGCTATTTACATTAAGGTGTATGATTTTGATAAAGTCTTATCAAAGCAATCTAGCATCAGAAATTTGAACTTTGGTAAGAAAGTCAATAAAGTATTGATTTCTAGAAGTCCACTAATTTCTGAATACATGTCAAAGCTAGTGGGAGCATAAGTATTATGCGGATAATCATCACATTAGTGCGAGCATGATAATTATGATAAGTATTGCAAGTTAGCAATGTTAATTATAGAAAACAAAAGTTCAACTCGTGAGGTTGCAAGGGTTGAAAAAGTTGTTTTGCTATAATTAAGAGAGATGAAATTATACTTCATTTCAATTCTAAAAGGCTTAGATTGAGATTTTAATCATTTTAGTCAAGAATATATATATATATATATATATATATATATATATATATATATATATATATATGAATTTCATGTTGGATTGGTTCAACTTAAGGAAATTCTATATGAATTTCATGTGGATTGGTTCAACTTAAGGAAATTCTATATATTGCATTCTCAAAATTCGATTATGATTACGCCATCCCTCTTCATAGTCAAAATTTGAAAACATAGCAAACAAAAATTATTGTAGCAAAAGACTGGTCTAGAATCATGTCTTTATGTGATACATCATGAATCGTGTCCCGTTTGCTTTGGGTTCAAGATCGATTGTATGTGCTATAATATTTATCCTTTCTAAATTTTCGAAATGCCTTGGGGCATTAAGGGGAAAAAGGTCTAGAATTGGATATGACTAAAGTGATTAAGCAATTGTCGAGGAAAATCTAAGGTTTTACCAAAGATTGGTTGCTCAAGGACAGTTCGAAGTATACTGTTAATATTGGAAGGACCATATTGACATATTCTGGAAAAGAGACAACTCTTGTTCAGAAGTATTAGTCAAAATAGGAATATGGAGTTGTCAAAATAGCAATGTGCATTGAGACTTCGTCTCCATGGAATTGATCTCCATTGGAATAACCTGTATTGACAGTTGACAAGTCTTTGTGACTTTGTACATATTCATTACAAGTGGGTCTGTGCATATAAGTTTAAAATCTAAACAAATTTTGGTAAATGTTAGGAATTTGGAATTCTTACATTATTCGATAAGGATTTGGGAGTGTGAAAAGAGAGTCATTGAAAGTACGTTCAATCGATCTATTTCACAAAGTAAGGATCAAAGACAAACATATAGTGCATACTTGACGTATTGCAAAGCTATAAAGTTGATAAAATCGAAACAATGAATAACAAGTAATCAGTATGGTGATAAATAAAAAGGTTTTTTTATTTATATTCATCGTTTTGATACCATATTAGATTCATTTATTCTCGTGTTTTATTTTGCATGTTTTGACTTCCAGAATAAACTAGGTTATTCTTCCTGAATGACTAAGTTATTCAAACCATCCACAGTCGGTCATATGTTGGAAGTAGATATGAATCAAGACTGTCACGGGTTGGCTTGTAGAGGTCCAAGTTGGTGGACAAAGTGGTGCTACAACACTCATGAGTGCTCAAAAGTTCTGAGTATTGGATTCAACTCGCGCTCATTTGAATCACTTCATGGATTTTATCACGAGTGATCATGAGACGATAATATCTTATATTCTTCAAATCTAGAGATATAAGTTGTTACTATGAGTTGATATTACATTTATTGCATGAAAACGCATTGATAACTCGATGTTATAAAACATGCCTTTGTGTATGACTCAACAAGTAGTAGAACAAGCCGTATGAGTCAAAGTTTATCCATTCCTTTTACCTTTGGGATAAAATTGATATATGTGGGCCCCTCGATGATTTAGTGATGACACATATGAGTGATTGGCCAAGCTAGGACTGATGTGATTTGTTCAATCAGTCAGTCGTCATAAATCGAAAATCAGGAAACAACAAATCGACAGAGAGAATGATTATTAATCCATGTCTCAGCCCATATGATATCTAGAATGGAGGAATATATGATCCCTTATATAATGGACAAGTCATTGACAAGGTCAGAGTTTAGTTACAAGGTCAGAGTTCGACAGCGGCTTTTGAGAGCTACAATTGCTAGTTGGGTTTCGAAGTCATACACAATAATAGTTTTAGACTTATCCAAGTTGGAGACTGTTGGATTAATGTCTAAGTACATAACTATATTTGGTATGTACTTGACCCGACCCGACATAGTCCATTTGGGTTGCATGGCATCATGCAATTGGATAAACTAAATGAGAGAAATAAGACATTTATGGTTATTAATATATTATAAGTTCTAATATATTAATAATAAGAATAATAATATTTAATTAGTATTGATCAAGAATTAATTTAGAATTAATTTAGAATTAATTATGTGATCAAAAGTAGACTAATTAAATATATGGGTTGATTGTGTAAATCATCCATAACTTATATAGTGGGCCAAAGCTCCATGGATAATCAAGTTGGGTTAAACCCATAGGATACTCCATGGAGGTTACATAACCCATGGGTCATAGAAATGAAAGGTCGTGACAATTAGGGTTTACATGGTGTAACCCTAATTGTAACACACTATATAAGCATCATATTATTCAGCAAAATCGGCCATTAGTATGTGTAAAAGAAGGGCTAGCCGATTTCATGAAGTCTGGATTTCTCTATAAGTTATTCCAAGAGCATTTGATGTTGTGTAAGCCATTTGAGGTGTCACATTTGAGGCACTAGGCACTCAAGCCCCATGGAGTCAAGCTACACTACAAGAGGTATGTATTCTATCTATATTATTATCCAAGTATCTATGATTGTATGCTAGATAGGGTAATACCTTGGAATATTCGTATTTGCATGTATATTAGAGAAAACATAGATCCAAGGTATTTAGGGTTGCATGTACACCATAGGAGTGTTAGAATGCTCAAAACACAACAAAACCATCCACAAGGCTCAATCTATTCCTGATGGTGCAGGTCCATCCCAGCCCCCTCCAATAACTGTAGTTCATGATTCTCAAGATGATGGAACCGCAATCGATGTCGGCTCCTGACCTAAATTTGGTTATGATGGCATTTACATGAATGAAATCAACCAACCATCACCTTCAGAAGATGTGATAATGATTTTTGATGAGGAAGACGAATCAAGCGGATCTCAGCATTCTACTTCAAATCCTAAGGGAAAGAAGAAGAAATCGGATCAACCACAACATGCAGATATGCCTGGATCGCAATCTCTTATCGACAGGATAGAGCGACTGGAAGCAAGAGAAGGACTTGCCGCTCTATATGGCTCATCATAGATCGATTGACAAAGGACGTCGATATCTCCTCTCATGCGGCTTCAGCTGAGAGAATCTCTCTAAATAAAAAGTGTTCTATTTATATTCATATGTTTTGATACCATACTAGATTCAATTATTCTTGTGTTTTGTTTTTCATGTTTTGATTTCCAGAATAAACTAGGTAATTCTCATAACATATTTCATAACACAAAATCAATGGTATTTTGGTAAATCACTGTTCGGGCTCTGGCTGATTGCGCACACTGCTCCTTCCCGCTTTCTCTTAGAAACTCTTGCTCGTTTTAGAAAAATCATTTATTTTGAAAATTTTCTCATTTCCTCAGTTTGAGTCAAGATATACTCGAAGGCACATCCGAATCCCTCAAACCTGGCTCTGATACAAACTTGTAACAACGTAAATTTTGAAAATAAATTTCTGATTTTAAATCATATAATCCTCATTACACATTTTATTAAAATCTCATTTGTTCAATTCGCAGAACATAACTCCAAGTTTTAGTAATTTATAATCCAAAATCCTCATAACTCTTTCTATGGTGTGTACAATCAACCGGTGCCGTACCGCGATCCTGAGAACCTGAAACACATAACAAATAACACGGTAATCACGAAGCTTAGTAAGTTCCCCAATATACCACATAAAACACATGTTATCCACTCGAGGCTATAACTCTATGGACCCTCTGGTCCTGACTCTGTGGACCCTCTGGTCCTAACTTTGTGGACTTTTCAGTCCTAACTCTGTAAACTCTAGAACAGACACACAACATAAATCACATAGAAATAATGCAGTGCATCACATCACATAAATAGCATACAAAATACTCTGTCACATAACTCTAATTACCACTCTAGCTAAAGTATAATGAGAAGACTCACCTCGGATGAAGAACAGCTCCAATAAACACTGCTGCCACGCACCGGCCTCTAACTCCGTTCCAAACCCACAATTATCTCAATTAGGAGCTAAGTCCAACCTCTCACTTATCGGTTCTAAAGATAGACCACCTACCAGCCCATTAATGCCCTGAACCCATTAGGGCCACCAAGGCCCAATAATAAATGGGCCCTCACACGGCCCAAAACGCAAACTAAAAGGCAAACCCAACCCAATGGCCCCAAAGCACATATATACACTTCTCTGGTCCAAGACTCTATTGCATGAAGCCCAAACTCCAGGCCTAACACTCAAGGCCCAAAACATAACTCAAAAGCCCACAGAAGGAGTTACGTGGGGCGTACCTACTTGGTACCCTCAGCGTACTCAAGCGCGCCTAACACTGCTAGGGGACCTTAACCTACTCTACCGCACATTTTGTGAGTTATGGCCAGTGTAAGACACGGACTTATCCTTCCTCTATTTCTGATCTGAACAGGTTAAGTCATGGGCTCATATCATAGATCTGGGCTCTCTACTGCCTCTTAAGTCATAAAGTCGAAACCTTTAAGCGTTTGCGTGGCTATAAGGGTCACCAAACACTTCCAACATATAAGATCTTTCCACATTAAGCCCTAATCTCATGCATGTCTTAGTCTCAACATCCAAGATTGGATTTTTATGAACCCACAACGCATAATACACTGAAATAAGGCAGATTCTAGCTTATGGAGGCCATTTACTCAAAAAGTCTCCATCTTGGGACCAAAAACCCTAAAAATTGGTTCAAGAAGCACACAACCATAATAACAATGAAAGTTCTGAGCTTTTTACCTCCAAGTGAAGCTTCTCCCTCTGTAGAACTCAGATCCAAGCTTCCACTCCAATTTCTACCCTTCACAAGAATCTCTTCTTCTTCTTTACTAGCACACAAAGGCACTTTTAGCTCCAAAAACACTCACACCAGCTTCGAACGAAGGTTGGCTTCCTTTTAGGGTTTCACTCACTCAAATGGTGGCTGAAGATAAGGCTATAGCCTTTTTTATATAGGGCTCAAGTATAAATTCAGGTTTTGCATCTGGGCAGGTTACGCCCAACGTACTTCATGGAGTCCTCTTTTATTATAAGCGAATGAGTACGCGCAACGTACTCTTCAGTACGCCCATCGTACTCCTTTGCAACATTTCCCATTTAGGGGCTTCTCTTGACAATTTGGAGAAAAGGAAGGGTTTAACAGATATACCCAATTTCTCAGATGTTACAATATTTACACATAAAATTATTCATAGAATATTCTAAAGTTCAAATAACCTTTCAAGCGTTGGAACTTGGAAGCTCCTTAACACTTCTTCAAATCACCCAGCAAGCTAATCCAAGGTGAGCTTCATACCCCTACTTTTTCGAGATTTTTATTATTTTTGGGGGAGAATGCAAGTCAAAAACCATGTTTTAAACTTTGATTTACTTGCTTATTATGCTTGTATGCTAAGCTATGTATATTAAAGTCATGTAGACTCCTAGAACTTGAAAATTTAGCAAACCTCAAGAGTTGAACTTTATTTCACAACTTATGTAGGAGAAACAAGAAACACAAGTTAAAAATTTCTATGACAAAAATCCTAAGTATTTACGTCAAAAGAGTTTAAAGGAGTATTTTAGAGAGAATGGACCACTTTCAACATATCACATAGATTTGAGTCACTTTCTAACAAAAACTGGTCTTATTAGTTAAATTATAAATTGAAAGACCATTTTGCCGACATCAAGAATATTTGGTCTTTTTAGCAAGCCTGATTTACAAAGGAATATTTTCTAAATTAAAACGGAATATCTGTTAGTATTCTAGTCAGACGAATCTTCACAGTACATACATACATATATATATATATATATATATATATATATATATATATATATATATATATATAGATATACATAATAGTGTACGATCAAAGTCCTATAAGAGTTATAACCAGAGTCTCCTGCAGGGAGAGCGAGAATTTGTGTATAGATCTATACGGGGTTGACACCCCGCACCATCGATGTTCGCTATAGCTAGACCGGCCAGTCTACAGTGACTTATGTCTTAAACGAAACCGACGCCTAAAGAACGTCAGAAATAGGCACTCCGTTATAGTAGTATGGTTACAACGAATCACTAAGATAATAATAGTATGTTTTAGAAAACTACTCAAGTTACACTTTTCGATTTTAGACAACCATTGTTTTGAGTACGATAAACAAAGCTTGTATCACGATAGTCTTAGAGTTTTAAGACCACCAACTTATTCATCGGAAAATATAGGATTTTCTGAGGAAAACAATTGTATACAATTTTGTAACACGATAAACCAAATCATACATGCAACTATACCCGATTACGATTGAAAACTTACAGCCAATTGATAAGAAAATATGGGATTTTTTGGTCTTACCAACTACCACAGATTTTATACAAAATGCTTATGAAGTCACCAACATATTTTATGTTGACGCTTTTCAAACGACTTGTATTCTCAGGAAATCAATAAGCAGGTCAGTGACATGGGAATTTAAGATTATTTTGTCGTAATTTGGAATTTATTGAATGTTGTCTCTTTTGTGTATTTCCAGAACATGAAAAAATTGTAAAAACAATGTAAGAATGATGTATGATGTTTGTATTTGCTATGTCTCATTTATATTCAATTGTTATGATACTACACAATGAAGTCACCCGCCTCCGGACGTTTCCGCCGCTCTAGTCCAGGGGTGTGACATATTTGTATCAGAGCATTGTTTATAGTGAACCAGTTGTTGAATCATAAAAAGTGACCCTCTTGAACTTCAGCTACCTCAGTTATCAAGCCCCCGCGGTCAAGCTTCTTCATCAGCAATCGAATCCGCAGTCTCTATCTACTGCAGTTCCTGACTAGATTACTTTACTCATCTTTTATTGTAATACTCTCTATTGTCCAGTATGCCTTGCATGGCTACACTAAGAGATGTTATCTAGTGTACTTCGTGAGTCTCTATAAATAGAGCTCACTCTCTTAAATTCAATATAACTTACACATCTATTCTGAATACACATCTCTGAAGTTATCTTTTCTATCTCTCTTACTCACACGGCTTACTCTCACATAATTGATTACAATCTCTCTTTGGAGCAAGTCTTTTGTGACTTAATCACTAAGTTTGATCTCACTTATTAACTTGGCTTGAATGCATTCCTCGTTATGAATCAGCTTATGTGTATACCTGATAAAACAATTGTTGTCATTTCCAATTCTTTACTTTTCCGTAACTAACTCTCTAACCATCTAACTCTAAATATTATTGTTGAGCTTTTAGATCCTTCGAGATTAACTATTCCGCAATATACTTGTTCTATAGTTTGTTCAAGTGTGTCTCAAAGTTTTTCTCTCAACAATTGGTATCAGAGTCATAGTGCTTGCTTTTTGAAAATCGGAACTCTGATTTTTCGAAGAGCCTTCTATACCACTAAAGCTCACTTTTAAAACAAAAATATGGCACAATCGTTATCGCTGAATGTTTCCAACAGTGTTAGTGGTTCTAATCGAGCCCCAATATTGGTTGCAAATGAATATCATCACTAGTCACAAAGAATGGAAAAATACTTAAGGAGACTTGGTAGAGACGTACGAAGATCTGTATAAGAAGGACCACATGTCCATGTCCTTACACCAGTACAAACTGACGGAGCTAAAACCAGAATTGGAGGAGGTGAACCAGCTTTGAACCATCCTACCAAGTATGATCTCGATAAAATGGAAAATGATGTTGTTGCTTCTATGAAATCTCCTGTGGAGTTGCTCCTGACAACTTCGATATTATCATAAATTGCAAATTGGAAAAAGAGATCTGGGATGTTCTCAAGAATCTATACGAAGGCTCATAACAAGCACAAGAAAAGAAGCTTAAAACTGCACTCAATGAGCTCAACAACTTCAAAGCTCATACTGACAAAAGTTTTGAAGACTCCTTCAAAAGGTTCAACCTGATTGTCACCAAGCTATCCAATGCGGGCACCATACGCAGTAACCATGAAACAAATCTTCAGTTTCTTAATGGTTTGGGAAGACATTGGACTACTGCTAAGATCATAGTTCAACGCGATAGAAAGATTCATTCCTTGTCACTCTACAAACTCTATGGAGAACTGCAAGCACAAGAATCCACTGTACTCAAAGATTGTGCTGACTTCGGAGGACCTCTTGCTCTCATAGCACAAACTCCACATAATCAATCTTACTCTCCCTCGTATGACACTTCACCACAGTCATACGAAGCTGATTCATAGTATGATGATGAAGAAGAATTTCAAAAGACAATTTCTCTAGTTAGCAAACAATTCAACTGACTACCACCATACTCTTTTCGCAAAAACCAACAATTCAACAAACCACCTTTCAATCGTAACTTCAACCCACAAAACAATAACTCTCATTATCCTAAAAGTTCTCATCCACCACCGCAATCTCAAAATACTCAATCAAAGGAAACACCGTAGTGTACTCAAACCACTGACTCTAGTACTCCCTCAAAAGACAAGACTGATGTTGTAGTTTGCCACAAATGCAACAAAGAGAATCACTTTGTAAGAGATTGTAAGGCCAATGTAGTAAAAGACAGAGCATTCTACCTTAGAATGGCTCAAGAGTTGGAAGAAAAGGAAAGCAAGGGTATATGTAGCCCATGTCAAAAGAGACCATCAAGTTTGGTCATCCGGAGATGAAGATGGAGCCATCAGCAGTGTCAAAGGAAAAGGGAAGATCTGCATGCTGGCGACTACGGATGATGATGTGTCTAAAAAGCTGGACAAAAACTACTGCTACATGGCAAGGGATGGAACTCTAAGCATCGTCGAACAGGTAAAACTCATGATCCAAACTCTAAACTATAGCATGCATGACTGTCAACCTTACATAGATGATCTTAATGACACATGTGCTGCCGTCCTTACAGACTATATCAAAGCTTTAGATGAGAAGAACATTACGTCCCAGGAGATGTTCCATGTGAGAGGACGAATGGATAAAAAAAGACTCAAAATGGTTATGTTAGAAAGAGATTTAGAGTTAGAAAAAGATGCAAGAATGTTGAGTGAAACCCAATTAGAGATGGAATTGAACACGAGAGATTTAGCTCAGAGTGAAATTGTACGCTTAAATCTTTTACTCAAAAAGATATTGAAAATTTGGTAAATAATGGAACTGTGGACAACACATACAATTGGGGTTGGTCAAATAGGTATCCTACCGCAATGGATTCCTAACCCCGGTTCAATAAAGACAGAATGTATGTCCCTCCAGACCGATAATTTCATTTCCCAGTCAATGACAAGACCTTTCCCGAAGATATCAAAACTCACTTCGATAGACTGCATAATCGAAGCAATAATTGCGTCATTAAGGAAATTGTGCCTGAGGTTTCGAGTCACACATGTGATCAAATTCTTATCTATGGCACCACTTACACAAATTTTCAAAAGTCATCAGTAGTTGATGAAAAAAATGTCATTGAGGACACAGAAGTATCGAAAGACTTTCCATCTCTGTCCTCAGACCGCAGTGTCTCACACTATAGTCAATAGTCGCACAAAAGTCATATCTACGACAGTCTTTGAACAAAAGTTCTGCCAATCTTCAAACAATTCATCATTAATTACCCATAGAAAACATTGAAGTGGGTCAATGTTCTCAAATCCTTGAAACCGCAGTTGCACAATAGAGACTATGGTTCACCAAAATCCTTAGCTAAACAGGCTTTCAAAGAGGAAATTCGCTCCCGAGGCACAAATAGACAATTTTTTTCAAAAAACAAGAAGCATGTTAGATTTCAACAACCCAAAAGTCCAGAAAAATTTGTTTTCTCTCACTATTTTTCTAAAAACTCTACCATCAAGAAAACATCCAAAATGGAATGTATAGTTTCAACAATCATTCCTAATTCATCTCACACAACCCAAAAGAGTGTAAAGTCTTTTCGAAACAATGTTTCTCAAATCTATTCCTCAGATGATCCGAAATGGAAATGTATCTTACCCACTCCAACATAAAAGACCTAAAGTTCTACACATGCTAAACCTTTTTCAAAACAAACTTTTTAGAAACCAAACAACACTCATGTCAGATCTTTTCAACCTAGGATTAGTCACAAGCCAAACAACTCATCCTTAAGACCGCTGACCAAACATGGTGTCAGAACAAAAGACAAAATCTCAACCTGTGAATGTCAGTGTAGTTTCCAAAGTAAGAAACCTTGTAACTTTGCAAAAACACACAACACTCCAAAACTACACAAACACCCAGGACTAGGTTTAAAAGTTGACACGAAATCAGTCCCTGCAACCTCGATCTATGCAACATTCAGAAACTCATCTGTTGTTCCAGGCTCCAAACTAGTTTGGATGCCTAAACTACCCGTGTAATTCTCAGACTTTGTGCAAGGAGAAACAAGAAGATGAGTGGTTAATTGACAGTTTCTGCTCCTTGCACATGACCGGAAGGTTAGAATACCTTTGGGATTTCAGGCCAATTTGCAACGGTGGAAATGATACATTCGGCAACAATGCGAATGGAATCATCTGAGGTTACGTGTACTCACTACGGGGAACTTCTCAATTCAAAAGGTTGCTTATGTAGAAAGCCTTAAACACAATCTCATCAGTGTTGGCCAACTATGTAAGGCAGGCCATCGAGTTGAATTTGATGATATATTCTGTTATGTAATGAAAAGTAATTGGAGCACATGCTTGATCAAGTCTCGATCAGAGGGTACCATGTATCCTCTGGATGTGTCTCTGATCAATGGCAAACCGCAGTTGTGTTTCCTTTCCAAAAGCTGTATCCGAAGTCATCTGGCTGTGGCACCACAAGCGCGCTCTTCTCAACTTCAGATACATCAACACTTTGGTCACTGGAGAACTAGTCAGAGGACTCCCTATTCTCAAGTTCAACAATGATACTCTCCGTCCTACATGTGAATGTTGTAAGCAATCCAAAGCAAGTCATCCCATGGTGATTGACTCTTCAATATCTGAACCACTTGAGCTCGTGCACATTGATCTCTGCGGTCCATCAACCGTAGCCAGTCTCCATCACAAAAAGTACATACTGGTTATAAATGATGACTTCACACACTTCACATGGGTCTTCTACCTCAGACTCAAAGAAGAAACACCGCATATTCTCATCGACTTCATCAAAGAAATAGAACTTCAGATCAAGCTGCCAGTAAGACGTATCCGCAGTGATAATGGAACCTAGTTCACTAATCATCCTCGCAACAGTTTCTTGGTGTCGAAAGGTATCACTCACAACTTTTCAGCTCCTTATACACAATAACAAAATGGAGTAGTAGAGAGAAGGAACCACACTCTAGTAGAAGCAGCCAGATCCATGCTCAACTTCGCACACCATCCTCTCTACTTCTTGGCTGAATTAGTAGCAACCGCATGCTTTGTACAAAACCAAAGCATTGTGTGCAAACTTCTCAATAAAACACCATATAAAGGCCTTAGCAACCACAAACCAAATGTTAGTTTCTTTCATATCTTTAGGTGTAGATGTTTTGTGATCAACAACAGAGACCAGCTTAACAAATTTGCACCGAAGTCTAATGAAGGATTCTTTCTTGGCTACTCCATGAACAAAGTTGCTTATCGGGTTCTCATCAGACGTACAAGGCTAATCATTGAAAGCTTCGATGTGAAATTTGATGATTCACACATCCGCAACGCCCCTCTATCCGCTGAAACCACCGCAATCATGGAAAGCGATATTCCTGCATCTTCAAGACCTTTAAATCTAGTTGAAGTCTATTATGACGATCTTCTCGACCCTGTTGAAACGACAAAACTATCCAAAGTTCTTGTGTCACCAGCCGCTCAACAATAACACGCTGATGTTTCTGGTCCATCTCTATCCGAAGTAGCATCTCTCAATACTTTCACCTCTTTGGTTGAGAAGGAAAGCTCTACTCCGGATCAAGCAACAACCATCGAGGTTCCAGTACTTGATGATGCTCAAGTTCCTATCCGCAGAAAATCATTACCATCAAACGTATATTCAAATTTGGATGATGAACTCAGAGAACATTGACACTAGAACCGATTCAAGGATTGTCACTCTCCCATCTGCAATACAGGGGGAAACTTCTCAGGTTCCAGAGGAACTCCCATCATCAAACCAGGGGGAACCTCTTCAAACAGCTCAAGAAAATTCCATTCCTATTCCAACTAGCCAAGATGATTCCACAGGATGTTCTCAAATCCAGGGGGAACTGCCATCTCCAACCGAAGAAATTTATGATATTGAAGACACTCCGTCTACCGTAGCTGTTGATCATCTGATACCTCGTCTACATGTATTGACAAAGGACCACCCACCAGGTCAAATTATTGGCAACTCATCCGCGGGTATCCAGACTCGATCTTCTTAGGACTTATCTGATCATTGTCACTACGCAACATTTATGTCCTCAGTTGAGCCACGATTGATCAAAGAAGCATTATTGGAACCTGATTGGATATCCACATTGCAAGAAGAACTGGAAGAATTCAAAAGGAACAAGGTATGGCAACTCGTTCCCATACCGCAAGGCCACACTATTGTTGGTGCAAGATGGGTGTTCAAGAACAAGTTAGATGAATCTGGTGCGGTCATTAGAAGTAAGGCAAGACAAGTTGAAAAGGGCTACAATCAACTTGAAGGTGTTGACTACGATGAAACTTATGCTCCGGTGGCACGAATGGAAGCCATCCGAATCTTCTTAGCATACGCATCCCACAAAAGCGTCAAGGTATATCAAATGGACGTTAAGAGTGCATTTCTCAATTGGGAATTAAAAGAAGAGGTTTATCTTCAGCAACCTCCCGGCTTTGAAAGTATTGAATTCCCTGACCACTGCTACAAGGTTAAAAAGGCAGTCTACGGTCTGAAGCAAGCCCCAAGAGCTTGGTATGAGACTCTTTCTGAATTTCTAGTCTCTTTAGGTTACAAAAGAGGAGTGATTGATCCCACTTTATTTCAAAAAACAAATGGTGACCATCTAATGCTTGTACAAATATATGTGGATGATATCATCTTCGGATCATCTGATCAAGGAATGGTGGATGAATTTGCTAAGCTCATGACCAACAAATATCAAATGAGAATGAATAGAGAGATTAACTTCTTTCTAGGTATTCAGGTGAAACAAATTCAGCAAGGGATATTCATTCATCAAGAGAAATACACCACAGAACTATTGAATAAATATTCTATGGACAACTGTTCCTCGGCTAAAGTCCCCATGGCCTTCGAATATAAGATCTCTGCTGATCCCTCTGGCGAATCTGTGGATCACAAGACTTATAGAGGTATCATTGGCTCTCTAATGTACCTCACTGCAAGTCTACCAGACATTGTTTTTGCAACTGGTGTATGTGCAAGGTATCAGGTTGACCCAAAAGTGTCGCATATGACAGCGGCCAAACAAATTCTCTAGTACCTGAAAGGAAGCAAATCTCACGGTCTATGGTACCCCGCATGCAATGATTTTAGTCTTTAAGCATTTACAGATGCGGATCATGTCAGATGCAAACTTGATCGAAAAAGCACCTCATGTGGATGTCAATTTCTGGGAGGAAGACTCGTCAGCTGGTCCTTAAGAAAACAAAGTTATCTTTCATTGTCTACTGCAGAAGCCGAATATGTGGCTGCAGCCAGTTGTTGCTCTAAAGTTCTATGGATGAAGACACAACTGTTAGACTACGGATACAGAATGTTGTGGATACCAATCTACTATGACTCTGAAAGTGCCACAGCGATTTCTCATAATCCTATTCAGCACTACAAGATGAAGCATATTGAACTACGGTATCACTTCGTCAAAGACCACATTTTGAAAGGTAACATTGAACTCATCTTCGTCCCTACTCTAACAAAATCAATGCGTTCTTACAAATTTTAGGAATGATGAATCCGGACCCTCAATTCTTCTTGAATTGATAGGCACTGCAGACTATCCTTGGTCTCCATTGCGGTCCTAACTGAAAGTTACTTATAATAAATGGTTTTGGTATATCCTGTGTACCGCAGTCTATGTGGCACAATCATATATTATATTTATCTTTCAATGGTCCTTCTTATTTGTTATTACTAACTTATTGTACTAGTGCTCTTCTCAATTTCTTCCACTGCAGTCATTTATCAACTCATCCGCAATGGCAAAGGATCCATCCGCAATGATGTGTCCATCCGCAGTCACATTAATTGATTTTCAGACTATTCATTATTTTGAAAAAAAATATGGTGTGCTATTTAATGATCCCTCATTAAATAAAAAATTAAATAAAAACAGTCCTTGAGAAACTGTCTTATTCTTTTTTCTCTAAACCTCGTGTCAGACCTATTTTAGGTATTATGACAAAAAGAAAGATTTTCCAAATCAAATCCTTTTAATATGTCTTTCCCTATTACCCTAAAACATCACATCCGTTACAACTTCCCTTTACCCAACGGATTGATCTCAGCCTCACCACACATTCACCGGACGTGGTATCAAATCCGACATTTCATTAAATGCAAACCCTTTTTGGTAAACCCCAAATTCAGATTTAATCCCTCTTTTATCAATATGTGGCTAAGATTAAAGATCCTAATTCAAAAGAAAAACCCAAACGTTTTTACCCAAATTCACTTAAGTCAAAAACGTTTCCCGCTCCCTTAAGCCACTATAAAACCCTTTCTTCTCCACAAAGAAAATTTTACGCTCTCTAAACTTTGAATCTTCTCTTGCATTCTTCCTTTCTTCCTCCAAGCTTCCTCAAACTCTCAACAATGGTGAAATCCAGTATATCGAAGAAACAATCCAAGGCATCTGGATTAGTGAAGCCTACTGGTTCAGACTCTCCCACGATTGCTTCAAGCAATTTCAGAGCCGTCTTTGAGCAACACCCTTTCTACAATGCTCCCACGAAACTAATGATCAAGTTTCTGAAGAATCACCCCCTGTTCGGCCCCTTCGATGATTTCACAGATGTTGTCCCAATCTCAACCCTCTTCAAGTATGCCTTCTCAGCGTATCACCCACTCGATAACCCACAAGAAGTTCATCTTAACTTGATTAACGATTCTTTGGTCATTCTGTCCAAATAAAAGTTTCTTACTACCATTAATTTTCTGGTTCATCCCTCCATCAAGATTTTCAACCCATCCATGGCGGACATTACTTCGGCACTTTACCCAATGGGATATCAGGAAAAGATCAAAGGAATTCATGGATTCCAGCATAACCAATTGCCTGTGGTCTGGAAATTCGTGTGCCACTTCGTCATCCGCAGTCTATCCGGCAGAACCGGAGGCACGGATAATATGGTGATGGGTTTTGAGCATTCTAACACTTCCTAAGTGTACATGCAACACTAATATCCTTGAATCTATGTTTTCTCTATATACATGCAAATTTCTTTTTCAAGGTTATTTCCTAACTAGCATGGCATGGGGAATATACAAAACATAAAACTAGTAGAAATACACACCTTGTTATTTCTTGGATTCCTTCAAGACTTTGTGAGCCTAGCACCCCAAATGTTGTGCCTCAAATGCTTCACACAACACTACAAACTTGGAATAACATGAGAGAATGTCACTTAGCCTCAAAAATTGGTTATGCCCTCTTATGAATAGCCTAGGGCTAATTTTGCATGCTATAGGATTTCTTTTATAGTGTGTCATAATTAGGAGTTACAAATGTAAACCCTAATTGTCATGACTCTTCATTTCTCATGACCCATGGGTTTGTAACTCCCATGGACTATCCATGGAGCTCCATATGGTTATAACCAAACCCATAAACCATGGATCATTAATCCACCATCAAAGAATTGATGATTGTCAAAATCAACCCTATATATTTCATTAGTCTCACTTTGATCACCAAATTAATACTAGATTAATACTTGATCAATACTAATTAAATAATTCTATTATTAATATATTAGAACTTATAATATATTAATAATCACAATCGTACTTTCTCTCATTTTGTCTATCCAAGTATTGCAATGCCATGCAACACAAATGGACCATGCCAAGTCGGGTCAAGTACATACCAAATAAAGTTATGGACTTAGACACTATATCCAACAGTCTCCCACTTAGATAATTCTAATAACTATATTTGCAAATATGACTTCAAAATCCGACTAGAAATCATAGCTCTTTCAAAGTCTCTCGGATCTGAGATGATGATGATACACCATTTAAGATAAGTGATCATATAATCCTCTGTTCTCATGATATCAGCTGGAAAAACACATGGAACATGGTCTTACTTATTGTCTAGCATTTGTTTCTCAATCTCTGATTTGTTTCGACATAGAACTAAATTGAACACATCAATTAGGTTCTGACCGGGCCCAGTACATAGGTCAAAACCAAATCATCGAGGGGCCCAGATATCGCTTCTATTTCTAGAAGGAATAGATAAACTTGGACTGATATGCTTGTACTAACTACTTGTTGAATTATTCACAAAGGCACGTATTATAACATCTAGTTATTAATGCGTTTTCGTACAATCAATGAATAACGAAATCATAGTCAACAACTCATATCTCTAGGTTTGAAGATTTATATGATATTACCGTCTCACGATCACTCGAGATAAATTCCATGAAGTGTGTAGCAACCATTGCATTGTCTAAAGCACTTTAGACAAATCATACAAGCCAAATTCATGACAGTCTTGATTCATATCTACTTCCAACATATGACTGACCGTGGATGGTTTGAATAATATGATATATACCATAACGTAATTATTCTGGAAGTCAAAACATGCAAAGTGAAACACAAGAATAATACTAATCTTATATGGCCCCAACCCTTTGAGTGTAATTAAAAACACCTTTTATTTAAGCACCATATTGATTACTCGTTATTTATGTGTCGATTAATCAACTTTATGCTTGAATTAAAACATTAGTTGTCCCATGCTCCAAGCACGTGCACTATGTTTTTCCAAACAATAATTATGCCATACTCCAAGTATGCATACTATGTTTACATATGGTCCTCTCTTTGACAATATTCCAATGATGCTCATTTCACAATTCCAATCCTTGTTGTAAATGCAAGAATACCAAACTCTTTCCATTTACTGTAATCTGTAAGATTCTAAACTTATATGCAATGATCCCCTTGTAATGACTATGCACAGAAGTCACAAAGACTTGGTAACAAACATTACAAAGTATTCCAATGGAAAACAATTCCATGGAAATGAATTCTCAAATTCAAAGTACATTCCTTTGAACATCCTTCTTAGCATTAAGTTCTATAATCTTACACAGATTCCAAGATGAACTTCCACCTATGGAGACAATTCCATATTACCATTTTGACCATCATTTCTGAACAAAAGTTGCCTCTTTTCAAAATATGTCAATATGGACCTTACTCTATACTTCTAATTGTCCATGAGCAACCAATCTTTGGTAAACCTTAGATTGTCCTTGACAATTTTGCTTAATTATTTTAGTCATTTCCAGTTCTATTCCTTTTTCCATCTTAATGCCTTAGGCATTTGGAAAATTTAGAATGGATGAATATTATAGCACATGTAATCAAACCTATACCCAAAGCATATGGGACATTGTTTATGCTATAAATTTTTTTATTTTCCATGTTTTCATAATTCGAACTATGAAGAGGGATGTCCTAATCATAATCGAATTTTGAGAACGCAACATATACAGAATTTCCTTATGTTAACCATTCCAACATAACATTCATATATATTCTTTACTAAAGTAGATTAAATTCTCAATCTAAGCTTGTAGAATTGGAGTGAAGTATAAAATCCTCTCCCTTAATTATAGCAAAACAACTTTTTCAAGGCGAATTGAAACTTTTGTTTTTTCTATAATTAATATTGCTGACTTGCAACACTTAACATAATAATCATGCTCCCACTATCATAATGATTATTATCTTACTAGCATAACACTTATGCTCCCACTAGCTTTGACATGTATCAAGAGATCAACTGGACTTTTAGAAACCACACTTTATTGACTTTTCTACCAAAGTTCAAATTTCTGATACGCAATTTCTTTGATAAGACTTTATCAAAACCATACACCTTTCCTTAGATAGCTCACTTGTGTATCTAAACAATTATGAAGAGGGATGTCGTAATCGTAATGCTTAGACCTTTTGTCATTCTTACAATTGCCATCTACTCAAAATCTACTTAGTGAAAGAGTTTCCTTACCATCATTTTCATGAATCAAAGAGAAACCTTATGACACTTAGATTTTTATGGTGTATGTGTTCCTATCCATGTGAATTTGTCATAACCATAATCACAAGACAAGGTTAGTGACAATTCCAAACTCATATAGACTGAACTTGTTCAATATTAATTTCTTGCCACTTGGTAACACAATGCCCACCATTGCTTCCGGGTTGTTATGCAAACAATTGAGAACTCATAGAACTCACAAGCATAATCAACTTTTAACTCGAATAGACACATAAATAAGAATATGTCAACATGATAGGTTACAAACCTCAAGTCGTAGGCTAGTGATTAACAAAACTCTTGATTAGTTCTGGAAACTATTTCAAAATCTTTTAGACTCCCACTTTCCTCTTGACATATAAGACTTCTCTTTGTCAAGAACCATTCCTTCACAATACAAATATTCAAGAGCTAGTGCGGATTCTTATCAAGTTAAACACTTCTCACTATTGGTCTTAGTTGGTCTTTGTTTTATCCAAAACATCACAACTCACCAATCTCAAATGTACAAGAATAGGAAACATCTTACTCTACATTTGACAAGTGTTATGAACTTTCTAAAGACTATGTCACTCAAGTTATAATCTTGGACTATAACTCCAGGATTTGTTTTCGGAACGAAGTATGAATTATCTTTTGATTTAACCATTTCAACAATTCATGATTCCTCTCCTCAGGCAACAAACACACTAAGGTGTCCTTAGAGGATCAATTGTGATATGGTTCCATAATCACTAAGATAATCATAAAACAAAATACACAAGTACTCTCCCATCTCTTCATATTGGAGAAACTTTTATCTTTCTGCCTTATTTGATTCTTCTTATTCATTCTGCCATACATTGAAACTTTTCCAATGTTTCAGAATTACACTTAAACTCGTAAGCATAACCATATTTACTAAACTTTAGTAAATCATAACGAATAATCTTATCTACCTTTGTGGTGTACCTGACTAGTGCACAACTTAATGTACCCGATCCTTTAGTCCTTCGCTTGACCCACATGCGAATGTGAACAAGGAATTAGTCTTAATTTACCAAAGATGAAAATTTTCATTCATCACAAAATTCAACTTGCATGATTCCAAGTTTCTATCCAACTGAAACTTGGGTGATGAGAATCTTTCCTTATTTGGTAAATTATGACACTACCACTAATAAAAGAATCAAATCCATTTACGCATATTTCTTATCAATGGAAACATATAAGCAACAACCTTTTTCAAAAATGCCATTGCAAGGATTCTTAGAATAAATAAAATCAAAACCATTTTCTTTTATTTTAAAACTTTGCAGAAAACTTATCCTTACAATCCATATGGAAAACTTGTTGTTATCTATTCCTGAGAAATATATCATAACTCTTAAGTAACAACTCAAAATTCTTATCACCGAACAATGCGATCGAAATCCATCTTCACGATCAGAATCAACATATACTTCCTTTAAGTTTCTTCACTCTTCTTTGATTCTTAAAACATCAATATGTGACCCAGTCACATCAGGCAATAAGAATCTCAGAATAGAAACTTAATAAAGATGGATAATGGACTTTACCTAAAGCAGAGTCAAACATTTGACTTTACTATCCTTATGGACTTTTAGGTAAATTTGGCAGCTTCGCAACCAATAACCTTCCTTTGGCAACATATGGACTCTTCGGAAATGATACACAGACTTAGCCTCTCTTTACCATTTGGTCAACCGAGTTGACTATGGCCAATCCCTTTCAATTGGGAAGAGAAATTTTTTCTGGACTTCCAATGTTACCATTTTCAATGTCCATGGAAGTTTGGGAAGTTAATATTCCAATTAAATTTTGCTTTAGCAATGCTCCAAATCATTGTTGATTCAGCATCATCAAGCAAATAGGTAAGATCATTAAAGGTCATTTCGTGATCTGTCATCAGGGAGTGACTGAAGAACCAAGTCAACAGCCAGCTACCTCGAGACTTCGACACCCGACTCTCCCGGCTGGTCAATATGGGACTTAATCTCCAAGACCTAAGCACATATAGACTTTGTTTTCAATTAGGGATTGAGTGACTTAGAACTTATCAGGTCTTGAAACTTGTGGGATAGGTAGATTTATTGGAGGAGGTGGAGGAAGTGAAGTATGATTTCCAGTCCCTCTAATTCACAACAAAGGGATTGCTCTTTCAACTTGGTTGCCATTTGGGATATCATCTTCATTAGGAAGTTTGTTCCTAAAGATTTTGGAAGACCATAGTTGTCTAAACTAGACATCTATTGTAACGACCCAATTTTCAAGTCCAAAATTTTCATTTTTAATTAAACACTTTACAAAACATTTGACAATAAACAGCATTCGATCATATCATTTCTTAAAACATATTACGTGTCTGAAAACCAAAACATGGAATCAACCATAGTGTCAGAGTACAAATCCCAGAATAATCTCTTAGTGCGGAAAACAAGAGGTGTGTATGATGTGCCGCTACCGTGCCAGCTCCTTCCCCTTCGTTGAAGAGGTACTTGAAACCAAAACTATAAACTGTAAGCACGAAGCTTAGTGAGTTCCCCCACAATACCTCATACCATACAATCCTACAATAAACAGCTAGGAGATACGGGCCTCGCCCACACTCATGGACATACGGGCCTCACCTACACTCTGCTATCTGGGAAATACAGGCCTCGCCCACACTCCGCTATCTGAGAGATACGGGCCTTGCCCACACTCCGCTATCTGAGAGATACGGGCCTCGCCCACACTCCGCTATCTGAGAGATACGGGCCTCGCTCACACTCTGCTATCTGAGAGATACGGGCCTCGCCCACACTCCGCTATCTAAGAGATACGGCCCTCGCCCACACTCAGCTACTAAACCAAAACATAAAAGTATCACACAGACAGCAAGTATAAGCAATTCTATCATACTGGCATATAACATAATTAAACTCAACTATAAGATACGGGCTCTGCCCACACTCCAATACTAACATATCGTCTATACGGGTCGACCTTGGTGCCTTAGACCCGTTCCTACTGGAAGGAAACTCACCTCAAAAAGTAGCTACCGAAAGTCTGACTGCTAGACGTCTGACTGTTGCACCGATAATCCTCCGGCTACAAATCCATAAACATAGATTAGCTACTCATAAATAACCTTAGGTCAATTGACTGACCCACCCCTGGTCCAAGGTCAACTCCTTGGTCAAAGTCAACTTCCAGTTGACTGGACTCGCCGATTCATGGCACAGACTCGCCGAGTCCTTCTCCTACTAACCCGGTCCTACACGTCGAGTCCTTCTCCTACTAACCTGGTCCTACTCGCCAAGTCCCTCTTCCCACTCACTGAGTAACCCTTAACTCACTACTTGGGACTATAGGACCGACTCGCGATCCGACTCGCCGAGTCCCCTCGAGCAGATCTCCTACTCACTTCGGAATCCTCACCAGAGCATCCCTTATGAGGATTTGGGTTTCTGGGACTATTGCTACACGTTCAATTGCTAATTCCACGTGCAGATACAAGGGGTTGGACCTTCAACACTTAAATCCTTCTTACTCAGTAACAGTTCATATGACCCGTGGAGTTTGAAGAACAACTCGTCGGGTTCCAGGTAATCTTCATAGCACTCACCGAGTTATTCATCCAACTCGCGGAGTCTAAGACCATCTTCATAGAACTCGCTGAGTTCCACTTTGGGACTCGCTGAGTCCCTTTGACCCACTTCCCATATAGACCAAATATGAGACATGCAATGCTTCTAAACCACAGATCTATGCTCCTAGAGCATGCTTATCACGTAAAGTTGCAAACTTTACGTGCATGCATGGCCCCATAAGCTCAAAAAGGCAAATCCAAGCTCTTTAAGAGGTCATACACTCCATAGGGACCTCAATAACCCCAACCACAGAGACTTTACACTTCCAAGATGTCCATAATGTCCAAATCTGAAGTCCTTTCGGAACATAGAGCATAACACATGGAGCTTGAGGTTTTAGGGCTTGAAACCACTAATTTGGGACAAAACGGGATATAATGAACTAGTGATCAAGGTAAGAAATTTTCTACCTGAATGGAAGCTACTCACAGTGTAGATTCCAGATCTACCTCCCCTCCTTGCACATTTCAACCTCTTCCTTCTTCTTCTAAGCTCCAATTCTTCTTCATAAAGCCAAAATCACTCTCAAGAACAATATGGGGGCTAGGGTTTCGCTCTACAGCTCTCTGGAAGTGTTAGGGACAAAGGAGGCCAAGTTAGAGCATTTAGATAGGGTGCAAACACCCGAATTAGGGTTTTCGCCTAAACAGGGTCTACTCGCCAAGTCCAAAGCTTAGACCCCGCGTCTCATTCTGCTTCTATTCGGCGAGTTGGTCCTTCAACTCGCCGAGTCCAAGGCAAAATGGATAATTAAGAAATGTCAATTACAAGAATTACGTACCAGGAACCATGTGCTACAAATCTCCCCCACTTATTTTAGACTTTGTCCTCGAAATCTGCTGCTCGATCCTGAAACAGCTCGGGGTAGTGCTCCATCATCTCTTCCACCGGCTCCCAAGTCCACTCCGATCCCTTCCGGTGATGCCATTTCACCTTCACGAGTTCCACCCTCTTGTTCTTCAGATCCTTCGACTTCCTGTCGAGGATTGCCACAGGTCGCTCGATGTAATTCAAGTTGTCATCGACCTGAATATCCTCCAAAGGCACTACTGCCGAGTCGTCCACCAAACACTTCCGCAACTAAGAGACGTGGAAAGTGCTATGGATCTGGCTGAGTTCGGCTAGCAGATCCAACCTATACGCCACCTTGCCCACCCGGGCTACAACCCTGAATGGCCCGATGTACCTTGGGCCCAACATGCCTCGCTTTCTGAATCAAATGACGCCTTTCCATGGCGACACCTTCAGAAGAACCATATCCCTGACTTGGAATTCCAAGTCTGAACGACGCTTGTCGGCATAAATTTATTTCCGACTCTGAGCAGTCTGAAGCCTGCTCCGGACCTGTTGAATCTTCTATGTCGTCTTGAGCACTACTTCGGTACTTCCAATGACCCTCTGGCCAACCTCTCCCCAACATATCGGGGTCCTGCACCTTCTCCCATACAACATCTCGAAGGGAGGACGGTCGATGCTCTCATAATAGCTATTATTATATGAGAACTCCGCCAACGGGAGGTAGGTATCCCAACTACCTCCGAAATCCATAACACATGCCCGCAGCATATCCTTTAACGTTTGGATGGTCCGCTCGCTCTGACCATCCATCTACGGGTGAAAAGCGGTGCTGAAATGCAGACAAGCACCCAACTCGTCATGAAACTTCTTCCAAAACCTGGAAGTAAAACGCACATCTCTGTCCGAAATCATTGATACTGGCACCCCATGTCGTGCCACTATCTCCCTGATATAGATGTCGGCTAACTTCTTGGCCGAGATGCTCCCCTGAATCGGAATAAAATGGACGCTCTTGGTCAATCGTTCCACGATGACCCATATAGAATCCACTCCTCGCGCGGTCCTGGGAAGCTTTGTGATAAAATCCATCGTAATATCTTCCCATTTCCACAATGGGATATCCAACGGCTGCATCTTTCCGTTCGGTCTCTGATGCTCGGCCTTGACCTTCCTGCAGGTCAAGCACCGCTCGACGTACCAAGCCACGTCCCGCTTCATGCATGGCCACCAATAGTCCTGGAGAAGATCCCTATACATCTTCATCGCCCCGGGATGAATGGAGAATCGAGACGTGTGCGCCTTCTCCATCAAGACTTGGTGCACGCCTCCGAGTTATGGCTCCCACACCCTGCGGTGTAATGTCAATAATCCCCTACTGTCATAGTCGAAGGAGGAAACTTGACCCACTATGCGTTCACTCTTCCGATGTTCCTCCTTCATGGCCTCCTGTTGGGCCTCCTGAATCCGCTCCAAAAGCGGAGTCACCACTGTCATCCATATCCAAATATCCCTAATCGTAGCCGCCTTACGGCTAAGCGCATCGGCCACCACATTGCCCTTCCCCGGGTGGTAATTCATCTCAAAATCATAATCCTTCACCACATCAGCTGATCCATGAGGTACCTAAAACTCTTGAGGTCCGTGTAAATGGTACACCGAACCCCATAGAGGTAATCTCGCCAAATATTGAGGGCGAAGACTACCGCCCCCAACTCTAAATCGTGCGTCGGATAGTTCGCTTCGTGAGGCTTTAGCTACCTCGAAGCATAGGCAATGACATGCCCTCTCTGCATCAGTCCCATGCCCAACCTCGAAATGGACGCGTCACAATATACCACAAAATCCTCTATGCCCTCTGGTAGGGCTAAGATTGGCGCCTCGCACAATCTCTGTCTCAGAACCTCGAACACTGCCTGCAACTCAGGCCCCCATCGAAAGACCACGACTTTCTTAGTCTGTCGTGTCAGCGGTATGGCTATCTTGGCGAAGTCCTGAATGAATCTCTGATAGTAGCCCGCTAATCCTAGGAAACTCTGAATCTCAGATGGAGACTTCGGAACCTCCCACCTCATCACGGCCTCTACCTTGGTCGGATCCATCGAAATCCCGTCCTGGTTGACAAGGTGCCCAAGAAACTGCACCTCGCGCAACCAGAACTCATACATGGAGAACTTAGCATATAAGCTATCCCTCATCAGGGTCTCCAACACCTCTCGTAGATGCCCCTCGTGTTCCTCCTATGTCTTGGAATAAACCAAGATGTCATCAATGAAAACTATCACAGACCGGTCCAACATCGGTCTGCACACGCGGTTCATGAGGTCCATGAACGCGACAGGAGAATTGGTGAGCCCAAACGGCATCACCACGAACTCATAATGGCCATAGCACGTCCGAAACGCGGTCTGCTGTACATCCTCCTCTCTGACCCTCATCTGATGATAACCTGAACGCAAATCGATCTTGGAGAACCAAGATGCTCCCTGTAACTCGTCAAAAAGATCATCAATCTTCGGGAGTAGGTAACGATTCTTCACTATTACCTTGTTCAGCTCCCGATAGTCGATACACATCCGATGTGACCCGTCCTTCTTCTTCACAAACAGAATCAGGGATCCCCAGGGTGAACTGGTCGGTCTAATGAATCCCTTGTCTAACAGCTGCTGCAGCTGTGTAGACAACTGCTGCATCTCAGGAGGAGCCAACCGGTACAGTGCCTTGGCTATCGGAGCCGCAGCAGGGACTAGGTCGATCCTGAACTCTACCTGTTGCTCCGGAGGTATTTCTAGAAGCTCCTCTGGGAATACATCAGCGTAGTCTCGTACCACCGGAACCTCGCTTACCGTCGCCTTAACTGCCTCCCGGGTGTCCATAACATACGCGACATATCCCGTGCAACCTTACTGAAGGTATCGCCTAGCTCTTGCTGTTGAACATACTGCGGGTCCACGTTGTGGCCTCTCGCCGTGGATCACCAACTCTCCCCCACTTGGGGTCCTGATCCGCACTAGCTGTTGTGCGTAATCTATCACCGCCCCATTAGGTCTCAACCAATCCATGCCTATAATCACCTTGTTCCAACGCAACAGGATGGGAACCAAATCCACCAAGTAGCGCTCCTCAAACACCCTTAGAACACAATCCCTGAACACTGCTGATACTCGCACCGATCGATCATCAGCAATCTCTACCTCTGAAGGGCAATCCAACATGCCCGGAGACTCAAGAAACTTCTTGCTAAGCGCAAGAGAAACAAACAATCGGGTAGCCCCCGAATCAAACAACACCTGAACTGGGATACCGTTCACATGGAACGATCCTAAACAGAGCACATACATATAGCATATCAAAATTACAGCAGCATAAAATAAAGCATAAATAAGAAATCATACCCGTCACAACATCGGGCGTGGCGCGTGCCTCCTCAGTAGTCAGCTGAAAGGCCCGGCTCCTCACCAATGGAGCCTATGACTTGCCTTGCCGACCATCTGTGATCCTCAGAGTCGCTGGAGCTGGCGCCTTCACTGGCGCTGAGGCTGCTATCAACTGAGGGCAATTAGCCCTCTTGTGGCCCTTCTGATTGCAGTGGAAACACAGCAATTCATATGTCTAAACAACTGAGGCAGGGGCAGTACAATCCCTGCTAAAGTGTCCCATCTTGACGCACTTGTAGCAGCCCGACGATCCCAATCTACATGCTCCCTCGTGCGACCTTCTTCATTTCCCACAGTGGCCCGGTCCTCCTTGGCCTTTCGGCCTACCGTCTGATCCCTTGGGCTTCTTCCCCGAAGCCCCAACCATCTGCCCCGCCTCTGCCTTCCTCTTCCGGATATGCTCCAGATCAATCTCCCACTCCCATGCCCTGGCAATCATGGACTCCAGGGTAGGGCAAGCTGAAAAGCTAACATGCTCACGGATGTCAGCCCGTAGCATGTCATGATAGCGGGTCCTCCTCATATCCTCATCTACCGCATACTGGGGCACCAACAATTCCCTCTCCTAGAACTTAGTGGTGATCTCCACCACAGTCTCTGTAGTCTGTCATATGTCTAAGAACTCCCTGGGCAGCTGCTGAATCACGACAGCCAGCGCAAACTCTGCTGTGAACTTGGTCACAGCCTCAACAGCCGAGGCTCCCAATGAGTCATCGACGGACCCCACCAATCTCTAGCTCTGTATCTCAAACACCCTGCTGCGTATCTCATCTTTGACCCCTCGGGGCAGAAGCTAGTCAGCTATGCGGACTCAATGTCCGCAATCCATCATCTGGCAGCAATGGGGTCCTTCGCCCCATGGAAATCCGGCGCACCACTTTCCCTGAAGTCCTTAAAGGACAGTGTGCGAGATCCTAACTGACCAGATGCCATGTCACTCCTGAACGCCCTGAGGCAGTCCTCCATTAGCTCAACTATCCTTTCCTTGATCGACCCAAAAATGATGGGGGTCGACTCAAGGATGCCTCTGGTGGTCTCTGACGCGATGAACTCGCGTAGCCTCTTATCTATTGGCTCGGAACCTGATCTCGAACCCCATCCCTCTCCAGAACTGGCACCATCTGGCCTCTGGCGTAGTACCACCATTCTGCAATACACATATGCAACCATTAGTGATACTGATACCTCTAAAGGGATCACATCTATTCAAAGTTCCCCGGTCTTGTCTTGGCCTTCCTTAGTTCGGGTATGGATCCTCTGCTTTCAGTAGTACCGGCCCATACTACCTTCCATATCTATCTGTACCTTCTTCAAGGACTGCCTTGACTCCACCAGATCCCTTTCACTACTGCTGATTACTGCTATACTCATCCTAGGCTTGCCCTAAGGAAATCTCTGACTCCATCCTACCCGGTCCTCAACTGCTGAAGGCCTCCTCGTAATGCCAATTAGCCATTACCTGAATACCATCACATGTGATGAGGCTCAGATAATCCTTCGAGTAACAGACTTGTCCCTACAACAATTAGACTGAAATGATAGTTGCGCGATAGGGCCAAATCCAACACTCTAAGTTTATTCAACCCTGGTCACATGTGACGTGACGTATTCACCTAATGGCTAAATCCTATCACTCCGAGCCCCACAAAACACAGATCAAGCAACATTCAAACAAAAGGGAACAACCTTGAGCAAATCCGTTCTCATGGAGAGAAACTGATCTAGCATACAGTGCTAAACTCATACTCTCAGGCATAACCTAAACAGGCTATCCTACTGTTGTCTACTCATTACTAGTATGCAATTCTCATACGCTGAAGCACATAGAGTAGGCACGTAAGGCATCACTCCTAGATCCTTAGTCCTATTCTAGCATGCTGTTCTAATGGAACTGTTAAGCATAACATAAACTTGTAAGGGTATTTCGGGGAATACTTACTTGAGCTCGGCCGGTCGCACACATCACACACTTCGTTCTTTCTTAAAACTCTTTGCTTAATCCTTTAGAAAACTTTTCTTTTTCGAAATCCTTTAATCCCTTGATTTGAGTTCAGACAACCTCGAGGGTGTGTAACAACCCGTCATTTCAGGTCATTGAAAATCGAGTCTTGTAACCTCTTGGAAAAAGTAATTGGGATACCATCGAAAAATGAAGTATTCAAAAGCTCTGGTTGGAGTACACTATGTAGTAGATATCGTCTTAAGATTTCCAAGCATATAAAGAACACTAAAATCCGAGTTATAACGAAGAAGTTATGACCATTCTAAGTTTTCCGACGAAAACCGGCAATACGAAGTTACGTAAAAACGCAAAGTTTCAATAAAATACTTTTTGACCTTAGGTGTCTAAATGAAAGTCATAGATATCGTTAAACTGCAAAAGTACATAAAAAGAACGCCCAAATCCGACTTCGTAAATTGAATTTATGATTTTTTTTAAGTTCGGCTTAGCAGTAGGCAGCTAAAAACCCGAAACGGAGATCGAGCGACTTTTGGCCGGAATGACCTAAACGAGAATCGAAGGTCTCGACAATGATAATTCGGTGGTAAAAAGTTTGGCAAAAATCGACGTCAGATAAAGAAGTTATGAATTTCTAAAGAAATTCCTTAAACACGACCTTTTAAAAATAAATAATAAAAATAATTTTGGAATTTGCCGATGGAATCTAAACGAAAGTTGTAGATCTTAGTCTCACCTACGCGTGGATATAAAGAACGACGAAAACGGAGTTCTTATGAAGGAGATATGAATTTTTGAAGTTTAATAAATAATTAATATATATTTTTAATTTTAAACTCTTGGTAATATCCGAAGAGGAGTCAGCAGATAGAACCGAGGTACGCCCTGCGTACCCTCGTACGCCCCGCGTACTCAAATCAAGGGCCTCGGTTCGACCACGTCGCCCCCTATGCGAGCTATGCCCCGTCCCATCCGAGCTCCGGGGCAGTCGAGGACTCGGTCATGCATGACGCACGGGTACGCCCCGCGTACGCCTGTATGCCCCGCGTACCGAGGCCTCTCAGCCCCTATAAAAGGGATGCGGGGGTTCCGGGAAAACTTACTCATTTCCTCTCGTTTCTCTTGCGTTTTGCCTCGTTTTCCGTGCCCATGCTAACCCGAAGCCCTGGTCATTTTCCCCAAGTCCCGAAGATCGTTTTTACTCCCGAGATTCCCGAGAATCCCGAGAAAAATCCGTTTCCCGAGATGAAATTATGCCCGGTTTCCATCTCGCTTTCTTCAAACCTTCAGGTGAGTTCATACCCCTACAAACACATTTTTTTTTAAATACATTTTAAATGCTTTTTATACTCTTTTAAGGGGGGGAATACAAGTAAACATACGGTTATTATCGTGTATTTCATAAAGTTTCACTGTTCTCGTTTTTATCGAATGAATCACTTGTGATTCACTACTACTATCTGAAAACTCTTGTCACATTTTGCATGCACTAGATTTATACAAAGTATTTAGCAATTCCAAAGCATCCTTCGTTGCTAAACCGTTTGCTAAAAGATACCGCTTCAAGTCCTGTCTATAACCAGAGTCTCCCGTTCGGAGAACGTGTCAAATGTGTATAGATCTATACGGGAAGTCATGATCCCGCGCCCTGACTGTTAGCTACAGTCCGTCCTTTGGGGTGACAGTTTGTCATAACGCTACGACGCCTGAAGAACGTCGCTACAGGCATATTATGTTTAGTATGGTTATAAAACTCATCGGGTATATAATTATTATAATACTTCTGATTGATGAATGAGTAGTTATTAAAACTATTCTTCATCTAACAAACTGAAATCTTCTAATAGGTTTTATTATATAAATCTATGCTCTAACTCCCTAAGGCATGTCTTTTGCTTTTCGTTTTTCGTCTGGGACATTAGGCTAACTACCACTTTAGGAAAATATGGGATTTTCCCAGTATACAAAACAAACAACTAATAGGAAAATAAGGGATTTTCTTGATTTAACTATCCATATTATTCAATACATATATTCTCATGCATTTCACACTTTTATAATAAGGGATTTTCTTGGAAAACATACACTCAATTTGGAATGGCATACAAACTTTCTAAACTACTTATGAACTCACCAACTTAATTGTTGACACTTTCTCTTTGAAATAACTTGTATTCTCAGGGAACTACTAAGCAGGTTTGGAAATCAACTTTTGGGGATTAACGCGCCGACGGTAATTACTTCTTTTGAAAGATGTTTATGCTTTTATCTTTTGGGCATGTAATGAATACAATGATGTAAACATTTTAAAAACCTTTATATATGTATGGTGGTGTGTACTTTCTTTTCTATGAACTGTTATGATACTGAATATGACGTCCTCCGCCCCCGAACGTTTCCGCCGTTCTGGTTTGGGGGTGTGACAGATTGGTATCAGAGCATCATTTATAGTGAATTAAGTATAACAAAACCATTTTTGGTATACAACTATAAACTCAACTGGGCAAAAACACTCTGAGAAGAGTCATACTTTTGAAATTAAATTTATTTAGTTTTTGTAAAGTAAGCATGCATTCATTTTGTACTAATAACAGTTTCACATCGGACCATTTTAGAAGTATTATAAATAAGTTGTGCAGTGCAGGTACGCCTTGGGACATGTAATCAGAACTGGGAAGGATATAGCCTGATCAACTATATTTGTCCAAGAGCCGACTAATGTGTGCCGAGGAGTGTCTGCAGTGGACAACAAATTTAAAATTTGCCAAAAACATATCGTTATATAATACTAAGGGATTATTTGTGTATCAACAACCATTAAACTTAAGGGTAAATTTCATGTACTCTAGCTTATAGTAAATTCCTAACCCTATTCTCATACAGACTCAATGGCTGGATTCCACCACCCCAATGACCCCTACTACCCCAACCAAGGTAATGGAGGATGGATCGAAGAAGATCCCGAAGAAGAAGAAGAACCTATAGAGTTGGATTAAGGAGATGACTCTGGTACAGATTCAGAGCCAGAGGTTATCAATCCACCGGCCCCACAACCTCCCGTCCATGTGAGGAACTTCCAAGGACCCACTCCTGTGTGGGGGAGTCACCTCCACCATTGGAGCCAACAACAAAGCTTACGCCCTCCCTACGGCATGTGCCGAGACTTTTATGATGTCATGGGCGGGGGATCGGCGAACCGAGCACTTCCGGTCATGGTTGGCAAACTAGCCAACTAGTGCTATCAATCCGGAGTTCAAGCCAACCGGATCCGCAAAATCAACGTAGAAGTGCAGGTTCACACTTCTGACATCCGTAGGCTGGATGGGATTCAGGACAATGCCCAGCTCCAAACTGAGGCATTTCAGGCACAAATGATTGCAGCCCTAGCCGAATTAAGGGAACAACAAGCCTCTTTTGATAGGCGTCTAATGGAGTCGAAGCAATCGGATGCGGAGTCAAGCTCCAAGCGCAACCTACGTCGCAAGTAGTGTTTGCCAAAATTTCAAATTTTGTTATAAATTAGGACTTCGGATAAAAGTATTACTTTCTTTAAACTTTCTGTAATCGGAGACCTCTAGAAAGGTCAAAAATTTTTGTCTAAACTCAGATGTAACACAACTATTTGTTTAAAATATATACGGAAAACCTCTTTTCTGTTTTGATTATGTGCAATTCGTCCAATTCATAAGTACATCTATTCAAACTTCATTTATAAATCAGACTCAGAACCCTGTGTTGGCCAAACCAAATCCTTAAACTATTAAAGGAAGTTAACTCAATATCATTCAACTTGCAATCACCAAAACTTATAATCTCTCATTTTCTTTTGGCAGCGCGATGCCTCCTCGTCCAAACCTGAGGCCCAGACCGGGCACGGTGCCACCACCACCTCCACCACCAACGTATGATCCGGCCATGGTCCAGGCAGCTATCACAGCAGCAGTAACAACAGCTCTCTCACAAATAAACTCCAATGCAAACGGAGGTACAGGAAGCAGCACGAATCATTCAAATCATGGCACCGACTGTGGTCAAGTGAGGGAGTGTACCTACAAAGAGTTCTCCAACTCAAAGCCAAAGACTTTTAATGGCATGGGAGGAGTCATTGCACTAATGCAATGGTTCGAAAAGACCGAAACAGTCTTCGAGATCTGCTCGTGCCAAGAAACAAGCAAGGTCAAGTTCGCTGCTTGCACCTTCATAGATCGAGCCCTCACTTGGTGGAAAAGCCATGTGAATTCGGTGACGCTCACTGTCGCCAACGCCATGAGTTGGGAAGATC
Source organism: Lactuca sativa (assembly GCF_002870075.4). Classification (NCBI taxonomy): domain Eukaryota; kingdom Viridiplantae; phylum Streptophyta; class Magnoliopsida; order Asterales; family Asteraceae; genus Lactuca; species Lactuca sativa. The sequence continues at coordinate 218,512,339 of NC_056623.2, read as the reverse complement.
TGAAGGTTCTACTACTGGAAGAATACTGCCCAAGGGGCGAAGTGCAAAAGCTTGAGCAGGAGCTCTGGAATCTGAAAATGACTGGGTCTGATCTAGTCACCTACACAGCTAGGTTCAACGACCTCGCTGCATTGTGCCCTACCATGGTCAACCCAGAATCAAAGAAGGTTGAAAGGTACATTTGGGGGTTGTCACCCCAGATTCAAGGGCATGTCCTAGCTTCCAACCCTATCACCTACAACAATGCTAAACGCCTGGCTCAGCGACTCATCGACCATGGGGTAAAACAGGGTACCATTGCAACTACCACCAATCCATCTAAGGAGGCACAGGGCCAGAATAGGCCTCGGAACAAGAGAAGGGGGCAAACCCTACGGGAGAACCCCAAGAAACAACAAGTAGTAGCGATCCACACTATTACTATACCTACCAATACTGCCCCCATAAGCTCATACAATGGGAAACTTCCGAAATGCAACCAATGCAACTTCCACCACCACGGTCTCTACCGTGACCTTCAATGCACCAGGTGCAATAAGAAGGGACATACAGCCCGCTATTGCAAAGAGCCAGCTCAACAACCTGCCCCCACTACTAATACCGGAGTAAGCCGCGCCTGCTTTGAGTGCGGAGACACGGGGCACTACCGCAGGGACTGCCCGAAGGCAAACAACAGGAATACCGGCGGAAGGGGCCGAGTATTCGCAATGGGACAAGATGAAGCCATTGTGGACCCCACTTTTGTTATGGGTACGTTTCTTCTCGATAACTCGTATGCATGCATTTTGTTTGATAGTGGAGCGGAGAGATGTTTTGTGAGTCACAATTTTAAAGGCCTGCTAAAGCCATTACCATAATCATTAAGTGAACCGTTTATAGTAGAAATGGCCAACGGTAAAACCGAAGGCACCAAGGAGATATACTTAAATTTTACTCTAACTCTAAACGATAATCCCTTTACAATCAGCCTCATGCCAGTCTCGATTAAGAGTTTCGATGTCATCATTGGCATGGATTGGCTGAGTTCTCATCATGCAAACATTTTATGTTACGATAAGGCCATTCGTCTTAATCTGCCAACCGGCGAAACTTTCATTGTCTTGGGCGACAAAGCCAGTACCATTCTTCGTATCATCTCATGTATCCAAGCTCAAAAGTGCCTATGCAAAGAATGTCACGCGTTTTTGGCACATGTTGTAGATGTGAAACGCGAAGTCCAGGACGTCAAGAATGTGCCCGACGTATGCGATTTTCCCGAAGTTTTTCCCGAGGACCTTCCGGGAATACCACTCGCGAGACAAGTCGAGTTCAGAATCGATCTGGTTCCCGGAGCTACCCCAGTAGCCAAAGCACCCTATCGATTAGCCCCGGCAGAGATGCAGGAGCTATCCAGCCAACTGAATGAGCTACATGGAAAAGGATTCATCAGGCCGAGCTTCTCGCCATGGGGAGCACCCGTCTTGTTCGTGAAAAAGAAGGATGGATCATTCAGGATGTACATCGACTACCGAGAACTCAACAAACTTACCAACTCCAAGGACTTATTCGACCAACTCCAAGGAGCCAACTACTTCTCCAAGATCGATCTGAGGTCGGGATATCACCATCTGCGAGTCCTGGAGAGCGATGTTCCCAAGACGGCCTTCCGAACGAGATACAGACATTACGAGTTCGTAGTGATGCCGTTCGAACTAACCAATGCCCCGGCCGTATTCATCGATCTAATGAATCGGGTATGTCGTCCATTCTTGGATAAATTTGTGATCGTATTCATAGACGATATACTCATTTATTCAAAGAATAAAGAAGAGCATAGTCAACATCTGAGACAAGTCTTAGAGACGTTACGGACTGAGAGACTTTATGCAAAATTCTCAAAGTGTGAGTTTTGGATTAGAAAAGTGGACTTCCTCGGTCACGTAGTCAACAAGGAAGGAATCCACGTGGACCCATCAAAAATCAAGGCTATCAAAAACTGGTCTGCCCCAACTACTCCAACAGAGATTTGCTAATTTCTAGGTCTTGCTGGTTATTATCGAAGGTTCATTCAGAATTTCTCCAGCATCGCAAAACCTCTTACCGCTTTAACCCAGAAAGGTGTGACCTACAACTGGGGAGAAAAGCAAGATACTGCATTTCAGACTTTGAAACAGGCCCTTTGCATTGCACCCATCCTTTCTCTTCCAGAGGGGACCGAAGATTTTGTGGTGTATTGCGACGCTTCGAAGCAAGGACTGTGTTGTGTGCTAATGCAGAGGGGAAAGGTTATTGCATATGCCTCACGACAACTGAAAACGCATGAGGTCAATTACACCACTCATGACTTAGAACTTGGAGCGGTGATCTTCGCTCTTAAAATCTGGAGGCACTACCTATATGATACCAAGTGCACTATCTTTACAGACCACAAGAGCCTCCAACACATCTACGACCAGAAAGAGTTAAACATGAGACAGCGATGTTGGGTCGAATTGCTCAATGACTACGAATGTGAGATTCGCTATCATCCGGGAAAGGCAAACGTCATGGCTGATGCCCTTAGTCGTAAGGAGTACTCTGGCCGAAGAGTGAAGTCATTAGTCATGTCGATCCATTCGCACCTATCAGCACAAGTCAAGGAAGCTCAAATAGAGGCCTTGAAACCCGAAAACGTGACAGGTGAGACCCTTAGAGGAATGGACAAGAACTTAGAAATCAAGAGTGACGGAGCACGCTACTTCATGAACCGAATCTGGACGCCCAAGTTGGGTGGATTCAAAGAGGTAGTTATGAGCGAGGCACACAAGACTCCATACTCCGTACACCCAGGGTCAGTCAAGATGTATCTAGGTCTCAAGCAACTCTACTGGTGGCCAAACATGAAAGCGGAGATTGCTACCTATGTGAGCAAGTGTTTGACTTGCGCCAAGATAAAAATAGAACACCAGAAACCCTCAGGCCTACTCCAACAACCTGAAATACGTGAGTGGAAATAGGAGCAGATTTCCATGGACTTTATAACGAAACTACCCAAAACTCAGGGTGGCCAAGATACTATTTGGGTGATTGTCGACAGAGTAACCAAGTCCGCTCATTTCTTATCGATTAAGGAAACTGATAAGATGGAAAAACTATCAAGAACCTACATCCGGGAGATTGTACGACTTCATGGAGTGCCGATCTCCATCATCTCAGATAGAGACAGCAGTTTCACTTCCAGATTCTGGCAATCATTGCAAAAATCCATGGGAACAAGGTTGGATATGAGTACAACATACCACCCACAAACTGATGGACAGAGTGAGAGAACAATCCAAACCATGGAAGACATGTTGCGAGCATGTGTAATCAACTTTGGTAAAGCATGGGATGTTCACTTACCTTTGGTCGAGTTCTCTTATAACAATAGTTATCATACTAGTATCAAGACTGCTCCATTTGAAGCCCTTTACGGCCGTAAGTGCAGATCACCTCTGTGCTGGACAGAAGTGGGCGACACACAATTGGCAAAAGGTCTCGTCCCTAATAGCACCCTCACTGGTCCGGAGATCATCAGAGAAACGACTGAAAAGATCGTGCAAATACGAGAACGACTGAAATCCTTAAGGGATAGGCAAAAGAGCTATGCCGACAAAAGACGTAAACCCTTGGAATTCCAGATTGGGGACCGTGTACTACTGAAGGTCTCACCCTGGAAGGGCATGATACCCTTTGGAAAACGTGGGAAGCTAAATCCTAGGTACATTGGACCCTTCAAAATCATTTCAAGAGTTGGTCCAGTGGCCTACAAACTCCAACTTCCGATCGAGCTTAACAAAGTACATCTAGTATTCCACGTGTCGAACCTGAAAAAGTGTTTGTCCGACGAAACACTAGTAATTCCACTCGATGAAATCGAACTAAATGAAAATCTTAACTTTGTGGAAGAACCCGTCGAGATGATGGACAGGGAAGTTAAGCGAACTAAACAGAGTCGCATTCCAATAGTAAAGGTCCGATGGAATGCTAAGAGGGGACCTGAGTTCACGTGGGAACGAGAAGATCAAATGCAACAGAAGTATCCACACCTCTTCCTCAGCCCATAAAACTTTTCTTTTGTATTAAAATTTCGGGACAAAATTCCCTCTAACAGGGGGATGATGTAACAACCCGTCATTTCAGGTCAATGAAAATCGAGTCTTGTAACTTCTTGGAAAAAGTAATTGGGATACCATCGAAAAATGAAGTATTCAAAAGCTCTGGTTGGAGTATGTTATGTAGTAGATATCGTCTTAAGATTTCCAAGCATATAAAGAACACTAAAATCCGAATTATAACGAAGAAGTTATGACCATTCTAAGTTTTCCGACAAAAACCAGCAATACGAAGTTACGTAAAAACGCAAAGTTTCAATAAAATACTTTTTGACCTTAGGTGTCTAAATGAAAGTCATAGATATCGTTAAAGTGCAAAAGTACATAAAAAGAACGCCCAAATCCGACTTCGTAAATTGAATTTATGATTTTTTTTAAGTTCGGCTTAGCAGCAGGCAACTAAAAACTCGAATCGGAGATCGAGCGACTTTTGGCCGGAATGACCTAAACGAGAATCGAAGGTCTCGACAATGGTAATTCAGCGGTAAAAAGTCTGGAAAAAACCGACGTCAAATAAAGAAGTTATGAATTTCTAAAGAAATTCCTTAAACACGGCCTTTTAAAAATAAATAATAAAAATAATTTCGGAATTTGCTGACGGAATCTAAACAAAAGTTGTAGATCTTAGTCTCACCTATGCGTGGATATAAAGAATGTCGAAAACGGAGTTCGTATGAAGGAGATATGAATTTTTGAAGTTTAATAAATAATTAATATATATTTTTAATTTTAAACTCTTGGTAATATCCGAAGAGGAGTCAGCAGATAGAACCGAGGTACGCCCTGCGTACCCTCGTACGCCCCGCGTACTCCAATCAAGGGTCTCGGTTCGACCACGTCGCCCCTATGCGAGCTATGCCCCGTCCCATCCGAGCTCCGGGGCAGTCGATGACTCGGTCATGCATGACGCACGGGTACGCCCCGCGTACGCTCGTATGCCCCGCATACCGAGGCCTCTCAGCCCCTATAAAAGGGATGCGAGGGTTCCGGGAAAACTTGCTCATTTCCTCTCGTTTCTCTTGCGTTTTGCCTCATTTTCCGTGCCCGTGCTAACCCGAATCCCTGGTCATTTTGCCCAAGTCCCGAAGATCGTTTTTACTCCTGAGATTCCCGAGAATCCCGAGAAAAATCCGTTTCCCGAGACAAAATTCTGCCCGGTTTCCATCTCGCTTTCTTCAAACCTTCAGGTGAGTTCATACCCCTACAAACACATTTTTTTAAATACATTTTAAATGCTTTTTATACTCTTTTAAGGGGGGGGGGGGAATACAAGTAAACATACAGTTATTATCGTGTATTTCATAAATTTTCACTGTTCTCGTTTTTATCGAATGAATCACTTGTGATTCACTACTACTATGTGAAAACTCTTGTCACATTTTGCATGCACTATATTTATACAAAGTATTTAGCAATTCCAAAGCATCCTTCGTTGCTAAACCGTTTTAATACATTTTAAAAACTTATGATTTATGCATTGTCGAACATTGTGAAAAAGGATAAACTTTGCATACGAAACTACTACTTTAATACAGACTTAGTTGAGAATCCGTGAGACGTGTACATCTTCAAATAATACCTTTTTGCTAAAAGGTACCGCTTCAAGTCCTGTCTATAACCAGAGTCTCCCGTTCGGAGAACGTGTCAAATGTGTATAGATCTATACGGGAAGTCATGATCCCGCGCCCTGACTGTTAGCTACAGTCCGTCCTTTGGGGTGACAGTTTGTCATAACGCTACGACGCCTGAAGAACGTCGCTACAGGCATATTATGTTTAGTATGGTTATAAAACTCATCGGGTATACAATTATTATAATACTTCTGATTGATGAATGAGTAGTTATTAAAACTATTCTTCATCTAACAAACTGAAATCTTCTAATAGGTTTTATTATATAAATCTATGCTCTAACTCCCTAAGGCATGTCTTTTGCTTTTCGTTTTTCGTCTGGGACATTAGGCTAACTACCACTTTAGGAAAATATGGGATTTTCCCGATATACAAATTTTCTTGATTTAACTATCCATATTATTCAATACATATATTCTCATGCATTTCACACTTTTATAATAAGGTATTTTTTTGGAAAACATACACTCAATTTGGAATGGCATACAAACTTTCTAAACTACTTATGAACTCACCAACTTAATTGTTGACACTTTCTCTTTGAAATAACTTGTATTCTCAGGGAACCGCTAAGCAGGTTTGGAAATCAACTTTTGGGGATTAACGTGCTGGCATTAATTACTTCTTTTGAAAGATGTTTATGCTTTTATCTTTTGGGCATGTAATGAATACAATGATGTAAACATTTTAAAAACCTTTATATATGTATGGTGGTGTGTACTTTCCTTTCTATGAACTGTTATTATACAGAATATGACGTCCTCCACCCCCGAACGTTTCCGCCGTTCTGGTTTGCGGGTGTGACAGGTTTATCCGAATCCCTCAAACCAGGGCTCTGATACCAACTTGTAATGACCCAATTTTCAAGTCCAAAAATTTCATTTTTAATTAAACACTTTGCAAAACATTTGAAAATAAACAACATTCGATCATATCATTTCTTAAAACATATTACGTGTCTGAAAACCAAAACAAGGAATCAACCATAGTGTCAGAGTACAAATCCCAGAATAATCTCTTAGTTCGGAAAACAAGAGGTATGTATGATGTGCCGCTACCATGCCAGCTCCTTCCCCTTCGCTGAAGAGGTACCTGAAACCAAACCTATAAACTGTAAGCACGAAGCTTAGTGAGTTCCCCCACAATACTGTTGGATTAGTGTCTAAGGCTGTAACTATATTTGGTAAGTAGTTGACCCGATTGTGCATGGTCCTTTTGGGTTGCCTTCACCATAGCAACTTGACAGGGTGATCTAGAAAGAAGAGATATTATTATCAATGTATTATAAGAATAATATGTTAAAGGAATAATAATATTATTTGATTAATATAAGTCATAAATTAATTAGGAATTAATTTGGTGACTTAAAGAGATTAATTGAAGTAAGGGGTATAAACTGTCAAATGTGTGATAGTTGTATTTTGGGCTAAGGATCTTTATGGATTAAGGGGTGGACGATTTTAGGGATATGGATCTCCTAGAAATCGTCCAAGGCTTATCTAGAATGATCTTTGGATTGATTTGAGGCTAAGTTATCCAATTAGGGTTTAAGGTGAAATCCTAGGAGCTCATAGTATAAATAGCCCCTCAGGGTTCAAGAACTCTGCCACTACATGTTTGAGGAAACCCTAGAGCCGATTTCTCACCTCTCTCCTTCTCTCAAATCATCTTCTTGCAAGTTGGTGTTTGTAAGCCATTAGAGGAGTGAGATTTGTGACTCTAAGCTCCAAGAAGAAGAAGGTTTTAAAGCAAGTAATTCAAGGTATTATTCTAGATCTGTTTTCATATGTTTTGATTGTTTGTTTACATTAGATCTAGCCATGAAAGTCTTGGATATATTGCATGTTCAATTAGGGAAACCTAGATCCAAGCTATAGGGTTGTATGTCTACATAGGAAAGATCTTATGTCTAAAACCCATCAGTGGTATCAAAGACAGGTTGGTTTCAATTGAATATGATGCTTAACTGTTTTGCTTGCTGAAAATCGTTTTTCTGGCCCTCTGTCTGACCCAACTTGGCGAGTCAGTGTTTGGACTCGGCGAGTTGGCCCTACTCGGCGAGTCCAAAGCTTGACTTGGCGAGTCCCAGCGTCAGACAGAGGATAATTCGGGATTTTATTGCTGTTTTGTCTTGGATTGATACCTATATCGTTTTATTATGTGAAAATCCGAATTTTAACCTAATTTAATGATTATCCTTGACATAAAAATAGATAATTTCAAATCTTTTGAATATTGATTATTTATATGATAAATATTGGACTATTTAAGATTATTCGGTAATTATCTAATGACTAAAATTTAATTAGTTCAAATATAGATAATTATGAAATTAATTGTTTCATTTGAATTATTTGTTATTTGATCCCTATTGTTTTGAAAAGTTCAATTTTATCCTGAAGTTTTGAAATTTGAATTTTGAGATTAATAGTTTAATTTAGAAGAATTTAAATTTCAACCCCTAAAGTTTTACAAGTTTAAAATTGAACCCTATACTATTGTATTATTAAAAGCTTAATAAATATATAAGTAAAATTAAAATGCTAGTCTTACCATTAGTAGACCTCATTCACGAAGCCGGTCTATAAGGTGGGTATAAGGTTGCTGCCTATAAAATGATGCTTATTGCGTGTACACTCACACCCACCGCTTGCTTGACCGGTGGAGGGTCGTTAGCCGAACGGGTAGGATAGGGCAACTCTCTCTCCTCATTAATAAGTATAATGAATCTATAAAGTAACTAAACTATTTTATAAAATTCCCAATCTTAGTTACTTTAGGAAAAGTGAATTGATGCAATCCCATGAAATTGCACTTTGCACCCTTGCTAAGAAGTTAGTGGAGCATGTGTGGTTTACCGGCACACTAATTGGTTCTAAGCAAGGCAAAGGGTGATTCATTGTTTATCATAGTTCGATGGAGCGTGTGTGGTTTACCGGCACATCTAATGGGTGATTGTAACAATGAAGGCACCATGTAGATTTGCATGGTTATTCACACCCGCTTTGTGATCCTCGGTATCCCAGTCACAAACTAGAGGGGCATATCGAGATTTAAACATGCCATTGAAGAGTTCAATGAATCTCTAAAATCTAGGAATTCTCAATAAAACTTAAGGTTACGTTTTCGTGGTGAGGAATTAGTGAATCGTCATTCACTGACCTCCAAATTATTTGCATGATTGGATTACGACATTCCTTTTCTAATATGTAAATAATTTTGTTGGGTCCTAGCCCTAATTTTTCATTTTGGGTGTTTAATTAGGGATCCAATTCTAATCAAACTTTGTCCTTTCTATTTGTAGATGTCGAACGCAAACAACGATGCTGCTAACTCATTCATGTTAATGAGTCTTTGCCAAAAGGTGACCTTCGATGGTACGAACTTTAGCGAATGGATAAGATACATTCGCACCATTGCACGCTACGAGGACAAAGAGTATATCCTAGACGAAAAGCTCGAGAAGGTCAACCTGGAAATCGCTACTCCCAAAGAGATGACTGTTTTTGAGACACACGAACGTGATGCAACGAAAGTCCATTGCATCATGATAGCCATTATGAACCAAGAATTCCAAAAGTCCTATGAGGACATGTATCCCTATAAAATGCATCAAGACTTTATGGAGAGGTACCACCAAAGCGCGAGGCAAGAGTGCTATGAGATCATCATCAACATGATCACCACTAAGATGGGAAATGGAGAATCGTTGACTGTGCACTTGCAAAAGATGCAACGATATATTGATCATCTTCGCAACTTAAATGTTAACTTTGGGGAGGATTTGGCCATCAACATTGTTCTTCACTCCTTGCCCTCATGCTACAATGAATTTAGGATGACCTACCACATGAACAAGGAAGAGGTCACCCTAAGCAAACTCCAAGGACTCCTAAGGACTGCTGAGAGCAATCTAAAGGACAAGTCTATTGCACCAACACCCGCACCAACCGTTGCTCCTGTTTTGGCTATAGGGCATGGAAGGGGCAAGAAGAGCAAGGCTACACCAAAGAGCCACCGCAAAGGAAAGTCCCAAGATGGTTCCTCTTCTAGTGGGACCAAGGTTGATCCCGCTAAGCCTAACCCTAACCCGAAGGAGGCAGAGTGCCATCATTGCCACAAGATAGGGGCATTGGAAGAGAAGTTGCCCGGAATATCTGCAAGCCATCAAGGATGGAAAGATCAAGCTATCATTTGCAGGTATATACACAATTAAATCTAGTAATTCATCTCACACTATTTCTTGGGTTCTTGATACAGGATGTGGTTACCACATTTGTTCTGATTTGCAGGGACTAAGAAGAGATAGAGATGTGGAGCAAGGAAGAATAAATCTAATCATGGGAAACAGAAGATCGTCGCCTGTCACCAAGATTGGAGTGTATTCTTTAGTGCTTAGTAATTGATTAGGTCTACATTTAAATAATTGTTGCTACTCGCCAAATATGGCAAGAAACATCATTTCATTTCATGGTTTGTTTAGACAAGGATTTAGATATTCGTTTAATAACATGAATGGTTCTATTTGTGTTTATCTAAATGGTGTTTTATACTTTGAAGCAATGCCTTGTAATGGAATTTATGAAACTGTTATGGTAGTAGATAACCTAGGAAATGATGTGTTGTGTATAGATTCTTCCAATAGTATGGATAAAGCATCTTTGTGGCATTGTCGTCTTGGACATGTCAACAAGAAACGCATAGCCCAACTCCAAAAGGATGGAGTGTTGGAGTCATTCGACCTTAGGGAAGATGACACGTGTGAATCTTGTTTAATTGGAATGATGACCAAGTCACCCTTCACTGGCACATGTGAGAGGGGTGAGGGTTTATTGAATCTCATACATACCGATGTATGTGGGCCCTTTAGATCCACCACAAAGGATGGAAACCGCTTCTACGTAACTTTTACCGATGATTATAGTAGATATGGGTATATTTAATTAATCAAGCACAAGTCTGAAACGTTTGAAAAGTTCAAAGAGTTCAAGAATGAAGTGGAGAATCAATTGGGCAGGAAAATCAAGATGCTTCGATCCGATTGAGGAGGAGAGTACCTAAGTCTTGAATTCCACGACTATCTCAAGGAATGCGGAATAGTTTCGCAATTGACGCCACCTAGGACACCACAGTTGAATGGTGTGGCAGAAAGGCGCAATCGAACCTTGTTAGACATGGTTCGTTCTATGATGAGTCGCGCTTCAATACCTATCTCATTTTGGGAGTATGTCTTAGAGACTGCCGCCAATATCCTTAACCGAGTCCCTACAAAGAAGGTTGCCAAAACACCTCACGAGATGTGGACAGGGAAAGCTCCCTCGTTGGCACATATCAAGGTTTGGGGTTGTGAAGTTTTCGTAAGACGAGAAACTCATGACAAGCTCGAACCTCGTAGTGAGCAATGTATTTTCATCGGCTACCCGCAGAAATCCTTTGGATATCTCTTCTATAGACCAAGTAACAATGTTGTTTTCGTTGCGAGAAGAGGGGTTTTCCAAGAGCGAGAACTCATAAACCAAGGAGACAGTGGGAGGCAGATCGATCTTGAAGAGATTCAAGAGTCGAGTGATGAAGGAACCTCTACCGCTGGCGCTCAACCCGAGGAGGAAACTCCGGTTGAACCAATTGATGAGTCCCTACCTCTTAGACGTTCCGAAAGAGTTAGAGTTCAACCCTAGTTATATGGTTTTCATATTACTACCGAAGGAGACACGTATATTAGTGATAGTATACTAGTAAATCTAGATGAACCTAATTGCTATAAGGAAGCCATGGCAGTCCCGGAGTCTGCAAAATGGAAAGAGATGATGGACAGAGAGATTCATTCTATGTATGAAAACCAAGTTTGGAATTTGGTTGACAATGTGCCCGGACGTAAGACGGTTGGGTGCAAACGGATCTTTAAGAAGAAGACCGACATGAATGGGAATGTGCACACGTACAAGGCGCGATTGGTGGCGAAGGGGTTTACTCAAACTCCCGGAGTTAAGTATGATGAGACCTTCTCACCAGTTGCGAAAATAAAATCTATTAGGGTGATGCTATCCATTGCTGCATTTCATGATTATGAGATATGGTAAATGGATGTCAAGACCGCTTTCCTTAATGGGAAGTTGGCTGAGGATGCTTACATGGCTCAGCCAGAGGTTTTTGTCGATCCGAAGCATCCAAATAGAGTGTGCAAGGTTGAGAAGTCAATTTATGGACTTAAGCAAGCGTCTCGCAGATGGAATCTTTGCTTTGATGAGATAGTCAAAGAGTTTGGATTTGTACGAAGCAAAGATGAATCATGTGTATATGTCAAAGCCAGTAGGAGCATAGTTAGGTTTCTCGTTTTGTATGTCGATGACATACTACTCATAGGAAACGACATCCCGACTCTACAGGAGGTCAAGTCCTGGCTCGGGAAGTGCTTCGCTATGAAGGACCTCGGAGAGGCTTCCTATATTTTGGGAATAAGGATAGTGATTGAAAGAAGTAAGAGACTAATAGGACTTAGTCTGAATGCTTACTTAGATAAAGTACTAAAACGTTCTTGTATGGAAAACTTGAAAAAGGGAGAACTACCGACACAAAGTAATACAAAATTGAGTAAGACTCAAAGTCCGAGTACCGTAGTTGAGATAGCTGAGATGAGCCGAGTACCTTACGCTTCCGCAGTTGGCTCGATCATGTATGTTATGACTTGTACTCGTCTTGATGTGGCCTTTGCTTTGAGCATGGTCAGTAGATATCAAGGGAATCCTGGTAGAGCGCATTGGATTACGGTCAAAAACATCCTTAAGTACCTTTAGAGGACCAAGGAATGGTTTCTAGTCCTTGGAGGGAGTGATGACTTAAAGGTGCGAGGGTATAGTGACGCCAGTTTCCAGACCGACAGGGACAACTATCGTTCACAGTTAGGATGGGTATTTACGCTTAATGGAGTAGCGGTAACTTGGAAAAGTTCCAAACAGGAAACTATAGCTGATTCAACGTGCGAATCGGAGTACATTGCAGCGAGCGAAGCGTCAAAGGAGGCAATATGGCTGAAGAACTTCATTGGCGATCTTGGAGTTGTGCCTGCCATAAAGGAGCCCATGGAAATTTTCTGTGATAATGAAGGAGCGGTTGCCTTGACCAAGGAACCGAGGGATCATGGTAGATCTCGGCATATCAACAGAAAATATCACTTTATTAGACATCGAGTAAAAGGACACTCGTGGTTAAGAGGATATCATCAGAAGATAACCCAGCAGATCCGTTTTCGAAGGGACTGAGCAGGGTTAATCACTTGCAGCATGCTAGGAGTATTGGGCTGAAGGATGATATTAGTTTAGGTAGATAGTTTTAGAAACATGAAATAGATAAATGTAATTGACATTTGATGATTAAATAAAAGAGTATTGTTTATAAGTAAAGCTACTGTCTTATGTTAATTGTTTAGCTATTGTTTCACTTTGCATGTTTTGACTTCCAGAATAATTGAGTTTATTAAGAATAAACGAATTATTCAAACAGTCCACAATCGTTCATTTGTTGGAAGTAGGTATGAATGAAGATTGTCATGAATTGGTGTGTAGATTGTCTAAATGGTATTAGACATAGCAAAGGTTTTCTGCAACGTTCATGAGTGCTTCTGAACAAGTTTTGAGCATTGGAATAAACCCGCGCTTGCTGGAATCACTTTGGGGTGATCGCAAGACGATAATATCATATGGTCTTAAAACCTAGATATATGGTTTATTATTTACTAATTGATTGTACATTGATAATGCGAAACCGCATCAGTAAATTGATGTCATAAAATGCATTGTTGTGTATAGTTGGTTAGTCGATAAGTAAATGCATATAAGTCGAAGTTTATCTGTTACTTCTATCCTAAGAGGGTAAAAGCGATATCTCGGCCGCTCGATGATTTGATTTGACTTATGTTCCGGGCCCGGTCAGGACTAAATTGATGTGTTCAATTAAGTTCTATGTCTAATAAATCTGAGATCGAGAAAATAGTTGCTGGACAAAAAGTATGACAATGTTTCATGAAATTGTCTGCATGATATCAAAACAAAGGATTGTACGATCCCTTATCTAAAGGACAGGTTACTAATAAGATCAAAGTTGACAACGTCTTTGAGAGCTACGATTGCTAATCGGATTGTGTTTGCGTTTATAGTTACTAGACTTATCCAAGTACGAGACTGTTGGATTAGTGTCTAAGGCTGTAACTATATTTGGTAAGTACTTGACCCGATTGTGCATGGTCCTTTTGGGTTGCCTTCACCATAGCAACTTGACAGGGTGATTTAGAGAGAAGAGATATTATTATTAATGTATTATAAGAATAATACGTTAAAGGAATAATAATATTATTTGTTTAGTATAAGTCATAAATTAATTAGGAATTAATTTGGTGACATAAAGAGATTACTTGAAGTAAGGGGTATAAACTGTCAAATGTGTGATAGTTGTATTCTGGGCTAAGGATCTTTATGGATTAAGGGGTGGACGATTTTAGAGATATGGATCTCCTAGAAATCGTCCAAGGCTTCTCTAGAATGATCTTTGGATTGCTTTGAGGCTAAGTTATCCAATTTGGGTTTAAGGTGAAACCCTAGGAGCTCACAGTAGAAATAGACCCTTAGGGTTCAAGAAATCGGCCACTCCATGTTTGAGGAAACCCTAGAGCCGATTTCTCACCTCTCTCCTTCTTTCAAATCATCTTCTTGCTAGTTGGTGTTTGTAAGCCATTAGAGGAGTGACATTTGTGACTCTAAGCTCCAAGAAGAAGAAGGTTTTCAAGCAAGTAATTCAAGGTATTATTCTAGATCTGTTTTCATATGTTTTGATTGTTTGTTTACATTAGATCTAGCCATGAAAGTCTTGGATATATTGCATGTTCAATTAGGGAAACCTAGATCCAAGCTATAGGGTTGTATCTGCACATAGGAAAGATCTTATGTCTAAAACCCATCGAATACCTCATACCATACAATCCTACAGTAAACAGCTAAGAGATACGGGCCTCGCCCACACTCATGGAGATACGGGCCTCGCCCACACTCTGCTATCTGGGAGATACGGGCCTCGCCCACACTCCGCTATCTGAGAGATACGGGCTACACCCACACTCCGCTATCTGAGAGATACGGGCCTCGCCCACACTCCACTATCTGAGAGATATGATCCTCGCCCACACTCAGCTACTAAACCAAAAAATACATGTATCACACAGACAACGAGTATAAGCAATTCTATCATACTGGCATATAACATAATCAAACTCAACCATGTGATACGGGATCTGCCCACACTCCGATACTAACATATCGTCTATACGGGCCGGACTTGGTGCCTTTGACCCGTTCCTACTGGAAGGAAACTCACCTCGAAAAGTAGCTACCGAAAGTCTGACTGTTGGACGTCTGACTGCTGCACCGGTTATCCTCCGGCTACAAATCCATAAACATAGATTAGCTACTCATAAATACCCTTAGGTCAATTGACTGACCCACCCCTGGTCCAAGGTCATCTCCTTGGTCAAAGTCAACTTCCAATTGACTGGACTCGCCGATTCATGACACAGACTCGCCGAGTCCTTCTTGTACTAACCTGGTCCTACTCGCCGAGTCCTTCTCCTACTAACCCGGTCCTACTCGCCAAGTCCCTCTTCCTACTCACTGAGTCACCCTTAACTCACTACTTGGGACTATAGGACCGACTCGCGATCCGACTCGCCAAGTCCATGGACAACTCGCCAAGTCCCCTCGAACAGATCTCCTACTTGCTTCCAAATCCTCACTAGAGCATCCCTTATGAGGATTTGCGTTTCTGGGACTATTGCTACACATTCAATTGCTAATTCCGCATGCAGATACGAAGGTTTGACCTTCAACACTTAAATCCTTCTTACTCAGTAACAGTTCATATGACCCGCCAAGTTTGAAGAACAACTCGCCGAGTTCCAGGCAATCTTCATAGGACTCACCGAGTTGTTCATCCAACTCATCGAGTCTAAGACCATCTTCATAGAACTCGCCGAGTTCCACTTTGGGACTCGCCGAGTCCCTTCGACCCACTTCCCATAAAGACCAAATCTGAGACATGCAACCCTTCTAAAGCATAGATCTATGCTCCTAGAGCATGCTTATCACGTAAAGTTGCAAACTTTACGCGCATGCATGGCCCCAAAAGCTTAAAAAGGCAAATCCAAGCTCTTTAAGTGGTCATACACTCCATAGGGACCTCAATAACCCCAACCACAGAGACTTTACACTTCCAAGATGTCCATAAGGTCCAAATATGAAGTCCTTTCAGAACATAGAGAATAACACATGGAGCTTGAGGTTTTAAGGCTTGAAAACCACTAATTTGGGACAAAAGGGGATCTAATGAACTAGTGATCAAGGTGAGAACTTTTCTACCTGAATGGATGCTTCTCACAGTGTAGATTCCGGATCTACCTCCCCTCTTTGCACACTTCAACCTCTTCCTTCTTCTTCTAAGCTCCAAATCTTCTTCACAAAGCCAAAATCACTCTCAAGAACAATATGGGGGCTAGGGTTTCTCACTACAACTCTCTGGAAGTGTTAGGGACAAAGGAGGCCAAGTTAGAGCGTTTAAATAGGGTGCAAACACCCGGATTTGGGTTTTTGCCCAAACAGGGTCTACTCGCCGAGTCTGGGGACCGACTCGCTGAGTCCAAAGCTTAGACCCCGCATCTCATCCGGCTTCTACTCGGCAAGTTGGTCCTTCAACTCACCGAGTCCAAGGTAAAGTGCATAATTAAGAAATGTCAATTACAAGGATTACGTACCAGGAACCAGGTGCTACATCTATAATGGGAGAAATTCAAGTTAGTTGATTTAAAGTCCTTAATATAACACCCAATATGAAATATTAAGGCTAGGATCCAACAACCTATTTATAACTGGAAGTGGGACGCCGTAATCCAAGTTATAAAATAGTTGAATGTAGGTAAATGACGATTTACCAATTTCCACCATGATAAACGAAATATAATTAAGTTTTAATTGGATTTGGAACTCCTAGATCTTTTGAGATACATTGAACATTCAATGGCATGTTTGAATCTCGATTGTGCCTTCTCAAGTTTGTGACTAGGATGCCGAGGATCACAAACATGGTGTGAATAACCATACAAATTGACTGGGTACCCTTATCTTTATCACCTAATCGATGTGCCGGTTAGCCACACAGCTCCACCAATCTATAATAAGGTCAAGTTACCCCTTGCCACACTTACTAGTCCTTGTTAGTGTGCTGGTTAACCACACACGTTCTACTAACGACTTGGTAAGGTACAAAGTGTAATTTTATGGGTTAGCACCAAATTCACATTTTCCTAAAGTAACTAAGATTGGGAATTATTAAGGTATAGTAACTTTATAATTTCATTATTCTTTTAATGAGGATTAAGGTCCTATCCTACCTTTTTCGGCTAACAGCCCTCCACCAGTCAAGGAAGCGTTGGGTGAGAGTGGACACCCATTAAACTCCATTTTATAGGCAGTAACGTTATACCCCCCTTATAGACCGGCTTCGTGAATGAGGCATACTAATGGTAAGATTGACTTATTCTTATACGTATCTATATAATTAAAATTATAATAATAGTATAAGGGTGTATTTTAAACATTTAAAATACTTGGTGGTTTAATCTATTAATTAAACTATACTCTTAATTTAATTAAACTTAAACCATGTCTTTATGGAATTATTAACTCTTTTAATTTAACACTTTAATTAATTTAACGAAATTCATAATGTTTGAATTTTTTAACTTTTAAAAAAAATTAATTTGGAGTTAAAGTGTAAGACTTTACAAATTCCAAAACTTGAGGGCAAGTTTTGAAACTATTTCAAAACCCTTCAAATTTGTAACTTATGAGTTTTGATGGTTCATAAAGTTGAAGACTCTTCATTTTATGAAAGCTACTATTCTTTAATGACAACATTTAAAGAAGTGACTTTTGGTTATCCATGACTTGAGGACAAGTTATGGACACCGTCATTAACATTAAGATCATGAATTAAACAAGCATGTAGGTTACACACAATTCTTATAATCTTCTAAAACTCATAAGAACCAATATTAATATCAAACAATTTCAAGAAATCATAATAACATATATAAAACTTGAAAATTGATAATAGTCATTTAAAATGGGTTAACATAATCATTACCACTTTGAAAAACAATTTTTTTACAAGTCCAAAACAGTTTGGGATAATGATTTTAATCCATTTGCAGCATCAGAACTCGAAAAACTGCCCAAAACGCTCCTACTCGTCGAGTACAAGAACCTACTCGACGAGTAGGATGAATTTGTTCATGGACTCGGCGAGTCCTCCCCATGAACTCGGCGAGTCCAGTCGTCAGTGAGCAGATTTTTTGATTTTTAAGCAGTTTTGCATCAAGTATACAGAAAACAATCCTAGGCTCTGATACCACTGATGGGTTTTGAGCATTCTAACACTTCCTAAGTGTACATGCAACCCTAATAACCTTGAATCTTAGTTTTCTCCATATACATGCAAATTTTTTTTTCAAGGCTATTTCCTAAATAGCATGGCATGGGGAATATATAAAACTTAAAACTAGTACAAATACATACCTTGTTTTTGCTTGGATTCCTTCAAGACTTTGTGAGCCTAGCACTCCAAATGTTGTGCCTCAAATGCTTCACACAACACTACAAACTTGGAATAACTTGAGACAATGTCACTTAGCCTCAAAAATCGGTTATGCCCTCTTATGAATACCTTAGTGCCGATTTTGCATGCTATAGGGTTTCTTTTATAGTGTGTCATAATTAGTAGTTACAAATGTAAACCCTAATTGTCATGACTCTTCATTTCTCATGACCCATGGGTTTGTAACTCCCATGGACTAGCCATGGAGCTCCATATGGTTATAACTAAACCCATAAACCATGGATCATTAATCCACCATAAAAGAATTGATGATTGTCATAATCAACCCTATATATTTAATTAGTCTCACTTTGATCACCAAATTAATACTAGATTAATACTTGATCAATACTAATTAAATAATACTATTATTAATATATTAGAACTAATAATATATTAATAATCACAAGTGTACTTTCTCTCATTTTGTCTATCCAAGTATTGCAATGCCATGCATCCTAAATGGACCATGCCGGATCGGGTCAAGTACATACCAAATAAAGTTATGGACTTAGACACTATATCCAACATATGGGACTCAAAATTTTAGAGCTGGTGTGGAGTATCTTCACAGGTCACGATGTGAACTACGGATAGATCCTTTGGGATGACTTTCTTCAATACATTGCCAAGGAGAGCGCAATGGAGAACCCAACCAAACTCACTTTTGCAAGGTTCTGGTCCCTTTGCATTTCAGACCTTCATGCGGACGCAGGGATCGACATGGGCAGTGACATCAACTACTTTGTCACAAAGGATCTCAAAAGGTACAATCCTTCATCTGATCAATCAAATTTTGGACCAATCCGAAGACTTCCTACCCATAATTTTTCTACCCTCGGTCTTGAGACTGCTGATGTCACAGACCACATTGAGGCTACAGAAGGTACTGACCTATACCTTCCTACCCCACCTCTTCGAAATCTATCCTCAACCATTAACCCTGAAGGCACCGCAGTTCCTTCTTCCACTACTCTCTCCAACATTTCTCAATCCCAAAGACGCAAGCATAAAGCCTCTGCTCTTCATGGCCCCTGCAACACCAAGAAACAAGGAACTCCTAAAAAGGATGCTTCCAAGCCTTCCAAGAAGAGAAAAACACCACTAGTAATCCTTATTGTCGAACCAAGCCAACATAAATCCAACAGTGAATCAGAGGAGGATGCTCAACCCGTTTCAATCCTCAAGAAACGCAAAACCGATTCCTCTAGCCATATGCGTGACTGGAATGATACCTTTGATGGGTTTTGAGCATTCTAACGCTTCCTAAGTGTACATGCAACCCTAATAAACCTTGGATCTATGTTTGTCTAAGATACATGCAAAAAATTATTTTTCCAAGGTTCATATCCTAAATAGCATGGCATGGGGAACATGAATCAAATAAAGCTAGTAGAAATACTTACCTTGTAGTAGTAGTTGATTGCTTGGAGTTTTAGAGCCTAGCACCAATAGTGTGGACGCCTCAAATGGAAATCACAAATCACCACAAACTTGGAACTTTGAGAGAATAGTCACTACTATCTTGAAATCGGCCCTCTTGCTTTTCTCAACTCAACTAGTGTCAACTAGTGTCCATGTAAACCCTAATACCCATGTCTCTCCATTTCCATGAGATCCATGGGTTAAAGCTCCATGGAGTATCCATGGACTTTCCATGCAAGCCTAGCCCATTCCAAATAAGCATTAGCCCACACTATATAAATATAGAAGCCCATATTTAATTAGTAATATCTTTGACCTCTAAATTAATCCTAGATTAATTATAGATCAATACTAATTAAATAATATGATCTTATATTAATATATTAGAACTTATAATATATTAATAAATCATAACTTGTACTATTCTCAAAAGATTATCCATAAATTGTTCGGGTAAAGTGCAACCCAAATGGACCATGCCGGGTCGGGTCAAGTACATACTAAATATAGTTATGGACTTAGACACTATATCCAACAGTATCCCACTTGGATAAGTCTAATAACTATAGTTGCAAGTATGACTTTAGGAACCGATCAGCAATCGTAGCTCTTTAAACTCTGTTGAACTAGAACGCGCCATTTATGATAAGTGATCATATAATCCTCTGTTCTAGATATCAGCCAGAAAAATACATGGAACATGGTCTTACTTATTGTCCAGCATTTGTTTCCCGATTTCCGATTTGTTTGACATAGAACTTAACTGAACACATCAATTTAGTTCTGACCGGGCCCGGTACATAGGTCAAAACAAAATCATCGAGGGGCCCAGATATCGCTTCTAATCTATGAAGGAACAGATAAACTTCGACTCATATGTTTGTTCTACCACTCATTGAATTCTACACAAAGGCACGTTTTATAAGATCGAGTTACCAATGCATTTTCATCTGGGGGTTGACGCCTCCCATTACGGGTAACGTGATTTCTTCAAAACCCAAGACCTACGAGAGTGCAAAATGCCTGGCCAAGAAACTTTCTGATCACAGTGACAAGAAAAGTACCAAATAACCGAGTGAGAGAACAAACAAGAAGGAGGGAGTAACAAGAACTCGGAGAACAAGCGAAAAGGACGACATAATTCAGGGCCATCCAACAAACCACAGACAGTAGCAGTCCATTCTGCTACCACTCCAACCGCACCAGCCCCAATCACAACCACGCCAACAAAGCCATATGCAGGATGCAATCCTAAGTGTGACAAGTGCAACTATCACTACTACGGGGAATGCAAGGATTTCCAATGCACCAAATGCAATCGAAAAGGACACATTGTACGGTATTGCAAGATGCCCCACAAAAAAAACAAGCAGCCCAATGACAACAATGTCGGAGCTAGCCGTGCATGTTACGGGTGCGGGGAAACTGGCCATTTTAAATGTAACTGTCCCAAGAACAACAATCAGAATGCAGGAAGATTCTTAACCATGGGGAAAGGAGAGGCGGTGCAAGATCCAACAGTGGTGACTAGTACGTTTCCCCTCAACAACTCTGATGCATGCATTTTATTTGATAGAGGTGCTGAGCGAAGCTTCATAAGTCACAGATTCAAACAACTACTCAATCAAAATACTCACAAATTGAATGAAACTTATACGGTCGAAATGGCTAATGGTAAAACAGAATCAACTAATGAGATCTACTTAGGGTGCACACTAACATTAAATAATGACTCCTTCCCAAACAGTTTGATGCATGTTAATATTAAGTGCTTTGAAGTGATTGTTGGCATAGATTGGTTAGGCCCCCATCATGCAGAAATTATTTGTCATAACAAGGTCGTTCGCCTTCACCTACTGATGAGTTAAAAAAAAACTAACT
Organism: Lactuca sativa; assembly: GCF_002870075.4. Lineage (NCBI taxonomy): Eukaryota > Viridiplantae > Streptophyta > Magnoliopsida > Asterales > Asteraceae > Lactuca > Lactuca sativa. Next base: position 218,490,597 of record NC_056623.2, on the reverse strand, counting down.
TGAAGATCGATTAGATCTTATAACAGGTAAAATAATAAATACGAAAACTGTAAACAACTCAAGTATGGATCGAAGAATGTCGAATGATTAATCAACAATCCTCAGCAGAGCTCGATAAAGAACTTCTACTGTAGAGGATTTAGGGTTTACAAGAACGATGAAGAAATAATCTGTGATCTGTCATAATCGCTATCGATCGTTAACCTAATATGCATGCAAGCATATATATTTATATTAAACCCTATCAGCTCACGGTTGGACAGGCCCAAACCGGAGTAACAAAACTTAGACTATTAACCGAGCCCAATGGACGCAATACATCAAAAAGCTACGCTACCCAACAATCTCCCCCTTTGTGTCAAATTGGAGCGAGATTACTTCTTCTTCATGCTTGGGCCAGCAGCGGGAACCTTCTTCTTTACAGTTTCAAACAGACGTGAGATGAGCGCGAGGATTGTCTGTCTGAACCGAATGTACCATTGTATCATGTCGTCAAAATACTTGATATCATCCGCTGTATTTTCTTTGCATCTGTGGATGATCCCCAGCACATGCTCTAGACAAGTAGTGGTATAAAGATGTTTATCAGCTAAGGCAAAGAGACATTTCTGTCCTTCACTCCTAGTGAACATGACTGAGTTTCGCCTCGGGTCAATTTTTCCCATCTTCATCTGGTTTAGATCACTGGCCGAGCCAACAGGAGATATCTTTGGTTTCTTCTTGAAGACAGTTGCAATCTCCTGATCCATCAGTGCGACCTCCATGATATAGCACACCAACATCCTCTTAAGATGGTCGATGATCGGACCATATTCAGCTTCGTTGGTCAGAAGGATGTTGTGCAGAACAATCCAATCATGTGGATTGAGGTTCGGTAGATCTGCTAAAGAAATGGCATGTTCGGTTTTTGCAGATCCCCTGAGCACCTTGAACTGGAAATTGATAAACTTCCCTTCAGTGTATGGTTTCAGGACCCGAACGTTGATGATCTTCTGAGCGCTCCAGGTTTGGTATTGGGGTTGAGCAGCCTTCAGATAGAATTCAATCAATTCCCGATCAACCTCCGGATGAGGATGAGGGAACTCAGCAACGTTGGCGAAGGCGTGAAAGATGAACGCCTTTCGGGTAAGTGGCATGTCGAACTGAGAGTCGACAGAATTGTAACAGTCAAATGAGATAACTGGTTCAAGCCACAAGATGCTCGGGGTGTCGATTGCCTCCTTTATCATCCTCTCTCGAGTCCAAGCAGGAAAAAGAGTTTTCCTACTCTCGAGAAGGTCGTGGGCTTCGTTCTTTTTGCGTTCAGCTTCTTCAGCTTCTCTTGCCACACGATCACTTTCATCTGCATCATTGCGTCGACTCTTGCGTTTTAACAAGTCGACAATGGTTTCTTGATCATCTTCCTCTTCTTCCTCAGCAATCTTCTTGCCTTTGTCTTTTACACCCGAACCGGAGGATTGGCCTACAGGAGGAGGTTCGGTGGTGTGAGTTGCCTTTGAGGAATGAGGTGGTTGAGGTGCAGACTCCTTTTCTCCCCCTTGTTTCGGAATGGACACGAAATCGGGTAGCCCTTCAATTTTGCTTAAGAGGTCTAGGGCAGGAGCGAGCTTCTCTGCAAGGGTACGCCTCACAGAATGATTGAGTATCAGATCATGTGCTTCGAGGATGTTAGATATTGCTCAGTGGACATCCGAAGCACACGTCTTGATGACCTCCCGTTCGGACCGAAGAGTGTCTATTTGTTGTTGAGAGTGGGAGAGTTGAGCACTCTTGACCTTCAAGGCAGTGGTCTTCTTTGCCAAAACATCCATCAATGAGTTCTCAGCAGCCAAATCTTCTTGCAGCTTTGAGAGACGCTCATCGATAGAAGCACGGAAGGCTGAGTTGTCGTCGGTGAGCGATTGACGAAGTGAAGCAAAGGACTTCAACTCAGTAGAGACAAACATGGTCAACTGTTGAACAATCGGTTCCAATGTAGTCTTGGTAGCATCAGCACTCTCCTGTAAAGACTTTAACAGGGCAGAGGCATCAGAAAATAGTTTATCGACTTTTTCGGTCGCAGCCTAGCAGGCTTTCGTTGAGGCATCGATGGCGGTGGTGGCAGCAGCGACAGAGTCTTGCTGAGCCCTTGAGAAAGCATCAACAAGCTTTTGAATGGCAGCTTCAGAGAGGGATGATTGAGACGTAGAGGAAGAGGCAATGAGCAAGTCGACCTTGTCATGGAGCTCCTTAAGATGTTTCTTTGTGACTGGAGCGTCATCATCATCATCGCTCTGGACTTGACACAGACTGTAGTAGACCGAATCAAACGTCATGTTTTCCCCGCCAAGGAAAGGGTTATCTCCGTTAGAGACATGATCGGGAGATGGTGGTGGTGGTGAAGCTGGTGGTACATTTGTATGGGTAGGTTCGGGTTGGGTTGTTTCGGGTGTAGGTGTAGGTGTAGGTGCAGGTTGATTTTGGGTAGGGGTAGGTTTGGGTGCTGTTTGGGTTTCGGTTGTGTGTATGGTTTCGGTTGTTGATGGAGGTTCGGTTACATCAGTATGAACCCCCGTATCAGATACGTTGGTTGTAACCTTTGCAGTGGATGTTGCTGTTGCATCGGTGAAGATTGGTGGTGGCATTGGGATGGAGGTGTTTGGAATGTGGGTGAAGGGGATTATGGTGGGAATGGAAGCAGGAATAGTTTCAGTAGGAGAGGGAATTGGAGAAGTATGGATTTGCATTTCAGGGGTTGGTGATCTGGGTGGTGTGTTGCCTCTTGGAGAGCCGTCAGAATCCGAACTCTCACCCTCTGACTCACTGGAAGAGGAAGCGATAATCAGCTTTCTCTTTGGTTGAGTTTTTCGCCTCTTGTGCTGCGGAGATTGAGCAGCTTTCGTGGGTTTCCTCTTCTTGGGGGAAGGGCCTTTAGTCCCTTTCGCCACCTGTTTCCCTTTGTCTACCTTCTTGCCTCTTGGAGCAGGCTTGTCGGCGTCGTGGATCGATTTCAACATCTCCTGTGTGAGATCCCTCAGGCCAGAACGTTTGAACTCTTTGTAGGTTCTGATAATCCGGCTGTCAGCTGGAACGTCAGCATACATGGTTTCTGGAATGGAACCATTGAAAGGGAATTTCGAAGCATCTGAAACGATGACCTTCGTGGTATGGAATGTACCAATCGAAGACATCGGTGCACCGGCGACAGTGGGGACGTTGTACTTGTCCATTACCCACTTCGTGATCGGGGTCCAAAAACGAGCATACGACACCTCTGAATGCCGCGAAGAAGATGAGAGACTCGGGATGAGTTGTTGCCAAAGAACAAACCCATAGTCGACATTGATGCCATTGTAGACCCCATATAAGATGGACAGGAAGAGTCGACTGGAACCATCTGAGCCAGAGCTCCTTTCAGAAAGACCTTTGAATAGCACAGTGAACATACCGTTCCACTGTGGCGGCAAGCATGACTTCTTGAACTTGGCGACGGAAGTAAGCACCTCCGTATAACCCATGTTGTAAAACATATTAAACAGGTGCCCCATGGGAATTTTCTCTGGATTAACCCTTGTTGGATCAGCTTCAAACCCTAACAGAGAGCAAAAGCGTTGCTTGGAGATAGACGCTTTATGATGACAAACATCAAAGAAGATCCTATCGACCACTTTATCGTAATGAGCAGTCGCATAGATCTGCGACAGGAATTCCATGGGCACTGATTCCACCCTTGATAGTGCAGGAGCAATTGGCGAATACTTCAAGCACTCGATGATGGCAAACATGTAGGAATCATAGACATGAGGGGTTAGATCGATAATGAGGCATTGTTGAGGGCAAATAGAAGAATGTGGGAAGTGGCGTGCACAGAGGATGAATCTGCCATTGTTGAAGTGAGTGAAGAAGATGATGAACAGTTAGGGTTCAGGGAGTTCTTGCACTCTGGGAATTTTGATTGCAGTAAAGAGGTAAATGGTAGATGATGTTGCCTTTTATACTGGGGTTTAAGGAGAGAGAAAAATCTTCCCAAATCTTCTATCGAAATACGAAGGGTTTTCCGGAATTTGACTGATGCGTGACAGTTAAGGTAAGCGATGATCACGCATGAGAGAGAGTGTCAGATTCCTTAGAACACGCCTCCCATCAAGCGTCGTTTGGATAGAAACCGTTTCAGATTCACACGCGCCCTTTCTGTGCTTTTTAGAGAAGAACCGTTTCAAATTCGTACACGCGTCTGCGACATCATTTGGAGATTGGACGTTACAAATTCGCACGCGTTCCCTTTTTACCGCCGTTTGAAATCAAATCAATTAGACTCCCGCTTGATTCAGCAACCCTTCATCTTATCCCTTTAAAGTGTGACGGCATCTTTTGAATAATACGCTCACGTGGATTAAAATTAACCACATCAATTAATCAACCACCAATCCAATGAAAAAGCCTGTAATTATTAGAACCAGAATTTTGGAAAATCAAAGATTTTCGTGCTAAGGGTGTAAAAGAAAAGAAATAAAGCAATCCTTTTTAGGAAAAAGTGTGATGTCAATAAAAGACATAAAACAAATGATCCCGGGCACGAATCTCTTCCTTAAAAGTCAAGAGAGACCTTAAAGTGTTAGTGTGGTTTCCCGTTGAATTACGATCAAACATTTATTAAGAAGTGTTGAAAGGCATCTTTTAATTAAGCTTTTGAGGGTGGCTTTTGCTTTGATTCAACAGTCCTAATCTTGAAATAAGATAGAAAGTGAACAAAGTACTTGTGAGACCGGTGTAGTCCGTTGAACAAGTAGGTTTGAAATAATTTTAAAGTGGCTGGGAAGTATAAAATCTCAACAAAAAAATTAAAAACTGGATCCCAAGGGAAGAAATGTTATGGTTTTTAACAATTTCATAGGAATCACACAAAAGAAAAATTTGAGACTTTATGAAGATGCATCCGTCAAGACATTAGTGAAAACTAGAGCAAATTAATTGTTCACCGTCAATTCAGATTGGGTATTGAATTTTGGGTTTCACTCAGCTCCTAGTGGGACGAAACTAAGATCATAAACGCAGTTTTTGAGTAACCATAAACCTCAGTGGTAATTTCTGAGAGTCTCAAGGGTTATGTTTGTGAAACGAATTTAATGGAGAAATGCAATAGAGATGGTGTAAGAAATCAAAGTACCTCTGCTGTAAAAAATAGGACCAAGCAGAAAACTCTTATCTCATGTGAGAAGAGAGTTAGGTAGCTCACGATTAGAATAAATGAGATAGCCTAATTGGGAAGACAAGGTTTGTGTATACCAAGTCATTAAGGCTATTATTCAGAATCTGATGAGGCTTTGGGCACGTACAGCAGCATGCTTCTAGGGACACTTAACTAATTCGACAATTTCCCCATAAACAAACACACAAATAAAATTAAAGGCAAAAAGTAAATAAAGAACAAAATATTTTTGGAGTTTATGATATTAGAAGAAAAGAAATATTTTTGGAATTTTTGATAAAAAATAAAAAAAAAAATTATAAATAAAAATAATAAAAAAATAAGACTTAAAGAAATAAAGAAAAACTTTGGAACCGAACCCGAGCGTTCGTTGGTTTCGGTTTTGAAAATTTTTGGAGAACCGAACCCGAGCGTTCGGCTGGTTTCGGTTTTGAAAAATTTTGAAAAACCGAACCCGAGCGTTTGATTGGTTTCGGTTTTGAAAATTTTTGAAAAACCGAACCCAAGCGTTCGGTTGGTTTCGGTTTTGAAAAATTTTGAAAAACCGAACCCGAGCGTTCGGTTGGTTTCGGTTTTGAAAAGTTTTGAAAAACCGAACCCGAGTGTTCGGCTGGTTTCGGTTTTGAAAAATTTTGAAAAAAAAAACGAACCCGAACGTTTGGTCTATTTCAGTTACCGAAGAAATTAGATTTTCAAAAAGGAAATACGTTTGACAATAAAATAAATAATTTAAAAACAATTGTACATGAAATTTACAACCAAGAAAACTACCTTTAGTTGATGAGCGAGAGGCAGATGATCCAACCGAACCCAAACGTTTGGTCTATTTCGCTTCTTATGTTTGTGATTGAGAGGTAGTTTGTGGTACTGACTCTGATTCCATCATTCCTAGCCCTTGTAGAATTTTGTTGAACGACGCTTCAGGAAGGGCTTTGGTGAAGACATCAGCCAGTTGATCAGTGGTTCTAACAAAGTGAATTTCAACGTTTCCATCTTCCACATGATCTTTAATGAAGTGATACCTCAGTGCTATGTGCTTAGTCTTGGAGTGTTGCACTGGGTTATGACAAATCTTAATTGCACTTTCAGAGTCGCAATATAGTGGGATCTTTTTCATATTAAGTCCATAGTCTCTGAGTTGACTCTGGATCCAAATCACTTGAGAAGTACAGGATGCAGCTGCAATGTATTCTGCTTCAGCTGAAGACAAAGATACACACGTTTGTTTCTTTGATTGCCAGCTAACCAACTTCCCGTCAAGGAATTGGCAGCCGCCTGTGGTGCTTTTCCTGTCTAGTCCACAACCTCCAAGGTTTGCATCTGAGTAGGCCTGAACGAAGAAGCCCGAGTTGGATGGATACCATAGACCTAAAGAGGTAGTTCGCTTGAGATATCGTAGAATGTTCTTCACTGCAAGCATGTGAGGTTCACGTGGGTTCGCCTGAAATCTAGCACAGTAACAAACAGAGAACATTATGTCAGGCCTGCTAGCAGTAAGATACATCAGAGAACTGATCATCTGGCGATAAAGCGTAATATCAACTGTCGGTTTATCCAAGGATGGACTGAGCTTGGTGTCGAACGTCATGGGAACTTTGACCTTTGAATCTCCCATCATGCCAAATTTTTCTAGAAGAGTCTTCGTGTAAGCTTCCTGATTGATAAAGATGCCTTCGGGTCCCTGTCTAATATTTAAACCAAGGAAAAAGTTAATTGGACCCATTGACCTCATTTCAAATTTAGTCTCCATCAGCTTTCTGAATTCAGCTGTTAAGCTGGGATTCGTAGAGCCAAAGATGATATCATCGACGTAAATTTGAACAATCATAAGGTGGTTACCTTCCTTCTTACGAAAGAAGGTTGGGTCAACCGAACCTTGTTTGAATTTCGACATCTTTAAAAACTTTGTCAGCGTTTCATACCAGGCTCTCGGAGCTTGTTTCAGTCCATACACGGCTTTGTCTAAAATATAACAATGATTAGGATACCTTTCATTTACGAATCCAGGAGGTTGCTCCACGTACACTGTTTCTTCAAGTTCACCATTGAGAAATGCACACTTAACGTCCATTTGGTAGACTTCAAAGTTTTTGTGTGCAGCATAGGCAAGAAAGATTCTAACGGATTCCAGCCTAGCAACAGGAGCAAAAGTCTCTTCATAGTCAATTCCTTCCTCCTGACAGTATCCTTTCACAACCAGACGAGCTTTGTTTCGTATCATGTTCCCTTCTTTGTCCATTTTGTTCCGGAAGACCCATTTGAGACCAACAACTGAGGCATCTGGAGGAGTTGGAATTAGTTGCCAAACTTTGTTCCTTTCGAATTCATTCAATTCGTCTTGCATAGCTTGAACCCAATCGTAGTGATCAAGAGCAGTGTTAACTGTCTTTGGTTCAACTTTTGAGACGAAGGAGTTAAACATACATAATTCTACTTTTGAGAACAAGGAAGTTTGTTTTGCTTTGAGTTGTGATCGGGTCAGAACCTTTTCAGATACATTCCCAACAACTTGAGAGACAGGATGATCTCTAGTTCATTTGGTGAGAGGAGGGAAGTTTGGATCAAAGGATGGATCCAATTCAGTGTTTATCATCTCTTCTGGTTCGGATGGACTTTCATCGTCATAAAGCGTATCGGCATGCTCCCCCTCGACAGATAAGCTTTCAGGAATGTCTTGAGTGTCTTGTGCTACAGAGGTTTCTGCTGGTGCTGAGCTTTCGGGTGTTGATGCACCTTCGGGTGATGAGGCACTTTCGGTTGGTGTGGTATTTTCGGTTGATAACGTGCGTTCGGGAGTAGCTTGAGAACTGTTCTCCCCCTCAACATGTGAGCTCGGATGTGATGATGATGGCGGATCCTCCCCCTCGACTGAAGCATTGTGTTGTGGAGGGTCGTCAAAACTTGATCCTCCTTCATTCATTCTCTTTGCAGCATCATCGATAAGTTGCTTCAGATGATCTACCTTGTTCTCGAGCACTTGTTTAATACCCTGTACGCTTTAGAAGTTAGAGAATAGCCCAGAAATATCCCCTCGGCGGCTTTGACATCAAACTTGTTGCGGTTTTCTTTAGAATTGAAGATGAAACACCGTGAACCGAACACATGGAAAAACTTGACATTTGGCTTCCTGTTGTTGATGATCTCATAAGGAATGAGAGTGAAGCGCTTATTGAGATATGACCTGTTCTGTGTAAAACAAGCAGCAGAAATAGCATCAGCCCAAAAATATAAAGGTAAGGAAGCGAAACTTAGCATAGTTCGGGCCGCTTCACACAAAGATCGGTTTCGTCTTTCGACAATTCCGTTTTGTTGAGGAGTGTAGGGAGCCGAGAAGTTATGACTGGTTCCCTTTTCGGCCAAGAATTCTTCAAATTCTTTATTTTTGAACTCCAGCCCATTATCGCTCCTGATGTTGCGAACGACTTTCTTCAACTGTACTTCAACCTGCTTAATGAACGTCTTTAGTTTGAGAGTCGCTTCAGATTTTTGCTTCAGAAAGAACACCCATGTAAAATGCGAAAAGTCATCAACAATAACAAGAATGTTCTTGCTACCACCGATACTTTCGATAGATGATGGACCACACAGATCAATATGAAGTAATTCTAGTGGTTCAACAACTTTAGTGTTTATTATAGATGGATGACTTTGACGACTCTGCTTCCCCATTTCACATGCATCACACAAATGTTCTCTATCGTACTTGAGCAATGGAAGACCTCTAACATGACCTCCAGTGACAAGTTTATTGATGTCTTTAAAGTTGAGATGAGAGAGCCTTCGGTGCCACAACCAGCTTTCGTCAGATTGTGCTTTGGATAACAGGCAGATAGTTGGGTTCCCTTTGATAGGTTTGAGGTTCAGGGGAAACATTTCACCTTTACGCTCCGATTTGAGAATAACTCTTTTCGTCTTCTTCTCAATTATTTCAGAACCCTCATCATCGAATGAAACTTTGAGACCGGTACCTCCAACTAGCTGAGATACACTGATGAGGTTATGTTGTAGTCCTTCCACGTATGCAACCTTTCTAATCGTGAAATCACCATTTGTAATCATTCCATAGCCTTTTATGGTGCCGAAGGAGTTGTTCCCGAATTTGACATTTCCACCATTTGAAAGAGATCTGTATTACCTTAGCTCTTCCTTCCTTCCTGTCATGTGACGCGAGCAGCCACTGTTAATGTACCATTCTTCGTCAAACTGCTCGTCACTGATAACCTACAAAAATCAAGCAGATTTAGGAACCCAAAGTTTCTTGGGTCCTCGTGAGCCTTTCACAAGAACAGGAATAGTAAGAGAGATGTCAACAAGATATGTTCTTTTTATTAGTGTTGTTTCATCTTTCTTTTTGATGGTGAATACTTTAATTTTATTGGGATTCGTTGCTTTTGGTTTGGACTCTGGTTTAACTGATGAAACCTTCGATTTTCCTTTCGCTTCAATTGATGATTGAGTTTTTTGAGAATGAACAGAATGGAATTTAGAACGAGGTGGAGAGGAATTAGAAGAGTTAGAATGAGAGAACTTAGACTGAGATGGTTGCTTGACTTGAGATTCTAGGGGACCTTTTTGCTTTTGATCATTAGTGGGACCGAACCTAGAATTTTGAACTCTTTTGTTCTCTGAACCGAACCTTTGCTTTCGGTTGATGTTGTTTTCTGAACCGAACCTCTGCTTTCGGTTGTTGTTGCTCTCTTGTGATTCAACAGGACTTTTCTCTGAATTTAAGTTCCTGTCATGATGTGAGAAATAGGCATTTTGAGATTGCCAAAACTGTTTTCTTTCAGAGAGATTCTTCTTGTATCTCTGATTCCTTTGCTGTTTTTGATTTCTCATCTGCTTCGGTTGATGATGGATATTGGCTTTTGGTTTCGGTTTCCCTTTAGCTGGTTCACTCTGAACTGATGATGTTTCGCTTAAAGGAGTGACTTCTTTTGCAGGAATTCCTTTTTCTTGAGGAATATCTTTTGTACCACTAGTACTTGGCACATCGAAGCTGTCAGGCTTATTTAAAGGTTCTGGCACATATCTGCCTTTGCTTTTCCATGAAGTTCTTTCTGACAGACCTACCGTTTCATCAGCATTGTCAATTGGAGCTGACCAGAAGAACTCGTCGCATCCATCAGCATTGTCTTCGTTTACAATGGTTGTGAGTTCAGCAGTCTGATGTTTGGTTACGCTTGTGACCTTATACACCTGATTTGGAGTGGTCCTAACTTTTTGATATACTACTGCCTTTTCTGCAAGGATCGGGGACTTTTGTTGGGATAAACGAGCAAACTCCACTGAATTCTCTGAGATGAGATTCTTGTGGTTTTCGGGTTCGCTCTTAACAAATTCTGAACAATCAACTGTGTCCTCTACAGAAATTTCACTCATATTGTCGTCCTCATTAAGCTCAGATGCATTTTCAACATCAATTTTATTTTCTGAGCTCAAGTTGGAAGTTAATGAGTCAAATTTTTGTATGGTTTCGGTCCTCAGTTTCAGTTTATCATTTTCATCCAGAAGATTTTTAAGCATGTCCTTATGGTCCTTGGACTTAATGAAAGATTCAATTTTGTCCAGTCCATACATATACGTTGGATTAACTTCCTCAAACGAAATAACACTTTCACAATTATACGCTTCAGCATCAATTTCATCCTCCTTAAACTCAAGGAAGGGTAAAATCATGCGATGAATCTTTTGTCCTATTTCACAGTCCAAATGAAGTTGAGTGATATTAGTATAAAGACGTTTAGCAATCAAACAAAAAACATTTCTCTGTTTTAAAAGCTTTAAATTGTCTCTTTGCAAATAAATGTTTTCATCTTTGGTTTTGATTAACTCCGACTCCTTCAGTTCGATCCACATTCTCCGTTCCTCACTCTTCGAAGACACCCTGCTTATTTGGTCAGTTAGGTTAGAATTGGTGACTCAAGTTTGAGTTAAACTACTGTCTAGATGAGAGATTCTTGAATTAACACTTTTTAATTCTTTTTCGTATGAGCATTGTGGGACTTTGAATGAAACAAAAACGGATTGTACCTTCTTGATCAGTTCATCAAGCTCGTTGAACTGCACGCTGAGCGGTTTTGCTGTGAAGCACAAGTCCTCTCGCTCCTTTGCATCTCCGTTCCCACCATCTATGTTGTATCCCCTCATCTGAGACACGTCCGACACCATCAAACATTTTCCACCGCTGCCTTCTTCTTTCACCACATAAGCCTTTCCATGAGAAGGCTTCCTTACTTCATCATCCTCAGAGTCGGTTGACCAGACCTCCACGCCACCGAACTCATCATTCGCTACCGAACCCTGCACAATTAAAGCATTCATAGAAGGGTTAGCAGTAGATTTCTTCTTCCTGATCTCATACAGCTTTCTCTGCAACAATGCTTCTTCATCCTTTTCTGCTATTTTCTTGAGGACACAGTCTTTCGCATAGTGGTTCTTTCCTCCACAGTAATAGCAGCTTACTCCCGAATCTCCTTCAGCTTTCGGTTCTTTCTTTGATTCTTCTGCCTTCGGTTCATCTTTGACCTTTTCAGAACTATAACTTCCCTGCCAATTTCTATTTTTATTTGTGGGAAATCTTTTCTTGATGAACCTCTTGGGGTTTGACACCATCATAGCATAGTCTTCCGAAGTAAGGTCATAGTCCTCCAAGTTGAGGTCTTCTTCTTCCATCACCGCTTTGCTTTTGGACAAAAGGGCCAACGAACCCAAGCTAGAGACCACATTTTTCTCCTATAACATGATCTTTTCTTGAGATTTCAGGATGCCCACCAGTTTCACCAAAGACTAGGATTTGAATTGCTCATGTGCTTTAACTGTGGACACTACAGCTCTCCACTCAGATCTGAGGCCGTTCAAAAACGTAACCTTCTGCTCAATTAGCTTCCTTTCAATGTCATGTTTAATCATCTAGCTAAGAAGATGATTGAAGCAATCGAGCGTTTGAGTCACGGTTTCTTCGGTTCCCTGCTTGAATTCACCAAACTCAGACAAGAGTAAGGTTTGAATGGAGTGTTCAAGATCTTCGTCCGTGGAATACAATTCTCGTAGCCTGTCCCATATTTCTTTTGCAGTCGTGCATGAACTCACCAGCCTGAAAGTATCGGATTGAAGAGCGAATCTGATTAATCTCAACGCTTTGATATTGCACTGAAATTTATCTTTTTCGTCTTGAGCAATATCTTTAACGTCTTTCAAAAGATCATTATACTCCTTCTGAGTTTTAATAATCCTTGAAGTTGCTGAATGAGCGAAAGGTCCAGAAACGATTGCTTCCCAGATGAGGTATCCATTGTCCTCAGATCCTATAACATAGTCTTCAAAGTGATGTGCCCAGACTTCATAATCGTGGGTGTAAAGGATGAGAATCTTCGTTGTTGATCCAATGTTGTTCGAAATATTAATTGGATTGGATTGCGACTCGTCCATGCTTGATCGAATAACCTGTTAAAAGATCAGACTTGTAATGTATTAAATTAGGGCAAAACAATAAATATCGAGTTACGTCAATTATGGGATGACGGCTCAATAAATATCAGTAAATGCGGAATAACCCTAATCGAAACCTTTTTCACAGAAAAGAAGTGTATGAATTACACAGCCTCCTGCTCTGATACCAATTGATGAGTTAAAAAAAACTAACTTGAAGATCGATTAGATCTTATAACAGGTAAAATAATAAATATGAAAACTGTAAACAACTCAAGTATGGATCGAAGAATGTCGAATGATTAATCAACAATCCTCAGCAGAGCTCGATAAAGAACTTCTACTGTAGAGGATTTAGGGTTTACAAGAACGATGAAGAAATAATCTGTGATCTGTCGTAATCGTTATCGATCGTTAACCTAATATGCATGCAAGCATATATATTTATATTAAACCCTATCAGCTCACGGTTGGACAGGCCCAAACCGGAGTAACAAAACTTGGACTATTAACCGAGCCCAATGGACGCAATACATCAAAAAGCTATGCTACCCAACACCTACCCAATGACGAAACCCTAATAGTCTATGGCGATAAACCCAACTCAAACCTCAAACTAATTTCTTGCATCCAAGCACAAAAGGGCTTGCATAAAAAGAATCACACCTTTTCTCGCTTATGTCATGGATAAAACAAAGGTGGAGAAAAACATTAATGATATTCCCGAAGAACGTGACATCCCTGACGTATTTCCCGACGATTTTCCAGGAGTCCCTCCCGAGCGCCAGGTCAAGTTCCGAATCAATATTGTACCAGGACCCACTCCAATCACCAAATCACCCTACAGGTTAGCTCCTGCCGAGATGCCAGAGTTATCTAGTCAACTAAGCGAGCTTCTCAACAAAGGATTCATCAGGCCGAGCTTTTCACCTTGGGGAGCTCCAGTTCTATTTGTCAAGAAGAAAGACGGATCTTTCAGAATGTGCGTAGATTATCGAGAATTAAACAAACTCACCGTCAAGAATCGATACCCACTTCCCCGAATAGATGATCTATTTGATTAACTCCAAGGAGCCAGTTACTTTTGCAAGATAGATCTGACGTCTGGATACCATCAAGTAAGAGTCCGAGAGGAGGATATTCCAAAGACTGCCTTCCAAATCCGTTATGGGCATTTTGAATTCGTAGTCATGCCTTTTGATCTCACAAATGTGCCGAAAACTTTTATGGACCTAACGAACCGAGTTTGTCAACCGTTTATCGACCACTTCGTAATTGTTTTCATTGATGATATACTCGTTTACTCTAAGAGTAAGGAGGAGCACAGCCTACACTTACGATAGATTTTGGGGACACTGAGAGCAGAGAAGCTTTATGCAAAGTTCTCCAAATGCGAATACTGGATTCGTAATGTGGAATTTTTGGGTCATGTAGTCAGCGAAGAGGGGATACATGTGGACCCTACAAAGATCAAGGCTATTGAGGGATGGACAACCCCAAGAACCTCAACAGAAATCCAACAATTTTTAGGCCTCGCTGGTTATTACCGAAGGTTCATCCAAAATTTTTCCATAATCGCCTAGCCTCTCACCACCCTCACCCAAAAGGGTGTACCTTTCCATTGGAATGAAAAAACGAGAAGCTACATTCCAAACCCTCAAATAAGCCCTCTGCAGTACTCTAGTGTTGTCCTTGCCAAAAGGAACGGAGGACTTCGTAGTATACTGCGATGATTCTAATCAAGGGTTAGGTTGTGTGCTTATGCAACGAGGAAAGCTGATAGCATACGCATCAAGACAATTAAAGACCCATCAAGTAAACTACACCACCCATGACCTCGAGTTGAGAGTTGTGATCTTCGCTTTAAAGATTTGGAGGCACCACCTGTATGGTAGAAAGTGCACCATTTTCACAGACCACAAGAGCCTCCAGCACATTCTGAACCAAAAGGAATTGAACATGAGACAATGGAGATGGGTCGAACTGCTGAACGACTATGAGTGCGAAATTAAGTATCATCCAAGAAAAGAGATTGTGGTAGCTGATTCCTTAAGTCGAAAGGAATACTCGGGTCGCCGGGTAATGACACTATCAATGACTATCCATTCCCATCTATCCTCACAAATCAAGGAGGTTGTGTGCCAATGAGGCATTGCGCAGAATGGAGAAGAATTTGACGGTCAAAAAAGACGGAGACAATTATCTTATGGAATGAATCTAGAAACCGAGGTTCGGTTGATTTTGGGACGTTATAATGAATGAGGCTCACAAAACAAGGTACTCTATCACTCTGGGTTCCGACAAGATGTACATGGATATCAAACAACATTATTGGTGGCCGAATATGAAAGCAGATATTACCACTTACGTTGGCAAGTGTCTCACTTGTGCCAAAGGTAAAGTGGATTATCAGAAACCCTCGGGTCTACTCCAGCAACCCGAAATACCCGAGTGGAAATGGGCGAGGGTAACAATGGATTTTATAACCAAATTGCCCAAGATGGCAGATAGTCTAGATACTATTTGGGTGATCGTTGATCGATTAACAAAATCTGCACATTTCCTGCCAATAAAGGAGACGTACAAAACGGAAAGGCTAACACAGATATACCTGAAGGAGGTAGTGAGACTTCATGGAGTCCCCATATCTATTATCTCGGATCAGGATAGTAGACTCACCTCTCGTTTTTGGCAGTCGCTCCAGAAAGCATTGGGAACCCGACTGGATATGAGCACTGCCTACCACCCTCAAACCGATGGCCAAATTGAACGAACTATTCAAGCATAGGACTCACCTGTCCTGGTTGAATTCGCATACAACAACAACTATCACACAAGCATAGGACTCGCCCCCTTTGAGGCCTTGTATGGCCAGAAGTATAGATCGCCCCTCTTTTAGGCTGAAGTGGGTGACACACAGCTGGTAAAAGGGTAATCACCAAGCAACACCATTACGAGACCCAAAATCATCCAAAAACTACAGAGAAGATAATCCAAATCAAAGCCCGACTCCAAGCATCGCATGATCGACAAAAGAGTTATGCTGACAAACGACGACAACCTCTATAGTTCCAAGTCAGAGATCGAGTGTTATTAAAGGTCTCTCCATGGAAAGGGATGATCCGTTTCAGGAAACGAGGAAAGTTAAACCCGCGATACATCGCGTTATTCGAGATTGTTGCCCGAATTGGTCTGGTGGCCTATAAGCTGCAGCTACCCTCCGAGCTCAGCAACGTGCACCATGTGTTCCATGTATCGAATTTGAAAAAGTGCTTATCAGATGAAACCCTTGTAATTCTGCCAGAAGAGATTGAGATAAATGAGAACCTCTTGTTCATTGAAGAACCAGTCGAAATCATGGACAGAGAAGTGAAGTGTACTAAAAAAAGTTGCATCCCAATTGTAAGAGTTTGTTGGAGTGCCAAACGCGGCCCTGAATTCACATGGGAACGTGAAGATCAAGTGATACATAAGTACCCCACCTATTCGCTTACCCTTGAAGGCTACTTCAAAGAAAAAATTTGTGATGAAATTCCCTCTAGTAGGGGATGATGTGACAACCGGCAAGCTTCTGGTCATGTCAAAGTGAAGTCAAGGTTAACGAGTCAATCTGGTCAACTTAACTAGTGTATATATGTTAGGGATTACTTTATGTTTACCAATGTATGACTCTAAATCTTAATGCGAAGTATCACTTGAAAGTTCAAGTGTTCAAATATTCTAGATCCTAATCAGGATAAGGGAACTAACAACTCTATAAAACACTATTACGTGCTCCTCGGGGGTGTATAACACTCAAAATGGGATGTAACTAAGTCTAAGTTCCTTGCCCAACAAAGAAAAGCATTAATAAAGGCCCCTAGAAAAGTATCTCCCAAATCTCTCCAAGTATATCAAATCTCTCCAAGTATATGAAATCTCTCCACATATCTCAAATCTCTCTCAAATCTCTCTATGTACCTTCCTCAGTCGTAAACAACTCAAAAACCGAAGGAGAAAACCCAAAATGACCCTCATCGTCTGGAACCCGCTTGGTCCTGAACCCTGTTGGCGTGGAACCCTCATAGTCCGAAACCCTCTTTCTCCAGAACCCTTTTAGTCTAGAATGCCTTATAAGGGACCAAGAGGAATCGCATCTCGGAACTCTCCTGCTTCAGATATCCTCGCAGCTCCAGAAGACCCCGCTTCTCCTCGCCTCGCTTCGGAATTGCTAGCCGGTCCGGACCTGCGGACTTTGCACCTGACTCCGGATTAGAGGGAAGTGCTCTGGAACTTAGTACGCAGCTTCGAAACTCGTCTGTTAACTCTAGAACCTCTTGAATCTACTCCAGAATTTGGATTTTGACTTCGGACCCTCGCAGGAGCAAGGCAACACTCCGGATTTTTGTCCATTTCAGACTTTTTCTTCAGTTTAGGATATTTTGACGTCGGGAATTCCTCCAAAATCGTATCTTTCATATCTTATACCCCTTAAACCCCAATTTTAGGCCAAAATTGATTATTGTAAACAAATTTATATAAAATAACGCCCAAGATTTTTAAAAGGGATTCTAAGCAGATAAGGGGTTTGACCTTATGATGTGATGCAAATCCGCCATTTTACCACGCAAATCTCAGTAAAACCCATATTACCCATAGATCATAAGGTTTATCCACCAGCCCTCCAAGCAAATGTCAAATCACCCCTTATCCACTCCATTTAGATACATGAACTCTTTTCCTCTTATTCCACTTCTCATTTTCATACTAAGTAAACTCCTAAGAGGTGCTCTCAACTCATTCAAGCTTCAAGTCTCAACCATTCAAAGAAAAATTCCCAAATTTTTGAAAGTATCTCATCTTCTTTGACTAGTGATTTTCCACATTATTCCTAGGATTTCATTATATTTACACATACAATTATTCTTAGAATATTCTAAAGTTTAAAGAACCTTTCAAGTGTTGGAACTTGGAAGCTCCTTAACACTTCTTTAAATCACCCTACAAGCTAAACCAAGGTGAGGTTCATACCCCTACTTTTTCGAGATTTTTATTGTTTTTGGGGGAGAATGCAAGTCAAAAACCATATTTTAAACTTTGATTTAGTTGCTTATTATGCTTGTATGCTAAGTTATGTATATTAAAGTTATGCAAACTCCTATAACTCAAAAATGTAGCTAACCTCAAGAGTTGATGTTTATATCACAACTTATGTATGAGAAACAAGAAACATAAGTTACAAATTTCTATGACAAAAATCCTAAGTATTTACGTCAAAAGAGTTTAAAGGAGTATTTTAGAAAGAATAGACCACTTTCAACATATCACATAGGTTTGAGTCACTTTTTAACAAAAATGGGTCTTATTTGTTAAATTATAAATTGAAGGACCATTTACAAAAGAATATTTTCTAAACAAAAACGGAATATCTAGTCAAGAAGTACACCATTTCTGTTTATGTAACAAAATAGTTGATTACGACGTGCTCCAAAAATCTGTTAGTATTCTAGTTAGACGAATCTTCAAAGTACCTATATATATATATATATATATATATATATATATATATATATATATATATATATATATATATATATATATATATATATGTATGTATATATACACTAGTGGGGTACCCGCGCGATGCGCGGCACGAGCTAGTTTCCAGTCGGCGATAATTTTCATTGACGGTGGATAGTTCCTTTCGGCGGACTATTTTGGACCAGATCGTTCCTTTATGCACTAGTGTATGGCTAGGTTCGTAGTCAAAAGCGGTTGACGGCAGTGGTATGAGACAATGATAAATACATTTTTTTAAATGCTATTTTCTTTATATGTGTTTTTATCCTATTAATACAACTTAAATGTAAAAATATGTTTTTAAAAGTGAAAATACGTATTGTTATATTTTTAGAATTATTAATATGTTTATACTTCTAAAAATGTTTTTATAAATCTAAAATACAGACAAACACATGTTTAAATAATTATATTTAAAAATAACATAAATTCAATGTTTATATAAACATTTTTCAATATGTAAATACGTATTTTGGGCATTCTATGTAAAAAAAATATAGGGGCTTTCGTATCACATCGCTATATTATAATAGTTAAGGTTTTATCAATTAAATACTTTATTTTAAATTAAGGCAACATAAATTAAGCCACATTTAAAGTTTTATTATTGTCTATCCAAACATTTTTGTTGTCAATCATCACATATTCACCGGATTCTAGTTTCAATATTAGATATATGTTGGTTTTAAAGTTTTCATACAAATTATGTTTGATCATTTTAGATTGTTCGCATATATATATATATATATATATATATATATATATATATATATATATATATATATATATATATATATATATATATATATATATATAACAATTAACAAACATTAGAGGTTAAGTGTAGATATAAATAGATGCTTGGTTTACAAATTAGTCAAGATAAATAGCCAAAAATTATTACTACTTTTTACTATGAATAATTTTCAATACACTTAGAGACTAATCTTTTTTTTTTTTATGGTTTAATGACTTTTATTTTTCAAACTATTTATCCCATTCAGTCAAACATTTAATCCAAAATTTAATCTAAAATTATACTTGAAGTAAAAAAAAATTACATAGCAAGGTACATAAACCAAAAGTACATTCCTATGTCTAGGTTAAACCATAAAGTACATTGCTGTTTCTTACTTTCACCAGATAGTACATTGCAATTTATTGCTTTAAACCACAAAGTAAATTGCACGTTACATACACTACAACTACATTAATCATCTTTGTGTGCGTTTTAGTTCGCCAAATGCAAATCAACTTGATCTTTAGTCAAACTTTGAATATGTATGGACCAATAACATAACTTGACTATATAAAAAATAGTCTTAGCCTAGTTACATGTATGTCGTTTTTTAGTCACCAAAAACCTATCCTCTTGCAAGTTCAGCTCATATAACCCATGTCCCTCATGTATTCATCACTACACATGGAACAACATTACCAATAGAGATATAGGTATACCAATAAGTAATTTTAATACAAGGGTAAAATAGTCTAAAAAATGTCATCATATTGTTGGTCTCTGCCCTATGCCCTGTCCAGGCATATCAACCTGTAACATACATATCAAGGACATCAAGTTGAACACAATTAAGCAATAATATCTCAATTGAATTAGTAAATAATTTTCCATAGATGTTTCTAGGAAATGTGTTACCAAATAGTGAGTGATATATCTGGAGAAAGAGATCAAAGTTTGGATAGCAACTCATGATATGCCTAAAAAGAGGGGATCACATTTTCCAACATCAAATGATTCATATTTGGGGGTTGTGTACTGCTAAACAAATCGATTACAACATTTAAAATCCGACATTATATATCAACAAAGAAATTCATCAAAACATAGTATGATGTAAAAATTCAAGTACAAGAATATCTCTTAATAATAGAAAAAACAAAGATATAAACTTCTTGATTGCTTTTTACTGTTATATATATATATATATATATATATATATATATATATATATATATATATATGGCTTATGCAAAGTTCAAGTTTTAAGCTGGTGGTTTTGTGGTGTGGCTGGTATTAGCTTTGATGGGCTTGTAACTCCAATACTCCAAATCATCGGCTTGAATTGATACGTGTTTGTGTTCGTTGCTTCAACTTTCTTTTATCTAATGGAATACTTCTGGATATCTCCCACAACCTTCATCTCCCATCGACCTCCAATACATTTGTCCATTGCAAAGTCTGGATGTATATTACTTTCTCTCATAAACCTTATCATCATTTTTGTTGCCCCCCACTACCAACATCGCTTTGTTGATTGTTGCCTCCGCTCACCCTTTCTCTCTGAAACGTCGGCCTCAACTTCTCCTGTCAACTTCGTCGTTGTCATGTACAACATGTAGAAATCGGTTCTAAACAAAAGAAAGCTCCAAAATCTAAAGGATTTGTTAGAAGCAACAAATCCACATGTTGAATTAGCAACAAATAATTTGTTATTTTGATTTCGCTCTTCATATATTTATTTCATTTTTTCTTGGTTTCTAGGATTAGGTTATGTTTGGTTTTTTGTAACACCCCGAGATTCAGGTACATTTCTTTCATCCTTGTTCTTTGTTGATTGGTTATGTTTAGTCCTTGAGTGGAGGGATTGTAGCAAGTGAGTACGTTGGGCGTACCAGAGGGGTACGATGCGCGTACTCATGCGCTTAATTTGGACGCGGAGTCGCCAAGGTACGCTGGGCGTACCTAGAGTTACGCCGGGTGTACCCGGCCCAGGTGCAAAAACCCTAATCCATCTTGTGCACTATTTAAAGGGTGTTAAGGCTCATTTCTCAGCCTCCATATCAGTGAGTGAAACCCTAAAAGAGAGTCCCCATCGTCCCTAGTGTGTGAGAGTGTTGATTGGAGCTTTTGTGCTTTGGTGACTTAGTGAAGGAGAAGGAAAGGAGCTCTTAGAAGCTAAAGCTTGAGGTGCCATTTTGGATCTGAGATCTACAGAGAAAAGGGCTACTCTTGGAGGTATAAAGTTCAAAACTTTCCTCTTCTTTTGGTTGTTGTTGCATGTGCCATTTCTAGGGCTAAAAACCCCAAAGGTAGAGACTTTATGAGTGTAAAATGCTCCATGGTCCGAGATCTGTCCCTTTTCAGTGGTATTAGTGATTTAGAACCATAAAGTTTCCATCTTGGATGTTAGTTTGAGGTCATGCTTGTGTAATAAGCCTTCTAGAGTTAAAGGATGGATCATTGTGGGAGTTGGTGACTTGTTCAGCCATGCAAAGGCTTAAAGTCATCAACTTTATGGATTAAGAGGCTTAGATGTGGTTAGATCTAAAAATTGGACATGGGTCTTAACTGTTTAAGACCTCAAGAGCTAAGGGGCTGAAGCAGGGGAGTACGTCGGGCGTAATCCCAGTACGCGTACCGGCCCGTACTGGGTGGCGTTCCCTGATTCTGAGATGCAGCCGGGTACGCTCAGCGTACACATCTGGTACGCGCGGTGTAACCCGGAAAGTTGACTTTTGGTTGACTTTTAGGGTATGGTCTATTGTGGGGCCTTTTGAGTTATGAGAGGGGTAAAATGGTCTTTTACCCTTCTGAGAGTGTCATAAGAGAGCATAGTCTAGCCTTTGAGAGTTATATTAAATAGAGTATTTATTTCATATGATTAGGTGGAGGCTAGGACAGCGTTTACTAAGACAGAGATTTACCGAGATACCCGAGGTGAGTCTTCTCACTATACTTTACCTAGTGTGGTAAAAGAGTTATGTGATAGAGTACTATAGAGTTATATGCCAGTGTATTTGCATGTCATTTATGTGTTGTGATTTATTGTGATATGTGATATGCATGATTCAGAGTTACAGAGTTGGGACTTTCGGGTCCCTAGAGTTAGGGCCAGAGGGCCCACAGAGAGTTGGGGCTGGAGGGCCCCACTGAGACACATTGACCAGAGGGTCGACCGAGTTACAGCCTCGAGTGGCTATTAGGTGTTAGAGTGGTATTTTGGGGAACTCACTAAGCTTATGCTTATAGTGTTACGTGTTATGTGTTTCAAGTACCAGTGATGACCGCGGGAAGGCATCGGCTTGATTTGTACACACACATGGGATTTTATGTATTTGATCTTGGGAGATCTTTGTGAAACAAAAGACATGATACTATGACATTTTATGAATAAATGAGTTTGCGAAAATGTGTTTGAAAATGCGAAAAATTGTCTTAATTTTTACGGTGTTACATTTTTGTTGTTATGGAGGAAGCAAAATTACCATTATATATGTTGTCTTCGGCCGTTGTGTGCAACAGAGGTAATTTCATAGTGTTTTATTTTTGGCATACTTCAGACTTTCATCTACTACTTCCAACTGTTTCGATTAAAAAAATTCATTTCATCTAGTGAATTGTGGAGACAGAAATTAGATTGAAAATACGAAATCAGGTTTCTTTATGTGAAATCGAATCTATGGTTTTAGGTAGTTTGAAAATAACCTTTTTTTTTCTTTTTTTGAGTTATGCAGATAATATGTTTGACGAAAGTCCTGTTAGAGATATACCATTTATTTGCTTCTTTATTTTCTTTTGGACAACATTGATTGTTAACTCCATTTTTAGGTTCCATAAAGCTAACCCCTTTAGCTAAGTTTGTCAATAAATTTGATCAAATTGTAACACCCATAAAAAAATCACAAGAAATTTAATCTTTTAAAATCAACCAAATTCATAAATTATTTACAAATCATAGTTTTCAAAACATTTTCTTAACATGAGAGTCTCTGAAAATCATAAGTTAGAAATAAGAGGATGTGTACGGTCATACTTTCGCCTTCCCGAGGTCATCCAAAGTACCTAAAACATAACCCAAAATTATAAGTAAATGCTTAGTGAGTTCCCCTAAATTACTAGCACATAAACTGACAACATATACAATAACATGTACTGGGTCCACAGCTAAAAGATTGGATTACCCCTGAGCCCACAGCATAAGTCGGGCTTGCCCTCAGGCCCATAGCTTATGTCTATCTTGCTCCCCGACCAAATCAGTGATCAGACTAAAATACCATCAACCCCTCACTATGAGTCTGGCAAACCACCCGGTCCTCAATTCGTATCTGGAATACTTCTGAGCCCTCGGTATGAGTATGGCATGCCCTACCCGACCACCCTCAACTCATATCTGGAATGATCCAGGGTTTGTGGATATCGCACGAAGTAGTACAACCTTATCCCACCACAATATGTCGACATATAACAAAAACCAAACTTATATAGATAATTATGCAGACAAAATCACATGTAGTCATACAGATCTACCAGACAAGCATATCGACAACTAGCATAAATATGGATATATATATTTCATACTCAGCATATGAGTGAATAGTAGGATATCAAACCAATGGGTCGGTCTTGTTGCCTTCGACCCGTAAGTACAGTGAGGAAAACTCACCTCACAGACTGAACAAAACCTGATGAGGTCTCGACTCCAAATCTCAGCTCTAATCATCACCAATTCTAACCAAATGACCAATCTTAATCAAAATCCGAAAATACCCAAAACACCCTTAAGTCAAACTTGATCAAACTTGTTTAAAGTCAAAGTCCAATTGGTTAAATCAACTTAGTCAGCTGAGTCAACCCATCCGAGTGAACCTTTAACATCCTGTTTCGGATCGTCTATGATCAGGGTTCGTGGGCTGCAAACCAGGCATGAGGAGGTCTCAGGGTTGCGATGAGTTGCTAAGACCTTAGGGCATCTCGTCTCCTTTCCGTGGGTTTGAGTTTTGTAGGAATCAGGGTTATATCGAGGAAGCGATAACACTTTGAAGATTGGGCAAGATAAGTCCTTTAATTGAAAGTGGTGGTAGCGGAGTATGTTGGGCGTACGTGTGTGTACGATTAGCCTACTCATACGCGTGAATTTTATGCAGAGCCACCTAGTACGTTGGGCGTACCAGAGGGTACGCTTGGCATACTAGGCACGAAAGGAAAAACCCTAATTGAGGAGTGTCCCTATATAAAGAATGAGATGGACTCATTCTTGGCCTCCATTCTCAGAAAACAAACCCTCCTAACCCTAAATCTCCGTTCTTATATCTTGTGAGTGCATTTTGAGAGCTTGTGAGTGAATTCATGTGTTCTTGAAGTGAAGAAGAAGCTTTGGAAAAGAAGGAGTGAGAGTCTAGGCCCTTAGATCTGAGCATATTTATGTGGGAAGCCTCATATTGAGGTATAAAGTTTCAAGCTTTCTCACTCTTTTGATTTGTGCATCTTTATAGAGTATTTTAGGGTTTTGCCCTAGAAATATGGAGACTTGATGAGATATAGAGCTCCAGAGACCATGATCAACACCCTTTGAGTGTATTTAGCAGAGTAATGTCATAAAAATCCAATCTTGGGAGTTAGAATCAAGTCATGCATGAGATATGAGCTTTATGAGAAAATTAGATGATTGTTATGAGTGTTTGTGACCAAATCAGCCATGCAAAGGCTTAAAGTCACCGACTTTATGGAGTAAGAGATGATAGGGAGTCAAGATCTGAGAAATGAGTTAAGGTCTTAACGAGTTAAGACCAAGAGAAAGGACAAAAGCAAAACAGCGTGTACGCCCAGCATAAGTTCCAGTACGCCCCGCGTACTGGATTGGTGTCCCTGATCTGTTTCATGCATGCATGTGTATGCTGAGCATACCAAGAGAGGTATGCCTCACATAACTTCACTCTGAGCTTTTGGGCTAAATCTTATAATGGGCCTTAAAGGTTGTGCCAGAATCTTTAGGTTTGTGAATCAGAGACTATGAGCAGAGAAATATTATAATTATGCCTTGGTCCCTTGAGTTGGGCTTGTCGCTTGGACTTGAGAGTTGGGCCTCGGGAGAGCCCATTCATTATTGGGCCTTGATGGGCCCAATGGGTTTTAGATTATTGATGGGTTGGTAAGTGGTCACCCTTTAGGCCAAATGAGTGAGAGTCTGGACTTACATCCTAATTGGGTTAATTGTGGGTTTTGGCTTAGAGTTAGAGGTCGGTGCGCAATAGCAGTGTTTTTCGGGGCTGTTCTTCATCCGAGGTGAGTCTTCTCACTATACTTTACCATGAGTGGTATTTTGTGTGACAGAGATGTCTTACGTGCTTATCTATGTATCGTGATATCCTGCATTATTTCTTTGTGAGTTATGTTGTGTATTACTCAGAATTTATAGAGTTAGGACCGGAAGGTCCACATAGTTAGGACCAGAGGGTCTATCAGAGTTGTGGGACTGGAGGGTTCCATTGAGAAACATTGACCAGAGGGTCTTATAGAGTTATAGCCTCGAGTGGCTAATGTGTTGTATGTGGTATTTTGGGGAACTCACTAAGCTTCGTGCCTACTGTGTTATGTGTTATGTGTTTTAGGTTTTTCTCAGGATCGCGGGAAGGCACCGGCTCGATTATGCACACCAGAGAAGCAGTTATGTTTTAAGGATCCTGGATTTTTAATCAAACAATTATGGAGATATGTTTTGTAAACTAAACAAATGAGATTTTGTGAAATATGTTATGAAATTTATATGATATTAAAATGAAAATTTTGTTTGGAAATTTACGTCATTACAAGTTGGTATCAGAGCCTTGGTTAGAGGGATTTAGATGCACCTTCGGGTATATCTGCACTCAAACTGAGGATTTGAGAAAAATTTTCAAAGGAAATGTTTTTTTCTAAAATGAGCAAGAGTTGCTAAGAGAAAAACGAGAAGGAGCAGTGTGTACAATTAGCCAGAGCTCGAACGGTGATTTCCCAAAATACCCTTATTTGTTTGTGTTATGAGTTCTTATTTAGATATTAGAGATGCATGCTAGAAGATAGGCTAGGTGTTTCATATTTTAGGGCTAGAGTTGCCTGATTTGTGATGCCTTAGCGTAGGAATGTTGCTATCTGTGATGTGCTTTGAGTAACGTCCGGAGTAAGAGTAACCAGCAGGAATCTTTTAGAGAGAGAGAGAGATTTGAGGAGTAATCTAGGATAGATACCTAGATGAGCATCGGAGGAGCCTACTGAGAGAGTAGTTAGATACCCGCGAGGGGTAGAGTTACTTGAGTTTGGTGATACTTTTTTAGAGCAAGTAGAGCAATAGATTTGTAACCTTGAGTGGCTTTACGTGTTAGTAGAGATTATTTGATGCCCGAATGATGCTTGCTTTGTGCATTGTGGAACTCTTCATGATGGGAGTCAGCTACTAAGTGAATATTCTGATATTTAGCAGTTGATGGAGGAGAAGTGAGGTGACCTAGGAAGATCCTAGGGAGTGGCTTTAGTTAGAAGAGTTTGCTGATAGAGGAGAGTCTTTACTGGGAAGCGACCAGGTCTAACGGGATTGGTGATAGAGAGGGTTGAGCAGTTACTTAGGAATTCTTGGACGATCCGTGTGGAAAGTACGGGTAGATGTGGCAGGTAGTATGGGCCCGTACTACTAAAAGCAGAGGACCCGTACTCGAAGCAAGGAGAATACCAAAGGTCCTAAGTAGAAGATTGAGAGGTGATCACATGGTTCGAGTACCATGATTCATGGCGGTTAGTGCTTCTGGTTTTGCCAGTTATCCCAGGGTGGTTGACTAGTCTGAGATCAGGTGATAGAGTATGGGGTCTAAGGGCCATGTCGAGCAAGTTTCAATGGAGTATACCTGAAAAGGGAAATCAAGTTCATTTTCGAGGTATTTTATTGGTGAGATGTTGGTTGGAGTCGCAAGGCTTAGGGATGATTCGAGCCATCGGATGATAGATGTGTCGTCACCTTCTGTGGCAAGAGTTGCGTTGTTCCCATTTTCCTGGAGAAGCGAAGGAGATATCGAGTTTCCGGTTTTAGAGTTTCGAGGAAAACCCCGTAGTATCGAGTTTCCGGTTTTAGAGTTTCGAGGAAAACCCCGTAGGGTAGCATTGGTGGTGACTTTTCATTAGAGTATGTGGGCAGTTTGTCTACTATAAGTTATTTCTGGTACCAAGGAGTCATTAGTGGAGGCTGAGATGGAAGAGACCCAGGAAGGTGCCTTTATGAGTGTAGCATGCTTTTTAGCAGCATTTTCAGGTGGTTAAGAGGAATATATCGGGGCGACGGCCCTTGTTGTTGTGGTGTGTATTGGTTGTGAGAATAAGGTTCCGTTCTTTGATGATGACTTCTGTGTTGGGAGGCTGGTCGAGGAGTTAGAGACGTGGTGCGTGATAGGGCATTATTTCTGGAATGAGGTTCGTGATTTTTGGAACAGTTGAGGTGTCTGGCGGTATTTCGGTCCAAGATTTCAAGACTAGAGGCAGTTGTGCTTGGAGGATTTTGAGATTTTGTCTGAGTTACGGGATATTTGAAGTTGCTTGGTTTCCGTCGGGAAGATCTTTAAGTATTTTCATGGTACATTCCAAGAGTCAAGTATGATGTACCTTGTGAAACAGTCCATGGAGTATATTGTTGGTATGTCGACTAGTGATGGTTCGAACCCTGAGTGGGGAAGAACTAGGTATTCAATTGAGAAGATCAATAATTTGTTCAAGTGCGATCAGAGAGCTTGTTATGGAGGACCGCGGTGCGGACACATGAAATCTGGTATATTAGTGGATGCAGCAAGGTGCGAGGCCGGATAATGTATGAGTACGTGCTTAAGGGAGGATGAGTGAATCCACGGCAGGTGGCCATTGGTTAAAGGATTTATTATGGCTAAAGATCTTCGGATTTGCAAATGTTGAGTTCGAGGAGGATGGTTCGTTGAGTTCAGGGTGCAATAGCTGAGATTTGCAAGTATAGGTATAGATTTTAATCTATACCCAGAAGAGGGTAGCATTTGGTTTGTCTACCAAATTTAGATTCGGTATGAATAGTTCCTTTGGGTGGTGATCAATAGAGGGTGGAGCTTCAGATTTTCTCCATTCAGTCGTTGATGATTCCTCCGTGTATCAATTTGGGAGGTGGGAGTATTTCGAGGTTTCGATTTGTGTAAATGAAAGATCAGCGGTAAAGGCAAGTCCACGTGAGACGCTGTGATGGTGTACCGAGCTACGCGAATATGATGACCTTATTTTGGTCATTATAGGACACAAGTTGTGAGATGGGGAGTAGAGTGCTAATTGATTTTGTTCCCATGGGAACCCATCAGTTAATTGTTGGCAGATTGAGGCTGTCTAAGTGTGTATCTATGCTGAGATAAGTGCCTTGCCTGCGAGAACTTACATCAGGAATGGTGGTGCATAAGTTGGGTAGGCGTAAGCACCTATCTATGTTGAGTTGCAGAGCATGAGTTGGTGAGATCAGTGTAGTGATGTGTGATGATGAGGTTATGGGGTGATAAGAAAGCAAGTGGATCTGGGTGGGAGTACTCACTTGGGACTATCAAGAGAAGCCGTGGGGTGAGCTCGTGGTGAGTCAGCGAAAGAGAGTGTCGTGATACTGCAGGGAGCCGTAGTATTCACTGGTTAGAGAGAGAGTGTGTTGTGGCACTACGAGGAGCCGTATTATTCACTAGATAGTGGGAGAGGGTTGTGATATGCGGGGAGCCGTGGTATTCATTAGTCAACGAAAGATAGTGTCGTGATATTGTGGGGAGCCTTAGTATTCACCGGTTAGAGAGAGTGTGTTATGATAATGCGGGGATCAGTAGCATTCACGAGTCTGTGAGAGAGTATCGCAAGAGTACGGGGGAGGCCGTAGCACTCGGTAGTCGATAAGGGTACATACTGTTCTACCAGGAGCTGTAGTATTCACTAGTCAAAGTATGACATAGAGGAGTTCTTAGACTTGGGTAGCCTTACCGCTTGAGTCTTCGGGAGCCTGGTTGCCGAACCAGGGGCGAGATGGGGGTCTCTGTGTCAACTAAAAAAATTATGGACATATGTTTTGTAAACTAAACAAATGAGATTTTGTGAAATGCGTTATGAAATTTATATGATTTTAAAATGAAAATTTTGTTTGGAAATTTATGTCGTTATAGAACCCAGCCGAGTAAACTCAAAGTGAGTATCTGGGGCTTACTCCCTAGTTACGCTGGACATACTCGCATGTTGACCACCATCGGGGTGGTTGACCTTGTATGTTGGGTGTACTCCAAGTACGTGGGGCTTACTCCTAAAAGTACCAAAACTTAATATGTGCTTAATGGCTTAAGCACTCACATCCATTTTTCAGATCCATGGCTAAAATACCATCAAGAGTCATAAAGATTCCAACTTTATTACTTTTCATGTCCATTTAGTTCTTAACTCAAATTCTTAATCCGTTAAGACCTTCTAAATGATGCATGGAGAAAAACCAACCATGTGTAACCTATTTTTATGACTCAAGACCCTTCGAAGGGTCTGAAAGGACAGCTTAATCGCTCAAGAACATGCTATATTCATGAATCATCTTTCTCAGGCCCTATGAGTCGTCCGATACAAAATACTTTCTCTCAACTCCAAGATCTTCTCACCGCCTTCTTCTTTCTTCAAAACCACTCCAAAACCCTCTTAAAGGCTCCAAATTTTCTCTCTCTTGCTCTAGGGTTGCTTGGGGTTAATATCACAGATGGAGGCTGGGTAAGAAGAGGATACGCGTCCATAAGGTTTCTTAAAAAGGTGGCAAAGCCTTAAAATTAGGGTTTGCGTGCAATCAACATATGCCCTGCATATGAAGTGTACGCCCAGTTTACTAAGGCGCGTCTTAGTACGCTTAGCGTACACACACGTACGCACAACGTACTCATCCCATCCCAACTTTAACCAAAATGCCACTTTGGGCCTTTTTCACTCTCTCTTTTTTGGATTAGGTGTCTAAGTCCATAACTATAATTGGTACATACTTCACCCGATAGTAGCATGGTTATTTTGGGTTGCTTTCATTATAGCAATATGATATGATGAGTTTTGGAGAAAGAGGTTAATTAATGATTTATTAATATATTATAAGAATAATATATTAATTGATAAATCATATTATTTAATTAGTATTGATCATAAATTAATTTGAAAATAATTTAGTGATCAAAAGAGACTGATTAAAAGAATGGGGACTGATTATGTAAATCAGTAATAGTTGTAGTTTCGGCTAATAGATCCTATTAGTATAGGATGGACGAAAATCTATGGGGGTGCCCATATATTTTTCGTACATGTCTTGCCATATAAGGGGTTCATGTGTTGCTTAGCGCCTAAGCAAGGGAAATAGGGTTTGCAGTTGAAAACCCTAGTAGCAGCTCAACTGTATAAGGACCTCTTGGCTACCAGTTTTTTGGTCCCCTATGCATTCTTAGAGAACCCTTTGGCCAAAAATTGTGAAGCTCCACAACCTTTCTCCTTCTTCCTTGTTGCTAGTGGTGTTTGTGACTCCATTAGAGGTGCAACAATTGAGGCATTAAGCTCTTGAAGGTCAAGATCAAGCAATCAACAAGAAAGGTATTCTTCTAACTCTTGTTTATTCATTGAATCCGAAAAATATGTATGCTAGATTAGGGTTTTTCTTTGGAAAATTATTATGCATGTATAACTTGATAAAAACCTAGATCCAAAGCAATTAGGGTTGCATGTGCACCATAGGAATATTGTAACGCTCAAAACCCATCACTCTTAACTTAGTGACCATAAATGCAACATAATAAAACTATAGAGTCTAAATTTAGAAGTACCTTAACATTGGGATGTTACAATTCTATCCTACTTGATCTAGACTTCGTCATCGAAGTCGGTTCTGGTGGATAACTCAGGATAATGCTCCTGCATCTAAGCATTTGGCCCCCAGGTCCAGTCGGAGCCACTACGATGCTACCGTTGTACCTTTACCAAAGGTATCTCTTTGTTGCACAAGACCTTCATCTTTATTTCCAAAATAGCTACCCGCCTCTCAACATAGTTTAGGCGCTCATCGAACTAAATATCATCCAACAGAACCACTACCTCGCAGTCTAACATACACTTTCGCAACTGAGAGACATGGAAAGTGTTGTGGATCTAACTAAGCTCGCTCGACAAATCCAACATGTACGCTACCTTGCCAACCCTGACGATCACCTGATAAGGTCCAATAAACTGGGGACGCAATTTCCTCCTCTTCCTAAAGTGTATTACACCCTTTTTAGGTGAAACCTTCATGAGCACCATATCGCCGACCTCAAACTCCAACTCTGGTCGACGTTGTTCAGCATAGCTCTTCTATCGACTCTGAGTGGTCTGTAGTCTCTACCTGATCTGTTGGATAAGCTCCATGGTCTGAAGGACTACTTCAATCCTTTCCATGGCCCTATGACCAACCTCTCTCCCAACAAACTGGGGTACGACATCTCCAACGACACAAAAGCTTAAACGGTGGAGAAGTGCCAAAAAGATGTTTATTCAAGTGCTCCAAGACCACAAAAAACTACAGAGAATCCTCCGATTTTCGGATGTGAAAAAGTGCCCAAAAGATGAACGCCAACCTTCCCCATATAGTAATAAAGAGAGATTTCAGAAATTGCCCCTGCTGGCCTGTGCATGGCCATCACAGCTGTGTGCAGGTGGTTTTTGCGGGTAGTGCCTGAAATGGGCTCTTTGTTGATTTGGGCCTCAAATGACTTAGCCAATTAGCCCAGAACGAGTCCAATAAGCATATAGTCCATAATTCTTTAATTTAAGCCTGATTTGGCTTCTCCAAATCACCCATAGCTCACGTACTCGTCTGATCAATAATTTCTACATGCTCGAATATTCTTCCGTCTTCATTTAAGTAAAAGACCATCTTCTTTAAGTTTCCATAATCAACAAGCCCATAATTTGTATCAACCACACAAGTCTTTTAGCCAAAGATTTTTCATCGTCCTCCTAGTCCATTTTCTTTTCATACGTCCGTAACATTCTCCCTTCACTAGCATTCTTGAAATCTGCAATGATTAGCTAAATTATGAATGAAAAAAAGCTGAACTTTAAAAAGAAGTAAGTAAAATGAAACTATCAAATCACCCAAGATTGAACCCTATTTGTCTTCAAGTAAGACAAGACTAAAATGAACATTTGATGAAATCCTCCTAAAAATAAAAAGAATGGATTGAACCATAGAACCTGGTCAAAGTTATTCAACATGGTCAGAATTAATCTTGCTATTATCTCAAGAAATTTTCATCTGATTGATATTGGAACCATAAACCACAGCCCAAAACAACTCATTTGGGTGAGTAAAGAGAGAAGGTTAGTCACAACCCCCAATGGAAAATGCATACAATGAAAAACCTTTGTTGTAGGGAGAAAGCAGATGCATGGGCTCAGATGGAGCTCTTCTTTAATTATACACTTTTATCACGAAAATTTTGTGATATAATGTCTGACGACTTCTCTCATGTGTGATTGGGTTTCATCGCTCAACACCGTTGTAGGAATCAGGTCCCTTAGTGTTGACTCGAACCTCCCATAATATCTGACTCGACAGACTCCCGAACATCACTAATTTGTGAAAAAACAAGATGTATATAAAATAAAACCTACCTATCTAGATGAATCCAATCGTCGAGTGACCAAAACGCAAGAAAACTTGTTCAATAATTGAACCGGTCACCCGTCTAAAATAATCGTAGCTTAAAATTGCTTGTTTGAGCTTATCTTTTCTGATTTGAAAACCTTTCTATTTATTATTATTATTATTATTATTATTATTATTATTATTATTATTATTGATTTTTTTTAAACTAATGCTTCAAGGTAATGTTGCAACATAGCGAATTTTTTACCAAATTTTTTTTTTTTTGACTCGAGATTTGGTTCCAAAGATATTATTTGGAACCGTAAAATAGTAATCCAAATAGTCTAATGAAAATGACAAATGGTTACCCGGACAACCCATGCGTCTTTTTCATGTTACTTATCTCGATTTTTTTTTCTATAATTGGAGTGGTACACATTTAATCAAATATATTTACCACATGTCGAGCCATTACAATAATGAAAATGAAAAAAAAAAAAAAAAACAAACTAAGTAAACTTTTATCTTTTTAAAAATTTGAAGTTCTCTAGACGACACTATAAAGTTTGTTTGTATAGTGATACTTTTTTGGTTCAACGATATAATAAAAAAGATACGATATTACACTCACTTTTATTATTATTATTATTATTATTATTATTATTATTATTATTATTATTATTATTATTATTTTACAATTCTAACCTAAGTTTAAAAGAAATTTACGACTTTTATACAAGCCTTTAACAAAAGAATTTGATACTTAGTATTTCTGACGTTTTATAATTTTTTATACAGATTAAATTTTCTTTTACAAAATATTCTTTATAGTCATTGTGCTTTTTATTTTTACGTACATTCTTGAAAAATCTAACTCATGTCATAAAGAGTCGGTGGTCATGATGGAAAAATTAGATAGTACATTATGTATTGACAAAACTGTACAAATGGTCTCTGTGGTATGTCAAAAATTGTTACTTTGGTTCAAAAAAGTTTAGACTAGCACCAATGGTCCAAAAGTTTGATTTTGATGCCACTTTAGTCCAATTTACTTGGAACTTTTTTATAATGACGAATTTGCCCTTATTTTATTTTTTATCAGTTTTATCATTTATCTAAATAGATTAAAAGAAAACTAAAAATGAAAATTTCAACCCTTATTCTCTCTCTCTCTCTCTCTCTCTCTCTCTCTCTCTCCCACCTGCAAATTCACACAACATACCTACACTTCTGCTTCCCCATTTCCTTATCTATTTTCTTCTCTCCTTTTCATCAATCGAAGCTAGCATCTATGATAACAAGCATTGATGATAGGAAAGTGAGTTTGAAGAAGCATATGTCCAACAATTTCTTCTCTGAATTTATATGAAGTCTCTTCTTTTTTCCAGCTGGGTTTTCGATGAAGAACAAACCCAAAGTCTTAACGATCTTCATGATTTTCAAACTCTTGATGGGTTTTCAATTTCTAGTTTTGAAGTGAAATGACTGGTAGGTTCTACGATTTATCTTATTCATAAGATTCTTCATCAAATCACAATTTCAGCCTACCATCCCATAACACCCAAATCTTCGCCTCGCATCTCCATTACCCTTCTCTGACCCTCTTACATCTCTTTCACCCTCTTAATCTTTCAGGTTCCAACGAAAACGATATCAAGGACAGCGAAAATAGAGGTAGCGATGATTAGGATGAGTTTATGAACGAATCTAAGCCAGTTTCGGTTTAGGTTTCAAATGTCAGTGTGTTTATGATTGGTATCCAGTAAACTTCCAAAAGAAATTTTCAGATCATAAATTGTTTCAATCCAAAAAAATCCTTTCCATTCATAAATTTCTGTCAAAAATCAATCCCGAAAACCAGCTTAAGCCTATCAACTTTATCAAAAAAAAAAAAAAGAAGAAGAAAAAGTAAACGACCTGTGAGCATTCGACCAACCCACGATCCTCCCCACCTGCATCAATATTTCATTGCTCTTTCCCTTCTCCCCCCTCGCGATCTACAGTTGGAGAAGAAACAAGCAACCAAGCGCTGCTTTAGCAGCCCTTGCTGAACTCACCAAGTAGGACGACAGCCTCACTGCCCCGTTCTTCTTCCCTTCTTCGGTTCAATCAAACAACGAGGGTGTTTCCCCTTACTCATCTACGACCCAGCAGCTCCGAAATCATAGCCACTCGTTGCTTCCTCCCACCTGCGTTGCTTCGCTCTCGCCGATCCGGAGACTTCTCCCTCCTCACGATATGCAATCGCCGATACCTCCCCTGGTCCCCTTTCTGGCTTACGACGAGCAACGAACCAAGGATTGAACCCCAGAAAATCGAAGTTGGTGTTCGATTTCTCCTCTACTTGCAATGACGCTTCCATTCCTTCTACTAACTTGTGTTCATACGCATTTATCCATTGCCCGATCATACATTGAACAAGCCATTAAAAGCCCTAATTTCATTTTAGATTGTGAAAGGAAAAATTCAGATGAGAGAGAGAGAGAGAGAGTTATTTTCTTTTTTATTTTCATTTTAATTATCAGAATATTTAAATAAATAAAAAAAAACTGAAAAAAACAAAAAATAAGGGTAAAATCGTCATTACAAATTTTTTTAAAGTAAATTGGACCAAACTCGCAACAAAATGAAAACGTTGGGCTTGCGGTGCTAGTCCGAAACTTTTTGGACCAAAGTGGCAATTTTTAGCAAACCACAGGGACCATTTGTGCAGTTTTGTCTTATGTGTTCATATTCATATATATATATATATATATATATATATATATATATATATATATATATATATATATATATATATATATATATATATATATATATATAAAAGAGGAGCACCATTTTAAATAGTGAACTTATGTACTTTTTGGCAAGAATAGCCCATGGACGTGTTGTTACTTTTTTTTTTGTATCTGGGCATTTTATGAAAATATTTACATTCTTTTATGCAGGTGTTGATCAACGTTTGGGTTTATTCGCTTCTGGATCCTTCCCAGCGTCCTTATCTAATATCTTCCCATTGCAGCTCCATCCCCTGTCCCAATTTATTTCTTCGAAATTTCAGATGAGCATCAAACTCCTTACCTCCATGGTAACAGCCCTATAACCATTCCCTCGCCCAATCACCTACACTTGCTTCTACCGCTTTCTATTTGTTTTAGTCATTTGGAGACGATAAGTCTCCAGTTCCACCGCGTCTCACCGATTATGTTCCCCTCCTCTTCTTCTCTCTCTCTCTCTATCTCTCTCACCCTAAGTCCAGACGGTGACCCATTTTCTCCTATATCCACCATCACCTGCTTTTGCTAATATCCACCTCCAATGATTGACTATCCATTTTGATTTTCTACAGATAAGAATCGCACAATTTGTAGGTGGTGTTTTCTTTAATACCACATGCCTTCTCTGCCGCTTCTCGAGTGGTCGTCGTCTCCATCGGAAGTAGAATTACAGGTCTCCGGTGGGTCGCAATAGATTCCTTCACGGTAGGTAATAGATCATCTTCATCTTCTTTCATATTTGCAGCGTAATCCGAGTAGATCAGTAACAATAAACTACGTATGATCTTAAATTTTTACTTAATATACATTCAAAAGCAAACAATTAAAAACCCTAACTTTGTATGAGAATTATTCATAAGCATTTATTTCTGTTACAACCCTTTCTATTCTCTTTCCCCAACCCACTATTGTTTCCGATGACGTATCTAATTTGTGCCCATTGAAGATGCGTTCTTGATCACAACAAAGTCTCACAAACACTAATTTCTTTTAATCACCATCTATTGCTTATGTAGAGTACATGTTTGAAGCCAATGATTTTGTCGTTTGGCATATGTGGCTGGTATAGCTGATGAATAGTGAAATGGCTGAGCAAGGGAATTTAAAGACCCTGCTACCAAGAAATCGTAATTGCACCCTATAGGTATGATTTGATTGTTTCTAATGTTATCTATCTTCCAAACTCGATTACAAAAAAAATCAGCCACAAGCTGTCTTCTCATGTCATTTGTGTGTATTTGCTAAGGCTAAACTTTGAATGGAAAGAAAGAAAATCACCCAAGAAGAGAGAGAAGGGAAATCGCGGTTGCGTTCATCGCGCTCTCAAATATTGATTGTGAAGCGCATTTCACTCTAGCCCGAATTGAGAATAAATCAAAAAAGAAAGATATGGTGAAGGTCATCTTGTCTCTCAATCCAAATGCACATCTGACTAATGATATTGATAAGGTTAGATCATTCAACTATAGTCCACATTGTTTTTTGTTGGAGTTTTTCAATCAAATTTTTGAAATTCGCATTTGGGTAAACCATTGAATTTCTTTTTATCAATAAATCGGAGAAGTAAGTTACACTCTCTGCAACCGACTGTCCCTGCGTATCTGTATAGGTGTATATACATGTTTATTTTTGTAGTTATGTGTATTTGTTGCTATTTGTATTTAGACTTATGAAGTTTTCAAATCAGTAAAAGGATATTTGCAGTTTTAGATAAATATATAATGATTATGATGTTATTTCAAATTCAGTTTTGTCTCTACCTTTTACTGGAATTAGCCATGCATGCCACTGATGGATGATACATATATGAATTTTTCAGCTCCACTTTATTATGCTAGATGAACATGGCTGCTGACATACAAATTATCTATTTTATCAGGTAGTCTACAGATAAACTACAATATAACTTTTCCTTTGTTTATCTTGAAATGAGTAGCGGTTTAGAAGCTCTAACCGAGTTAAAAAGATATGTTGACTATTGGCTTAGGTTTCTATTATTTATTTATTTTTTTGTGTATTTTCAGCTGTAGTTAGATGAATATGGGGAAGAAAACGAATATGGTCTTGAAATGCATTCAAATTGAACAAAGAAGCTTATGGAAGTAGAAATTTATCAATGTTTTCTGTATTTTTCTAATATTCCAGATTTCGTGTAGGTTTTAGAACTTTCTATATTTAATTTGCAAACCAATGTTGATTCGAGTAATAGGAAGTAGGGCAATGGAAAAACCTGCAAAGGAGGCAAAACACTCGCCAAAAGTGACTCCAACTTCCCAGGTGAGTTTATTGATCTAAGTCCATTTTTTCGTGTACATACATGTTGTTGTACTTAATACATTCATTATATATATATATATATATATATATATATATATATATATATATATATATATATATATATATATATATATATGTTGTGTATTTTCTTTGTTCAGGGGCAATCCTCAAGTAATCCCATGGAGGTTGTCCTATATTACACAGGGTTTTCAGGTTTCATATATTTACCACTTTTAAGCTTTGTGAATTGGATACTAAATCTAGATGAGATTAGATGTTATTAAATCTCTACAATCAAATGACGTAGCTTTCTCTTGCTTTCTGATTTCTTCTCAATTTGAATAGAAATATCGTTGGTTCATGTAACTATACATGTGTCAGGTACCTTTGAAACACTACAATAGCAATATAGGAAAGGATCTAATACATCAATTTAGAAGATATCTTGATTACAGAAAACCTCAACTATAGTTAGTAATCAACCTTATTCCACCATTTGTTTCTGGATTTCATAAGTTTTTAGTGTTTCTGAATTGTATTGATTCTAATTTAACGCTTACACGTGGAATATCAATGCCAAGATATCTGAAGATATGGTTGGCATGGATATGCAATGATAGATTTTGACATGACTACCACCGATTCCTATTTCATAATGGAAAGATCTAGAAAGGTAACACAAATCCAACATCTATACCTTTCTTTTTAATTCATTTCACAAATTAAATGCTTATGTTTGATTATATCTTAAATGCTCATATTTCTAAGTCCATGAACTTGATGGATCATTGGGTGGAGATGTTACAACTGGCAGGGGTAAAATAGTCCAACAACATCCAAAAAAACAATTGGAGTGGTAGAGATACTAGAACTGGATGCGAAATTTTTATTTGTTCGTGCTTCTACACTTTCAGTTCTTGATGAATAGTTATCAAAGGTAATAAGAACTCTCTTTCAAACATGTATTGAAGAAGAGGACATACTAACCGACTTTGTTCTTTCCAGTGTTGGTATTATTCTTTCTTTTAATTAAGTTTATCTTTAATGTATACAAATATTTATGAAAAAGGGAAATGTAATAATGTTTTTAATATTGGATATCTTTCTAGAGTTTGATGTTTTCCCTTTTTTTTGAAGAAAAATAAATACCAGTAGTTTAGGAGTTAATCACTGAGTTCCAAATTATTGAATTGCTAGAAAATGTATTGAACTTAGATAAATCTATCATCTTGGATCTATTATTATGCTTCATCGGTTATTTTTTTATGGATTTTTCTATGCTATTTTCACTGCAGGATACAAAGCTATATTGCATATTCACTCTGTTGTTGAGGAATGTGACATTATTGTGTTCATGCATCAAGTTGATCCTAAAACTAGGAAACAAATAACGAAGGTGCTTTTTTGTCAAGAATGGTGGTGTTATCATTTGTCATGTTCAGCTTAGTTTTCATATTTGTTAAAAGGACCATTTTTCCCTTTTAACATTTCAATTTTATATTTTGTTACATTCTTCTCTTACCTTTTCCTTTTTCCCCTAGATGTCTATTTACTTTTAGAACCATTGTATATTGAAAGACCCTAACATTCGTATTTCCGAAAGACCCAAATTTTCATACTTGACAGTATAGTTACTCCAAAACATGCTACTTGCATATTCATAAAAACAATATTTTACATTGATAAAGAGGTTACAAACTACTGGATACAAACCGACTATTAGAAAGTGTTATATATTACATAACTACCCAGGATATTGTAATTTATACAAACATAAACTGAAGTACAAAAGTACTATTACAAACTATTCTTAATCTTTGAACAGTATACGATCATACTGATTACTTATCTCCTGCAATTGTTAAACATTGACAAGGTAAGTGGTAACGCTTAGTGAGTTCAATAATAGAGACAATATAACCTTATGCCATATATATACTTCAATATGGCAGAAGCAAAGAGAAACAAGGAACAACAAAGGCATATGTGAATCATGTGTGAAACTGTCACACCCCCAAACCAAGGATGGCGGAAACGTCCGGGGGTGGAGGACTTCATGTGTAGTATCATAACAACAATGACAATAGTGATGAAAGTAAACACAACCAACATATATATAATTGAAAGAGTTACATCATTGTATGAATTACATGTTTCAAAATCAATTACAATATGTTGACAAAATATGATAAGTTTGACGCCTCAACGTCCCATCCTCAAAAGTACTTTGTTACCTGTTTAGCGATTTCCTGAGAATACAAGTAGTTTGAAAAAGTGTCAACACAATGGTTGGTGAGTTCATAAGTTTTTGTATATAATTATGAAAAGCTTGTCATGTAATTGTATAATTGTTCCAGAAAAATCCGATATTTTCCTTACAAAGTTATGTAGTCCTAAATACCAGGACCGAAAATGAACAAATATTTGTCATACTTAAAAATATAAAGGTGGTTTTAAATTGGCATAAAACCCTTTCTGATGTGAGAAAAATTCCGTAATGAATGATGTGTAGTCTTAAATACCAAGACCAAAAGTATACAATAAAGTATGTAATTGTTGATGTAAAAAGTGATTTTAAATCGACATAAAACCCCTTTTTTTTTTTTGATAGGAAGGCGTACAAGTACTTTTCCATACTTAAAGTAATTTCAGTGAGCTAAATAGACCTAACTCGCTAATTTAAAGTTAGAACCCGTAAATCTTATGATTGTTAATACCACATGTGAGTTATTATAACCATACTAGACATAGACGGCCTCGTAATGCGACGTTCTTCAGGCGTCGCCGTTAAATGACACTTGTCACCACAGACCTGCCGGTCTAGCTGTTGCAAGCAGCTCTGGTGTGGGTTTGTCAAACCCAATATAGATCTATACACAACTATCACGTTCTCCCTACAAGAGACTCTAGTTACAATTTACAGGACTTTTTGACTTTGTTACTTTGGAAGTAACCCGAAGGGAATGACTCACAAATTTATTCATTAACAGATTTACGTGAACTAAACGGAAAACCTTTGGTAAATATGTTTGAGAAGTAAATGATACATAAACTATACCTATTATAGTTTATCCAAAACGTTTGTAATGTATAAGAATTCTTTTATGAATGCTTTAATGCTATGAATCCATAAACTATGCTCATTATAGCTCAATATATGTGTTCTAAATGAATAATTAATCTTATCATGAATGACTATATTTCAGTTTATGATGATAAACTAACATGGAAACACATTCAATATTTGGAACTTATCGTTATACACTTTGCTCAACATAATACAAAGTGTTATGAAAGCTATAAGCTGTTAACAAATTTTCAACCTTTCTACACTGTTTTTGAAAATTCATAGAAAAATCATACGAAGCTGAAAACTAAATCCGTAAATTCTGAGAGTTCCCAAAATGTGTCTAGTTTACTCATAATTTTTATCATGATTTTTAATGACCTCCAACTTGGGTGAAAAAGTCCATAATCACAGACTGGTCCGGATTGGTGTTTGAAATGATAGGCAGTTTTGTAAAAATCACCATAAATTGTAGAAAAATCGTATGGAGATGTGCAAGTAGTCATTTTAAAGCTAAGAACTGGAACTACGTACACCTAAAACAGTTTTGAAAACTAAAATGTTTATGTTGTCCAAAACAGTCCGTGAATGGAGTTGAACTTTTCTGATGAAGGCTGTTAGAAAAGTGTAGTTATGTTCTTGGTGTTTTAACTTGTATTCCCCCCCGAAAAACTTGAGAAAACATGAAAATATAGGGGTATGAACTCACCTTAAGTGTTTTCAGTAGATGATTGTTGAAGAATGGAGGTGTTTAACTCAAGAACACTTGGAGATGCCTTGAAGATTTTTTAGAATCTAGCATCATAGTTATGGAGTTTGTATAAGCTATCAATGATTTGAGTAGAATGAAGTGTAAAAATCACAAGGAGGATGGATTACACTCACCAAGAGTGGAAGAACACTTGATGATCAGCCTTGAGATCTTGAATTAGAGAGAAAAGTTGGAGAGAAAAAGTTGGAGTTGAATCTTTGGTGGAATGAGAGTGATTGAAGAAAATGAGGAGAGAGGTTGAGTGACCAGCCCTTAGAACGTGGGGATGGCTTGTGAGAGGGGTAAAAAGTACAAGGAAGTGACAAGGTATGGTGGGGAGGAGTGTGGGTTAATCATGGAGTGGGTATGGGGTTGTTTGTGTCATAAAATAAGGTAAAGTCAAAACTCTACCTTTGTACTTTACCTACTCTCTTTTGGATAAGGTTTTATCCTTAAAATATGATTAAATCATTAATTTAGGGGTCTTATATCTTAAAATAAAGTTTTGGGTGAAAATCCCATGTTAAAACAATTAAAAACGGCTTAAAACGCGAATTTAATCGAAAACCGGGAGAAAAAGGGCTTCCCAGCGAGACCTCTCGGTCCTAGGCCGAGGTTCGGTCCCTAGGCCGAGGTTCGGTCAGGAAGGTGCTGATTCGGAAGCGAGAGGCTGAGCCGGAAACGAGATGCGAAGCGAGGGTTCGATCCGAAGAGTAGTCAGAACCGAAGGAACTGTAGTGAATAGTACCTTCGGTTCGGTTCTTCCTTTTTAAGCGAGGTTCGGTTAGTGTGAACAGTACCTTCGGTTCGGTTAGTGTGAACAGTACCTTCGGTTCGGTTCAGCAGCCTTCTTCATCAGGAGGGTTTCGGTTCCTAAGAGGGGTTTCGGTTCCTAAGGTCCGTTTTTCG
Source organism: Lactuca sativa (assembly GCF_002870075.4). Lineage (NCBI taxonomy): Eukaryota > Viridiplantae > Streptophyta > Magnoliopsida > Asterales > Asteraceae > Lactuca > Lactuca sativa. Next base: position 218,448,269 of record NC_056623.2, on the reverse strand, counting down.
CGTAGACTTTCGTTTTTGGGCTGTTTTCGCCAAATTCGAGGGTCCGGATGCCCCGAGTGATTATAGAAAGTTGGGAGAGATTTCGAGAGAGATTTGAGAGAGATTCCACGTACTCAGAGAGATTTGGAAGAGATTTGACATTCTTGGAGAGATTTCACATACAAAGAGGTATTTGGGAGAGATTTCACATACTTAGAGAGATTTGGGAGAGATTTGACATACTTGGAGAGATTTCACATACAGAGAGATATTTGGGAGAGATTTCACATACTTAGAGAGATTTGGGAGAGATTTGACATACTTAGAGAGATTTGGGAGAGATTTGACATACTTGGAGAGATTTCACATATAGAGAGATATTTGGGAGAGATTTGACATACTTGGAGAGATTTCACATACAGAGAGATATTTGGGAGATATTTCACATACTTAGAGAGATTTGGGAGAGATTTGACATACTTGGAGAGATTTCACATACAGAGAGATATTTGCGAGAGATTTCACATACTTAGAGAGATTTGGGAGAGATTTGACATACTTAGAGAGATTTGGGAGAGATTTGACATACTTGGAGAGATTTCACATACAGAGAGATATTTGGGAGAGATTTGACATACTTGGAGAGATTTCACATACAGAGAGATATTTGGGAGATATTTCACATACAGAGAGATATGTGGGAGAGGTTTTTGATAAGAAGAGATAGAGTGAAAACGATTGAGAGCGTTTTCGTGTGTGATGAATGTGAGTGTCCGGCTTCGCAATGCAAGGTCCTTAGACCCCATTATGCCATGTTTTAGGATCTTACACACTCCTTATGAGCATGCAACATTGTTTTATTGTTCTTGTTTATTGTTTAGCACTAAGGTTAAAGAAATTTAAACACACAAACTTTCCAAGTGATGTATTCTTATTAAGATAGTGAGTTATACAGTAATTACATAATACAAACCCTATTATACAAGGTTTTAATTGAGTTGACCGGTTTAACTCGTTGACCTTGTCTGGCTTAGACTTGACCCGAATTTGACTATTGTCACATCATCCCCCCGTTAGAGGGAATTTCGTCCCGAAATTTACGCTTTGGCCAGGACTTTAAGGGTTTAGGAAAAGATGCGGGTACTTTTGTTTCATTTGGTCTTCGCGCTCCCAGGTGAACTCAGGTCCTCGTTTAGCGTTCCATCGAACCTTCACGATGGGAATACGACTTTGTTTCGTTCTTTTGACCTCCCGATCCATAATCTCTACTGGCTCCTCTACGAAGTGGAGATTTTCGTTAACTTCGATCTCGTCGAGAGGTATTACAAGTGTCTCGTCGGACAGACACTTCTTCAGGTTCGATACGTGAAAGGTGGGATGTACCTTATCGAGTTCTTGAGGTAATCGAAGTTTGTACGCCACAGGACCAATCCTGGCGAGGATTTCGAACGGTCCAATGTACCTCGGGTTTAGTTTCCCACGTTTGCCGAAACGTATCATTCCTTTCCAAGGGGAAACTTTTAGTAACACACGATCACCAACCTGGAATTCCAAAGGTTTGCGTCGTTTATCCGCGTAACTCTTTTGCCGATCTCGGGAGGCCTTCAGCCTTTCTCGGATTTGAACAATCTTTTCTGTGGTCTCCCTTATGATTTCAGGACCAGCGAGGGTGCTATTAGGGACTTGCCCCCTAGCTATCTGAGTATCCCCCACTTCAGCCCAACATAGGGGTGATCTGCACTTGCGACCGTAAAGGGCTTCGAATGGAGCAACTTTAATGCTGGTGTGATAGCTGTTATTGTAGGAGAATTCAATCAGCGGCAAATGGGTATCTCACGCTTTACCAAAGTCTATCACACAGGCTCTCAACATGTCTTCTAAGGTTTGTATAGTGCGCTCGCTCTGCCCGTCGGTTTGTGGATGGTAGGCCGTACTCATGTCTAGCCTAGTTCCCAAGGATTTCTACAGGGACTGCCAAAATCTCGAAGTGAACCTACTATCTCGGTCTGAGATAATAGATATTGGTACACCATGCAGTCGCACAATCTCCTTGATGTATATCCTGGTTAACTTCTCCATCTTGTCGGTTTCCTTTATTGGCAGGAAGTGCCCAGACTTGGTCAATCTGTCTACGATTACCCATATAGTGTCAAACCCGCCCGAAGTCTTAGGCAGCTTGGTTATGAAGTCCATGGTTATCCGTTCCCACTTCCATTCTGGTATATCAGGCTGTTGTAGTAGTCCTGAGGGTTTCTGGTATTCCACCTTGACCTTGGCGCAAGTCAGACACTTGCCTACATATGTAGCAATCTCGGCTTTCATATTCGGCCACCAGTATAACTTTTTGGGGTCTAGATACATCTTGTCTGACCCTGGATGGATGGAGTATCGAGTCTTGTGTGCTTCATTCATGACCACGTCTCGGATCCCACCGAACTTCGGTGTCCAGATTCGGTTACTGAGATAACGGGTTCCGTCATCCTTGACTTCTAAGTTCTTATCCATTCCCCTTAATGCCTCACCTGCCACATTCTCTGGTTTCAAGGCTTTGTTGGCTTTTGAGCATTCTAACACTCCTAAGTGTACATGCAACCCTAAATACCTTGGATCTATGTTTTCTCTATTATACATACAAATATGAACATCCAAGGTATTATCCTAATCTAGCATACAAAACAATAACTATAGCAAGATAGAATACATACCTCTTTGATGTAGAAAGTCTTCATGAAGCTTGAGTACCTAGTGCCCCAAGTGTGACACCTCAAATGGAATCACAATCATCAAAACACTTGGAATGACTTGAGAGAATTTCTACACTCGTCAAAATCGGCTAGCCCTTCACTTCACACACTAGTGTGATTCTAGTTGCCAATTTTGTCAAGAATAAGATCTTTATATAGTGTTACAATTAGGGCAAACCCTAATTGTCATGACTTTCCATTTCCTTGGATCCATGGGTTCAAATACACCATGGAGCATCCATGGACCATCCTATGGGTTTTAGCCCAACTTGATTATCCATGGAGCATTAGCCCACTATACAAGTATGGATGATTTACACAATCAACCCATATATTTAATTAGTCTTCTTTTGATCACTTAATTAATCCTAGATTAATTCTTGATCAATACTAATTAAATAATCTTATTATTCTTATTATTAATATACTAGAACTTATAATATATTAATAACCATAAGTGTCTTATTTCTCTCATTATAGTCTATCCAAGTGCATGATGGTATGCAACCCAAATGGACCATGCCGGGTCGGGTCAAGTCTTACCAATTATAGTTATGGACTTAGACATTAATCCAACAGTCTCCCACTTGGACAAGTCTAAAACTATTATTGCGTATGACTTCAGGAACCAACCGGCAATCGTAGCTCTCAAAAGCTTCTGTCGAACTCTGACCTTGTAGATGAACTCTGACCTTTGTCAGTGACTTGTCCATTAGATAAGGGATCATATATTCCTCCATTCTAGATATCATATGGACTGAGACATGGATTATAATCATTCTCTCTGTCCATTTGTTGTTTCCCGATATCCGATTTATGACGACTGACTAATTGAACAAATCAAATCAGTCCTGGCCCGGCCGAGCACTTCCATTTGTCATCATCAAATCATCGAGGGGCCCACAGATATCACTTTTATCCCGAAGGTAAAAGGAATGGATAAACTTCGACTCATATGGCTTGTTCTACTACTTGTTGAATCATACACAAAGGCACGTTTTATAGCACAGAGTTACCAAATGCGGTTTCGTGCAATCAATGTACTATCAACTCATAGTAACAACTCATATCTCTAGTTTTGAAGAATATAAGATATTATCGTCTCATGATCACTCGTGATAAAATCCATGAAGTGATTCCAATGAGCGCGGGTTGAATCCAATACTCAGAACTTATGAGCACTCATGATTGTTGTAGCCTTGTCCAACACCTTAGACCTCTACAACCCATCATGACAGTCTTAATTCATATCTACTTCCAAAATATGACCGACTGTGGATGGTTTGAATAACTTAGTCATTCCGGAAGAATAACCTAGTTTATTCGGGAAGTCAAAACATGCAAAGTGAAACACAATAATAATTGAATCCAATATGGTCTCAGAACTTATGAATATAAATAAAACACCTTTTATTTATCACCATATGATTACACATTATTCATTGTATACTGTTTCAGCTATCAACTTTATTCTTGAATTTAAAACAATAGTTGTCCCATGCTCCAAGCATGTACACTATGTTTTCTAAACACTAGTCATGCCACACACCAAGTATGCATACTATGTTTGTCTATGATCTTTACTTTGTGAACTAGATCAATTGAACATAACTTCAATGATTCTCTTTTCACACTCCCAAATCCTTACCGCAAATGCAAGAATTCCAAATTCATGCCATTTACTGAAATCTGTTAGATTCTAAACTTATATGCATTGATCCTCTTGTAATGATTATGCACAAAGTCATAAAGACTTGACAACAAACATTACAGAGCATTCCAAAGGAGATCAACTTCTTGGAAACATCCTTCTTGCATTAAGTTTCCTTAATCTTACACAGATTTGAAAATCCTAACTTTGAAACATTTCCAGATTCCATTTTGACCATCACTTCTGAACAAGAGTTGCCTCCTTACAGACTATGTCAATATGGTCCTTCCAGAGTTATCACTATACTTCCAACTGTCCTTGAGCAAGCAATCTTTGGTAAACCTTAGATTGTCCTCGACAATTGTTTAATCCTTTTAGTCATATCCAGTTCTAAACCTTTTCCCTTCTTAATGCCCCAGGCATTTGGAAAATTTTAGAACGGATGAATATAGCACATGTAATCGATCCTATATCCGAAGCATATGGGACACGATTCATGATGTCTTACATAAAGACTAAACCAGTCTTTTGCTATAATATTTCCATTTCAATTTGCCAAGTTCTCATAATTCAGATTATGAAAAGGGATGCCGTAATCATAATCGAATTTTAGAACGCAAATAATGGACCCATATACATAATTTCCTTATGTTGAGCCATTCCAACATGAAATTCATATATATATCCTTGACTAAATGATTAAAACCTCACGATCTAAGCTTATAGATTTGAGATGAAGTATAATTTCCTCTCCCTTAATTATAGCAAAACAACTCTTTCCCAATTGAAACTTTTGTTTTCTATAATTAACATTGCTAACTTGCAATACTTATCATAATTATCATGCTCCCACTAACATGATGATTATTAGCATATCACTTATGCTCCCACTAGCTTTGACATGTACTCAGAAATCAGCTGGACTTCTAGAAATCAATACTTCATTGACTTTCTTACCAAACTTCAGATTTCTGATGCTAGATTGTTTTGATAAAGCTGTATCAAAATCATACACCTTCCCTTAGATAGCACACTTGTGAGTCTAAACAATTATGAAGAGGTATGCCGTAATCATAATGGTTAGACCTTTTTGCCACTTCTCACAAGTCCATATTAGTGTGCCGGTTAACCACACGCGCTCCACTAACGACTTTGAGAATGCAAATATCACAATTGCTATCTAGCTAAAATCTACTTAGTGAAAGTGTTTCCTCACCATCATTTTCATGAATCGGAGAGAAACCTTATGACACTTAGATTTACTGGTGTATGTGTTCTTATCCATGTGAATTGTCATAACCATAGTCACAAGACAAGGATAATAACAAATCCAAACTAATATGGATTGAACTCAATCTTAATTTCTTGCCACCTGGCAGCGCAAGGGCCTACCATTGCTTCCAAGTTGTTGTGCAACCAATTGAGAACTCTAAGAACTCATATGCAAAGCCAACTTTAACTGGAATGGGCACAGAATATGTCAACATGATAGGTTATAAGCCTCAAGTCATGTGCTAGAGAAGAACTTCAGGTTTTATTCTTGATTAGTTCTTGAGACTTTCAAGACCTTTAAGACTCCCACTGTCCTCTTGACCTATAAGACTCCCTTGTCAAACATCCAAGAGACAGTGTGGATTCTAATCAAGACAAAAACTTCACACAATTGGCCTTAGTTGGTCTTTGTTTTATCCAAAACATCACAACTTACCAATTTCAAATGTACAAGAGTAGAAAACTTTTACTCTTACATTTGACAAGTGTTTTAAACCTTCTTTAAGACATGTCACTCAAGTTACAATCTTGGAGTATGACTCTAAGACTTGTATTGGAACGAAGTATGACTCATCTTCTTGATTTAACCATTTCAACAATTCAAGATCCCTCTTCTTAGTCATAAGAATGCACTAAGATTTCCTTAGAGAACTAATTGTGCTATGGTTTCTTAATCATTAAGATGATCACAAAAGCTGATACTAAAGTACTCTCCCATCTTTTCAGATTTGAGAAACTTTTATCCTTCTGCCTAAATTGATTCTTCTTATTCGCTCTGCCATACATTGGAACCTTTTTCCAATGTCTCAGAATTACACTTAAGCTTGTAAGTATAATCATATTTACTGTGCTTTAGTAAACTATGACGAATAGTTTTATCAATCTTTTTGTGGTGGACTTGACCAGTGCACAAGAATGTGTACTCGATCCCTTAGTCCTTTACTTGACTCACACATCCATGTGAACAAGTAATTAGTCTTAATTTTCCAAAACTTGAAAGTTCTCATTCATCATGCTATACAACTTGCATGATTCCAAGTTCCGGTCCAATTGAAACTTGGGTGATGAGAATCTTTCCTTATTTGGTAAATCTAGACATTACCACAAATAAAAGAATCAATTTCATATTTCCACTCTTGCTCTTAATGGAATCATATAAGCAACAATTTTTCCTCAAATGCCATTGTAAGGATATTTTAAAATAAATAAAATCAAAATTTTTCCTTTTATTTTAAAACTTTGCGGAAAAACTTATCCTTACAATCCATATGAAAACTTGTTGTTATCTATTCCTAAGCAATATCTCATAACTCCTGAGAAGTAGCTCAAGAATCTGATCTTCAAACTATGCGATAGAAATCCATCTATGCCATCAGATTCAGCATATTCTTTCTTTAAGTTTCTTCACTTTTCTTTGATTCTTAAAACATCACCATGTGACCCAGTCACATCATGTATCAGGAATCTCAGAATAGAAACTTAACAGAGTTAGATAGTGGACTTTACCTGAAGTAGAGTCAAACTTATTGACTTTAACCTCCTTAGGTAAATTTGGCAGCTTCGCAACCAATGCCCCTTTCTTTGGCAATATAAACATATGGACCCTTTGATAAAGGTGCACAGGACTATCACAGACTTAGTTTTTCTCTTTACCATTTGGTCAACCGAGTTGACTATGGCCGATCCCTTTCCATTGGGAAGAGAATGCTTTTCTGGATATCCTGTGTCACTATTGTCAATGTCCATCAAGTTTTAAGGAAGTTGATCTTAACAAATAGATAAGATCATTAAGGGTCTTGTCATAGTCTGTTTCATAGGTGTTCCAAAAGAACTCACTATGTGACTTAGAAAGTGATTGAATCACCAACTTTCTTAATACTTTGACACCCAACTCTCCCGGCTTGTCAATATGTGACTACATCTCCAAGATGTGTTCACACCTAGACCTTGCCTTGCCAATAGGGCTTGAGTGACCTTAAACTTTTCAAGAACTTGTGGGTTAGGGAGAATAATTGGAGGAGGAGAAAGAAGTATGATATCCATGGGACATCATCTTCATTAGGAAAGCTTGTTTCAAGAGATTTGGGACGATCATAAATGTCTAAACCAGACATCTTTTGGGAGATATTCAAGATAGTTGATCTTAAGTCCTTAATATGACACCCAATATGAAATATTAAGGCTAGGACCCAACAAACTATTTTATAACTTAGAAGAGGTATGCTGTAATCCAAGCTATAAAATATTTGAAGGTAGGTGAATGACGATTCACCAATTTCCACCAAGATAAACAAAATGTATAATTAGGTTTTAATTGGTTTTGAAACTCCTAGATCTTTGAGATTCATTGAACTGTTCAATGGCATGTTTCAATCTCGAGTGTGCCCTTCAGGTTTTGTGACTGGGATGCCGAGGATCACAAAACAAGGTGTGAAGTAACCATGCAAATCACTTGGTACCCTTAATAAATTACCCCTCAATCGATGTGCCGGTTAACCACACACGCTCCATCGATACTATGATAAATATTAAGTCACCCTTTACCTACCTTGTTAAGTCCAAGTTAGTGTGCCGGTTAACCACACACGCTCCACTAACGACTTACACAAAGTGTAAAGTGTAATTTCATGGGTTAGCACCTTATTCACATTTTTCCTAAGTAACTAAGATTGGGTATTATTAAGAGTTTAGTTACTTAGTATTATCATTAATACTTTTAATGAAGGGAGAATTCTAGTCCTGTCAAACCCGTTCGGCTAACGACCCTCCACCAGTCAAGCAAGCGGTGGGTGAGAGTGGATACCCATTAAGTTGCCATTTTATAGGCAACAACCTTATACCCACCTTATAGACCGGCTTCGTGAATGAGGCGTACTAGCGGTAAGACTGACTTTACTCTTATACATATATATATTATTAACTTATAATATTATAAAGTATAAGGGTTGAATTTTAACTTTTAAAATTCTAAGGGCTAACTTGGAATTAAAGTATTCATACTTGAAAACTTTTCAAATTCCAAAACTTGAGGGCAAGTTTTGAAACTATTCAAAACTAATTAATTCCATAACTTATGTGTTTAAAGTAGTTTTAATCCAAAAACTCTTCAAGTTCCATAACTTGAGGACAAGTTATGGAAGACTTTAAACTAATAAAAGAACTAACTTTTTCTTTATTTTATAACTTATGGATTTAATTATGGTTACATATTTTTCTTTAATGAAGTGACTCTTGAACTTCCATAACTTGAGGACAAGTTATGGAGTCATAAAAAAATTATTCAATGTTTTAGGATCTTACACACTCCCTATGAGCATGCAACATTGTTTTATTGTTCTTGTTTATTGTTTAGCACTAAGGTTAAAGAAATTTAAACACACGAACTTTCCAAGTGATGTATTCTTATTAAGATAGTGAGTTATACAGTAATTACATAATACAAACCCTATTATACAAGGTTTTAATTGAGTTGACCGGTTTAACTCGTTGACCTTGTCTGGCTTAGACTTGACCCTAATTTGACTATTGTCACATCATCCCCCCATTAGAGGGAATTTCGTCCCGAAATTTATGCTTTGGCCAGGACTTTAAGGGTTTAGGAAAAGATGCGGGTACTTTTGTTTCATTTGGTCTTCGCGCTCCCAGGTGAACTCAGGTCCTCGTTTAGCGTTCCATCGAACCTTCACGATGGGAATACGACTTTGTTTCGTTCTTTTGACCTCCCGAACCATAATCTCTACTGGCTCCTCTACGAAGTGGAGATTTTCGTTAACTTCGATCTCGTCGAGAGGTATTACAAGTGTCTCGTCGGACAGACACTTCTTCAGGTTCGATACGTGAAAGGTGGGATGTACCTTATCGAGTTCTTGAGGTAATCGAAGTTTGTACGCCACAGGACCAATCCTGGCGAGGATTTCGAACGGTCCAATGTACCTCGGGTTTAGTTTCCCACGTTTGCCGAAACGTATTATTCCTTTCCAAGGGGAAACTTTTAGTAACACACGATCACCAACCTGGAATTCCAAAGGTTTGCGTCGTTTATCCGCGTAACTCTTTTGCCGATCTCGGGAGGCCTTCAGCCTTTCTTGGATTTGAACAATCTTTTCTGTGGTCTCCCTTATGATTTCAGGACCAGCGAGGGTGCTATTAGGGACTTGCCCCCTAGCTATCTGAGTATCCCCCACTTCAGCCCAACATAGGGGTGATCTGCACTTGCGACCGTAAAGGGCTTCGAATGGAGCGACTTTAATGCTGGTGTGATAGCTGTTATTGTAGGAGAATTCAATCAGCGGCAAATGGGTATCTCACGCTTTACCAAAGTCTATCACACAGGCTCTCAACATGTCTTCTAAGGTTTGTATAGTGCGCTCGCTCTGCCCGTCGGTTTGTGGATGGTAGGCCGTACTCATGTCTAGCCTAGTTCCCAAGGATTTCTGCAGGGACTGCCAAAATCTCGAAGTGAACCTACTATCTCGGTCTGAGATAATAGATATTGGTACACCATGCAGTCGCACAATCTCCTTGATGTATATCCTGGTTAACTTCTCCATCTTTTCGGTTTCCTTTATTGGCAGGAAGTGCCCAGACTTGGTCAATCTGTCTACGATTACCCATATAGTGTCAAACCCGCCCGAAGTCTTAGGCAGCTTGGTTATGAAGTCCATGGTTATCCGTTCCCACTTCCATTCCGGTATATCAGGCTGTTGTAGTAGTTCTGAGGGTTTCTGGTATTCCACCTTGACCTTGGCGCAAGTCAGACACTTGCCTACATATGTAGCAATCTCGGCTTTCATATTCGGCCACCAGTATAACTTTTTGGGGTCTAGATACATCTTGTCTGACCCTGGATGGATGGAGTATCGAGTCTTGTGTGCTTCATTCATGACCACGTCTCGGATCCCACCGAACTTCGGTGTCCAGATTCGGTTACTGAGATAACGGGTTCCGTCATCCTTGACTTCTAAGTTCTTATCCATTCCCCTTAATGCCTCACCTGCCACATTCTTTGGTTTCAAGGCTTTGTTGGCTTTTGAGCATTCTAACACTCCTAAGTGTACATGCAACCCTAAATACCTTGGATCTATGTTTTCTCTATTATACATACAAATATGAACATCCAAGGTATTATCCTAATCTAGCATACAAAACAATAACTATAGCAAGATAGAATACATACCTCTTTGATGTAGAAAGTCTTCATGAAGCTTGAGTACCTAGTGCCCCAAGTGTGACACCTCAAATGGAATCACAATCATCAAAACACTTGGAATGACTTGAGAGAATTTCTACACTCGTCAAAATCGGCTAGCCCTTCACTTCACACACTTGTGTGATTCTAGTTGCCAATTTTGTCAAGAATAAGATCTTTATATAGTGTTACAATTAGGGCAAACCCTAATTGTCATGACTTTCCATTTCCTTGGATCCATGGGTTCAAATACACCATGGAGCATCCATGGACCATCCTATGGGTTTTAGCCCAACTTGATTATCCATGGAGCATTAGCCCACTATACAAGTATGGATGATTTACACAATCAACCCATATATTTAATTAGTCTTCTTTTGATCACTTAATTAATCCTAGATTAATTCTTGATCAATACTAATTAAATAATCTTATTATTCTTATTATTAATATACTAGAACTTATAATATATTAATAACCATAAGTGTCTTATTTCTCTCATTATAGTCTATCCAAGTGCATGATGGTATGCAACCCAAATGGACCATGCCGGGTCGGGTCAAGTCTTACCAATTATAGTTATGGACTTAGACATTAATCCAACAGGCTTCTAGTTGAGCTTTCCTGATTTGCGTAGCCAGGTGGGAATGGATGGTCATGGTTAAGGATCTTACTCGGCGGCCCGAATATTCCTTCCTGCTTAGGGCATCAGCCACTACATTGGCCTTGCCCGGGTGGTAGCGAATTTCGCACTCGTAGTCGTTTAGCAGTTCAACCCATCTCCGTTGCTGCATGTTGAGCTCTTTCTGATTGAGGATATGCTGAAGACTTTTGTGATCGGTGAAGATGGTACATTTTGTGCCGTAGAGGTAGTGCCTCCAGATCTTTAAAGCGAACACTACCGCTCCTAATTCAAGGTCATGGGTAGTGTAATTAACTTCGTGTGTTTTAAGTTGCCTTGACGCGTAGGCGATGACTTTCCCTCTCTGCATGAGCACGCATCCGAGGCCTTGATTTGAAGCATCGCAATATACCACGAAGTCATCAGTTCCTTCTGGAAGAGACAAAACTGGTGCGCTGCATAGGGCTTGTTTTAATGTCTGGAAAGCGGCTTCTTGTTTATCTCCCCGCTTAAATACCACACCTTTTTGAGTCAGGGTGGTGAGTGGTTTGGCGATCTTCGAGAAGTTTTGTATGAATCTCCGGTAGTAGCCGGCGAGCCCTAAAAATTGTCGAATTTCCGTCGGCGTTGTAGGTGCTGACCAGTTTTTGATAGCTTTGATTTTAGCGGGATCCACGTGTATCCCCTCCTCGCTAACCACATGGCCAAGAAAATTCACTTCTCTAATCCAGAATTCGCATTTAGAGAATTTGGCGTAAAGCTTCTCAGCCCTCAGTGTTTCCAAGATTAGCCGGAGATGTTGACGGTGCTCTTCCTCGCTTCGGGAGTAGATTAAAATATCGTCGATGAACACAATCACGAAGGGCATTACCACAAATACTGCCGGTGCGTTCGTTAATCCGAAGGGCATTACCACAAACTCATAGTGCCCGTAGCGAGTTCTGAACGCAGTCTTGGGAATATCCTCTTCTTGTACTCGTAGTTGATGATAACCCGACCTCAGGTCGATTTTTGAAAAGTAGCTTGTTCCTTGGAGTTGGTCGAAGAGGTCATCGATTCGGGGTAAGGGATATCGGTTCTTGATAGTGAGTTTGTTTAGCTCCCGGTAGTCTATGCACATGCGAAAAGATCCGTCCTTCTTTACAAACAGGACCGGTGCTCCCCAGGGTGAGAAGCTTGGCCTGATAAATCCTTTGCTCAACAGTTCATTTAACTGGCTGGAATGTTCTTGCATTTCTGCCGGTGCTAAGCGGTATGGAGCCTTGGCGACGGGGGTAGCTCCTGGGATTAAGTCGATCCGGAATTCGACTTGTCGTGCGAAGGGTACACCTAGAAGATCTTCGGGGAATACATCGGGATAGTTGCACACCTCGGGAATGTCGTTGATATCCTTCACCTCTTGTTTCGTATCTACTACGTGGGCTAGAAATGCGTGGTACTCCTTTCGGAGATACTTTTGGGCCTTGACGCAAGAGATGACTTGCAAATTTGAACTGGGTTTGTCGCCATAGATGAAGAGGGTTTCGCCATTCGGCAGATTAAGGCGAACGGCCCTTTCGTAACATAGAATGTCGGCACGATGTGAACTTAACCAATCCATACCGATGATTATGTCAAAGCATTTTATTGTGACCGGCATCAGGTCTACTTTAAACGAATGGTTGTCTAGAGTGAGGGTACACCCTGAGTATATATCATTAGTGTGCTCTTCTTTCCCATTAGCCATTTCTACTACGTATGTATCTTTTAATGAATGAGGGGTTTGTTTTAGTAATTGTTTGAATTCATGGCTCACAAAACTCCTCTCTGCTCCACTATCAAATAGTACGCATGCATATGTGTTATTGAGGAGAAACGTACCAGAAACCACCGAGGGATCCTTGATTGCTTCTCCGTGTCCCATCGTCAGGACTTTCCCTACACCTCCAGCATTGGTGTTTCGTGCTTTTCGGCAGTTTCTTTTGAAGTGCCCTGCCTCTCCACATCCGTAACAGGTTTGACTTACTCCGGTGTTAGCGGCTGGGGCGACTTGAGGAGCGGATTGGGCTGGCACTTTACAAAATTGAGCAGTGTGCCCCTTCCGGTTGCAATTTCTGCAGTGCATTTCCCGACAAGCACCGGTATGGTGGAAGTTGCACTTGTTGCACTTGGGAAGAGTTCCTGCGTATTGCTTTGGTGGCGCTGGGGCGGGAGCAGTAGTGGCTGCACGGACAGCAACAGTCTGTTGCTTCTTTGTGGGGTCCTGCACCGGTTGTTTCTTTTTACTGTTCCAGAACTTCCTCTTGTTGTTCCCTCCTTTCGTTTGGTTGGTGGTGGCGACCATGGTGCCACGGCTGGCCCTATGATCGATAAGTTGTTGTGCCAATTCCTTGGCACTTTCAAAGGTAGTAGGTTTCGAGGCCAGAACACTATCATGAATCTGGGATGATAGCCCCCAAAGGTATCGTTCTACCTTTTTCTCCTCCGGAGTAACCATTGCAGGACAGAGGAGTGCTAGGTCATTGAATCGGGCAGTATAAGCTTCGAGATCCATTCCCGACATCTTGAGATTCCAGAGTTCCTCTTCGAGTTTTTGTATTTCTCCCCTCGGGCAATACTCTTTTAACATCAACGCTTTTAAGTTTTCCCAGCCTATGGAGTTAGCCACTGCAGGAGTAAGTGACTTAACTCGGCCATTCCACCAAGTAAGAGCTTTTCTTGTGAAAGTGAATGCCGCATACTTGACTTTGCTTGCTTCGGGACAAGCACAGATTTCGAAGACTGCTTCGGTCCTTTCGAACCATTGCATCAACGCTATGACGCCCCCGCTTCCATCGAAAGGATCGGGTTTGCCATTAGTGAAGTCTTTGTACGAACACTCCTTAGTGCGCCCCGTGTTGTCCCCCTGATTCGAGTTAGTATTCCCGGATCTGGAACCGCCGGAACCATTTGTACCCATTTGCGACATTGCTGCCGCCACGGCTGCTGTTACTGCAGCCTGAAACATCACAGGATCAAACTCCGGAGGTGGTGGCGGAGGGGGTGGTGCTGAGTTTCCGGAAAGTCTTGGTCTTTTCCTTGGTGGCATGGTTCTGACATAAGAAAATAAAAAGAAAGACTTGTCGGTAAGACTTCAATGGTGATAACGAGTCGAGCATTACTTGTTTCATCTCAATTGTATTTTGTCCGAGTTTATTAATTTAGAAGGCAATTCATCGCAAAGTTTATGCAATTAAACTGATGAATTAAATAGTGTTGACCCGAGCAGAGTCAAGTGCTTGGTTTGTGTCAGCATCAAAGGAAGTAAAATACATGCCACATTCATTGATAATTTGTTAGTACATATTGTTTTGAGAAATTTGACCTCATAAGGGTCTACATTACATCATAATAAAAGATAAAGTTTTGGCAGTACAAAAGCCCCTTTGACTAGTGTGATCACTTAGTCGCGAGGTCAACCTATTCGCAATAAAGAGTAGCACCAACGCATACTCGAAATCCTAGATTTATAACAAAATATAAGTAGCGCGAACACTACTCGTGGCGGGTAGCATCCGGTCCATGGTGGCCCTGGGATGAGGTCGAGGCTCCCTGAAGCTCCGCAATCCGGCGTTCGGCCACGATCACTCTCTCCTCGAGAGTTGCGTGCCTCTCCTGGTACTCCCTTACCTCTGCTCGAGCAGCGGTAAGGTCCTCGATGATTTGGTCCAATGGATAGAAGTCCCTCTCCAAATCCCGGGTGCGTGCATCGGTGGCTGCCGTAATAGCGCTGAGATTTCGAACCTGGTCTGCCATTTCCCTACTCTGGTTCCCCAAGTTCGTGATGTGCTGGGTCATAACGGGGAGAGTTCTGTCAGCCGGTCCCCCGTGACTGAGGTCATAGTAACCTCGTTGGTCGCCATAGGGTGACCTCTGGCGTTGTTGCCGACTCCACCTCTCGATCATGGTTGCCCAACGGGGCTCAGGCCCATTGTGCCCCCAGCGGTTTGCAGGTACCCTCGCAATGTAAGGAGGGTTGAAGACTTCCTCCTCTGGCTCTTCTTCACCTTCATCCTCATCCATGTCCACCTCGTCGTCTTCCTCTTCTTCTTCTTCTTCTTCGTCTACCTCCTCTTCTTCTTCTTCGGGTTCTTCTTCGGGATCCTCTTCGGGATCCTCTTCAATCAGCTCTTCGGGCTCTTCCTCAATCCAGCCGGCATTTCCCTGGTTGGGAAAGTATGGGTCTCCTGGTAGGTGAAATCCTGCCATGTCGTCTGCGCGAGAATAGAGGGTAAGAAGCAGATAGCGGTAGATATTAATAATATTGCGATATGGCAACATACAAATACTCCTATAGTATTTTAAATGTTTAGATTTGGTTCTTATAACACTCTTTGTAGGGTGAAGTTAGGTTATTAGACTTGTTGCCCTCCTACGACTATCCCCCGATATGAGTAAGTCACTTCCCGGACTAATATAGTTGATCAGGCTATATGCTTCCCAAAACTGATTACTCATACCAAGGCATACTCGTAGCGTTCAACTCCTCTTCTTTTAGTTTATGTTCTTCTAGTTATGACACTACGCGAGTATGAAATGCATGTAGGTATACTTTTAAACAAGAACTATTCGTTTTCTAAAAGTATAACCGGTTAGCATGTTTTAAAATCAGAGACTGTTAGTCCCAAATATGTTTATAGTTTGTATATCCTATGTTGTTTGATATACTTAATTCACTATAAACCGTGCTCTGATACCAATCTGTCACACCCCCAAACCAAGGATGGCGGAAACGTCCGGGGGTGGAGGACTTCATGTGTAGTATCATAACAACAATGGCAATAGTGATGAAAGTAAACACAACCAACATATATATAATTGAAAGAGTTACATCATTGTATGAATTACATGTTTCAAAATCAATTACAATATGTTGACAAAATATGATAAGTTTGACGCCTCAACGTCCCATCCTCAAAAGTACTTTGTTACCTGTTTAGCGATTTCCTGAGAATACAAGTAGTTTTGAAAAAGTGTCAACACAATGGTTGGTGAGTTCATAAGTTTTTGTATATAATTATGAAAAGCTTGTCATGTAATTGTATAATTGTTCCAGAAAAATCCGATATTTTCCTTACAAAGTTATGTAGTCCTAAATACCAGGACCGAAAATGAACAAATATTTGTCATACTTAAAAATATAAAGGTGGTTTTAAATTGGCATAAAACCCTTTCTGATGTGAGAAAAATTCCGTAATGAATGATGTGTAGTCTTAAATACCAAGACCAAAAGTATACAATAAAGTATGTAATTGTTGATGTAAAAAGTGATTTTAAATCGACATAAAACCTTTTTTTTTTTTTGATAGGAAGGCGTACAAGTACTTTTCCATACTTAAAGTAATTTCAGTGAGCTAAATAGACCTAACTCGCTAATTTAAAGTTAGAACCCGTAAATCTTGTGATTTTTAATACCACATGTGAGTTATTATAACCATACTAGACATAGACGGCCTCGTAATGCGACGTTCTTCAGGCGTCGCCGTTAAATGACACTTGTCACCACAGACCTGCCGGTCTAGCTGTTGCAAGCAGCTCTGGTGTGGGTTTGTCAAACCCAATATAGATCTATACACAACTATCACGTTCTCCCTACAAGAGACTCTAGTTACAATTTACAGGACTTTTTGACTTTGTTACTTTGGAAGTAACCCGAAGGGAATGACTCACAAATTTATTCATTAACAGATTTACGTGAACTAAACGGAAAACCTTTGGTAAATATGTTTGAGAAGTAAATGATACATAAACTATACCTATTATAATTTATCCAAAACGTTTGTAATGTATAAGAATTCTTTTATGAATGCTTTAATGCTATGAATCCATAAACTATGCTCATTATAGCTCAATATACGTGTTCTAAATGAATAATTAATCTTATCATGAATGACTATATTTCAGTTTATGATGATAAACTAACATGGAAACACATTCAATATTTGGAACTTATCGTTATACACTTTGCTCAACATAATACAAAGTGTTATGAAAGCTATAAGCTGTTAACAAATTTTCAACCTTTCTACACTGTTTTTGAAAATTCATAGAAAAATCATACGAAGCTGAAAACTAAATCCGTAAATTCTGAGAGTTCCCAAAATGTGTCTAGTTTACTCATAATTTTTATCATGATTTTTAATGACCTCCAACTTGGGTGAAAAAGTCCATAATCACAGATTGGTCCGGATTGGTGTTTGAAATGATAGGCAGTTTTGTAAAAATCACCATAAATTGTAGAAAATCGTATGGAGATGTGCAAGTAGTCATTTTAAAGCTAAGAACTGGAACTACGTACACCTAAAACAGTTTTGAAAACTAAAATGTTTAAGTTGTCCAAAACATTACGTGAATGGAGTTGAACTTTTCTGATGAAGGATGTTAGAAAAGTGTAGTTATGTTCTTGGTGTTTTAACTTGTATTCCCCCCCTAAAAACTTGAGAAAACATGATAATATAGGGGTATGAACTCACCTTAAGTGTTTTCAGTAGATGATTGTTGAAGAATGGAGGTGTTTAACTCAAGAACACTTGGAGATGCCTTGAAGATTTTTGAGAATCTAGCATCATAGTTATGGAGTTTGTATAAGCTATCAATGATTTGAGTAGAATGAAGTGTAAAAATCACAAGGAGGATGGATTACACTTACCAAGAGTGGAAGAACACTTGATGATCAGCCTTGAGATCTTGAATTAGAGAGAAAAGTTGGAGAGAAAAAGTTGGAGTTGAATCTTTGGTTGAATGAGAGTGATTGAAGAAAATGAGGAGAGAGGTTGAGTGACCAGCCCTTAGAACGTGGGGATGGCTTGTGAGAGGGGTAAAAAGTACAAGGAAGTGACAAGGTATGGTGGGGAGGAGTGTGGGTTAATCATGGAGTGGGTATGGGGTTGCTTGTGTCATAAAATAAGGTAAAGTCAACACTCTACCTTTGTACTTTACCTACTCTCTTTTGGATAAGGTTTTATCCTTAAAATATGATTAAATCATTAATTTAGGGGTCTTATATCTTAAAATAAAGTTTTGGGTGAAAATCTCATGTTAAAACAATTAAAAACGGCTTAAAACGCGAATTTAATCGAAAACCGGGAGAAAAAGGGCTTCCCAGCGAGACCTCTCGGTCCTAGGCCGAGGTTCGGTCCCTAGGCCGAGGTTCGGTCAGGAAGGTGCTGATTCGGAAGCGAGAGGCTGAGCCGGAAGCGAGAAGCGAAGCGAGGGTTCGGTCCGAAGAGTAGTCAGAACCGAAGGAACTGTAGTGAACAGTACCTTCGGTTCGGTTCTTCCTTTTTAAGCGAGGTTCGGTTAGTGTGAACAGTACCTTCGGTTCGGTTAGTGTGAACAGTACCTTCGGTTCGGTCCAGCAACCTTCTTCATCAGGAGGGTTTCGGTTCCTAAGAGGGGTTTCGGTTCCTAAGGTCCGTTTTTCGCGTAGACTTCCGTTTTTGGGCTGTTTTCGCCAAATTCGAGGGTCCAGATGCCCCGAGTGATTATAGAAAGTTGGGAGAGATTTCGAGAGAGATTTGAGAGAGATTCCACGTACTCAGAGAGATTTGGAAGAGATTTGACATTCTTGGAGAGATTTCACATACAAAGAGGTATTTGGGAGAGATTTCACATACATAGAGAGATTTGGGAGATATTTGACATACTTGGAGAGATTTCACATACAGAGAGATATTTGGGAGAGATTTCACATACTTAGAGAGATTTGGGAGAGATTTGACATACTTAGAGAGATTTGGGAGAGATTTGACATACTTGGAGAGATTTCACATATAGAGAGATATTTGGGAGAGATTTGACATACTTGGAGAGATTTCACATACAGAGAGATATTTGGGAGATATTTCACATACTTAGAGAGATTTGGGAGAGATTTGACATACTTGGAGAGATTTCACATACAGAGAGATATTTGCGAGAGATTTCACATACTTAGAGAGATTTGGGAGAGATTTGACATACTTAGAGAGATTTGGGAGAGATTTGACATACTTGGAGAGATTTCACATACAGAGAGATATTTGGGAGAGATTTGACATACTTGGAGAGATTTCACATACAGAGAGATATTTGGGAGAGATTTCACATACAGAGAGATATGTGGGAGAGGTTTTTGATAAGAAGAGATAGAGTGAAAACGATTGAGAGCGTTTTCGTGTGTGATGAATGTGAGTGTCCGGCTTCGCAATGCAAGGTCCTTAGACCCCGTTATGCCATGTTTTAGGATCTTACACACTCCCTATGAGCATGCAACATTGTTTTATTGTTCTTGTTTATTGTTTAGCACTAAGGTTAAAGAAATTTAAACACACGAACTTTCCAAGTGATGTATTCTTATTAAGATAGTGAGTTATACAGTAATTACATAATAGAAACCCTATTATACAAGGTTTTAATTGAGTTGACCGGTTTAACTCGTTGACCTTGTCTGGCTTAGACTTGACCCGAATTTGACTATTGTCACATCATCCCCCCGTTAGAGGGAATTTCGTCCCGAAATTTACGCTTTGGCCAGTACTTTAAGGGTTTAGGAAAAGATGCGGGTACTTTTGTTTCATTTGGTCTTCGCGCTCCCAGGTGAACTCAGGTCCTCGTTTAGCGTTCCATCGAACCTTCACGATGGGAATACGACTTTGTTTCGTTCTTTTGACCTCCCGATCCATAATCTCTACTGGCTCCTCTACGAAGTGGAGATTTTCATTAACTTCGATCTCGTCGAGAGGTATTACAAGTATCTCGTCGGACAGACACTTCTTCAGGTTCGATACGTGAAAGGTGGGATGTACCTTATCGATTTCTTGAGGTAATCGAAGTTTGTACGCCACAGGACCAATCCTGGCGAGGATTTCGAACGGTCCAATGTACCTCGGGTTTAGTTTCCCACGTTTGCCGAAACGTATCATTCCTTTCCAAGGGGAAACTTTTAGTAACACACGATCACCAACCTGGAATTCCAAAGGTTTGCATCGTTTATCCGCGTAACTCTTTTGCCGATCTCGGGAGGCCTTCAGCTTTTCTCGGATTTGAACAATCTTTTCTGTGGTCTCCCTTATGATTTCAGGACCAGCGAGGGTGCTATTAGGGACTTGCCCCCTAGCTATCTGAGTATCCCCCACTTCAGCCCAACATAGGGGTGATCTGCACTTGCGACCGTAAAGGGCTTCGAATGGAGCGACTTTAATGCTGGTGTGATAGCTGTTATTGTAGGAGAATTCAATCAGCGGCAAATGGGTATCCCACGCTTTACCAAAGTCTATCACACAGGCTCTCAACATGTCTTCTAAGGTTTGTATAGTGCGCTCGCTCTGCCCGTCGGTTTGTGGATGGTAGGCCGTACTCATGTCTAGCCTAGTTCCCAAGGATTTCTGCAGGGACTGCCAAAATCTCGAAGTGAACCTACTATCTCGGTCTGAGATAATAGATATTGGTACACCATGCAGTAGCACAATCTCCTTGATGTATATCCTGGTTAACTTCTCCATCTTGTCGGTTTCCTTTATTGGCAGGAAGTGCCCAGACTTGGTCAATCTGTCTACGATTACCCATATAGTGTCAAACCCGCCCGAAGTCTTAGGCAGCTTGGTTATGAAGTCCATGGTTATCCGTTCCCACTTCCATTCTGGTATATCAGGCTGTTGTAGTAGTCCTGAGGGTTTCTGGTATTCCACCTTGACCTTGGCACAAGTCAGACACTTGCCCACATATGTAGCAATCTCGGCTTTCATATTCGGCCACCAGTATAACTTTTTGGGGTCTAGATACATCTTGTCTGACCCTGGATGGATGGAGTATCGAGTCTTGTGTGCTTCATTCATGACCACGTCTCGGATCCCACCGAACTTCGGTGTCCAGATTCGGTTACTGAGATAACGGGTTCCGTCATCCTTGACTTCTAAGTTCTTATCCATTCCCCTTAATGCCTCACCTGCCACATTCTCTGGTTTCAAGGCTTTGTTGGCTTTTGAGCATTCTAACACTCCTAAGTGTACATGCAACCCTAAATACCTTGGATCTATGTTTTCTCTATTATACATACAAATATGAACATCCAAGGTATTATCCTAATCTAGCATACAAAACAATAACTATAGCAAGATAGAATACATACCTCTTTGATGTAGAAAGTCTTCATGAAGCTTGAGTACCTAGTGCCCCAAGTGTGACACCTCAAATGGAATCACAATCATCAAAACACTTGGAATGACTTGAGAGAATTTCTACACTCGTCAAAATCGGCTAGCCCTTCACTTCACACACTAGTGTGATTCTAGTTGCCAATTTTGTCAAGAATAAGATCTTTATATAGTGTTACAATTAGGGCAAACCCTAATTGTCATGACTTTCCATTTCCTTGGATCCATGGGTTCAAATACACCATGGAGCATCCATGGACCATCCTATGGGTTTTAGCCCAACTTGATTATCCATGGAGCATTAGCCCACTATACAAGTATGGATGATTTACACAATCAACCCATATATTTAATTAGTCTTCTTTTGATCACTTAATTAATCCTAGATTAATTCTTGATCAATACTAATTAAATAATCTTATTATTCTTATTATTAATATACTAGAACTTATAATATATTAATAACCATAAGTGTCTTATTTCTCTCATTATAGTCTATCCAAGTGCATGATGGTATGCAACCCAAATGGACCATGCCGGGTCGGGTCAAGTCTTACCAATTATAGTTATGGACTTAGACATTAATCCAACAGGCTTCTAGTTGAGCTTTCCTGATTTGCGTAGCCAGGTGGGAATGGATGGTCATGGTTAAGGATCTTACTCGGCGGCCCGAATATTCCTTCCTGCTTAGGGCATCAGCCACTACATTGGCCTTGCCCGGGTGGTAGCGAATTTCGCACTCGTAGTCGTTTAGCAGTTCAACCCATCTCCGTTGCTGCATGTTGAGCTCTTTCTGATTGAGGATATGCTGAAGACTTTTGTGATCGGTGAAGATGGTACATTTTGTGCCGTAGAGGTAGTGCCTCCAGATCTTTAAAGCGAACACTACCGCTCCTAATTCAAGGTCATGGGTAGTGTAATTAACTTCGTGTGTTTTAAGTTGCCTTGACGCGTAGGCGATGACTTTCCCTCTCTGCATGAGCACGCATCCGAGGCCTTGATTTGAAGCATCGCAATATACCACGAAGTCATCAGTTCCTTCTGGAAGAGACAAAACTGGTGCGCTGCATAGGGCTTGTTTTAATGTCTGGAAAGCGGCTTCTTGTTTATCTCCCCGCTTAAATACTACACCTTTTTGAGTCAGGGTGGTGAGTGGTTTGGCGATCTTCGAGAAGTTTTGTATGAATCTCCGGTAGTAGCCGGCGAGCCCTAAAAATTGTCGAATTTCCGTCGGCGTTGTAGGTGCTGACCAGTTTTTGATAGCTTTGATTTTAGCGGGATCCACGTGTATCCCCTCCTCGCTAACCACATGGCCAAGAAAATTCACTTCTCTAATCCAGAATTCGCATTTAGAGAATTTGGCGTAAAGCTTCTCAGCCCTCAGTGTTTCCAAGATTAGCCGGAGATGTTGACGGTGCTCTTCCTCGCTTCGGGAGTAGATTAAAATATCGTCGATGAACACAATCACGAAGGGCATTACCACAAATACTGCCGGTGCGTTCGTTAATCCGAAGGGCATTACCACAAACTCATAGTGCCCGTAGCGAGTTCTGAACGCAGTCTTGGGAATATCCTCTTCTTGTACTCGTAGTTGATGATAACCCGACCTCAGGTCGATTTTTGAAAAGTAGCTTGCTCCTTGGAGTTGGTCGAAGAGGTCATCGATTCGGGGTAAGGGATATCGGTTCTTGATAGTGAGTTTGTTTAGCTCCCGGTAGTCTATGCACATGCGAAAAGATCCGTCCTTCTTTACAAACAGGACCGGTGCTCCCCAGGGTGAGAAGCTTGGCCTGATAAATCCTTTGCTCAACAGTTCATTTAACTGGCTGGAATGTTCTTGCATTTCTGCCGGTGCTAAGCGGTATGGAGCCTTGGCGACGGGGGTAGCTCCTGGGATTAAGTCGATCCGGAATTCGACTTGTCGTGCGAAGGGTACACCTAGAAGATCTTCGGGGAATACATCGGGATAGTTGCACACCTCGGGAATGTCGTTGATATCCTTCACCTCTTGTTTCGTATCTACTACGTGGGCTAGAAATGCGTGGTACTCCTTTCGGAGATACTTTTGGGCCTTGACGCAAGAGATGACTTGCAAATTTGAACTGGGTTTGTCGCCATAGATGAAGAGGGTTTCGCCATTCGGCAGATTAAGGCGAACGGCCCTTTCGTAACATAGAATGTCGGCACGATGTGAACTTAACCAATCCATACCGATGATTATGTCAAAGCATTTTATTGTGACCGGCATCAGGTCTACTTTAAACGAATGGTTGTCTAGAGTGAGGGTACACCCTGAGTATATATCATTAGTGTGCTCTTCTTTCCCATTAGCCATTTCTACTACGTATGTATCTTTTAATGAATGAGGGGTTTGTTTTAGTAATTGTTTGAATTCATGGCTCACAAAACTCCTCTCTGCTCCACTATCAAATAGTACGCATGCATATGTGTTATTGAGGAGAAACGTACCAGAAACCACCGAGGGATCCTTGATTGCTTCTCCGTGTCCCATCGTCAGGACTTTCCCTACACCTCCAGCATTGGTGTTTCGTGCTTTTCGGCAGTTTCTTTTGAAGTGCCCTGCCTCTCCACATCCGTAACAGGTTTGACTTACTCCGGTGTTAGCGGCTGGGGCGACTTGAGGAGCGGATTGGGCTGGCACTTTACAAAATTGAGCAGTGTGCCCCTTCCGGTTGCAATTTCTGCAGTGCATTTCCCGACAAGCACCGGTATGGTGGAAGTTGCACTTGTTGCACTTGGGAAGAGTTCCTGCGTATTGCTTTGGTGGCGCTGGGGCGGGAGCAGTAGTGGCTGCACGGACAGCAACAGTCTGTTGCTTCTTTGTGGGGTCCTGCACCGGTTGTTTCTTTTTACTGTTCCAGAACTTCCTCTTGTTGTTCCCTCCTTTCGTTTGGTTGGTGGTGGCGACCATGGTGCCACGGCTGGCCCTATGATCGATAAGTTGTTGTGCCAATTCCTTGGCACTTTCAAAGGTAGTAGGTTTCGAGGCCAGAACACTATCATGAATCTGGGATGATAGCCCCCAAAGGTATCGTTCTACCTTTTTCTCCTCCGGAGTAACCATTGCAGGACAGAGGAGTGCTAGGTCATTGAATCGGGCAGTATAAGCTTCGAGATCCATTCCCGACATCTTGAGATTCCAGAGTTCCTCTTCGAGTTTTTGTATTTCTCCCCTCGGGCAATACTCTTTTAACATCAACGCTTTTAAGTTTTCCCAGCCTATGGAGTTAGCCACTGCAGGAGTAAGTGACTTAACTCGGCCATTCCACCAAGTAAGAGCTTTTCTTGTGAAAGTGAATGCCGCATACTTGACTTTGCTTGCTTCGGGACAAGCACAGATTTCGAAGACTGCTTCGGTCCTTTCGAACCATTGCATCAACGCTATGACGCCCCCGCTTCCATCGAAAGGATCGGGTTTGCCATTAGTGAAGTCTTTGTACGAACACTCCTTAGTGCGCCCCGTGTTGTCCCCCTGATTCGAGTTAGTATTCCCGGATCTGGAACCGCCGGAACCATTTGTACCCATTTGCGACATTGCTGCCGCCACGGCTGCTGTTACTGCAGCCTGAAACATCACAGGATCAAACTCCGGAGGTGGTGGCGGAGGGGGTGGTGCTGAGTTTCCGGAAAGTCTTGGTCTTTTCCTTGGTGGCATGGTTCTGACATAAGAAAATAAAAAGAAAGACTTGTCGGTAAGACTTCAATGGTGATAACGAGTCGAGCATTACTTGTTTCATCTCAATTGTATTTTGTCCGAGTTTATTAATTTAGAAGGCAATTCATCGCAAAGTTTATGCAATTAAACTGATGAATTAAATAGTGTTGACCCGAGCAGAGTCAAGTGCTTGGTTTGTGTCAGCATCAAAGGAAGTAAAATACATGCCACATTCATTGATAATTTGTTAGTACATATTGTTTTGAGAAATTTGACCTCATAAGGGTCTACATTACATCATAATAAAAGATAAAGTTTTGGCAGTACAAAAGCCCCTTTGACTAGTGTGATCACTTAGTCGCGAGGTCAACCTATTCGCAATAAAGAGTAGCACCAACGCATACTCGAAATCCTAGATTTATAACAAAATATAAGTAGCGCGAACACTACTCGTGGCAGGTAGCATCCGGTCCATGGTGGCCCTGGGATGAGGTCGAGGCTCCCTGAAGCTCCGCAATCCGGCGTTCGGCCACGATCACTCTCTCCTCGAGAGTTGCGTGCCTCTCCTGGTACTCCCTTACCTCTGCTCGAGCAGCGGTAAGGTCCTCGATGATTTGGTCCAATGGATAGAAGTCCCTCTCCAAATCCCGGGTGCGTGCATCGGTGGCTGCCGTAATAGCGCTGAGATTTCGAACCTGGTCTGCCATTTCCCTACTCTGGTTCCCCAAGTTCGTGATGTGCTGGGTCATAACGGGGAGAGTTCTGTCAGCCGGTCCCCCGTGACTGAGGTCATAGTAACCTCGTTGGTCGCCATAGGGTGACCTCTGGCGTTGTTGCCGACTCCACCTCTCGATCATGGTTGCCCAACGGGGCTCAGGCCCATTGTGCCCCCAGCGGTTTGCAGGTACCCTCGCAATGTAAGGAGGGTTGAAGACTTCCTCCTCTGGCTCTTCTTCACCTTCATCCTCATCCATGTCCACCTCGTCGTCTTCCTCTTCTTCTTCTTCTTCTTCGTCTACCTCCTCTTCTTCTTCTTCGGGTTCTTCTTCGGGATCCTCTTCGGGATCCTCTTCAATCAGCTCTTCGGGCTCTTCCTCAATCCAGCCGGCATTTCCCTGGTTGGGAAAGTATGGGTCTCCTGGTAGGTGAAATCCTGCCATGTCGTCTGCGCGAGAATAGAGGGTAAGAAGCAGATAGCGGTAGATATTAATAATATTGCGATATGGCAACATACAAATACTCCTATAGTATTTTAAATGTTTAGATTTGGTTCTTATAACACTCTTTGTAGGGTGAAGTTAGGTTATTAGACTTGTTGCCCTCCTACGACTATCCCCCGATATGAGTAAGTCACTTCCCGGACTAATATAGTTGATCAGGCTATATGCTTCCCAAAACTGATTACTCATACCAAGGCATACTCGTAGCGTTCAACTCCTCTTCTTTTAGTTTATGTTCTTCTAGTTATGACACTACGCGAGTATGAAATGCATGTAGGTATACTTTTAAACAAGAACTATTCGTTTTCTAAAAGTATAACCGGTTAGCATGTTTTAAAATCAGAGACTGTTAGTCCCAAATATGTTTATAGTTTGTATATCCTATGTTGTTTGATATACTTAATTCACTATAAACCGTGCTCTGATACCAATCTGTCACACCCCCAAACCAAGGATGGCGGAAACGTCCGGGGGTGGAGGACTTCATGTGTAGTATCATAACAACAATGGCAATAGTGATGAAAGTAAACACAACCAACATATATATAATTGAAAGAGTTACATCATTGTATGAATTACATGTTTCAAAATCAATTACAATATGTTGACAAAATATGATAAGTTTGACGCCTCAACGTCCCATCCTCAAAAGTACTTTGTTACCTGTTTAGCGATTTCCTGAGAATACAAGTAGTTTTGAAAAAGTGTCAACACAATGGTTGGTGAGTTCATAAGTTTTTGTATATAATTATGAAAAGCTTGTCATGTAATTGTATAATTGTTCCAGAAAAATCCGATATTTTCCTTACAAAGTTATGTAGTCCTAAATACCAGGACCGAAAATGAACAAATATTTGTCATACTTAAAAATATAAAGGTGGTTTTAAATTGGCATAAAACCCTTTCTGATGTGAGAAAAATTCCGTAATGAATGATGTGTAGTCTTAAATACCAAGACCAAAAGTATACAATAAAGTATGTAATTGTTGATGTAAAAAGTGATTTTAAATCGACATAAAACCTTTTTTTTTTTTTTGATAGGAAGGCGTACAAGTACTTTTCCATACTTAAAGTAATTTCAGTGAGCTAAATAGACCTAACTCGCTAATTTAAAGTTAGAACCCGTAAATCTTGTGATTTTTAATACCACATGTGAGTTATTATAACCATACTAGACATAGACGGCCTCGTAATGCGACGTTCTTCAGGCGTCGCCGTTAAATGACACTTGTCACCACAGACCTGCCGGTCTAGCTGTTGCAAGCAGCTCTGGTGTGGGTTTGTCAAACCCAATATAGATCTATACACAACTATCACGTTCTCCCTACAAGAGACTCTAGTTACAATTTACAGGACTTTTTGACTTTGTTACTTTGGAAGTAACCCGAAGGGAATGACTCACAAATTTATTCATTAACAGATTTACGTGAACTAAACGGAAAACCTTTGGTAAATATGTTTGAGAAGTAAATGATACATAAACTATACCTATTATAATTTATCCAAAACGTTTGTAATGTATAAGAATTCTTTTATGAATGCTTTAATGCTATGAATCCATAAACTATGCTCATTATAGCTTAATATACGTGTTCTAAATGAATAATTAATCTTATCATGAATGACTATATTTCAGTTTATGATGATAAACTAACATGGAAACACATTCAATATTTGGAACTTATCGTTATACACTTTGCTCAACATAATACAAAGTGTTATGAAAGCTATAAGCTGTTAACAAATTTTCAACCTTTCTACACTGTTTTTGAAAATTCATAGAAAAATCATACGAAGCTGAAAACTAAATCCGTAAATTCTGAGAGTTCCCAAAATGTGTCTAGTTTACTCATAATTTTTATCATGATTTTTAATGACCTCCAACTTGGGTGAAAAAGTCCATAATCACAGACTGGTCCGGATTGGTGTTTGAAATGATAGGCAGTTTTGTAAAAATCACCATAAATTGTAGAAAATCGTATGGAGATGTGCAAGTAGTCATTTTAAAGCTAAGAACTGGAACTACGTACACCTAAAACAGTTTTGAAAACTAAAATGTTTAAGTTGTCCAAAACATTACGTGAATGGAGTTGAACTTTTCTGATGAAGGATGTTAGAAAAGTGTAGTTATGTTCTTGGTGTTTTAACTTGTATTCCCCCCCTAAAAACTTGAGAAAACATGATAATATAGGGGTATGAACTCACCTTAAGTGTTTTCAGTAGATGATTGTTGAAGAATGGAGGTGTTTAACTCAAGAACACTTGGAGATGCCTTGAAGATTTTTGAGAATCTAGCATCATAGTTATGGAGTTTGTATAAGCTATCAATGATTTGAGTAGAATGAAGTGTAAAAATCACAAGGAGGATGGATTACACTTACCAAGAGTGGAAGAACACTTGATGATCAGCCTTGAGATCTTGAATTAGAGAGAAAAGTTGGAGAGAAAAAGTTGGAGTTGAATCTTTGGTTGAATGAGAGTGATTGAAGAAAATGAGGAGAGAGGTTGAGTGACCAGCCCTTAGAACGTGGGGATGGTTTGTGAGAGGGGTAAAAAGTACAAGGAAGTGACAAGGTATGGTGGGGAGGAGTGTGGGTTAATCATGGAGTGGGTATGGGGTTGCTTGTGTCATAAAATAAGGTAAAGTCAACACTCTACCTTTGTACTTTACCTACTCTCTTTTGGATAAGGTTTTATCCTTAAAATATGATTAAATCATTAATTTAGGGGTCTTATATCTTAAAATAAAGTTTTGGGTGAAAATCTCATGTTAAAACAATTAAAAACGGCTTAAAACGCGAATTTAATCGAAAACCGGGAGAAAAAGGGCTTCCCAGCGAGACCTCTCGGTCCTAGGCCGAGGTTCGGTCCCTAGGCCGAGGTTCGGTCAGGAAGGTGCTGATTCGGAAGCGAGAGGCTGAGCCGGAAGCGAGAAGCGAAGCGAGGGTTCGGTCCGAAGAGTAGTCAGAACCGAAGGAACTGTAGTGAACAGTACCTTCGGTTCGGTTCTTCCTTTTTAAGCGAGGTTCGGTTAGTGTGAACAGTACCTTCGGTTCGGTTAGTGTGAACAGTACCTTCGGTTCGGTCCAGCAACCTTCTTCATCAGGAGGGTTTCGGTTCCTAAGAGGGGTTTCGGTTCCTAAGGTCCGTTTTTCGCGTAGACTTCCGTTTTTGGGCTGTTTTCGCCAAATTCGAGGGTCCGGATGCCCCGAGTGATTATAGAAAGTTGGGAGAGATTTCGAGAGAGATTTGAGAGAGATTCCACGTACTCAGAGAGATTTGGAAGAGATTTGACATTCTTGGAGAGATTTCACATACAAAGAGGTATTTGGGAGAGATTTCACATACATAGAGAGATTTGGGAGATATTTGACATACTTGGAGAGATTTCACATACAGAGAGATATTTGGGAGAGATTTCACATACTTAGAGAGATTTGGGAGAGATTTGACATACTTAGAGAGATTTGGGAGAGATTTGACATACTTGGAGAGATTTCACATATAGAGAGATATTTGGGAGAGATTTGACATACTTGGAGAGATTTCACATACAGAGAGATATTTGGGAGATATTTCACATACTTAGAGAGATTTGGGAGAGATTTGACATACTTGGAGAGATTTCACATACAGAGAGATATTTGCGAGAGATTTCACATACTTAGAGAGATTTGGGAGAGATTTGACATACTTAGAGAGATTTGGGAGAGATTTGACATACTTGGAGAGATTTCACATACAGAGAGATATTTGGGAGAGATTTGACATACTTGGAGAGATTTCACATACAGAGAGATATTTGGGAGAGATTTCACATACAGAGAGATATGTGGGAGAGGTTTTTGATAAGAAGAGATAGAGTGAAAACGATTGAGAGCGTTTTCGTGTGTGATGAATGTGAGTGTCCGGCTTCGCAATGCAAGGTCCTTAGACCCCGTTATGCCATGTTTTAGGATCTTACACACTCCCTATGAGCATGCAACATTGTTTTATTGTTCTTGTTTATTGTTTAGCACTAAGGTTAAAGAAATTTAAACACACGAACTTTCCAAGTGATGTATTCTTATTAAGATAGTGAGTTATACAGTAATTACATAATAGAAACCCTATTATACAAGGTTTTAATTGAGTTGACCGGTTTAACTCGTTGACCTTGTCTGGCTTAGACTTGACCCGAATTTGACTATTGTCACATCATCCCCCCGTTAGAGGGAATTTCGTCCCGAAATTTACGCTTTGGCCAGTACTTTAAGGGTTTAGGAAAAGATGCGGGTACTTTTGTTTCATTTGGTCTTCGCGCTCCCAGGTGAACTCAGGTCCTCGTTTAGCGTTCCATCGAACCTTCACGATGGGAATACGACTTTGTTTCGTTCTTTTGACCTCCCGATCCATAATCTCTACTGGCTCCTCTACGAAGTGGAGATTTTCATTAACTTCGATCTCGTCGAGAGGTATTACAAGTGTCTCGTCGGACAGACACTTCTTCAGGTTCGATACGTGAAAGGTGGGATGTACCTTATCGATTTCTTGAGGTAATCGAAGTTTGTACGCCACAGGACCAATCCTGGCGAGGATTTCGAACGGTCCAATGTACCTCGGGTTTAGTTTCCCACGTTTGCCGAAACGTATCATTCCTTTCCAAGGGGAAACTTTTAGTAACACACGATCACCAACCTGGAATTCCAAAGGTTTGCATCGTTTATCCGCGTAACTCTTTTGCCGATCTCGGGAGGCCTTCAGCCTTTCTCGGATTTGAACAATCTTTTCTGTGGTCTCCCTTATGATTTCAGGACCAGCGAGGGTGCTATTAGGGACTTGCCCCCTAGCTATCTGAGTATCCCCCACTTCAGCCCAACATAGGGGTGATCTGCACTTGCGACCGTAAAGGGCTTCGAATGGAGCGACTTTAATGCTGGTGTGATAGCTGTTATTGTAGGAGAATTCAATCAGCGGCAAATGGGTATCCCACGCTTTACCAAAGTCTATCACACAGGCTCTCAACATGTCTTCTAAGGTTTGTATAGTGCGCTCGCTCTGCCCGTCGGTTTGTGGATGGTAGGCCGTACTCATGTCTAGCCTAGTTCCCAAGGATTTCTGCAGGGACTGCCAAAATCTCGAAGTGAACCTACTATCTCGGTCTGAGATAATAGATATTGGTACACCATGCAGTAGCACAATCTCCTTGATGTATATCCTGGTTAACTTCTCCATCTTGTCGGTTTCCTTTATTGGCAGGAAGTGCCCAGACTTGGTCAATCTGTCTACGATTACCCATATAGTGTCAAACCCGCCCGAAGTCTTAGGCAGCTTGGTTATGAAGTCCATGGTTATCCGTTCCCACTTCCATTCTGGTATATCAGGCTGTTGTAGTAGTCCTGAGGGTTTCTGGTATTCCACCTTGACCTTGGCGCAAGTCAGACACTTGCCCACATATGTAGCAATCTCGGCTTTCATATTCGGCCACCAGTATAACTTTTTGGGGTCTAGATACATCTTGTCTGACCCTGGATGGATGGAGTATCGAGTCTTGTGTGCTTCATTCATGACCACGTCTCGGATCCCACCGAACTTCGGTGTCCAGATTCGGTTACTGAGATAACGGGTTCCGTCATCCTTGACTTCTAAGTTCTTATCCATTCCCCTTAATGCCTCACCTGCCACATTCTCTGGTTTCAAGGCTTTGTTGGCTTTTGAGCATTCTAACACTCCTAAGTGTACATGCAACCCTAAATACCTTGGATCTATGTTTTCTCTATTATACATACAAATATGAACATCCAAGGTATTATCCTAATCTAGCATACAAAACAATAACTATAGCAAGATAGAATACATACCTCTTTGATGTAGAAAGTCTTCATGAAGCTTGAGTACCTAGTGCCCCAAGTGTGACACCTCAAATGGAATCACAATCATCAAAACACTTGGAATGACTTGAGAGAATTTCTACACTCGTCAAAATCGGCTAGCCCTTCACTTCACACACTAGTGTGATTCTAGTTGCCAATTTTGTCAAGAATAAGATCTTTATATAGTGTTACAATTAGGGCAAACCCTAATTGTCATGACTTTCCATTTCCTTGGATCCATGGGTTCAAATACACCATGGAGCATCCATGGACCATCCTATGGGTTTTAGCCCAACTTGATTATCCATGGAGCATTAGCCCACTATACAAGTATGGATGATTTACACAATCAACCCATATATTTAATTAGTCTTCTTTTGATCACTTAATTAATCCTAGATTAATTCTTGATCAATACTAATTAAATAATCTTATTATTCTTATTATTAATATACTAGAACTTATAATATATTAATAACCATAAGTGTCTTATTTCTCTCATTATAGTCTATCCAAGTGCATGATGGTATGCAACCCAAATGGACCATGCCGGGTCGGGTCAAGTCTTACCAATTATAGTTATGGACTTAGACATTAATCCAACAGTCTCCCACTTGGACAAGTCTAAAACTATTATTGCGTATGACTTCAGGAACCAACCGGCAATCGTAGCTCTCAAAAGCTTCTGTCGAACTCTGACCTTGTAGATGAACTCTGACCTTTGTCAGTGACTTGTCCATTAGATAAGGGATCATATATTCCTCCATTCTAGATATCATATGGACTGAGACATGGATTATAATCATTCTCTCTGTCCATTTGTTGTTTCCCGATATCCGATTTATGACGACTGACTAATTGAACAAATCAAATCAGTCCTGGCCCGGCCGAGCACTTCCATTTGTCATCATCAAATCATCGAGGGGCCCACAGATATCACTTTTATCCCGAAGGTAAAAGGAATGGATAAACTTCGACTCATATGGCTTGTTCTACTACTTGTTGAATCATACACAAAGGCACGTTTTATAGCACAGAGTTACCAAATGCGGTTTCGTGCAATCAATGTACTATCAACTCATAGTAACAACTCATATCTCTAGTTTTGAAGAATATAAGATATTATCGTCTCATGATCACTCGTGATAAAATCCATGAAGTGATTCCAATGAGCGCGGGTTGAATCCAATACTCAGAACTTATGAGCACTCATGATTGTTGTAGCCTTGTCCAACACCTTAGACCTCTACAACCCATCATGACAGTCTTAATTCATATCTACTTCCAAAATATGACCGACTGTGGATGGTTTGAATAACTTAGTCATTCCGGAAGAATAACCTAGTTTATTCGGGAAGTCAAAACATGCAAAGTGAAACACAATAATAATTGAATCCAATATGGTCTCAGAACTTATGAATATAAATAAAACACCTTTTATTTATCACCATATGATTACACATTATTCATTGTATACTGTTTCAGCTATCAACTTTATTCTTGAATTTAAAACAATAGTTGTCCCATGCTCCAAGCATGTACACTATGTTTTCTAAACACTAGTCATGCCACACACCAAGTATGCATACTATGTTTGTCTATGATCTTTACTTTGTGAACTAGATCAATTGAACATAACTTCAATGATTCTCTTTTCACACTCCCAAATCCTTACCGCAAATGCAAGAATTCCAAATTCATGCCATTTACTGAAATCTGTTAGATTCTAAACTTATATGCATTGATCCTCTTGTAATGATTATGCACAAAGTCATAAAGACTTGACAACAAACATTACAGAGCATTCCAAAGGAGATCAACTTCTTGGAAACATCCTTCTTGCATTAAGTTTCCTTAATCTTACACAGATTTGAAAATCCTAACTTTGAAACATTTCCAGATTCCATTTTGACCATCACTTCTGAACAAGAGTTGCCTCCTTACAGACTATGTCAATATGGTCCTTCCAGAGTTATCACTATACTTCCAACTGTCCTTGAGCAAGCAATCTTTGGTAAACCTTAGATTGTCCTCGACAATTGTTTAATCCTTTTAGTCATATCCAGTTCTAAACCTTTTCCCTTCTTAATGCCCCAGGCATTTGGAAAATTTTAGAACGGATGAATATAGCACATGTAATCGATCCTATATCCGAAGCATATGGGACACGATTCATGATGTCTTACATAAAGACTAAACCAGTCTTTTGCTATAATATTTCCATTTCAATTTGCCAAGTTCTCATAATTCAGATTATGAAAAGGGATGCCGTAATCATAATCGAATTTTAGAACGCAAATAATGGACCCATATACAGAATTTCCTTATGTTGAGCCATTCCAACATGAAATTCATATATATATCCTTGACTAAATGATTAAAACCTCACGATCTAAGCTTATAGATTTGAGATGAAGTATAATTTCCTCTCCCTTAATTATAGCAAAACAAGGTAAAGTCAACACTCTACCTTTGTACTTTACCTACTCTCTTTTGGATAAGGTTTTATCCTTAAAATATGATTAAATCATTAATTTAGGGGTCTTATATCTTAAAATAAAGTTTTGGGTGAAAATCCCATGTTAAAACAATTAAAAACGGCTTAAAACGCGAATTTAATCGAAAACCGGGAGAAAAAGGGCTTCCCAGCGAGACCTTTCGGTCCTAGGCCGACGTTCGGTCCCTAGGCCGAGGTTCGGTCAGGAAGGTGTTGATTCGGAAGCGAGAGGCTGAGCCGGAAGCGAGAAGCGAAGCGAGGGTTCGGTCCGAAGAGTAGTCAGAACCGAAGGAACTGTAGTGAACAGTACCTTCGGTTCGGTTCTTCCTTTTTAAGCGAGGTTCGGTTAGTGTGAACAGTACCTTCGGTTCGGTTAGTGTGAACAGTACCTTCGGTTCGGTTCAGCAGCCTTCTTCATCAGGAGGGTTCGGTTCCTAAGAGGGGTTTCGGTTCCTAAGAGGGGTTTCGGTTCCTAAGGTCCGTTTTTCGCGTAGACTTCCGTTTTTGGGCTGTTTTCGCC
The DNA here is from genome assembly GCF_002870075.4 of Lactuca sativa. Lineage (NCBI taxonomy): Eukaryota > Viridiplantae > Streptophyta > Magnoliopsida > Asterales > Asteraceae > Lactuca > Lactuca sativa. The sequence continues at coordinate 218,412,897 of NC_056623.2, read as the reverse complement.
AAATTCGAGGGTCCGGATGCCCCGAGCGATTATAGAAAGTTGGGAGAGATTTCAAGAGAGATTTGAGAGAGATTCCACGTACTCAGAGAGATTTGGAAGAGATTTGACATTCTTGGAGAGATTTCACATAGAAAGAGGTATTTGGGAGAGATTTCACATACATAGAGAGATTTGGGAGAGATTTGACATACTTGGAGAGATTTCACATACAGAGAGATATTTGGGAGAGATTTCACATACTTAGAGAGATTTGGGAGAGATTTGACATACTTAGAGAGATTTGGGAGAGATTTGACATACTTGGAGAGATTTCACATATAGAGAGATATTTGGGAGAGATTTGACATACTTGGAGAGATTTCACATACAGAGAGATATTTAGGAGAGATTTCACATACTTAGAGAGATTTGGGAGAGATTTGACATACTTGGAGAGATTTCACATACAGAGAGATATTTGGGAGAGATTTCACATACTTAGAGAGATTTGGGAGAGATTTGACATACTTAGAGAGATTTGGGAGAGATTTGACATACTTGGAGAGATTTCACATACAGAGAGATATTTGGGAGAGATTTGACATACTTGGAGAGATTTCACATACAGAGAGATATTTGGGAGAGATTTCACATACAGAGAGATATGTGGGAGAGGTTTTTGATAAGAAGAGATAGAGTGAAAACGATTGAGAGCGTTTTCGTGTGTGATGAATGTGAGTGTCCGGCTTCGCAATGCAAGGTCCTTAGACCCTGTTATGCCATGTTTTAGGATCTTACACACTCCCTATGAGTATGCAACATTGTTTTATTATTCTTGCTCATTGTTTAGCACTAAGGTTAAAGAAATTTAAACACACGAACTTTCCAAGTGATGTATTCTTATTAAGATAGTGAGTTATACAGTAATTACATAATACAAACCCTATTATACAAGGTTTTAATTGAGTTGACCGGTTTAACTCGTTGACCTTGTCTGGCTTAGACTTGACCCGAATTTGACTATTGTCACAGAAACTTTCCATATCAATCAATGACTTGATTCAAAGGTATACAATCAGTGAGACATAACAATTTCCATACTTGATATACATCAATAAAGCTTCGGCCCAAATGGCACAAAAGACATAAGATTTCTGATTAACATCTTGGTACATTTCAGGCATATAGCCCTGTCTAACCATTTTCCATTGCCATAGAATAGAAGTCATTCTCATATGGAGACATGCTCTACATGGCCAGAGGCTACACAAGGACCAAAAAAGGCATATGTGAATCATGTGTTAAGCTTTGCATATCAATCAATGACTTAATTCAAAGGTATACAATCAATGAGACATAACAATTTCCATACTTGAGATACATCAATAAAGCTTCAGCCCAAATGGCACAAAAGACATAAGATTTCAGATTAACATCTTGGTAGATTTTAGGCTTATAGCCCTGTCTAACCATTTGCTATTGCCATAGAATAGAAGTCATTCTCTTACGGAGACATGCTCTACATGGCCAGAGGCTACGTACTAGTACCAATGTGAATCTAAGTCATTTCACTGATCACATGGTCAAAGATATTACTTTTGCTATAAAAGTAGCGAATAAAATAATATAGGAAAATAACCCGGAATAATTATACTGAAAAGCACATAGCAAATGTAACACATAACATACAATTGTTCCTATATATTGAACTCACCTTGAATTAACCAGAGGTCAAAATAGTAATTTGGGCAGCACTTCGGCTTTAAATATGACTTTCTATGTTGAAAACCGGGAGCTTTATTGAAAACCGGACTCTGCGAAGGTAGAGCTTCAAAACTGAAAAGAAAAATTTTCGGGCTTCTCGGGAACTTCGGGGCGTGTTTCAGGCTTTAAAAAGGATACTGAGGATTTGGGGGAAGTCAAAATGCTAAAAATATGAAAAAAGGGGTCAAAATGGCAAAAATCCCATTTTACCCGGGCTGGTTCGCAGCCTCCCTATTTATAGGAGAAGTCTGAAGGTCGGCCGATCAGAAGGGACATGAGGCTGCTAGAGCGAAGGCCACGAAGTGAGAAGGGAGAGCTGGCGAGGGCTGATGGCAGCAGCAGCGAAGGCCACGCGGCTCATGCGAAGCTCGGACACAGGAAGGCACACGTCGCTCCGCGGTTGGTCCAGCGCTTCGGACAGGCGAGGAGTCATCGGCTCGAACGCGAAATGCGCCGCACCTCGGACGTGGCATGACTCGGTGACGCAGCTGCTTCATGTGAGGTGACGTGGTTGCTTCGTGTGAGGTGACGTGGCCGGTACTATTGATGCGAAAATTCTCGGAAAATGTGCCTCAAACTTCTAAAATTCATAACTTTCGCATACGGGCTCCGTTTTTGACGTTCTTTATATGCACGCGTAGGCGGGAATATATTCTACAATTTTCGTTTAGACTTCGTCAGCTAATTTTGAGTTTATTTTTAATATTATTATTTTTAACAGATCGGGATAGGAAAATCCGTTAAAAATTCATAACTTCATCCGACATCCGTTTTTGTCAGACTTTTTACCGTTTTACTACTATTGACGAGATCTTCAATTCTTGTTTAGGTTGTGTCGGCTAAAAATCACTCGATCTAAAATTCGAGTTTTTAGCTGTCTACTGCTAAGCTGAAACTTAGAAAGATCATAACTTCCTCATACAAAGTCAGATTTTGGCGTTCTTTTTATCGAACTACTCGGTTTAATAAATACTATGAATTTCATTTAGATTACTAAGGCTAAAAAGTAGTTTATCAAAAACTCACTTTTTACGTCATTCGGCGCCGTGCATGTCCTGTCGCGAATCTTCGATTGGTCATAACTTCTTCGTTATAACTCGGATTTCGAAGAGGTTTTCGCCTAAATGTTTCTAATGAGATTACCTACAACATTAAAAAATAAAATTTTACTTATTTCAAATTTTATATTTTCACTAAATTTCACTATTTGACTTTTAATTGGAATCTCATAAAACTTCATATATTTTTCGAGTGATTCTAAACATAGTTTTACTTCATTTCTAGTAAAAACTATCTGTTAGAATTCAATACTTCAATTCACATAGTATTTCACAATATTATTCATTCTAAAACATGATTTCAAAACGAGTATGTTACAAATACCTCCTCCTTTTGAGGATTTCGTCTCCGAAATTACATCGACTAAAACAAATGGGGATATTTTGCTTTTATCTCATTCTTATTTTCCCAAGTATAATTTGGGTCTCGATGGTGTTTCCACTTGACAAGCACCAATTCTACTTCTTTGTTGCGTAGATTAGTTGTTCTCTCATTCACGATCTCTTCAGGTTCTTCGAGATGTCTTAATTTATTATCCAATTTCACCTCGGATAATGGAACTGTCTCATCATAGATACTCAAGCATTTGCGCAGATAACTCACATGAAACACATCATGAATACTTACCAAATCTTCAGGCAATTCTAAGTGGTATGCTTGCTTTCCAATTCTCTGGATGATTTTGAAAGTGATGGGTTTTGAGCATTCTAACACTTCCTAAGTGTACATGCAACCCTAATAATCTTGGATCTATGTTTGTCTAATTATCATGCAAAGTTGAATTTCCAAGGTTATATTCCTATCTAGCATACATGGGGAACAATTTTAACTTGAATCATAGATAGAATAACTTACCTTGTTGTTGCTTGTGTTCCTTGAAACCTTGTGAGCCTAGCACCCCAAGTGTGATGCCTCAAATGCTTCACACAACACCAAATGCTCTTGGAAAGACTCTTGAGATAACACACACTTCTCAAAATCGGCCAAGCCCTCTAGTTTCTTAGTGTTCAACTTGTGTCACCAATTTTGTGGAGAATGGGACTCTTATATAGTGTTGGCACATCTAGGGTTACACCATGTAAACCCTAATGTGTCATGACTCTTCATTTCCATGACCCATGGGTTTGTAACTCCCATGGAGCATCCATGGAGCATCCTATGGGTAGAACCCAACTCGATAATCCATGGAGCCTCTTAGCCCACTATACAAGATATTGATGATTTACATAATCAACCCATATATTTAATTAGTTATCCTTTGATCACTTAATTAATTCCAAATCAATTCTTTGATCAACTAATTAAATAATATTATTAATACATTAGAACTTATAATATATTAATAATCTCCAAGTGTTATTTCTCTCATTTAGTCTATCCAATTGCATGGTGCCATGCAACCCAAATGGACCATGTCGGGTCGGGTCAAGTACAAGCCCGAAATAGTTATGGACTTAGACACCTTATCCAACAGTCTCCAACTTGGATAAGTCTAATAACTATATCTCTAGTACTTCAGGAACCGACCGGCAATCGTAGCTCTTTCAAGGTCTCTCGGAACTGAGAAGATGATGATACGCCATTTAAGATAAGTGACCATATAATCCTCTGTTCTAGATATCAGCCGGACAAATACATGGAACATTGTCTTGCTTATTGTCCAGCATTTGTTTCCCGATTTCCGATTTGTTTGACATAGAACTTAATTGAACACATCAACTTAGTTCTGACCGGGCCCGGTACATGGGTCAAAACAAAATCATCGAGGGGCCCAGATATCAGCTTCTAATCCAAGAAGGAACAGATAAACTTCGACTCATATGTTTGTTCTACCACTCATTGAATTACACACAAAAGTACGTTTTATAACATCGAGTTACCAATGCGGTTTCGTACAGTCAATGCATAACCAACTTGTAAGTAACAAATCATATCTCTAGGTTTGAAGACTTATATGATATTACCATCTCACGATCACTTGAGATAGAATTCCATGAAGTGATTCCAGTGAGCGTGGGTTGAGTCCAATGCTCAGAACTTATGAGCACTCATGATTGTTGTAGCCTTGTCCAAGACCTCTACAACCAAACGTGACAGTCTTGATTCATATCTACTTCCAACATATGACCGACTGTGGAGGTTTGAATAATATGTTATACCAAACAAAATTATTCTGGAAGTCAAAACATGCAAAAGAAATATAGTAAACGATCGACAAGAGATAGCAACACTTTACTCATAAATAAAACATCTTTTATTCATCATCTAATGTCAATTACACTTTACAAATTTCGAGATTATCTAACTACTAAATCTAATATCATCCTTCAGCCCTATGCTCCGAGCATGCTGAAGATGCTTAACCCGAGTCAATCCCTTTGTGAGGGGATCTGCCGGATTCTCATCTGATGATACCCTCTTTGCCACGAGGTGTCCCTCTTCGATCCGATGTCTAATGAAATGGTATTTTCTGTCGATGTGTCTGGATCTCCCATGATCCCTTGGTTCCTTGGCTAAGGCAACAGCACTTTCACTATCACAGAAAATTTCCATTGGCTCTTTAATAGCTGGTACAACTCCGAGGTCTCCAATGAAGTTCTTCAGCCATATCGCCTCCTTTGCTGCCTCGCTAGCTGCAATATACTCTGATTCACAAGTAGAATCTGCCACTGTCTCTTGCTTGGAACTCTTCCAAGAAATTGCTCCTCCGTTTAGGGTAAAGACCCAGCCCGACTGAGAGCGGAAATTATCCCTATCAGTCTAGAAGCTAGCATCACTATACCCTACAACTCTCAAGTCATCACTCCCACCGAGGGTAAGAACCCAGTCCTTAGTCCTCCGTAGGTACTTGAGGATATTCTTTACCGCAGTCCAGTGTGCCTTGCCAGGGTTCGCCTGATACCTGCTAACCATGCTCAAGGCAAAAGCTACATCGGGTCGAGTACACGTCATAGCATACATGATCGATCCTACAGCCGAAGCATAAGGTGTTCGACTCATTTCTGCTATCTCAGCCTCAGTGCTAGGGCTTTGTGTCTTACTCAATCTGGTGTTACTCTGGATGGGTAACTCTCCTTTCTTGGAATCCTGCATGCTGAATCTCTTCAGCACCTTATCCAAGTAGGTACTCTGACTAAGTCCAATTAGTCTTTTACTCCGATCTCTCAAGATCCTTATCCCTAAAATATAGGCAGCTTCACCAAGGTCCTTCATAGCGAAACACTTCCCAAGCCAGGACTTTACTTCCTGCAGGGTTGGAATGTCGTTTCCTATGAGTAGTATGTCATCCACATACAATACCAAAAAGCTAACTATACTCCCACTAGCCTTGACATACACACAAGATTCATCTTCACTCCTAGAAAAGCCAAATTCCTTGACCTTTTCATCAAAGCAAAGATTCCATCTGCGAGGTGCTTGCTTCAATCCATAAATGGATTTCTCAAGCTTACACACTCTATTAGGGTACTTGCTGCTGACAAAACCTTCTGGCTGACTCATGTAGACATCTTCAGCCAACTTTCCATTAAGGAAAGCGGTTTTGACATCCATCTGCCATATTTCATAGTCATGAAATGCAGCTATGGCTAACAGAACCCGAATAGACTTAATCTTGGCTACTGGAGAAAAGGTCTCATCATAGTCCACTCCAGGAATTTGAGAGAAGCCCTTTGCAACCAGTCTAGCCTTTATAAGTGTGTATTTTACCATCCATGTTGGTCTTCTTCTTGAAGACCCATTTGCACCCTACTGTCTTACGACCTGGTACATTTTCAACCAAGTTCCAAACTTGATTGTCATACATGGATTGTATCTCGCTATCCATAGCCTCTTTCCATTTAGCAGACTCGGGGCCTGCCATGGCTTCCTCGTAGCTGTTAGGGTCATCTTGACTTACTAGTGTCCCATCACTAATAAGTGTCTCACCTTCTGCAGTAATATGGAATCCATAGTAATGCTCAGGTGCACTCCTAACTCTCGTGGAACGTCTCAGAGGTACAGATTTGTCAATTGGCTCAACAGGAGTTTCCTCCTCAAGTTGAGGGCTAGAGTTTGAAGTTCCTTCACCGCTTGATTCTTGAATTTCTTCATGATCAATTTGCCTCCCACTGTCTCCTTGGCTTATAAACTCTCTTTCTCGAAAGACTCCTCTTCTTGCTACAAAGACCACATTGTCACTAGGTCTGTAGAAGAGGTAACCAAAGGATCGCTGTGGGTAACCGATGAAAATACACCTCTCGCTTCGAGGTTCGAGCTTATCATGAGTCTCGCGTCTCACGAAAGCCTCACAACCCCAAATCTTGATGTGGTCTAGTTTAGGTACTTTACCAGTCCACATCTCGTGAGGAGTTTTGGCCACTTTCTTTGTAGGGACTAGATTAAGAATATGGGCGGCAGTCTCTAAGGCATACCCCCATAATGAGATTGGTAGCGTAGCTCGACTCATCATGGAACGAACCATATCTAACAAGGTTCGATTACGCCTCTCAGCCACACCATTCAACTGTGGTGTCCTGGGAGGTGTCAATTGTGAGACTATCCCACATTCCCTTAGATAGTCGAGGAACTCTGAACTAAGATACTCACCACCACGATCGGATCGAAGCATCTTAATGTTCCTGCCCAATTGATTCTCGACTTCCTGTTTAAATTCCTTAAACCTCTCGAAAGTCTCTGACTTATGCTTGATCAAGTAGACATATCCATATCTACTATAATCATCAGTAAAAGTCAAATAATAACGATTAGCATCCCTTGTGGCATGTTTGAATGGTCCACACACATCCGTGTGTATAAGGTCCAACAAACCTTCACCCCTCTCACACGAACCTGTGAAGGGTGACTTTGTCATTTTTCCAAGTAAGCATGATTCGCAACTATCATCTGACTTTAGGTCAAATGACTCCAAGACTCCATCCTTTTGGAGTTGGCCTATGCGTTTCTTGCTTATATGTCCAAGACGACAATGCCATAAAGATGCTTTATCCAAGTTATTATTAGTAGAATCGATACACAAAACATTATTTCCTAAGTTATCTACAACAGATACAACTTCATACACACCATCACAAGGTAATGCTTTAAAATAAAGAACATTATTAAAGAAAGCATTAATAGAACCAACTTCATTATTAAATGAAAAGGTAAACCCTTGTTTGTACAAAGCATGAAAGGAAATAATATTTCTTGCCATTCCTGGCGAGTAACAACACTTATTCAAATCTAAACTAAACCCACTACTTAGCGATAAAGTATAAACTCCAATCTTGGTAAAAGGTAAAGCTTTCCTATTCCCCATGATCAAGTTTATCCTTCCTTGCTCCACATCCTCACTTCTTCTTAGTCCCTGCAAGTCACAACAAATATGAATACCACACCCGGTATCAAGGACCCAAGAATTAGAATGGGGTGAGTTATTAGAAATGATAGTGTAAATACCTGCATGGTTGGGTTTAACTTTCCCATCCTTCACATCTTGCTGGTATTTTGGGCAGTTCCGCTTCCAATGAGATTTTTCATGGCAATAGAAGCATTCAGCCTCTTTTGGGTCAGAAGAAGGAGTAATGAAACCTCTCTTGGTTCCACTTGAAGAAGAGCCATCAAGGGTCCGAACCTTGGTACCCTTAGAAGAGCTCTTTCTCTTCCTCCCTCGACTTTTCCCGATTGCCAAAAACGGAGTAGAGTTTTGAGTAGGAGTGATAGCAACCGACTTCCCCTTAAGACCTGATTCTGCGGTCTTGAGAAGTCCCTGAAGTTTGCTGAGGGTGACTTCTTCCTTGTTCATGTGATATGTCATGCGAAATAATATCTATTGCAAGATCCTCCGGGAAGTTCACATTAAGCTTCAGCAAACGATCCACATACCTTTGCATTTTCTGCATGTGGCTCGTGACGGATTCCCCGTCCTTCATCATGGTTGTTATCATGGAGCAGATGATTTCATACCTCTCTTGTCGTGCACTTTGATGGTATCTTTCCATCAAATCTTGGTGCATTTCATAAGGGTAGAAATCCTCATAAGACTTTTGGAGTTCCGCTGTCATCGTGGCCATCATGATGCAAGCCACTTTCGTAGCATCCCTTTCATGTGCCCGAAATTCAGCGATCTCCTGAGGAGTTGCAGTGGACTCATCAATCTCCTTAAGCTCCTTGTCAAGGACATATTCTTTGTCCTCGTAGCGGGTAATCATCCTGATGTTTCTGATCCACTCATTGAAGTTGGACCCATCAAAGGTGACTTTCCCACACAAGTTCATAAGGGTAAAGGAGCCATTAGGATTAGATCCAGAAGCATTGTTGAAAGACATCTGAAGAAAAGAGGACAAGATTAGTTTATATATAAGAGAGTCCTTAATAAAACACCCAAATGTAATATTAAGGCTAGGATCCAATCACAATATAATATAACTTAGAAGAGGTATGTCGTAATCTAAGCTATATCATATTTGAAAGGTAGGTGAATGACGATTCACCAATTTCCACCACGAAAACCGCAATATTTTAGTATTAGGTTTTTGAATGGTTCTTAGAAATTCCTAGATTCTTTGTGATTCAATGAACTTTTCAAAGGCATGTTTCAATCTCGAGTGTGCCCTCCAAGTTTTGTGACTGGGATACCGAGGATCACAAAACGAGGTGTGAAGTAACCATGCAAATCACTTGGTACCCTTAAAGTTTATCACTTAATCGATGTGCCGGTTAACCACACACGCTCCATCGATACTATAATAAACCCTAAGTCACCCTTTACCTACCTTGTTAAGTCCAAGTTAGTGTGCCGGTTAACCACACACGCTCCACCAACGACTTAATCAAAGTGTAAAGTGTAATTTCATGGAATAGCACCTTATTCACATTTTTCCTAAAGTAACTAAGATTGGGAATTTAATAAAACATTTAGTTACTTTATAATATTCATCATACTTTGAATGAGAATTAATAAGTCCTTGTCTTACCCGTTCGGCTAACGACCCTCCACCGATCAAGCAAGCGGTGGGTGAGAGTGGACACCCATTAAGTCACCATTTTATAGGCAACAACCTTATACCCACCTTATAGACCGGCATCGTGAATGAGGCGTACTAGCGGTAAGACGACTTTGTTCTTATACATATATATATATATATATATATATATATATATATATATATATATATATATATATATATAATTATTAAATCATAATAATATAAGTATAAGGGTTGAATTTTAACTTTTAAAATTCTAGGGGTTGGAACTAAAGTTTTAACTTAACTTTACTTGTTCCAAAACTTGAGGGCAAGTTTTGTAATAAAATGAGGACCTTTCATTTTTCCTAACTCTTGTGTTCTTTTAATGGTTTTTAATCCAAGAGACTTTTCGTTTTCCATAACTTGAGGACAAGTTATGGACTCCATTAAAACACATTATGATCATGAATTAATCTACCACATAGGTTACAAATAATTCCTATGATCATCTAAACATCATAAGAACAAGAATATGAATATGAACACCTTCAAGAATCAAAATCACATTTAATCTTTGTAATTTTGATAACTAGTTGTTGTAAATGAGTTAGAAAAGACATTACACCTTCTAAAACAAGTTTTTCAAGTACCAAAACATTTTAGGGTAATGATTCTAATCCATTTCCAGCAACTCAAGTCGAAATTCTGCACTCTGTCGACCCTACTCGCCGAGTGCATAAACCTACTCGCCGAGTAGGTTGAAGATACACATGAACTCGACGAGTCCTCCCCGATGGACTCGCCGAGTCCATCAGTCAGACAGCAGAATTTTCGACTTTCTTCAACTTTTAAGCACAAATAACAAACAAACAAGCCTAGGCTCTGATACCACTGATGGGTTTTGAGCATTCTAACACTTCCTAAGTGTACATGCAACCCTAATAACCTTGGATCTATGTTTGTCTAATTATCATGCAAAGTTTAATTTCCAAGGTTATATTCCTATCTAGCATACATGGGGAACAATTTTAACTTGAGTCATAGATAGAATAACTTACCTTGTTGTTGCTTGTGTTCCTTGAAACCTTGTGAGCCTAGCACCCCAAGTGTGATGCCTCAAATGCTTCACACAACACCAAATGCTCTTGGAAAGACTCTTGAGATAACACACACTTCTCAAAATCGGCCAAGCCCTCTAGTTTCTTAGTGTTCAACTTGTGTCACCAATTTTGTGGAGAATGGGACTCTTATATAGTGTTGGCACATCTAGGGTTACACCATGTAAACCCTAATGTGTCATGACTCTTCATTTCCATGACCCATGGGTTTGTAACTCCCATGGAGCATCCATGGAGCATCCTATGGGTAGAACCCAACTCGATAATCCATGGAGCCTCTTAGCCCACTATACAAGATATTGATGATTTACATAATCAACCCATATATTTAATTAGTTATCCTTTGATCACTTAATTAATTCCAAATTAATTCTTTGATCATCTAATTAAATAATATTATTAATACATTAGAACTTATAATATATTAATAATCTCCAAGTGTTATTTCTCTCATTTAGTCTATCCAATTGCATGGTGCCATGCAACCCAAATGGACCATGCCGGGTCGGGTCAAGTACAAGCCTGAAATAGTTATGGACTTAGACACCTTATCCAACAGAAAGGTGCAACAAATCTGGGACTCAACTTTCCTTTCTTCCGAAATCTCATAAGGCCTTTCCATGGGGTTACCTTCAGCATTACAAAATCACCCACTTGAAATTCTATGGGTCGCCTCCTCTTTTCTTTATAGGACTTCTGTCGATCCTCGGCCGCTTTCATTCTTCTTCGTACGATTTGAATCTTGTCAGTAGTGTCTTGAATCATTTCAGGAACTCCAAGTATCTTTTGTCCTACATCACGCCAACATAACGGCGCACGACATTTGCGACCATATAATGCTTCATATAGTGGCATTTTTATTGAAGCATGGTAGCTGTTATTATATGAAAATTCGACAAGAGGAAAGTATTTGTCCCAGTTACCACCGAACTCCAAGACACATGCATGAAGCATAACTTCCACTATTTGGATTGTTCTCTCTGTTTGACCGTCTGTTTAGGGATGATAAGTTGTGCTGAGAGCAACTCGAGATCCTAATTCATGTTGCGTACTCGCCCAAAAGTGAGAAGTGAAGCAAGTATCACGATCGGAAATGATCTTTAGCGGCACACCATGTCTTGCAAAAATTTCATCCAAGTATACTTGTGCGTATTTCTCCATTGGAGCCATTTCACAGATGGAGAGAAAATGTGCACTCTTGATCAGGCGATCAACGATTACCCAAATGCTATCATGCTGTCTAGCAATCTTTGGCAATTTAGTAACAAAATCCATGGACAACTCTTCACATTTCCATACAGGAACACTAAGAATTTATGGGGTTCCGTACGGTTTTTGGTGCTCTAATCTAACTTGTAAACATACTAAGCATTCTTGTACATATCTTCCATTGTCTCTCTTCAGTCCAGGCCACCAAAAATCAGCTCTTACATCATAGTACATTTTACTTGTACCAGGATGTATTTACAGCTTAGACTTATGAGCTTCATCTAAAATTTTCTGTCTTAATCCACCAATCTTTGGAATCCATAGCTGATTCTTAAATACTTTTAATCCTCGTGGATCATCAAGTAAAACATCAGCATAATGTACCATCCCTTCCTTCTTCACATTTTCTGGCTTTAAGGCCTCAACTTGCCACTTCTCTAGTTCATCAACAATGGTGAATTTCATCGTAGTGTGAGTAATAGTATAACATATACTATTAAGATAAACCTTCCTGCTAAGTGCCTCGGCAACCACATTGACCTTTCCAGGATGGCATAGGATTTCGCAGTCATAGTCTTTGATCATCTCCATGGCTCGCTGTTGTCTCATATTCAAAGTTTGCTGACTGAATATATACTTGAGACTTTTGTGGTCGGTAAAAAATTGGTATTTCGTAACAAAAAGATAATGTCTCCAATGTTTTAAGGCAAATACCACGGCATCGAGTTCGAGATCATGGGTGGGATAATTCTTTTCATAATCTCTCAGTTGTCTTGAGGCATAGGCTATCACTTTACCACGTTGCATCAACACACAACCGAGTCCCAATCTTGAAGCATTGCTATACACTAAGAAATCATTATCACCTTATGGAAGTGATAAGATGGTAGCATGATTCAAAAGATCTTTTAAAGTCGAGAAAGCTTTTTCTTGGGCTTAACCCCATTCGAACATTGCTTCCTTTCGAGTAAGATTAGTGAGTGGTACAACTATACGCGAAAAGCCTTTAATGAATCTTCGGTAATAACCCGCAAGATGCATGAAACTACAAATTTCGGAAACATTACGAGGCACTTCCCAATTCTGAACGACTTCGATTTTGGTAGGATCTACGGATACACCGTCACCAGAAATAACATGGCCGAGAAATTGAACTTGGCGAAGCCAAAATTCACATTTCGAGAATTTTGCATAAATTTTCTCCGTTCGAAAAAGTTCTAAGATTTCATGAATATGAACGGCATGATCAGCTTCAGACTTGGAATTGATTAGAATATCGTCAATGAATACGATGACAGATTTATCGAGCATTGGGCGGCATACCCGATTCATCATATCCATGAATACGGCAGGAGCATTTGTCAGACCGAATGGCATGACAAGGAATTCAAAATGGCCAGAACAACTACGGAAAGCAGTCTTCGGTACATACTGCTCTTGTACTTTCAACTGATGATAGCCAGATCTCAAATCAATCTTTGAGAAATAGCTAACACCCTGAAGTTGATCGAATAAATCGTCTATGCGAGGTAGTGGGTACTTGTTCTTAATAGTCACCTTATTTAGCTCACGATAATCAATGCACATCCGTATTGATCCATCCTTCTTCTTGACAAAGAAAACCGGAGCACCGCAGGGAGAGGTACTCGTCCTGATAAAGCCTTTGTCACGTAATTCCTATAGTTGGATAATCCTTTCTTTCATCTCGGATGGCGCAAGACGATAAGGAGTCTTTGCAATCGGAGCAGCACCAAACACAAGGTCGATTCGGAATTCTACTTGCCTGTTCGGAGGAAGTCCAGGCAATTCATCAGGGAAAACATCAGGATATTCATTAACAACAGGAACATCATTCATAGTTTTATTCTCCCCTCTTGAGATATCAAGTGTATAGAGATAGATAGGGCAACTATTTGATATAAATTTACGAGCTTTGAGGAAAGAAATTATTTTTAAGATCCTTTGTTCACCGTAGACATAAATAGGATCTTCCCCTTCAATAGGAATGCATACCATCTTTTTGTAACAAAAGAGCTCTGAGTGGTTCTTTGACAACCAATCCATGCTGAGAATAATATCAAAGTTGGGCAAGGAGATAGGGATTAGGTTAGCAAGAAAATTATAGCCTTCAATTTCTATTACACAATCCCTATAGATTTTATCAGCAAGTAATGATATACTTCCCGCAGTATCTACGTGAAATGGTTGCGCAAGTGCATAGCAAGCAGCTTGAAAAGAATGCGCAAATTCATAAGATACGAAAGAATCTGAGGCACCAAAATCAAATAAAATGTGAGCAGGTCTAGAATTGACAAGAAATGAACTCGTCACAACATTCGGGTCCTCGCGTGCCTTCTCTGTGGTAATTTAGAACGCGCGACCCTTAGCTATTTGTACCTCCTCATTTTTAGCTGGAGTATTCTTTGGTTGTTGGACGGAAGCTTGAGTTCCCATCACTTGGCTGGTAAGAGTAGGGCAGAAACACTTCTTGTGGCCAATAATACCACATGCATAGCAAGTCACATCCTTCCTTGGGCAAGATGGCTTTATATGACTAGTTTCTCCACATCGATAACAGAAAATGGATTCCTTGTCTATTTTGCATTGGCCTAGATGATTCCTTCCATAAACGCGACATGAAGGCGATTGAATATAAAACGATTGTGACCTGCCGCAGCCACAAAAAGCACTCTGAGATTGTGCTTGCTTGCTAGGATCAGTTCGAACAGATCGAGCTGGTGGAATAGTGGAAATAGGAGCAGTTCTTTTAGTATGTGGATGCTTTGGAACAGTAAGAGTGGCACCAGATATCTCTAAGTCAAGCTCACGTCTTTGAGCATACTCAATAGCTTTCTCAAACGATAGAACATCCTGATTGGTTACAAAATCATTGATTTCATGTCGTAGTCCTTCTAAGAATAACTGAATTTTCTCATCTTCAGTTGGAATATACTTTGCAGCAAATCGTGCTTTTTCACTGAACTGAGTTTCATACTCATTCACAGTAATTCCTCCATGTTTAAGCTCGAGGAATTCCTTCTCCTCATATCTAAAGGACAATACTTCTCTAGCACATGAGTTTTGAACAACTCCCAGGGTAAATTCTCCTGGTCATACCCGTTGAGAGCTTCATATGTTGCTTCCCACCTGACCAAGGCTTCTCCGATGACCATTACAGAAGCATAGATAGCCTTGTCTTCATTATCCACATGAGAGACACAAAATACTTTCTCGGTGTTCTGAATCCAAGTTAGAACAACTATGGGATTAAGGACATCAGAAAACTCTGTAACACTACTACTCTTGAAAGTCTTGAATGAGGGATGTCTCGCCTTCTCTCCTGAAGATTCTCTAGTGTCTTTCTCTTTTCCTTTATCACCATTCTTTTTCTGTTCTTTGAGAGTCTGTCGAATAACACCGGTAAGTTTACCCAAGAGTCGCTCCTCACAAGGAGATACTGGAGTATTTACTTCCTCAGGTTGAGGGCCTCCACCAACCTCAGGGGTATGACTACTTACTTGTTTAGCCATCGCTCTGTAATATGGAGTAACATTGTATTTTAGAATATTAGGATTTATTATAACCTAAAACTTCACTTAAGTCTTTCCTATGATTTGTATCCATATACTTATAATGATTCAGTTCATATATTGAACTTCCAATAGTTTAAGTCTAAATACCAATCTGTGGCATTTAGTTCGCTTAAACTACTGCTCTGATACCATGATTGAAAGACCCTACCTTTCATATTTCTGAAAGATTCAAGCTTTCATACTTGACAATATAGTTACTCCAAAAGATGCTACTTGCATATTCATAATAACAATATTTTACATTGATAAAGAAGTTACAAACTACTGGATACAAACCGACTATTACAAAGTGTTATATATTACACAACTACCCTGGATATTGTAATATATACAAACATAAAATGAAGTACAAAAGTACTATTACAAACTATTCTAAATCTTCGAACAGTATACGATTATACTGATTACTTATCTCCTGCAATTGTTAAACATTGATAGGGTAAGCGGTGACTTTTAGTGAGTTCAATAATAGATACAATATAACGTTATGCCATATATATACTTCAATATGGCAGAAGCAAAGAGAAACAAGGAACAACAGAGGCATATGTGAATCATGTGTTTAGCTGTCCATATCAATCAATGACTTGATTCAAAGGTAAAATATCAATGAGACATAACAATTTCCATACTTGATATACATCAATAATGCTTCGGCCCAAATGGCACATAAGACATAAGATTTCTGATTAACATCTTGGTAGATTTCAGGCTTATATCCCTATCTAACCATTTGCTAATGCCATAGAATAGAATTCATTCTCTTACGGAGATATGCTCTACATGGCCAGAGGCAACGTACCAGTACCAATGTGAATCTAAGTCCTTTCACTGATCACATGGTCAAAGGTATTACTTTTGCTACAAAAATAGCGAATAAAATAAAGCGGGAAAATAACCTAGAATAATAATACTGAAAAACAAATAGCACATATAACACATAACATACAATTGTTCCTATATATTGAACTCACCTTGAATTAACCGGGGGTCAAAATAGTAATTTGGGCAGCACTTCGGCTTTAAATATGACTTTTTATATTGAAAACCAGGAGCTTTATTGAAAACCGGGCTTTGCGAAGGTAGAGCTTCAAAATGGAAAAGATAATTTTTTTTGTGCTTGTCGGGAACTTCAGGGCGTGTTTCGGGCTTTAAAAATGATATCCGTGCTCCGGGGGGTGTCAAAATGCTAAAAATATGGGAAAAGGAGTCAAAATGGCAAAAAACCCTTTTTACCTGGGCTGGTTCGCAACCTCCCTATTTATAGGCGAAGTCCGAAGGTCGGCCGATCAGAAGGGACACGCGGCTGCTGGAGCGAAGCCCACGAAGCGAGAAGGGTGAGTTGGCGAGGGTTGATGGCAGCACCAGCGAAGGCCACGCGGCTCATGCGAAGCTCGGACACGCGAAGGACATGTTGCTCTGCAGTTGGTCCAACGCTTCGGACATGCGAGGAGTCATCGGCTCGGACACGACACGCATCGCACCTCGGACGTGGCACAACTCGGTGGCGCAGTTGCTTTGTGTGAGGTGACGTGGTTGTTTCGTGCGAGGTGACGTGGCCGGTACTATTCATGCGAAAATTCTCAAAAAATGTGCCCCAAACTTCTAAAATCCGTAACTTTCACATACGGGCTCCGTTTTTGACGTTCTTTATATGCACGCGTAGGCGGGAATATATTCTACAATTTTCGTTTAGACTTCGTCAACTGATTTTGAGTTTATTTTTAATATTCTTACTTTTAACAGATCGGGACAGGAAAATCCATTAAAAATTCATAACTTCATCCGACATCTGTTTTCGTTAGACTTTTTACCATTGTAATACTATTGACAAGATCTTCAATTCTTGTTTGGGTTGTGTCGGCTAAAAATCACTCGATCTAGAATTCGAGTTTTTAGCTGTCTACTGTTAAGCTGAAACTTAGAAAAATCATAACTTCCTCATACAAAGTCAGATTTTGGCGTTCTTTTTATCGAACTTCTCGGTTTAACGAAAATACAACATTCATTTATATTACTAAGGCTAAAAAGTAGTTTCACAAAAACTCACTTTTTTATGTCATTCGGTGCCGTGCTGGTTCTGTCGCGAGTCTTCGATTGGTCATAACTTCTTCGTTATAACTCGGATTTCGATGAGGTTTTCGCCTAAATGTTTCTAACGAGATTATCTGAAACTTTAAATAATAAAATTTTTACTTAGCTCAAATTTTATATTTTTGCTAAATTTCACTATTTAGCTTTTAATTGGAATCTCATCAGACTTCCAATATTTTCCGAGTGATTCTAAACATAGTTTTACTTCATTTCTAGTAAAAACTATCTGTTAGAATTCAATACTCAAATTCATACAATATTTCACAATATTATTCATTATAAAACACGATTTCAAAACATGTATGTTACATATATACTATAAAATCTTTATATTATTTAAATTACAATTTTATAAATATTGTCATTTGGTTGTTTATAAACTAAAATTTGCTGAATGACATTAATTTGTATGGTAGTTTCTCTAATATTTTCCCTAGGTGAGTAATATGATATACATCAAGAAATTCAGACTTGCAACAACTTGGTCGATTTACACTCCACTCGGATGGTGAAAAATCTATTTTAATATTTTTTTTAATTCTAAAAGGAAAATACAAAAAGTATTTGCACTTTCACTATTGAATCGATAAAGCCACTTAACTACTTTATGTTATATGATTACACCATTATATTATTTTATCCCATTTTACAAACCACTTTTCTAATTTTTTTCTATATACTCGGTATTTGTGTTGTTGTAAACGTACTGTGTTCCAAGTTGGGGAGGCATTTAGCGTTCAGATTTTTGGTTGATTGATTTTTGGACTGGAAATTCAGTTTCTTAAAAATCTCCGGAGCATGTAAAATTCTAAAATATAATTTGATTGATAATCAGAGTTTTGCGTTTTCAAGTTTACAGGTAGATCACACTTGCTTGGCTAAACGTTATTCTGTATGCTTTCAAACTTGTCTTCTACCTAAAATCTTTTTCTTTGTAAGTTTAGCCTTATTCTTCTATTCAATTAAGTGTTGTTTGGAGAGTGTTGTAAGAACAACAATAAATCAACATTTTTTCCTTCTTTTTCTTGTATGAATAATACATAGTCATAGTTTGACTTAATTCGTTGCTTATTTTGTTTATTAGTTGCTTGTTTTCTAGCTTATTATAGTCACTAATTGGTTTCTTGTTATGCTTAAATCTTAACAGTTACCATGGCAACATTCAATAGTAGTTTTGGACCGACACATTCTTGCAAAATATATCGTGTACGTGTTCTTGTGCTGCTATTGTGGATTTCAGAACATCCTTGCTTACTGGTCCAACTGTATGTATCTCATGTGAAGTTTCTGTTAGAATTATTAATCTTAGAGATTTCAAGTTTTTCATATTTCTTGTATCTAATTAGTTTGTAAATTTTCGTTACAAGTTTTATTGATTTGTTTTATCTTTCCATGGAACGATTATTTGTATGACATTAAATTTTGTGCAATGGATTGTATTTTTGTATATGATATTTTATTTATTAAGAGACATTAAAAGAAAATTTATTTTGAAAATTAGAAAATCAATAAATAATATTTTTTTTAAACATATAAAATTACGATACGCAAAAATGTGTGTCATCTTCATTTATGACATGGCCTTTTTTGACAGGGGCTTTAATGATACGCAATGCGAGTCGTAAATGTGCGTCGTAAGGTTACGACACGCAAATATGTGTCGTCTTCCTTTCTGACAGGGCCTTCCTTGATACGCATTGCGTGTCGTAAAAGTGCGTCGTAAATCGCGTGTCATAACTACGCGTCGTCTATAGATGACGCGCAAAAGCGTGTCGTCTCTCGTTATGACAGGACCTTTCTTGACACGCATTTGCGCGTTGTTTGAACGTTTTACGACACACATTGCGCATCGTAAAAGGCTGTTTTTCTAGTAGTGTATGGCAATTGAAATTTGTAGGCGAGTGACACATCTTTCACTTATTATTGATATATAAATCTTAAATTAAAGTTTGAATCTTTATTATTCTTTTCCTACAAAGGAACCGGTCTATTATTTTCGCGGTAATGAATTGCAAACTTTCTATGAAAATTTTCAAATTTGGGATAAATGAAGGAAATAACAAGATACTTTTATTTCTTTGTTTATTATAGCATCTTACTTTCACTTCTCTCAATTATAACATTGCACATTTAATTTTTCTCTTATTAAGGTGGTATAAGTTGAAAAGTCCACCCAATTGTAAAGTTGTACTTTTATTTTTTTCATATTAGGACATTGTACTTCAAAAAATGTATTAATTTTAGGAAGAAATATAAGTAAGATACTAATAAGTGAAAGTACATTGCTATTTCAGGCAAATTCAAAGGTGTTTGCTTAACTGGGTTGTATTCCATCCGCTGTTTGATAACCAAAAAGGGTTCAATCACATCAATCGAACCTATCAATGTCCTAACGGAATTCAGGTTACCTACCCAATTTGTATCATTTTTTATTTTTTACATATTTATTTGCAGTCTCACATCTAAGAGCATTCTAGATTGAGCCTTTAACTATGGAGAAGCTCAAAATAAGGATTTTTTTAGTGTAAGAAAATGTTTATTTTTTATTCTCATAATCTCATTAAGTGTTTGTTTACATAAACTGCTATATGGATAATTATGTATAAAAAAATAGATAAAATAATATTTCTTGTAAAATGGATAAAAAAAATTTAATTGAAATCAAATTTACATAAAATTAGCTTCAGAGATTGGTCATATATTGTATATCTCCGGGGAACTTCACTAAAGAAAACACGAGGAAGCTCCGGATGTACCCAACTTAGTTTGTATTACATCAAAAAAGGCTCTCCCGTACTTAGCATCTTGAAAATTATGAAAATTTGGTGGTTGCCATGGATTCATACTTCAATCCAACCAACATTTAGTAAACTAGACTTATGATGGATTGATATTGTATATTAACTATTAGGTACAATAAAAATGCAGGTTTGATGTAACATTGGGACAAAACTGCAAAATTAGTCCCTATGGTATTCAAAAAACTTTGGATGGGGTCCAAAAACTTTTCCACTTGCATGGAAGGTCCAAAATCAAAACATTTCCGTGATTTTGGTCGAAAAAAATTTGAAAAGACGATTATGCCCTTTTATTTTCTTTTTAGTATTTTTTATAATTATTCTAATACTATTCTAATTAAAAAATAAAGAAAAAAGAAAAAAATTATCCCCCACCCCACCCCATCCCCCCCCCTCTCTCTCTCTCTCCCCACAAAACCCATCTTCATCATTTTGATTTTCAGAAGAATGGAATATCACCACTACCATCTGATGAATGTTTGAACTAGATTCATACACTCTCTCACTTTCTCCCTCTTTTCTTTTTCTCTATCTTCCTTATTCATACACATAAAGACAAGGTTGAACAAGATGAATATTTAGGAACTAGATGAAGATGAAGAAATCAGGGGAAATATGAAGATGAAGATCTTAGGTTCATCTCATAGCTAATACACAAATGCCAGAATTCAGGGGAAAGAAATCAATTTTTGCCTTCAAACACGAACAGCCACATACACTCTAGAAATCGATATTTGGCCTTCAGATCTCATTTCGTCTTCAAATCTCGGTTATGGAGACGGATTTTGATTAGGGTTAGATATAGATCCGACGGCATCATTGTTTGAAACCTAGCGTTCGTCGGAATGGCTGCGGCGGTTGATTGCTAGTGTTTCCAGTGATTGATTCCTAATCAAGATCTTGAACGAAAACCTTTATCGACAACTTGAAGCATAAAAAAAAACAAGAACGGCAGCGACATCAGGTTTCGACTGAGGATCTGGAGATCCTTTTGGTGAAGACGAACACTTTCTCCCTCTGTTAAACTCGAAGACCTAACTTTACACCTCTTCAATATATGCTTAAATCGAGAAGTTTATTCAAAATATTGATTATCTTTAGAGATCAACAACCCTTTCATTTATCCATTCATAGAAGATCGAGAGAGAGAGAGAGAGAGAGAGAGAGAGAGAGAGAGTATCATTAGGGGTGGGGGTGGGCCCAATTCTTTCATTTTAAATTTTTGATTAATAGATTATTAAAGAAAATATAAAAAAAATACAAAAAGAGAATGAAAAGGGCATAATCGTCTTTTCAAGATTTTTTGGACCAAAATCAAGGAAATGTTTTGATTTTGGACCTTCCATGCAAGTGAAAAAGTTTTTGGACCCCATCCAAAGTTTTTTGAATACCACAGGGACTAAATTTGCAGTTTTGTCTAACATTGGTGGTGGGCCGATTGCATAGAAGCTAATAACAAAGAATGAGGTTCATAAAATATAACATCCCGTTTAAAATGGAATAATTAAATAATAAATCAGGAGCCCCGAGAAGTGATTTACTATAATTTTATATTATTAGAGTCTAAAAATTTAATAACAATTATCAGAATGTTAGTTTCAGGGGTTAAAGAATAATTTTGGACTTAATTTGAAAGGATCTTCAATGGCTGGGGCTAAAATGGTAAATTACAGACCTAAGTTGAAATTAATTGGTCATGGAGGGGCCATATGGTAATTACTTAGACTCAATATTCAAGGATTTCAGAACGGAGGGTTTAGATTGTAAATCTAGGATTCCTTTTGAAAGAAAATAGAGGAGGAGGGTCCATTCTTGTTATCATGGGATTATGATTAAGAACCGGGTATATAACCCCTCTATTCCCCCGTAACCCTAACCCTAGTGACCATATGTGCAGCCACCCCCCATCGCATACCCTCCAACCGCCACCTTATACCGCCGGATTCTCCAAGCCGCACCACTACCCTCTCTTCATATATTTTCCAACCGGCGAAACTAAGGGCTGTTGCTACGACTTGCGTTGCTATCTTCTCCCTCCGTCAATCGTTTTTCGTGTTCTTACCATGATCACCACCCCTGTGCCGCAACAAGAGATACCATGTACAGGTCGCTCGATGTGGGAGGCCGATGATCGGAACTTGTTTGCTGATGGGTGGTCGTGAGCGACTAGAAACCTCCGGGAAACCAACTCCTGTTTGATGCTGCTGCCCGTCTCGTGATGCTACGTTCCAGCCAACTAACACTGCTCACCACCGCTGTTGGGGGTGTGTGTTTCAGCCGTGTATCGCAAGCATGGGGGTGATTTTGGGTTGCTGACCTCGATTTGGGATGCTTGACGGACAGGAAGACCCGAAGACAAACCACCATGGCCGCCGACCATGGTGGTTGCAGCCTCCTTGTGTCACCCTCGTCGCCGTGAGCCACCAGGTGGGTGGCAGGCCTCCTAGGAACAAATACGATTCGTGTGTGTTCTAGAGTGTAGGAGTTCATTGGAGGTGTTGGGTTGGTCAAAAAGTCACCACCACCACCATGAGTTGGTGGCTGCCACCTCCGACCACCACCTACCGCCATAGGGCGGATGTGTGTGTAATTAGTGTGAGTGTTACTTTGCATGTGTATGTTTATTAGTGTGTGTGGGTGTTATTATTGTGTGTCGGTGGATTCTATTGTAATTTGTAACCAATCGAAATAGTAAGAAATCCATCACCACCACCGTTAGGTCGTGGTTGCCGCCTCCTGCCACCACCGGCTGCCGTGTCGGGTGGTGGTGTGCTTTGATTGCGTTTGGACCTTGTTTGGGGGGGGATGTTTGGACAATGTGGGACCAATGAAAGCTTAGTGGGCCTAATGGAACCCTAATGGGTCAATAAGGCCCAATATGACCTAAAAGCCCAACCAATGGACTAATGGGCTATTATTGGGTTGGATAACCCTAATTAGGGCTTGGAAAAGCCAAAGGGCATAAAACCTTAATGGTTTAAGTCCTTAAGGGGTTAAGTAAGAAACACTTAACCCTAATCATCATTTCATGTGAAAGCCCTAAACTCACTCGGGCCTTGAATTGGGCCTTTCTATTGGGCTCTACCGATTGAACTATTAATGGGGTTTCCAAGAATATGTAAATGGACTAAATAATTGTATGTGTTTTAGGATAAGGCTCATGTGAGAGACTTGGGCCCAATTTGGAAAATTGGGCCATAGATGGGCCTTAACTAGGTCTTTATGATTATGTGATATTAGGCCATGGGAATATTAATAGTTTAGACTAGAATAATTGGATGGGCCTTAAGGAAAGACCATTTAGAGGTCTGGGCCCAATTTGGAAAATTGGGCCATATATTGGGCTTTAGGCCCATTACTTGACTTTTGGGCTTTTGTGGTGTGAGTTGAACCTTGGGCTTGGAACCCAATTATTAATTGGGTATTTTTTTGATGTTGAGAGTTCTGGAATCTGTCAGCCAGCAGCTGGAGTTTTATCTGCGGGACTTCAGCAATGTCAGGTGAGTTATCCTCACTATACTCAAGGGTCTAAGGCACCAAGGCCGGCCCTTTGGATTGTTATCTATTTATGATATGCTAGTATGATCTGTGAGTTCGATATCCTAGAGGGTAGGATAATATTATATGTTATGTGGTATGATCCGGTGGATAAGTTGCTGTCTATAGACTGTTATGTGATTATCTGTTATATGTGCACATGTTTGTTTGGCGGTTGAGGCTTATCTGCTTTGTGCGAAAGCCGATAGACCTGGGCATTCCAATCTGTTGGTTGTGGTTCGTGAGTATTCCATCCCGAGAATGATTGGACTCATAGTATGTGGGCATTCCAACTTGTTGGTTGAGGGTCTGGGGTATTCCAACCTGATGGTTGATTGGACCTATAGTGTGTTGGCATTCCAACCTGTTGGTTGAGGGCCTGGGGTATTCCAACCTGATGGTTGATAGGAGACATAGTGTGTTGGCATTCCAACCTGTTGGTTGAGGGCCTGGGGTATTCCAACCCGATGGTTGACTGGACCCATAGTATGTTGTTATGATTATATGTGTATTGTTGTGGGTATGAGTATTTTGGGGGAACTCTCTAAGCTTTCGGGCTTACAGTTTTAGTCTATTGTTTCAGGTGCATCAGGGGATCGTGGCAAGGCAAATGTGTGATCGTATAGCTCCTCATTATTCATGACTTTATGATTTGATTCTGGGGATACTCTGATGATTAAACTATTTTGAAAAAAAAAACTGTAATAACTCAATGGTTTTAAATGTTCTAAAAAGTTTTAAATTGGCTCGAATTTTATGGGTGTTACAAGTTGGTATCAGAGCCTTGGTTTGAGTGAACTGGAGGAACATTCGTGTGAATCCAGTCTCAAATCAAGGAAAGGTTTTCAAAATGATTTCTAAAATGGTTTTCAAAATAAGTAAAGGAGGATCCACGGTGTACGATCAGCCGTAGCCAGTAATTAGACCCCAAAATACCATACCATTATTTGATTATGTGATATGTTAGAACAACATGCTAGCACTAGGCTAGGGATCTTTAGGAATTGCATGATAGAATTTTCTGATTACATGATGCCTGCTAGCGTAGGGTTTCCTTTATATGAGATTGACATCATTACTGCAGTTGCTTAGTGTATGCATCACAATTATACATAATTAAGATCTTATAGCCCGAGAATGTTTGATTTGGCCTTATGTTCTGTTCTTGTTTGATTGGGAGCTTAGGGTAGGATTGGATATTCAAAAGTCTATAGATTCCAGCGTTATTTATGGCTAGCATACATTAGTGTTGCACGGTTGGTGGAAGCTTCATTGATGGGTGGGTTGTGAGAGGTCGGGAGGCCGGTTATGATATATTCAGCATTCCTCTAGGACTGAGGATTGAGCGCTCCCTATGTTTACGTATATTGTCAGGGTGTTGTGGTGATACTTGTGACAAATATGCGTAGGTCTGGAAGGTAGTAGGGGCCCATACTATTGAAAGCACATGACCCATACGCGTAACAAGGAACTCAGAACTCCTAGGGTTGGGTTGGGTTGGGAGTTGGTTCCCTGTCTCTATATGGGTTATCAGTGATCCTTATGGTTGTTTACCAGAATGGTGGTTACGAGACGTCTTGAGATCGGATCCAGGTTAGGGTCGGGAGCTGGCAGCCAGGACAGGCCAACATTTTCAAAGGACCGTGTCAGTGAGATCATTAGGGAGGAGGTGATCGAGTTGTCTGGGGACAGTTCCCGGGGATGTTCGGTCTACTAAGACCGCCATGGTTGAGTATTTCGACAAGCGCTATGCAGCCATCGCCGAGATGATTGTCGCGGCAGCTATATCAGCTGTAACAACGGCAAAGGGAAGAGCAGGACGAGCTCTCTAGTACCACGACTTGTTACGGGGACATATTATGATGAGCAGAGGGCTGCAGTTACTTGGGATCAGGGAATGTTCTATACTCGTTACATTCCAGGTTAAGCGACAGAGTCTAGCACATGCGTTCTAGATTCGAGGCTTCGAGGGTTTTGCTCAAGGCCGGAGTGTGAGTTGCGGGGACTCCGGAAAGGAATGTTGATTATGTTCAGATGGGCTTTTGTAGCTAGAGGTAGAACGGTTAATCGATAGGATAGAAATGTCATTTTCCAGGGAAAGGGTTGTGCCCTTTTAGTATACATGCTCGAAGGATTGAGTAGAATTGTGACCCAGGATCATGTTGTATTCCAGCACGGGTGAGTTAGTCGCAGGGGTTGACAATAATATTTCACCGCTGGTAAGCGCAGATGGGTCGATGTGGCATGAGCATCTCATGAGGCATACACGATTACCGTTCCGACCCGTAGGGGTTGAGATCGAATTTTCCTTGGATCTCTTGTATCGTGCAGTATGGATTGATTGTGCGATATATTGCACTCTCAGGATTAGAGACCAAGTTTTGGGAGTAGTTTGTAGCCCAGTTAGGGCGGAGGTTGTTTCGGTTACAGCAGTTCAGCTATAGACGATTGAGCTAGTAAGTGAGTTAGGGTGCGAGACCCTGAATGATATGATTTCCAGAGCTCGAAAGTGAGAGATTTGTTTAGAGCACTTGGGAAGAAGGGTATTGTGTGGGAGGTTGCGCACAGAGTCCCACAGGATGGTTATTCAACATGGTCAGGATTCTGTGGTTTTAGTAACCATTGTTGACTGACGAAGGAAAGCGCCAAGGGAAGTAACCCGTTGCTGAGATGTTAGTATGAGCATCTACCTTTTGGACTTCAGGATTTGAGTGGGCGATCATTCAAGTATTAGGGACTGTCGGTATCACCGGGATTTAGGAAGTGTTCAGTTAGTTCATAGAAGTGTGTGATCACTTGTGATTGGCTATTAATGGAGCACTAGTTGAAAGGAGTTGTTTGTCATCGGACCGATCATTTGAAAATGAGAAGAACTGGGAATTCTCCAATTTTCATGTGTTGTCAAGACTTAGTCGAAGCTAAGTGGGGGAGAATTATCCCGAGATTCAGAAATACGAACGGTTTTGAAAAT
This sequence comes from Lactuca sativa, assembly GCF_002870075.4. NCBI lineage: Eukaryota > Viridiplantae > Streptophyta > Magnoliopsida > Asterales > Asteraceae > Lactuca > Lactuca sativa. The sequence goes on along the minus strand of NC_056623.2, from coordinate 218,385,825 downwards.
GGGATAAGTTTCGCATTGTTTACAGGAAGGATGACAACCCAAGTGGCGGGTTAGTTTGAGGGTTGTGTGAGTTGGGAGTTCGGTAAAACTCCTCAACATGGGAATCGCGTCTTCTCGATGCTTGATAGTGGAATTTGGGGAACCGGGTTGGGATTCTAGCCATGAATTAAGATCAGTTATGTTTCAGGTCGAGTTCATGTTCGACCTGTATGGGAAGTGTTGTAAGACTATGGGGGTAGCCGTAGCATTCACTGGCAGTCATGTAGTATGGAAAGTGTTGTAAGACTGCATGGGTAGCCATAGCATTCACTAGCAGTAGATAGTGTTAGAGTGTTGTGAGACTACGAGTGTATCAGTAGCATTTACTAGATTGGTAGATGGCATGAGCGCGATGTTAGGACGCGGAAGGGACAGTAGTTGCCACCAGGTCGGGTGTAGCAGTGAGAATATGGAAATCCACAGATTGGTTTATGGGTTTCCCAGAGGGATTAGACCTGATTAAGCCAATGGTAAGACTGTAGGAACGTCACTACAGTTATGAGATCAAGGAAGCAATGGATTGCTTAAGGTTGCTTATGATGTAAGGCTACCATTGGTCATGTAGCAATTGCTTTTAGCTGTGGATTTGGTCACGTCATGGTTTGACGCATGGGTCCGATCGGTTGGATCAGGAGGTTGTTAGAGTCGTAGGGGCATGATAACTAGTGGCAACTAGTTCCAGGGAAGGATTTCATTCGAAAGTCGTGTGAGGTAATTATGTGGGAGACCTTTAGCTCTGCGACCGAGCCGGAACCTGATATTTCGGATGAGTGTTACTCAGTTGTGCCAAATCAGAGAATTTTGGATGAGATGCAAGGATTGGTCCTTGGATGTCAGGTTATGGGTTAGAACCGAGTTATGTATATAGTGGTATTCCAATCTAGGGTATACCATCATGAGGATGACCGGACCCTATGATTGAGTGGACCTAACGTGTTTGGTATTCCAACACGAGGATTGATTGGACCAAACATCTGTCTGATACGACGGTATTCCATCCTAGGGATGACTGGACCCGTCGTAGGCATGCCTAGTATTCCGGCCCGAGGCTGATGGGGCCAGGCATGAGAATTTGTGCTTATGAGCTATAACGCCCGTAGATCCGGGCTAGTCAATTTAGAGATAATAGGGGTCGAAAATGACTTTTCAGAAAAAAGATTATTTAGAATAAATAATGTTAACCAAGTTATAGTATATGTTACAAGGTTTCCGTACATATAAAGAACGCCGAACTCTGAGTTATAACAAAGATGTTATGACCCGTCGAAGTTTCGCGACGAAACCAGCACAATACCAGGAAGCGTAAATAGTGAATTTTCGATATAGCGAGTTTTATCCTTAGAGACCTAAAAGAAAGTAGTATAATATGTTAAACCAAGAGCATCCATAAATAGAACATCTAAATCTGACTTCGTATGAGGAAGTTATGATTTTTCGAAGTTTCGGCTTAGGGGTGTACAGCCCGAAATTCGAATGTTAGATCGAGCGGTTTTTAGTCAACACAACCGAAATGAGAATCGAAGATCTCGTTATTTTTAGCGTAATGATAAAAAGACATACAAAAGCGGACGTCAGATGAAGAAGTTATGAATTTTTAACGGACCAATCCTATCCCGGCAGGTTAAAAATATAACATTTAAAATCGATTCAAAATTAGCCGACAGAGTCTAAATGAAAGTTGTAGAGTATGTTCCCGCCTTTGTGTGGATATAAAAAACGTTAAAAACGGAGCTCGTATGCGAAAGTTATGATTTTTAGAAGTTGGGAAAGAAAAATGTGAAACTGCGAGGGGTTGATGGCGTGGCTCAATCAGGGTCGTTGCTTGCTGATCACGGTCTGCCCTTTTGATTCGGACACGTCGCCTCGCCATTACGCCCCGCGTCCGAAGTTGGGTACACCCCGCGTACTCCGACTCTTCTCCGTTCTGAGTGCAAGACAACTGGATGCTCGCTGGCAGCCCCATCTGAAGATACGCGCTGCATAGGCAAGGATTACGCCCAGTGTAGTCTGAGGCCTCATAGGCTATAAAAGGGGGCGAGGGTTTCCAAATTTTTCACACCAACTCTCATTCTCTCTCTAGTTTCTTTCTCTCTTTAAGGGTTTTAACCCCCCTAAACCCTAGGTAAACCCCTAGCACTCGAGGGAAGCCCCGAGGCTCCCAGAGTCCCAAGAAAAAAGGGTCTTTCGGTTCAGAAACGTTGCTCCAAGCGAAGCCCCAGTTTTCGATAAAACCCGCTGTAAGTGAGCTGTGCCTACGTTATTTTTAATATAGCTTCTAATTAATTATAGTAACATTATTAGGACCTTTAAATAATTATTTGGGCTATTATTATGAGTTATATAGTGTTGTTTAAAGCTTATATAATAGTAATAATAGCTAGACTATTAATTAGTCTCGGTGAATATTAAACTAAACCCTAGTGGTAATGATACTAGGTTTTTTAGAGGGAAATTGTTTTAAGAGTAACAAAGTGTTGTCTGAATTCAGAGTCACCACCTTATCAAATGAGTGCATAGTTACTTTCATCTTACACATAGATATGAAGTATTTTATATGAATTACGTGTTATGTGTGCATATTATTTGAATACTTGTTGTCTATGTTGGATGAATGATTTTATACATGTTTTAAATGATTTAAACTGTATATTTATTTTATATCTACAAATATTTTGGGATAAAATATGGGTAGATGAAATAGTTGGTGTGTGATGAAATAAAATGATGAGAGATAGGTGATGATAGGAAGGTGATGATAATTAGGTGAGGATAGATAGGTGATGATGAATCGATGATGTAGGATGAAGGATACTATAACCTTGTCTGGCAATTTGGAGATGTAGTCATCTACCAGAGTATAGATGGCAACCACAGACTATTATAGACAACCCCGTGGAAACACCAGCAGGCTCATAACCTGTAGGTGATGAATTACAAGTTCAGGCGATATTGTAACGTCGTATTCATGCGATGATACTCTAACTCCTTACTATGAATTACGAGTTCATGCTATGTTGTAACTACGTATTCATGTGTTGATACCTTAACCCTCGTTGGGCACGTATTGAGGGAGTAATCCCTGAATCAATACTGTCTATGCGATGTAGGCAATGATCCTTAGGGAGAGTCCTTCGGAACAAACATATAAGGAAATGCGATGTAAGGAGATGAGAGGTAAATATGATGTAGGAGACAACCCTTAGGATAAATCCTTTGGGAAGGTACTTAAGAGTAAAGAAGATAATGGGGATGGGTAATTGGGTTACTTGTTTGATGATTAAGCATAGTAATTATATTATTGTGGGTTGAAAACCCTATGTACTCACTAGGTTTCCCAACCTGACCCACTCAATTTATTTATATAACAGGTGTTGATATGAAGTCACATTACATAGAGAGATTAAGGAGATATAAATCACTAGTGATAATGAATGTCTGTTTTGTTAAGGAGATTAAGGAGATGGCTTACGATGGTGAATGATACGTATCAAGAGATATCATAAGAGAGGTATCTGGCCTTTAGAATACGTCTGATAAAATAGCAGTACGTCTAGAGAAGTACAGTACATCTGAATGTACACATTTGATTGGCGGGATGATAGAACGATAGGTGTAATTCCTAAAGTTTACCTATCATCTGGAATTTGCATCACCAACCGAGTTGAAGTAGAATTGATAATTGAAGATACGCATGGAAGAAGTCCTAGTAGAGTCTAGGGAAATTTTTATGATTATTTGGACACACTCGTATGTGTTAAATTGTTTTGTGATTTTAGGACTTGGGGACTGCGAGACAATACTTGGGACGAGTATGAGTAGGTGTCAAAGGTAGCAGATGCATATACTACCGGAAGCACAGGACTCACGCTTGGATTAGGGAAAGTCACAAGGTTACCAAGAAGCCAATAATTGATTCCGTTTTATTCAAGTATGTCATTACCATCGTTTCGGTAATGTCTAAGAAGATTGTTGGTATTCCGAGCCTAGTGGTCATATCGAATTGAGTCCGACTACACTGAGTATGTTATGCGGTTCGGAAAATCAAGTTCGATTTAGCATCTGACTTAAGACAAAAGATTGGATTAAAAAGCAATCAGTAGAGGTATTGCGAAAAGTTGTTTGTAGCTAGAAATGTACCTTTAAAGATGTGGTTAGAACATGAAGGAATGTATAGTCTGTTATGGAATTTGTGTAACATCCAGATTCCCAGGTATATTATTTTATTCCTTTTTATTGAATTTTTGGAGAGAAACTCGGCGAGTAGGAGCCCCGACTCGCCGATTTGGATCGCAATTGGAATGGTCTGATTAATGAGGGACTCAGCGAGTCCACGCTGTTGAATGAAACCCTAATTTCTCGGGTTTGCGCCTTATTTAAAGGCCCTTATGGCCGTCATTTGTGGCCACCAGTCCAGTGAGAGAAACCCCAGAGTGCTGGAGTGTTTTGAGAGAGAGAAGAAGCCATTCTTGACCTTTGTGGTGTTGTTTAGCAAGAAGAAGGAGGTTCTAGCCAAGGGAAAGCAAAGGAGGTTGCTATTATGAGGATTTAAATCTAAGACCATTTCATTTGAGGTATTATTTCGACCCTTCTTCTGTTTTTGGAAAGATAGATGGTTTTAGGGTTTCTTGTGCCCTTGTCTAAGTCGATTGGAGGTCCAAATAGTCCCTTCTGGTGATGAGACTTTGCATCTGGACCCATAGAGGTCCAGAGAGCCTTATTCTTCAAGCTTTATGAAGAACAATGGAGGTCATGACCTTGGGTTAATGTATTTGGGGCTAAATCATCATATTTGGTCATATGGTTGTTGCATGTACATCAAGATTGAGACTTTACGTGATTATAGTGCTTGGAAAGGCCATATCTATGGATTAGAGGAACAGATCTGACCTCAGAAGGTCGTTTGAGTAAGTGCATGTTATGTACTCGCCTATTCCATGGGAGGACTCGACGAGTTGATTCGGGTTGCCTCGTGATAGCTTCATTTTATTTACTTCTTTTTATAGTTTATTTTAGTACATTTCATTCGCATTTTATTTAACTTCCATGCATATTTTCCCTTTTGTTATTTTTATGACCATTTCGGGGTACTTTCTAGTTTCTTGAACATTATTGCAGATTTTCTTGGAAACTAGCAGGGCGGCACCCTTGGGAGGCGATTGGGCTTGAAAGGAATTGGGGATTTCGTGCATGATGGCTATGAAGGTGACTCATAGGGTAGACATGTCAATTGCTTGAAGGCTTGGAAGAATTGAGCTTTAAATTTGAAAGACGCGGGATAATTCTTGAGTGTGCAAGATCAATATTTGGCAGTTTGCGGAAGTTTAGAGTGATGTGGATGGACAAATTGGGCTTTAATTGAAGCAATATTGAAGAAAAATGGGCTCGGAGTTGATTGGATTCGAACTAGGCCAATGGATTAGCTGTGGGGGCCCAAAACTTGAAGAAGCCCAAAATTACCCGTCAGAGCCCGCGGCCCGCGTAAGATTCCCCGCGGCCCGTGTAGATTCCTGACAAGGGCAATTTCGGGATTTTGCTAAGAGCTCTATTTTGGGAAGTTTGGTGTGCCTCTTTAGCCTTATCTTGAAGGTCCGATTTTGAGACTTTCTCTCTGGATTTTTGAGCACTTTTGGAGGCCAAGAACACTTGAAGAATATCTTCTTTTCATCTCTTGAATCTTGTCAAATGTTTGGTACAATCTTATCTAACTATGTTCATTTGAGTTTAGCCATGCTTGGCTAAACAAATCTTGGTTGACTTTTTGTTGAATCTTTTGAACTTTTGTTGGATGTTGAAGAATCCATGAACTTGTTCTTAAATCTCTATGGAATTGTTTTGTGTTTTATCATATTATCACTACTAGTATGTTTTTATTCATGAGTTTAAATATGTTTGTGGTGATTAGTTGGCTAATTTCTTGATTAAGTAAATGATCCTCAAATTAGCAAGCAACAAATGATTTTTGTGTTGTTTTTGCTTCACACAATCATAAAAACATTTCCTCCAACATGGTGGTGAAAGCATTTGACCCCTCTTGGATTTGGTGACTTTTTGGTTCTCAATGCTAGTTGACTTTCACTAATTACATGCTATTTGGAATTAGTGACTTTGACTAAGGAAATTTTTATGAGCTTCTCTAGCCATTTCAACAATTAAGAAAAGTCTAGGTAATCTCAAGCTCCTTGGATTGCTATAGTCAAATTAAGGATTTAAATCAAAGTATTGCACCATTGGATTCTAATGATATGTTCATCAAAAGTCAAAGTGAGGAAACTTTAAGTCAACCATCTCTCCCTTATTGATTTTACATCAAACTCTTATTTTTTTTGCATTTGTCTATTTAAATCATAGTTAATTCTAGTTTGTTTCAAGTATTTCAAAACATCAAAACCCCCCATTTTATTTTTATTGTCATTTTACAAGTATTTTTACAAAGAGATTTTTCATAGAGTTATAAATTGAACCAATCTCCGTGGATTCGATCCCTTTACCACTATACACTATTTTAGTGTGTAATATTTAGGGTTATTATTTGTGTTGGCCTCGACAACCATCAAATTTTTGGCGCCGTTGCCGGGGATTGGTTTATTTTTAATCAATTTGTTTCTCTATGCCCAGATCTCACCGTACAGGTGACTTGATTTACAATCTGGAAATCAAAAAAGAAGCAAGGCGTTTGGCGAAGGAAAAACGAGTTGAACGTGGTCAAACTTCTAACCCCCACGGGGACCCGGAGGTTGAAACCGCTTCATTAAGTGAGATAGAACCCGATTCTAGTCCCGACCCTCGCCAAGAAATTCCCGAAACACCACCCCTACAACAAAATCCACCCATAATTGAACCAATTGCAATGGCGGACGGAGGAGAAGTTCCTGAAAGAACTTTGAGGCAAATGATGGAGACCGATGTTACACAAACTCCAACCGGTATCAATTACCTGTTTTTGGAAGGAGGCTCGGAGTTGAAGTCAAGTTTAGTCCATCATCTACCAACTTTTCATGGATTGGAGAATGAAGACCCTCATAAGAATTTGAGGATGTTCCACATTATTTGCACTAGCATGAAGCCACGAGGGTCAACCGATGACCAAATCAAGCTAAGGGCATTCCCCTTTTCATTGGCTGATAGAGAAAAAGAGTGGTTATTCTATCTTCCACCGGGGTCGATCAACTCATGGACCGACATGGCAAGAGCTTTCCTTGATAAATTTTATCCCGCCTCAAGAGTCTCAAGTCTTAGAAATGAGATTTGTGGAATCCGCCATGGTCAAAATGAGACTTTCCATGATTGTTGGGAGAGGTTCAACAACTTGTGCTATAGTTGCCCACAACACCAAATTCCGGAACAACTCCTCATTCAACACTTCTATGAGGGATTGTTGCCAATGGAGAGAAGACTAGTTGATGCCTCAAGTGGTGGAGATGTCTTTAGTAAGACCCCACAACAAACAAGACAACCTTTCAACACCATAGCCGCAAATTCACAACATTTTGGCCCTCGCCAAGACATGAAAAGAGTCACACAACACAAAGTCAATGAAGTGGGAACATCAAATCTTGAGTCTCAAATAAAAGATCTAACCTCCGTTGTCCAAAAGCTAGCCATGGGACAAACTCCACAAGTGATGGTTTGTGGAATATGTGCAACAATGGGATATCCTACGAATATGTGTCCCATCCTTTAAGAAGATGTGGAACATGTGAATGCCTCGGGAGAGTTCCAAAACTACCACAACAAACCATCCGGTTACCAAAATGCATATAATTCGAGTTGGAAGCCAAATGCCAACATGAGCTCCAACTCAAGACCATCGCCTCAAAATGCATTGGTTAGACCGTCCTATCCACCACCACAACCTCAATACCAACATCAACAACCACACTATCAACCCAAACCGCACCCTCCACATCATCATCAACAACCTCCTCAATCTCAACCAAGTAGCTCCGAAATGTCTCTTGAAGACATTGTCAAATCTCTAGCCACTAGTACCCAAAAATTCCAAAGAGAGACAAGGACTAGTATCTCCAACCTTGAAGCACAAATGGGAGATATAGTTACATCTATAAGCAAGTTGGAATCCCGTGGTAAACTCCCTTCTCAAACCGAAAAGAACCCAAATGTCAATGTGGTGACCTTGAGAAGTGGCAAACAAGCCAGAGAAGATACTTCAAAGAAGAAGCCAAGGGAAGAAGAGGAAGAAATAGAGATCATTCCCATTGAAGAACCTATATTCAAGAACGATGCACAAGTCGGAGCCCCAAAGAAGACTACCCCTTTAGTAACACCAATAGCCACTCAACCACCATTCCCCTCCCGACTTGCCACTTCAAAGAAGAATATGGAGGAGAAAGAGATTTTGGACACCTTCCGAAAGGTGGAAGTAAACATCCCTCTACTTGATGCGATCAAGCAAATTCCGAGATATGCAAAGTTCTTGAAAGAACTTTGCACCAACAAGAGGAAATTGAAGGGAAATGAGAAAATTTTTATGAATGAAAACGCATCCGCGGTTTTACAAAGGAAACTTCCACCCAAATGCAAAGATCCCGGGATGTTCACGGTTCCCTGCAAGATTGGAGATGTCACTTTTAGTAGTGCTATGCTTGATCTTGGTGCCTCTATCAATGTCATGCCCTATTCGGTGTATGAATCATTGAATGTCGGACTCTTAAGTGAAACCGGTGTCATAATCTCTCCTGCGGATAAATCATGTGTCTTTCCTAGAGGTGTTTTGGAAGATGTCCTAGTGCAAGTGAACCAATTGGTCTTCCCGGCGGATTTCTATGTGATTGATCTAGATGAGCAAGTGTCCTCCAAATCGACTCTAATCTTGATTGGGAGACCGTTTTTGAAGACGGCTAGGACGAAGATCGATGTGTATGCGGGAAGTTTGACAATGGAGTTTGATGGTGAAACAATAAGTTTTAATATTTATGATGCCATGAGATATCCTAGTGATGTTTCATCTTTGTACTTTGTTGATGTTGTCGAGCCAATCACTGAAGAATTGTTTGAGTTATCTAACGGTGATATATTGGAGATGATCTTAAGCAAACGATTCGATTGTGGGAAGCTAGCCGAGCAATTAAAACTTTATTCTTTGGATCCGAAAGTTGAGAAGTTGGTAAATAAAATGGAGATGAAGAAATCCACAAGATTAGATGTCAAGCAAGTTGAATTGCCCCCAACTCATACAAAATTGCCCCCATTCCTTGTTCAACCACCCGAATTGGAATTAAAGGTCTTACCTCAACACTTGAAGTATGCCTATTTGGGAAAGAATGAAACCCTTCCGGTTATCATTTCAACTCACTTAACTGAATTTGAAGAAGAACAACTCATCAAGGTGTTGAAGGAGCATAAAGAAGCCATGGGATGGATGATTGCGGATATCAAGGGATTGAGCCCCTCCACTTGTATGCACAAGATCTTAATGGAGGATGAATAAGCCGAGATGGGACGCACAAAGAAGGTTGAATCCGCCAATGATGGAAGTGGTCAAGAAAGAGATTTTGAAGCTCCTAGATGCGGGGATGATCTATCCAATCTCGGATAGCAAGTGGGTGAGCCCGGTGCAAGTCGTTCCAAAGAAGACGAGAATCACGGTGGTCGAGAAAAACAAAGGTATGATGGTCCCCACCCGTGTGCGAAACGGGTGGAGAGTATGTATTGACTACCACAAACTTAATGCAAGCACACGAAAAGATCATTTCCCATTGCCTTTCATTGACCAAATGTTAGAAAGGTTGGCCGGGAAATCCCATTATTGTTGTCTAGACGGGTACTCCGGTTTTCACCAAATCCCGGTGGCACCGGAGGATCAAGAAAAGACAACTTTTACATGTCCATTTGGCACTTTCGCATACCGTAGAATGCCATTCGGATTGTGTAATGCCCCGACGACTTTCCAACGTTGTATGGTTAGTATATTTTCGGAATACGTTGAAAACATAATTGAGTTTTTTATGGACGATTTCACGGTATATGGAAACTCCTTTCAAGAGTGTTTGACCAATCTCACCAAAATTTTAAAAAGATGCATTGAAACAAATTTGGTTCTAAATTTTGAAAAATGCTATTTCATGGTGAGTCAAGGTCTCATTTTGGGTCACATTGTGTCTAAAAAAGGAATTGAGGTAGATAAGGCCAAAATTGATGTTATTCAAAGCTTACCTTACCCGACTTGTGTTCGGGAAGTTCGTTCTTTTTTGGGCCATGCAGGTTTCTATCGAAGGTTCATCAAGGATTTTTCAAAGATAACAAGACCAATGTGCCAACTCTTGCAAAAGGAGGTTGATTTCGAGTTCAACGAGGCGTGCAAAGAGGCTTTTGACAAGCTCAAAGAGTTTCTTACATCCGCCCCTATCATGCAAGAACCAAATTGTGATCTTCCCTTTGAGATCATGTGTGATGCAAGCAACTATGCGATAGGCGCCGTTTTCGGTCAAAAGAACGGGAGGGCCTCCCACGTGATCTATTATGCATCAAGGACACTAGACAATGCTTAAAGAAACTACTCTACCACGGAGAAGGAGCTATTGGCCATAGTGTTTGCTTTGGAGAAGTTTCGGCAATATCTACTTGGCACCAAAGTCATAGTGTATTCGGATCATGTGGCTCTCAAGTTCTTGATGACAAAGAAAGATGCAAAGCCGAGACTCATCCGGTGGATCCTACTGTTACAAGAATTTGACTTGGAAATCCGGGACAAGAGCGGATGCGAGAACCTCGTGGCTAATTATCTAAGCCGGATCACTTCAAATGAAACTCCTCTCCCGTTGCGGGACGATTTTCCGGATGAGCATCTCTTTTCCCTTACTCAATCTATTCCTTGGTATGCCGATATCGTTAACTTTTTGGTCACAAAAAGGTATCCCAACACATTCCCACATGCTCAAAAAGACATGTTGAAAAGTGATGCAAAATATTATGTGTGGGATGAGCCTTATTTGTGGAAACATTGTCTCGATCAAATCATTAGGCGATGTGTACCCCAACAAGAGCACCAATCCATTTTGCAATTTTGTCATGAATTTGCTTATGGGGGACATTTTGGACCTAGCCGAACCTTGAGAAAGGTTCTTGAATGTGGACTAGTTTGGCCAACCATGTCACGCGACTGCTACTTGTTTTGCAAAAGTTGTGAACGGTGTCAAATGATGGGAAACATTTCGCAAAAGAACCAAATGCCCCAAAATCCAATCCTTGTTTGTGAAATTTTTGACGTATGGGGGATTGATTTCATGGGCCCATTTCCTGTTTCGTTTGGCAACGTTTACATCTTGCTCGCGGTTGACTATGTTTCTAAGTGGGTTGAGGCCAAAGCCACAAGATCGGATGATGCCAAAACGGTTATCGAGTTTTTAAAATCTAATGTGTTTGTGAGATTTGTTGTGCCTAGGGCTTTGATTAGTGATAGAGGGATGCACTTTTGCAACAAAATGATGGAAGCTTTATTGAAAAAGTACAACGTGATCCATCGTGTCTCTACCGCCTACCACCCTCAAACGAATGGTCAAGCGGAGGTCTCGAATCGTGAAGTGAAGTCTATTCTAGAGAAAACGGTGAATCCGACAAGGAAGGATTGGAGTTTGAGACTAGACGATGCCTTATGGGCCTATCGGACCGCTTATAAGACCCCGATAGGAATGTCGCCCATCAGATTGGTTTTTGGGAAACCATGTCATCTTCCTGTCGAATTAGAGCACCGCACATTTTGGGCGGTCAAGCAATGCAATTTCAACATTGACGAGGCTGGAAGGCATAGGAAACTTAAACTCCAAGAGCTAGAAGAATTGAGAAACGACTCCTATGAAAACGCAAGGATTTACAAGGAGAAAACGAAGCTCTTCCACGACAAGTCCATCACCCGGAAGCATTTTGAACCGGGGCATAGGGTCTTACTATACCATTCACGATTGAAGTTATTTCCAGGCAAGCTAAGGTCAAGATGGATTGGACCTTTTGTTGTGATTAAGACCTTTAACCATGGGGCGGTGGAAATTCAAAGCGAAAAGACGGGACAAATTTTCAAAGTCAATGGGCACCTGTTGAAGCCATTCTATGAATGTTTCAGTGCTAATGCCCTTGAAATCATCCATTTGGATGTCCCGATGTGTTGAAGAAAGCTAGGAGGACGTCTCGCCAAAGACGTTAAAGAAGGGCATTTTTGCAAAGCAATGTGCTTTCACCATTTTTCAAAATTCTAATAAATCATTTTGCAAAGCGTTTTTTTGGGATTCAAAATAAATTTTTGAAAGGTTTCACCAATCGATACCTATTTTACTCCAAATTTTGTCAAATTCTTGATACCGGGCCTTAAGGGGATCGTTTTGGCTTAAAAATCAGTTTTTTTTGGAAAAATCCCACTTTTGATGTGCAACATAGCCCGCAGACAGCCCGCGGCCCGAGCCCAGCCTGCGTTAAAGGTCAAAAGGTTCAGAAGGTTTTCTAGCAAGTTGACGCGGCCAGCATGCGGCCCGAGTACAGCCCGCGTGGGCCGAAGCTCAAATTCAATTCAGCACCCACGGCCAGCCCGTGGCCCGCGCCTGACCCGCGTGGATTTTCCAAGCACTTGGAGAATTTTTTGAGCATATCAGTTCCCGCGGCCAGCCCGCAGCCCGAGTGTAAACCGCGCAAAATTCATTCTTTCTCACTGACTAGATCTGATCGATTTTTTGGACTAGACGCGGCCAGCACGCGGCCCGCGCCCAACACGCATGTTGGTCGCTTGATTGTTTCCTTGGAGCTGTTGACTGCCTTGACTTTCATTGACCAAGAGGTTTAATGAGTTGACCAACATTGACCCGGATTTGACCTTCCTTGATCGAAGATTAAATACCTCCAGCACCCTTCTTCTTCATTCTAACCTAACAAATTCCTCCATTCTCTTTCTAGAAGCTCAAGAACACTAAACCCAGTTCTCACGAAAATCCATTTTCCCGGAGTTCTACCGGTGGGAATCTCGCGAAACCACTGCCATTCTTCTCCATTTTTCATCCTCTACAAACCCCGCCCAAATTCCGGTCCGATCTGTGGCCGGAATTCCGGGGCCACCACCACCTTCTTTCGCGTTTTCCGGCCAACTCCGGCCACCATTGGACAATCCGAGCACGAGGTTTTGTTTCTCTCATCAAGAGCTTTCTAGTCATACCGATCTTCCCGTAAAAACTCACGAAAAATTTCCGTCTAATTCCGGGTGCCGCCACTCCATTCGCCGGAATGTCATCTTGAAGCTAGTTTGTGGGGTTGTTTTAGCGATTAAAGCGTCAAATATGGAGCAAAATTGCAAGCTTGGGGTATGTCTTGACGAAATCTTTTTGGTGGCACTAGTTCATCCCGGGTCTAAGAAATTGGGTAATCTCATTCCTTTAACTTGATTGTTTACATCCCAATTTCCATTTGTTGTTGGTATTGTGTGCCTTTGTTGTGGTTGAAAGTTATTATTGGTAAAATTTTGTCCCGATTAAATGTCAAAGCATGCAAAAACGGGGACGGGAGCAACTTCCTCTAAAGGAGGGTCGAAGGGAAAATCCAAGGATCCCTCGTTCCGTTTGTTGAATCGCAAGGACCGTAAAACTTATGATTTTCTCGATTCAAATAAGCGTCAAGTCAAGTCAACGAAATTCCTCCATAGGGAATCTTTTGCTAGTCTTGGGGTGCTCGATGGAGTCCAAGCGTTATTTAACAACATCGGGTGGGATCAATTCCTCTATAACCGCGCCGCCACCTATGTTGAACCCACCTTGGAATTTCTTGCCACATTCAATTCTGAGGAGGAAGCCCAAACTGTCACCTTCCAAATGCTCGGTGAGAAACGATCCCTTCCGCATCGGGTCGTGAACGCCCTGATGAGCACTCCAGTGGACAACCTATATTACCAATATGACCCAAAGCCCGGAAACTTCAATGAGCATTACTTTTGGCAACAAATTACTAACGAGCCACAATATTTATCGTCTTCGTCTAAGGCCTCCTCCATAATCCACCCATGTTTGCACCTAGCGCATCGAGTTCTCACATGCACCATTTTCGCCCGCTCCGAAGTGGGACAAATTTGAAAGGCGGAATTATTTTTTCTTTGGTGCATGACTCGTGAGAACGGTCCGTGACCTGATTTTGCCTCCTTTTTCTTCACCAAGTGTTACAACCTCACAACTATGGACAAAGGATACATTTTCATTGGGGGAATAATCACCCACATTGCATCCCGGCCACCGCTCCAACTTCATCTCTCTACTCTTCCATTCGAGAAGGCTTCCGGCCCGTCTAGTCTTGACGGCAACGCACTTCGCCGAATGCAACTCATATGGGATTTGGTCGTCGGTCCCATGTGGATCCTTGACAACCAACCATACCTCATTCTCCCCCATGAGTATATAGGGAGTTTTGAGCTGACCGATCCCGAGCAATGGATCATTCCATCAGACTACCCTCCACCTGTAGATGATGAGGATGACCAGTTTCAGCCTGCACAACAATTCGCCGAGCCTCAATTTCAGCCGCAGCAGCAGGGGGGACACGAAGTCCCACCATATTTCCCCCCTACGTTCTTTGATCAATTTGCTACAATGTTCTCCACGGTGCAGCGCATCGATACCCAAACGCAAGAGAATACGAGAGCCATCCAAGATGTGGCGAGTCGTGTTGGTCGATCGGAGCAGTCCTTCCCTCCTATTTCCCGCCAGGTCCAAGATATATGGGACTACCATTATCGCCACGGGCATTTCCCGCCGCCCGACCCACCGATTTAGGTCCTTTCCGCCCTTTCCTTAAGCATTGAGGACAATGCTTGTTCTTAAGCTTGGGGTGGGGCATTTCCCTTATCTTTTACTTTTTCATGCATTTTTAACTAGGTTGCATAACATTTTAGTATTAAGCTAATTTTCATTCATTTTTCTTTTATTTATTTAATATTCTAAAAAGATTTTATTTTCTTCTTTTTCACCTTTTATATTTTTGCATAACATTTAGCCTAAGGCATTAGCATTCATGCATTTTTGTTGTCTGTTTATTCTCACCTCTCTTGGATACCATGGAACAGGTTCACAGTTATTGTATCATTATTGGTCCAGGATCTTGTTGCTACCTCACCCATCGAACCGGGACCACTAGCTGCAGTTTGGGATTTCATACTTGGGATCAGATGATGGTAGCTTAAAGGGGTAAGTAATCATGGCCAGGTAGTTTCATGAAAAATTATGCATACAATACTAACAACTGTAGGATATACTATAGCAACGGATGTTCTTAGCCTTGCGGTTACTACCGCCAAGAGGATCACACTTGATCATGTTTGAACTGTTAGGATGAAGCATTGGTGCTTGTCCCTGAGTAGAATCCATATCCGGTCTCTTTACATAACCATATCTTTTTGCGATTTTCTTAGAATTTTAGAGAGTCTTTTAGTCCACATTTGGAGATTTTCATTATCTTTGAAAAAACCACAAGTTTGAAAAGGAGCTTACATTATATCTTTATGCTCCACACATGGTCATTTTCACACTTAGGCCATTCGGATTATATCATTATCCTTTCGGTTCCACTTACACACCTTTGGGAACCAAATTTTGAGTCAAAGGGTTTCTTGTTAAAAATTTCGATAGTTAATACATTACCTTCAAAAAAAACAAAAACAAAAAGAAGCATGCAAATTATCAGTTGCAACTATCTTAGATAGGTGGCCGGTTCAATTATTGAACAAATTTCCCAACATCTTGGTCACCCGGCGTTTGATATTCATTTGGCGACTCGCGATCTGTGTCGACTCGTGGAAGTTAGGGTTGACTCAGTGAGTCAAGGGAGAACTAGGGGCGAAGAGGACAGGCGTGTACTCGACGAGTCACCTTAGTGCACTCGGCGAGTAGGGTCAGCTGTGATTGTTGACTTTCATTGACCTTTTGGATTTCGGTCCACAGTTGGACTTTGGAGTCAAGGAGGGGTAAAATGGTCTTTTACCCTTCTGAAGGATCATAGAAAGGGGTTTAATCTAGCCTTTGAGAGCCATTTCTTATTGAGGATATTTTGCATGTGTTTAGGCGGGGGCTAGACCTGTAGATTCGTGTGCGAGATCATCTGAGATACCAGAGGTGAGTCTTCTCACTATACTGTACCTGGAAGGATACCTACGTGTGACCGGAAGGTCTGATATGCTATGAGATATATGCATTGTATGCTATGAATTGCCTGTTTCGTATGCACTATGTGTGTGATATGTATGCTATGCTTGATATGGGCCAGAAGGCATTATGATATGGGACGGAAGGCAATATGATGTGGACCGGAAGGTCAGGGAGTTATGGACCGGAAGGTCGTCAATGGCAGGACCTGAAGGTTTACCGGGTTGGGACGGAAGTCCCCTGAGACACATGGACCGGAAGGTCGTGTGGAGTATGGCCTGGAAAGGCATATGTATGTAAGTGGTTTATTTGGGAAGGCGCCGGCATGACTCGTACACACACAGGCGGATTTGGATATGATTGTTCTTGGGATTCATATGTTTTGTATTATGACCATGTTACATTGGATTTTATGGTTTGTCTTGAATGGAATTATGTTTTAAAGAAATAAAAAATTATTTTGAAAATTTACGTTGTTACAAGTTGGTATCAGAGCCTTGGTTTTAGGGATTCGGATGCACCTTCGGGCGTAACTAAACTCAAACTGAGGATTTGAGAAAATTTTCAAGCGATAAAAAACTAATTTTTCTAAAAAGCAAGAGATTTTGAGAAAACCAAAGCGGAGCAGTGTGTACGGTCAGCCAGCGCCCGAACGGTGAACCCCCTAAAATGCCCTTAGTTTACGTGTTATGAGATATGATATGTTATATTATGAATGCTAGGGCTGGCTAGGTATTCATATTAGGACTATAGTGGCCTGATTTTGTGATGCCTTAGCCTAGGAAGGATTGTGATGCTATGTGATGCTTGAGAGCGAGTAGGTAGCAGTGAGGGGCTAATAAGAGGTCTACCGAAGGGTAGCCTATGCCAGTGAGATATAGAGTACTTGTGATCTGGGATCCAAGGAGGAGGACTTAGGGTGAATACTGATGCGGTGTAGGCGGGAGTATAAGGGCCCATACTATCGAAGACACCGGAGCAGTGCGCACTCTAAGTAAGAATCCTTTGGATACTAAGGAACAAGTAGGGATGAGTTATCGAGCGCGAGCATGCTCGAATGAGTCTTTGATATTGTTGTGTTATATTTCAGAGACATCATGGTTGGGACACGCCACAGACCTGAGGCGACCGGTGTGAGTGACGAGGAGCTTCGTCAGATGATCCACGATGAGGTGGCTGCGGCGATCAGGGCCTAGATTCCGGAGATGTTTGGGTCTATCAAGACCACATTGATTGAGACTTTTGATGAGTGGTACGCCACGGTGACTGAGGCTGCAGCAGCTGTGGCTGCTGCCAGGCCTCAAGGAGGTGACTCGTTGTTGTTCCGGGAGTTCAACAACACGAAGCCACCTGAGTTTGATGGGACACAGTATCCGATCGCTGCGATGAGATGGATTACTGATATTGAGGGATGCTTCTATACGTGTTCATGTCCGAAGCATCTGAGGGTACGGTTCGCTTTGAACCAGCTTCGCTTGGGGGCGAAGGATTGGTGGAAGTTCGTGACGGCGAGCTTCACTCTTGCATAGATTTCAGCGGTGACCTGGGAGAGGTTCACCGCCATGTTCAGAGACGAGTATGTTCCCCGGTGGAGAGGGAACGGCTGGTTCAGGAGTTTTTGACCCTCAAGCAGGGTAATGATTCAGTTACTGTGGTTACCCGGAAGTTTCATGAGAGGGCGATGTTTTGCCCTTAGCAGGTGTCTAATGAGCAGGCACGAATGAGTCGGTATTTGGGCATCCTGAGGAGGGACATTCAGGAGTTCGTGTCGAACTCGACGTACCAGACATTTGCTGAGCTCCAGGAAAATGCCCGGAAGAGGGGGATTGAGTTGGAGACTCAGGCCAGGGAGGAGGCCGAGTCTCAGAGGATGGATCGGCGGCCGGCTCAGTCTCAGCCGACAGCCAAGTGGACCAAGTCCGCTGATTCGAGGACTGGAGGCCAAAAGGGCCGCACTTGCGGGAAGTGCGGCAAGGGACATGAGGGGGCCTGTCGACCGGGTGCTTGCTACAAATGTGGCAAGGAGGGGCATATCGCCAAGGATTGCCCCAAGGGATTTATGGCTTGCTTTCATTGCAACCAGACGGGCCATCAGAAGGCCGAGTGTCCACAGTTGCATCAGGTGTCAGCACAGGGATCTGCACCTGCTGCTAGGGTTACCGAGGTTCGACCGGTGAAGGCCGAGGCTCCGAAGGCTCGTGGGAGAGCTTTCCAGTTGACTGCGGAGGAGGTTCGCGCAGCGCCCGATGTCATGGCTGGTATGTATTCTGTATTTATCTTTTCTTTTGAGATATTGTGCCTATATGATGATATGCATATGTACTTTTCTTGTGAGTTCTGTACCTGCTTTCATGTTATTTGACTCGGGTGCGAGTCGGTCATTTGTTTCCTTGGCATTTAGTCAGCACATTAGTATCCGTCGAGAGGCGTTGAGTCAACCTCTGCGAGTTTCCATAGCTGATGAGCGAGCAGTGTATGCTATGGATGTGATTCAAGGATGTATCCTTGAGATCATCGATGTGGAGTTCCTGATAGATCTGGTCCCGATTGCAATTGGGGACGTGTGTGTTATAGTGGGCATGGATTGGTTGAGCCGATTTGGAGCTGTTATAGACTGCGGGCGTCAGTTGGTGATGATACAAAATCCCAGTGGGGAAGTGCTTACGGTGTATAGCGAGGGAACCCGATGTGGGTCAGCGTTTTGCTCGGCTGCCAGGGCGACAAAGAGTTTGCAGAAGGGCTGCAGTTGATTCGTAGCCTATGTGTTGGACACGCGAATCGCCGCTGGAAGGCTAGTTTCGTTTGATGAGGTTCCGATAGTGTGCGAGTTTCCGGATGTTTTTCCCGAGGAATTTCCTGGTGTGCCTCCCGAGAGGCAAGTGGAGTTCAGTATCGATTTGGTTCCAGGAGCAGCACCTCTTGCCAAGACGCCTTATCGCCTTGCGCCGCCAGAGATGCATGAGTTCTCCTCGCAGCTTCAGGAGCTGCTAGGAAAGGGGTTTATTCGACCGAGTAGCTCGCCTTGGGGAGCACCGATCCTTTTTGTGAAGAAAAAGGATGGTTCACACCAGATGTGCATTGATTACCGGGAGTTAAACAAGTTGACGGTCAAGAACCTTTATCTGTTGCCAAGGATCGATGATCTGTTCGATCAGTTGTAGGGGGCGTCTTGGTTCTCCAAGATAGACTTGAGGTCGGGTTATCATCAGATGAGGGTTCAGGATGAGGATATCCAGAAGACAGCGTTCAGAACTCGTTATGGGCATTACGAGTTCGTGGTGATGTCTTTTGGGCTCACCAATACACCAACTGTGTTCATGGATCTCATGAACAGGGTGTGTAGGCCGATGTTGGATCGGTCGGTGATCGTATTCATTGATGATATTTTGGTGTATTCGAAATCTAGAGAGCAGCACGAGGACAATCTGAGAGAGATTCTCGTGGTATTGAGGTCGAAGAGGCTATATGCCAAATTCTCCAAGTGTGATTTCTGGTTACGAGAGGTTCAGTTCTTGGGACATCTCGTGAACCAGAACGGGATATTGCTCGACCCAGCCAAGATTGAGGCAGTCATGAGGTGGGAGGTGCCGAGATCGCCCACTGAGATCAGGAGCTTTCTAGGATTGGCCGACTATTATCAGAGATTTATTAAGGATTTCTCCAAGATCGCCGTGCCACTTACCAAGATGACCCGGAAGGGTGTCGCTTTTTCCTGGAGTCCGGAGCAGCAGACTTCATTTGAGACACTTCGCCAGAAGTTGTGCGAAGCCCCGGTGCTCGCACTCCCAGAAGGAATGGAGGATTTTGTGTTGTACTGTGATGCACCGATATCCGGGTTGGGAGCAGTGCTTATGCAGAGGGGGCATGTGATAGCATATGCATCGAGACAGCTGAAGCCTCACGAGTCGAGGTATCCCACCCACGACCTGGAGCTGGGGGCTGTGGTGTATGCCCTCAAGATCTGGCGTCACTATTTTTTTGGGGTTCGGTGTTCCATATAGACGGACCACAAGAGTCTGAAGTACTTGATGGATCAGCCCAACCTGAATATGCGCCATAGGAGATGGTTGGATGTGGTAAAGGGTTATGATTGTGAGATCCTGTACCACCCGGGCAAGGCTAATGTGGTAGCAGACGCTTTGAGCCATAGGGCGGAGAGCGCCCCGATAAGAGACGTTTGTATGAGGTTAACAATGATGACTCCGGTGTTGGACACCATTCGAGGGGCCCAGGCCGAGGCCATTAGACCAGAGAACAAGTAAGAGAGAGTGGATTGTTGGTCAGGTATCGGAATTTGTTACTGATAGTCGGGGACCTATGACTTTTCAGGGCCGGATTTGGGTACCGTTTGTGGGATGAGCGCATACCATCTTGATGGAGGAGGCCCATAAGTCGTGGTTCTCGATCCATCCTGGTGCCACTAAGATGTTTTTGGACCTAAAAAGGGATTATTGGTGGCCCTGTATGAAGAGAGATGTCGCATGGTTTGTGGAGAGGTGCTTGACCTGTCGCAGGGTTAAGGTCGAGCACCAGCATCCACATGGTATGTTGCAGCCATTGGAGATTCCCGAGTGGAAGTGGGAGCAGGTTACCTTGGATTTTATCACCAAATTGCCAAGGACTGCTAGAGGTGTCGATGCAATTTGGGTGATTGTGGACAGGTTGACGAAGAGCCCTCACTTTCTTGGTATCAGTGAGAGCTCTTCTGCTGAGAGGCTGGCGGAGTTGTATGTGAGGGAGGTGGTATCGCGGCATGGGGTTCTGGTCTCGATTGTTTTAGATCGAGATGTGCGATTTACTTTCAGGTTTTGGAAGAAGTTTCACGAGGATTTGGGTACGAGGATGCACTTCAGTACCGCATACCACCCACAGACTGATGGGCAGAGTGAGCGGACGATTCAGACGCTCGAGGACATGCTTCGAGCATGTGTGTTGGATTTCGGCAGGAATCAGGACACGTACATGCCCTTGGCAGAGTTTTCTTACAACAACAGCCATCATTCGAGCATTGGTATGCCACCCTTTGAGCTGTTGTATGGGAGGAGGTGTCGGACCCCCATTTGCTGGGGAGAGGTAGGGCAGCGTGTGATGGGTAGTATGAAGATCGTGCTTCTGACGACGGAGCAGATTCAGTAGGTCAGACAGAGGTTATTGACCGCTCAGAGTCGTCAGAAAAGTTATGCAGACAAGCGATGATCCGAGCTCGAGTTTCATGTCGGTGACTTCGTACTCCTGAAAGTATCTCCTTGGAAAGAAGTGATCCGGTTCAGGAAGAGAGGCAAGTTGGGGCCTCGATATATTGGTCCTTTCAGGGTGACCGCTAGGGTGGGCAGAGTAGCGTATCGTTTGGAGCTACCTACAGAATTGAGTCAGATTCATGATACCTTCCACGTATCTCAGTTGAGGAAGTGTATCGCCGATGAGTCGGCAGTGGTCCCCCTAGAGGACATTCAGTTGGATGCGAGCCTGAACTATGTTGAGAGGCCGATCGCGATCCGGGATCGTAGGATCAAGATTTTGAGACACAAGGAGGTGTCATTGTTTCAGGTCCAGTGGCAACATCGGAAGGGGTCCGAGCAGACTTGGGAGCCGTAGTTAGAAATGCGTGAGTAGTACCCAGAGTTATTTGCTGAGAGAGAACTCGAGGGCAAAGTCTGATTCTAGTGGGGGAGAATTGTAACATCCGAATTCCTAGGTATATTATTTTATTCTTTTATATTGAATTTTTGGAGAGAAACTCGGCGAGTAAGAGCCCCGACTCGCCGAGTTGGATCACAATTGGAATGGTCTGATTAATTAGGGACTCGACGAGTCCATGAGTGGACTCGACGAGTCCATGCTGTTTAATGAAACCCTAATTTCTCGGGTTTCCGCCCTATTTAAAGGCCCTTATGGCCGTCGTTTGTGGCCACCAGTCCAGTGAGAGAAACCTTAGAGTGCTGGAGCGTTTTGAGATAGAGAAGAATTCATTCTTGACCTTTGTGGTGTTGTTTAGCAAGAAGAAGGAGGTTCTAGCCAAAGGAAAGCAAAGGAGGTTGATATTCTGAGGATTTGAATCTAATACAATTTCATTTGAGGTATTATTTCGACCCTTCTTTTGTTTTGGGAAAGATAGATGGTTTTAGGGTTTCTTGTGTCCTTGTCTAAGTCGATTGGAGGTCCAAATAGTCCCTTCTGGTGATGAGACTTTGGATCTGGACCCATAGAGGTCCACAGAGCCTTATTCTTCAAGCTTTATGAAGAGCAATGGAGGTCATGACCATAGGTTAAGGTATTTGGGGCAAAATTATCATACTTGGTCATATGGTTGTTGCATGTGCATCAAGATTGAGACTTTACGTGATTATAGTGCTTGGAAAGGCCAGATCTATGGATTAGAGGAACAGATCTGACCTAAGAAGGTCGTTTGAGAAAGTGCATGGTATGTACTCGTCGAGTCCATGGGAGGACTCGACGAGTTGATTCGGGTTGCCCCGCGACTCGCGATCTGTGTCGACTCATGGAAGTTAGGGTTGACTTAGTGAGTCAGGGGAGAACCAGAGGCGAAGAGGACAGACGTGTACTCGCCGAGTCACCTTAGTGCACTCGGCGAGTAGGGTCAGCTGTGATAGTTGACTTTCGTTGACCTTTAGGATTTCGGTCCACAGTTGGAATTTTGAGTCAAGGAGGGGTAAAATGGTCTTTTACCCTTCTGAAGGATCATAGAAAGGGGTTTAATCTAGCCTTTGAGAGCCATTTCTTATTGAGGATATTTTGCACGTGTTTAGGCGGGGGCTAGACCTATAGATTTGTGTGCGAGATCATCCGAGATACCAGAGGTGAGTCTTCTCACTATACTGTACCTGGAAGGGTACCTACGTGTGACCGGAAGGTCTGATATGCTATGAGATATATGCATTGTATGCTATGAATTGCATGTTTCGTATGCGCTATGTGTGTCATATGTATGCTATGCTTGATATGGACCGGAAGGTCAGGGAGTTATGGACCGGAAGGTTGACATGGGTAGGACCGGAAGGTTTACCAGGTTGGGACGGAAGTCCCCTGAGACACATGGACCGGAAGGTCGTGTGGAGTATGGCCTGGAAAGGCGTATGTATGTAAGTGGTATATTGGGGAACTCACTAAGCTTCTTGCTTACAGTGTTTATGTGTAATGTGTTTCAGGTACTAGTGAGGACTGTGGGAAGGCGCCGACATGACTCGTACACACACAGGCGGATTTGGATATGATTGATCTTGGGATTCTGTAACACCGTAAATTTCAAAACAATTTTTCGCATTTTATAAAAACATAATTCATTCATTATTCATGAAAACATCATTGTTTAAAACTCAATTGATAACATATATCAATCCCAAGATCTCATAACATCAAAATCCCGTGTGTGTACTGATCATGCCGGCGCCTTCCCGCGTACATAACTGGTACCTGAAACACACCACACAACAACTGTAAGCACAAATGCTTAGTGAGTTCCCCAAAATACTACTTACACACATACGACTTTCCAGGCCATGACCTTCCGGTCCATGTGTCTCAAGGGACTTTCGTCCCAAACCGGTAAACCTTCCGGTCTTACCCACGTCGACCTTCCGGTCCACATCACAATGCCTTCCGGCTCATAACATAAATGCCTTCCGGCCCATAACATAATGCCTTTCGGCCCACATCAAGCATAGCATACATAGCACATATAAACGGCTAAATTAATCACATACAATGCATACAACTCATAACATATCCGACCTTCCGGTCACACATAGGTACCTTTCCAGGTATAGTATAGTGAGAAGACTCACCTCGTAGGAAGTCTAGAATCTCGCGTGCTCGATATCTCCAAATCTCGAAACGACGACCCAACCCCGCCTAATCATAACAAAATATCATTCTAATTAATATAGTCTTCCAAGACTAGGCTACACCCTTTTCATTATCCCACAGAGGGTAAAAGACCATTTCACCCCTCCTTGACTCAAAGTCCACATATTGACCAAAACCCTAAAAGTCAACAAAAGTCCACAGACACAGTACGCGGGGCGTACCGGCTTCTGTACGCGGGGCGTACATCGATGAACCACAATCGGGGGTCGCCACCCCTTACGCTGCGCGTACTGGGAGTTACGCCCAGCGTAAATCCCAGATTCATCCATACCATATTTCTTTGTCTTAAATGGTTAAGACACTCCTTCAACTTCCAGATCTGGCTCTCTTTAAGTCTCCTAACCCATAAAGTCGGAACC
Organism: Lactuca sativa; assembly: GCF_002870075.4. Taxonomy (NCBI): domain Eukaryota; kingdom Viridiplantae; phylum Streptophyta; class Magnoliopsida; order Asterales; family Asteraceae; genus Lactuca; species Lactuca sativa. The sequence continues at coordinate 218,361,425 of NC_056623.2, read as the reverse complement.
TTTAAGCCTTGGAATGGCTATAAAGGCTCCTATACCCTCTATTACCTTTCTTTTCACCTCCAAAGATCTAGATCTCATGCATGGCTCAATATTTAATCCAAGATTACATTTTTATTAACATACAACTTAAATAGACCTGGAATATGATAGATCTAGGCTAATGGAGACTATTTGCTCATAAAGTCTCCATGTTGGGACCAAAAACCCTTGAAATTTGTCCAAGAAGCAAACCATAAGAACTATAAGGCAAGATCTGAACTTTTTACCTCAGGAAGAAGCTCCAACCTTTGTTATCCTCAGATCTACACTTGTCCAATAGCTCCTAGCCTCCACAATGGACTTCCCTTATCTTTTGCTACCTTGAAATGACACCTTGAGGCTTAGAATACTCACACTCCTTCTAAAAACGAAGGAAAAGCTCTCTTAGGGTTTCTTTCTGAAGGATGGTGGCTGAGGGACAAGGCCATCTCATTCCTTTTATAGCCATCAATTCAGATTAGGGTTTTGGGTCTGGACCGGTTACGCCCGACGTAACCTTGGGTACGCCCAGCGTACCCGGGTGACAAAGCATTCTAGAAGGCGCGCGAGTACGCACAGCGTACCCCTTGTACGCCCAGCGTACTCGCCTAACACAAAGGCCAAAAATGACAATTATTTAAAATATGAAGGGCTAATTGGTTGTACCTGAATTTCGGGCTGTTACAGATTCATATGTTTTGTATTATGACCATGATACATTGGATTTTATGGTTTGTCTTGAATGGAATTATGTTTTAAAGAAATAAAAAATTATTTTGAAAATTTATGTTGTTACAATTTGACTCTAAAAGACCTTAGTCCAAGCGATGCATCATACGATGAGAGGTCGTTAGAACAAGACCCATTGGTCTATTATGATGAGAGATAGGTGATGATAGGAAGGTGATGATAATTAGGTGAGAATAATAATTATATTATTGTGGGTTGAAAACCCATGTACTCACCAGGTTTCCTAACCTGACCCACTCAGTTTATTTATATCACAGGTGTTGATATGAAGTCACATTACATAGAGAGATTAAGGAGATATAAATCACTAGTGATATTGAATGTAAGTTCTGTTTATGCTTATGTTTATGTATTGACAATGACATCCGAAATGTTTTAAAGTGAATAAAAATACTTTTCTTCATAAATACTTTGAAAACGTATTTATCATGTTTTACTGGGAACAAATTCCGCAACTTTTTTATTAAAAGAGATACTGATGAGAATAAATCTATAGATCGTGTAGATCTTTCACAGTTATATTGATAAAGAACAAACAACTCAATCACAATACGATTAAGAGCATAGTATGGAATGAATATGAAGCTTATGATTCAAATATAGTCGCGCCTAAGCAGAGCTCGATAAAGAACTTCCACTGTAGAGGCGAGCTAGGGTTTACAATACTTTGATAAGAAAATAATTAAAGTCTTACAAACAAAGAATGCATGCATGCACCATAAATACTAAACCCTAGAATAAAATAATCACGGTTGGACAAGCCCAAACAGGATACAAAACTAGGCTAATAGGAACGAGCCCAAGACACAACACTATAAGCCCAACAATCTCCCCCTTTGCGTCAATTGGGGCGAGACCTTCACTTCGGTTGATTGGCTGAAGTTTGCTTCACCACTTTAAACAAACAAGGAATTACAGCAAGAAGAACATGGCGAAAGTGGATATACCAACTTATCATATCAGTGAAGTACTTCTTATCACTTTCACTGTTCTGCTTGCATTTGTGAATAATCCCCAGAACATACTCTAAGCACGAAGTAGTGAAGAGATGTTTATCCGTTAAGGCGAACATACATTTCTCACCATCCTGTTTGGTGAACATCACAAAATTTAAGACCAGATCAATCTTTCCCATCTTCATCTTGTTGACATCACTTGCAGAAACAACTGGCATAACGGTGGGCTTATTTCTGAGAACCGAAGTGACTTCTTGATCAATCTTAGCTACCTCAAAAACGTAGTAGACTAACAATCTTTTAAGATGATCAATAATTGGCTCATACTCAACTGGGTTGGAGAGTAGAATATTGTGCAGGACAATCCAATCATGAGGATTAAGATTGGGCAGATTAGCAAGAGAGAAGGCATGCTCAAACAATGTCGAACCCCTTGTGACTTTGAACTTGACGTTGATAAATTTTCCTGCTGCTTGAGGCTTAAGGACCCGAATTGTGATGATTTTCTGAGCGCTCCAAGTGACAGATTGTGGTTGAGCGAACTCTAAGTAGTAGTCAATGAGCTCACGATCAACTTTCGGGTCTGGATGTGGGACTTCTGCAACGGGAAGAAAGCAGTGAAACACAAACGCCTTTCGGGTGATAGGCATGTCAAATTGTGAATCCTTTGTGTTTTCACAGTCCAAGGACACTACTGGCTCAAGCCAAGGAGTGCTAGGAGAGTCAATGTCTTCTTTGAGCAGCTTCTCCAACGTCCAGAAGGGAAAAAGAGTTTTCTTGGTTTCTAGGAGATCCTGAGCCTCCTTTAATCTCCTTTCTCTTTCTTCAGATTCTTTCACAATTTTGGCGTTGAGATCGATTTCCCTCTCCCTTGCCTTTCCCTTAAAGGCATCAGCAATTGTTTCCTCTTCCTCATCGTTGTCATCGACTATTGGACCCTTTCCTTTATCCTTAGTACCCAAACCTAAAACATGCTCAGTCTTCTGTAGATCTGGCTGGGAAGTGAGAGGAGGTTGAGACTTAGGAGGAGCTTGAGACGACGATGTGAGTCCTTCTCCCCCTTGTTTTTGAGGTACCATCGCCTCGGAAACACCTTCAATGCGACTCAACATCCCAAGGGCAGGACGGAATTTGTCAGCAAGACGACGTCTAATAGAAATAGTGAGAATAGCGTCATGAGCCTCCAAAACACCTAAGAGAATTGCGTGAATGTCGGAGACACAGCTCTTGACAACAGCCCTTTCAGATCGAAGCTGTGTGACCTCGTTGTTCGCCTGAGAAAGTTGAAGACTTTTTGTCTTGAGTTTAGTTGTCTTGCGAGCAAGTTCATCCATCAGTGAGTTTTCCATAGCGAGGTCAACTTGAAGCTTTTTAAGACGCTCGTTGAGACAGGAAAGAAGAGTAGCATTGTCCTTTTGAATATCTTGGCGAAGATTGAAAAAATTTTGCTTTTCAGCTACAAAGGCTTCTTCGATCTTGGTTATGGAGTTGGTCACTTTAGAAGAATTTGAGGCAACTTCTCCCTGCAAGGACTCAAGAAAAATGTTACCATCTTGAATTAGTTTATCGACTTTTTCGGTCGCTTCTATACACACTTTGGTGGAAGTGTTAATGGCTTCTCTGGCACGAGAGATGGAAGCCTCATGTGCTATGAGAAAAGAGTCAAGCATTTTCTGAATAGCAGATTCAAAATTGGGAGTGTGAGAGGAAGAAGAGGCCATAAGAGTGTAAAGTTTGGCATTCAGGTCCATGAGATGGTTTTTGGTAAGAGGAGCATCATCATCTTCGTCACTTTGAACACGATAAGGGTTGTAGTAGAAGGAATCAAATTCCATGTCTTCGCCACCGAGGACAGGGTTGGCTTCAGCTGATGGTGTGGAAGATAAGGTTTTGGTTGTTTCTGGGACTGAAGACCGAACCCTCGTATCAGATACATTGGTTTGAGCTCCAGTGGTGGTTGTTTTGGTTGCTTCGAAAAAGATAGGAGTGGGAATGGGAATAGTATTCGTAGGTTGGGATGTAATAGCCGGGAAGGTTGTTGGTAATGAAATGGGGATTGAAGCAGGTGGAGAAGAAGGAACTGGGGAGCGAACAAATAGCTTAGGTGTTGGTGATCTACGTGGAGTATCACCACGAGCTGTAGCCTCCTCGTCAGAGCTTTCGCTGTCTGATTCTGTAGGAGTAAGAGGTTTGTTAGCAGGAGGAACATACTCAGAATCCGAATCACTATATGATTGAAGAATGAGTCTCCTGGCTGGCTTTTTCAGCTTCTTCTGCATAGGCTGTAAAGGAGCAGTTTTGTCGGACTTTCGCTTCTTGGGGGTTTGTCCCTTAGTTGGTTTAGTGACTCTCACCTCCTTTTGTGTTTTTGGTTTCTTTCCCCTATTTATAGGCTTGTCTGCTTCCTCGATAGAAGGAATCATGGTAGGAGTGAGGTCCCTTGGACCCGAAGAAGGAAGCTTCTTGTATTCTTGAATGATGTTGCTTGCTTCAGACACACATGCATACATAGGTTGTGGAATCGATCCAATGAAGAAATACTTGGAAGGATCTTTGACGATGATATTCGTTGTGTGAAAGGTTGCAATGGAAGAAAGAAGGGAATCTTCCATGATTGGAACCTGAAGACGATCCATTGCCCACTTTGTGATAATGGACCAGTACTTACCACATGAAATCTCAGAATGTCGAGAAGATGAATATAAAATCTTAACCAGTTGTTGCCATATGACTATCCCAAAGTCCAGAGTAACACTATTGTACAACCTATAAAGCACAGTCATAAATGACTTGCTAGCTCCATCTGAACCAGCACTAAGCTCTGAGAGACCCTTGAAAAGAAGAGTAAAGAGGCCGTTCCATTGTGGGGGAAGGCAAGACCTCTTAAATTTGGTGACAATGGTTAGGGTTTCTGTGTACCCCATTTGGTAGAACATGGAGAGCAGTTGACTAGTAGTAATGGAGTCGGGGTTTACCAGCGTGGGTTCATGAGCAAGACCAATTAGGGCACATAATCGATTCTTGGAAATCGAAGTCTTCTCGTAGTGACTATCAAAGTGAATCCTCTCAGCAACCTTGTAATAATAAGCGGTGGAATAGATGTGAGAGAGGCAAGTCATGGGAACTACTTCCAGCTCTGTAAGAGCATCTACAAGGGGAGAGTATATGAGGCATTCTACAGCGTACAACATGTAGGGTTCATAGAAAAAGGGTGAAAGGTCAATGATGAGGTTTTGCTATGGCTTAATGGTGAGAAGGTTGGAGTGAGCAGAGGTATCTTGAACAGAAGATGATTCTCCCATTGATGAAGCTTGAGAAGAAGATGATGAACAGTGAGAGAGATCGTCGTTTTCTTTTTGAGGATTTTTGAGTGATAAAAGAGTAAAGTGGAGCATGAGAAATCCTTTTATACATGAGAGTAGGAGAGAGAAATATTCGGCTGAAATCTTGTCTTTTTGTGAAACCGTTCCTGATGCGATGGAGTGGACAATTGGCTACCCTGATGATGACGTAGGAGAGAGAAAGGACGTTTCACTTTTTACACACCTTTCCATAGAAAGTACCTTTTTCAAATTGTCGAAACGATTGGATAATTGCTGAATCATCCAAGAGCTTTATCCGAAACGTCATCCACATAATTTACATGAACCGTCGTCACCTTTATCTTTATCGATCACCATAATACTTTTTGAACTCAAGCTGCAAAAAAGTAGCTCATACTAAGTAGAACCAGACTTTTGGAAAAGCAAAGATTTTCGTGCAAAGAGTGTGAATGATAAAGAAATAAACCAAAGTTTCTGGGATATGGTGATGTCGAATAAGACATGAAACAATAGATCCCGGGCACGAATCTCTTCCTTCAAACTCAAGAGAGACTTCAATGTGCTTGTGTGGCTTCACGTTAAATAACGATCAAGTACTTGTTAAGAAGTATTGAAAGGCATCTTTTTAATTAAAGTTATAAAGGGTGGATTTCGCTTCAATTCATGATTTCGGTACTTGATATAAGACCGAAACTGAACGAAGTACCTGTGAGACCGATGTGGCCTGTTAAAAAAGTAGGTAGGAAATATATTCAGTGACTTGTTGACAACTTAGAAATCTCAAAAAAAATATAACTGGATCCTTGGGGAAGAAAAGTCTTGGTGATAGACAATTTCAGAAGGATCGCTCAAAATCAAAAAGAGATTTCAGTTGTGAGATCGAGATCATGGTAATTGTTCATCGTCAATGTATTAAGGGTATTGAATTGTGGGTTTCACTTAATTCGTAGTGACACGAAGCTAAGATCATTAACACAGATTTTTGTGTAACCATAAACCTGAGTGGTAAGTACTAAGAGTCTCAAGGGTTACATTAGTGAGATGAAGTGTAATGAAGAAAAATGATATAGGTGGTGTAAGAAGTGAATGTACCTCTGCTATAAAAGAAAGACCAAGCAGAAAACTCTAAACTCAATATGAGAAGAGTAAGGTAGCTCATGATTAAAGTGAATGTGACAACCTAGTTTGGGAAAACATGATTTGTATATATCACATTATTAAGACTTCACTCAAAATCTATAGAGGCTTTGGTCAACATGTAGCAGCATGCATCTAGGGACACTTAACTAATACATAGAAAAGATTTTATACCTGCTTGAGCTTCACCATTGAGAGTACCATTTATACAATGAGAAAAATTAAATAAAACAATAGATATTTTTGTATTTTGTGGAAAAAAATTTAATAAAACAAAAAAGAAAAATATTTTTTGGATTTTATGAAAATTAAAAAAAAAATTGAAATTGAAAACATAAAAATGAGTATATAAAAGAGTGTACGAGAATACAATAAAAATCCCTATTAATGAAAAAGAAGCAAACGAGTTTAGAAGGACCGAACTCGAAATAGACCGAGCGTTCAGTTCATTTCGGTTCTTGAGTGAACCGAACCCGAAAAAGACCGAGCGTTCACTCTATTTCGCTTCTTAACTTTAGTGAAGCGAAGGTGATTTTGGTACTGATTCAGCTTCCATCATTCCAAGGCCTTGTAAGATCTTGTTGAAGCTTGCTTAAGGTAAAGCCTTAGTGAATATATCTGCTAGTTGATCAGTGGTTCTAACGAAATGAATTTCTACTTTACCATCTTCCACATTATCTTTGATGAAGTGATACCGCAGTGTTATGTGCTTTGTCTTTGAGTGTTGCACTTTCAGAGTCGCAATATAGTGGGATTTTCTTCATGTTCAGCCCATAGTCCCTAAGCTGACTCTGTATCCAAACAACCTGAGATGTGCATGAGGCGTCGGCTATGTATTCAGCTTCGGCCGTGGAGAGAGAAACACAGGTTTATTTCTTTGATTTCTAGCTAACCAATTTAGCATCAAGAAATTGACATCCTCCAGTAGTGCTTTTACGATCCAATCCACAACCACCTAAGTCAGCATCTGAAAATACTTGGACAAAGAAACCTGAGTTAGTTGGATACCATAGACCGAGAGAGGAAGTTCGCTTCAAATAGCGAAATATGTTTTTCAAGGCTAGCATGTGAGGTTCGCGTAGGTTAGCTTGGACTCGGGCACAATAGCAGACGGAGAACATGATGTCTGGTCTGCTAGCTGTGAGATACATCAGTGACCCAATCATCTGACGATAAAGCATCATGTTAGTAGCTGGCTTTTCCAAAGATGGTGTAATCTTAGTCCCAAAAGCCATAGGAACTTTTACTTTGGAGTCTCCCATCATGCCAAACTTGGCAAGCAATGTCTTTGTATATGCCTCCTGATTGATAACAATGCTTTCGGGTCCCTGTCTAATATTTAAGCCAAGGAAAAAGTTAATTGGACCCATTGAGCTCATCTCAAATTTAGTTTCCATCAACTTCCTAAATTCAGCTGTTAAGCTGGGATTCGTGGAGCCGAAGATGATGTCATCAACATAAATTTGGACTATCATAAGGTGGTTACCCTCTCTCTTACGAAAGAAGGTTGGGTTAACCGAACCTTGTTTAAATTTGGACATTTTTAAGAATCGAGTTAGAGTTTCATACCATGCTCTGGGAGCCTGCTTTAGGCCATATACTGCTTTGTCTAGAATTTAGCAATGATCTGGATGCTTCTCGTTCACGAAGCCCGGCGGTTGCTCAACGTACACAGTTTCTTCAAGTTCTCCATTTAGAAAGTCACACTTTACATCCATTTGATAAACTTCAAATTTTTTGTGTGCAACATAAGCAAGAAAGATTCGAACCGACTCTAATCTTGCAACTGGAGCGAATGTCTCTTCATAATCTATACCTTCCTCTTGGCAGTATCCTTTTACAACCAACCGGGCCTTGTTACGAATCACATTCCCCTCCTTATCCATCTTATTTCTGAATACCCATTTGAGACCAACAACCGAAGCATCCTTTGGAGTTGGAATTAGACGCCATACTTTGTTTCTTTCGAACTCGTTCAGTTCATCTTGCATGGCTTGAACCCAATCAGAATGGTCAAGAGCCGAATTCACAATCTTCGGTTCAACTTTGGAGACAAAAGAGTTGAACATGCATAATTCTACTTGAGAGAATAGTGCAGCTTGTTTCGCTTTGATCTGTGATCGAGCTAATACCTTTTCTGAAGATTCCCCAATGATTTGACTTTGAGGATGGTCTTTAGTCCATTTAATGAGAGGAGGGTAATTTGGATCACAAGAGGGATCCAGTTCAACATTTATTTCTTCTTCCAATTCTGATAGTGTATCATCATCATTGAAATTTGTATTCTCCCCCTCGAATGATGACACTATTACCATTTCTGGATCAGAACGTTCCACTTCGTTTGGACTTTCGGTTGAGCTAGATGATTGTGACGATGAGTTCTCCCCCTGAAATGAAGAACCTTGATCATTTGGTAGAGACGAACCCTCCCCCTGGATAGAAGAATAGTCACCAGAAGGTTCGCTTGAGTTAGGCCTTTCGGTTGCCTCTGGTTGATCAGCTGCCATCTTCTGTGCAACATCGTCAATAACTTTCTTCAAACTGTCGACTTTGTTATCTTCCGCTTTGGATTCAGAATCGATAGCTTTTCAGGTTCATCGAAGAGAAGCATATATTGCTCGAAAAGATTTGCAATAGGCACAGTGACTTGACTGGACTTTGGAAAGATTTCTTGCATTGCATTTCCAGGTGTCTTCAACTTCTTGACATAATTGTCATCAAAAGTTACATAGTATGTCTCTTCAATCTTCTTTGAGCGTTTATTCATAACTCTATACACCTTAGAGTGGAAGGAGTAGCCCAAAAAGATCCCTTCATCGGCCTTAGCATCAAACTTGTTTCGATTCTCCTTTAAGTTGAAGACGAAGCATATTGAACCGAACACGTGAAAGAACTTCACATTAGGCTTGCGGTTGTTGAAGATTTCGTAAGGAGTGATAGAGAATCGCTTGTTTAGATGCGATCTATTCTGAGTGTAGCATGCAGCAGCAATAGCATTAGCCTAGAAATATAAAGGCAAGGAAGCGGAGCTTAGCATAGTTCGAGCCGTTTCGCACAGAGATTGGTTTCACCTTTCGATGATTCCATTCTGTTCTGGAGTATATGGAGCAGACAAATTGTGAGTCGCTCTCTTCTCAGCCAGAAAGTCTTCGATATCCTTGTTCTTGAATTCCAAGCCATTGTCGCTTCTTACAGTATGAACCACTTTTTGCAGTTGAACCTCTACTTGCTTTATGAAGAGCTTGAGCTTTGGAGTTGCCTCTAATTTTTGCTTCAAGAAAAGTACCCATATGAAGCAAGAGAATTCGTCTACTATGACAAGAATGTACTTTTTCCCACCAATGCTTTCAGTAGAGGAGGGACCACATAGATCGATATGTAACAACTCCAATGGTTCTATCACCTTTATCTTGATAATAGAAGGATGACTTTGTCAACTTTGCTTTCCCATTTAACAAGCTACACATAGATGTTCTTTGTCGAATTTGCGAACCGGAAGACCTCGAATGTGATCCCCCAGTACCAGCTTGTTGATATCTTTGAAATTGAGATGAGAGAGTCTTCGATGCCATAACCAGCTTTCATCTAAATGTGCCTTCATTAGCAAGCAAACTCCCGGTTTCCCTCGAATTGGATTGAGATTTAAAGGGTACATTTCCCCTTTTCGCTTCGACTTCAACAGTATGTTATTTGACTTCTTTTCGACTATCTCTGAGCCTTCATCATCAAAGGAGACCTTCAATCCGGTCCCAACTAGTAGCTGTGATACACTGATGAGGTTGTGTTGCAATCCTTCAACGTATGCGAACTTTCCGATTGAGAAATCACCATTCGTAATCATTCCGTAGCCTTTGATAGTTCCAAACGAGTTATTGTCGTACTTTACTGTTCCACCATCCTTGAGAGACCGAAACTCCCTCAGTTCTTCCCTTCGTCCTGTCATGTGACGCGAGGAGCCACTATCAATGTACCATTCTTCATCAAACTGCTCGTCATGCATAACCTGCAAAATATCAAGCAGATTTAGGAACCCTAAGTTTCTTGGGTCCTTGTGAGCCTTTTACAGGACAGGGAATAGTAAGAGAAACATCAACCATATAAGTTCTTTTTATTAGAGTTGTTTCATCTTTTTCTTTTTATTTTGAAAACTTTGATTTTGTTTGACTTAGATTCGTTTGATTTAGACGTAGGATTTGAAACTTTGACGTCTGCATCCTTTTGGATCTCTTTTGGGCATTTGTTTTCTTCTGGAAAGAGATTTCCTTTCCCCTTTGAATCTTTTGAAGAATAAGAATTAGAATGAGAATGAGAAGAATAAGGTTTAGAAGAAATATTAGATCGTCGATTACTACTCTTCCTTGGTTGAGAACGGGAACATTCTCCCCTTCGGTTCGTCTGGTTGAACCTGGGACTAAACCCATCCTTTTGGTTGCTATTATGTTGAGGACCGAAACCTTTCTTTCGATTACTTACCTGCCGAGGACCGAAACCCTCCTTTCGGTTGCTTTCGTGTCGAGCATCGAAACCTTCCTTTCGGTTGCTTTCCTACCGAGGACCGAAACCTTCCGTTCGGTTGCTTCTTGGTTCTCCTTGTGACTTATGTTTCTTTTCATACCTTACGTAATGAGGATTCTGAGATCGTCAAAACTGTTTTTTTCTGAGAGTTTCTTCTTGTATCTCAGATTACGCTGGTGTTTTCGTTCTGCCACATGTTTTGGATTTTTATGAATATTGGCCTTTTTCTTCGGTACTTGAGCATGGCCTTCGCTATTTGACGAATACGTCTCACTAGATGTTATCACTGGTTCACCTGAAGATGTTTTGGTACCACTTGAGCTTGGTACATCATACCTTGTAGGTTCATTAAGTGGTTCTGGCACATACCTACCCTTCAGTCTCCATGAGGTTTTTTGAGACAAGCCTTTTGTTTCATCAGCGTTATCTATTAGTGCTGACTAGAAGAACTCCTCACATCCATTTGTATTATCTTCTTCTACCATTGCAGTCAGTTTGGCTGTTTGTTGAGGTGTGACTCCCTGAATTGTGTAGACTTGATTTGGAGTGGTTTGAACCTTTTGATAAACAACAACTTTTGCCTTGAGGATTTTGGTCTTGTGTGTCGACGAGCAAGCGAACTCAACGGAGTTTTCAGAGATTAAATTTTTATTAGGTTTGGGTTTGCTTTTGACAAATTCAGAAATGTCCACGACATCGTCTATAGAGATTTCACTCATGTCATCATCCTCATTAAGTTCAGATGCATTTTCAACATCAATTTTATTTTCTGAACTTAATTTGGCATTCAACGAGTCAAATTTCTGTACAGTTTCGGTTCTTAGTTTCAATTTGTCATTTCATCTAACAGATTTTTGAGCATGTCCTTATGGTCTTTTGACCTTATGTAGGACTCTATTTTGTGAAGACCAATTTTGTAGGCAGGGGAGATTTCGTCAGAAGATACAACATTTTCACAGTTGTAAGCTTCGGCATCAACTTCATCCTCCTTTAACTCAAGGAAGGGTAAAATCATGCGATCTATCTTCCTTCCTATTTCACAATCGAGATGTAACTGAGTGATATGAAAATATTGTCTTTTCTCAATCAAACAAAAAACATTTTGCTATTTTAAAAGCTTAAGATTGTCTCAATGCAAATAGATTGACGCATCCCTAGACCTAATTAATTCTTTCTCCTTTTGCTCAATCCAGATCGTCCTCTCCTAACTCTTCGACGATATCCTGCTAATTTGATTAGTCTGGTTAGAGTTTGTGACACGAGTTTTGGTAAAACTACTACTTAAACTAGAAAATTTAGATTTTAAGCTATTTAGTTCCTTTTCATAGTTAGTAATAGGAATTTTCAGAGAAGTAAGAATGTTTTGTACCTTCTTGATCAACTCATCACATTCGTTGATCTTGCGCTGACAGGTTTCGCAGCGAAACTTTTTTATCTTCCAGCCCGCCATCTATTGTGTATCCTCGCATCTGTGATACACCGTCTGTCACCATCAAACATCTTCCCGCAGCATATTCTTCTTTCACCAGCATAGCCTTGCCATGATTCGGCTTTCTCACTTCATCGTCCTATGAATCTGTGGACCACACCTACACTCCACCAAATTCGTCATTGTCACCTGTATCCTGTACAATCAAAGCATTCACAGTGTTATTGTTAGCTGTTGATTTCCTTTTCTTGATCTCCTCCAATCGTCTCAAGAGGTTCGCTTCCTCATCGTCTTCATCAACCTTTTCAGCCTTTTTCTTCAGCATGCAGTCTTTGGCAAAGTGATTCTTGCCTCCACAATAATGGCAATCAAAACCTGAGTCACCACCAATCATTGACTCCTTCTTGGATTCTTTTGACTTTGAACCCATCTTTGGTTCCTCCTTCACCTTTTCGGAACAATAACTTCCCTACCAGTTTCGGTTTTTTTGTTGGCTAGGAACTTTCTTTTGATAAATTTTCTTGGATTAGAAACCATCAGGGCATACTCTTCAGCAGTTAGATCATAGTCAACAAGATGCAATTCTTCTTCTTCTTCTTCAACAACACCTTTTCCTTTTGAAATAAGAGCTAAGGACCCCAAACTGGAAACCACGTTCGTTTCCTTTGACATCGCGCTTTCATGGGACTTTAGAATTCTCACCACTTTCACCAGAGAGTATGATTTGAACAGTTCGTGTGCCTTCACTATGGACACAACTGCCTTCCATTCGGGTCTAAGACCGTTCATGAAGGTAACCTTCTGCTCAATAACCTTCCTTTCGATCCCGTGCTTTATCATCTTACCGAGAAGATGATTAAACCGATCAAAGGCCTGAATGAGTAGAATATAATTCTTTCAACCTATCCCATATTTCTTTTGCTGTAGCACATGAACTCACCAATCGAAAAGTTTCCGACTGTAAAGCAAACCTAATCCTTCTTAAGGGTTTGATGTTGCACTGAAACTTCTCTTTCTCGTCTTGAGGAATGTCTTTCACATCATTCACAAGCTGATTGTACTCCTTTTGAGTTTTTACAATCTTTGAAGTGCTTGAATGAGAAAACGGACCAACTGTGATTGCTTCCCAGATTAAGTACCCATTATCCTCTGAGCCGATTACATAATCTTCGAAGTGGTGTGTCCATACTTCATAATCCTGAGTGTGTAAGATTGGAATCCTTGTTGTTGATCCAATACTGTTGGAGATGTTGATTGGTTTGGTTTGCGAATCATCCATAGACATTGTGATGATGTTTGATCGATAACCTATTTAAGATCAGACTTGTAATTTACCGTTAGAGTGAGATCAACAATTAATGAGATACGCCAATTTGGAATGACGTCTCAATTAATATCAGTCAATGCGGAAAACCCTAATAATTTCTTCAATAGAAGAGATGTGTATGAATTACACAGTCTCCTGCTTTGATACCAATTGATGAGAATGAATCTCTAGATCGTTTAGATCTTTTGCAGGTATATTGATAAAGAAAAAACAACTTAATCACAATACGATTAAGAACATATTATTGAATCAATATGAAGCTTATGATTCAAATATAGTCACGCCTCAACAGAGCTCTATAAAGAAATTCCACTGTAGAGGCGAGCTAGGGTATACAATACTTCGATAAGAAAATAATTAAAGTGTTACCAAGAAAGAATGCATGTAGCACCTTAAATACTAAACCCTAGAATAAAATAATCACGGTTGGACAGGCCCAAACCGGATACAAAACTGGGCTAATAGGAACGAACCCAAGACGCAACACTATAAGCCCAACAGAGACTCTGATTTCTATAAAGCATAAACAAAAATCGGTCTTTTCTAGCCGTGAAAATTGGGATGTCACATATGAGCCGGTTAATATATGTATGTGGTTCGGGAACTAAAGGATCATAGTTAGCAGTGTAGGATTTGTGATTCTGTCTTCTAGTAGGAGCCTCAGGTTATTAGAAGTTGAGTAGCCAGTTGGGAGTTAAGCGCAATGCATTCGACAATGACCCAGTGTGGGCAGTCTATCAGGGAGCCAAACCATCTCGAGACTTCAGATTACGGATTGAGTAAATCTGATCATATTTCAAGGGATTCGATTATTTTCTGGTATTAGAAGCCTGTGAGGGTTGGTTGCGATTGCCTTGGAAAGGCTAAGGGTGATGCTTGGGATTGTAGTTCAAGTTGTTTGGCATGTAAGGAATGATAAGGAACGATTTCGAGGACGAAATCAAATTTAAGTGGGGAAGAATTGTAACATCCCGTTTAAAATGGAATAATTAAATAATAAATCAGGAACCTCGGGAAGTGATTTATTATAATTTTATATTATTAGAGTCTAAAATTTTAATAACAATTATCAGAATGTTAGTTTCGGGGGTTAAAGAATAACTTTGGACTTAATTTGAAAAGATCTTGAATAGCTGGGGCTAAAATGGTAACTTACGGACCTAAGTTGAAATTAATTGGTCATGGAGGGGCCATATGGTAATTATTTGGACACAATATGCAAGGATTTCAGAAGGGAGGGTTTAGATTGTAAATATAGGATTCGTTTTGAAAGAAAATAGAGGAGGAGGGACCATTCTTGTTATTATGGGATTATGATTAAGAACCGGGTATATAATCCCTCTATTCCCCCATAACCCTAACCCTAGTGACCATATGTGCAGCCACCCCCCATCGCATACCCTCCAGCCGCCACCTTATGTCTCCGGATTCCCCAAGCCGCACCACTACCCTCTCTTCATATATTTTCCGACCGGCAAAGCTAAGGGCTCCTACTACCACTTGCGTTGCTATCTTCTCCCTCTGTCATTCGTTTTTCGCGTTCCAACCATGATCACCACCACTGTGCCGCAATAGGAGATACCGTGTGCAGCTCGCTCGACGTGGGAGGCCGACGATCGAAACTTGTTCGCTGATGGGTGGTCGTGAGTGACTAGAAACCTCTGGGAAACGAACTCTTGTTGGATACTGCTGCCCGTCTCGTGATGTTACGTTCCAGCTAACTGCCGCCGCTCACCACCATTGTTGGGGGTGTGTTTTTCAGCCATGTATCGCAAGCATGGGGGTGCTTTTGGGTTGCTAACCTCGATTTGGGATGCTTGATGGACAGGAAGACCCGAAGACAAACCACCATGGCCGCTGACCATGATGGTTGCTACCTCCTTGTCTCACCCTCGCCGCCGTGAGCCACCAGGTAGGTGGCAGGTCTCCTTGGAACAAATCCGAGCTATGCGTGTGTGTTATGGAGTGTAGGAGTTCATTGGAGGTGTTGGGTTGGTCAAAAAGTCACCACCACCACTGTGAGGTGGTGGCTGCCATCTCCGACCACTGCCTGTCGCCACAGGGCGGCTGTGTGTGTAATTAATGTGAGTGTTACTTTGCGTGTGTGTGTGTGTCTGTTTAGTAGTGTGCGTGGGTGTTATTAGTGTGTGTTTTGGATTTTATTGTAATTTGTAACCAATCGGAATAGTAAGAAATCCATCACCACCACCATTAGGTGGTGGTTGCCACCTCCTGCCGCCACCGACCGTCGTGTCGGGTGGTGGTGTGCTTTGATTGTGTTTGGACCTCGTTTTGGGGGGATGTTTGGACAATGTGGGACCAATGAAACCCTAATGGGCCAAAAAGGCCCAATGTGACCTAAAAGCCCAACCAATGGACTAATGGGCTATTATTGGGTTGGATAACCCTATTAGGGCTTGGAAAACCCTAAGGGCATAAAACCCTAATTGTGGGAATCGTCTGGGACACACATGAGAATTAATTATTAAGCCTAAAATAATAATTAATAATCACTGGCAAAATAACATAACAATAATGGACTTAATGGATTAAGTCCTTAATGATTTAAGTCCTTAAGGGGTTAAGTAAGAAACACTTAACCCTAATCATCATTTCATGTGAAAGCCCTAATCTCACTTGGGCATTGAATTGGGCCTTTCTATTGGGCTCTGGTGATTGAACTATTAATGGGGGTTCCAAGAATAAGTAAATGGACTAAATAATTGTATGTGTTTTACGATAAGGCTCATGTGAGAGACTTGGGCCCAAATTGGAAAATTGGGCCATAGATGGGCCATAACTGGGTCTTTATGGTTATGTGATATTGGGCCATGGGAATATAAATAGTTTAAAATGGAATAATTGGATGGGCCTTAAGGAAAGACCATGTAGAGGTCTGGTCCCAATTTGGAAAATTGGGCCATATATTGGGCTTTGGGCCCATTACTTGACTTTTGGTCTTTTGTGGTGTGAGTTAAACCTTAGGCTTGGAACCCAATTATTAATTGGGTATTTTTTTGATGTTGACATTTCGGGAATCTGTCAACCAACAGCTGGAGTTTTATCTGCGGGACTTCAACAATGCCAGATGATATGCTAGTATGATATGTTAGTTCGATATCCTAAGGCACCAGGCCCGGCCCTTTGGATTGTTATCTATTTATGATATGCTAGTATGATCTGTTAGTTCGATATCCTAGAGGGTAGGATAATATTATATGTTATGTGGTATGATTCGGTAGATCAGTTGCTGTCTATAGATTGTTATGTGATTATCTGTTATATGTGCACATGTTTTGTTTGGCGGTTGAGGCTTATCTTCTTTGTGCGGAAGCCAATAAACCTAGGCATTCCAACATGTTGGTTGTGGGCCTTGAGTATTCCATCCCGAGGATGATTGGACTCATAGTATGTGGGCATTCCAACCTGTTGGTTGAGGGCCTGGGGTATTCCAACCTGATAGTTGATTGGACCCATAGTGTGTTGGCATTCCAACCTGTTGGTTGAGGGCTGGGGTATTCCAACCCGATGGTTGATTGGACCCATAGTATGATGTTATGATTATATGTGTATTGTTGTGGGTATGAGTATTTTGGGGGAACTCACTAAGCATTTGGGCTTACAGTTTTAGTTTATTGTTTCAGGTGCATCAAGGGATCGTGGCAAGGCAAAGGCGTGATCGTATAGCTCCTCATAGTTCATGATTTTATGATTTGGCTCGAATTTTATGGGTGTTACACAAAATGCATTTTTATGCATTCCAACTCTTTTAAGGGTATACTGGTCGTTTTTTATATGTTTTCTCATTCTCCTTCATTTATAGGTACCATTGGGTTTGAAGCTACAAGGGAGACCTGATAAAGGTGAATGAGGAGGAATTAGAGCAGTACGCATGAGAGGAAGCAGTTGGACTGGTGCTGCCTAAGAAATATTACCTATGTTTTGTTTTTATTCTCTAATTCCCATTCCATACAATTGTAACCATTAACACTATAATCCATTCAAATACATACGCCAGTAGCACATTAAATAAAAAACACAACTCCATTTCTGAAACATACACGTAAAAGAAACGAAATAGGTCATAGACTGTAACGTTCACGCATAATAGAGATCAACACTTAAGCTTTTAATATTTTTCATGTGCATTCTGATGACATATGCAGAAACCTGTTCCATGTGATTTGTATGTTACTTCAAACATATTTATAGATGAAAAAGATTACATTTAGTCTTAGTTGCATTTATTCTGTTCATTTAATGTTTCATATTGGACACATTTTATTATGAATAGTTCTATACATTTCCTTTTAATGTTTGATATTGGAGGCATTTTATTTGATTTGTGGAATCCGGCTCTCCAGTTTTATCCCAATAACCAATGGATAAACCCATGAAGTATATATTTCGATAAATAGCTTATCCGACAACAAAAAAATTATCCATGACGAAAAAATATTACTGTCCCATGACAATACTCAAACAATAAACAAATAATTGATCGAATAACATTTACAAAGAACAAACAACGGAAAAAGTTGTCGCATCCGACCCCCGTAATGCGGGGGTTCCCCACCTAGTTGTTATTTATTTGGGTTATTTTATAAATGCAAACATGTATATGTTGGTATATAAATTAACATAGTAAATTTAAGATATTGTTACCATTTTTCCATTGATTTATTTTATAGTCCAGTTCAGACTACTTTTATCATAAAACACTTTATCCTCGACGAACCTCTCATACTAAATTAAGTGATCGCGTGGATGAGGAAAAGAAAGAAGAAAGCTTTTTACTTTTAAAGTTGATTTTGAAATGGCATTTGATAGCTTAAGCTATGAATATCTAGACTCAATCCTGCAGCAGATGGACTTCGGGGCTAAATGGCAAGCATGGATTCATGGGTGCCTATCGTCAGCAAGGGTATCTGTTCTCATCAATGGGGCTGTGACAACTGAATTCAGTATGGAGTTTGGGATCAGACAAGGTGACCCATTATCCCTATTCATATATATCATGGCAGTAGAAGGATTACATATCGCAATGGAGATGGCAAAAGAAATAGGAATTTTTGAAGGTATTCAGCTACCCCATCAAGGTCTGATCATCTCACACCTCCAATACGCAGATGATACCATTTTCATTGGTTCTTGGTTAATTGAAAATGCGAAGAATTTGATTAGAATTTTAAGATGTTTTGAATTATCATCTGGCCTCAAGGTGAATATGTCTAAAAGTAAACTATTTGGATTTGGTACCTAAACTTGCAAACTGGAGCTGGTGGCCCGGAGCTTCAATTATTCGTTGGTTCCTTGGTGTTCATATATCTAGGATTACTTGTTGGAGCTTCTATGGCAAGATCAGTACATTGGAATCCTATCATAGAAAAATTCCAAGCAAATCAATTAAAATGGAAAACATCTACCTTGTCGTTCGGTGGGCGATTAACGTTATGTAAAGCAATATTGAGCAGTCTGAGTTCCTTTTATTTTTCACTGTATAAAGCTCCCCTCAAGGTTATAAAAACCCTTTAAAAGATTAGAATGCAGTTCTTTTTTTTTGGGGGGGGGATTTGGAATCAAGAAAGATGTCATGGATTGCTTGGGAAAAGGTTCTTGTAGCCAAAGAAAGAGGTGGGCTTGGAATTGGCACTTTAAAGGCACATAATATAGCTCTATTTGGCAAATATTGGTGAAGATTCAAAAACTATCCGGATAGCACATGGGCTGAGGTGGTAAAATTCATCTACGACACAGATGGTGGATTTGCTAGGCCCTCGGTAGCAAAGAGAAGGAATGGATGTTGGGGAACAATTGCTAACATACCTAAATTTTTAGAGAAGTAAAATGTGTCTTTTATAGATCATTTCAAGCTATCAACCTGTCACACCCCGAAACCGAAGGCGGAAACGTTCCGGGGCGGAGGACGTCATGAATATCACAACCAATCTACATAGTAAGCGTAGTAAACACAAAGCATTACATTACATAGATTTATTACATTTGTTTGAAACCATAGTGTTACAAGTGCCATACATATATATCATATGAACAAAAGTAAAGACGTGACTTCTACGCTCCGTCCTCGCCAAAAGGATCGTTGGGTACCTGTCTAATGAGGACCTGAGAATACAAGAAGTTTGAAAATCAGCATAAAGCTGGTCAGTTCATAAGAGGTTTGTTTTCTAAAAATGTACAAGTTTCCTTTGGTTTTCCGAAAATGTTTGTTATCCAAGAAAATACCATATTTTCTTATAAGTATAGTTCAGTTATCCACTTATTATACGATCCAGTTATGAACAGTTTGTTATCCCAGGAAAAACCTTTATTTTCCTTAAAAGTAAAGTTTAGTTATCCATTAGTTACATGGTCTAGTTAAGTACAGTTCAGTTATCCCAGGAAAAACCCTTATTTTGCTAAAAGTGTATAGTTGGTTATCGGTTTCTAAAAGTAATGTACAAGTATGTACCATACTTTATGTGTTCGTGTGATGTTTCCTGAAAACCTGATTATCCTAGTAAAGTACATTAGTTTTAACACGTATATAAAACTAATAAATAAGTATAAAAGTATTCATAATCTAAGTTGCGAGTTCCATAACCATACAATAGAATGGATAAAGCTCGAAACAGGGCTAGTACCTTTTTATGACTTTTGTCACCCTTGAACCTTTCGGTTCGACTGTAGCTAGCAGCCAGGTGCGGGGTTGTCAATCCCGTATAGATCTATACACTCAAGTCACGTTCTCCCTCCAAGAGATTCTGGTTACGGGGGTAGTCCTACGCTCTCGTAAATAGGGGGAGTGTTACAAGGACGTGTCTCCAATATTAAGATTAATGAATTAAAAGACAATAAAACGGGAAATTCTGATTAATTAGTCCTTCACTCTCGTAACTAGGTGGAGTGTTATCAAGGACTGGTCTAAAGTTTTAAGTTTAATATTACTATTCCTCCGCTCTCGCAACTAGGGGGAGTGGTAAGGTTCTAAGTTTAATGTTATTATTCCTTCACTCTCGAATCTACGGGGAGTGGTAAAGTTCTAAGTTTAATGTGATTATTCCTTCACTCTCGAATCTATGGGGAGTAGTAAAGTTCTAAGTTTAATCTTATTAGTCCTGCACTCTCGTAACTACGGGGAGTGATATCAATAACGTTTTAAAGTTTTACAATTCATGCTTTTAACAAAAATGATATGGAAATTCATTTGTGAAATATATAAAATATGACATTTTAAAACGAGTTTAACAAATAACATGATGGTTTACTCTGTAAGTTAAACGATTGGTTAATACAGTTTTCTGTGTTAAAGCATACGAAATATGAAATAGATCAAATGAAATTATAAGTCTGAGTACAAGATTTCCTTGTACTTTTGCTTGTATTCCCCCTGGAAACATTGAAAAAGGGTAGGGGTATGAACTCACCAATCGCGGAATGTGTCGGCTAGGATGCTAAACGTCAGTTCAAGGCTTGAAAACGCGCGAGGTTCCTATGTAATATGAAATAATTCACAATTGTATCTAATTAGACTTTGAACCACTAATTAGATAAGATTATACACTCCATGACGCGAAAACACTTCAAAATAAGTGTTTGGAGTGGCTCGGGTGAAATATAAGGACGTATATGGCTTGGATATGGAGTTTACCCTTCAAGAGTAAACTCATAGGAGAGTTTGCGGCCCTAATGACCCACTCCACATGATTTTACGGCCGTAAACTCATGGTGGAGTGTTCTAGGGTGGTAAATGGTCTTTTATCACTTGGCAAAATTTGCTAGGATCAAATCTAGGGCATAGGAATGGATTAAACCAACAAAAGGACCATCTAATGGAGTTTACGGTAATAAACTAAGAGTTTACGGCCGTAAACTCCCCCATGCATCCTCCTTTGATGTTTTGGTGGTCATAGGTCATTTACAAGTGTTTCTAGCTAAATCTACAAGCCATGGAAAGAATTTAAGGCACCATTTGACAAAGTTTTAGGAGTTTACAGCCTAAGAACCCTTTCTTGATGGGTTTACGACTGTAAGCTCCTATGGGGGTAGTTTTATCATGTTTAAGGCCCTTAACTTGATTGTGGTTGCTTCTAGACTTTATTCCAAGGCTTATGGTGTGTTTAAGTGGCATCTTAACACTTTAAAATGAGTTTACTCCCTATGAATAGGTCTTTACGGTCCAAGCATGTGCTTAGACCGTAAACTCAAGTTTACACCCTAAGTGAAGAGTTTAAGGTGTTCTAAGTCCATGCAAATAAGTCCTTAGGTCATATCCATGCTCCAAAAGTGATTTGGGAAGGTTTTAAGGCTCAAAAACCCCTTTTATGTGAGTTCACGGCCTAGGACTATTCTAGGACCGTAAACTCATGCTAATGGTCCTATTTCATAGATTAACCACGAATTTGAAGGCTAAAGATGTTATACTAGGAGCTAGGATAGTTACCTTGATGATTTGAAGCTTGATTTGGATGATTTTGGCTCAATTTCGAGTTTTAGAGAGAGAGTAGAGAGAGTGGAAAAGGCTTCAAATGAGGCTCTCTCCACTTTATATATGCTTAACGTTTGGGACACGGTGGAATTCTACCCAATACTGATGTTAAGCGAGGCTTTTGGTCGTACCCGATTTAATTGTTTTCTAACTCGACGGAATAAAACTAAAATTTTTCCAAATAATAATTTGGGGCGTTTTTCATGAGTTTCTAACGTGTTTGGATACCAATTAAGTCATAATAGCAAACTCAAAATTAATGACTTAATTTAGAAACAAAACGGAAACAATTCATGACGACGAATTTTTAATGACGGAACGGGTTACGACGACGGAACGAACTTCGGGTTGTCACATTATCCCCCCATTAGAGGGAATTTCGTCCCAAAATTCAAACTTTAGATGCGACTCGCGGATTAGGAAAGAGAATACGAATACTTCTATTTTATCGGATCATTGCGCTCCCAAGTGAATTCGGATCCTCGCATGACATTCCATGGAACCTTTCACTTGTCGGGATACGGCTTGTTTCATACGTTAAATCTCATGATCTATGATTTCGATTGATCCTACCATGATGTTCAGACTTTCGTTGATTTCGGTCACATCAAGGGGATTACTAGGGTTTCGCCGAATAGGCACTTCTTAATGACAGAGACGTGGAATACCGGATGGATGCTGCTAAGTTGTGAGGGTAGTCAGAGTTTGTAGGCTACGGATCGATCTAAATGAGGATTTCTAAAAGTTCGATGTACCTCGGGATACACGTTTCAGAATGTAACATGCCTTCTTCGATTACTACATGGCTAAAGAAAATGGTTGGACCGAAGGGCATCACTACATCTTCGTAGTGACCGTATCGAGTCTTGAATGCTGTTTTGAAAACATCATTCCTGTGAACTCATAGCTGACTGGGTAGCTCCTGCATTTCTGCTGAAGCCTATCAATACGGAGATTTGGCTACAGGGTTTGCTCCAGGAATTAGATCGATGCGAAACTCTACTTCACATTCGGGAGAAATTTCCGGGAGCTCTTCGGAAAAACATCAGGAAAATTGCAGACTTCGGGGATGCAACTTCCTTTTTCTCGATAGTCACATAGACTAGGAATTTATGGCACTCCCTTCGGAGAAGCCTTTTGAGCTTTGATGTGCGAAATGATGCAATGGATGAAACTAAGTTTATCGTCGCAGATTATAAGAGTTTGACCGGAGGAAGGTTGAGATGGATAGGTTTTTCAGAACAAAGGATATCATCACGATTGAGACTCAATCAATCCGTGCCAAAGAATACTTCAAAGCTCTTAATTGAAAAATCGGCATAAGATCGATAGAAAAAGGATGATCGCCGAGAGTAAGGGTTCAACCTATGAATATATTACTAACATCCTCTTTCTCGTTGTTAGACATCTCAACGCTAGGCATTTCGGTTACTAATGGAGGTCTAAGGTTAAGATAATGTTTGATTGAATAGATAACAGATTATCTTTCAACAATATAATTGAAAAGGATTGCAAGTATAAGGGTTGTCGAGGAAGAATATACCTGTAGCAACGGTGGGATCGGCGGCTACCTCAACTTTTCCTATAGCTAGGACTCTTCCAGTGTTGCCAGTTGTTGCTGTCTTGGGGAGGTTTCGCTTGAAATGCCCGACTTCGCCGCAATCGTAGCAGGTCGGACTGATTCCCGCTCCGGAAGCTTGATTGGTTGATTGGGTTTGTGTCTTACAATTTTTTGCAGTGTGACCCTTTTTTCCACAACTGTTACAAAATACCTCTCAACATGGGCTGGAAGTGAGGTGATGATATTTGCACTTGTTACACGAAGGGAGGGTACCAGCATACCTACTGGTAAGAGTTTAAGTTGTGGATCCGACGGTAAAGACAGCAGCAGGGATAGTAGCAGCGCGAATTGCCACCGTTTGATGCTTCTTCGAGGACTCCTGAGAAAACTGACCCTTCTTCTTTTTCCAAGATTTTCTTTTCTCACGACTCCTTTCTATCAGCTCAGGAGTGGTGGCTGCTTCCTCTAGGCAATCGCTATGGTTGATCAGGGTTTGCGCTAGGCATTTGGCGCTGTAATAGGTGTCTGGCTACGCAGCCAATACATTTCCTTTGGTTGGCTAGGTCAACCTCTAGATGAACTTCTCAATATTTTTCCTATCTGGGGTAACCATTCCCGGAAAGAGTAGCGCCAAGTCATCGAATCTTGAAGTGTAAGCGGCGATATCGGAACCCTTCATCTTTAGGTTCCAGAGTTCGTGTTCTAGCTTCTGCATTTTGCCCCGAGGGCAGTACTCTGCAAGCAGAAGCTCCTTCATGGCCTCCCAACCCATGGCATTGGCTACAGGTAGGGTTAGGCATTTGACTCGGCCATTCCACCAAGTTAGGGCTTTATCGGTGAACGTGCAGGCAGCGAACTTCACTTTATCCAATTCAGAGCAGGCACAGATTTCGAAAATAGATTCGATTTACTCGAACCATCGGGTTAGGGAAATGACACCTCCAGTGCCATCGAAGGATGTGGGTTTCGCATTCATAAAGTACTTATAGGAACACTCTTTCCAGTGTCCCTAGCTACCTTCTTGGTTTTGTGTTTGGGGACCACCTCCTGAACTACCGGGGTTCATTTGAGACATGGTGGCTGCCACTGCGGAAGTAACAGCTGCCCAGAACATCACGGGATCAAATTTGGTAGGAGGTGGTGGTGGAGGGTTGTTGTTGTTCTTTGAGCTGGGTCTCTTTCTTGGAGACATCTTGATCTAAAAAGATCAGGAAAGAGAGGATCATAAGTCCTTTGAATTGAATCAAGAGATATGATACAATTGATATCTCATTATGACAGATATAGAATTCCATTAAGCGATAAAGCAGGAAAGAGTTATCAAAACAGGTAAACTATCGGTAAAGGAATGATTGAGGAGCAACGCCGGGATAAGAATTTCTATAACGGATTTGGCTCGAGAAATACTCCCATAGTATTTCATGATTCGTTGTGACGATGGCTCGTTGTTTGGGTATTGGGTAAGTTTTAGGCATGTCGCATACCGCAATCACTCCCAAGCACATGTTGGCCGTGTCTCGAATGAATATAGTTGGCTAGGCTATATTGATCCTAGACATGACTACATAACTGCCCAGGTTTAACCGCATCATACAACACCCATTTACTTATGTTTTGTTCTACTTGTAGTTACGGATTTCGACAGTTAGGTATACTTTTATTGTGACAACCCGAAATTTCTGTTCTAAATCAAACCATTGCAATCCAATAGTAGTAGAGCAGTTACAGTGAAAATTCAAACTTTTGGAATAAGTTTGGCAGTTTTAGGGTTTTACACCTAAGGAGTTATTAGGAGAGTGGTTGCACTAGGATTTTGTGCAACACTGTAATTCCATTACTCTAGGTCATTAGAATCCATTCCGAGAATAGAAATATTTTCTGCCAAAAATCTCTGGACTATAAATAGAATTCTGAACCAAACTGGTTCATTATTTGATTTCCATTTAGAGAAAAGCCAAATACTCTCTCACGGATCTTCGGGTTTTCATCCCAGATTGTGAGTCTACTTCCCTAAATATGTTTTAATACTTGTTATATGCTTTATAACATTGTTTACATGTCCAAAACACAAGATCCGGGAGTTTACCGCCCAAGAACGTTCTTGGGGAGTAAACTCCAAAATCAAGCCTAAAGGCCACATAGTCCCATTTCCGTGTTAGGCATCTAACTAAGGACTTAGTGTATGATCATTAGAGGCTAGAAGCAAATCAAAAGCAAGTAGTTTGAGGAGTTTACGGCCAAGGAACCACCTCTTGGGCCGTAAACTCCAAGTAAAGGGCACAAATGAGTGCCTAGTGATCCTTTCGCCTTAGAACAAGAACCTAGAAGCCTTAAACAAGTGTTTTAGTCCAACAAAACAATTAGAAACCAACATTGGAAGGGAGTCTACGGCCAAGATGCTCCTTAGGCCGTAAACTCCAAGTTTTAGGTTCCAAAATGCCTTTAAACTCTTCCTAAGGCTTAGTATTCATTTTTGGCATGTACCTTAATGTGTTTAGGACCTAGATAACACATGAAAAGCTTAAGTGTTGGAGAGTTTATGGCCAAGAGTAATTCTTGGGCCGTAAACTCCTTAAATGGGGTCAAAGGACACCCTAGACACTTCCTTAGGCCAAGAAACTTTTAGGGCAAGTACCTAGATGAGATATGGACTAGTTAAAATTCTTAGGACCTCATGTGTGAGGGAGTTTATGGACCAAAGAGTTCTATGGCCGTGAACTCCATCAAATGGTCCCATTTAGTGCCTTAACCCTTCCTTAACCAAATGGTTGAAGCCTAGACTTGTTCCTAGAATTGTTAGACACTTGAAAGGACAATAAGAACCCTCCCAAGGGAGTTTACGGCCGTAAACTCCAAGGGAAAAGGGTCTTTGGGCCGTAAACTCCCCAAAGGAGTCAATGTGGTGCCCAAACACTTATATAGGCCTTGAAACAATTCCTACTAGAGTTGTAGTAATTCAAAGTACCATTCCAAGCCTTGTTTGTGAGTTTACGGCCAGGAGCTTACTCCCCTGGGCCGTAAACTCTAATGAATATGGTCTTTAGACCTTAAACTTCCATTAGAGGCATTGCACTCCCTTGTTGCAACCCATTAGCCTCCTAGCACTTGACCAAAAGTGTTGACCTCGCGCGTAAATGTTTATACTTGTATAGTTAGTGATTAAATCTCTAATTATTTATATACATATGTCTTCATATGTAATTAGGATCATTGTGTGTGTCTAAGTCATCACTTGACACCAAGCACTTGTCCGATCCTTCCGTACGATAACAGCCCGTCAATTCCAGTCACATACTGCAGGTGAGTTCATACCCCTTAACTAATGTTATAAACTATTTTAAATGTTTTATGGGGGGGGGATACAAGTAGAATCATGCTACTTATTATGTCAATCACATGTGATTAGTAAGTAGGATTATATTACTTATTACATCAATCACATGTGATTAATATACAGCATTCAAAGGATTTGGCTACTCATTAGCCGTTTTACCAAACAGTTACCTTCAAATGATTTTTATAAACATTTTATATGTTTTCAAACTACTTATTACACTGTACTTCTTACTCTGTCATCATGTTTCAAACTTATTTACAACTGTGTGTTATCAAACAAATGTTCCTTGTACTTATACTGTTTTATCAGACTTATGCCTTCAAATTGTTTTATAGATTGACATCAAGTCGATCTTTCCTTAGACTAATATTTATATTTCAAATGTTACAAAACTTATTTACAACTGTGTTTTATCAAACAAATGTTCCTTGTACTTATACTGTTTTATCAGACTTATGCCTTCAAATTGTTTTATAGATTGACATCAAGTCGATCTTTCCTTAGACTAATATTTATATTTCAAATGTTACAAAACTTATTTATGCTTTGATATTATAAATTGCATGCCTCTATATGTATAGTTATATAAGAAATGTTTAAAAGGATTAGGAAGGCTATCCACCCTATTTCCTTTTCGCGCTTGAGATGTGGTCTGGTGGGATATCGGATACTCGTCCGAAGGTCGTTTAAATATTAGTTATATATCATGTGTACATATAAAGTCATAAAAAGGGTCCTTCCAGTTCATCTTATGCCCTTGGATAGCAAGGGTATACATCCACGTCCATACGTACTACTTAGATTACTAGTAAGCTACCATATGGGTAGTTCAGGAAGATACTAGAACCATTACTAGAACGCGATATCATACAATGAGTCAGTTCATTCATGAGTCAATACTTTCTAGAACGTTACTGTACAATACATATACATCTATACTAGGACGAGAACATACACAATTATACTAGAACGCTTACATGACAATACTTGCTAGATAGAGAGAACACACATTACAGCTAGCACACGTAGAACATTACAGTACACCATTATACAATTACATGATCACACTTACATGAGTACGCTTACATATACATATACATAGAACAGACGTCACTAGGGGCTATAGCTCAGAACCAGTTCAGGATCTAACTATACTAATAAATCGTACTACAACTGTGATTGGTATATCGAGTATACATGATCATAGTAATGTGGATGCTCACGGATTGCATTCATGCAGGGGTCGTGGGTAGGTCCTAAAATCCCTTTGATAGGGGAGCGAAACAGTCTGGGATCTAGACATCACATTATACCTTATCCCTCAAATAAGGCAAGTTGAGTATCGATGTATTGATATATGTATATATATATCCAAATACTATGGTACTTGGAAGTATTACCCTAGATTTAAGGTAATAGGTACGGTTGTAGTTCGACACTACACCATAGTACCATTTCTTTCCTATTACATTCACTTAGTGAATTCTTCATAGGAAGCACGGTAATGTAGTTACTATCTGTTGATAAATAGTAGCCCTTTTAGAGCTACGATTTAGTACTACGTTAATTTTTCCAGTACATATTTCAGTGATAACCTCACTTAAACAGAAATGTACAAACTATATTTTTGAATAATGATAGTTATACTTTGGAAAAACACATACTCTTACAAGAGACACACACACACAGAACAGTTAGGTCTTGGTAGAAGACACCTCCACATACTAGAAGGAATCATAGGGATTCTAGGGTTTTCAAACGATTACAATTCACGTACATTTACAAATCCTTATAATACATAGACTTACAAATGCTTACATACACATTAAGACACTAAATGCTTATGATCTCACCAGCTTTAAAGCTGATACTCGTTTTCAAAATTACTTGTATCCTCATGTCATCATAGACAGGTACCGATGCAGGAAAAAGGAAGATGAAGCTTATTCAAGACTTATCTTTCATTTTGGTTTACGCTTTAGTGTTTATCAAAATTTGACAGAATACAATTGTATAATAATTATTTTATTAATGCAATGGATGATGTTGTTGCTTGTTTACTACTTTACATTGTTGTTGATATTAAACATGACGTCCTCCGCCCCAGAACGTTTCCGCCGTTCTTGGTTTTGGGGTGTGACATGTATACTCTTGAAAATACTTATATTTTATGGTATACTTTTATTTTAGAGCACTTAGGCCCCTTAGTGTCTATACTCTTATACCATGTAAGTTTTGGTATACTAGTTCACTATAAACAAGGGCTCTGATACCAATCTGTCACACCCCGAAACCGAAGGCGGAAACGTTCCGGGGCGGAGGACGTCATGAATATCGCAACCAATGTACATAGTAAGCGTAGTAAACACAAAGCATTACATTACATAGATTTATTACATTTGTTTGAAACCATAGTGTTACAAGTGTCATACATATATATCATGTGAACAAAAGTAAAGACGTGACTTCTACGCTCCGTCCTCGCCAAAAGGATCGTTGGGTACCTGTCTAATGAGGACCTGAGACTAAAAGAAGTTTGAAAATCAGCATAAAGCTGGTGAGTTCATAAGAGGTTTGTTTTCTAAAAATGTACAAGTTTCCTTTGGTTTTCCGAAAAAGTTTTTTATCCAAGAAAATACCATATTTTCTTATAAGTATAGTTCAGTTATCCGCTTATTATACGATCCAGTTATGAACAGTTTGTTATCCCAGGAAAAACCTTTATTTTCCTTAAAAGTAAAGTTTAGTTATCCATTAGTTACATGGTCTAGTTAAGTACAGTTCAGTTATCCTAGGAAAAACCCTTATTTTGCTAAAAGTGTATAGTTGGTTATTGGTTTCTAAAAGTAATGTACAAGTATCTACCATACTTTATGTGTTCGTGTGATGTTTCCTGAAAACCTGATTATCCTAGTAAAGTACATTAGTTTTAACACGTATATAAAACTAATAAATAAGTATAAAAGTATTCATAATCTAAATTGCGAGTTCCATAACCATACTATAGAATGGATAAAGCTCAAAACAGGGCTAGTACCTTTTTATGACTTTTGTCACCCTTGAACGTTTCGGTTCGACTGTAGCTAGCAGCCAGGTGCGGGGTTGTCAATCCCGTATAGATCTATACACTCAAGTCACGTTCTCCCTCCCAGAGATTCTGGTTACGGGGGTAGTCCTACGCTCTCGTAAACAGGGGGAGTGTTACAAGGACGTGTCTCTAATATGAAGATTAATGAATTAAAAGACAATAAAACGGGAAATTCTGATTATCTAGTCCTTCACTCTCGTAACTAGGTGGAGTGTTATCAAGGACTGGTCTAAAGTTTTAAGTTTAATAATACTATTCCTCCGCTCTCACAACTAGGGGGAGTGGTAAGGTTCTAAGTTTAATGTTATTATTCCTTCACTCTCGAATCTACGGGGAGTGGTAAAGTTCTAAGTTTAATGTGATTATTCCTTCACTCTCGAATCTACGGGGAGTAGTAAAGTTCTAAGTTTAATGTTATTAGTCCTACACTCTCGTAACTACGGGGAGTGATATCAATAACGTTTTAAAGTTTTACAATTCATGCTTTTAACAAAAATGATATGGAAATTCATTTGTGAAATATATAAAATATGACATTTTAAAACGAGTTTAACAAATAACATGATGGTTTACTCTATAAGTTAAATGATTGGTTAATACAGTTTTCTGTGTTAAAGCATACGAAATATGAAATAGATCAAATGAAATTATAAGTCAGAGTACAAGATTTCCTTGTACTTTTGCTTGTATTCCCCCTGGAAACATTGAAAAGCATTGAAAAAGGGTAGGGGTATGAACTCACCAATCGCGGAATGTGT
Source organism: Lactuca sativa (assembly GCF_002870075.4). Taxonomy (NCBI): domain Eukaryota; kingdom Viridiplantae; phylum Streptophyta; class Magnoliopsida; order Asterales; family Asteraceae; genus Lactuca; species Lactuca sativa. The sequence goes on along the minus strand of NC_056623.2, from coordinate 218,330,741 downwards.
CGGCTAGGATGCTAAACGTCAGTTCAAGGCTTAAAAACGCGCGAGGTTCCTATGTAATATGAAATAATTCACAATTGTATCTAATTAGACTTTGAACCACTAATTAGATGAGATTATACACTCCATGACGCGAAAACACTTCAAAATAAGTGTTTGGAGTGACTCGGGTGAAATATAAGGACGTATATGGCTTGGATATGGAGTTTACCCTTCAAGAGTAAACTCATAAGAGAGTTTACGGCCCTAATGACCCACTCCCCATGAGTTTACGGCCGTAAACTCATGGTGGGGTGTTCTAGGGTGCTAAATGGTCTTTTATCACTTGGGAAAATTTGCTAGGATACAATCTAGGGCATAGGAATGGATTAAACCAACAAAAGGACCATCTAATGGAGTTTACGGTAATAAACTAAGAGTTTACGGCCGTAAACTTCCCCACGCATCCTCCTTTGATGTTTTGGTGGTCATAGGTCATTTACAAGTGTTTCTAGCTAAATCTACAAGCCATGGAAAGAATTTAAGGCACCATTTGACTAAGTTTTAGGAGTTTACGGCCTAAGAACCCATTCTTGATGGGTTTACGACCGTAAGCTCCTATGGGGGTAGTTTTATCATGTTTAAGGCCCTTAACTTGATTGTGGTTGCTTCTAGACTTTATTCCAAGGCTTATGGTGTGTTTAAGTGGCATCTTAACACTTTAAAATGAGTTTACTCCCTATGAATAGGTCTTTACGGTCCAAGCATGTGCTTAGACCGTAAACTCAAGTTTACACCCAAAGTGAAGAGTTTAAGGTGTTCTAAGTCCATGCAAATAAGTCCTTAGGTCATATCCATGCTCCAAAAGTGATTTGGGAAGGTTTTAAGGCTCAAAAACCCCTTTTATGTGAGTTCACGGACTAGGACTATTCTAGGACCGTAAACTCATGCTAATGGTCCTATTTCATAGATTAACCACGAATTTGAAGGCTAAAGATGTTATACTAGGAGCTAGGATAGTTACCTTGATGATTTGAAGCTTGATTTGGATGATTTTGGCTCAATTTCGAGTTTTAGAGAGAGTGGAAAAGGCTTCAAATGAGGCTCTCTCCACTTTATATATGCTTAACGTTTGGGACACGGTGGAATTCTACCCAATACTGATGTTAAGCGAGGCTTTTGGTCGTACCCGATTTAATTGTTTTCTAACTCGACGGAATAAAACTAAAATTTTTCCAAATAATAATTTGGGGCGTTTTTCATGAGTTTCTAACGTGTTTGGATACCAATTAAGTCATAATAGCAAACTCAAAATGAATGACTTTATTTAGAAACAAAATGGAAACAATTCATGACGACGAATTTTTAATGACGGAACGGGTTACGACGACGGAACGAAGTTCGGGTTGTCACATTATCCCCCCATTAGAGGGAATTTCGTCCCAAAATTCAAACTTTAGATGCGACTCGCGGATTAGGAAAGAGAATACGAATACTTCTATTTTATCGGATCATCGCGCTCCCAAGTGAATTCAGATCCTCGCACGACATTCCAGGGAACCTTTCACTTGTCGGGATACGGCTTGTTTCCTACGTTAAATCTCATGATCTATGATTTCGATTGATCCTACCATGATGTTCAGACTTTCGTTGATTTCGGTCACATCAAGGGGATTACTAGGGTTTCGCCGAATAGGCACTTCTTAATGACAGAGACGTGGAATACCAGATGGATGCTGCTAAGTTGTGAGGGTAGTCGGAGTTTGTAGGCTACGGATCGATCTAAATGAGGATTTCGAAAAGTTCGATGTACCTCGGGATACGCGTTTCAGAATGTAACATGCCTTCTTCGATTACTACATGACTAAAGAAAATGGTTGGACCGAAGGGCATCACTACATCTTCGTAGTGACCGTATCGAGTCTTGAATGCTGTTTTGAAAACATCATTCCTGTGAACTCATAGCTGACTGGGTAGCTCCTGCATTTCTGCTGAAGCCTATCAATATGGAGATTTGGCTACAGGGTTTGCTCCAGGAATTAGATCGATGCGAAACTCTACTTCACATTCGGGAGATATTTCCGGGAGCTCTTCGGAAAGACATCAGGAAAATTGCAGACTTCGGGGATGCAACTTTCTTTTTCTCGATGGTCACATAGACTAGGAATTTATGGCACTCCCTTCGGAGAAGCCTTTTGAGCTTTGATGTGCGAAATGATGCAACGAATGAAACTAAGTTTATCGTCGCAGATTATAAGAGTTTGACCGGAGGAAGGTTGAGATGGATAGGTTTTTCAGAACAAAGGATATCATCACGATTGAGACTCAATCAATCCGTGCCAAAGAATACTTCAAAGCTCTTAATTGAAAAATCGGCATAAGATCGATAGAAAAAGGATGATCGCCGAGAGTAAGGGTTCAACCTATGAATATATCACTAACATCCTCTTTCTCGTTGTTAGACATCTCGACGCTAGGCATTTGGGTTACTAATGGAGGTCTAAGGTTAAGATAATGTTTGATTGAATAGATAACAGATTCTCTTTCAACAATATAATTGAAAAGGATTGCAAGTATAAGGGCTGTCGAGGAAGAATATACATGTAGCAACGGTGGGATCGGCGGCTGCCTCAACTTGTCCTATAGCTAGGACTCTTCCAGTGTTGCCAGTTGTTGATGTCTTGGGGAGGTTTCACTTGAAATGCCCGACTTCGCCGCAATCGTAGCAGGCCGGACTGATTCCCGCTCCGGTAGCTTGATTGGTTGATTGGGTTTGTGTCTTACAATTTTTTGCAGTGTGACCCTTTTTGCCACAACTGTTACAAAATACCTCTCGACATGGGCTGGAAGTGAGGTGATGATAGTTGCACTTGTTACACGAAGGGAGGGTACCAGCGTACCTACTGGTAAGAGTTTAAGCTGTGGATCCGACGGTAAAGACAGCAGCAGGGATAGTAGCAGCGCGAATTGCCACCGTTTGCTGCTTCTTCGAGGACTCCTAAGAAAACTGACCCTTCTTCTTTTTCCAAGATTTTCTTTTCTCACGACTCCTTTCTGTCAGCTCAGGAGTGGTGGCTGCTTCCTCTAGGCAATCGCTATGGTCGATCAGGGTTTGCGCTAGGCATTTGGCGCTGTAATAGGTGTCTGGCTACGTAGCCAATACATTTCCTTTGGTTGGCTAGGTCAACCTCTAGATGAACCTCTCAATATTTTTCCTATCTGGGGTAACCATTCCCGGAAAGAGTAGCGCCAAGTCATCGAATCTTGAAGTGTAAGCGGCGATATCGGAACCCTTCATCTTCAGGTTCCAGAGTTCGTGTTCTAGCTTCTGCATTTTGCCCCGAGGGCAGTACTCTGCAAGCAGAAGCTCCTTCATGGCCTCCCAACCCATGGCATTGGCTACAGGTAGGGTTAGGCATTTGACTCGGCCATTCCACCAAGTTAGGGCTTTATCAGTGAACGTGCAGGCAGCGAACTTCACCTTATCCAGTTCAGAGCAGGCACAGATTTCGAAAATAGATTCGATTTTCTCGAACCATCGGGTTAGGGAAATGACACCTCCAGTGCCATCGAAGGATGTGGGTTTCGCGTTCATAAAGTCCTTATAGGAACACTCTTTCCGGTGTCCCTGGCTACCTTCTTGGTTTTGGGGCTGGGGACCACCTCCTGAACTACCGGGGTTCATTTGAGACATGGTGGCTGCCACTGCGGAAGTAACGGCTGCCTGGAACATCACTGGATCAAATTTGGGAGGAGGTGGTGGTGGAGGGTTGTTTTTGTTCTTTGATCTGGGTCTCTTTCTTGGAGACACCTTGATCTAAAAAGATCAGGAAAGAGAGGATCATAAGTCCTCTGAATTGAATCAAGAGATATGATACAATTGATATCTCATTATGACAGATATAGAATTCCATTAAGCGATAAAGTAGGAAAGAGTTATCAAAACAGATAAACTATCGCTAAAGGAATGATTGAGGAGCAACGCCGGGATAAGAATTTCTATAACGGATTTGGCTTGATAAATACTCCCATAGTATTTCATGATTCGTTGTGACGATGGCTCGTTGTTTGGGTATTGGGTAAGTTTTAGGCATGTCACATACCGCAATCATTCCCAAGCACATGTTGGCCGTGTCTCGAATGAATATAGTTGGCTAGGCTATATTGATCCTAGACATGACTACATAACTTCCCAGGTTTAACCGCATCATACAACACCCATTTACTTATGTTTTGTTCTACTTGTAGTTACGGATTTCGACGGTTAGGTATACTTGTATACTCTTGAAAATACTTATATTTTATGGTATACTTTTAGTTTAGAGCACTTAGGCCCCTTAGTGTTTATACTCTTATACCATGTAAGGTTTGGTATACTAGTTCACTATAAACAAGGGCTCTGATACCAATCTGTCACACCCCGAAACCGAAGGCGGAAACGTTCCGGGGCGGAGGACGTCATGAATATCGCAACCAATGTACATAGTAAGCGTAGTAAGCACAAAGCATTACATTACATAGATTTATTACATTTGTTTGAAACCATAGTGTTACAAGTGTCATACATATATATCATATGAACAAAAGTAAAGACGTGACTTCTACGCTCCGTCCTCGCCAAAAGGATCGCTGGGTACTTGTCTAATGAGGACCTGAGAATACAAGAAGTTTGAAAATCAGCATAAAGCTGGTGAGTTCATAAGAGGTTTGTTTTCTAAAAATGTACAAGTTTCCTTTGGTTTTCCGAAAATGTTTGTTATCCAAGAAAATACCATATTTTCTTATAAGTATAGTTCAGTTATCCGCTTATTATACGATCCAGTTATGAACAGTTTGTTATCCCAGGAAAAACCTTTATTTTCCTTAAAAGTAAAGTTTAGTTATCCATTAGTTACATGGTCTAGTTAAGTACAGTTCAGTTATCCCAGGAAAAACCCTTATTTTGCTAAAAGTGTATAGTTGGTTATCGGTTTCTAAAAGTAATGTACAAGTATCTACCATACTTTATGTGTTCGTGTGATGTTTCCTGAAAACCTGATTATTCTAGTAAAGTACATTAGTTTTAACACGTATATAAAACTAATAAATAAGTATAAAAGTATTCATAATCTAAATTGCGAGTTCCATAACCATACTATAGAATGGATAAAGCTCGAAACAGGGTTAGTACCTTTTTATGACTTTTGTCACCCTTGAACCTTTCGGTTCGACTGTAGCTAGCAGCCAGGTGCGGGGCTGTCAATCCTGTATAGATCTATACACTCAATTCACGTTCTCCCTCCAAGAGATTCTGGTTACGGGGGTAGTCCTACGCTCTCGTAAATAGGGGGAGTGTTACAAGGACGTGTCTCCAATATTAAGATTAATGAATTAAAAGACAATAAAACGGGAAATTCTGATTAATTAGTCCTTCACTCTCGTAACTAGGTGGAGTGTTATCAAGGAGTGGTCTAAAGTTTTAAGTTTAATATTACTATTCCTCCGCTCTCGCAACTAGGGGGAGTGGTAAGGTTCTAAGTTTAATGTTATTATTCCGTCACTCTCGAATCTACGGGGAGTGGTAAAGTTCTAAGTTTAATGTGATTATTCCTTCACTCTCGAATCTACAGGGAGTAGTAAAGTTCTAAGTTTAATGTTATTAGTCCTACACTCTCGTAACTACGGGGAGTGATATCAATAACGTTTTAAAGTTTTACAATTCATGCTTTTAACAAAAATGATATGGAAATTCATTTGTGAAATATATAAAATATGACATTTTAAAACGAGTTTAACAAATAACATGATGGTTTACTCTGTAAGTTAAACGATTGGTTAATATAGTTTTCTGTGTTAAAGCATACGAAATATGAAATAGATCAAATGAAATTATAAGTCTGAGTACAAGATTTCCTTGTACTTTTGCTTGTATTCCCCCTGGAAACATTGAAAAGCATTGAAAAAGGGTAGGGGTATGAACTCACCAATCGCGGAATGTGTCGGCTAGGATGCTAAGCGTCAGTTAAAGGCTTAAAAACGCGCGAGGTTCCTATGTAATATGAAATAATTCACAATTGTATCTAATTAGACTTTGAACCACTAATTAGATAAGATTATACACTCCATGACGCGAAAACACTTCAAAATAAGTGTTTGGAGTGACTCGGGTGAAATATAAGGACGTATATGGCTTGGATATGGAGTTTACCCTTCAAGAGTAAACTCATAAGAGAGTTTACGGCCCTAATGACCCACTCCCCATGAGTTTACGGCCGTAAAATGGTTGATTAGTGTCTAAGTCCATAACTGTTTTGGTATGTACTTGACCCGATCGTGCATGGTCCTTTTGGGTTGCCTTCACCAAAGCAACTTGATAAGATGAATTATGGAAAGAAAGGATTAAATATGATTTATTAATATATTATGAGAATAATATATTAAAGGAGAAATCATATTGTTTAATTAATATTAGTCAAGAATTAATTGGTAGTTAGTTTTGTGACTAAAAGAGATTAATTAAACTTAAGGGATTGGAATTGTAATTCTAAGATAATTACAATTTGAGCCATGGATTGCCTTGTATCAAGTGGTGGACGAATTCTATGGGGAAGCCCGAAAGGAAATCTTCCAAGGCCCTAATTAAAGGAGTCCATGGGTTGCTTAGGGCTTAAGCATCCAAATTAGGGTTTCCTTGTTAGATAACCCTAATAGCCTAACTATATATACATCCCTTATGACCCAAAAACGTGGCTAAGACTTCTCTAGGGTTTGTAGACATTTTTGGGCAGCCTCCTTCATCTCTCCTCTTCATCCTCTTGCTCTTGGTGTTTGTGAGCCATTAGAGGAGTGACATTTGTGACTCTAAGCTTTCTAAAGTCAATACAAGGAGGAATTGGGATTGTTATTGCTACATAACAATCAAGGTAATATCTTAAACCCATTCTTATGTTAATATGATTACTTGTATGCTAGAATTAGGGTTTATAGCCTTGGATAACCTGCATGTACAATAGAGAAACCTAGATCCAAGCATTAGGGTTTGTATGAGCACATAGGATGTTCTTATGGCCAAAACCCATCAGTGGTATCAGAGCCTTGATTGGTTTCTATTGTATTGATGCCTTGTTAATTTGTTCATAATTGAAATTTTCGATTTTTGTGAAACTGCCTGATAAACTCGGCGACTCCCATTGTGGACTCGGCGAGTAGGCCCCTACTCGGCGAGTCCATATAGGTACTCGGCGAGTTCTTGTGTCAGATGGAGCTATTTTCGGGATTTCTTGTTGTTTATTTTTGGGATACTTGCCTTTCTCATATTAGATCAATATAAATACGATTTTATGATATATATGACTATATTCTTGATCTAATTGAAGATATTTATCAACTAATAAAATATTTGTTTCCTTATGTGATAATTGATTAATTATTTTGATTAAATTCGTAAATTGTTTTGCAAGAAATCATTAAATAAATCAAATATGGATAATTATGTGATTAAATGTTAATTAGGATTATTTGTTATTTGATCCTTGTGTTATGAAAAGTTTCATATTTTCCCTTTTAGGTTTTATAGTTTAAATTTGAACTCAAAAGTCGAGTTTTGAAATTTAAATAGTTGAAACCCTAATGTTTTGAAATGGTTCAAAACTTGCCCTCAAGTTTTGGAATTTAAATTTTGATTAATAGTTTAATTTTGATGTATATTTAAATTCTAAACCTAATGTTTTGAAAAGTTTCAAAACTTGCCCTCAAGTTTTGGAATTTAAAAGTTGATTAAAAGTTTAATTAGGAATGTTAAATTCTAAATCACACCCTTATGGTTTTATTAATTAATTAAGGTGTATAATTAAAAGAGGTTTAACAAATCCATAAAGTTTAGGTTTACAATTTAATTGAATTAAAAGTATGATTATTAAATTTGACCACCTAGTATTTTAAAAGTTGTAAAATACACCCTATACTATATATAACATTAAAAGTCTAACATTATATATATATGTATGAGTAAAAGTCAGTCTTACCATTAGTAGGCCTCATTCACAAAGGTGGTCTATAAGGGGTGTTTAAGGAAAATGCTTATAAAATGGCGATTGAATGGTTATCCGCTCTTACCCACCGCACTCTTGACTAGTGGAGGTTCGTTAGCCGAATGGGTAGGATAGGACGAAACCCTCCATTATAAGTATAATGAATTATTAATAAATGTTTTCACAAAATTCCCAATCTTAGTTACTTAGGCAAAAGTGAATTGATGCATTTCCATGAAATTACACTTTGTGCCCTTGCAAAGAAGTTAGTAGAGCGTGTGTGGTTTACCGGCACACTAAATGGTTCTAAGCAAAGGTAGAAAAGGGTGACTTAATGTTTGTCATAGTTCGGTGGAGTGTGTGTGGTTTACCGGCACATCGAATATGTGACTGTAACATGTGGGGGCACCATGTAGTTTGCATGGTTATTCACACCCGCTTTGTGATCCTCGGCATCCCAGTCACAAACAAGAGGGGCATATCGAGATTTTAACATGCCATTGAAATGTTCAATGAATCTCATAGGATCTAGGAGTTTTCATAGATTTAAAACTAAAATTTCTTTTTCGTTTTTCATGGTGGAAATTAGTGAATCGTCATTCACTTACCTTCAAATGTTCTGCAATTTGGGTTACGGCATCCCTCTCCCGAGTTGTAGAATATTGTGTTGGGTCCTAGCCTTAGTATCTCATTTGGGTGATTTACTAAGGACTCAATCAATCAACTAACTTGAATTCGTTTTCCCCCGTTTTGTAGATGTCAAAGTTCGATAACTATGGTCTTCCTAAATCCCGTGGAACAAGCTTTCCGCATGAAGATGATATTCCACGATTCGATCGAGGAACAAGAGATCATGCTTCACTTCCTCCACCTCCTCCAATTATTCTCCCTAACCCACAAATTCGAAGGCTTTAAAAGTTCAAGATCACTCAAGCCCTTTTGGCAAGTAAACATAAAGAAGGAAAGTCGGTGTGTGCACACGTCCTAGGTATGAAGTCACACATTGATAGGTCAAGAATGTTGGGATCCATTGTCTGTGAGGAAATGGCTGTTGATTGGGTTTTCAGTCACTTCCTAACTCATATAGTGAGTTCGTAATAGAGTACTATATGATGAACTGCGACGTGACCCTTATAGATCTCACCTATATGCTTATTGTTGCTGAATCAGTAATGGTTTGGCGCAATAGAAAAGCAAAGTTGATTGGTGAATCTGCCTTCAAGACCTCTATGGATATAGACGATGGCAACAAAAGACATGCTATGATCAAAAGGTTTGATCATAAGAGAAAGGCAATATCTAAAGTAGTTCCATGTCATGTTCCAAAAGAGTCAATTTGCTTTTATTGCCAAGAGAAAGGGCATTGGAGACGAAGCTGCCCCATTTACCTAAGAGATCTAAGAGATGGGAGAGTCGAAACGTATGGCTCTAATATAGGTAAAATCCATTAACTAACTCTTTTAACCTTCTATTCTAGATTCTTAATACATAATGTGATAAGATTGCAATTGATGTTTTGTTAGATTGAAGAAAAGAAAGGAAGCTTAAGGGAAGAAGTGAGCAGAATCTAACCGTGAAGGAATGGATTTCGATCGCATTTCTCGAAGATTAGATTCTTGAGCTACTACTTTGAGTTAGAATTAGATTGCTAAGAAAGATGTATTAGCATAGTTCTTCAATGAATTGCATTGTAAGGACAAAATTTTTCCGCAATAAAATAAATTTTGATTTCATATTATTTATTTATCCTTGCAATGGCGTATATGAAAAATTGATGTTTGAATGTTTCTATTATTAGCAATAATGGATTTGGTTCTTATTATGTTATTTATGGAAAGTCGAGAGTTTACCAAATAGGCAGAGCTTCTCATCGCCCACGTTTCAATTGGACAGAAACTTGGAATCATGTAACTTTGTTGCACGATGAATGAGAAATTTCATATTTGGAAATTAGACTAATTCATTGACAAAGTGTCAAGTGAAGGACTAGGAGATCGAGCACACAAAGTTGCGTGTTAATCAAGTCCACCATAAGAGTAACAATGATATTCGTCATGATTTACTAAAGGTTTAGTAAATATGATTATACTTATAAGATTAAGTATAATTCTGAATTGTTTGAAAAAGTTTAAATCAATAGCAGAACGAATAAGAAGAATCAAGTAGGCAGAAAGATAAAAGTTTCTCCATTCTAAGAAGAAGGGAGAGTAGCTTTTTTGCTTTATGATAGGTCTTAATGATTAAGAACCATATCTCAATTAATCCTTTAAGTGAGTCTTAGTACAATTGTATGTCTAAGAAGAGGAATCAAAAATTGAAGAAATGGTTAAATCAAGAAGTCAATCATACTTCTTTCCAAAACAAGTCTTAGAGTTAAGATTGTAACATTGAGTGGAAAAGTATTAAGAAGGTTTATAACATTCATCAAATGTGGAAAGTTGTGATGTCTTGGATACGATAAAGACTAACTAGGACCAATTTATGAAGTGTTTTGATAAAAACTACACTAACTCTTGAATATTTGTTTGTCAAGAAATGTTTATTGACAAGAGAATCTTATATGTCAAGGAGTCAGTGGGAGTCTTAAATGTTTTGAAAGGTTTCAAGAACAAATCAAAATAGACCTTATTGACCATCACTAGCACACGAGTTGAGGTGTTACAACCTATCGTGTTGACATTATTTTGTTTCTGTGCTGTTCCAATTAAGTTAATTATGCATGTGAGTTCTATGAGTTCTCATTTTGAACGCATAAAAGACAAAGCACCTTGATCAATGGAAAGTACATTGATAAGAAAAGGTGAGCTGCTTAACTACTTGGAAGACATGGTGGGTAGCTGTGCTACCATAAGGCAAGAAATCGAGATTAAGAAAGTTCGATCCATATGAGTTTGAATTTGTCGTAAACTTTGTTTTAACAAATTCACATGGATAGGAACACATACACCATTTAATTCTAAGTGTCATAAGATTTCATCCTTCATGAAAATGATTGTGAGGAAATGCTTTTACTAAGAAAGATTTTAAGAAGATAGTGATTGTAAAATTGCATTCTTGAATTTGATTATGGTTACGGTATCCCTTTCCATGATTTTAATTGTGAGGTTTGGCAATTAGTCATAATTGTTTAGACACACATATGAACTATCTAAGGCAAAGGTGTATAAGTTCAAGAAGCCTTGATAAAAGATTATCAAAGCAGTAAGTATAAGAAACATGAACTTAAGAAATTCAATAAGCATTGTTTTTCTGAAACTTAAGCTGTTTCTGAATACATGTCAAAGCTAGTGGGAGCATAAGTGTTATGTTTTATAATAATCATCATGATAGTGGGAGCATAAATGTTATGATTGTATGATTATTAAGGCACGTATTGCAATTTGGCAATATTAATTATAGAAAACAAGAGTTATACCTTGCAAAGTCGTAAGGGTTGTAAAGTTGTTTTGCTATAATTAAGGGAGAGACTATTATGCTTCATTTCAAATCTAAAGGATTAGGTTGAGAAATGTTAATAAATTTAGTCAAAGGTACATAGTGTGTTCTTAAAAATTTTGATTATGATTACGGCATTCCTCTTCACAATTTGAATTTTGAGAACATAGCAAATAAAACATTATGCATCGTTTCCCATACGCTTTGCATATAGGATCGATTGCAAATGCTTTAATGGTTGACTGTTCTAAAATTTTCCAAATGTCTAGCGCATTTAGAGGAAAAAGGACTAGAATTGGTTTTGACTAAAATAATTAAACAACTATCAAAGGACAATCCAAAGTTCGACGAGGATTGGTCGCTTGTGAGTAGTTGGAAGTATAGTATTGGAATATATGGAAATGTTTCCATATTGGATGGACCATATCGACAATACTATGAATAGATAAGATTCTATTAAGAATAAGTTGTCGTATGGAAAATATGGAAACATGTCCATATTGGGAATTGAATATTGAAAATCTATGTCTAGATTAGAAACTTTTATGCAAAAGGATGTTCAAAGGAATGTACTTTGAGTGAGAGACATCATATCTAAGGAATTGTGTTGTAACAATCTCCGATAGAATACTTTGTAATTTCATTGGCAATAGTCTTTGTGACTTTAGTGCAGTGACATTACAAAAGGGATCATTGCATAAAATGTTAGAATCTAGCATATTCTATAAGTGGCAAGAATTTGATATTTTTACACTTATGAAAAAGGATTTGGAGTTGTGAAATGAGAATGATTGAAAATGTGTTCAATTTGATCTATTTCACAAAGTAAGAACCATATGTAAACATTGTGTGCATGGTAGGAGCATGGGACAAGTGTAATAATTCAAGTAAGAAGTTGATTACCCGAATCGACAAATAATGAGTAATCGATATGGTGATAAATAAAATGAGTTTCATTTATCCTCAAAGGTTTGAGGCCATATGGGATTAGTATTATTCTTGTGTTTCACTTTGCATGTTTTGACTTCCAGAATAATTGAGTTTATTAAGAATAATCGAATTATTCGAACATGCCACAATCGTTCATATGTTGGAAGTAGATATGAATGAATATTGTCGTGAATTGATGTGCGGATTGTCTAAAAGAGTATTATACATAAGCAAATGTTTGCTGCAACGTTCATGAGTGCTTATGAATATGATTTGAGCATTGGATTAAACCCACGCTCACTTGGATCACTCCATGAATTGTATCACGAGTGATTGGTGAGACGATAACATCTTATATTCTTGAAACCGAGATGTGTGAGTTGTATCTTGCAAATCGGTTGCACATTGATAATATGTAAACGCACTAGTAACTTGGTGTCATAAAACATATTGTTGTGTGTGATTCGGTGAGTGATTGCAAGCAAGCATTGTATCAAATTTTATCCGTTCCTTTTATCCAAAGTAGGATAAAAGCGATATCTTTGGGCCCCTCGATGATTTAGTGATGACAAACGTAAATGCTCGGCCGAGCTAGGGCTAATTTGATTTGTTCAATTGGTTAGTCATCATAAATCGGGAATCGAGATATAGTACAAAGAGAATGATTTGAAATCATATCTCATACGATATCTAGAATGGAGGAATATATGATCTCTTATCTAAAGGACACGCGTATCTGATAGGATCAGAGTTGACAGCGGCTTTGGAAAGCTATGATTGCAGATCAGGATCTGAAGTCATACGCAGAATAGTTATTAGACTTATCCAAGTGGGAGACTGTTGGATTAATGTCTAAGTCCATAACTGTTTTGGTATGTACTTGACCCGATGGTGCATGGTCCTTTTGGGTTGCCTTCACCAAAGCAACTTGATAGGATGAATTATGGAAAGAAAGGATTAAATATGATTTATTAATATATTATGAGAATAATATATTAAAGGAGAAATCATATTGTTTAATTAATATTAGTCAAGAATTAATTGGTAATTAGTTTTGTGACTAAAAGAGATTAATTAAACTTAAGGGATTGGAATTGTAATTATAAGATAATTGCAATTTGGGCCATGGATTGCCTTGTATCAAGGGGTGGACGAATTCTATGGGGAAGCCCATAAGGAAATCGTCCAAGGCCCTAATTAAAGGAGTCCATGGGTTGCTTAGGGCTTAAGCATCCAAATTAGGGTTTCCTTGTTAGATAACCCTAATAGCCTAACTATATATACATCCCTTATGACCCAAAAACGTGGCTAAGACTTCTCTAGGGTTTGTAGATGTTTTTGTGCAGCCTCCTTCATCTCTCCTCTTCATCCTCTTGCTCTTGGTGTTTGTGAGCCATTAGAGGAGTGACATTTGTGACTCTAAGCTTTCTAAAGTCAATACAAGGAGGAATTGGGATTGCTATTGCTACATAACAATCAAGGTAATATCTTAAACCCATTCTTATGTTAATATGATTACTTGTATGCTAGAATTAGGGTTTATAGCCTTGGATAACTTGCATGTACAATAGAGAAACCTAGATCCAAGCATTAGGGTTTGTATGAGCACATAGGATGTTCTTATGGCCAAAACCCATCATAAACTCATGGTGGGGTGTTCTAGGGTGGTAAATGGTCTTTTATCACTTGGGAAAATTTGCTAGGATCAAATCTAGGCCATAGGAATGGATTAAACCAACAAAAGGACCATCTAATGGAGTTTACGGCCGTAAACTAAGAGTTTACGGCCGTAAACTCCCCCACACATCCTCCTTTGATGTTTTGGTGGTCATATGGCATTTACAAGTGTTTCTAGCTAAATATACAAGCCATGGAATGAATTTAAGGCACCATTTGACTAAGTTTTAGGAGTTTACGGCCTAAGAACCCATTCTTGAGTGGTTTACGGCCGTAAGCTCCTATGGGGGTAGTTTTAGCATGTTTAAGGCCCTTAACTTGATTGTGGTTGCTTCTAGACTTTATTCCAAGGCTTATGGTGTGTTTAAATGGCATCTTAACACTTTAAAATGAGTTTACTCCCTATGAATAGGTGTTTACGCTCCAAGCATGTGCTTGGGCCGTAAACTTAAGTTTACACCCTAAGTGAAGAGTTTAAGGTGTTCTAAGTCCATGCAAATCAGTCCTTAGGTCATTTCCAAGCTCCAAAAGTGATTTGGGAGGGTTTTAAGGCTCAAAAACCCTTTTTATGTGAGTTCACGGCCTAGGATTGTTCTAGGACCGTAAACTCATGCTAATGGTCCTATTTCATAGATTAACCACGAATTTGAAGGCTAAAGATGTTATACTAGGAGCTAGGATAGTTACCTTGATGATTTGAAGCTTGATTTGGATGATTTTGGCTCAATTTCGAGTTTTAGAGAGAGAGTAGAGAGAGAGAGAGTAGAGAGAGAGAGTGGAAAAGGCTTCAAATGAGGCTCTCTCAACTTTATATATGCTTAAAGTTTGGGATACGGTGGAATTCTACCCGATACTGATATTAAGCGAGGCTTTTGGTCGTACCCGATTTAATTGTTTTATAACTCGACGGAATAAAACTAAAATTTTTCCAAATAATAATTTGGGGCGTTTTTCATGAGTTTCTAACGTGTTTGGATACCAATTAAGTCATAATAGCAAACTCAAAATTAATGACTTAATTTAGAAACGAAACGGAAACAATTCAAGACGACGAATTTTTAATGACGGAACGGGTTACGACGACGGAACGAACTTCGGGTTGTCACACAACCAATGCCAATGGACCAACCAAATGGGTTTGGTCTCTTGAGTCTTGTGGGTATATTCAGTAGCATCTCTCAGAAACCATATTGATAATGCAATCCTTCCTCTAAGCGAGAGTAGTTGGTCTTGGAACTATCTAATCCCAGGAAAACTGAATATTCTTGCTTGGCGAATCTGTCATTGTAAACTTCCATCCATGGCCAACCTATTTAAATTCGGTATCGTACATCAAACTTGTTCAGGATTTGTAACGAAGCACCAGAAACAGAGGATCATGTGTTCGTGGACTGCCCAGTATCACATGAAGTCTGACAGCAAGTCGGTAGATGATGGCGTTTGTTGGACTATCCTCTAAATTGGCTTTGTGATCTGTTAGACTGCAAATCAAGGGTCGGGGGTCATCATAGGTTGTCAAAGATTCATGAGGGTATAATGTTGGTATTTCTTTGAGTGATTTGGAGATATAGGAACTCTAAAGCCCATTCTTCAAATTCAAATCCAAAACCATATGCGTCGCTGGTTTACGAGGTACAATCATTATCGCTTCTTTGGGTCAATGCAAGGAAATGATCAGGGCAAAATCTAAGATGGTGTGAATGGAGTTGTGATCCAATTTTAGAATGCTACTGTAGGCTATAATTTTGACTGTTTCTTTTGTTTGGTTTTTATGTTCTTTTCATTTTATGTCTGTTCTTTTGTACCTCCTAGCCCCTGCCTAGTTTGTTTGTGTTTTTAATACCCGTTAAAAAAAGAATATCTATAACCCAACCTACTTCACGTAGACACTTTTGTTGACCACAATGAAACTATACAATCTTCTCTTTTTGCTTTTATTTTGCTTTTGTTTTGTTAAAGAATAAATAAACCCAAATTACAATTATGGTTTGTATATTTTTTTTATTATTCAAAATTTTTTTAAATTACTGAATGATTCATAAACTCTTAGCATTTTTTTTGCCAAACGATCTGGCACTTATTTCTTATAAAATTATGGTTTCATATGTTGCGTCGTGTTTTAATCCAAATTGATTTTTTTTTCTGTTGTGTTTTTTTTTACAAAACTCACCAACAATTGTGGCTACCAAGCAACAACTCGACCACCAAATTGGCATCAAAACTGGTGGCACCCCCATGGGAACACAACCAATTAATAATAAGTATAAAAGACCAAAGTGTTGTTTTAACCACACATCATTCGTAACCATCTAATAAAACAAAATCCTATTTGTATTTTTGCATTATTCCAATATACTTGTGATGTGGAATAACCCTACAAAACAAAATGTAACGTGTCGTATATGCCAATCGACATGTAAATTATTATATTGCATATTTCTATCAGGCGAAGTTTTGTTGAAAATCCAAATTACATTTATAGCCGATACATTCTTTTCCATTATTCACAAGTAGACAACTTTTGTTTTATTGAAGAATAAATAAATCCAAATAACAATTATAGCTCCTATACATATTCTTCTCTATTATTCACAAACCATCGAAGTTATAAATATGACCATAGATATTCATGTTTTTTGATAAACCAGCAAATACTTTTTTTTTTTAAATCTGGTGTTTTGTCGCACAACAATCAATGCCATTATCGCAACAGTCATATCCTAGATTTATATGTTTGTGGTAGAAAAGTTGTTTTAGAGCAAACTGTATTGAAAACCAGAAATGATATTATTGCTGACGTGGCACCTAATAACATTATCATAACAAGATGAACAACACCCGTTTTTAAGTTAAGAGGGTGTAAAGGCACAACTCGTTGTAACGACCACAAGAAAAAACCAGAAAGAAATATGATTAACTTTTGGTTTCATCAACCAATCAAGTTTTTTCTTTCTTTTTCTCTCTCTACTTCTTAAAATGTTATAACATATATACAACACCCTCACTACTTGTTATAATATGTTAAAATGTAAGGTAATAATAGTTGGCTTCATAACACCCATTGACCATACCCAACACTCTTACTTTTCAATTTTGTTAGTTCATGCATTTTAATTTAAAATTAATCCAAGACCTAAAAGTTGAAACCCACAATCGTGGTAGCTAGCAAGTCCACAACTAAATTAGTATCACAACCTGTGGCACCCCCACGGGATCACCAATTAATGAAATGTAGAAAAAATTCAAGATATTGTTACAAACATACATCGATATATATATATATATATATATATATATATATATATATATATATATATATATATATATATATATATATATATATATATATATATAACGGCAAAAAAATCGTAATCTTCTCTAGAAATTGCATGATTTATGGTCATCCTATAAAACAAAATTGTTATTTGTAAGTTTGCAGTACGTGTTCTAATACATGCATGCTGTATATAATAACCCCAAAAAAAAATGATGAGTCATGTATACCAATCGCGACATGTAAATTGGTACCCAGCGCATTTCTATGTGCATTAACAGTTGCACATTATTTGTCCTATATGACCATACTCCGATTATGCATTTATCACTTGAATATTATGTAATAACAATAACAATATCATATTACTTGTCTATTATGTCTATCGACATGGAACCTGTTTGATATTGTATTTCTCATATGTACCGTAGCATTACAATTTGCATATGATTCGTCCATTCGCCCATCGACATCGAAATTGTTTGATATTGTATCTTTCACTTGTACCTTATATGTTGACAATATCATAAGATTATCTGATAGATCTATCACTGCGGCGATTATTGGATAGCATCGACCACTCTTATAGTCTATACAACTAAAATAGCACATGTGTCATACTTTAGATTTATCGTTTAGAATCACCCCATCAGATTTATCAATGAAATTAGCATGGACCACTTATTATGAAGTTATGCATTCTTTCTCTTTCTTGTGAAGGTCATGGTTCTTTTTAAATTAATTACTTAAAAAGGACATGACTTGTTATATATATATATATATATATATATATATATATATATATATATATATATATATATATATATATATATATATATATATATATATATATATATAGAGAGAGAGAGAGAGAGAGAGAGAGAGAGAGAGAGAAAGAACTAAGTTCAAATGTCGATTGACATCTATTATGCGGATGTGTGGACAGTACCATTTTTTGAGAATGACAAATAAAATATATTGTTTGATAATATGAATACTGTAACGATCCAAATTTTTCAAACAAATTTTTCGTTTTTAATTAACCGAATCATTCCCATAAAATACGAAATATCAATGATAATTGTTTTCAAAATCCATAACATCAATATTTTATTTCAAATATCAGAGTGTCCCATTAAAACAAATGTTGAAGAGTGCATGTCGCGCCATCAAGCATTGCCCTTGCCCTTAGGCTCAGATGTACCTGAAACAAATCAACAAACTATAAGCTAATACTTAGTGAGTTTCCCTAAAGCATACACCACACAATCCACATAATCACAAAATTACATTAACTATAAAAGCTACACAAGCCACATAAGCCATGTATACAACACATAGGGATGCCTTGGAAACCCTCCAAGGTCTTACTCCGGGTGCCTCGGGAGCCACCGAGGTCTTAGCCCAAGGATGCCCTGGAAACCCTCCAAGGTCTTACTCTGGTTGCCTCGAGAACCCCCCGAGGTCTTAGCCCAAGGATGCCTTGGTAGCCTTACAAGGTCTTATACCCAAATGCCTCGGGAACCCCCTAAGATCTTTACTAAGGATGTCTTCGAAACCCTCCGAGTGAAGGATTTTGAGCATTTTAACACACTGAAGGTGTACATGCAACCCTGGAAACCTTGGATCTATGTTTTACTATGCTACATGCAAAATTGATTTTCCAAGGCTCTTATGTGACAACCGTCAATTTCCTGTCAAGTCAAAGTCAACAAGTCAAACCGGTCGACTTAATTAACCCGTGGGTACTAGGGCTTACGTTAGGTAATTACTATACAACTCGCTATGCTAATGAGAATTCATCAATTGAAAAGTTTGTATATCTAGATTTCATTAATCTAAAACTGCGTTAAGTAATGAACCAAACCGATAAAACAATGTTGCATACTCATCGGGAGTATGTAAGATCCTTAAACATGGCTTAACAGGGTTTACGGACCTTGCGTTGTGAAGCCGGACACTCACAAATGTCACACACGAAACCTCTCTCAATCGTTTTCACTCTATCTCTCTCTAGAATCTCTCCCAAATCTCTCTAAGTATGTGAAATCTCTCCCAAATCTCTCTAAGTATGAGAAATCTCTCCAAGTATGTGAAATCTCTCCATGTATGTGAAATCTCTCCCAAATCTCTCTAAGTATGAGAAATCTCTCCAAGTATGTGAAAGCTCTCCCAAATCTCTCCACGTATGTGAAATCTCTCTCAAATCTCTCTCAAAAGTTCCTTAAAATTTTTGTAGTCTTTCGGGCCATCCCGACCCTTAACCAGGTCAAAAACCGCTTAAAACGGGGTAAAAACGGATAAAATAGATTGAAGGACCTGAAACCCCTCTTAAGAGCCGAACCGTCTTAAGGAGCCAAACCCTCTTAGGAACCGAACTTGTCAGAAGCGAACTTGTCAGAAGCGAAGGTGTCAGAAGCGAACTACCCTATCTCAGACCGAACCCTCTCAGGAACCAAAGGTTCCTTCGGACCGAACCTCGCATAGGCCGAACCCTACCTTCGCCTTCGCCTCCTACCCCTTTCACTCCATTTCGCCTTCGGCCTAGCAGCAGAAGGGACCAAACCTCGGCCTAGGATCGAGAGGTCTCGCAGGAAACCTTTTTCCACTCGGTTTTCGACTAGTTTTGCGTTCTAAGCCCGATTTTAATTATTTTAGCGCCGGATTTTCATCCGAAACTTTATTTTAACATCTAGGGACCCATATCTACCAATTTCCCACGTTTTGGGGATAAAACCTTATCCATGAAAAGTGGGTGAAGTACAAAGGTTGAGTGTTGACTTTCTTTGTATTATGACACAAGCAACCACCATACCCACTCCATGACTAACCCACACTCCTCCCCACCATCCCTAGTCACTTCCTTGTATATTTCCATCAATCATCAGCCCCTCCTACGTTCTAAGAGTTGGAACAAATCAACCTCTCTCCTCATTTTCACTCACTTGCTCTCATTTCAACAAAAATCAAACACAACTTTTCTCTCAAACCTTTTCTCTCTATTTCGAGACTCCAAGGCTGATCATCAAGCTTTATCATACTCTTCATTCTCGAAAATCTTCAAGGCATCTTCAAGTGTTCTTGAGTTGAACACTTCCCTTCTCCAACATTCATCTACTGAAATCACATGAGGTGAGTTCATACCCCTATCTTTTCATGTTTTTCTTAAGTTTTAAGTTGGGGAATACAAGTTAAAACACCAAGAACACAACAAAACTCATTTATCAGCCTTCATCAGAAAAGTTCAACTCCATTCACGGACTGTTTTGGGCAACTTAAACATTTTCGTTTTCAAAACTGTTTTAGGTGCGAGTAGTTCCAGTTCTTAGCTTTAAAATGACTACTTGCACATCTCCACACGATTTTTCTACAATTTATGGTGATTTTCACAAAACTGCCTATCATTTCAAGAGCAAATCCGGACCAGTCTGTGATTATGGATATTTTCACACTAGTTGGAGGTCATTAAAATTCATAATAAAAATTATGAACAAACTAGACTCATTTCCCAAACACTCAGAATTTACGGATTTTTATTTGGACCTTTGATGATTTTTCTCTAAATTTTCTAAGAACAGTAAATGAAAATGTTAACAACAGAAAAATGCTATCAATTTCATTTCACCTTGTAACATGTTGAGCAAGGTGTATATCTTTATGCGAAAATATGTTTTTGCAAATAGATGACATTTTGTCTTAGTATATAGTCATACATCAGAAAACAAATGGATTTTTACCTACAAAAGTATGGTAATTAATTAGTTGTTATATTGCATGTTGTCTCACTTTAGTAAAAGGTATATATACATATCGGTAAACAAAAGGGTTTTTACCTCCACAAATACAGTAGTTAACCATAATAAACAAAGTTATAACTATTACATTTAAACGTTTTGATAAACTATAATAGGTATGATTTATGTTTCCATTAACACAACAAACACATTTCGGAAGGTTTTATTCCCACAGAAAAAGGTTTTACACTCACGCACACCACACGTAAACTTGTTAACTTAAATTGTGAGACATTCTTCTCAAGTACTCCTAGAGTACGGGTTAAAATTCTTGGTAGTTATAACCAGAGTCTCTTGTAGGGAGAACGTGATAATTGTGTATAGATCTATATTGGGTTAGACACCCCACACCTGAGCTGCTTGCAACAGCTAGACCGGCAGCTCTGTGGTGACAAGTGTCATATCAGTTTTTCGACGCCTGAGAAACTTTGTGGTAGGTTCATTCAGTCATAGTATGGTTATAGCAACTCACATAGGAAATTAGCAACTCATAAAGTTTACGGGAATTTTTATAAATCAAAAAGGGTTTTATGTCAATTTAAAATCACTTTCTATATCAATAAGTACAGATATTACTCTACACTTTTGGTCTTGGTATTTAAGACTACACGTCATTCATTACGAGATTTTCCCTCAAATCAAAAAGGGTTTTATGTCGATTTAAAACCACGGTTATATCATTAAGTATGGAAAATACTTGTTTATTCTTGGTTCTGGGATTTAGGACCACATAACTTTTATAAGGAAAATATTGGATTTTTCTTGGTGACACACAACACATTACAAAGAACGGTTTCCAAACTCTTTATCTCAAAAACTTATGAACTCACCAACTTAATTGTTCACACTTTTTCAAAACCACTTGTATTCTCAGGAATTCAGTGAAACAGGAAATCAACAGCGTTTTAAGGATGGGACGATAAATCGTCAAACAGTTCATCTTGTCATCATAATGTAATTGATTTGGATCATCTAAACATATACTTTGGTGTAACTTTTTCAATTATATTTATGATGCTTGTATTTACTTTGAGCACTATTATACTCGTTGTTGTGATACTATACATGAAGTCCGCCACCCCCGGATGTTTCCTCCATCCTTGGTTTGGGGGTGTGACAAATTGGTATCAGAGCATTGTTTATAGTGAACTAAGTATATCGAACCACATAAGATATACAAACTATAAATGCATTGGGACTAAGGTCTCTGATTTAACATTTTCAAATGACTATACTTTTAGAAATAAATAGTTTCATGTTAAAAGTATACATGCAGGCATACATACTAAGGTCATCATCATTCTAGAACAAAAAAAAGTAATGAGTGTTGAATGGCACAAGTAGGCTTGGGGATGTATGGTCAATCCTGGGAATGACATAGCTTGATCAAGTATGCTGGTCCGAGGAGTGATTAGCATATGCCCAAGAATGGTTGTGATGTGGCAAAAAGTCTAAAAACGTACCAACACTACCACAATGAAATACCGTAGGGGTATTTGGTGTTACTATAAGTAATTATCTGAGAACTAAATAAATTTTTATCAATAGGTCAATAATTACTTAGTGGATACATTAAAATTATATGTACCCTGGACGTCATAGACTTAGAATCTATGGATCTTTGCTTTACTTCCTGTTCCTCGTTGAGTTGTGGACTTAGAGTTAGGGTCGCTTATTCTAAGGTCTATCCTATCTCAAATACATATAACTAGTATACACTAAACAAGTTTTGAAGTAATTGATAAAGATCATCTTATAATTATCTAATTAGTATGTCTACTTAGTTATTTCTTATATTCCCTTTTCTCGCATGGATATCATGGCTGGATTTCCATCCCCACGACGACCCGTAGTACCCTTACCACGACAATATTGGATGGCTCGGAGAGGAGCCATATAATGATCACCCAATCCCTGTGGATGGTCACCAAGCTGAAGGCCTTGCTGATGGTTCTGACTCCGAACCTGAAGTGGAGAACCTACCCCCGATGGCTCTTGTTCCGAATCCTAACCCTCGTCCGGCTTTTCAAGGCCCGACGCCTCCTTGGGTAGAGTGCTTGGAAACCTGGAGCGAAGAGCAAGACCACCCTATGCCGTTTAATGGAGACCGAAGCTTCTACAACATAAGTGAAGGAAGCTCAACAGACATAATTCTTCCAATTCTGGAGCGTAGAGTTTCCCGAAACGAGATTCAGGGCAGAACAGCTCTCCATCGTATCGCAGAGGTTGATGCAAATGTAAGAATGCATACAATCCGCACCAATCACCTTGAGCACACTTGTGAAAGATCTGAGAGAGACCATGAAACCCTGCTACAAACACTTGTTGAAGCACGAGCGGATGATAAGGTTCTTGTTGGCTGGGAATCCTTAGCTGTAGCACAAGAATACGCCATGATGGTGTCAAATCCGAGAAAATTCATTAAGAAGAAATTCCCAGCCAACAAGAACCGAAACTAGCAGGGAAGTTATAACACCGAAAGGATCAAGGAGGAACCGAAGATGGGGTCAAAGTCTGAAGAGTCAAAGAAGGAAGCTAAAGTTGGAGGAGACTCGGGATTCGACTGTCATTACTGTGGAGGAAAAAATCATTTTGCTAAAGACTGCATGCTGAGAAAGAAAGAAGAAAAGACAAACGAAGAAGATGAGGAAGCGAGCCTCTTGAGAAGATTGGAGGAAATAAAGAAAAGAAAGTCTGTTGTTCATAACTCTACCATGAATGCTTTGATTGTGCAGGGTACAAATAACAGTGATGAGTTTGGTGGTGTGGAGGTCTGGTCCACAGATTTTGAGGATGATGAAGTAAGGATGCCTACTCACGGAAAAGCTATGCTGGCAAAAGCAGAACAGGCAACGGGGAGATGCTTTGTAGTGACCGAGGGTGTGTCCCAAATGAGAGGATACACAACTGATGGGGGAGTTGAAGAAGAAAGAGAGCGAGAGGACAGATGTTTTGCTGCCAAGCCTGTTAGTGCTCAAATCAACGAATGTGATGAGTTGATTAAAAAGGTACAAAATATTCTTACTTCTCTAAAAATACCTGCTAATAAATATGAAAAGGAATTAAATAATTTAAAGTCAAAATTCTCAAGCATAAGTAACAGTCTCACCCAAACCCGTGTCACAAACTCTAACCTAACTGATCAAATCAGCATGATTTCTTCAAAGAGTGAGGAACGGAGAACGTGGATCGAGCAGAAGGAAAACGAGTTAATTAGATTTAAAGATGATTCTATTTATTTGCAGAGAGACAATCTTAAACTTCTTAAACAGAGAAATGTTTTTTGTTTAATTGCTAAGAGACTCTATTTTAACATCACTCGGTTGCATCTTTATTGTGAAATAGGAAAGAAGATACATCGTATGATTTTACATTTCCTTGAATTAAAGGAGGCTGAAATAGATGCTGAAGCCTACAACTGTGAAAGTGTTGTATCTTCTGACGAAGTGTCTCCAGCGTACAAAATAGGTCTGGACAAAATTGAATCCTACATAAAGTCCAAGGACCACAAGGACATGCTAAAAAATATGTTAGATGAAAATGATAGATTGAAATTGAGAGCCGAAACTATACAAAAGTTTGACTCCTTGAAAGCCAATTTATGTTCAGAAAACGAAACTGATGTTGAAAGTACATATGAACTTAATGAGGATGATGATATGATTCAAATTTATGTAGAAGATTTGGTGGACAGTTATGAATTAGCCAAAAACGAACCTAAGTCCCATAAGAACCTAATTTCTGAAAACTCTGTTAAGTTTGCTCGTTCCTCTACCGACAAATCCAAAGTTCTCAAAGCTAAAGCTGTTGTATACCAAAAGGTTCAGACTACCCCAAATCAAGTCTACACTGTACCGGGAGTAACTCTACAACAAACTGCAGAGTTAACTGCTATGGTAGAAGAAGACAATGTTGGTGGATGTGATGAATTCTTCTGGTCGGCCCCAATAGACAACGCAAACAAGACGAAGGGTCTTTCTCAGAAAGCCTCTTGGAGAGTGAAAGGTAGATACATACCTGAACCTCTAAATGAGCCTACAAAGTACGACGTGCCGAGCACAAGTGGAACCAAAATCCATTTGGATGAACCAATGCAAACCACGAGTGATACATCTTCAACAAAGAGTGAATGATGTGCTCATGCTTTGAAAAGAAAGGATAACATTCATAGAAATCCAAAATAGGTGGCAGATTGAAAGCATCAAAGAAATTTGAGATATAAGAAGAATCTCTCAGAAAGAAAACGATTTTGGAACTCTCAGAATCCTGATTTTGTAAGAATTGAAAGGAAGTCTAAATTAGAAGAAAACTCAAGGAACCAGAAGAACAATTCCGTTTCTCATCACAGTACCAACCGAAAGGAAGGTTTCGGTCCTTCAACAGATAGGAACCAAAAGGGTAGTTTCGATCCCTCGACTGAAAACAACCGAAAAGGGTAGTTCGGCCCATCACCCATTCATAACCGAAATAGCGGTTTCGGTCCCTCATCCTACAACAACCGAAAGGAGAGTTTCGGTCCCTCATCCTACAAAAACCGAAAGAACGGTTTCGGCTCCTCATCCTACAACAACCAAAAGGAGAGTTTCGGTCCCTCATCCTACAACAACCGAAAGAACGGTTTCGGTCCATCATCCCATGGCAACCGAAATAGCAATTTCGGTCCTCATGCCTGCAACTCTGATCAACAAAAATGGAAATCCAATGTCTCTTCTAAATTCTATTCTCTAAATTGCAGTTCCTCAGTCAAAAACCCCAGTCCTCCTAAATCAACAACCCCATTAAAAGAAAAGATGAAATAACTTTGATTAAACGTACATATATGGTTGATATTTCTCTTACTATTCCATGTCCTATAAAAGGCTCACAAGGACCCAAGAAACACTGGGTTCCTAAATCTGCTTAATATTTTGCAGGTTATTCATGACGAACAGTTTGACGAAGAATGGTACATCGATAGTGGCTGCTTGCGTCACATGACAAGAAGGACGGAGGAACTAAGAGAGTTTCGTTCTCTCAAAGATGGTGGTATTGTAAAATATGGCAACAACTCTTTTGGAACTATCAAAGGCTATGGAATGATCACTAATGGCGAGTTCTCCATAAGGAAGGTTGCATATGTTGAAGGGCTCCAACACAACCTCATCAGCGTATCACAACTGGTGGTTGGTACCGGATTAAAAGTGTCATTCGACGATGAAGGCTCAGAAATTGTCGAAAAGAGCTCAAACAACATTCTGTTGAAATCAAAGAGCAAAGGGGAAATCTATCCTTTGAATCTCAATCCTATAAGAGGTAAACCAGCAGTATGCTTACTCACAAAGGCTCACTCTGATGAAAGCTGGTTATGGCATAGAAGACTCTCTCATCTGAACATCAAGGACATCAACAAGTTGGTTTTAGGTGATTACGTTCGAGGTCTACCGGTTCTAAAACTCGATAAAGAACATCTCTGTGCAGCATGTGAAATGGGAGAGCAGATTCGGTAGAGTCATCCTTCTATAATAAATACTAAGGTGATAGAACCACTGGAATTACTGCACATTGATCTATGTGGTCCTTCGTCCATCGAAAGTATTGGGGGAAACAAATACATTCTGGTTATTGTGGACGATTTCTGCAGGTTCACATGGATTTTCTTTCTCAAGAAAAAGTCTGAAGCTACTCCAAATCTCAAGCTCTTCATTAAACAGATAGAGACGCAACTAAGAAAGGTAGTTTGTAATATAAGGAGCGACAATGGCCTGGAATTCAAGAACAAAGACTTTGAAGGTTTTCTTGTTGAAAAAGGAACGACTCACAATTTCTCAGCTCCCTATACTCCGCAGAAAAATGGCATTGTTGAAAGGAGAAATTGGCCCCTATGTGAAGCTGCTCGTACCATGTTATGCTTCGCGTCCCTGCCGTTGTATTTTTGGGCTGATGCAATTGCGGTTGCATGTTATACTCAGAATCGATCATACTTGAATAAACAGTTCTCAATTACTCCTTACGAGATCCTGAACAATCGAAAACCAAATGTGAAATTCTTCCATCTGTTCGGTTCAAGATGTTTCATTTTCAACTCCAAAGAGAATCGAAACAAGTTCGATGTCAAGGCAGATGAAGGAATTTTCTTAGGCTACTCCCTGAACTCCAAGGCGTATAGAGTTCTCAATAAACGCTCGAAGAAAATTGAAGAAACATACTATGTCACCTTTGACGATAGTTATGTTAAGAAGTTGAAACCAACAGAAGATGCATCGCAAGACATATTTCCAAAGAATGGTAAGGTCACTATCTCCATATCAAATCTTTTCGACCAATTCATGCTCTTGTTTGATGAGCCTCAAAAGGGGATTGACTCCGAATCAACTGCAAAAGATAACAACGTTGATAATCTGAAACAAGTTATAAACGATGCTGCTAAGAAGATGGCCGAAGATCAATCCAAAGACACCGAAGGTGCAGACGCAACCAAACCTTCTGGTGACCATCCTAATGTCTAGCGGGACGGTTCCTCTACTCATCATGATCAAGTTTCTTCATTCCAGGGGGAGAACTCATCACCAAATACATCAAGCTCTACTGAAATTCCAACTAATGAAGGGGATACAAATGCTGGTCCTGAATAGGGCTTATTCTTCGAGGGGGAGAACACCAATGTTGTTGATGATGACACCATGTCTGACCTAAAGGAAGAAATTAATGTTGAACTGGATCCTATTTATGATCCAAAGTTTCCTCCACTTGTCAAATGGACCAAATATCATCCCCAAACTCAAATTATTGGGGAATCCTCAGAAAAAGTGTTAACTCGCTCTCAAATCAAAGCGAAACAGGCTACACTTTTTTCAAAAGTAGAGTTCTGCATGTTCAATTCATTTGTTTCTAAAATTGAACCAAAGACTATTAACTCAGCTCTTGTTCATTCAGACTGGGTTCAAGCCATGCAGGATGAGTTAAATGAGTTTGAATGAAACAAGGTATGGTGTCTTATTCCAACTCCAAAGGATGCTTCGGTTGTTGGTCTCGAATGGGTATTTAGAAACAAGATGGACAAAGAAGGGAATATCATTCGTAACAAAGCAAGACTGGTGGTCAAAGGATATTGTCAGGAAGAAGGAATTGATTATGAAGAAACCTTTGCTCCCGTGGCAAGATTGGAATCTGTTCATATTTTTCTTGCGTACGCTGCTCACAAGAACTTTGAAGTCTATCAAATGGACGTTAAATGTGCTTTCCTCAATGGTGAACTTGAAGAAACCATATATGTTGAGCAACTGCCAGGATTCGTGAACGAGAAGTATCCCGATCATTGTTATATTCTTGACAAAGTTGTCTATGGCCTCAAAACAGCTCCCAAAGCATGGTATGAAACTCTCACACGCTTCTTAAAAATGTCTAAATTCAAACAAGGTTCGGTTGACCCAACCTTCTTTCGTAAGCGAGAAGGTATCCACCTTATGATAGTCCAAATTTATGTTGATGACATCATCTTTTGCTTCACGAATCCTAGCTTAACAGCTGAATTCAGAAAGTTGATGGAAACTAAATTTGAGACGAGCTCAATGGGTCCGATTAACTTTTTTCTTGGATTAAACATTAGACAGGGACCCGAAGGCATCTTTATTAATCAGGAAGCATATACCAAGACTTTGCTAACCGAGTTTGGAATGATGGAAGACTCTAAAGTAAAAGTACATAAGGGTTTTGGAACTAAACTCACACCATCATTGGAGAAACCAGCAGCTGATACAACACTCTATCGACAAATGATTGAATCTCTGCTGTATCTCACAGCCAGTAGACCTGACATCATCTTCTCTGTCTGTTACTGTGCACAATTTCAAGCCAACCCACGAGCACCTCATTTTCAAGCTGTGAAGAACATATTTTGCTATCTGAAGAGAACCTCCTCTCTCGGCCTATGGTATCTAGCCAACTGTAACGCCCGTGTTTCTAGGCTAGGCATTAATATTGACATAATGGTCTAGGTTAACCTTTGTAACTCATTTAGAAGAAATGAAAAGGAATTATGTGAATTTTATATGAATTATGTGTTTTATGCTTAATTATTAGGGTTTAATTAATTAAAAATAAAAATAAGTGTCAAAATTAAAGTGTGAGATAAGCCTGATATCTTTACATAAAGTTGTAGTGGTCGAAACAAGGATTTCGGGGATATAAAGAATACCAAAATCCGAGTTATAACGAAGAAGTTATGACCTATTGAAGTTTCGCGACAAAACCGACACGGTGCTGAATGTCGTAAAAAGTGAGTTGTTGATAAACTACCTTTTAGCCTTAGTAATCTAAACGAAATTCGTAGTATTCGTTAAACCGAGAAGTTCGATAAAAAGAACGCCCAAATCTGACTTCGTATGAGGAAGTTATGATTTTTCGAAGTTTCAGCGTAGCAGTAGACAACTAAAAACTCGAATTTTAGATCGATTGATTTTTAGCCGACACAACCTAAACGAGAATTGAAGGTCTCTTTATTAGGATCACAACGATAAAAAGTCTGACGAAAACGGACGTTGGATGAAGAAGTTATGAATTTTTAACGGATTTCCTATCCCGGTCTGTTAAAAATAATAATATAAAATTTAAAGTCAAAATTAGCCGACGAAGTCTAAACGGAAGTTGTAGATCGTAATTTTAGCTACGCGTGCATATAAAGAACGTCAAAAACGGAGCTCGTATGCGAAAGTTATGGATTTTAGAAGTTTTGGCACAAAAACCGAGAAATTTCGCATAGTCACACAATTGCCACGTCACCCTCGCTTAAAATGTGACACGTGTCCTGCTGAGTCACCTGGCTGCTGAGTCATTAGGCTGCTGAGTCACCGAGGCTGCTGAGTCATGTGAGCCACGTGTCCTCTTCTGATTCGACCGAGGAGGAGGCCCAATCCGTAGCAGCCAGCTCCCCAGCCGAAGCTTCGCCCAGCTGCCGCGTGTGTCCGAGCCTCGCATAGCCTAGCTCCGAGTCTCGCAGGCGCGCCAGCAAGCCGCGGTCCACTTAGAAGCCGCTAGCGAGCCCTCGCATGTGCGAGCCAGGTGCGAGCCACGCGAGCCTTGTGCGAAGCCACCCCCTGCGAGCCGTCGGATCTTCGAAGCGTGCCATCTTCTCAGCTGTTGGATCAAACTTCGGACCCTATAAATAGAAGGGTACCTGCGAGGGTTTCCGGTTACTTTTGGAATTTTGCCACTTTTAGCCCCTTTCTCCATAGTTTCTTCATCTTAACATCCCGCAAAGCCCCGGTATCGATTGTAAAGCCCGGAATACCCCACGAAGTGCCCGAGAAGCCCGGAAAATTTATGTTTTCGGTTTCAAAGCCCGACCTTTCGTAGAACCCGGTTTCTTAATAAAACTCCCAGTTTTATTAGAAACGATCGTTTTAGGAAACGAATTGCTGCCCGATTTTCACCAAAATAAGTGAGTGTGTAGTTACTTTCAATTTACACATAGATATGAAGTATTTACCTTGAAATACATGTTATGTGTAAATATATTAATTGTTTGACTGAGGTGACTGTTGAATTGATGTTTTATACAAGTTTTAAACTGTATATGCTTTTTATCTACAAAATATGTTGGGTAGAACATGGGTAGATGAAATAGTGGGTATGATGAAAGGTGAGTTGGATAAAGGAGATGATCAATAATATTGATCATGAGTTGAGGGTGAGTGGTGAAAATTTGAGAGAATCACTTACCCAAATTGTTGGCCCCCGTCATTCAGCAGAGTATGGATGACAACCATGGACTATTCTAGACAGTCTATGGAACACTAGCAGGCCCACAACCTGTAGGTGTAATGAACTATATGTTCATTTGTTGTACTCTAAAACCCATTGACATGTATTGCAGGAGAGAACACCTGTAAATAATACTGTCGATAAATGAGAGCTATGGACTTAGCACATGTTGAATAAACTTTGGCAGCTATGGAATTAGTGCCCGTTGTATAAACCCCGGTCACGAGGTGACTTTGTGTCTATTCCTTAGGATGAATCCTTAGGAAGGAGTGATAGTTGATTCTTAGGGTAAACCCTTAAGAAATAAATAAAATAATGGGGTTTGGGGTAGTTAGGTTGATTGATTGATGTATAAACATAATAAATTTATGTATTGTGGGTTGAAAACCCTATATGCTCACCAGGCTTCCAAGCCTGACCCACTCAGCTGTTTATATTACAGGTAGAGGACCCCGAGCATAGTCGGATGATGATGATGAGTGAATTTTGGATTATAGGCCAATAGTTACAAATAATTGTTGTAAGGCTTATAATGTCTTGTTTATGCTTTTGATCTGTATTGGAACATGACATCCCGAGGTTTTGATATAAAAAGAAATGATATATTTCTTAAAGAAAGGTTTTGACAAACTTTTATCATATTTTGTTTTGGGGACCAACTCCGCAACATCTTTTATAAAGATTTCTCTGATTTGATTTTTAAAAAGCATAAATTAAATCGGTGTTTTATGGCCGAGAAATTTGGGGATGTCACACCAACTCAGGATTCTTCGTTCAAGCATTTTCAGATGCTGATCTGGGTGGCTGTGGATTGGATCGTAAAAGCACCACCGGAGGATGTAAATTTCTTGATGGTAAATTAGTCAGTTGGCAATCAAAGAAAAAAGTTGTGTTTCGTTCTCCACTGCAGAAGCCGAATATATTGCTGCAACATCCTGTACATCTCAAGTCGTATCGATACAAAGTCAACTCCTGTATTATGGGTTAAACATGATGAAAATCCCACTATATTGTGACTCTGAAAGCGCAATCAGGATTTGTCACAACCCAGTGCAACAATCCAAGACTAAGCATATAGCACTGAGATATCATTTCATCAAGGTGTTGGATATAGTGTCTAAGTCCATAACTTTATTTGGTATGTACTTGATCCGACCCGGCATGGTCCATTTGGGTTGCATGGAATTGCAATACTTGGATAGACTAAATGAGAGAATATGGCACTTATGATTATTAATATATTATAAGTTCTAATATATTAATAATAGTGTTATTCAATTAGTATTGATCAAGTATTAATCTAGTATTAATTTGGTGATCAAAGTAAGACTAATTAAATAGATAGGGTTGATTATGACAATCATCAATTCTTTTATGGTGGATTAATGATCCATGGTTTATGGGTTATGGATGTAACCATTTGGAGCTGCATGGATAGTCCATGGGAGTTACAAACCCATGGGTCATGAGAAATGAAGAGTCATGAAAATTATGGGTCTTCTTAATGAAACCCTAATTGTGACACCACTATAAAAGGAACCCTTTGGCAAGCAAAATGGTGACCTAGTGTGACTAGAGAGGGCATAGCCGATGTTGAGTGCTAGAAGTATTCTCTCAAGTTATTCCAAGTTTTGTGGTGTTGTGTGAAGCATTTGAGGCACAACATTTGGGGTTCTAGGCTCACAAAGTCTTGAAGGAATCCAAGCAACAACAAGGTATGTATTTCTACTAGTTTTTATGTTTCATATATTCCCCATGCCATGCTAGTTAGGAAATAACCTTGAAAAAGAAATTTGCATGTATATAAAGAAAACATAGATTCAAGGTTATTAGGGTTGCATGTACACTTAGGAAGTGCTAGAATGCTCAAAACCCATCAGTGGTATCAGAGCCTAGGATTGTTTTCTGTATACTTGATGCAAAACTGATTGAAAATCGAAAATTCTGCTCACTGTCGACTGGACTCGCCGAGTTCATGGGGAGGACTCGCCGAGGCCATGTAGAAATTCATCCTACTCGTCGATTAGGATCATGCACTCGACGAGTAGGTGCGTGTTGGGCAGTCTTTTCGTGTTTTGTTGCTGGAAATGGATTAAAATCATTATCACAATCTGTTTTGGACTTGTAAAAAATGTTTTCAAAATGATAATGATTATCTTAACCCATTTTCACATGACTTTTATCAATTTTCAAGAATTGTATATGTTAATATGATTCATGAAATTGCTTGGCATGAATTTGTGTTCTTATGCGTTTTTAGAAGATCATAGGAATTATGTGTAACCTCCATGTATGTTTAATTCATGATCTTAATTGTAATGACGGTGTTCATAACTTGTCCTCAAGTTATGGATAACCAAAAGTCACTTCTTTAAGTTATGATTAAAGAACTAAAGAGGTTTCATAAAATGAAGAGTCTTCATTTTTATGAACCATTAAAACTCATAAGTTACAAATTGAAGAGACTTGGAATGCTTTCAATTCTTGCCCTCAAGTTTTGGAATTTGAAAAGTCTTACACTCTAATACTTTAATTCCAAATTAAACCTTAGATTTTTAAAAAAGTTTAAAAATCAACACTTATACTATTATTATAATTTTATTATATAGATATGTATAAGAATATGTCGTTCTTACCATCAGTAGGCCTCATTCACGAAGCCGGTCTATAAGGGGGGTATAAGGTTGTTGCCTATAAAATGGTGACTTAATGGGTGTCCACTCTCACCCACCGCTTCCTTGATCGGTGGAGGGTCGTTAGCTAAACGGGTAGGATATGACTTTAAATTCTCATTAAAAGTATAATGAATTATAAAATAACTATACATTATAAATTCCCAATGTTAGTTACTTTAGGAAAATATGAATTTGGTGCTAGCCCATAAAATTACACTTTGTACCTTACCAAGTCGTTAGTGGAGCGTGTGTGGTTAACCGACACACTAACATGGACTAGTAAGAGTGGCAAAGGGTAACTTGACTTTATTATAGATCGGTGGAGCGTGTGTGGTTAACCGGCACATCGATTAGGTAATATTGTTAAGGGTACCAAGTCAATTTGTATGGTTATTCACACCTTGTTTGTGATCCTCGACATCCCAGTCACAAACTTGAGAGGGCACATACGAGATTCAAACATGACATTGAAAAGTTCAATGTATCTCAAAAGATCTAGAAGTTTCAAAGCCAATAAAACCTAATAATAAAATATTTCGTCTTATGGTGGAAATTGGTAAATCGTCATTTACCTACCCTCAAATATTTTATAGTGTGGATTACGGCATCCATCTTCCACCTATAAATAGTTTGTTGGATCCTAGCCTTAATATTTTATTTGGGTGACTTATTAAGGACTCTTAATCTAATGAAACTTATCTTCCTTTTATTCCAGATGTCTTCCAATAACGCTGCTGGCTCAAACCCGACAGGCTGCTTTTCCCTAATGAACTTATGTGTTAAGGTCATCTTTGATGGATCCAACTTTAATGAGTGGATCAGAAACATCAGGATGATTACCCGCTATGAGGACAAAGAATATGTCCTTGACAGGGAGCTTAAAGTTGTTAATGAAGCCACTGCTACTCCAGAAGAGCTTGCGGAGTTCATTGCACATGAAAAGGATGCCACCAAGGTGTCCTGCATCATGATGGCCACAATGACTCTGGAACTCCAAAAATCTTATGAAGATTTCTACCCATATGAGATGCACCTAGATCTGATGGAAAGGTACCATCAGAGTGCACGTCAAGAGAGGTATGAAATCATTTCCTCCATGATAACCGCAAGAATGAAGGATGGTGAACCCATCACTGGTCACTTGCAGAAGATGTAGAGGTTCGTTGACCGGTTGCTAAAACTTAATGTTGACTTCCCTGAGGAATTGGCGATTGACATCATTCTCCATACCTTACCTCAAAGTTAAGATCAGTTTCGTATGACTTGTCATATGAACAAGGAGGAAGTCACACTTAGCAAACTTCAAGGACTCTTAAGGACAGCTGAAAATGGTCTTAAGGGTAAAGCGGTTGCTACTTCTACTCCTTTAACAACCCCTGTTCTTGCAATTGGGAAAGGGAAGGGTAAGAAGAGGAAAAGCCCTTCAAAGGGTACCAAGGGTAAGACTCTTGATGGTTCCTCTTCAAGTGGGACAAAGGAAGGTCCCATTACTCCTTCTCTGAACCCAAAGGAAGCATAGTGCTTCTATTGCCAAGATAAGGGACACTTTAAGCGAAGCTGCGCCAAATATCTGGAAGATGTAAAGGATGGGAAGGTTAAACCCAGCCATGCAGGTATTTACACAATATTGTCTAACAACTCATCTAATGCTAATTCTTGGGTGCTTGATACAGGGTGTGGTATTCACATTTGTACTGATTTGCAGGCACTAAGATGAAGTGAGCAAGTGGAGCACGGGAAGGTAAAGTTAGTCATGAGCAATAGGAAAGCATCACCTTTTACCAAGATAGGAGTTTATTCTTTATTGCTTAATAATGGGTTAATGTTAGATCTGAATAAGTGTTGTTACTCGCCTGAAATGGCGAGAAATATTATTTCTTTTCATGGCTTGTACAAACAAGGTTTTACATTTTCATTTGATAATAAAAATGGTGCTATTAATGTTTATTACAATGATGTATTTTACTTTCAAGCAATACCTTGTGATGGTGTATATGAAGCTGTGAATGTTGTAGACAATTTAGGAAATAATGTGTTGTATATTGATTCTTCTGATAGCTTGGACAAAGCATCCTTGTGGCATTGTCGTCTTGGACATGTTAACAAGAAGCGCATAGGCCAACTCCAAAAGGCTGGAGTCTTGGAATCATTTGACCTCAAGTCAGATGATAGTTGCGAGTCTTGTTTACTTGGAAATATGAGAAAGTCACCCTTCACAGGTACTTGTGATAGGGGTGAAGGTTTGTTGGACCTTTTACACACGGATGTGTGTGGGCCCTTCAGAGTTGCTACAAGGGATGCTAATCGTTATTATGTGACTTTTACTGATGATTACAGTAGATATGGATATATTTACTTAATCAAGCATAAGTCAGAAACCTTTGAAAAGTTCAAAGCGTTTAAGAAGGAAGTTGAGAATCAATTGGGCAGGAACATCAAGATGCTCCGATCCGATCAGGGAGGAGAGTATCTTAGCATTGAGTTCCTTGACTATCTTAAGGAATGTGGGATTGTCTCACAATTGACACCTCCCAGGACACCACAGTTGAATGGTGTAGCTGAGAGGCGCAATTGAACCCTGTTGGATATGGTTCGTTCCATGATGAGTCGAGCTTCGTTACCAATCTCTTTCTGGGGGTATGCCTTAGAGACTGCTGCCCATATCCTTAATCTAGTCCTTAGTAAAAAGGTTGCCAAAACACCTCACGAGATGTGGACTGGGAAAGTGCCCAATTTGGACCACATCAAGATTTGCGGTTGTGAAGATTTTGTGAGGCGTGAGACTCATGACAAGCTTGAGCCCCGAAGTGAGAGGTGTATTTTCATCGGCTACCCACAGAGGTCCTTTGGTTACCTCTTCTACAGACCCAGCGACAATGTGGTCTTTGTAGCAAGAAGAGGAGTCTTTCGTGAGAGAGAATTCATAAGCCAAGGGGACAGTGGGAGGAAAATTGACCTTGAAGAGCTTCAAGAGTCAAGTGGTGAAGGAACCTCAAATGCTGTCAGCCATCCTGAGGAGGAAACTCCTGTTGAGCCGATAGATGAGTCTGTACCTCCAAGACGTTCCAATAGGGTGAGGAACACACCTGAATTTTATTATGGTTATCACATCACCACTGAAGGTGATACATTTATCAGTGATAGTACACTGATAGATTTGGATGAACCTAAGAATTATAAGGAAGCCATGGCAGGCCCTGAGTCTGCGAAATGGAAGGAGGCTATGGACAGTGAGATTCAGTCCATGTATGACAATCAAGTTTGGAACTTGGTTGACAATGTATCAGGTCGTAAGACAATTGGGTGCAAATGGATATTCAAGAAGAAGACCGACATGGATGGGAAAGTACACACTTATAAAGCACGACTGGTTGCGAAGGGCTTTACTCAAACTCCAGGAGTTGACTATGATGAGACCTTCTCACCAGTAGCTAAGATTAAGTCTATTAGAGTGTTGTTAGCCATAGCTGCATTTCATGACTATGAAATATGGCAAATGGATGTCAAAACCGCTTTCCTTAATGGGAAGTTGGCTGAGTATGTTTACATGGCTTAGCCAGAGGGTTTTTTCGATCCGAAATCCCCTAGTAGAGTGTGTAAGCTTGAAAAATCCATTTATGGATTGAAACAAGCATTTCGTAGGTGGAATCTTTGCTTTGATGAGAAAGTTAAAGAGTTTGGCTTTTCTAGGAGTGAGGACGAGTCTTGTGTGTATGACAGGGCTAGTGGGAGCTTAGTTAGCTTCTTGGTATTGTATGTGGATGACATACTTCTCATAGGAAATGAGATCCCAACTTTGCAGGAGGTTAAGGCCTGGCTTGGGAAGTGTTTTGCTATGAAGGACCTTGGGGTAGCTGCCTATATCCTAGGGATAAGGATATTGAGAGATAGGAGTAAGAGACTAATTGGACTTAGTCAAAGTACTTATGTGGATAATATACTGAAGAGGTTCAGTATGCAAGATTCCAAGAAAGGAGAGTTACCAATCCAGAGTAATGCCAAGCTAGGTAAGACTCAGAGTCTGGGTATAGAGGCTGAGATAGCTGAGATGAGTCAGATACCATATGCTTCCGCTGTGGGCTCGATCATGTATGCTATGACCTGTACTCGCCCTAATATGGCCTTTGCTTTGAGCATGGTCAGTAGATATCAAGGGAACCCTGGCAAGGCACACTGGACAGCGGTAAAGAACATTCTCAAGTATTTGTGGAGGACTAAGGACTGGGTCCTTACCCTCAGAGGCAGTGATGACTTGAGAGTGGAAGAATATAGTGATGCTAGCTTTCAAACTGATAGGGATAATTTCCGCTCTCAGTCAGGCTGGGTCTTTATCCTAAATGGAGGAGCAATTACTTGGAAAAGTTCCAAGCAGGAGACAGTAGCTGATTCGACTTGTGAATCAGAGTACATAGCAGCAAGCGACGCAGCAAAAGAGGCGATATGGCTAAAGAACTTCATCAGAGACCTTGGAGTTGTGCCGGCTACAAAGGAGCCAATGGAAATTTTCTGTGAAAGTGAAAGTGCGGTTGCTTTGGCAAAAGAACCAAGAGTCACGGGAGATCTAGGCACATTGACAGAAAATACCATTTCATTAGACATAGAATAGAAGAAGGACTCCTCGTGGCAAAGAGGGTATCATCAAATGAGAACCTGACAGATCCCGTCACGAAGGGGCTGAGCAGGGTTAAGCATTTATAGCATGCAAGGCGCATTGGGCTGAAGGATGATATTAGTTTCAATAATTAAATTCCTGAAACTTGTAAAATGTAATTGACATTTGGAGCTCCATGGATAGTCCATGGGAGTTACAAACCCATGGGTCATGAGAAATGAAGAGTCATGACAATTATGGGTCTTCTTAATGAAACCCTAATTGTGACACCACTATAAATGGAACCCCACCCTTTGGCTAGCAAAATGGTGACCTAGTGTGACTAGAGAGGGCGTAACCGTTTTTGAGTTCTAGAAGTATTCTCTCAAGTTATTCCAAGTTTTGTGGTGTTGTGTGAAGCACTTGAGGCACAACATTTGGGGTGCTAGGCTCACAAAGTCTTGAAGGAATCCAAGCAACAACAAGGTATGTATTTCTACTAGTTTTTATGTTTCATATATTCCCCATGCCATGCTAGTTAGGAAATAACCTTGAAAAAGAAATTTGCATGTATATAGAGAAAACATAGATTCAAGGTTATTAGGGCACTTAGGAAGTGCTAGAATGCTCAAAACCCATCACAAGGATCACGTCAAAGATGGTAACGTAGAAATTCACTTCGTCAGAACGACAGATCAACTGGCAGACATATTCACAAAGGCCTTACCCGAAGCAAGCTTCAATAAGATTCTACAAGGCCTAGGAATGATGCATGCCGAGTCTGTACCGAAATTGCCTTCGCTCTCATAAAGGTAACAAGCGAAATAGAGCGAACCGAAATGAACCGAACGTTCTATCTATTTCGGGTTCGGTCTATTTCGGGTGATGTTCAACCACGAACCCAAATGAACCGAGCGTTCGGTCTATTTCGGGTCCGTTCCTTCTTGACTCATTCGTATTTTTTAAGGCATTTCTACTTATAAAATTTCAAAAATATTTTTTTTATCTTGCATTCATAAAAATTCTTATAAAATCCAAAAATATTTTTCTTTTTGTTCAATTACTTCATTTTCTCAAAACACAAAAATATTTTTTTATTATTTTTTTATCTAATGTTTTTTTTTGTTTTGTGCGTTTTTGCTTAAGTGTGATTCTCGATGGAAAAACTAAGGTAGGTTAATGAGTTTATTAGTTAGGAGTCCCTAGAAGCATGTTGATGTATGTTGACCAACGCCTCAACTGATTTTGAGTGAAGCCTTAATAACATGATTTATACCCATCATGTTTTCCCAATACAGACTATCATATTCCCTCTAATCTTGAGCTACCTTACTCTGCTCATATTGAGTTTTGAGTTTTCAGCTTGGTCCTTCTTTTCTGTAAAGTAGAAGTACATTCGCTCCTTATACCATCTCTATCATCTTTCTCCATTATAATTCATTTCATCAATATAACCCCTGAGACTCTCAGTTTTAACCACTGAGGTTTATGGTTATACTAAGTCTGTGTTCATGATCTTAGTTTCATGCCACTATGTACTAAGTGAAACCCAAAATTCAATACCACTAATGAATTGACGGTGAATTAAACAATTCAAGCTCTTACTTGTTACCCAATGAAATCTCTTTTTCTTTTGCGTGATCTTTATGAGCTTGCCTCTCACCAAGGCTTCTCTAACCCTAAAAGATCCAGTTTTTTTTTTTTTCAAATTTCCATTCTTCTCTTGTCACTATAAAACTTATCCTACCTACTTGTTCAATAGTTCAAAATGATCTCACAGGTACTTCATTCAGTTTCAGTGTTATGTTAAGTATCGAAATTATGAATTGAAGCGAAAGCCACCCTCTTTAACCTTTAAAAAGAAGCCTTTCAAAACTTCTTAAAAAGTTATTGATCGTTATTCAATGGGAAACCAACCAAGCACTTTAATGTCTCTCTTGTCTCTGAAGGAAGCGATTTTCGCCGATAATGAATTGTTTTATGTCAGATTACGACATCACATATAATCCCTAAAATCTTGTTTTATTTCTTTATCTTTTACACCCTATGCACGGAAATTTTTAATTTTCCAAATTCTAGTTCTGATTCAGATTGATCATTAAAGCGCTAAAGGCACAGAGATTCAAGCGTCATAAGGAGAAATGATTGGAATAAAGTGGACGCTGACTCAGCAGCTATCTAAACGGTTTGGCGATTCGAAAAAGTGAGTTTTATGAAAGGGCGTGTAAAAGGGAAACGTCTTTTCTCTCTCCTGCGTCATCCTCGGCATGCCAACTGTTTACCCATCAACTCAAGCGCTATTTATGAGATAATCCATGATTTCAGCCGGATTTTTCTCTCTCCTCATTGTACATATAAAAGGAATTGGAACGGTACACTCTCATCCTTTATCACATCCTAAATTCTCTCAAAGAAACCCGGTGATTCTCTGCGACTGTTCATCCTCTTCTCCACGCTACTATAATGGTAGAATCATCATCCGTTCATGATACCTCAGTTCGTCAACCCCTACTCACTATCAAAGTCCAACAGAACCTGATCATTGATCTCACTCCATTCGTATATGAGCCCTATATGTTGTATGTGGTTGAGTGTCTCAAATACTCACGACTCGTCGACGCACTGAAAAAAGTTGAAGTTGTTCCTATGTCATGGTTGTCTTTTGTCTACTCTACTGCATTCTACGACAAGGATAATGAAAGGATTCACTTTGAACTTCACGATGAGAAGATCTCTATCTCCAAGAGTCGATTATGTGCCCTAATTGGTCTTTCTCAAGATCCATCTCTGGTAAACCTTGATTCCATTACCATTGGTCAACTGTTCACTATGTTCTATCAGATGGGATATACCGAAACCTTAACAACTGTCACCAAGTTCAAGAAGTCTTGCCTTCCTCCTCAATGGAATGGCCTTTTCACGCTATTGTTTAAGGGATTGTCTGAGAGGAGAGCTGGTTCTGACGGTGCAAGCAAGTCATTCATGACGGTGCTGTATGGGTTGTATAATGGGCTTAACCTCGATTATGGGTCCATTATTTGGCAGCAGTTGGTTCGAAGCATGGTTTCTTCATCCAGTCATTCTAAGATTTCATGTGGGCGTTTCTGGTCTCTCATCACCAAATGGGCAATGTATCATCATCGTGTCCCAATAATGGCGGACTCCTTGCTCTCCTGTATTGGCACTTTTCACACGACGAAAATCATCGTCACTGATCCAGCAAAGTTTTCATTCATCGGACCTATTCCTGAAGCTATGCTTGGTTGTATTTCAACATCGAGTAACGTTCTTCAACAGTACAGGAAGCGTCCATCTGTTGGTCCAAGAGAGCTTACGCTGACAATGCTTCGTTCAATTGAAGAAGCAGACAAGCCATCCAAGAGGGGTAAGAGGCCTGACACACAGAAGGAGGGACCGGTCACAAAACCTACCAAGGGGCAGAACCCCAAGAAGTGAAAAACTGATAAAGCTGCTATTTCCCACCCTCAACCTAAAAAGCAGAAGCATCCCACTAGGAGACTTATTCTTCAATCCTCCAGTGATTCAGATTCAGAATATGTTCCTCCTACGCAGAAGAACGCACTTCCTTCAGAATCTGAGAGCGAAAGCTCTGATGAAGAGGCTTCGGGCCGAGGTGACACTCCTCCTCGCTCCCCTACTCTAGAAATTCTAGTTCGTTCTTCTCCTCCTTCACCTCCACTTGTTACCATCCTAGTTTCTATCCCTCCCATCTCTCCAATAACCACCTCTCAACCTGTCACACCCCAAAACCGGTAACGGCGTAATACGTTTCGAGGTGGAGGACGTCATGTCCAGTATCATGACAATTGCATAATAGTAAAAACAAGAAACATACAACCATTTCAATTACATAGCAAGTTTAATTACAAGTGTGTTCTATAAGGTTTCATTAGACACTAAAAGTAATGCAAAAATAAGAGGTGGATCTTGTATGCTCCAAAATGTTGCACCTGTATCTGTCTATCTTTGACCTGAGGATACAAGTTATTTTGAAAACGAGTATCAGCATAAAGCTGGTGAGTTCATAAGAGTTTAGTGTGAGTTTTGTATAAAATGCATTAGAACAGATAACATGAAAAGTTGCAATTCACGCTCATAAGTAGTAGAAAACCCCATAAAATCCTATATTTTCTAGAAAATACCGCGTATGTGAAAACCTTTAAGTTGTATGCAATTCTCATAATCGGAAACCGTTTGTTGTAAAAGTATATTAGTGGATCTCCAATAGGTAGTGTAATAGGAAAAGTTGTGCCTGTTACGGTAATAGTGATGCAGGCTCCCATTAGTAATAGATACTTATTTACTTCGGGATATTAACTCATACTTTAGTTTTAGTATTTTAGTGTGATGTTAGTGTATTCCTTGTATGCAACTGATAGTGTGAGTAATAGAGAACCCCATGACCTTCCCGGTCATGCACAGTGTAGGGAAATAGCGTCATCCTTAGGCTTGCACAGCTCAGACTGAAGTTAACAGTCGGGATGTAATAGTGTCTGCCACGTATAGATCTATACATGTAGCATCGTCTTCCTGTCGGAAAACTCTGGGCATAGTATGTAGCGAATAGCGTATCTCGTAGTGAGTTAGTGTGTTATCCCCTGATTAGTACTTTCCCTTGTATTATAGTGTAGTATTCTTTTGTATAGATCGTAGTGAGTTCGCTTACTAGTGAGACGTAGTGTAGTAGTCTTTTGTATAGCTCATAGTGAGTTCGCTTACTAGTGAGTCGTAGTGTAGTAGTCTTTTGTATAGCTCGTAGTGAGTTCTCTTACTAGTGAGTCGTCTCGTAATAGTGTGTATTATAGTATGTAAAGTAGTGGCAGTAATGAGTAGTAGTGGCCTTAACTATACCCGTTATAGTTAACTTAGTGTGTGTAATTCTTGGCAATTAAGTAGTGTAGGCATCGAATGAAATGAAAAGGCTCGTATCCAACACTAATGTACATGATATATAACTAAGAAATCAATGACAGTCGGACGGATAACAACTACCCTAAGCCCACAATCAAACAAGAACAGGAAATAAGGCGAGCTATCGGCCCTAAGTCCTTCAAGTCTTACTTATATAAATATATTAGTGTGGTTACATTCATAAGAAAATTTATTTTAAA
This sequence comes from Lactuca sativa, assembly GCF_002870075.4. NCBI lineage: Eukaryota > Viridiplantae > Streptophyta > Magnoliopsida > Asterales > Asteraceae > Lactuca > Lactuca sativa. Next base: position 218,287,510 of record NC_056623.2, on the reverse strand, counting down.
AATCTTGTCCAAGAAGAACACTTAGAAAATTGTTTATTTATCCAAAATAGTTTTGAAAATGCAAAGTTCTTTTATAAGGCATAGTGGTAAATCACATGTGATTTGAACTACGAATAGTGAATCATATGTGATTAATTTTTATAAACATGTATAATTGACTTGTATCCCCTCTAAAACATATAAAAACATTTGAAAGGTTCAATTAAGGGGTATGAACTCACAGTTAATTGTATGGTTCGAGTGTCAACGGATGCCTTGAATGCCAATGGTCCTTATAAGTCATGTGATGACACATAATTGGGTTAGAACTAGGGTGTTTCATGCTTAAACATGATGGGAAAACATCCTTAGGGCTCTGCATTACTAAGTACAAGTGTCTCATGATCCATACTTAATGATTCATGCAAGTTTAGGGCCAAAAGTGGGCATTTGAGTGAGTGCATGGACTTGAAATTTAGTGTGCGGCTGAGGTGTGCGCCCAGAAGGGTGTGTGAGGCTGCACACAAGTGTGTGCGGCCGTACACTCCTCTTGTGAGTCCATATGAAGTGTTTGCTCTTCGCGTTAAGGAGATTTGAATGTGTGCTGCCCCGCTCATGAAGGTGTGCGGCCGTACACCTTCAAAGGACTATGAATATGATGAACATGATGAGTTTTAAAGCTTGGGATTCAAGTGTTTACCACTAATGAGCTTGAAGATGAACTAGATCACAAATATGAGGCCTTCAAGGTGTTCTTTGTTGAAGATTTTAGAGAGAGGAAGTAGAGAGAGAGGGTAAGGAGCATCCAAATGAATGAATGAAGAGGGTATCCATCTATATATATATATGTTTGGGTGTGAGGCTGGAGGGTGTGCGGTTGGGTGTGCGGCCGCACACATGTGTGTGTGGCCGTACACACAAGAGTGTGGCTGCACACACCTCTTTTGGTGTGTTTGATCCGATTCTATGATGCAAAACACTTTCCAACTCCTCCTAAGACCCATAACTAGACTATATTATGCCCAAAACACGCATTTGGAACCACAAGATTTACAAAGGATGATGAATTCAAGACAATATGCGGACCAATTACATAGAATGAAAGTTTCGGGTTGCCACATTATCCCCCCGTTAGAGGGAATTTCGTCTTGAAATTTAGAATTCCTACAGAGGGTAATTACAGAACTACTATGCAAAAAGATGGGGATATTTGAGTTTCATTTGATCCTCGCGCTCCCAAGTGAATTCCGGTCCCCGCTTGGTGTTCCACCGAACCTTCACAATTGGGATGCGGCTTTTTTTCGTTAGTTTCACTTCTCGGTCCATAATCTCTGCAGGCTCTTGCACAAAGTTGAGGCTCTCATTGAACTCGATCTCGTCGAGGGGAATCACAAGAGTCTAATCGGACAGGAATTTCTTCAAGTTTGAGACGTGGAAGGTAGGATGTATGTTACTTAGCTCGTGGGGTAAGTTGAGTTTGTAAGCTGCAGGGCCGATTCTAGCAAGAATCTCGAAAGGCCCTATGTACCTTGGGTTCAGCTTTCCACGCTTTCCGAAGCGTATCGTGCCCTTCCAGGGCGAGACCTTCAAAAGGACTCGGTCTCCTACCTAAAACTCCAAGGATTTTCTTCGTTTGTCCGAGTAGCTTTTCTGTCGATCCCTAGCGGCTTTTAATCGTTCACGAATCTGTACAATCTTCTCAGTCGTTTCTCGAATGATCTCCGGACCAGTGAGAGCGCTGTCAGGAACTCGTCCTTTAGCCAACTGAGTGTCACCCACCTCAGCCCATCACAGAGGGTATCTGCACTTTCGGCCGTAGAGAGCTTCGAATGGAGCTGCCTTGATGCTCGTATGATAACTATTATTGTAGGAAAATTCCACAAGAGGTAAGTGTGTATCCCACGATTTACTGAAGTCAATCACACAAGCTCGCAACATGTCTTCTAAAGTTTGGATCGTCCTCTCACTTTGTCCGTCGGTCTGCGGATGGTAAGCTGTACTCATGTCCAGCCTTGTCCCTAGAGCCTTTTGTAGTGATTGCCAAAATCTCGAGGTAAATCAACTATCTCTGTCTGAGATAATAGATATAGGGACGCCATGCAGCCGTACTATTTCCTTAAGGTATGTTCTCGTGAGCTTCTCCATCTTGTCCGTTTCCTTGATGGGTAGGAAGTGTGCAAACTTGGTCAATCTGTCAACGATGACCCAAATGGTATCCAACCCACCCGTTGTCTTGGGAAGTTTGGTTATAAAGTCCATTGTGATCCGCTCCCACTTCCATTCCGGTATCTCTGGCTGTTGGAGGAGTCCTGATGGCTTCTGGTATTCGACCTTGACCTTCGCGCAAGTAAGGCACTTACTCGCGAAGGTAGCAATCTCTGCCTTCATGTTAGGCCACCAGTATAGCTTTTTGAGATCCCGATACATCTTATCCGAACCTGGGTAGATGGATCTACGGAGTATCGAGTGTTGTGTGCTTCCTTCATGACCAAATCTCTGAAACCTCCGTGATGCAGAGTCCAGATTTGGCCCATGAGATAGTAGGCTCCGTCACCCTTGACCTCCAAACTCTTATCCATTCCACGCAAGGATTCTCCCACCACATTTTCAGGCTTTAAGGCTTCAAGTTGAGCCTCCTTGATCTGTGCGGATAGATGCGAATGGATAGTCATCGTTAATGACTTGGTTCTTCGACCAGAATACTCTTTCCTACTTAGGGCGTCTTCTACCACGTTGTCTTTCCCCGGGTGATATCGAATTTCGTAGTGTAATCGTTGAGTAGCTCGACCCATCGGCATTGTCTCATGTTTAGATCTTTCTGGTTGAGTATGTGTTGGAGGCTTTTATGATCGGTGTACACTATGCTCTTCGTGCCGTACAGGTAATGTCTCCAGATTTTTAGTGCGAAGACGACTGCTCCTAACTCGAGGTCGTGAGTAGTGTAGTTTACCTCATGTGTCTTTAGCTGTCTTGAGGCATAGGCGATGACCTTGCCTCGCTGCATCAAGACACAACCGAGCCCCTGATTCGATGCATTGCAGTATACAACAAAATCTTCTGTTCCTTCGGGAAGGGATAATACTGGCGCGGTGCATAGAGCTCGCTTCAGGGTCTGAAATGCCTTCTCCTGTTTCTCTTCCCAATCGAATGTTATGCCCATCTGTGTTAACATGGTGCGAGGTTTCGCAATCCGAGAGAAGTTTTGGATGAATCTGCGGTAGTAGCCAGCGAGGCCTAGAAATTGACGAATTTCTGTTGTCGTCTTCAATGCTGACCAGTTCTCAATCGCATTAATTTTGGAGGGATCCACGTGGATTCCGTCTTCACTAACCACGTGTCCTAAGAATTCAACTCTTCGGATCCAAAATTCGCACTTAGAGAACTTCGCATATAACTTCTCTGATCGTAGGGTTTCCAGGACTCGTTGTAAATGATCTCTGTGTTCTTCCTCGCTCCGAGAGTAGAAAAGTATATCATCAATAAAGACGATGACAAACTGATCTAGATATGGATGACATATGCTATTCATCAAGTCCATGAATACCGCGGGTGCGTTAGTCAGTCCAAAGGGCATCACCACGAACTCGTAGTGCCCATAATGGGTTCGGAAGGCTGTCTTGGGAACATCCTCCTCAAGCACTCGTAACTGGTGATACCCGGACCTATGATCAATCTTGGAAAAGTAACTCGCCCCTTGCAGTTGGTCGAACAGGTCGTCTATACGAGGAAGAGGGTAGCGGCTTTTGACCGTGAGTTTATTGAGTTCCCTATAATCGATGCACATACGGAACGATCCGTCATTCTTCTTTACGAACAAGACCGGAGCTCCCCAAGGTGAGAAACTCGGTCTTATAAAGCCCTAGCTAAGCAACTCGTTAAGTTGACCGGATAGTTCTTGCATCTCGGCAGGCGCTAACCAATAGGGAGACTTTGCTACGGGGGTAGCTCCTGGGACTAGGTCGATTCTGAACTCAACCTGACGTTTGGGAGATAGACCTGGAAGGTCTTCCAGAAAGACGTCAGGGATGTCGCATACAACAGGGATATCTTTTGGATTTTTCGCTTTTTTGCTTGTGTCGACGATGTGAGCAAGAAAGGCGCGATATTCCTTACGCAAGTATTTCTGAGCCTGAATACTAGAGATGATACGAAGGCTCGTACCAGGTTTATCTCCATAGATCAATAGAGATTCATGGTTCGGAAGATTTAGGGGAATGGCTTTGTCGAAGCATAGGATATCGGTACGATGGAGACTCAACCAGTCCATACCGACAATGACATTGAAACTCTTGATAGAGACTGGTATGAGATCAATTGGAAATGAGTGATCGTCTAACGTGAGGGTACAACCTATGTAGATTTCGTTAGAGCTTTCATTCTTCCCGTTAGCCATATCTACGACGAATGTTTCTTTTAGTGGTTGAGGGGATTGTTTGAGTAAGTGTCTAAAGTTTTGGTTTATGAAGCTTCTTTCTGCACCACTATCGAATAAGACACATGCATAAGAGTTGTTGAGAAGAAACGTACCCGTGACTATTGTGGCATTAGCTACCGCCTCGTTGTGACCAATAGCGAGTAGCCTACCAGTTCCCCCAACATTCGGAGCCTTCGGACAGTTCTTCTTGAAATGACCAGCTTCACCGCAGCCATAACACGTCGGGGTCACTCCCGAACCAGAAACTTGCGACATAGGTTTGGGAGGGGCCTTGCAGAATCGCACAGTATGCCCCTTCCGACCGCAGTTGGAACACTGCAATTCACAGCAGGGGCCGTTGTGGTGGAAAGGGCACTTGGGACACTTGGGCAGATTCCCACTATAAGCTTTTGGCGGTGCAGGAGTGGTTGGAGTAGTGGCAGCATGGACCACCACGATTTGCTGGTCCTTGGAGGAGGTTTGAGTTTTTTTGCCTTTCTTCTTATCCCATCGCTTCCTCTTTCTGTCAGATGAATCAGGTGGTGTGGTGGTAGTTGTGGTTGCTGTTGCTGGAGTGGAAGGGACTTCATGGTTGATCAGACTCTGGGCCAATTCCTTGGCACTGTCAAAGGTGGTAGGGCGTGAGGCCAGAACATTTCCTCGATATGGGGGCACTAGACCCCAGATGTATCGTTCAATCTTCTTGCTTTCAGATGGGATCATGTTGGGACATATAGACGCCAAGTCGCAGAACCTGGCCGTGTAAGCTATTATGTCAGTCCCTACCATCTTGAGGTTGCAGAGTTCCTCCTCAAGTTTTTGAATTTTGCTCCTCGAGCAGTACTCCTTTCTCATGAGATCCTCTAGAGTGTCCCAGCCAATGGCATTGGCTGTGACCAAGGAGAGTGCACTGACATGGCCGTTCCACCATGTCAAAGCCCTGTTAGTGAGGGTGGTAGTAGCTAACTTGATTTTGCTCTCTTCGGGGCAAGAGCACATTTCGAATACAGCTTCGGTTCTTTCGAACCATTGGGATAATGCCTGAATTCCTCCAGTACCATCGAAGAAGGTAGGTTTACAGTTCATGAAGTCCTTATAAGTGCATCCCTACACTCTTTGATGGACTTCACCAAATCTAGAGTTACCACTGCTCGCGTCCCCGGAGTTCATTTGGGCCATGGTTGCTGTCACAGCCGTTTGGAACAGCACTGGATCGAACTGCGGAGGAGGAGGTGGTGGAGGAGGGGTTTGAGTTGTTGGTCTTCATCTACTTGGACGCTTTCATGGAGGCATCTTTTAATGGAAGATCATAGATATGATAGCAATAGTAAGAGTCTATTGCGAAATAAGAACAGAGTGTTTCATGGATTAATTCAATATAATCCAAAAATCAGAATGAGAGTCATAGCAATAGAATAGTTAGCTGCCAATATACTGGTATTGATGAAGAAATACAAGTTCAGGAAAAATTGACCTAACAGAAGGTGTTACATCAAACCATAGGGAAAAATGTTGGAAGTTTAGAGGTCTAGTTACAGTACTTTTAGGCTAGGAATGTTTACAGATAAGAGATCTACGGAACATAGAGAGGAAAGGCTAGTCCTTTGAACAAAAGAGTGAGGTACTAGACGTCTTCTACTGGCGACGGTTACTTGTTGGGCGAACTCTCAGATTCGCTAGCTGACGCAAAACTTCCTGAAAGTGTCGATCGTGAATCCTTTGACGTACTCGGAGTTCCCTAACTTCGGCTCGGGATGTAGCTAGCTGATGTTGCAGAGCCTCGTTGGTCCTCCTTGTCATGTCCATGGCTTCTTCAAGTTGGCGGATGCGAACAGTGTTGAGATTCTAGTTGGCATCCACTTCTACAACTCGACCAATGGTTGCTTGGCCCTGCTCAACATTCCTGGCAATCCTTCGGACCATGATGGGCAGAACTCGGTCCGCTGATCCTCCCTCGCTTATGTTGTAGAAACTTCGGTCCCCATTGTAAGGTAAAGGCTGGCCCTACTCCTCGCTCCATCGGTTCAGGGATATTACCCACAAGGGAGTGGGACCCTAAAATGCCGAACGGGGTTGGGGTTTGGAGCTCCAGGAGGTAGGTAGTTAACTTCTGGCTCGGAGTCGGAGCTATCCGAAGAGCCTTCAGCTCAGTGGTCGTCCAGAGGGATCTGGTGATCATCGTCCTACTCTTCCTCGAGCCATCCTCCATTGCGCTGGTTTAGGTAGTACGGGTCGCCGGGTAGGTAGAAGCCAGCCATGCTATCTATGCGAGAAAGGGGAAAAGAAGATTAATAGACGTACTAACCTAAATTACTTATAAGATGATCTTCACGAGTTGGGCCAATACTTGCATAATGCATACTAATTACATGTGATCGGGGCAGGATTGTCCGTCGAATAAGTGACCCTAACTCTAAATCCACAACCAAACAAGGAACAGGAAGTAAAGCAAACATCACGGATTCTAAGTCTATAACGCCCTAATCACAAGTAACCGGAAAGTATCCATTTAGCAACCATTTCTCCACTAGTAACGACCCTTTTTAGTTCTCGGATATGTATGTTTTAGAGATACAGAATACTCCTATAGTATTCTTATGCGAGCGGTATTATGGTAGTGTTGGTAAGTTTTAGACTTGTTGCAACATCACAATCAAGCTTAGGCACATGCTAATCACTCTCAGGAAAATGTAGTTGATCAGACTACATCCCCCCAAATGTGACTATATGTATCTAAGCCCAATTGTGCTATCCAAAAATCTTAATACTTTTATTCTGTTCTAGGGTGATACTGGCTCCTGTGTTTTATAGAGATGTGTGTATATATATACTTAGTTAAATCTTTTAGATACTTAATAGTATATATTCTTGGTCAGAGTGTTTTAGTCCCGAAGTGTTTATAGTTTGTATATCTTTTATAGGTTGATATACTTGATTCACTATAAACAATGCTATGATACCAATCTGTCACACCCCAAAACCGGTAACGGCGGAATACGTTTCAGGGTGGAGGACGTCATGTCTAGTATCATCACAATTGCATAATAGTAAACACAAGAAACATACAACCATTTCAATTACATAGCGAGTTTAATTACAAGTGTGTTCTATAAGGTTTCATTAGACACCAAAAGTAATACAAAAATAAGAGGTGGATCTTTTATGCTCCAAAATGCTGCACCTGTACCTGTCTATCTTTGACCTGAGCATACAAGTTATTTTGAAAACGAGTATCAGCATAAAGCTGGTGAGTTCATAAGAGTTTAGTGTGAGTTTTGTATAAAATGCATTAGAACAGATAATATGAAAAGCTGCAATTCACGCTCATAAGTAGTAGAAAACCCCAAAAAATCCTATTTTTTCCAGAAAATACCGCGTATGTGAAAACCTTTAAGTTGTATGCAATTCTCATAATCGAAAACCGTTTGTTGTAAAAGTATATTAGTGGATCTCCAATAGGTAGTGTAATAGGAAAAGTTGTGCCTGTTACGGTAATTGTGATGTAGGCTCCCATTAGTAATAGATACTTATTTATTTCGGGATATTAAGTCATACTTTAGTTTTAGTATTTTAGTGTGATGTTAGTGTATTCCTTGTATGCAACTGATAGTGTGAGTAATAGAGAACCCCATGACCTTCCCGGTCATGCACAGTGTAGTGAAATAGCGTCATCCCTAGGCTTGCACAGCTCGGACTGAAGTTAACAGTCGGGATGTAATAGTGTCTGCCCCATATAGATCTATACATGTAGTGTCGTCTTCCTGTCGGAAAAATCTGGGCATAGTATGTAGCGAATAGCGTATCACGTAGTGAGTTAGTGTGTTATCCCCTGATTAGTACTTTCTCTTGTATTATAGTGTAGTATTCTTTTGTATAGCTCGTAGTGAGTTCGCTTACTAGTGAGACGTAGTGTAGTAGTCTTTTGTATAGCTCGTAGTGAGTTCGCTTACTAGTGAGTCGTAGTGTAGTAGTCTTTTGTATAGCTCGTAGTGAGTTCTCTTACTAGTAAGTCGTCTCGTAATAGTGTGTATTATAGTATGTAAAGTAGTGGCAGTAATGAGTAGTAGTGGCCTTAACTATACCCATTATAGTTAACTTAGTGTGTGTAATTCTTGGCAATTAAGTAGTGTAGGTATCAAATGAAATGAAAAGGCTCATATCCAACACTAATGTACATGATATATAACTAAGAAATCAACGACAGTCGGACGGATAACAACTACCCTAAGCCCACAATCAAACAAGAACTGGAAATAAGGCGAGCTATCGGTCCTAAGTCCTTCAAGTCTTACTTATATAAATATATTAGTGTGGTTACCTTTATAAGAATATTTATTTTAAAAATCTTGTCCAAAAAGAACACTTATAAAATTGTTTATTTATCCAAAATAGTTTTGAAAATGCAAAGTACTTTTATAAGGCATAGTGGTAAATCACATGTGATTTGAACTACGAATATTGAATCATATGTGATTAATTTTTATAAACATGTATAATTGACTTGTATCCCCCCCTAAAACATATAAAAACATTTGAAAGGTTCAATTAAGGGGTATGAACTCACAGTTAATCGTAGGGTTCGAATGTCAACGGATGCCCTAAATGGCAATGGTCCCTATAAATCATGTGATGACACATAATTGTGTTAGAACTAGGGTGTTTCATGCTTAAACATGATGGGAAAACATCCTTAGGGCTCGGCATTACTGAGTACTAGTGTCTCATGATCCATACTTAATGATTCATGCAAGTTTAGGGTCAAAAGTGGGCATTTGAGTGAGTGCATGCCCTTGAAATTGAGTGTGCGGCTGAGGTGTGCGCCCAGAAGGGTGTGTGAGGCTGCACACAAGTGTGTGCGGCCGTTCAAAGTGTGTGTGCGGCCGTACACAGGAGTGTGCGGCCGTACACTCCTCTTGTGAGTCCATATGAAGTGTTTGTTCTTCGCACTACGGAGATTTGAATGTGTGCTGCCCCCCTCATGAAGGTGTGCGGCCATACACCTTCAAGGGACTATGAATATGATGAACATGATGAGTTTTAAAGCTTGGGATTCATGTGTTTACCACTAACAAGCTTGAAGATGAACTAGATCACAAATATGAGGCCTTCAAGGTGTTCTTGGTTGAAGATTTTAGAGAGAGGAAGTAGGAGAGAGAGAGGGTAAGGAGCATCCAAATGAATGAATGAAGAGGGTATCCATCTATATATACGTTTGGGTGTGAGGCTGGAGGGTGTGCGGTTGGGTGTGCGGCCGCACACATGGGTGTATGGCCGTACACACAAGAGTGTAGCCGCACACACCTCTTTTGGTGTGTTTGATCCGATTCTATGATGCAAAACACTTTCCAACTCCTCCTAAGACCCATAACTAGACTATATTATGCCCAAAACACTCATTTGGAACCACAAGATTTACAAAGGATGATGAATTCAAGACAATACGCGGACCAATTACATAGAATGAAAGTTTCGGGTTGACACACAACCCTGCACTATAATTCCCATTCCCACTCCTATTTTCACAGATACAACCACTACCACTACCACCACTAAACCAGACTTTACTGTTCCCAATCCACCTGTAACTGAACCTACTTTCACAACCGAACCTCCACCTTCTTCAAAACCCCTGTCTCCTACACAATCTACCGAAACAACCCCTATTTTAGGCGGTGAGGACTTGGAATTCGGTTCCCCATATTTCAGTCCTTATCGTGTATAGAGCGAGGATGATGACGATGAGCCTATCACAAAACGTCATCTCAAGGAAGTAAACGACAAGCTTGATCAATTGCTTTCCTCCTCTTCTTCTGAAGCTTATTCAGACGTTGCACTAAAAGCCTTGTTCTTTTCGGTCGTTGCTGAACATAGTGCCTCTTTATCTGCTGCAGCGAAGGCTTCTGAACCCTCCACTTCCCAATGTCAACATGCTTCTCTTGCTGTTGATGCCTCTTCTAAGGAGTGCAAGGAAGCGACCGAAAAAGTTGATAAACTAGTTTCACAAGCTCACTTGTTTCTAGATTCCTTGCAGGCTGCTACAACCAAGAATGCTGAAACTGTCAACACTTCAGTAGAGAATCTTCAAAAGACTCTTCAATCTGAGTGCTCGAACATTGAAGCTGCACGCCATGCCATTGAAGAAGACAATGAAACGTTCCATGCTAATGTCAACGAACGCTTAACTCAATTGGAAGCGGACTTAGCTATGGAAAATCGGATTATAGATGAGCTCGACAGACGCACAACCCAACTTAAGCTGCAGACACACAAGCTGCGTACTGCTAATGTTGAGAGTGATGACATCAAGTCAGAAAGGGAGGCTATCAGGAGTTATGCTGCAGATGTTCACTCCAATCCTTCTTCATCTTATTGAGACTAATGATCCGCTTATCACTATCACTATCAGAAGGCATTTGGCAGACAAGCTCTGACCGGCACTGGACACTCTCAGCCGTATCGAGGGTGTTCCGCTGACTGGGGTCCAACAAAAACAATGGGGAGAGAAAGATTCAAAGCAACCTCCTCCTTCAAGCTCAAAACCAGTTGAACCGAAGGATAATGAAGCTTCGGTCAGTAACAAAGATAAAAAGAAGAAGAAGATTGGTGAAGACAACACAGACAATTAAGATGATGTCTATGTCGAGATTCCCAAGAAGTCTGTCCCCAAGGCTAGCTGAGCTAGGGCAGAAGCGAAAGGAGGCGGAGCTCCTAGAGAAGAAAAAGTCTATGTTTCCTGTATGGATAAAAGACTCGCTTCAGAGGTGTGCAATCGACGAGCCAACTGTTCTCTGGCTCGAGCCAATAATGTCTTTTGGCCTTGACAACTCCAAGGATGCACATTTTGATATGCCAATCACTCGAAAGGCATTCATCTTCCACTAGTTCAACTCGACTATTGCCATTCCATCCCCGAACCCGAAAGTAGATAGGGATCTTCTGGAGTTTTACTTGGAGTTTGCTCAACCCCAATACCTGACCTGGAACTCAAAGAAGATAACTACAGTCAAGGTGATGAAGCCCTATTCAGCAGGGGAATTTATTAATGTCAAATTCAGGGTGACTCGAGGAACCAAAGGCTCAGTCTACCATTTTACCCTTGCTGATCTACCAAACCTCAATCCCCATGGTTGGATACTCCTCAAAAACATTCTTCTATCGAATCCTCAGGAGTATCAGCCTATAATCGATCATGTCAAGCGTATGCTTGTTTGCTACATACATGAGGTAGCGAAGATGGACCATGAGATTGCCTCTGCCATACACAAGCGACCAACGATCAAGACCATGGGAAGAGCTGGCAATGTCAATACGATGATCAAGGGGAAGATAGATTCAAAGTACCACATAGTTATGTTCCTCAGGGGCTGTCACACCCCAAAACCAAGAACGGCAGAAACATTTTGGGGCGGAGGACGTCATGTACAGTATCACAACAATGTAAAGTAGTAAACAGGCAACAACATCATCCATTACATTAATAATATAATTATTATACAACTGTGTTCTGTCAAATTAGAATAGACACTAAAACATAAATCAAAATGAAAGATGAGTCTTGAACGAGCTCCATCTTCTCTAAACCTTGCATCTGTACCTGTCGATTGATGACCCGAGGATACAAGTAATTTTGAAAGCGAGTATCAACTTTGAAGCTGGTGAGATCATAAGTATTTTAGTGTCTTAATTTGTATGTATATGAATTGTATGTATTGAAAATGTATAGGAACTGTAAGTATGGAAAATGTATATGAACGGTAAGTGTAAAAATGTTTGTAAAACAACTTTAAACGTTTGAAAAACCCTAGAAATCCCTATGATTCCTACTATTATATAAAGGGTGTCTTCTACCAAGACCTAACTGTTCTCAATGTAGTCTTCTACCAAGACTTAACTGTTCTAAATGTTCGTTTCTTGTAAAAGTGTGTAATTTTCCCAAGTGTAACTATCATTAACAAAATATAGTTTTACATTTAATGTTCAAGTGAAATGATCACTAAATATGTGAAAAGGGGAAATTAACGTACTACGGTAGTGTTGTATTATAGGAACTACTGCTATACTAACTACCTTAAACCGGATTTATATTAAGGTATCATGTGATTAATTGCACCATATTATTGACTGGTAGCAACGACATACGTATGGTCGTAAAAAGAAATGACATTTGGCACCCGCATACCTGCAGGTCTGGCTATAGCTAGCAACAAGGTGTAGGATAGTCAATCCAGTATAGATCTATATGCAAACTCACACTCTCCCTGCAAGAGACTCTGGCTACAACTCGGGCCATGACATTTAAGGCATGCTCCGATACAAGATCACAATTTTTGTCAATGTATATATGTATATGTAACGTATTGTTACTCGTTCTTGTATCATTGTATATGTTCTCTTTCTAGTATAGTTGTATAAGTTCTTCCTCTAGTATAGTTGTATAAGTTCTTCCTCTAGTATAGTTCTATATGTACTCATAGTAATGTAATGTATATGAATGTATGCCTTTGCTACCCAATGGTACTGAACTGACTGAAAGGAACTATTATTTCCATATATGTATACATGATATATAACTAATGTTTAAACGACCTCCGGACGGTACCCGATATCCTATCAGACCACATCCAAATCGAGGAAAAGGAAACAAGGTGGATAGCCTTCCTAAGTCTTTTAAACGTTACCTATATAACTATACAAATATAGGCATGCTTATAACAAAATCTCTATGTAAACGTAATCATGTAATTGTATAGTAATGTACTGTAATGTTCTAGCTGTAATGTATGTTCTCTCTATCTAGCAAGTAGTGACTCATGCATGAACTGACTCATTGTATGATATCGCGTTCTAGTATCTTCCTAAACTACCCATATGGTAGCTTACTAATAATATAACTGGTACGTATAACATGGATGTATACCCTTCCTACCCAAGGGCATTGGATGAACTGGAAGGACCTTTATGACTATATATGTACACATGATATATAACTAATATTTAAACAACCTTCGGACGGTACCCGATATCCCACCAGACCACATCCAAATCGAGGAAAAGGATAGGGTGGATAACCTTCCTAAGTCCTTTAAATATTTCTTATATAATTATACATATAAAGGCATGCAATTTACAATATAAAAGCATAAAATAAGTTTTGTAAAACCTTTGAACATAAATATTTTCTAAGAAAAGATCGACTTGATGTCTCTAAACACAATCTAAGCTATATAATATAACTAGATCGATGTACTCATAATTTGGGTTAAAAACCCGAACATCCGTGAGAGAGAATTTTGGCTTTTCTCTAATTGGAAATGTAACTAATGAATTATTTTTGTTCAAATTTCTATATATAGTCCTGGGATTTTTGGCAAAAAATATTTTTATTCCCAGAATGAACTCTAATGTCCTGGAGTATTGGAATAACAGTGTTGCACAAAACCCTAGTGCATCCACTCTCCTAATATCTCCTTAAGTGTAAATCCTGAAAAACTGCCAAACTTATACCCGAAGTCTGGAATTTCACTGTAGTTGTTCTAACTTCTATTGGCTTGATAGGGTTTGTTCAGAATGGAAATTTCGGGTTGTCACATCATCCCCCTGTTAAAGGGAATTTCGTCCCGAAATTAGAATTTAGGTAAGGAAGTAGGTATGAATGATCGAGTCATGAGGAGGAAACTTCCTAATTGATTGGTTCTAGCGCTCCTAAGTGAAATCGGGTTCTCGGTTGGTATCCCAACGAACCTTCACTAATGGGCGACAACGTTGCTTCATTCGCTTGACCACTCGGTTGAGGGTCACTACGGTTCTAATACAAAGGCGAGGATCTTGACGAGTGGACTTACAAAAGTCCTAACGGAAAGGTACGGTTTAACGATCGAGACGCGAAGAGTAGAATGTACGTTATTGAGTTCGCGGAGTAGGTCTAGCTTGTGCGAGGTACATGACCGATTCTGGTAAGAATCTCGGAGGTCCTATCTATCTTGGATTTAGCTTTCCACGCTTTATGAAGCATATTAAGCCATTCCCATAGTGAGACTTCCTAAAGAAGTTGGTCTCTCATTTGGAATCTCCAAGGTTTCCTTTTCTTGTTTAACTTCCCAGTGAAGGGCCATTCCTTGCTGGATCAAGATCGTATGGTTTTCTTTGATTTGCGAGGGGTTTTGGATGAATTAAGACAGTAGGTCTGTAAGACCTAGTATTTGGCGAATGTCTGTCGGCGTCTCTGGTGTCGACAAATTATCAACGGTTTTGACAAATTGGAAGAGTACTCAAAACTTCCCACATCACTAATAGCGTGTCGTAGGAAATGTAACCCTTGAATTTCAAAACTCATGTATAGAGAATTTCGCGTAACTTCCTCCGAAGGTAATGTTTCCAGAGGTTCCTTCTTACTACGAGGGTAGATAAGTTGGTCATTATTTGGAGAAATGACGAACTGATCCAAGTAAGAAAGACATACCCTACTCATTTAGCTCATGAAAACTATGGGCGTATTGGTTATATCCGAAGGGTATCACTACGGACTCGAAGTGTCCGCATCGAGTTTAGAAGATAGTCTTTCGGACATCCTTCCCTAACACTCGAACTGGTGATATTCGGATCTCAGATCCATTTCTGAAAGTAATTCTTTCCTTGCGTTTGCTCAACCATTTCATCTATGCGAGGCGGAGATAACGATTTCTAATGAAAAATCTTGACGGAGTCCTCGATATCCGAGGTACATACGATGCAATCCGTTGATCTCTGGAAGAATATGATGGGTTTTGAGCATTCTAACACTTCCTAAGTGTACATGCAACCCTAATAACCTTGGATCTATGTTTGTCTAATTATCATGCAAAGTTGAATTCCAAGGTTATATTCCTATCTAGCATACATGGGGAACAATTTAACTTGAATCATAGATAGAATAACTTACCTTGTTGTTGCTTGTGTTCCTTGAAACCTTGTGAGCCTAGCACCCCAAGTGTGATGCCTCAAATGCTTCACACAACACCAAATGCTCTTGGAAAGACTCTTGAGATAACACACACTTCTCAAAATCGGCCAAGCCCTCTAGTTTCTTATGTCTAACTGTGTAGCCAATTTTGGTGGAGAATATGCTTCTTATATAGTGTTGACACATCTAGGGTTACACCATGTAAACCCTAATGTGTCATGACTCTTCATTTCCATGACCCATGGGTTTGTAACTCCCATGGAGTATCCATGGAGCATCCTATGGGTAGAACCCAACTTGATAATCCATGGAGCCTCTTAGCCCACTATACAAGATATGGATGATTTACATAATCAACCCATATATTTAATTAGTTATCCTTTGATCACTTAATTAATTCCAAATTAATTCTTTGATCAACTAATTAAATAATATTATTAATATATTAGAACTTATAATATATTAATAATCTCCAAGTGTTATTTCTCTCATTTAGTCTATCCAATTGCATGGTGCCATGCAACCCAAATGGACCATGCCGGGTCGGGTCAAGTACAAGCCCGAAATAGTTATGGACTTAGACACCTTATCCAACAGTCTCCCACTTGGATAAGTCTAATAACTATATCTCTAGTACTTCAGGAACCGACTGGAAATCGTAGCTCTTTCAAGGTCTCTCGGAACTGAGAAGATGATGATACGCCATTTAAGATAAGTGATCATATAATCCTCTGTTCTAGATATCAGCCGGACAAATACATGGAACATGTCTTGCTTATTGTCCAGCATTGGTTTCCCGATTTCCGATTTGTTTGACATAGAACTTAATTGAACACATCAACTTAGTTCTGACCGGGCCCGATACATGGGTCAAAACAAAATCATCGAGGGGCCCAGATATCAGCTTCTAATCCAAGAAGGAACAGATAAACTTCGACTCATATGTTTGTTCTACCACTCATTGAATTACACACAAAAGTACGTTTTATAACATCGAGTTACCAATGCGGTTTCGTACAGTCAATGCATAACCAACTTGTAAGTAACAAATCATATCTCTAGGTTTGAAGACTTATATGATATTACCGTCTCACGATCACTCGAGATAAAATTCCATGAAGTGATTCCAGTGAGCGTGGGTTGAGTCCAATGATCAGAACTTATGAGCACTCATGATTGTTGTGGCCTTGTCCAAGACCTCTACAACCAAACATGACAGTCTTGATTCATATCTACTTCCAACATATGACCGACTGTGGAGGTTTGAATAATATGTTATACCAAACAAAATTATTCTGGAAGTCAAAACATGCAAAAGAAATATAGTAAACGATTGACAAGAGATAGCAACACTTTACTCATAAATAAAACACCTTTTATTCATCATCAAATGTCAATTACACTTTACAAATTTCCGGGTTATCTAACTACTAAAACTTATATCATCCTTCAGCCCTATGCTCCGAGCATGCTGAAGATGCTTAACCCTACTCAGTCCCTTCGTGAGGGGATCTGCTGGGTTCTCATCCGATGATACCCTCTTTGCCACGAGGAGTCCTTTTTCGATCCGATGTCTAATGAAATGGTATTTTCTGTCAATGTGTCTAGATCTCCCATGATCCCTTGGTTCCTTGGCTAAGGCAACAGCACTTTCACTATCACAGAAAATTTCCATTGGCTCTTTAATAGCTGGTACAACTCCAAGGTCTCCAATGAAGTTCCTCAGCCATATCGCCTCCTTTGCTGCTTCACTAGCTGCAATATACTCTGATTCACAAGTAGAATCTGCCACTGTCTCTTGCTTGGAACCCTTCCAAGAAATTGCTCCTCCGTTTAGGGTAAAGACCCAGCCCGACTGAGAGCGGAAATTATCCCTATCAGTCTGGAAGCTAGCATCACTATACCCTACAACTCTCAAGTCATCACTCCCACCGAGGGTAAGAACCCGGTCCTTAGTCCTCCGTAGGTACTTGAGGATATTCTTTACCGCAGTCCAGTGTGCCTTGCCAGGGTTCGCCTGATACCTGCTAACCATGCTCAAGGCAAAAGCTACATCGGGTCGAGTACACGTCATAGCATACATGATCGATCCTACAGCCGAAGCGTAAGGTGTTCGACTCATTTCTGCTATCTCAGCCTCAGTGTTAGGGCTTTGTGTCTTACTCAATCTGGTGTTACTCTGGATGGGTAACTCTCCTTTCTTGGAATCCTGCATGCTGAATCTCTTCAGCACCTTATCCAAGTAGGTACTCTGACTAAGTCCAATTAGTCTTTTACTCCGATCTCTCAAGATTCTTATCCCTAGAATATAGGCAGCTTCACCAAGGTCCTTCATAGCGAAACACTTCCCAAGCCAGGACTTCACTTCCTGCAGGGTTGGAATGTCGTTTCCTATGAGTAGTATGTCATCCACATACAATACCAAAAAGCTAACTATACTCCCACTAGCCTTGACATACACACAAGATTCATCTTCACTCCTAGAAAAGCCAAATTCCTTGACCTTTTCATCAAAGCAAAGATTCCATCTGCGAGGTGCTTGCTTCAATCCATAAATGGATTTCTCAAGCTTACACACTCTATTAGGGTACTCGTTGCTGACAAAACCCTCTGGCTGACTCATGTAAACATCTTCAGCCAACTTTCCATTAAGGAAAGCGGTTTTGACATCCATCTGCCATATTTCATAGTCATGAAATGCAGCTATGGCTAACAGAACCCGAATAGACTTAATATTGGCTACCGGAGAAAAGGTCTCATCATAATCCACTCCAGGAATTTGAGAGAAGCCCTTTGCAACCAGTCTAGCCTTATAAGTGTGTACTTTACCATCCATGTCGGTCTTCTTCTTGAAGACCCATTTGCACCCTACTGTCTTACGACCTGGCACATTTTCAACCAAGTTCCAAACTTGATTGTCATACATGGATTGTATCTCGCTATCCATAGCCTCCTTCCATTTAGCAGACTCGGGGCCTGCCATGGCTTCCTCGTAGCTGTTAGGATCATCTTGACTTACTAGTGTTTCATCACTAATAAGTGTCTCACCTTCTGCAGTAATATGGAATCCATAGTAATGCTCAGGTGCACTCCTAACTCTCGTGGAACGTCTCAGAGGTACAGATTTGTCAATTGGCTCAACAGGAGTTTCCTCCTCAAGTTGAGGGCTAGAGTTTGAAGTTCCTTCACCGCTTGATTCTTGAATTTCTTCAAGATCAATTTGCCTCCCACTGTCTCCTTGGCTTATAAATTCTCTCTCTCGAAAGACTCCTCTTCTTGCTACAAACACCACATTGTCACTAGGTCTGTAGAAGAGGTAACCAAAGGATCGCTGTGGGTAACCGATGAAAATACACCTCTCGCTTCGAGGTTCGAGCTTATCATGAGTCTCGCGTCTCACGAAAGCCTCGCAACCCCAAATCTTGATGTGGTCTAGTTTAGGTAATTTACCAGTCCACATCTCGTGAGGAGTTTTGGCAACTTTCTTTGTAGGGACTAGATTAAGAATATGGGCGGCAGTCTCTAAGGCATACCCCCAGAATGAGATTGGTAGCGTAGCTCGACTCATCATGGAACGAACCATATCTAACAAGGTTCGATTACGCCTCTCAGCCACACCATTCAACTGTGGTGTCCTGGGAGGTGTCAATTGTGAGACTATCCCACATTCCCTTAGATAGTCGAGGAACTCTGAACTAAGATACTCACCACCACGATCGGATCGAAGCATCTTAATGTTCCTGCCCAATTGATTCTCGACTTCCTGTTTAAATTCCTTAAACCTCTCGAAAGTCTCTGACTAATGCTTGATCAAGTAGACATATCCATATCTACTATAATCATCAGTAAAAGTCAAATAATAACGATTAGCATCCCTTGTGGCATGTTTGAATGGTCCACACACATCCGTGTGTATAAGGTCCAACAAACCTTCACCCTTCTCACACGAACCTGTGAAGGGTGACTTTGTCATTTTTCCAAGTAAGCATGATTCGCAACTATCATCTGACTTTAGGTCAAACGACTCCAAGAATCCATCCTTTTGGAGTTGGCCTATGCGCTTCTTGCTTATATGTCCAAGACGACAATGCCATAATGATGCTTTATCCAAGTTATTATTAGTAGAATCAATACACAAAACATTATTTCCTAAGTTATCAACAACAGATACAGCTTCATACACACCATCACAAGGTAATGCTTTAAAATAAAGAATATTATTAAAGAAAGCATCAATAGAACCAACTTCATTATTAAATGAAAAGGTAAACCCTTGTTTGTACAAAGCATGGAAGGAAATAATATTTCTTGCCATTCCTGGCGAATAACAACACTTATTCAAATCTAAACTAAACCCACTACTTAGCAATAAAGTATAAACTCCAATCTTGGTAACAGGTATAGCTTTCCTATTCCCCATGATCAAGTTTATCCTTCCTTGCTCCACATCCTCACTTCTTCTTATTCCCTGCAAGTCACAACAAATGTGAATACCACAACCGGTATCAAGGACCCAAGAATTAGAATGGGGTGAGTTATTAGAAATGATAGTGTAAATACCTGCATGGTTGGGTTTAACTTTCCCATCCTTCACATCTTGCTGGTATTTTGGGCAGTTCCGCTTCCAATGAGCTTTTTCATGGCAATAGAAGCATTCAGCCTCTTTTGGGTCAGAAGAAGGAGTAATGAAACCTTTCTTGGTTCCACTTGAAGAAGAGCCATCAAGGGTCCGAGCCTTGGTACCCTTCGAAGATCTCTTTCTCTTCCTCCATTGATTCTTCCCGATTGCCAAAACTGGAGTAGAGTTTTGAGTAGGAGTGATAGCAACCGACTTCCCCTTAAGACCTGATTCTGCGGTCTTGAGAAGTCCCTGAAGTTTGCTGAGGGTGACTTCTTCCTTGTTCATGTGATATGTCATGCGGAATTGATCATAGCACGATGGTAAGGAATGCAAAATAATATCTATATCAAGATCCTCAGGGAAGTTCACATTAAGCTTCAGCAAACGATCCACATACCTTTGCATTTTCTGCATGTGGGTCGTGACGGATTCCCCGTCCTTCATCATGGTTGTTATCATGGAGCAGATGATTTCATACCTCTCTTGTCTTTCACTTTGATGGTATCTTTCCATCAAATCTTGGTGCATGTCATAAGGGTAGAAATCCTCATAAGACTTTTGGAGTTCCGCTGTCATCGTGGCCGTCATGATGCAAGCCACTTTCGTAGCATCCCTTTCATGTGCCCGAAATTCAGCGATCTCCTGAGGAGTTGCAGTGGACTCATCAATCTCCTTAAGCTCCTTGTCAAGGACATATTCTTTGTCCTCGTAGCGGGTAATCATCCTGATGTTTCTGATCCACTCATTGAAGTTGGATCCATCAAAGGTGACTTTCCCACACAAGTTCATAAGGGTAAAGGAGCCATTAGGATTAGAGCCAGAAGCATTGTTAAAAGACATCTGAAGGAAAGAGGACAAGATTAGTTTAGATATAAGAGAGTCCTTAATAAAACACCTGAATATAATATTAAGGCTAGGATCCAATCACAATATAATATAACTTAGAAGAGGTATGCCGTAATCTAAGCTATATCATATTTGAAAGGTAGGTGAATGACGATTCACCAATTTCCACCACGAAAACCGCAATATTTTAGTATTAGGTTTTTGAATGGTTCTTAGAAATTCCTAGATTCTTTGAGATTCAATGAACTTTTCAAAGGCATGTTTCAATCTCGAGTGTGCCCTCCAAGTTTTGTGACTGGGATACCGAGGATCACAAAACGAGGTGTGAAGTAACCATGCAAATTACTTGGTACCCTTAAAGTTTATCACTCAATCGATGTGCCGGTTAACCACACACGCTCCATCGATACTATAATAAACCCTAAATCACCCTTTACCTACCTTGTTAAGTCCAAGTTAGTGTGTCGGTTAACCACACACGCTCCACCAACGACTTAATCAAAGTGTAAAGTGTAATTTCATGGAATAGCACCTTATTCACATTTTTCCTAAAGTAACTAAGATTGGGAATTTAATAAAACATTTAGTTACTTTATAATACTCATCATACTTTGAATGAGAATTAATAAGTCCTTGTCTTACCCGTTCGGCTAACGACCCTCCACTGATCAAGCTAGCGGTGGGTGAGAGTGGACACCCATTAAGTCACCATTTTATAGGCAACAACCTTATACCCACCTTATAGACCGGCTTCGTGAATGAGGCGTACTAGCGGTAAGACGACTTTGTTCTTATACATATATATAATTATTAAATCATAATAATATAAGTATAAGGGTTGAATTTTAACTTTTAAAATTCTAGGGGTTGGAACTAAAGTTTTAACTTAACTTTACTTGTTCCAAAACTTGAGGGCAAGTTTTGTAAACTTTCAAAACTTTTCATTTCTTGTAACTTATGAGTTTAATAGAGTAATAAAATGAGGTCTTTTCATTTTTCCTAACTCTTGTGTTCTTTTAATGGTTTTTAACCCAAGAGACTTTTGGTTTTCCATAACTTGAGGACAAGTTATGGACTCCATTAAAACACATTATGATCATGAATTAATCTACCACATAGGTTACAAATAATTCCTATGATCATCTAAACATCATAAGAACAAGAATATGAATATGAACACTTTCAAGAATCAAAATCACATTTAATCTTTGTAATTTTGATAACTAGTTGTTGTAAATGAGTTAGAAAAGACATTACACCTTCTAAAACAATTTTTCAAGTACCAAAACATTTTAGGGTAATGATTCTAATCCATTTCCAACAACTCAAGTCGAAATTCTGCACTCTGTCGACCCTACTCGCCGAGTGCATAAACCTACTCGCCGAGTAGGTTGAAGATACACATGAACTCGACGAGTCCTCCCCATGGACTCGCCGAGTCCTTCAGTCAGACAACAAGATTTTCGACTTTCTTCAACTTTTAAGCACAAATAACAAACAAACAAGCCTAGGCTCTGATACCACTGATGGGTTTTGAGCATTCTAACACTTCCTAAGTGTACATGCAACCCTAATAACCTTGGATCTATGTTTGTCTAATTATCATGCAAAGTTGAATTCCAAGGTTATATTCCTATCTAGCATACATGGGGAACAATTTAACTTGAATCATAGATAGAATAACTTACCTTGTTGTTGCTTGTGTTCCTTGAAACCTTGTGAGCCTAGCACCCCAAGTGTGATGCCTCAAATGCTTCACACAACACCAAATGCTCTTGGAAAGACTCTTGAGATAACACACACTTCTCAAAATCGGCCAAGCCCTCTAGTTTCTTATGTCTAACTGTGTAGCCAATTTTGGTGGAGAATATGCTTCTTATATAGTGTTGACACATCTAGGGTTACACCATGTAAACCCTAATGTGTCATAACTCTTCATTTCCATGACCCATGGGTTTGTAACTCCCATGGAGTATCCATGGAGCATCCTATGGGTAGAACCCAACTTGATAATCCATGGAGCCTCTTAGCCCACTATACAAGATATGGATGATTTACATAATCAACCCATATATTTAATTAGTTATCCTTTGATCACTTAATTAATTCCAAATTAATTCTTTGATCAACTAATTAAATAATATTATTAATATATTAGAACTTATAATATATTAATAATCTCCAAGTGTTATTTCTCTCATTTAGTCTATCCAATTGCATGGTGCCATGCAACCCAAATGGACCATGCCGGGTCGGGTCAAGTACAAGCCCGAAATAGTTATGGACTTAGACACCTTATCCAATAGAATATGACCAGGGTTCTCCAGGGTGAGAAGCCTAGTCTTCTAATTCTTTTTCTGTGTAGTTCGCTAAGTTGTATGTACTGTTCTTGTATCTCCGGAGTGTTTAGACTGTAGGGAAATCCGTTTACGGGAGTCATACTAGGTTCTAAGTTGGTTCACATGACGATGCGATTACTCGTATACATAGGCAGTTTTCCGTCCTAAAGTTCATATTAGAATTTATACATGGTTTCACAATCACAGTCTTGTGTATACGAGTCGTATATAATTAAGATTGAAAAGGTAGTCGAATAACTGATTCTTCTTTAAGCTCACATCCCATCGGGGAAAAAGAAGTTAAAGTGGAATCATCAATTCTAAACCTGTAGAACCTTGATTATATATTACTCTTATGTATACATTCCTCAGTGATAGATCAATCGTATAAATCCTTGGATTGAACTTGACATACTGCACGAGTGGTACTTCGGGGGTTTCTTCGGAAAAGAAAAGAACTATGAGGTACTCCATGCATGAGTACTTCGGTGTTCTGATATGACGGCTTCGCTGGAAAAGCGATCTAGAAGAAAGAGATGTACGTATGAAGCTGATTGTTTCTTGATGACATCATGATTCTGATAGCATGAAAGATAAGGATTTTGTAAGTGATTCTGGTTGACCCTAGATGTACTTTGATTGCTCAATCAAAGAGTAAGACTATGTTCTCGAAAGGTTGACCTACATCCCTATGATGCAGTCCTAGTACAAATTGGAGGTATGATCGCGAAGGTTTGACCTACATCCCTATGATGCAATCCTAGTACAGAATGGAAGTGAGTTTGTAGAATGGTCTCAAGATGTTTTTCGTTCAAGGTGAGGTATCGTGGGTTGGTGAATAACATGATTCAACCACTAAAGGAGACTTGGAAATGTCTCCGGATCTAACTTGCTATAGTCCAATGACTTTACTAAAGCAGGTTTCAGGTAGACTCCAATGAAAGTATGATGAGAGTACTTGAATAAAGGAAATGACACAGAAGTTAGCCAGCTGTCAATATCTTTGATATTCATGATGTAACGATTCCGTAAAATGACCTTGCAAAAGATCTTACATCATATCTAGAGAAGATAGTCCTTGACACCATAAAGACCTAACCAAAAGTACTTACAGTACAAGATAATTTCATAGAAAATGCCACTTCGGGCATAGACAGAAAAACGATTACTTTCTAACAAGGAAAATGAAGTAAAGCATCTACTACTGGAAATGGTCATCCCTCTGGTGAACTCTCAGTTCAGCCAGTTGATGTTCCTCATCAAGTATGTGTCTTTCATACACTTTCTGGTGTACTTGGAGTTCTATGACTTCGGCTCATGATTCAGCTAGTGCTTGAAGCAGGGTTTCATGGTTTCTCTCAGATCTCTTGCGAGCATCTTCTAGACGAATGGTGCGGAGGGTATGCATTCTCGCATCGGCGACAACTTTGGTAATCTGATGTAGGGTTGTCCTGCCTTGAATCTCATTTCGGGCCACTCTGCGGACCAAGATCGGCAAGATTCTGTCTTCTGAGCCCCCAATTACTCAGGTCGTAGAAGCTTCGGTCACCATTAAATGGCATGGGCTGATCTTGTCCTTGGCTCCATGTTTCCAATCATTCCACTCACTCAGGCGTTGGGCCACAAAAAGCCGGACGAGGGTTAGGAGTTGGAACGAGAGCTGCTTGTGGTAGGTTCTCAATCTCGGGTTTGGAGTTAGCATCGTTCGAAAGGTTTTCATCATGGTGATCATTCATAGGGATAGGATGATCATTCTCTGGTTCTTCTCCAAACCAACCAGCAATGGCCTCATTCGGGAGGTACGGGTTGCCGTGGGGATGGAGTCTAGCCATGTTATCTATGCGAGAATTGGGGTAGGAAAATAATTATTAGACGAACTATCTAGATAATTATTTAGAAAATCTTCATTAGTTACATCGCTAGTTGTGAAGTACATACCGGTTACATGTAATCGAAACATGATAGGCATTCGAATAAGTGACCTTAGCTCCAAATTCACACATAATAGGGGTAAAGTAAAATTTTCACAGATTGTCGGACTACAACATCCTAATTACATATAGCCTTAGTGTATCCACTTAGCAACTATCAACTTAGTAATGAAGATCCCGTTTTAGTTCTCAAGTATGAAGTACTTATAGTAACACCAAATACTCCTATAGTATTTTAAGTTTAATGTTATGTTCTGTTGTTCTCATTGTGGCAGGGTTGGTAAGATTTTAGACTTGTTGCAACTACATAATTAAACTTAGGTACATGCTAGTCAACCCTCAGATAATATAGGTGATCAGGCTATATCTTCCCAGTTTTGACCATATGTCTCTAAGCCCACGTGTGTTTCCCAACAACCGTAATTCTTTTGTACTGTCCTAGTGACACTGATTTTAGTATGAATGCAGGCACGTATACTTTATTAAATATTTTATTATTTAAAGTATAAACTCTTGGTCAGAGTATTTTTAATCCCAATGGGTTTATAGTTAGTATATCTTTTATGGGTTGATATACTTAATTCATTATAAACAATGCTCTGATACCAATCTGTCACACCCCAAAACCAAGAACGACTGAAATGTTCTGGGGCGGAGGACGTAATGTACAGTATCACAACAATGTAAAGTAGTAAACAAGCAACAACGTCATCCATTGCATTAATAATATAATTATTATACAACTGTGTTATGTTATATTATTATAGACACTAAAGCATAAATCAAAATGAAAGATGACTCTTGAACGAGCTCCATCTTCTCTAAACCTTGCATCTGTACCTATCTATTGATGACCTGAGGATACAAGTAATTTTGAAAGAGAGTATCAACTTTGAAGCTGGTGAGATCATAAGTATTTTAGTTGTTGAGAGAAAAACTTGGAGACACACTTGAACAAACGTTAGAACAAGTTAATTGTGGAATAGTTAATCTCTAAGGATCTAAAAGCTCAACAATAATAAAGTTAGATAGTTAGATAGTTAGATAGTTAGTTGTGGAAATTAAAGAAAGATAAATGACAAAAGTTATATCAAGAATACACTTAAACTGATTCATAACAAGGAATGCAGTCACTCCAAGTTAGTAAGCGAGATCAAGTTTAGTGATTAAGTCTAGAAGACTTGCTCCGAAAAGAGGTTATGTTCCAGTAGTAGTTTGAGTGTGATAAAGATAAGAGAGATAAATGATGAAGATAAGAAAGATGAGAAATCTTGTGTATTAAGAAGTTAAGAGTTTTCACACTCACATATATCACAAGTACACAAGTATCACACATGTATAATACATAAGAAAGAGTCTCTATTTATAGAGTTTAGAAAAGAACAACTCTATGAGCAGTCATCCAAGACATGCTGGACAATAGAGTGAATTACATAGTAAAAGAAATAACTAAGACTGCGAATAAGTAAGAATTGAATACTCCGGATGTTTCTGATCAGAATGGTTGCGGTCTCAGTTGTAGAGATTGACTCCGATGCTGAATTGGTTGCGGGTACTGAACCGTTGCGGTAGATAAGTTCAAAAGGGTCACTTTCATGTTTCAACAATTTCCCCTAAGTGACCTTTTTAACTATGGTTCAGTTATCAAGTTTGAGAAACTTGATCAAAATCCACCAGAATTTTCTAACATTTTCCAGCCACAAGATTCTTCTGGAGATCTCGAACTTGACTTCAAAAGTAGTGTGTTTTGATCTTTCCACTGCGGTCTTGCATATGTCAAGTTGCTTCTTGGGCAGGCGATGCATGGTATTCATAGGAATGAAATATTTTACATTGTCCGTTTTTCGTTTGAATATGATGCGAAGATTTGGGAAGTTGGTTGCACCTAGAGATCTTTCTTCAAAACCTTCTATAAGCATTGACACTTCTTCAAGTGGTGGAAGGACAAATTTCTTGACAATGGTGGGGTAGATGTCCGCATCAATCTTTGCAAAGTCACCGACAGTTTCCTTGAGAAAGGATTTGGCTTTGTCGAGAGCTATCTGCTTCTTAGGATGTTTCTCTCCCTTGTTCTGAAACACTCTGGCAATGAGAAATATTTGTTCAGGATTCATGCAGGGAAAGTCTGCTTGGGTGCAGATGTAATCATGCTCTCTTCTGGTCAGAGTGAATTGAGCAAAGTCTGCTTTCATAAACTTCCGCGTCTTGTAGTTCTTCACTACGGATGGTCTATCGTTAGACCAAATGTTTTCCACTGAAGAGCCATGCTTCGCATAGAGTCGAGTCAGTCTTTCGAATTCCATTGGCAGACGCTTGTGATCAGGAAGACTGCGGTCGAAGGAGTCAAAGACGGCAAAGTACTTGGCATTGGGAGAAATTGCAATATCCCAATAACCATCTGATGGTGGTTCAGCATATGTGAGGTGGGGAGTGTAGTCTTCATCAAGTAGCCTGTGGAGAGGATTGACCCATGAGTTGATCAGCGATTCATCAATCATAGTGTCAAAACCGCATTCTCTCCATATAATTTCGGCTAGCTTGGCTGCTTTCCAGTCATGTTTCCTCTGGGCAGTGGCAGGAGAATCTGTTGAGCTTTCTGAGGACATGTATTCCTCAAGATTCTTTAGATGAGGAGGCTTCAGAGGACGATTTATGTTGTTTTTGGGTGATGAGTGTAGAGTTGGAATATTTTAAGATGGTGGAGGGGAAGGCTGCGGAGTGGGAATTTTATTTGTGGTGATTGGAGGGCTCTGTCGGATGGATGTATTTGAGCGCTCACCGCGATCGTCTTCTCTATCACTTCCCGCTCTTGAGGAATGCAACCCTGGTGCTTCCTCAAGCCATTGTTTCAATCCATCAACTTTGGCACAAACCTCAGCAAAGTGTGCTTTCATTGATTCGGCCAGTTGGGAGTTGTTTGGAACGGCAGAGTTGAAGAGCAACTTGTGAATATCCTTTGTGAGCTGCAGTATCTCTAGGCCATGAAAGTTTGTTGTGAGGGATTTCTGCATGCGGGCGATTGTTGCATGAAGGACATAAATCGTGGACTCATAGGCAGTATGAGTTTCCTCTATTGCCTTTTGGGACTTGGCAGCTTGATTCGCAATGGCTGTTTGTAAGCCTAGTTTGATTACGGTGACCTCAGTGATGAGGCGTTCCGCTGCGGCCATGAAATCTTGATGCTCGGACCTGCGGTTGGTGTCGAGAGATCGTATTCCCATCTCAACTTTGAGAGAGATGCGCTCAGCGGCCATACGCTCTCTCGTTTCTAGTCGTTCGATGCGCTCAATTAGTGATTGCGGTCCTGGGAGATCTTCTGGTGGAGGTTGGGTAGGCTTAACCGCAACCAAAATTTGATCAAATTTGGCTTGAAGGTTAAGGAATTCTTTACGAGTGACCACATCTTTCTTCTTTTTTTTTTCTTCTTTTCTTTAGGCTTAGAAGTATAGTGATGTGAACCGCTGGATTCTTCTTCTTCCTCGAAAATCATGAGGTCATCATCTGATGGATTCGGTTTGTTGACCTCTTGGATGTCTTCATCGTCAAAGCCGAAGGTTGGGGCCGAGCTGAGTTTAATAGCTGGCTCTTCGTCTTGAGATGGGTTGACTGCGGTAGGTGGAACAGGAGGTGAAAAAGGAGTAACATTTGATGTACCTGCCGCTGCGGTTGAGGCTTGGCCTTTCAGCATAGTTTCAGCCATTTGGTCCATCCAAGTCTGAACCTTAAGAATTGTTGCAGTAGTGTGGGCGTTGCTGATGGCATTTGCCCAGTATCTGGATACAGACAAAATTTCATGCTCCTTCTACTTTTGTTGTTTGATCTGCTGCTCCTTGCGGGCTTGGAACGCCCTTTTGAAAGCAACATACTTCTTGATTTCAGCATCAGTGGTTGGTTGATACCGACTCCAAGAATCATTCGAGTCTTCATCGTCAATTCCTTGTTGTCGTACCAAGGTGTCCCTTGGGTTCACGGATGCTTGCACATTAGTGCTCACCGTGCCTAAACCACCTGATACAGATGTAAGCAGAGTAGGATTTGCTTGGCTTCCTTGGTCTCCTTGACCCGTGGTCAAGTTTGGCCTCGGCCTAATTCTGCCATGGGCGAAAGAGATGCCCTGCGGATGGAGTGGTGTTTGTAGTGTTTGGGATACTTGCAAGAGGATGGAGTCTAACTCCTCAGAAGAAAAGATGTGCAGCCTGGAAACCCTGGAGACCTTAGGGCGATTACCAGATTTATCTACTTGAGATCCAACTAGGGGGTGTCTCCACGTTCAGAAAAAGATGAGGATGAAACAATCTCACAAGATGAGTTTGAGTGGTATTCGATGGTGGTATTGAATGGATGTGCGGCCATCCCAAGGACTACCGGAGGCTTTTGAGAGGCTTCAGTATCAGTCCGGTCACGCATATGGCTAGTAGTTTTAGTTGTTTTTCTTTTCTTGAGGATAGATATGGGTTGTCCATCTGCCTCAGAGTCACTGCTCGATACAGTGGTGGTTTTCGTCTTGTGTTTCTTGGTGCATGCGGTTTGTTTTGGAGCTTTCTTTGTGCGTGTTGTAGCTTTCCTTTTAGAAGCTACTGATTTTCTCCGTTGAGAAAGGTTAGAGAGTGTAGTGGCAGAGGGGGCTGCAGTACCCACAGGAAGAATAGTTGAAGAAGCAAGAGGTGGGGTAGAAGGGTATGGGATAACACCCTTCGTGGCCTCAATATGATCTGAGACATCCGCAGTCTCAAGACCAAGCAATGAAAGATCGTGTGTGGGGAGCCTGCGGATAGGTCCAAAAGTAGTTTGATCAGAGGAAGGAGTATACCTTTTGAGATCCTTAGTGACAAAGAAATTGATGTCACTTCCCATGTCGAGACCAGCATCCGCATGCAGATCAAAAATACATAGAGACCAAAAGTGAGCAAAAGTGGGTTTTCCTTTGGGTGCCCTTTGGGAATGTACTGGAGGAAATCATCCCAAAGAATTTCACCGTAGTTGACATCACGGCCGGTGAAGATGCTCTATACAAGTTCAAGGAGCTTGAGTCCCATGTTGTCGATGCCTCCGGTTCTGCCAGATAGACATCGGATGACGAAGTGACATACAAACTGCCAAACCGCAGGCAGCTGATTTTTCTTAAACTCACCAACCCCTCGGATTGGTTTCTGGTAACCCATTTGGTACAGTGCGGTAGTGATATCGGATAAGGATGGAGTGAAGATTTTGATGGAGGGATGGATTAATAGGTTAATGGAGGTTAAGAATTTTTCTTTGGTCAAGATGACCAAGGAATCGTTGACGAGGTTCAGATGCACTTCTTGAGGATTTTCCATTGGTCTGTATGTAGACAGAGCACATTTGAAAAGTGCAGAAACGGGAACGACATCGGTGAATGCGTTGAACAGGTGAAAAAGGATGTGGTTCTTGAGATGCTTGATCATCAGTTTTGTTGGAGCATTGTAAGACGGATGATCGTCAAACACAGCCCTGAAGTTGCTTGAAGCGATTTTTGGTGATGTGGAACCGGTTTGATTCATCGAACTTGAAGCCATGGATTGCTTCTTAGATGCACCAGATTTCGCCATTGAGAGTTATGAGATGGAAGTTCTTGAGAGCTTTTGTGAGTTCTTGGAGAGTTGAGAGAGTAATCGATTATCAGAGAGCGTAAACGATTATAGAGAAGAAGAAGGATTTATAAAGGGGGGTAAAAGGATTTTAACCCTAGGTAAATGATAAAAGAGGGTAAGAAGTTGAATGGGGTTTTGGGGGGAATCAACGATTCTGGAATTGAATCTCAACCACACAAATATGAAACGGTTTTTGAAGAGATTTGAGAAATCTTAAAAGGAGGATTTGCATTTAATGGTGGAGTGGATGCATGGTTAAACGTCAGGTAATCGTGGGTTGAGGAGAGAGAAAGTTGAAACTGATTGGATGTGTTTAGGAGAAGAAAGGACAAGTTGAAAAAGGATCGATTTGGGAATCATTCTTTTTGGCATCATCCCTAAAATAGGTCTGATATGGGGTTTATTAAGAAAGGTAAAGTGACAGTTTCTAAAGGGAATGTTTGTATTTTATTTAATGAAGGATCATTAAATAGCACACAAGGATTAAAGAGTTAATGAATCGGTTGGAATTTATTTGAGATGGTTGCGAATGAATTCATCAAAGTTGTTGAGAAACTCTATTGCAGATGAGAAAGAAAGATTTCGGAGAATCTGTGAGACAAACACTTGTACAAAATTTAGAAATAAAGGAACATTAAGACACATGAGAGATACATATGACATATGGTTGCGGTACCTAGATTGCGGTATCAAAACCATCTATCATATGTAATTCTCAGTTAGAACCGTAATGGGGACCAAAGACGGTCTGCGGTAGCTAACACTTCAAAAATAACTACGGGTCCGGATTCATCATTCCCAACATTTGTAAGAATGTATTGAGTTTTGAAGAGGCAAGAGCTTTTGTAAAAACATCAGCAATCTCTTCATGAGTAGGAACAAAGAAGAGTTCAATATTACCTTTCAAAATATGATCTTTGATGAAATGGTACCGTAACTCAATGTGTTTCGTTTTGGAGTGCTGAATAGGATTATGAGAGATAGCTATAGCACTTTTTGAGACACAGTAAATAGGTATCCGCAGCATTCTGTACCCGTAGTCTAGTAATTGTGTCTTCATCCAGAGAACTTGGGAACAACAGCTGGCTGCGGCTACATATTATGCTTCTGCGGTAGATAGAGATACACACGTTTGTTTTCTTGAAGACCAGCTTACAAGTCTTCCGCCTAGAAATTGACATCCACCTGAAGTCCTTTTTCTATCAAGCTTACAACCTACATGATCCGCATCGGTGAAGGCTAAAGACTGAAGTCGTTGCCTACAGGATACCATAAACCCATAGATTTGCTTCCTTTAAGATACCAGAGAATTTGTTTGGCTGCGGTCATGTGAGACACTTTTGGATCAGCTTGGTATCTTGCACATACACTGGTTGCAAAGACAATATCAGGTCTGCTTGCGGTGAGGTACATTAGCGAACCAATGATGCCTCTATAAGTCTTGTGATCCACAGGTTCACCAGAGGGATCAACAAATATCTTATATCCGAAGGCCATAGGGACCTTAACAGAACAGCAGTTATCCATTGAGTATTTCTTCAGAAGTTCTGTGGTGTATTTTTCTTGATGAATGAAAATTCATTGCTGAATTTGTTTGACTTGAAGACCTACAAATAAGTTGATTTCTCTATTCATGCTCATTTTGAATTTGTTGGTCATGAGCTTTGCAAATTGATCTACCATATCTTGATCAGTAGACCCAAAAATGATATCGTCCACATATATTTGTACCATCATAAGGTGGTCACCATTTCCTTTTCTGAATAATGTGGGATCAATCATTCCTCTTTTGTAACCAGATGAGACAAGAAATTCAGAGAGTGTCTCATACCAAGCTCTTGGAGCTTGTTTCAGGCCATAGACTGCTTTTTCGAGCTTATAGCAGTAGCCTGGAAATTCATCTTTTTCAAATCCTGGAGGTTGCTGAAGGTAAACTTCTACTTTTAGTTCACCATTGAGGAAGGCACTCTTAACGTCCATTTGGTGTACCTTGACATTTTTGTGGGCTGCGTACGCTAGAAAGATCTGGATGGCTTCCATTCGTGCTATCAGAGCATACGTTTCATCGTAGTCAATGCCTTCTAGTTGACTATAGCCCTTGGCGACCAGTCTTGCTTTGTTTTGGATGACTGAGCCAGATTCGTCTAGCTTGTTCTTGAAAACCCATCTTGTACCGACAATAGTATGACCTTGTGGAAGAGGAACAAGTTGCCATACTTTGTTTCTTTCAAATTCTTCTAATTCTTCTTGCATTGCAAATATCCAGTCTGATTCAAGCCGAGCTTCTTTGATAGTTCGAGGTTCATCTGAAGACATAAATGCTGCATAATGACAATTTTCAGATAAATCTTTGGAAGACCGAGTCTGGATACCTGCTGATGGATTGTCGATAATTTGACCTGGTGGATGGTCTTTTGTCAATACATGAAGACGTGGCATTAGATGATCAGCAGCTGAGGTAAAAGGAATGTCTTGGATATCAGAGGAATCTGCGGTTGGGGAAGGCAGTTCCCCCTGGACTTGAGAACGTCCTCCAGAATTATCTTGAATTATTGAAGCAGAGTTTTCTTGAGGAGTTGGCAGAGATTGAGGTTCCCCCTGGATTGCGGATGGGAGTTCCTCTGGAACATGAGAAGGTTCCCCCTGGAATGCAGATGAAAGAGTGACAATTCTGGGATCGGATCTAGTGTCAATATTCTCTATGAGTTTGTCATCTGAGTCGTCCAAAGGTTCGATTAATGGTGAGACTTCACTTCGGGTAGGAATGTAAGCAGCATCAGGTACTGGAACCTCAACGGTTGTAGCAATATCCGATGTAGAGGTTTCCCCCTCAACTGGAGAGGTGGAAGTATTGAGAGATGCTACTTCAGATAGAGAAGGTCCAGATACGTCGACATGTTGTTGTTGAGCTGCGGATGACACTAGGACTTCAGATAGTTTCGCCGTTTCAATGGGATCAAACAGGTCATCACAGTTGATTTCAACTAGATTTAGAGGTCGAGAATTGGTTGGAATGTCACTTTCCATGATTGCAGTTGTTTCGGTGGATGGAGGTGCACTGCGGATGTGAGAGTCATCAAATTTCACATCAAAGCTTTCAATACTCAACCTTGTTCTTCTGATGAGCACTCGATATGCAACCTTGTTAGTGGAATAACCAAGGAAGATACCTTCTCCAGACTTCGGTGCAAACTTATTGAGTTGATCTCTGTTGTTGATCACGAAGCATCTACATCCAAAGATATGAAAGAAACGAACATTGGGTTTGCGATTGTTGAGCCCTTCATATGGCGTTTTATTGAGACGTTTGCACACAATACTTCGATTTTGAACAAAGCATGCGGTTGCTACTACTTCAGCCCAGAAATAGAGACGAAGTTGGGCAAAGTTAAACATGGATCTGGCTGCTTCAACGAGTGTGCGATTTCTTCTCTCTACTACGCCATTTTGTTGCAGTGTATAGGGTGCTGAAAAATTGTGAGAGATGCCTTTGGAAACTAGGAAACTGGTCAGAAGATGATTAGTAAACTCAGTTCCATTATCACTGCGGATGCGTCTGACTGGAAGCTTGATTTGAAGTTCGATTTCATTGATGAAGTTAATGAAGATCTGCGATGTCTCTGATTTGAGTCTAAGAAAGAAGACCCATGTGAAGCGTGTATAGTCATCAACAATAACCAGTATATATTTTTTGTGGTGAAGACTGGCTACGGTTGAGGGACCGCAGAGATCTATGTGTAGTAGCTCCAGTGGTTCAGAGATAGAAGAATCCATTATCAGAGGGTGACTTGCTTTGGATTGCTTACCGCATTCGCACGCTGGGCAAAGAGTTTCGTTGTTGAATTTGAGAATAGGAAGACCACTGCCAGTTCTCCTGTGACAAGATTGTTGATGTAGCGAAAATTGAGATGAGCGAGCTTGCGGTGCCATAGCCAGCACACTTCAGATACAGCTTTGGACAGAAAACATAGCTGCGGTTTGCCAATGATAAGAGAAACATCAAGAGGGTACATTGTGCCTTTGCAGCGTGACTTGATTAAGCAGGTGCTGCGATCATTCGTCATTATGTAACATAATTTATTGTCAAATTCAACACGATGTCCTGCCTTACATAGTTGGCCAACACTGATGAGATTGCGTTTAAGAACTTCTACATAAGCAACTTTCTGAATAGAAAAGTTCCCCGTAGTGAGAACACCGCAACCTCGGATGATACCGTTTGAATTGTTGCCAAACGTGACATTTTCACCATTGCATATAGGCCTGAAATCCCGAAGGTACTCTAACCTTCCGGTCATGTGCAAGGAGCAGGTACTGTCAATTAACCATTCTTCTTCTTGTTCCCCCTTGCACAAATCCTGAGATTTAAACGGTTAGTTTAGGCATCCAAACAAGTTTGGAGCCAGGGACGATTGATGTATTCTTGAATGATGCATGGTCTGAGGTTGGATGGACATGTCTTTTGTCATTATTCAAACCGAGTCTTGGGTGTTTGTTCAGATTTGGATTGTTACGAGTTTTCTGAAAAGTGTGAGATTTCTGTCTTTGATTTGACTTGACATGAGATAATAACCTTTGACAGCTGCACTGACATTTGCAAAAAAAGGGTTTGTCATTGAATCTGACATTGTGCTTGGTCAGCGGTTTATGGGGTGTTTTGGACTTGAAATTAGTCCGAGGTGGGTAGCTTTAGAGAGATTTGATGTTTGAGTTCTGACAAGTTTGTTTTGAACGAGGTTTCGTGCGTGTAAATCTTTGGTTTGCTCTAGGTGGATTTGACAAAATTCCTTTCCATTTGTTTTGATTTGATCTTAAAGGTATTGGAGTGGGTAAAAATCCTTTCAATTTTGGGTCAGTTGAAGAGTAGATCTGAAAAACATAGTTTCTGAAAGGTTTGACACCTTTTTGGGTTGTGTCAGAAGTAGCAGAGGTGACTTTTGAAACTGAACTTTTCTTTTTGTTTGTTTTCATGTAAGAAGAATTTTTTGACATGTAATTTGTGAGAACAATTTTTTCTGGACTCCTGGATTTAGGAATTCTTACATGTTTTCTATTTTTTGAAAAACATTGTTTGCTTTTGTTTTGAAATCTGATTTCCTCTTTGAAAGCTCTTTTTGCCAAGAATTTTGGTGAACTGCAGTCATTGTTATTCAACTGCGGTTTCATGGAACCTTTTGGAATATTTTGAAAACGTGGGCTAGAATCATCAGAACTTGAAGATTCTGGAATTTGAGAGCATTGGCCTACCTCAAAATTTTCTATAGGCAATTCGTGAAAAATTGATTGAAGAGTTGTAGTTCCTTGAACTAAAGAGTTGCAGTCAATGTTTTTTAACTGTGGTGAAGATGACTTGACTATTGTAGAGTAGGTTTTAGATGAGACTGCGGTGGGACATTTCTGGGACAGTTGATTATAGTTTGAGAACAAGGATGGAAAGTCCTCTGAGATTTTGGGGCCTTCAACGACAATTTCTTCATCAACTTCGGATGAAGGTTGATAAATGGAGTGAATTGTACCACTGATGGGAATTTGATCACGTATGTGACTAGAATCCTCAGGCACAATTTCCTCAATGACACAATTATTGCACAAATTGTGTAATCTACCCAAGTGAGTTTTAATATCCTCGGGAAAAGTCTTGTCATTGACAGGAAAATGAAATTCTCTATCAGGAGGGACATACACTCTGTCTTTGTTGAACCGGGGTGAGTTCCGATAGTGCGTGAGTTCCCGGATGTATTCCCTGAGGAGTTGCTGGGTGTGCCTCCCGTGAGGCAAGTGGAGTTCAGTATCGATTTGGTTCCGGGGGCTACGCCTATCGCCAAGGTGCCTTATCGCCTTGCACCTCCAGAGATGCAAGAGTTATCCTCGCAGCTTCAGGAGCTACTGGGAAAGGGATTTATTCGGCCGAGCAGCTCGCCGTGGGGAGCGCCTATCCTTTTTGTCAAGAAGAAAGATGGTTCGCACCGGATGTGCATTGATTACCGGTAGTGGAACAAGCTGACGGTCAAGAACCATTACCTGTTGCCGAGGATCGACGATTTGTTCGATCAGTTGCAGGGAGCATCTTGGTTCTCCAAGATCGATTTGAGGTCGGGATACCATCAGGTGAGGGTGCGAGATGAGGACATCCAGAAGACAGCATTTAGGACGTGTTATGGGCATTATGAGTTTGTGGTGATGCCTTTCGGACTCACCAATGCCCCGGTAGTGTTCATGGATCTCATGAACCGGGTGTGCAGGCCGATGTTGGATCGGTGGTGATTGTATTCATCGACGACATTTTGGTATATTCGAGATCTAGAGAGCAATATCAGGAGCATTTGAGAGAGATCCTCAGAGTTCTGAGATCGGAGAGGCTTTATGCCAAATTCTCCAAGTGTGATTTCCTGGTTGCGAGAGGTCTAGTTCCTGGGGAATCTCGTTAACCAGAAAGGGATATTGGTCGACCCGACCAAAGTTGAGGCAGTGATGAGTTGGGAGGTGCCGAGGTCACCCTCCGAGATCAGGAGTTTCTTAGGGTTGGCAGGTTATTATCGGCGATTTATCAAGGATTTCTCTAAGATCGCAGTGCCACTCACCAGGTTGACCCGGAAAGATGTCACTTTTTCATGGGGTCCCGAGCAGTAGGCCTCCTTTGAGACACTTCGCCAAAGGTTATGTGAAGCCCTGGTGTTAGCCCTCCCAGAGGGGATGGAGGACTTTGTGGTATATTGTGATGCGTCGATCTTGGGGTTGGGAGCGATGCTGATGCAGAGAGGGCATGTGATAGCATACGCTTCGAGGCAGATGAAGCCTCATGAGTCGAGGTATCCCACCCATGATCTAGATTTGGGGGCCGTGGTGTTCGCCCTCAAGATTTGGCTTCACTATTTGTATGGGGTTCGGTGTACGATATACACGGACCATAAGAGCCTGAAATATTTGATGGATCAGCCCAACCTAAATATGCGGCAGAGGAGGTGGTTGGATGTGGTTAAGGATTATGATTGTGAGATCATGTACCATCCGGGCAAGGCTAATGTGGTAGTTGACGTCCTGAGTCGCAGGGCAGAGAGCGCCCCGTTGCGAGACGTATGTTTGCGATTGACCGTGATGGCTCCGGTGTTGGACACCGTTCGGGGAGCACAGGCTGGGACATTGAGATCGGAGAACCAGAAGAGAGAGCGAATTTTTGGGTTGGTATCGGAGTTCGTTACCGATGGTCGGGGGCTTATGACAATTCAGGGGCGTGTTTGGGTACCGTTTGTGGGAGCGACGTGTACCATTTTGATGGAAGAGGCTCATCGGTCGAAATTCTCGATCCATCCTGGGGCCACTAAGATGTATTTGGACCTGAGGAGGGAGTATTGGTGGCCCTGTCTGAAGAAGGATGTTGCGTGGTTTGTTGAGAGGTGCTTAACCTGCTGTAGGGTTAAGGCCGAGCACCAGAGACCGCATGGTATGTTGCAGTCGTTGGAGGTTACCGAATTGAAGCGGGAATAAATTACCATGGATTTTATCACCAAATTGCCAAGGACTTCTAGGGGAGTCGATGCAATTTGGGTGATTGTCGACAGGTTGACAAAGAGCGCCCACTTCCTTGCCATTAGTGAGAGCTCCTCCGCAGAGAAGTTAGCTGAGATGTACGTGAGGGAAGTGGTATCTCAGCATGGGGTGCCGATCTCGATTGTCTCAGACCGGGATGTACGTTTCACTTCTAGATTCTGGAAGAAGATTCATGAGGAGCTGGGTACTAGGTTGTATTTTAGTACCGCATATCACCCCCAGACAGACGGACATAGTGAGCGGACGATTCAGACGCTCGAGGAAATGCTCCGAGCATGTGTGTTGGATTTTGGGGGGAGTTGGGATACGTACATGCCCTTGGCAGAGTTTTCTTACAATAACAGCCATCATTCGAGCATTGGTATGCCACCCTTTGAGTTGTTGTATGGGAGGAGGTGTAGGACCCCCATTTGCTGGGGAGAGGTTGGACAACGTGTGATGGGCAGTACAGAGATCGTACTCCAGACGACAGAGCAGATCCAGCAGGTCGGACAGAGGTTGTTGACTGCTTAGAGTCGTCAGAAGAGTTATGCGGACAGACGCCGGTCCGAGCATGAGTTTCAGGTCGGCGACTTTGTGCTCCTGAAAGTCTCTCCTTGGAAAGGAGTGATTTGATTGAGGAAGAGGGGCAAGTTGGGGCCCTGATATATTGGTCCATTTCAGGTGGTCGCAAGGGTAGGCAGGGTAGCCTAGCGTTTGGATTTGCCAGCAGAGTTGGGTAAGATTCACGACACTTTCCATGTGTCGCAATTGCGGAAGTGTATAGCAGATGAGTCGGCAGTGGTTCCACTGGAGGATATTAAGGTGGATGCAAGCCTGAATTATGCTGAGAGACCAGTGGCAATCAGAGATCCGAAAATCAAGGTTCTGAGGAAGGGGTCCAAGATGACTTGGGAGCCGGAGCGTGAGATGCGCGAGCAGCATCCGAAGTTATTTACAGAGCGAGGCTTCGAGGACGAAGTCTAGTTCTAGTGGGGGAGAATTGTAACAGCCCGGATTCCCAGTTATGATTCATTCTTATATTTTTGGTATTTTGTGAGGATACTCGGCGAGTTGGAGCTCAAACTCGCCGAGTAGGATCGCGGTTTTGGATGCGGGTTCGCGCCTGGACTCGGCGAGTCCCAGGGGTGGACTCGGAGAGTCCATGCTGTTTAATGAAACCCTAATTCCCCGGGTTTGGAGCCTCTTTAAGGGCACTTATAGGCTCCCATTGCGGCTACCAGTCCCTTGAGAGAACCCTAAGAGAGCTAATTCGTTTTGGGCGAGAAGAAGTCACTTTTGGGCCTTTGTATTCCTTTTTTAGCAAGAAGAAGGTGGCAAGAGCAAGGAGGAAGTGAGATTCCAGCAGATCCAATGTCCAGAGGCTTCATTTTGAGGTAATGGTTCGAATCTCCTTCAGTTTTAGGGTTGATCTTTAGAGTTAGGGTTTTATAACCCCTTTGGAGAGTGATTATGTGAAGCAAATGGTCCCTCTTCGAGTTTGTGCCTTGGATCTGGACTCAAAGAGATCCAGAGACCTTAACCCTTGGGGCTTTTTGGGTTATTGTGGAGTTATTAGACTTAGGTGGTCATTTTTGGGACCAAATCATCTTTTGATGCCTTGTGGGGGTTAGACAAGCATCAAGTTCCAAACTTTACATGACATTCATGCTTGGGGAGGCTAGATCTATGGTTTGGGAAAGCAGATCTGACCTCAGAAGGTCAATAGAGTTTGTGCATGGCATGAACTCACCGAGTTGTTCTTCAGACTCGGCGAGTAGGGTCGGGGTATCACGTAAAGTGTTCAACGAGTGGACTCGCCGGGTTGGGGGATGACCCAGTGAGTCAGCGAGAGTCATTAGGGTGCTGAGTCAAGCTTGAACTCGCCGAGTTGTTCTTGAGACTCGGCGAGTTGAGTCGCGGTGGCCCTGCGATTCATGCCAGGTGGAACTCGTCGAGTTAGGGAAGTACTCGACGTGTCAAGAGAGGATCCGAGGGGGGTCAGTGAACATGTATAGACTCGCCGAGTCGCTTTGTTTCACTCGCCGAGTCCGGTCCAAGTTAATCGTTGACCGTTGACCAGTGTTGACTTGACAGGTTTAGTCAACTTTAGTTGTGAAAGTGTTAATTAGAGATATATTATATTATAGGAGGATTATAGCTCGGGGGATCGAACACGAGCGATTTCAGGGATTTGCGGGTTATTGAGATACGCGAGGTGAATCTTCTCACCATACTTTAGCTTGAGTAGGTAACTAGAGTTATGTGATACAATGTTTGTATGCTATATATGTGCAATGTGTTGCCCTGCATTATTCTATGTGATTTATGTTGTGCATGTTTATAGTGTTAGAACTTGAGGGTTCACAGAGTTTGGGTGCACGGACCCATAGAGTTGTAGCCTCGAGTTGCTAATATGTGTTATATGTGGTATTTTGGGGAACTCACTAAGCTTTGTGCTTACAGTGCTTGGTGTTATTTGTTTCAGGTACTAGTGATGACCGTGGGAAGGCGCAAGCTTGATCAGTACACACACACAGGATTTTTATGTTATGAGATCTTGGGATTTTTATATGGCATGGACTGAGTTTCAAACATTGATGTTTTTATGAATATTAAATGAATTATTTTTTTATAAATTGCGAAAAATTGTTTTGAAATTCGCGGTGTTACAGAGACTTTCGCTACAACTCGGGCCATGACATTTACGGCATGCTCCGATAAAGGATCACAATTTTTGTCAATGTATATATGTATATGTAATGTATTGTTACTCGTTCTAGTATCGTTGTATATATTCTCTTTCTAGTATAGTTGTATAAGTTCTTCCTCTAGTATAGTTGTATAAGTTCTTCCTCTAGTATAGTTGTATATGTACTCATAGTAATGTAATGTATATGAACGTATGCCTTTGCTACCCAAAGTTACTGAACTAACTGAAAGGAACTATTATGTCCATATATATATACCCGATATCCTATTAGACAACATCCAAATCGAGGAAAAGGAAACAAGGTGGATAGCCTTCCTAAGTCTTTTAAACATTACTTATATAACTATACAAATATAGGCATGCTTATAACAAAATCTCTATGTAAACGTAATCATGTAATTATATAGTAATGTACTGTAATGTTCTACCTGTAATGTATGTTCTCTCTATCTAGCAAGTATTGACTCATGAATGAACTGACTCATTGGATGATATCGCGTTGTAGTAATAGTTCTATTATCTTCCTAAACTACCCATATGGTAGCCTACTAGTAATATAACTGGTACATATGAAGATCGATGTATACCCTTGCTACCCAAGGGCATTGGATGAACTGGAAGGACCTTTATGACTATATATGTACACATGATATATAACTAATATTTAAACGACCTTCGGACGGTAC
This sequence comes from Lactuca sativa, assembly GCF_002870075.4. Lineage (NCBI taxonomy): Eukaryota > Viridiplantae > Streptophyta > Magnoliopsida > Asterales > Asteraceae > Lactuca > Lactuca sativa. Next base: position 218,245,903 of record NC_056623.2, on the reverse strand, counting down.
CCGATATCCCACCAGACCACATCCAAATCGAGGAAAAGGAAATAGGATGGATAAAATCAGTTTTGTAAAACCTTTGAACATAAATATTTTCTAAGTAAAGATCGACTTGTTGTCGATCTATAAAACGGTTTTGAAGGCATGGGTTTGATAAAACGGTTTAGTATAAAGAACATTTGTTTGAAACACAATTGTAAATAACTTTGAAATGTAATATAAAGAGTAAAATGTACATTGTAATAAGGAGTTTTAAACATATAAAGTGTTTATGAAAATCATTTGAAGGAAGTTGTTTGGTAAAACGGGTAATGAGTAGTAACTCATTTGAACGCTGCTTATCAATCACATGTGACTTATATAATAAGTAGCATGATTCTACTTGTATCCCCCCCATAAAACATTTAAAAATAGTTAAAACATTGATTAAGGGGTATGAACTTACCTGTTGTAGGTGATACGGATGAACTGAAGTGGTAGGACCGCTAGGTGTCAAGTGAAGTCTTGAACACACTCTATGATCCTAGTTAACATATATTTTCACATATATGTAACAAATTAGTCTATAAACAACTAATAAACAAGTCCACACACCCTAGGACATGCTAAACACCTTTATCAGGTGTTATTAGCCTCTAGGATTGTATCTAAGTTGTTGTGGGACAAGGCTAAAGGGGTTTAGGGTTCCAAAAGACCTTATGTATGTGTTTACTCTTCATTAAACTCCACACAAAGAGTTTATGGTCGTAAAGCCTTGTGTTTACAGCCGTGAACTCCTATACTTAGTGTCATTTTGTGTTTTGAAGTCATATATGATTTCTACGGCGGTGGTACCCTTGGAGGACATTCAGGTCGATGGCAGCCTGAATTACATTGAGCGGCTTGTGCCGATCCTTGACCGGAAGTCGAAGGATCTGAGAAAGAAAAGGGTAGAAATCGTGAAGGTGCAGTGGTAGCACCGGAAGGGGTCGGAGTGGACTTGGGAGCCGGTGAGCGAGATGATGGAGCACTACCCCGAGCTGTTCCAGGATCGAGCGGCAGACATCGAGGAAGAAGTCTAAAATAAGTGGGGGAGATTTGTAGCACCTGGTTCTTGGTATGTGTTATGTTGTTAAATCTTCTTTAGTTTTGCATTTTTGGCCTTGGACTTAGTGACTTGAAGGACTGGCTCGCCGAGTAGAAGCGGGATGAGGCGCGGGGTTAAAGTCGCGGACTCGGTGAGTCGAGTCCCGGATTCAGCGAGTAGCCGTTGTTTGGGAAAAAACCCTAATCCAGGGGTTTTCACGCTATTTAAATGACCTTATGCAGCCTCCTTTCCCCCTTTATGCTCCCAAACACTCCTCATATCAACCCTAGCCAGTTTTGTGAAGATCTAAGGCTTTTTAAGTGATTCTTGAGGGTTTTTGGTCTCAAGGAAGAAGGAAGAGCATAGAAGGATCACGAGGGGACTGAAGAATTCGAGTTTGGTTCATCATTTGCAGTCTTTGGAAGGTATAAAGTCTGAACCTTGCTCATTATTTTGTTGGATCCCTCTTTGGGGTGATTTAGGGCTTTTATAAGCCATTTTTGGTGGCCAACAATGTTTACAAACATGGTTGGGGGTTTGGGCTTCTGTATCATGTCATTTTCGGAGCCACAAGTCAGATCTAGGTTGCTTTTTGCACCAAGAAAGACCTCATGCAACAAAAGAACCATTCTAGAGCCTTTTTAGCTCTAATGTACCATGCATGCACGTAAAGTTTGTAACTTTACGTGCTAAATCGAATTTAGGGGCCTGGATCTATCACTTGGTTAAGTGTTGTACATCAGAAATCGAAGTTCTTAGTAAGCAATGTGATAGACTCGGCGAGTCCATTCCTGGACTCAGCGAGTCCAAGGGTTTTGGTCCCATATCAGTGAGGGTCGTAAGGACCAGTTGAGTGTGGAAGGGTTTTTAGGAGTCCCGGGGAGTGACCAAACGTTCTGGACTAAGCAAAGGGTTCTGGGAATTTATGGTACTCGGCGAGTGCATGAACGGACTCGGCGATTCCAAGACAATCTTCATGGAACTCGGTGAGTTGTTCATCGACTCGACGAGTCGAGGACAAAACGTGTTCATAGGATGAAGAGTAACTCGATGAGTTGTCCATACAACTCGACGAGTCAGTTCAGGACATGAATATCAGTTGATGTTGAACTCGACGAGTTGTTCATACAACTCGGCGAGTCAGATGTGGATTCAGTCTGTGTTCATTTAGAAGGAAAACTCGTCGAGTCATCTCCTAACTCGACGAGTAGAGACATGTATGAGGTCTGATGGAAGGATAGGGACTCAGCGAGTTGACGAGTAAACTTGGCGAGTCAGGTCAACAGGAAGTTGACTTTGTCGTTGACTTTGACTTGGTCAAGGGGTAAAATTATCATTTACCCTAAGAGTAGATGTCAGTTTCTAACTACGTGTTTTGTGGGAATTTTAGCAGGAGGACTTCCGGAGCAGCCGCGGCAGCAGTCTGAGGATTTATGCGCAGTTCAGCAGATACGATGTGAGTTACCTTCCAGTAGGGTGGGTCTAAGGCCACAATGCCAGGCCACCATTGAGTAGTACTTAAAAGATATTTGTCTTTGTGATAATTTATCTTGGTTTGGTTTGCGTTTGGTTATGAGTTGTATCTGTATGATATGATGCATGTTAGGGATAGTTTCCCTGATAGTGGTATTTAGGACCAAGGGGTAGGTCAGTACCCGGATATGTTCGAATATGTGCTTATATCTTGCTATTGTCTGCTAGTAGTAGGGGGTGGAATAGTCCCAAGTTACCGGTGGAAAGATATCAATGACGAATACCGGTTGAAAGATACCGATGACGATTACCGGTTGAAAGATACCCATGATGATTACCGGTTGAAAGATACCGATGGTATTGTATGTTAAGTGGTATGATGGGCGAACTCACTAAGTGTTGTGCTTATGGTTTCAGTTTTGGTTGCAGGTACCTCTTCATCCAAGGGGAAGAAGCCGGCAGCGCAGCATGGCATCACACACACTCACACATGATTTCCGCACGGTGTTTTCTGGGATTGTACTCTGATGTGACATTTGTTTATGGTTGTGGGATTTTAACATGATACTTGGTTTTGAGATGACATGTTTATACAATATTTCCTAATGAATGGTTATGAATTAATTAATCAAAAATGAAATTTTTGGGCATGAATTTTGGGGAGTTACAAGTTGGTATCAGAGCCCTGGTTTGAGGGATTCGGACACGCCCTCGGGTGGGGGGGGGGTCTGGACTCAAACTAAGGGGCTAAAAGATTTTTGCAGTAAAATGATTTTCTAAAAATCTAAGCGAAAGGATTTTACGAAAGACAAGGTGTATGACGCATGTGACCGGCTGGGCTCAAGTATGTTTTCCCCAAGATACCCATACATGTTATGTTATGCTATATGGCTTGATTCAAAATTGCATGCAAGAATAGGACTAAGGGCCTAGGAAGATGCCTTGTGTGCCTGATATATGATTCTGATAATCGCATGCTAGTTAGAGCTAACGATATGGGAGGATGCCTTATATGCCTATTGTATGAGCTATATGCTAGGGATGTTTAGTCAGAAGTAGGATGGCCTGTATAGGTTATGCCTGATTTGGTTACTCAATGCATGAATGCTGCTTGCTTTGTGCTATAGGGGTTCTGGCTACTTCCAACTAACTAAGGAGCGGATATGTAACCGTACCTGCAAGCTAGTTAGGGGGAAATGGTAAGGACTCCTCCGCATCTGATGGCGGAGAGTAGGTTGGAGAGTGCCCTAGAGAAGCCTAAGATGAGGTTAGTAGAAAGGGGTATCGGTAAAGGGACCTGGTGAAGTCGAAGCAATCCTTGAGGAAAGCACGGGTAGATGTGGAAGGTAGTATGGGCCCGTACTACTGAAAGCAGAGGACCCGTACTCGAATCAAGGAGGGCCAAGATGAAATCGGAAACCTTGAGGAGCGTGTTAGAACTCTCGAGTATATTTATGATTCTGACGTTTATGTGTGTGTTTTCAGTATGGTGACCACATGACTTGGAGCAGGAGGTCCCAGATCAGGATCAGGATCAGGCTCGGGTTCGGGATCCGAGCAGGTTGATGACGGGCTACGTGAGTTCATGGCGTCTGAGATCATCAGAGGTATCCTTGAGTCGACCCCTATCATCTTCGGGTCGGTCAAGGAGGGGATTGTTGAGCTGGTGGAGGATCGTCTTCGATCATTCAGGAGTGATATGGCGTCTAGCCAGATGGGTACGCGCACACTGTCCTTTAAGGACTTCCGTGGGAGTGGTGCGCCAGATTTCCATGGAGCGAAGCACCCCATTGCTGCTAGGAGATGGATCGCAGACATTGAGTCTGCGCAGCTGACGAGCTTCTGCCCAGAGGGGTCGAAGGTGAGGTATATAGCAAGATGCTTGCGAGACAGGGCTAGGGATTACTATGAGTCTGTTGGTGACTCATTGGGAGCCTCGGATGTTGAGGCTATGACTTTGTCGGACTTTGTGACCAGATTCAGGGCGGAGTTGGCACCAGCTGTGGAGCTTCAGCGGCTGGCGATGGAGTTTTTAGATATGTGGCAAACTACAGAGACTGTGGCGGAGATCACCGCCAAGTTCCGGGAGAGGGCATTGCTAGTGCCCCAGTACGCGAGTGATGAGGATATGAGGAGGACCCACTACCATGAGATGCTACGAGCTGACATTCGGGACCATGTTAGTTTTTCGGCTTTCCCTACCTTGGATTCCATGATTGCCAGGGCTAGGGAGAGGAAGATTCATCTAGAGCACGTCCAGAAGAGGAAGACAGTAGAGGGGCTGGCGACTGGGGCTTCGGGGAAGAAGCCCAAGGGATTTGATGGTAGGCCGAAAGGCCAGGCAGGACGGGACCACTATGGGAAATGCGGTCGGTCACACGAGGGAGCTTGCCGCACTGGGCCGTGTTCAAGCTGCTATAAGTGTGGAAAAGTGTGGCATTTTGGTAGGGATTGTACTGCCCCCGCCCCTGTGGTATAGATGACAGACCTGATTTGCTTCCATTGCAATCAGAGGGGCCACAAAGGGCCAATTGCCCGAGATTGATGGCAGCATCAGCAGCAGTGCCAGCGACAGTGCCGGTCTCAGTGACGGCGCGGGTTACAGATGGTCGGAAGGTCAAGGCAGAGGTTCCATTGGTGCGGATCCGAGCATTTCAGGTGACAGCCGTGGAGGCACACGCTGCACCCGATGTGGTGACGGGTATGATTCTTTCCCTCTGATCTTTTTTTGCGATGTGATTGTGTTATTGATATGTGCTCTGTTTAGGATCGTTCCATGTGAACGGCATTACGGTTCTGGTATTGTTTGACTTGGGCGTTACCCGGTCATTTGTGTCTCTTGCGCTTAGTAAGAGATTTTCCAAGTCTTCGGGTATGTTGGATTGCCCTTTAGAGGTAGAGATTGTAGACGACCGTTTGGTGTGGGCATTGACGGTATTTTGAGATTGTGTGCTGAAGTTATTTGAGGAGCGCTACTTGGTAGACTTTGTTCCCATTCCATTGCGTGGGAACAAGGTGATTATAGGCATGGATTGGCTTAGCCCTAATGGGGTAGTGATCGACTGCGCACAGAAGCTGGTGCGGGTCAGGACCCCAAGCGGGGGGGAGCTGGTGTTCCAGGGCGAGGGGCCACACCGAGGACCAACTTTATGTTCAGTAGGCGCTACCTCCATCAAGGTTGCACAGGTTATGTAGCGTATGTTATTGATACCTGGGAAATGGATAGGGCTACACTGGACGATGTACTTGTGTTACGTGAGTTTGCGGATGTATTCCCCAAGGAGTTTCCTGGGATACCTCCGGAACGATAGGTGGAATTCAGGATCGACCTAGTTCCTAGTGTGGCTTCGATAGCCAAGGCACCGTATCTGCTGGCTCCTCCTGAGATGCAGGAGTTGTCTACAGAACTGCAGGAGCTGTTAGACAAGGGTTGCATTAGACCTAGCAGTTCACCCTGGGGAGCCCCGATTCTGCTTGTGAGGAAGAAGGATGGGTCGCATCGGATGTGTATAGATTACTGGGAGCTGAACAAGGTAACGGTGAAGAACCGCTACCCACTCCCGAGGATTAATGACCTCTTTGACCAGCTTCAGGGAGCATCTTGGTTCTCCAAGATTGATTTGCGTTCAGGGCATCATCAGATGAGGGTCAGAGAGGAGGATGTGCAGAAGACTGCGCTTCGGATGCGTTATGGCCACTATGAGTTTGTGGTGATGCCTTTCGGGCTCACCAATGCTCCTACCACATTCATGGATCTCATGAACCGCGTGTGTAGACCCATGTTACATCGGTCTTTGATAGTATTTATTGATGACATCTTGGTTTATTCCAAGATGCGGGAGCAACATGAGGAGCACCTGCGGGAGGTTCTGGAGACTTTGAGGAGGGAGAACTAGTATCCTAAGTTCTCCAAGTGTGAGTTCTGCTTGCACAAGGTGCAGTTTCTTGGGCACGTTGTCAACCAGAACGAGATTTCGGTAGATCCGGCCAAGGTAGAGGCCGTGATGAATTTGGAGATTCCGAGGTCTCCATCTGAGATTCGAAGCTTTCTAGGATTGGCAGGCTACTATCGGAGATTCATTCAGGACTTCTCCAAGATAGCAGTCCCGCTCACCCGACTGACTAAGAAGTCGGTGGTGTATCGCTGGTGACCTGAGCAGCAGGCCGCATTTGAGATGTTGAGACAGAAATTGTGCGAGGCGCCAATTTTGGCCCTGCCAGAGGGCATGGAGGATTTTGTTGTGTACTGCCATGCCTCCATCGCAGGATTGGGCGTAGTATTGACGCAGAGAGGGCGTGTCATCGCCTACGCGTCGAGGCAGCTGAAGCCTCATGAGGCGAACTACCCGACACATGATTTGGAGTTGGGGGCTATTGTGCTCGCCGTCAAGATTTGGCGTCATTACCTCTATGGGGTTCATTTTATGATTTACACGGACCACAAGAGTTTGACGTACCTCATTGACCAGCCGAATCTGAATATGAGGTTGCGTCGGTGGCTAGATGTGGTGAAGGATTATGATTGTGAGATCCTCTACCATCCAGGGAAGGCCAATGTCATGGCCGATGCGCTTAGCCGCAAGGCAGAGCCGATCAGGGATGTCTGTCTAAGGATGACAGTGGTGACTCCGCTTATGGAGTGGATCCGGGAGGCTCATCAGGAGGCTATGAAGGAGGAACATCGGAAGAGTGAGCGAATTGTGGGTCAGGTTTCCTCTTTCGACTATGATAGCCGAGGGTTATTGACTCTTCACCGTAGGGTGTGGGTCCCTTATCATGGAGGAGTGCGCCAGGTCCTGATGGAGGAGGCGCACAAATCTCGATTCTCCATTCATCCCAGGGCGACGAAGATGTATAGGGATCTTTGTATGGACTATTGCTGGCCCTGCATGAAGCGGGATGTGGCATGGTACGTGGAGCGGTGCTTGACCTGCAGGAAGGTCAAGGCCGAGCATCAGAGACCTCACGGCAAGATGCAGCCGTTGGATGTCCCGCTGTGGAAATGGGAGGATATTACGATGGATTTTATCACGAAGCTTCCTAGGATTGACCAAGAGCGCCCACTTTATTCCGATTCAGGAGAGCATCTCAGCCGAGAAATTGGCCGATATCTGTATCAGGGAGGTGGTGGCGCAGCACGGAGTACCAGTTTTTGGTGATTTCTGACAGACACGTGCGGTTTACTTCCAGGTTTCATGACGAGCTGGGTACTCGTCTGCATTTTAGCACCGCTTTTCACCCACAGACGGATGGCCAGAGTGAGCGGACCATCCAGACTCTGGAGGATATGCTGCGGGCATGCATTTTAGATTTCGCAGGTAGTTGGGATACCTACCTCCCATTGGCAGAGTTCTCGTATAATAACAACTAACATGTGAGTATCGACCGCCCTCCCTTCGAGATGTTTTATGGGAGGAGGTGCAGGAACCCGATATGTTGGGGCGAGGTTGGCCAGAGAGTCATGGGGAGCACCGAAGTAGTGCTCGCAATGATAGAGAAGATTCTCCTGAAGGTGTCACCATGGAAGGGCGTCATCCGATTCAGGAAGAGGGGAAAGTTGGGCCCAAGGTATATCGGGTTGTTCAGGGTTGTAGCCCGGGTCGGCAGGGTGGTGTACCGACTGGATCTGCCAGCCGAGCTCAGTCAGATGCACAACACTTTCCACGTCTCTCAGCTGCGGTAGTGCCTAGTGGATGATACGATGGTGGTACCATTGGAGGACATTCAGGTCGACGGCAGCCTGAATTACATTAAGCGGCCTGTGGCGATCCTTGACCGGAAGTCGAAGGATCTGAGAAACAAAAGGGTAGAACTCGTGAAGGTGCAGTGGCAGCACTGGAAGGGGTCAGAGTGGACTTGGGAGCCGGTGAACGAGATGATAGAGCACTACCCCGAGCTATTCTAGGATCAAGCGGCAAACTTCGAGGACGAAGTCTAAAATAAGTGTGGGAGATTTGTAGCACCTGGTTCTTGGTATGTGTTCTGTTATTAAATCTTCTTTAGTTTTGCATTTTTGGCCTTGGACTTGGCGAGTCGAAGGCCTGGATCACCGAGTAGAAGCGGGATGAGGCGCGGGGTTTAAGTCGCGGACTCGACGAGTCGAATCCCGGACTCGGCGAGTAGCCGCTGTTTGGGCAAAAACCCTAATCCAGGGGTTTGCACCCTATTTAAACGACCTTTTGCAGCCTGCTTTCCCCCTTTATGCTCCTAAACACTCCTCATAGCGACCCTAGCCGTTTTTGTGAAGATCTAAGGCTTTTTGAGTGATTCTTGTGGGTTTTTGGTCTCAAGGAAGAAGGAAGAGCATAGAAGGATCAAGAGGGGACTGAAGGATTCAAGTTTGGTTCATCATTTGCAATCTTTGGAAGGTATAAATGCTGAACCTTGCTCATTCTTTTGTTAGATCCCTCTTTGGGGTGATTTAGGGCTTTTATAAGCCATTTTTGGTGGCCAACCATGTTTGCAAACATGGTTGGGGGTTTGGGCTTCTGTATCATGTCATTTTAGGAGCCACAAGTCAGATCTAGGTTGCTTTTTGCACCAAGGAAGGCCTCATGCAACAAAAGAACAATTCTAGAGCCTTTTTAGCTCTAATGTCCCATGCATGCATGTAAAGTTTGTAACTTTACGTGCTAAATCTAGTTTAGGGGCCTAGATCTATCATTTGGTTAAGTGTTGTACATCAGAAATCGAATTTCATAGTAAGGAATGTGATAGACTCGGTGAGTCCAAGGGTTTTGGTCCCATATGAATGAGGGTCGTCAGGACCAGTTGAGTGTGGAAGGGTTTTTAGGAGTCCCGAGGAGTGACCTAACTTTCTGGACTAAGCAAACGGTTCTGGGAATTCCAGGTACTCGACGAGTGCATGAACGGACTCGGCGAGTCCAAGTCAATCTTCATGGAACTCGAGGAGTTGTTCATCAACTCGGCGAGTCGAGGACAGAAAGTGTTCATAGGATGAAGAGTAACTTGACGAGTTGTTCATACAACTCGGCGAGTCAGGTCATGACTTGAGTATCAGTTGATGTTGAACTCGACGAGTTGTTAATACAACTCGGCGAGTCAGACGTGGATTCAGTCGGTGTTCATTTAGAAGGAAAACTCGTCGAGTCATCGCTTAACTCGAAGAGTAGAGATGGGTATGAGGTCTGATGGAAGGATTGGGACTCAGGGTAGATGTCAGTTTCTAACTAAGTGTTTTGTGGGAATTTTAGCCGGAGGAGTTCCGGAGCAGCCGCGGCAGCAGTCTAAGGACTTCCGCGCAGTTCAGCAGATACGAGGTGAGTTACCTTCCAGTAGGGGTGGGTCTAAGGCCACAATGCCGGCCCACCATTGAGGAGTACTTAGAAGATATTTGTCTTTGTGATAATTTATCTTGGTCATGTTTGCATTTGGTTATGAGTTGTATCTGTATGATATGATGCATGTTAGGAATAGTTTCCGTGATAGTGGTCTTTAGGACCAAGGGGTAGGTCAGTACCCGTATATGTTCGAGTGTGTGCTTATATCTTGCTATTGTATGCTTGTAGTAGGGGGTGGAATAGTCCCCAGTTATCAGTTGAAGGATACCGATGACGATTACCGGTTGAAAGATACCGATGACGATTACCGGTTGAAAGATATCGATGATGATTATCGGTTGAAAGATACTGACGGTATTGTATGGTATGTGGTATGATGGGGGAACTCACTAAGCTTTGTGCTTATGGTTTCAATTTTGGTTTCGGGTACATCTTCATCCAAGCGGAAGGAGCCGGCGGCATAGCATGGCATCACACACACTCACACATGATTTCCGCACAGTGTTTTTTGGGATTGTACTCTGATGTGACATTTGTTTATGGTTGTGGGATTTTAACATGATACTTGGTTTTGAGATGACATGTTTATACAATATTTCCTAATGAATGGTTATGAATTAATTAATCAAAAATGAAATTTTTGGGCTTGAATTTTGGGGTGTTACAAATCTCTCCCAAATCTCTCCACGTATGTAAAATCTCTCCCAAATGTCTCTCAAAAGTTCCTTAAACTTTTTGTAGTCTTTCGGGCCATCCCGACCCTTAACCAGGTCAAAATACGCTCAAAACAGGGTAAAAACGGATAAAATAGACTTAAGGACCCAAAATCCCTGTTAAGGAGCCGAACCCTCTTAACGAGCCGAACCCTCTTAGGAACCGAACTTGTCAGAAGCGAAGGTGTCAGAAGCGAACTTGTCAGAAGCGAAGGTGTCAGAAGCGAACTACCCTATCTCAGACCGAACCGTCTTAGGAACCAACGGTGCCTTCGGACCAAACCTTGCATAGGCCGAACCCTACCTTCGCATTCGCCTCTTACCCGTTTCTCTCAATTTCGCCTTCGGCCCAGCAGCAGAAGGGACCGAACCTCGGCCTAGGAACGAGAGGTCTTGCAGAAAACCTTTTTCCACCCGATTTTCGACTAGTTTTGCGTTCTAAGCCCGATTTTAATTATTTTAGCGCGAGATTTTCACCCGAAACTTTATTTTAACATCTAGGTAACCATATCTACTAATTTCCCATGTTTTTGGGGATAAAACCTTATCCATGAAAAGTGGGTGAAGTCCAAAGGTTGAGTGTTTACTTTCTTTGTATTATCACACAAGCAACCACCATACCCACTCCATGACTAACCCACACTCCTGCCCACCATCCCTAGTCACTTCCTTGTACCTTTCCATCAATCATCGGCCCCTCCCACATTCTAAGAGCTGGAACAAATCAACCTCTCTCCTCATTTTCACTCAATTGCTCTCATTTCACCAAAAATCAAACACAAATTTTCTCTCAAACTTTTTCTCTCTATTTCGAGACACCAAGGCTGATCATCAAGCTTTATCATACTCTTGATTCTCGAAAATCTTCAAGGTATCTTCAAGTGTTCTTGAGTTGAACACTTCCCTTGTCCAACATTCATCTACTGAAATCACATAAGGTGAGTACATACCCCTATCTTTTCATGTTTTTCTTAAGTTTTAAGGGGGGGGGGGGGATACAAGTTAAAACACCAAGAACACAACTAAACTCATTGAACAACCTTCATCAGAAAAGTTCAACTCCATTCACGGACTGTTTTGGGCAACTTAAGCATTTTAGTTATCAAAATTGTTTTAGGTGCAATTAGGTCCAGTTCTTAGATTTAAAATGACTATTTGCACATCTCCAAACAATTTTTCTACAATTTATGGTGATTTTTACAAAACTGCCTATCATTTCAAGAGAAAATCCGGACCAATCTATGATTATGGACATTTTCACACAAGTTGCAGGTCATTAAAATTCATAATAAAAATTATGAACAAAGTATACTCATTTCTCTAACTCTCAGAGTTTACATAATCTGATTTGGGCCTTTGATGATTTTTCTATAAATTTTCTAGGAATAGTAAATGAAAATGTTAGCAACAGAAAAATGCTATCCATTTGATTTCACCTTGTAACATGTTGAGCAAGGTGTATATCTTTATGTGAATATATGTTTTTGCAAATAGATGACATTTTGTCTTAGTATATAGTCATACATCAGAAAACAAATGTATTTTTACCTACAAAAGTATGCTAATTAATTAGTTGTTAGATTGCATGTTGCTTCACTTTAGTAAAAGGTATATATACATATCGGTAAACAAAAGGGTTTTTACCTTCACAAATACAGTAGTTAACCATAATAAACAAAGTTATAACTATTACATTTAAACGTTTTGATAAACTATAATAGGTATGGTTTATGTTTCCATTAACACAACAAACACATTTCGGAAGGTTTTATTGCCATAGAAAAAGGTTTTACACTCACGCACACCACACGTAAACTTGTTAACTTAAATTGTGAGACATTCTTCTCAAGTACTCCTAGAGTACGGGTTAAAATTCCTGGTAGTTATAACCAGAGTCTCTTGTAAGGAGAACGTGATAGTTGTGTATAGATCTATATTGGGTTACACACCCCACACCTGAGCTGTTTGCAACAGCTAGACCGGCAGGTCTGTGGTGACAAGTGTCATATCAGTTTTCGACGCCTGAGAAATGTCGTGGCATGTTCATTCAGTCATAGTATGGTTATAGCGACTCACATAGGAAGTTAGCAACTCATAAAGTTTACGGGAATTTTTATAAATCAAAAGGGGTTTTATGTCAATTTAAATTCATTTTCTATATCAATAAGTACAGATATTACTGTACACTTTCGGTCTTGGTATTTAAGACTACACGTCATTCATTACGGGATTTTCCCTCAAATCAAAAGGGTTTTATGCCAATTTAAAACCACGGTTATATCATTATATATGGAAAATACTTGTTTATTCTTGGTTCTAGGATTTAGGACCACATAACTTTTATAAGGAAAATATTGGACTTTTCTTGGTGACACACAACACGTTACAAAGAATGGTTTCCAAACTCTTTATCTCAAAAACTTATGAAGTCACCAACTTAATTGTTGACACTTTTTCAAAACCACTTGTATTCTCAGGAATTCAGTGAAACAGGAAATCAACAGCGTTTTGAGGATGGGACGATAAATCGTAAAACAGTTCATCTTGTCATCATAACGTAATTGATTTGAATCACGTAAACATATACTTTGGTGTAACTTTTTGAATTATATTTATGATGGTTTTAGTTACTTTTAGCACTATTATACTCGTTGTTGTGATACTATACATGAAGTCCGCCACCCCTGGACATTTCCGCCATCCTTGGTTTGGGGGTGTGACAGATTGGTATCAGAGCATTGTTTATAGTGAACTAAGTATATCGAAACACAAAAGATATACAAACTGTAAATGCATTGGGACTAAGGTCTCTGATTTAACATTTTCAAATGACTATACTTTTAGAAATAAATAGTTTCTTGTTAAAAGTATACATGCATGCATACATACTAAGGTCAGCATCATTCTAGAACAAAACAACAGTAATGATTGTTGAATGGCATATGTAGGCTTGGCGATGTATGGTCATTCATGGGAATGGCATAGCCTGATAAACTATGCTGGTCTTAGGAGTCATTAGCATATGCCTAAGAATGGTTGTGATGTGGCAACAAGTCTAAAAACTTACCAACACTACCACAATGAAATACCGTAGGGGTATTTGGTGCTACTATAAGTAATTATCTGAGAACTAAATAGATTTTTATCAATAGGTCAATAATTACTTAGTGGATATAATAAAATTATATGTACCCAGGACGTCATAGACTTAGAATCTGTGGATCTTTGCTTTACTTCCTGTTCCTCGTTGGGTTGTAGACTTAGAGTTAGGGTCGCTTATTCAATGGTCTATCTTGTCCCAAATACATATAACTAGTATGCACTAAAAAAGTATTAAAGTACCTCATAAAGATCATCTTATAATTATCAAATTAGTATGTCTACTTAGTTATTTCTTATATTCCCTTTTCTCGCGTGGATATCATGGCTGGATTTCCATCCCCACGACGACCCGTACTATCCTAACCATGACAATACTGGATGGCTCGGAGAGGATCCAGAGAATGATCACCCAATCCCTATGGATGGTCACCAAGCTGAACGCCTTGCTGATGGTTCTGACTCCGAACCTGAAGTGGAGAACCTACCCTCGATGGCTCTTGTTCCGAATCCTAACCCTCGTCCGACTTTTCAAGGCCCGACGTCTCCTTTGGTAGAGTGATTGGATACCTGGAGCGAAGAGCAAGACTAACCTATGTCGTTTAATGGACACCGGCACTTCTACAACATAAGCAAAGGAAGCTCAGCTGACAGAATTCTTCCTATTCTGGTCCGTAGAGTTGCCTGAAAAGAGATTCAGGGTAGAACATCTCTCCATCGTATCGCAGAGGTTGATGCAAATGTAAGAATGCATGCAATCCGCACCAATCTCCTTGAGCGCACTTGTGAAAAGATCTGAGAGTGACCATGAAATCCTACTGCAAGCACTGGCTGAAACACGAGCCGAAGCCATAGAACTCCGAGTACGCCAGAGGGTGTATGAAAGGAACATGCTTGATATGGAGCGGCAATTGGCTGAAATGAGGGTATACCAGAGGGATGACCGCCACCAATAGTAGATGCCTTACTTTCTTTCCCTGCTAAAAAAGAATCATTTTCCTATCTATGTCCTATGTGGTATTTTCTATGAAACTATCTTGTACTGTAGGTACTTTTAGTTAGGCGGCCAAAACTCTCCTACTCCAGATGTGATGTAAGACCCTCTACAAGGTCAATTTTCCCTAGCATGTTACATCTTAAACATCAATGGCATTGTTAGTTGGCTAAATTATGTATCACTTCTTGTTCAAATACTTCCATCATACTATCATAGGAGTCTATCTGAAACCCACTCTAGTCAAGTTGTTGGACTAGGGTAATTTAGCTCCGGGATCGCTCCTAATTCTCTTTCAAAGGTTGGGTCATGTTATTCACCAACCAATGGAACCCGGTTTGAACGACAAACGTCATGAGACCATTCTACGAACTCACTTCTACTCCGTAATAGGACTGCGTCATTGGGATGTAGGTCAGACCTTCGAGAACATACTTCTACTCTATAGGTGAACGGTCGAAATACATCTAGGTTCAATGATGGCCTTCACTAGGAATTCTAGTTCATTAAGAGGGATTAGTACGAATGTTATTATTATGACTTCCTCACTTATACATTCCACAGTTATATATAATGAAGACCTAGTAGACAATAGAATGTGAGATTTCTAAATTAGTTTATTTTCCTCGTTGGGATGTGAAACTAAAGTAGAATCACACATTTTACTATCCGCCCAGTCTTGGTTATATCATAATGTGTATAAGCTAAGTTTTCATGTAATAACTCATCTCTTAGTCAGAATCAAAATGATATAAAGTCAACCTTAGTCACTCACGAACTCCTTGTCTTTCATGTTGCAGAATCATGTCATCATCCGGAAATAGTCAGCCGATCAACGAAGCCCCTATCCTTCATATCGACGCCGCTACATTCCAAGCCGCAGTAACAGTTGCCGTGACAGCTGTCCTTGCAAACCTCAATGCTGGCAACGCAATCACGACTAGCGAAGGAATTGAAAATTTCGATCGATGTATCGATCTAAGAAGCCAACAAAGGGATATAGTCACTGACGTACAAAGTTGTAAAACCGAGAGGAGGAAACGAAATCGCCGAGCTTGAAAGGAGCACCAAGGATCCAAAAGACTTGCCATGCAACAACAGCAAGTGGCAAATCCTGCCCCTTCAGCACGAACATGACCCATTCCTCAAGTCCCTGGCATCGGGACCAACGCTGCACACAAAGGTGGTAGTAAAACCGGACCCTATAAAAGGAAATTTTCGAAGTGGGTGAACGAGGAGGGCACCCGTGTCCATGTAACTCTGACTAAACACCTCACTTCCACCACCAATGCTAGTACAAGCCAAATATGTCACCAATGCGGCAAGATAAGACACCTCAAAAGGACTGTCCAATAATAAAGAACTCCGGCACAGACGGGAAGATACTAAGGATCACTGTCGAAGGAGAAACTACTTCGGAACCCATTAAAATATCTAAGGCATTCATTGTAACAGACTCATAAACTGTTTAAAACTAGTGCAACTAGAGTCTTATCTTTTGCGAGACCCCGTCAGTAAAGGGACCCTCATGCTGCGCATACTTGTCTTTTGTAGTATACCCAGTTCGCAACAATAGTCTTGTAGTAAATCTATAGTAATGTAACTCTATTAAAAGTTGCACAGTTGTGTTCTGTCTGTAACGCCTTTATGATCAAATCTAGTGCCTTTATTTCCAAGTGACTCCGATTTTTATCATACGACTGGAGTCCATCCGATCCTCAGAATACCAGTTTTGTGCGTAAGTCTCTTCCTCCGAAATCATCTTTCTAGCGATGCCGTCAATCTAGAACTCCGAAGTACTCATGCGTAGAGTACCTCAGGTTTCTTATCCGTTTCCGAAAAAACCTCAACAAACCTCCCCGAAGTACCACTCTGACAGTACGTCAAGTTCAATCCAAAGACCCGTATGGTTAATCTATCGTTGAAGAATGTATACATAAGGGTGGTATATAACCAAGGTTCTACAGGTTTAGAATTAATGATTCCCCTTTTACTTCTTTTCCTCTTTGGATGTGAGCTTAAAGAAGAATCATTTATCCGATTACCTTTTAAATCTAAATTATATACGACTCCAATAACCGTATCGCCCTACAGGTTAACCCACCACCGAGCTGCAAGAACTGTCAGGTAAAACCTATCGAATTACTCAACTATGGAATTGAAGAACCAAGATTCTCACCATGGAGAGCTCCGATCTTGTTCTTCAAAAAGAAAGGAAAATTGCTCATAGGTCCATCGACTTTAGAGGCCCCGACAATATCTCCCGTAGAAATCATTACTATCTTCCTCACATAGACGAATAGGCCGACCAACCGCAAGGAATGGACCTGAGATCCGAATATCACCATTCACAAGTATTAGAGAAGGATATCTGAGGACAATCCTTCAAATTCGATGCGGACGCTGCGAGTCCATAGTGATACCCCTCGGATAGTACCAACCCGCTCGCAGTATTCATGAACTTAATGAATAGGGTACGCCATTCTTACTGGGATCAGTTCGTCATTGTCCTTGTAAATGACTTGCTTATCTACCCTTGTAGTAAGAAGGAAACCAAAGAGAGCAGCTACAACAAACCGTGAAAACAATACGATAAGAGAAGCCTTACCCGAAGTTCTCTAGATACGAGTTTTGGAATTGAAGAGTCAAATTCCTAAGACACACTATTTGAGATGTGGAAATTCTCGAGGACCCTTTCAATTAATCAAAAACGTTGAGAAATTGTCAACACCGAAGGCATCGACAGGAATTGCCCAAAATTCTAGGTCTTGCTGACCTACCATCTTAGTTCCTTTAGAACTTCTCGCAAATTACGGAACCCCCTTAAAACTTTGACCCTGAAGGGAGCAACCTTTGACTGGGAAGAGAAGCAAGAGGGAGAAACCTTTAGAACCCCATAGTAAGAGACCAAATTCCTCTGGAAGTCTCACTCTGGGAAGGCTTAGTACGCTTCGGAAGGCGTGGAAAGCTAAACCCCACGATAATTAGGCCCTTCGAGATTCTTGTCTGAATCAGCCCTGTAACTAGCAACTCCAATTTACCCCGCGAGCTTAGTAAAGTACATTCTACCCGCCACGTCTCGAACTTGCAGAAGTATCTATCCGATGAGACTCTTGTAATCCCCCTCGACAAGATCGAGTTCCACAAGAGCCTCACCTTCGTGGAAGAACCGTGGTGACCATGGACCGAGAGGTCAAGCGGACGAAGCAACGTCGCTTCCCATTAGTGAAGGTTCGTTGGAATACTAACCAAGGACCTGGATTCACTTGGCAGCGTGAGAATCAATAGATTAGCAAGTATCCCCACTTCTTGGCTCAATTATTCACGCCTACTCCTTGCCTAAATTCTAATTTCGGGATGAAATTCCCTCTAACGGGGGGATGATGTGACAAATGTCAATTTCCTGTCAAGTCAAAGTCAACAAATCAAACTGGTCGACTCAATTAACCCGTGGGTACTAGGGCTTACGTTAGGTAATTACTATACAACTCGCTATTCTAATGAGAATTCATCAATTGAAAAGTACGTATATCTAGATTTCATTAATCTAAAACTGCGTTAAGTAATGAACCAAACCGATAAAACAATGTTGCATACTCATCGGGAGTGTGTAAGATCCTTCAAAATGGCTTAACAGGGTTTATGGACCTTGCGTTGCGAAGCCGGACACTCACAAATGTCACACACGAAACCTCTCTCAATCGTTTTCACTTTATCTCTCTCTATCTAGACTCTCTCCCAAATCTCTCTAAATATGTGAAATCTCTCCCAAATCTCTCTAATTATGAGAAATCTCTCCAAGTGTGTGAAATCTATCCCAAATCTCTCCACATATGTGAAATCTCTCCCAAATCTCTCTAAGTATGAGAAATCTCTCCAAGTATGTGAAATCTCTCCCAAATCTCTACACGTATGTGAAATCTCTCCGAAATCTCTCTCAAAAGTTCCTTAAACTTTTTGTAGTCTTTCGGGCCATCTCGACCCTTAACCAGGTCAAAAACCGCTTAAAACGGGGTAAAAACGGATAAAATAGTCTTTCGGGCCATCTCGACCCCAAACCCCTCTTAAGGAGCCAAACCCTCTTAAGTAGCCGAACCCTTTTAGGAACCGAACTTGTCAGAAGCGAACTTGTCAGAAGCGAACTTGTCAGAAGCGAAGGTGTCAGAAGCGAACTACCCTATCTCGGACCGAACCCTCTCAGGAACCGAAGGTTCCTTCGGACCGAACCTCGCATAGGCCGAAGCCTACCTTCGCCTTCGCCTCCTACCCCTTTCGCTCCATTTCGCCTTCGGCCCAGCAGCAGAAGGGACCGAACCTCGGCCTAGGACCGAGAGGTCACGCAGGAAACCTATTTCCATCCGGTTTTCGACTAGTTTGGCGTTCTAAGCCCGATTTTAATTATTTTAGCGCGGGATTTTCACACGAAACTTTATTTTAACATCTAGGGACCCATATCTACTAATTTCCCACGTTTATGGCATAAAACCTTATCCATGAAAAGTGGGTGAAGTACAAAGGTTGAGTGTTGACTTTCTTTGTATTATGACACAAGCAACCACCATACCCACTCCATGACTAAACCACACTCCTCCCCACCGTCCCTAGACATTTCCTTGTACCTTTCATCAATCATCAGGCCCTCCCACGTTCTAAGAGCTGGAACAAATCAACTTTTCTCCTCATTTTCACTCACTTGCTCTTATTTCACCAAAAATCAAACACAACTTTTCTCTCAAACTTTTTCTCTCTATTTCGAGACTCCAAGGCTGATCATCAAGCTTTATCATACTCTTGATTCTCGAAAATCTTCAAGGCATCTTCAAGTGTTCTTGAGTTGAACACTTCCCTTGTCCAACATTCATCTACTGAAATCACATGAGGTGAGTTCATACCCCTATCTTTTCATGTTTTTCTTAAGTTTTAAGGGGGGGAGGGGGGAATACAAGTTAAAACACCAAGAACACAACTAAACTCATTTAACACCCTTCATCAGAAAAGTGCAACTTCATTCACGGACTGTTTTGGGCAACTTAAGCTTTTTAGTTTTCAAAACTGTTTTAGGTGCAATTGGTTCCTGTTCTTAGCTTTGAAATGACTACTTGCACATCTCCAAACGATTTTTATACTATTTATGGTGATTTTTACAAAACTTCCTATCATTTGAAGAGCAAATCCGGACCAGTCTGTGATTATGGACATTTTCACACAAGTTGTAGGTCATTAAAATTCATAATAAAAATTATGAACAAACTAGACACATTTCTCTAACTCTTAGAGTTTACGGATTCTGATTTGGGCCTTTGATGATTTTTCTATAAATTTTCTAGGAACAGTAAATGAAAATGTTAACAACAGTAAAATGCTCTCAATTTCATTTCACCTTGTAACATGTTGAGCAAGGTGTATATCTTTATGTGAATATATGTTTTTGCAAATATATGACATTTTGTCTTACATCAGAAAACAAATGTATTTTTACCTACAAAAGTATGGTAATTAATTAGTTGTTAGATTGCATGTTGCTTCACTTTAGTAAAAGGTATATATACATATAGGTAAACAAAAGGGTTTTTACCTTCACAAATACAGTAGTTAACCTTAATAAACAAAGTTATAACTATTACATTTAAACGTTTTGATAAACTATAATAGGTGTGGTTTATGTTTCCATTAACACAACAAACACATTTCGGAAGGTTTTATTCCCATAGAAAAAGGTTTACACTCACGCACACCACACTATATTGGGTTAGACACCCCACACCTGAGCTGCTTGCATCAGCTAGACCGGCAGGTCTGTGGTGACAAGTGTCATATCAGTTTTTCGACGCCTGAGAAACGTCATGGCATGTTCATTCAGTCATAGTATGGTTATAGCGACTCACATAGGAAGTTAGCAACTCATAAAGTTTACGGGAATTTTTATAAATCAAAAGGGGTTTTATGTCAATTTAAAATCACTTTCTATATCAATAAGTACGGATATTACTGTACACTTTTGGTCTTGGTATTTAAGACTACACGTCATTCATTACGAGATTTTCCCTCAAATCAAAAAGGGTTTTATGCCGATTTAAAACCACATTTATATCATTAAGTATGGAAAATACTTGTTTATTCTTGGTTTTGGGATTTAGGACCACATAAGTTTTATAAGGAAAATATTGGATTTTTCTTGGTGACACACAACACATTACAAAGAACGGTTTCCAAACTTATGAACTCACCAACATAATTGTTGACACTTTTTCAAAACCACTTGTATTCTCAGGAATTCAATGAAACAGGAAATCAACAGCGTTTTGAGGATGGGACGATAAATCGTCAAACAGTTCATCTTGTCATCATAATGTAATTGATTTGAATCGTGTAAACATATACTTTGGTGTATGTTTTTTAATTATATTGATGATGGTTGTATTTACTTTGAGCACTATTATATTCGTTGGTATGATACTATACATGATGTCCGCCACCCCTGGACGTTTCCGTTATCCTTGGTTTGGGGGTGTGACATCTTAACCTATCTAGCATAGCATGGGGAACTTTTAAACATAAATGCTAGAAGAACAACATACCTTTTGTTGTTTGGATTCCTTGAGAACCGTGTGAGCCTAGCTCCTCAAGTGTCATGCCTCAAATGTCTCACACAACACTACAACACTTGGAATGACCTTGAGAGAAGTTCACTAACACCTCAAAATCGGCTAGGCCTCTATCTTGTACAAGTAGTGCCAATTTTTGCTAGACTAGGGGTCATTATATAGTTGTGGCACAAGTAGGGTTACACCATGTGTGATAACCCGATATTTCAACTATGTGTAATGACCTAAAAAGTCAAGTATTGTAACCACTTTTGATATAATGAAATTAACTTCGAAAATAAAAAGTCCGAAAAGTCTCTAAATAATTACCTACTATGTTTGATGTCATTAAACCGTGATCGTACATGAAAAGAACGCCCAAATCTGACTTCGTATAAAGAAGTTATGATTTTTCCAAGTTCGGCTTAGCGACAGACAGCTAAAAACTCGAAACGAAGATCGAGCGACTTTTGGTCGGAATGACCTAAAGGAGAATCGAAGGTCTCGACAATAGTATTTCAACGGTAAAAAGTCTGGCAAAAACAGACGTCAGATAAAGAAGTTATGAATTTCTAACGAAATTTTCTTACCACGACCTTTTAAAAATAAATAATAAAAATAATTTCAAAATTTGCCGACAGAATTTAAACGAAAGTTGTAGAGCGTAGTCTCAACTTCGCGTGGATATAAAGAACGTCGAAAACGGAGTTTGTATAAAGAAGATATGAATTATTGAAGTTTATTAAATAATTAATATATAAATTTTATTAATAAACCTTGGTATTATCCGAAGGAGGGGTCATCAGGTCGGGCCGAGTTACGCCCAGCGTACACGAGGCCTAGGCCTCGGATCGTCCATGTCGCGCCCTATGCGAAGCTAGGTCGTCCCATCCGGATTCCGAAGCAGTCGAGGATGCGCTCATGCGTGACGCACGAGTACGCCCAACGTACCGAGGCGGTTCCCACACCCTATAAAAGGGATGCGAGGGTTCCGAAGAAAGGGCTCAATTTCTCCTAACTTTCTTGCATTCTTGCCTCATTTTCCGTGCCTGTGCTAACCCGAAGCCCCCATTACCTTCCTCTAGTCCCAAAGGTCGTTTGTGCTCCCGAGATCCTCGAGAATCCCGAGAAAATCCACTTTCTCGATTCGAAGTTCTGCTAGGTTTTCGTCTCGCCTTTTTCCGATTTTTCAAGTGAGTTCATACCCCTTAATTAACCTTTTAAATGTTCTATAAATGCTTTTATATGCTTTCAAGGGGGGGAATACAAGTAAAACACACGATTATTATCGTGTGTTATATAAAGTTTCATTATACACGTTTTATCAACATAATCATATGTGATTTATAACCTTTATAGGGAAACCTTCGTATGCAAATTATATCACGATAACATTATATCTCCTGAAATGAAAAATGTAGTTATATAAGTATAAATAAAACACTCTGCTTAGACTGCATGTATATGTGTCCATCTTAGACACTATAAAAATTTATACTTCATAACAAGTGATTCATTTTTCTAGGGATTTCTAAACAAACGAGACACACTTTTAGAAAACTATAATAGGTATAGTTTTACGAGAACATTACAATTTATACATACTAGAAACATTATTTTCAAGAAGTCACTTTCACATACAAGAACATACGAACATTTTAACACATAAATCTGTTTTTATACTAAGTTTTGTGAGACATTAACTTCACGTACGTTCGAGTACACATTTCAAGTCCTGTATTATATACCAGAATCCCTTGGAGGAGGAGCCTGGTGTTTGTGTAAAGATCTATACGGGCTTGACAACCCCGCGCCCTGACTGTTAGCTACAGTACACCATTTGGGGTGACAAACGTCAGAACATTCCAACACCTGAAGAACGTTGTATATAGGCAATCTGAGTCAATAGCATGGTTATAAAACTCACATGGGTGTTAAAAATACATTGATTTACGGGGTTTTCCAGACGGATTGGAAATTTTATATGTACATACATTTTCTAGAAACAAACATTGGTCTTGATAGAAGGCTACATTTATGCTAGTAGAAATTATGGGATTTTCTAGGAACAAACAAACAAAAACAAAACATTTCATTTCATACAAACATTGTCATTAAATACTTATGAAACTCACCAGCTTAAATGCTGATCTACTCTTTCAAAAATACTTGTATGTCCTAGGGATTCAGTAATTACAAGTAACAAACAGCTTTTGAAGAAGGGACGTTGCGGCGCCAGTTTAAATTCGTATTTTGGCATCATATTGTAATTGGTTTTGAACATGTACCTTTTAACAATGTAAACTTTCAATTATATATATGATGGTTGTATTGCTTACTTTACTATGTATTCATTTGTTACGCTACCACATGAAGTCATCCGCCCCCGAACGTTTCTGCCATTCCGGTTTGGGGGTGTGACAGATTGGTATCAGAGCAATGTTTATAGTGAACTAAGTATATCGAACCACATAAGATATATAAACTATAAATGCTTAAGGGACTAATACTCTCTGATAAAACATTTTTGTTTTATGCCTGAGCCGCGTTTCATTTAACTTAAATTGTTAGTTTAATAAAGTACAAATACATGCATACAACAACTTATTTTCATGATTATAACCATACAAGAAGTATTTAGACAAGTTGGACACTACGATTAAGACTTGATATATGTAATCAGATTAGAGACAAATAGAGCATGATCAACTATATTTGTCTGAGATCGGACCAATGTGTATCGAGGAATGCTCGTAGTGAGCAACAAGTCAAAACTTACCAAAACATCACGAGAATCAAACACACGAATTTAAATACTATAGGAGTATTTATTACATAGAATAGATTATCATACATGTTTAGTCTTACATGTTCCAAACATTATTCAATTCTTATAACCCTATTCTCGTACAATCAAATGGCTGGATTTCACCACCCCGGCGACCCCTACTATCCCAACCAAGGCAACGGGGGATGGATCGAAGAGGATCCCAAGGAGGACGAGGAACCCATAGAATTGGACGAAGAGGATGACTTCGGTACCGACTCAGAGCCGGAAGTGATCAACCCACCACCCACACAACCTCCCACCTTCGTAAGGAACTTTCAAGGACTGACTCCTGTTTGGGGAAGTCACCTCCACCATTGGAGCCAACAACAAAATCTACGCCCTCCCTACGGCATGTGCCGAGACTTCCACGATGTTCACGGAGGAGGTTCAGCCGATCGGGCACTCCCAGTCATGGTGGGAAAATTAGCCAACCAGTCCTACCAATCCGGAGTTCAAGCTAGCTGGATTCGGGAAGTCGACGTGGAAGTACAGGTTCACACTTCCGATATTCATAGGCTGGACAGAGCTCAGGACAATGCCTAACTCCAAACGGAGGCATTCCAAGCGCAAATGATTGCATCCCTCGCCGAATTGAGGGAACAACAAGCCGCCTTCGATAGGTATCTTATGGAATCGAAGCAATCGGATGCGGAGTCAAGCTTCAAGAGCAACCTACGTCGCAAGTAGTGCTTGCCAAAATCTCAAATTTTGTTATAAGTTAGGACCTCGGCTAAAAGTTTTTATTTTCCTTAAACTTTGTAACCGGAGACCCTTATAGGGGTCAAATTTTCGTGATCGTTGTATCAACTATTAAATTAATATAAGTGGCACTATTATTACTACGGTTAGTATTTTGTTCGATCCTTAAAATGTTATGGAAAAACCATATACTTGTTTCGTATTCCAGTCTTACAAATAACTTTCATTCTTCTATCTTTGAGACTCATACTATCATCTGTTGTTGAACTATAGCAATTTAGTTCATGAGACACATTCATTTTCTACGCTATGGAATTCTTATCTTTATCTTTTCAACCTATAGTTGAAGGATGCCTCCGCGTAGAAACCCGAGACGAAACAACGGTGGGGAAGCACCTTTACCACCACCACCTCCACCTCCTCAATTTGATGCTGCCATGTTCCAAGCAGCAGTCACCGCATCTATAGCAGCTACCGTGTCACAGATTAATAACCCGGTTACTACTGGCTCGGGAACTAGCACACATCCATCCAACCTTGGCGAGAGTCATGGGCAATCCGAGAATGCACCTATAAGGACTTTACTAACGCCAAACCCCGGATGTTTAATGGAACTAGTGGTGTGATGATTATGAGGCAGTGGATCAAAAGGACAAAATCAGTCTTTGAAATCTACTCCTGTCCCGAACATAGCAAAGTCAAGTTTGCAACTTACACACTTACCGATAGAGCTTTAACTTGGTGGAATGGCAAAATTAAGGTACTTACTCTGATAGTGGCGAACTCAATAAGCTGGGAGAGCTTAAAAACCATGCTGATGAGAGAGTACTGTCCACGTGGAGAAATTCAAAAACTCGAGCGCGAACTCTGGACGCCCGGAATGACTGGTACCGGCATAGCAACTTATAGAAACAGATTATTTGATCTGGAAATCCTTTGCCCGGATATGATTGCTCCTGAGAGCAAGAAAATAGAGAGATACATTTGGGGACTGTCGCCCCAAATTCAGTCGAGCGTGTTAGCTTCAAAACCTGACACTTTTGAAAGTGCGAAAGAGCTGGCACAATCTCTTATTGATCACGGAAGTCATCAGAACTCGACAATTCCTACACCAAAACCACAAAAGGGAAACAACAACAACAACAATACCAGGAAGAGAGGATGGAGTAAAGGGAAGGGTGGGTCTTCCCAAGAATCCTCGAAGAAACAACAACTAGTTACAGTGAATGCTGCTACTCTACCTACTACCGTTCCAACAAATCCCTACCTGACAAAGCCATATGCGGGTAACTTTCCAAAGTGCGCCAAATGCACTTACCATCACCTTGGACCTTGTCGGGAAATGCATTTCTCCAACTACAACAAAAAGGGACACACTGTCCGTTTCTACAAAGACCCCGTAAAGCCAATCACTCAAGTTCCCAACGCTGGTGTAGGCCGAGCTTGCTACGATTGTGGCAAGGTGGGCGACTACAAGAGAAACTGCCCAAAGGCAGCAAATACCGGCGGGGTGGGACAAGTGTTCACTATATGCCACGAAGAAGTCGTAGTTGATCCTAAAGTAGTTGCTGGTACGTTTCTTCTCGATAATTCATATGCATGCATACTGTACGATAGTGGAGCGGAGAGAAGCTTCGTGAGTCAAAACTTTATTCACTTACTTAAACATAAACCTAGCAAGTTAGAAAAATCATTCACTATAGAGATGGCAAATGGAACAATGGAAAACACTAACTGCATATACATGGACGATCATTCTTTTCCAATCAACCTCATGCCGGTCCAAATTAAAAGTTTCGACGTCATAGTCGGCATGGATTGGTGAAGTCTTCTTTGCGCCAACATCATGTGCTTTGAGAAAGCAGTTCGTCTTAGTCTCCCTAACGACGAAACATTAGTGAAATACGGCGAAAAATCAAGTACAAACCTTCGCATCATTTTGTGCATCCAAGCTCGAAAGTGTTTGCGGAAGGATAGTCATGCATTTCTTGCACAAATCGTCGATACGAGTCAGGAACTAAAGGATATTAAGAGCATTCCAGAAGTACGCGACTTTCCCGATATCTTTCCAGAAGAACCACCGGGATTACCACCGCAACGTCAAGTCGAGTTTAGAATCGACTTAGTTCCAGGGGCTACCCTAGTAGCAAAATCGCCTTATCGTCTGGCCTCAGCAGAGATGCAAGAACTTTCCAGTCAGCTTAACGAACTCCACCGAAAGGGATTTATTAGACCAAGTTTCTCACCTTGGGGAGCACCGGTCTTGTTTGTAAAGAAGAAAGACGGATCATTCCGCATGTGCATCGACTATAGAGAACTGAACAAACTTATAGTCAAAAATCGTTACCCTCTGCCCCGCATTGACGACTTATTTGATCAACTTCAAGGAGCAAACTACTTCTCGAAGATAGATCTACGATGCGGATATCACCAATTACGAGTACTAGAGGAGGATATTCCCAAGACAGCCTTCCGAACCCGTTATGGACACTACAAATTTGTAGTGATGTCGTTCGGATTAACCAACGCACCAGTAATATTCATGGACCTAATGAATAGGGTGTGCCGTCCTTACTTGGATCAGTTCGCCATCGTCTTCATCGATGATATACTTATCTACTCCCGAAGTAAGGAAGAGCATAATCAGCACCTACGAAAAGTCTTAGAAACATTACGTTTGGAGAAGCTCTATGCGAAGTTCTCTAAATGCGAATTTTGGATTCGAAGAGTCGAATTTTTGGGCCACGTTGTTAGCGAGAAGGGGATACACGTGGACCCCTCCAAAATTAAGGCCATTGAGAACTGGTCGGCACCAAAGACACCTACAAAGATTCGTCAATTTTTAGGTCTCGCTGGCTATTATCGCAGATTCATAAAGAACTTCTCTAGCATTGCGAAACCTCTCACTACATTGACCCAGAAAGGCGTGGCCTTTGACTGGGAAGCAAAACAAGAGAAGGTGTTTCAAACTCTGAAACAGGCTTTGTGCACCGCGCCGATACTATCCCTCCCCGAAGGGATAGAAGATTTCGTAGTGTATTGCGATGCATCGAACCAAGGACTTGGTTGTGTTCATATGCAAAGAGGGAAGGTTATTGCTTATGCCTCCCGCCAGCTTAAGACACACGAAGTAAACTATACAACACACGATCTTGAGTTAGGAGTAGTAGTATTTGCTCTAAAGATCTGGAGACACTACTTGTACGGAACAAAGAGTACTATTTTCACCGATCACAAGAGCCTACAACACATTTTTGATTAGAAGGAGCTCAACATGCGACAATGACGATCGGTCGAGTTACTCAATGACTACGAATGTGAAATTCGTTATCGTCCTGGCAAGGCCAATGTGGTAGCTGACGCCCTCAGTCGAAAAGAATACACTGGTCGGAGAGTCAAATCTCTGACTATGACTATCCATTCCCACTTATCCACCCAAATTAAGGAGGCTCAACTGGAAGCTTTGCAACCTGAAAATGTGGTGGGTGAATCCCTGAGAGGAATGGAAAAGAATCTAGAAATCAAGAGTGGCTGAGCATATTATCTCATTGACCGTATCTGGACACTGAAACATGGTGGTTTCAGAGACGTGGTCATGGCCGAAGCACACAACACAAGATATTCCGTCCACCCAGTTTCAGATAAAATTTATCTAGATCTTAAGAAACTGTACTGGTGGCCTAACATGAAAGCAAAAATGGCTACCTTCGTAAGTAAATGCCTTACTTGCGCTAAGGTTAAGGTCGAGTATTAGAAACCGTCAGAATTACTACAATAGCCGGAGATACCGGAATGGAAATGGGAACAGATTACTATGGACTTCGTAACCAAGTTGCCCAAGATGACGGGTGGACTCGATACCATATGGGTCATCGTCGACAGATTAACCAAATCTGCGCATTTCCTACCAATCAAGGAGACTGACAAGATGGAAAGGCTTACAAGAACTTACATAAGTGAAATAGTGTGACTGCATGGTTTTCCGATATCCATTATCTCCGATACAGATAGTAGATTCACTGCAAGGTTCTGGCAGTCACTATAAAGTTCCTTGGGGACTAGACTAGACATGAGTACAGACTACCATCCACAAACAGACGGGAAAAGTGAGGGAACGATACAAACTTTGGAAGATATGCTGAGAGCCTGTGTGATTGACTTTGGAAAGGCATGGGACATCCATTTACCCCTTGTCGAATTTTCATACAACAATAGTTATCATACGAGCATAAAAGTTGCTCCATTTGAAGCCCTCTATGTCCGTAAGTGCAGGTCCCCTCTGTGCTGGACTGAATTTCGCGACACCCAGTTAGCTAAAGGACAAGTTCCTGAAAGCACTCTTACAGGTCCGGGAATCATACGGGAAACGACATAGAAGATCGTTCAGATTCGCGAACGGTTGAAAGCCTCTAGAGACCGACAGAAAAGTTATGCTGACCAAAGGAGGAAGCCTTTGGAATTCCAGGTAGGAGATCGCGTTCTATTGAAGGTCTCACCGTGGAAGGGCTTAATACGCTTTGGAAAGCGTGGAAAGCTAAATCCAAGATACGTAGGGCCTTTCGAGATTCTTGCCAAAATCGGCCCTATAGCTTACAAGCTGAATCTACCACGTGAACTTAGTAACATACATCCAACCTTCCATGTCTCGAACTTGACAAAGTGTCTGTCCGATGAGACTCTTGTTATTCCACTCGACGAGATCGAGATAAACGAGAGCCTCAACTTTGTGGAAGAACCGATAGAAATCATGGACCGAGAAGTCAAACAAACGAAACAAAGTCGCATACCCATCGTGAAGGTTCGCTAGAACGCCAAGCGAGGACCTGAATTCACATGGGAACACGAAGATCAGATGAAATAAAAGTACCCTCATCTTTTTCTCTGATTCGGAAGTATCCTTCTTACTTTAAATTTCGGGACGAAATTACCTCTAACGGGGGGATGATGTGACAACCCGACATTTCAACTCTTTGTAATGACCTAAAAAGTCAATTATTGTAACTACTTTTGATATAATGAAATTAACTTCGAAAATTAAAAAGTCCAAAAAGTTACTAAATAATTACCTACTATGTTTGATGTCATTAAACTGTGATCGTACATAAAAAGAACGCTGAAATCTGATTTCGTATAAAGAAGTTATGATTTTTCCAAGTTCGGCTTAGCGACAGATACCTAAATACTCGAAACGGAGATCAAGTGACTTTTGGTCGGAATGACCTAAACGAGATTCGAAGGTCTCGACAATAGTATTTCAACGGTAAAAAGTATGGCAAAAACAGACGTCAGATAAAGAAGTTATGAATTTTTAACGAAATTTTCTTACCGCGACCTTTTAAAAATAAATAATAAAAATAATTTCAAAATTTGCTGACGGAATCTAAACGAAAGTTGTAGAGCGTAATCTCACCTTCGCGTGGATATAAAGAACGTCGAAAACGGAGTTCGTATGAAGAAGATATGAATTATTGAAGTTTATTAAATAATTAATATATAAATTTTATTAATAAAGCTTGGTATTATCCAAAGGAGGAGTCATCAGGTCGGGCCGAGTTACGCCCAGCGTACGCTCATACGCCTAGCGTACTCGAGGCCTAGGCCTCAGATCGTCCATGTCGCGCCCTATGCGAAGCTAGGCCGTCCCAACCGGAGTCCGAAGCAGTCGAGGATGCGCTCATGCGTGACGCACGAGTACTCCCAGCGTACCGAGGCGGTTCCCACACCCTATAAAAGGTATGCGAGGGTTCCGAAGAAAGGTCTCAATTTCTCCCGACTTTCTTGCGTTCTTGTCTCGTTTTCCGTGCATGTGCTAACCCGAAGCCCCGATTACCTTGCTCAAGTCCCGAAGGTCGTTTGTGCTCCGGAGATTCCCGAGAATCCCGAGAAAATCCGCTTTCTCGAGTCGAAGTTCTGCTCGGTTTTCATCTTGCCTTTTTCCGATTTTTCAAGTGAGTTCATACCCCTTAATTAACCTTTTAAATGTTCTATAAATGCTTTTATATGCTTTCAAGGGAGGAAACAAGTAAAACACACGATTATTATCGTGTGTTATATAAAGTTTCATTATACACGTTTTATCAACAGAATCATATGTCATTTATAACCTTTATAGGGAAACTTTCATATGCAAAATATATCACGATAACATTATATCTCTTGAAATGAAAAATGTAGTTATATAAGTATAAATCAAACACTCTACTTAAACTGCATGTATATGTGTCCATCTTAGTCAGTATAAAAATTTATACTTCCATAACAAGTGATTCATTTTTCTAGGGATTTCTAAACAAACGAGACACACTTTTAGAAAACTATATTAGGTATAGTTTTACGAGAACATTACAAATATATACATACTAGAAACATTATTTTCAAGAAGTCACTTTCACATACAAGAACAAACGAACACTTTAACACGTAAATATGTTTTTATGCTAAGTTTTGTGAGACATTAACTTCACGTAGATTCGAGTACACATTTCAAGTCCTGTATGATATAGCAGAATCCCTTGGAGGGGAGCCTGGTGTTTGTGTATAGATCTATACGGGCTTGTGAACCCCGCGCCTTGACTGTTAGCTACAATACACCATTTGGGGTGACAAACGTCAGAACATTCCAACGCCTGAAGAACGTTGTGTATAGGCAATCCGAGTCAATAGCATGGTTATCAAACTCACATGGGGTAGTAAAAATACATTGATTTACGGGGTTTTCCAGATGTATTGGAAATTTTATACGTACATACATTTTTTAGAAACAAACATTGGTCTTGATAGAAGGCTACATTTATGCTAGTAGAAATTATGGGATTTTCTAGGACCAAACAAACAAGAACAAAACATTTCATTTCATACAAACATTGTCATTAAATACTTATGAAACTCACCAGCTTAAATGTTGAACTACTCTTTCATAACTACTCTTTCATAATTACAGGTAACAAACAGCTTTTGAAGAAGGGACGTTGCGGCGCCAGTTTAAATTCATATTTTGGCATCATATTGTAATTGGTTTTGAACATGTACCTTTTAACAATGTAAACTTTCAATTATATATATGATGGTTGTAGTGCTTTCTTTACTATGTATTCATTTGTTACGCTACCACATGAAGTTATCCGCCCCCAAACGTTTCCGCCGTTCCGGTTTGGGGGTGTGACACCATGTAAACCCTAATTGTCATTGATTTTCATATTCCATGATCCATGGGTTTGTAACCTCAACGGAGCACCTAATGGGTTTTAATCCAATCCATACAAACCATGGATCATTAGCCCACTATACAAGAATAGATGATGTACACAATCAACCCCATATATTTAATTAGTCTTTTTTTGATCACTTAATTAATTCTAAATTAATTCTTTGATCAATACTAATTAAATAATATTATTAAAATATTAAAACTTATAATATATTAATAAACCTTTAGTGTCCTTTCTCTCATTTTAGTCTATCCAAATGTTGCAATGACATGCAACCAAAATGGACCATGCTAATTGGGTCAAGTACATTCTAAAAATAGTTATGAACTTAGACACTTAATCCAATAGTCTCCCACAAGGATAACTCTAATAACCATAACTGCAAGAATGACTTCAGGAACCGATCGACAATCGTAGCTCTTTCAAGGTCTCATGGAACTGAGATGATGATGATATGCCATTTAAGATAAGTGATCATATAATCCTCTGTTCTACATATCAGTCGGACAAATACATGGAACATTGTCTTACTTATTGTCCAGCAGTTTGTTTCTTGCTTTCTGATTTTTTTGACATAGAATTTAATTGAACACATCAACTTAGTTCTGACCGGGCCCAGTACATGGGTCAACACAAAATCATCAAGGGACCCATATATCGCTTCTAATCCAAGATGGAACAGATAAACTTCGACTCATATGCTTGTTCTACTACTTTTTGAATCATACACAAAGGCACTTTTTATAACATCGAGTTACCAATGTGTTTTCGTACAATCAATATATAACCAACTCATGGGCAACAAGTCATATCTATAGGTTTGAAGACTTATATGATATTACCGTCTCACGATCACTCGAGATAAATTACATGAAGTGATACCAGTGAGCGTGGGTTAAATCCAACACTCAGAACTTATGAGTACTCATGAGTGTTGTAGCAACACTTTGCAATGCCCAACATCTTAGAGATTTACAACCAACTACATGACAGTCTTGATTCATATCTACTTCCATCATATGACCGACTGTGGAGAATTTGAATAATATGAAATACAATAACATAATTATTCTGGAAGTCAAAACATGCAAAATTGAAACGATAGAAGACAATTGACAAAAGATAGCAACACTTTACTCGTAAATAAACACAACTTTTATTCATCATCAAATGTCAATTACATTTTAGACATTTCAAAGCTATCTAACTACCAAAACTAATATCATCCTTCAGGCCTATGTGCCTCGCATGTTGGAGATGCTTTGTGACACCCCAAAACCAAGAACAACGGAAAAGTTCTGGGGCAGAAGACGTCATGTAAAGTATCACAACAGTGTAAAATAGTAAATAAGCAACAACATCATCCATTGCATTAATATGAAGGTTTTAACACATGTGTGTTCTTACATAGAATAAAACATGTAAATAATTAATCAAAATAAAACACGAGTCTTGACTGCTCCGTCTTCTTAAAACCTGGTCATTGTACCTGTCTACTGTGACTTGAGAATACAAGTTATTTTGAAAACGTAGATCAACATTTAAGTTGGTGAATTCATAAGTATTTTAGTGTCACTGATTTGTAAAACTGTAAAGAAAAGACTTGTAAATGGTTGATGAACAATTTTGTATAAGTATGAAAACCTAGAAAATCCCATATTTCCTACTAGTATAAAATGTAGTCTGCTACCAAGACGTGACTGTATTGAAGTTTTGCTTCTCTGTATGAATGAAGGTTTTTCCCATGTACAACTATTATTATTAAAATATAGTCTGCCTCATCATTTATGTGAATGTGTCACGAGCTAAAAGTGATAGGAAAATTATATAATCATTGAAATCGTATCCTTTTGTCTTACGATAAACACGACGTGGTAACTCGTCGAACAGTACGACCGAGGATATCCGTCGATGTGCAGTTTCCCACTGTAGCTAACAGTCGGGTGTAGAATGGTCAGTCGCATATAGTATGTAGTAGTATCTCTTCATATAGTATGTAGTAGTATCTCTTTATATAGTATGTATTAGTATCTATTCATATAGTATGTAACAATATCTCTTCATATAGTATGTAATAGTATCTCTTCATATAGTATGTATTAGTATCTATTCATATAGTATGTAACAATATTTCTTCATATAGTATGTAATAGTATCTCTTCATATAGTATGTAGTATATTTGTATTGACTCATGAATGAACTGACTCTTGTGTGATTCCTTGTACTAGGAATAGTAAGTAGTATCTCCTAACTATACCTATTATAGTTACTAGTAATGTACGTGTATAACCGATGGTATGCCTTTGCTACCCAAAGTTACTGAATTGACTGATAGAACTTCTATGTCTATATATGTATTCATAATATATAACTAATATTTAGACGACATTCGAACAAAGAACCGATACCCTAAGGCCACATCCAAACAAGGAAAAGGAATTAAAGCGAGCTAGCAGTCCTAAGTCGTTTAAACATTACTTATATAACTATACATATATAGGCATGAATTTGAAAATATAAAACTTTAAAAGATGTTTTGTAAAACATTCTGAGGAACGATTTAAAGCAGTTTATTTGATATAAACAATTTTAAAGTATAAGAAATCCTTTGTTTGAAACACAATTGTAACATAATTTGAAAGTAAAGATTAAGTATATAAAACAAGTTTGATAAAGAGTTTAACACGTAAAAACGTTTGAGAAATCAGTTTGAAGTAGTTTACTTAGTAAAACAGCAGAAAGTGTAGTAAATCCATAGTTTGATAGTTATTAATCACATGTGATTGATATAATAACTATAATGATTCAACTTGTATCCCCCTTCCCCAATAAAGCCATTAAAAACATTTAAAAGTTTAATTAAGGTGTATGAACTCACCTTTAGTGAGTGGTTTGGATGAACGGATGGTATAGGATGCTAAGTTTCAAGCGAAGACTTGATCACACACACGGGCCCTACTTAACATATATATTGACACATATATGTATCCAATTAGTAAATTAACAACTAATTAATCAACTAAAGACACCCTAAAACATGGATAACACTTTGATTCAAGTGCTAGGAGTACGTTAGGGTTGCATCTAAGGGGTATAGGGCCTCTCAA
Source organism: Lactuca sativa (assembly GCF_002870075.4). NCBI lineage: Eukaryota > Viridiplantae > Streptophyta > Magnoliopsida > Asterales > Asteraceae > Lactuca > Lactuca sativa. Next base: position 218,210,834 of record NC_056623.2, on the reverse strand, counting down.
AGGAGTTTATAGCCCAAATGGTAACAAATAATGAGTTTATGGCCCATGGTCATTTCCCCATGAGTTTACGGCCATAAAATCATGGTGTTAAGTACCATTTTGTGTTTTGAGGTCTTATAAGTCATAAAGAAGTATCATTACTTCAAGTATAAGCCTTAGGAAGTATTAGTGGCACAATGGCACCACTTTATAGAGTTTACAGCCCATGGACCATTTCTCTATGACTTTACGGTCGTAAACTCTATGTGTTCTTGATGTTTTTGATGTTTAAGGTCCTAAACACTTCAAGGAAGTGATCTAGAATAGTATCCAAGGCTAAGGAAAGGACTAGGGCTCACTTTGCACTTACTAATGGAGTTTACCCACTTAGGAGATTGCCTTGTCCGTAAACTCATGTGTTCTTGATGATTTCAAGCCCCTAACTCATTATACTAACTTATAAGCATGAAAAAGAGGTAAAGGCTTACAGTTTGAGGCTAGGAAGGGGAGATTTCGGCCCAGAACACACAAGTGTTCTTGGTGTTCTTGAGGATCTTGAAGATTAAATCATAAAAGATGGGGTTGTGGGAGGATTCAAGTAGAAAGGATGTAATCAACACAAGGATGGAAGACATGGCTTACATATGTGAAGATTTGAAGAGAAACTTGAGGATCCTTGGGAGAGAAATCAAATTTCTCTAGCTAGAAGTGGTAGAAATGAAGAAAAATGACTAAGGCTATATATATACCATGGGTTTTACGGCCACCTTGAGTTTACGGCTGTAAACTCCAAGGCCTTGGCTATAAACTCCTCTCTTGAGGGTTTAAGGCTTTTTTGACAGGTTCTAAGTTCAATTGTCACACTTATACACTCCATCCTTTGATGTATGAACGACCAGAAAGCTCAAACGGACTCTAAACTATGCTAAAAGTTAGTAGGAGTAAGTTTTGACTTTCAATGAAGTGCTTGACTGTACAACATAGAAAATTTCGGGTTGTCACATGCTTAACCCTACCCAGTCCCTTCGTGAGGGAATCTATCATGTTCTCATCCGATGATACCCTCTTTGCCACAAGGAGTCCTTCTTCTATTCGATGTCTGATGATATGATATTTTCTGTCGATGTGTGTGGATCTCTCGTGATCCCTTGGTTCCTTTGCTAAGGCAACTGCACATTCACTATCACAGAAAATCTCCATAGGCTCCTTTATAGCTGGTACATCTCCTAGGTCTCCAATGAAGTTCTTTAGCCATATAGCCTCCTTTTGTGCCTCGCTTGCCACTGTCTCCTGCTTGGAACTTTTCCAAGTTATTGCTCCTTTGTTTAAAGTAAAGACCCAGCCTGACTGAGAGCGGAAATTATCCCTATCAGTCTGGAAGCTAGCATCACCAAACCCTACTACACTAGAGTCTTCACTCCCACTGAGGGTAAGGACCCAATCGTTAGTCCTCTGCAGGTACTTCAGAATGTTCTTTACCGCAGTCCAGTGAGCCTTGCCAGGGTTCCCCTAATATATGCTGACGATGCTCAATGCAAAGGTCATATCAATACGAGTATAAGTCATATTACACATGATCGAGCCTACAACGGAAGCATACGAAACTCGACTCATCTCTGCTATCTCAACCTCTATACTCGAGCTCTTAGTCTTACTCAGTCTGGCATTACTCTAGATCGGTACCTCACCTTTCTTGGAGTTCTGCATGTTGAACCTTTTCAACACTTTGTCTACATAGGTGCTTTGACTAAGTCCAATTAGTCTCTTACTCTTGTCTCTCAATATTCTTATCCCTAGGATATAGGCACCTTCTCCAAGGTGCTTCGTAGCGAAACACTTCCCAGGCTAGGACTTCACTTCCTGAAGAGATAGGATGTCATTTCCTATGAGTAGTATGCCATCCACATCAAGATTTGATGCGGTCTAGATTGGGACTTTTTCGGTCCACATCTCATGAGGTTTTTTGACAACCTTCTTTGTAGGGACTAGATTAAGAATATGGGAGACAGTCTCTAAGGCATACCCCCAAAAAGAGATTGGTAGCAATGCTCGAATCATAATGGAACGAACAATATCCAACAAGGTTTGATTGCGCCTCTCATCCACACCATTAAGTTGTGGTGCCCTGGGAGGTGTCAATTGTGAGATAATCCCACATTCCTTAAGATAGTAAAGGAACTTTGTTCTAAGATACTCACCACCTCAATCGGATCGAAACATCTTAATGTTCCTGCCCAACTGATTCTCCACTTCATGTTTGAAGTCTTTGAATCTTTCAAAGGTCTCTGAGTTATGCTTGATTAAGTAGACATATCCATATCTACTAAAATCATCAGTAAAATTCACGTAGAAGTGGTGAGCATCTCTTGTGGCGGTTCTGAAGGGTCCACACACATCAGAATGTATGAGGTCCAACAATCCCTCACCCCTAGCACAAGTACGAGTGAAGGGTGACTTTGTCATTTCCCAAGAAACCAAGATTCACAACTATCATATGATTTTAGGTCAAATGACTCAAAGACTCCATCCTTTTGGAGTTAGCCTATGCGTTTGTTGCTTACATGTCAAAGACGACAATGCCATAATGATGCTTTATCCAAAATAGTGGAAGAATCGATACATAATACATTATTTCCTAGGTTATCAACAACCGACACAGTTTCATATACACCATCACGAGGTAATGCATTAAAATAAAAAATATTATTAAAGAAAGCATTAATCTGACCACTATCATTATCAAATGAAAAAGTAAAACCTTGTTTGTACAAACCATGAAAGGAAGTAATATTTCTTGCCATTTCAGAAAAGTAACAACACTTATTCAAATCTAACACTAATCCACTACTTACCAACAAAGAAGAAACTCCACTCTTGGTGACAGGTGGTGCTTTCCTATTCCCCATGATCACATTTATCTTCCCATGCTCCACATTCTTACTTCTTCTTAGTCCCTGTAAATCAGTACTTATGTGAATACCAAAACCTGTGTCAAGGATCCAAGAATTAAAATGGGGTGAATTATTGCACAATATAGTGTATGTACATGCATGGTTGGGTTTTACTTTCCCATCCTTCACATCTTGCTGGTACTTTGGGCAGTTTCGCTTCCAGTGCGACTTTTCATGGAAATTGAAGCATTCAGCCTCTTTCGGGTTAGCAGAAGGAGTGATGAAACCTTTTTTGGTTCCACTTGAAGAGGATCCATCAAGGGTCTTACCCTTGGTACCCTTCGAAGGGCTCTTCCTCTTCTTTCTTTTGCCTTGCCCGATGGCCAAGTCTGGGGCCGCGGTAGGTGTTGGGTCAAAATATGGTTTATACTTTGCTTTTCTGGGCAATTGTATTTTTCTGTAATATTTTTGGAGTTTACAGTCATGTTTACGGTTGAGTTTATGGCCATAAACCCATTTACGGCCCATGTTCTCCAAGTATAAATATAGGTGTTAGGGTGAGGAGTAGAGATTGATGAACCCTAGAGAGTTTACGACCAGAGAGATAGAAGAACTATTCTGTGTTAGTGTGTGTGTGAATCTCTTGTATCCGGATCAATATTCTATTCATTAATACATTGAGATTCATCATCTACTTCTTCTCCTTCTCTTCTATTTGATTTGACATCATCCGTTTGATTGGGATTCCGCACCATCAAACGGATCTGATTGATACACAGGCAGATTAGGGACTTACAATTGGTATCAGAGCCAAGTTGTATCAGTCAATTTTGTCAGATTTGGGGCATTATTTGATCTTATTTTCGAAATATTTTTAGCGTTTTTGGATAGATCTCGCAAAAATAAGGGGGGTTTGTTCTTCGTGTTTTTCATAAAAAAGGGTTTTTGATCTAGTTTTGGAGCTTCAAAGTCGAAAAATCAGTGTTTTTGGTCGGAGTTTACGGCCGGCGGCTAGGGTTTCGGAGTTCACGACCGGAGCTTACTGCCGGAAACAGTTCACGACCAGAGTTTATGGCCGGAAACGTGTTCACGGCCGGAGGCGGTTTACGACAGCGGTTTACGGCGGTGGCTCGATAGAACGACTCGGCTCGGATTGATTGTGTGCGGCTCGACTCGGCTTAGAAGGAATCTTGATCGTTAGCGCTCTTCTACAAAAAAGGAATCGCGAATTGAGGGTACCCGGAATCAAACCCGGGACCTCAAAGTATTCATCCACCAAGCGTCTTACCAGTTGAACTAACTTGAATCTTGTTTTATTACTCCGAAATATTAAACTTAAACACTTCCAGTCGCATCCAACTTTCGAAAGTTTGTCAAATTCAGCCCAAAATTCAATTTCTTTCATTTTTAAATTCCATTTTCAACAAAAAAATTAATTTTTAATATTTGAATTTTTTTTTTGACTTTTTACTTAAAATTTTGACTTTGACTTTTAAAGTTTGACCTTTGACTTTAAACTTTGTCTTTTTCGTTTAATTTTTAAAATTTTCAAATTTAAGTTTTCGGTTTGACTTTCAAGTTTGATTTTTTTTAGTTTGACTTTTTCATGTTTGACTTTTGAGTTTGATTTTTTTAATTTGACTTTTAAGTTTTATTTTAGCTTCTTGTTTTGTTTTTTAATTGATTTTAGGGTCTACGAGGGACTTGAAAACATGAAAGAGTGTCGTTAGGATATGTTAAGACAAAATTTCAACATTTTTGATTATATCCCTGGAGAAACCCTCAAAACTCAGTTGCAGCGATTTACTACACTTATTACCGAGATGAATATAGCTGGGATCTTCTTGTCTAAATCTGAGATAAACAAAAAGCTATTGAATCATTTCCAAAATCGTGGGATATGGACGTGGATATCATCAAGAAGACAAAAGATCTCAATCGTCTTAGTCTTGCTGATGTAATTGAAGAACTTGATGCTTTGAAGTGTGGAAATACAATGAGTTCTGCAAACATCTCGGTCAATGAAGTTTTAGGTTCTCAATCATGTGAAGTTTCATGTACACTATCTAGTGAAGATACGATTAAATTTCTTCGGGAACAAATTGATTTATTAAAAAGAGAAGTTGAGGACCTGAGATATGAAGGATATCAACTCAGTAAAGGATATAAATCCCTGAAGACTGAATTAGAAGCAAAAATCAAGTACTTTAGGAAGCTTAAGGAAGAGTATAGCAACAAGTATGAAAATTATGACTGTATTAAAACACAACTTGTTGCTCTAACTGAAGAACTTAACACTTTGAAAATTAAGTGTGGAAAAACTGATGTCAGTTTCAAAAATTATACTGCGTCAAGTCAGACAGTCAAGTCCTTATATGAAACACAATTAAAATTCAAAGAAAATCAAAACAAGGGTCTCGGGTATGATAGTGTACCTTCTCCTTATAATCATAACTACACATCCATCCCTATGACATAGGACGAAACTGACAGGGAGCCACATCTTCAATATGGAAAACGAGCTGGATTTGTGTTAGGAGGAGTTATTAATATTGAAGATACTAATGTTGTTACTTCTTGTGTAGGCAAAGCAACATAGGATGAGAACAAGGAGAGTTCTTCTGAACAAACAAACGACCCCTTGAACTCTGAATCTGTTGCTTCGAACTCAGCTGTTTCTGATCAACCTGCTGTTGAGAAATACAGGCCACCAATTCCAACGCAATAGAGTTCTTGTGGCAAGTATGCATGTGGGAACAACAAGAGACAAGGCAAAGATACGCCACCAGGGGCAGGGAGAAATAACTTCACAGTGAAGAAAAAGACTTGTTTTCATTGTGGAACACCTGGACACATTGCCAGAAATTGTCCTAATCACGCATACGTTCCCTACTATGCACAAGGGTGGCAGAACGCGCCAAGACGGAGATTCTCCAAAAGAAACCCCTCAAGGTCACGTTCAGACAATGCTGAATTGAATGCCATCAAGGCCAAGAATTCAACTCCCAAGGCCAAGCATCCAACACCCAAGGTCTAGCATCCAACTCCCAAGAACAAGAAGGGAATGCTGGCCCAGAAGTCTAGTTCAAGAGATGCTCCTATGAAGCCAAGACTGGTTAGGTCAAAGTCATCTAGGCAGACGACTTCAAGTTTCAAAGCAAGTGCCGAGGCACCCATCGGATCGAACAAAAAATGGGTTAAACCCGAATATAGATGGGTACCAAAGGTGAAAACTCCCAAATCTCCTAATGCTTCTAACGTTTCTACATCTTTTGTTTGTGATAAGCAGGATATGTCATGGGAGAGAGTATCGTGCGTTGATGACAAAGGTCGACCCAATTTCAAAATGGATTGGGTTCAAAAGACCAACTGATCCCGCTCTATGCTGGAGCAGCTATGGAGGCATATCATCAGACTTCAGTTTGTTAGTAGTGGCTGTTCCAAGCACATGATAGGGGCATCTCTCAACTGTACAACACTTAGAACATTGTTTAAGAGTATGTGTCCTTTTGCGGGAAAGGAAGAAAGGAAGAGATCACAAATAGGGTTAGTGCTTAATGATATGAAGAATTTTCGGATTTGTTCTGAGGTTATTCTTGCTGTTCTGAGACCTTCTGAATGTAGATTCAATCGGTGAATTACGGTTTGCGTTTTCTTCCCTATACTACGGAGTTTTTCTTAAGCTGATTCACTTTAAAGACTAATTTTTGTTTTAGGATAGTTTAAATTGGCGCATTTACTTTCGTTTCTCTCCTATGCACAAATTCAGGGGAGAAATAAAAACAAAACAAAAAATAATAATAATAAAAATAAAATTAATTTAAAAAAAATCCAAAAAAAAAGCATTAGAAAATAAAAAAATAAAAAAATATGGTGTTCATGGAATGTGCTTGCAGGAGATGTTTTGGGAAACGAAATTAGCAAGTGATAACGGGCAATCTGAATCGGCGTAACGTACCTAAGTTGAATCGTCTACGCTCTGTGCTCCATGCGCTAGTAGGCTCGAAAGATTTTAAATGGACTTGACTAGGGAGAGTTGAACCTAATGAATATAAGGACTTTACAAACTTTGACCTAGTTAGATCCATTTAACCTGATTTCACGACGCTCGGATAGGTTGAGCATGGAGATATACATGGGAATCTACCGGTCACATTAAATAACCCGTATCTTGAACTGTGGATTAACTTTTCCTTGATGTGCGGATTCTGTCCTTAATTCCGGTTGGATGGGGTGACTGGTAAATTGTGATAAATTAGGTCTGTAGTGAATCGTTTTCTTTCTTTCTGTCTGTTAGTCATATGTTGTCTCCTTTGCGTGACTTCCAATCCGACCTGGTACACAACATATGCAACTCTATTTCTCTGCATGTTATATATGTGAAATACCTCTTATCTGTTAGCCATATGTCGTCTCCTTTGCATGACTTCTAATCCGAACTGGTGCACAACATATGCAACCTTCTACTTCTCAACCCCTCTGACGTAATAAGTAGTAGAATTCTCAATCTATCCTCTCTCTGAATGGTTGTCTGCTCACCCGGTGTAAGGAGTACTCTGGAAGTTCTTGATGGCTGGGGCATATCAGGAAGCGGGAAACACGTTCTAGTACACTTAAAATTGAACACATACAGATTGTCTGTAGATCTCGCTGCTAGATTTAGGTTGACAACAATATCCCTGATTGTAGTTAGTTAAATGGTCTTAGGAAAAATTTATTTAAGAATTAGGGCCAATCATAATAATAAAGCTACAATTAGATATATGCATGTATCATGTCATTGGTAAATTGTCCAACATATTGTCACAAATTTTTCGTGTTTACGTGGACCACAATACTGGCGATCGATCAGACGAAGATGTGAAGATAAGGGTACCGACAAGTGGAATAAGATTTTCCAACAACTTTGATCCCAAATCAGTCTTAAAGTTAAATATCATTTTTATTTTTGTTAAATTTGTCATAGTTTCTTCTAATTTAAATATTAGGGGATAATTAAAAATTAAAAATAATGAAAACAAAATAAAAAAAAATCAGAAAAATTCAAAAATCAAAGAAAAAAAAAAGTAAAAATCCAAAAATAGTGTTATTTCTGTTTTATTTCTTGTTCAGAAAAATCAAAACCAAAAATATTTTGGTTTCTGTTTTAATTTGTGTGCTAAGTTTTCTTTTAGTTTTGTTTTGTCTTGAAAAGTGATTTCCGGTGAAGATGAAACTCATGGAGTTTGTGTTGAAGATTTCTGAGCCAAAGCCTCGTCCGCGAGCATCGAATAATTCTCATTTGAAGGAGTAAAAAATGAAGATTATTCTTTAAAATTCAATCTTTCAACCCCAGAAGCAAGGTGAAGCTGAAATTGAAGATTATGTGACGGATTCCATTGAAGCCTCCTCAATCAGTCTGCTACTATCTTAAACCTACTGAAGTGATCCAGAAGATTTAGTTCTCTCTGATGTTCTATCTGAAGATTCTCAAGCTGAAAGCGCCATCTTTCAAGAATCAGTGCATCAAGCCTCCTCACCCAATGTGCGTTCAATGCTAAATTCTGAAGAAAACCTCAAGTGCTCAAGATGAAGTCATTCATTGAAGGTTCATATGTTCATCCTGATGCTGTGAAGAAATCGAAGGTTAAAGCTGAAGCCAAGCTCCCATTGAAGATTACGAAGAAGAGCCAGCTACTTTTTAGGGGGAGCTTGTTGGGTCAATTAAGAAAAGAAATCTATAAACCAAGGGGGAGATTGTTGGGTCAAAATATGGTTTATAATTTGCTTTTTTGGGCAATTGTATTTTTCTGTAATATTTTTGGAGTTTACGGTCATGTTTACGGTTGAGTTTACGGCCGTAAACACCTTACGACCGTAAACCCATTTACGGCCCATATTTTCCGGACCATGTTCTCCAAGTATAAATATAGGTGTTAGGGTGAGGAGTAGAGACTGATGAACCCTAGAGGGTTTACGGCCAGAGAGACAGAAGAACTATTGTGTGTTAGTGTGTGTGTGAATCTGTTGTATCCGGATCATCATTCTAATCATTAGTACATTGAGATTCATCATCTACTTCTTCTCCTTCTCTTCTATTTGATCTGACATCATCCGTTTGATTGGGATTCCGTACCATCAAATGGATCTAATTGTTACACAGGAAGATTAGGGACTTACAGTAGGAGTAGGAGTGGTAACAATCGATTTACTCTTAAGACCACTTTCCGTGGTCTTCAAGAGTCCTTGAAGTTTGCTAAGTGTAACTTCCTCCTTGTTCATGTGGTATGTAATACAGAATTGATCATAACACGATGGTAAGGAGTGCAAAATGATGTCAATTGCCAACTCCTCGGGGAAGTTCACATTTAATTTCAGCAAACGGTCCATAAACCTTTGCATTTTCTGCATGTGGCCCGTGATGGATTCACCATCCGTCATCCGGGTTGTTATCATGGAGGAGATTGATAAATTAAAAACTAACTTGAAGATCGATTAGATCTTAAACAGGTAAAATAAAGCGTAAACAACAAGAACACGAAAACAGTAAACAACTCAAGAATAATTCGAACAAGGTCGAATGATTATAAACAATCCTCGGAAGAGCTCGATGAAGAACTACAACTGTAGAGGATTAAAGGTTTACAAGAACGATAAAGAAATCTGCAAACCTATCGGAATTCTGTAAATCATATTCTAGATCGTTAACCTAATATGCATGCAAGCACATTATTATATAGTAAACCCTACAAGCTCACGGTTGGACAGGCCCAAACCGGAGTGCAAAACTGGACTATAAACCGAGCCCAATGACGCAATACAAAAGAATTCCTACGCTACCCAACAATCTCCCCCTTTGCGTCAATTGGAGCGAGATCATTACTTCTTGCTTGGGCCAGCAGCAACAGGAATCTTCTTCTTTACAGTCTGAAACAGACGAGAGATAAGAGCAAGGATCGTCTATCTGAATCGGATGTACCATTGAATCATATCATTGAAGTATTTGATATCATCCGCTGCATTCTCTTTACACCGATGGATGATCCCCAGCACATGCTCAAGACAAGCAGTGGTATAAAGATGTTTATCCGCTAAGCCAAAGAGACATTTATGTCCTTCAGCCCTAGTGAACATGACCGAATTACGCCTTGGGTCAATCTTTCCCATCTTCATCTGGTTTAGATCACTGGCCGAGCCAACAGGAGATATCTTCGGTTTTTTCTTGAAGACAACGGCAATCTCCTGATCCATTAGTGCTACCTCCATGATATAGCATACTAACATCCTTTTGAGATGGTCTATGATCGGACCATATTCGGCTTCATTCGTCAAGAGGATGTTGTGCAAAACAATCCAGTCATGGGGGTTGAGGTTTGGTAGATCTGCTAAAGATATGAGATGTTCGGTTCTTGCAGACCCTCGGATCACCCTGAACCGAACGTTGATGAATCTACCTTCGGTATATGGCTTCAAAACCCGAACGTTGACTATCTTCTGAGCGCTCCATGTTTGATACTCTGGTTGAGCGGCCTTCAGATAGAACTCGATTAATTCCCGATCAACCTCCGGATGAGGATGAGGGACTTCGGCAACGCAGGTGAAGGCGTGAAAGATGAACGCCTTTCGGGTTAAGGGCATGTCGAACTGCGAGTCGACAGAGTTGTAGCAGTCGAAGGAGATCACCGGTTCGAGCCATAGGATGCTCGGAGTATCGATAGCCTCCTTAATCATTCTCTCTCGAGTCCAAGCAGGGAAAAGAGTCTTCCTGCTCTCGAGGAGATCGTGGGCTTCTTTTTGTCTGCGTTCAGCTTCTTCAGCTTCTCGCGCCACACGAATGTTGTCATTATCAACAATGCGACTATTTTTGCGTTTCAGCAAGTCATCTTCTTCCTCAACTATCTTCTTTCCTTTATCCTTCACACCCGAACCCGAAGTTTGACCAGTAGGAGGAGGTTCGGTTGTGTGAGCAGCTTTTGAGGAAGGAGGTGGTTTCGATCCGGACTTCACTTCTCCCCCTTGTTTCGGAGTGGACACGAAACTAGGTAGCCCTTCTAATTTACTGAGCAGGTCCAGGGCAGGAGCAAGTTTTTCTGCAAGGGTTCGCCTCACAGAGTGGTTGAGAATCGGATCGTGTGCTTCCAGGATGTTGGATATGGCAGAGTGTACATCCGAAACACATGTCTTGATGACCTCCCGTTCGGATCGAAGAGCGTCAAGTTGTTGCTGAGAGTTGGAAAGCTGAGCGCTCTTGACCTTGAGGGCGGTGGTTTTGCTTGCAAGGGCGTCCATCAATGAGTTTTCTGCAGCGAGATCCTCTTGGAGTTTAGAGAGGCGCTCGTAAATGGAGGCACGAAGGGCCGAGTTGTCGTCACTAATTGATTGGCGAAGGGTAGCGAACGACTTCAACTCCGTGGAGACGAACGTGGCCAATTGTTGAACGATTGGTTCCAACGTTGTCTTTGTGGCACCGGCGCTCTTCTGTAAGGACTTTAACAAGGAAGAGGTGTCAGAGAATAGTTTATCGACTTTTTCGATCGCAGCCTCACATGCTTTCGTCGAGGCGTCAATGGCGGCAGTGGCTGAAGCGACTGAAGCTTGCTGAGCCCGGGAAAAGGCATCAACGATCTTCTGAAGAGCAGCTTCAGAGAGAGAGGATTGAGAATTGGAGGATGACGCAATAAGCAGGTCAACTTTCTCATGCAGCTCCTTAAGATGTTTCTTCGTTACTGGAGCTTCCTCATCATCGTCGCTTTGGACCTGAAATGGACTGAAATAGAACGAATCAAATTGCATGTTCTCCCTGCCAAGGAAAGGGTTATCTCCGTCAGAGGCATGACCGGGAGCTGGAGGTGGTGGTGAAGCTGGTGGTGTAGTGGTGTGAGTGGATTTAGGTTGAGTTTGAGGAGGGGTAGGTTCGGTTGGTGTTTGAGTGGGAGTAGGTTCGGGTGGTTGTTGGGTTTCGGTTGTGTGTATGGGTTCGGTTACTGGTGGTGGTTCGGTTGCATCGGTATGAACCCCCGTATCAGATACGTTGGTTGTAACCTTTGCAGTAGCAGTTGTTGCATCAGTGAAAATGGGTGGTGGTATAGCGAAAGAGGTTTTAGGAATGTTGGTAGTGGGGATTATGGTGGGAATGGAAGTGGGAATTGTTTGAGTAGGAGAGGGGATTGGTGAGTTATGGATTTCCATATCAGGAGTAGGTGATATGGGTGGGGTGTTGCCTCTTGGAGGGGTGTTGCCTCTTTGAGAGCCGTCCGAATCCGAACTCTCACCCTCCGACTCGTCGGAAGAGGAAGCGATAATGAGCTTTCGCTTTGGTTTTGTCTTTCGCCTCTTCTGCTGCGGGGACTGAGCAGGTTTAGTAGCCTTCCTCTTTTTGGGAGAAGGGCCTTTAGCCCCTTTTGCCACTTGCTTTCCTTTTTCTGCCTTTTTGCCTCTTGAAACAGGCTTATCGGCATCATGTATAGACTTGAGCATCTCCTGTGTGAGCTCCCTCGATCCAGACTGCTTGAACTCCTTGATAGTCTGGATGATCCTGCTGTCACCTGCAACATCACCGTACATGGTCTCCGGGATGGAGCCAATGAAAGAGAACCTCGATGCATCTGAGACGATAATCTTCGTGGTATGGAATGTACCAATCGAAGATATCGATGCACCGGCAGCAGTGGGAACATCGTGCTTATCCATCGCCCATTTAGTAACGATGGTCCAGAACCTGGCATACGACACCTCAGAATGTCGTGAAGAGGAGGATAAACTCTGGATGAGTTGTTGCCAGAGAACCAACCCATAATCAAGATTGACTCCGTTGTAAACCCCGTACATGATAGAGAGAAAGAGCCGACTGGAGCCGTCTGAACCTGAGCTCTGTTCTGAAAGACCCTTGAAGAGGACAGTGAACATACCGTTCCACTGTGGCGGCAAACATGACTTTTTGAACTTCGCGACGGAGGTGAGCACCTCCGTGCACCCCATATTATAAAACATATTGTAGAGATGGCCCAACGGAATTGTCTCCGGATTAACCCTTGAAGGGTCAACAGCAAACCCAAGCAATGAGCCAAATCGTTGCCTGGAAATCGAGGCTTTGTGATCAGCAACCTCGAAGAAGATTCTATCGACTGCTTTGTCATAATGTGTAGTCGCATAGATCTGCGATAATATCACCATGGGCACTGTTTCCACCCGTGAAAGTGCAGGAGTGATAGGGGAATACTTCAGGCACTCGATAATCGGGAACATGTAGGAATCGTACGCCTGAGGGGTTAAATCGATCACCAAACACTGTTCAGGGCGAATGGGAAGGATGTCGGAAATAGAGTGAAATGACGATGATTCTGCCATTGTTGAAGTGGGGAAGAAGATGATGAACAGTTGGATGCGGTAAAGAGGTAAAAGGGAGATGAGGTCGCCTTTTATAGTGGTTTGCAGGAGAGAGAAAAATCTGTTCAAATCTTCTATCGAAATACGAAAGGTTTTCTCCGGAATTTGACTGATGCGTGACAGTTAAGGAATGCGATGATCACCATGAGATAGAATGTCAGATTCCTTGTAACACGCCGCCCAACAAGCGCCGTTTCTAAAGAAACCATTTCAAATCCACACGCGCCTTTATGTGCCAGATTGGAATCGCTTCAAATTCGCACACGCATCCACAGTCTCAGTTAAAGAATGGACGTTTCAATTTCGCATGCGTCCCCGATTTACCGCCGTTTGAAATTCAATCCATTAGACTCCCGCCTGAGGCAGCAACCCTTCATCTTATCCTTGTAACAGCATCTTTTGAATGATACGCCCACGTGGATTAATTTTGACCACGTCTTTAATTAACCACCAATTTAGTAAAACAGCCTGTAATTATTAGTACCAGAATTTGGAAAATCATAGATTTTCGTGCTAAGGGTGTAAAAAGAAAAGAAATAAAGCAAATCTTTTTAGGAATAAATGTGATGTCAATAATGACACGAAACAAATGATCCCGGGCACGAATCTCTTCCTTCAAAGTCAAGAGAGACCTTAAAGTGTTAGTGTGGTTTCCCGTTGAATAACGATCAAACACTTATTAAGAAGTGTTGAAAGGCTTCTTTTAATTAGGCTCCTTAGGGTGGCTTTAGCTTTGATTCAACAGTTCTAATCTTGAAATAAGATAGAAACTGAACAAAGTACTTGTGAGACCGGTGTAGTCTATTGAACAAGTAGGCATGAAATAATGTTAAAGTGACTGGTAAATAGAAATCTTAACAAAAAAATTCAAACTGGATCCCAAGGGAAGAAATGTTATGGTGTGTAACAATTTCATAGGAATCATACAAAAAAACTTGAGATTTCATGAGGATACGACCGTCAATTCATTAGTGAAAACTTGATCAAATTAATTGTTCACCGTCAATTCAGATTTTGTATTGAATTTTGGGTTTCACTCAGCTCGTAGTGGCACGAAACTAAGATCATAAACACAGATTTTGACTAACCATAAACCTCAGTGGTAATTTCTGAGAGTCTCAAGGGTTACATTGATGAAACGAATGTAATGGAGAAAGTAATGGAGATGGTGTGAGAAATCAAATTACCTCTGCTATAAACGAAGGACCAAGCATAAAACTCTTATCTCATGTGAGAAGAGAGTTAGGTAGCTCTTGATTAGAATAAATGTGATAGCCTAATTGGGAAGACAAGGTTTGTGTATACCAAGTCATTAAGGCTGTTATTCAAAATCTTATGAGACTTTGGTCGCATACAGCAACATGCTTCTAGGGACACTTAAGTAATTTATTAAAAAAAATTTCCCATAATCGAACGAACACTCATATAAGATGAAAGACTAAAAAGTAAATAAACAACAAAATATTTTTGGAATTTTAGATATATATAAAAAAAATTAAAAATAACAAAGTAAAAAAATAAAGATTCAAAAAGAAATTAAAAGGAGTTAAAAAAAACTTTGGAAAAATTAGGAACCGAACCCGAGCGTTCGGTTGGTGTCGGTTGAGAAAAATTCTGAAAAACCGAACCCGAGCGTTCGGTTGGTTTCGGTTTTGAAAAATTTTGGAAAACCGAACCCGAGCGTTCGGTTGGTTTCGGTTTTGAAAAATTTTGGAAAACCTAACCCGAGCGTTCGGTAGGTTTCGGTATTGAAAAATTTTGGAAAACCGAACCCGAACCTTCCGTAGGTTTCGGTTTTGAAAAATTTTTAGAAACCAAGGAATTTTGACATTCAAGTAGGTAATACTTTAGACGAATAGATAAACAACTTTGTACAAGAAATTTCCAACCAAGAAAACTACCTTTGAAATGATGAGCGAGTGCAGATGATGCAACCGAACCCGAACGTTCGGTCAATTTCTCTTCTTACGTTTGAGATCGAGAGGTAGTTTGTGGTACTGATTCTGATTCCATCATACCTAGCCCTTGTAGAATTTTGTTGAATGAGGCTTCGGGAAGAGCTTTCGTAAAGAAATCAGCCAGTTGATCAGTGGTTCTAACAAAGTGTACTTCAACATTTCCATCTTCCACATGATCTTTGATGAAGTGATACCTCAGTGCTATGTGTTTGGTTTTGGAGTGTTGCACTGGATTATGACAGATCCTAATTGCACTTTCAGAGTCGCAATATAGTGGGATCTTTTTCATATTGAGTCCATAGTCTCTGAGTTGACTCTGGATCCAAATCACATGAGAGGTGCAGGATGCAGCTGCAATGTATTCAGCTTCTGTAGTGGACAAAGACACACACGTTTGTTTCCTTGACTGCCAGCTAACCAACTTCCCGTCAAGGAATTGGCAGCCACCAGTTGTGCTTTTTCTGTCGAGTCCACAACCTCCAAGGTCCGCATCTGAATAGGCTTGAACGAAGAAGCCTGAGTTGGAAGGATACCATAGACCTAGAGAGGTGGTTCGCTTGAGATAGCGTAGAATGTTCTTCACTGCAAGCATGTGAGGTTCGCGTGGATTTGCCTGAAATCGAGCACAGTAACAAACAAAAAACATTATGTCAGGCCTGCTAGCAGTGAGATACATTAGTGAGCCTATCATCTGTCGATAAAGCATAATATCAACAGGCGATTTGTCCAGGGATGGGGTGAGCTTGGTGCCGAACGCCATTGGAACTTTGACTTTGGAATCTCCCATCATGCCAAACTTTGCTAGGAGAGTCTTCGTGTAAGCTTCTTGATTGATAAAGATGCCTTCTGGTCCGTGTCTAATATTTAAACCAAGGAAAAAGTTAATAGGACCCATTGAGCTCATTTCAAATTTAGTCTCCATCAGCTTTTTGAATTCAGCTGTTAGGCTAGGATTCGTGGAGCCAAAGATGATATCATCGACATAAATTTGAACGATCATAAGGTGGTTACCTTCCTTCTTGCGAAAGAAGGTTGGGTCAACCGAACCTTGTTTGAATTTGGACATCTTTAAAAATTTAGTCAGCGTTTCATACCAGGCTCTCGGAGCTTGTTTCAGTCCATACACGGCTTTATCCAAAATATAACAATGATTAGGATACCTTTCATTTACAAAGCCAGGAGGTTGCTCCACATACACAGTTTCTTCGAGTTCACCATTGAGGAATGCACACTTGACGTCCATTTGGTAAACCTCAAAGTTTTTGTCGGCAGCATAGGCTAGAAATATTCTTACAGATTCCAGCCTAGCTACGGGAGCGAACGTTTCTTCATAATCAATCCCTTTCTCCTGACAGTAGCCTTTCACGACCAGACGAGCTTTGTTACGAATTACGTTTCCTTCCTTGTCCATTTTGTTCCTAAAGACCCATTTAAGACCAACAACCAAGGCATCTGGAGGAGTTTGAATAAGACGCCCGACTTTGTTCCTCTCGAATTCGTTCAGTTCATCTTGCATAGCTTGAACCCAATCGGAGTGATCAAGAGCAGTGTTAACTGTCTTTGGTTCAACTTTTGATACGAATGAGTTAAACATGCAGAATTCGACTTTAGATACATCACCAACAACTTGAGAAATAGGATGATCCCTGGTCCATTTGGTGAGAGGAGGGTAGTTTGGATCAAAGGTTGGATCTAATTCAGCGTTTATCATTTCTTCTGGTTCGGACTGGCTTTCATAGTCGTAAGACATGTCAGTATGCTCCCCTTCAATAGATGAGCTTTTAGGAATGTTTTGAGCTTCAGAGGTTTCTTGAGGTGTGGAGCTTTCAGGCGTTGATGCACCTTCGGATGGTGTGGCACTTTCGGTTGGTGAAGTGCTTTCGGTTGGCAAAGTGTTTGGCTCCCCCTCAACTTGTGAGGTCGGCTGAGTTGACGATGGTTGATCCTCCCCCTCGACTGAAGTATTATGTGATGGAGGTTCGTCAGAACTTGATTCTCCTTCATTCATTCTTCTTGCAGCGTCTTCAACAACTTGCTTCATGTGATCTACCTTGTTGTCTGCTGCGCCTGCTTCTGATAGAGTGGCTTTCTCTGGTTCATCAAAGAGCTCCATGAACTTCTCAAATAGATTAGCGATCGAGACTGTGACTTGGCCAGTTTGAGGAAAGATTTCCCCAGCTGTGTCTTCATTGGCCTTTAGTTTTTTGACATAGCTATCATCAAAAGTCACGTAGTAAGTTTCTTCGATTTTCCTCGAACGCTTGTTTAATACCCTGTATGCCTTAGAAGTGAGAGAGTATCCCAGAAATATCCCTTCGTTGGCTTTGACATCGAACTTGTTTCGGTGTTCTTTGGAATTGAAAATGAAACACCTAGAACCGAATACATGGAAAAACTTCACATTGGGCTTCCTGTTGTTGAGAATATCATAAGGAGTGAGCGAGAATCGCTTGTTGAGATATGACCTGTTCTGTGTAAAACAGGCAGCAGAAATAGCATCAGCCCAAAAATAAAGAGGTAAGGAAGCGAAACTTAGCATGGTTCGAGCGGCTTCACACAAAGATCGGTTTCGTCTTTCGACAATCCCGTTTTGTTGAGGAGTGTAGGGAGCTGAGAAGTTGTGACTAATTCCCTTTTCCGCCAAGAATTCTTCGAATTCTCTATTTTTGAATTCCAGACCATTGTCGCTCCTGATGTTGCGAACGACCTTTTTCAGCTGTACTTCAATCTGCTTGATGAACACCTTTAGCTTAGGAGTCGCTTCAGATTTAAGCTTCAGAAAGAACACCCATGTAAAACGCGAAAAGTCATCAACAATAACAAGAATATACTTGCTACCATCGATGCTTTCGATAGATGAAGGACCACACAAATCAATATGAAGTAATTCAAGTGGTTCAACAACTTTAGTGTTTATTATAGATGGGTGACTTTGACGACTCTGCTTCCCCATTTCACATGCAGCACACAGATGGTCTCTATCGAACTTGAGCAATGGAAGACCTCGAACGTGACCTCCAGTGACAAGTTTGTTGATGTCCTTAAAGTTAAGATGAGAGAGCCTTCGGTGCCATAGCCATCTTTCGTCAGATTGCGCTTTTGATAACAAGCAGATAGTTGGGTTTCCTTTGATGGGTTTGAGGTTTAGAGGAAACATTTCACCTTTGCGTTCAGATTTAAGAATAACTCTTTTCGTCTTCTTCTCAATAATTTCAAAACCCTCATCATCGAACGAGACTTTGAGACCAGTAGTAATCATTCGATATCCTTTTATGGTGCCGAAGGAGTTGTTTCCAAATTTGACGTTTCCACCATTTGAAAGAGACCTGTATTCCCTTTGTTACACCGTGAATTTCAAACAATTTTTTTTTTTTTTTGCAATATAAAAAAAACATTTCTCATTTAATTCCATAAAAACATTAAGTTTCAAATTCCAATCTGTGTCATACAAATCCCAAGATCACATAATTATATCAAAGTCCCCTGCGTGTGTACAGATCAAGCCGGCGCCTTCCCACGGTCATCGCTAGTACCTGAAACAACAACACTAACACTGTAAGCACGAAGCTTAGTGAGTTCCCTAAAATACCACATAAAACACATATTAGCCACTCGAGGCTATAACTCTATGGGTCCATGCACCCAACTCTGTGAACCCTCAGGTTCTAACTCTAGGAACCTTCCGGTTCCAACTCTGTAATCATGTACAACATAAATCACATCGAAATAATGCAGTACAACACATGGCATACACATAACATACATACACTAACACATAACTCTGATTACCTACTCAAGGTAAAGTATAGTGAGAAGACTCACCTCGCGTGTCTCAGTATCTCACGAACCCTGGAAACCCCTCGTGCTCGATCCTCCGAGCTCTAATCCTCCTATAACATCACATGACTCTAATTAACACTTTTTATCTCTAAGGTTGACTATCCCTAAAGAAGTCAACACAGGTCAACGGTCAACTTTGACCGGACTCGGCTAGTGCACACGGCAACTCGGCGAGTCTAGACGTTCTCACCAACTCTCTAGGATTCCCTTTCTACACGTCGAGCACTCCCCCCTGACTCGACGAGTTTCACCTGGCAGAAATCGCGGGGCCACCCCGACTCAACTCGCCGAGTCTCAAGAACGACTCGGCGAGTCCCAGCTCGACTCAGACCACTTGACAACCCTCTCTAACTCGCCCTGACTCACTGAGTCAATCCATGACTCGACTGGACCACTCACTGGCCGGTCCAAGGCAATCTTCAAGCTACTCGCCGAGTCTGCTCATCGGACTCGGCGAGTCCATGCCATGCAATCACTCAAACTTGCTTCTAAGGTCAGATCTATTCCAACAATTAATAGATCTGGCCTTCCTAGAATGATTCACCACGTAAAGCCCCAGACTTTATGCATAAACAACCTCTATATGACCATATATGAAGAATCATCAACAAATCTCACTACTCAAGGTCATAACCTCCATTGTTCTCTATAAAGCTTGATGAATGAGGCTCTCTGGACCTCTATGGATCCAGATCCGAAGTCTCATCACTAGCAAGGGACTATTTGGCCGTCCAATCAACTCAACAAGGTCACAAGAAACCCTAAAATCAATTATACTTCACAAAACAGGAGATGAGCCGAAATCATACCTTTAGATTGAAGGGCTAAGCTTCAAATCCACCGAATAGCAGTCTCCTTTGCCTCCTCTTGGCTAGAGCCTCCCTCTTCTTTGCTAAACAACACACAAATGTCAAGAAATGCTTCCTTTCTCTCTCAAATCGCTAAAGCACTCTAGGGTTTCTCTCTATGGACTGTTGGGTGCAAATGACGGCCATAAGGCCCTTTAAATAGGTCCCAAACCTGAGAAATTAGGGTTTCATTAAACAGCGTGGACTCGCCGAGTCCATATTCTGGACACATCGAGTCCAGACGAATCTCGCGTCCAGAATCGCGACCCTACTCGGCGAGTCTGAGCTCCAACTCGCCGAGTCCCCTCTCAAAACACCAAAAAAATCAAAACAATAAAATACCTGGAAATCCGGGCTGTTACACCCTTAGCTCTTCCTTCCTTCCTGTCATGTGACGTGAGCAGCCACTATCAATGTACCATTCTTCGTCAAACTGCTCGTCACTGATAACCTGCATAAATTAAGTAGATTTAGGAACCCAAAGTTTCTTGGGTCCTCGTGAGCCTTTCACAGGAACATGAATAGTAAGAGAGATGTCAACAAAATATGTTCGTTTAATTAGAGTTGTTTCATCTTTCTTTTTGATGGTAAAAACTTTAATTTTATTAGGATTTGGTTCTTTTGGTTTTGACTCTAGTTCAGACGCTGAAACCTACTGTTTTCCCTTTTGTTTTGCTGATGATTGAGATTTTTGAGAAAGAGCAGAATGGGATTTAGAATGAGGTGAAGAAGAGTTGGAAGAATTAGCAGAATTAGATGAGATAGAATGAGAGAGCTTAGATTGAGATGACTTCTTGGCTGGAGACTCTAGGTGACCTTTTTGCTTTTGATCATTGGTGGGACTTACCTCAAAGCTTTGATCTCTTTTGATTTCTGAACCGAACCTTTGCTTTCAGTTGGTGTAGTTCTCTGAACCGAACTTCTGCTTTCGGTTGAAATCATTTTCTGAACCGAACCTCTGCTTTCGGTTGATTTTTTCTCCGAACCGAACCTCTGCTTTCGGTTGTTGTGTCTCTCTTACGATTCGATAGGATTTTTCTCAGACTTTAGGTTCTTGTCTTGATGAGAGAAATAAGCATTCTGGGATTGCCAGAACTGTTTTCTTTCAGAGAGATTCTTCCTGTATCTCTGATTCCTTTGACGTTTCTGATTTCTCATCTGCTTCGGTTGATGATGGATGTTAGCTTTCGGGTTCGGTTTTCCTATGGCTGGTTGACTCTGAACTGAGGAAGTTTCACTTGAAGTTGTGACTTCTTTTGCTGGAATTCCTTTTTCTTGAGGAATGTCTTTCGTACCGCTTGTGCTTGGCACATCGAAGTTATCAGGTTTATTCAAGGGTTCTGGTACGTATCTCCCTTTGCTTTTCCATGAGGTCCTTTCAGACAAACCTACTGTTTCATCAGCATTATCGATTGGAGCTGACCAGAAGAACTCATTGCAGCCATCAGCATTGTCTTCGTTTACAATAGCTGTGAATTTAGCAGTCTGATGTTCGGTTATGCCTGTGACCTTGTATACCTGATTTGGAGTGGTTCTAACCTTTTGATATACTACGGCCTTCTCTGCAAGAATCGGGGACTTTTGTTGGGACAAACGAGCGAACTCTACTGAATTTTCTGAAATTAGATTCTTGTGGTTTTCGGGTTCGCTTTTTACAAATTCTGAGCAGTCAACCGTGTCCTCTACAGAAGTTTCACTCATATTATTGTCCTCATTAAGCTCAGATGCATTTTCAACATGAATTTTATTTTCTGAGCTTAAGTTGGCGTTTAAAGAATCAAATTTTTGTATGGTTTCGGTTCTCAGTTTCAGTTTATCATTTTCATCCAAAAGGTTTTTAAGCATGTCCTTATGGTCCTTGGATTTAATGAAAGATTCTATTTTGTCCAGTCCATACATGTACGTCGGATTAACATCCTCAGATGAAATAACACTCTCAGAATTATACGCTTTAGCATCAATTTCATCCTCGTTAAATTCAAGGAAGGGTAAAATCATGCGATGAATCTTTTGTCCTATTTCACAATCCAAATGAAGCTGAGTAATATTAGTGTAAAGACGTTTGGCAATTAAACAAAAAACATTTCGCTGTTTCAACAACTTTAAATTGTCTCTCTGTAAATAAATGTTTTCATCTTTTGTTTTGATTAATTCCGACTCCTTTAGTTCAATCCACATGCGCCGTTCCTCACTCTTCGAAGACACCCTGCTTAATTGGTCAATTAGGTTAGAATTAGTGACTCGAGTTTGAGTTAAACTACTATCTAGATGAGAGATTCTTGAATTAACACTTTTTAGTTCTTTTTCATATGAGCTTTGTGGGACTTTAAATGAGACAAAGATGGATTGTACCTTCTTGATCAGTTCGTCGAGCTCGTTGAACTGCATGTTGAGCGGCTTTGCTGTAAAGCACATATCCTGTTGCTCCTTCGGTTCATTACTCCCACCATCAGTGTTGTATCCCCTCATCTGATGTCACAACTGTAAATTTTAAGCCATGTAATCTATGCATTCAACCTAATGTGAATCAAAAACTTCAATCAAATACAAGTACTATAAGTAGTCATCAAACAATTGGAGACCCTAGAAGTTCTTGTTAAGTCCATTTTGGACTAAGACTTCCTTATTGGATCCAAACGGACCAATGACCTTCCAATTTGACTATCATGGGTTTAGGACCCTAATCGGGCTCTAATTAGACCCACACTCGTTTATTTCAATATTTTGGGCTAGGTAGAACCTAGAAGGAAATAAAACACAAGTTTTGATCCATAATTAAACCTAACCTAGCTTAATAAAGCACAAAAATCACAATTTTATTTTATAAGTCCAATAAATACCCTAAACTACCTCTAATGTTGGGCTTAGGGGCAAAAGCCCAAATTTTTCCTCCTTCCCTTCATATTCTCGGCCCAAGGCCCAAACACAAGGAGAGGTTGACTTTTAAGTGCCACCTCATTTTTACCCATGGGTTCTCCATGCAAAAATCACATTCATCCATGCAAGCATCACCTCAAAGTCTTTTCTTCCTTCTCTCTCTCTCTCTCTCCCTCTCCCTTCTTGTTTCGGCCGAAGATAACCAACACACACACACATCTCACAAAATTCTCTCAAAAATTCTCTCAAGAAGCTCTCTCCTTCCCCTCTCCAAAGATCTCGAAATTTAGAGGCTTTCCAAAGGGATTTTTGCAAGTAAATCATCTCCTAAGGTAAGATTATGCATAGATCTAAGGTTTAAATTCTTTTGTTATCAAAATCCTTCCCTAATCTATACAAAAATCGTGATCTAGCATCCTCAAACCATCTCAAACTCAAGATCTTCACCAAAGGGAGCCAAGGCCAAAAACACTTCATTTTTCCTTCCATTTTCATTGCAAAAACCGAACCAACACCCCAAGGTGAGATTCATACCCCTATTTTCTGTTTTTAAGAGTTTTTGTGGGGGGGGAATACAAGTGAAAGTGTAGATCTATATGTATTTGTATGCCTTGTATGATTTCCATGCTTATATGTATGCTTATATGTGTTTTAATGTTGGATCTAGCCAATAAACCCCTCAAAACCGAGATATAACTCATGTTTTATGATATTAGCTTCAAATATGTTCCTACATAATAAGTGATACTAGATAAATAGCCAAGTGGTTAGCAACAATTTTCTTTAAGCTAAAAACACACATCTTGGGCCAAAAATGTGAAAAATACAAAATTTAGGGCCCAAAATGACATTTTACAGATTCTGATAGTTGAAATGTGTCAAAACAGTTTCAATAAAGCTATTTCTGGAATTTTATTCATTTTGAGGATTAAAAACATAAATTTCAAGCCTATTGGGCTAAAAATGTAAATTTCGGCCCAATAAGGCCCATTATGCGAATTTTTCTGTTTTGAAGGGCCAAAACTGTGAAATTCTGTAAAACAGTGGACTATAAGTGTCCCAAACCCTTTTCAAAGGTTTAAAATGCTTTTTAAATTTAAAAAGGACCAAAGTTGCAAAAATTTTCCACTTTGGGCCAAAATTGTCAAAATTGCGAAAAGATGGGCTAAAACCGAGAAAAACTGCATTTTCAGGGACTTAAACTGTTTTCTTTGAAAAATATGCTGGAAAATATTAATTTCAATAATTTTTGGTGTTAAAATGTCAAGAAAAGTAGTTTAAGGACCAAACCGGGAAATATTTAAATAAAAGGGTTGAAAATGTAATTTTTACAAATAATGAGGGGCTGAAACCAGAAATATTTCAAGGCTGATTCATCATGTACAATGTGATCAAATAATGACACCTCAACTACCAACGAAATACAACTCATTACAATACCAAAAGTCGTTGTTAAACGAATTGGCTCGGTCTCGAGCCAATGAAAATCCACAACTACTAACTCTTTGATACATACAAATAACGATTGGTAATACACATACATGCGAGTGTGCACAGACGTCTACGCACCATCTTCGGGCCCCAAAAGTGTAAAATCTTGTTTGTTGGGCCTAGCTAGCCCAATGACCTGATCTTAAGGCCCGAAGACATTTTTTTTTCTACGAAGTGTTGAGTTTTACCGACTTGGCACAACGTAGGGTGACTTTCAATGGCTTGTACCATTGGACCCCAAGGGCCATGGTATTGCTAGAAAAGTCTACACATTTTACGAGGCGGGTCGGGGACCCCTCGCACACATTTTTCCCCAGCCGGTTAATAGAGTTATCGGGGTCTTCGTGACCTCTTCCTCTTCGGATGTGGGACCACTCATAGTCCGGGCGATTGGATAACGTGATTAGTACTGACGACGCCTTCGGGAATCGTTGGTATATCTATAAACCAGGCATTTGTGTAATGCGGGTTTGTAGTAAATAATCAATGCTCGAGAACCTTCCAACGTCGCTTGGGACCGATACTACTATTTTTGTAATGGTTTGAACGCAACTCAATGGATTTCAAAAGAACTAGGGGAACATCGGGTTTCCCTAGGGTTTTTATCACATACCGATTTTAAACACATACAACTTAAATGAACAATTTTTGCAAGTATAGAAACAAACAAGCATACCTATGGATCTTCACAAACGTTTTTGAAAGCTTTTCTTTTCAGAAAATATCGGATTTTCTGGTGGTTTTTCAAACAATATAAACATTCGATATCAAACATTACTTATGAACTCACCAACATTTCATATGTTGACGTTTTTCAAAATACTTGTATTCTCAGGAAACCAGTGAGTCAAGGGAAATCATGCTCAGTGACGGTTGCAGTTTATTTTCGAATGAACCAAACAATATTAATTTTTGGAAATGTAATATCTCAAACAATGTATGACATGTAAACACTACTGGTTGTACTATGTTGATGAATGGTGACGAATGTTGTTTTGTTTCATATATATTCAATGTTATGGTATTCAATTGAGTCACGACAGCCCCCGGACGTTTCCGCCGTCTGGTTCGGGGGTGTGACAGGTTGGTATCAGAGCTTTGTTTATAGTGAACTAGCATGTCGAGCCATACATTGATATGCAACTATAAACCAAAAAGAGGGACTAACATAACTCTGAACAAAACAAATGAATAAAATACACTTGCTTGCATTAGGAGTAAGGACCTAACACTGAATCAAACACCATAATGCTGGTATCTCGATTAATTCGGGACTGTTCTTAGTGATACCAAGGGGTGAATGTAGCCTGATCAACTACATTCTCTCCAAGGTAAAACTAACACATGTCTTGATAAGATCGGAATAGCCAGGGAACCTAAAAATTTTACCCTATATCACCCAAAAAGAGAATATTTGCTTAGTCTGTGTAATAGTCATAGTACCCTAGGAATAATGTAGCATAATTACGTACTCGCGCAGACAGCATGGCTGGTTTTCATCACCCTGGAGACCCCTACTTCCCTAATCAGGGAAACAACGGGTGGCTAGAGGAGGAGCCTGAGGAAGAGCCTGAAGAAGAACCTGAGGAGGACCCCGAAGAGGAATCAGATGGGGAACCGGAAGCAGAAGTCGAGGGCGAGCCTGCCGAACCCGAAGAAGACGAAGAACCTTTCGAAGAGGAGCTCGATGACAGCGAAGGGGGTGATTCGGATGCAGAGTCCGAGGTCATCGACCCCCCTTACCCGATCAGGGTACCCGCTTATCGTGTGGGACCCACTGGACCTACCCCTCCTTGGGGCATGGATCTTTGGAGATGGAGCAGACATCAGGGACAGCGACCCCCGTTTGGCATGTCACGCGAGTTCTTTGACTTGAGGGACGGAGGACCGGCCGACCGAGCCCTACCAGTCATGGTGAGACGGTTACGGGACACCGGCGACCTTGCTCAGGACACTGCTGATCAAGTACGCCGGTTGTGGACTAGAGTCGAGCGTGCGGAGCAGGAGACACGTGACGTCCTCCGGGAGTTTCACATGAGGCAGGTAAGGTGGGAATCTCGACTTCAGGATGCAGAACGCCTAGTGGCTCGTCTTCAGGGAGCATCCACATCTTCGGCACCACCTCCTGACGCAGCTCATCGCGGTTAGGGATAGACCTATCGTAGTAGGATATTAGTAACTATGTTATGTACTCCGGCTCTATGTTTAAGTGACTACACTACTCATGGAGCCGTTATGCTGTCGGATTAGCATTACTTATGTATGCTCCTACGAGCAAATTTTCTTGTACGAAATGCGGATAATATTAATAAACTTTTGTGTGTTTTGCTAAATTATTCTCAGTTGCTATGTGTTGAGACATTATGATTGCATGCTTGATGATAGTAATGCTTAGGTTCGCACCATACGCCTAGTTAGTAGGATCATAACCTCACCGAAACCACGTACACTCAACATCTTTCCGTTTCATGACAGAAAGATGCCTCGCCCAGCTACTCGCGGAAATCCCGAACCAACCCCGCCGGAAGTTGACTCCACTGCTTTCCAGGCAGCCGTGTCTGCTGCGGTCACAGCGGCTATGGCACAACTTCACCGAGGGAACAACGGAGGAGGCAACGGGCAAGGATCCGGAAGTTCGAACAACGGGACGAACCAAGGACTCACTAAAACGTGCACCTACAAGGATTTTGCGAACGCTAAACCCCGAACTTTCAACGGTACCGGAGGAGTGATCGCCCTGAAGCGATGGATCGAGAAAGTAGAGTCGGTATTCGAGATATGCGAGTGCCCCGAGCAGATGAAAGTGAAGTTCGCGGCCTGCACTTTTGTGGACCAAGCGCTCACTTGGTGGAATGGTCATGTGGAAGCTATGACACTTCCTGTCGCCAACTCTATTCCCTGGGCAGAGATGAAAGAGATGTTGACGGCTGAGTACTGCCCCCGGGGCGAAATACAGAAGATGGAGCAGGAACTATGGAATCTCACGGTGCAGAATGGGAACATCGATGCTTACATATCGAGATTCAGCGAACTATCTCTGTTGTGCCCGGGTATGATCACATCAGAGGGGAAGAAGATTGAACGATTCATTTGGGGACTGACATCCCCCATTCAAGGGAACGTTATAGCTGCTAACCCTGAAACGTTTGACAGCGCGAAGAGATTGGCAAAGAGGCTCTATGATCATAACCACAAAAAGGGCGAGAAACCGGTAGAGACTGAGAAGAAGAAGGAGAGCGATAGTAAGAAGGGATGGAACAACAAGAGGAAGGGGCGTCAAGGTCCCGAGACCTCTAAAAAGCAGCAAACGGTGGCAGTTCACGCTGTCACTGCGCCGGTTCCAGTCACCTCACATGCTCCAGCCTCAGCTACTTCAAATACTTCAAGACCCTACTCCGGCACTCATCCCAAATGCAACAAGTGCGGTTTCCATCACCAAGGAGAATGTAGGGAGTTCCATTGCACCAGTTGCAATCGAAGGGGACACACTGCAAAGTTCTGCAGGACTTATCCTTCTCAGAACCAAAGTCAGGGAAACAACCAGAACAACAACAACAATCACCGCAACACCAACAACACCAATGCCGGCGGCAACAACGCAGGGCCTAGCCACACCTGTTTCGGGTGTGGAAGGACGGGACATTTCCGTCGAGACTGCCCTAACAACAACAACAACTCAGGAAACAGAGGAGCAGGAAGAATGCTGACTATGGGTCAGAGTGATGCAGTTCAGGACCCCGCAGTTGTGACCGGTACGTTCCTCCTAAACCACACTTATGCATGCATCTTATTTGATACCGGAGCGGAGCGAAGTTTCGTAAGCGAGAAGTTTAAACATCTATTAAAACAACAACCCCAAAAGCTAAATGAAACCTATACGGTGGAAATGGCCAATGGGAAGACCGAATCCACTAGGGAGATCTACATCGGATGTACCCTAACCCTTAACCAGCACGTCTTTCGAATAGATCTAATGCCAGTATCAATTAGGAGTTTTGATGTGATTATCGGCATGGATTGGTTAAGCCCCCACCATGCTGAGATTATGTGCCACGAGAAGGCCGTTCGCCTTCGTCTCCCGAATCACGAAACCCTAGTAATTTACGGTGACAAACCTAGCACGAATCTTCGTCTTATCTCGTGCATCAAGGCACAAAAACACCTGCGAAAGAACAACTTAGCGTTCTTGGCCCACATAGTGGACAAGACAAAAGAAGAAACTAACATCCAAGACATTCCGGTAGCGTGTGAATTTCCGGACGTGTTTCCCGAAGATCTTCCAGGAGTACCCCCAGAGAGACAGGTTGAATTCCGAATCGACCTCGTTCCAGGAGCAACTCCCCTCGCTAAATCACCATATCGACTGGCTCCTGCTGAAATGCAGGAATTGTCCAGCCAACTCAGTGAGCTTCTGGACAAGGGATTTATCCGACCTAGCTACTCGCCATGGGGAGCTCCGGTGCTCTTTGTCAAAAAGAAGGACGGATCTTTCAGAATGTGCATCGATTACAGAGAGTTGAATAAACTCACTGTTAAAAACCGCTACCCACTCCCGCGAATCGATGATCTATTTGACCAGCTCCAAGGAGCTAGCTACTTTTCTAAAATAGATCTACGGTCCGGATTGTTACAACAACCGGCAATCCCTGAGTGGAAATGGGAGGGGATTTCTATGGACTTCGTGACCAAGCTGCCCAAGACATCGGACGGATTGGACACCATATGGGTAATAATCGACCGACTGACGAAATCTGCCCATTTCCTGCCAATCAAAGAGTCCTACAGAATGGAGAGGCTGACGCGTTTATACCTACGAGAGATTGTAAGACTTCATGGAGTGCCAAGATCCATCATCTCAGATAGGGACAGTAGGTTCACGTCACGCTTTTGGCAGTCGCTCCACAAGGCAATGGGAACTCACCTTGATATGAGCACTGCGTATCACCCACAAACGGACGGTCAAAGCGAACGAACTATTCAGACGCTTGAAGACATGCTTCGTGCATGTGTGATAGACTTCGGAAAGTCTTGGGATACCCACCTACCGTTGATCGAGTTTTCATATAACAATAGTTATCATTCGAGCATTAAGGTGGCCCCTTTCGAAGCACTGTACGGGCGTAAATGTAGATCACCGTTATGTTGGGCTGAAGTAGGTGACACCCAGCTAGCAAGAACACATACGTCGGATAGGGCAATGACAGGACCGGAAATCATTCGCGAGACCACAGAAAAGATTGTCCAGATCAAAGCTCGATTACAGGCATCGCGTGACCGGCAAAAGAGCTACGCTGATAAACGGCGAAAGCCCTTAGAGTTCCAGGTCGGTGATCGAGTATTGTTGAAGGTCTCACCCTGGAAAGGGGTTATACGTTTCGGAAAACGAGGAAAGCTAAACCCACGGTACATTGGACCTTTCGAAATCGTCGCCCGAATAGGTCCGGTAGCCTACAGACTACAACTACCCCCGGAGCTAAACGGTGTGCACCCCGTGTTTCATGTTTCTAACCTGAAAAAGTGCCTATCAGATGAAACTCTTATCATTCCTCTTGACGAAATCGAAATCAATGAGAATCTCCTGTTCGTCGAAGAACCAATCGAGATTATGGACAGGGAGGTGAAGCGTACTAAGCAGAGTCGCATCCCGATCGTGAAGGTACGGTGGAACGCAAAGCGTGGGCCAGAATTCACGTGGGAACGCGAAGATCAAATGAAACAAAAGTACCCTCACCTATTTTAGTTTCTCAAATCTAGCTTTCAAGCGGAATTTCGGGACGAAATTCCCTCTAACGGGGGGATGATGTCACAACTGTAAATTTTAAGCCATGTAATCTATGCATTCAACCTAATGTGAATCAAAAACTTCAATCAAATACAAGTACTATAAGTAGTCATCAAACAATTGGAGACCCTAGAAGTTCTTGTTAAGTCCATTTTGGACTAAGACTTCCTTATTGGATCCAAACGGACCAATGACCTTCCAATTTGACTATCATGGGTTTAGGACCCTAATCGGGCTCTAATTAGACCCACACTCGTTTATTTCAATATTTTGGGCTAGGTAGAACCTAGAAGGAAATAAAACACAAGTTTTGATCCATAATTAAACCTAACCTAGCTTAATAAAGCACAAAAATCACAATTTTATTTTATAAGTCCAATAAATACCCTAAACTACCTCTAATGTTGGGCTTAGGGGCAAAAGCCCAAATTTTTCCTCCTTCCCTTCATATTCTCGGCCCAAGGCCCAAACACAAGGAGAGGTTGACTTTTAAGTGCCACCTCATTTTTACCCATGGGTTCTCCATGCAAAAATCACATTCATCCATGCAAGCATCACCTCAAAGTCTTTTCTTCCTTCTCTCTCTCTCTCTCTCCCTCTCCCTTCTTGTTTCGGCCGAAGATAACCAACACACACACACATCTCACAAAATTCTCTCAAAAATTCTCTCAAGAAGCTCTCTCCTTCCCCTCTCCAAAGATCTCGAAATTTAGAGGCTTTCCAAAGGGATTTTTGCAAGTAAATCATCTCCTAAGGTAAGATTATGCATAGATCTAAGGTTTAAATTCTTTTGTTATCAAAATCCTTCCCTAATCTATACAAAAATCGTGATCTAGCATCCTCAAACCATCTCAAACTCAAGATCTTCACCAAAGGGAGCCAAGGCCAAAAACACTTCATTTTTCCTTCCATTTTCATTGCAAAAACCGAACCAACACCCCAAGGTGAGATTCATACCCCTATTTTCTGTTTTTAAGAGTTTTTGTGGGGGGGAATACAAGTGAAAGTGTAGATCTATATGTATTTGTATGCCTTGTATGATTTCCATGCTTATATGTATGCTTATATGTGTTTTAATGTTGGATCTAGCCAATAAACCCCTCAAAACCGAGATATAACTCATGTTTTATGATATTAGCTTCAAATATGTTCCTACATAATAAGTGATACTAGATAAATAGCCAAGTGGTTAGCAACAATTTTCTTTAAGCTAAAAACACACATCTTGGGCCAAAAATGTGAAAAATACAAAATTTAGGGCCCAAAATGACATTTTACAGATTCTGATAGTTGAAATGTGTCAAAACAGTTTCAATAAAGCTATTTCTGGAATTTTATTCATTTTGAGGATTAAAAACATAAATTTCAAGCCTATTGGGCTAAAAATGTAAATTTCGGCCCAATAAGGCCCATTATGCGAATTTTTCTGTTTTGAAGGGCCAAAACTGTGAAATTCTGTAAAACAGTGGACTATAAGTGTCCCAAACCCTTTTCAAAGGTTTAAAATGCTTTTTAAATTTAAAAAGGACCAAAGTTGCAAAAATTTTCCACTTTGGGCCAAAATTGTCAAAATTGCGAAAAGATGGGCTAAAACCGAGAAAAACTGCATTTTCAGGGACTTAAACTGTTTTCTTTGAAAAATATGCTGGAAAATATTAATTTCAATAATTTTTGGTGTTAAAATGTCAAGAAAAGTAGTTTAAGGACCAAACCGGGAAATATTTAAATAAAAGGGTTGAAAATGTAATTTTTACAAATAATGAGGGGCTGAAACCAGAAATATTTCAAGGCTGATTCATCATGTACAATGTGATCAAATAATGACACCTCAACTACCAACGAAATACAACTCATTACAATACCAAAAGTCGTTGTTAAACGAATTGGCTCGGTCTCGAGCCAATGAAAATCCACAACTACTAACTCTTTGATACATACAAATAACGATTGGTAATACACATACATGCGAGTGTGCACAGACGTCTACGCACCATCTTCGGGCCCCAAAAGTGTAAAATCTTGTTTGTTGGGCCTAGCTAGCCCAATGACCTGATCTTAAGGCCCGAAGACATTTTTTTTTCTACGAAGTGTTGAGTTTTACCGACTTGGCACAACGTAGGGTGACTTTCAATGGCTTGTACCATTGGACCCCAAGGGCCATGGTATTGCTAGAAAAGTCTACACATTTTACGAGGCGGGTCGGGGACCCCTCGCACACATTTTTCCCCAGCCGGTTAATAGAGTTATCGGGGTCTTCGTGACCTCTTCCTCTTCGGATGTGGGACCACTCATAGTCCGGGCGATTGGATAACGTGATTAGTACTGACGACGCCTTCGGGAATCGTTGGTATATCTATAAACCAGGCATTTGTGTAATGCGGGTTTGTAGTAAATAATCAATGCTCGAGAACCTTCCAACGTCGCTTGGGACCGATACTACTATTTTTGTAATGGTTTCAACGCAACTCAATGGATTTCAAAAGAACTAGGGGAACATCGGGTTTCCCTAGGGTTTTTATCACATACCGATTTTAAACACATACAACTTAAATGAACAATTTTTGCAAGTATAGAAACAAACAAGCATACCTATGGATCTTCACAAACGTTTTTGAAAGCTTTTCTTTTCAGAAAATATCGGATTTTCTGGTGGTTTTTCAAACAATATAAACATTCGATTTCAAACATTACTTATGAACTCACCAACATTTCATATGTTGACGTTTTTCAAAATACTTGTATTCTCAGGAAACCAGTGAGTCAAGGGAAATCATGCTCAGTGACGGTTGCAGTTTATTTTCGAATGAACCAAACAATATTAATTTTTGGAAATGTAATATCTCAAACAATGTATGACATGTAAACACTACTGGTTGTACTATGTTGATGAATGGTGACGAATGTTGTTTTGTTTCATATATATTCAATGTTATGGTATTCAATTGAGTCACGACAGCCCCCGGACGTTTCCGCCGTCTGGTTCGGGGGTGTGACATCTGAGATACGTCGAACACCATCAAACACCTTCCTCCACTGCTTTCTTCTTTAGCCACACAGGCCTTTCCATGAGAAGGCTTCCTCACTTCATCGTCTTCAGAGTCGGTTGACTAAACTTCCACGCTACCGAACTCGTCATCGGCAAGCGAACCCTGCACAATTAGAGCGTTCATAGAAGGGTTAGCGGTAGATTTCTTCTTCCTTATCTCATCATGCTTTTTCTGCAGCAAAGCTTCCTCATCCTTTTCCTCATCCTTTTCAGCCATCTTTTTAAGGACAAAATCCTTTGCATAGTGGTTCTTTCCACCACAATAGTAACAGCTTACTCCAGAATCACCTTCTGCCTTCGGTTCCTTCTTAGACTCTTTGTAACGCCCGCAAATCTGGGCTAGTCAAATTAGAGGCAATAGGGGTCGAAAACGACTTTTCGACAAAAGATTATTTAGAATAAATAATCTTAACCAAGTTGTAGAGTATGTTACAAGGTTTTCGTACATATAAAGAACGCCGAAAACCGAGTTGTAACGAAGAAGTTATGACCCGTTGAAGTTTCGCGACGGAACCGGCACGATACCGGGAAGCGTAAATAGTGAATTTACGATAGAGCGAGATTTAGCCTTAGCGATCTAAAAGAAAGTCGTAGAATATGTTAAACTAAGAACATGAATAAAAAGAACGCCCAAATCTGACTTCGTATGAGGAAGTTATGATTTTTCTAAGATTTAGCATAGCAGTGCACAGCCCGAAATCTGAATTTTAGATCGGTCGATTTTTAGCCGACGGGATCTAAATGAAAGTTGTAGTACTCGTAAATACCAACGCGTGGATATAAAGAACGTCGATAATAGAGCTCGTATGCAAAAGTTATGGACGAAGCTTAGTCCCTACTTTTCGAGCGCGGCGAATTCGATACAGTTTTGTAAATACGAGATAGAATGAGAGTTAGCCAACGAGGTCTAAATGAGAGTTGAAGATCTCATTAATAGGAACTCAACGGTAAAAAGACAGACAAAAATGGAACTCGTATGCGAAAGTTATGGACGAAGCTTAGTCTCTACTTTTCGAGCGCGGCGAATTCGATACAGTTTCGTAAATCCGAGATAGAATGAGAATTAGCCAACGAGGTCTAAATGAAAGTTGAAGATCTCATTAATAGGAACTCAACGGTAAAAAGACAGACAAAAACGGAACTCGTATGCAAAAGTTATGGACGAAGCTTAGTCTCTACTTTTCGAGCGCGGCGAATTCGATACAGTTTTGTAAATCCGAGATAGAATGAGAATTATCTAACGAGGTCTAAATGAAAGTTGAAGATCTCATTAATAGGAACTCAACAGTAAAAAGACAGACAAAAACGGAGCTCGTATGCAAAAGTTACGGACGAAGCTTGGAGACTACTTTACTATACACTTCCTATAAATACAAGGGTGAACTCCTCATATTTTCTTCACACCATAAGCCTTTCTTTCTCTCTCTAACTTCTCTCTAACCTCCCTAAACCCCTCCCAAGTCTAGGGAACCTCCCTATCACGAGAAGAAAGCCCCGGAGCGCCCGACGGCTCCGAGAAGAAAAGATTTCGGCTCGGAAACGCTGCTCCAGCGAAGCCTGGTTTTTAATAAAAACCCGCTGTAAGTGAGCTACGCCTATAGTATATTTAATATAGATTTTATTTAATTATAGTAACATTGTTAGGACCTTAAAATAATTATTTAGGCTATTATTATGAGTTATATTGAGTGTTATTTAACGCTTATATAATAGTAATAATAGATAGACTATTAAATTAGTCTCGTCAAGCGTTAGACTAAACTCTAGTGGTAATGATACTAGGTTTCGTCAAGGGATAATTGTTTTAAGAGTAACGAAGTGTTGTCCGAGTGCCGACTCACCACCTTTCAGGTGAGTGCATAGTTACTTTCATCTTACACTTATATATGAAGTATTTAATATATATTACGTGTTGTGAGTGCATAGTTACTTTCATCTTACACATAGATATGAAGTATTTTATATAAACTACGTGCTATGTGTGCACATTATCTGAATACTTGCTGTCTATGCTGGTTGAACGTTTTATACATGTTTTAAAGGACTTAAACTGTATACGTATTTTATATATACGAAAATGTTGGGTATGAGATGGGTAGATGAATGATGAGAGATAGAAGATGACGTGAGTATACATTGGCAGCTACAGACTTAGTGCCTATGGGACAAACACCGGTAGCTATGGACTTAGTACCTTTTAGACGTTGGTAGCTATGGATTTAGTACCTGTAGGAATTGGTAGCTATGGACTTAGTACCTGTTGAACATTGGTAGCTATGGACTTAGTACCTATTAGATAAAGACTGGTAGCTATGGATTTAGTACCCGATGAATAGACTATAGCAGCTATGGAATTAGTGCTTTATGAACGAACATTGGCAGCTATGGATTTAGTGCCAGTCCCATAACCCTGGAAGTAAGGGACCTCGGAATAAACGAATGCAGGATAGATGACTCTTAGGTTAAATCCTTAAAGAGTAAAGAAGATAATGGGGATGAGTAATTGGGTTGATTGTTTGATTGAACATAATAATTATATTATTGTGGGTTGAAAACCCTATGTACTCATCAGGTTTCCCAACCTGACCCACTCAGTTTATGTATATCACAGGTGACGAAGTGAAGTGACATTACACTGAGAGATTTAAAAGAGATGTAGATCACTAGTGTAAATCATTGTAAGTTCTGTTTATGCTTATGTTTCGGTATTAACGATGACATCCCAAACATTTTAAAATGAAATAAATACGTTTCTTCGAAAATGTTTTAATAACGTATTTACCATGTTTTTCTGGGAACAAATTCCGCAACCTATTTATAAAATGAAGTACTCTGATTTTTATAAAGCATAAACAAAATCGGTCTTTTCTGGCCGTGATTTTGGGGATGTCACAGTTGGTATCAGAGCATTAGTTTAAGCGAACTAGGAATATGGATTTATTTCTAGACTTAAACTTAAAATGCTAAGCGATGATTGTGAGGTGTGAGCACTAGCTTATTTTAGGAATTATGCCTAAAATGCTTTTATGTGCTAAATGCTTTATGCCTTATATGCTGTTATTTATTCGGATCTATGGTCTGTTGCCGACCGGATCTGGAAACCTTATATGTTTAGGATTCTAAACGTACGACTACGATATTAGAACTAGCATGTAAACGTTTCGGAGTGATAAGGGTGATTTAAACGTCAATCCTAAGTAAAGGTGTAGATTCACCTTATTCGGTGTATAGATCAAGATGGCAAGGACCCGTAGCGGAAACGTGAATGCAAATGAGAATAGGAACCAACCCCTAGTGGTTCAGCAAATACCTGTTGTAGAAGAAGTTGCACCTGAGCCAGTCACGATGGCTAGAGTTGAAGCCATGATTCGGGCTATGCGAACTGAATAAAGGGAAGAAATGAGGAGGATGTCGAATAGGGACGAACCTACTATGCCCAATGAGCAACCCGAGCTGATTCCCGAGCAATCGGAGGAAGGGAACTTTGTAGTGACTGCCAGAATCTTGAAGTGAATCTACTATCTCGATCGGAGATAATGGATATCGGAACACCATGCAGTCGCACTACTTCCCTTAAGTAAGTTCTTGTAAGCTTCTCCATTTTGTCAGTCTCCTTGATGGGTAGGAAATG
The DNA here is from genome assembly GCF_002870075.4 of Lactuca sativa. Lineage (NCBI taxonomy): Eukaryota > Viridiplantae > Streptophyta > Magnoliopsida > Asterales > Asteraceae > Lactuca > Lactuca sativa. Next base: position 218,174,126 of record NC_056623.2, on the reverse strand, counting down.
TGCGGATTTGGTCAATCTGTCGACAATGACCCATATGGTATCGAGTCCACTTGTCGTCTTGGGTAACTTGGTTATGAAGTCCTCAGTAATCCGCTCCCATTTCCATTCTGGTATCTCTGGTTGTTGTAGTAATCCTGACGGTTTCTGATACTCGACCATAACCTTAGCGCAAGTAAGACATTTACTCACGAAGGTAGCAATTTCTGCTTTCATGTTAGGCCACCAGTACAGTTTCTTAAGATCCAGATACATTTTATCTGAACCCGGGTGAACGGAATATCTTGAGTTGTGAGCCTCGGTCATGACTACGTTTCTGAAACCACCATGTTTCGGGGTCCAGATTCGGTCCATGAGATAGTAGGCTCCGCCACCCTTGACTTCTAGATTCTTCTCCATTCCTCGCAGGGATTCACCCGCCACATTTTCAGGTTGCAAAGCTTCCATTTGTGCTTCCTTAATTTGTGTGGATAAGTGGGAATGGATAGTCATGGTCAGAGATTTGACCCTCCGACCAGTGTATTCCTTTCGACTGAGGGCGTCGGCTACTACGTTGGCCTTGCCAGGATGATAACGAATTTCGTATTCGTAGTCATTCAGTAACTCAACCCATCGTCGTTGTCGCATGTTGAGTTCCTTTTGATCGAAAATGTTTTGAAGGCTCTTGTGATCGGTGAAAATAGTACTCTTTGTTCCGTATAAGTAGTGCCTCCAGATCTTCAGAGCAAATACCACTGCTCCTAACTCGAGATCGTGTGTCGTATAGTTCACTTCGTGTGTCTTAAGCTGTCGGGAGGCATAAGCGATAACCTTCCCTCTCTGCATAAGAACACAACCAAGTCCTTGATTTGACGCATCGCAATACACTACGAAGTCTTCTATCCCTTTGGGGAGGGATAGTATCGGTGCGGTGCACAAGGCCTGCTTTAGTGTCTGGAATGCCTTCTCTTGTTTCGCTTCCCAGTCATAGGCCACACCTTTCTGGGTTAATGTAGTAAGAGGTTTCACAATGCTCGAAAAGTTCTTTATGAATCTGCGATAGTAGCCAGCTAGACCTAGAAATTGACGAATTTCTGTAGGTGTCTTTGGTGCCGACCAGTTCTCAATAGCCTTAATTTTGGAGGGGTCCACGTGTATACCTTTCTCGCTAACAACATGACCTAAAAATTCGACTCTTTGAATCCAAAATTCGCATTTAGAGAACTTCGCATAGAGTTTCTCCGTTGCAGTGTTTCTAGGACTTTTCGTAGGTGCTGACTATGCTCTTCCTCACTTTGAGAGTAGATAAGTATATAATCGATAAAGACGATGACGAACTGATCCAAGTAAGGGCGGCATACTCTATTCATTAGGTCCATAAATACTGCTGGTGCATTGGTTAATCCGAACGGCATCACCACGAATTCGTAGTGTCCATAACGAGTTCGGAAGGCTGTCTTTGGAATGTCCCCCTCTAGAACTCGTAATTGGTGATATCCGGATCGTAGATCTATTTTGGAGAAGTAATTCGCCCCTTGAAGTTGATCGAATAGGTCGTCGATACGGGGTAGAGGATAGCGGTTCTTGGCAGTAAGTTTGTTCAGTTCTCTGTAGTCGATGCACATACGGAACGATCCGTCTTTCTTCTTTACATACAAGACCGGTGCTCCCCAAGGTGAGAAACTTGGTCTTATGAATCCTTGTTGAAGGAGTTCATTAAGTTGACTGGAAAGTTCCTGCATCTCTGCTGGTGCGAGACGGTAAGGCGACTTCGCTACTGGGGTAGCTCCTGGAACTAAGTCGATTCTGAACTCGACTTGGCGTTGCGGTGGTAATCCTGGTAGTTCTTCTGGAAAGATATCGGGAAAGTCGTGTCCTACCGAGATGCTCTTGATGTCCTTCAGTTCTTGACTTGTATCAACGATGTGCGCTAGGAATGCTCGACAATCCTTCCGCAAGCACTTTCGAGCTTAGATGCATGAAATGATGCGAAGGTTTGTACTAGATTTGTCGCCGTAGATAACTAATGTTTCGTTGTTAGGGAGGTTAAGACGGACTGCTTTCTCAAAGCACATGATGTCGGCGCGAAGAAGACTCAACCAATCCATGTCGACTATGACGTCGAAACTTTTAATTTGGACCGGCATGAGATTGATTGGGAAAGAATGGCCGTCTAATGTTAACGTACAGCCCATGTATATGCAATTAGTGTTTTCGGTTTGTCCATTGGCCATCTCTATAGTGAATGATTTTTCTAACTTGCTAGGTTTAGGTTTAAGTAAATGAATAAAGTTTTGACTCATGAAGCTTCTCTCCGCTCCACTATCGAATAATATGCATGCGTATAAATTATTGAGAAGGAACGTACCAGCAACTATAGTTGGGTCAGCTACAGCTTCGTCGTGGCCTATTGCCAAAACTCGTCCCACACCTCCGGTGCCTGCTGCCTTAGGACAGTTCCTCTTATAGTGGCCCACCTCGCCACAACCGTAGCAAGTCTGCCCTACACCCGCACCGGGACCTTGAGTGATCGGCCTTGCGGGTTCCATGCAGAAACGGGCTGTGTGTCCTTTCCTGTTGCAGTTGGCACACTGCATTTCTCGACAAGGTCCATGGTGGTGGTAATTGCATTTGGTGCACTTTGGGAGGTTACCTATAAAAGGCTTTGTTGGGTAGGTATTTGTAGGGGCGGTAGTAGGTACAGTGGCAGCATTCACTGAAACCAGTTGTTTCTTTGCGGATTCTTGGGAAGACCCACCCTTCCCTTTATTCCACACCCTCTTCTTGCTATAGTTGTTGTTGTTTTTGTTGTTGTTGTTGTAGTTGTTGTTGTTGTTGTTGTTTCCTTTCTGTGGTTCTGGTACATGAGTGGTTGAGTTCTGATGACCTCCGTAGTCAATCAGAGATTGTGCTAGTTCCTTAGCACTTTCAAAGGTGTCAGGTTTGGAAGCTAACACGCTTGATCGAAGTTGGGGCGTCAGTCCCCAGATGTACCTTTCTATCTTCTTGCTCTCTGGAGCAATCATATCTGGACAAAGAATTGCCAGCTCGCAGAATCTGTTGGTATAAGTAGCGATGTCGGTACCAACCATTCCGAGAGTCCATAGCTCGTGTTCAAGCTTTTGAATCTCTCCCCGTGGGCAGTATTCTCTCATCATCATGGCTTTCAGGCTCTCCCAGCTTATGGAGTTTGCCACGATTAGGGTAAGTACTTTAACGTGGCCATTCCACCAGGTCAAAGCTTTATCAATAAAGGTGAAACTTGCAAATTTGACTTTGCTGTACTCGGGACAAGAGCAGATTTCAAAGACTGCCTCCGTCCTTTCAATCCACTGCCTCAGGGCCATCACACCACCAGTTCCATAAAATATCTGGGGCTTGGCATTAGTGAAGTCCTTATAGGTACATTCTCGCGGTGGTCCATGACTCTCGCCATGGTTGGATGGGTGTGTGCCAGATCCCGAGCCATTAGTACTCGTGTTATTGATCTGTGACATGGCAGCTGCCACCGCTGCGGTGACTGCTGCTTGAAACATAACAGCATCAAATTGAGGTGGTGGAGGTGGTGGTGGTACTGGTGCTTCTTCACCGTTGTTTCGCCTTGGGTTTCTACGCGGAGGCATCCTTCAACTATAGTTTGAAAAGACAAGGATAAGAATTTCATAGAATGGAAAATGTATGTGTCTCATGAACTGAATCGCTATAGTTCAACAACAGATGATAGTATGAGTCTTAAAATAGAAGAATGAAAGTTATTTGTAAGACTGAAGGTATGAAACAAGTATTTGGGTTCACAAAGACCATTCAAGGTTCGAACGAAATACTTAACATAGTAGTAATAGTGTCACTTATATTAATATAAAGGTTGTTACAACGATCATGAAAATTTGACCCCTATAAGGGTCTCCGATTACAAAGTTCGAGAAATTTAAAGACTTTTAGCCGCGGTCCTAAGCTATAACAAAATTTGAGTCCTTGACAAGCACTACTTGCGTCGAAGGTTGCGCTTGGAGCTTGACTCCGCATCTGATTGCTTCGATTCCATTAGACGCCTATCAAAAGCGGCTTGTTGTTCCCTTAGATCGGCGAGGGCTGCAATCATTTGCGCTTGAAATGCTTCGGTTTGGAGTTGGGCATTGTCTTGTATCTTGTCCAACCTACGGATGTCAGAAGTGTGAACCTGCACTTCCACATTGATATCCCGGAGTCGGCTAGCTTGAACTCCGGACTGATAGGACTGATTGGCTAACTTACCAACCATTACCGGGAGTGCTCGATCAGCCGAACCTCCGCCGCGGACATCATAGAAGTCCCGGCACATGCCGTAGGGAGGGCGTAGGTTTTGCTGTTGGCTCCAATGGTGGAGGTGACTTCCCCAGACTGGAGTCGGTCCTTGAAAGTTCCTTACGAAGACGGGAGGTTGAATGGGTGGTGGATCGATAACTTCCGGCTCTGAGTCGGTACCGGAGTCATCACCCACTTCTATGGGTTCCTCGTCCTCTTCGGGATCATCTTCGATCCATCCTCCGTTGCCTTGGTTGGGAAAGTAGGGGTCGCCAGGGTGGTGAAATCCAGCCATTTGACTGTAAGAGAAATAGGGTTATAAGAATTGAATAAAGTCAGAACATGCAAAAAATGTAAGTTAAACTAGTTTAGATCGCAAATACTCCTATAGTATTTTAATTCTTGTGTTTGATTCTTGTAATGGTTTGGTAAGGTTTGACTTGTTGCTTAGTACAATCATTCCTCGATATACGTTGGTCCAATCTCGGGCAAATATAGTTGATCACGCTATATTTGTCCCAAATCAGATTACATATATCGAGTCTTAATCGTAGTGTCAACTTGTCTAAATACTTGTTGTATAGTTAGATATCATGAAAATAATTTGTTGTATGCATGTAATTGTACTTAAATGAACTATCAATTTAAGTTGAACGAAATGCTGCTTAAGCGTAAAAAGAAAATTTGTTTTGTCAGAGAGTATTAGTCCCTTAAGCATTTATAGTTTGTATATCTTATGTGGTTCGATATACTTAGTTCACTATAAACATTGCTCTGATACCAATCTGTCACACCCCCAAACCTGAACGGCGGAAACGTTCGGGGGCGGATGACTTCATGTGGTAACGTAACAAATGAATACATAGTAAAGAAAGCAATACAACCATCATATATATAATTGAAAGTTTACATTTGTCAAAAGTTACATGTTCAAAACTCAATTACAAAATGATGTCAAAAATACGAGATTAAACTGGCGCCGCAACATCCCTTCATCAAAAGCAAAATGAATACCTGAAATTTACTGATTTCCTGGGACATACAAGTAAATTTTGAAAGAGTAGATCAGCATTTAAGCTGGTGAGTTTCATAAGTATTTAAATGACAATGTTTGAATGAAATGAAATGTTTTGTCTTTGTTTGTTTGTGTTTAGAAAATCCTATATTTTCTACTAGTATAAAAGTAGCCTTCACTCAAGACCAATGTTTGTCTCCAAAATGTATGTAAGTGCAAAATAACCAATGAGTTTGAAAACCTTTTAAATCAATGCATTTTTAATACCCCTTGTGAGTTTCATAACCATACTATTGACTCGGAATGCCTATACACAACGTTCTTCAGGCGTTGGAATGTTATGACGTTTGTCACCCCAAACGGTGGACTACAGCTAACAGTCAGGGCGCGGGTTGTCAAGCCCGTATAGATCTATACACAAACACCATGCTCCCCCTACAAGGGATTCTGGTATATAATACAGGACTTGAAATGTGTACTCGAACGTACATGAAGTTAGTGTCTCACAAAACCGTGGTATAAAAACAGATCTACTTGTTAAAATGTTACGTTTGTTCTTGTATACGAAAGTAAACTTCTTGAAATTCATGTTTCTAGTACATAAGAGTTAGAAATTTGTTCGTAAAACTATACCTATTATAGTTTTCTAAAAGTGTGTCTTGTTTGTTTAGAAATACCTAGAAAAGGAAATCACTTGTTTATGAAAGCATAGATTTTTGGTGTAGAGTCTAAGATAGACCAGAATAATCTAAGAAAAGTTTAGTTTATACATGCATTACAACAAATTTATATTTCAAAAGATAGAATACTATTTTAACATATGTTATATATATAAGTTCCTTAAAGGTTTATAAATCGCATGTGATTTGGATATATAACAGCATATAAAAGAGGTTCTTTATGTAACACACAATAATACTCGTGTGTTTTACTTGTAATCCCCCCATTGAAAGCATATAAAAGCATTTAGAATATTTAAAAAGGTTGATTAAGGGGTATGAAACTCACTTGAAAGTTTTGGAGATAGTGAGGTGGAAAACCGGGCAGAGTTTTGTCTCGGGAAACGGATTTTCCTCGGGATTCTCGGGAATCTCGGGAGTAAAATCGACCCTCGGGACTTGAGCAAAAAGACCATAGCTTCGGGTTTGAACGGGCACGGAAAACGAGGCAAGATTGTGAGAGAGAGGAGAGAAATGAGCCCTTTTCTCGGAAGCCCTCGCATCCTATTTATAGGAAGGCTGAACCGCCTCGGTACGCGGGGCGTACGCTCGTACGCAGCGCGTATGCGTACGTCATGCATGACCGAAGCCTCGACTGCCTCGGCTTCGGATGGGACGGGTTGCTGGGGAGGCGGGTCGGATGGGACGGGTGCTTCGGACGGGTCGGACGGGTCGGATGGGTCGGACGGGTCGGATAGGGCGACGTGGACGATCAGAGGCCAAGTCTCTCGGTTACGCTGGGTGTACAGGGGTACGCAGCGCGTACCTCGGATGAGGACGCTGACTCCCCTTCGGATAAGGTCCGAATTTTGAATTAAATAAATATATAATTTATTTAATAAACTTCAAAAATTCATATCTTCTTCATACGAACTCCGTTTTCGATGGTCTTTATATCCACGCGTAGGTGAGACTACGCTCTACAACTTTCGTTTAGACTCCGTCGGCAAATTCCGAAATTATTTTTTTATTAATTATTTTAAACTCATCGTGTTTAAGGAATTTCTTTGAAAATTCATAACTTCTTTATCTGATGTCGGTTTTTGCCAGACTTTTTACCGCTGGAATACCATTGTCGAGACATTTGATTCTCATTTAGGTCATTCCGGCCAAAAGTCGCTCGATCTCTGATTCGAGTTTTTAGCTGTCTGTTGCTAAGCCGAACTTGGAAAAATCATAACTTCGCTATATGAAGTCGGATTTGGGCGTTCTTTTCACGTACGATCATGGTTCACAAACATTTAAACATAGAAGGAAATTAAATAAAACTATTTGTACATTTTATTATGAAAGTAAATTTTATTACTCAAAAGTGGTTACAATACTTGACCCTTTTTGGTCATTACAAAGAGTTGAAATATCGGGTTGTCACAGATTGCTTTCTCAAAATTCGTATCCCATATGCTTCAGATATAGGATCGATTGCATGTGTTATAATATCCATCCATTCCAAATTTTCTTAATGATTAGGGTGTTAAGAAGGGGAAAGGGATTAGAACTGGATATGACTAAGATGATTAAGCAATTGTCGAGAATAATTTGGGGTTTTCCAAAGTTTGGTTACTCATAGACAATTGGAAGTATAGAGTAAGGATCGTATTGACATATTTTGGAAAGAGGGAAATATAGTTCAAAAGTGATGGTCAAGATGGGAATATGAAATTGTTTCCATAGGTGGAAGTTATTCTTTGAATCTGTGTAAGATTAAAGAACATAACGCAAAGAAGGATGTTTAAAGGAATGTACTTTGAATTTGAGACTTCATCTCCATGGAAATGATTTCCATTGGAATTCTTTGTGATGTTTGTTGCCAAGTCTTTGTAACTTGTGTGAATATCATTACAAGAGGATCATTGCATAGATTACGGTAAATGACAAGAACTTGATATTCTTACATTTACAATAAGGATTGGGATTGTGAAATGAGAAACATTGAAGTCATGTTCACTTGATATAAATTTCACAAAGAGATGACCACATGTAATCATAGTGTGCATACTTGGAGTATGGCATAGCTATTGTTTAGAGAAACATAGTATGCATGCTTGGAGCATGGCATCACTATTGTTTCAATTCAGGTATTAAGTTGAGTAATCGAAACATGAATAATGAGTGATCAATATGGTGCTTAGATAAAAGTTGTTTTATTTACGCTCAAAGTGTTGAGGCCATATAGGACTAGTATTATTTTGTGTTTCACTTTGCATGTTTTGACTTCCAGAATAAGTAGGTCATTCTCCTGAATGACCAAGTTATTCAAACCATCCACAGTCGGTCATATGTTGGAAGTAGATATGAATCAAGACTGTCGTGAATTTGGCTTGTATGATTTCTCTAAAGTGCTTTAGACAATGCAATGGTTGCTACAACGTTCATGAGTACTCATATGGGCTGAGTATTGGATTCAACCCACGCTCATTTGGATTCACTTCATGGATTTTATCACGAGTGAATCATGAGATGATAATATCTTATATTCTTAAAACCTAGAGATATGAGTTGTTGCCTATTAGTTGGTTATACATTGATTGTATCAAAACACATTGGTAATTCGATGCTATAAAACGTGCCTTTGTGTATGATTCAATAAGTAGTCAGTACAAGCATATGAGTCGAAGTTTATCCATTCCTTTAACCCTCAAAGGGATAAAAGCGATATCTGTGGGCCCCTCGATGATTTAGTGATGACAAAAGTAAGTGCTCGGCCGGGCCTGGACTGATTTGCTTTGTTCAATTAGTCAGTCGTCATAAATCAGAAATCAGGAAACAACAAATGGACAGACAGAATCATTATAATCCATGTCTCAGTCCATATGATATCTAGAATGGAGGAATATATGATCACTTATCTAATGGACAAGTCATTGACAGAGGTCAGAGTTCATCGACAAGGTCAGAGATCGACAGAAGCTTTTAAGAGCTACGATTGCTAGTCGGGTTCTGAAGTCATACTTGCAATAATAGTTTTAGACTTATCCAAGTGGGAGACTATTGAATTAATGTCTAAGTCCATAACTATAATTGGTAAGACTTGACCCGACCCGGCGTGGTCCATTTGGATTGCATGACATCATGCACTTGGATAGACTAAAATGAGAGAAATAACACTGAAGGTTTATTAATATATTATAGGTTCCAATATATTAATAAGATTATTTAATTAGTATTGATCAATAACTAATTTAGAATTAATTATGTGATCAAAAGAAGACTAATTAAATATATGGGTTGATTGTGTAAATCATCCATACTTATATAGTGGGCTAATGCTCCATGGATTATCAAGTTGGGCTAAAACCCATTGGATGCTCCATGGATGATCCATGGTGTATTTGAACCCATGGATCCATGGAAATGTATAGCCATGACAATTAGGGTTTACCCTAATTGTAACACACTATATAATGATCTCTTTCTTGGGAAAATCATGTGACTATGATATGCATGGAGGCCAAGCCGATTCTTGAAGTGTTCTAATTTCTCTCTAAGTTATTCCAAGTGTTTATGGTGTCGTGTGAACCATTTGAGGTGTCACACTTGGAGCACTAGGCACTCAAGCTTCATAAAGACAAGCACCAACAAAAGGTATGTTATTATATCTTGTGTTATTCAAAGTTTTGTATGCTAGAATAGAACAATACCTTGGAAAGTTGATATTTGCATGTATAATAGAGAAAACATAGATCTAAGGTATTTAGGGTTGCATCTACACATAGGAGTGTTAGATTGCTCAAAACCCAATAGTTCCATGTGTTCTTGGCATATTTTCTTGATGCTAACTTGTAATACTAACTCAATAAGACTCAAGGAGTGAAGTACTTACTATATGGACGCTTGAAGTATGCTAAAAGTCCAAGAACACTTAGTGTGTGTTCTTAGTGTTCTTGGTGTTTTTGGAAATCTAATCAAAAACACAAAAGTGAATGGATAAATAGATGCACAAACACTAGATTAAGTGTTTAATCAACTTGAAATGGATAGAACACTTACCACTTAGGAGATCGTGAATTGTTTCTAGTTTGCTACTTGAGAGTGTTTCTTGAGTTTACTCTTTTGGGAGTTTACTCTTTTGGATAAATGGGGAGTAAAATCATATTGACTAGACTTAGGGAGTAAACTCAAGGATAAGCATGAGTTTTCAGATTTTGGTATGATTTTTTTACCAAAATGAAATACTTTGGCCGGGAACTTCTAAGACACGAGGTGTTTGCGGTTTTTAAAATCAAAACCCCAGACGACACTTTCTCACACCCGTTTGTTTAAACAATAATATTAAAATAATCAAACGAACTCTAAATTTGTTAAAATAAGAAATGGTGACATTAACTTATAATAAGAAGTGATTTACTTCTTGCGTTTGACCAAATGAAAATTCCAGGTTGTCACACATATGACCGAATGTGGAGGTTCAAATAATATGATATACCAAACATAATTATTCTGGAAGTCAAAAAATGCAAAAGAAATATAGTAAACGATTGACAAGAGATAGCAACACTTACTCATAAATAAAACACCGTTTATTCATCATCCAATGTCAATTACACTTTACACATTTCAAAATTATCTAACTACTAAATCTAATATCATCCTTCATCCCTATGCTCCGAGCATGCTGCAGATGCTTAACCCGAGTCAGTCCCTTCGTGAGGGGATTTGCTGGATTCTCATCCGATGATACCCTCTTTACCATGAGGAGTCCTTCTTCTATTCGATGTCTATTGAAATGGTATTTTCTGTCGATGTGTCTGGATCTCCAATGATCCCTTGGTTCCTTGGCTAAGGCAACTACAGTTTCACTATCACAGAAAATTTCCATTGGCTCTTTAATAGCTGGTACAACTCCAAGGTCTCCAATGAAGTTATTCACCCAGATCGCCTCCTTTGCTGCCTCGCTAGCTGCTATATACTCTGATTCACAAGTTGAATCAGCCACTGTCTCTTGCTTGGAACTCTTCCATGAAATTGCTCCTCCGTTTAAGGTAAATACCCAGCCTGACTGAGAGCGGAAATTATCCCTATCAGTCTGAAATTGCTCCTCCGTTTAAGGTAAATACCAAGGGTAAGAACCCAGTCCTTAGTCCTCCGTAGGTACTTGAGGATATTCTTTACCGCAATCCAGTGTGCCTTCTTAGGATTCCCCTGATACCTGCTAACCATGCTCAACGCAAAGGCTACATTAGGTCGAGTACACGTCATAGCATACATGATCAATCCTACAGCCGCAGCATAAGCTATTCGACTCATTTCTGCTATCTCAGCCTCAGTACTAGGGCTTTGTGTCTTACTCAATCCGGCGTTACTTTGGATGGGTAACTCTCCTTTCTTGGAGTCCTGCATGCTGAATCTCTTCAGCACCTTATCCAAGTAGGTACTCTGACTAAGACCAATTATTCTTTTACTCCGGTCTCTCAAGATCCTTATCCCTAGAATATATGCAGCTTCTCCTAGGTCCTTCATAGAGAAACACTTCCCAAGCCAGGACTTAACTTCCTGCAGAGTTGGGGTGTCTTTTCCTATGAGTAGTAAGTCATCCACATACAATACCAAAAAGCTAAGTATACTCCAACTAGCCTTGACAAAGACACAAGATTCATCTTCACTCCTAGAAAAGCCAAATTCTTTGACTTTCTCATCCAAGCAAAGATTTCATTTGCGAGGTGCTTGCTTTAACCTATAAATGGATTTATCAAGCTTACACATTCTATTAGAGTACTTGGTATTGACAAAACCCTCTGAAAGCGGTTTTCACATCCATTTGCCATATTTCATACTCCTGAAATGCGGCTATGGCTAACAGAACCCTAATAGACTTAATCTTGGCCACTAGAGAAAAGGTCTCATCATAATCAACTCCCGGAGTTTGTGAGAAACCTTTTGTAACCAGTCATGCCTTATAAGTGTGTACATTACCATCAATGTAGGTCTTCTTCTTGATGATCCACTTTCACCCTATAGTCTTACGACCTGGTACATTCTCAACAAAGTTCCAAACTTTATTGTCATACATGGACTATATCTTGCTGTCGATTGCCTCTTTCCACTTGACTGACTCAGCGCCTGCCATGGCTTCCGCGTAACTGTTAGGTTCATCCAGACCTATCAGTGTCTCATCACTGATAAATGTATCACCTTCCGCAGTAATATGGAATCCATAGTAATGCTCAAGTGCATTCATAACCCTTATGGAACGCCTCAGAGGTACGGACTTGTCAATTGGCTTAACATGAGTTTCCTTCTCAAGTTGAGTGCTAGGGTTTGATGTTCCTTCACCACTTGACTCTTGAATTTGTTCAAGTTCAACTTGCCTCCGACTGTTTCCTTGGCTTATGAACTCTCTCTCTCTCTCTCTCTCTCTCTTTCTCTCTCTCTCTCTCTCTCTCTCTCTCTCTCTCTCTCTCTCTCTCTCTCTCTCTCTCTCTCTCTCTCTCTCTCTCTCTCTCTCTTTCTCAAGACAACCCTCCTAGCTACAAAGACCACATTTTCACTATGCGTGTAGAAGAGGTAACCAAATGATTGTTGTGGGTAGCCAAATAAAATGCACTCTCTCTTCGAGGTTCGAGCTTATCATGAGTCTCGCATCTCACGAAAGCCTTGCAACCCCAAATCTTGATGTGGTCTAGTTTGGGTACTTTACCAGTCCACATCTCATGTGGAGTTTTGGCAACTTTGTTTGTACGGACTAGATTAAGGATATGGGAGGCAGTCTCTAAGGCATACCCCTAAAATGAGATTGGTAGCGAAGCTCGACTCATCATGGAACAAACCATATCCAACAAGGTTCGATTTCGCCTCTCAGCTACACCATTCAACTGAGGTTTCCTGGGAGGTGTCAATTATGAGACAATCCCACATTCCCTAAGATAGTCAAGGAACTATGAACTAAGATACTTACCACCTCGATCGGATCGAAGTATCTTAATGTGCCTGCCCAATTGATTCTCGACTTCCTGTTTAAATTCTTTAAACCTTTCAAAAGTCTTTGACTTATGCTTGATTAAGTAGACATATCCATATCTACTGTAATCATCAGTAAAAGTCAAATAATAATGATTAGCATCCCTTGTAGCAGGTTTGAAGGGTCCACACACATCCGTGTGTATAAGATCCAACAAACCTTCACCCCTCTCACAAGAACCTGTGAAGGATGACTTTGTCATTTTTCCAAGTAAGCATGATTCGCAACTATCATCTGAATTTAGGTCAAATGACTCCAATACTCCATCCTTTTGGAGTTGGTCTATGCGTTTCATGCTTATATGTCCAAAACGACAATGCCATAATGATGCTTTATCCAAGTTATTATCTTTAACAGAATCAATACACAATACATTATTTCCTAAGTTATCAACCACTGATACAGTTTCATACACACCATCACAAGGTAATGCTTTAAAATAAAGAACATTATTAAAGAAAGCATTAATCGAACCAATTTCTTTAACGAATGAAAAGGTGAAACATTGTTTATACAATGCATGAAAGGAAATAATATTTCATGCGATTTCTGGCGAATAACAACATTTATTCAAATCTAAACTAAGCCCACTACTTAGAGATAAAGTATAAACTCTAATCTTGGTGACAGGTAAAGCTTTCCTATTCCCTATGATTAAGTTTATTCTTCCATGCTCCACGTTCTCACTTCTTTTGAGTTCCTACAAATTATAACAGATATTAATACCACAACCGGTATCAAGGACCCAAGAGTTAGAATGGGGTGAGTTATCAGATAAGATAGTGCAACTACCTACATGTTTGGGTTTAACTTTTCCATCCTTCATATCTTGCTGGTACTTTGGGCAGTTCCGCTTCCAATGTGACTTTTCATGGCAATAGAAGCATTCAGCCTCATTTGGGTCAGAAGAAGGAGTGACGAAACCTTTCTTGGTTCCAGTTGAAGAAGAGCCATCTAGGGTCCTAGCCTTGGTACCATTCGAAGAGCTCTTCCTCTTCTTCCCTCGACCTTTCCCGATTGCCTAAACCGGGGCGGAGTTTGGAATAGGAGTGTTAAAAACCAACATACCCTTAAGACCTGTTTTTGCAGTCTTGAGGAGTCCCTGAAGCTTACTGAGTGTGACCTGTTCCTTATTCATGTGATATGCCATGCGGAATTGATCATAGCACGATGGTAAGGAGTGTAAAATGATATCTATTGCAAGCTCCTCAGGGAAGTTCACATTAAGCTTCAGCAACCGATCCACATACCTTTTCATTTTCTGCATGTGGCTCATGACAGATTCCCCGTCCTTCATCATGGTTGTTATGATGGAGCAGATGATTTCATACCTCTCTTGTCTTGCACTTTGATGATATCTTTCCATCAGATCTTGGTGCATTTCAAAAGGGTAGAAGTCCTCATAGGACTTTTGGAGTTCCCCTGTCATGGTGGCCAACATGATGCATGCCACTTTTGTAGCATCCCTTTCATGTGTCCGGAACTCAGCGATCTCCTGGGGAGTTGCAGCGGTCTCATCAATCTCCTTAAGCTCCTTGTCAAGGACATATTCGTTGTCCTCGTAGCTGGTAATCATCCTGATGTTTCTGATCCATTCATTTAATTTAGATCCATCAAAAGTGACTTTCCCACACCAGTTCATAAGGGTAAAGGAGCCATTAGGATTAGAGATAGAAGCAGCATTGTTTGAAGACATCTGAAAGAAGAGAACAAGATTAGTTTAGATATTAAGAGAGTCCTTAATAAAACACCCAAATATAATGTTAAGGCTAGGATCCAATCACAATATATTATAACTTAGAAGAGGTATGCCGTAATCCAAGCTATAACATATTTGAAAGGTAGGTAAATAATGATTCACCAATTTCCACCATGAAAAACGAAATATAAATATTAGGTTTTTAATTGGTTCTTAGAAATTCCTAGATTCTTTTGAGATTCAATGAGATTTTCAAAGGCATGTTTCAATCTCGAGTGTGCCCTCCAAGTTTTGTGACTGGGATACCGAGGATCACAAAACGAGGTGTGAAGTAACCATGCAAATCACTTGGTACCATTAAAGTTTATCACTCAATCGATGTGCCACTAAACCACACACGCTCCACCGATACTATGATAAACCTTAAGTCACCCTTTACCTACCTTGTTAAGTCCAAGTTAGTGTGCCGGTTAACCACACACGCTCCACCAACAACTTAAACAAAGTGTAAAGTGTAATTTCATGGATTAGCACCTTATTCACATTTTTCTTAAAGTAACTAAGATTGGGAATTTAATAAAACATTTAGTTACTTTGTAATATTCATCATACTTTTAAATGTGAATTTGTAAGTCCTTGTCCTACCCATTCGGATAACGACCCTCCACCGATCAAGGAAGCGGTAGGTGAGAGTGGACACCCATTAAGTTGCCATTTTATAGGCAACAACCTTATACCCCCCTTATAGACCGGCTTCGTGAATAAGGCATACTAGCGGTAAGACGACTTGATCTTGTATATATATATATATATATATATATATATATATATATATATATATATATATATTGTTAACTTATAATATTATAAAGTTTAAGGGTTGAATTTTAACTTTTAAAATTCTAATGGTTGGAACTAACGTTTTAATCAAGACTTTAGTTGATCCAAAAGTTGAGGGAAAGTTTTGTAAACTTCCAAAAATTTTCATTTCTTATAACTTATGAATTAATTGAGTAATAAAAATGAAGACTCTTCATTTTTATAACTCTTGTGTTCTTTTAATGTCTTGAATAAAAGTGTGACTTTTGGTTTTCCATAACTTGAGGACAAGTTATGGACTCCTTTAAAACACATTATGATCATGAATTAAACTACCATGAAGGTTACAAACAATTCCTATGAACATCTAATCTTCATAAGTTCAAGAACATGAATATGAACACTTTCAAGAATAGAAAATTACACTTAAAAAACTTGTAATTATGAAAATTGCCATTGTAAATGGATTAGCATAAACATTACACCATCTAAAACATGTTTTAAAACACCAAAACAGTTTAGGGTAATGTTTCTATTCCATTTCCAGCAACAAATGTTGAAATTCTAAAAACTGCAACCTCTACTCGTCGAGTGCAAGAACATACTTGACAAGTAGCTTGCATTTGTTCATGGACTCGCCGATTCCCCCCATGGACTAGGTGAGTTCATACGAGCAGAAAACAAAACAACAATTTTTTCAAACAATTTCCACAAAAAATCAACAAACAAGCCTAGGCTCTGATACCACTGATGGGTTTTGAGCATTCTAACACTTCTTAAGTGTACATGAAACCCTAATAACCTTGGATCTATGATCGTCTAATTATAATGCAAAGTTGAATTCCAAGGTTATATTCCTATCTAGCATACATAGGGAACATTTTTAACTTGAAGGAAAGATAGAATAACATACCTTGTTGTTGCATATGATCCTTGAAACCTTGTGAACCTAGCACCCCAAGTGTGATGCCTAAAAATCTTCACACAACACCAAATGCTTTTGGATTGACTTTTGAGAGAATACAAACACTCTAAAAATCGGCATAGCCCTCACTTGTACTTGTGTAGCCGATTTTGGTGGAGAAGGTGTTCCTTATATAGTGTGACACATCTATGGTTACACCATGTAAACCCTAATGTGTCATGGCTCTTCATTTCCATGACCCATGGGTTTGTAACTCCCATGGAGCATCCTATGGGTTTAACCCAGCTTGATAATTTATGGAGCCTCTTAGCCCACTATACAAGTTATGGATGATTTAAATAATCAACCCATATATTTAATTAGTTATCTTTTGATCACTTAATTAATTCTAAATTAATTCTTCATCAAACTTATCAAATAATATTATTAATATATTAGAACTTATAATATATTAATAAACCATAAGTTTTATTTCTCTAATTTTAGTTTATCCAATTGCATGGAGCCATGCAACCAAAATCGACCATGTCGGGTCGGGTCAAGTACATACCATAAATAGTTATGGACTTAGACACCTTATCCAACAGAAGGTACTCTAGATCCAACCAATTCTCTTGCTTCCTTGTTGGATAATCTCTTTTTCTCCTCAAAAGATGCACTAGATTACTCCAATTTTAGGTTCTAAGACTCTCTTAGCTCACTACACATGTTTAAGGTTTTAAACAGGAAGGTTAGGCAACTGGTGAGGCAGAAATGAGGGCATAAGTTCCCTTATATAGGGCCCAACCCCGGGAAATTAGGGTTTCATGACACAACACCAACTTGGGGAATCGGCACTCTAACTCATCGAGTCCATTCATTAATCCGATGCGGTCAACTCGACTCTACTCGACGAGTTGGACTCATAACTCGTCGAGTCACCCAATAAATCTCAAAATAATTAAACACACAATAATATACATCGGAGTAAAGATGTTACGTTCAATCTTTATTAAATGTGACTTAACATGTTCACTTAACATGTAACTCACACCAGTTAAGAGTCCCACAAAGCATGTAGCAAGTAGCATTCGAGCAGTAACACTCCAATCCATAGAATGATTCAAGAACATTAAAAATCATACACCACAACTCATGCTAGGATCTTCCACACTCACTGTCAGTTGCCTCATGCATGCAAATTATACACAGAGCATGATCAAATAGACTGTCAAATAAAAGACTCTACACTAGGACCACAAATAAATGAGGAACCGGAAATAAGGCCAAATCAATTATTTTAGGGCTATAGGATCATAACCGTATACAAATTTTTATGTATAAAGTTAGCAATTACTAATATCAATAGCTACTCCCATCCTAGCATAGCATTTAATGCTCCCAAAGCTACAAAGCGTTATACATCAGGCCAACCTATCGCTGACTAATCAACACTAGCATGTAAGTCTACCAGCTCATACAATAGACATACAAATGCAACTCAGCTCGCATTCTATCATGAAAAAAATGAGTAGATCTTTATCCCTAACTAGCATGCGATCCACAGATTCATAGATCAAATCGTATTAGACAACATGTATGGGTGTTTTGGTAAAACTTACTTGAGCTCGACTGATTGCAGGCATCACACCCCCTTATCTTTACAAAAATTCTTTTTTCTAGTCTCTTTTCATTTACAAAATCTTTTTTAAAACCCATTTCTTTTTTCATAAAATCATCAACTCCTCAGTTTGAGTTCAGTCACACTTGATAGTGTGCCTGAATCCCTCAAACCAAGGCTCTAATACTGTAACATTCCAAAAATTATTGAAATTTTGAACTTTTCAAACAACGACAAAACCATCATTTATTACAATTTGTTTTCAAAATATGTTTCGCATCAGAGAAATCCCAAAATCGCAAAAACAAAACATAAGAAGGTGAACGATCACGCCATCCCCTTGTCGCGATCCCGTGATGTACATGAAACACAATCCAAAAGTGTAAGCCCAATGCTTAGTGAGTATAACAAATAGCACAAATACAATAACAACATGTAATGGGACCACAACTTTACGAACTGGATTACCCCTGTGCCCACAGTATAAGTCTAGCTTGCCCCCATTGGCTCACAAGTCATATCTGGCTTGCTCCCCGGCCTGATCAGTCAATAAACAAAATACCGCTAAGCCTACAGTTTGAGTATGCATGCCCTGCCCGACCCTCAGCTCGTATCTATAATGCTCATGAGTCCTCAGTGTAATTCTAGAATGCCCTCCCTGGCCTGCAACTCATTTCTGGTATACTCCAGGGTTTGTTGGCCACAACACAAAGCAGTACTACCTCAACCCATCCACACAGTATGTTGATATATAACAAAAACAACACAAACCAGTACTACCTCAACCCATCCAAACAGTATGTTGATATATAACAAAAAATATCAAATAAATAGAAAGTACCACAGGTAGTCCTATAGATCTAGCAGACTAGCATATCAATTCTAGCATGCATATTTATTCCATACTCAACATATCAACAAATATCTGGTTATCAAAGCAATGGACCGGCCTTCGTGGCTTCAACCCGAAACTATAGTGAGGAAGAGTCACCTCACAAGTAATGCAGAACTGATAAGGTCTAACTCCAAATCTCAGCACCCGACTCAATGCCTACTACCATCATGACCACCTCATCAAAATCTTGAAATGCCCAGAATATCCTCAAAAGTCCAACTTGGTCAACCATGGTCAATGTCAAAGTCATCAATCAAGGTCAACAACCCATGTTGACCCAACTCGTCGAGTTCTACAATACTAAGAACGTTGGAGAAAACCGTAGCCAACTCGTCGAGTTGGCTGGAAAACTCACCCATTTTTCCCCAGTTTAACACATTCAGATGATTCTTTGACTCCATGGACTCTAAGGGTTAGATCTGAACTCCAAATGTGTCTCAAAGGATAAAGTTTCCAACTTTATCCTTTGGGGTTGCTTCAAATGCTCAAAAACCCTTCCACAAGGCATGAAAACTGAAAGGCTTAACTATTATGCACAAAATCCTTGACATATGGAACCTAACTTTTCCAGAAGAGATTCTAGCCTCAAAAACATCCCAAATGTTTGTGCTTTATAGATATGTATGTCCAATGCATTTTTGGAACCCAAAATTGGTCAAAAAGGGAAAAAAAATGACCTAAACTCCATGCATGGCATCAAAGCTTGTAAAATGAATAGATTTAACACACTATAAGGCCACCTTGACCTGGAGATTCATAAAGTTGAAAACTTTATGAAGTCTATTCATTGCAACATCCAAGAATAAGAAGAAAAAGGGACCAAACTCAAGATCTAGCTACATAGATAGATAAAAATCAGATCTTGAATACTAACAATGGTCCAAAAGAGTGAAAAACTGAATGTGAGAGCTTAGCTTCCTAGATCCTTGCCTCGTCTCAATCTTCTACTTCATTTGCTCCAAAGTGCCACACTAACTCACAATATGAGATGGAATGATGATTAGGGTTCACAAAACCGATAATAAGGCGTGGAGGCTGATAAAAGATCAACCTCATGGACTTAAGGAGCTTATATGGGGTGCAAACCCTAAAATTAAGGGTTTCTTATCCAGCCACCAACTCATCGGGTTGTCCTCACCAACTCGTTTTGTTTCTCTAAATAGATGTGCGACCCAAAACCTTCCAACACGTCGAGTTGAGGCCATCAACTCGCCGAGTTCCAAGGCAAACTTGGTTAATAAAGAATGAATCTCATACCTAGAAACCGGGATGTGACAACTCACCCCCACTTGGATAAGGCTTCATCCTCGAAGCTTGTTGCGGTGAACAAATACAGATAATGCTCTCGCATCTTAGCCTCTGGCTCATTGGTCCACTCAGATCCCCTCTGATGTTGCCACAGTACCTTTACCAAAGGTGCCTCCTTGCTACTCATAACCTTTACCTTCCTTTCCAGAATAGCTACCAGCCATTCAACATTGTTCATGCGCTCATCAACCTGAATATCATCCTATGATAGTAGTGCATCCCCGTCCAATACAAACGTTCGCAACTGTGTAACATGGAAAGTGATATGAATCTGACTGAGCTCCTCCGGAAGATCAAACATATAAACAACCTTGCCAACCCTGGCAACAATCCAGAATGGTCCAATATATCGGGGGCCCAACTCCCCCCCTCTTCCTGAAGCAAATCACACCTTTTCAAGGTGAGACCTTAAGCAACACCATGTCACTGACCTGAAACTCCAACTCAGATCGGAGTCGGAGAACATTGTTCATCTACCAACTTTGAGCGGTCTCCAATCTCTGCCTGATCTGTTGAATCATCTTTGTAGTCTACATAACCACATCGGTCTATCCCATGACTCTATTACCAACCTCACCCCAACAGACTGGGGTGCGACGTCTTCTCCCATACAGGAGCTTAAAATGCGAACCACCAATGCTAGAAAGGAAGTTTTTGTTGTAGGAGAACTCTACAAGAGGTACGTAGGAGTCCCAAATCCTACCAAAATCAATAACACATGCTCGCAACATATCCTCGAGAGACTGAATGGTCCGCCTACTTTTGTCGCCGGTATGTAGATGATAAGTTGTGTTCAAATGTAGCCTCACGCCCAATTCCTCATGAAACTTCTGCCAAAATCGGTAGATGAACTGAACATCACGGTCTTAAACAATAGAGACCGGAACCCTATAGCGAGCAACGATCTCGTGAATATACACATCCGCCAACTTCTCAGCCGATGAGCTCACCCGAATTGCCAGAAAGTGGGCACTCTTGGTTAATAAGTCCAAGATGTGTTTGATTAGGTGTCTAAGACCATAACTATAATTGGTATGTACTTGACCCGAGAGTAACATGGTCCATTTCAGCTTACATATCACCAGGACAATTTGAGGATGGATATTTGAGTAAGAGGTTATTTACGATTTATTAATATATTCTAAGTTTTAATATGTTAAGATGAAATCATATTATTTAACTAGTATTGATCTAGAATTAATTTGGAATTAATTTAGTGATTAAAAGAGACTAATTAGATTAATGTGGACTAATTGTGTAAATATATATATATATATATATATATATATATATATATATATATATATATATGTATATATATATGTAGACACACACACACATAACACCATGGCTAAAATTGGTGACAACAAGTGTTCTTTGAGTTCATAACCGATTTGTGTGCCTAGTAATCTCTCTTAAGTCATCCAATTGTTTAAGTGGGTGTTTTGAACCATTTGAGGCATCACACTTAGGGTGCTAACTTCGTAAAGGCCAAAATCACAAGCTACAACAAAGAGTAATTCTATAACTTACTTTTATGTTGATAATGTCAATTGTATGCTAGTTGTAGGCTTTACGCTTTGGAAACAATATTGCATTTACAATTAGAGAAAATATAGATCCAAAGCATTTAGGGTTGTATGTGCACCATAGGATGTTGTATTATACAAAACACATTAGTGGTATCAAAGCCTAGGATTGCTTTCTATTATATTTGATACATGGCTTAATTTCCAAAGTTGAAAAAATAAATTTTTTGGCCTCTGACTGATGAAATCGCGGAGTCCTCTGTCTCACTCAACGAGTCCACTCAATAAAAGGTCAACTCGGCGAGTCGTGTTCATCCACTCTATGAGTTGATGCTTCTGATGGCAGATTTTCGGGATTTTTGGCCTGTTTTGGTTTAGGATCATTACCACAGAATGTTTTAGTTCATAAAATTTGATTTTTTTTGTATGGTAATGATTATCCTCAATTATAAGATAATTGTCAAGATTTCAAGATTTGTATTAGTTTATATGACTAGGCTAATTTCTTGCAAATTGGTGATATGAATTACCCTGACCTATGAGTTTAACTTGATCATGGATAAATTTGATTTTTTTTGTATGGTAATGATTATCCTCAATTATAAGATAATTTTCAAGATTTCATGATTTGTATTAGTTTATATGACTAGGCTAATTTCTTGCAAATTGGTGATATGAATTATCCTGACCTATGAGTTTAACTTGATCATGGATAAATTGGTTGATTATTTTGTTAATTGAAATATTTGATCTTAAATGTTTTTAAAGTCCTCCATAAGTTGTCCTCAAGTTATGGAACATGTAAAGTTTTTCCATAAAAACCACATTAAATTCATAAGTTATGGAAATCAAAGGTTTTTCAAGAGTTACAAAAATTGCCCTCAAGTTTTGGTATTTGAAAAGTCTCAAATTAAGAAACTCTTGTAATTAAAAAGGTGTAACTCTTGAGTTCATAAATTAAAAAATTAATTAAAAAGTTTTTAATTTTGAATTTTTATATTTAGAACCTTGAAGTATTTGAGTGGTTCAAATTGCACCTTATGGACTTTATTAAATTAATTAAAGTGTTTAACTAAAAGAGAATTAATAATTCCATAATGACATGGTGTAAGTTTAATTAAATAAAGAGTATGCATTATTAATAGATTAAACCATCTAGTGTTTTAAAAGTTTAAAATACACCCTTATGCTATTATAATATTAGAAGTTTAATTATTATATATGTGTATCAGACAAGTCAGTCTTACCGTTAGTAGGCCTAACTCACGAAGCCGGTCTATAAGGGGGGGTATAAGGTTACTGCCTAGAAAATGGTGGTTTAATGGGTGTCTACTCTCACCCACCGCTTCCTTGACTGGTGGAGGGTCATTAGCCGAACGGGTAGAATAGGAAATTAATTCTCATTAAAAGTATAATGAAAATACCAAGTAACTAAACACTTATAAATTCCCAATCTTAGTTACTTAGGAAAAATATGAATTTGGTGCTAACCCATGAAATTATACTTTGCACCTTGCCAAGTCATTAGTAGAGCGTGTGTGGTTAACCGACACACTAACTTGGACTAACAAGGGTGGAAAAGGGTATGTTGATGTTTGTCATAGATCAATGGAGCGTGTGTGGTTAACCGGCACATTTATTTGGTGATAAATGACACCGAGAGTGCCAAGCTAATTTGCATGTTTATTCACACCTTGTTTGTGATCCTCTGCATCCCAGTCACAAAACTTCAAGGGTACAATTGAGATTTAAACATGTCATTTGAAGAGTTTAATGAATCTCAAAGGATCTAATAATTTCAATTCATTTAAAACTTAATAACCAATTTCGTTTTTCATGGTGGAAATTGGTAAATCGTCGTTTACCTACCTTCAAATAGTTTGTAATTGGATTATGGCATCCCTCTTCCGAATTGTAAAATATTATGTTTGGTACTAGCCTTAATATTTCATTTGGGTGTTATATTAAGGACTTAAATCAACAAACTTGAATTTCTCCCATTCTAGATGTCTAGTTCTGACAACTATGGTCTTCCTCATCCTTTTGGAAAAAGCTTTCTTCATAAAGATGATATTCTACAAGACGATCAAGGTGATAGATTATCCCTTCTTCATCCTGTAGTGGAACTTCACTTCCTCCACATCCTCCAATAATTCTCCCTAACCCACAAGTTAAAATACTTGAAAAGTTCAAGGCCACTCAAACCATATTGGCAAGCCAACACAAAGATGAAAAGTTTGTATGTGCTCACGTATTGGAGATGAAGTAACATATTGATAGGCTGGGAGATTTGGGTGTCGAAGTCTCGAGGAAGTTGGTTGTTTAATGGGTTCTTCAGTCACTTCGTAAGTCTTATAGTACGTTCTTTAAGTACTACTACATGACAGACCTCGACATGACCCTTATCGATCTTAACTATTTGCTAATTGCTGCTGAATCAAAAATGATTTGGGGCATTGGTAAATCATAATTAATTGTATGATCTGTTGGATATAGTGTCTAAGTCCATAACTATATTTGGTATGTACTTGACCCGACCCGGCATGGTCCATTTGGGTTGCACTTCACCCGAAGAATTTATGGATAATCTTTGGAGAATAGTATAAGTTATGATTTATTAGTATATATAAGTTCTAATATATTAATATAAGATCATACTATTTAATTAGTATTGATCTATAATTAATCTAAGATTAATTTAGAGATCAAAAGTATTACTAATTAAATATGGGCTCCTATATTTATATAGTGTGGGCTAATGCTTATTTGGAATGGACTAGGCTTGCATGGAAAGTCCATGGAGCTTTAACCCATGGATCTTAGGGAAATGAAGAGACATGGGTATTAGGGTTTACATGGATGTAACCCTAATCCACCACAATATATAAAGGAGGCTTTGGTTCTTAAAATCACACTAGTTGTGGTGAGTACGCAAGAGGGTCGATTTCAAGAAGAGTTACTATTCTCTCTAAGTTCCAAGTTTGTGGTGATTTGTGATTTCCATTTGAGGCATCCACACTATTGGTGCTAGGCTCTAAAACTCCATGAAATCAACTACAACTACAAGGTAAGTAATTCTACTAGCTTTATTTGATTCAAGTTCCCCATGCCATGCTAGATAGGATAAGAACCTTGGAAAATAATTATTTGCATGTATCTTAGTCAAACATAGATCCAAGGTTTATTAGGGTTGCATGTACACTTAGGAAGTGTTAGAATGCTCAAAACCCATCAGTGGTATCAGAGCCTAGGCTTGTTTGTTTGATACTTGATGCAATATATTGAAAAATGTCGATTTTTTTGTTGTCTGCTTGATGAACTCGCCGAGTCCATGGGGGGACTCGCCAAGTTCATGTGTATCTTCATCCTACTCGCCGAGTAGGTTCGTGCACTCGACGAGTAGGAGCTTGAAAATGCAGATTTTTGACTTTTGCTGCTGGAAATGGACTGGAAACATTACCCTAAACTGTTTTGGTGTTATAAAACTTGTTTTAGATGGTGTAATGTGTATGCTAATCCATTTACATTGGCTATAATAAAAAATTACAAGTTATATGAGTAATTTATGATTCTTGAAATGTTTATATTCATGTTCTTGAACTTATGAAGATTAGATGATCATAGGAATTGTTTGTAACCTACTTGGTAGTTTAATTCTTGATCATAATGTGTTTTAATGGAGTCCATCACTTGTCCACAAGTTATGGAAAACCAAGAGTCACACTTGAATTAAAAACATTAAAAGAACACAAGAGTTAGAAAAATGAAAACTCTTCATTTTAATACTCAATTAACTTCATAAGTTATAAGAAATTAAAAGTTTTGAAAGTTTACAAAACTTGCCCTTAAGTTTTGGAACAAGTAAAGTCATGATTAAAACTTTAGTTCCAACCCTTAGAATTTTAAAAAGTTGAAATTCAACCCTTATACTTATAATATTATAAGTTAATAATAATATATATGTATCAGATCAAAGTCGTGTTACCGCTAGTACGCCTCATTCACGAAGCCGGTCCATAAAGGGGGTATAAGCTTGTTGGCTATAAAATGGCAACTTAATGGGTGTCCACTCTCACCCACCGCTTCCTTGATCGGTGGAGGGTCGTTAGCCGAACGGGTAGGACAAAGACTTTTAAATTCTCATTAAAAGTATAATGATAATACTAAAGTAACTAAACTTTATTGAATTCCTAATCTTAGTTATTTTACGAAAATGTGAATAAGGTGCTAATCCATGAAATTGCACTTTACACTTTGTTTAAGTCGTTAGTGGAGTGTGTGTGGTTAACCACCACACTAACTTGAACTAAACAAGGTAGGGAAAGGGTGACTAAATATTTATCATAGTATCAATGGAGTGTGTGTGGTTAACCGGCACATCGATTGAGGGGTAATACATTAAGGGTACCAAGTAATTTGCCTGGTTACTTCACACCTTGTTTTGTGATCGTCGGCATCCCATTCACAAAACTTGAAGGGCATACTCGAGACGGAAATATGCCGTTGAAGAAAGTTCAATGAATCGCAAAGAATCTAGGAGTTTCTAAACCAATTAAAAACCTAATTAAAAATTTCGTTTTTCATGATAGAAATTGGTGAATCGTCATTCACCTACCTTCAAATATCTTATAGCTTAACTTACGACATCCCTCTTCTAAGCTATAAAATATTGTGTTGGGTCCTAGCCTTAATACTACATTTGGATGTTTTATTAATGAATATCTCTAAATCTAATCTAATCTATTCCCTCTTCCTTTCAGATGTCTTCCAATAACAATGCTTTTGGCTCTAACCCTACTAGCTCTTTCTTTCTCATGAATCTTTGTGGGAAAGTCATTTTCGATGGATCCAACTTTACTGATTGGATCAGGAACATCAGGATGGTCACTCGGTCTGAGAACAAAGAATATGTTCTCGACAAGGGGATAATGGTACCCGAGCCAACTGCTACTCCTGAAGAGCTTGCTGAATATGAGGTACATCAATGGGTTGCTACAAAAGTAGCATGCATCATGATGGCCACCATGACAGCCGAGCTCCAAAAGTCCTATAAGGACTATTATCCTTTTGAGATGCACCAGGATTTGATGGACCGCTACCATCAAAGTGCTCGCCAAGAGCGATATGAAATAATCTCTTCCATGATGACAACCCGAATGAAGGATGGTGAACCCATCGCGGGCCACATGCAAAAAATGCAAAGGTATGTGGACCGTTTACTAAAGCTGAATGTGAACTTCCCCGAGGAGTTAGCAATAGACATCATTTTGCACTCCTTACCATCGTGTTATGATCAATTCCACATGACATATCACATGAATAAGGAAGAAGTTACCCTCAGCAAGCTTCAGGGACTCTTGAAGACCGCGGAAGGTGGTCTAAAGGGTAAGTCGGTTGTTACTACTCCTACTCCTACTCCAACTACGGCCAATGTCTTGGCAATCGGGCATGGCGAAGGGAAGAAGAGAAAGAACACTTCTAAGGGTACCAAGGGTAAGACCCTTGAAGGCTCCTCTTCAAGCAAAACTAAAAAAGGTTTTGTCACTCCTTCTGCTAACCCTAATGAGGCCGAATGCTTCTATTGTCATGAAAAGTCGCATTGGAAGAGAAACTGCCCAAAGTACCAGCAAGATGTGAAGGATGGGAAAGTAAAACCCAACCATGCAGGTGTATACACTATATTGTCTAATACCTCACCTCATTCTAAGTCACGGGTCCTTGACACAAGTTGTGGTATTTACATATGTTATGATTTGCAGGGACTAAGAAGAAGTGAGAATCTGGAGCAGGGAAAGATAAACTTGATCATGGGAGAACGGAAAACTTCACCTGTCACCAAGATAGGAGTTTATTCCTTAGTTCTAAATAGTAGGTTTACATTAGATTTGACTAACTGTTATTATTCTCCAGAAATGGCAAGAAATGTTATTTCCTTTCATGCATTGTATAAACAAGGTTTTACCTTTTATTTTGATAATAATAATGGTAGTATTGATGCTTTCTTTTATAATGTTCATTATTTTCAAGCATTACCTTGTGATGGCGTGTATGAAACTGTATCTGTTGTAGATAATCTAGGAAATAATGTATTGTATATTGACTCTTCCACTAGCATAGATAAAGCATCTTTATGGCATTGTCGTCTTGGACATGTAGGCAAGAAACGCATAGGCCAACTCCAACAGGATTGTAACACCCCGAGATTCAGGTGCATATCTTTCATCCTTGTTCTTTATTGTATTGTCATGTTTAGTCCTTGAGTGGAGAATGTTTAGCAAGTGAGTACGTTGGGCGTACCAAGGGGGTACGCTGCGCGTACTCACGCACTTAATTTGGACTCGAAGTCGGAAAGGTACGCTGGGCGTACCTAGAGTTATGTCGGGCGCACCCGGCCCAGTTGCAAAAACCCTAATCCTCTTTGTGCACTATTTAATGGGTGTTATGGCTCATTGCTTAGCCTCCATATCAGTTAGTGAAACCCTAAAAGAGAGCCCCATCGTTCTTTGTGTGTGAGAGTGTTGATTTGAGCTTGTTGGTGCTTTAGAGGCTTAGTGAAGAAGAAGGAAAGGAGAACTTGGAGGCTAAAGTTTGAGGTGCCATTTTGGATCTGAGATCTATAGAGGAAAGAGCTACTCTTGGAGGTATAAAGTTCAAAACTTTCCCCTTCTTTTGGTTGCTGTAGTACGTGTCATTTTTAGGGCTAAAAACCCCAAAGGTGGAGACTTTATGAATGTAAAGTACTCCATGGTCCGAGATCTATCCCTTTTCAGTGTTATTTGTGATGTAGGGCCATAAAGTTCCCATCTTGGATGTTACTTTGGAGTCATGCATGTGTTTTAAGCCTTCTAAAGTTGAAGGTTGGATCATTTTGGGAGTTAGTGACTTGTTGAGCCATGCAAAGGCTTAAAGTCATCAACTTTATGGATTAAGGGGCTTATAAGAGGTCAAATCTAAAAGATAGACGTAGGTCTGAACTGATTAAGTCGTCAAGAGCAAGAGGGCTGGTGCAGGGGAGTACGCCGAGCATAATTCCTAGTACGCGCCGCGTACTGGGAGGCGCTCCTCGATTCTGTGGTGCAGCCGGGTACGCCCAGCGTAACCCGGAGAGTTGACTTTGGTTGACTTTTAGGGTATGGTCTATTGTGGGGCCTTTGAGATATGGGAGGGGTAAAATGGTCTTTTACCCTTCTGAGAGTGTCATAAGAGAGCAAAGTCTAGCCTTGAGGGTTATACTAAATAGAGTATTATTTTTATATGATTAGACGGAGGCTAGGCCAGCATTTACCGAGTCAGAGATTTTCCGAGATACCCGAGGTGAGTCTTCACACTATACTTTACCTAGTGTGGTAACAGAGTTAAGAGACAGAGTATTATAGAGTTATATGCCAGTGTGATTGCATGTTATTATGTATTGTGATTTATTGTGATATGTGATATGCATGATTCAGAGTTACAGAGTTGGGACTTTCGGGTCCCTAGAGTTAGGGCCAGAGGGCCCACAGAGAGTTGGGGCTGGAGGGCCCCACTGAGACACATTGACCAGAGGGTCAACAGAGTTACAGCCTCGAGTGGCTATTATGTGATTATTGTGGTATTTTGGGGAAACTCACTAAGCTCAGGCTTACAGTGTTCAGTGTTATGTGTTTCAGGTACTAGTGATGACCGCGGGAAGGTGTCGGCTTGATTCGTACACACATATGGGAATTGGATGTATTTTGATCTTGGGAGACACTGTGATTTGAAAACTTGATGTTATGACGTTTTGTGAACAAATTGTTTAATTAAAAATGTGTTTTCAAAAGTGAAAAATTGTTTTAATTTTTACGGTGTTACAAGGATGGAGTCTTGGAGTCATTTGACCTAAAGTCAGATGATAGTTGTTAATCTTGTTTGCTTGGTAAAATGACAAAGTCACCTTTTACTGGTACTTGTGCTAGGGGTGAAGGTTTGTTGGACCTCATACACACGGATGTGTGTGGACCCTTCAGAGCTAATCGGTTCTATGTGACTTTCACTGATGATTTTAGTAGATATGGATATGTCTACTTAATAAAGCATAAGTCAGAAACCTTTGTGAAATTCAAAGAGTTTATGCAAGAAGTGGAGAATCAGTTGGACAGGAACATTAAGATGCTTCGATCCGATCGTGGTGGTGAGTATCTTAGTATTGAGTTCCTTGACTATCTTAAGAAATGTAGGATTATCTCACAATTGACACCTCCTAGGACACCACATTTGAATGGTGTAGCTAAGAGGCGCAATCGGACCTTGTTGGACATGGTTCGTTCCATGATGAGTCGACCTTCGCTACCAATCTCATTTTAGGGGTATGCCTTAGAGACTGTCGCCCATATCCTTAATCTAGTCCCTACAAAGAAGGTTGCCAAAACACGTCAAGAGATGTGGACTGGAAAAGTTCCCAATCTAGACCACATGAAGATTTGGGGTTGTGAGGCTTTCGTGAGACGCCAGACTCACGATAAGCTCGAACCTCGAAGCGAAAGGTGTATTTTCATCGGCTATCCATAGAAATCCTTTGGCTACATCTTCTACATACCCAGTGATAATGTGGTCTTTGTAGCAAGAAGAGGATTCTTTCGAGAGAGAGAATTCATGAGTCAAGGAAACAGTGGGAGGCAAATTCACCTTGAAGAATTTCAAGAGTCAAGTGGTGAAGGAACCTCAAACCCTAGCTGTCAACTTGAGGAGGAACCTCCTGTTGATCCAATTATACCTCCAAATGTACCTCTTAGGCGTTCCATAAGGGTTAGGAATGTACCTGAGCACTATTATGGTTTGCATATTACTGCAGAAGGTGAGACACTTATCAGTGATAAAACAGTGGTAAATCTAGATGAGCCTAATAGCTTCATGAAAGCCATTGAAGGTCCTGAGGCTGTTAATGGAAAGAGGCTATGGATAGCGAGATACAGTGTATGTATTACAATCAAGTTTGGAACCTGGTTGACAATGTACCTGATCGTAAGATAGTTGGGTGCAAATGGATCTTCAAGAAGAAGACCGACATGGATGGTAATGTACACACCTATAAGGCACGACTGGTTGCAAAGGGCGTTTCTCAAACTCCAGGAGTTGATTATGATGAGACCTTTTCACCAGTATCCAAGATTAAGTCTATTAGGGTATTCTTTGCCATTGCTGCATTTTATGACTATGAAATATGGAAAATGGATGTCAAAACTGCTTTCCTTAACGGAAAATTGGCTGAAGATGTTTACATGAATAAACCAGAGGGTTTTGTCAGCACAGAGTACCCTAATAGAGTGTGTAAGCTTGAGAAATCCATTTATGGATTAAAGCAAGCACCTACCAGATGGAATCTTTGCTTTAATGAGAAAGTCATAGAATTTGGCTTTTCAAGGAGTGAAGATGAATCGTGTGTCTATATCAAGGCTAGTAGGAGCATAGTCAACTTTTTGGTATTGTATGTGGATGACATACTACTCATAGGAAATGACATCCCAACCCTGCAGGAAGTAAAGTCCTGTCTTGGGAAGTGTTTCGCTATGAAGGACCTTGGTGAAGCTACCTATATCCTAGGGATAAGGATTTTGAGAAATAGGAGTAAAAGACTAATTGGACATAGTCAAAGCACCAATGTGGACAAAGTGTTGAAAACCCTAGTACAGAGACTGAGATAGCAGAAATGGGTCGAGTACCTTATACTTCAGCTGTAGGATCGATAATGTATGCTATGACGTGTACTTGACCTGATGTAGCCTTTGCTTTGAGCATGGTTAGCAGGTATCAGGGGAACCCTGGCAAGGCACACTAGACTGCGGTAAAGAATATCCTCAAGTAACTGCGAAGGACTAAGGACTAGGTCCTTACACTTGGTGGGAGTGATGACTTGAAAGTTGTAGGGTATAGTGATGCTAGCTTCCAAACTGACATGGATAATTTCCGCTCTCAGTCGGGCTGGGTCTTTACCCTAAATGGAGGGGCAGTTACTTGGAAAAGTTCCAAGCAGGAGACAGTGGCTGATTCCACTTGTTAATCAGAGTATATAGCAGCAAGCGAAGCAGCAAAGGAGGCTATATGGCTGAAGAACTTCATCGGAGACGATGGAGTTGTACCAGCTATAAAGGAGCCAATGGAGATTTTCTATGACAGCAATAGTGCGGTTGCCTTAGCAAAGGAACCAAAGGATCATGGGAGATCCAGACACATTGACAGAAAATATCATTTCCTCAGACATCGTATTGAAGAAGGAATCCTCGTGGTAAAGAGGGTATCATCGGATGAGAACCCAGCGGATTCCCTCACGAATGGACTGACTCGGGTTAAGCATCTCCAGCATGCTCGGAGCATAGGGCTAAAGGATGATATTAGTTTTAGTATTTAGATAATCTCTAAATTTGTAAAAAGTATTTGACATTTGATGATAAATAAAAATTGTTCTTTATGAGTAAAGTGTTGCTATCACATGTCAATCGTTTACTATATTTCTTTTGCTTGTTTTGACTTCCAGAATAATTATGTTTTGTATATCATATTATTCGAACCTCCATAGACGGTAATATGTCGGAAGTAGGTATGAATCAAGACTGTCATGATTGGTTGCAGAGGTCTAAGATATTGGACATGGCTACAACCATGATGAGCGCTCATAAGTTCTGAACATTGGACTCAACCCACGCTCACTGGAATCACTTCATGGAATTTATCTCGAGTGGTCGTGAGATGGTAATATCATATAATTCTTCAAACCTAGAGATATGATTTTTTACCTATGAGTTGGTTATGCATTGATTGTACGAAAACGCATTGGTAACTCGATGTTATAAAACGTACCTTTGTGTGTAATTCAACAAGTAGTAGAGAAAACATATGAGTCGAAGTTTATCTGTTCCTTCTAGGATTAGAAGCGATATCTGGGCCCCATGATGATTTAGTTTTGACCATTGTACCGGGCCCGATCAGAACTAAATTGATGTGTTCAGTTAAGTTTTATGTCAAACAAATCGGAAATTGGGAAACAAATGCTGGACAATAAGTAAGACCATGTTCCATGTATTTGTCTGGCTGATATCTAGAACAGAGGATTATATGATCACTTATCTAAAATGGTGCGTTCTAGTTCAATAGAATTTAAAGAGCTACGATTGCTGATCAGTTCCTGAAGTCATACTTGCAACTATAGTTATCAGACTTATCTAAGTGAGAGACTGTTGGATATAGTGTCTAATTCCATAACTATATTTGGTATGTACTTGACCTGACCCGACATGGTCCATTTGGGTTGCACTTCACCCGAACAATTTATGGATAATCTTTGGAGAATAATATAAGTTATGATTTATTAATATATTATAAGTTCTAATATATTAATATAAAATCATATTATTTAATTAATATTGATCTATAATTAATCTAGGATTAATTTAGAGGTCAAAAGTATTACTAATTAAATATGGGCTCCTATATTTATATAGTGTGGGCTAATGCTTATTTGGAATGGGCTAGGCTTGCATTGAAAGTCCATGGATAGTCCATCCCATGGATCTCATGGTAATGAAGAGACATGGGTATTAGGGTTTACATGGACGTAACCCTAATCCACCACACTATATAATGGAGGCTTTGGTTCTTGAAATCACACTAGTTGTGGTGAGTAAGCAAGAGGGCCGATTTCAAGAAGAGTTACTATTCTCTCAAAGTTCCAAGTTTGTGGTGATTTGTGATTTCCATTTGAGGCATCCACACTATTGGTGCTAGGCTCTAAAACTCCAAGCAATCAACTACAACTACAAGGTAAGTAATTCTACTAGCTTTATTTGGTTCAAGTTCCCCATGCCATGCTAGATAGGATAAGAACCTTGGAAAATAATTATTTGCATGTATCTTCCTCAAACATAGATCCAAGGTTTATTAGGGTTGCATGTACACTTAGGAAGTGTTAGAATGCTCAAAACCCATCAAGATCTACTCCCCAAGCTTCCATGGGCATTGACAATGGCAACATTGGAAGTCCAAAAAAGCTTTCTCTTCCCAATGGAAAGGGATCGGCCATGGTCACGTCATTTGACCAAATGGTAAAGAGAAAGGCTAAGTCTGAGATAGTCCCGTGTACCATTCCAAAAGAGTCTGTTTGTTCTTATTGCCAACAAAAAGGGATTTGGTTGTGACGCTACCATATTAGCGTGAAAGATCGCAAGGATGGTAAAGTAAAAAAAATGGTTTGATTCTGCTGCAGGTACGTCCATTATCTAACTCTATTAAGTTCCTATTTGGAGATTCTTAATACATGATGTAATGTAATTACATTTTGATGTTTTGTAGAATCAAATAAATGAAGGGAAACTTAAAGGAAGAGTAAGTTGATTCTGATCGTGAAGAGATGGATTTCGATCGGATGGTTCAATGATCAGAATTTTGAGCTGCTGCTTAAGAATTATGATAGATTGCTTAGGAATAGATAGCAACATAAGTTTCATATATATTTGCATTGTAAGGATAAGTGTTCCGCAATTTTTTGATTAATAAAGAAATTTTTTGAAATTTATCTTATTTTAAGTTTCCTTACAATGGCATTTGTGAAAATTGCAGTTTATATATTTCCATTGATAGCAATATTGAAAATGGTTTTGATTACTTCGTTTGTGGTAGTGTCATAATTTACCAAATAAGGAAAGATTCTCATCACCTAAGTTTCAGTTGGATAGAAAATTTGAATCAAGGAAGTTGTGTTGTGTGATGAATGAGAACCTTCATCTTTAGGAAATTAAGACTAGTTCCTTGTTCACATGTATATGTGAGTCAAGTGAAGGACTATGGAATCGGGTACACTTGGTTGTGCGCTAATCAGGTCCACCACAAAGAATGATTTGACTATTCATTATGATTTACTAAAGTTTAGTAATTATGGTTGTACTTACAAGATTAAGTATAATTTTTAACACTACAAGAAAAATAGCCTTTTACGACGTGCAAACCACGACACTCGGTGATTTATGTTACGCAAAGGAGAGTGACATTAAAAGAGTGTCGTCTATTCAAAAAATTTAAGGATTTAGGTCACGCATTATTGCGTTCCCTTAAATAGTGTCTCATGTAAAAAAATTAAAAACACGGAGGGCACTCGTGCGTCCTCTGTGAATGTCGTTTTATATTTTTTTAAGAAACGCGCGTCTCTAAGAGGGAAAATGAAATCCCCAAATTTTTTAAACACCCGCCTTCTTCTCTTACATTCATTTCCATATGACTCTCATATCTACCCTGCATCGTCTCCACCTCTCACCCACATCCACTGCCTCACAAAATTTTCACAAGCTAACGATTCCATAGCCTACTAGCGATTGAGGGTTATTTTCACATCTGCTCTACTTCCCATCGTCCATCTACTTCTGCCCTAGATCCGACGATTGAAGATTACAAATATGTGTAGGGTTTTATTTTATTTTAAGCTTCCAGTTCTCCTGTTTCCGTGGTGATCGACCGGTGGTGAAACGATTCAGCGCCAAAAAAAGAAGCGACTCTCCATTCTCTTCTCGAATGAATTTTCTAAGGATTTACATCGGTATCTCAAATGACTTCAACTCTTTTCACAGATTTCTTCCCATCTGATTTTATGATTTCAGATTTCTTATTGGCGATTCATTTCCTCTCCCATCGAGTTCGAAATTTTCACTCAAGGAAGTAATGGCAGCGGAAGATGATGAAGGGCCTTCAATGGTGCTTTGTTTATTACACTATGGTAGCGGAGATGACGGTGTTGTTGATAGCCCTAAACAATAGTCATCTTAAAAGAAATTATCAAAGAGAAAGGTACGTATCAGTTCTAGAGTTCTTATATAAAATTAGGTCAGCTGTACCCTTCTTATATAAAATTAATGAAATCGATTTTAAAAGCAAGCCATAATATTGATTTTGAAATCGAGCCCCAGATTTCGGAATATAGCCCTGCCTGTTACCATTAAAATTTACCCCTGCTTCTGATTTTTTAGCTTCCTGGTCAGGCCGACTCATAGAAATATTCCCCACAAACCCTTTGACTTCCGAAACATCACCCCCATCCTTGTTCTTTCCCATAACCTTGTTACTTTTCCAACTTTGCCCCTGTTCAATCTTTGAATCATTAGACTTTCCTTTCATTGGCTGAATATTCCCATAATACCCCTGCCCATTTTTACCTCCTGTCTTCCCACCTCTATCAAAACTAAATTCCAAATTTTCCTGATTATTCCCATTATACCCTTGATAGCGAATTCCAGCAGAAGCCCCAGAATTTCCAATTTTCGGATAATTCCCTTTTTGCCCCTGCTTGCGGTTTCCAGCAAAAAACCCTGAACCTTCATTTTTCGAGAAATTCCCTTGATGCCCCTGACTCGAAAACTGTTTCCCCCCCCCTGTAGCTTCTTTTGAAAACAAATTTCCATTATTTCCTTTGGTTTTCTTCACCACATCAACAAACCCATCATTTTGTTCCTTAACTTCTTTAGTTCTGGCAAGAAGCACTTGCATAAGATCCACAGTAGCTCCTTCTTTTCCTTTCTCTATTTTACTTCTCTCCTCTTCTTCTTTCATCTGAATAGCAGTAACATCAGTCGAGATTAGTGGAAATTGGTTTTTATTTTTTATAGTTGATACTTGAGAAAACCTTATATGTTTTTTTTTTATTTTGTGAAAATTAATTCCAGGTGAAAACAGAAAATGGTATGTTGTGTTAGAAAATGACAATCATACCCTTGGTCACAGTAGTCTCATATCATTATTTCCATTCTCACCTTCACTCCAATGCCCATTATTAGAAGAAATCAATGAGCTCCTTGCCAGCTGCTGCTGCTGGAAGTCGGTCTGATAATGAGATGAAAGATGATTGTTGCCAACCATCCTTGAAGGATTTGCAGCATAAAGTTTCTCTTGGTCATGCCATACACTGTTATATAGTTCATGGTTCTACATAAAGTGAAAACTTTTGCTTCTAGGTCATCCAAATGTACAATGTGATTTTTCTTAACATCAGGTACAAATGTAGATTTTTCATAACAGCAGTGAAAATCTTAATCAGTTGAATGTGTGTTTCATAACATCAGGTACAAATTTACAATGTGATTTTTTTATTCAATTACAGGGTAATCTTATTCCGGAAGGCCATAAAGTTCTTATCTTTTCCCAGAGTTGCATAATGCTTGATATTATTCAGGTTTGTTTCAATGCCTAACTAAATTGGCTATGTTTCTTGTTCTTTTTCTTAACCAAAGTTTATCAACTTTGTGAATATTATTCTGACTTGTTTTGATATTTATTTTTGATATTTTGTTCTTAATGTTGGTTCTAACTTCTTGTTTTTTCTTTTTTTAAACAATTACAAGGGACCTGAATAGGGGTTTTCTGAATTTGTAGTGATGGCTGCAGACACTGAAGATTTTGAAATGATTTCCCATATTCAATTCCTTACTAAATATAAGGTATATTTCCCATATCCCATATTCCATTCCTTACTAAATATAAGGTATGACACCTGAAATTGTACAAGGGAGGGGCCACGATAAGGCCGCTGATTGGTGGAGTGTTGGAATTTTACTTTTAATAAATCACTATTAAATTCCCATTACTTTTAGCGTGAGGGTAATAATGTAATTTTGTTCGACCTTGTATCTGTATCAGTTCTTAGTAGAACTTTTTTTTTAACAATGGAGAAGGATGGATAAGCCAAAAAGGAATCACGGGTGGCTATGATTCTGTTTTCCATCAGGTCTATAGTCATATTGTAAAAATCATACCTTGAGCTATAGCACCCAAACGGACCCCAAACCAGTTCCCAAAGCTCACAAATTGAGTTGGCTAACTTTCTTAAGCAACCCAACTTCACTGGTAAGGACTTTATCTATGTGCAAGAATGGAATCTTTGCTGTTAGGTCTGATCCGGGTCTGTTCTGATATGTCATTTTGTTTTCATCATTTATAAGGCTTGGAAAAGGATCCAGAGTGATTCCAAGTTTCTATATGTTCCTGATATTATGAATTTAAGATCTGGAGCAGATGGGGTGTTATTTCCAATTATAAATTGGTTAGAATTGATCCAGACTCCAGATCAGTGGGCAGTCACCAGCTTTTACTAATGTTGTGATTGTCCACAATGTGAATTTTATATCCGGAGCTTGGGAAATGCTTTTCATTCAATTCCAACTCTGCGACTTTCATTTGTATGTCCTTTACTTCTCTGAATTTTGGTATGGACGAATTCTACTCACAAGTTGGGTAGAATTGGCCAACCTCACTTGACTGTCTTGTTGGAGATAGAAGTGATACACCTTTTTGTAAAATTCATATTTAATTCATCCTTTGGAGTTAGAAGGAGTTCTTTTTTAGTTCTGGAATCCTGAACAATCATAGTTTTCTATAAAATTTAGTTAAAGCTATGTTTCTGTTTTAGATTTTGGAGTAAATCCGTTTTGAACAGCAGGTCTGTTTTAGAGACCTTGCTGTGATTACTCTTTTCTCAACTCATAGCTTCATTACTTCTCCTTTCTAACCTTTAGTCCTTCTAAGATGGATTTTAAAAGTTTAAAATTTTTGCAAGTGTGCTATTGAAAATGAAGATAAACCCAATTGTGCTACTGAAAATGAAGAGCTTGTTCAGGTATCTCAATTTCCAGACATACCCTTTTGGGTTTTTCACTTTCCTGAAATACCCTTTTTGATCTTTTACAATTTCCTAAAATACCCTTCTTGGTGCCTAGGAGTTACAGTGTTACCAGTTGCAGTTGTAATATATATATATATATATATATATATATATATATATATATATATATATATATATATATATATATAGGTTGCAGGACAATGGTGAACAGTCAAGATTCGTATGCACAACCAGTTGCAGTTGCAGCCACACATGGTGTGGTGGATGTGTACCATGCATACGGTGGGGCTGCAAGTGGACAAACCCTTCCTGTTCAAGTTACTTATGCTGAAAACTATGGTACCCAGCAAGATCCCTACTCTTCTGCACACACATCATATTACATACATCATAATCAAAAAGTTTATAACATCAATTCCGATAATATACTATATTCACTATTGTTATTGTGGCCTTTCAGGTTTTGTTTAAGAATCTGAATGTTGATTTGAAGGAAGTAAGCCCATCATCCCTTCTTATGGACAAAGTGATAGAAGTTGAAGGAAGCCCTGATTTTTCCAACAAGATGTCGGGTCAACTCAACAACCACCAATGGTTGGAGAAGTTAAAAAAACAAAGTATTATCTTATTGATTAGTGATTACTGGTGTTGAGCTTTAAGCAATTTTAGGCCCTCTATTATTAATCTTTTATAAGCTAGATTGTTGTTTTCTTTCCTTTTTATAAGTTGAATTGTGGCTAGAAATTATAGTCATCTATTCAAAGAAGGTGTTGGAACGTGAGTTCAAATTGATGACCCTTTTACATATAAATTTGATTAACAGATTGTACAATGAAATGCAAAGAATAATTATGGGAAGGAGGTTAAGTATTAATCTCATGAATGCTGCAACCATATTTGTTTCTCTCAATTCACCTTTTGAAGGACCTGGCACGTGTCTATATTACAGAACCTGTAAGTTTTTTTTTTCCTTTCTTTTATGGGTAAACTATAGGAAATAACCTCCTACTTTATTACTCTGTATAGGATGTATATGTAACAATTCTTTACACATGATATCAAACAGGAAAATGAGGTAGCTAACTAAACTAACTACTTCAATTTTCATATACTTCAATAAAAAATTAAAATATATTATGTTTGTTAATGATTTTGTATTGCAGGTACCTTTTCAACACTTTGCTGAGAAAATTGGTGGCTATCTTTTGAATAGGAGGAGTTAGTAGGTATTTAGACATGCATACCAAAGATAACATTTTGTACAGAGAGTTCTTGGCACATAGGAAGCTAGATAATGCAATTGTATATAAATGAGTTCATTTTTTTTATAACATTTACTCACTACTGGAATAGTTATTTGTATTTGACATATTAGTGAAATGAATTATCTTTGTTATTTATGGTATTTTATTTTGTATTATGAGATTTTTAATGTATTATTTAATTTGTAAATTAGAAAAATCTATAAATAATATTTTTTTTAAACATTTAAAATTATGATATGCAAAAATGTGTGTCATCTTCATTTATGACATGGCCTTTCTTGACAGTGGCTTTCTTGATACGCATTGCGTGTCATTAACACGCGCGTCGTAAGGTTACGACACGTGAATGCGTATCGTCTTCCTTTATGACAGGGCCTTCCTTGATACGCATTGCGTGTTGTAAACGCGCGTCGTAAATGCGCGTCGTAAATGAGCGTCGTAAATGCGCGTCGTCTTTCTTTATGACAGGGCCTTCCTTGACGCGCATTTGCGCGTCGTCTGAGCCTTTTACGACGCGCAATGAGCGTCGTAAAAGGCTGTTTTTCTAGTAGTGTAACTATTGGAAAAGTTTCAATGTATGGCAGAACTAATAAGAAGAATCAAATTAGGTAGATATATAAAGTTTCTCCAATCTAAAAAGAAGGGAGATTACTTGAGTATCGTGTTTTATGATTATCTTAGTGATTGTGAAACCATATCACAATTGATCCTCTAAGGACATCTTAGTGCATTTGTATGGCTAAGAAGAGGAATCGTGAATTGTTGAAATGGTTAAATCATACTTCATTCCAAAATCAAGTCTTAAAGTAATACTCCAAGATTGTAACTTGAGTGACATAATCTTAAGAAATGTTTATAACACTTATCAAGTGTAGAGTAAAATGATTTCTAATCTTGTACATTTGAAATTGGTAAGTTGTGATGTTTTTGTTGGGTTTTGAGCATTCTAACACTCCTATGGTGTACATGCAACCCTATAAACCTTGGATCTATGTTTTCTCTATTATACATGCAAATAAGAACTTTCCAAGGCTTTAATCCTAACTAGCATACTATGAGGCAACTATACTACAAAGACTAGTTAGATGACAAACCTTTTTGGTGTAGCTTGATGTCTTTTAGCGTTAAGAGTTAGATGACATACCTTTTTGGTGTAGCTTGATGTCTTTAAGATTTAAGAGCTTAGACCCAATAGTGTGGAAGCCTCAAGTGGAATCACAAATCACCAAAACACCTTGGAAGACTTTGAGAATAAGAATACTTTGGTTCTCTCTAGTGAAATCGGCTAGCCCTCTTAGTGTACCCACACTAGTGCCAATTTCACCAACCAAGGACTCCTTTATATAGTGTGGAGACTAGGGTGAAACCCATGAACTTTCATCTCATATGATCCATGGGTTAAACACTCCATGGAGTATCCATGAAAGCTTTGCCCAACCTAAATGAACTTGGACCATCACACACATATATCTAAGAGTCCATATTTCATTAGTTCATTTTGATCACTTAACTAATTCTAAATTAATTCTTGATCAATACTAATTAAATAATATGATTCCATATTAATATATTATAGCTTATAATATATTAATATACTATTCTCAAAAGATTATCCATATAAATTATGCCGGTGAAGTGCAACCCAAATGGACCATGTCGTGTCGGGTCAAGTACATACCAAATATAGTTATGGACTTAGACACTAAGCCAACAGTCTCCCACTTGGATAAGTCTAAAACTATTATTGAGTATGACTTCAAAACCTAACTTGAAATCGTAGCTCTTAAAGTCGCTGTCGAACTTTGACCTTGGAAATGACGTGTCCATTAGATAAGGGATCATATATTCCTCCATTCTAGATATCATATGGACTGAGACATGGATTATAAAGATTCTCTCTGTCCATTTGTTTGTTTCCCTATTTCCGATTCATTATGAATGACTGATTACAAATCAAATCAGTCCTGGCTTGGCCAAGCACTCACATGTGTCATCAGTGAATCATCGAGGGGCCCACAGATATCACTTTTATCCCAAAGGTAAAAGGAATGGATAAACCTCGACTCATATGGCTTGTTCTACTACTTGTTGAATCATACACAAAACCACGTTTTATAAAATCGAGTTACCGAATGCGGTTTCATGCAA
This sequence comes from Lactuca sativa, assembly GCF_002870075.4. Classification (NCBI taxonomy): domain Eukaryota; kingdom Viridiplantae; phylum Streptophyta; class Magnoliopsida; order Asterales; family Asteraceae; genus Lactuca; species Lactuca sativa. The sequence continues at coordinate 218,132,374 of NC_056623.2, read as the reverse complement.
TCAGTGTACAACCAACTCATTGTAACAACTCATATCTCTAGGTTTGAAGGATATAAGATATTATCGTCTCATGATCACTCGTGATAAAATCCATGAAGTGATTCAAATGAGCGCGGGTTGAATCCAACACTCAGAACTTATGAGCACTCATGAGTGTTGTAGCACAACTTTGTCCACCAACTTAGACCTCTACAAGCCAACCCATGACAGTCTTGATTCATATCTACTTCCAACATATGACCGACCGTGGATGGTTTGAATAACTTAGTCATTCCGAAAGAATAACCTAGTTATTATGTAAGTCAAAACATTCAAAGTGAAACACAAGAATATATGAATCTAATATGGTATCAAAACCTATGAATATAAATAAAACACTTTCTATTTATCACCATACTGATTACTCATTATTCATTGTTCCGGTTTTATCAACTTTATACTTGAATTAAAAAAACACTAGGTGTCCCATGCTCCAAGCATCTACACTATGTTTTCTAAACAATAGCTTTGCCAGACACCAAGTATGAACTCTATGTTTGTCTATTATCCTTTTCTTTGTGAGTTAGATCAATTGAACATAATTTCAATGATTCTCTTTTCACACTCCCAATTCCTTGTCTTAAATGTAAGAATTCCAAATTCCTGTCATTTATCGAAATCTGTTTAGATTTTAAACTTATATGTACTGTTCCTATTGTAATGATTATGCACAAAGCCACAAAGGCTTGGAAACAATCATTACAGAGTATTCCAATGGAGAGCAATTTCATGGAAACAATGTCTCAGATTCAAAGTGCATTGCTTTGAACATGCTTCATGCATTAAGTTTCATTAACCTTACACAAATTGCTTCCACCTATGAAGAAAACTCTATATTCCCATTTGGACTACCACTTCTGAACAAGAGTTGCCTCTTTTCAGACTATATCCATATGGTCCTTTCAATATTAACCGTATACTTCCAACTTTTGTTGAGCAACCAATCTTTGGTAAACCTTAGATTGTCCTCGACAATTGCTTAATCACTTTAGTCATATCCAATTCTAGACCTTTTCCTCTTAATGCCCCAAGGCATTTGTAAAATTTAGAAAGGATAAATATTATAGTACATGTAATCAATCTTGTACCCAAAGAAAATGGGACACGATTCATTATGTCTCACATAAAGACATGATTCTAGACCAGTCTTTTGCTATAATATTTTTATTTTCCATGTTTCCAAAATTTGACTATGAAGAGGGATGGCGTAATCATAATATATAAAGTTTTCCTTATGTTGAACCAATCCAACATGAAATTCATATATATATATATATATATATATATATATATATATATATATATATATATATATATATATTCTTGACTAAATATGATTAAAATCTCAATTTACGCTTAAAATCTCACTCAAAGCCTTTTAGAATTGATGTGAAGTATAATTTCCTCTCCCTTAATTATAGCAAAACAACTTTTTCAACCCCTGCAACCTCACGAATTGAAACTTTTGTTTTCTATAATTATCACTGCTAATATGCAATACCTATCATAATTATCATGCTCCCACTAACATGATGATTATCAGCATAACACTTATGCTCCCACTAGCTTTGACATGTATCCAGAAATTACTGGACTTCTAGAAATCAATACTTTATTGACTTTCTTACCAAAGTTCAGATTTCTGATACTAGATTCCTTTGAAAAGCCTTTATCAAAATTATACACCTTATTTTAGATAGCTCACATGTGTGTCTAAACAATTTCTAGAACTACGAAAAGGGATGCTGTAATCATAGTTTCAATTGTTTATACATTTTGCCATTTCTCATAAGTCAATGTTAGTGTGTCGGTTAACCACGCACGCTCCACTAACGACTTTGAGAACTGCAAATATCACAATTGCTATCTACTTAAAATCTATTTAGTGAAAGAATTTCCTCACCATCATTTTCATGAATCGGAGAGAAACCTTATGACACTTATATTTTATGGTGTATGTGTTCTTATCCAAGTGAATTTGTCAAACCATAATCACAAGACTAGGTTAGTGACAAATCCTAACTCATATGGATTGAACTTGTAGAAATCAAATGTATAGCCAACTTAACTAGAATGGGCACAAAAATGTCACCACGATAGGTTATAAACCTCTAGTTGTGTACTAGTGATGAAATACAAGTTTTATTCTTGATTACCTCTTGAAACCCTTTTAGGATATTTTAGACTCCCACTGTCTCCTTGGCCGATAATACTTTCTTGCCATCTATTCAAAAGATAGTGTGGATTCTAATCAAGACAGACACTTAACACAATTGGCCTTAGTTGGTCTTTGTTTCATCGAAAACATCACAAATTACCAATTTCAAATGTACAAGAGTAGAAAACTTTTACTCTTACATTTGACAAGTGTTTTAAACCTTCTTTAAGACATGTCACTCAAGTTACAATCTTAGAGTATAACTCTAAGAATTGTTTTTGGAACTAAGTATGAATCATTAAGATGATCATATATCATGATACTAAAGTACTCTCCCATCTTTTCAGATTTGAGAAACCTTTATCCTTCTGTCTAATTTGATTCATCTTATTCGCTCTGCTATACATTGGAACCTTTTCCAATGTCTCAGAATTACACTTAAGTTTGTAAGTATAACCATATTTACTGAGCCTTAGTAAATTATGACGAATAGTCTTCTCGATCTTTTATGGTGCACTTGATCAGTGCACAAAAATGTGTACTCGATCCCTTAGTCCTTCACTTGACTGACATATACATGTGAACAAGGAACTAGTATTAATTTTTCCAAAGCTGAAAGTTCACATTCATTATACAACTTGCATGATTCCAAGTTTTTATCCAACTGAAACTTGGGTGATGAGAATCTTTCCTTATTTGGTAAATTTAGACAATACCATAAATGAAAGAATCAAATTCATATTTCCACTCTTGCTCTTAATGGAATCTTATAAGCAACAAAGTTTTTCACAAATGCCATTGTAAGGATATTTTAAAATAAATAAAATAAAAAATTTTCCTTTTATTTTAAAGACTTCGCGGAAAAAACTATCCTTACAGTGCAAAAGCACATGAAAACTTTATTGTTATCTATTCCTAAGCAATATATTACAACACCTAAGAAGTAGCTCAAGAATCCGATCTTCAAACTATGCGATAGAAATCCATGTACGTGATCAGATTCAACGTATTCTTTATGTAAGTTTATTCACTTTTCTTTGATTCTTCAAACATCAACATGTGACCCAGTCACATTATGTAATAAAAATCTCCAAGTAGGAGCTTAATAGAGTTAGACAATGGATTTTACCTGAAGTAGAGTCAAACTTATTGAATTTAACATCCTTAGGTAAATTTGACAGCTTCTCAACCAATGCCCATTCCTTTGGCAATGGACCCTTGATAATGGGACTATCTAAGACTTGGCCTCTCTCTTTACCATTTGGTCAACCGATTTGACTATGGCCGATCCCTTTCCATTGGGAAGAGAGAGCTTTTATGGATATCCAATGTCATCATTGTCAATGTCGATAAAGTTTTAGGAAGATGATCTTAGAAAATAGATAAGATCATTAAGGGTCTTGTCATAGTCTGTTTCATAGGAGTCCTAAAGGAACTCACTATGTGACTTACAAAGTAGTTGAGCCACCAACTTTCTCAAGACTTTGACACCCAACTCTCCCGGCTTGTCAATATTTGACTAGATCTCCAAGATGTGATCACACGTAGACCTTTACTTGCCAATAGGGCTTTAGTGACCTTAAACTTTTCAAGAACTTGTGGGTTAGGGAGAATAATTGCAGGAGGTGAAGGAAGTGAAGTTCCAAGAGATTTGGGATGATCATATATGTCTGAACTAGACATCTTTTGGGAGATATTCATGGTAGTTGATTTAAAGTCCTTAATATAACACCCAACATGAAATATTAAGGCTAGGACCCAACATAATATTTTATAACTTGGAAGACGGATGCCGTAATCCAAGCTATAGAATATTTGAAGGTAGGTGAATGACGATTCACCAATTTCCACCATGAAAAACAAAATAAATTATTAGGTTTTTAATTGGATTTGAAACTCCTAGATCTTTTGAGATTCATTGAACTGTTCAATTCCATGTTTCAATCTCGAGTGTGCCCTTTAGGTTTTGTGACTGGGATGACGATGGTCACAAAACAAGGTGTGAAGTTACCATGCAAATTACTTGGTACCCTAAAATGTTTACCCCTCAATCGATGTGCCGGTTAACCACACACGCTCCATCGATACTATGATAAACATTAAGTTACCCTTTGCCTACCTTGTTAAATACGAGTTAGTGTGTCGGTTAACCACACACGCTCCACTAACGGACTTAAACAAAGTGCAAAGTGTAATTTCATGGATTAGCACCTTATTTACATTTTCCTAACTAACTAAGATTGGGTATTTATAAAAGGTTTAGTTACATAGTATTTATCATTAATACATTTAACGAAGGGAGAATTTATAGTCGTTGTCCTACCCGTTCGGCTAACGACCCTCCACCAGTCAAGGAAGCGGTGGGTGAGAGTGGACACCGAATAAACTGCCATTTTATAGGCAGTAACCTTATACCCCCCCCCCCCCCTTATAGACCGGCTTCGTGAATGAGGCGTACTAACAGTAAGATTCACTTGCTCTTATACATACATATATATATACATATATATATATATATATATATATATATATATATATATATATATATATATATATATATATATATTGTTGGGCTGAAAAGAGTTTTGATGTTGCGTCGTTTGGGCTCGTTGATTAGCCTTGTATTCTCCGGTTTGGGCCTGTCCAACCGAGAGCCTTTTATGTATTGTATATAAGTTAAATGCTTGCATGCATATTAGGTTAAGATTCTAGAGATTATCGAAATAGCGATTGATCAAGAAGCACTGATATTTTTTTCTGTAATCGTTCTTGTAATCCTCTAATCCTTTACAGTTGATGTTCTTAATAGAGCTCTTCTAAGGATTTTATTTAATCATTCGACACGTTTTATTCAAGCTGTTTGTTCTTATTATTGCGTTTTTACTGTTTTAAATTCATATACTTGTTCAAGATCTAATCGATCTTCTTAGATTAAAAGTTGTTTTAATCACATCAATTGGTATCAGAGCAGGAGACTGTGTAATCGATACACATCTTTTCTGTGAAAAAGATTTCCATTAGGGTTTTTCCGCAATCATTGATATTTATTGAGCCGTCATCTTAATTGACGTATCTTAGTATTTATTATTTTGCCCTAATCTGCTTTATTACAAGTCTGATCTTTGAACATGTTTTTACGATCATTATGGACGCAACGCAATCAAACCCTATTAATATTTCCAACAGCATCGGTTCGACGACAAAGATTCCAATCTTGTACACCCATGACTATGAAGTATGGGCGCATCATTTCGAAGATTATGTGATTGGATCGGAGGACAATGGTTATCTCATATGGGAAGCCATCATCAGTGGACCGTTTTCTCATTCTACGACGTCCAGAATCATTAAGACGCAAAAAGAGTACAATGATCTACTCAAGGACGTGACGAATATCGCGCAAGATGAAAAAGACAAACTTCAGTGCAATATTAAGGCACTTAGGTTGATCAGATTCGCCCTTCAGTCCGACACATTCAGGCTGGTCAGCTCATGCACTACGGCGAAGGAAGTGTGGGATAGACTTCGCGAACTGTATTCCACAGACGAAGATCTTGAACATTCCATCCAAACCTTGCTTCTATCTGAATTTGGTGAATTCAGGCAAGGGGCCGAAGAAACTGTGACCCAGACGTTTGATCGCTTCAATCATCTTCTCAGCAAGATGATCAAACACGACATTGAAAGGAAGCTCATCGAACAAAAGGTTACTTTCTTGAACGGACTGCGATCTGAATGGAGAGCAGTTGTTTCCACAGTCAAAGCCCATGAACAGTTTAAATCATATTCTTTGGCGAAACTGGTAGGTATTATAAAGTCCCAAGAGAAGATTGTGGTTCAAGAGAAGAATGTTGTCTCCAGTCTTGGTTCGTTGGCCCTCCTATCTAAAAGTAAAGCTGTGGTGGAGGATGAAGAGCTCAACTTGGAAGAATATGACCTCTCAACTGAGGATTATGCCATGATGGTATCCAATCCTAAGAGGTTCATAAAGAAGAGATTCCCCAGCAACAAAAACCGAAACTGGCAGGGGAGCTACAGCTTGGAAAAAGCAAACAGTGAACCGAAAGCTGAGGAGCCCAAAAAGGAACCGAAAGCAGATGGCGATTCCGGAGTAAGCTGTTTCTATTGTGGTGGCAAGAACCACTACGCTAAGGACTGTGTTGTTAAGAAGATGGCTGAAAAGGACAATGGAAATGATGAGGAAGCTGTGTTGCAGAAGAGATTGGATGAGTTGAGAAAGAAGAAGTCTACCGCTAACCCTTCTATTAATGCTCTTATTGTGCAGGGTTCGGTCAATGACGATGAGTTCGGTGGCACTGAAGTTTGGTCTACTGACTTAGAAGACGAAGAAGTGAGGAAGCCTACTCATGGAAAGGCATATGTGGCTAAGGAGGAAAGCAGTGGTGGAAAATGCTTCATGGTGACTGAAGTGTCTCAAATGAGGGGATACAACACCGATGGAGGAAGCAATGGACCGAAGGTGCAGGAGGATATGTGCTTTACGGCCAAACCACTCAGCCAGCAGTTCAATGAACTCGATGAACTGATAAAGAAGGTACAATCTGCTTTTATTTCATCTAAAGTACCACCATCCTCTTACGAGAAAGAACTAAAAAATATTAATACAAGAATTTCTCATTTAGATAGTAGCCTAACTCAAACTCGAGTCACCAATTCTAACCTGACTGATCAATTAAGCAGGGCGGCGTCGAAGAGTGAGGAGCGGCGAATGTGGATTGAGTTAAAAGAGTCGGAATTAATTAAAGTTAAAGACGAAAACATTTATTTGCAGAGAGACAATTTGAAATTGTTAAAACAACGAAATGTTTTTTGTTTAATAGCTAAACGTTTATATTCCAATATTACTCAACTTCACTTGGATTGTGAGATAGGACAAAAGATCCATCGCATGATTTTGCCCTTTCTAGAATTTAAGGAGGATGAAATCGATGCCGAAGCCTACAATTGTGAGAGTGTGATATCGTCTGATGATGTCAATCCGACCTATATGTATGGACTGGACAAAATTGAGTCCTTCATTAAGTCCAAAGACCACAAGGACATGCTCAAAAACCTTTTGGACGAAAATGACCGACTTAAACTGAGAACCGAAACCATGCAAAAATTTGATTCTCTAAACGCCAACGTAAGCTCAGAAAACAAAATCGATGTTGAAAATGCATCTGAGCTTAACGAGGACGAAAACATGAGTGAAATTTCTGTGGAGGATACGGTTGACTGCTCAGAATTTGTTAAAAGCGAAACTGAAAACCACAAAAATCTTATTTCTGAAAACTCTGTGGAATTCGCTAGATTGTCCCAACAAAAGTCCCCGAAATTAGTAGAAAAGGCTGTTGTGTATCAAAAGGTCAGGACCACTCCAAATCAAGTATACAAGGTGACTGGAGTAACCGAACATCAAACAGCTGAACTCACAGCTATTGTTAACGAAGACAATGCTGATGGCTGTGATGAGTATTTCTGGGAAGCTCCTATTGATAATGGAAACGAAACCGTCGGCCTATCTGAAAGAACCTCTTGGATGAGAAAAGGGAGATATATACCTGAACCCTTGAACAAGCCCGATAATTTCAGTGAACCAAGCACCAGTGGTACGAAAGAAATTCCTCAAGAAGATGATCGTTTAGCAAAAGAAGACATTCCTTCAACACCTACAGCTCGAAGCGAAACTTCATCAGATACTCCTTCCACTTCCTCAGGGCAAACTGAATCTTCTTCAGATATTCCATCTGTTCCCTCTGCTCAAAGAAAAACTCCTGAAGTTCAAAAGGAATCAGTCAAAGTGACAGCAAAAACAAGAGCGAACATTCATCATCAACCTAAGCAGATGAGGGATAAGAAGATAGAGCGGAACCAAAGGTACAGGAAAAATCTTTCTGAAAGGAAACAATTCTGGCACTCCCAGAACGCATACTATACACACAAGGACAAGAATCTGAAGTATGAAAACAATCCTGTACGAAAGCCTGAAAGTTCCTCCAACCGAAAGCCAAGGTTCGGTTCACAAGAAAATACCAACCGAAAGCCAAGGTTCGGTTCTGAAAAGGACTTCGATCGAAACCAAAGGTTCGGTTCCAAGAACAACTCCAACCGAACACAGAGGTTCGGCTCCGAAATAAAAAAAGAACAAGACTCGAAGGTTAACCCCACCAACGATCAAAAGCAAAAGGGTCACCTAGAGTCATCAGCAAGGAAGACATCTCCATCCAAATCCAAATCCTCTCTTCCTAATTCTTCTCGTTCTTCTACTTCCAACCATTCATCTCCATCTTGCTCTAACGCTAATTCCGTTGGTTCTCAAAAACCTCATCCATCTGCTGAACAGAAGGGAAAGCAGAAGGTCGATGAATCCAAACCTGAGTCCAAAACGAACATCCCTAATGTCAATAAAATAAAAGTCTTTACCATTAAAAAGAAATATGAAACAACTCTAATAAAACGAACATATCTAGTTGACATCTCTCTTACTATTCCTGTTCCCATGAAAACCTCACAAGGACCCAAGAAACTTTGGGTTCCTAAATCTGCTTAATTTTTGCAGGTTATAAGTGACGAGCAGTTTGACGAAGAATGGTACATCGACAGTGGCTGCTCGCGTCACATGACAGGGAGGAAAGAGGAACTCAGGGAATACAGATCTCTTGCAAATGGTGGCAACGTTAAGTTTGGAAATAACTCTTTTGGCACCATAAAGGGATATGGGATGATAACGAATGGTGATTTTACCATAAGGAAGGTGGCCTATGTGGAAGGACTTCAACACAACCTCATCAGTGTATCCCAGCTTGTCGGCGGTACAGGTCTCAAAGTTTCATTCGATGATGAAGGTTCTGAAATCATAGAGAAAAAGACAAAGAAAGTGATTCTGAAGTCAGAGCGAAAGGGTGAAATGTTTCCTCTGAACATGAAACCCATCAAAGGAAACCCAGCCATATGTCTGCTATCAAAAGCTCAATCCGACGAAAGCTGGTTGTGGCACATAAGACTCTCTCATCTCAATTTCAAAGATATCAACCGACTTGTCACTGGAGGTCACGTTAGGGGTCTTCCATTGCTCAAGTTTGACAGAGAGCATTTATGTGCTGCATGCGAAATGGGAAAGCAGAGTCGTCAAAGTCACCCATCCGTAATTAACACAAAAGTTGTTGAACCACTCGAATTGCTTCATATCGATTTGTGTGGTCCTTCATCTATTGAAAGCATCGGTGGTAGCAAGTACATTCTTGTTATCGTTGATGACTTCTCTCGATTTACATGGGTGTTCTTTCTAAAGCTCAAATCTGAAGCGACTCAAAAGCTGAAAGTGTTTATCAAGCAAATTGAAGTCCAGCTCAAGAAGGTCGTTCGAAACATCAGGAGCGACAATGGTCTCGAATTTAAGAACAGGGAGTTTGAAGAGTTTCTTGCAAAAAACGGAATTAGTCATAATTTCTCAGCTCTCTACACACCACAGCAGAACGGGATAGTCGAAAGACGAAACCGATCTCTGTGTGAAGCTGCCTGAACTATGTTAAGTTTCGCTTCCTTACCTCTTTATTTTTGGGCTGATGCTATTTCTGCTGCTTGTTATACACAAAACAGGTCCTATCTCAACAAGCGATTGAAGCTCACACCATATGAGATAATAAATACCAGAAAACCCAACGTGAAATTTTTCCATGTGTTTGGCTCAAGGTGTTTCATCTTTAACTCTAAAGAACACCGCAACAAGTTTGATGTCAAAGCTGACGAGGGAATCTTTCTGGGTTACTCACTCACATCCAAGGCGTACAGGGTCCTAAACAAACGATCAAGAAGGATTGAAGAGACATACTATGTGACCTTCGATGATAACTACGTCAAGAAGCTACAGGCCATAGATGACACTACCGGGGAAATATTTCCTCAAACTGGCCAAGTCACAGTCTCAATCGCCAATTTGTACGAGAAATTTCTGGAACTCTTTGATGAACCGGAAAAAGCTTCTCTCTCAGAAGCAGGTGCAGCTGACAACAAAATTGATCATATGAAACAAATTGTCGAAGATGCTGTGAAAAGAATGCATGAAGGAGAATCGCTCACTGATGAATCTCCAACCAACACTGCTTCTGTCGAGGGGGAGCCAAGCTCACAAGTCCAGGAGGAGCCAAGCTCTACTACTTCAACCGAAGGTCCTTCACCAACCGAAGGTGCCTCTCCAACCGAAGATGCCCCTCCATACGAAGGTGCTTCAACGTCTGAAAATCCAGCACCACAACAAAATCCTGAGCCTCATGTTTCTCAAGACTCATTATTTGAGGGGGAGCATGATGATATGACGCTTGATGACGATAGCCAATCTGAGCCCGAAGAGATGATCAATGCTGAACTAGATCCAACCTTCGACCCGAATTACCCTCCTCTTACCAAATGGACCAGAGATCATCCTATCTCTCAAGTAGTTGGTGATGTATCTGATAAGGTCTTGACCCGATCTCAACTGAAGACAAAACAGACATCTTTATTCTCAAAGGTAGAGTTTTGTATGTTTAACTCATTCGTATCAAAAGTTGAACCGAAGACAGTGAACACTGCCCTCGATCACTCTGATTGGGTTCAAGCAATGCAAGACGAACTGAACGAGTTTGAAAGGAACAAAGTCTGGCGCCTCATTCCAACTCCTCCAGATGCTTTGGTTGTTGGTCTTAAATGGGTTTTTAGAAATAAAATGGACAAGGAAGGTAATGTCATAAGGAACAAGGCTCGTCTGGTTGTCAAGGGATACTGTCAGGAGGAAGGGATAGATTACGAAGAGACGTTCGCTCCAGTAGCTAGGCTAGAATCGGTTAGAATATTTATGGCCTATGCTGCTCACAAAAACATTGAGGTCCTCCAAATGGACGTCAAGTGTGCATTTCTCAATGGAGAACTTGAAGAAACTGTGTATGTGGAGCAACCTCCTGGGTTCGTGAACGAAAAGTATCCAAATCATTGCTATATTCTGGATAAAGCTGTGTACGGCCTCAAACAAGCTCCGAGAGCCTGGTATGAAACGCTTACAAAATTTTTAAAGATGTCCAAATTCAAACAAGGTTCGGTTGACCCAACCTTCTTTCGCAAAAAGGAAGGTAACCACCTTATGATAGTTCAAATTTATGTCGATGACATCATCTTTGGCTCTACGAATCCCAGCTTAACAGCTGAATTCAGAAAGTTGATGGAGACTAAGTTTGAAATGAGCTCAATGGGTCCTATTAATTTTTTCCTTGGTTTAAATATAAGACAGGGACCCGAAGGCATCTTTATCAATCAGGAAGCTTACACAAAGACTCTCCTAGCAAAGTTTGGCATGATGGGAGACTCAAAAGTCAAAGTCCCAATGGCATTCGGCACCAAACTTATCTCTTCACTAGATAAACCGGCTGTCGACATCACGCTCTATCGTCAAATGATAGGCTCACTGATGTATCTAACTGCTAGCAGGCCTGATATCATGTTTTCTGTGTGTTATTGTGCTCGATTTCAGGCTAACCCATGCGAACCTCACATGCTGGCAGTGAAGAACATCCTACGCTATCTCAAGCGAACCGCCTCCTTAGGTCTATGGTATCCATCCAATTCAGGCTTCTTCGTTCAAGCCTATTCTGATGCTGACCTTGGAGGATGTGGACTCGACCGCAAAAGCACAACTGGTGGCTGTCAATTTCTTGATGGGAAGTTGGTCAGCTGGCAATCCAAGAAACAAACATGTGTGTCGCTGTCTACTGCTGAAGCGGAATACATTGCCGCTGCATCCTGCACATCACAAGTGATTTGGATCCAGAGTCAACTTCGAGACTATGGACTCAATATGAAGAAGATCCCACTATATTGTGACTCTGAAAGTGCAATTAGGATCTGTCATAACCCAGTGCAACACTCTAAAACCAAACACATAGCACTGAGGTATCACTTCATCAAAGATCATGTGGAAGATGGAAATGTCGAAGTTCACTTCGTAAGAACCACTGATCAACTGGCTGATGTCTTTACCAAAGCTCTTCCTGAAGCATCATTCAATAAAATATCGCACGGGCTAGGTATGATGGAATCCGAGTCAGTACCTCACACTACCTCTCAAACTCAACCGTAATAAGCGAAACCAACCGAACGTTCGGGTTTGGTTCAACCATCTGACTCGCTCATTACTTCAAAGGTAGTTTTTCTATGTTGTATATTTCCTGTACAATCTTGTTTTCCTTTGCGTTAAAAGTATTTATATCTTGTATATCTAAAATCCTTTGTTTTTCAAAATTTTGTGGAACCGAAACCAACCGAAGGTTCGGGTTCGGTTTTTCAAAATTTTGTGGAACCGACACCAACCGAAGGTTCGGGTTCGGTTTTTCAACATTTTGTGCAACCGAAACCAACCGAACGTTCGGGTTCGGTTTTCCAAAATTTTCTACAACCAATTCCAACCGAACGTTCGGGTTCGGTTTTTTTTTTCACCAAAGTTTTTTTTTATCGTATTTTTTTTCTTTCTCTTTTCACTCTTTTATTTTTATTATCTATCACAAATCCAAAAATATTTTTCTTCTTTCGTGTGCTTATTCGTTTATGGGAATATATTTGATCTCTTACTTAAGTGTCCCTAGAAGCATGCTGCTGTATGTGTCCCAAGCCTCAAAAGATTTTGAATAATAGCCTTCATGACCTGGTATACACAAACCTTGTCTTCCCAATAAGGCTAACATATTTATTCTAATCGTGAGCTACCTCACTCTTTTCTCACATGAGTTAAGAGTCTCCTGCTTGGCCCTTATTTTCGCAGCAGAGGTACTATGTTTCCTTACACCATCCCTATAACTCTTCTCCATTACATTCATTTCCTCACTGTAACCCTTGAGACTCTCAGAAACTACCACTGAGGTTTATGGTTACACAACATCTGCGTTTATGATCTTAGTTTCGTGCCACTACGCGTTAAGTGAAACCCAAAATTCAACACCAAAGAATTGACGGTGACAAATTAATTTGATCAAGTTTTCACCAATGAATTGACAAATGTACCTTCATGGAGTCTCAAATTTTTTTCTCTTTGCATGATTCCAATGAAATTGTTACAAACCATAACATTTCTTCCCAAGGGATCTAGTTTTAAATTTTTTTATCTGAGATTTCATATTAATCCAAGCTACTTCAAAATCAACTCCAACCTACTTGTTCAACAGACTACACCGGTCTCACAAGTACTTTGTTCACATTCGTTCTTATATCAAGAATTGCATTGTTGAATCAAAGCGAACCCACCATTTCTTAGCCTAATTAAAAGAAGCCTTTCAACATTTCTTAATAAATGTTTGATCGTAATTCAACGGGATTCCACATTAACACTTTGAGGTTCTTCTTAACCTTGAAGGAAGAGATTCGTGCCCGGGATCATCAGTTTCGTGCCCTTATGGACATCACAGATTATCCTAAAAAGAGTTGCTTTATTTCTTTTTGTTTTACACTCTTTGCACGAAAATCCTAGATTTTCAAAAATTCCGTTACTAATTACTTTACAGGCTGGATTATTACTGAAGCGTTACTAATGAAGTTGAGGCCAAACATCAGCCACGTGGGTCCTAAATTGAATACAGCTGGTTAAAAAGGGGAAAAGACAAAAAGTTGCTGACTCGGCGGGAGTTAAATGGATAGAAATTCAAATGACGTATTTGAAGCGTCATCAATCTGGCATTAATGGCGCGTGTGGAAATGGAAACGGTTCCTTTCTCTGAACCGGCGCTTATTGGGCGGCGTGATCCTAGGAATCTGACACTCTCTCTCCTACGTGATCATCGCACGTCCCAACTGTCACCAATCAGTCACTCCAAAAACCCGTTTCGTATTTCCATAAGAGATTTGAAACGATTTTTCTCTCTCCTATCACCTACTATAAAAACCCATCAACACCACCTTTTACCTCTTTACTGCCCCCATAATTTACAAAGCAAAACTACTTCCAAACTCTCTCCCGGTCATCTTCTTCTCCCAACCTGCAACAATGGCTGAATCTTCATCTGTTCATGCAACTTCTCAGATTCTTCCCATCCGACCTCAGCAATGCCTGGTGATTGATCTCAACCCACTGGCCTATGATTCCTATATGTCGCCGGTCATCGAGTGTCTCAAATACTCCCAGCTTGCTCCTGTACTGTCAAGGATTGAAACGGTGCCAATGGTGGCCTTATCTCAGGTCTACGCAACGGCTTACTACAACAAGGCCGTCGACAGGGTATTCTTCGACGTGGCGGAACACAAGACGTCGATTTCTCGCCCCCGCTTCTGCACCATGCTTGGGTTTGCTGCTGACCCATCGCGAGTTCACCCGGAGACGATTCCGGTTGGTATGCTGTACAACATGTTCTACAACATGGGCTACACGGAAGTTCTCACCTCCGTCGCAAGGTTCAAGAAGTCCTGCCTACCGCCCCAGTGGAATGGGTTATTTACAATTCTCTTCAAGGGACTGTCAGAGAGGGGCTCAGGATCGGACGGGGCCAGTCGTCTTTTCCTGTCGATTATGTATAGGGTGTACAACGGGATCAATCTGGACTATGGGTTTGTCCTTTGGCAACAACTGATTCAGAGCCTCTCTTCCTCTTCCCGACACTCCGAGGTGTCGCTGGCCCGGTTCTGGATCTTGATCACAAGATGGGCCATGGACAAGTTTAACGTTCCCACAGCTGACGGTGCACCGATGTCTTTTATTGGTACCTTTCATACCAAGAAGATCATCGTATCCGATGCATCAAAATTCTCCTTCATTGGCTCTATCCCGGAGTCGATGTATGCCGATGTGCCCGCTGATAGCAGACTAATCAGAACGATCAAGGAGTTTCGCCAAACTGGTCCGCGGGAACTGACACCGGACTTGCTGCGATCGATTCATGATGCCGACAAACCGGTGGCCAGGGGCAAAAAGGGTGACAAAGGGAAGCAAGTGTCCAAAGCTCCAAAGGGACCTTCTCCCAAGAAGCGAAAACAACAGAAAGCTGCTTCATCCCCTCAACCGAAAAGGAGGAAGACCCGACAGAAGTGAAAGCTCGTCCTTCCCTCCTCATCAAGCGAATCCGAAGGTAGGAGTTCGGACTCTGAGGGATCCCAAGGAGACGAATCTCCTCAACGAGGCAACACACCCCCTCGGTCCCCAACGCCGGACATGGAACTTCATCAATCCCCAGTTCCTTCTCCTCCACCAACAATACCTATTTCCATTCCCACCATAAACCCCACTATCCCCCCAACCTCATTCCCTATACCCCCACCCATATTCACCACATCAACCGAAACACCACCTGTAACCGAAACCCCTCCCGTAACCGACCCTCCACAAACCGAAACCCATACACCACCACCACCCGAAACTAACCCCCCACCCACTCAACCTGAACCAACCAAACCCACAACACCCCCAGCTTCACCACCACCTCAATCTCCAGAAGACGCCTCCGATGGCGATGATCAATACCTTGGTGGTGATCACATGAACTTTGATTCGGTCTACTATAGTCCGTTTCAAGTTCAGAGTGATGAGGAGGATGATGCTCCAGTGACAAAGAAGCATCTCCACGACCTTAACGAGAAGGTTGATCAACTTCTCGCCTCCTCTTCCAACCAGCAGTCATCCTTGTCTGAAGTTGCCCTTCAGAAGATAGTTGATGCCTTCTCCAGGGCTCAACATGACTCAGTGGCCTCAGCAACTGCTGCGATAGACGCCTCCACCCGAGCCTGTGTGGCAGCGACCGAAAAAGTCGATAAACTATTCTCCGACGCTTCTGACCTGCTGAAGTCTCTGCAGGAAAGCGCCAATGCCACAAAGACAACTCTGGAACCGATTGTTCAGCAATTGGCCAAGTTCGTCTCGACGGAGTTGACTTCGTTCGCTACCCTCCGACAAAATATCAGCGACGACAACTCGGCACTCCGTGCCTCCATCGATGCCCGTCTGGCAAAACTACAAGAGGATCTTGCGGCAGAGAACTCTCTGATGGACGTTCTGGCGAGTAAAACAACTGCCCTAAAGGTCAAGAGCACGCAGCTTTCTAACTCTCAAGAACAATTGGAAGCTCTTCGATCCGAGAGGGAAGTCATAAAGACGTGTGTTTCGGATGTCCACGCCGCTCTATCCAACATCCTGGAAGCACACGACCCCATCCTTAATCATTCGGTGAGGCGCACCCTCGCTGAAAAGCTCTCCCCGGCCATGGACCTCTTAAGCAAGATTGAAGGCCTGCCGAGTTTCGTGTCCATTCCGAAACAAGGGGGAGAAGAGAAGAAAGGATCGAAACCACCTCCGTCCTCCAAAGCTACTCACACAACCGAACCACCCCCAACTGGTCATGCCTCGGGTTCGGGTGTGAAGAACAAGGGTAAACACATAGCAAAGGATGAAGATGAAGATGAAGACAAGGAGACCATTGCGGACATGTTAAAAAGAAAGAACAGTCGCAATGCTGAAGACGATGCCAGTCGTGTGGCGCGTGAGGCTGAAGAAGCCGAACGAAAGCAAAAAGAAGCCCACGATCTCCTTGAGAGCCGAAAGTTGCTCTTCCCTGCCTGGACCAGGGATCGTTTGATAAAAGAGGCCATAGAGACTCCAAGCATACTGTGGCTCGAGCCGGTGATATCTTTCGACTGCAACAACACTATTGATTCGCAGTTTGATATGCCGCTAACTCGAAAGGCGTTCATCTTCCACGCCTTCTCTAATATTTCTGAAGTCCCGCATCCGAACGATGAGCTTGACAGGGAGGTCATTGACTTCTACCTGGAGGCCGCCCGCCCTCAATGCTTTACATGGAGTGCCCAGAAGATCGTCAACATTCGGGTGATGAAGCCTTATGCCGTGGGGAGATTCACAAACGTCAAGTTCAAGCTTATCCGAGGATCTGCAAGAACTGCTCACATGATCTCTCTGGCGGATCTACCCAATCTGAACCCTCATGATTGGATAGTCTTGTACAACATCCTGCTGACAAATGAATCTGAATATGGTCCCATCTTAGACCATGTCAAAAGGATGCTGGCATGCTATATCATGGTGGTGGCCCTAATGGATCAGGAGGTTGCCACAGTTTTTAAGAAGAAACCGAAAGTCAAACCTGTGGGATCGGCCAGTGATCTGAATCAAATGCAAATGGGCAAGATAGATTCGAGGCGAAACTCTGTGATGTTCACTAGAGCCGAAGGACAGAAATGTCTCTTCGCTTTAGCTGACAAACATCTTTACACGACAACTTGCTTGGAGCACATCTTATTCATCATCAAGCAGTGTAAAGACAATTCGGCTGATGATATCAAGTACTTCAATGATATGATCAATTGGTATATCCGGTTTAGACAGACCATCCTTTCCATAACCAAGTGTCTGTTTAGTACCGTGAAGAAGAAGGTACCAGCTTCAGCCGCCGGCCCAAGTAGGAAGTGAAGGTCTCGCTTCAAATTGACGCAAAGGGGGAGATTGTTGGGCTGAAAAGAGTTTTGATGTTGCGTCGTTTGGGCTCGTTGATTAGCCTTGTATTCTCCGGTTTGGGCCTGTCCAACCGAGAGCCTTTTATGTATTGTATATAAGTTAAATGCTTGCATGCATATTAGGTTAAGATTCTAGAGATTATCGAAATAGCGATTGATCAAGAAGCACTAATATTTTTTTCTGTAATCGTTCTTGTAATCCTCTAATCCTTTACAGTTGATGTTCTTAATAGAGCTCTTCTAAGGATTTTATTTAATAATTCAACACGTTTGATTCAAGCTGTTTGTTCTTATTATTGCGTTTTTACTGTTTTAAATTCATATACTTGTTCAAGATCTAATCGATCTTCTTAGATTAAAAGTTGTTTTAATCACATCATATATATATATATATATATATATATATATATATATATATATATATATATATATATATATATATATATATATATATTATTATCTTATAATATTATAATGTATAAGAGATAAATTTTAACTATTAAAATTCTAAGGGCTAAACTTGGAATTAAAGTATTCATAAGAGAAAAGTTTTCAAATTCCAAACTTGAGGGCAAGTTTTGAAAATATTCAAAACTAATTAATTCCATAAATTATGTGTTTAAAGTAGTTTTAATTAAAAACTCTTCAAGTTCCATAACTTGAGGACAAGTTATGGAAGACTTTAAACTATTAAAGAATGTAACTCTTCTTCTTAGTAACTTATGGAACTAATTAAGGTTACACATTTTAATCATTTAATGACGTGACTCTTAAACCTCCATAACTTGAGGACAAGTTATGGAGTTATAAAACCATTTAATGAGGACAGGACTCTTCATTTTGTAACCGTTGCCGACTTTTATGAGTTTTAAGAAACTTTAAGGTGACCTTTCATGTAATTTGAGGACAAGTTACATAAACACATTTTAGAATGAACTTTTAGATTAAAATAGATCAAAGACACATAATCAATCAACCTTTTCAATTAAGCTAAGCAACTCATATGAACAAGATAATTGGAATCAAACTTTTCATGTAATTAGCATAAAACTTAAACTAATACAAAACATGAATCTATTGACAGTTATATTTTAAATTGTATTAGTATGAACATTACCACATCAAAAATATGTTTATGAGTCCAAAAACAGCTCAGGGTAACGTTCCTAGTCCAATTCCAGCAAAAACATTCGAATATATGCTGTCTGGGGGTCCAACTCGTCGAGTGCATGAACCAATTCGGCGAGTTGGATCGTTTTAAACATTTTTAAGGCATGGAAACGTCGAGTCACCTGATGGACTCGCCGAGTCCGTTGTCCACACAGCAAAAAACTTCGATTTTTAAGCAGTTTTTGCAAGTGTAACAAGAAAACAAGACTTGGCTCTGATACCACTGTTGGGTTTTGAGCATTCTAACACTCCTATGGTGTACATGCAACCCTATAAACCTTGGATCCATGTTTTCTCTATTATACATGCAAATAAGTACTTTCCAAGGATTTAATCCTAACTAGCATACTATGAGACAACTATACTACAAAGACTAGTTAGATGACATACCTTTTTGGTGTAGCCTCATGTCTTCAAGCTTTAAGAGCTTATCCCCAATAGTGTGGAAGCCTCAAGTGGAATCACAAATCACCAAAACACCTTGGAAGACTTTGAGAATAAGAATACTTTGGTTATATCTAGTGAAATCGGCTAGCCCTCTTAGTGTACCCACACTAGTACCAATTCACCAACCAAGGACATCTTTATATAGTGTGGAGACTAGGGTTAAACCCATGACCTTTCCTTTCATGTAATCGATGGGTTAAACATTCCATGGACTATCGATGAAAGCTTAGCCCAACCTAAATGAACTTGGCCCATCGCACACATATATCTAAGAGTCCATATTTAATTAGTTCATTTTGATCACTTAATTAATTCTAAATTAATTCTTGATCAACACTAATTAAATAATATGATTCCATATTAATATATTTAAACCTATAATATATTAATATACTATTCTCAAAAGAATATCCATATAAATTATGCCTGTGAAGTGATACCCAAATGGACCATGCCCGGTCGGGTCAAGTACATACCAAATATAGTTATGGACTTAGACATTAATCCAACAATTTTGGTTAAACAAATACAAACTAAGGCCAATTGTGTGAAGAGTTTGTCTAGATAAGAAACCGCACTAAGCCTTGAATATTTGTTTGTCAAGGAATGGTTCTTGACAAAGAAAATCTTATATGTCAAGAGGTCATTGGGTGTCTTAATGATCTTGAATAGTTTCAAGAATTAATCAAGAGTAAACCAGTTGTTTATCACTAGCACACGACTTGACGTTTACAACCTATCGTGTTGACATATTCTTGTTTCTATGCCTATTTCCAGTTAAATTTTACTATTCATATGAGTTCTATGAGTTCTCATTTGTTTGAATAACAACTTGGAAGCAATGGTAGGCCCTTGTGCTGGCAGGTGGCAATAAATTAAGATTAAACAGTTCAATCCATATGAGTTTGAATTTGTCACTAACCTTGTCTTGTGATTATGGTTATAACAAATTCACATGGATAGGAACACATACAACAAAAAATCTAAGTGTCATAAGGTTTCTCTCCAATTCATGAAAATGATTGTGAGCAAACGATTTCACCAAATAGATTCTAAATAGTTAGCAATTGTGATATTTGCATTCTTAAATTTTATTATGATTATGACATCCCTCTTCATAGTTCGAATTGTGAGAAATGGCAAAGGTCTAAACATTTGAGACTTATTGTTGTAAGTTCTAAAATTATTTAGACACACATGTGAGTTATCTAAGGAAAGATGTATGAGTTTGAGAAGCCTAGATAAAGTATTATCAAAACATCTCGTATTAGAAATCTGAACTTTAGTAAGAAAGTTAATAAGTATTGATTTCTAGAAGTCCAGTTGATTTCTGAGTACATCTCAAAGCTAGTGGGAGCAAAAGTGTTATGCTAACAAGAATGTAATTATTATGCTAGTGGGATGTCACACCCCCGAACCAGACGGCGGAAACGTCCGGGGAATGTCGTGACTCAATTGTATACCATAACATTGAATATATATGAAACATAACAACATTCGTCACCATTCATCAATACAGTACAACCAGTAGCGTTTACATGAAATTCATTGGTTAAACATTACATTCCCAAAAATTAAATTGTTCAATTCATACATAGATAAACTGCAACCGTCACTGAATATGATTTCCCTTGATTCACTGGTTCCCTGAGAAACAAGTATTTTGAAAAACGTCAACATATGAAATGTTGGTGAGTTCATAAGTAATGTTTGAAATCCAATGTTTGTATTGTTTGAAAACCACCAAAAAATCCGATATTTTCTGAAATGAAAAACTTTCGAAAATGTTTGTGAAGATCCATAGGTATGCCTGTTTGTTTCTGTACTTGTGAAAATTGTTTATTAAAAATTATATGCGTTTCGAATCCGATATGTTTGAAAAACCTAGGAAAACCCGATGTTTTCCTAATCCTTTGAAATCCGTTAAGTTGCGTTGAAACCATTACAAAGATAGGAGTGTCATTCCCAGGCGACGTTGGATTATTTTTGAGCATGATTATTTACTACAAACCCGCATTACACAAACGCCCAGTTCATAGTAATACTAACGATCCCGAAGGCGTCGTTCGTACAAATCACGTTATCCAGCCGCCTTGACTATGTGTCGTCCCACATCCGAAGAGTAAGAGGACACGAAGGCCTCGATGACTCTATTAATCGGTTGGGGATAATATGCGTACGAGGGGTCCCCGACCCGCCTCGCAAAATATGCAAACTTTTCTAGCAATACCAAGGACCCTTGGGGACCAGTGGTATATAAGCCATTGAAAGTCCCTCTACGTTGTGCCAAGTCGGTGAAACTCAACACTTCGTAGAAAATATGCGTCTTCGGGCCTTAAGATCAGGTCATTGGGCTAGCTAGGCCCAACGAGAAAGATTTTACACTTTTGGGGCCCGAAGATGGTGCGTAGACGTCTGTGCACACTCGTATGTAAGCTAAGTTCCCAAACGTTATTTGTATGAACCGTAGTGTAGTAGTGTCGTAGTGTTAGTAGTTGTAGATTTCTATTGGTTCGAGACCGAACCAATTCGTTTAACAACGACTTTTGGTATTGTAATGTATTGTATTTCGTCGAAAGCCGCGGTGCCATTATTTGATCAAATTGTGTATATTGAATTAGCCTTGAAATTTTTCTGTTTTCAGCCCCTCATTGTTTGTAAAATTTACATTTTCAACCCTTTTATTAAATACTTCCCGGTTTGGTCCATAAACTAATTTTCTTGACATTTTAACACCAAAAATTATTGAAATTAATATTTTTCAGCATATTTTTCATAGAAAACAGTTTAAGTCCCTGAAAATGCAGTTTTCTCGGTTTTAACCCTTCTTTTTCGCAACTTTGGCAATTTTGGCCCAAATTGGAAATTTTTTGCAACTTTGGTCCTTTTTAAATTTAAAAAGCATTTTAAACCTTTGAAAAGGATTTGGAACACTTATAGTCCACTGTTTTACAGAAAATCACAGTTTTGGCCCTCCAAAACAGAAAAATTCGCATAATGGGCCTTATTGGGCCAAAAATGTCATTTTTAGCCCATTAAGCTTGGAATTTATGTTCTTAATCCCCTAAATGAGTATATTTCCAGAAATTGATTTATGGAAACTGTTTTGGCACACTTCATCCAGCAGAATTCGTGATATGCCAATTTGGACCCTTAATTTTGTATTTTTCACATTTTAGGCCCAAAATTTGTGTTTTTAATCCAAAGAAAATTGTTACTAAACCACTTAGCCATTTTTCTTGAAACACTTTGTATGTAGAAATATATTTGAAGCTAAAATCATTTCACACAAGATATATCTCGGTTTTGAGGGGTTTTATGGCTAGATCCAACATTATAACACACAAAGGCATACATATAAGCATGGAAATCATGCAAGGCATACAAAACACATATAGATCTACACTTTCACTTGTATTCCCCCCCCCCAAAAAAAAAACTCATAAAAACAGAAAATAGGGGGTATGAAACTCACCTTGGGTGTGGTTTCGGTTTTGGAGAGAAGATGGAAGAAAAGTTGATGATTTTTGGGCCTTAGCACCTTTCCTTGGTAGATCTCGAGTTTGAGATGGTTCTAGGGTGCAAGATCACGATTTTTGCATAGTTTAGGAAAGGATTTTGATAACAAAAAGAATTTAAATCATAGATCTATGCATAATCTTACCTTAGATGAAGAATTTAGTGGAGATTTCCTCTTGAATGCTTCCTAACACTCGAGATTTTTGAGTGGAGAGGGAGAGATGTTCTTGAGTGATTTAGAGAGAATTTGTGAGAGATTTGTGGTGTGTGTGTGTGCTTGTGGCCGAGAGTGAGAGAGAGGAAGGAGTGAGGTGATTTTGAAGTGATACTTGCATGGGAAAAGGGAATATCTTGCATGGAAATCCTATGGACAATAATGAAGTGGCATGGGAAAGTCAAACCCTCCTCTTGGGCTTGATGTGGGCCGAAAACATGGAAGGAAAAGGAAATTTTTGGGCTTTTTGCTCCCAAGCCCAATATTAGTGTTAATTAGGGTGTGTTTTAAGTCTAAAGGAGTGTGGTATGATTTTTCCATTTTTATTGGACTAGTTTAGGTTATTCATGTATCAAGGCTTTTAATTCATTTCCTTCTAAGCCCAACATGGTCCAAAATGTTGAAATAAGTTAGTGTGGGTCCAATTAGAGCCCAATTAGGGTTCTAAGCCCATGATAGTCTATTTGGAAGCTTATTGGTCTATTTGGATCCAAGAAGGAAGTTCTAGTCCAAGGTGTACCTAAACAAGAACTTTTAGGGTTTCCAATTGTTTGATGACTGTTTGTAGTACTTGTATGATGTATTTGATTGAAGTTTTTGATTCCCATTAACTTGAATGTATAGATTACATGGCTCAAAATTTCCAGTTGTGACATCATCCCCCCGTTAGAGGGAATTTCGTCCCGAAATTCTGTTTGAAAGCTAGATTTGAGAATGCTAGAATAGGTGAGGGTACTTCTGCTTCATTTGATCTTCGCGTTCCCACGTGAATTCTGGCCCACGCTTTGCGTTCCACCGTACCTTCACGATCGGGATGCGGCTCTGCTTAGTACGCTTCACCTCCCTGTCCATGATTTCGATTGGTTCTTCGACGAACAGGAGATTCTCATTTATTTCGATTTCGTCAAGAGGAATGACAAGGGTTTCATCTGATAGGCACTTTTTCAGATTAGAGACATGAAACACGGGGTGTACACCGTTTAGTTCCGCGGGTAGTTGTAGTCTGTAGGCTACCGGACCTATTCGGGCGACGATTTCGAAAGGTCCAATGTATCGCGGGTTCAGCTTTCCCCGTTTTCCGAAACGTATAACCCCTTTCCAGGGTGAGACTTTCAACAATACTCGATCACCGACCTGGAATTCTAAGGGTTTTCGCTGTTTATCGGCGTAGCTCTTTTGTCTGTCACGCGACGCTTGCAATCGAGCTCTGATCTGAACGATCTTCTCTATGGTTTCGCGAATAATCTCCGGTCCTGTTAGTGCCCTGTCCGACGTATGCGTTCTTGCTAGCTGGGTGTCACCTACTTCAGCCCAACATAACGGTGATCTACATTTACGCCCGTACAGTGCTTCGAAAGGGGCCACCTTGATGCTCGAATGATAACTATTGTTATATGAGAATTCGATCAACGGCAGGTGGGTATCCCAAGACTTTCCAAAGTCTATTACACATGCACGAAGCATGTCTTCAAGCGTCTGAATGGTTCGTTCGCTTTGACCGTCCGTTTGTGGGTGATACGCGGTGCTCATATCGAGATGAGTTCCCATTGCCTTGTGGAGTGATTGCCAAAACCGCGACGTGAACCTACTGTCCCTGTCCGAGATGATAGATTTTGGCACTCCATGGAGTCTTACGATTTCTCGTAGGTACAACCGCGTCAGTCTCTCCATCTTGTAGGATTCTTTGATTGGTAGGAAATGGGTAGATTTCGTCAGTCGGTCGATTATTACCCATATGGTGTCCAGTCCGTCCGACGTCTTGGGCAGCTTGGTCACGAAGTCCATAGAAATCCCCTCCCATTTCCACTCAGGGATTGCCGGTTGCTGTAACAATCCGGAAGGTTTCTGGTACTCCACTTTTACTTTGGCGCACGTAAGGCACTTACCAACATAAGTCGCGATTTCCGCGTTCATGTTAGGCCACCAATAGTGTTGCTTGATGTCCAAATACATCTTGTCGGAACCGGGATGAATGGAGTATCGTGTCTTGTGGGCTTCCTTCATAACGGTCTCCCTAAATCCTCTGATTTTTGGGACCCAAATACGGTTCATGAAGTAGTATACCCCATTCTCTTTGACTTCCAGGTTCTTCTCCATTCCGCGTAATGCCTCGCTAGTTCTATTTTCCGCTTTCATAGCCTCTGCCTGGACTGATGCAATTTGAGTGGCCAGATGAGACTGAATGGTTATCGAGTGCGTTTTCGTACGGCGATTAGAGTACTCCTTCCGACTTAATGCATCGGCTACCACATTGGCCTTGCCTGGATGGTACTTGATCTCGCATTCGTAGTCGTTTAGCAATTCCACCCATCTTCGTTGTCTCATGTTCAGCTCCTTCTGATTCAAGATGTGCTGGAGGCTCTTGTGGTCCGTGAAGATGGTGCACTTTGTGCCGTACAGGTAGTGCCTCCAAATTTTCAGAGCGAAGACCACGGCTCCCAGTTCTAGGTCATGGGTTGTGTAATTTACTTCGTGCGTCTTTAGTTGGCGGGACGCATATGCTATCACTCTTCCACGTTGCATGAGAACGCAACCTAAGCCTTGATTCGACGCGTCACAGTAGACTACAAAATCTTCCGTTCCTTCGGGTAGAGATAGCACAGGAGCACTACAGAGAGCTTGCTTCAAGGTTCGAAACGCAATCTCTTGTCGGTCTGTCCACTTGAATGGCACGCTCTTTTGCGTAAGCAAGGTAAGCGACTTGGCGATCTTAGAGAAGTTTTGGATGAATCTCCTATAGTAGCCTGCTAGGCCTAAGAACTGACGAATTTCTGTGGGCGTAGTCGGAGTTGCCCATCCTTCCACAACTTTGACCTTAGAGGGATCCACATGAATTCTGTCTTGGCTAACTACGTGACCTAGAAAATTCACGCTCCGTAGCCAAAACTCACACTTAGAGAGTGTGGCGTAAAGCTTTTCCGATCGCAACGTCTCTAGGACTTGTCGGAGATGTTGACCATGCTCCTCTTTGCTTCGAGAATAGACGAGGATGTCATCGATAAACACAATGACGAAGTTGTCCAAGAACGGTCGACAGATTCGGTTCATTAGGTCCATAAATGCGGCGGGTGCATTTGTTAGACCGAAGGGCATTACGACGAATTCATAATGTCCGTAGCGAGTTCGGAAAGCGGTTTTAGGAATATCTTCTTCTCGGACTTTGAGTTGATGGTATCCGGACCGTAAATCTATTTTAGAAAAATAACTAGCTCCTTGGAGCTGGTCGAATAGATCATCGATTCGTGGGAGTGGGTAGCGGTTTTTGACAGTGAGTTTATTTAACTCTCTGTAATCGATGCACATTCTGAAAGACCCGTCCTTCTTTTTGACAAAGAGTACCGGAGCTCCCCATGGCGAGTAGCTAGGTCGGATAAATCCCTTGTCCAGAAGCTCACTGAGTTGGCTGGACAATTCCTGCATTTCAGCAGGTGCCAACCGATATGGTGATTTAGCGAGAGGAGTTGCTCCTGGAACGAGGTCGATTCGGAACTCAACCTGTCTCTCTGGGGGTACTCCTGGAAGATCTTCGGGAAACACGTCCGGAAATTCACACGCTACTGGAATATCTTGGATGTTAGTTTCTTCTTTGGTCTTGTCCACTATGTGAGCCAAGAATGCCAAATTGTTCTTTCGCAAGTGTTTTTGTGCTTGGATGCACGAGATGAGACGAAGATTCGTACTGGGTTTATCTCCGTAAATTACTAGGGTTTCGTGATTTGGGAGACGAAGGCGAATGGCCCTCTCATGGCACATAATCTCAGCATGGTGGGGGCTTAACCAATCCATGCCGATAATCACATCGAAACTCCTAATTGATACTGGCATCAGGTCTATTCGTACGACGTGTTGGTTGAGGGTTAGGGTACATCCGATGTAGATCTCCCTAGTGGATTCGGTTTTCCCATTGGCCATTTCCACCGTATAGGTTTCATTTAGCTTCTGGGGTTGTTGTTTTAATAAATGTTTAAACTTCTCGCTTACGAAACTTCGCTCCGCTCCGGTGTCAAATAAGATGCATGCATAAGTGTGGTTTAGGAGAAACGTACCGGTCACAACTGCGGGGTCCTGAACTGCATCACTCTGACCCATAGTCAACATTATTCCTGCTCCTCTGTTTCCTGAGTTGTTGTTGTTAGGGCAATCTCGACGGAAACGCCCCGTCCTTCCGCACCCAAAACAGGTGTGGCTAGGCCCTGCGTTGTTACCGCCGGTATTGGTGTTGATGTTATTGCGGGGGTTGTTGTTGTTCTGGTTGTTTCCCTGACTCTGGTTCTGAGAAGGATAAGTCCTGCAGAACCTTGCAGTGTGTCCCCTTCGGTTGCAACTGGTGCAATGGAACTCCTTGCATTCTCCATGGTGATGGAACCTGCACTTATTGCACTTGGGAGAATTACCGGAATAGGGTCTTGAAGCATTTGAAGCAGCTGAGGCTGGAGCATGTGATGTGACTGGAACCGGCGCAGTGACAGCGTTAACTGCCACCGTTTGCTGCTTTTTAGAGGTCTCGGGGCCCTGACGCCCCTTTCTCTTGTTGTTCCATCCTTTCTTACCATCACTCTCCTTCTTCTTCTCAGTCTCTACCGGTTTCTCGCCCTTTTTGTGGTTATGATCATATAGTCTTTTTGCCAATCTCTTTGCACTGTCAAACGTTTCAGGGTTCGCAGCTATCACATTCCCTTGAATAGGGGATGTCAGTCCCCAGATGAATCGTTCGATCTTCTTTCCCTCTGATGTGATCATACCCGGGCACAACAGAGATAGTTCACTGAATCTCGATATGTAAGCATCGATGTTCCCATTCTGCACCGTGAGATTCCATAGTTCCTGCTCCATCTTCTGTATTTCGCCTCGGGGGCAGTACTCCGCCATTAACATTTCTTTCATTTCTGCCCAGGGAATAGAGTTGGCTACAGGGAGTGTCATAGCTTCTACGTGACCATTCCACCAAGTGAGTGCTTGGTCCACGAAAGTGCAGGCCGCGAACTTCACCTTCATCTGCTCGGGGCACTCGCATATCTCGAATACCGACTCTACCTTCTCGATCCATCGCTTTAGAGCGATCACTCCCCCAGTGCCGTTGAAAGTTCGGGGTTTAGCGTTCGCAAAATCCTTGTAGGTGCATGTTTTAGTGAGTCCTTGGTTCGTCCCGTTGTTCGAACTTCCGGATCCTTGCCCGTTACCTCCTCCGTTGTTCCCTCGGTGAAGTTGTGCCATAGCTGTTGTGACCGCAGCAGACACGGCTGCCTGGAAAGCAGTGGAGTCAACTTTGGGCAGGGTTGGTTCGGGATTTCCGCGAGTAGCTGGGCGAGGCATCTTTCTGTCATGAAACGGAAAGATGTTGAGTGTACGTGGTTTCTGTGAGGTTGCGACCCTACTAACTAGGTGTATGATACGAACCTAAACATTACTACCATCGAGCATATAATCATAACGTCGCAACACATAACAACTGAGAATATCATAGCAAAACACACAAAAGTTTATTAATATTATCCGTGTTTAGTACAAGAAAATTTGCTCGTAAGAGCATATATAAGTAACACTAATCCGACAGCATAACGGCTCCATGAGTAGTGTAGTCACTTAAACATAGAACCGGGTTACATAACATAGTTCCTAATAACCTACTATGATAAGTCTATCCCTAACCGCGATGAGCTGCGTCAGGAGGTGGTGCCGGGGTCATATGCCGAAATGTTGTGCCAGTAGCTGCGCCATCTCTGCCATTTCTCCTATAACCTCATCCCTCTCATGCTCTGCTTGCACTGCCCGAGCCTCCATAGCATACAGCTGTTGTCACAGTGCGGCGATCTCAGCTTCGAGGGAACGGTTCTCTCTTGGGAGGTTCGCTGGTGGAGCGGGGTGGTCTGGTTGTGCCTCGTCCTCGCATGGCGGGATGGGGTCCTGGTCCCCAGCCTGACCTTCCTCGTCGTCACTGTCGATTCCTCGAAACTCGTAGTCAGTGTCTACGTATTCGTCGGGTCCGACATCGTGTGCTTCACCTGGATTCTCTCCTGGCTCATCCACAAGCATCCCGTGAGCTACTAAGGCCGGATGATACTGGATACCCTGCTGCTCCTCCTCAGGCTCCTCCTCCTCCTCTAGCCACCCGTTGTTTCCCTGATTAGGGAAGTAGGGGTCTCCAGGGTGATAAACTGCAACCGTCACTAAATATGATTTCCCTTGATTCACTGGTTCCCTGAGAATACAAGTATTTTGAAAAACGTCAACATATGAAATGTTGGTGAGTTCATAAGTAATGTTTGAAATCCAATGTTTGTATTGTTTGAAAACCACCAAAAAATCCGATATTTTCTGAAATGAAAAACATTCGAAAATGTTTGTGAAGATCCATAGGTATGCCTGTTTGTTTCTGTACTTGTGAAAATTGTTTATTAAAAATTATATGCGTTTCGAATCCGATATGTTTGAAAAACCTAGGAAAACCCGATGTTTTCCTAATCCTTTGAAATCCGTTAAGTTGCGTTGAAACCATTACAAAGATAGGAGTGTCATTCCCAGGCGACGTTGGATTATTTTTGAGCATGATTATTTACTACAAACCCGCATTACACAAACGCCCAGTTCATAGTAATACTAACGATCCCGAAGGCGTCGTTCGTACAAATCATGTTATCCAGCCGCCCTGACTATGTGTCGTCCCACATCCGAAGAGTAAGAGGACACGAAGGCCTCAATGACTCTATTAATCGGTTGGGGATAATATGCGTACGAGGGGTCCCCGACCCGCCTCGCAAAATATGCAGACTTTTCTAGCAATACCAAGGACCCTTGGGGACCAGTGGTATACAAGCCACTGAAAGTCCCTCTACGTTGTGCCAAGTCGGTGAAACTCAACACTTCGTAGAAAATATGCGTCTTCGGGCCTTAAGATCAGGTCATTGGGCTAGCTAGGCCCAACGAGAAAGATTTTACACTTTTGGGGCCCGAAGATGGTGCGTAGACGTCTGTGCACACTCGTATGTAAGCTAAGTTCCCAAACGTTATTTGTATGAACCGTAGTGTAGTAGTGTCGTAGTGTTAGTAGTTGTAGATTTCTATTGGTTCGAGACCGAACCAATTCGTTTAACAACGACTTTTGGTATTGTAATGTATTGTATTTCGTCGAAAGCCGCGGTGCCATTATTTGATCAAATTGTGTATATTGAATTAGCCTTGAAATTTTTCTGTTTTCAGCCCCTCATTGTTTGTAAAATTTACATTTTCAACCCTTTTATTAAATACTTCCCGGTTTGGTCCTTAAACTAATTTTCTTGACATTTTAACACCAAAAATTATTGAAATTAATATTTTTCAGCATATTTTTCATAGAAAACAGTTTAAGTCCCTGAAAATGCAGTTTTCTCGGTTTTAACCCTTCTTTTTCGCAACTTTGGCAATTTTGGCCCAAATTGGAAATTTTTTGCAACTTTGGTCCTTTTTAAATTTAAAAAGCATTTTAAACCTTTGAAAAGGATTTGGAACACTTATAGTCCACTGTTTTACAGAAAATCATAGTTTTGGCCCTCCAAAACAGAAAAATTCGCATAATGGGCCTTATTGGGCCAAAAATGTCATTTTTAGCCCATTAAGCTTGGAATTTATGTTCTTAATCCCCTAAATGAGTATATTTCCAGAAATTGATTTATGGAAACTGTTTTGGCACACTTCATCCAGCAGAATTCGTGATATGCCAATTTGGACCCTTAATTTTGTATTTTTCACATTTTAGGCCCAAAATTTGTGTTTTTAATCCAAAGAAAATTGTTACTAAACCACTTAGCCATTTTTCTTGAAACACTTTGTATGTAGAAATATATTTGAAGCTAAAATCATTTCACACAAGATATATCTCGGTTTTGAGGGGTTTTATGGCTAGATCCAACATTATAACACACAAAGGCATACATATAAGCATGGAAATCATGCAAGGCATACAAAACACATATAGATCTACACTTTCACTTGTATTCCCCCCCCCCCCCAAAAAAAAAACTCATAAAAACAGAAAATAGGGGGTATGAAACTCACCTTGGGTGTGGTTTCGGTTTTGGAGAGAAGATGGAAGAAAAGTTGATGATTTTTGGGCCTTAGCACCTTTCCTTGGTAGATCTCGAGTTTGAGATGGTTCTAGGGTGCAAGATCACGATTTTTGCATAGTTTAGGAAAGGATTTTGATAACAAAAAGAATTTAAATCATAGATCTATGCATAATCTTACCTTAGATGAAGAATTTAGTGGAGATTTCCTCTTGAATGCTTCCTAACACTCGAGATTTTTGAGTGGAGAGGGAGAGATGTTCTTGAGTGATTTAGAGAGAATTTGTGAGAGATTTGTGGTGTGTGTGTGTGTGCTTGTGGCCGAGAGTGAGAGAGAGGAAGGAGTGAGGTGATTTTGAAGTGATACTTGCATGGGAAAAGGGAATATCTTGCATGGAAATCCTATGGACAATAATGAGGTGGCATGGGAAAGTCAAACCCTCCTCTTGGGCTTGATGTGGGCCGAAAACATGGAAGGAAAAGGAAATTTTTGGGCTTTTTGCTCCCAAGCCCAATATTAGTGTTAATTAGGGTGTGTTTTAAGTCTAAAGGAGTGTGGTATGATTTTTCCATTTTTATTGGACTAGTTTAGGTTATTCATGTATCAAGGCTTTTAATTCATTTCCTTCTAAGCCCAACATGGTCCAAAATGTTGAAATAAGTTAGTGTGGGTCCAATTAGAGCCCAATTAGGGTTCTAAGCCCATGATAGTCTATTTGGAAGCTTATTGGTCTATTTGGATCCAAGAAGGAAGTTCTAGTCCAAGGTGTACCTAAACAAGAACTTTTAGGGTTTCCAATTGTTTGATGACTGTTTGTAGTACTTGTATGATGTATTTGATTGAAGTTTTTGATTCCCATTAACTTGAATGTATAGATTACATGGCTCAAAATTTCCAGTTGTGACATCATCCCCCCGTTAGAGGGAATTTCGTCCCGAAATTTTGTTTGAAAGCTAGATTTGAGAATGCTAGAATAGGTGAGGGTACTTCTGCTTCATTTGATCTTCGCGTTCCCACGTGAATTCTGGCCCACGCTTTGCGTTCCACCGTACCTTCACGATCGGGATGCGGCTCTGCTTAGTACGCTTCACCTCCCTGTCCATGATTTCGATTGGTTCTTCGACGAACAGGAGATTCTCATTTATTTCGATTTCGTCAAGAGGAATGACAAGGGTTTCATCTGATAGGCACTTTTTCAGATTAGAGACATGAAACACGGGGTGTACACCGTTTAGTTCCGCGGGTAGTTGTAGTCTGTAGGCTACCGGACCTATTCGGGCGACGATTTCGAAAGGTCCAATGTATCGCGGGTTCAGCTTTCCCCGTTTTCCGAAACGTATAACCCCTTTCCAGGGTGAGACTTTCAACAATACTCGATCACCGACCTGGAATTCTAAGGGTTTTCGCTGTTTATCGGCGTAGCTCTTTTGTCTGTCACGCGACGCTTGCAATCGAGCTCTGATCTGAACGATCTTCTCTGTGGTTTCGCGAATAATCTCCGGTCCTGTTAGTGCCCTGTCCGACGTATGCGTTCTTGCTAGCTGGGTGTCACCTACTTCAGCCCAACATAACGGTGATCTACATTTACGCCCGTACAGTGCTTCGAAAGGGGCCACCTTGATGCTCGAATGATAACTATTGTTATATGAGAATTCGATCAACGGCAGGTGGGTATCCCAAGACTTTCCAAAGTCTATTACACATGCACGAAGCATGTCTTCAAGCGTCTGAATGGTTCGTTCGCTTTGACCGTCCGTTTGTGGGTGATACGCGGTGCTCATATCGAGATGAGTTCCCATTGCCTTGTGGAGTGATTGCCAAAACCGCGACGTGAACCTACTGTCCCTGTCCGAGATGATAGATTTTGGCACTCCATGGAGTCTTACGATTTCTCGTAGGTACAACCGCGTCAGTCTCTCCATCTTGTAGGATTCTTTGATTGGTAGGAAATGGGTAGATTTCGTCAGTCGGTCGATTATTACCCATATGGTGTCCAGTCCGTCCGACGTCTTGGGCAGCTTGGTCACGAAGTCCATAGAAATCCCCTCCCATTTCCACTCAGGGATTGCCGGTTGCTGTAACAATCCGGAAGGTTTCTGGTACTCCACTTTTACTTTGGCGCACGTAAGGCACTTACCAACATAAGTCGCGATTTCCGCGTTCATGTTAGGCCACCAATAGTGTTGCTTGATGTCCAAATACATCTTGTCGGAACCGGGATGAATGGAGTATCGTGTCTTGTGGGCTTCCTTCATAACGGTCTCCCTAAATCCTCCGATTTTTGGGACCCAAATACGGTTCATGAAGTAGTATACCCCATTCTCTTTGACTTCCAGGTTCTTCTCCATTCCGCGTAATGCCTCGCTAGTTCTATTTTCCGCTTTCATAGCCTCTGCCTGGACTGATGCAATTTGAGTGGCCAGATGAGACTGAATGGTTATCGAGTGCGTTTTCGTACGGCGATTAGAGTACTCCTTCCGACTTAATGCATCGGCTACCACATTGGCCTTGCCTGGATGGTACTTGATCTCGCATTCGTAGTCGTTTAGCAATTCCACCCATCTTCGTTGTCTCATGTTCAGCTCCTTCTGATTCAAGATGTGCTGGAGGCTCTTGTGGTCCGTGAAGATGGTGCACTTTGTGCCGTACAGGTAGTGCCTCCAAATTTTCAGAGCGAAGACCACGGCTCCCAGTTCTAGGTCATGGGTTGTGTAATTTACTTCGTGCGTCTTTAGTTGGCGGGACGCATATGCTATCACTCTTCCACGTTGCATGAGAACGCAACCTAAGCCTTGATTCGACGCGTCACAGTAGACTACAAAATCTTCCGTTCCTTCGGGTAGAGATAGCACAGGAGCACTACAGAGAGCTTGCTTCAAGGTTCGAAACGCAATCTCTTGTCGGTCTGTCCACTTGAATGGCACGCTCTTTTGCGTAAGCAAGGTAAGCGACTTGGCGATCTTAGAGAAGTTTTGGATGAATCTCCTATAGTAGCCTGCTAGGCCTAAGAACTGACGAATTTCTGTGGGCGTAGTCGGAGTTGCCCATCCTTCCACAACTTTGACCTTAGAGGGATCCACATGAATTCTGTCTTGGCTAACTACGTGACCTAGAAAATTCACGCTCCGTAGCCAAAACTCACACTTAGAGAGTGTGGCGTAAAGCTTTTCCGATCGCAACGTCTCTAGGACTTGTCGGAGATGTTGACCATGCTCCTCTTTGCTTCGAGAATAGACGAGGATGTCATCGATAAACACAATGACGAAGTTGTCCAAGAACGGTCGACAGATTCGGTTCATTAGGTCCATAAATGCGGCGGGTGCATTTGTTAGACCGAAGGGCATTACGACGAATTCATAATGTCCGTAGCGAGTTCGGAAAGCGGTTTTAGGAATATCTTCTTCTCGGACTTTGAGTTGATGGTATCCGGACCGTAAATCTATTTTAGAAAAATAACTAGCTCCTTGGAGCTGGTCGAATAGATCATCGATTCGTGGGAGTGGGTAGCGGTTTTTGACAGTGAGTTTATTTAACTCTCTGTAATCGATGCACATTCTGAAAGACCCGTCCTTCTTTTTGACAAAGAGTACCGGAGCTCCCCATGGCGAGTAGCTAGGTCGGATAAATCCCTTGTCCAGAAGCTCACTGAGTTGGCTGGACAATTCCTGCATTTCAGCAGGTGCCAACCGATATGGTGATTTAGCGAGAGGAGTTGCTCCTGGAACGAGGTCGATTCGGAACTCAACCTGTCTCTCTGGGGGTACTCCTGGAAGATCTTCGGGAAACACGTCCGGAAATTCACACGCTACTGGAATATCTTGGATGTTAGTTTCTTCTTTGGTCTTGTCCACTATGTGAGCCAAGAATGCCAAATTGTTCTTTCGCAAGTGTTTTTGTGCTTGGATGCACGAGATGAGACGAAGATTCGTACTGGGTTTATCTCCGTAAATTACTAGGGTTTCGTGATTTGGGAGACGAAGGCGAATGGCCCTCTCATGGCACATAATCTCAGCATGGTGGGGGCTTAACCAATCCATGCCGATAATCACATCGAAACTCCTAATTGATACTGGCATCAGGTCTATTCGTACGACGTGTTGGTTGAGGGTTAGGGTACATCCGATGTAGATCTCCCTAGTGGATTCGGTTTTCCCATTGGCCATTTCCACCGTATAGGTTTCATTTAGCTTCTGGGGTTGTTGTTTTAATAAATGTTTAAACTTCTCGCTTACGAAACTTCGCTCCGCTCCGGTGTCAAATAAGATGCATGCATAAGTGTGGTTTAGGAGAAACGTACCGGTCACAACTGCGGGGTCCTGAACTGCATCACTCTGACCCATAGTCAACATTATTCCTGCTCCTCTGTTTCCTGAGTTGTTGTTGTTAGGGCAATCTCGACGGAAACGCCCCGTCCTTCCGCACCCAAAACAGGTGTGGCTAGGCCCTGCGTTGTTACCGCCGGTATTGGTGTTGATGTTATTGCGGGGGTTGTTGTTGTTCTGGTTGTTTCCCTGACTCTGGTTCTGAGAAGGATAAGTCCTGCAGAACCTTGCAGTGTGTCCCCTTCGGTTGCAACTGGTGCAATGGAACTCCTTGCATTCTCCATGGTGATGGAACCCGCACTTATTGCACTTGGGAGAATTACCGGAATAGGGTCTTGAAGCATTTGAAGCAGCTGAGGCTGGAGCATGTGATGTGACTGGAACCGGCGCAGTGACAGCGTTAACTGCCACCGTTTGCTGCTTTTTAGAGGTCTCGGGGCCCTGACGCCCCTTTCTCTTGTTGTTCCATCCTTTCTTACCATCACTCTCCTTCTTCTTCTCAGTCTCTACCGGTTTCTCGCCCTTTTTGTGGTTATGATCATATAGTCTTTTTGCCAATCTCTTTGCACTGTCAAACGTTTCAGGGTTCGCAGCTATCACATTCCCTTGAATAGGGGATGTCAGTCCCCAGATGAATCGTTCGATCTTCTTTCCCTCTGATGTGATCATACCTGGGCACAACAGAGATAGTTCACTGAATCTCGATATGTAAGCATCGATGTTCCCATTCTGCACCGTGAGATTCCATAGTTCCTGCTCCATCTTCTGTATTTCGCCTCGGGGGCAGTACTCCGCCATTAACATTTCTTTCATTTCTGCCCAGGGAATAGAGTTGGCTACAGGGAGTGTCATAGCTTCTACGTGACCATTCCACCAAGTGAGTGCTTGGTCCACGAAAGTGCAGGCCGCGAACTTCACCTTCATCTGCTCGGGGCACTCGCATATCTCGAATACCGACTCTACCTTCTCGATCCATCGCTTTAGAGCGATCACTCCCCCAGTGCCGTTGAAAGTTCGGGGTTTAGCGTTCGCAAAATCCTTGTAGGTGCATGTTTTAGTGAGTCCTTGGTTCGTCCCGTTGTTCGAACTTCCGGATCCTTGCCCGTTACCTCCTCCGTTGTTCCCTCGGTGAAGTTGTGCCATAGCTGCTGTGACCGCAGCAGACACGGCTGCCTGGAAAGCAGTGGAGTCAACTTTAGGCGGGGTTGGTTCGGGATTTCCGCGAGTAGCTGGGCGAGGCATCTTTCTGTCATGAAACGGAAAGATGTTGAGTGTACGTGGTTTCTGTGAGGTTGCGACCCTACTAACTAGGTGTATGATACGAACCTAAACATTACTACCATCGAGCATATAATCATAACGTCGCAACACATAACAACTGAGAATATCATAGCAAAACACACAAAAGTTTATTAATATTATCCGTGTTTAGTACAAGAAAATTTGCTCGTAAGAGCATATATAAGTAACACTAATCCGACAGCATAACGGCTCCATGAGTAGTGTAGTCACTTAAACATAGAACCGGGTTACATAACATAGTTCCTAATAACCTACTATGATAAGTCTATCCCTAACCGCGATGAGCTGCGTCAGGAGGTGGTGCCGGGGTCATATGCCGAAATGTTGTGCCAGTAGCTGCGCCATCTCTGCCATTTCTCCTATAACCTCATCCCTCTCATGCTCTGCTTGCACTGCCCGAGCCTCCATAGCATACAGCTGTTGTCGCAGTGCGGCGATCTCAGCTTCGAGGGAACGGTTCTCTCTTGGGAGGTTCGCTGGTGGAGCGGGGTGGTCTGGTTGTGCCTCGTCCTCGCATGGCGGGATGGGGTCCTGGTCCCCAGCCTGACCTTCCTCGTCGTCACTGTCGATTCCTCGAAACTCGTAGTCAGTGTCTACGTATTCGTCGGGTCCGACATCGTGTGCTTCACCTGGATTCTCTCCTGGCTCATCCACAAGCATCCCGTGAGCTACTAAGGCCGGATGATACTGGATACCCTGCTGCTCCTCCTCAGGCTCCTCCTCCTCCTCTAGCCACCCGTTGTTTCCCTGATTAGGGAAGTAGGGGTCTCCAGGGTGATAAACTGCAACCGTCACTGAATATGATTTCCCTTGATTCACTGGTTCCCAGAGAATACAAGTATTTTGAAAAACGTCAACATATGAAATGTTGGTGAGTTCATAAGTAATGTTTGAAATCCAATGTTTGTATTGTTTGAAAACCACCAAAAAATCCGATATTTTCTGAAATGAAAAACATTCGAAAATGTTTGTGAAGATCCATAGGTATGCCTGTTTGTTTCTGTACTTGTGAAAATTGTTTATTAAAAATTATATGCGTTTCGAATCCGATATGTTTGAAAAACCTAGGAAAACCCGATGTTTTCCTAACCCTTTGAAATCCGTTAAGTTGCGTTGAAACCATTACAAAGATAGGAGTGTCATTCCCAGGCGACGTTGGATTATTTTTGAGCATGATTATTTACTACAAACCCGCATTACACAAACGCCCAGTTCATAGTAATACTAACGATCCCGAAGGCGTCGTTCGTACAAATCATGTTATCCAGCCGCCCTGACTATGTGTCGTCCCACATCCGAAGAGTAAGAGGACACGAAGGCCTCGATGACTCTATTAATCGGTTGGGGATAATATGCGTACGAGGGGTCCCCGACCCGCCTCGCAAAATATGCAGACTTTTCTAGCAATACCAAGGACCCTTGGGGACCAGTGGTATACAAGCCACTGAAAGTCCCTCTACGTTGTGCCAAGTCGGTGAAACTCAACACTTCGTAGAAAATATGCGTCTTCGGGCCTTAAGATCAGGTCATTGGGCTAGCTAGGCCCAACGAGAAAGATTTTACACTTTTGGGGCCCGAAGATGGTGCGTAGACGTCTGTGCACACTCGTATGTAAGCTAAGTTCCCAAACGTTATTTGTATGAACCGTAGTGTAGTAGTGTCGTAGTGTTAGTAGTTGTAGATTTCTATTGGTTCGAGACCGAACCAATTCGTTTAACAACGACTTTTGGTATTGTAATGTATTGTATTTCGTCGAAAGCCGCGGTGCCATTATTTGATCAAATTGTGTATATTGAATTAGCCTTGAAATTTTTCTGTTTTCAGCCCCTCATTGTTTGTAAAATTTACATTTTCAACCCTTTTATTAAATACTTCCCGGTTTGGTCCTTAAACTAATTTTCTTGACATTTTAACACCAAAAATTATTGAAATTAATATTTTTCAGCATATTTTTCATAGAAAACAGTTTAAGTCCCTGAAAATGCAGTTTTCTCGGTTTTAACCCTTCTTTTTCGCAACTTTGGCAATTTTGGCCCAAATTGGAAAATTTTTGCAACTTTGGTCCTTTTTAAATTTAAAAAGCATTTTAAACCTTTGAAAAGGATTTGGAACACTTATAGTCCACTGTTTTATAGAAAATCACAGTTTTGGCCCTCCAAAACAGAAAAATTCGCATAATGGGCCTTATTGGGCGAAAAATGTCATTTTTAGCCCATTAAGCTTGGAATTTATGTTTTTAATCCCCTAAATGAGTATATTTCCAGAAATTGATTTATGGAAACTGTTTTGGCACACTTCATCCAGCAGAATTCGTGATATGCCAATTTGGACCCTTAATTTTGTATTTTTCACATTTTAGGCCCAAAATTTGTGTTTTTAATCCAAAGAAAATTGTTACTAAACCACTTAGCCATTTTTCTTGAAACACTTTGTATGTAGAAATATATTTGAAGCTAAAATCATTTCACACAAGATATATCTCGGTTTTGAGGGGTTTTATGGCTAGATCCAACATTATAACACACAAAGGCATACATATAAGCATGGAAATCATACAAGGCATACAAAACACATATAGATCTACACTTTCACTTGTATTCCCCCCCCCCAAAAAAAACTCATAAAAACAGAAAATAGGGGGTATGAAACTCACCTTGGGTGTGGTTTCGGTTTTGGAGAGAAGATGGAAGAAAAGTTGATGATTTTTGGGCCTTAGCACCTTTCCTTGGTAGATCTCGAGTTTGAGATGGTTCTAGGGTGCAAGATCACGATTTTTGCATGGTTTAGGAAAGGATTTTGATAACAAAAAGAATTTAAATCATAGATCTATGCATAATCTTACCTTAGATGAAGAATTTAGTGGAGATTTCCTCTTGAATGCTTCCTAACACTCGAGATTTTTGAGTGGAGAGGGAGAGATGTTCTTGAGTGATTTAGAGAGAATTTGTGAGAGATTTGTGGTGTGTGTGTGTGTGCTTGTGGCCGAGAGTGAGAGAGAGGAAGGAGTGAGGTGATTTTGAAGTGATACTTGCATGGGAAAAGGGAATATCTTGCAAGGAAATCCTATGGACAATAATGAGGTGGCATGGGAAAGTCAAACCCTCCTCTTGGGCTTGATGTGGGCCGAAAACATGGAAGGAAAAGGAAATTTTTGGGCTTTTTGCTCCCAAGCCCAATATTAGTGTTAATTAGGGTGTGTTTTAAGTCTAAAGGAGTGTGGTATGATTTTTCCATTTTTATTGGACTAGTTTAGGTTATTCATGTATCAAGGCTTTTAATTCATTTCCTTCTAAGCCCAACATGGTCCAAAATGTTGAAATAAGTTAGTGTGGGTCCAATTAGAGCCCAATTAGGGTTCTAAGCCCATGATAGTCTATTTGGAAGCTTATTGGTCTATTTGGATCCAAGAAGCAAGTTCTAGTCCAAGGTGTACCTAAACAAGAACTTTTAGGGTTTCCAATTGTTTGATGACTGTTTGTAGTACTTGTATGATGTATTTGATTGAAGTTTTTGATTCCCATTAACTTGAATGTATAGATTACATGGCTCAAAATTTCCAGTTGTGACATGGGAGCACAATTAATATATTAAGAGTTGCAAGTTAGCAATGTTAAATATAGAAAACAAAAGTTTCAATTTGCAAAGATGCAGGGTTTGAAAAGTTGTTTTACTATAACTAAAGGGGAGGAATTCATACTTCATTTCAAATCTAAAAGCTTAGATTGAGATTTTAATAAAATTTAGTCAAAGGATATATATGAATGTTATGTTGAAAAGATTTGACATAAGGATTGATTACATATGCTATAATATTAATCTATTCTAATTTTCCAAATGCCTAGGGCATTAAGAGGGAAAAGGGACTAGAACGAGATATGACTAAAATGGTTAAGCAATTCTTGAGGACAAACTGAGGTTTACCAAAGATTGGTTGCTTATGGAAAGTTGGAAGTATATTCTGAATTTTGGAAGGACCATGTTGACATACTCTGAGAAGAGGTAACTCTTGTTCAAAAGTGATAGTCAAAATAGGAATATGGAAATGTTTCCATAAGTGGAAGTTATTCTTTAAATATGTGTAAGATTAAAAAACTTAATGCAAAAAGGATTTCCAAATGTATGTACTTTGAAAGTGAGACTTCGTTTCCATGGAATTACTGTCCAATGGAATACTTTGTAATGTCTGTTGCCAAGTCTTACTGACTTTTGTGTATAGTCTCTACAAGAGGATCATTGCATATAAGTTTAAAATCAAACAGATTATAGCGA
Source organism: Lactuca sativa (assembly GCF_002870075.4). Classification (NCBI taxonomy): domain Eukaryota; kingdom Viridiplantae; phylum Streptophyta; class Magnoliopsida; order Asterales; family Asteraceae; genus Lactuca; species Lactuca sativa. The sequence continues at coordinate 218,091,420 of NC_056623.2, read as the reverse complement.
ATAGCAAGAATTTGGTATTCTTACATTTACGATAAGGATTTGGAATTGTGAAATGAGTGTCATTGAAATGCTTTCAATTGTTCTATTTTACAAAGAAAGGAGCATAGGCTAACATAGTGTACTTTCTTGGAGCATGGGTTAACTATTGTTTTCATTAAAGTATCAAGTTCATTAATCGAAACATTATAAAATGAATAATGTGTAATCAATATGGTTATTAAATAAAAGGTGCTTTATTTATACTCATAAGTTTTGAGACCATATTGGATTCGATTATTCTTGTGTTTCACTTTGCATGTTTTGACTTCCCGAGTAAGTAGGTTATTCAAACTACCCACAATCGATCATACTTTGGATGTAGGTATTTAGGCAAGACTGTCATGAATATGACTTTAGATTGTCTAGGTGTCTTAGACATAGCACAAGTTTGTTGTAGTGCTCATGAGTACTATTGGAATTAGATTCAAGTATTGCATTAAACCTGTGCTCATCTGAATCACTTCATGGATTTTATCACAAGTGATTGTGTAACAATAATACATTATATTCTTGAAACCAAGACATGTGGGTTGTAATTTACAAGTCGGTTACACATTGACATATGTAAACGCACCAGTAACTTGGTGTTATAAAACATATTGTTGTGTGTGATTTGATGAGTAAGTACAAGCAATCATTTGAGTCGAAGTTTATCCATTCCTTTTACCCAAGGAGGGATAAAATTGATATATGTGGGCCCCTCAATGATTTAGTCATGACAAACCTATGTGCTTGGCCAAGACTGGACTGATGTCACACCCTAAAACCAGAATGGAAAAAACGTTCTGGGGTGGAGGACGTCATGTATAACATCACGACCAATGTATAATAGTAATCATAACAACACAACCATTACATTCAATACTTAAATAAAAATGTTTACATCAATTTGGAAATTGTCTGAAACTTGTTTGGATATCATCATACAATATATATAATATATATATATATATATATATATATATATATATATATATATATATATATATATATATATATATATATAGAATATAAACATTAAACTATTATTGCTCCAACTCCTCAAAAACCCAGCAGGTACATGTCTACCGATTTCCTGAGAATACAAGCAGTTTAAAAATATCAGCATAAAGCTGGTGAGTTCATAAGCTGTAGTTTGTAATTAAACTTGTTGATGAGCTAGCAGAAATGTTTGTATAGTTTTAAGAAAATCCTATAATTTCTTTAATAAAAATGTAGTGTTATCAGTTCTGCAGTAAACCATGAATATCTGTATGTTTCCAAGAAAATCCGATATTTTCTTTAGTGAAAATGTAGCGTTATCGATTTCGTATTAAACCACGAATGTTCGTTACTAAAAACTGTAGTGATATGTGCAATTACTACCTCATGTGGCTAGCTAAAGCTAATCACGAAGTATAAGTATTTTGTATGTGAAGCCATTGCATAGTTGGTTCTGTTTGAAAACCCTGGCTTTGGCCAGTATAGGTAGTGTGTTTTAGTTCTATTTAGTATAAATAAAACTGTGGAAGAGTGTCAGATTGTAAACTACAGGTGATTTATACATAATGTGAGTCGTATAACCATACTTGATATGATTATAGACTTTTCCAACGTTCTTCAGGCATCGAGTTAAATGATATTTGACACCCTGAGCATGTCTGCGCAACTGTAGCTAGCAGTTCGGGTGTGGGACTGTCAGTCCCGAATAAATCTATTAACACATCTCACGCTCTCCATCTGGGAGACTCTGGTTATACTATGATAGGATTTATCCCTGTACATTAAGGGTAAAGTAGTGAAGTAGCACCTCACACTATCGTACAATCTAGTTTACATGTAGTGTAGCGTTCTACCGTAGTGAAATCTAAATGTATACCGTTCGTAGTGATAATTACAGTTATGAAAACGTGATAAAGTAGTGGTGCAAATGTAAACTATTTGTGTCTTAGTGCATACGTTTAGTAGTGAAAATTTCTATCCTTTTTATGTTTAGAAAAATCCCAAACTATAACAATTATAGTTTGCATGTATAACGTAGTGAATAGCGAATCCGGAAAACTATGAAATTTTAGTGAAAAACGACCCTTATGCTCAACACAGTACAAAAGGGTTAAGGTATGAAGTTTGCATAAGTTTTGAAAAAAATTATGTTTAGCTTGTATTCCCCCCTGAAAACTTAAAAAAATATGGAAAATGTAGGGGTATGAACTCACCTTGGTGATTTGAATGAAGGATCGATACGGAATGCGGGATGTTCAAGTGAAGCCTTGAACACGATTTGATCCTAACCAACAAGTAATAACAAATAAAGGAGTCAAATGATGGTATTTTACCACTAGATGTGACGAAGAACCATTCTAAGAACTTGGGAATCCTTGCACTAAGTGTTAGGACCTCAAAGGATTGCATGTGTGAGGTGTATGGCCACTTTAAAGGTGTTTTCAAGGTCCATACTTGGATCCATGAAGTGTCCTAGGCCCATACTTGGTTGTAGTACAAGTTTAGGGTCTTAGAAATAGGTTTGTGGTCTTATGGTGTGCATGTATGGTCGCACAAATGAGTGTGCTGCCGCACACACGCGTGTGTGGTCGCACTCCTTCAACGAGATGAAGAACCTGACGAGACTTTCATGATTCTAGGCCTAGATCAAGAGGTCCTTCAAGTATAACAGGCTATGGGATGGATTACTCACGTTGTTGAAGCTTTGGAAGGTTCAAAGTTGGAGAAACTTTAGAGGAAATGATGTTCTGTGCTGCCAAGGGAATGAAAGGAAGGGGGATACCCTTTATACAGGGGTAAAGGTGCTTCCCAAAAATGAGTGTGCTGCCAAAGGAGCGGGTGTGCGGCTGCACACCCGTGTGTACGACCGTACACTCCTCCAAGAGGTGTGTATGGACAAAGTTTTCACTATTCAACACTTCGACTCATTCCTAAACTCAACCTTGGCTATATATTCAAGCTTAGAACACATAAATGACCCCCTGGATAGCACTACAAATCGACGAAACAAGTTGCATATCGATTGAATTGATTAATTTTACAAGATTGAAATTCTAGGTTGTCACATCATCCCCTCGTTAGAGGGAATTTCGTCCAGAAATTCAAGGATAAAGTACAATCATGAACTTGGAAAGATCTGAGGTACTTCTGCTTCATTGAATCCTCACGCTCCTAAGTGAATTCAGGACCCCGCTTGGCATGCTAGCGGACCCTCACTATCGGGATGCGACTCTGTTTTGTACGCTTGACTTCCCGATCCATGATTTCGACAGGTTCTTCCATGAAGTGTAGCCCCTCATCTAATTTGATCTCGTCAAGAGGAATCACAAGTGTCTCATCGGATAGACACTTCTTCAGATTCGACACGTGGAAGACAGGATGGATGTTGTTGAGCTCTCGAGGTAACTGTAGTTTGTATGCCACGGGACCGATCCTAGTTAGGATCTCGAATGGTCCAACGTAGCTTGGGTTTAGCTTTCCATGTTTTCTGAAATGTATCATGCCTTTCCATGGTGAGACCTTCAGAAGGACGCGGTCACCGACCTGGAATTCCAAGGGTTTTCGTCTCTTGTCAGCATAGCTCTTTTGTCTATCCCGAGATGCTTTCAGTCGCTCTCTGATTTGCACAATCTTTTATGTTGTCTCTCTGATGATTTCAGGACCCGTAAGAGTGATGTCAGGGACTTGAACCTTGACTAACTGCGTGTCACCTACTTAAGCCTAGCACAGAGGGGATCTGCACTTGCGACCGTAGATGGCTTCAAATGGCGCAGCCTCGATGCTAGTATGGTAGCTGTTGTTGTAGGAAAATTCGACCAAAGGAAGATTAGTGTCCCACGACGCGCCAAATTCGATGACGCAGGCTCTCAAAAAATCTTCCAATGTCTGAATTATTCTCTCACATTGTCCATCAGTCTGTGGATGATAAGCAGTGCTCATATCCAACTTAGTTCCAAGTGCCTTCTGAAGCGATTGCCAGAACCTTGAGGTGAACCTGCTATCTCGGTCAAAGATAACGGATACAGGTACCCCATGAAGGCGAACTATTTCTTGCATGTAGATCCGTGTAGGTCTCTCCATCTTAAAGTTTTCTTTGATTGGCAGGAAGTGGGCGGATTTAGTCAACTGATCGACAATCACCAGATGTCGTCGTGCCCACTCGGGGATCTAGGTAACTTGGTGATAAAATCCATTGCTATCATTTCCCACTTCCACTCAGGTATTTCTAGCTGCTGAACTAAGCCTGAGGGCTTCTGATATTTCACCTTCACCTTGGCGCAAGTCAAACACTTTCCCATAAAGGTTGCAATCTCCGCTTTCACGTTTGGCCACCAATATAGCAGTTTGAGATTCAGATACATCTTCCCTGAACCGGGCTGAATAGAATATTTCGTGTTGTGATCCTCATTCATGACAACCTCTCTGTACCCACCGAACTTTGGGTTCCAGATCCGGTTCATGAAATAGTACACTCCGTCTCCCTTAACCTCTAAGTTCTTGTCCATTCCCCTCAACACTTCATCCATCACTTTCTCTGGTTTCAAGGCTTCCTGTTGAGCCTCCCTGATTTGTGCGGATAGATGGGAATGAACGGTCATTGTCAATGCCTTCACCTTTCGCCCGGAGTATTCCTTTCGGCTGAGGGCATCTGCTACCACATTGGCCTTGCCGGGATGGTAGTGAATTTTGCACTCATAGTCACTGAGTGGCTCTACCCATCATCTTTGTCTCATGTTTAACTCTTTCTGATCAAGAATGTGTTGCAAGCTCTTATGGTCGGTGAAGATAGTGCACTTGGTTCCATAGAGATAGTGTCTCTAGATTTTCAATGCAAAGACAACTGCTCCCAACTCTAGATCGTGAGTTGTGTAATTGACCTCGTGTGTCTTCAACTCCCTCGAGGCCTATGCGATGACCTTTCCTCGCTGCATGAGCACACAGCCTAGGCCCTGATTGGATGCATCGCAATAAACCACGAAGTCTTACGTCCCTTCGGGCAAGGACAAGATAGGTGCGCTACATAGGGCCTGCTTCAATGTTTGAAATGCATTGTCTTGATTGACTCCCCAACTAAAGATTACACCTATGTGTGTCAGGGTAATTAAGGGCTTAGCGATTCTGGAGAAGTTCTGGATAAATCTGCGATAATAGCCCGTGAGGCCCAAGAATTGCCGGATTTCTGTGGGTGTTTTTGGTGCAGACCAATTCTCTATCACTTTGATCTTGAAAAGGTCTACGTGAATACCTTCCTTGCTAACCACGTGCTAAGGAAATTTACCTTCCTGATCCAAAACTTGTACTTAAAAAACTTCGCATATAGCTTTTCCGCCCTTAATGTTTCCAACACCTGCCTCAAGTGGTGTTTATGATCACACTCACTCTGTGTATAGACAAGTATGTCATCGATGAACACAATCACGAACTTGTCTAATAAAGGGCGGCACACTCGATTCATCGGGTCCATGAATATTGTCGGTGCATTGGTCAGACCAAAGGGCATTACTACAAATTCGTAATATCCATAGCGAGTTCAAAATGTTGTCTTAGGCACATCATTCTCGTCGACTCGCAACTGATGGTACCGTGATCTTAGATATATCTTTGAGAATTAACTGGCGCCCTGAAGTTGGTTAAAGAGATCGTCGATTCTGGGCAAGGGATGTCGGTTCTTGATGGTCAACTTATTCAGCTCTCAGTAGTCACTGCACATCCGAAAGGATCCATCTTTCTTTTTTACGAATAAGATCGGAGCTCCCTAGGGTGAGGAACTCGGCCTTATGAATCCTTTGCTAATCATCTCATTGAGTTGGCTGGATAATTCTTGCATCCCCACTGGCGCTAAATGGTAGGGAGACTTAGCTACAGGGGTAGCTCCAGGGATTAAGTCGATACGAAACTCGAGTTAACATTCGGGAGGAATTCCTGAGAGATCTTCAGGAAAGACATCAGGAAATTTGCAGACTTCGGGGATGCTCTCGAGGTCTTTAACTTTTTGCGTCCCATCAACAACATGAGCTAGAAACGCATAGCATTCCTTCCGTAGGTACTTCTGAGCTTTGATGCAGGAGATGATACGAAGATTCGAACTAAGTTTCTCACCATAAATCATGAGGGCTTCGCCAGAGTGAAGGTTGAGGCGAATAGCTTTTTCGAAACAAAGGATATCAGCATGATTGGGGCTCAACCAATCAATACCGATAATGACATCGAAACTCTTGATAGATACAGGCATAAGATCGATAGGAAAGGAATGGTTGCCTAAGGTAAGAGTACATCCTAGGAATATGTCGTTCGCACTCTCTTTCTCTCCATTAGCCATCTCGACGGTGAACGTTTCGGGTAAAGGTTGGGATTTACATTTGATTAGATGTTTGAATGCATGACTAACAAAACTCCTTTCCGCACCAGAATTGAAAAGAATGGATGCATGAGAGTTGTCAAGGAGGAACATACCCGTAACAATGGTAGGATCAGCGACCGCTTCATTCTAGCCTATTAACAAAACTCTCCCTGTATTACCACCAGTCGTTGCCTTGGGGCATGTTCTCCTGTAATGCCCAACCTCTCCACATCCATAACATGCTGGACCAGCACCTGCTCCCGCAGTCTGGTTGGTGGGTTGGGCTGGCACGCTGCAGTATCAGGCTGTGTGACCCTTCTTGCCACAGCTGTTGCAACTCAACTCATGACAGGGTCCGTGATGATGGAAGTTACACTTGTTGTACAAAGGTAATTTCCCAACATAAACACCTGTAGGAGTTTGGGTCGTTGGAACTGTAGTTGGGGCAACAGTATGAGCAGTAACAGCATGAACTACCACTGTTTGTTGTTTCTTAGAGGGCTCCAGCAAAGACTGACCCTTGCGTTTGTTCCATGATTTCTTCTTCTTCCCACCACTTTCCTTCTATGGCTTAGAAACAGTTGCCACTTCATCTAGATCAACCACATTATCTATCAGAATTTGTGCCAGATCCTTGGCCAAGACATTTCTATTGGTGGGTTGTGTCAGCCCCTAGATGTACCTCTCGATTTTCTTGCCTTCCAGGGTGACCATTCTCGGACAGAGAAGTGCCAGATCAAAGAATCTAGCTGTGCAAGCAGCAATGTCAGAACCCTTCATCTTCAAGTTCCAAAGTTCGTTCTCAAACTTTTGCACCTCGCCCCTCGGGCAGTATTCAACCAACATGATTTCCTTCAGTCTTTCCCAACCCATGGCATTAGCTACTGGCAGGGTTAGGGTTTTGACTCGACCATTCCAGCAGGTCAAAGCTCTGTTAGTGAAGGTGCAGGCGGCGAACTTCACCTTGTTGGCTTGGGAATAGGCGCAAATTTCGAAGATGGATTCGATCTTCTCAAACCATCGATTCAGAGCGATGACTCCTCCTTTTCCGTCGAAGGACCTGGGTTTCGCGGTCATTAAGTCCTTGTAGGAACATTTCTTTTTTTGTACCTGACTTCCGTCTTGTCTTTGTGGGTCGGTTCCACCTCCAGCCCCACCAGAGTTGACTTGTACCATTGATGCCGTCATGGCGGCTGTAACTGCTGCCTGAAACATGACGGGGTCGAACTGAGGGGGTGATGGTGGTGGCGGAGTGTTGTCGTTTCTTCTGATGGGTCTTGGTCGATGAGGCATTTTTCTCTAGATACAATCAGGAAGAAGAGGATGGTAAGTCCTCAAGATATATAAAAATAATATATATCTCATCCTGATAATGATGGTGTTCTACCCCACGATAAGCACATAAAGTTTACTAATGTAACTAAGTTATCGCTACAAAATAGATAGGTAGTAACACTAAGAATGAATCTCCTCACTGAATTCGGCTCTAGCGAAATACTCCTATAGTATTTTCTAGTGAATGTTGTTGGTAGGTTTTAGGCCTGCTGTAACACCACCGTCACTCCCAAGCACATGTTGGTCATGTTTAGACTGAATATAGTTGATCAGGCTATATTCACCCGAAACATGATTACGTAACTGCCCAGGTTTGACCGCGGTGTCCAAACATCCAAATACTTTTTGTGTTGTTCCACTAATGACACGAATTCTATTAGGTATGCAGGCTCGTATACTTTTATAAAAATACTTATATTTTTGAAAGTATATTTTTAGTGTAGAGCACTTCTGCCCCTTTAGTGTTTACAGTTGCATACCATGTAAGGTTCGGTATACTAGTTCGCTATAAACAAGGGCTCTGATACCAATCTGTCACACCCAAAAACAAGAATGGCAGAAACGTTCTGGGGTGGAGGATGTCATGTATAGCATCACAACCAATGTATAATAGCAATCATAGCAACGCAACCATTACATTGAATACTTACATAAAAATGTTTACATCAATTTGGAAATTGTCTGAAACTTGTTTGGATTTCATCATACAGAATGTATATAGAATATATACATTAAACTCTTATTGCTCCAACTCCTCAAAAAACTAGCAGGTACCTGTCTACTGATTTCCTGAGATACAAACAATTTAAATATATCAGCATAAAGCTGGTGAGTTCATAAGCAGTAGTTTGTAATTAAACTTGTTGATGAGCTACCAGATGTGTTTGTATAGTTTTAAGAAAATCCGATATTTCCTTTAATAAAAATGTAGTGTTATCAGTTCTGCAGTAAACCATGAATATCTGTATGTTTCCAAGAAAATCCGATATTTTCTTTAGTGAAAATGTAGCGTTATCGATTTCGTATTAAACCACGAATGTTCGTTACTAAAAACTGTAGTGATATGTGCAATTACTACCTCATGTGACTAGCTAAAGCTAATCATGAAGTATAAGTATTTTGTATGTGAATCCATTCCATAGTTGGTTATATTTGAAGACCTTGGCTTTGGCCAGTATAGGTAGTGTGTTTTAGTTCTATTTAGTATAAATAAAACTGTGGAAGAGTGTCAGATTGTAAACTATAGGTGATTTATACATGATATGAGTCGTATAACCATACTTGATATGACTAGAGACCTTTCCAACGTTCTTCAGGCATCGAGTTAAATGACATTTGTCACCCTGAGCATGCATGCCCAACTGTTGCTAGCAGTTCGGGTGTGGAATTGTCAGTCTCAAATAGATCTATTCACAAATCTCACGCTCTCCCTCTAGGAGAGTCTAGTTATACTATGATAGGATTTATCCCAGTACACCTAAGGGTACAGTAGTGTAGTAGCGCCTCAAAGATCTAGTTTACATGTAGTGTAGTAGCGTTCTACCTTAGTGAAAATCCAAATGTACACCGTTCGTAGTGATAATTAGAGTTATGAAAACATGATAAAGTAGTGGTGCAACTATAAACTATTTGTGTCTTAGTGCATACGTTTAGTAGTGAAAGTTTCTATCCTTGTTATGTTTATAAAAATCCCAAACTATACAGATTATAGTTTGCATGTGTAACGTAGTGAATAGCGAATCCGGAAAACTATGAAATTTTAGTGAAAAATGAACCTTATGCTCAACACAGTACAAAACGGTTAAGGTATGAAGTTTGCATAAGTTTTGAAAACATTTATGTTTAGCTTGTATCCCCCCCCTAAAAACATAAAAAAAAGATACAGAAAATGTAGGGGTATGATGTCACACCCCAAAACCAAGAACGGCATAAACGTTCTGGGGCGGAGGACGTCATGTACAGTATCCCAACAATGTAAAGTAGTAAACAAGCAACAACATCATCCATTGCATTAATAATATAATTATTATACAAGTGTGTTCTGTCAAATTTTGATATACACTCAAGCATAAATCAAAATGAAAGATGAGTATTCAACGAGCTCCATCTTCCCTAATCCTTGCATCGGTACCTGTCTATGATGACCTGAGGATACAAGTAATTTTGAAAGCGAGTATCAGCTTTGAAGCTGGTGAGATCATAAGTATTTTAGTGTCTTAATTTGTATGTAAGAAATTGTTTGTAAATGAATTGTAAGTATGGAAAATGTAGATGAACTGTATGTATGGAAATGTTTGTAATACAACTGTAACATTTGAAAAACCGTAGAAATCCCTATGATTCCTATTATAACAGGGAGTCTTCTACCAAGACTTAACTTATCTTTATGTAGCCTTCTACCAAGGCATCTAGTGTCTGTGTGTATTTCCCAAGTCTGACTATCATTAACCAAAAATATAGTTTTCTACATTATCGTGCGTCGTGTGAATATTCATGAAGTGAATGTAATGGGAAAATGAAATAGTACTATGGTGTAGTCCCGAACTACAACCGTACCAATTACCTTAAGTCTAGGGTAATACTTCTAAGTACTGTAACATTTGTAATAAAAAAACTACATTGGTACTCAACTGCCTTATTTGAGGGATAAGGTATAATGTGTTGTCTAGATCCCAGACTATACGCTCCCCTGTCAAAGGGATTTTGGGACCTACCCATGACCCCTACATGTATGCAAGCCATGAGCATCCACATTACTATGATCATGTATACTCGATATAACGATCACAATTGCGTTGGGATTCATCAGTATAGTTAGATCCTGAACTGGTTCCATGCTGTAGCACCTAGTGATGTCTGTTCTATGTATATGTAAGCATACTCATGTAAGTGTGATCATGTAATAGTATAGTAATGTAATGTAAAGTTCTAGCTGTAATGTACGTGCTATCTACCTAGCAAGTATAGTAAGGTACTCATTTTAGTATCGTTGTATGTGTTTTCTTTCTAGTACAGTTGTATATGTTCTCTTCCTAGTATAGTTGTATATGTTCTCTTTCTAGTATAGTTGTATATGTTCTCTTTCTAGTATAGTTGTATATGTTCTCTTCCTAGTATAGTTGTATATGTTCTTCTCTAGTATAAGTATTGACTCATGAATGAACTGACTCATAGTATCATATCGCGTTCTAGTAATAGTTCTAGTATCTTCGTAAACTACCCATATGGTAGTTTACTAGTAATCTAACTGGTACGTATGAACATGAATGCATATCCTTGCTACCCAAGGGCATGGGATGAATTGGAAGGGCCTTTATGTCTATATATGTACATATGTTATATAAATAATATTTCAACGACCCTCGGACGAGTACCCGATATCCCACCAGACCACATCTCAAGCGCGAAAAGGAAATAGGGTGGATAGCCTTCCTAAGTCTTTTAAACATTTCTTATATAACTATACATATAGAGGCATGCAATTTATAATTTAAAAGCATAAAATAAGATTTGTAAAACCTTTGATCATAAATATTTTCCAAGAAAAGATGGACTTGATGTCGATCTATAAAACGGTTTTGAAGGCATGGGTTTGATAAAACAGTTTAAGTATAAGGAAACATTTATTTGAAACACAATTGTGAATAAGTTTGAAATAAAACATACAGAGTAAAATGTACAGTGTAATAAGGACTATAAAATGTTTATGAACATCACTTGAAGGAAACTGTTTGGTAAAACGGCTAATGAGTGGTAAATCATTTAAATGCTGCTTATTAATCACATGTGATTGATATAATAAGTAGCATGATTGTACTTGTATCCCCCATAAAACATTTAAAATAGTTAAAACATTGATTAAGGGGTATGAACTCACCTGCAGTAAGCGACTGGAACTGAACGGACTGTTATCGTAAAGAAGGATCGGACAAGTGCTTGGTGTCAAGTGAAGACTTTAGACACACACAATGATCCTAATTACATATGAAGACATATGTATATAAATAATTAGTGATTAAAACACTAATTATACAAGTATAAACATTTTAACGTGAGGAAAACACTTTTGGTCAAGTGCTAGGAGGCAAATGGGTTGCAACAAAGGAGTGCAAAACATCTAATGGGAGTTTATGGTCAAATCACCATATGCTTTGGAGTTTACGGCCCAGGGGAGTAAAATCCTGGCCGTAAAATCTCAATAAGGTCTCTAAATGAAGATTAGAATTAATACAACTCTACTGGTGAATTGTTTCAAGGCTAAATCAAGTGTTTGGGTGACATTTGCCCCCTTTATAGGGGTTTACGGCCCTGGGACCATATCCCATGGAGATTATGGCTGTAAACTCCTTTGGGGGAAGGTTTATGGTGTTTTCAAGTCCCTAATTTAACAAGGAATGAATCAAGGCAATTGTCCAAGGCTTTAGGGGATTTATGGCACCAATTGGCACCATTTAATGGAGTTCACGGCCCTGGAAAATCTTGGGCCGTGAACACCTTTTTCTTGGTGTTTTAATGGTGTTTGCTTGCTCCAAACACACTAGGGTACTTTTCCTAATGCAAGCCTAAGACTTAGGAAGTGTTTCAAGGCATTTTGACACCTAAGCATGGAGTTCACGGCCCAAACATGCAATGGTGGTTTCTAATTGCTTTTGGTGTCCTAAACATGCAATGGTGGGTTCTAGTTCGAGTTCTAAAGCTTTGAGGGTCATTGGGACACTTTTGGCCCTTAAAATGGAATTTACTCCCCAAGTGTTCTTGGGTGGTAAACTCCCAAATCTTGGTGTCTTGTTCCAATTTTGATGTTTTCTAGTCATATACACACTAGCATACAAGTCTAAGGTAGTTACAAATCACGGGGAAAGGACTAGGTAGCATTTAAGCCACATATTGGAGTTTACTCTCCAAGAACGTTCTTGGGCGGTAAACTCCCGAATCTAGTTGTTTTGTTATGAAATTGATGTTTCTAAACACAATCTAAGCTATATAACATAACTAGATCGAAGTACTCACAATTTGGGATAAAAACCCGAAGATCCGTGAGAGAGAATTTTGGCTTTTCTCTAATTGGAAATGTAACTAATGAACTATTTGGTTCAGTTTTCTATATATAGTCCTGGGATTTTTGACAGAAAATATTTTTATTCCCGGAATGAACTCTAAGATCCTAAAGTTTTGGAATAACAGTTTTGCACAAAACCCTAGTGCATCCACTCTCCTAATATCTCCTTAAGTGTAAAATCCTGAAAACTGCCAAACTTATACTCGAAGTCTGAATTTTCACTGTAACTGTTCTACTTCTATTGGCTTGATATGGTTTGTTCAGAATGGAAATTTCGGGTTGTCACATTATCCCCCTGTTGAAGGGAATTTTGTCCCGAAAATAGAACTTAGGCAAGGAAGTAGGTACGAATGTTCGAGTCGTGAGGAGGAAACTTCCTAATCGATTGGTTTTAGTGCACCTAAGTGAAATTGGGTTCTCAGTTGGCATCCCAACGAACCAACACTAACGGGCGATGGCGTTGCTTCGTCTGCTTGACCTCTCGGTCGAGGGTCACTACGGTTCTAATACGAAGGCGAGGATCTCGACGAGTGGACTTACTAGATTCCTAACGGAAAGGTTTGGTTTCACAATCGAGACGCGAAGAGTAGAATGTACGTTACTGAGTTCGCGGAGTAGGTCTAGTATGTGCGAGACACAGGACCGATTCTGATAAGAATCTCGGAGGTCCTAACTATATTGGATTTAGCTTTCCATGCGATCCGAAGTGTATTAAGTCATTCCCAGAGTTAGTTCTCCTAAAGAACTTGGTCACTCACTTGGAATTCCAATGGTTTCTTTTTCTTTTTTAGCTTCCCAGACAAAGGCCACCCCTTGTTGGGTCAAAGTCGTACGGTTTCCTGTGATTTGCGAGGGTTTCTGGATGAACTATGACAGTAGGTCTGTAAGACCTAGAATTTGGCAAATGTCTGTCAGCGTCTCTGGTGTCGACAAATTCTCAACGTTTGGACCAATTGTAAGAGTACTCAAAATTTCCCACATCACTAACAGTGTGTCATAGGACTTTGACTCTTCAATTTCAAAACTCGTGCGTAGAGAACTTCGCAAAAAGTACCTCTGAAGGTAATGTTTCCATGGGTTCCTTTTTACTAAAAGGGTAGATAAGTAAGTCATTACATCGAGAAATGACGAATTGATCCAAGTACGAAAGACATACCCTATTCATTTAGCTCATGAAAGCTATGGGCGTATTGGTCCTATCCGAAGGATATCACTGCGGACTCGAAGTGTCCGCATCAAGTTCGGAAGATAGTCTTCCAGACATCCTTCCCTAACACTCGAACCGGTGATATTCGGATCTCAGATCCATTACTGGAAGTAATTCTTTCCTTGCGTTTGCTCAAACATTTCATCAATGCGAGGCAGAGATAACGATTTCTAATGAAAATCTTGACGGAGTCCTCGATATCCGAGGCACATACGATGCAATCCGTCGATATCTGGGAGAATGAGACTTGGGTTCTCCAGGGTGAGAAGCCTAGTATTCTAATTCTATTTATGTGTAGTTCGTTAAGTTGTCAGTACTGTTCTGGTATCTCCGCAGGTGTTTAGACAATAGGGTGATCTGTTTACAAGGGTCGTATTGGGTCCTATGTTTGTTCACATGACGATGTGATTACCCGTAGGCTTAGGCAGTTCTCCATCCTGAGGTTCATATTAGAATTCATACATGGTTTCACAATCACAAGTTCATGTATACGAGTCGTATATAATTAAGATTGAAAAGGTAGTCGAATAACTGATTCTTCTTTAAGCTCACATCCCATCGGGGAAAAAGAAGTAAAAGTGGAATCATCAATTCTAAACCTGTAGAACCATGATTATATATCACTTTCATGCATACATTCCTCAGTGATAGATCAATCGTATAAATCCTTGGATTGAACTTGACGTACTGCACGAGTGGTACTTCGGGGACTTCTTCGGAAAGAAAATAACTAAGAGGTACTCCTGGCATGAGTACTTCGGTGATCTGATATGACGGCTTCGCTGGAAAAGTGATCTAGAAGAAAGAGATGTACGTCTGAAGCTGTTTTTGTGAGGATCAAATTGAATCGAGTCGTATGATAATGTCGGAATCATACTGAAACTTAAAGACATTAGATTTGAACATAAAACGTTTACAGACAAAACACAACCGTGCAACCATGAACTGAGTTACAGTACATTAGATTTACCACAAGACTATTGTTGCGAATAAGATATACTACAAAAGACAAGTATACGCAACACAAGAATCCCTATACAGACAGGATCTCGCAAAAGGTAAGACTCTAGTTGCACTAGTTCTGGATAGTTTATAAGTCTGTTACAACAACACGCCTAAGTTACATTAACGAGGTTCCGGAGTAGGCTCTCCTGCGGCTATCTTCCTGAGGATCTTCCCATCTGCACCCGAGTTCTTTGCTATCGGGCAATCTTTCTTGAGGTGTCCAATTTCACCGCATTGGTGACATATCTGGACAGCACCAATATTGGTGGTGGAAGTGAGGTGTTTAGCCAATGTTATGTGGACACGAGTGCCTTCCTCATTACTCCACCTTGGAAATTGTTTCCTAAAGCATTCGGCTTTATAACTACTCTCGTGTGTAGGGTTAGTCCCGATGAAAGGGACTTGAGTGATGGGTCGTGCCGGTGCTCCACAGCCACGAGCATGGTCCCCTATTTTTAGGCAATTGAAGGAAACTACACTTATCAGACTGCATCTCATGGCAAGCTCCATGATGATGGAAACTACACTTATCACACTTCGAGAGTTTTCCCTCGTATGGCCTGCTCGGTACTGGGATGGCAGGGGTTTCCACTTGTTGTTGTTGCATAGCCATCCTTTGGGATTTCTTGCGTTCTTTCTGGGCTTGACGCTTTCGTTTCTTGTTCTATGTCTTTCGGCTTTGCGAGCCTGTAACTGTTACTGTTTGGCGACTTCCTGGATTGATACTATGATTGGAATCTTCAATCCTAACATCAGCATTGCTTGTGCTGATAGCGCTACGGTGCGCAAGGAAAGCTGTCACGACAGCCATCACGGCAGTTGTAACTGCGGTTTGGAAAGTAGCGGCGTCCATAGGAAAGGTAGGGGTTCCGTTGTCCGACTGATTGTTTCCGGATGACGACATGATTCTGTAATACGAAAGATAAGGAATTTGTGAGCGATTCTAGTTGACCCTAGGTGTACGGCGATTGTTCAATCAAAGATTAAGAGTATGTTCTCGAACGTTTGACCTACATCCCTATGATGTAGTCCTAGCACGGAAATGGAAGCATGATCGCGAAGGTTTGACCTACATCCCTATGATGCAGTCCTAGTAATGAGTAGAAGTAAGTTCGTAGAATGGTCTCAAGACGTTTTTCGTTCAAGCTGAGGTATCGTGGGTTGGTGAATAACAAGATCCAACCACTGAAAGAGACATGGAAATGTCTCCGGAGCTAAATTACTATAGTCTAATGACTTGACTAAAGCAGGTTTCAGATAGACTCCAATAAAAGTATGATAAGAGTACTTGAATAAAGAATGACACAAAAGTTAGCCGGATGTCAATATCTTTGATATTCACGACGTAAAGATTCGGGAAAATGACCTTGTAAAGGTCTCACATCATATCCAGAGAAGATAGTTCTTGACAGCATAAAGAGCTAACCATAGTACTTATGGTACAAGAATATTTCATAGCAAATGCAACATCGGGCAAAGACAGAAAACGATTACTTTCTAACGAGGAAAGTAAGGTAAGGAATCTACTACTGACGACGGTCATCCCTCAGGTGAACTCTCAGTTCAGCCAGTTGACGTTCTACATCAAGTAGGTGTCTTGCGTACACCCTTTGGCGTACTCGGCGCTCTATGACTTCGGCCCACGATTCAGCCAGTGCGTGGAGTAGGGTTTCATGGCTTCTCTTTGCTCTCACGCGAGCATCTTCTAGACTAATGGTGCGGAGGGTATGCATTCTCATATCGGCGACATCTTCGGTAATCTGATGTAGGGCTGTCCTGCCTTGAATCTCATTTCGGGCCACTCTGCGGACAAAAATTGGCAAGACTGTATCTGCTGAGCCCCCATTGCTCAAGTTGTAACAACCCAAAGTTGTTCATCGCCGAAACCCATTCTACCTGTATAACTCGCCGTATATCAATTCGTTCCGATGTCGTTTTTGGGTTAAATTAATTAAACTTATATGTTTAATTTATGCTAATGAGGGTCCAACCTTGTTAGGAACTCACGAAATTAGCCCAAAATGCTTATTCCAAAAATTTTAGAAACATCCCCGCCGAGTTACGGAAACTTAATCGGGTGCGACCAAAAGCCCCGTTTAGTGCCGGTATCGGGTAGAATTCCATCGTTTCCAAGTTTTGGGACCTATTTAAACGTGTTCAAGCTTTCATTTGAAGCTTTTGCTTCATCTCTCTACTCTCTCTCTAACCTCTCTCTTAAATCCAAGTCCAAGGGTCCAAATCTCAAGTTTAAGGCTTCAAATCACCAAGGTACCTTCCTTAACTCATTGTGTATCATATTTGACCTTCAAATTCCAGATTAAAGCATGAAATAGGACCTTGTATATGAGTTTACAGCCCTGGAAGGTGCCTAGGCCATAAACACTAATTTAGAGGGTTTTTAAGCCCTTAAACCCTTCCAAGATACAAACAAGACTTAGATATGACTTCTAGATTATTGGTATTGGCCTTAGAACATCATAAACATAAATTTTGAGGAGTAAATGGGACTTTACGGCCAAGGGATATTCTTGGGCCGTAAACCCCTCAAACATGGAGAGTAAACTCCTTTTATCATGTCAAAATGCCTTGAAACTCAATCAATAGCCTTGTGGTAAATCCTAGGAGCATCTAAAAATAGTTTGGCGGTCTTTAACATATCAAAATGCAACATATAAGAGTTTACGGCCATAACTCATACCCTTAGGCCGTAAACTCCCAAATATGTGTCAAAAGATGCCCTAAAATCACCCCAAGGCTTGGAAAAATTACTTGAATCTCATGTGATTGTTCCTTGTGCCTCAAAATAATTGTTTTTGACCATAGAAGAGTTTACGGCCGTAAACTCCAAGTTTACGGCCATGAACTCCCTTTAAAATGGTATAAGTCCCATAAATTTATTCCAAGGCATTTTAGAAATCCATTCCAATATTTCCCAAGTCCAAACAAGCCACTAAACACTCTAAATCACACCAACATGAGTTCACGGCCGTGAAATCATGTATGTAGGTGTCTTATGGTTGTAAACTTCCTAAATGTTAACTCTTGGGGAGTAAACTCAAATCCCAAGTCCCTAGTACCATTTCACGTCCGTAGATGTCACCCGGGTCACTCCAAACAATCGTTTTGAAGTGTTTAATCTCATTGGAGTATAATGTTCCATATAATTAGTGATTGTAAATATAATTAGATATATATGGACATTATTTCATTTTACATAGGGACATCGCGAGTAATCAAGCCCCGAACCGACGTTTAGTGTCCGAAATCGTCGCATTTCCGAGTCCGGTGAGTTCATACCCATACCCTTTTTCCGTGTTTTCAATGGTTTTTTCAATGTTTTCAGGGGGGGAATACAAGCAAAAAGTACAAGTGTATTTTGTACTTAAACTGATTTTCAACTCAATGGTTTTACTTACTAAATGTCTTGATTTCCAAAGATTTGTGATAACTGACGTTTCGAATTGCAGGTTAAATATAGATTTCTTTTAAAAGTGTTATAACTATATTCTCTTTGAATAAGAAATCATACTAATCATATTTAAGATCAATACGAATACGAATGTAACCTAGTACAAATACGAATACAAATGTAATCTAGTACGAATACGAGTACGAATGTAACCTAGTACGAATACGAATACGAATGTAACCTAGTACAAATACGAATACGAACACGAATACGAATACGAATGTAACCTAGTACGAATACGAATACGAATGGAACCTAGTACGAAGACGAATACGAATACGAATACGACTACGAATACGAGTACGACTACGAATATGAATACGACTAAGAATGCGAATATGACTATGAATGCGAAATGACGCCTTTGGTTGACACTAAGACTTCGAATACACAGTTAGTATACCCCTTGAGTGTCACCAGAGTTTCGAATTGAATACAAAAATACGCCTCTGGACCTCTACTGAGTTTCGAATATATCCACCTCAGAATGTCGACAGAGCTTCGAATATATAACTAATGTACTCTATTGGAACTCAACAGAACTTCAAAAATACTGTAATGTACGCTTCTGTGTGATTCCAAATATTCGAAAACACAACTAAGTTAGTAGATAATAGTCATTCGAATGTAGAATAACTAAAGGTTTAGAACACGTAACTAACACTACTCACATGGTAATTACTAGTAATTCGAAATCAGACTTAAGAACCAACCACCACACATAGGAAAATATGGGATTCTCCTGGGATAACATAACAACTAGTAACGAACTTAGAAACGAATAGACAACTAAACACAAAGGAAAATACGGGATTTTCCTGGGATAACTTAACAACCAGTAACAAACATAGACACAAATAGGCAACTCAACACATAGGAAAATATGGGATTTTCCTGGGTAGCACATCAACTCATAAATGGATAAAGTAACAAACGAATAACTAAAACTATAAGGAAAATATGAGATTTTTCTGGAATGACATAGCCAACCGTATTCGAAATTGTAACAAAGGATAACCAAACTGTTTTCATAAGAAAATATGGGATTTTCTTGAACAACAACTTTTTCAGAAAGCAAAGGAAACTCGTTCTTTTCAAAAATAAACCGCTTACGAACTCACCAACTTTATGCTAATTTTCAAACCGCTTGTATTCTCAGGTCAGCGTTAGACAGGTACACCGCCACATTTTGGAGAAGACGGAGCGTTCCGAAGACTTGTCTTTACTTTTGTTCATATGATACATGTATAACACTTGTATAACTTTTCTTTCAAACAGATGTAAACAAGATTATGCAATGTAATATTTTTTGTTTACTGTTTTACTATGTGCATTGGATTTGATACTCAACGTGGAATCAACCCCGTAAATGTTTTCGCCTTTGGTTTTCGGGGTGTGACAGATTGGTATCAGAGCCCTTGTTTATAGTGAACTGGTATACCAAAGCTTACATGGTATAAGACTATAAACATTAAAGGGCCTAAGTGCTCTGAACTAAAAGTATACTCTACGAATATAAGTATTTTCTAAAGTATACAAGTATACCGACCGTCGAAATCCGTAACTACAAGTAGAACAAAATATAAGTAAATGCGTGTTGTACATTGCGGTTAAACCTGGGCAGTTATGTACTCGTGTCTAGGATCAATATAGCATGGCCAACTATATTCATTTGAGACACGACCAACATGTGCTTGGGAGTGACTGTGGTACGCAGCATACCTAAAACTTACCTAATATGCCAAACAACGAGTCATCGCTGCAGCGAACCATGAAATACTATGGGAGTATTTCTCGAGCCGATCCTTTGTAGAAATCCTCGTATACGTGTTGTTCCTCGATCATTCCTCTAGCGATAAAATTTTCTGCCTTGATCACTCTTTCCTGCGTTATCGCTTAATATTGTGCTATATCTGTATTGATGAGATATCCCCTGATCCATATCTCTTGATTCAATTCAGATGACTTATGATCCTCTCTTTCCTGATCTTCTTAGATCAAGATGCCTCCGAGGAAAAGACCCAGCTCAAAGACCAACAACCCTCCGCCGCCACCACCTTCTATTCAAATCGATCTGGAAACACTTCAGGTAGCCATTTCTAGCACAATATCAGCCACCCTATCTCAACTAAACCTTAGTGGTTCAGGGGGTGGTACCCAAACCCAAAACCCGGAAGGTAATCAAGGATACCGGAAGGAGTGTTCCTATAATGACTTTATGAATGCAAAACCCACATTCTTCGATGGCATAGGGGGTGTCATTTCTCTAACTCAGTGGTTAGAGAAAATCAAATCTATCTTCGAGATTTGTGCCTGTTCGGAACCCGATAAGGTGAAATTTACCGCCTGTACGCTCACCGATAAGGCTTTGACTTGGTGGAACGGCTGAGTCAAATCCCTGACTTTACCTGTAGCCAATGCTATGGGATGGGAAGTTATGAAGGAACTACTACGTGCAGAGTATTGCCCTCGGGGTGAAATCTAGAAGCTGGAACATGAGCTATGGAACCTGAAGATGAAAGGTTCCGATATCACCTCTTACACTTCATGGTTTGATGACTTGGCACTTCTTTGTCCGGGAATGGTTACCTTGGAAAGAAAAAAGGTAGAAAGGTTCATCTGGGGACTAACTCAGCCGACCAAATGGGAACGTTATAGCAGCAAAGCCATATACCTATGACAGCGCCAAGTGTCTGGCACAAACTTTGATCGATCACAATGATGACCAAGAAGAAGCAGACACCACTCCCGAGCCAACAGATAAGAGTGTCGAGAAAATAAAGTTTTGGAGAAAGAAGAAGAAGAGTCAGTCTTCGCCAGAACCCTCAAAGAAACAAGAAATAGTGGCAGTCCACGCTGCCACTACCCCTGCTGCTGTTTCTGTTGTCAATTCCGCATCTCAAGTACCTGTCACCGGATATGCCGGTATCCTCTCGTGGTGTGACCGATGTAACTACCACCATCGCATCCCTGGCCCGTGTCGTGCAAAGTTCTGTAGAAGCTGTGGCCAGGAAGGTCACCTTGCACGAACCTACAAAACCCCAACCCCATCAACTAGTCAAGCTTCCGGAGCTGGTATCGGTCAAACCTGCTACAGCTGTGGAGAGGTCGGGCACTATAAGCGAAACTGTCCAAAGACAGTAACGTCTGGCAACACCGAGAGAGTCCTAACTATGGGGCAAGAAAGGACAGCCGCCGATCCCACCGTTGCCACATGTATACTTTGTTTCGAGAAATCTTGTGCCCGTAATCCTTTTCGATTCTAATGATGAAAGGATTTGCTAACCTTTTATTCAAATATCTTTCTAAATAAAATCCTTCGTTAATAATCGAAACGTGCACCGTCGAGATGACCAACCAGTGAGAAAGAAAGCGTTAACGTCATACCCTTAGATCGTATCCTCAATTCGGATGGTTATCCCTTTCCATTTGATCTAAAGTTAAACCTTTCATCGAAAGCTTTGATGCAAACTCGGCATGGAATGACTTAGTCTCATTCATGCGGTTAGTCTTGTCTTCAAAAGGGTCGTTTGTTCGTATCTTTCCTTTGACCCAACTCTCATATTCTTCGTGCATCAAAGCTTAGAAAGTTTTTCCATCCATTCCCCGTCCGTATGATATTCGGGAAAATGGGAAGTTTGTAACTTTTTCCCTGATGCCTTTCCTAGAATCCTCGAGAATTCTTTTCTGATTGTCTAGTCAAGTCTCGTACTAATCTAGTTCCTGGAGCTACCTCGTAGTCGAACCTCCGAAAGATGATGTATCCAATACAGCGACTAGGACCTGATGTGATCACCACGAGTTCATAGTGGTACCTTTCAGTCAAATCATTTTCCTTGATCTTGTAGTAAACATAGCAGCCGTACCCGTGGGCCCATAACCCACAGGTCCCAGAATTCTCTTTCAGGATCATCAAACCCTTAGTTACTCTGCCACATGAAGATGTACCTTCGTGTTCGAGTTTGTTTTCTGTTGGAAGCCTTATCCTAGGGAAAACATGGAATGCTTTGGAAAAGCGAAATACTTCCCTCATGGTACATTAGACCCTTCGCGACCCTTGTGAAATCGATTCCGTAACCTTCAAACTTCGATTGCCCTCGGAACTTAGTAGCACCCATCTGATACTTCACGTCTCGGTCTTTGAGAAGTATCTACCTAACGAAATCAAGACGCGTCCCAATAGTGAGGGTTCGCTGAGACGTCAAGCGGAGACCCGATGTCACATTGGAGCGCGAAAACCCGAATCAGCAAATCCATCTGTATCTCATTCAAATTCATGTCTTGTATCGTAATAATTGAATTTCGGGACGAAATTCCCTCTAACGGGGGGATAATGTAACAACCCAAAGTTGTTCATCGCCGAAAACCCATTCTACCTGTATAACTCGCCGTATATCAATTCGTTCCGATGTCGTTTTTGGGTTAAATTAATTAAACTTATATGCTTAATTGATGCTAATGAGTGTCCAAACCTGTTAGGAACTCACGAAATTAGTCCAAAATGCTTATTCCAAAAATTTTAGAAACGTCCCTGCCGAGTTACAGAAACTAAATCGGGTGCGACCAAAAGCCCCGTTTAGTGCCGGTATCGAGTAGAATTCCATCGTGCCCAAGTTTTGGGACCTATTTAAACGTGTTCAAGCTTTCATTTGAAGCTTTTTCTTCATTTCTCTACTCTCTCTCTCTAACCTCTCTCTTAAATCCAAGTTTAAGGGTCCAAATCTCAAGTTTAAGGCTTCCAATCACCAAGGCACCTTCCTTAACTCATTGTGTATCATATTTGACCTTCAAAATCGAGATTAAAGCATGAAATAGGACCTTGTATATGAGTTTATGGCCCTGGAAGGTGCCTAGGCCGTAAACACTAATTTAGAGGGTTTTTAAGCCCATAAACCCTTCCAAGACACAAACAAGACTTTGATATGACTTCTAGAATATTGGTATTGGCCTTAGAACATCATAAACATAAATTTTGAGGAGTAAATGGGAGTTTACGGCCAAGGGATATTCTTGGACCGTAAACCTCTCAAACATGGAGAGTAAACTCCTTTTATCATGTCAAAATGCCTTGAAACTCAATCAATAGCCTTGTGGTAAATCCTAGGACCATCTAAAAATAGTTTGGGGGTCTTTAACATATCAAAATGCAACATATAAGAGTTTACGGCCATAGCTCATACCCTTAGGCCGTAAACTCCCAAATATGTGTCAAAAGATGCCCTAAAATCACCCCAAGGATTGGAAAAATTACTAGAATCTCATGTGATTGTTCCTTGTGCCTCAAAATAATTGTTTTTGACCATAGGAGAGTTTACGGCCGTAAACTCCAAGTTTACAGCCGTGAACTCCCTTTAAAATGGTATAAGTCCCATAAATTTATTCCAAGGCATTTTAGAAATCCATTACAATATTTCCCATGTCCAAACAAACCATTAAACACTCAAAATCACACCAACATGAGTTCACGACCGTGAACTCATGTATGTAGGTGTCTTATGGTTGTAAACTTCCTAAATGTTTACTCTTGGGGAGTAAACTCAAATCCCAAGACCCTAGTACCATTTCACGTCCGTAGATGTCACCCGGGTCACTCCAAATACTCGTTTTGAAGTGTTTAATCTCATTGGAGTATAATGTTCCATATAATTAGTGATTGTAAATCTAATTTGATATATATGGACGACATTTCATTTTACATAGGGACATCGCGAGTAATCAGGCCCCGAACCAACGTTTAGTGTCCGAAATCGTCGCATTTCCGAGTCCGGTGAGTTCATACCCCTACCGTTTTTATGTGTTTTCAATGGTTTTTTCAATGTTTTCAGGGGGGGGGGGGGAATACAAGCAAGAAGTACAAGTGTATTTTGTACTTAAACTGATTTTCAACTCAATGGTTTTACTTACTAAATGTCTGTATTTCCAAAGATTTGTGATAACTGACGTTTCGAATTGCAGGTTAATTATAGATTTCTTTTAAGAGTGTTATAACTATATTCTCTTTGAATAAGAAATCATACTAATCATATTTAAGATCAATACAAATACAAATGTAACCTAGTACGAATATGAATACAAATGTAATTTAGTACGAATACGAGTACGAATGTAACCTAGTACGAATACGAATACGAATGTAACCTAGTACGAATACGAATACGAACACGAATACGAATATGAATGTAACCTAGTACGAATACGAATATGAATGTAACCTAGTATGAATACGAATACGAATACGAATGCGAATACGACTACGAATACGAATATACTGTTAGTGTACCCCTTGAGTGTCACCAGAGTTTCGAATTGAATGCGAAAATACGCCTCTGGACCTCTACTGAGTTTCGAATATATCCGCCTCAAAATATCGACAGAGCTTCAAATATACAACTAATGTACTCTTTTGGAACTCAACAGAACTTCAAAAATACTGTAATGTACGCTTCTGTGTGATTCCAAATATTCGAAAATACAACAAAGTTAGTAGATAATAGTCATTCGAATGTAGAATAACTAAAGGTTTAGAACACGTAACTAATACTACTCACATCGTAATTACTAGTACCTCGAAATCAGACCTAAGAACCAACCACCACACATAGGAAAATATGGGATTCTCTTGGGATAACATAACAGCTAGTAACGAACTTAGAAACGAATAGACAACTCAACACAAAGGAAAATATGGGATTTTCCTGGGATAACATAACAACCAGTAATGAACTTAGATACAAATAGGCAACTCAATACATAGGAAAATATGGGATTTTCCTGGATAGCACATCAACTCATAAACGGATAAAGTAACAAACGAATAACTAAAACAATAAGGAAAATATGGGATTTTTCTGGAATGACATAAACAACAGTTTTCGAAATTGTAACAAAGGATAACCAAACTGTTTTCATAAGAAAATATGGGATTTTCTTGAACAACAACTTTTTCAGAAAGCAAAGGAAACTCGTTCTTTTCAAAACTAAACCGCTTATGAACTCACCAGCTTTATGCTGATTTTCAAACCGCTTGTATTCTTAGGTCAGCGTTAGATAGGTACACCGCCTCATTTTGGAGAAGACGGAGCGTACCGAAGACTCGTCTTTACTTTTGTTCATATGATACATGTATAACACTTCTATAACTTTTCTTTCAAACAGATGTAAACAAAATTATGTAATGTAATGTTTTGTGTTTACTGTTTTAGTATGTGCATTGGATTTGATACTCAACGTGGAGTCCACCCCGGAAATGTTTCCGCCTTTGGTTTTTGGGGTGTGACACAAGTCGTAAAAGCTTCGGTCGACATTAAAGGGCATGGGTTGATCTTGTCGTTGGCTCCATGTTTCCAAGCATTCCACCCACTCAAGTGTCGGGCCATGAAAAGCCGGACGAGGGTTAGGAATTGGAAAGGAAGCTGCTTGGGGTAGGTTCTCAACCTCTGGTTCGGAATTAGCATCGTCCGAAAGGTCTTCATCATGGTGATCATTCAAAGGGATAGGATGATCATTCTCTGGTTCTTGTCCAAACCAACCAACAATGACCTCATTCGGGAGGTATTGGTTGCCGTGGGGATGGAGTCCAGCCATGTTATCTGTGCGAGAATTGGGGTAAGAAAATAATTATTAGATGAACTATCTAGATAATTATTTAGAAAATCTTCATCAGTTACATCGCTATTTGTGAAGTGCATACCAGTTATATGTAATCGAAACAGAATAGGCCTTCGAATAAGTGATCTTAATTCCAAATTCACACAGAATCGGGGTGAAGTAAAATTTCACAGATTCTAAGTCCATAACATCCTAATTACATATATCCTTAGTGTATCCACTTAGCAACTATCAACTTAGTAATGAAGATCCCGTTTTAGTTCTCAAGTATAACGTACTTCTAGTAACACCAAATACTCCTATAGTATTTTAAGTTTAATGTTATATTCTATTGTTCTCATTGTGGTAGGGTTGGTAAGATTTTAGCATTGTTGCAACCACACAATTAAACTTAGGCACATGATAGTCAACCCTCGGATAATATAGGTGATCAGGCTATATCTTCCCAGTTTTGACCATATGTCTCTAAGCCCACTTGTGTTGCCCAACAATCATAATTCTTTTATACTGTCCTAGTGACACTGATTTTAGTATGAATGCAGGCACATATACTTTCTTAAATATTTTATTATTTAAAGTATAAACTCTTGGTTAGAGTATTTTTATCCCTTATGTATTGATAGTTAGTATATCTTTTATGGGTTGATATACTTAATTCACTATAAACAATGCTCTGATACCAACTTGTCACACCCCAAAACCAAGAATGGCGGAGACGTTCTGGGGTGGAGGACGTCATGTACAGTATCACAAAAATGTAAAGTAGTTAACAAGCGACAACATCATCCATTGCATTAATAATATAATTATTATACAAGTGTGTTCTGTCAAATTTTGATAAACACTAAAGCATAAATCAAAATGAAAGATGAGACTTCAACGAGCTCCATCTTCCCTAATCCTTGCATCGGTACATGTCTATGATGACCTGAGGATACAAGTAATTTTGAAAGCGAGTATCAGCTTTGAAGCTTGTGAGATCATTAAGTATTTTAGTGTCTTAATTTGTATGTAAGAAATTGTTTGTAAATGAATTGTAAGTATGGAAAATATAGATGAACTGTAAGTATGGAAATGTTTGTAAAACAACTGTAAACATTTGAAAAACCCTAGAAATCCTTATGATTCCTATTATAACAGGGAGTCTTCTACCAACACTTAACTAATCTTTATGTAGCCTTCTACCAAGGCATCTAGTGTCTGTGTGTGTCTCTTGTAAGAGAGAGTATTTCCCAAGTCTGACTATAATTAACCAAAAATATAGCTTTCTACATTACCATGCGTTGTGTGAATATTCACGAAGTGAATGTAATGGGAAAATGAAATAGTACTATGGTGTAGTACCGAACTACAACCGTACCAATTACCTTAAGTCTAGGGTAATACTTCTAAGTACTGTAGCATTTGTAATAAAAAAACTACATCGGTACTCAACTGCCTTATTTGAGGGATAAGGTATAATGTGTTGTCTAGATCCCAGACTATACGCTCCCCTATCAAAGGGGTTTTGGGACCTACCCATGACCCCTGCATGTATGCAAGCCATGAGCATCCACATTACTATGATCATGTATACTCGATATAACGATCACAATTGCGTTGTGATTCATCGGTATTGTTAGATCCTGAACTGGTTCCATGCTATAGCACCTAGTGATGTCTGTTCTATGTATATGTAAGCGTACTCATGTAAGTGTGATCATGTAATATTATAGTAACGTACTGTAATGTTCTAGCTGTAATGTACTTGCTCTCTACCTAGCAAGTATAGTAAGGTACTCGTTCTAGTATCGTTGTATATGTTTTCTTTCTAGTACAGTTGTATATGTTCTCTTCCTAGTATAGTTGTATATGTTCTCTTTCTAGTATAGTTGTATATGTTCTCTTCCTAATATAGTTGTATATGTTCTCTTGCTAGTATAGTTGTATATGTTCTTCTCTAGTATAAGTATTGACTCATGAATGAACTGACTCATAGTATGATATCGCGTTCTAGTAATAGTTCTAGTATCTTCCTAAACTACCCATATAGTAGTTTACTAGTAATATAACTGGTACGTATGAACATGGATGTATACCCTTGCTACCCAAGGGCATGGGATGAACTGGAAGGGCCTTTATGACTATATATGTACATATGTTATATAAATAATATTTAAACGACCCTCGGACGAGTACCCGATATCCCACCAGACCACATCTCAAGCGCGAAAAGGAAATAGGGTGGATAGCCTTCCTAAGTCTTTTAAACATTTCTTATATAACTATACATATAGAGTCATGCAATTTATAATTTAAAAGCATAAAATAACATTTGTAAAACCTTTGAACATAAATATTTTCTAAGAAAAGTTCGACTTGATGTCGATCTATAAAACGGTTTTGAAGGCATGGGTTTGATAAAACGGTTTAAGTATAAGGAAACATTTGTTTGAAACACAATTGTAAATAAGTTTGAAATAAAACATACAGAGTAACATGTACAGTGTAATAAGGACTATAAAATGTTTATGAACATCATTTGAAGGAAACTATTTGGTAAAACGGCTAATGAGTGGTAAATCATTTAAATGCTGCTTACTAATCACATGTGATTGATATAATAAGTAGCATGATTCTACTTGTATCCCCCCATAAAACATTTAAAATAGTTAAAACATTGATTAAGAGGTATGAACTCACCTGCAGTAAGCGACTGGAATTGAACGGACTGCTATCGTAAGGAAGGATCGGACAAGTGCTTGGTGTCAAGTGAAGACTTTAGACACACACAATGATCCTAATTACATATGAAGACATATGTATATAAATAATTAGTGATTAAAACACTAGTTATACAAGTATAAACATTTTAACGTGAGGAAAGCACTTTTGGTAAAGTGCTAGGAGGCAAATGGGTTGCAACAAAGGAGTGCAAAACATCTAATGGGATTTTATGGTCAAATGACCATATGCTTTGGAGTTTACGGCCCAGAGGAGAAAACTCCTGGCCGTAAACTCTCAATAAGGTCTCTAAATGAAGCTTAGAATTAATACAACTCTAGTGGTGAATTGTTTCAAGGCTAAATCAAGTGTTTGGGTGACATTTGCCCCCTTTATAGGGGTTTACGACCCTGGGACCATATCCCATGGAGACTACGGTCGTAAACTCCTTTGGGGGAAGGTTTATGGTGTTTTCAAGTCCCTAATTTAACAAGGAATGAATCAAGACAATTGTCCAAGGCTTTAGGGGGATTTATGACACCAATTGGCACCATTTAATAGAGTTCACGGCCCTGGAACATCTTGGGCTGTGATCACCTTTTTCTTGGTGTTTTAATGGTGTTTGCTTGCTCCAAACACACTAGGGTACTTGTCCTAATTCAAGCCTAAGCCTTAGGAATTGTTTCAAGGCATTTTGACACCTAAACATTGATTTTAATTGCTTTTGGTGTCCTAAACATGCAATGGTGGGTTCTAGTTCGAGTTCTAAAGCTTTGAGGGTCATTGGGACACTTTTGGCCCTTAAAATGGAGTTTACTCCCTAAGTGTTCTTGGGCGGTAAACTCCCAAATCTTGGTGTCTTGTTCCGATTTTGATGTTTTCTAGTCGTATACACACTAGTTTACAAGTCTAAGGTAGTTACAAGTATCGGGGAAAGGACTAGGTAGCATTTAAGCCACATATTGGAGTTTACTCTCCAAGAGCGTTCTTGGGCGGTAAACTCCCGAATCTAGTTGTTTTGTAATGAAATTGATGTTTTTAAACACAATCTAAGCTATATAACATAACTAGATCGAAGTAATCACAATTTGGGATAAAAACTCGAAGATCCGTGAGAGAGAATTTAGGCTTTTCTCTAATTGGAAATGTAACTAATGAACTATTTGGTTCAGTTTTCTATATATAGTCCTAGGATTTTTGATAGAAAATACTTTTATTCCCGAAATGAACTTTAATATCCTAACGTTTTAGAATAACAGTGTTACACAATACCCTAGTGCATCCACTCTCCTAATATCTCCTTAAGTGTAAAATCCTGAAAACTGCCAAACTTATACTCGAAGTCTGAATTTTCACTACAACTGTTCTACTTCTATTGGCTTGATATGGTTTGTTCAGAATGGAAATTTCGGGTTGTCACATATGAACTCACCACGGGTGATTTGAATGAAGGATCGATACGGAATGCAAGAAGTTCAAGTGAAGCCTTCGACACGATTTGATCCTAATCAACAAGTAATGACACATAAAGGAGTCAAATGATGGTATTTCAACACTAGATGTGACGAAGAACCATTCAAAGAACTTGGGACTCCTTGCACTAAGTATTTGGACCTCAAAGGTGTAGGGTTTTGATCAATCTAACACTCCTAAGTGTACATGCAACCCTAAATAACTTGGATCTATGTTTTCTCTATTAAACATGTAAATATCAACTTTCCAGGGTATTGTTCTATTCTAGCATACAAAACTTTGAATAACACAAGATAGAATAACATACCTTTTGTTGGTGCTTGTGTTTATGAAGCTTGAGTGCCTAGTGCCCCAAGTGTGACACCTCAAATGGTTCACACAACACCATGAGCACTTGGAATAACTTAGAGAGAAATTAGAACACTTCAAGAATCGGCTTGCCCTCCATGCATATCATAGTCACCCGATTTTCCCAAGAAAGAGATCATTATATAGTGTGTTACAATTAGGGTAGACCCTAATTGTCATTGCTATCCATTTCCATGGATCCATGGGTTCAAATACACCATGGAGCATCCAATGGGTTTTAGCCCAACTTGATAATCCATGGAGCATTAGCCCACTATATAAGTGTGGATGATTTACACAATCAAACCATATATTTAATTAGTCTTCTTTTGATCACATAATTAATTCTAAATTAATTATTGATCAATACTAATTAAATAATCTTATTAATATATTAGAACCTATAATATATTAATAAACCTTAAGTGTTATTTCTCTCATTTTAGTCTATCCAACTGCATGATGCCATGCAACCCAAATGGACCATGCCGCGTTGGGTCAAGTCTTACAAATTATAGTTATGGACTTCGACATTAATCCAACAGTCTCCCACTTGGAGAAGTCTAAAACTATTATTGCAAGTATGACTTCAGAACCCGACTAGCAATCGTAGCTCTCAAAAGCTTCTGTCGATCTTTGACCTTGTCGATGAACTCTGACCTCTGTCAATGAGCTGTCCATTAGATAAGTGATCATATATTCCTCCATTCTAGATATCATACGGACTGAGACATGGATTATAATCATTCTCTCTGTCCATTTGCTGTTTCCCGATTTCTGATTTATGACGACTGGCTAATTGAACAAATCAAATCAGTCGAGGCCCAGCCGAGCACTTACTTTTGTCATCACTAAATAATCGAAGGGCCCACAGATATCGCTTTTATCCCTTTGATGGTAAAAGGAATGGATAAACTTCGACTCATATGCTTGTACTGACTACTTGTTGAATCATACACAAACACACGTTTTATAGCATCGAGTTACCAATGCGTTTTCGTACAATCAATGTATAACCAACTCATAGGCAACAACTCATATCTCTAGGTTTGAAGAATATAAGATATTATCGTCTCATGATTCAATCGTGATAAAATCTATGAAGTGAATCCAAATGAGCGTGGGTTGAATCGAATACTTAGCCCTTATGAGTACTCATGAACGTTGTAGCAACCATTGCATTGTCTAAAGTACTTTAGACAAATCATACAAGTCAAATTCACGACAATCTTGATTCATATCTACTTCCAACATATGACCGACTGTGGATGGTTTGAATAACTTGCTCATTCAGGAGAATGACCTAGTTATTCTGGAAGTCAAAACATTCAAAGTGAAACACAAAATAATACTAGTCCTATATGGCCTTAACACTTTGAGCGTAAATAAAACACCTTTTATCTGAGCACTATATTGATCACTCATTATTCAAGTTTCGATTAATCAACTTAATACTTGAATTGAAATAGTAGTGATGCCATGCTCCAAGCATGCATACTATGTTTCTCTAAACAATATCTATGCCATACTCCAAGTATGCACACTATGTTTACATGTGGTCATCTCTTTGTGAAATGTATATCAATTGAACATGACTTCAATGATTCTCATTTCACAATCCCAATCCTTATTGTAAATGTAAGAATACCAAGTTCTTGTCATTTACCGTAATCTATGCAATGATCCTCTTGTAATGATATTCACACAAGTCACAAAGACTTGGCAACAAACGCTACAAAGTATTCCAATGGAAAGCAATTCCATGGAGATGAAGTCTCAAATTCAAAGTACATTCCTTTGAACATCCTTCTTTGCATTAAGTTCTTTAATCTTACACAGATTCAAAAAATAACTTCCACCTATGGAAAAAATTCCATATTCCCATATTGACCATCACTTTTGAACAACAGTTGCCTCTTTCCAAAATATGTCAATACGATCCTTACTCTATACTTCCAATTGTCCATGAGTAACCAAACTTTGGAAAACCCCAAATTGTTCTCGACAATTGCTTAATCATCTTAGTCATATCCAGTTCTAATCCCTTTTCCCTTCTTAACGCCCTAAGCATTAGGAAAATTTAGAATGGATGAATATTATAACACATGCAATCGATCCTATATTCGAAGCATATGGGATACGATTCATGCTATAAAATTTTTATTTGCCATGTTCTGATAATTCGAACTATGAAGAGGGATGTCGTAATCATAATCGAATTTTGAGAAAGCAACATATATAGAAATTCCTTATGTTGAACCATTCCAACATAACATTCATATATATTCTTGACTAAAGTTGATTAAAATCTCAATCTAAGCTTGTAAAATTGGAATGAAGTATAAATTTCTCTCCCTTAATTATAGTAAAACAACTTTTCCAAAGCGAGTTGAAACATTTGTTTTCTATAATTAACATTGCTAACTCGCAACATAATCATCATGCTCCCACTAGCATAATGATTATTATCTAACTAGCATAACACTTTATGCTCCTAATAGCTTTGACATGTACCTAGAAATCAGTCAGATTTCTGATACTAGATTGCCTTGATAAGACTTTATCAAATCATACACCTGGAGTCTAAACCTTTCCTTAGATAGCTCACATGTGAGTCTAAACCTTTTCATTCTCATTAGTTAGTGTGACGGTTAACCACGCATGCTCCACTAACGACATGAGAATGCAAACTTCACACTTGCTATCCACTTAAATCTACTTAGTGAAAGAGCTTCCTCACTATCATTTTCATGAATCGGAGAGAAACCTTATGACACTTAGATTTTGATGGTGTATGTGTTCCTATCCATGTGAATTTGACATAACCATAATCAAACGACAAGGTTAATGACAAATCCAAATTCATATGGACTGAACTTGTGCAGTCTTAATTTTTTCCACCTGGTAGCACAAGGGCCTGCCATTGCTTCCAAGTTGTTATGCAACCAGTTGAGAACTCTCAGAACTCCAATGGAAACCCAACTTTAACTGGAATGGGCACAGAATATGTCAACACGATAGGTTACAAACCTCAAGTCGTGGTCTAGTGATTAACAAAACTCTTGATTAGTTCTTGAATCTATCTTAAGATCCTTTTAAGACTCCCATTGACCTCTTGACATATAAGATTCTCTTTATCAAGAACCATTCCTTGACAAAAACGAATATTCAAGAGTTAGTGCAGATTCTTATCAAGTTAAACACTTCTCACAATTGGTCTTAGTTGGTCTTTGTTTTTTTCAAAACATCACAACTTACCAATTTCAAATGTACAAGAGTAAGAACACATTTTACTCTACATTTAGCAAGTGTTTTAAACCATTCTTAAGATTATGTCACTCAAGGCTTAATCTTGGAGTATGACTCTAAGATTTAATTTTGGAACGAAGTAAAATTTATCTTTTGATCTAACCATTTCAACAATTCACGATTCATCTCCTTAACCAAACAAAATGAACTAAGGTGTCCTTAGAGGATCAATTGTGGCATGGTTTCATAATCACTAAGATAATCATAATGCAAGATACTCAAGTACTCTCCCATCTCTTCATATTAGAGAAGCTTTTATCTTTCTGCCTTATTTGATTCTTCTTACTCGTTAGGTTTATCATTGAAACTTCTCTAATGATCCAGAACTATACTTAAACTTCTAAGTATAACCATATTTACTAAACTTTAGTAAATCATAATGAATAATCTTATCAACTTTGTGGTGGACCTGATCAGCGCACACCCAAGTGTATCCGATCCCTTTGTCCTTCACTTGATTCACATGTACATGTGAACAAGGAATTAGACTTTATTGCCCAAATATATAAAAAAAAAATTCTCATCATCATACAATACAAGTTGCATGATTCCAAGTTTCTATCCAACTAAAACTTGGGTGATGAGAATCTTTCCTTATTTGGTAAATTATGACACTTCTACTAATCAAAGAATCAAATCCATTTACCCATATTGCTTATCAATGGAAACATATAATCAACAATTTTTCACAAATGCCATTCTAAGGATACTTAAAATAAATAAAATCAAAACCATTTTTCTTTTATTTTAAAACTTTGCGGAAAAATTTATCCTTACAATCCATATGGAAAACTTGGTGTTATCTATTCCTAAGCAATATATCATAACTCTTAAGTAACAACTAAAAATTCTGATCACCGAACCATGCGATCGAAATCCATCTTCGCGATCAGAATCAGCATATACTTCCTTTAAGTTTCTTCACTTTTTCTTTGATTCTTAAAACATCAACATGTGACCTCGTCACATTATGCAATAAGAATCTCATAATAGAAACTTAATAGAGTTAGACAATGGACTTTACCTGAAGTAGAGTCAAAACTATTGACTTTACCATCCTTAAGATGTTTCAGGTAAATTTAGCAGCTTCGCAACCAATGTCTTTCCTTTGGCAACAGAATCATATGGACTTTTTGGAAACGGTACATGGGACTATCACAGACTTAACCTTTCTCTTTACCATTTGGTCAACCGAGTCGACTATAGCCGATCCCTTTCCATTGGGAAGAGAAAGTTTTTCCTGGACCTCCAATGCCACCATGTTCAATGTCCAAATAGGTTTGGAAAGTAGATCTTCCAATCCAATTTGCTTTACTAATGCTCCAAATCAATGCTGATTTAGCATCATCAAGCAAATAGGTAAGATCATTAAGGGTCTTGTCGCGACCTGTCATCAGGGAGTGACTGAAGAACCAAGTCAGCAGCCAGCTACCTCGAGACTTCGACACCGGACTCTCCCGACTTGTCAATATGTGGCTTAATCCCCAAGATCTAAGCACACATAGACTTTGCTTGCTAATAGGGACTGAGTGACTTAGAACTTATCAAGTCTTAAAACTTGTGGGATAGGGAGATTTATTGGAGAAGGTGGATGAAGTGAAGTATGATTTCTCGTCCCACAAATGCCCAACAAAGGGATTGATCTTTCACCTTGATTGCCATTTGGGATATCATCTTCATTAGGAAGCTTGCTCCTATATATGTCTAGTTTAGACAGCTATGGTCTTCCCAAATCTTCAGGAGCAAGCTTCCTAATGAAGATGATACCCCAAATGGCAATCAAGGTGAAAGATCAATCCCTTTGTTGCGCATTTGTAGGACTAGAAATCATACTTCACTTCATCCACCTCCTCCAATAAATCTCCCTATCCCACAAGTTTTAAGACTTGATAAGTTCTAAGTCACTCAATCCGTATTGGCAAGCAAAGTCTATATGTGCTTAGATCTTGGGGATTAAGCCACATATTGACAAGTCGGGAGAGTCGGGTGTCGAAGTCTCGAGGTAGCTGGCTGCTGACTTGGTTCTTCAGTCACTCCCTGATGACAGGTCACGACAAGACCCTTAATGATCTTACATGTTTGCTTAATGATGCTAAATCAGCAATGATTTGGAGTATTAGTAAAGAAAATTGGATTGGAATATCTACTTTCCAAACCTATTTGGACATTGAAAATGGTGACATTGGAGGTCCAGGAAAAACTTTCTCTTCCCAATGGAAAGGGATCGGCCATAGTCAACTCGGTTGACTAAATGGTAAAGAGAAAGGTCAAGTCTGTGATAGTCCCATGTACCGTTTCCAAAGAGTCCATATGATTCTGTTGCCAAAGGAAAGACATTGGTTGCGAAGCTGCTAAATTTACCTGAAACATCTTAAGGATGGTAAAGTCAATAGGTTTGACTCTACTTCAGGTAAAGTCCATTGTCTAACTCTATTGAGTTTCTATTATGAGATTCTTATTGCATAATGTGACGAGGTCACATGTTGATGTTTTAAGAATCAATGAAAAGGTGAAGAAACTTAAAGGAAGTATATGTTGATTCTGATCGCGAAGATGGATTTCGATCGCATGTTTCGGTGATCAGAATTTTGAGTTGTTACTTAAGAGTTATGATATATTGCTTAGGAACAGATAACAACAAGTTTTCCATATGGATTGTAAGGATAAATTTTTCCGCAAAATTTTAAAATAAACGAAAAATGGTTTTGATTTTATTTATTTTAAGTATCCTTACAATGGCATTTGTGAAAAATTGTTGGTTATATGTTTCCATTGATAAGCAATATGGGTAAATGGATTTGATTCTTTCATTAGTGGAAGTGACATAATTTACCAAATAAGGAAAGATTCTCATCACCCAAGTTTTAGTTGGATAGAAACTTGGAATCATGCAACTTGTATTTTATGATCATGAGAATTGTTTTTATATATTTAGGAAATTAAGTCTAATTCCTTGTTCACATGTACATGTGAATCAAGTGAAGGAAAAAAGGGATCGGATACACTTGGGTGTGCGCTGATCAGGTCCACCACAAAGTTGATAAGATTATTCATTATGATTTACTAAAGTATAGTAAATATGGTTATACTTACCAGTTTAAGTATAGTTCTGGATCATTCGAGAAGTTTCAATGATATACATAATGATTAAGAAGAATCAAATAATGCAGAACGATAAAAGCTTCTCTAATCTGAAGAGATGGGAGAGTATTTGAGTATCTCGCTTTATGATTATCTTAGTGATTATGAAACCATGCCACAATTTATCCTCTAAGGAC
Organism: Lactuca sativa; assembly: GCF_002870075.4. Lineage (NCBI taxonomy): Eukaryota > Viridiplantae > Streptophyta > Magnoliopsida > Asterales > Asteraceae > Lactuca > Lactuca sativa. The sequence continues at coordinate 218,054,265 of NC_056623.2, read as the reverse complement.
ACCTTAGTTCATTTTGTTTGGTTAAGGAGAGGAATCGTGAATTGTTGAAATGGTTAGATCAAAAGATAAATTATACTTCGTTCCAAAATTAAATCTTAGAGTCATACTCCAAGATTAAGCCTTGAGTGACATAATCTTAAGAATGGTTTAAAACACTTGCTAAATGTAGAGTAAAATGTGTTCTTACTCTTGTACATTTGAAATTGGTAAGTTGTGATGTTTTGGATAAAACAAAGACCAACTAAGACCAATTGTGAGAAGTGTTTAACTTGATAAGAATATGCACTAACTCTTGAATATTCGTTTTTGTCAAGGAATGGTTCTTGACAAAGAGAATCTTATATGTCAAGAGGTCAGTGGGAGTCTTAAAAGGATCTTAAGATAAATTCAAGAACTAATCAAGAGTTTTGTTTATCACTAGACCACGACTTGAGGTTTGTAACCTATCGTGCTGAAATAGTCTTTGCCCATTCCAGTTAAAGTTGGTTTTGCATTGGAGTTCTGAGAGTTCTCAACTGGTTGCATAACAACTTGGAAGCAATGGTAGGCCCTTGTGCTGCCAGGTGGCAAGAAATTAAGACTGCACAAGTTCAGTCCATATGAATTTGGATTTTTCATTAACCTTGTCGTGTGATTATGGTTATGTCAAATTCACATGGATAGGAACACATACACCATCAAAATCTAAGTGTCATAAGGTTTCTCTCCGATTCATGAAAATGATGGTGAGGAAACTCTTTCACTAAGTAGATTTAAGTGGATAGCAAGTGTGAAGTTTGCATTCTCATGTCGTTAGTGGAGCGTGTATGGTTAACCGACACACTAACTAATGAGAATGGCAAAGGTTTAGACTCACATGTGAGCTATCCAAGGAAAGGGTTAGACTCCAGGTGTATGATTTGATAAAGTCTTATCAAGGCAATCTAGTATCAGAAATCTGACTGGTTTCTAGGTACATGTCAAAGCTAGTAGGAGCATAAAGTGTTATGCTAGTTAGATAATAATCATTATGCTAGTGGGAGCATGATGATTATGTTCCAAGTTAGCAATGTTAATTATAGAAGACAAAAAGTTTCAAGTCGCTTTGAAAAAAGTTGTTTTACTATAATTAAGGGAGAGAAATTTATACTTCATTTCAATTCTACAAGCTTAGATTGAGATTTTAATCAACTTTAGTGAAGAATATATATGAATGTTATGTTGGAATGGTTCCACATAAGGAATTTCTATATATGTTGCTTTCTCAAGATTCGATTATGATTACGGCACCTCTCTTCATAGTTCGAATTATGAGAACATGGCAAATAAAAATTTTATAGCATGAATCGTATCCCATATGCTTCGGATATAGGATCAATTGCATGTGTTATAATATTCATCCATTCTAAATTTTCCAAATGCTTAGGGCGTTAAGAAGGGAAAAGGGATTAGAACTGGATACGATTAAGATGACTAAGCAATTGTCGAGAACAATTTGGGGTTTTCCAAAGTTTGGTTACTCATGGACAATTGGAAGTATAGAGTAAGGATCGTATTGACATATTTTGGAAAGAGGAAACTCTTGTTCAAAAGTGATGGTCAAGATGGGAATATGGAATTGTTTCCATAGGTGGAAGTTATTCTTTGAATCTGTGTAAGATTAAAGAACTTAATGCAAAGAAGGATGTTCAAAGGAATGTGCTTTGAATCTGAGACTTCATCTCCACGGAATTGCTTTCAATTGGAATACATTGTAATGTTTGTTGCCAAGTCTTTGTGACTTGTGTGAATATCATTACAAGAGGATCATTGCATAGATTACAGTAAATGACAAGAACTTGGTATTCTTACATTTACAGTAAGGATTGGGATTGTGAAATGAAAATCATTGAGGTCATGTTCAATTGATATACATTTCACAAAGAGATGACCATATGTAAACATAGTGTGCATACTTGGAGTATGGCATAGCTATTGTTGAGAGAAACATGGTATGCATGCTTGGAGCATGGCATCACTACTGATTCAATTCAAGTATTAAGTTGATTAATCGAAACATGAATAATGAGTGATCAATATGGTGCTTAGATAAAAGGTGTTTTATTTACGCTGAAAGTGTTGAGGCCATATAGGACTAGTATTATTTTGTGTTTCACTTTGCATGTTTTGACTTCCAGAATGACTAGGTCATTCTCCTGAATGACCAAGTTATTCAAACCATCCACAGTCAGTCATATGTTGGAAGTAGCTATGAATCAAGACTGTCGTGAATTTGGCTTGTATGATTTGTCTGAAGTGCTTTAGACAATGCAATAGTTGCTACAACATTCATGAGTACTCATAAGGGCTGAGTATTGGATTCAACCCACGCTCATTTGGATTCACTTCATGGATTTTATCACGAGTGAATCATGAGACGATAATATCTTATATTCCTCAAACCTAGAGATATGAGTTGTTGACTATGAGTTGGTTATACATTGATTGTGTGACAACCAGAAAAACTCCTCGCATGCATTCTTCAATTCTCTCCAATATTAGACTTATTTTACTATATAGTAGTACCCTTTAGATTCTAATGAAGCGTTCTAAATGTGATATAATCAAGGTAGGAGTGTTAAAAAGGGTTAACTCGAAGTGTAGGAATCAAAAACCGGGCCAAACACTCCAACACATGGAGTGTGCGGCTACACACTTGAGTGTGCGGCCACACACTGTTGTTTGCGGCCTCACTCCCTCCCAACCGCACACTCCACCTATATATGCCACACTTAGATTAGTCTTGAACACTTCCTTCACTTCTTCAAACATAGAACACGAAAATCCTCTCAAGTATCATCCATTCTCCTTGAGGATCTTCATAAAAGGTACCAAGAACACCAAGAACAACAAGATCTTCATCTGGCCGCACACATGGCAGCACACACCACCAGGCAGCACACATGGCCGCACACATGTGTTGGCAGCACACTAGGCCGCACACCTGGCCGCACACACACATATAGTGTGTATTTTGGCCATACACCCTCTTGTATAGCCTTATAAACCCTCATACAATCATATATGATTATAACACTTCATTATAAGTGTTTACTAGTCCCTAAGGTGGTCCCAAAATCATCAATGAGTTGTTCATAACACTAATTAAATCCATATATGTACCAATATATGCTAAATAGGATTCGCGCGTGTACTCAAGTCACCATTGGCACGTAGCGTCTAATCCAACATTGTCATCAGAACCACTCACTACAGGTGAGTTCATACCCCTTTAATTAACCTTTGAAATACTTTTAAATGTTTTAAATGCTTTTATGGGGGGGGGGGAATACAAGTTGAACACTTACAGTTATTACATCAATCACATGTGATTAATAACTACAAAACCAATGTTTTCATCACTGTTCAAAATGTTTATCAATCTGTTTTACTTCAAAATGTTTTACAAACTCTTTTACTTGTCAAATAGTTTTATTTAAACTTTATTATACTTCTTATAAATTGCATGTCCATATATGCATAGATATTTAAGAAATGTTTAAAAGACTTAGGAAGGCCATCCGCCCTATTTCCTTTTCCTCGATTTGGATGTGGTCTGGTGGGATGTCGGGTATCCGTCCGAGGGTCATTTCAATATTAATTATATATCATATGCGCATATATAGACATAAAAGTACTTCCATATTCATGCGTATCAGTTACATCATCAGTAAGTTACCATCGGGGTAACACAGGATCATACTTCTACAAATTCTAGATCAATGAGTCAGTTCATTCATTAGTCAATACTTATTAACTATGAGAACTTATACATTGCATTACTATGAGAACATTTACAACCTATACTAGAAAGGGAACATACACAACTATACTAGTGAGAGAACATATACAACGATACTAGAACAAGTAACATTACATTACCTATACATGAATACGTTTACAATTGTGATCCACTGTATCGGGCATGCCTTAAATGTCATAGCCCGAGTTGTAACCAGAATCTCTTGGAGGGAGAGCGTGAGTTTGCATATAGATCTATACTGGATTGACTATCCTATACCTTGCTGCTAGCTACAGCCGGACCTGCAGGTTTGCGGGTGCCAAACGTCATACCTTTTTACGACTTACATTTGTCGTTGTTACTCAGTCGATGGTATGGTACAATAAATCACATGATACCTTAATATAAATCCGATTTAAGGTAATTAGTACAACGATAGTTCCTATAATACAACACTACAGTACTACATTAATTTACCCATTACATACATTTAGTGATTATTTCACTTAAACATTAATGTACCAACTACATTTTGTTAATGATAGTTACACTTGGGAAATTACACACTTTTACAACAAACGAGCATACAAACCAGTTAAGCCTTGGTAGAAGGCTACGTTAATAGAAAATATAGGTTTTTCTGAGAGATTCAAACTTTTACAAACACTTACATACATTTTACAAACTTACACTTGAGACATGTTCAAACGTTTTGATAACAAACACCGACACTAAAATACTTATGAACTCACCAGCTTAATGCTGATACTCGCTTTCAAAATAACTTGTATTCTCAGGTCATCAGTAGACAGGTACCGAGACCAGCTTTTGAGAAGATGGAGCGCGTCCAAGACTCATTTTATTATTTCGATTTACATTATATTTTTGGTGTCTAAAACGGTACATAACACACTTGTATTAAAATTATATATTTAACGCAATGGATGATGTTGTTTGCTTGTTTACTACTACTGTGTTGTGATACAATACATGACGTCCTCTGCCCCAGAACGTTTTCGCCGTTCTCGGTTTTGGGGTGTGACAGATTGCACGTAAACGCATTGGTAACTCGATGTTATAAAATGTGTCTTTTTCTATGATTCAACAAATAGTTAGTACAAGCATATGAGTCGAAGTTTATCCATTCCTTTTATCTTCGGGATAAAAGTGATATCTGTGGGCCCCTAGATGATTTAGTGATGACAAAAGTAAGTGCTCGGCCGGGCCTGGACTGGTTTGATTTGTTCAATTAGTCAGTCGTCATAAATCAGAAATTGGGAAACAACAAATGGACAGAAAGAATGATTATAATCCATGTCTCAGTCCATATGATATCTAGAATGGAGGAATATATGATCCCTTATCTAATGGACAAGTCATTGACAAAGGTCAGAGTTCATCTACAAGGTCAGAGTTCGACAGAAGCTTTTGAGAGCTACGATTGCTAGTCGGGTTATGAAGTCATACTTGCAATAATAGTTTTAGACTTATCCAAGTGGGAGACTATTGGATTAATGTCCAAGTCCATAACTATAATTGGTAAGACTTGACCCGACCCGGCATAGTCCATTTGGGTTGCATGGCATAATGCACTTGGATAGACTAAAATGAGAGAAATAAAACTTAAGGTTTATCAATATATTATATGTTCTAATATATTAATAAGATTGTTTAATTAGTATTGATCAATAATTGATTTAGAATTAATTATGTGATCAAAAGAAGACTAACTAAATATATGGGTTGATTGTGTAAATCATCCATACTTATATAGTGGGCTAATGCTCCATGGATTATCAAGTTGGGCTCTAACCCATTGGATGCTCCATGGATGCTCCATGGTGTATTTGAACCCATGGATCCATGGAAATGGATAGCCATGACAATTACGGTTTACCCTAATTGTAACACACTATATATTGATCTCTTTCTTGGGAAAATTGGCGACTATGATATGCATGGAGGGCAAGCCGATTCTTGAAGTGTTGTAATTTTTCTCAAAGTAATTCCAAGTGCTTATGGTGTTGTGTGAACCATTTGAGGTTTCACAATTGGGGCACTAGGCACTCAAGCTTCATGAAGACAAGCACCAACAAAAGGTATGTTATTCTAACTTGTATTATTCAAAGTTTTGTATGCTAGAATAGAACAATAGCTTGGAAAGTTGATATTTGCATGTATAATAGAGAAAACATAGATCCAAGGTATTTAGGGTTTCATGTACAATTAGGAGTGTTAGATTGCTCAAAACCCAACACCAACAACCTATTTATAACTGGAAGAGGGATGCCGTAATCCAAATTATAAAATAGTTGAAGGTAGGTAAATGACGATTTACCAATTTCCACCATGAAAAATGAAATATAATTAAGTTTTAATTGGATTTGAAACTCCAAGATCTTTTGAGATACATTGAACTTTCAATGGCATGTTTGAATCTCGATTGTGCCCTCTCAAGTTTGTGACTGGGATGCCGAGGATCACAAACAAGGTGTGAATAACCATACAAATTGACTTGGTACCCTTAACAATATTACCTAATCGATGTGCCGGTTAACCACACACGCTCCACCGATCTATAACAAAGTCAAGTTACCCTTTGCCACTCTTACTAGTCCATATTAGTGTGCCGGTTAACCACACACGCTCCACTAACGACTTGGTAAGGTACAAAGTGTAATTTTATGGGCTAGCACCTTTTCACATTTTCCTTAGTAACTAAGATTGGGAATTTATAAGTGTTTAGTTACTTAGTATTTTCCATTATACTTTTAATGAAGGGAGAATTATAGTCCATTCCTACCCGTTCGGCTAACGACCCTCCACCAGTCAAGGAAGCGGTGGGTGAGAGTGAACACCCATTAAACTGCCATTTTATAGGCAGTAACCTTATACCCCCTTTATAGGCCGGCTTCGTGAATGAGGCTTACTAACAGTAAGATTGACTTCCTCTTATACATATCTATATAATTAAAATTATAATAATAGTATAAGGGTTGAATTTTAAACTTTTTAAAATTTCAATGTTCAATTTTGGAATTAAAGTATACATGAGGAGTAACTTTTCAAATTCCAAAACCTGAGGGAAAGTTTTGAAAGTATTTCAAGACTCTTTTAATCATAACTTATGAGTTTAATGGTTCATCAAAATGAAGACTCTTCATTTTAATGTAACCCCTTATTTGTCGCACCCCAAAACCAGGAACGGCGGAAACGTTCAGGGGTGGAGGACGTCATGTACAGTCTCACAACAGTGTAAAATAGTAAACAAGCAACAACATCATCCATTGCATTATAAGTAAAGTTTTAATACATGTGTGTTCTTTCATTGTAATAAAACACCAAAAATATACAATCAAAATAAAAGACGAGACTTGTCTGCTCCGTCTTCTCCAAACCTGGCCACCGTACCTGTCTACTGATGACCTGAGAATACAAGTTATTTTGAAAGAGAGTATCAGCTTTAAAGCTGGTGAATTCATAAGTATTTAAGTGTCATTGCCTTGCTTACTAGAAACTGTTTTAAAAGTCATGCAAACCTTTAAATGAAAATGTTGATGGAAGTATGAAAAGCCCTAGAAAATCCCTTATTTTCTATCAGTTTGAGATGTAGTCTTCTACCAAGACTCGAATGTTTTGTAAGTAAAATGATAGTTTTTCCTTCTTTTTCACTACTACAAACAGTAACTAGTCTAACTCATCGTTTATGTGAATATATCACAAAATAAAGTAAATACGAAAATATAACCATGAAAGTATTACCCTTGGGTTACCAGGGATAACACGACATCGCTGAAATGAAAGGTATAACCTAATGAACATCCGAAGATTGTTCAATTAACCTCTGTGGCGAACAGTAGGTTCCAGGAGTGGTTAGTCCCGTAACTAACTTTACATCGCTGTAGTCGAAGTAAATAACCTAATGAACATCCAAAGATTGTTCAATTAACCTCTGTAGCGAACGGTAGGTTCCAGGAATGGTTAGTCCCATAACTGTCTCCTAATATATGTAATAACAACCCAATGAACATCCGAAGATTGTCCAATTAACCTCTGTGGCGAACAGTAGGTTCTAGGAAGGGTTAGTCCCGTAACTGACTCGACATCGCTATAAGCAAAATAGATAACCTAATGAACATCCGAAGATTGTCCAATATACCTTTGTAGCGAACAATAGGTTCCAGGAATGGTTAGTCCCGTAATTGACTCCCGTTGAACTGGGATGTGCTGGAATAATTTTACTAAAGGTACTAATAAATCATGTTTACGAATCGAGTTTCAAGTATTCATGTAAGTATACACAGGCAGATTTATCCACGTCAAGGTATTCATGTAATGTGTTCATGTAAGCATATGTAAAGGTACTCATGTATCAGGTAATGTACTCGTAAAGATTCATGAATGAACTAACTCTTGTGTGATTCCTTGTAATAGGATTATTGTTTGATATCTTCTAACTATCCCTATGGTAGTTAACTGAAAGGTAATTGGTTGTTCAAGTAGGTTTATACACTCTTACTACTCAAGGGTGTGAGAAACTAAATGACAGAGGTAAACTATAACACCAATACATATGTAAGAATATAAGTGTATATGCATAGTTTAGTTCGAGAATGTAAAAATGGTTTTGTAAGAAATTTAAGGGTTTTGAAAAAATATAAAAGTGACTTGATGTCATTTTGATAAACATTTCAAAAGTAATACATTTGATAACAAAGTATTTTTAAAGATAGAAAACCATTTCATGCATCACATTTTGTAGTATGTGAAATATGTTGACTGAAAACACTATTATAAAATACATATAGATGATTTAATAACATGCTATTTTCTACTTGTATTCCCCCCCCCCATTAAAGCATTTAAAATCATTTAAAACATTGATTAGGGGTATGAACTCACCTGTAGATGGTGGTTCGGATGAACTGGACGGTGTAGGATTGTTAGGTGTCAAGTGAGGACTTGTACACACACTACGATCCCAATGAACATATAATCACACATATATGCACTCAATTAGTCTCAAATTACTAATTGATAATTTTAAGACATCCTAGACATAATAAACACTTTATATAAGTGTTTTAAGCCCTAAGGATTGCATCTAAGCTATTGTGGGACAAGGTACTTAGGTTTAGGGTTCCAAAGGACCCCATATAGGAGTTTACTCTCCATATACCATCACACATGGAGTTTACGTTGTAAACTTTTGAGTTTACGACCGTAAACTCCAAGACTCAATGTCTTTGGTTGTTTTAAGGTGGTAAATAATCCCTAAAATTATTCCAACTTGGTGGTTAAGTCCTTGGAAGGGTTTAAGGAATAGAAACACTCCTTTGAGGATTTTATGGCCCTCAGGCCATTTCCCTTAGAGTTTGAGATCGTAAACTCTTAAGGATGGGTGTTTTTGATGCTTTCAAGTCTCTTGCACAAGTGGGATAGGTTCTAGACATTTATTCCAAGCATATGAAGGCCTTAGGTACACTTTGGTTCCTTTGTTTGATGTGCACGGCCCAAGAACCTTATTTGGGCCGTGAACTAGCTTAAAGGGGTGATTTTTATGTGTTTTAGTCCCTCAATTAAGTGGGAACAATTCCATGTAAATGTGTAGGGCTTTAGGTGCCCTAAAAGCACCTTTTGATCCATTTTATTGAAGTTCACGGTCCAAGATCCTCTTGGGCCGTGAACTCCCATGTGTTTGTGTTTCTTGATTGTTTTCTTGTCCATAATACACATATAAATGAGTCTAAGGCATTAGCATAACACAAGGGTCGGTCTAGGCTTTGTTTCGGGAGTTTACCACCCAAGAACACCTTGGGGAGTAAACTCCTAAATCTAGTGATTTAGCCTTCTAAATCATATTATAAACAAATATTAAGCTTTCTAACGCTACTAGAAAGAGGTACTCATGATTTGGGATAAAAACCCGAAGATACGTGAGAGAGAAAATGGCTTTTCTCAAGTTCGAAATGCGAATAATGAATGATTTTGGTTTAGAATTCTATTTATAGTCCTGAGATATTTTTGGCAGAAAATATTTTTATTCCTGAAATGATCTTTGATATAATAGAGTGTTGGAATAACAGTGTTGCACAAAACCCTAGTGCACCCACTCTCCTGATATTTCCTGAAGTGTAAACCCTAAATTACTCAAACTTACACGAAAAAGTCTGAAAATTAACTGTGACTGCTATAACTTCTATTGAAGTGATATAGTTTGTACATAATGGAAATTTCGGGTTGTCACATCATCCCCCCGTTAGAAGGAATTTCGTCCCGAAATTATAATTTAAGCAATTAAGAAGTTACAAATAACTAAGCAAAAAGGTGAGGGTATTTCAATTTCATCTGATCCTCACGTTCCCAAGTGAATTCCGGTCCACGCTTTGCGTTCCAACACACCTTCACTATCGGGATACGACTCTGCTTTGTTTGCTTGACCTCTCAGTCCATGATCTCTACTGGTTCCTCCACGAAGTTGAGGCTCTCGTTGACCTCGATCTCGTCGAGTGGAATAACAAGAGTCTCTTCGGACAGACACTTTTTCAAGTTCGAGACGTGGAAGGTAGGATGTACGTTACTGAGTTCGTGCGGTAGATTGAGTTTGTAAGCTACATGGCCGATTGTCGCGAGAATCTCGAAAGGCCCTATGTATCTTGGATTGAGCTTCCCACGCTTTCCAAAGCGTATCAAGGCCTTCCAGGGTGAGACCTTCAGTAGGACTCGATCGCCCACCTGGAATTCCAATGGTTTCCTCCGCTTGACAGTGTAGCTTTTCTGTCGGTCTCTAGAGGCTTTCAATCGTTCACGAATTTGAATGATCTTCTCTTTCGTTTCCCGAGTGATCTCCGGACCCGTGAGAGTGCTTTCGGGAACTCGTCCCTTAGCTAACTAGGTATCACCCACTTTAGCCCAGCACAGAGGGGATCTGCACTTTCGGCCATAGAGGGCCTCGAATGGAGCTACCTTTTTGCTCGTGTGATAACTGTTGTTGTAGGAAAATTCAACGAGGGGTAAATGGGTATCCCAAGCTTTTCCAAAGCCAATCACACAGGCACGCAACATATCTTCTAAGGTTTGGATAGTTCTCTCACTTTGCCCGTCGGTCTGTGGATGGTAGGTTGTACTCATGTCTAGCCTAGTTCCTAGGGAACTTTGTAATGAGTGCCAGAACCTCGATGTGAATCTACTGTCTCGGTCCGAGATGATAGATAGAGGAACACCGTGCAGCCTTACAATCTCCCTAATGTAAGTTCTGGTAAGTTTCTCCAACTTGTATGTTTCTTTGATCGGCAGGAAGTGTGCAGACTTGGTCAATCTATCGACGATGACCCATATGGAATCAAGTCCACCCGTCGTCTTGGGCAACTTGGTTATGAAGTCCATAGTGATCCGCTCCCACTTCCATTCTGGTATCTCCAATTGTTGTAGAAGACCGGAGGGTTTCTGGTATTCGACCTTGACCTTTGCGCAAGTAAGGAATTTACTCACGAAGGTAGCAATATCTTCTTTCATGTTAGGCCACCAGTATAACTTTTTAGGATCCAGATACATCTTATCTGAACCCGGGTGGACGGAATAACGAGTGTTGTGAGCTTCCGTCATGACCAAGTCTCTGAAGCCACCGTGTTTCGGTGTCCAGATCCGATCCATGAGGTACAAGGCTCCGCCACCCTTGACTTCCAAGTTCTTATCCATCCCTCTAAGGGATTCACCAGCCACGTTTTCAGGTTTAAAAGCGTCGAGTTGAGGCTCCTTTATTTGCGTGGACAAGTGTGAATGGATAGTTAAAGTCAATGATTTGACTGTACGACCAGTATATTCTTTCCGACTTAGGGCGTCGGCTACTACATTGGCTTTACCTGGATGATAACGAATTTCGCACTCGTAATCACTGAGTAGCTCGACCCACCATCGTTGTTTCAAGTTGAGCTCTTTCTGTTCGAAAATGTGTTGTAGACTCTTATGGTCTGCAATGATTGTGCTTTTTGTACCATATAGGTAATGTCGCCAGATCTTCAGAGCAAACACAACTGCTCCTACCTCAAGATCGTGGGTGGTATAGTTAACCTTATGTGTCTTCAGCTGTCTCGACGCATAGGCTATGACCTTACCTCGCTGCATCAGGACACATCCGAGTCCTTGATTGGACGCATCGCAATAGACAATGAAGTCTTCTATCCCTTCGGGGAAGGATAGTATTGGGGCGGTGCATAAGGCTCACTTGAGCGTTTGGAACGCTCTTTCCTGCTTCTCTTCCCAGTCAAAGGCCACTCCTTTCTGGGTCAGGGTTGTCAGAGGTGTCGCTACGCTGGAGAAATTCTGAATGAACCTGCGATAGTAGCCAGCGAGACCTAGAAATTGACGAATTGATGTCGGTGTCTTCGGTGCTGACCAGTTCTCAATGGCCTTGATTTTGGAGGGGTCCACGTGTATTCCCTCCTCGCTAACAACATGGCCCAAAAATTCGACTCATCGAATCCAAAATTCACATTTGGAGAACTTCGCGTAGAGCTTCTCCGCTCGCAATGTTTCTAAAACTCTACGGAGATGTTGACTATGCTCCTCCTTATTTCGAGAGTAGATGAGAATGTCATCGATGAAGATGATAATGAACTGATCCAAGTAAGGACGAAACACCCTATTCATCAGATCCATGAATACCGCGGGCGCGTTAGTTAATCCGAACGGCATCACTACAAACTCGTAGTGCCCATAACGAGTTCGGAAGGCTGTCTTGGGAACATCCTCCTCTAACACTCGTAGTTGGTGATATCCGGATCGTAGATCTATCTTCGAGTAGTATTTGGCTCCTTGAAGTTGATCAAATAAATCGTCAATGTGGGGCAAAGGATAACGATTTTTAATGGTAAGTTTGTTGAGTTCTCTATAGTCGATGCACATGCGAAACGATCCATCTTTCTTCTTGACGAACAAGACCGGTGCTCCCCATGGTGAGAATCTTGGTCGAATGAATCCCTTCTTGAGAAGTTCGTTAAGTTGACTGGAAAGTTCCTGCATCTCGGCCGGTGCCAGACGATAAGGAGATTTGGCTACTGGGATAGCTCCTGGCACTAAGTCGATTCTGAACTCGACTTGGCGTTGCGGTGGTAAACCGGGAAGTTCTTCTGGGAAGATGTCGGGAAAGTCGTGTACTTCTGGGATGTTCTGAATGTCTTTAATTTCTTGACTTGTATGAACGACGTGTGCGAGGAATGCATGGTACTCCTTTCGCAAGCACTTCTGAGCTTGAATGCACGAAATGATGCGAAGGCTCGTACTAGGTTTGTCGCCGTAGATAACTATGGTTTCGTTGTTAGGAAGGTTAAGACGAACTGCTTTTTCAAAGCACAGGATGTCGGCGCGGAGAAGACTCAACCAATCCTTGCCGATGATAACGTCGAAACATTTAATTGGGATTGGCATGAGATCTATCTTGAAAGTATGGCCATATAAAGTTAAGGTACAACCTACGTATATGCAGTTAGTACTCTCTGTTTTACCGTTAGCCATTTCTACCGTGAATGAACTATCTAACGCACATGGTTTTTGTTTAAGAAGGTGTGCAAATTTGTGACTTACGAAACTTTTCTCTGCTCCACTATCGAATAGTATGCAAGCATATGAGTTATCAAGGAGAAACGTACCAGTAACTATCGTAGGATCAGCTACTACTTCCTCATGTCCTAGGGCCATAACTCTTCCTACTCCTCCAGCCATCCCTGCTTTAGGGCAGTTCCTCTTGTAGTGGCCCACTTCGCCACAACCATAGCAAACTTGGCCCATACCGGCGTTAGGCACCTGGGCGGCCTGTGCTGTTGGCGTCCTGCAGACATGGGCTGTATGACCCTTTCTGTTGTAGTTAGAGCACTGCATCTCCTTGCAAGGTCCATGGTGGTGGTAGTTGCACTTGGTGCACTTCGGAAGAGTTCCAGCATAAGCGTTTGCTGGTAAGGGGTTCACAAGGACAATGGGAGTCACTGTGGTAGCATTGATTGCCACAAGTTGTTGTCTCTTGGAGGATCCTTGCGAAGCCCCCCTTTTCCTCTTAGACCACCCTTTCTTGTTGTTGTCGGGGTTGGACTTTTGGGGTACGGGTGTAGGATTTGTTGGGTTCTGAGGTTCCGGTGATCGATGAGAGATTGTGCCAGTTCCTTGGCGCTATCGAAGGTAATAGGCCTGGAAGCGATCACACTTGACTGGATCTGGGGCGACAGTCCCCAGATGTATCTCTCTATCATTTTTGCTCTCAAGAGCAACCATATCAGGGCATAGGTTTGCCAGATCACAAAACCTGTTTGTGTAGGTCGTGATGTCGCATCCAACCATTTGAAGACCCCAGAATTCTTGCTCGAGTTTCTGTACTTCACCTCGAGGATAGTATTCTTTCATCAGCATGTCTTTCAACTTTTCCCAGCTGATGGAATACGCCACCACCAAAGTCAGATAGTTAACATGGCTGTTCCACCATGTTAGTGCTCTGTCAGAGAAGGTACAAGCTGCAAACTTGATCTTATTGCCCTCCTGGCAAGCACTGATTTCAAAGACGGATTCCATATTTTCAATCCACTGTCTCAACACCATAACACCCCCTGTTCCATTGAAGTTGCGGGGTTTGGCGTTCGTGAAGTCCTTGTAGGTGCATTCCCGAGGGTGTCCATGGCTATGCCGTGGTTCGAGGGAGGTGCACATGTTCCTGATGCACTAGGGGCAGGAGCGTTGATTGCTGACACAGCAGCTGCAACTGCTGCTGTGAAAGCTGCCTGGAACATATTGGCATCGAAAGGATTGGGTGGTTGAAGAGGTTAAGGTGGTGGTGGAGGTGGTGGTATCGGTACTTCGTTGTTTGGGTTACGCCTTGTATTTCTGCGTGGCGGCATCTTTAACTATATGTTTAAAAGATGACGACATGGATAAGAATAAATGATTAATGAATGTGTCTCATGGACTAACTCCCTATAGCCCAACAACAGAAGGAATAGTATGACTAAATGAAGATAACAGTATTTGGATAATAATTTCCATATGATTAGATATCTGTAAATAATACTGGAATTACAGATGTAACAAGTTCGGGAAAATTGGCCTAGAAGTAGGCCTTAGATCAACCAAAATGGAAAAATCTTGACAGAATTATGACTAGATCAAGACCTAACGGGTCCAAGATTTATAAAGATAGGAAATTAGACCAACGTTTTACATAAACTAGGTAATATCCAAAAGATGAGTCGAGGAGATTCTATCGGCGACGAGAACTACTAGTATGAGTTCTCAATCCCAACAGTAGACGTTCCATGTCCCTCATACGCCTGTCAGCTCTCACTTGCTGAGCTCGAAGTTCCCTAACTTCAGCTTGAGTTTCGGCAAGGTCCCTCTGCAGATTTGCATTGCGGACCAGAGTCCTTTCATGAGTAGACTCTAGTTGGCAAATGTGGACAGTGTTAACGCTAGAGTTGGCTTCAATCTCCACGACCCGGTCAATAGTTGCTTGACCCAGTATTGTGTTTCTGGAAATTCTACGAACCATGATGGGTAGGACCCTGTCAGCAGAACCTCCTTCAATGAGGTTGTAGAAACTTCGATCTCCATCGTAGGGAATGGGCTGACCTTGTTCCTGGCTCCATCTAGCCAAGTTAGTGGCCCACAGAGGTGTGGGTCCTTCAAACGCGGGATGGGGGTTCAGGTTTGGGTTTTGAGCAACTGGGGGTAGGTTGTTGACTTCAGGCTCCGAGTCAGAACTATCGGAAAAACCCTCAGCATGGTGATTATCCAAAGGGATTGGGTGATCATCTTCTGGTTCCGCCTCTAGCCAACCGGCATTGCCTTGGTTTGGGAAGTACGGATCGCCATGGTGAAATCCAGCCATTTTAATCTACGCGAGAAAAGGGATATAAGAAATAGCTAAAATAGACGAACTAACTAAGATAATTACAGCAAGACCAAATACCCCTATGGTATTTCTTTATGGTTGTGTTGGTAAATTTTTAGACTTGTTGCCATATCAGAACCATTCTTGGGCATAAGCTAATCACTCCTCGGACCAGCATAGTTGATCAGGCTATGCCATTCCCAAGACTGACCATATATCCCCAGGCTTACTTATGATATTCAACAATCGTAATACTTTTGTTCTTTTCATTGTGACACTGATTTTAGTATGAATGCAGGCACGTATACTTACTTAAATATTTTATTATTTAAAAGTATAACTCTTAGACAGAGTGTTTTAATCCCCATGTATTTGTAGTTAGTATATCTTTTATGGGTTGATATACTATATTCACTATAAACAATGCTCTGATACCAATCTGTCATACCCCAAAACCAGGAACGGCGGAAACGTTCAGGGGTGGAGGACGTCATGTACAGTATCACAACAATGTAAGATAGTAAACAAGCAACAACATCATCCATTGCATTATAAGTAAAGTTTTAATACATGTGTGTTCTTTCATTGTAATAAGACACCAAAAATATACAATCAAAATAAAAGACGAGACTTGTCTGCTCCGTCTTCTCCAAACTGGCCACCGTACCTGTCTACTGATGACATGAGAATACAAGTTATTTTTAAAGAGAGTATCCGCTTTAAAGCTGGTGAATTCATAAGTATTTAAGTGTCATTTCCTTGCTTACTAGAAACTGTTTTAAAATTCATGTAAACCTTTAAATGAAAATGTTGATGTAAGTATGAAAAGCCCTAGAAAATCCCTTATTTTCTATCAGTTTGAGATGTATTCTTCTACCAAGACCCGAATGTTTTGTAAGTAAAATGATAGTTTTTCCTTCTTTTTGACTACTACAAACAGTAACTAGTCTAACTCATCGTTTATGTGAATATATAACAAAATAAAGTAAATAGGAAAATATAACCATGAAAGTATTACCCTTGGGTTACCAGGGATAACACGAGATCGCTGAAGCGAAAGGTATAACCTAATGAACATCCGAAGATTGTTCAATTAACTTCTGTGGCGAACAGTAGGTTCCAGGAGTGGTTAGTCCCGCAACTGACTTTACATTGCTGTAGTCGAAGTAAATAACCTAATGAGCATCTGAAGATTGTTCAATTAACCTCTGTAGCGAACGGTAGGTTCCAGGAATGGTTAGTCCCGTAACTGTCTCCTAATATATGTAATAACAACCCAATGAACATCTGAAGATTGTCCAATTAACCTCTGTGGCGAACAGTAGGTTCCAGGAATGGTTAGTCTAGTAACTGACTCTACATCGCTATAAGCGAAATAGATAACCTAATGAAGATCCGAAGATTGTCCAATTAACCTCTGTAGCAAACAATAGGTTCCAGGAATGGTTAGTCCTGTAACCGACTCCCGTTGAACTGGGATGGGCTGGAATGATTTTACTAAAGGTACTAATAAATCATGTTTACGAATCGAGTTTCAAGTATTCATGTAAGTATACACAGGTAGATGTATCCACATAAAGGTATTCATGTAATGTGTTCATGTAATCATATGTAAAGGTACTCATGTATCAGGTAATGTACTCGTAAAGACTCATGAATGAACTAACTCTTGTGTGATTCCTTGTAATAGGATTATTGTTTGATATCTTCTAACTATCCCTATGGTAGTTCACTGAAAGGTAATTGGTTGTTCAAGTAGGTTTATGCACGCTTACTACTCAAGGGTGTGAGAAACTAAATGACAGATGTAAACTGTAACACCAATACATATATAAGAATATAATTGTATATGCATAGTTTAGTTCAAGAATGTAAAAATGGTTTTGTAAGACATTTAAGGGTTTTGAACAAATATAAAAGTGACTTCATGTCATTTTGATAAACATTTCAAAAGTAATACATTTGATAACAAAGTATTTTTAAAGATAGAAAACCATTTCATGCATCACATTTTGTAGTATGTGAAATCTGTTGAATGAAAACACAGTTATAAAATACATATAGATAATTTAATAACATGCTATTTTCTACTTGTATTCCCCCCCCCATTAAACCATTTAAAATCATTTAAAACATTGATTAGGGGTATGAACTCACCTGTAGATGGTGGTTCGGATCAACTGGACGATGTAGGATTGTTAGGTGTCAAGTGAGGACTTGTACACACACTACGATCCTAATGAACATATAATCACACATATATGCACTCAATTAGTCTCAAATTACTAATTGATAAATTTAAGACATCCTAGACATAATAAACACTTTATATAAGTGTTTTAAGCCCTAAGGATTGCATCTAAGCTATTGTGGGACAAGGTACTTAGGTTTAGGGTTCCAAAGGACCGCATATAGGAGTTTACTCTCCATATACCATCACACATGGAGTTTACGGTTGTAAACTCTTGAGTTTACGGTCGTAAACTCCAATACTCAATGTCTTTGGTTGTTTTAAGGTGTTAAATAATCCCTAGAATTATTCCAACTTGGTGGTTAAGTCCTTGGAAGGTTTGAAGTCATAGAAACACTCCTTTGAGGAGTTTACGGCCCTAAGGCCATTTCCCTTAGAGTTTGCGGCCGTAAACTCTGAAGGATGGGTGTTTTTGATGCTTTCAAGTCTCTTGTACAAGTGGGATAGGTTCTAGACTTTTATTCCAAGCATATGAAGGCCTTAGGTACACTTTGGTGCCTTTGTTTGATGTTCACGGCCCAAGAACCTTATTAGGGCCGTGAACTCACTTAAAGGGGTGATTTTTATGTGTTTTAGTCTTTCAATTAAGTGGGAACAATTCCATGTAAATGTCTAGGGCTTTAGGTTCCCTAAAAGCACCCTTTGATCCATTTTATTGGAGTTCACGGTCCAAGACCCTCTTGGGCCATGAACTCCCATGTGTTTGTGTTTCTTGGTTGTTTTCTTGTCCCTAATACACATATAAATGAGTCTAAGGTAGTAGCATAACACAAGGGTCGGTCTAGGCTTTGTTTCGGGAGTTTACCGCCCAAGAACACCTTGGGGAGTAAACTCCTAAATCTAGTGATTTAGCCTTCTAAATCATGTTATAAACACATATTAAGCTTTCTAACACTACTAGAAAGAGGTACTCACGATTTGGGATAAAAACCCAAAGATCCATGAGAGAGAAAATGGCTTTTCTCTAGTTGGAAATGCAATTAATGAATGAATTTGGTTCAGAATTCTATTTATAGTCCTGAGATATTGTTGGCAGAAAATATTTTTATTCCTAAAATGATCTCTAATACAATAGAGTGTTGGAATAATAGTGTTGCACAAAACCCTAGTGCACCCACTCTCCTAATATTTCCTGAAGTGTAAACCCTGAATTACTCAAATTTACACGAAAAAGTCTGAAAGTTAACTGTGATTGCTATAACTTCTATTGAAGTGATATAGTTTGTACAGAATGGAAATTTCGGGTTGTCACATTATTCTTTAAAAACACCTTAAAGAAGTGTCTCTTCAACATCCATAACTTCACGACAAGTTATGGAGTCATTAAACTATTTAATGGAAAAAACTCTTACATTTTATGTAACCTACAAAACTTTTATGAGTTTTTAAGATTCACAAATATGACTTTTCACATAACTTGAAGACAAGTTACAAAAACATATTTTATGAACTTCTTTTAGACTAATATGGATTGAAAACAACTAAAACATAATTTTTTCATTATCAATCTAAACTAACTCATAAATCAAGGAACCATAAAATTCTTGAAAATTCATAACGTGAGGACAAGTTATGAACTCCATACAATTTTCAACAAGATCATGAATTATATCAACAAACAATTTGCACACAATTCCTATGATCTAGCAAAACTCATAAGCATGATCATTCATAATCAACAAGTTTCAAGAATAACATGAACACATATAAACTTGAAACTTTTATTATAGCATTGAAATTGGTTTAACATAATCATTACCACATTCAAAACAAGTTTTATAAGCCCAAAACAGTAAAAGGTAATGATTCTAGACCAATTCCAGCACCAAAACTCGAAAATATGTTGTCTGGGGGTCCAACTCGTCGAGTGCATGAACAAACTCGGCGAGTTGGATGCATTTTGCCTTGGACTCGTCGAGTCCCTTCATGGACCCGGCGAGTCTGCTGGGCAGACAGCACCAAAAGTCGATTTTTAAGCAGTTTAAGCAAGTACAACAAGAAAACAAGCCTAGTCTCTGATACCACTGTAGGGTTTTGAGCAATCTAACACTCCCAAGTGTACATGCAACCCTAAATACCTTGGATCTATGTTTTCTCTATTATACATGCAAATATCAACTTTCCATGGTATTGTTCTATTCTAGCATACAAAACTTTGAATAACACAAGATAGAATAACATACCTTTTATTGGTGCTTGTCTTTATGAAGCTTGAGTGCCTAGTGCCCCAAGTGTGACACCTCAAATGGTTCACACAACACCATAAGGACTTGGAATAACTTAGAGAGATATTAGAACACTTCAAGAATCGGCTTGCCCTCCATGCATATCATAGTCACCCGATTTTCCCAAGAAAGAGATCATTATATAGTGTGTTACAATTAGGGTAAACCCTAATTGTCATGGCTATCCATTTCCATGGATCCATGGGTTCAAATACACCATGGAGCATCCATGGAGCATCCAATGGGTTTTAGCCCAACTTGATAATCCATGGAGCATTAACCCACTATATAAGTATGGATGATTTACACAATCAACCCATATATTTAATTAGTCTTCTTTTGATCACATAATTAATTCTAAATTAATTATGATGGGTTTTGGCCATATGAACAACCCTATGTGCACATGCAAACCCTAATTAAACATGCTTTGAACAATACAAAATCAGATCTAGAAGTTTACCTTTTGAATCTCTTGTTTGATCTTGTTGTCTTGGAGCTCCAGAGTCACAATTGTCACTCCTCTAATGGCTTACAAACACCAACTAGCAAGGAGGATGATTTGAGAGAGAGGTTAGGGACGAAATTCGGCTAGGGTTTTCTTTCTTTTGAAGAGACGCCGATTTCCCTTGCCCTAGGGGTCTATTTATACTTGTAGGTTCCTAGGGTTTTACCCTTAAACCCTAGTTGAATAATCTTTCCTTAAAGCAATCCAAATCCTTTCCTTAGATAAGCCTTGGACGAATTTGAGGCTATCCCAAGCCCTAGAATTCGTCCATCCTCTATCCACTAAGGATTTGCAGCCCAAAGTGTAAGTATCAAACAATTGACAGTTTATACCCTCTTATTTAATCTCTTTAAGTCACCAAATTAATATTAATTAATCTATGACTTATATTAATCAAATAACAATATTATTATTCCTTATATTATTCTCATAATATATTAATAATATCTGTTCTCTGATAATAAATCATCTTATCAAGTTGCTATGGTGAAGGCAACCCAAAAGGACCATGCACAATCGGGTCAAATACTTGCCTAATATAGTTGCAGCCTTAGACACTATTCCAACAGTCTCCCACTTGGATAAGTCTAGTAACAACATGTACAAGTACAATCCGATTCGCAATCGTAGCTCTCAAAGACGCTGACAAACTCTGATCTAATCAATCTTGTCCTTTAGATAAGGGATCGTACAGTCCTCTATTAGATATCATGCTGACAATTCTATGGAATAATTAGTCAAGCATTTAGGTTTCTCGATCTCTGATTTATTTGACATAGAACTTAATCGAACACATCAATTTAGTTTTGACCGGGCCTGGCACATAAGTCAAATCAAATCATCGAGCGGCCGAGATATCGCTTTTACCTTCTTAGGATAAAAGTTACAGATAAACTTCGACTTATATGCATTTAATTATTCATTAATCAACTATACACAACGATGCGTTTTATAACACCGAGTTACTGATGCGTTTTCGCATTATCAATGTACAATCAATTAACAAATAACAAAACATATATCTAGGTTTTAAGACTATATGATATTATCGTCTTGCGATCACCCTTTTATATCATATTCCATAAGGTGATTCCAGCAAGCACGGGTTTGTTCCAATGCTCCAAACTAGTTCGTCAGCACTCATGAACGTCGCAGCAATCTTTTGCCATGTCTAATACTATTTAGACAATCTACTCACCAATTCACGACAATCTTCATTCATATCTACTTCCAACATATGAACGATTGTGGACAATTTGAATAATTCGATTATTCTTAATAAATTCAATTATTTTGGAAGTCAAAACATGCAAAATTAAACAACAGTTAAACAATTAACATAAGACAGTAACATTACTCATAAATAAAACTTCTTTATTTAATCATCAAATGTTAATTACATTTATCTATTACATGTTTCTACTACTATCTAATCTATGTTAATATCATCCTTCAGCCCAATACTCCTAGCATGCTGCAAGTGCTTAACCCTACTCAGTCCCTTCGTAAGAGGATCTGCTGGGTTATCCTCCGATGATATCCTCTTCACTATGAGTTGTCCTTCTTCTACACGATGTCTAATAAAGTGATATTTTCTGTCGATGTGTCGAGATCTACCATGATCTCTCGGTTTCTTGGTCAAGGCAACCGCTCCTTCATTATCACAGAAAATCTCCATGGGCTCCTTTATAGCGGGTACAACTCCAAGATCACCGATGAAGTTCTTCAACCATATTGCCTCCTTCGATGCTTCGCTCGCTGCAATGTACTCTGATTCACACGTTGAATCAGCTACCGTTTCCTGCTTGGAACTTTTCCAACTCACTGCCCCTCCATTTAAGGTAAAGACCAAGCCCGACTGCGAACGGTAGTTGTCCCTGTTGGTCTGAAAGCTGGCGTCACTATACCCTCGCACCTTCAAGTCATCACTCCCTGCGAGGACTAAAACCCATTCATTCATCCTCCAAAGGTACTTAAGGATATTCTTAACCGCAATCCAATGGGCTCTGCCAGGGTTGCCTTGATATCTACTAACCATGGTCAAAGCAAAGGCTACATCAGGGCGACTACAAGTCATAGCGTACATGATTGAGCCAACTGCAGAAGCGTATGGTACTCAGCTCATTTCTGCTATTTCTGCTTCGGTACTCGGACTTTGAGTCTTACTCAACTTGGCATTACTTTGTATCGGTAATTCTCCCTTCTTCGAGTTTTCCATACTAAAACGTTTTAGTACCTTCTCTAAGTAAGTGTTCTGACTAAGTCATATTAGTCTCTTACTTCTTTCTCTTACTAACTTTATTCCCAAAATATAGGAAGCCTCTCCGAGGTCCTTCATAGCGAAGCACTTCCCGAGCCAGGACTTAACTTCTTGCAGAGTCGGGATGTCGTTTCCTATGAGTAATATGTCATCGACATATAGAACGAGAAAGCTTACTATACTCCCACTGGCTTTGACATATACACACGATTCATCTTCACTTCGTACAAATCCAAACTCTTTGACTTTCTCATCGAAGCAAAGATTCCATCTCCGAGACGCTTGCTTAAGTCCATAAATGGACTTCTCAAGCTTACACACTCTATTCGGATGCTTCGGATCCACAAACCCCTCTGGCTGAACCATGTAAACATCCTCAGCCAACTTCCCGTTAAGGAAAGCGGTCTTGACATCTATTTGCCAAATCTCATAATCATGAAATGCGGCAATGGCTGGCATCACTCTCACAGATTTTATCTTTGCAACTGATGAGAAGGTCTCATCATAGTCAACTCCGGGAGTTTGAGTAAAGCCCTTCGCAACCAATCGTGCTTTATATGTGTGTACATTTTCATCCACGTCAGTCTTCTTCTTGAAGATCCATTTGCACCCAACGGTCTTACGTCCGGTCACATTATCAACCAAATTCAAAACTTGGTTATCATACATGGATTGGATCTCGCCATCCATTGCCTCTTTCCATTTTGCAGACTCCGGGCTTGCCATGGCTTCCTTATAGCTATCAGGTTCATCAAGGTTTATTAGTGTACCATCACTAATATACGTGTCCCCTTCGGTAGTAATGTGAAAACCATAAAACTGCGGTTGAACTCTAACTCTTTCGGAACGTCTAAGAGGTAAGGACTTGTCAATTGGTTCAACCGGAGTTTCCTCCTCGGGTTGAGTGCCAACAGTAGAGGTTCCTTCATCTATCGACTCTTGAATCTCTTCAAGCTTGATTTGCCTCCCACTGTCTCCTTGGCCTATGAGTTCTTGCTCTCGGAAACCTCCTCTCCTCGCAACAAAGACAACATTGTCCATCGGTCTATAGAAGAGATATCCAAAGGATTTCTGCGGGTAGCCGATGAAAATACATCGCTCACTTCGAGGTTCGAGCTTGTCGTGAGTATCTCGTCTTACGAAAACCTCGCAACCCCAACCCTTGATATTTGCCAACGATGGAGCTTTCCCTGTCCACATCTCGTGAGGTGTTTTGGCAACCTTCTTAGTAGGGACTCGGTTAAGGAAATGGGTGGCAGTCTCTAAGGCATACCCCCAAAAAGAGATTGATAGTGAAGCATGACTCATCATAGAGCGAACCATATCCAATAGGGTTCGATTACGCCTTTCTGCCACACCATTCAACTGCGGTGTCCTAGGAGGCGTCAATTCTGAAACTATTCCACACTCCTTGAGATAATCGTGGAATTCAAGACTTAGGTACTCTCCACCTCGATCGGATCGAAGCATCTTGATTTTCCTGCCCAATTGATTCTCCACTTCATTCTTGAACTCTTTGAACTTTTCAAAAGTTTCTAGCTTTTTCTTGATTAAGTAGATATACCCATATCTACTATAGTCATCGGTAAAAGTCACATAGAAGCGGTTCCCATCCTTTGTGGTTGATCTAAATGGTCCACATACATTGGTATGTATTAGGTCCAATAGACCCTCAACCCTTTCACACATAC
The DNA here is from genome assembly GCF_002870075.4 of Lactuca sativa. NCBI lineage: Eukaryota > Viridiplantae > Streptophyta > Magnoliopsida > Asterales > Asteraceae > Lactuca > Lactuca sativa. The sequence goes on along the minus strand of NC_056623.2, from coordinate 218,029,701 downwards.
TTGTGAAGGGTGACTTAGTCATCTTTCCAAGTAAACAAGATTCGCACGTGTCATCTTCCCTAAGGTCGAATGACTCCAACACTCCATTCTTTTGGAGTTGGGCTATGTGCTGCTTGTTGACATGTCCAAGACGACAATGCCACAAGGATGCTCTATCCATACTATTGGAAGAATCTATGTTTAAAACATCATTTCCTAAGTTATCAACAAGCATAACGGTTTCATATATTCCATTACATGGTATAGCTTCAAAATAAAAGACACCATTTAGATAAGCCAAAATAGAACCATTCTCATTACTAAAAGAAAATCTAAAACCTTGTCTAAACAAACCATGAAATGAAATGATGTTTCTAGCCATTTCTGGCGAATAGCAACAATTGTTCAAATATAAAATTAAACCATTCCTAAGCACTAAAGAATACACTCCAATCTTGGTCACAGGCGACGATCTTCTGTTCCCCATGATTAGATTTATTCTTCCAGCCTCCACATCCCTATTTCTTCTTAGTACCTGCACATTAGCACAAATGTGATAACCATAACCAGTATCAAGAACCCAAGAAACAGCATGAGATGAATCGTTAGATTTAATTGTGTATATACCTGCGAAAGAAGGCTTGATCTTTCCTTCCTTGATGGCTTGCAGGTACTCTGGGCAGCTTCTCTTCCAATTTCCTATCTTGTGGCAGTGGTGGCACTCTGCCTCCTTTGGGTTAGGGCAGGGCTTAGCAGGGTCAACTTTGGTCCCACTAGAAGAGGCACTATCTCGGGTTTTAACCTTGCGATAGTTCTTAGACAAAGCCTTCTTCTTCTTTCCCTTTCCTTGTCCAATAGCCAAGACAGGAGCAGCGTGTGGATTGGGAGTTGGCGCAAACAGACTTGTGCTTGAAGTTGCTCTCAGCGACCCTCAAGAGACCTTGGAGTTTGCTTAGGGTGACCTCCTCTTTATTCATGTGGTAGGTCATCCTAAATTGATTATAAATTGGAGGCAAAAAGTGAAGCACCATGTCGATCGCCAAGTCTTCCCCAAAGTCAACATTCAACTTGCGAAGACGGTCGACATAACTTTGCATCTTTTGCAGGTGCATGGTAAGAGGCTCTCCATGACCCATCTTAGCGGAAATCATGTTAGTGAAAATCTCATAACGCTCTTGTCTCGCGTTTTGGTGGCATCTCGTACAGGTACATGTCCTTTTAGGACTTTTGGAATTCGAAGTTCATAGTGGCTATCATGATGCAATGTACCTTCGTTGCATCGCGCTCATGAGTTTCAAAAGCGGTCATTTCAGCCGGATTAGCGATTTCAGGGTTGATTTTCTCGTGCTTCTCATCGAGCACATACTCCTTATCCTAATAGCGAGCAATAGTGCGAATGTATCTTATCCATTCGCTAAAGTTCGTCCGATCGAAAGTGACCTTTTGACAAAGGCTCATTAATGTGAAAGAACTAGTAGCAGCATTGTTTGCGTTCGACATCTACAAATAGAAAGGACAAAGATAGATTAGAATATGAATCCCTAATTATTACCCAATAAGAAAAATTAGGGCTAGGATCCAACAACAATATTTACATATTAGAAAAGGGATGTCGTAATCCAACATGCAAATAATATGAAGGTAAGTGAATGACGATTCATTAATTCTCAACCACTAAACATAACTTTAAGTTCTAAATGAATTTGAGAATTCCTAGGTTTAGATGAGATTCATTGAAACATTTCAATGGCATGTTTAAATCTCGATATGCCCCTCTTGTTTCTGACTGGGATACCGAAGATCACAAAGCGGGTGTGAATTACCATGCAAATTCACACGGTGCCTTCATTGTAACGATCACCTATTTGATGTGCCGGTAAACCACACATGCTCCATCGAACTATGATAAACAATGAATCACCCTTTGCCACCTTCACTTACAACCAATTAGTGTGCCGGTAAACAACACACGCTCCACTAACTTCTTAGCAAGGTGCAAAGTGTAATTTCATGGGATTGCATCAATTCACTTTTCCTAAAGTAACTAAGATTGGGAAATTTTAAAAACATGTAGTTACTTTGTATTTCATATTATACTTTTAATGAGAGGATGAGGTTGCCCTATCCTACCCGTTCGGCTAACGACCCTCCACTGATCAAGCAAGCGGTGGGTGTGAGTGTACACCCATTAAGCGCCATTTTATAGGCCGCAACCTTATACCCACCATATAGATCGGCTTCGTGAATGAGGCCTACTAACGGTAAGACTAGCATTTAAGTTATACATATATATATATATATATATATATATATATATATATATATATATATATATATATATATATTGATCTTTTAATATTATATTAGTATAGGGTTGTATTTTAAACTTGTAAAATTCCAGGGTTTCAAATTTAAATTCTTCTAAATTAAAACTTTTAATCATAAAACAAAAATTTCAAAACTTGAGGACATGTTTTAAACATTTAAAACATGGAGGATCAAATAACAAATAGTCTCAAGTAACAATTAATTCCCTCATTATCCATATTTGATTTATTTAATTATCTTTTGCAAGATAATTACCAATTTAATCAAAATAATTAATTAATTATCACATAAGGAAATTAAATATTTTATTAGTTGATAAATATCTTTAATTAGATCAAGATTATAGTCATATATATATATCAAAAAATTGGATTAGTGTTGATCTAATATGATAAAGGCAAGTTTCCATAAGATAAATATGAAAAAATCCCGAATCTGGCCCTTCCTGACGTTCGGACTCGCCGAGTGCACCAAGGGACTCGCCGAGTCAGGCCAACTCGCCGAGTCCATGACTCAGAAACATAAAATTTGAAATTTTCAAGAAGGATTCAAACAAACAAGCAACAATTTAATAGAAACCAATCTAGGCTCTGATACCACTGATGGGTTTTGGCCATATGAACAATCCTATGTGCGCATGCAAACCCTAATGCTTGGATCTGGGTTTCTCTAATTAAACATGCTTTGTATCCAAGACTTCTAATGACTAATCTCTTGTTGTCTTGGAGCTCTAGAGTCACAATTGTCACTCCTCTAATGGCTTACAAACACCAACTAGCAAGGAGGATGATTTGAGAGAGAGGTTAGGGAAGAAATTCGGCCAGGGTTTTCTTTCTTTTGAAGAGATGCCGATTTCCCTTGCCCTAGGGGTCTATTTATACTTGTAGGCTCCTAGGGTTTCACCCTTAAACCCTAGTTGAACAATCTTTCCTTAAAGCAATCCAAATCCTTTCCTTAGATAAGACTTGGACGAATTTGAGGCTATCCCAAGCCCTAGAATTCATCCATCCTCTATCCAATAAGGATTTATAGCCCAAAGTGTAACTATCAAACAATTGACAGTTTATACCCTCTTATTTAATCTCTTTATGTCACCAAATTAATACTAATTAATCTATGACTTATATTAATCAAATAACAATATTATTATTCCTTATATTATTCTCATAATATATTAATAATATCTATTCTCTGATAATAAATCATCCTATCAAGTTGCTATGGTGAAGGCAACCCAAAAGGACCATCCACAATCGGGTCAAATACTTGCCTAATATAGTTGCAGCCGTAGACCCTATTCCAACAAATTATTGATCAATACTAATTAAATAATCTTATTAATATATTAGAACCTATAATATAATAATAAACCTTAAGTGTTATTTCTCTCATTTAATCTACCCAAGTGCATGATGCCATGCAACCCAAATGGACCATGCCGGGTCGGGTCAAGTCATACCAATTATAGTTATGGACTTAGACATTAATATAACAAAAAGATTGAATGAGTGAGGTGTTTGGCCACTTTAAAAGTGTTTTCAAGGTCTATACTTGCATCCATGAAGTGTCCTAGGCCCATACATTGTTGTAGTACGAGTTTAGGGTCTTAGAAATGGGTTTGTGGTCCTATGGTGTGTGTGTGTGTGTATGGTCGCATAAATGAGTGTGCTGCCACACACATGAGTGTGTGGCCGCACACATGAGTGTGCTACCGCACTCCTTCAACGAGTTGTAGAACATGACGGGACTTTCATGATTCAAGGCCTAGATCAAGAGGTTCTTCAAGTATAACAAGCTAAGGGATGGATTACTCACGTTTTTGAAGCTTTGGAAGGTTCAAAGTTGGAGAAACATGAGAGGAAATGATGTTGTGTGCTGCCAAGGGAATGAAAGGAAGGGGGCTACCCTTTATATAGGGGTAAAGGTGTTGCCCAAAAGTGAGTGTGCTTCAAAGGGAGTGGGTGTGTGGCCGCACACCCATGTGTAGGGTCGTACACTCCTCCAAGAGGTGTGTATGGCCCAATTTTTCACTATTCAACACTCCGACTCATTCCTAAACTCAACCTTGGTTATATATACAAGCTTAGAACACTTAAATGACCCCTTGGATAGCACTAGAAATCGACGAAACAAGTTGAATATTGATTGAATTGATTAATTATACAAGATTGAAATTCCGAGTTGTCACAACTGATTTGATTTCTTCAATTACTTAGTGGTCTTAAATCGGAAATCGAGAAACAACAGTTGGACATAGAGAATGATTATAATCCATGTATCAATCCATATGATATCTTTTAGAATGGAGGAATATATGATCCTTGATCGAATGGACGTGTCATTGACTAGGTCAGAGTTCAACAATGGCTTTTAAGAGCTACGATTGCTAGTATGGTTGTGGAGTCGTACTTGCAATAATAGTTATTAGACTTATCCAAGTGGGAGACTATTGGATTAGGTTTCTAAGCCCATAACTATAATTGGTATGTCCTTGACTCGAGAGTAGCATGATCCATATTGAAGGGTTTGAGCAATCTAACACTCCTATGGTGTACATGCAACCCTAAATACCTAGGATCTATGTTTTCTCTATTATACATGCAAACTTCAACTTTCCAAGGTATTACCCTAACTAGCATACAATCATTGATACTTGGGTAATATAAACAAGCTAGAAGACATACCTTTTCATGTAGGTTGATTCCATAGAGCTTTAGAGCCTAGTGCCTCAAGTGTGACACCTCCAATGGTTCACACAACATCACCAACATCATGGAATAACTTTATAAAAAAGGTTCCTACGCTCAAATCGGCTAGCCCTCATGTGTACACACACTAGTGCAAATTCCTTGAGCCATGGGATCCTAATATATGGTGGCTATTGGTGGTTGTCGAGGCCAACAAAATTTATAACCCTAATTATTGTACACTAAAATACTGTATAGTGCTAAGGGGATCGAATCCACGGAAATTGTTCCAATTTTATAACTCTATGAGAAATCACTTTGTAAAAATACTTGTAAAATGACAATAAATTAAAAATTGGGGGTTTAGTCTTTTGAAATACTTGAAATAAACTAGAATTAAACTAAGATTTAAATAAACAATTTCAACAAAAGTAGGAGTTTGATCTAAAATCAATAATGGAATCATGGTTGACTTAAGGTTTCCTCACATTGACTTTTGACGAACATATCGTTAGAATCCAATGGTGCAATACTTTATTTTAATCCTTATTTTGGCTATAGTAATCCAAGAAGCTTGAAATTACCTAGACTTTTCTTAGTTTTTAAAATGGTTAGAGAAGCTCATAACAATTTCCTTAGTCAAAGTCACAATTCCCATTAAGCATGTAATTAGTGAAAGTTAACTAGCATTAAGAGCCAAAAAGTCACCAAATCCAAGATGGGTCAAATGCTTTCACCACTATGTTGGAGGAAATGTTTTTAAGATTGTATGAAGCAAAAACAACACAAAAATCTTTTGTTGCTTGCTAATTTGAGGATCCTTTACTTAATCAAGAAATTAGCAAACTAATCACCACAAACACATTTAAACTCATGAAGAAAAACATACTAGTGGTGATAATATGATAAAACACAAAACATTTCCATAAAGATTTAAGAACAAGTTCATGGATTCTTCAATATTCAACAAAAGTTCAAAGGATTCAACAAAAAGTCAACCAAGACTTGTTTAGCCAAGCATGGCTAAACTTAAAGAAACAAAGTTAGAGAAGATTGTACCAAACATTATGCAAGAATCAAGAGGTAAAAAGATGATGTTCTTGAGGTGTTCTTGGCCTTCAAAAGTCTTCAAAACTCTAGAGAGAATCTCCAAAAATCGGATGTTCAAGAGTATTCAAAAGATAGGCACCAACCTTCCCCATATAGCTTAAAACATGAATTCCTGGATATGCCCCTGCAGGGCCTTGCGCGAACCGCGTGCTGCTGCGCGGGTGGGTTGCGCGGGTGGTGCCTGACATGGGCTTCTTTGAGTTTTTGGGCCTCCAAAGGATATCCCACTAGCCCAGATCGAGTCCAATCACCTCCTAGCCCATTTTCTTCAAGTATTTCTTCATTTTAAGCCCAATTTGACCTCTCCAAATCCTCCAAAGCTTGTGCATTCGCCCGATTAACAATCTACGCATGCTTGAATAAACTCCCACATCTTGAAAATTTAAAGTTTATTTCTCTCCAAGCCTTCAAATAATCATCAAGCTCGCTCCATACATCATCTCCACAATCCCATCGCTTTCCATAAGTCTCGAACACTACCGCTCCGCTAGACCCAAAAACCTGCAATCATGCTCACAAGATTCGAAAGTACACGAAATAGTCATAAAATAACAAAAAGGAAAATATGCATGGAAATTATCTAAATTATGAATGAAATATGCTAAAATAAACTATAAAAAGAAGAAAACAAAACAATCTATCAAATCACCCCAAGCTTAAACCTTAGTTGTCCTCAAGTAAGACAAGACTAAAATGAACTTGGGATGAACTATCCTAAGAAAATAAAAAGAATGGATAGAACCACGGAACCTGATCACCATTAGTCAACATGGCCAGAATTAATCTTGCTATTATCTCACAGCTTTTTCATCCGATGACAATGAGACCATAAACCACAGCCAGGACAACTCCTTTAGGTGAGTAAGGAGGGATGAGCAGTCGCAACCTTAATGGAACATGCATACAATAAAGAACATATGTAGTAGGGAGAAATCAGTTGAATGGGCTCGGGTGGAGCTCTTCTTTAAATGTACACTCTGATCTCACGTCTGCCGGTTTCTCTCATGTGTAACTAGGTTTAATCGCTTGGGCACCGTTGTAGGAATCAGTTCACTTAGCATTGACCCGAACCTTCCGTAGCATCCGACTCGACAGTCCTCCTAACATCCCCAATTTGCGAAAAACAACTCGATCTATATACAATAAAAACAAACCTACACAAATGAATATCAAACGTCGGGTGACCAAAATGTTGGAAAATTTTGTTCAATAATTTACCCGGTCACCCAGTTAAGATAGTTGCAGCTGGAATTTTGCTTGTTATTCTTTTATTTTTATTTTTATTTTTTTGTTTAAGAACACTTGAAGGCAATGTACTAACAATCGAAATGTTTATTAAGAAAATTTCTTGACTCAAAATTTGGTACCCAAAAGTATGTACGTGGAACCGAGAGGATAATAATATAATCCGAATGGTCTAAGTGTGAAAATGACCATGTGTGGAGCGTAAATATGCGAGGTCCTTTTCAAACTATTGATTTTCCATAAATAAAGAAAATGCCCTAATGTGAGCTAAAAGACTCTCTAAAATCCTAAAAGAAATCGCGAAAAAAGATATGGTGATGTAAAGAGACCGGATAAGGATTCTACTCGGGGACAAGCACCAGTGTTTCATCCTAACGGTTCAAACGTGATCAAGTGTGATCCTTTCGGCAGTATTGACCGCAAGGCCAAAAACATCCATTGCTATAGTATATCCTACAGTTGTTAGTATCGCATGCTTAATTCTTCATGAAACTACCTGTCCATGATCACTTACCCCTTTAAGCTTCCAGCATCTGATCCCAACTATGAAGTCCCAAACTGCAGCTAGTGGTCCCGGTTGAATGAGTGAGATAACAACAAGATCCTGGACCAATAATGATATAATAATTGTGAACCTGTTCCATGGCATCCAAGGGGATGAGAATAAACAGACAACAAAAATGCATGAATGTTAATACTGTAAGCTAAATGTTATGCAAAAATATAAAAGGTGAAAAAGAAGAAAATAAAATCTTTTTGGAATCTTATATAAATAAAAAAAATGAATGAAAATTAGCTTAAAACTAAAATGTTATGCAACCTAGTTAAAAATGCATGAAAAAGTAAAAGATAAAGGAAATGCCCCACCCCAAGCTTAAGAACAAGTATTATCCTCAATGCTTAAGGAAAGGGCGGAAAGGACCTAAATCGGAGGGTCGGGAGGCGGGAAATGCCCGTGGCGATAGTGGTAGTCCCACATATCTTGGACCTGGCGGGATGTGGATGAGAAGGACTGCTCCAGCCGATCAACACGGCTCACCGCATCCTGGATAGCCCGAGTGTTCTCTTGCATTTGGGTATCGATGCGCTGCACCGTAGAGAATATTGTGGCGAATTGTTCAAAGAACTTAAGGGGGAATATATGGTGGGACTCCGTGTCCCCCCTGCTGATGCGGTTGGTCAAAATGTCGTGGAGGTTCCCGGAAGTGGTCATTCTGATACATCGGCTGCTGCACTGAAGGCTACTCAAAATGGTCCTCAGCTTCGGGCATCTCTTCATCTTCTTCGTCATCTTCTTCCTCTTGTTCCTCTGCGTTGTCACCCACATCATCACTAAATTATGGAAATACACGTGCTTGGGTCAACTGATATGGAGGAAGCTAAGTGTCGGGGTCGTCTGTGTCGAATGAAGAACCGATCCAGCTTGGCAGGATGAAAACTGGGGCTTTTTCAGAGTCTAACCAAATTTATGTGCAGGTTCCCGATTGAGCAACATCTCCATCCTAATGAGAGCGTCACAGTCTAGCGGGAAGTTCGGTGGGGCGTCGACAGGTGTGTACTCGGGAGCCGGGAAGTCTAGGTCGATGGCTCGATCTATGATCGTGATAAGTCCCCCGATGAAAATTTCTCCCATGGTGCGTTGGCGTATGGAGTCGCATTTATCTAAAAAGAAGCCTGAAAAACTGAGGGGGAATGCACGCCTCATGCTTCGGAGGAAAAATAGTTCATATTTGTTGATTTGATCGGGCTCGAGGCGCCCGAAGATGCTTGTCGTGAGAACTCGATGAGCAATTCGCCAGCAGAGGTGAACAATGTGCTTGGCACGCTGTCGGCTCGGGTTGAAGGTAGTGAGACCGAAAATCTGCAACCCAATGCGTGCATCCGGGTTACGAAAAAAATCTTGGTACTCTTGATTTTGGGGGCTGATGCGGAATGGATCATTTATACCCATGATGGAATCAAGCTCTTCGTATGTGAGCCTATGATGCTCCCCTTTCAACTGGAATGTGAGGACTTTCGCTGCATCATCTTGTGCATATGTGCTAATAAATTCCATTGTGGGTTCCTCGTAAGTTCTGTCACAAAGTCGAAGAAAACCACGCCAACCCAGTTGTAGGAACGAATTGTATACACCATCGTGCACCACAAGCTTTTTCATGGACATTCTATGGTAGAATTTGGTCGGACGGATTGTGCGACCCCGAAGGTTAGAGCGATAGGTTTTTATTTCAGCATTTGTAAGGGAAGGTTCGCTTCCCTCTTGTCCTCTTTTTTTTCGTTTACCGGCTGCTTTGCATGATGGACCGGCGGCATCTTTTTGCGGGTTGGGATCAATCGATGATCCATGGGTGCGTGTCTGAGCTGCGGTTTTTCCCATTTTCAATACCTAAAATATCAAAAACAATTTCACCAACGTAATCCCTCACCTCACCACTCTCAAATCAATGCAACTATCCTTAAACCGAACACAAAAATTCCAAGAAATAAAGGCACCCAACTTTTGACAACGTAAAATGGTTTCAACAACACCACTCGGTTAATTTGACAATCCCAACAAAAATTCGGCAGCATTATGAGACAAAATCAGAAAATCCCAACCAAAGTTTAAAGAATTTTTGGAAAAAATTTCCAAGCAAATTAACTAATCTCGAACATTCTCAAATAAATGTTTCCAAATAAACCAGGCAACAACTAACGATCATAGGCAATTTTCAAAGCATAATTGAATCCAATTATCGAATTGGAACAATGCAATGTGATAAAAAACCATGGAAAGAAAATACCCGAATTGTCCCAAAATTGAACTTGAGCCCGGTATCCGCTACCGTGCACCCCAAGCTTTGTGGTTATTCGTGGGTGCCAAAATGCAAGACTTGTTCACTCAAGGAATATTTTCAACTTGATTTGTGTGAAAAATCCGGCGGCGGCTCATGGTGGCTCAAAAATTCCGGGAAAATTTTTGGTTAGATTTGGAGGTTTTGTTCGGTTACATGTAAAGAGCTTGGAAAAAGAAACACTTTGGTGGTGTCGGAATTGCGAGAGGTGGTCGGAGTTGGACGGAAAATGGCCGGAAAGCGGCGAGTTGGGTGGTGGTGGCGCCCGTAAACCCGACGATGGATCGGAATAAATTTTGGGTGGGGTTTGTAGAGCATGAAAAACGGTGAAGAATGGCGGTCGTCTCGTTGGATTCCTACCGGTAGAACTCCGGGAAATCGAAGTTATTGAAAAGTGGGTTTATGTGTTCTTGAGAGTTTGAGAGAGAATGGTGAGTGTTTGAGAGAATGAAGTGAAGAAGAAAAAGAGTTAGAGGTCTTAAGTCCATATTCAAGTGTGGTCAACACCCGGTCAACGTTGGTCAACTCATTAAACCACCGGGTCAATGAAAGTCAAACCTGGTCAACAAAATAACGGTTGGTCGTCAAGACAGCACGCGGTTCGCGCAAGGGTGGCACGCGGGTAGCGCAACTTATGCAGTTACGAGGGTAGCTTTTGTTGCATGGAGGAGCCTGGTCACACACATCAGTCGCGCAGCCGTGTGCGGGTCGCGCATGGTTCTAGTCCCGGTTCTCGATTTTTCTCCATTTTCTTCCGTTTCTTCACTAGTTCTTGATTCGGAAGGCCCCAAACACCTAGAAACTCTTAATTTCTTCAAAAACTACTTCAAAAGATGCATCAAAACATTTTCAAAACTTCTTTATTCGAACGTAGAAACATGAAAGCATAAAGCTTTCCAAAAATGCCCCTCTTTAACGTCTTTGGCGAGACGTCCTTCTAGCTTGATTCAACACACCGGGACATCCAAGTGGATAATTTCAATAGCGTTTCCATTAAAACCTTCATAGAATGGCCTTAATCGGGGCCCATTGACTTTGAAAATATGTCCCGTTTCTTCACTTCGGATTTCGACTACTCCATGGTCAAAGGTTTTTATTACAACAAATGGGCCAATCCGCCTTGATCTTACTTTGCCCGGGAATAACCTCAATCGTGAATGGTAAAGTAAGACCATATGCCTCGGTTCAAAATTCTTCCGGGTGATGGACTTTTCGTGGAAGAGCTTCATTTTTTCCTTGTAAATTCTCGAGTTTTCATAAGACTCATTTCTCAATTCTTCTAACTCTTGAAGTTCAAGCTTTCTATGTCTTCCCGCCTCATCAATATTGAAACTGCATTTCTTGACCGCGCAAAATGCTCGGTGCTCTAACTCAACGGGAAGATGACAAGATTTTCCAAAAATTAATCTGAAGGGGGACATTCCTATCGGGGTCTTATAAGCGGTCTGATAGGCCCATAAGGCATCATCAAGCCTCAAACTCCAATCTTTCCTTGTCGGATTCATTGTTTTCTCTAGAATAGACTTCACTTCATGATGCAAAACCTCCTCTTGACCATTCGTTTGAGGGTGGTAGGCGGTAGAGACACGATGGGTCACATTGTACCTTTTTAGCAAGGCCTCCATCATATTGTTACAAAAATGCGTCCCTCGATCACCAATCAACGCCCTAGGTACACCAAACCTCACAAAAACATTAGACTTCAAAAACTCGATAACCCTTTTGGCATCGTCCGATCTTGTGGCTTTGACTTCAACCCATTTAGAAACATAGTCAACCACGGGCAAAATATAAACGTTGCCAAATAAGACGGGAAATGGGCCCATGAAATCAATCCACCATACCTCAAAATTTTCACAAACAAGGATTGGATTTTGGCGCATTTGGTTCTTTTTCAAAATGTTTCCTGTCATTTGGAACCGTTCACAACTTTTGCAAAACAAGTAACAGTCGCGTGACATGGTCGGCCAAAATAGTCCACACTCAAGGACCTTTCTCAAGGTCTGGCTAGGTCCGAAGTGTCCCCCACAAGCAAATTCATGACAAAATTGTAAAATGGATTGATGCTCTTGTTGGCCACACATCGCCTAATGATTTGATCGGGACAATGTTTCAACAAATAAGGTTCATCCCACACATAGTATTTTGCATCACTTTTCAGCTTTTCTTTTTGAGCACATGTGAATGTGTCGGGATACCTCTTTGCGACCAAAATGTTAACGATATCGGCATACCAAGGAGTAGATTGAGTGAGGGAAAAGAGATGCTTATCCGAAAAGTCGTCCCGCAACGGGAGAGGAGTTTCATTTGAAGTGATCCAGCTTAGATGATTGGCAACAAGGTTCTCACATCCGCTCTTGTTTCGGATTTCCAAATCAACTTCTTGTAACAATAACATCATTCGGATGAGTTTAGGCTTTGCATCTTCTTCGTCATCAAGTACTTAAGTGTTGTGTGATCCGAATACACTATGACCTTGGTACCAAGTAGGTAATGTATAAATTTCTCCAAGGCAAACACTATGGCTAATAGCTCCTTCTCCGTGGTAGAGTAGTTGCTTTGAGCATTATCTAGTGTCGTTGATGCATAATAGATCACATGGGAGGCCCTCCCATTCTTTTGACCCAAATGGCGCCTATCGCATAGTTGCTTGCATCACACATGAACTTATAGGGGAGATCCCAATTTGGTGCTTGCATGATGGGAGCGGATATAAGCAACTTTTTGAGCTTGTCAAAAGCTTCTTTGCACGCCTCATTGAACTTGAAATAAACCTCCTTTTGCAAGAGTTGGCACATTGGTCTTGTTATCTTTGAAAAATCCTTGATGAAACTTCGGTAGAATTCAGCATGACCTAAAAAAGAACGAACTTCCCGAACACAAGTCGGGTAGGGTAAGCTTTGAATAACATCGATTTTTGCCTTATCTACCTCAATTCCTTTCTTTGACACAATGTGACCCAAGATGAGACCTTGACACACCATAAAATGGCATTTTTCAAAATTTAGAACCAAATTAGTTTCAATGCATCTTTTAAAAATTTGGTGAGATTGGTCAAACACTCTTGAAAGGAGTTTCCATGTACCGTAAAATCATCCATGAAACTTCAATTATATTTTCAACATATTCTGAAAAGATACTAACCATACAACGTTGGAAAGTGGCCGGGGCATTACATAATCCGAATGGCATTCTCCGGTATGCAAAAGTACCAAATGGACATGTAAATGTTGTCTTTTCTTGGTCCTCCGGTGCCACCGGGATTTGGTGAAAACCAGAATACCCGTCGAGACAACAATAATGAGATTTCTCGGCCAACCTTTCTAACATTTGGTCAATGAAAGGCAATGGGAAATGATCTTTTCTTGTGCTTGCATTGAGTTTGCGGTAGTCAATACATACTCTCCACCTGTTTTGCACACGGGTGGGGACCATCATACCTTTGTTATTCTCGACCACCATGATTCTCGTCTTCTTTGGAACGACTTGCACCGGGCTCATCCACTTGCTATCCAAGATTGGATAGATCATCCCCCCATCAAGAAGCTTTAATATCTATTTCTTCACAAGTTCCATCATTGGCGGGTTCAATCTTCTTTGTGCATCCCGACTCGACTTGCATTTATCTTCCATCAAGATCTTGTGCATGCAAGTGGAGGGGCTCAATCTCTTGATATTTTCAATCGTCCAACCCATGGCTTCTTTATGCTCCTTCAACACCTTGAGGAGTTTCTCTTCTTCAAATTCGGTTAAGTGAGTTGAAATGATAACCGGAAGGGTTTAATTCTTTCCCAAGTAGGCATACTTCAAGTGTTGAGGTAAGACCTTCAATTCCAATTCGGGTGGTTGAACAAGGAATGGAGGCAATTTTGTATGAGTTGGGGGGCAATTCAATTTGCTTGACATCTAATCTTGTGGATTTCTTCATCTCCATTTTATTTACCAACTTCTCAACTTCCGGATCCAAAGAATAAAGATTTAATTGCTCGACTAGCTTCCCACAATCAAATCCTTTTCTTAAGATCATCTCCAACATATCACCATTAGATAACTCAAACAATTCTTGAGTAATTGACTCAACAACATCAACAAAGTTCAAAGATGAAACATCACTAGGATATCTCATGGCATCGTAAATATTAGCACTTATTGTTTCACCATCAAACTCCATTGTCAAACTTCCCGCATACACATAGATCTTCGTCCTAGCCGTCTTCAAAAACGGTCTCCCAAGCAAGATTAGAGCCGATTTGGAGGACACTTGCTCATCTAGATCAATCACATAGAAATCTGCTGGGAAGACCAATTGGTTCACTTGCACTAGGACATCTTCCAAAATACCTCTAAGAAAGACACTTGATTTATCCGAAAGAGAGATTATAACACCAGTTTCACTTAAGGCTCTGACATTCAATGATTCATACACCGAATAGGGCATGAAATTGATAGAGACCCCAAGATCAAGCATAACACTACTAAAAGTGACATCTCCAATCTTGCAAGGAATCGTGAACATTCTGGGATCTTTGCATTTGGATGGAAGCTTCCTATGTAAAACCACAGATGCGTTTTCATTCATCAAAATTTTCTCATTTCCCTTCAACTTCCTCTTGTTGGTACAAAGTTCTTTCAAGAACTTTGCATATCTCGGGATTTTATTGATTACATCAAGTAAAGGGATGTTTACTTCCACCTTTCGGAAGGTGTCCAAAATCTCTTTCTCCCCCATATTCTTCTTTGAAGTTGCAAGTCTGGAGGGGAACGGTGGTTGAGTGGCTGTTGGTGTTACTAGAGGGGTAGTCTTCTTTGGGGTTCTGACTTGTGCATCGTTCTTGACTATAGGTTCTTCAATGGGAATGATCTCTATTTCTTCCTCTTCTTCCCTTGGCTTCTTCTTTGAACTACTTTCTCTGTTTGTTTCCACTTCTCAAGGTCACCAAATTGACATTTGAGTTCTTTTCGGTTTGAGAAGGGAGTTTACCACAGGATTCCAAGTTCCTTATGGATGTAACTGTATCTCCCATTTGTGCTTCAAGGTTGGAGATACTAGTCCTTGTCTCTTTTTGGAATTGTTGGGTACTAGTGGCTAGGGATTTGACAATGTCTTCAAGAGTCATTTCAGAGTTACTTGGTTGAGATTGAGGAGGTTGTTGATGATGATGTGGAGGGTGCGGTTTGGTTTGATAGTGTGGTTGTTGATGTTGGTAATGAGGTTGTGGTGGTGGATAGGATGGTCTAACCAATGCATTATGAGGCAATGGTCTTGGGTTGTAGCTCATGTTGGGATTTGGCTTCCAAATTGAATTAAATGTATTTTGGTAACCGGATGGTTTGTTGTGGTAGTTTTGGAACTCTCCCGTGGCATTCACATGCTCCGCATCTTCTTGAAGGATGGGACACATATCTGTAGGATGTCCCATTGTTGCACATATTCCACAAACCATCCCTTGTGGAGTTTGTCCCATGGCTAGCTTTTGGACAACGGAGGTTAGATCTTTGATTTGAGACTCAAGATTTGATGTTCCCACTTCATTCACTTTGTGTTGCGTGTCTCTCTTCATGTTTTGGCGCAGGCCAAAATGTTGAGAATTCGCGGCTATGGTGTTGAAAAGTTGTCATGTTTGTTGTGGAGTTTTACTAAAGACATCACCACCACTTGAGCCATCAACTAGTCTTCTCTCCATTGGCAACAATCCCTCATAGAAGTGTTGAATGAGGAGTTGTTCCAGAATTTGGTGTTGTGGGCAACTATAGCACAAGTTGTTGAACCTCTCCCAATAATCATGAAAAGTCTCATTTTGACTTTGGCGGATTCCACAAATCTCATTTCTAAGACTTGAGACTCTTCAAGCGGGATAGAACTTATGAAGTAAAGCTCTTGCCATGTCGGTCCATGAGTTGATCGACCCCCGTGGAAGATAGAATAACCAATCTTTTGCTCTATCGGCCAATGAAAAGGGGAATGCCCTTAGCTTGATTTGGTCATCGGTTGACCCTTGTGGCTTCATACTAGTGCAAATGATGTGGAACATCTTCAAATGCTTATGAGGGTCTTCATTCTCCAATCCATGAAAAGTTGGTAGGTGATGGACTAAACTTGACTTCAACTCCGAGCCTCCTTCCAAAACCGGGTAATTGATATCGGTTGGAGTTTGTGTAGCATCGGTCTCCATCATTTGCCTCAAAGTTCTTTTGGGAACTTCTCCTCCATCCGCCATTGCAATCGGTTCAGTGATGGGTGGATTTTGTTGTAGGGGTGGTGTTTTGGGAATTTCTTGGCGAAGGTCGGGACTAGAATCGGGTTTTATATCAATTAACGAAGCGGTTTCAACCACCGGGTCCCCGTGGGGGTTACAAGTTTGACCACATTAAACTCGTTTTTCCTTCGCCAAACGCCTTGCTTCTTTTTGGATTTATGGGTTGGAAATCAAGTCACCTGTATGATGAGATCTAGGCATAGAGAAACAAATTGATTAAAAATAAACCAATCCCAGGAAACGGCGCCAAAAATTTGGTGGTTGTCGAGGCCAATAAAGTTTATAACCTAATTATTATACACTAAAATAGTGTATAGTGTTAAAGGGATCGAATCCGCAGAGATTGGTCCAATTTTATAACTCTATGAGAAATCTCTTTCTAAAAATACTTGCAAAATGACAATCAATTAAAAATGGGGGGTTTAGTCTTTTGAAATACTTGAAATAAACTAGAATTAAAATAGGATTTAAATAAACAATTTCAACAAAAATAGGAGTTTGATGTAAAATCAATAATAGAAGGATGGTTGACTTAAGGATTCCTCACTTTGACTTTTGATGAACATATCATTAGAATCCAATGGTGCAATACTTGATTTTAATCCTTAATTTGGCTATAGTAATCCAAGAATCTTGAGATTACCTACACTTTTCTTAGTTGTTAAAATGGTTAGAGAAGCTCATAACAATTTCCTTAGTCAAAGTCACAATACCCATTAAGCATGTAATTAGTGAAAGTCAACTACCATTAAGAGCCAAAAAGTCACCAAATCCGAGAGGGGTCAAATGCTTTCACCACTCTTTTGGAGGAAATGTTTTTAAGATTGTGTGAAGCAAAAACAACATAAAAATGATTTGTTGCTTGCTAATTTGAGGATCTGTAACACCCCGTTTATTTAAATAACATAATAAATGTAAGTCCCGGACTAAATTGTGAAGAATTTTAGAAGTTGGAGGTTAAAAGTGTATGTTCCAGACTGGTTTTGTAAGATTGTGTTAAAAGGGACTAATTGATAAATTCCGAATTTTATTTGAAAGGAAATTCCGAAACTGGGGTAGAAAAGCTAAATTAGGGCCTTGGGTTGAAAAGATGTTTATAGGGAGGGACCATTATTGCCAATATGGAATGAAGATTGTTGGTAGCAGGTATATGACTGTTGCATCGCTCAATACCCTAACCCTAGAGAGTGTTATACTCAGCCGCCGAGTTCACTACTCTCGTGGCCACCTCCAGCCATCACCCGCCTCCTTCACGTTTTTCTGGCCAGACAAAGACCCGGTGGCCAACAATGTCCATGCCGTCGGCCAGAGCCACACTCCAGCATGTCGCCATCCCGCTGCCGACGCAAACCAAGAGCGGATGTCATCTCCTTCTTCCTCCTTCTTTCTGCCGCTCTCAACAATCGGTGGAGTCGCATTGATCCTCTACGTCTCCTCCTGCCGCTGCTCAGTCGCTGTTGATCATCCCGAGCGGCTGTTGCGGCTGGTGCTCCTTTCCGGCTGCCTTGCACCATTTCGAGCGGTGGATGTGGTCGGAGTACACCTCTAGATCGAACTGGTGACGTTCTGGGTTCTGTGGACGCTGTTGCTGAGTTGGGACTTAAGGAAACTCGCCACCACCGTATGGTGGTGGCTGTCATCGAAAATCCTCCGGTAATCGCAGCTGTTGTAGTCGCCTCGTGTCACCACCGCCACTGTACGCCACCAAGTAGGTGACTGGAGTTTGTTTGCAGCAGAAAACATATGTGTGGGTGTGTTTATTGCAGTTAAGTGGTGTTTAGGTGTTGTTTAGCCGGGATTCTCGAAGAATAGCCACAACCACCACCTTAAGGTAGTGGCTGCCGCCAAGCACCGCCGCCGGCCACCATGGGGTGGATGTGTATGTGTATTAGTTAGTGTGTGTATTTTGGATAAAAGCCTTTTAATTGTAATTAGCAAATTAAATAATGAAAAGAATCATAACCACCACCGTAAGGTGGTGGCCGCCGCCTCGAACCGCCATTGACCACCACTACCCGAGGTGGTAGTGGGTGGTGCCCTGCTATCAAACCTTAATGGGCTTATAGATTTGTTTTGGGCCTTTTGGGCCATGTTTGGGTGGAAAACCCTAATTGTGAGTTTTGGGCCTTAGACTAATTGGGCCACTTGTGGGCCATTAGGATTGGATTGTGAATTAAGCCCAAACTATTCCATGCCATTTATCTAGTAGATTAAAGGACTTAATGGATTAAGTCCTTAATTGGCTAATTGAGAAAATACTAAAATATGAGAGATTATCAGCACACGCGAGAATTATTTAATAAGTGAATATTAAATAATAATCATTAGCAGAAATTAATCTAAGCAATAATGGACTTAATGGATTAAGTCCTTAATGGATTAAGTCCCTAGTGTGTTAAGTCCTTAGTGGGTTAAGTAAGAAACAATTAACCCTAGTTATCATTTGATGTGAAACCCTAATTTCACTTGGGCTTTGTGTTGGGCCATCCGAGAATAATCAAATGGACTAGAGTAATTAGTTGGGCTTTAGGGTAAGGCCCATATGAAGGATTTGGCCTAATTTGGAAAATTGGGCCATAGATGGGCCATAGTTGGGGCCTAGATGGTTGTATGATATTGGGCCCTAGAATAATACATGTTGGACTAGACTGATCAATTGGGCCTTAAGGGAAGTCCATGTAGAGGTTTGGGCCCAATTTGGAAAATTGGGCCATATGTTGGACTTTGATCCCTAGTTGACTTTGGGCCTATGGATTGGGCCTTAGGCTTGGGTAAGCCAAGCTAGGGGTAGTGTAGTAATTATCCAAAGCATGTATTTTTAGTTATGTGTTAGAACCGAATTATTAATTGGGTGTTATTTGGTGTTGACAGTTCGGGAATCTGTCAGCCAGCAGCTGGGGTGGAGTCTGCGGGACTTCAGTACTGTGGGATTGTGTCTGCGGGACTTCAGCAGTGTGAGGTGAGTTTCCTTCCAGTAGGAACGGTTCTACGGCCACAACGTCGGCCCCTTTAGTTAGCAGTAGTTCCGGACTTCAGTCCGATGCAGTAGTTTAGTATGCTTGGTGTCTTTGTGATACAAACATGGTATGAGTTATGTGTTCCAGACTATGCTCCGATGCAGTATGCAGTGTATGTGTTTATATTATATGATACGATTATGTTATGCTATGTTCAGTTAGTTCTGGACCTCGGTCCGATGCAGTAGTTAGAGTGCTTGATGTCTTTCTGATTCAAGCATGTTTTGTGTTATGTGTTCCGGACTCAGTTCCGATGCAGTATGCAGTATATGTATTCATGCTAGTTGATATGTTTATGCTATTTTATGTTCAGTCAGTTCCGGACTTCGGTCTGATGCAGGGGACAAGGTCCTAATCAGTTCCGGACTTCGGTCCGATGCAGTTAGTTCTGGAATTCGGTCCGATGGAGAGGGCAAGGCCCTAGTTAGTTCCGGACTCCGGTCCGATGCAGTTTCCGGACATCGGTCTGATGCAGTGGGCAAGGCCCAGTAGATGCTTTATATGATATTGTATGGTATGTGGTAGTTTGGGGGAGCTCACTAAGCTTCGTGCTTACAATTTTCATTTTGGTTTCAGGTACTCAGTTTTCAAAAGAGGAGCTCGGGAAGATTGCAGTGCACACACCATTTGTTCAGCCTGGGATGTTTATACTCTGATATATTTGACAGTTGTTAAGATATTTTGAGATACATTCTTTATGATTCTTATATGACGATTGATGAATATGGTTTTATTACTATTTTAAAACGATATTTTCAGACTGTATTTTTGGGATGTTTCAGGATCCTTTACTTAATCAAGAAATTAGCCAACTAATCACCACAAACACATTTAAACTCATTAATAAAAACATACTAGTGGTGATAATATGATAAAAAAAGCAAAACATTTCCGTAAAGATTTATGAACAAGGTCATGGATTCTTCAACATTCAACAAAAATTCAAAGGATTCAACAAAAAGTCAACCAAGATTAGTTTAGCCAAGCATGGCTAAACTCAAAGAAACAAAGTTAGAGAAGATTGTACCAAACATTAAGCAAGAATCAAGAGGTAAAAAGATGATGTTCTTGAGGTGTTCTTTGCCTTCAAAAGTCTTCAACTCTAGAGAGAATCTCCAAAAATCGGATGTTCAAGAGTATGCAAAAGATAGGCACCAACCTTCCCCATATAGCTTAAAACATGAATTCCCGGAAATGCCCCTACAGGGCCTTGCGCGACCCGCGTGCTACTGTGCGGGTGGGTTGCGCGGGTGGTGCCTGACATGGGCTTCTTTAGGTTTTTGGGCCTCCAAAGCATATCCCACTAGCCCAGATCGAGTCCAATCACCTCCTAGCCCATTTTCTTCAAGTTTTTCTTCATTTTATGCCCAAATTGACCTCTCCAAATCCTCCAAAGCTCGTGCACTCGCCCGATTAACAATCTACGCACGCTTGAATAAACTATCGCATCTTGCAAATTTAAAGTTTATTTCTCTCCAAGCCTTCAAATAATCATCAAGCTCGCTCCATGCATCATCTCCACAATCACCAAGCCTAACATCCTTTTTGTCTACCAAATCCCATCACTTTCCATATGTCCCGAACACTCCCGCTCCGCTAGACCCAAAAACCTTGGGTGATCCTTGGCCATAAAATCTCATTCAACCCTCTATTCTTGATGATTCTAAGCTCAAAACATGTTAATCCTAGTGTACAACGAGTTAGAACAAGATTACCTACGTTCTAGGAGCTTGAATGGTTGTTTTTGGCCAAGAACAGTAGTGTGTGTTCTTGGTGCTCTTGGTGAAACTTGAAGTTCTACAAATGGAATGATTTCACGGATGAAATCATGTAAGTTCACTAGTTCATGTAAGATATCAACTAGTTATGACAATAAACTTACCAGTTTTGAAGATCAGGGACGAAGTTCGGGATGGTAATTGAGAGGATTTCAGCCAAAGACGTGAAAGAATGGAACAAATGACCACCTTTTCATCATATAAGATGGAGTTTATGGCCCGCATGGAGTTTATGGCCATAAACTCTCATGTGGTGGCCGTGAACTCCTTGTAAAAGTGTTTAAGGTCGTTTCTTTGAACTATAACTGTTGGATATAGTGTCTAAGATGATAACTATATTTGGTATGTACTTGACCCGACCCGGCATGGTCCATTTGGGTTGCATGGCATTGCTATACTTGGATAGACTAAATGAGAGAATATGGAACTTATGATTATTAATATATTATAAGTTCTAGTATATTAATAATAGTATTATTTAATTAGTATTTGATCAAGTATGAATCTAGTATTAATTTGGTGATCGAAGTGAGACTAATTAAATATATAGGGTTGATTATAACAATCACCAATTCTTTTATGGTGGATTAATGATCCATGGTTTATAGGTTATGGATGTAACCACTTGGAGCTCCATGGATAGTCCATGGGAGTTACAAACCCATGGGTCATCAGAAATGAAGAGTCATGACAATTATGGGTCTTCTTAATGAAACCCTAATTATGACACCACTATAAATGGAACCCTTTGGCTAGCAAAATCGGGACCTAGTGTTACTAGAGAGGGCATAACCGATTTTGAGTGCTAGAAGTATTCTCTCAAGTTATTCCAAGTGTTGTGGTGTTGTGTGAAGCATTTGAGGCACAACATTTGGGGTGCTAGGCTCACAAAGTCTTGAAGGAATCCAAGCAACATCAAGGTATGTACTTCTACTAGTTTTATATTTTATTTATTCCCCATGCCATGCTAGTTAGGAAATAAGCTTGAAAAAAAAATTTGCATGTATATAGGGAAAACATAGATTCAAGGTTATTAGTTTTGCATGTACACTTAGGAAGTGTTAGAATGCTCAAAACCCATCAGTGGTATCAGAGCCTAGGATTGTTTTCTGTATACTTGATGCAAAACTCCTTGAAAATCGAAAATTCTACTCACTGTCGACTGGACTCGCCGAGTTCATGGGGAGGACTCGCCGTGTCCATGAACAAATTCATCCTACTCGTCGAGTAGGATCATGCACTCGACGAGTAGGTGCGTGCTGGGCAGTCTTTTCGTGTTTTGTTGTTGGAAATGGATTGAAATCATTATCCCAATCTGTTTTGGACTTGTAAAATCTGTTTTTTAGAATGATAATGGTTATGTTAACCCGTTTTACATGACTTTTATTAATTTTCAAGTATTGTATATGTTTATATGATTTCTTTAAATTTCTTGACATGAATTTGTGTTCTTATGAGTTTTTAGAAGATCATAGGAATGATGTGTAACCTCCATGTATGTTTAATTCATGATCTTAATGACAATGATGGTGTTCATAACTTGTCCTCAAGTTATGGATAACCAAAAGTCACTTCTTTTAATTGTGATTAAAGAACTAAATAGGTTTCATAAAATGAAGAGTCTTCATTTTTATGAACCATTAAAACTAATAAGTTACAAATTGAAGAGACATGGAATAGTTTTAATTCTTGCCCTCAGTTTTTGGAATTTGAAAAGTATTACACTTTAATACTTTAATTCCAAATTAAACCTTAGATTTTTTAAAAAGTTTAAAAATCAACACTTATATTATTATTATAATTTTATTATGTAGATATGTATAATAATATATCATTCTTACCGTTAGTAGGCCTCATTCACGAAGCCGGTCTATAAGGGGGGTATAAGGTTGTTGCCTATAAAATGGTGACTTAATGGGTGTCCACTCTCACCCACCGCTTGCTTGATCGGTGGAGGGTCGTTAGCCGAACAGGTAGGATACGAATTTAAATTCTCATTAAAAGTATAATGAATTATAAAGTAACTATACATTATAAATTCCCAATCTTAGTTACTTTTGGAAAATGTGAATTTGGTGCTAGCCCATAAAATTACACTTTGTACCTTACCAAGTCGTTAGTGGAGTGTGTGTGGTTAACCGACACACTAACATGGACTAGTAACAGTGGCAAAGGGTAACTTGACTCCATTATAGATCGGTGGAGCTGTTGGGTTTTGAGCAATCTAACACTCCTATGTATACATGCAACCCTAAATACCTTGGATCTATGTTATCTCTATTATACATGCAAATATCAACTTTCCAAGGTATTGTTCTATTCTAGCATACAAAACTTTGAATAACACAAGTTAGAATAACATACCTTTTCTTGGTGCTTGTCTTCATGAAGCTTGAGTGCCTAGTGCCCCAAGTGTGACACCTCAAATGGTTCACACAAAACCATAAGCACTTGGAATAACTTAGAGAGAAATTAGAACACTTCAAGAATTGGCTTGCCCTCCATGCATATCATAGCCACCCGATTTTCCCAAGAAAGAGATCATTATATAGTGTGTTACAATTAGGGTAAACCCTAATTGTCATGGCTATCCATTTCCATGGATCCATGGGTTCAAATACACCATGGAGCATCCAATAGGTTTTAGCCCAACTTGATAATCCATGGAGCATTAGCCCACTATATAAGTATGGATGATTTACACAATCAACCCATATATTTAGTTAGACTTCTTTTGATCACATAATTAATTCTAAATTAATTATTGATCAATACTAATTAAATAATCTTATTAATATATTAGAACCTATAATATATTAATAAACCTTAAGTGTTATTTCTCTCATTTTAGTCTATCCAAGTGCATGATGCCATGCAACCCAAATGGACCATGCCGAGTCGGGTCAAGTCTTACCAATTATAGTTATGGACTTAGACATTAATCCAAAAGTCTCCCACTTGGATAAGTCTAAAAGTATTATTGCAAGTATGACTTCAGAACCCGACTAGCAATCGTAGATCTCAAAAGCTTCTGTCGATCCCTGACCTTGTCGATGAACTCTGACCTCTGTCAATGACTTCTCCATTAGATAAGTGATCATATATTCCTCCATTCTAGATATCATATGGACTGAGACATGGATTATAATCATTCTCTCTGTCCATTTGTTGTTTCCCGATTTCTGATTTATGATGACTGACTAATTGAACAAATCAAATCAGTCCAGGCCCGACCGAGCACTTACTTTTGTCATCACTAAATCATCGAGGGGCCCACAGATATCGCTTTTATCCCTTTGAGGGTAAAAGGAATGGATAAACTTCGACTCATACGCTTGTACTGAATACTTGTTGAATCATACACAAAGGCACGTTTTATAGCATCGAGTTACCAATGCGTTTTCGTACAATCAATGTATAACCAACTCATAGGCAACAAATCATATCTCTAGGTTTGAAGAATATAAGATATTATTGTCTCATGATTCACTCGTGATCAAATCCATGAAGTGAATCCAAATGAGCGTGGGTTGAATCCAATACTCAGCCCTTATGAGTACTCATGAATGTTGTAGCAACTATTGCGTTGTCTAAATCACCTTAGACAAATCATACAAGCCAAATTCACGACAGTCTTGATTCATATCTACTTCCAACATATGAACGACTGTGGATGGTTTGAATAACTTGGTCATTCAGGAGAATGACCTAGTTATTCCAGAAGTCAAAACATGCAAAGTGAAACACAAAATAAAACTAGTCCTATATGGCCTCAACATTTTGAGCGTAAATAAAACACCTTTTATCTAAGCACCATATTGATCACTCATTATTCATGTTTCGATTAATCAACTTAATACTTGAATTGAAACAGTAGTGATGCCATGCTCCAAGCATGCATACTATGTTTCTCTAAACAATAGCTATGCGATATCAATTGAACATGACTTCAATGATACTCATTTCACAATCCCAATCCTTATTGTAAATGTAAGAATACCAAGTTCTTGTCATTTACCGTAATCTATGTAATGATCCTCTTGTAATGATATTCACACAAGTCACAAAGACCTGGCAACAAACATTACAAAGTATTCCAATGGAAAGCAATTCCATGGAGATGAAGTCTCAAATTAAAAGTACATTCCTTTGAACATCCTTCTTTGCATTAATTTCATTAATCTTACATAGATTCAAAGAATAACTTCCAGCTATGGAAAAAATTCCATATTCCCATCTTGACCATCACTTTTGAACAAGAGTTGCCTCTTTCCAAAATATGTCAATACAATCCTTACTCTATACTTCCAATTGTCCATGACTAACCAAACTTTGGAAAACCCCAAATTGTTCTCGACAATTGCTTAATCATCTTAGTCATATCCAGTTCTAATCCCTTTTCCCTTATTAACGTCCTAAGCAGTAGGAAAATTTAGAATGGATGAATATTATAACACATGCAATCGATCCTATATCCGAAGCATATGGGATACGATTCATGCTATAAAATTTTTATTTGCCATGTTCTCATAATTCCAACTATGAAGAGGGATGCCGTAATCATAAACGGATTTTGAGAAAGCAACATATACAGAAATTCCTTATGTTGAACCATTCCAACATAACATTCATATATATTCTTGGCTAAAGCAGATTAAAATCTCAATCTAAGCTTGTAGAATTGGAATGAAGTATAAATTTTTCTCCCTTAATTATAGTAAAACAAATTTTCCAAAGCGAGTTGAAACTTTTGTTTTCTATAATTAACATTATTAACTTGCAACATAATCATCATGCTCCCACTAGCATAATGATTATTATCTAACTAGCATAACACTTTATGCTCCCACTAGCTTTGACATGTACCTAGAAATCAGTCAGATTTCTGATACTAGATTGCATTGATAAGACTTTATCAAATCATACACCTGGAGTCTAAACCTTTCCTTAGATATCTCACATGTGAGTCTAAACCTTTGCCATTCTTATTAGTTAGTGTGTCGGTTAACCACGCACGCTCCACTAACGACATGAGAATGCAAACTTCACACTTGCTATCCACTTAAATCTACTTAGTGAAAGAGTTTCCTCATTATCATTTTCATGAATCGGAGAGAAACCTTATCACACTTAGATTTTGATGGTGTGTGTGTTCCTATCCATGTGAATTTGACATACCTATAATCACACGACAAGGTTAATGACAAATCCAAATTCATATGGACTGAACTTTTGCAGTCTTAATTTCTTGTCACCTCGTAGCACAAGGGCCTGCCATTGCTTCCATGTTGTTATGCAACCGGTTGAGAACTATCAGAACTCCAATGCAAAACCAACTTTAACTGGAATGGGCACATAATATGTCAACACGATAGGTTACAAACCTCAAGTCGTGGTCTAGTGATTAACAAAACTCTTGATTAGTTCTTGAATCTATCGTAAGATCCTTTTAAGACTCCCATTGACCTCTTGACATATAAGATTCTCTTTGTCAAGAACCATTCCTTGACAAAAACGAATATTCAAGAGTTAGTGTAGATTCTTATCAAGTTAAACACTTCTCACAACTTACCAATTTCAAATGTACAAGAGTAAGAACACATTTTACTCTACATTTAACAAGTGTTTTAAACCTTTCTTAAGATTATGTCACTCAAGGCTTAATCTTGGAGTATGACTCTAAGATTTAATCTTGGAACGAAGTATAATTTATCTTTTGATCTAACCATTTCAACAATTCATGATTCCTCTCCTTAACCAAACAAAATGAACTAAGGTGTCCTTAGAGGATCAATTGTGGCATGGTTTCATAATCACTAAGATAATCATAAAGCAAGATACTCAAGTACTCTCCCATCTCTTCAGATTAGAGAAGATTTTATCGTTCTGCCTTATTTGATTCTTCTTACTCATTATGCATATCATTGAAACTTCTCCAATGACCCAGAACTATACTTAAACTTGTAAGTATAACCATATTTACTAAACTTTAGTAAATCATAATGAATAATCTTATCAAATTTGTGGTGGACCTGATCAGCGCACACCCAAGTGTATCCGATCCCTTTTTTCCTTCACTTGATTCACATGTACATGTGAACAAGGAATTAGACTTAATTTCCTAAATATATAAAAAAAATTCTCATGATCATACAATACAAGTTGCATGATTCCAAGTTTCTATCCAACTGAAACTTGGGTGATAAGAATCTTTCCGTATTTGGTAAATTATGACACTTCCACTAATCAAAGAATCAAATCCATTTACCCATATTGCTTTTCAACGGAAACATATAATCAACAATTTTTCACAACCATTTTAAGGATACTTAAAATAAATAAAATCAAAACCATTTTTCTTTTATTTTAAAACTTTGCGGAAACATTTATCCTTACAATCCATATGGAAAACTTGTTGTTATCTATTCCTAAGCAATATAGCATAACTCTTAAGTAACAACTCAAAATTCTGATCACCGAACCATGCGATCGAAATCCATCTTCGCGATCAAAATCTGCATATACTTCCTTTAAGTTTCTTCACTTTTTCATTGATTCTTAAAACATCAACATGTGACCTCGTCACATTATGCAATAAGAATCTTAGAATAGAAACTTAATAGAGTTAGACAATGGGCTTTACCTGAAGTAGAGTCAAAACTATTCACTTTACCATCCTTAAGATGTTTCAGGTAAATTTAGCAGCTTCGCAACCAATGTCTTTCCTTTGGCAACAGAATCATATGGACTCTTTGGAAACGGTACATGGGACTATCACAGACTTAACCTTTCTCTTTACCATTTGGTCAACCGAGTTGACTATGGCCGATCCCTTTCCATTGGGAAGAGAAAGTTTTTCCTGGACCTCCTATGTCACCATTTTCAATGTCCAAATAGGTTTGGAAAGTAGATCTTCCAATCCAATTTGCTTTACTAATGCTCCAAATCACTGCTGATTTAGCATCATCAAGCAAATAGGTAACATCATTAAGGGTCTTGTCGCGACCTATCATCAGGGAGTGACTAAAGAACCAAGTCAGCAGCCAGCTACCTCGAGACTTCGACACCCGACTCTCCCGACTTGTCAATATGTGGCTTAATCCCCAAGATCTAAGCACATATAGACTTTGCTTGCCAATAGGGATTGAGTGTCTTAGAACTTATCAAGTCTTAAAACTTGTAGGATAGGGAGATTTATTGGAGGAGGTGGATGAAGTGAAGTATGATTTCTAGTCCCACAAATGCCCAACAAAGGGATTGATCTTTCACCTTGATTGCCATTTGGCATATCATCTTCATTAGGAAGCTTGTTCCTAAAGATTTGGGAAGACCATAGATGTCTAAACTAGACATCTATAATCGGAGAAATTCAAGTTAGTTGATTTAAGGTCCTTAATATAACACCCAATATGAAATATTAAGGCTAGGACCCAACAACCTATTTATAACTGGAAGTGGGATGCCGTAATCCAAATTTTAAAATAGTTGAAGGTAGGTAAATGACGATTTATCAATTTCCACCATGAAAACGAAATATTTTATTAGTAGGTTTTATTGGTTTTGAAACTCCTAGATCTTTTGAGATACATTGAACTTTTCAATGGCATGTTTGAATCTCGATTGTGCCCTCTCAAATTTGTGACTGGGATGCCGAGGATCACAAACAAGGTGTGAATAACCATACAAATTAACTTGGTACCCTTAACAATATTACGTAATCGATTTGCCGGTTAACCACACACGCTCCACCGATCTAAAATAAAGCCAAGTTACCCTTTGCCACTCTTACTAGTCCACGTTAGTGTGCCGGCTAACCACACATGCTCCACTAACGACTTGGTAAGGTACAAAGTGTAATTTTATGGGCTAGCACCTTTTCACATTTTCCTAAGTAACTAAGATTGGGAATTTATAAGTGTTTATTTACTTAGTATTTTTCATTATACTTTTAATGAAGGGAGAATTGTAGTCCATTCCTACCCATTCGGCTAACGACCCTCCACCAGTCAAGGAAGCGGTGGGTGAGAGTGGACACCCATTAAACTGCCATTTTATAGGTAGTAACCTTATACCCCCTTAAAGACCGGCTTCGTGAATGAGGCCTACTAACGGTAAGATTGACTTCCTCTTATACATATCTATATAATTAAAATTATAATAATAGTATAAGGGTTGAATTTTAAACCTTCTAAAATTTCAATGTTCAATTTGGAATTAAAGTATACATGAGGAGTAACTTTTCAAATTCCAAAACTTGAGGGAAAGTTTTGAAACTATTTCAAGACTCTTTAAATCATAATTTATGAGTTTAATGGTTCATTAAAATGAAGAGTCTTCATTTTAATGTAACCCCTTATTCTTTAAAAACACTTTAAAGAAGTGTCTCTTCAACATCCATAACTTGAGGACAAGTTATGGAGTCATTAAACTGTTTAATGGAAAAAACTCTTACATTTTATGTAACCTACAAAACTTTTATGAGTTTTTAAGATTCATAAATATGACTTTTCACATAACTTGAAGACAAGTTACAAAAACATATTTTATGAACTTCTTTTAGACTAATATGGATTGAAAACAACTAAAACATAATTTTTGTCATTATCAATCTAAACTAACTCATAAATCAAGGAAACATAAAATTCTTGAAAATTCATAACTTGAGGACAAGTTATGAACTCCATACAATTTTTCAACAAGATCATGAATTATATCACCAAACAATTTGCACACAATTCCTATGATCTAGCAAAACTCATAAGCATGATCATTCATAATCAAAAATTTTCAAGAATAACATGAACACATATTGTGACATCCCCAATTTCACGGCCAGAAATGACCGATTTCGTTTATGCTTTTTAAAATAAAATCAGAGTATTTCATTAAAAGTGTTGCGGAATTTGTTCCCAAAGTCAAACATGATAAAAATTTATCAAAACCTTGCTTAAAGAAATATATATTTTTATTTCATAACTGTGACAACCCGATATTTCGAGTCAATGTAATGTAAAACCGATCAAATTTAGGTCAAAATGTAACCTTCCTAAAATCTTATTTGGATTAAATAAAGTAGTAGGAATCATATCAAGGTTTGCGTACATAAAAGGAACGTCCAAATCTGACTTCGGATGAGGAAGTTATGAATTTTTAGAAGAAAATTCCTTAATCACGTCATTTTAATAAATAAGTAATAAAAATAATTTCGGAATTTGCCAACGGAATCTAAACGAAAGTTGTAGATCATGGTCTCACCTTCGCGTGGATATAAAGAACGTCAAAAACGGAGTTCGTATGAGGGAGATATGAATTTTTGAAGTTTATTTAAAATAAATATGAATTTAATTATATATTCCCGGTATTATCCGAAGGGGAGTCATCGGATAGGACCGAAGTACGCCCTGCGTACCTTCGTACGCCCCGCGTACTGAGATCGAGGGTCTCAGATCGTCCACGTCGCACTATCCGAAGAAATCTAACCCGTCCGACCCATCCGAAGCTCCGACCCGTCCGACCCGCTGTCCCGTCCGACCCGCCGTCCCATCCGACCCGCGTACCCAGCAACCTGTCCCATCCGAACCGAGGCAGTCGAGGCTTCGGTCATGCATGACATACGCGTACGCGCTGCGTACGAGCGTACGCCCCGCGTAGCGAGGCGGTTCAGCCTTCCTATAAATAGGATGCGAGGCTTTCCGAAAATGTTGCTCATTTCTCTCCTCTCTCTCACAACCTTGCCTCGTTTTCCGTGCCCGTTATAACCCGAAGCTCTGGTCTTTTTGCTCAAGTCCCGAGGGTCGATTTTACTCCCGAGATTCCCGAGAATCCCGAGAAAAATCCGTTTTCCGAGACGAAACTCTGCCCGGTTTTCCATCTCGCTTTCTTCAATCAATCAAGTAAGTTTCATACCCCTTAATCAACCTTTTTAAATATTCTAAATGCTTTTATATGCTTTCAAGGGGGGGGGGGATACAAGTTAAATACTTATAGTTATCGTTTCAATCACATGTGATTGCATTAATCACATGTGATTAATAACTAGGGAAACCAGTGATTTTATCACTATTCAAACTGTCTATCAAACTGTTTTACTTCTAAATGTTTTCCAAACCCATTTACTTTTCGAATTTACACTGCAACTGTGATTTAAACAAATGTTCCTTATACTTAAACTGTTTTAATCAAATCTACACCTTCAAATGGTTTTATAGATTGACATCAAGTCAATCTTTCTTTAAAAATAATACTTATGTTTCAAATGCCTTATAAATACTTATTTATGCTTTTATATTATAAATTGCATGCCCATATATGTATAGACGTATAAATAATGTTTAAAGGGCTTAGGAAGGCCATCCACCCTATTTCCTTTTCCTCGATTTGGATGTGGTCTGGTGGGATTATGGGTGACCATCCGAAGGTCGTTTCCATGTTAATTATATATCAAATATACATATATAGACATAAAAGTACTTCCATAATCATACGTACTAAACGCACCGTTAACAAGTTACCATCGGGGTAACACAGAATCATACTATTACAACTGCTAGATCAATGAGTCAGTTCATTCATGAGTCTATACTAGGAAGAGAATATATACAACTATACTAGAACAAGAAACATTTCATCACATATGCAAGAATACGATAACAAATGTGATCCACTGTATCGGATCATGCCTTAAATGTCATGGCCAGAGTTGTAGCCAGAATTCTCTTGGAGGGAGAGCGTTGAGTTTGCGTATAGATCTATACTGGATTGACTACCCTACACCTTGCTGCTAGCTACAGCCGGACCTGCAGGTCTGCGGGTGCCAAACGTCATTCCATTATTATGACCGTTCTTTATGTCATTGTTATCAGTCGATAGTATGGTGCAATTATCACATTATACCTTAATATAAATCTGGTTTAAGGTAGTAGTAATTAGTACAACAGTAGTTCTTATTATACAAAACTACAGTACTACAATGATTTACCCATTACATATTTTGGTGATAATCTCACTTAAGCATTAATGCACAAACTATATTTTATCAAATGATAGTTATACTTGGGAAATTACACACTTTTACAACAGACGAGTTTACAAAACATTTAAGCCTCGGTAGAAGGTTACTTTTATAGAAAATATAGGATTTTCTGAGAGATTCAAACTTTTGCAAACACTTTTAAACATTTATTTACATTTTTACAAACTTATACATTGAGACAGGTTCACACGTTTTTGACAATGAACATTGACACTAAAATACTTATGAACTCACCAGCTTAATGCTGATAAACTCTTTCAAAATAACTTGTATTGTCAGGTCATCAGTAGACAGGTATCGATGCCAGCTTTTGAGATGATGGAGCGTACTCAAAGACTCATCATTTTATTATTTTGATTTACGTTATATTTTTGGTGTCTAAAACTGTACAGAACACGCATGTATTAAATTTATATATTTAATGCAATGGATGATGTTGTTTGCCTATTTACATTTACTGTGTTGTGATTACCTTACATGACGTCCTCCGCCCCAGAACGTTTCCGCTGTTCTTGGTTTTGGGGTGTGACAATAACAAAACATCGGGATGTCATGTTCCGATACAGATCAAAAGCATAAACAAGACATTATAAGCCTTACAACAGTTATTTATAACTAATGGCATATAATCCAAAATCACTCATCATCATCATCCGACTATGCTCGGGGTCCACTACCTGTAATCATAAAAAGCTGAGTGGGTCAGGCTTGGAACACTGGTGAGCATATAGGGTTTTCAACCCACAATACATAAATTTATTATGTTTAAACATCAATCAGTCAACCAAATTACCCCAATTACCCATTCCCGTTAACCTCACGTTACGTCCCTAAAACAACTATCACAAGGAACCTAGCCTAAGGATTTTCATTAGGGTGACAACATTGCTTTCCTCAACAATTTATGTCAAAGGGTGACAGCATTGCTTTCTCAGCAATTTATGTCAAATAAAACAAACACCGGGGTGACAACATTGTTTTCCTTCAACAATTTATGTCAAATAGGCACGAAGTCACATTGTCACCAAGATTTATCTAATCAGCACGACGTCACATCGTCACCAAGATTTACTCAATAGGAACTAACAACATCGATCCCCACATACTAACTTTATACAGTGATCTTACTAGATCTAACCTAAAGAATCGATATGAACAACTAACTAACTAAACTGCTTCAGAAATCCTCTAGCAGTAAACAAGGATCGATAAAGATATTGAATGAATGGACTATGTTTAACTACGAACCTTTGTTCGTAAAAGAAAGAACCACCAGACAATTAAGTCAGGGTGTAGTTATCAATGCCTAGGCTGTGGTCTGAATATCGTGAGGTATATAACCCCCAGACGCACCCTATCCAGCATCGAACTTTGCTTAGGATGTGGTCTGAATATCGTGAGGTATATAACCCCCAGACGCACCCTATCCAGCAATGGAAACACTAACTAATGCCTAGGTTGTGGTCTGAATATCGTGAGGTATATAACCCCCAGACTCACCCCTATCCAGCATCGGAAATGAAAACACTAACTAATGCCTAGGTTTTGATCTGAACCCCCAGACTCACTCCTATCCGGCATCGGAAATGAAAACACTAACTAATGCGTAGGCTGTGGTCTGAACCCCCAGACTCACCCGTATCCGGCATCGGAAATGAAAACACTTATTAATGCCTAGGCTATGGTCTGAACCCCCAGACTCACCCCTATCCGGCATCGGAAATGAAAACACTAATTAATGCCTAGGCTGTGGTCTGAACCCCCAGACTCACCCCTATCCGACATCGAAAAGGAAAACACTGACTCATGAAGCTTGTCCGATCACTTCACAAACGAAACGAAGACTCCAAATCTCTTCAAAATAAAAGCATAGGGAAAATACTAATAAAGTACTCCCGTACGCTCCCGTACCCCGACACGTAATAGTGTCAAAAAGAAGAATTTACGGATGAACACATAGTTCAAAAACACCTAAGGAACATATAGTTCAAGAACACTTTATGAACATATAGTTCAAACATATGTACCGATTATGAGTCTACTAACGTTCCACTAGACTATCTAAAATAGTCTGTGGCCGTTGTCAATACTCTGTTAGATGACTAGATCATCTTAAACATCGATACCTCTCATCACTTTATTTTATCACACACCAACTAACTACCCGTGTTCTACCCAACACATTTGTAGATAAAAATATATATACAGTTTAAAACTTGTATAGAATATCAACACAACAGTCACCTCAAATAAACAATTAACATATTTACACGTAACACGTATTTTAAGGTAAATACTTCATATCTATGAGTAAATTGAAAGTGAATATACACTCACTTATTTTGGTGAAAATCGGGCAGCAATTCGTTTCCTAAAACGATCGTTTCTAATAAAACCGGGAGTTTTATTGAGAAACCGGGCTCTGCAAAAGGTCGGGCTTTGAAACCGAAAAGATAAAATTTCCGGGCTTCTCGGGCCCTTCGTGGGGTATTCCGGGCTTTACAATCGATATCGTGGCTTTGCGGGATGTTAAGATGAAGAAAATATGGAGAAAGGGGCTCAAAGTGGCAAAAATCCAAAAGTAACCGAAAACCCTCGCAGGTACCCTTCTATTTATAGGGTCCGAAGTTTGATCTAACGGCTGAGAAGTCTCCTGATCCGACGGCTAAGAGGCTTCGCAGAGGGGGTCTCGCACATGGCTCGCATGGCTCGCACATGGCTCGCACATGCGATGGCTCGCTGTCGGCTTCTAAGTGGACCGCGGCTTGCTGGCGCACCTGCGAGGCTCGGAGCTAGGCTATGCGAGGCTCGGACACACGCGGCAGCTGGGCGAAGCTTCGGCTGGGGAGCTGGCTGCTTCGGATTGGGCCTCCTCCTCGGTCGAATCAGAAGAGGAGACGTGGCTCGCATGACTTAGCAGCCTCGGTGACTCAGCAACCTAATGACTCAGCAGCCAGGTGACTCAGCAGGACACGTGTCACTTTCTAAGCGAGGGTGACGTGGCAATTGTGACTATGCGAAATTTCTCGGTTTTCGTGCCAAAACTTCTAAAATCCATAACTTTCGCATACACGCTTCATTTTTGACGTTCTTTATATGCACGCGTAGCTAAAATTACGATCTACAACTTCCGTTTAGACTTTGTCGGCTAATTTTGAATTTAAATTTTATATTATTATTTTTAACAGACCGGGACAGGAAATCCGTTAAAAATTCATAACTTCTTCATCCGACGTCCGTTTTCGTCAAACATTTTACCGTTGTGATCCTAATGAAGAGACCTTCAATTCTCGTTTAGGTTGTGTCGGCTAAAAATCGCTCGATCTAAAATTCAAGTTTTTTAGCTGTCTACTACTATGCTGAAACTTCGAAAAATCATAACTTCCTCATACGAAGTCAGATTTGGGCGTTCTTTTTATCGAACTTCTCGGTTTAACGAATACTACGACTTTTGTTTAGATTACTCAGGCTAAAAAGTATTTTATCAAAAACTCACTTTTTACGACATTCAGCACCGTGCCGGTTTTGTCGCGAAACTTCGACAGGTCATAACTTCTTCGTTATAACTCGGATTTTGGTATTCTTTATATCCCCGAAATCCTTGTTTCGACCACTACATTTTTATGTAAAGATATCGGGCTTATCTCACACTTTAATTTTGACGCTTATTTTTAATCTTAATTAATTAAGCCCTAATAATTAAGCATAAAACACATAATTCACATAATATTCACATAATTCCTTTTCATTTCTTCAAAATGAGTTACAAAGGTTAACCGAGACTATCAACTCAATATAAATGCCTAGGCTAGAAACATGAGTGTTACAATTCTCTCCCCCTTAGGATGATTCCGTCCCCGGAATCACATATCACCAAACAACTGCGGGTAGCGACTCATCATGTCACTCTCCGTTTCCCAAGTGAGATTTGGTCCATTCGTATGTTTCCAGCGCACAAGCACTAAATCGACCATCTTGCGTCGTAACTTCATAGTCTTACGGTCAACGATTGCCTCAGGTTCTTCGATCAACCTCTTGTTTTCATCCAACCTTAACTCAGAAATCGGAATTATGTCGGGCACATCTCCTGTGAACTTTCTCAAGTAACACACATGAAAGGTGTTATGAATACCCTCTAGTTCTTCCGGTAACTCTAGCTTGTAAGCTTGATTCCCGATCCTCTGAAGAACTTTAAATGGTCCAATAAACCTTGGACTCAACTTCCCTCGTTTCCCAAATCTTATAAGTCCCTTCCACGGCGAGACTTTAAGTAAAACCGAATCTCCAACATCGAAGGATATCGGTTGTCTTTTCTTGTTAGCATAACTCTTTTGTCAATCTTGAGCAGCTAACATCCTTTCCCTTATCACTTTCAACTTTTCAGCAGTCTCATGGACTATTTCAAGTCCCATAAACTGCTTTTCCTCTTATAGACTCCTCCAAAACCTTGAGGTAAAACGGCTGTCACGATCGGATACAATCGTTAACGAAACACTGTGAAGCGTCACACTTTCCTTCACATAAGAATTTGCGAGTTTATCCATAGACCATTTCTCGTTGGCTGCTATGAAATGCGCACTCTTAGTGAAGCGATCAACGACCACCCAAATCATGTCGTGACCGTTCCTTGTTCTAGGTAGTTTAGTCACAAAATCCATAATGATATCTTCCCATTTACCCATGGGTACAGGTAAATGTTCTAAACTCTCATATGTTTTCTGATGTTGTGCCTTAACCCTAGCACAAGTCACACACTCGGCCACATACTTAAGCAACTTCGAGCTTCATCGTCAGCTACTAGTAATAGGGTTTTAGATCCCTATACATTTTCGTACTGCCGGGATGAATCGAGTACATGGTCTTGTGAGCTTCTTCCATCAGAAGACCTCTTATTCCTCCCATCCTAGGTAGCCAAATCCTATCTTTGAATACCTCCATTCCTTGACCGTTTGTACCAAACACCAACGTTTTACTCAAACGTTCCTCCTTTCGGTCATTTTTCTCTAAAGCTTCCTCTTGAGCTTTCTTTATACTTTTCACAATTCTCAAGACAACTTTAATTCTTAATGCTCTTGGCCCTTTTCTTTTCAAGACTTACCTTCCGACTGAGAGTATCAGCAACAACATTTGCTTTACCAGGGTGGTAATGTATCTCACAGTCGTAGTCCTTGAGTAATACTAGACAGCGTCGTTGCCTGATGTTCAATTCCTTCTGATCAAAGAGATATTGGAGACTCTTATCATCAGTGAAAATTTTACACTTTATGCCATAAAGATAATGCCCCCATATCTTTAGTGCGAATACTACCGCTGCCAACTCCAAATCGTGAGTGGGGTAGTTCTTTTCATGCTCTTTCAATTGCCTCGATGAATACGCTATCACCTTATCCCCTTGGGTCAGAACACATCCTAACCCAACTCCAGAGGCATTACTATAAACTGTGAAGTCATCAACTGCTTTAGGTAACGTAAGAATCGGTGCTTCACACAACTTCTTCTTTAACTTCCTAAAGCTTCATATGCTTCTCATTCCAAGTATAGACAGCTCCTTTGTGGGTCAAAGCTGTCAATGGAATCGCAATCGAAGAAAAGCCTTGGATAATTCAGTAATAATATCCAGCTAATCCTAAAAAGCTTCAGATCTCTATAGGACCTTCAATCGTAACATTTGAGTTACAAAATAATTCCTTATTGAGGACTCCTTCTTCTTCTTGGAATAAGTACTTTCCTTTATTTATTGTAACAGACCGATGGGTCATGTTCTAATGATCTCTCATTATATACTGCACTACTTAGACTCAGATCTCCTTGGGACAATTTTCAGAACAAACTACACCTTCCTTCATGTTCTAATGTGATACAATCACAGTTCAACATGTATTATTCCTAAATATCAACTTCTTTAACAATGAGTGCGATGCTTCTGTTGATCGCTTTGATCAGCCTTTACTTCAATTCGGCTTAAGTCAATTGCTACATTGAACTTGGTTCTCTGAACCACATAACCAACTCATCGTAGTCGGAATCAATTCGATATGACCACTAGGGTCGGAATAACAATCATCTTCTTAGTCATTACCGAAACGATGGTAACAACAGATTAGAACAAGACGGAATCAAATAATAGCTTCTTGGTAACCTTGTGACTTTCCCTAATCCAAGTGCAAGTCCTGTGCTTCCAGTAGTATAGATCTCTACTACTATTCACACCTACTCACACTCGTCCCAAGTACTGTCTCGCAGTCCCCAAGTCCTAAAATCACAAAACAATTTAACACATGAAAATGTGTCCAATTAATCATAAAATTTTCCTAGACTCTACTAGGACTTCTTTCATTTGTTCACCTAACATCGTACGTACCATTGCCTGCACTCCAGTCATCGTGATTAGCTCAGGATGTGGATTATCACTTTCGAACCCACTTTGAGTACTCGACATTTCGATCTATACACCAATCATAGGTGAATTTAGATCCTCATTTTTGTTAGATGTTAAGTCTTCGAAACGTTTATATGTTAGTTCCAATACCGTAGTCATACGTTTAGAATCCTACACATAAGGTTTCCAGATCCGGTCGGCAACAGACCATAGATCCGTACAAATAATGGCACACATGGCAAACACATAGCATTTAGCACATAAGGGCATTTTAGGCATCTTCCCTAAAATAAACTAGTGCTTGTGTCTAAAATATGGTAGACACTCATCTCACAATCATCACTTAGCATTCTAAGTTTAAGTCTAGAAATTCTACAATTTCTTAGTTCGCTTAAACTAATGCTCTGATACCAACTGTGACATCCCCAATTTCACGGCTAGAAAAGACCGATTTCGTTTATGCTTTTTAAAATAAAATCAGAGTATTTCATTAAAAGTGTTGCGGAATTTGTTCCCAAAGTCAAACATGATTAAAATTTATCAAAACCCTGCTTTAAGAAATATATATTTTTATTTCATAACAAAACCTCGGAATGTCATGTTCCGATACAGATCAAAATCATAAACAAGACATTATAAGTCTTACAACAGTTATTTATAACTAATGGCATATAATCCAAAATCACTCATCATCATCATCCGACTATGCTCGGGGTCCACTACGTGTAATCATAAAAAGCTGAGTGGGTCAGGCTTGGAAGCTTGGTGAGCATATAGGGTTTTCAACCCACAATACATAAATTTATTATGTTTAAACATCAATCAGTCAACCAAATTACCCCAATTACCCATTCCCGTTATCCTCACGTTACGTCCCTAAAACAACTATCACAAGGAACCTAGCCTAAGGATTTTCATTAGGGGTGACAACATTGCTTTCCTCAACAATTTATGTCAAAGGGTGACAACATTGCTTTCTCAGCAATTTATGTCAAATAAAACAAACACCGGGGTGACAACATTGTTTTCCTTCAACAATTTATGTCAAATAGGCACGAAGTCACATTGTCGCCAAGATTTATCTAATCGGTACGACGTCACATCGTCACCAAGATTTACTCAACAGGAACTAACAACATCGATCCCCACATACTAACTTTATACAGTGATCTTACTAGATCTAACCTAAAGAATCGATATGAACAACTAACTAACTAAACTGCTTCAGAAATCCTCTAGCAGTAAACAAGGATCGATAAAGATATTGAATGAATAGACTAAGTTTAACTACGAACCTTTGTTCGTAAAAGAAAGAACCACAAGACAATTAAGTCAGGGTGTAGTTATCAATGCCTAGGCTGTGGTCTGAATATCGTGAGGTATATAACCCCCAGACGCACCCTATCCAACATCGAACTTTGCCTAGGATGTGGTCTGAATATCGTGAGGTATATAACCCCCAGACGCACCCTATCCGGCAATGGAAACACTAACTAATGCCTAGGTTGTGGTCTGAATATCGTGAGGTATATAACCCCCAGACTCACCCCTATCCGGCATCGGAAATGAAAACACTAACTAATGCCTAGGCTGTGGTCTGAACCCCCAGACTCACCCCTATCCGGCATCAGAAATAAAAACACTAACTAATGCCTAGGCTGTGGTCTGAACCCCCAGACTCAGCCCTATCCGGCATCGGAAATGAAAACACTAACTAATGCCTAGGCTGTGGTCTGAAACCCCAGACTCACCCCTATCCGGCATCAGAAATGAAAACACTAACTAATGCCTCGGCTGTGGTCTGAACCCCCAGACTCACCCCTATCCGGCATCGGAAATGAAAACACTAACTAATGCCTAGGCTATGGTCTGAACCCCCAGACTCACCCCTATCCGGCATCGGAAATGAAAACACTAACTAATGCCTAGGCTATGGTCTGAACCCCCAGACTCACCCCTATCCGGCATCGAAAAGGAAAACACTGACTCATGAAGCTCGTCCGATCACTTCACAAAAGAAACGAAGACTCCAAATCTCTTCAAAATAAAAGCATAGGGAAAATACTAATAAAGTACTCCCGTACGCTCCCGTACCCCTACACGTAATAGTGTCAAAAAGAAGAATTTACGGATGAACACATAGTTCAAAAACACCTAAGGAACATATAGTTCAAGAACACTTTATGAACATATAGTTCAAACATATGTACCGATTACGAGTCTACTAACGTTCCACTGGACTATCTAAAATAGTCTGTGGCCGTTGTCTATACACTGTTAGATGACTAGATCATCTTAAACATCGATACCTCTCATCACTTTATTTTATCACACACCAACTAACTACCCGTGTTCTACCCAACACATTTGTAGATAAAAATATATATACAGTTTAAAACTTGTATAGAATATCAACACAACAGTCACCTCAAGTAAACAATTAACATATTTACACGTAACACGTATTTTAAGGTAAATACTTCATATCTATGAGTAAATTGAAAGTGAATATACACTCACTTATTTTGGTGAAAATCGGGCAGCAATTCGTTTCCTAAAACGATCGTTTCTAATAAAACCGGGAGTTTTATTGAGAAACCGGGCTGTGCGAAAGGTCGGGCTTTGAAACCGAAAAGATAAAATTTTCGGGCTTCTTGGGCCCTTCGTGGGGTATTCCGGGCTTTACAATCGATATCGGGGCTTTGCGGGATGTTAAGATGAAGAAAATATGGAGAAAGGGGCTCAAAGTGGCAAAAATCCAAAAGTAACCGAAAACCCTCGCAGGTACCCTTCTATTTATAGGGTCCGAAGTTTGATCTAACGGCTGAGAAGTCTCCTGATCCGACGGCTAAGAGGCTTCGCAGAGGGGGTCTCGCACATGGCTCGCATGGCTCGCACATGGCTCGCACATGCGATGGCTCGCTGTCGGCTTCTAAGTGGACCGCGGCTTGCTGGCGCACCTGCGAGGCTCAGAGCTAGGCTATGCGAGGCTCGGACACACGCGGCAGCTGGGCGAAGCTTCGGCTGGGGAGCTGGCTGCTTCGGATTGGGCCTCCTCCTCGGTCGAATCAGAAGAGGACACGTGGCTCGCATGACTTAGCAACCTCGGTGACTCAGCAGCCTAATGACTCAGCAGCCAGGTGACTCAGCAGGACACGTGTCACTTTCTAAGCGAGGGTGACGTGGCAATTGTGACTATGCGAAATTTCTCGGTTTTCGTGCCAAAACTTCTAAAATCCATAACTTTCTCATACGAGCTTCGTTTTTGACGTTCTTTATATGCACGC
Organism: Lactuca sativa; assembly: GCF_002870075.4. Classification (NCBI taxonomy): domain Eukaryota; kingdom Viridiplantae; phylum Streptophyta; class Magnoliopsida; order Asterales; family Asteraceae; genus Lactuca; species Lactuca sativa. Next base: position 217,987,768 of record NC_056623.2, on the reverse strand, counting down.
GTAGCTAAAATTACGATCTACAACTTCCATTTAGACTTTGTCGGCTAATTTTGAATTTAAATTTTATATTATTATTTTTAACAGACCGGGACAGGAAATCCGTTAAAAATTCATAACTTCTTCATCCAACGTCCGTTTTCGTCAAACATTTTACCGTTGTGCTCCTAATGACGAGACCTTCAATTCTCGTTTAGGTTGTGTCGGCTAAAAATCGCTCGATCTAAAATTCAAGTTTTTTAGCTGTCTACTACTACGCTGAAACTTCGAAAAATCATAACTTCCTCATACGAAGTCAGATTTGGGCGTTCTTTTTATCGAACTTCTCGGTTTAACGAATACTACGACTTTCGTTTAGATTACTCAGGCTAACAAGTATTTTATCAAAAACTCACTTTTTACGACATTCAGCACCGTGCCGGTTTTGTTGCGAAACTTCGACAGGTCATAACTTCTTCGTTATAACTCGGATTTTGGTATTCTTTATATCCCCGAAATCCTTGTTTCGACCACTACATTTTTATGTAAAGATATCGGGCTTATCTCACACTTTAATTTTGACGCTTATTTTTAATCTTAATTAATTAAGCCCTAATAATTAAGCATAAAACACATAATTCACATAATATTCACATAATTCCTTTTCATTTCTTCAAAATGAGTTACAAAGGTTAACCGAGACTATCAACTCAATATAAATGCCTAGGCTAGAAACATGAGTGTTACAATTCTCTCCCCCTTAGGATGATTCCGTCCCCGGAATCACATATCACCAAACAACTGCGGGTAGCGACTCATCATGTCACTCTCCGTTTCCCAAGTGAGATTTGGTCCATTCGTATGTTTCCAGCGCACAAGCACTAAATCGACCATCTTGCGTCGTAACTTCATAGTCTTACGGTCAACGATTGCCTCAGTTTCTTCGATCAACCTCTTGTTTTCATCCAACCTTAACTCAGAAATCGGAATTATGTCGGGCACATCTCCTGTGAACTTTCTCAAGTAACACACATGAAAGGTGTTATGAATACCCTCTAGTTCTTCCGGTAACTCTAGCTTGTAAGCTTGATTCCCGATCCTCTGAAGAACTTTAAATGGTCCAATAAACCTTGGACTCAACTTCCCTCGTTTCCCAAATCTTATAAGTCCCTTCCACGGCGAGACTTTAAGTAAAACCGAATCTCCAACATCGAAGGATATCGGTTGTCTTTTCTTGTTAGCATAACTCTTTTGTCGATCTTGAGCAGCTAACATCCTTTCCCTTATCACTTTCAACTTTTCAGCAGTCTCATGGACTATTTCAAGTCCCATAAACTGCTTTTCCTCTTATAGACTCCTCCAAAACCTTGAGGTAAAACGGCTGTCACGATCGGATACAATCATTAACGAAACACTGTGAAGCGTCACACTTTCCTTCACATAAGAATTTGCGAGTTTATCCATAGACCATTTCTCGTTGGCTGCTATGAAATGCGCACTCTTAGTGAAGCGATCAACGACCACCCAAATCATGTCGTGACCGTTCCTTGTTCTAGGTAGTTTAGTCACAAAATCCATAATGATATCTTCCCATTTACCTATGGGTACAGGTAAATGTTCTAAACTCTCATACGTTTTCTGATGTTGTGCCTTAACCCTAGCACAAGTTACACACTCGGCCACATACTTAAGCAACTTCGAGCTTCATCGTCAGCTACTAGTAATAGGGTTTTAGATCCCTATACATTTTCGTACTGCCGGGATGAATCGAGTACATGGTCTTGTGAGCTTCTTCCATCAGAAGACCTCTTATTCCTCCCATCCTAGGTACCCAAATCCTATCTTTGAATACCTCCATTCCTTGACCGTTTGTACCAAACACCAACGTTTTACTCAAACGTTCCTCCTTTCGGTCATTTTTCTCTAAAGCTTCCTCTTGAGCTTTCTTTATACTTTTCACAATTGTCAAGACAACTTTAATTCTTAACGCTCTTGGCCCTTTTCTTTTCAAGACTTACCTTCCGACTGAGAGTATCAGCAACAACATTTGCTTTACCAGGGTGGTAATGTATCTCACAGTCGTAGTCCTTGAGTAATACTAGACAGAGTCGTTGCCTGATGTTCAATTCCTTCTGATCAAAGAGATATTGGAGACTCTTATCATCAGTGAAAATTTTACACTTTGTGCCATAAAGATAATGCCTCCATATCTTTAGGGCGAATACTACCGCTGCCAACTCCAAATCGTGAGTGGGGTAGTTCTTTTCATGCTCTTTCAATTGCCTCGATGAATACGCTATCACCTTATCCCCTTGGGTCAGAACACATCCTAACCCAACTCCAGAGGCATTACTATAAACTGTGAAGTCATCAACTGCTTTAGGTAACGTAAGATTCGGTGCTTCACACAACTTCTTCTTTAACTTCCTAAAGCTTCATATGCTTCTCATTCCAAGTATAGACAGCTCCTTTGTGGGTCAAAGCTGTCAATGGAATCGAAATCGAAGAAAAGCCTTGGATAATTCAGTAATAATATCCAGCTAATCCTAAAAAGCTTCAGATCTCTATAGGACCTTCAATCGTAACCTTTGAGTTACAAAATAATTCCTTATTGAGGACTCCTTCTTCTTCTTGGAATAAGTACTTTCCTTTATTTATTGTAACAGACCGATGGGTCATGTTCTAATGATCTCTCATTGTATACTGCACTACTTAGACTCAGATCTCCTTGGGACAATTTTCAGAACAAACTACACCTTCCTTCATGTTCTAATGTGATACAATCACAGTTCAACATGTATTATTCCTGAATATCAACTTCTTTAACAGTGAGTGCGATGCTTCTGTTGATCGCTTTGATCAGCCTTTACTTCAATTCGGCTTAAGTCAATTGCTACATTGAACTTGGTTCTTTGAACCACATAACCAACTCATCGTAGTCGGAATCAATTCGATATGACCACTAGGGTCGGAATAACAATCATCTTCTTAGTCATTACCGAAATGATGGTAACAACAGATTAGAACAAGACGGAATCAAATAATAGCTTCTTGGTAACCTTGTGACTTTCCCTGATCCAAGTGCAAGTCCTGTGCTTCCAGTAGTATAGATCTCTACTACTATTCACACCTACTCACACTCGTCCCAAGTACTGTCTCGCAGTCCCCAAGTCCTAAAATCACAAAACAATTTAACACATGAAAATGTGTCCAATTAATCATAAAATTTTCCTAGACTCTACTAGGACTTCTTTCATTTGTTCACCTAACATCGTACGTACCATTGTCTGCACTCCAGTCATCGTGATTAGCTCAGGATGTGGATTATCACTTTCGAACCCACTTTGAGTACTCGACATTTCGATCTATACACCAATCATAGGTGAATTTAGATCCTCATTTTTGTTAGATGTTAAGTCTTCGAAACGTTTATATGTTAGTTCCAATACCGTAGTCATACGTTTAGAATCCTACACATAAGGTTTCCAGATCCGGTCGGCAACAGACCATAGATCCGTACAAATAATGGCACACATGGCAAACACATAGCATTTAGCACATAAGGGCATTTTAGGCATCTTCCCTAAAATAAACTAGTGCTCGTGTCTAAAATATGGTAGACACTCATCTCACAATCATCACTTAGCATTCTAAGTTTAAGTCTAGAAATTCTACAATTTCTTAGTTCGCTTAAACTAATGCTCTGATACCAACTGTGACATCGCCAATTTCGCGGCTAGAAAAGACCGATTTCGTTTATGCTTTTTAAAATAAAATCAGAGTATTTCATTAAAAGTGTTGCGGAATTTGTTCCCAAAGTCAAACATGATTAAAATTTATCAAAACCTTGCTTTAAGAAATATATATTTTTATTTCATAACAAAACCTCGGGATGTCATGTTCCGATACAGATCAAAATCATAAACAAGGCATTATAAGCCTTACAACAGTTATTTATAACTAATGGCATATAATCCAAAATCACTCATCATCATCATCCGACTATGCTCGGGGTCCACTACCTGTAATCATAAAAAGCTGAGTGGGTCAGGCTTGGAAGCTTGGTGAGCATATAGGGTTTTCAACCCACAATACATAAATTTATTATGTTTAAACATCAATCAGTCAACCAAATTACCCCAATTACCCATTCCCGTTATCCTCACGTTACGTCCCTAAAACAACTATCACAAGGAACCTAGCCTAAGGATTTTCATTAGGGGTGACAACATTGCTTTCCTCAACAATTTATGTCAAAGGGTGACAACATTGCTTTCTCAGCAATTTATGTCAAATAAAACAAACACCGGGGTGACAACATTGTTTTCCTTCAACAATTTATGTCAAATAGGCACGAAGTCACATTGTCGCCAAGATTTATCTAATCGGTACGACGTCACATCGTCACCAAGATTTACTCAACAGGAACTAACAACATCGATCCCCACATACTAACTTTATACAGTGATCTTACTAGATCTAACCTAAAGAATCGATATGAACAACTAACTAACTAAACTGCTTCAGAAATCCTCTAGCAGTAAACAAGGATCGATAAAGATATTGAATGAATAGACTAAGTTTAACTACGAACCTTTGTTCGTAAAAGAAAGAACCACAAGACAATTAAGTCAGGGTGTAGTTATCAATGCCTAGGCTGTGGTCTGAATATCGTGAGGTATATAACCCCCAGACGCACCCTATCCAACATCGAACTTTGCCTAGGATGTGGTCTGAATATCGTGAGGTATATAACCCCCAGACGCACCCTATCCAGCAATGGAAACACTAACTAATGCCTAGGTTGTGGTCTGAATATCGTGAGGTATATAACCCCCAGACTCACCCCTATTCGGCATCGGAAATGAAAACACTAACTAATGCCTAAGCTGTGGTCTGAACCCCCAGACTCACCCCTATCCGGCATCAGAAATGAAAACACTAACTAATGCCTAGGCTGTGGTCTGAACCCCCAGACTCACCCCTATCCGGCATCGGAAATGAAAACACTAACTAATGCCTAGGCTGTGGTCTGAACCCCCAGACTCACCCCTATCCGGCATTGGAAATGAAAACACTAACTAATGCCTAGGCTGTGGTCTGAACCCCCAGACTCACCCCTATCTGGCATCGAAAAGGAAAACACTGACTCATGAAGCTCGTCCGATCACTTCACAAAAGAAACGAAGACTCCAAATCTCTTCAAAATAAAAGCATAGGGAAAATACTAATAAAGTACTCCCGTACGCTCCCGTACCCCGACACGTAATAGTGTCAAAAAGAAGAATTTACGGATGAACACATAGTTCAAAAACACCTAAGGAACATATAGTTCAAGAACACTTTATGAACATATAGTTCAAACATATGTACCGATTACGAGTCTACTAACGTTGCACCGGACTATCTAAAATAGTCTGTGGCCGTTGTCTATACTCTGTTAGATGACTAGATCATCTTAAACATCGATACCTCTCATCACTTTATTTTATCACACACCAACTAACTACCCATGTTCTACCCAACATATTTGTAGATAAAAATATATATACAGTTTAAAACTTGCATAGAATATCAACACAACAGTCACCTCAAATAAACAATTAACATATTTACACGTAACACGTATTTTAAGGTAAATACTTCATATCTATGAGTAAATTGAAAGTGAATATACACTCACTTATTTTGGTGAAAATCAGGCAGCAATTCGTTTCCTAAAACGATCGTTTCTAATAAAACCGGGAGTTTTATTGAGAAACCGGGCTCTGCGAAAGGTCGGGCTTTGAAACCGAAAAGATAAATTTTCCGGGCTTCTCGGGCACTTCGTGGGGTATTCCGGGCTTTACAATCGATATCGGGGCTTTGCGGGATGTTAAGATGAAGAAAATATGGAGAAAGGGGCTCAAAGTGGCAAAAATCCAAAAGTAACCAGAAACCCTCACAGGTACCCTTCTATTTATAGGGTCCGAAGTTTGATCTAACGGCTGAGAAGTCTCCTGATCCGACGGCTAAGAGGCTTCGCAGAGGGGGTCTCGCACATGGCTCGTATGGCTCGCACATGGCTCGCACATGCGAGGGCTCGCTGTCGGCTTCTAAGTGGACCGCGGCTTGCTGGCGCACCTGCGAGGCTCAGAGCTAGGCAATGCGAGGCTCGGACACACGCGGCAACTGGGCGAAGCTTCGGCTGGGGAGCTGGCTGCTTCGGATTGGGCCTCCTCCTCGGTCGAATCAGAAGAGGACATGTGGCTCGCATGACTCAGCAGCCTCGGTGACTCAGCAGCCTAATGACTCAGCAGCCAGGTGACTCAGCAGGACACGTGTCACTTTCTAAGCGAGGGTGACGTGGCAATTGTGACTATGCGAAATTTCTCGGTTTTCATGCCAAAACTTCTAAAGTCCATAACTTTCGCATACGAGCTCCGTTTTTGACGTTCTTTATATGCACACGTAGCTAAAATTACGATCTACAACTTTCGTTTAGATTTTGTCGGCTAATTTTGACTTTAAATTTTATATTATTATTTTTAACAGACCGGGACAGGAAATCCGTTAAAAATTCATAATCTCTTCATCCGACGTCCGTTTTCGTCAAACTTTTTACCGTTGTGCTCCTAATGACGAGACCTTCAATTCTCGTTTAGGTTGTGTCGGCTAAAAATTGCTCGATCTAAAATTCGAGTTTTTTAGCTGTCTACTGCTACGCTGAAACTTCGAAAAAGCATAACTTCCTCATACGAAGTCAGATTTGGGCGTTCTTTTTATCGAACTTCTCGGTTTAACGACTAATACGACTTTCATTTAGATTACTAAGGCTAAAAAGTATTTTATCAAAAACTCACTTTTTACGACATTCAGCACCGTACCGGTTTTGTCGCGAAACTTCGACAGGTCATAACTTCTTCGTTATAACTCGGATTTTGGTATTCTTTATATCCCCGAAATCCTTGTTTCGACCACTACAACTTTATGTAAAGATATCGGGCTTATCTCACACTTTAATTTTGACGCTTATTTTTAATCTTAATTAATTTAGCCCTAATAATTAAGCATAAAACACATAATTCACATAATATTCACATAATTCCTTTTCATTTCTTCAAAATGAGTTACAAAGGTTAACCTAGACTATCAACTCAATGTAAATGCCTAGGCTAGAAACACGAGTGTTACACATATAAACTTGAAACTTTTATTATAGCATTGAAATTGGTTTAACATAATCATCACCAGATTCAAAACAAGTTTTATAAGCCCAAAACAGTCGAAGGTAATGACTCTAGACCAATTCCAACACAAAAACTTGAAAATATGCTGTCTGGGGGTCCAACTCGTCGAGTGCATGAACGAACTCGGCAAGTTGGATGCATTTTTCCTTGGACTCATCGAGTCCCTTCATGGACTCGGCGAGTCTGCTGGGCAGACAACACCAAAAGTCGATTTTTAAACAGTTTAAGCAAGTACAACAGGAAAACATGCCTAGGCTCTGATACCACCGTTGGGTTTTGAGCAATCTAACACTCCTAAGTGTACATGCAACCCTAAATACCTTGGATCTATGTTTTCTCTAATATACATGCAAATATCAACTTTCCAAGGTATTGTTCTATTCTAGCATACAAAACTTTAAATAACACAAGTTAGAATAACATACCTTTTGTTGGCGCTTGTCTTCATGAAGCTTGAGTGCCTAGTGCCCCAAGTGTGACACCTCAAATGGTTCACACAACACCATAAGCACTTGGAATAACATAGAGAGAAATTAGAACACTTCAAGAATCGGCTTGCCCTCCATGCATATCATAGCCACCCGATTTTCCCAAGAAAGAGATCATTATATAGTGCGTTACAATTAGGGTAAACCCTAATTGTCATGGCTATCCATTTCCATGGATCCATGGGTTCAAATACACCATGGAGCAATCATGGAGCATCCAATGGGTTTTAGCCCAACTTGATAATCCATGGAGCATTAGCCCACTATATAAGTATGGATGATTTACACAATCCACCCATATATTTATTTAGTCTTCTTTTGATCACATAATTGATTCTAAATTAATTATTGATCAATACTAATTAAATAATCTTATTAATATATTAGAACCTATAATATATTAATAAACCTTAAGTGTTATTTCTCTTATTTTAGTCTGTCCAAGTGCATGATGCCATGCAACCCAAATGGACCATGCCGGGTCGGGTGAAGTCTTACCAATTATAGTGATGGACTTAGACATTAATCAAACAGGAGCATCTGTGGTTAACCGGTACATTGATTAGGTAATATTGTTAAGGGTACCAAGTCAATTTATATGGTTATTCACACCTTGTTTGTGATCCTCGGCATCCCAGTCACAAACTTGAGAGGGCACATTTGAGATTCAAACATGCCATTGAAATGTTCAATGTATCTCAAAAGATCTAGGAGTTTCAAAACCAATAAAACTTAATAATAAAATATTTCGTTCTTATGGTGGAAATTGGTAAAACGTCATTTACCTACCTTCAAATATTTTATAGTGTGGATTATACCATCCCTCTTCCACCTATAAATAGTTTGTTGGATCCTAGCCTTAATATTTCATTTGGGTGACTTATTAAGGACTCTTATTCTAATGAGACTTATCTTCCTTTTATTCCAGATGTCTTCCAATAACGCTGCTGGCTCAAACCCGACAGGCTCCTTTTCCCAAAGGAAGTTGTGTGGTAAGGTCATCTTTGATGGATCCAGCATTAATGAGTGGATCAGAAACATCAGGATGATTACGCGCTTTGAGGACAAAGAATATGTCCTTGATAGGGAGCTTAAGGTTGTTAATGAAGCCACTACTACTCCAGAAGAGATTGCGGAGTTCATTTCACGTGAAAAGGATGCCACCAAGGTGTCCTACATCATGATGGCCACAATGACTCCGGAACTCCAAAAATCTTATGAAGATTTCTACCCCTATGAGATGCACTTAGATCTGATGGAAAGGTACCATCAGAGCGCGCGTCAAGAGAGGTACGAAATCATTTCCTCCATGATAACCGCAAGGATGAAGGATGGAGAACCCATCACCGGTCACTTGCAGAAGATGCAGAGGTTCGTTGACCGGTTGCTAATGCTCAATGTTGACCTCCCTGAGGAATTGGCGATTGACATCATTCTCCATTCCTTACCTCCTAGTTATGATCAGTTTCGTATGACTTATCATATGAACAAGGAGGAAGTCACACTTAGAAAAATTCAAGGACTCCTAAGGACAGCTGGAAATGGCCTTAAGGGTAAAGCGGTGCTACTTCTACTCCTTTAACAGCCCCTATTCTTGCAATTGGGCAAGGGAAGGTAAGAAGAGGAAAATCCCTTCGTAGGGTACCAAGGGTAAGACTCTTGATGGTTCCTCTTCAAGTGGGAAAAAGAAAGGTCCCATTACTCCTTCTTCAAACCCAAAGGAAGCACAGTGCTTCTATTGCCAGGATAAGGGACACTTCAAGCGAAGCTGCGCCAAATATCTGCAAGATGTAAAGGATGGGAAGGTTAAGCCCACCCATGCAGGTATTTACACAATATTTTCTAACAACTCATCTAATGGTAATTCTCGGGTGCTTGATACAGGGTATGGTATTCACATTTGTACTGATTTGCAGGCACCAAGAAGAAGTGAGCAAGTGGAGCACGGGAAGATAAACTTAGTCGTGGGCAACAGGAAAGCATCACCTATTACCAAGATAGGAGTTTATTCTTTATTTCTTAATAATGGGTTAATGTTACATTTGAATAAGTATTGTTACTCGCCCGAAATGGCGAGAAATATTATTTCTTTCCATGGCTTGTACAAACAAGGTTTTACATTTTCATTTGATAATAAAAATGATGCTATTAATGTTTATTACAATGATGTATTTTACTTTAAAGCAATACCTTGTGATGGTGTATATGAAGTTGTGAATGTTGTAGACAATTTAGGAAATAATGTGTTGTATATTGATTCTTCTGATAGCTTGGATAAAGCATCCTTGTGGCATTGTCGTCTTGGACATGTTAACAAGAAGCGCATAGGACAACTCCAAAAGGCTGGAGTCTTGGAATCATTTGACCTCAAGTCAGATGATAGTTGCGAGTCTTGTTTACTTGGAAAAAGGACAAAGTCACCCTTCACAGGTACTTGTGATAGGGGTGACGGTTTGTTGGACCTTGTACACACGGATGTGTGTGGGCCCTTCAGAGTTGCTATAAGGGATGCTAATCATTATTATGTGACTTTTACTGATGATTACAGTAGATATGGATATATTTACTTAATCAAGCATAAGTCAGAAACCTTTGAAAAGTTCAAAGAGTTTAAGCAGGAAGTTGAGAATCAATTGGGCAGGAACATCAAGATGCTCCGATCCGATCAGGGAGGAGAGTATCTTAGCATTGAGTTCATTGACTATTTTAAGGAATGTGGGATTATTTCACAATTGACACCTCCTAGGACACCACAGTTGAATGGTGTAGCTGAGAGGCGCAATCGAACCCCGTTGGATATGGTTCGTTCCATGATGAGTCGAGCTTCGTTACCAATCTCTTTCTGGGGATATGCCTTAGAGACTGCCGCCCATATCCTTCATCTAGTCCCTACTAGAAAGGTTGCCGAAACACCTCACCAGATGTGGACTGGGAAAGTGCCCAATTTGGACCACATCAAGATTTGGGGTTGTGAAGCTTTTGTGAGGCGTGAGACTCATGACAAGCTTGAGCCCCAAAGCGAGAGGTGTATTTTCATCGGCTACCCACAAAGATCCTTTGGTTACCTCTTCTACAGACCCAGTGATAATGTGGTCTTTGTAGCAATAAGAGGAGTCTTTTGTGAGATAGATTTCATAAGCCAAGGGGACAGTGGGAGGCAAATTGAACTTGAAGAGCTTCAAGAGTCAAGTGGAGAAGGAACCTCAAATGCTGTCAGCCAACCTGAGGAGGAAACTCCTGTTAAGCCGATAGATGATTCTGTACCTCCAAGACGTTCCACTAGGGTGAGGAGCACACCTGAATTTTATTATGGTTATCACATCAGCACTGAAGGTGATACATTTATCAGTGATAGTACACTGATAGATTTGGATGAACTTAATAATTATAAGGAAGCCATGGCAGGCCCTGAGTCTGCGAAATGGAAGGAGGCTATGGATAGCGAGATTCAGTCCATGTATGACAATCAAGTTTGGAACTTGGTTGACAATTTACCAGGTCGTAAGATAGTTGGGTGCAGATGGATCTTCAAGAAGAAGAGCGACATGGATGGGAAAGTACACACATACAAAGAGCGACTGGTTGCGAAGGGCTTTACTCAAACTCCGGGAGTTGACTATGATGAGACCTTCTCACCACTAGCTAAGATTATGTCTATTAGAGTGTTGTTAGCCATAGCTACATTTCATGACTATGAAATATGGAAAATGGATGTCAAAACCGATTTCCTTAATGGGAAGTTGGCTGAGGATGTTTACATGGCTCAGCCAGAGGGTTTTGTCGATCCAAAATACCCTAATAGAGTGTGTAAGCTTGAAAAATCAATTTATGGTTTAAACCAAGCATCTCACAGGTGGAATCTTTGCTTTGATGAGAAAGTCAAAGAGTTTGGCTTTTCTAGGAGTGAGGATGAGTCTTGTGTGTATGTCAGGGCTAGTGGGAGCATAGTTAGCTTCTTAGTGTTGTATGTGGCTGACATACTTCTCATAGGAAATGACATCCCAACATTGCAGGAGGTGAAGGCCTGGCTTGGGAAGTTTTTGCTATGAAAGACCTTGGGGAAGCTGTCTATATCCTTGGGATAAGGATATTGAGAGATAGGAGTAAGAGACTAATTGGACTTAGTCAAAGTACTTATGTGGATAAGGTACTGAAGAGGTTCAGTATGCAAGATTCCAAGAAAGGAGAATTACCAATCCAGAGTAATGCCAAGCTAAGTAAGACTTAGAGTCCGAGCACAGAGGCTAAGATAGCTGAAATGAGTCAGATACCATATGCTTCCGCTGTGGGCTCGATCATGTATTCTATGACTTATACTCACCCTGATGTGGCCTTTGCATTGAGCATGGTCAGTAGATATCAAGGGAACCCTGGCAAGGCACACTGGACATCGGTAAAGAACATTCTCAAGTATTTGCGGAGGACTAAGGACTGGGCCTTTACCCTCGGAGGCAGTGATGACTTGAGAGTGGAAGGATATAATGATGCTAGCTTTCAAACTGATAGGGATAATTTCCGCTCTCAGTCAGGCTGGGTCTTTATCCTAAATGGAGGAGAAATTACATGGAAAAGTTCCAAGCAGGAGACAGTAGCTGATTCAACTTGTGAATCAGAGTACATAGCAGAAAGTGAGGTAGCAAAAGAGGCGATATGGCTAAAGAACTTCATCGGAGACCTTGGAGTTGTACCAGCTATAAAGGAGCCAATGGAAATTTTCTATGACAGTGAAAGTGCGGTTGCTTTGGCGAAAGAACCAAGAGATCACGGGAGACCTAGGCACATTGACAGGAAATACCATTTCATCAGACATAGAATAGAAGAAGGACTCCTCATGGCAAAGAGGGTATCATCAGATGAGAACCCGACAGATCCCCTTACGAAGGGACTGAGCAGGGTTAATCATTTACAGCATGTGAGGCGCATTGGGCTGAAGAATGATATTAGTTTCAATAATTAGATTCCTGAAACTAGTAAAATGTAGTTGACATTTGATGATAAATATAAGTTGTTATTTATTTATGAGTAAGGTGTTACTATCTTGTGTTGATTGTTTACAATGTTTCGATTTTGCATGTTTTTACTTCCAGAATAATCATGTTATTATTCAAACCATCCATAGTCAGTCAAACTTTGGAAGTATGTACTGATTTAAGACTGTCATGAATTTGGCTTGTATGATTTGTCTAAAGTGCTTTAGACAATGCAATGGTTGCTATAACATTCATGAGTACTCATAAGGGCTGAGTATTGGATTCAACCCACGCTCACTTGCATCACTTCATGGAATTTATCTCGAGTGATCGTGAGACGGTAATATCATATAAATCTTCAAACCTAGAGATATGAGTTGTTGACTATGAGTTGGTTATTCATTGATTGTACGATGACGCATTAGTAACTCGATGTTATAAAACGTGCCTTTGTGAGTAATTCAACAAGTAGTTAGTACAAGCATATCAGTCGAATTTTATCTGTTCCTTCTAAAAATAGAAGCGATATCTGGGCCCCTCGATGATTTGGTTTTGACCAATGTACCGGGCCCAGTCAGAACCTAATTGATGTGTTCAATTTAGTTCTTTGTCGAAACACATCGGAAATTGAGAAAAAAATGCTGGACAATAAGTAAGACCATGTTCCATGTGTTTGTCCGACTAATATCATGAGAGAAGAGGATTATATGATCACTTATCTTAAATGGCGTATCATCATCATCTTAGTTCCGAGAGACTTTGAAAGAGCTACGATTGCTTGTCGGATTTTGAAGTCATATTTGCAAATATAGTTATTAGACTTATCCAAGTGGGAGACTGTTGGATATAGTGTCTAAGTCCATAACTATATCTCGTATGTACTTGACCCGACCCGACATGGTCCATTTGGGTTGCATGGCATTGCAATACTTGGATAGACTAAATGAGAGAATATGGCACTTATGATTATTAATATATTATAAGCTCTAATATATTAATAATAGTATTATTTAATTAGTATTTGATCAAGTATTAATCTAGTATTAATCTGGTGATCGAAGTGAGACTAATTAAATATATAGGGTTGATTATGACAATCATCAATTCTTTTATGGTGGATTAATGATCCATGGTTTATGGGTTATGGATGTAACCACTTGGAGCTCCATGGATAGTCCATGGGAGTTACAAACCCATGGGTCATGAGAAATGAAGAGTCATGACAATTATGGGTCTTCTTAATGAAACCCTAATTGTGACACCACTATAAAAAGGAACCCTTTGGCTAGCAAAATCGGGACCTCGTGTTACTAGAGAGGGCATAACCGATTTTGAGTGCTAGAAGTATTCTCTCAATTTATTCCAATAACTTCACCAGATAAACCCCGACACTTATCCCTTAAGTGTACAAGGCTCAGAACGCTCAAATAAACTCCTAATTGTGTGCTAAAAGAAAACAACAATGAGTTTGACTTTTAATGAAGTGTTTGACTGGAAAGGATAGAAAAATTCGGGTTATCACATCATCCCCTGTTAGAGGAAATTTCGTCACGAAATTAGAATTTAGGTAAAGAAGTAGGCATGAATAATCAAGTAAGGAGGTGGGGATACTTCTTATTCGATTGATTCTCGCGCTCCCAAGTAAATTCAGGTCCTCGGTTGGCATTCCAGCGGACCTTCACTAATGGGATGCGGCGTTGCTTCATCTGCTTGACCTCTCGGCCCATGGTCACTAAGGTTCTTCCATGAAGGCGAGGCTCTTGTTGATCTAGATTTAGCCGAGTGGGATTACAAGAGTCCTGACGGAAAGGTACTTTTTCAAGTTCGAGACGTGGAGGGTAAAATGTACGTTACTGAGTTCGTAAGTAGGTTGAATTTGTAAGTTAAAGGGCCGATTCCGGCAAGAATCTCGAAGGTCCTAACTATCTTGGATTTAGCTTTCCACGCTTTTCGAAGCGTTTCAAGCCTTCCCAGGGTGAGACTTCCAAAAGGATTTGGTCTCTCACTTGGAATTCCAAAGGTTTCTTCCTCTTGCTTATTTTCCCAGTCAAGGGCCGCTCCCTTCTGGATCAAAGTCGTAAGAGGTTCCATAATTTGCAAGTAGTTCTGAATGAACTACGACAGTAGGTCAGCGAGACCTGGGACTTGGCGAATTCCTGTCGGCATCTTCGGTGGTGATAAATTCTCAATGCTTTTGATTATTGGAAGGGTCCTTAAGAATTCCCACATCACTAATAGTGTGTCTTAGGAATTTGACTCTTCAATTCCAAAACTCATATTTAGAGAACTTCGCGTAAAGCTTCTCTGATCGTATTATTTCCATGGTTTGTTGTAGATGCTCCTCATGATTTCCTCCTTACTACGAGAGTAGATAAGTATGTCATTTACAAGGACAATGAAAAACTGATCCAAGTAAGAATGGCACACCCTATTCATCAAGTTTATGAATACTACGATCGTATTGGTCCTATCCGAGGGGTATCATTACAGACTCATAGCGACCGTATCGAGTTTGGAAGATTGTCCTCAGAACATCCTTCTCTAAAACTCGCAGCTGGTGATATTTAGATCTCAGGTCCATTTCTGAAAGGTAAATCGTTCCTTGCGGTTGGTCAACCAATTTTTCTATATGAGGCAGATGGTAATGGTTTCTAATGGAAATCTTGTCGAGGTCTCTGAAGTTGATGCTCTTATGAAACAATCTGTCTACCTTCTTGAAGAATAAGACCAGAGCTCTCCAGGGTGAGAAGCTTGGTCTTTTCATTCCATTGCTGAGTAGTCGTTGAGCTGTTCGGATGATTCTTGTATCAATGTGAGTGTTTGATTGTAGGGCGATCTGGTTACAGGAGTCGTATTGGGTTCTAAGTTAGTTCGCATGACGATGCGATTACTCGTAGTCTTGGGCAGTCACCGTCCTGAAGTTCATATTAGAAGTCATACATGGTTCATCAATCATAGCCTCGTGTATACGAGTTGTATATAATTAAGATTGAAAGGGTAGTCGAACAAATGATTCTTCTTTAAGCTCACATCCCAACGAGTAAAAGAAGTTAAAGTGGAATCATGAATTCTAAACCTGTAGAACCTTCATTATATACCACCCTTGTGTATACATTCTTCAGCGATAGATCAACCATACGAGTCTTTGGATTGAACTTGACGTACTGTATGAGTGGTACTCTGGGGAGGTTTGCTGAGGTTTCTTCGAAAAAGATAAGAAACATGAGGTACTCTATGCATGAGTACTTCGGAGTTCTGAAATGACGGCTTCGCTAGAAGGACGTTTACGGAGAAAGAGATGTACACACGAACTGGTATGTGAGGATCGAATGGGCTCAACTATAGATTTACTACAAGACTATTGCTGCGAACAAGGTATACTACAAAAGACAAGTATACGCAGCACAAGGGTCCCTTAACTGACGGGATATCACAAAAGATACGACTCGAGTTACACAAATGTTAAACAATATAACAATATGTTACAACGAACGCCTTAGATAATTTAACGTGGGTCTGGAGTAGTCTCTCCTGCAGCAGTGATCCTTATCATCTTCCCGTCTGCGCTGGAGTTCTTTGTTATTGGACAATCCTTTTTGAGGTGTCCAATCTCGACGCATTGGTGGCATATCTGGCTTGTACAAGCATTTGTGGTGGAAGTGAGGTGTTGAGTCAGAGTTATGTGGACACGGGTGTTTTCGTTGCTCTTTCCTTTTGGACAATTCCTATGATAGTGTCCTGTCTCACCACAACTATAGCAAACTTGGCAGGCTCCGGTGGTGGAAGTGGTTCTACAGAAACAAGAAATGTGCCCCGTCTTGTTGCAATTGTTGCATTGCAATACTCGGCAAGCTCCATTATGATGATACTTACACTTGTTACACTTTGGGAGTGTTCCCTCAAAACGCTTGACCGGTGCTGAGGTGGCAGGAGTCTCCACTGGTTGTTGTCGCATGACAAGCCTTTGAAATTTATTGCGTTCTGTTTGGGATTGACGCTTCCGTTTCTTGAACTCTAAGTTGTTGTTTTGGGTGTTGGTGACTGTTACTATTTGTTGATTTCTCGGATTGTTACCACGATCGGAATTGTCAACCCCGTTGTCAGTCTTTTTTGCGTTTCCAGAGCCGAGGTGTGCAAGGAAAGCTAACACGGCACCGGTTACCGCGGCTTGGAATGTAGCGGCGTCGATAGGAAAGATAGGGGTTTCGTGGTTCGGCTGACTATTTACGGATGACGACATGATTCTATAACACGAAAGATAAGGAGTTCGTGAGCGATTATGGTTGAACCTAGATGTATTTCGATCGTTCATGTAAAGAGTAGAAGTATGTTCTCGAGGGTTTGACCTACATCCCTATGATGCAGTCCTAGTACAGAGCAAAAGTAAGTTCATAGAATGGTCTCAAGATGTTTGACGTTGAAACCAGGGTACCATCGGTTGGTAAATAACATAATCCAACCTTTGAAAAAGAGTTGGGAATGATCCCTGAGTTAATTTACCCTAGTCCAATAACTTGACTACAGTGGGTTTCAGATAGACCCCAACGAAAGTATGATGAAAGTATTTGAACAATGAGTGACACAGAAGTTAGCCGACTTTCAATATCAATATTCATGACGTAATAAGTTTGGGAAAAATTGACATTGTAGAAGGTCTTACATCATATCCAGAGTATAAAAGATTTTAGCCACATAAAGGCCTAACTAAAAGTACCAACAGTAGAAGATAGTTTCATAGAAAAATGCCACATAGGACATAGACAGGAAAAATGATTCCTTAAAACAAAGAAGGAAGGATAAAGCTTCTCCTAATGGTGTCGGTCATCCCTATGGTGAACTCTCAGTTCAGCCAGTTGACGTTCCATATCAAGCAGGTGTCTCTCTTACACCCTCTGGCGTACTCGGAGCTCTATGTCTTTGGCTCGTGTTTTAGCTAATGCTTGCATCAGGGTCTCATGGTGTCTCTCAGATCTCTCATGAGTGTGTTCAAGGAGATTGGTGCGGATGGTATGCATTCTTGCATTGGCATCAACCTCTACTATACGATGGAGAGTTGTCCTTCCCTGAATCTCCTTTCGGGCAACTCTACGGACCAGAGTTGGAAGAATTCTGTCTGCTGAGCTTCCTTCGCTTATGTTGTAGAAGCTTCAGTCTCGATTAAACGGCATAGGATGATATTGCTCTTCGCTCCATGTCTCCAAACATTCTACCCAAGGGGGCATCGGGCCATGAAAACTCGGACGAGGGTTAGGAATTGGAATGGGAGCTACCGAGGGTAGGTTCTCAATTTCGGGCTCGGAGTTAGTATCATCCGAAAGGTCTTTAGCATGGTGATCATTCAAAGGGATTGGATGATCATCCTCTGGTTCTTCTGCAAACCATCCAGCATTGCCTTCGTTCGGATGGTATGGGTCGTCGTGGGGATGGAGTCCAGCCATGTTATCTATGCGAGAATTTGGGGTAAAGAAATAATTATTAGATGAACTAACTAGATAATTATAAGATAATCTGCATTGGTTACATCACTATTTGTAAAGTGCATACCCGTTATATGAAATCAAAACAGGATAGGCCTTCGAATAAGTGACCTTGACTCCATGTTCACCAGGAACAGGGGTAAAGAAAAAATTAATAGATTCTGAGTCTATATCATCCTAGTTACATATAACCTTAATGTATCCACTTAGCAACTATTGACCTAGTAATGAAGATTTTTTTTAGTTCTCAAGTAAGAAAGTATTGTAACACAAAATACTCATATAGTATTTTTAAACTTATGTTCTGTTCTAGAGTTCTCATTGCGGTAGTGATGGTAAGTTTTTAGACTTGTTGCCACATCACAACCATTCTTGGGTATATGCTAATCACTCCTCGGACCAACATAGTTGATCAGGCTATGCCACTCCCAAGACTGACCATACATCCCCGAGCTTACTTGTGATATTCAACAATCGTAATACTTTCCCTCTTGTCATTGTGACACTGACTTTAGTATGAATACATGTATGTATACTTAGTTAAATATTTTATTATTTAAAAGTATAAACTCTTGGTCAGAGTATTTTTAATCCCATTATATTTGTAGTTAGTATATCTTTTATGGGTTGATATACTCAATTCACTATAAACAATGCTCTGATAACATTCTGTCATACCCCAAAACCGAGAACGGCAGAAACGTTCTGGGGTGGAGGGCGTCATGTAAAGTATCACAACAATGCAAAGTTGTGACAACCCGTAATTTATTCCGTCACTGTAACCTGTTCCCGTTAATAAAACTGTTTGTATTTCCAAATTTTCCGTTAACTTTTGGGTTAAGTTAATTAAATTGAGACCATTATTATAATCTTGTGAGTGTCCAAACCCATTAGAAACAAGTGAAAACATCCCCAATATTCACTTGGAAAAGTTTTAGTTTCAACCACGTCGGGTTACGACAATAAAATCGGGTATGACCATAAGCCTCGTTTAACGTCGGTATTAGGAAGATTTCCATCGGGTCTCAAACTCAAACCATATATAAAGTTGAGTGGACCTCATTTGAGGCTTTTCCACTGTCTGTCACTACTCTCTCTCTTCAATCCAAATCATTGATCCAAATCACCCATTTCAAGGTCCAAATCGGTATGTAATCCATCCTAGATCATAATATAGCTTTTTTAACATTTAAATCCGTGTCTAAATCATCCAAAAGGACCAAAGACATGTGTTTATGGCCCAAGAACAGCCCCAAACCGCCAACACGCATAAATGGGGTTTTGAAGCCTCAAAATCCTTCCAAACCACTTCTGGAGCTTAGATATGACTTAGGGGCTTACATGAACGGACTTAGAACACCAAAACCTTGATATTTAGGGAGTAAACATGATTCTACGGCCCAAGAGCATGCTTGGACCATAAACACCCATTCTAAGGCCGTAAACACCTTTTAAGGTGTTAAGATGCCCCTTAAAGACCTCCTAAGCCCTGGAGCAATGTCTAGAATCAACCACCATTGTGTTAGGGACCTTAAACATGAAAGAAACCACCCCTTTAGGATATTACAGCCGTAAACCCCCCAAGGAATGGTTCCTGTGCCTAAACTCCTCCATAGTGGTCAAATGTTGCCCTAACTTCCTTCCTTGGCTTGTACTTTGGACTAGAACCACTTGTGCTTAACCTACGACCACCAAAACACATAAGGAAATGGTGCATGAGAGTTTACGGCCATAAACTCCTTGTTTACAGCCGTAAACTCCTTAAAATGGTCCATATGTTGGTCAATTCACTTCCCTTGCCTTAGAACTAAACCTAGCATCATCCCTCAAGTGTTGTAAGACCATTAAGCAACCAAGAAGACACCACCCATGAGTTTACGGCCGTAAACAAATGGGGATATGGTCTATGGGCCGTAATCTCCCTTAGGAGTTTAATCTTGAAGAGCAAACTCCATATCTAAGCCCTACACACCCATAGATGCTACCCGGATCACTCCTAACACTTGAAATAAAGTGTTTTCGCATCTCGAAGTGTATTGTCTTACTAATTTAGTAGTTCAAAGTCTAATTAGATACAATTATGTATCTCTTCATATTACATAGGAACCTTGCATGTTTTCAAGCCCCGAACTGACACTTACCACCTTACCTGGCACATTTCTCGACTGGTGAGTTCATACCCCTACACTTTTTCCGTGTTTTCAATGTTTTTTCAGGGGGAATATAAGCAAAAGTACAACGAAATCTTGTACAAAAACTTATTATTTCATTTGAAATGTGTTCATATTCTGTATGCTTTTAACACTGGAAACCGTATTAACCAACCGTTTAACTTGTAGAGGTAGTTTTCAAACTGTTTGTGAAACTCACTATAAAATATCATATTTTATATTTCACAAATGATTTTTCCATGTCATTAATATTAAAAGCATTAGCTTAGTACTTTTGATTCGTCCTCGGTAACACTCCAAAGAGATACGCGAGTGGAGGACCACCTTTTGTAACAGGATTTTTCCGCATTATTACTTGTAAATTTGTTATTCTTAAAAATTGGAGACACATCCCCTAAAACACTCCACAGAGATACGCGAGTGGAGGACCGCCCCTGTAACCAGAATCTCCTGGAGGGAGAACATGACTTGAGTGTATAGATCTATACAGGGCTGACTACCCCGCACCTGGCTGCTAGCTACAGTCGGACCGAAAGGTCCAAGGGTGACAAAAGTCATAAAATGATATTGGACTTCTTATTGCCATATCTAGTCTATCGTATGGTTATGGAACTCGCAATTTAGATAACATAGATTTACTTGTTAGTAATAATGAACCTAGTAATTGGTTTACTTCCTATTTATTAGTTTTATATACATGTTAAAACTAATGCACTTTACAAGGATAACTACACTTTCAGAATGCTTCTCTTAGCGCTACAAGTATGGTAGATACTTGTAAACTTCATTCCGGATCGATAACCAACCACCAACTTTTAGGAAAATAACGGTTTTTCCTGGGATGACTTAACTGTTCTTAATCAAACTGTGTAACATTGGATAACTAGACTTTTCTTATAAGAAAATATGGGATTTTCTTGGATAACAACTGTTTTAGAAAACTAAAGGAAACTTGTTCATTTTCAGAAAACAAACCGCTTATGAACTCACCAGCTTTATGCTGATATTTTCAAAACTGCTTGTATTCTCAGGTCCACATTAGACAGGTACCCCGTGATCTTTTGGAGAAGACGGAGCATTTTAGCAGTATCGTCTTTGCTTTTGTTCAATTTGGATGTATATATATAAACATGTATAACTTTGTTTTCAAGCAAATGTAAATACTTCTATGTAATGTAATGGTTGTGTTTACTACGCAGACTATGTACATTGGTTGTGATACTTCATGACGTCCTCTACCCCGGAACGTTAATGCCATCAGTTTCGGGGTGTAACAGATTGGTATCAGAGCCCTTGTTTATAGTGAACTAAGTATACCAAACGTTACGTGGTATAAGACTATAAACACTAAGGGGCCGAAGTGCTCTGAACTAAAAAGTATACTTTAAAATATAAGTATTTTTCAAAAGTATAGAAGTATACCTAACCGCTGGAATCCGTAACCTCGAGTAGAACAAAACATAAGTAATTGGGTGTTGTACGCTGTGGTTAAACTTGGGCAGTGATGTAGTCGTGTCTAGGGTCAATATAGCCTGATCAACTATATTCATTCGAGATACGGCCAACATGTGCTTGGGAGTGACTGTGGTGTGCACCATGCCTAAAACTTACCTAATACCCAAACAATGAGTCATCGTCGCATCGAAACATAAAATACTATGGGGGTATTTTAGCCAAAAACCGAATACGTTGTACAAATTCATTCCGAGTGTTACTACTCATTTGTTCTTTAGCGATATTTTATCTGCTTTGATAACTCTTTCCTGCTTATCGCTTATAGAACCCTATATCTGTCATAATGAGATATCTCTTGTTCCATATCTCTTGATTCAATTCAGAGGACTTATAATCCTCCCATTCCTGATCATTTTAGATCAAGATGCATCCAAGAAAGAGACCCAGTTCAAAGAACAACAACGCTCCGCCACCACCTCCTCCTCAATTTGATCCTGTGATGTTCCAGGCAGCTGTTACTGCCGCAGTGGGAGCCGCCATGTCTTAAATGAACCCCGGTGGCTCTGGTGGTCCAGGAGGTGGTACCCAATCTCAAAACCAGGAAGGTAGTCAGGGACAACAGAAGGAGTGTTCCTACAAAGTGTTTATCACCGCAAAAACCACACCCTTCAATGGCACTGGGGATGTTATTGCTTTGACTCGATGGTTTGAAAAGATTGAGTCAATTTTCGAAATATGTGCCTGTTCAGAATATGATAAGGTGAAATTCGCCTCCTTCACGTCCACCAACAAAGCCCTGACTTGGTGGAATGGCCGAGTCAAATCCTTAACTCTACCTGTAGCCAATGCTATGGGTTGCGAGGTCATGAAGGAGCTTCTACTTGCGGAGTAGTGCCCTCGGGGCGAAATACAAAAACTGGAGCATGAACTCTGGAACCTAAAGATGAAGGGTTTCGATATCGCCGCTTACACTTCCAGATTCGACGACTTGGCGCTACTCTGTCTGGGAATGGTTACCCCGGAGAGTAAAAAGATTGAGAGGTTCATCTGGGGGTTGACCCACCCAACCAAGGGTAATGTCTTAGTTGTGAAGCCAGACACCTACGATAGTGCCAAATGCCTAGCGTAAACTTTTATTGACCATAGTGATGACCTTGAGGAAGCGGCCACCACTCCTGAACCGACAAAAAGGAGTGGTGAGAAAAGAAAATTTTGGAAGAAAAAGAAGAGTCAACCTTCTCAAGAGTCCTGGAAGAAACATCAAACGGTGGCAGTCCATGCTACTACTGCCCCTGCTGCTATTTCTGCCGTCGGTTACACAGCTAAAGCACCTACCAGTAGGTACATTGGTACCCTTCCTCGATGCGACGAGTGCAACTTCCACCATAACCCCGGCCCCTGCCGTGATCTGTCATGCCCCAACTATGGTAAAAAGGGGCATACGATTCGATTCTGCAAAGCACCAACCATATCAACAACTCAAACTTCCGGAGTGGGTGTCAGTCAGGCCTGCTACGGATGTGGTGAAGTCGGGCATTTCAAGAGGAACTGCCCCAAGGCGGCAGCAGCTGGCAACACCGGGAGAGTCCTAGCTTTGGGACGAGAGGAGGCAGTCGCCGATCCCACCGTTGTCTCGGGTACGTTCCTTCTCGACAACTCTTATGCTAGTATCCTTTTCAATTCTGGTGATGAACGAAGTTTTGTTAGCCAATCATTCAAACATCTCCTTAAGCATAATCCCCAACAATTAACTGAAACGTTTACCGTCGAGATGGCTAACGGTGAGAAAGAGAACGCCAATGATATATTCATAGGTTGTACCCTTACCCTGAATAATCATTCTTTTCCCATTGACCAAATGCCAGTTTCCATAAAGAGCTTTGATGTTATCATTGGCATGGATTGGTTGAGTCCCAATCATGCTGATATCCTTTGTTATGAAAAAGTCATCCGTCTCAATCTCCCCTCCGAGCAAACTCTTATGATCTACGACAATAAACTTAGTACAAATCTTCGTATCATTTGTTACATCAAAGCTCAAAAGCTTCTTCGAAAAGAATGTCATGCATTCCTAGCCCATGTAATCAACGAGAAACAGGAGGTTAAAGACCTCGAGAGCATCCGCGAAGTCTACAACTTTCCTGATGTCTTTCCTGAGGAGCTTCCAGGAATTCCTCCCAAACATCAAGTCAAGTTTCGCATCGACCTAATTCCTGGAGCTAACCCTGTAGCCAAGTCTCCATATCGCTTAGCTCCAGCAGAAATGCAAGAGTCATCCAGCCAGCTTAATGAGCTGCTCGAGAAAGGGTTCATCAGACCGAGTTCCTCACCCTGTGGGGCTCCGGTATTGTTTTTAAAGAAGAAAGATGGATCCTTCCGGATGTGTATAGACTACCGTTAGCTAAATAAGTTGAACATCAAAAACCGCTATCCTCTTCCTCGAATAGACGACCTTTTCGATCAACTTCAGGGAGCCAGTTACTTCTTGAAGATAGGCCTCAGATCAGGGTACCATCAGATTCGAGTTCACAAGAATGATGTTTCCAAGACGGCATTCAGGACTCGATATGGACACTACGAGTTCGTAGTGATGCCCTTCGGTCTAACCAATGCACCGGATGTATTCATAGATCTGATGAACCGGGTGTGTCGCCCTTTTCTGGACAAGTTCGTCATCGTGTTCATTGATGACATACTTGTTTATCCCCAAAGCGAATAAGGTCACAAACAACATTTGAGATTAGTGGTGGAAACTCTTAGAACGAAGAAATTGTACGCGAAATTCTCCAAGTGCGAGTTCTGGAATTAGAAAGTAGCTTTCCTTGGTCACGTGGTAAGCGAATAGGGTATACACGTGGACCCGTCCAAAATCAGGGTGATAGAGAATTGGTCAGCACCGACGATGTTGGAATAGTGTCTAAGGCTGCAACTATATTAGGCAAGTATTTGACCCGATTATGCATGGTCCTTTTGGGTTGCCTTCACCATAGCAACTTGACAGGATGATTTACAATGAGAGAAGAAATATTATTTATATATTATGAGAATAATATAAGGAATAATAATATTGTTATTTGATTAATAAAAGTCATAAATTAATTAGGATTTAATTTGGTGACTTAAAGAGATTAATTGAATAAAAGGGCATAAACTGTCAATTGTATGATAGTTGTAATTTGGGCTGTAATCCCTTAAGGATAAGGGGTGGACGGTTTTACGGCTTTGGATAGACCTAGAAATCGTACAAGGCTTATCATAAGGGGGATTTGATTGCTTAAGGCCTAAGTTATCCAATTAGGGTTTAAGGTTGAAACCCTAGGAGCCTTACAAGTATAAATAGACACAAGTGGTTGATGAAATCGGCACTCTTGCCTTTGGAAGAACCCCGACTGATTTCTAGCTTCTTTCTCCCCTCTCTATAATCATTCTCTTGCTAATTTGGTGTTTGTAAGCCATTAGAGGAGTGACAATTGGGACTCTATAGCTCCAAGGACAAGAAGATTCAAGCAAGTGACTCAAGGTAATCCTTCAAATCTGATTTCTTATGTTATTATTGTTGGGTTTTCAGCAATCTAACACTCCTAAGTGTACATGCAACCCTAAATACCTTGGATCTATGTTTTCTCTATTATACATGCAAATATCAACTTTCCAAGGTATTGTTCTATTCTAGCATACAAAACTTTGAATAACACAAGATAGAATAACATACCTTTTGTTGGTGCTTGTATTTATGAAGCTTGAGTGCCTAGTGCCCCAAGTGTGACACCTCAAATGGTTCACACAACACCATAAGAACTTAGAATGACTTAGAAAAATTAGAACACTTCAAGAATCGGCTTGCCCTCCATGCATATCATAGTCACCCGATTTTCCCAAGAAAGAGATCATTATATAGTGTGTTACAATTAGGGTAAACCCTAATTGTCATGGCTATCCGTTTCCATGAATTCATGGGTTCAAATACACCATGGACCATCCATGGAGCATTAGCCCACTATATAAGTATGGATGATTTACACAATCAACCCATATATTTAATTAGTCTTCTTTTGATCACATAATTAATTCTAAATTAATTATTGATCAATACTAATTAAATAATGTTATTAATATATTAGAACCTATAATATATCAATAAACCTTAAGTGTTATTTCTCTCATTTTAGTCTATCTAAGTGCATGATGCCATGCAACCCAAATGGACCATGTCGGGTCGGGTCAAGTCTTACCAATTATAGTTATGGACTTAGACATTAATCCAACAGTCTCCCACTTGGATAAGTCTAAAACTATTATTGCAAGTATGACTTCAGATACCGACTAGCAATCGTAGCTCTCAAAAGCTTCTGTCGATCTCTGACCATGTCGATGAACTCTGACCTCTGTTAATGACTTGTCAATTAGATAAGTGATCATATATTCCTCCATTCTAGATATCATATGGATTGAGACATGGATTATAATCATTCTCTCTGTCCATTTGTTGTTTCCTGATTTCTGATTTATGATGACTGACTAATTGAACAAATCAAATCAGTCCAGGCCCGACCGAGCACTTACTTTTGTCATCACTAAATCATCGAGGGGCCCACAGATATCGCTTTTATCCCTTTGAAGGTAAAAGGAATGGATAAACTTCGACTCATATGCTTGTACTGAGTACTTGTTGAATCATACACAAATGCACATTTTATAGCATCGAGTTACCAATGCGTTTTCGTACAATCAATGTATAACCAACTCATAGGCAACAACTCATATCTCTAGGTTTGAAGACTATAAGATATTATCGCCTCATGATTCACTCGTGATAAAATCCATGAAGTGATTCCAAATGATCTTTGGTTGAATCCAATACTCAGCCCTTATGAGTACTCATGAACGTTGTAGCAACTATTGCATTGTCTAAAGCACTTTAGACAAATCATACAAGCCAAATTCACGACAGTCTAGATTCATATGTACTTCCAACATATGACCGACTGTGGATTGTTTGAATACTTGGTCATTCAGGAGAATGACCTAGTTATTCCGGAAGTCAAAACATGCAAAGTGAAACACAAAATAATACTAGTCCTACATGGCCTCAACACTTTGAGCGTAAATAAAACACCTTTTATCTAAGCACCATATTGATCACTCATTATTCATGTTTCGATTAATCAACTTAATACTTGAATTGAAACAGTAGTGATGCCATGCTCTAAGCATGCATACTATGTTTCTCTAAACAATAGTTATGCCATACTCCAAGTATGCACACTATGTTTACATGTGGTCATCTCTTTGTGAAACGTATATCAATTGAACATGATTTCAATGATACTCATTTCACAATCCCAATCCTTATTGTAAATGTAAGAATACCAAGTTCTTGTCATTTACCGTAATCTATGCAATGATCCTCTTGTAATGATATTCACACAAGTCACAAAGACTTGGCAACAAACATTACAAAGTATTCCAATGGAAAGCAATTCCATGGAGATGAAGTCTCAAATTAAAAGTACATTCCTTTGAACATCCTTCTTTGCATTAATTTCTTTAATCTTACATAGATTCAAAGACTAACGTCCACCTATGGAAACAATTCCATATTCCCATCTTGACCATCACTTTTGAACAAGAGTTGCCTCTTTCCAAAATATGTCAATACGATCCTTACTCTATACTTCCAATTGTCCATGAGTAACCAAACTTTGGAAAACCCCAAATTGTTCTCGACAATTGCTTAATCATCTTAGTCATATCCATTTCTAATCCCTTTTCCCTTATTAACGTCCTAAGCATTAGGAAAATTTAGAATGGATGAATATTATAACACATGCAATCGATCCTATATCTGAAGCATATGGGATACGATTCATGCTATAAAATTTTTATTTGCCATGTTCTCATAATTCCAACTATGAAGAGGGATGCCGTAATCATAATCGAATTTTGAGAAAGCAACATATATAGAAATTCCTTATGTTGAACCATTCCAACATAACATTCATATATATTCTTGACTAAAGCTGATTAAAATCTCAATCTAAGATTGTAGAATTGGAATGAAGTATAAATTTCTCTCCCTTAATTATAGTAAAACAACTTTTCCAAAGCGAGTTGAAACTTTTGTTTTCTATAATTAACATTACTAACTTGCAACATAATCATCATGCTCCCACTAGCATAATGATTATTATCTAACTAGCATAACACTTTATGCTCCCACTAGCTTTGACATGTACCTAGAAATCAGTCAGATTTCTGATACTAGATTGCATTGATAAGACTTTATCAAATCATACACCTGGAGTCTAAACCTTTCCTTAGATATCTCACATGTGAGTCTAAACCTTTGCCATTCTCATTAGTTAGTGTGCCGGTTAACCACGCACGCTCCACTAACGACATGAGAATGCAAACTTCACACTTGCTATCCACTTAAATCTACTTAGTGAAAGAGTTTCCTCACTATCATTTTCATGAATCGGAGAGAAACCTTATCACACTTAGATTTTGATGGTGTATGTGTTCCTATCCATGTGAATTTGACATAACCATAATCACATGACAAGGTTAAAGACAAATCGAAATTCATATGGACTGAACTTTTGCAGTCTTAATTTCTTGCCACCTGGTAGCACAAGGGCCTGCCATTGCTTCCATGTTGTTATGCAACCAGTTGACAACTCTCAGAACTCCAATGCAAAACCAGCTTTAACTGGAATGGGCACAGAATATGTCAACACGATAGGTTACAAACTTCAAGTCGTGGTCTAGTGATTGACAAAACTCTTGATTAGTTCTTGAATCTATCTTAAGATCCTTTTAAGACTCCCACTGACCTCTTGAGATATAAGATTCTCTTTGTCAAGAACCATTCCTTGACAAAAACGAATATTCAAGAGTTAGTGCAGATTCTTATCAAGTTAAACACTTCTCACAATTGGTCTTAGTTGGTCTTTGTTTTATCCAAAACATCACAACTTACCAATTTCAAATGTACAAGAGTAAGAACACATTTTACTCTACATTTAACAAGTGTTTTAAACCTTTATTAAGATTATCTCACTCAAGGCTTAATCTTGGAGTATGACTCTAAGATTTAATTTTGGAACGAAGTATAATTGGTCTTTTGATCTAACCATTTCAACAATTCACGATTCCTCTCCTTAACCAAACAAAATGAACTAAGGTGTCCTTAGAGGATCAATTGTGGCATGGTTTCATAATCACTAAGATAATCATAAATCATGATACTCAAGTACTCTCCCATCTCTTCGGATTAGAGAAGCTTTTATCTTTCTGCCTTATTTGATTCTTGTTACTCATTATGTCTATCATTGAAACTTCTCCAATCATCCAGAACTATACTTAAACTTGTAAGTATAACCATATTTACTAAACTTTAGTAAATCATAATGAATAATCTTATCAACTTTGTGGTAGACCTGATCAGCGCACACCCAAGTGTATCAGATCCCTTTGTCCTTCACTTGATTCACATGTACATGTGAACAAGGAATTAGACTTAATCTCCCAAATATATAAAAAAAAATTCTCATGATCATACAATACAAGTTCATGATTCCATGTTTCTATCCAACTGAAACTTGGGTGATGAGAATATTTCCTTATTTGGTAAATTATGACACTTCCACTAATCAAAGAATCAAATCCATTTACCGATATTGCTTATCAATGGAAACATATAATCAACAATTTTTCACAAATGCCATTGTAAGGATACTTAAAATAAATATAATCAAAACCATTTTTCTTTTATTTTAAGACTTTGAGGAAAAATTTATCCTTACAATCCATATGGAAAACTTGTTGTTATCTATTCCTAAGCAATATATCATAATTCTTAAGTAAAAACTCAAAATTCTGATCACCGAACCATGCGATCGAAATCCATCTTCGCGATTAGAATCAGCATAAACTTCCTTTAAGTTTCTTCACTTTTTCTTTGATTCTTAAAACATCAACATGTGACCTCGTCACATTATGCAATAAGAATCTCAGAATAGAAACTTAATAGAGTTAGACAATGGACTTTACCTGAAGTAGAGTCAAAACTATTGACTTTACCATCCTTAAGATGTTTCAGGTAAATTTAGCAGCTTCGCAACCAATGTCTTTCCTTTGGCAACAGAATCATATGGACTTTTTGGAAACGGTACATGGGACTATCACAGACTTAACCTTTCTCTTTACCATTTGGTCAACCGAGTTGACTATGGCCGATCCCTTTCCATTGGGAAGAGAAAGTTTTTCCTGGACCTCCTATGTCACCATTTCCAATGTCCAAATAGGTTTGGAAAGTAGATCTTCCAATTCAATTTTCTTTACCAATGCTCCAAATCACTGTTGATTTAGCATCATCAAGCAAATAGGTAAGATCATTAAGGGTCTTGTCGCGACCTGTCATCAGGGATTGACTGAAGAACCAAGTCAGCAACCAGCTACCTCGAGACTTCGACACCCGACTCTCCCGACTTGTGAATATGTGGCTTAATCCCCAAGATCTAAGCACATATAGACTTTGCTTACCAATAGGGACTGAGTGACTTAGAACTTATCAAGTCTTAAAACTTGTGGGATAGGGAGATTTATTGGAGGAGGTGGATGAAGTGAAGTATGATTTCTCGTCCCACAAATGCCCAACAAAGGGATTGATCTTTCACCTTGATTGCCTTTTGGGATATCATCTTCATTAGGAAGCTTGCTCCTAAAGATTTGGGAAGACCATATATGTCTAAACTAGACATCTATAATGGGAGAAATTCAAGTTAGTTGATTTAAGGTCCTTAATATAACACCCAATATGAAATATTAAGGCTAGGACCCAACAACCTATTTATAACTGGAAGAGGGATGCCGTAATCCAAATTATAAAATAGTTGAAGGTAGGTAAATGACGATGTACCAATTTCCACCATGAAAATGAAATATTTTATTATTAGGTTTTATTAGTTTTGAAACTCCTAGATCTTTTGAGATACATTGAACTTTTCAATGGCATATATGAATCTCGATTGTGCACTCTCAAATTTGTGACTGGGATGCCGAGGATCACAAACAAGGTGTGAATAACCATACAAATTGACTTGGTACCCTTAACAATATTACCTAATCGATGTGCCAGTTAACCACACATGCTCCACCGATCTATAATAAAGTCAAGTTACCCTTTGCCACTCTTACTAGTCCATGTTAGTGTGCCGGTTAACCACACACGCTCCACTAATGACTTGGTAAGGTACAAAATGTAATTTTATGGGCTAGCACCTTTTCAAATTTTCCTAAGTCAGTAAGATTGGGAATTTATAAGTCTTTGGTTACTTAGTATTTTTCATTATACTTTTAATGAAGGGAGAATTATAGTCCATTCCTACCCGTTCGGCTAACGACCCTCCACCAGTCAAGGAAGCAGTGGGTGAGAGTGGACACCCATTAAACTGCCACTTTATAGGCAGTAACCTTATACCCCCCTTATAGACCGGCTTCGTGAATGAGGCCTACTAATGTTAAGATTGACTTCCTCTTATAAATATCTATATAATTAAATTATAAAAATAGTATAAGGGTTGAATTTTAAACTTTTTTAAAATTTCAATATTCAATTTTGGAATTAAAGTATACATGAGGAGTAACTTTTCAAATTCCAAAACCTGAGGGCAAGTTTTGAAACTATTTCAAGACTCTTTAAATCATAACTTATGAGTTTAATGGTTCATCAAAATGAAGACTCTTCATTTTAATGTAACCCCTTATTCTTTAAAAACACCTTAAAGAAGTGTCTCTCAACATCGATAACTTAAGGACAAGTTATGGAGTCATTAAACTATTTAATGGAAAAAACTCTTACATTTTATGTAAACTACAAAAATTTTATGAGTTTTTAAGATTCATAAATATGACTTTTCACATAACTTGAAGACAAGTTACAAAAACATATTTTATGAACTTCTTTTAGACTAATATGGATTGAAAACAACTAAAACATAATTTTTTCATTATCAATCTAAACTAACTCATAAATCAAGGAAACATAAAATTTATGAAAATTCATAACTTGAGGAAAAGTTATGAACTCCATACAATTTTCAACAAGATCATGAATTATATCAACAAACAATGTGCACACAATTCCTATGTTCTAGCAAAACTCATTAGCATGATCATTCATAATCAACAATTTTCAAGAAAAACATGAACACATATAAACTTGAAACTTTTACTATAGCATTGAAATTGGTTTAACATAATCATTACCACATTCAAAACAAGTTTTATAAGCCCAAAACAGTCAAAGGTAATGATTCTAGACCAATTCCAGCACCAAAACTCGAAAATATGCTGTCTGGGGGTCCAACTCGTCGAGTGCATGAACAAACTCGACGAGTTGGTTGCATTTTGCCTTGGACTCGTCGAGTCCCTTCATGGACTCGGCGAGTCTGCTAGGCAGACAACACCAAAAGTCGATTTTTAAGCAGTTTAAGCAAGTACAACAAGAAAACAAGCCTAGGCTCTGATACCACTGTTGGGTTTTGAGCAATCTAACACTCCTAAGTGTACATGCAACCCTAAATACCTTGGATCTATGTTTTCTCTATTATACATGCAAATATCAACTTTCCAAGGTATTGTTCTATTCTAGGATACAAAACTTTGAATAACACAAGATGGAATAACATACCTTTTGTTGGTGCTTGTCTTTATGAAGCTTGAGTGCCTAGTGCCCCAAGTGTGACACCTCAAATGGTTCACACAACACCATAAGCACTTGGAATAACTTAGAGATAAATTAGAACACTTCAAGAATCGGCTTGCCCTCCATTCAAATCATAGTCACCCGATTTTCCCAAGAAAGAGATCATTATATAGTGTGTTACAATAAGGGTAAACCCTAAGTGTCATGGCTATCCATTTCCATGGATCCATGGGTTCAAATGCACCATGGAGCATCCATGAGGCATTCAATGGGTTTTTGCCCAAATTGATAATCCATGGAGCATTAGCCCACTATATAAGTGTGGATGATTTACACAATCAACCCATATATTTAATTAGTCTTCTTTTGATCACATAATTAATTCTAAATTAATTATTGATCAATACTAATTAAATAATCTTATTAATATATTAGAACCTATAATATATTAATAAACCTTAAGTGTTATTTCTCTCATTTTAGTCTATCCAAGTGCATGATTCCATGCAACCCAAATGGACCATGCCGGGTCGGGTCAAGTCTTACCAATTATAGTTATGGACTTAGACGTTAATCCAACAATTATACTCTAATATTCATTAGAAGTCTTGGATTCAATGCATGTTCAATTAGAGTAACCTAGATCCAAGCATTAGGGTTTGTATGTGCACATAGGAATGTTCATATGGCCAAAACCCATAAGTGGTAACAGAGCCTAGATTGGTTTCTATTGAATTGATGCATTGGTTGCTTGTTTGTTGCTTGAAAAATTCGAATTTTGTGATTATGCCTGATGAACTCGGCGAGTCCCATAGTGGACTCATTGTCATACCCCAAAAACCAAAGGCGGAAACATTTCCGGGGTTGACTCCACGTTGAGTATCAAATCCAATGTACATAGTAATCACAGTAAACAACCATTACATTACATATATTTGAATGTTTACATTTGTTTCAAAAGTGAATTGTACAAGTGTTATACATATATCATATGAACGAAAGTTGAGACGAGTCTTCTGAGCACTCCGTCTTCTCTAAAAGATATTGCCGGGTACCTGTCTAACGTGGACCTGAGAATACAAGCGGTTTGAAAATCAGCATATAGCTAGTGAGTTCATAAGATGTGTGTTTTCTGAAAATGTACCAGTTTCCTTTAGTTTTCCGAAAAGGTTTGTTATCCAAGAAAATCCCTTATTTTCTTATGTTAAACAGTTTTGTTATCCTTCATTACAGTTCAATTACGCGTTATATGTTACCCCAACAAAATCCCATATTTTCCTAAATGCAAGACTGATTGAATATCACAGAGTATAGTTTAATACACAAAACTATATATTGAGAATCTTAGGATTAGTATCCCAAATTAGATATAAAATAATTTAATATACGTAAACTGTAGATGGAAAATAGTTTGAAAACCTTGAGACTAACATCTCATACTACATATACATTTAATACCATGGGATTATCACCCCGGACTAGATACAACATAGTTTGTTAAAACCATGGGATTACTATCCCAAGCTAGATATAAGATATTTTGATAAAACCATGGGATCACTATGCTGAAATAGATATAGATTCTAACCATAGGAATAACATCCTGCAATAGATATGAACCCTCTAGACTAAAAACCATGGGATTACCGTCCCGTACTAGGTATAAGATCTATAGATAGAAGATTGATATAAAATCAAATCCAAAACAAAAGCCGTGAATAAACTTATATTAATACGTATTGTGAGTCAGGTAACCATGCTGATACGACAACGAGACCTCCTTGACGCTTGTCAGACGTCGGACGATATCCAAAATTTGTCACCCCATGCGTGCCCGCCTAACTGTAGCTAGCAGTTAAGGTGTGGGATTGTCAGTCCCGAATAGATCTATTCACAAATTCCTCGCTCTCCCTCCAGGAGACTCTGCTTACACTTCCGGGGAGGATTTACTAATTATCCTTAAAGGCTAGTGACAAACTCACAATCTAGTACTAAACTACTCACAGGGTTCTCATACGATATCAAACATATACGATAGATTATGAATCATAATACAGTAAATACAGATACATACAATGAAACTATCTGGAAATACATTCAAATGATACAGAGATAAACTGAATCAGATATAGTTTATCTAATAACTTTATACACATATCAGTACATGATAAAACGAGAACTAAAGAATCCCAAATTATTCCCATAATAATTTGATTAGTTTGGTTATTTTCTTAACTAAAATCCATTTAGTTGTAGTTGATAAATCATCCCTTATGCTCAACATAATACATAAGGAGTAAAATTGTTTATAAATTTGCCAGATATTATTTGAAGCACATCAATGTTATGTTTTGAAAACAGTTATAGTTTGCTTGTATTCCCCCCATGAAAACATTGAAAAACACACGGAAAAAGCGTAGGGGTATGAACTCACAGTTAACGTAGGGTTCGAGTGTTAACGGATGCCCTGAACGCCACTGGTCCCTATGAATCATGTGATGACACATATTTGAGTTAGAACTAAGGTGTTTCATGTTTAAATATGATGGGGAAAACACACTTAGGGTTTGGAACTACTAAGAATAAGTGTCACATAATCCAAGATAATGATCTATGCAAGAGTAGGGCCAAATATGGGCATTTGAGTAAGTGTATTGCCTTAGAAGTGAGTGTGCGGCTGGGTTATGCGGCCAGAAAGGTGTGTGAGGCTACACACACATGTGTGCGGCTGTACAGAGTGTGCGTGTGGCCGTACACAGGAGTGTGCGGCCGTACACTCCTCTTGTGAGTCTATATGAAGTGTTTGCTCTTTACTAAGGAGATTTGAATGTGTGCTGCCCCCCTTTCATGAAGGTGTGCGGCCATACACCTTCAAGGGACCATGAATATGATGAACATGATGAGTTTTAAGTCTTGGGATTCAAGTGTTTACCACTAATTAGCTTGAAGATGAACTAGATCACAAATATGAGTCCTTCAAGGTGTTCTTGGTTGAAGATTTTAGAGAGAGAAAGTAGAGAGAGGGTAAGGAGCATCCAAATGAATGAATGAAGAGGGTATCCATCCATATATAGGTTTGGGTGTGAGGCTAGAGGGTGTGCGGTTGGGTGTGTGGCCGCACATATAGGTGTGTGGCCGTACACACAAGAGTGTGGCCGCACACACCTCTTTTGGTGTGTTTGATCCAATTTTATGATACAAAATGCTTTCCAACTCCTCCAAAGACCCATATCTAGACTATATTATGTCCAAAACACGCATATGGAACCACAAGATTTACAAAGGATGATGAATTCAAGATTTAAAGCCAATACGCGGACCAATTACATAGGATGACAGTATCGGGTTGTCACACTCGGCGAGTAGGCTCAACTCGGCGAGTCCATTGTGGTACTCGGCGAGTTCGAGCGTCAGAAAGAGCTAATTTCGGGATTTCTGGTTGTTTATCTTTTAGATACTTACCTTAATCTTAATGTGTCAATATAAATCTGATTTTAATATATATTTGAGTATATTCTTGACCTAATTGAAGATATTTATCAATTAATTGAATAATAATTTCCTTATGTGATAATTGATTAATTATTTTAATTAAATTGGTAAATTGTTTTGCAAGAAGTAATTAAATAAATCAAATATGGATAATTATGTGATTAAATGTTAATTTGGATTATTTGTTATTTGATTCCCCATGTTTTGAAAAGTTTAAAACTTGCCCTCAAGTTTTGAAATTTATGTTTTGTAATTAAAAGTTTAATTTAGACAATTTAAATTTCAAACCCTAGAATTTTACAAGTTTAAAATTCAACCCTATACTAATATAATATTACAAGATTAATATATGTATAATTAATAATGTTAGTCTTACCGTTAGTAGGCCTCATTCACGAAGTCGGTCTATAAGGTGGGTATAAGGTTGCGGCCTATAAAATGGCGCTTAATGGGTATACACTCACACCCACCGCTTGCTTGATCGGTGGAGGGTCGTTAGCCGAACCGGTAGGTTAGGGCAACCTCATCTCCTCATTAAAAGTATAATATGAAATACAAAGTAACTACATGTTTTACGAAAATCCCCAATCCAAGTTACTTTAGGAAAAGTGAATTGATGCAATCCTATGAAATTACACTTTGCACCCTTGCTAAGAAGTTAGTGGAGCGTGTGTGGTTTACTGGCACACTAATTGGTTCTAAGAAAAGGTGGCAAAGGGTGATTCATTGTTTCTCATAGTTCGAGGGAACGTGTGTGGTTTACCGACACATCGAATAGGTGATTCTTACAATGAAGGCACCATCTGAATTTGCATGGTAATTCACACCCACTTTGTGATCCTCGGTATCCCAGTCACAAACGAGAGGGGCATATCGAGATTTAAACATGTCATTGAAAAGTTCAATGAATCTCAAAAAAACCTAGGATTTCTCAATACATTTAGAACTTAAAGTTATGTTTTCATGGTGGAGAATTAGTGAATCGTCATTCACTTACCTTCAAATTGTTTGCATGTTAGATTACAGCATCCCTTTTCTAATATGTAAATATTGTTGTTGGATCCTAGCCCTAATTTTTCTTATTGGGTGATAATTAGGGATTCAAATTCTAATCTATATTTGTCCTTTCTATTTGTAGATGTCGAACGCGAACAACGCTGCTGCTAGCTCGTTCACATTGATGAGCCTTTGCCAAAAGGTGACTTTCGATGGGACGAACTTTAGAGAATGGATAAGATACATTCGCACGATTTCTCGCTACAAGGACAATGAGTATGTCCTCGATGAGAAACTCGATAAGATCAACCCAGAAATCGCTACTCCGGCTGAAATGACTGCTTTTGAAACGAAGGCTCATTGCATCATGATAGCCACAATGAACGCCGAATTCCAAAAGTCCTATGAGGACATGTATCCGTACGAAATGCACCAAGACTTGTTGGAGAGATACCACCAAAACGCGAGGCAGGAACGTTACGAGATCTTCACTAACATGATCTCCGCTAAAATGGGTCATGGAGAATCTCTAACCGTGCACCTGCAAAAGATGCAAAGGTATGTCGATCGTCTTCGCATGTTTAATGTTGTCTTTGGGGAAGACTTGGCAATCGACATGGTGCTTCACTCCTTGCCTCCGTGTTACAATCAATTTAGGATGACCTACCACATGAACAAGGAAGAGGTCACCCTAAGTAAGCTCCAAGGTCTCCTTAGGGTTGCTGAGAGCAACCTCAAGGACAAGACTGTTGCACCCACTCCCAATCGACCCGCTGCTCCTGTTTTGGCCATTGGGCAAGGAAGAGTCAAGAAGAGGAAGGCTCTGTCTAAGAGTCACCGCAAGGGAAAGTCCTGAGATGGTTCCTCTTCTAGTGGGACCAAAATTGATCCCGCTAAGCCTAACCCTAACCCAAAGGAGGCAAAGTGCCACCGTTGCCATAAAATAGGGCATTGGAAAAGAAGCTGCCCAGACTACCTGCAAGCCATCAGGGAAGGAAAGATCAAGCCGTCGTTCGCAGGTATAAATACAATTAAATCTAATGATTCATCTCATGCTATTTCTTGGGTCCTCGATACCGGGTGTGGTCACCACATTTGTTCTGAATTGCAGGGACTAAAAAGAAATAGGGATGTGGAGCATGGAAGAATAAATCTAATCATGGGGAACAGAAGATCGTCGCCTGTGACCAAGATTGGAGTGTATTCTCTAGTGCTTAGGAATGGTTTATTTTTAGATTTGAACAATTGTTTCTATTTGTCATAAATGGCAAGAAACATCATTTCATTTCATGGTTTGTTTAGACAAGGATTTAGATTTTCTTTTAATAATGAGAATGGTTCTATTTGTGCTTATCTAAATGGTGTCTTATATTTTGAAGCAATACCATGTAATGGACTTTATGGAACTGTTATGATTGTAGATAATCTAGGAAATGATGTTTTATGCATGGATTCTTCCAATGGTATGGATAAAGCATCCTTGTGGCGTTGTCGTCTTGGACATGTCAACAAGAAGCACATAGCCCAACTCCAAAAGGATGGAGTGTTGGAGTCATTCGACCTTAGGGAAGATGACACATGCGTGTCTTGTTTACTTGGAAAAATGACCAAGTCACCCTTCACTAGTATATGTGAAAGAGGTGAGGGTTTATTGGACCTTATACATACCGATGTATGTGGACCATTTAGATCAACCACAATGATGGGAACCACTTCTATGTGACTTTTACCGATAACTATAGTAGATATGGGTATATCTACTTAATCAAACAAAAGTCAGAAACGTTTGAAAAGTTCAAAGAGTTCAAGAATGAAGTGGAGAATCAATTGGGCAGGAAAATCAAGATGCTTCGATCCGATAGAGGAGGAGAGTACCTAAGTCTTGAATTCCACGACTATCTCAAGGAGTGTGGAATAGTTTCACAATTGACGCCACCTAGGACACCGCAGTTGAATGGTGTGGCTGAAAGGCGTAATTGCACCTCGTTAGACATGGTCCACTCTATGATGAGTCGTGCTTCACTACCTATCGCATTCAGGGGGTATGCCTTAGAGACTGCCGCCATATCCTTAATCGAGTCCCTACTAAGAAGGTTGCCAAAACACCTCAAGAGATGTGCACAGGCAAAGCTCCCTCGTTAGCACATATCAAGGTTTGGGGCTGTGAGGCTTTCGTAAGACGAGATACTCACGACAAGCTCAAACCTCGTAGTGAGCGATGTATTTTCATCGTCTACCCGCAGAAATCCTTTGGATATCTCTTCTATAGACCGAAGGACAATGTTGTCTTTGTTGCGAGAAGAGGAGTTTTCCGAGAGCGAGAAATCATAAGCCAAGGAGACAGTGGGTGGCAAATCGAGCTTGAAGAGATTCAAGTGTCGATAGATGAAGGAACCTCTACCGCTGGCGATCAACCTGAGTAGGAAACTCTGGTTGAACCAATTGACGGGTCATTACCTCTTAGAAGTTCCGAAAGAGTTAGAGTTTAATCCCAGTTTTATGGCTTTCATATTACTACCGAAGGGGATACGTATATTAGTGATGGTACACTAATAAATCTAGATGAACCTAATAGCTATAAGGAAGCCATGGCAGGCCCGGAGTCTGAAAAATGGAAAGAGGCAATGGACAGCGAGATCCAGTCCATGTATGACAACAAAGTTTAGAATTTGGTTGATAATGTGCCCGGACGTAAGACCGTTGGGTGCAAGTGGATCTTCAAGAAGAAGACCGACGTGGATGGAAACATACATACATATAATGCGCGATTGGTTGTGAAGGGCTTTACTCAAACTCCCGGAGTTGACTATGATGAGACCTTTTCACCAGTTGCGATGATAAAATCTATTACAGTGATGCTAGCAATTGTCGCATTTCATGATTATGAGATTTGGCAAATGGATGTCAAGACTGCTTTCCTTAATGGGAAGTTGGTTGAGGATGTTTACATGGCTCAGCCAGAGGGTTTTGTTGATCTGAAGCATCCGAATAGAGAGTGTAAGGTTGAGAAGTCCCTTTATGGACTTAAGTAAGCATCTCGCAGATGGAATCTTTGCTTCGAGGAAAAAGTCAAAGAGTTTGGATTTGTACAAAGCGAAGATGAATCATGTGTATATGTCAAAGACAGTGGGAGTATAGTAAGCTTCCTCGTTTTGTATGTCGACGACATACTACTCATAGGAAACAACGTTCCGACACTGTAGGAGCTTAAGTCCTGGCTTGGGAAGTGCTTCGCTAAGAAGGATCTCGGAGAGGCCTCCTATATTCTGGGAATAAGGATAGTGAGAGAACGAAGTAAGAGACTAAAAGGACTTAGTCAGAACACTTACTTAGATAAAGTACTAAAACGTGTTAGTATGGAAAACTCGAAGAAGGGAGAAGTACCGACACAAAGTAATGCCAAGTTGAGTATGACTCAAAGTCCGAGTACCGAAGCTGAAATAGCAGAAATGAGCCGAGTACCATACGCTTCCGCTGTTAGCTCAATCATGTATGCTATGACTTGTACTTGCCCTGATGTAGCCTTTGCTTTGAGCATGGTTAGCAGATATCAAGGGAACCCTGGCAGAGCCCATTGGATTGCGGTCAAGAATATCCTTATGTACCTTCGGAGGATGAAGGAATCGTTTTTAGTCCTCAAAGGGAGTGATGACTTGAAGGTGCGAGGGTATAGTGACGCCATCTTTCAGACCGACAGGGACAACTACCGTTCACAGTCGGGCTGGGTCTTTACCCTGAATGGAGGAGCGATAACTTAGAAAAGTTCCAAGTAAGAAACCGTAGCTAATTCAACGTGCGAATCA
Source organism: Lactuca sativa (assembly GCF_002870075.4). Lineage (NCBI taxonomy): Eukaryota > Viridiplantae > Streptophyta > Magnoliopsida > Asterales > Asteraceae > Lactuca > Lactuca sativa. Next base: position 217,947,000 of record NC_056623.2, on the reverse strand, counting down.
GAGTACATTGCAGCGAGGAAGCGTCGAAAGAGGCAATATGGTTGAAGAACTTCATCGGTGATCTTGGAGTTGTATCTGCCATAAAGGATCCCATGGAGATTTTCTGTTATAATGAAGGAGCGGTTGCCTTGACCAAGGAACCGAGGGATCATGGTAGATCTACACATATCGACATAAAATATCACTTTATTAGACATCGTGTAGAAGAAGGACAACTCGTAGTGAAGAGGATATCATCAGAAGATAACCCAGCAGATCTGCTTACGAAGGGACTGAGCAGGGTTAAACACTTGTGGCATGCTAGGTGTATTGGGCTGAAGGATGATATTAATATAGATTAAATAGTATTAGAAACGTGTAATAGATGAATGTAATTCACATTTGATGATTAAATAAAAGAGTATTATTTATGAGTAATGTTATTGTCTTATGTTAATTGTTTAACTATTGTTTCACTTTGCATGTTTTGACTTCCAGAATAATTGAGTTTATTAAGAATAATCGAATTATTCAAATTATCCACAGTCGTTCATATGTTGGAAGTAGGTATGAATGAAGATTGTCATGAATTGGTGTGTGGATTGTATAAATGGTATTAGACATAGCAAAAGTTTGTTGCAATGTTCATGAGTGCTTATGAACTAGTTTTGAGCATTGGAACAAACCTGCGCTTGCTGGAATCACCTTATGGAATATGATAAGAAGGGTGATCACAAGACGATAATATCATATGGTCATAAAACCTAGATATATGGTTTGTTATTTGTTGATTGGTTGTACATTGATAATGCGAAACCGCATCAGTAACTTGATGTTATAAAACACATTGTTGTGTATAGTTGATTAACGAATAAGTAAATGCATATAAGTCGAAGTTTATCTGTTACTTTTATCCTAAGAAGGAAAAAGCGATATCTCGGACGCTTGATGATTTGATTTGACTTATGTGTCGGGCCCGGTCAGAACTAAATTGATGTGTTCGATTAAGTTCTATGTCGAATAAATCTGAGATCGAGAAACCAACTATGGGACAATAGATTCCATAAGATTGTCTGCATGATATTTAAAAAGAGGACTGTACGATCCCTTATCTAAAGGACAAGATTGATAAGATCAGAGTTTGACAGCGTCTTTGAGAGCTACGATTGCTAATCGGATTATACTTGTATATATAGTTACTAGAGTTATCCAAGTGGGAGACTGTCGGAATAGTGTCTAAGGCTGCAACTATATTAGGCAAGTATTTGACCCAACTGTGCATGGTCCTTTTGGGTTGCTTTCACCATAGCAACTTGACATGATGATTTATAATGAGAGAAGAAATATTATTTATATATTATGAGAATAATATAAGGAATAATAATATTTTTATTTGATTAATATAAGTCATGAATTAATTAGGAATTAATCTGGTGACTTAAAGAGATTAATTGAATAAAAGGGCATAAACTGTCAATTGTATGATAGTTGTACTTTGGGCTGTAATCCCTTAAGGATAAGGGGTTGACGGTTTTAGGGCTTTGGATAGACCTAGAAACCGTCCAAGTCTTATCGTAAGGGGGATTTGATTGCTTAGGGCCTAAGTTATCCAATTAGGGTTTAAGGCTGAAACCCTAGGAGCCTTCCAAGTATAAATAGACCCAAGGGGTTGATGAAATCGACACTCTTTCCTTTGGAAGAACCCTGGCCGATTTCTAGCTTCTCTCTCCTCTCTCTATAATCATTCTCTTGCTAAGTTGGTGTTTGGAAGCCATTAGAGGAGTGACAATTGTGACTCTAAAGCTCCAAGGACAAGAAGATTCAAGCAAGTGACTCAAGGTAATCTTTCAAATCTGATTTCTTATGTTATTATACTCTAATAATCATTAGAAGTATTGGATTCAATGCATGTTCAATTAGAGTAACCTAGATTCAAGCATTAGGGTTTCTATGTGCTCATAGGAATGTTCATATGGCCAAAACCCATCAAAAGACACCCACAGAAATCCGTCTATTCTTGGGTCTCGCTGGCTACTATCGCAGGTTCATCCAGAATTTTTCCAAAATCGCCAAACCCTTAACTACTCTGACACAGAAAGGTGTACCCTTTTGTTGGAGTGAGAAACAAGACACAACATTCCAAACGTTGAAGCGAGCCCTGTGCAGCGCACCTACTCTGTCCCTGCCTGAAGGAACAGAGGATTTCGTTGTCTATTGTGATGCATCCAATCAGGGTTTAGGCTGTGTACTTATGCAGAGAGGAAAAGTTATCGCTTATGCCTCGAGATAGCTAAAGGTACACAAAGTTAACTACACAACTCACGACCTGGAGATAGGAGCAGTGGTTTTCGCATTAAAGATTTGGAGACATTATCTTTACGGAACTAAGTGGACGATGTTCACTGACCATAAAAGCTTGCAGCACATCTTCAATTAGAAAAACTTAAACATGAGGCAACGACGATGGGTAAAGCTGCTCAGTGATTATGAGTGCGAAATCCGCTACCATCCTGGTAAGGCCAATGTCGTAATAGATGCCCTCATCCAAAAGGAAAGCTCAAGCAACAAGGCGAAGACATTAACGGTGACCATGCATTCCCACTTATCTGTACAAATTTGAGAAGCCTAGTTAGAAGCCCTCAAATTAGAGAATGTGGCGAGCGAAGCCTTGTGGGGAATGGATAAGAAACTTGAGATTAGAGGTGACCGAGTCTATTGTATCATGAATCGAATCTGGACCCCAAAGTTCGGAGGTTTCAGGGATGTTGTCATGAACGAAGCTCATAAGACCAAATACTCTGTTCACCCGGGTTCGGACAAGATGTACCTGGATCTCAAGAAACGATACTGGTGGCCAAACATTAAAGACGAGATCGCTAACTTCATGGGTAAGTGTCTGACTTGCGCCAAGGTAAAAGTCGAGTATCAGAAGCCCTTGGGTCTGCTCCAGCAGCCCGAGATTCCTGAGTGGAAATGGGAGATGATAACTATGGATTTCATCACCAAGTTAACTATATCTCCGAGTGTATACAATACCATTTGGGTAATTGACGATCGTTTGACAAAATCCGCTCACTTCCTTCCGATCAAAGAATCATTCAAGATGGAAAGACTCACGCGAACCTACATCCAAGAGATAGTCTGACTGCACAGTGTTCCTGTGTCCATTATCTCCGATCGAGATAGCAGGTTTACCTCAAGGTTTTGGCAATCCCTTTAGAAAGCTCTTGGAACTAAGCTGGACATGAGTACAAATTATCATCCTCAGATTGATGGACAGAGTGAGAGAACTACCCCGACCCTAGAAGACATGTTGCGAGCATGTGTCATCGATTTCAGAAAGTTGTGGGACACCCATCTACCCTTGATCGAATTCTCGTATAACAACAGCAACCACACCAGCATCAAGGTTGCCCTGTTCGAAGCTCTCTATGGTCGCAAGTGTAGATCCCCTCTGTGTTGGGCCGAGGTAGGGGACACACAGCTAGCTAAGAGTTGACTCCCCAACAGTCCTCTCACGGGACCTGAAATCATCCGCGAAACCACCAAGAAAATCATCCAAATCCGAGATCGACCGAAAGCTTCACGAGACAGACATAAGAGTTACGCCGATAAATGACGAAAACCTTTGGAATTCCAGGGTTGAGATCGTGTCCTGTTGAAGGTCTCGCCCTGGAAAGGCATGATATGCTTTGGAAAGCACGGAAAACATAACCCGAGATACATAGGACCTTTCGAGATCCTCGCTAGAATCGGTCTCGTAGCCTATAAACTTCGACTACCTCAATAGCTTAGCAACATCCATCTTGTCTTCCACGTCTCTAATCTTAAAAAGTGTTTATCCGATGAAACCCTAGTGATCCCTCTTGATGAGATCGAAATCAGCGAAAACCTGAACTTCGTGGAAGAACCCATTGAAATCATGGATCGAGAGATCAAACGTACGAAACAAAGTTGTATCCCGAGAGTGAAGGTTCGCTGGAATGCCAAGCAGGGACCTGAATTCACTTGACAGCGCGAAGACTCGATGAAACAGAAATATCCGCATCTCTTTCCTATTCCATGATTTGTATCGTAATTTTAAATTTCGGGACAAAATTTTCTCTAACGGGGGGATAATGTGGCAATTAAATCGGGTACGACCATAAGCCTCGTTTAACATCGGTATTGGGTAGATTTCCACCAGGTCTCAAACTCAAACCATATATGAAGTTGAGTGGACCTCATTTGAGGCTTTTCCACTCTCTCTCACCACTCTCTCTCTTCAATCCAAATCATCCATTTCAAGCTCTAAATCGGTATTTAATCCATCCTAGATCATAGTATAGCTTGTTTAACATTCAAATATGTGTCTAAATCATCCAAAAGGACCAAAGACATGTGCTTAAGGCCCAGGAATAGCCCCAAACTGCAAACACACATAAATGGGGTTTTGAAGCCTCAAAACCCTTCCAAACTACTTTAGGAGCTTAGATATGACTTAGGGCGTACATGAATGGACTTAGAACACCAAAACCTTGATATTTAGGGAGTAAACATGACTTTACGGCCCAAGAGCATACTTGGACCAAAAATACCCCTTCTAGGGCCGTAAACACCTTTGAAGGTGTTAAGATCCCCCTTAAACACCTCGTAAGCCTTGTAGCAATGTCTAGAATCAACCACCATTGTGTTAGGGACCTTAAACATGAAAGAAACCACCCCCTTAGGAGATTACGGCCATAACCCCCCCCCCCCCCCCCCCCAAGGAATGGTTCCTAGGCCGTAAACTCCTCTATAGTGGTCAAATGGTGCCCTAACTTCCTTTAATGGCTTGTACTTTAGACCAGAACCACTTGTGCTTAACCTCGGACCACCAAAACACATAAGGAAAGGGTACATGAGACTTTATGGCCATAAACTCCTTGTTTACATCCGTAAACTCCTTAAAATGGTTCGTATCTTAGTCAAGTCACTTCCCTTGCCTTAGAACTAAACCTAGCATCATCCCTCAAGTGTTGTAAGACCATTAAGCAACCAAGAACACACCACCCATGATTTTATGGCCGTAAAATCATGGGGATATGGTCTATGGGCCGTAATCTCCTTTAGGAGTTTACCCTTGAAGAGAAAACTACATATCTAAGCCCTACACGCCCTTAGATGCTACCAGGATCACTCCTAACACTTGAAATAAAGTGTTTTCGTGGCTTGGAGTTTATTGGCTTACTTATTTAGTATTTCAGAGTCTAATTAGATACAATGATGTATCTCTTCATATTACATAGGAACCTCACGTGTTTTCAAGCCCCGAACTGACGCTTAGCACCTTACTTCACAAATTCTCAACTGGTGACTTCATACACCTACACTTTTTCAGTGTTTTCAATGTTTTCAGGGGGGGATACAAGCAAAAGTACAAGGAAATCTTGTACTCAAACTTATTATTTCATTTGAAATGGTTCATATTCCGTATACTTTTAACACTGGAAACCGTATTAACCAACCGTTTAACTTGTAGAGGTAGTTTTCAAACTGTTTGTGAAACTTGTTATAAAATATCATATTTTATATTTCACAAATGATTCTTCAATGTCATTACTATTAAAAGCATTAGCTTAGTACTTTTGATTCGTCCTCGGTATCACTCCACAGAGATACGCGAGTGGAGGACCACCTTTTGTAACAGGATTTTTCCGCATTATTACATGTAAATTTGTTATTCTTAAAAATTGGAGACACGTCCTCTGAAACACTCCACAGAGATACACGAGTGGAGGACCGCCCCTGTAACCAGAATCTCCTGGAGGGAGAACGTGACTTGAGTGTATAGATCTATATGGGGCTGACTACCCTGCACCTGGCTGCTAGCTATAGTCGGACCGAAAGGTCCAAGGGTGACAATAGTCATAAAATGATATTGGACTTCTTATTTCCATATCTAGTCTATCGTATAGTTATGGAACTTGCAATTTTGATAACAGAGATTTACTTGTTAGTAATAATGAACCTAGTAATTGGTTTACTTCCTGTTTATTAGTTTTATATACGTGTTAAAACTAATGCACTTTACAAGGATAACTAGGCTTTCAGAATACTTCTCTTAATGCTACAAGTATGGTAGATACTTGTACACTTCATTCTGGATCGATAACCAACCACCAACTTTTAGGAGAATAAGGGTTTTTCCTCGGATGACTTAACTGTTCTTAACCTAACTGTGTAACATTGGATGACTAGACTTTTCTTATCATAAAATATGGGATTTTCTTGGATAACAACTATTTCAGAAAACTAAAGGAAGCTTGTTCATTTTCAGAAAAGAAACCGCTAATGAACTCACCAGCATTATGCTGATATTTTCAAAAGTACTTGTATTCTCAGGTCCACATTAGACAGGTACCCCGCGATTTTTTGGAGAAGACGGAGCATTTTAGCAGTCTCGTCTTTACTTTTGTTCATTTTGGATGTATTTATATAAACATGTATAAGTTTCTTCTCAAACAAATGTAAATACTTGTATTTAATGTAATGGTTGTGTTTACTACGCTTACTATGTACATTGGTTGTGATACTTCACGACGTCCTCCGCCCGCTGAACGTTTCCGCCATCGGTTTCGAGGTGTGACAAAAGTAGTAAAAGAGCAACAACATCATCCATTGCATTAATAGCATAATTTTAAATATAAGTGTGTTCTATCAAAGTATAAGAGAACATAATGAATATTCAAAATAAAAGACGAGTCTTGACCACTCCGTCTTCACAAAACCAGGTCGTCGTACCTGTCTATGTGTGACCTGAGAATACAAGTTATTTTGAAAGCCAGTATCAGCAATAAAGCTAGTGAATTCATAAGTATTTATGTGTCTTTGAATTGTAAAACTGTAGAGAAAATACTTGTAATTGTTTGAAGGAAAGTTTGTATAAGTATGAAAATGTTTGTAAGTAATTGTAAACGTTTAAAAACCCTAGAAAATCCCATATTTCCTAGTAGTATAAAAAGTAATCTTCTACCAAGACTCGACTGTTTTGAAAGAAGTCTTCTACCAAGACCTGACTGTTTTGAAAGTAGCCTTCTCCCAAGACCCAACTATTTTGAAAGTAGCCTTCTACCAAGACCCGACTGTTTTGAAAGTATGAACCTCTACATAAGTGAAGGTTTTTCCTTGTACAAATATTATTATTCAAATATAATCTACCTCATCGTTTATATGAATGCGACACAACGTAAAGGTAATAATAATATAATAACTAGAGTTGTTTCCTTTTGTATTTTTCGTATGTAAAGAGTAACTAATGTAGTATTTGTAATAAGTGACTACTATTGTACTAATTATCTTAAAATGAGTATTAAGGTATAAGGGGATGGCTAGATCCCATACTAAACGCTCTCCCTGTCAGAAGATTATGGGAACCAAACGCGACTCCTTCAATGATTGCAAGTAGTGAACATCCACATTATGATTATATGATCATGTATACCCAATATAACTATCACCTTTTGTTTAGAACAATGCGTTAATGATTCATTGGTATAGTTACATCATGTACATGTTCCATGCTATAACACCTTATTATGTATGTTTTGTTATCGTGTATTGTATGTCTTCATATAGTATGTAATGTATTAGTATTCTTGTAATTGTATCTCTTCATATCGTAAGTATTGTATTATTATAGACTCATGAATGAACTGACTCTGGTGTGATTCCTTGTACTTGGAATTGTAAGTAGTATCTCCTAGCTATGCCTATTATAGCTACTAGTAATGTACATGTATAACCGAAGTATGCCTTTTCTACCCCAAGGTACTGAACTAACTGATGAAACTTTTATGTCTATATATGTACACATAATATATAACTAATATTTAGACGACATTCAGATGAATAACCGATACCCTAAGGCCACATCCCAACGAGGAAAAGGAAATAAAGTGAGCTAGCCGTCCTAAGTCATTTAAACATTACTTCTATAAATATACATATATAGGCATGCATTTGACAATATAAAAGTATAAAAGATGTTTTGTAAAAACCTTTAAAAAGATTAATACCTAAGAAATGATGACTTGATGTCAGTTTGTAAAACGATTTGAAAGTAGTTTGTTTGATAAGAACAGTTTTAAGTATAAGGAAACCTTTGTTTGAAACACAATTGTAATAGAGTTTGAAAGGACACATATAGTATATAAGACAGCTTGATAAAGAGTTTTAAACATGTAAAAACGTTTGAGAAAGCCATTTGAAGTAATCTGTTTGGTAAAACAACTAAAAGTCTAGTAAATCCATTTGTATGCTAGTTATTAATCACATGTGATGTATGTACTAACTAGCATGATTCAACTTGTATTACCCCCGTAAAAGCATTTATAAACATTTAAAAACATTTAAAAGGGTTATTTAAGGGGTATGAACTCACCTGCAGTGAGTGGATCGGATGGAAGTGTCGGACAAGTGCTCGGTGTCAAGTGAAGACTTAAACACACACAATGATCCTAATAACATATAAAGACATATGTATATATATGCAATTAGTGATGATAACAATAATTAGACAAGCATAAACATCCTAATGCGCGGAAAACACTTTGGTCAAAGTGTTAGGAGGCTATTGGGTTGCACAAAGGAGTATAAGGCTTCATATGTGAGTTTATGGTCCATAGACCATACTTATTGGAGTTTACGGCCCAAGGGAGTTTACAGCCCAGAGGAGTTTACTCCTTGCCGTAAACTCTCTAATGGGTCTCCATTTGAGGCTTAAAGGCAAATTGTCTTAAGCAGTTAAGTGTTCCAAGGCTTATACAAGAGGCTAGCTGAGTTTAAGGTCCAAGAATGACCCTATCTTGTGTTTACGGCCTGGGGACCACTTCCCCATGATTTTATGGCCGTAAACTCATGGTAGGAAGTACCATTTCGTTTCTTGAAGTCCCCAGCTCAATGGTGGTTGGTTGTATGCTAAGTTCTAGACAATTGGAAGGATGAAAGGGCATCATTGCACCCTTATAGGGAGTTTATAGCCTTGGGAGATCCTTGGCCGTAAACTCTCATTCAACCCTCTATTCTTGATGATTCTAAGCTCTCAACATGTTAATCCTAATGTACAACGAGTTAGAACAAGAGTACTTACAATCTAGGAGCTTGAATGGTCGTTTTTGGCCAAGAACACTAGTGTGTGTTTTTGGTGTTCTTGGTGAAACTTGAAGATCTACAAAATGGAATGATTTCACGGATGAAATCATGTAAGATCACTAGTTCATGTAAGATATCAACTAGTTATGACAATAAACTTACGAGTTTTGAAGATCGGGGACGTAGGTCGGGATGTGACTTGAGAGGATTTCAGCCAAAGAAGTGAAAGAATGGAACAAATGACCACCTTTTCATCATATAAGATGGAGTTTACGGCCGTAAACTCCCATGTGGTGGCCGTGAACTCCTTGTAAAGGTGTTTAAGGTCGTTTCTTTGAGCTATAACTTCAGCAGATAAACCCCGACACTTATCCCTTAAGTGTACAAGGCTCAAAACGCTCAAATAAACTCCTAATTGTGCTAAAAGATAATAGCAATGAGTTTGACTTTTAATGAAGTGTTTGACTGGACAGGATAGAAAATTTCGGGTTGTCACACTTAACTTCCTTTTTATGAGCATTTCGAGCTTCCACCTTAGGGTATACTATATGCTTCCTATTCAAGATTGGCTTTCCTTTGGATTGAGACGAGGATTTCGAAGTCTGTCCTGCTGAAGGATTGTTGAACACAAGCTTAATGCGAACCAAATTTTCTTTTCAAATTACCTAAGGTTCAGAATCACATGATATTGTCTCACAGACTTCACTATCTAAGGATTCCCAATCTCACTTTAATGGTTCAGACGATGTTGATTCCGGAATGATTTCCTTCACAACATAGTTGTTAGGAGGGTTGTGGTTCGAATTTTGAACAACATAATTTTAAGTACTAGAGGTCTAATTTAGGTCTAGGTTTATCAGAGGCGGAAATTGCATGGAATTGGGACTCTTAACAACTATGGGATAAAACTCATGAATCAAGCATGTGAACTTGTCATTAGTCTCAGGAAGGAGTGACAAGGGAGAGACAGGTACGTCTGAATATTGATGGTTCAGAACATCTCACATAAAGGTCAGATTATGCAACTCCTTCAAGGGAATAGCTATTGGTGTCGGAAACTCACTTCCGAGACCAAGAGCATTTGACCATGGATGATGAAAGTTATGAGTCAATTGAATTATGCAAGGCATATATTTTTGCATTGAGATGTTTGTTATCAGTAATTAAAATGTTTCTTTCAGAATAGGTGATTTCACATTTTTCTTTTAAAATGATAAATTCATCTTTTGACATTACATGCTCATGCTCTAAAGACTTGATTTTCAACTTGTTATCCTCAAAACGTAACCTAAGACGATTTAATTCACACTCCTTCTCACTGGCTTCTATGGCAGACTCATATGCTTTATAAATGGTGCTCATATCTGTTTGGATCTGGGTTAGATAAGGTTCATAAAGGGACAAATCAAAATTATTATCAGTAATCATAGATTTTACCTGCTAAACAATGCTTCGGCCAGGTTTATCGTTGGTAACCATGTAGCAGTAGTGTGGTTCAACAACATCATCTTCATCATCTAACCTAGAGGACCAACAACCATCATCACATTCAATAGTTTATCTTGCCATCAAACAAGTTTTTCTTCCAGTCACCAGGCCATCATCATCTCTGGATGACCGATATCCTTCTACAACCGTTGATACAGTTGTTACAAAGGCTTTTTTACTTTCTGCCATCTCTTGAGCTCTTCGAGCGTAGTATGCAGAGACCTTGGTCTTTGGTTTTTGTGGAGCTTCAGCCAAGCAATCTTTTTCAAAGTGGTTTGTATGTCCACATTTGTGACACACTATTTTTGGCTTGTCGGATTTCGGATTATACGGTGGTTCCAAAGTAGATTTGAGCTTTGAGATGTTTGGTTTGTATGAGGGAGGATTTTCCGAAGTTGGTTAAGATTCCAGAGGAGAGTAAGGTTGGGGATTATTTTGGTGAGGTGCATGGAATCGATTTTGATATGATTTGTAAGATGGATTGAAAGGACGTTTGTATTTCATATTGAGTAGAGCAAATTCCTGTTGGAACCGGAGTTCAGAATCTATGGCTTTGTAATCATCGACATGATAGTTTTGTGTGGGTAAGACGGGTAAGGAGGATTGAACAGATGCAACAATGGGTTTGAAAGTATCCAAGGTGGATGGGTTCAGAATGGTTGGTTCATAGGAACTGACAAGAGAAAGAGGACCTCCAGAATTCCGTTATGGTTTGAGCAACATTAGATTCGTGTCGTTGAAGTTCATCAAAAAGTTGATAAAGCTTTAACTTTTTCAAGGAGCCATTACATTGGAGAAAAGATTTTACATTTCCCCATCCTTTACCGAGGCTGTTAATGAACTTGAGATTGTACTCCAAGGGAGTTTGGACAATCCCATGAGTAGTCATGTTGTGGACTACAATTATGTAACGGTTAGAGGTTGAGGCCACTGATTGACCAGGAGTGGTAGTGAATGTGTCAAAGTCATTGACAACCGAAGTGAGATGCTTGTCTTTCATTTTTTCAAACATTCTATCAGATCTTGGAGTGTGTCCCAAATTTCTTTTGCTGATTTAAACAACTTAATGTGTTCAAAGAGTGAAGGAGGAACACCAAACACCATTTCCGGGAAAGTGACTTGATCAACGTTCAATTTCTCAATATCATCAATTGTCAGAGGAGATGGATGTGTCTCATCTTGACCCATAAGTTGTGCAACGACATCTCTTAGAACTATTCTTACAGGAACATGAGGGACTTCTTTGACGGATCTCCAAATAGCTTCACCTTTCTCTTTAGCTAATAAAAATATTTCCATTCTAACTTTCCAATGATTATATTCTTCCACAACTAGCAGTGGGGCACGTGTAGGGCCACCCATGCTAATTGCGATTTGTATTGAAATCCTTTTTTGAGTATTAGAAGAAGCCATTGAAGTCAAGATATCTTCATGAAAAAGTGGTATATGGAAGAACTTTTAACCTGAACACATAAATGGTTGAAATACCTAGATAATTTCAAACCAACTATAATCTGATCTTATGGATTCAAAGGAAAACTACTCAAGATCTGATATAATTCGAGATAAGAAATTGATCTCATGCGCATGGACAAGGCTTGAAAACTCAAATCTTGAGTTAATACTTTATGATCAATGTCTGCTTACTAATGATTGTTCAAGGCAATTCTGGATAGACCAATCAAGTCTGAGTTCATGTATTCAACAAATGATCAAGCCATAAATGAAGAACGAGAATTAAGATCAAAGTAAGGTTAATAAATGAAAAACAAAGAGAATGTTGTGAAGAGAGTGAAGTAAAAACAATATTGCCTAAAGAGTTTGAACAATTAGTCTGTTGATTTAACATTGAATGCTCCTATAAATAGGAGAATGAAGTACATGGTACTAACCGATTACATTCATAGGACTAGACAAAAGAGTTACATCTAAAACTCTGAATATCCGATTTTACAAAAGATTAAGTCCTATGACTACTTAAATCAAACAAAAGACAAATACATTTAATGCATCAAGGAAAAATGTAGATTCCGGAATAACAAACATTTCGGACACAAAATCCATTTCAGAATACCTTCACTCTCATTTTTCTCATCACCAACTTGACCTCAGGTCCGGACACAAACGGATTCCGGAGAAGTCTTTACATTGGAACTATAGATTGACCTCGGTATTGACAAAAAGGATTTAGGATTGCTAGAGGTTCACTTTCAACTTCCAACAATCTCCCCATAAGTGAACTTAGCAATCAAGTCAACTTAGTTCGATTCTTCTTTGATGAATGTATAGGCTCGGAATAACGATTATCAAACCTCGATGTACCAGGTCAGCTGAATCACAAAATAGCTTTGACTTGTTCCGGAGCTTCAGACCAAGATGTTCGGCTGATGAACTTCCGAAGAGCTTTGGTAGGAACTAGGTGTTTGTCAAGGACTCATAAAAAGTCCTGTTTGTTTTTTTTCTTCATTGTGTATACAAAACCTAGAACTAGTTCATCGATTGGTCCATCAACATGCAATTCAGCTTTAGGAAACACATAATCAATTTTTGCAACAAATTCTTCAGTGTCGAACAGATGAGCCAACAGATAGTCGCATCGATAGAATTCTGCGAAATAATCTTTGAGGAAGCTTAGAGCAGCATGGTAAGCACCCATGCTGATATCATCATTTTGAAGTCCTCGAAGGTGAGCAGCCAAAGTATGAACGTCATTTGGATTTATTGTCAGGAAGTCAGCATTGGTGATGGTGCGATAAGTTAGTTTGTTCCGGATGATGTGATATCGGAACAATGGACAGCTGAGTTCAAATTTCACCAAAATTTTTCTTTTGAACCCTGAGATCTTTGTAATCCTCTTCCTTGACCACACTTACTTTTGAGGTTGTGCGTTCCTGGAGTAGAAGGTTTTTAATCTTTCTCGCTCAGTCCGGATAATCATCTACAGATCGTCATTTGGGTGAAGAGGAGCGAACTTGATGTGGAACTTGTTGTAAGCAGAGAGAGGAATATCAACCTGTTCGGAATCATTCGGTGGAAGATCATAGTACATTAAGGGTACTATATCAGAATCACGAAGAATGCCTTCGCGGCATAGAGGAGATATTCCACGCATCGGATCGGGATTATCCTTAAGAGCTTGGATCCGAACGTTGTCCTCTAAAGCTTTGTTTATTTTCTCCTATGACCATCCAATTCGGTTGTGATGGGATTCTTGCCTTTGCGTTTGTTAGGGCAGAGATAACATGCGCCTTGTTTTCTTCGATAACAAATTTCAGAGTGGACAATAGAAGAGGTTCTTTCAGAATGACTTCAGGGATACAGAGTGGGGAACCCTGGTCAATGGGATCAATCTTTGGGGCTGAAATTGGAGGTAGCATTGAGGGAATGGCTCGGAAAGCTTGAGTTATGAGGAAGATTTTGGCCTGCGCCATTTGAATTCCCCTTTGAAGTGTTGGATTAATGTCCAAGTCCATAACTATAGTTGGTAAGACTTAACCCGACCTGGCATGGTCCATTTGGGTTCCATGGCATCATGCATTTGGATAGACAATAATGAGAGAAATAACACTTAAGGTTTGTTAATATATTATAAGTTCTAATATACTAATAAGATTATATAATTAGTATTGATAAAGAATTAATCTAGGATTAATTAACTGATCAAAAGAAGACTAATTAAATATATGGGTTCATTGTGTAAATCATCCATACTTGTATAGTGGGCTAATGCTCCATGGATTATCAAGTTGGGCTACATCCCATAGGATGCTCCATGGATGCTTCATGGTGTATTTAAGCCCATGGATCCAAGGAAATGGAAAGCCATGACAATTAGGGTTTACCCTAATTATGACACTATATAAAGATCTTATTGGTGACAATATCGGCACTAGAATATATGTGAAAGGGCTAGCCGATTTTATGAAGTGTGGTTTTTCTCTTAAGTCATTCCATGTGTATTTGGTGTTATGTGAACCATTTGAGGTGTCACACTGGGGCACTAGGCACTCAAGTTTCATGAATACTTTCTACATCAAAGAGGTATGTAATTCTAACTTGATATGTTCATATGAATCAATGTTATTATGCTAGTTAGGATGAATACCTTGGAAAGTTCATATTTACATGTATAATTGAGATAACAAATATCCAAGGTATTTAGGGTTGCATGTACACTTAGGAGTGTTAGAATGCTCAAAACCCTACATGAAGGGCATGAGGCAAAGAAGATTGCTAAGAAACTGTAGACCAAATTCTTTGCTCTTCCTCGGTTATTGGTTTTGGGAAAAGCTTCCTTGGAGCTTCAAGAGCAAATACTCCTTTTGTGACATATTCTTCTTCTTCACTGTCTTCATCATCATCATTGTTACCTAGAAGTCCGGAAAGAACTTGGACTTCATCATCGGAAATGATATCTTCATCTCGGAGTTGAAAAGCCAAGGCAGGCTTCCAAGGTTGCTCGGACCTTTTACCCCTCTTGAATCAGTGGCCTTAGAAACCGGTGCAAGCACTAAAGATACCTTTGGATCAGCTAATTTGTCAAACACCTTTTGAAGACCGGTGTTGAGTTGTCAAGTGAGAGCATCATAAGCTTCGGATATGGGCGCTTAGGATGAGAGATGATCAAACAGGTGTCCAAGGATGGCAAGCATCTCATCAAACTTGCGATTCATAACATCCACAATGATCTAAGTGGGTCGAAGTAGTTTGATGAGAACTTGTTGTATGATCAAGTTCATCTCGTTCTTCTTCTTAATTTCCTTCTACAGCCTCTGAATATGCTTCTCATGATGAACATGGGTCTGCTTGAGGAGATCGTTGGTAGCAGCAACCAAGTCGTCATGGACTTTGGGCATTGTAGTGATTGTATCAAGATAGTGCTCAATAGAAGCATCATATTTTGCTTCAACTTCATCAATTGAGTGTTTGAGTCGGAGGGAGATCAATTGATCTAGTTGAGCTTCTCTTTCACCCATGGAAGGTCTGGACTGATTTGATGAGGACTGGAGAATGGCGTCTAGCTTGGAGTCCAGGACGGGCACCTTTTCATCAATCTTGGTGTTCAGCCCTGCTACGGAAGTTTCGAGATAGGGGACCTTCTGCATTGTTTCGAACATGTTTGTTTGTATGTTGTTAATAAGGGTGAAAGGATTAATGTAGTCACTAGCCGAGGATCCAGTGTCAGTATTGGAATGTTGACGCTTGGCTTTACGAGATGTGGGATTGATGGAAGGACCATGTTGGTTGGCGGCATCATATTCTTGAAGCTTGTGGGTTGTTTTATTTTTTCAACTGGAGTAAATGAGGATGATCCAAAATCAAATGCAGATTTGGAGGAGGGCTTCAAGTGGAATTGAGAAGAAGACATGAGGTGAGTGTCCGGAACGTTGGTACCATCTTCATTAAGCATAACCTCTTATGATATTTCTTCATTCAAATCAGTTTGGATGAGGCTGTTGTGAGGATTCACTGGATATTTTTCGAAGGCAAGTTCTCAATCAACATCGTCGTCTATAGGAACAACATAGGGTTGAATGCTCTGAATGGCTCAGTTCCTCATGGAAATGAGTGTAGCTGGAATCTGGGACCGGGTAAGATCCAGACGCCTAGTCATAATCCTGTTAACATAGTCTTCCCATAATTGATCGTTAGCTCCTAGTCGTCATGTACTCCTTCCGCTTATGAGACCAGTTGAGGCATCTGAAGTTGGAGGGACAACTCCTGCTTCAGAATGGTTAGGGTCCAGAACACAGGTTCCGGAGTGTGTGCATCATGAAAAAGATGGGATATCAAATTTGAATCATGGGTGTCTTCCAGGGGGGCAAGGAACTTTTTTCAACACCTACATCACCTTGTTGGGAAGGTGTGGGTGGTTTATTAGAAGACTCCCCGTGTGTGTGTGCTCGTCATGTTGAAACATCGAAGGGTACCTGTGACAACCCGAAAAACTTCTCGCATGCACTCTTCAATTCTTTCCAATATTAGACTTATTGTACTATATAGTAGAACCCCTTTAGAGTCTAATGAAGTGTTATCAATGTGATATAATCAAGGTAGGAATGTGAAAAAGGGTTAACTCGAAGTGTAGGAATCAAAACCGGGCCAAACACTCCAACACATGGAGTGTGCGGCCACACACTTGAGTGTGCGGCCACACACTTTTATTTGCGGCCTCACACCCTTCCTAACCGCACACTCCACCTATATATGCCACACTTACATCATTTTTGAACACTTCCTTCACTTCTTCTAGCATAGAACACGAAATCCTCTCATGTATCATCCATTCTCCTTGAAGATCTTCATAAAAGGTACCAAGAACACTAAGAACACCATCTGGCCGCACACATGGCAGCACACACCATCTAACAGCACACATGGCTGCAAAGAGGGCCGCACACAAGTGCTGGCAGCACATTAGGCCGCATACTTGGCCGCACACACACATATAGTGTGTATTTTGGCCATACATCCTCTTGTATAGCCTTATAAACCCTCATACAATCATATATGATTATAACACTTCATTATAAGTGTTTACTAGTCCCTAAGGTGGTCCCAAAATCATCAATTAGTTGTTCATAACACTAATTATATCCATATATGTGCCAATATATGCTAAATAGGATTTGCGTGTGTACTCAAGTCACCACTTGACACCTAGCAACTAATCCAACATTGTCATCAGAACCACTCACTACAGGTGAGTTCATACCCCTTTAATTAACCTTTGAAATACTTTTAAATGTTTTAAATGCTTTTATGGCGGGGGATACAAGTTAAATACTTATAGTTATTACATCAATCACATGTGATTAATAACTATTAAACCAATGATTTTATCACTGTTCCAACTGTTTACCAAACTACTTTACTTCAAAATGTTTTACAAACTCTTTTCTTACCAAATAATTTTATTTAAAACTTGTTATACTTCTAATAAATTGCATGCCCATATATGTATAGATATATAAGAAATGTTTAAAGGGCTTAGGAAGGCCATCCGCCCAATTTCCTTTTCCTCGATTTGGATGTGGTCTGGTGGGATGTCGGGTAGCCGTCCGAGGGTCGTTTCAATATTGATTATATATCATATATGCATATATAGACATAAAAGTACTCCCATATTCATGCGTATTAGTTACATCATTAGTAAGTTACCATCGGGGTAACACAGGATCTTACTACTAAAATTTCTAGATCAATGAGTCAGTTCATTCATGAGTCAATACTTATTACTATGAGAGCATATACATTACATTACTATGAGAACATATACAACTATACTAGAGAAGAACATATACAGCTATACTAGGAAGAGAACATGTACAACGATACTAGAACAAGTAACATTACATTACATATACACGAATACGTTAACAATTGTGATCCACTGTATCGGAGCATCCCTTAAATGTCATGGCCCAAGGTGTAGCCAGAATTCTCTTAGAGGGAGAGCGTGAGTTTGCGTATAGATCTATACTGGATTGACTATCCTACACCTTGCTGCTAGCTACAGCCGGACCTGCAGGTATGCGGGTGCCAAACGTCATACCTTTTTACGACCTACATTTTTCTTTGTTACTCAGTCGATTGTATGGGACAATTAATCACATGATACCTTATTATAAATTCGGTTTAAGGTACTTAGTACAACAGTAGTTCTTATAATACAATATTACAGTACTACAGTATGTTATCCTTTATATACATTTAGTGACTATTTCACTTAAACAATAATGTATAAACTATATTTTGATAATGATAGTTACACTTGGAAAATTGCACACTTTTACGATAAACAAACATACAAAACAGTTACGCCTTGATAGAAGGCTACTTTTAATAGAAAATATAGGTTTTTCTGAGAGATTCAACTTTTACAAACACGTACAAACATTCACATACTTTTATCACCAATGCTTACAAACTATTGTTTAAAACTATGTTCAAACGTTTTGATACAAACACCGACACTAAAATAGTTATGAACTCACCAGCTTAAATGCTGATGAACTCTTTCAAAATAAGTTGTATTCTCAGGTCATCAGTAGGCAGGTACCGAGACTAGCTTTGGAGAAGATGGAGCGCATTCAGGACTCATCTCTTTTTTTCGATTTACATTATTTTTGGTGTCTATAACTGTACAGAACACACTTGTATTAAAATTATATATTTAAAGCAATGGATGATGTTGTTTGCTTGTTTACCATTACTATGTTGTGATACATTACATGACATCCTCGGCCCCAGAACGTTTCGGCCGTTCTCGGTTTTGGGGTGTGACAGATTGGTATCAGAGCCAGGTTTATAGTGAATTAAGTATATCAACCCATAAAAGATATACTAACTATAAACCCATTAGGGATTAAAGCACTCTGACCAAGAGTCTATACTTTAAATATTAAAATATTTAATTAAGTATACTAGTCTGCATTCATACTAAAATCAGTGTCACAATGACAAGAACAAAAGTATTACGATTGTTAAATATCACAAGTGAGCTCGGGGATGTATGGTCTGTCGTGGGAATGGCATAGCCTGATCAACTATGCTGGTCCGAGGAGTGATTAGCATATGCCCTAGAATGGTTGTGATGTGTTAACAAGTTTAAAAACTTACCAACAATACCACATTAAGATCAGTAGAACCTAAACTTAAAATACTATAGGTGTATTTTGTACTACTAGCTACATATATACTATATTCTTATACCTCTCTTCTCGCGTAGATTTAAATGGATGGATTCCATCACGGCGACCCGTACTTTCCAGATGAAGGCAATGCAGGGTGGATCGAAGAAGAGCCCGAAGATGAGCATCCAATCCCTTTGGATGATCACCTCGTAGAAGGCTTTTCTGATGGATCCGACTCAGAGCCTGAAGTCAACAACCTACCGCTAGTAGGTTAAGCCCCGAACAACAATCCCCGACCAGCTTTTCCAGGTCCTACACCTTTGTGGGCAACCAACTTGAATCGCTGGAGCGACGAACAGGGTCAACCCTTACCTTACTTTGGGGACCGAAGCTTTTACAACGTTAGCGAAGGAGGTTCTGCGGATAGAGCTCTACCTATCATAGTCCGCAGAATTGCTCGAAACGTCGAACACGGTCGAGCAACCATCGACCGGGTCATGGAAATTGATGCCAACTCTGGTGTCAACACAGTCCGCATCCGCCGTCTTGCAGAAGACATGGAACAGACCCGGAGGACCAATGAGACCCTGCAGCAACAGCTGGCTGCCTCCCGAGCTGAAGTCTTGGAACTTCGAGCCCGCCAGAGGGCTCAGGAGCGACACCTTCAAGAGGTGTTTCATCAAGTGTCAGACCCCAGGGTTCGCCCGAGGACTTCCCATCGCCGTTAGAAGATGTCTAGTACATCTCTGTCTTTTGGATATGGAATAGCCTTTAACATATGTGCTCTAAGTAGCACTTGTCTATAAAATATTCCTAACTGTTAGTATTCTAATTAGGAATCTAGAAACTGTCAACTTTTCCGTGTGGTATGATGTAAGACGTACTGTTAGGTCAATTTTCCCCTGAACCCATTACATCAATAATACCAGTATTATTGATAGCTAACTAATCTGTGAGGAAATCTTTACACTTGCGTTTTTCCTACTAATCTTCCCAATTGTGAATTCAATTCGTACACTCATTCAAACTGTTGGATTATGGCTATTTAGTCCATGTGTCGCTCTCACCTTGCTTACAATTGATTCTTACCATTGTATCTGTCTTTATAAACTTATAGCTGAAGGATGCCTCCTCGTATGTCAACAAGACGTAACCCTGCACCTCCACCACCTCCTCCTCCTGTCATCGATACCGCGACTCTAAATGTTGCAGTAGCTGCGGCAGTGGCAACTGCCATGGCTCAATATCACTCAACTAACAACAGCCAGGGTGGAACCATTGTTGAATCTACTCATGCTGAGATCCATGTGCACATGAGAGAATGCTCCTACAAGGATTTCACTAACTGTAAGCCGAAGTCCTTTTATGGAACCGGCAGAGTCATTGCCCTCTTGCAATGGTTCGAGGAGACTGAATCGGTCTTCGAAATCTGTTCATGCCCTGCTGCAAGCAAATTCAAATATGTCTCATGCAACTTTGAAGGAAAGGCCCTGACGTGGTGGAACGGCCACGTTAAAGCTCTAACTCTCGTCGGAGCCAACGACATGGGCTGGGAAACAATGAAAGACCTCATGATTGAGGAGAAAAATGTCATACCTTTTTACGACCTACATTTGTCATTGTTACTCAGTCGATAGTATGGTACAATTAATCACATGATACTTTATTATAAATCCGGTTTAAGGTAGTTAGTACAGTAGTAGTTCTTATAATACAATACTACAGTACTACAGTAATTTATCCTTTATATACATTTAGTGACTATTTCACTTAAACAATAATGTATAAACTATATTTTGATAATGATAGTTACACTTGGAAAATTGCACACTTTTACAATAAACAAACATACAAAACAGTTACGCCTTGGTAGAAGGCTACTTTTAATAGAAAATATAGGTTTTTCTGAGAGATTCAACTTTTACAAACACGTACAAACATTCACATACTTTTATCACCAATGTTTACAAACTATTGTTTAAAACTATGTTCAAACGTTTAGATACACACACCGACACTAAAATAGTTATGAACTTACCAGCTTAAATGCTGATAAACTCTTTCAAAATAACTTGTATTCTCAGGTCATCAGTAGGCAGGTACCGAGACCAGCTTTGGAGAAGATGGAGCGCATTCAGGACTCATCTCTTTATTTTGATTTACATTATTTTTGGTTTCTATAACTGTACAGAACACACTTGTATTAAAATTATATATTTAATGCAGTGGATGATGTTGTTTGCTTGTTTACTATTACTGTGATGTGATACATTACGTGACGTCCTCCGCCGCAGAACGTTTCCGCCGTTCTCGGTTTTGGGGTGTGACAGATTGGTATCAGAGCCAGGTTTATAGTGAATTAATTATATCAACCCATAAAAGATATACTAACAATAATCCCATTAGGGATTAAAGCACTTTGACGAAGAGTCTATACTTTAAATATTAAAATATTTAATTAAGTATACTAGTCTGCATTCATACTAAAATCAGTGTCACAATGACAAGAACAAAAGTATTACGATTGTTAAGCATCACAAGTGAGCTCAGGGATGTATGGTCAGTCTGGGGAATGGCGTAGCCTGCTCAACTATGCTGGTCAGAGGAGTGATTAGCATATGCCCTAGAATGGTTGTGATGTGTTCACAAGTTTAAAAAATTACCAACAATACCACAATAAGATCAGTAGAACCTAAACATAAAATACTATAGGTGTATTTTATACTACTAGCTACATATATACTATATTCTTATACCTCTCTTCTCGCATAGATTTAAATGGGTGGATTCCATCACGGTGACCCGTACTTTCAAGATGAAGGCAATGCAGGGTGGATCGAAGATGAGCATCCAATCCCTTTAGATGATCACCTCGCAGAAGGCTTTTCTGATGGATCCGACTCAGAGCCTAAAGTCAACAACCTACCGCTAGTAGGTCAAGCCCCGAATAACAATCCCCGACTAGGATTTCCAGGTCCTACACCTTTGTGGGCAACCAACTTGAATCGCTGGAGCGACGAATAGGGTCAAACCATACCTTACTTTGGGGACCGAAGCTTTTACAATGTTAGCGAAGGAGGTTCTGCGGATAGAGCTCTGCCCGTCATAGTCTGCAGAATTGCTCGAAACGTCGAACAAGGTCAAGCAACCATCGACCGGGTCATGGAAATTGATGCCAACTCTGGTGTCAACAGAGTCCGCATCCGCCGTCTTGAAGAAGACATGGAATGGACCCGGAGAACCAATGAGACCCTGCAGCAACAGCTGGCTGCCTCCCGAGCTGATGTCTTGGAACTTCGAGCCCGCTAGAGGGCTCAGGAGAAACACCTTGAAGAGGTGTTTCGTCAAGTGTCAGACCCCAGGGTTCGCCCGAGGACTTCCTATCGCCGTTAGAAGATGTCTAGTACATCTCTGTCTTTTGGATAAGGAATAGCCTTTAACATCTGTGCTCTAAGTAGCACTTGTCTGTAAAATATTCCTAACTGTTAGTATTCTAATTAGGAATCTAGAAACTGTCAACTTTTCTGTGTGGTATGATGTAAGACCTACTGTTAGGTCAATTTTCCCTTGAACCCATTACATCAATAATGCCAGTATAATTGACAGCTAACTAATCTGTGACGAAATCTTTACACTTGCGTTTTTCCTACTATTCTTCCCTATTGTGAATTCAATTCGTACACTCATTCAAACTATTCGACTATGGTTATTTATGTTGGATAAGGTGTCTAAGTCCATAACTATTTTGGGCTTGTACTTGACCCGACCCGGCATGGTCCATTTGGGTTGCATGGCACCATGCAATTGGATAGACTAAATGAGAGAAATAACACTTGGAGATTATTAATATATTATAAGTTCTAATATATTAATAATATTATTTAATTACTTGATCAAAGAATTAATTTGGAATTAATTAAGTGATCAAAGGATAACTAATTAAATATATGGGTTGATTATGTAAATCATCCATATCTTGTATAGTGGGCTAAGAGGCTCCATGGATTATCAAGTTGGGTTCTACCCATAGGATGCTCCATGGATACTCCATGGGAGTTACAAACCCATGGGTCATGGAAATGAAGAGTCATGACACATTAGGGTTTACATGGTGTAACCCTAGATGTGTCAACACTATATAAGAAGCATATTCTCCACCAAAATCGGCTACACATATAGACATAAGAAACTAGAGGGCTTGGCCGATTTTGAGAAGTGTGTGTTATCTCAAGAGTCTTTCCAAGAGCATTTGGTGTTGTGTGAAGCATTTGAGGCATCACACTTGGGGTGCTAGGCTCACAAGGTTTCAAGGAACACAAGCAACAACAAGGTAAGTTATTCTATCTATGATTCAAGTTAAATTGTTCCCCATGTATGCTAGATAGGAGTATAACCTTGGAATTCAACTTTGCATGATAATTAGACAAACATAGATCCAAGGTTATTAGGGTTGCATGTACACTTAGGAAGTGTTAGAATGCTCAAAACCCATCAATTTAGTCCATGTGTCGCTCTCACCTTGCTTACAATTGATTCTTACCATTGTATCTGTCTTTATAAACTTATAGTTGAAGGATGCCTCCTCGTATGTCAACAAGACGTAACCCTGCACCTCCACCACCTCCTCCTCCAGTCATCGATGCCGCGGCTCTAAATGCTGCAGTAGCTGCAGTAGGGGCAACTGCGATGGCTCAGTATCACTCAACTAACAACAGCCAGGGTGGAACCCATGTTGAATCTACTCATGTTGAGATCCATGTGTGCATGAGAGAATGCTCCTACAAGGATTTCACCAACTGTAAGCCGAAGTCCGTTTATGGAACCGACGGAGTCATTGCCCTCTCGCAATGGTTCGAGAAGACTGAATTGGTCTTCGAAATCTGTTCATACCCTGCTGCGAGCAAAGTCAAATATGCCGCATGCACCTTTGAAGGAAAGGCCCTGACGTGGTAGAACGGCCACATTAAAGCTCTAACTCTCTTCGGAGCCAACGAGATGGGCTGGGAAACAATGAAAGACCTCATGATTGAGGAGTATTGCCCGAAGGGCGAATTCCAGAAATTGGAACAGGAACTTTGGAGCCTGACCATGAAGGGCACCGACGTGGTCGCTTATACAGCCAGATTTAGCGAACTGGTGGCTCTCTGCCCCAATATGGTTCCCACTGAAGTGAAGAAGTTCGAGAGGTACATTTGGGGGCTGGTGCCTCCGTACCAAGGAAATATTCTATCATTAAACCCCACTACTTTCGACAGTGCCAAGCGGCTGGCACAGCGACTCGTCGACCATGGAGTCCAATCCCCAACCGCGACAACAACCCAAGCTGTCTCAGAATCCTCCAAACCCGCTGACTCCAAGCGGAAGTTTTGGGATGACAAGAAGAGGCAACGAGCTGCCAAAAAGCAGCAGATTGTGGCTATACATGCTGCAATAACCCCTACTGCTGCTACTGCTCCAGTGAAGCAATATGCTGGAAGTTTTCTTAAGTGCAACAAATAAAACTTCCACCACAACGGCCCCTGCCGTGAAATGCAGTGTTATAACTGCGACAAGAAAGGACACAATGTCCGTTTCTATAGGTCTCCGGCAAGACCGATCACTCAAGTCCCTGGCTCAGGCGCGAGCCCAACCTGCTATGGATGTGGTGAAGCAGGCCACTACAAGAGGGACTGCCCCAAAACAAAGGATGCAGGGGGATAAGGGAGAGTACTGGCAATAAGCCATGGGGAAGCGGTTGCTGACCCGATGGTGGTGACTGGTACGTTCCTTCTCGACAACTCCTATGCATGTATTCTGTTCGATAGTGGAGCGGAGCGAAGGTTCGTGAACCATAAATTTGCTCCTATACTTAAACATCAACCACACGCACTTAAACAACAATTCACGGTAGAAATGGCTAATGGGAAAACTGAAAGCACCAGGACCATATACTTAGGATGCAACCTAACTCTAGATAACCATTCATTTCCAATCGACCTCATGCCGGTTTCAATTAAAATCTTCGACGTTATCATCGGCATGGATTGGTTAAGTCTTCATCGCGCCGACATCATGTGCTTCGAGAAGGTAGTCCGTCTAAACCTCCCGTCTAACAAAACTCTTATAGTCTACAACGACAAACGCAGTACAAATCTTCATATTATCTCCAGTATCCAAGCACAGATATATCTACGTAAGGAATATCGTGCATTCCTTGCTCACGTCGTCGATACGAGCCTCGAAACGAAAGAACTAAAGAACATTCCAGTAGTGAGCGACTTCCCCGATATTTTCCGAGAAGAGCTACCAGGATTACCTCCACAACGACAGGTCGAGTTCAGAATCGACTTACTTCCAGGAGCTACCCCAGTAGCCAAGTCGCCCTACCGATTAGCACCAGCTGAGATGCAAGAATTATCTGGTCAACTTAACAAACTGCTCAGCAAGGGCTTCATAAGTCCGAGCTTCTCGCCTTGGAGAGCACCGGTCTTGTTCGTTAAAAAGAATGATGGATCATTCCGTATGTGTATCGACTACAAAGAACTCAACAAACTGACGGCCAAAAATTGTTACCCTCTGCCTCGCATCGACGATTTATTCGACCAACTCCGAGGGGCGAATTATTTTTCCAAAATTGATCTGAGATCCGGATATCACCAGTTACGAGTACTAGAGGAGGATGTTCCGAAGACAGCCTTTCGGACTCGTTACGGACACTACGAGTTCGTGGTGATGCCATTCAGACTGACCAATGCGCCCGCAGTCTTCATGGATTTGATGAATAGAGTATGCCGACCTTACTTGGATCAGTTCGTTATTGTCTTTATTGATGACATTCTGATCTACTCCCAGAGTAAGGAAGAGCATGGCAATCACCTACAACAAGTTTTAAGAACTTTACGAACGGAGAAGCTCTATGCGAAGTTCTCGAAATGTGAATTTGGATCCGAAGCGTCGAATTCTTAGGACATGTGGTAAGCGAAGAGGGAATCCCCGTGGATCCGTCCAAAACTAAGGCTATTGAGAACTGGTCAGCACCAAAGACACCTACATAAATTCGTCAATTTCTGGGTCTTGCTGGCTACTACCGCAGGTTCATACAGAACTTCTCCAGTATTGCAAAACCTCTTACAACACTGACCCAGAAGGGCGTGGCCTTTGACTGAGAAGAGAAACAAGAGAGAGCATTTCAAACGCTCAAGCGAGCCTTGTGCACCGCACCAATACTATGCCTACCCGAAGGAATAGAAGACTTCATAGTCTATTGCGATGCATCAAATCAAGGGCTCGGGTGTGTTCTGATGCAGCGAGGTAAGGTCATCGCCTACACCTCCAGACAGCTGAAGACACACGAAGTCAACTACACCACACATGATCTTGAACTAGGAGCAGTGGTGTTTGCTCTGAAGATCTAGAGACATTACTTGTATGGCACAAAAAGCACCATTTTTACTGACCACAAGAGTTTACAACACATATTCGATCAGAAGGAGCTCAACATGCGTCAACGACGGTGGGTCGAGTTACTCAATAACTACGAATGCGACATTCGTTATCATCCGGGTAAAGCCAACGTAGTAGCGGACGGCCTAATTCGGAAGGAATATTCTGGTCGAAGAGTCAAGTTTTTGACAATGACTATCCATTCGCACTTGTCTAAACAAATTCAGGCAGCTCAACTTGAAGCTATTAAACCTGAACACGTGGTGAGTGAATTCCTCAGAGGAATGGATAAGAAATTAGAAGCCAAGGGTGACGGAGCCCTATTTTTCATGGAACGGATCTGGACCCCAAAACACGGTGGTTTCCGAGACTTGGTCATGACCGAGGCGCACAACACTCGGTATTCTATCCACCCAGGTTCTGATAAGATGTATCTGGATCTTAAAAAGCTATACTGGTGGCCCAATATGAAAGCAGAGATTGCTACCTTCGTAAGTAAATGCCTTACTTGCGCAAAGGTTAAGGTCGAGTACCAGAAACCCTCTGGTTTACTACAACAACCAGAGATCCCAGAATGGAAGTGGGAGCGGATCACTATGGATTTCATAACCAAGTTGTCCAAGACAACGGGTGGACTTGATACCATATGGGTCATCGTCGATAGATTGACCAAGTCTGCACACTTCCTACCTATCAAGGAAACCGATAAGCTGGAGAAACTTACGAGAACATACATTAAGGAAATTGTGCGACTACATGGTGTTCCTATATTCATTATCTCCGATAGAGATAGTAGGTTCACCTCAAGATTCTGGCAATCGTTGCAACATTCCCTAGGAACAAGGCTAGACATGAGCACAACCTACCATCCTCAGACCGACGGGCAAAGTGAGAGGACCATCCAAACACTGGAAGATATGTTGAGAGCCTGTGTTATTGACTTTGGAAAGGCATGGGATACTCATTTACCACTTTTTGAATTTTCCTATAATAACAGTTATCACACGAGCATCAAGGCTGCTCCATTTGAAGCTCTCTACGGCCGAAAGTGCAGATCCCCTATATGCTGGACTGAGGTGGGTGACACCCAATTAGCTAAGGGACAAGCTTCTGACAGTACTCTCACCAGTCCGGAGATCATTCGGTAAACGACAGAGAAAATCGTTCAGATCCGTGAACGATTGAAAGCCTCTAGAGACCGACAGAAGAGATACGCTGATAAACGAAGAAAACCTTTGGAATTTCAGGTGGGAGACCGAGTCCTTCTCATAGTCTCACCCTGGAAGGGCTTGATACGCTTCGGAAAGCGTGGAAAGCTAAATCCAAGATACATTGGACCTTTCGAGATTCTCGCAAGAATTGGCCCAGTGGCTTACAAAGTCAATCTACCGAACGAACTTCGTAACGTACATTCTACCTTCCACGTTTCCAACTTGAAAAAGTGTCTATCCGATGAGACTCTTTTAATCCCACTCGACGAGATCGAGATCAACGAGAGCCTCCACATCGTGGAAGAACGCGTAGAAGTCATGGACCGTGAAGTCAAACAGACGAAACAAAGCCGCATCCCGATTATGAAGGTTCGCTGGAACGCCAAGCGAGGACCGGAATTTACATCCCGATTACTTAGTTATTTGTAATAATCTAGTAACTTCAACTCAAATTTCGAGACGAAATTCCCTCTAACGGGGGGATAATGTGACAACCCGAAAAACTTCTCGCATGCACTCTTCAATTCTTTCGAATATTAGAATTATTATAATATATAGTAGTACCCCTTTAGAGTCTAATGAAGCGTTCTAAATGTGATATAATCAAGGTAGGAATGTTAAAAAGGGTTAACTCGAAGTGTAGGAATCAAAACCGGGCCAAACACTCCAACACATGGAGTGTGCGGCCACACACTTGAGTGTGCGGCCACATACTCTTATTTGCGGCCTCACACCCTTCCCAACCGCACACTCCGCCTATATATGCCACACTTAAATCATTTTTGAACACTTCCTTCACTTCTTCTAGCATAGAACACGAATTCCTCTCATGTATCATCCATTCTCCTTGAAGATCTTCATAAAAGGTACCAAGAACACTAAGAACACCATTTGGCTGCACACATGGCAGCACACACCATCTAACAGCACACATGGCCGCACACAGGTACTGGCAGCACATTAGGCTGCACACCTGGCCGCACAAACACATATAGTGTGTATTTTGGCCATACACCCTCTTGTATAGCCTTATAAACCCTCATACAATCATATATGATTATAACACTTCATTATAAGTGTTTACTAGTCCCTAAGGTGGTCCCAAAATCATCAATTAGTTGTTCATAACACTAATTTTATCCATATATGTGCCAATATATGCTAAATAGGATTCGCGTGTGTACTCAAGTCACCACTTGACACCTAGCAACTAATCCAACATTGTCATCAGAACCACTCACTACAGGTGATTTCATACCCCTTTAATTAACCTTTGAAATACTTTTAAATGTTTTAAATGCTTCTATGGGGGGGGATACAAGTTAAATACTTATAGTTTTTACATCAATCACATGTGATTAATAACTATAAAACCAATGATCATATCACTGTTCCAACTGTTTACCAAACTACTTTACTTCAAAATGTTTTACAAACTCTTCTCTTACCAAATGCTTTTTTTTAAACCTTGTTACACTTCTTATAAATTGCATGCCCATATATGTATAGATATATAAGAAATGTTTAAAGGGCTTAGGAAGGCCATCCGCCCTATTTCCTTTTCCTCGATTTGGATGTGGTCTGGTGGGATGTCGGGGAGCCGTCCGAGGGTCGTTTCAATATTAATTATATATCATATATGCATATATAGACATAAAACTACTCCCATATTCATGCGTATTAGTTACATCATTAGTAAGTTACCATTGGGGTAACATAGGATCTTACT
The DNA here is from genome assembly GCF_002870075.4 of Lactuca sativa. Classification (NCBI taxonomy): domain Eukaryota; kingdom Viridiplantae; phylum Streptophyta; class Magnoliopsida; order Asterales; family Asteraceae; genus Lactuca; species Lactuca sativa. The sequence goes on along the minus strand of NC_056623.2, from coordinate 217,917,424 downwards.
ACTACAATTTCTAGATCAATGAGTCAGTTCATTCATGAGTCAATACTTATTACTATGAGAGCATATAAATTACATTACTATGAGAACATATACAACTATTCTAGAGAAGAACATATACAACTATACTAGGAAGAGAACATATACAACGATACTAGAACAAGTAACATTACATTACATATACACAAATACGTTGACAATTGTGATCCACTGTATCGGAGCATGCCTTAAAAGTCATGGCCCGAGTTGTAGCCAGAATTCTCTTGGAGGGAGAGCGTGAGTTTGCGTATAGATCTATACTGGATTGACAATCCTACACCTTGCTGCTAGCTACAGCCGGACCTGCAGGTCTGCAGGTGCCAAACGTCATACCTTTTTACGACCTACATTTATCGTTGTTACTCACTCGATAGTATGGTACAATTAATCACATGATACCTTATTATAAATCCGGTTTAAGGTAGTTAGTACAACAGTAGTTCTTATAATACAATACTACAGTACTACAGTAATTTATCCTTTATATACATTTAGTGACTATTTCACTTAAACAATAATGTATAAACTATATTTTGATAATGATAATTACACTTGGAAAATTGCACTCTTTTACTATAAACAAACATACAAAACAGTTACGCCTTGGTAGAAGGATACTTTTAATAGAAAATATAGGTTTTTTTTGAGAGATTCAACTTTTACAAACACGTACAAACATTCCCGTACTTTTATCACCAATGTTTACAAACTATTGTTTAAAACTATGTTCAAGCGTTTTGATACAAACACCGACACTAAAATAATTATGAACTCACCAGCTTAAATGTTGATAAACTCTTTCAAATTAACTTGTATTCTCAGGTCATCAGTAGGCAGGTACCGAGACCAGCTTTGGAGAAGATGGAGCGCATTCAGGACTCATCTCTTTATTTTGATTTACATTATTTTTGGTGTCTATAACTGTACAGAACACACTTGTATTAAAATTATATATTTAATGCAATGGATGATGTTGTTTGCTTGTTTACTATTACTGTGTTGTGATACATTAGATGACGTCCTCTGCCCCAGAATGTTTCCGCCGTTCTCGGTTTTAGGGTGTGACAGTACCTCGGATGAGTAGGTAGGTGGGGTTTTCGGAAGGCCAGAGTCAGCCTAAATGTCATGAGTTCCTACCTGTTGAGAGGAGGAACTAACTTTGGTTCTCTTTTTAGGCCTGAACTTTGAAGGAAAAGTGTTCCATTTAGCAGACTTTTTGATTTTGACTTCAGACCCGGTGGGATTGGCCTCTTCCTGAATGTGCTCAACAGAGACAGGGGCATGTCGTGTTGGGCTAAACACAACTAAAGTCGCTAAGTGATTTTTCAAATGAATCAATTCGGAAGGAATTAGGGACAACATATGGTCCGGAAGTCTTCTAACAGGACCAAAGGATGATTGGTCTGAAATGCGGTAGTGCTTAATTGCTTTGAAAGTAACACATGCCTCTTTCGGAATCGTTGAAACAAGAATGGGTTTAGATCTTTCTTTGTTGAGTTCCTTAATCGTCAAATCCCAAGACCGAGGGCTTGAAATCTCGTTTACTTTCCGCTTGATGGAAAACTTCCGAAAGTCTTGCCATAACACCTCCGGAAGATCAACTGCATTGCTTCGTCCAGAGTAAATGTTGTAGACCACATAAAGCCAATCTTTTGCTTAGGGTGTCTGTACCTCCATGTTTTCCACATAGCTCTCTAATTATGAAGTGCATCAACACGGTGCATAGTCCGGAGACGGATGATTTCTTGAAATCCTTGTCCTTGTAGTCTTGGTTGTATCCGATGTGATTCAGGAAGAGTTGAATTTCTTCTATAGGGGGTTATTGAACCTTGAAACCTTCAGGAATTTTAGTAGGGGTGAGCAAAAACTGCATCGCAACTAAAATTAACTACGAAAACCGCATAAACCACAACAGATAAACCGCAATCGCAATAAAAACCGATGGTGAGGTTTTTTGTTTTTCAAAAACGGCAAATTTGTGGTGCGGTGCGGTTATTAGTTTTTAAAAACCGCAAAAAAACCACACCGCATATATTATAGAATTTTTTTTATTAATTATTAATATATTAAATATTAAAGATAAGATAGGTTTCATGGATGAAATAAGGATAAAATTCTAAGAGACATAAGTGTTGATTTTTTGTTATGTTTAACTTTGGAGAATGGTGAAATTTGACAATTTTAAGATGTGTATTGTTAATTACTAGTGACTTGATGCTCTTAAGATATTAATCTTTTGTGATTTAAGTTAATTGTCTTATACCTTATGGTTTTTTATTATTACAATAATATGTTTGAACTCTAAATTGCGGTCAAAAACCACAAAAAAATAACCCCGCCAAATTAATGCGGTTAATAACCGAAACAAACATATCAAAATAAAATAACCCCGCCAAATTAATGCAGTTAATAACCGAAAAACACAAACTATGGTATCAGAGCCAGGTTGGGTAGTTTTCTGTTATATTAATGCATAGCTTATTGTTCAAAGTTGGAAAAGTCAAAAAAATGCACTCTAACAGGAGGACTCGACGAGTCCATACATGAACTCGTCGAGTTCATGCTCATAACTGATCAACTCGTCGAGTCCATTATCTGACTCGACGAGTTGGATCATCTGTTGGCAGTTTTTCGAGTTTTTTTTGTCTCAATTTGATTAGAATCATTACCACAAGCTGTTTTGTATCATAAAATTTGTTTTTCTGATATGGTAGTGATTATTCTTATCCAATTAAAAGATAAAATTGTCAATGTTTAAGATAATTACTAGTTTATATGATAAAGCTAATTATTTGTAATTTTTTATTTGAAATTATCTTACTGCAAGAATTGTATTATGATCAAATTGGTTAAATATAAAAAATGTTATTTTATTAATTTATAATTTGATCTAAATGTTCTTAAGGTGTTACAAATTTTGTCTTCAAATTTAGAACTCAAAAAGTTTTTTATGGAGTTACAAATAATTATTAGTTAAATTGATCTTAATGTTTTTGATGAGTCCCATAAGTTATGGAACTTGAAAAGTCTCATCTTCATAAAACAAATTAACTCCTTCAGTTATGAAGTTCAAAAGCTTTTTAAGAATTACAAAACTTGCTCTCAAGTTTTAAAAATTGAAAAGTCTTAATTAAAAAACACTGAATTCCTAGAAACCCTAGTAATTTGAAAAGCTTTCAAAAATGTAACTCATGGGTTCATAACATAAAATTAATTACATAGTTTTAATTTGATTTAACATCTTGATGTTTTTTAATAAATTCAATTAACGCTTATGGACTTTATTGATAATTAATTAAATGTTTAATTAAAAGAGTATTATTAAATCAATAATCATATGGTTTAAGTTTAATTAAATTAAGATTATAATCTATTAATAGATTAAAACATCAAGTGTTTTAAAATTTTAAAATACACCCTTATACTATATAAAATTAAAATTTTAATATATTATAGATGTATAATGAAAATGTAAGTTTTATCGTTAGTAGGCCTCATTCACGAAGACGGTTTATAAGGGGGTGTATGCTTACTGCCTATAAAATGCTGGTTTCATGGGTGTCCACTCTCACCCATCGCTTCCTTGAATGGTGGAGGTTCATTAGTAGAACGGGTTTGACAGAACATTTAAATCCTCATTAAAAGTATAATGAAATATGAAGTAACTAAAATCTTTTAAATTCCCAATCTTAGGTACTTTAGGAAAAATTGTGAATTTGCTGCTAACCCATTAAATTGCACTTTACACCTTGCTAAGTCGTTAGTGGAGTGTGTGTGGTTCACCGGCGCACTAATTTGGGATTAGAAGGATGGAAAAGGGTAGCTTGATGTTAAATATGGATCAATGGAGCGTGTGTGGTTAACCGACACATTGATTAGGTGATTTGTAACATTAAGTGTACCAAGCACCTTTGCATGGTTATTCACACCTTATTTGAGATCCTCGGCATCCCATTCACAAACGTGAGAGGGCATAATCAAGATTAAGCATGGCATTGACAAGTTTAACGAATCTCAAAGAATCTAGGAATTTCAATTCATTTAAAACTGAAAATTCATTTTCGTTTTTCATGGTGGAAATTGGTAAATCGTCATTTACCTACCTTCAAATAATTTTCAACTGGATTACGGTATCCCTCTTCCGAATTGTAAATTATTGTGTTTGTTCCGCTACTAGAAAAACAACCTTTTACGATGCGCAATGCGTGTCGTAAAACGCTCAGACGATGCGCAAATGCGTGTCAAGGAAGGCTCTATCATAACGAGAGATGACACGCTTTTGCGCGTCTTCTATTTACGACGTGCATTTATGACGCGCAATTACGACATGCATTTACGACGTGTTTTTACGACATGAAATGCGTGTCAAGAAAGGCCATGTCATTAAAGAAGATGACTCGCATTTGTGTGTTGTAACCTTACGACGCACATTTACGACCCACATTGTGTATCATTCAAGCCCCTGTCATAAAGAAAGAAGACACACATTTTTGCGTGTCATAAAGTTAAATGTTTTAAAAGTTATATATTTTGATAGATTTAGTAATTTTCAAATGAAATTACACATTAAAAGTATCATAATACAAAAATAAAATACCATAAATAACAATAATATGTCAAATACAAATATGTAACAACATAATTTTTCAACCAAATTTTTCATTTTTAAAATACAAAAAATTCATCCATTGTTTCTTCCAAGAAAATAATAAGTGTCTCAATGTCAACATAAAATCACAAGCATAAGTCAAGTCCCAGAATCCTCCATGTCATCAAAAACAGATGTTTACAATCACGCTGGTGCTTTCCCGCGATCCTCAGAAGTACCTGAAACACATAACACATAACACGATAAGCACGAATGCTTAGTGAGTTCCCCAAAATACCACATACAACAATGCACCAATCGAGGCTATACTCTATACAACTCTCTAGTCAATGTGTCTCAGCGGGACCCTCCAGTTTCGTAGCTCTTTGGACCCTTTGTTCCGGTCTAGCTCATTGGACCTTTCGGTCTGGTCTAGTTGAGGACCCTTTGGCCTCGTAAATCGTTGGACCCTCCAGTCCGGTCAGAATAGTCCATAGCATACATAATCACACAACACATAATCTCAAGAAAACACGTATGACCTTCCGGTCCACACATAGATACCACGTTGGGTAATGTATAGTGAGAAGACTCACCTCGGGTAACTCGAATGATCTCGAACTCGAAACACTGATCTAGCTTCCACCTAATCACATACAAAAATATCTCTACATAGTAAAGGCCCTCAAAGGCTAGACTAATCCCTTCATATTCTCTCTCAGAAGGGTAAAAGACCGTTCTACCCCTCCAATGGTCCAAAAGTTAATTTGTTGACTAAACCCTAAAAGTCAACAAATGTCAACCCTAAGGAGTACGCGGCGCGTACCAGATCCCTACGCTGGGCGTACTCGACCGCTACACTGATATCGGGCTGCTTGAACCCTACGCCCCACGTACTAGGATTTACACTTAGCGTACGTCCCAGTTTCACTCTTATCTGACTTACGGTCTTAATTAGTTTAGACCTTGGCTCAAATACATATATGGACCCCCTACATCCTCCGAATCCATAAAGTCGAAGACTTTACGCCTTTCCATGGATGTAATGGTCATCATCATCCAAAATACACCACTTCCTTCTTTAAAGAGCTCATATCTCATGCCTGGCTCACTCCTAACGTCCAAGATTGGATTTTTGTGGATCTATAACACCTTATACACTGAATATGGACAAATCAAGGTCTATGGAGCTCGTTTACTCATAAAGTCGCCACCTTTGGGATAAAAACCCTATAAATGGTCCATAATGCACAAATAAAAAAGATTGAGAAAGATCCAAGCTTTTTACCTCCAAATGTTGCTCCAACCTCAGAAAGCTCAGATCCAAAGCTTATCCTCCAACTCTAGCTCCTTCAATGGATTCTCTAACTCTTCAAAAGCACACAAGAACACTTTCAAGCTCAACCACACTCACACAATCCCTAGAACGAGGGTTAGGGAACACTTAGGGTTTTTCTCTCTGGAAATGGTGGCTAAAAGTGAGGCCATAATGTTCCTTATATAGCGCTCACCCCCACAATTAGGGTTTCAATCTGAACCTGGTACGCCCAGCGTACTGGGTTATCACCACGTCTAGAATACGCTCAAGAGTACATGCAGCGTACTCTCCCTTACAGCCAGCATACTCAAAAGCCCAAACTTTTATTATGAGGAAAGAAAAGGATCAATGAGATATACTTGAATTTCGGGATGTTACAATTCTCCCCCACTAGAATCAGACTTCGCCCTCGAAGTCTTGCTCCAGAAATAACTCGGGGTACTACCCCCGCATCTCCGACTCTAGTTCCCAAGTCAAATCAGACCCCTTCCGATGCTGCCACTGGACCTGAACAAAGGGCACTTCCTTCTTTTTCAGAACCTTCACTTTCGATCTAGGATCGCGATCGGCCTCTTGATGTAATTCAGGCACGCATGCACCTGGATGTCCTCTAATGGCACTACTGCCGTCTCATCGGCCACACACTTTCGTAACTGAGACACGTGGAAGGTACAATGGATCTAGCTCAACTCATCAGGTAGCTCCAAATGATATGCTACCTTGCCTACCCTGGCAACCACCCTAAAAGGTCTTATATATCGAGGCCCCAACTTTCCCCGCTTCCTAAACCGGATTACTCCTTTCCATGGGGAAACTTTTAGAAGCACAAAATCTCCGACCAGGAACTCAAGCTCGGATCGCCGCCTATTTGCATAACTCTTCTGATGACTCTAAGCCATTTGCAACCTCTGTCAGACATGCTGAATCTACTCGGTCGTCTTCAACACTATCTCAGTGGCACCCATAATTCTCTGCCCCACCTCTCCCCAGCAGATGGGAGTACGACACCTTTTGTCAGAAAGAAGCTCAAAGGGAGGCATACTGATGCTCGAGTGATGGCTTTTATTATAGAAAAACTCAACCAAGGGTAGGTACGAGTCCCAACTGCCACCGATATCCATAACGCATGCTCGGAGCATGTCCTCGAGCGTCTGAATCGTCCGCTCACTCTGTCTATCTATCTGCGGGTGGTAGGCGATACTAAAATGCAATCACGTTCCCAACTCATCATGGAACTTCTTCCAGAATCTAGATGTAAAATGCACGTCCCGATCTAACACTATGGACGTCTGGACCCTATGCCGAGCTACCACCTCTCGCACATAAATATCTATCCGCCTCTCGCATCAACTCCATGCGCTGTTCTCGGTGATTTGGTGATAAAGTCCATCCTGATATGCTCCCACTTCCAATGGGGAATCACCAAGGGCTATAATGGACCATGTGGCTGCTGGTACTCTGCCTTGCCCGGACGGTAGATCAAGCACCCCTCTACTACGCACGCTACATCCCTCTTCATACATGGCCACCAATAGTCTCTTTTCAGATCAAAATACATCTTAGTTTCCCCAGGATCGATCAAAAATCTTGACCTATGCGCCTCCTCCATCAGAGTGCTACGAGCTCCACCCGTATAAGGCACCTAAATCCGACCTCGAAAGGTCATGAGTCCCCGGCTATCCATCACAAACTCAGGTACCTGGCCACTCACCTACTCCTTCTTGTGGTTCTCCGGTCTCATGGCCTCGGCCTAGGCCTCTCGAATGGTATCCAATACCAGAGTCATCATTGTCATCCTCATGCATATATCCCGAATCGGGGCACTCTCCGCTTGGCGGCTCAGGGCATCGGCTACCACGTTAGTCTTGCCCGGGTGATACAGAATCTCACAATGGTAATCTTTTATCACGTCTAACCATCTTCTCTGGCGCATATTCAGGTTAGGCTGATCCATCAGATACTACAAGCTCTTGTGGTCCGTGTAAATGGTACAACGAACCTCGTACAAGTCCTGGCGCCAGATCTTGAGGGCGAATACCATTGCCCCCAACTCTAAATTGTGGGTGGGACACCTCGTCTCGTGAGGCTTCAGGTACCTCGATGCATATGCTATCATGTTCCCCCTCTGCATAACCATTGCATCTAAGCTTGATATATATATATATATATATATATATATATATATATATATATATATATATATATTATGCATCACAGTAAACCACAAAGTCCTCTATTCCCTCAGGAAGAGCTAACATTGGAGCTTCGCACAATCTCTAGCGAAGAGTCTCAAACGAGGTCTGCTGATCGGGACCCCAAACAAAAGCAACACCCTTCCGGGTCAACTTGGTTAGAGGAACAGAAATCTTGGAGAAATCTCTGATAAACCTCAACTACTAGTTGGGTAACCCCAGAAAACTCCTGATCTCGGTGGGGGATCTCGGCACCTCCCAACTCATAAACACCTCAATCTAGGTCGGGTCGACCAAAATCCCATTCTGGTTAACGAGGTGTCCCAAGAACAAGACCTCTCATAACCAGAAATCAGACTTGGAGAATTTGGCATAAAGCCTCTCCGATCTCAATACTCCAACAACCTCCCTCAAATGCTCATCGTGCTGCTCTCTAGGGTAACGATCGTTTTCGAGGTATAAATTCATTTAATTCTTCAGTTTATTTAGTGGGCTATAATTGAATTTTTTATTTTAAGTAGACCTCTTTTTGGGCCGAAGTGTAAGTAGCCCATAAGCCGTACGTGGGGCGTAACCCCCCTTCTACGTCGGGCGTACTGATTAAATGAACCGCGGGGAGGCTGAGCATACGCGCAGCTTACCTTATGGTACCCCTAGTGTACGCGACCAGGTGGCAAACCATAATTTTAGGGGTTGAGGCGTATTTAAACCCCATTATAGCCTCCCATTTGGTCTCCTCACTTATCATTCGCTCCAGAGAAACCCTAGTTTGTCCCCTTTGCTCCTTGTTTGTGTGTGTTTGATCTTTGAGCTTATTTTTGTGAAGAAGGAGAAGAAGAAAAGTAGAAGAAGAAGAACTTGAGCATCTTGAGCTCATAGATCTGGGATCATTCCTTCATTTGGCCTTCAAAAGAGGTATAAAGCTTCCAACTTTCCTCTTGTAAGTTTAGATCTAGGAGTTTTTGGAAGTTTGGACCTTTTAGGTCCAAAGGAAGGACCTTTATATTGCAACTTCGTTTTTGGAGCATGGGATTGCTATACTTGAAGCTCAAGAGTCCCCATAGCAGTAAAGTTTCGATCTTTATGGCTTATATGGAACCATGCATGAGATCTAGTTAGTTTTATGGAAGTAGAATGTTATTTTTGGAAGTATGAGCCTTTATGAGACTTGTAAGGCATCAAGTAAGCAACTTTATGACTTAAGTCATGGAATAAGCTTAGGATCCGGATTCGTAGCTTCTGGATCGGATTATTAAGCACTTAATGAGATGTTGGCTTAACAGAGTTGTACACTAGGCGTACAAGGATGTACGCGCTGCGTACAAGCCAACAGCTGGTATGCTCAGCGTACCTTGGTGTACGCCCCGTGTACGCTGCCAGTTTGGGCTTCGAGTGTTGGGCCTTGGTGTGGGCCGGGTTTCAGGCTTAGGGTCCTTGGGCCTTTATGGCCCATTAGACTTCAGTTGCTAAGGACAAGGGATTTAGTATTGGTGTTGAGTACGGACTAATAAAGGGGTTCTAGGCCCAAAATAGCAAAGTGGGCCAATAATGGGCCTATAGTGGGGCCATAGATGGAATTAAAAGGAATTAAGGATTTGGGCCATGTTTGTGTCCCACACCATAGTAGGGGTAAAATGGTCATTTTACCCATAGAGGAATACCTATTCTGATTTAGTATTTTATTACCCATAATAGCTGGGAAGCAGCCGGAGCAGCAGTCAGGGATTTCTCATTCAGGAGTTCGGTAGTCAGCATCACGAGGTGAGTTTCCTTCCAATAGGAACGAGTCTAATGCCACAATGCCGACCCGTTTAGCTAGCAGTAGTTTCCGGACTTCGGTCCGATGCAGTAGTTAGTATGTTTGACGCCTTCGTGGCTCATATAGGATTTATGTGTTATGTGTTCCGGGCCACGACCCGATGTAGTATGCAGTATATGTGTGTTCATGTTAGATGATATGTTTATGTTATGCTTTGTTTAGTTAGTTCCGGACTTCGGTCCGATGCAGTTAGTCCGGACTTCGGTACGATGCAGGGGACAAGGTCCCAGTCAGTTTTCCGGACTTCGGTCCGATGCAGGGGGCAAGGCCCCTGTTAGTCCGGACATCGGTCAGATTCAGGGGACAAGGTCCCAGCCAGTTTCCGGACTTCGGTCTGATGCAGGGGGCAAGGCCCTAGTTAGTCCGGACCTCGGTCCGATGTAGTGGGCAAGGCCTAGTATGTGCTTATTATGTTATTTTATGGTATGTGGTAGTTTGGGGGAGCTCACTAAGCTTTGTGCTTACAGTTTTAGTTTTGGTTTCAGGTACTTCCGCAAGTAAAGGGAAGACCTCGGGTTGATGGCATCGCACACACCACAGCTTCAGTTTGTCCTGGGAGTTGTTTTAGCTTTTCATAGACGTGATTTGACACAGTCTTGATATAGTTTTCTCATGATACTTTGTTATGATTTTGAGATAATGACGTATGGGTTTATTTTATGATATTGACATGATGCTTTAGTAATTATTAAACAAAAATTTTTGGGTCGTATTTTGGGATGTTTCAAGTTGGTATCAGAGCCTTGGTTTCAGTGATTCAGATACACTTCCGGGTGTGTCTGAACTCAAACTAAGGAAACGGTAAAGATTTTCAAAAGAAAAATGTTTTTGAAAAAGATTTTCGAGGAATAACTTAGAAAGAAGAAGAGATTTATAAAGGAAAAAGGGTGTGGTGCATACGATCAACCGAGCTCAAGTAAGTACTCCCAAGTTACCCATACAAGTTTATGTTATGAATATCAGTTTCAGTTGCAGTAGAACAACATGCTAGAATAGGACTAAGGATCTAGGAAGGATGCCTTATGTGTGTATTATATGTGTATCAGCTTTATGAGAATTGCATGCTAGTTAGGGCTAAGGATCTAGGGAGGATGCCTTATGTGACTGTTATATGTGTACCATATTATTGAGAAATGCATGCTAGTACAGAGTAGTCAGTATGATAGCCAGAGTAGTATATGCTCTAGTATGTGTACTCAACACCCGAATGCTGCTTGCTTTGTGCTCCTAAGAGTTCTAGTTGTCTTTCACTAACTAGTAAACGAATATTATAAGTTACATATTGCAAGGACTAAATAATTTCAGAAGGTTAGGTCTAGCCCTATTTCACAGCTCTTTCCTAAGTCCAACCGTTGTAGGGTAGGGTCTCTCATTCGAAGAATTATCTAGTTTGAGTAATATGTAATAGTATTCGTGAGCTAGTTAGGGGAAGAAAGCAGGAACTTGTTATGCAGCTAATGGCGGGGAGTGGGTTAGTGGAGTTCGAGATTTCCCTAGGGCAAGCCTAGGATGAGATTAGCAGAGATTAGTAGTAGAAGAAGTGACTTGGTGGAGTCGAGGCAGTACTTGAGGAAAGTACGGATAGATGTGGAAGGTAGTATGGGCCCGTACTACTGAAAGCAGAGGATCCGTACTCGAATCGAGGAAAGCTGAGATAAGACCAGGTAACTTGTGGTAGTAGTGATTCCTCGAGATATATCAGTGTTTATGACGTTTATTATGTGTTTCAGAATGGTGGTATTACTCCCTAGACCAGCAGTCGGCAGTTCAGGTGCCGGAGGGGGATCAGGACCAGGCCCGGAGGCCGGGCAGTTGGATGAGCAGACTAGGGAGTTTCTCTCTTCAAAGATTACTCGCACCATATTTGAGCAGACTCCTGTGATCTTCGGTTCGATCAAGGAGGGTATCTTAGAGTTGATGGATGAGAGGTTGAGCACCTTCCGTGCTGAGGTGGCGGCCATGATGGGGTCGCACACGCTTACATTTAGGGAGTTTCGGGCATGCGGAGCTTCGATTTATCATGGAGCGCGGGACCCCATAGCGACTAGTAGATGGTTGGCAAATGTGTCCAACGCTTTCCGCACCAGCAGATGTCCCGAGGGGGACAAGGTTAGACCGGCATCTTGTCTTCTGAAGGACAGGGCAAGGGATTGGTGGGAGGAGGTTGGTCATGCGATTGGAGATGACGCAACTTTGGATGTTATGACCTGGACTGATTTTACTACAAGGTTCAGAGCTGACTTCGCACCGGTCGTTGAGGTGCAGCAGTTAGCCAGAGAGTTTCAGGATCTTACCGAGACTACAGAGACAGTGGCAGAGATTACCGCCTAGTTCAGGGAAAGGGCTCTTCTTGTTCATCAATACGCGGCTGATGAGGAAATGAAGAAGGCTCGTTATCATGAGATGCTGCGGAGTGATATCTGCCAGTTTGTAAGCCGGTCCAGCTGTAAAACGCTGGATGACATGATTTCTAGGACGAGAGAGAGAGAGAGAGAGAGAGAGAGAGATTGACCTTGAGATGGAGAGAAGGAGGAAGCCGGAGGTGGCTCCAGGTACAGGGAGTGCGGGGAAAAAGTCCAAGCATTCAAATCACAGAGCTAGGAGTCAGCAAACCCACGCTCGGTGTGGCAAGTGTGGGAGATTGCACGATGGGGCGTGCAAGGCAGGGAGTGCCGGCTGCTACAAGTGCGGTCGGACTGGGCATATGAGAAAAGATTGTACAGCCACTACTACCGCCGTTGCGGCATCAGATCTGTTTTGCTTCCGTTGCAATCAGAGGGGACATAAAAAGTCCCAGTGTCCGAGTTTAGCTGCTGTAGGGAAGGTGTCAGCACCTGCTCCTGCTACTTTGAGGATTACAGATGGCCGTCAGAGCCGAGCTGAGACGCCAGTGGCAAAGAGTAGGGCTTTTCAGCTGACAGCAGAGGAGGCGCGAGTGACTCCTAACGTGGTGACGATTATATATTTTCTCTGTACCTCTGCATTTATTATTGATTGTTTCTTATGGTTATATGTTTTGTATATGGTCGTTCTCAGTGAACGGCATATCAACTACAGTATTGTTTGATTCGGGGGCTACCAGATCATTCATCTCTCTTACACTTAGCAAGAGGTTTAGTAGAGCTCCAGTGGAGCTAGATTGTCCACTTGAGGTTGAGATAGCAGCTGATAGGACTGTTAGGGTTGCAAGGATACACAGAGGATGTTCTCTACAGTTATTCGATGAACACTTTCCGGTGGACTTGGTCCCTATTCCCCTGCGAGGGAATAAGGTTATAGTAGGCATGGATTGGTTGAGCCCCAATTGAGCGGTGATAGTTTATGATCTGCAGTTTGTGAGGGTTCGCACTCCCAGTGGGGGAGAGTTAGTGATTCAGGGCGAGAGACCATAGCGTGGACCAGTTTTATGTTCAGCGGCGAGCGCGAGGCGCTATTTCCAGCAGGGTTGCGTCGGTTATGTTGCTTATGTTATAGATGCTCGGGAGAAGAGCAGGGTGTCGGTTGATGGTGTTTCGGTAGTGCGAGACTACCCAGATGTATTTCCAGAGGAATTGCCTGGAATACCTTCTGAGAGGTAGGTCGAGTTTAGGATTGACCTGATCCCTGGTGCGGCTCCGATAGCCAAAGCACCGTATCGGTTGGCTCCCTCAGGGATGAAAGAGTTATCTACGCAGCTGCAAGAGCTGCTAGATAAGGGTTTTGTCAGGCCGATCATTTCGCCTTAGGGTGCACCGATTTTGTTTGTGAAGAAAAAGGACGGGTCGCACAGTATGTGTATAGATTACCGGGAGATGAATAAGGTAACGGTGAAGAACCGTTACCCACTTCCGAGGATAGATGATTTGTTTGATCAGCTGCAGGGACCATCTTGGTTTTCCAGAATCTATTTACGTTCCGGGTATCATCAAATGCGAGTTAGAGGAGAGGATATGCAGAAGACTGCTTTGAGGAACCAGTATGGTCATTATGAGTTCGTGGTGATGCCGTTTGGGCTCACCAATGCTCCAACCGCGTTCATGGATCTCATGAACCACGTGTGCAGGCCGATGCTGGATCCGTCTGTGATAGTATTCATAGATGATATCTTGGTGTATTCCAAGACTCAGGAGCAGCACCAGGAGCACCTGAGAGAGGTGCTAGAGATTTTAAGGAAGGAGAGACTTTTCGCAAAGTTCTCCAAGTGCGAGTTCTGGTTGCGTGAGGTGCAGTTCCTTGGATATCTCGTCAACTAGAAGGGTATTTTGGTAGATCCAGCCAAGATAGAGTCCGTGATGTAGTCGGAAGTCCCGAGATCCCCATCTGAGATTAGGAGCTTCCTAGGTTTAGCAGGGTACTATAGGAGATTCATCCAGGATTTCTCCAAGATAGTTGTACCGCTCACCCGACTGACTAAGAAGTCGGTGGTGTTTCGTTGGGGGCCTGAGCAGCAGGCAACATTCAATACCCTCAGGCGGAAATTATGTGAGGCACCGATTCTTACCCTGCTAGAGGGAGTAGAGGATTTTCTAGTCTATTGTGATGATTTGATCACAGGTATGGGAGCACTGTTGATGCTGCGAGGCCGTGTAAAAGCTTACGCCTCGAGATAGTTCAAGCCTTAAGAGAATAATTATCCTACGCAAGATTTAGAGTTAGGGGCAGTGGTCTTTTCCTTCAAGATTTGGAGACATTTCCGCTACGGGGTCCGTTGTACCATTTACACGGATCACAAGAGCTTGAGGTACCTCATGGACCAGCCGAATCTGAACATGAGGCAAAGGCGATGGTTAGATGTGCTGAAGGATTACGACTGTGAGATCCTTTATCACCTAGGGAAGGCCAACGTAGTGGCCGATGCCCTGAGCCGCAAGGCAGCAGCAACTCCGATCAGAGACATTTGTTTGAGGATTACAGTGATTACTCCATTGCTGGAGCAAATTAAAGAGGCGCAGGCCGAGGGCCTCAAGGAGGAGAGGCAGAAGTGTGAGAGGATCGTGGGCCGAGTAGCTTCCTTTGACTATGATAGTCGAGGAATTTTGACCCTTCATGGGGGGGTCTGGGTGCCGTACTGGGGCGGGGTACGGCAAGTGCTGATGGACGAGGCTCATCAGTCTCGATTCTCCATCCATCAGGGGCAACAAAAATGTATAGAGATCTTAGACCCGATTATTGGTGGCCCTGCATGAAGCGGGATGTGGCCTGGTATGTGGAAAGACGCCTGACCTGTAGGAAGTTTAAGGCGGAGCACCAGAGACCTCACCGCAAGATGCAGCCGTTAGACATTGCTGTGTGGAAATGGGAGGATATCACCATGGATTTCATCACTAAGCTTCCCAGGACTGCACGAGGAGTGGAAGCGATTTGGGTTATAGTGGATCGGTTGACGAAGAGTGCTCATGTTATACTGATCCAGGAGAGCATATCGGCTGAAAAGCTAGCCGACATTTATGTACGAGAGGTGGTGGCACGGCATGGGGTGCCTGTTTTAGTGGTGTCAGACCGAGATGTCCGTTTTACTTCCAGATTTTGGAAGCGGTTTCATGACGAGATGGGTACTCGTCTCCATTTCAGCACCGCTTTCCACCCTCAGATGGACGGACAGAGCGAGAGGACGATTCAGATTCTTGAGGAAATGCTTTGGGCATGTGTCCTAGATTTCGGTGGCAGTTGGGATACGTATCTTCCGTTAGCGGAATTTTCGTATAACAGCAGTTACCACGCGAGTATTGACCGCCCTCCCTTTGAGATGCTCTATGGGAGGAAGTATAGGACCCCGATTTGTTGGGGGGAGGTCGTTCAGTGTGTCATTGGGAGCACCGAGGTGGTGCTCAAGACGAAAGAGTTGATCCAGCAGGTACGCAGTGGGCTGCAGACTACGCAGAGTCGGCAGAAAACTTACGCCAATAGAAGGCGATCAAACTTGGAGTTTCAGGAAGGCGACATGGTCCTCCTGAAGGTATCACCCTGGAAGGGTGTTATCAGATTTCGGAAGAGGGGCAAGTTGGGCCCTAGGTTCGTTGATCCTTTTAGGGTTTTGGCCCGAGTGGGTCGGGTTGCTTATGGGTTGGATCTTCCGGACGAAGTTAGCCAGATCCACAACACTTTCCATGTTTCCCAGTTGAGGAAGTGTTTGGTGGATGAGTCAGCAGTTGTTCCCTTAGAGGACATTCAGGTGGATAGCAGCCTAAATTATATTGAGATGTCGGTCGCAATTCTGGACCAGAAAGCAAAGACCTTCAGGACCAAGGTAATTCAGCTAGTGAAGGTGCAGTGGCAGCACCAGAAGGGTTCAGAGTAGACATGGGAATCATATGAGGAGATGCAGGAGCATTACCCAAAGTTATTTTCAGATGCAGGAGCATTACCCGAAGTTATTTCCTCTTGTAAGTTTAGATCTAGGAGTTTTTGGATGTTTGGACCTTTTAGGTCCAAAGGAAGGACCTTTATATTGCAACATAGTTTTTGGAGCATGGAATTGCTATCCTTGAAGCTCAAGAGTCCCCATAGCAGTAAAGTTTTGATCTTTGTGGCTTATATGGAACCATGCATGAGATCTAGTTAGTTTTATGGAAGTAGAATGTTACTTGTGGAAGTTTGAGCCTTTATTAGACTTGTAAGCCATCAAGTAAGCAACTTTATGACTTAAGTCATGGAATAAGCTTAGAATCTGAATTTGTAGCTTCTGGATGGAATTATTAAGCACTTAATGAGATGTTGGCTTAACAGAGTTGTATGCTGGGCGTACAAGGATGTACGTGTCGCGTACAAGCCAGCAGCCGATACGCTCAACGTACCTTGGTGTACGGCCCGTATACGCTGCTAGTTTGGGCTTCAAATGTTCGGCCTTGGTGTCGGCTGGGTTTCAGGCTTAGGGTCCTTGGACCTTTATGGCACATCATACTTCAGTTGCTAAGGACCAAGGATTTAGTATTGGTCTTGAGTAAGGCCCAATAAAATGGTTCTAGGCCCAAAATAGCAAATTAGGCCATTAATGGGCCTATGGTGGGGCCATAGATGGACTTAGAAGGAATTAAGGATTTGGGCCATGTTTGTATCCCACACCATAGTAGGGGTAAAATGGTCATTTTACCCATAGAGGAATACCTATTCTGATTTAGTATTTTATTACCCATAATAGCTGGCAAGCAGCCGGAGCAGCAGTCAGGGATTTCTCATTCAGGAGTTCGGTAGTCAGCATCACGAGGTGAGTTTCCTTCCAATAGGAACGAGTCTAATCCCACAATGCCGACCCGTTTAGCTAGCAGTAGTTTCCGGACTTCGGTCCGATGCAGTAGTTAGTATGTTTGACGCCTTCGTGGCTCATATAGGATTTATGTGTTATGTGTTCCGGGCCACGACCCGATGCAGTATGCAGTATATGTGTGTTTATGTTAGTTGATATGTTTATGTTATGCTTTGTTTAGTTAGTTCCGGACTTCGGTCCGATGCAGTTAGTCCGGACTTCGGTACGATGCAGGGGACAAGGTCCCAGTCAGTTTTCCGGACTTCGGTCCGATGCAGGGGGCAAGGCCCCTGTTAGTCCGGACATCGGTCAGATTCAGGGGACAAGGTCCCAGCCAGTTTCCGGACTTCGGTCTGATGCAGGGGGCAAGGCCCCAGTTAGTCCGGACCTCGGTCCGATGTAGTGGGCAAGGCCTAGTATGTGCTTATTATGTTATTTTATGGTATGTGGTAGTTTGGGGGAGCTCACTAAGCTTTGTGCTTACAGTTTTAGTTTTGGTTTCAGGTACTTCCGCAAGTAAAGGGAAGACCTCGGGTTGATGGCATCGCACACACCACAGCTTCAGTTTGTCCTGGGAGTTGTTTTAGCTTTTCATAGACGTGATTTGACACAGTCTTGATATAGTTTTCTCGTGATACTTTGTTATGATTTTGAGATAATGACGTATGGGTTTATTTTATGATATTGACATGATGCTTTAGTAATTATTAAACAAAAATTTTTGGGTCGTATTTTGGGATGTTTCATCTAGACTTCGAATACACCAAAATATCGTCGATGAACACGATTATTGAACGATCCAACATAGGCCTGCATACCGGTTCATGAGATCCATGAACGCTACTGGAGCATTGGTGAGCCCGAAAGGCATCACCATGAACTTGTAATGACCATAACAAGTTCTAAATGTTGATAACCAGACCTCAAATCAATCTTGGAAAACCAAGATGTACCCTGCAACTGATCGAATAGATCGTCGATCCTCGGGAGTGGATAACGGTTCTTAACCATCAACTTGTTCAACACTCGGTAATCAATGCATATCCGGTGTGAACCATCCTTGTTCTTGACAAAAAGGATCGGTGCTCCCCGCGGCAAACTGCTCGGCCAGATAAATCCTTTTCCCAAGATCTCCTGAAGCTGTGGGAATAACTCCTGCATTTCTGGCGGCACAAGGTGATAGGTTGCCTCAACGATAGGTGCCGCCCCTGGCAGCAAATCAATGCGAAACTCCACCTGCCTCTCGGGAGGCACACCCGGTAACTCCTCGGGGAAAACGTCCGGAAACTCGCTAACCACCGGAACCTCAACGATATTACTCGGTCTCTCCGAACGATCCTGCGTATCTGATTTATACGCCAGAAAAACCATGCAACCCTGCTGCAAGCTCTGCCTCACTCGGGCAGCCGAAGAAAATGTTGACCTAGATCGGGTACCCTCGTTGAGCACAATAAGTACTCCCCACTAGGGTTTTAGATGGTCACCAGCTGTCGCTCATAGTCGATCATGGCTCCGAATCGGCTCAACCAGATCATGCCCACGATGACACATACATCACCCATCGCGACAAGTACCAAATCTATCGGAAACTCGACTCCATAAATATCAAGCACACATCCCCGGATCACATCAGTCACAAAAACAACATGCTCATCAGCTATGGAGACCCTCAAAGGTCGACTTAACGCCTCACGTCGGATACTAATATGACTCCTAAATGCAAGCGATACGAAAGATCGACTCACACCCAAATCAAACAAAACCAAATTAGGTACATAACTCACAAGAAAAGTACCTAAATGTCACACCCCAAAACCGAGAATGGTGGAAATGTTCTGGGGCGGAGGATGTCATGTATGCATCACAACAAATGTAAAGTAGTAAACAAGCAACAACATCATCCATTGCATTAATAGTATAATTTTAGTTACAAGTGTTTTCTTTCATAGTACAAGACATGATGATAACTTATCAAAATAAAAGACGAGTCTTGACTGCTCCGTCTTCTCTAAACCTTGTATTGACACCTGTCTATTTGTAACCTGAGAATACAAGTTATTTTGAAAGAGTAGATCAGCATTTAAGCTGGTGAGTTCATAAGTATTTTTAAAGTAGGTGTATGTTATCAAAAACGTTTGAACATGTCTCAAGTATAAGTTCATGTATGTAAGTGTTTGTAAAAGTTTGAATCTCTCACAAAAACCAATATTTTCTAAAATAGTAGCCTTCTACCAAGGCTTTAACTGTTTTGTAGGTTCGCTTGTTGTAAAAGTGTGTAAATTCCCAAGTGCAACTATCTTTTAACAAAATATAGTTTGTACATTAAAATTCAAGTGAGGTTAATACTAAAAATGTGTAATGGGGAAATCATTGTAGTATTGTAGCTTAGTTTTATAGTGACTACTGCTGTACTAATTACGTTAACCAGATTTATATTAAGGTTTAATGTGATAATTGCACCATACTATCGACTGATAACAACGACATAAAGAACGGTCGTAATAACAGAATGACGTTTGGCACCCGCAGACCTGCAGGTCCGGCTGTAGCTAGCAGCAAGGTGTAGGATAGTCAATCCAATATAGATCTATACGCAAACTCAACGCTCTCCCTCCAAGAGAATTCTGGCTACAACTCGGGCCATGACATTTAAGGCATGCTCCGATACAGTGGATCACATTTGTTATCGTATTCTTGCATATGTGATGAAATGTTTCTCGTTCTAGTATAGTTGTATATGTTCTCATAGTATAGTTGTATATATTCTCTTCCTAGTATAGACTCATGAATGAACTGACTCATTGATCTAGCAGTTGTAATAGTATGATTCTGTGTTACCCCGATGGTAACTTGCTAACGGTGCGTCTAGTACGTATGATTATGGAAGTACTTTTATGTCTATATATGTATATTTGATATATAATTAATATGGAAACGACCTTCGGATGGTCACCCGAAATCCCACCAGACCACATCCAAATCGAGGAAAAGGAAATAGGGTGGAGGGCCTTCCTAAGCCCTTTAAACATTATTTATACATCTATACATATATGGGCATGCAATTTATAATATAAAAGCATAAATAAGTATTTATAAGACATTTGAAACATAAGTATTATTTTTAAAGAAAGACCGACTTGATGTCAATCTATAAAACAATTTGAAGGCATAGATTTGATTAAAACAGTTTAGGTATAAGGAACATTTGTTTAAATCACAGTTGTAGTATAATTTGAAAAGTAAATGGGTTTGGAAAACATTTTGAAGTAAAACAGTTTGATAGACAGTTTGAACAGTGATAAAATCACTGTTTTCCCTAGTTATTAATCACATGTAATTAATGCAATCACATGTGATTGAAGCAATAACTATAAGTATTTAACTTGTACCCCCCCCCCTTGATAGCATATAAAAGAATTTATAAAGTATTTAAAAGGTAAATTAAGGGGTATGAACTCACCTGAAAGTTTGAAGATAGCGAGATGGAAAACCAGGCAGAGTTTCATCTCGAGAAACGGATTTTTCTCGGGATTCTCGGGAATCTCGGGAGTAAAATCGACCCTCGGGACTTAAGCAAAAAGGCCAGAGCTTCGGGTTTGAACGGGCACAGAAAACGAGGCAAGACCGCGAGAGAAATGAGAGAATTGAGCAAATTTTTCGGAAAGCCTCGCATCCTATTTATAGGAAGGCTGAACCGCCTCGGTACGCGGGGCGTACAGTCGTACGCAGCGCGTACGCGTACGTCATGCATGACCGAAGCCTCGACTGCCTCGGCATCGGATGGGACGGGTTGCTGGGGAGGCGGGTCGGATGGGACGGCGGGTCGGACGGGTCGGGCGCTTTGGACGGGTCGGATGCCTCGGATAGGGCGACGTGGACGATCCGAGGCCCTTGATCTCAGTACGCGGGGCGTACGAAGGTACGCAGGGCGTACTTCGGTCCTATCCGATGACTCCCCTTCGGATAATACCGGGGGTTTTTAATTAAATTTTATAATTATTTTAATTAAACTTCAAAAATTCATATCTCCTTCATATGAACTCCGTTTTCGACGTTCTTTATATCCCCGCGAGGCTGAGACTATGATCTACAACTTTCGTTTAGATTCCGTTGGCAAATTATGAAATAATTTTTATTATTTATTTATTAAAATGACGTGATTAAGAAATTTCTTTAAAAATTCATAACATCTTTATTTGACGTCGGTTTTTGCTAGACTTTTTACTGCTGAAATACCATTGACGAGACCTTCAATTCTCGTTTAGGTCATTTCGGCCAAAAGTCGCTCGATCTCCGATTCGAGTTTTACGTAACTTCGTATTGTCGTTTTTCTGACGGAAAAACTTAGAATGGTCATAACTCCTTCGTTATAACTCGGATTTTAGTGTTCTTTATATGCTTGGAAACCTTGATACGATTCCTTCTACTTTATTTAACCCAACTAAGATTTTAGGAAAGTTAAATTTTGACCTTAATTTGACTTGCGTCCCAACATATCGTCTTGAAATATCTGGTTGTCACATCATCCCCCCGTTAGAGGGAATTTCGTCCCGAAATTAGAGTTTAAGCAGAATTGATACTACGCTACAGATAGAAGTTTTATTTGATCTTTGCATTCCTAAGTGAATTTAGATCCTCGCATGGCCTTCCAGCGAACCTTTCACTATAGGGGAACGGCTTTGTTTCTTTTGTTGGCCTTACTGGTGTGATAACTCTTCTTGGTCGAACGTATGTTGAATGTTTTTGTGGCCCGTGAGGATAGTACATCTTGTATCCTATAAGTAGTGCCTCCAGATCTTCCAAATAATTACTGCTGTCCCTGACTCAAGATTATGTGTTGTATAGTTAACTTCCTGCATCTTAAGCTGACTCGAGGTATAGGCAGTGACCTTTCCTCTTGTATAAGAACAAAACCAATTCATACTGATTATGAAGTCAGAACCTTGTGGTTGATTAGATGACGTGAAGATCTAAAATAAAGTATGATTACTCATGACTTAAGGAAAAAGGATAGGTACTTTTGTTCTATCTGACTTTCTTGTCCCAATCGACAGAAAGGGCACTTGTTGGCTTCTAAGTTTATTCGCATGGTAGCATAATCACTTGTAAATCTTGGGCAGTCTCCGTCCTGAAGTTCATAGTAGAACCTATACCAGGCTCACCAATCGTAGTCTCGGGTATACGAGTCCTATATAAATAAGCTTGAAACTGCGGGTCTTTGGATTGAACTTGACGTATTGAACGAGTGGTACTTCGGGCGGTTTGCTAAATTTCTCTTTGGAGAGGATGAGAAACATGAGGTGCTCTATGAACGAGTACTTTGTTGTTCCGGAATAACGGTTTTGCTAGAAAGACGATTTTGGAGGAATAGATGTACGTATGAAGCTGTTTTTGTGAGGATAGAATTGAATCAAGTAGTATGATAATATCGTAATCATAAGGAAACTTAAAGACATTAGATTTGAACAAAAGATGTTTACAGACAAAACAACCGTGCAACCATCAACAGAGTTTCGGTACTTTAGATTTACCACAAGACTATTGCTGCGAATATGATATACTACAAAAGACAAGTATACGTAGGACGAGAATTCCTATACAGACATGATCTCGCAAAAGGTAAGACTCTAGTTGCACTAGTTCTAGATGGTTTATAAAAACATACATATTACTGACGGTTGGAAGTGAACCTATACTATAGTAGGGTCCTTTGTTGTCTCTTTCCATAATGAGGTCAAACTCCTCCGGATTCACCATTATTCTCCTCTGTTGGACAGTCCCTCTTGAAGTGTCCCATGACGCCACATAGATGGCATATTCGAGAGATTTCGACATTGGTGGTTGAAGTAATGTGTTGGATCCGTCTCTTGCAGTAACGGACGGTGTGTCCCTTTTTATTGCAGTTTAAGCACTGCATTTTCCGACAAAATCCATGATGGTGATATTTGCATTTGTTACACTTTGGGAGATTGCCAACATACTGTCTGGCTGGGTTAGGGATGGTAGTATGAGGTACAGAAGTCGTGGCTGCGAAGGTTGCCACATGTTGTTGTCTTTTGCTCGTCCCTTGGGGTGATTCGCCTTTAGTCTTAGCCCAGAACTTTCGTTTGTTATTCTTGGGCTTGGGATTCGGGGTGTCGTGGTAGTTTGTTTCTCGTTGAGGTACTTGACTGTTACTTGGATTGGAATTATTGTTAACGATCCCGCTAACATTCGCGTTGTTAGCGTTAAGGAGGGTCAGAACAGTTGACACGGCAGCTGAGACTGTAGCTTGAAAGGTAGCTGCATCAATCTGAAGAGTTGGTGTTTGGTAGATGGGTTGATCGTTTTTCTTCGGCGACATGACTCTGTTATACGAAAAGAAAAATGAATTTGTGAGCGAGTATGGTTGAACCTAGACGTACTTCGATCGTCCATGTAAATAATAGAAGTATGTTTTTGAAGGATTGACCTACATCCCTATGATGCAGTCCTAGTAATGAATAGAGGTAAGTTCGTAGAATGGTCTCAAGACGTTTGTTGTACAAGTTGAGGTATCGTGGATTGGTGAAAAACAAAATCCAACCACTGAAAGAGACTTGGAAATGTCTCCGTATCTAACTTGCTATGGTCCAATGACTTAACTAAAGCAGGTTTCAGATAGACTCCAATGAGAGTATGATAAGAGTACTTGAATGAAGGAAATGACACAAAAGTTAGCCGGCTGTCAATATCTTGGATATTTACGGCGTAAAGGTTCAGGAAAATGACCTTGTAAAGGTCTTACATCATATCCACAGGAGATAGTTCCTGACAGCATAAAGACCTAACTAAAGTACTTACGGTACCAGATAATTTCATAGAAAATGCCACATCAGGCATAGACAGAAAAATACGATTCCTCTTTTTATAAGGGAAATAAAGTAAAGCGTCTACTACTGGCGACGGTAATTCCTCTGGTGAATTCTTAGTTCAACCAATTGACGTTCCATGTCAAGTAGGTGTCTCTAGTACACCTTCTGGCATACTTGGAGCTCTATGACTTTGGCTCGGGTTTTCAGCTAGTGTTTGCAGCAGGTTCTCATGGTTTCTTTCTGATCTCTTGTGAGCATCTTCTAGATGACTGGTGTGGAGGGTATGCATTCTCGCATCGGTGACAACTTCGCCAATCTGATGTTGGGCTGTCCTGCCTTGAATCTCGTTTTGGGCCACACTGCAGACCATAATTGGCAAGATTCTACCTGCTGAGCCCCCATTGCTCAGGTCGTAAAAGTTTCGGTCGCCAATAAATGGCATGGGCTAATCTTGTTCTTGGCTCCATGTTTCCAAGCATTCCACCGAATCAGGCTTCGGGCCTTGAAAAGCAAGACGAGGGTTAGGAATTGGAAAGGGAGTTGCTCGGGGTAGGTTCTCAACCTCTAGTTCGGAATTAGCATCGGCTGAAAGGTTTTCATCATGGTGATCATCCAAAGGGATAGGATGATCATTCTCTGGTTCTTCTCCAAACCAACCAGTTATGACTTCATTCGGAAGATACTGGTTGTCAAGGGGATGGAGTCCAACTATGATTTCTATGCGAGAATTTAGGGTAAGTGGATAATTTTTAGACGAACTATCTAGATAATTATTTAGAAAACCCTCATTAGTTACATCACTATTTGTGAAGTGCATACCAGCTATGTGTAATCTAAACAGGATAGACCTTCGAATAAGTGACCTTATTTCCAAATTCATACAGAATAGGGGTAAGGCAAAATTACTACTGATTCTAAGTCTATAACATCCTAATTACATGTAGCCTTAGTGTATCCTCTTAGCAACTATCAACTTAGTAATGAGGATCCCGTTTTAATTCTCAAGTATAAAGTACTTATAGTAACACCAAATACTCCTATAGTATTTTAATTTTTATGTTATGTTCTATTGTTCTCATTGTGGTAGGGTTGGTAAGATTTTAACATTGCTGCGACTACACACTTAAACTTAGGCACATGCTAGTCAACCCTCGGATAATATAGGCGATCAGGCAATATCTTCCCAGTTTTGACCATATGTCTCTAAGCCTACTTGTGTTGCCCAACAATTGTAATTCTTTTGTACTGTCCTAGTGACACTGATTTTAGTATGAATGCAGCACGTATACTTACTTAAATATCTTAATATTTAAAGTATATACTCTAAATCAGAGTATTTTTAATCCCATTGTATTTATAGTTAGTATATCTTCTATGGGTTGATATACTCAATTCACTATAAACAATGCTCTGATACCAATCTGTCACACCCTAAAACCGAGAACGGCGGAAACGTTCTGGGGCGGAGGACGTCATGTATGCATCACAACAAATGTAAAGTAGTAAACAAGCAACAACATCATCAATTGCATTAATAGTATAATTTTAGTTACAAGTGTTTTCTTTCATAGTACAAGACATGATGATAACTTATCAAAATAAAAGACGAGTCTTGACTGCTCCATCTTCTCTAAACCTTGTATCGACACTTGTCTATTTGTAACCTGAGAATACAAGTTATTTTGAAAGAGTAGATCAGCATTTAACCTGGTGAGTTCATAAGTATTTTTAAAGTAGGTGTATGTTATCAAAAACGTTTGAACATGTCTCAAGTATAAGTTCACGTATGTAAGTGTTTGTAAAAGTTTGAATCTCTCAGAAAAACCTATATTTTCTAAAATAGTAGCCTTCTACCAAGGCTTTAACTGTTTTGTAGGTTCGCTTGTTGTAAAAGTGTGTAAATTCCCAAGTGCAACTATCTTTTAACAAAATATAGTTTGTACATTAAAATTCAAGTGAGGTTATCACTAAAAATGTGTAATGGGGAAATCATTGTAGTACTGTAGCTTAGTTTTACAGTGACTAGTTCTGTACTAATTACGTTAACCGGATTTATATTAAGGTTTAATGTGATAATTGCACCATACTATCGACTGATAACAACG
Organism: Lactuca sativa; assembly: GCF_002870075.4. NCBI lineage: Eukaryota > Viridiplantae > Streptophyta > Magnoliopsida > Asterales > Asteraceae > Lactuca > Lactuca sativa. The sequence continues at coordinate 217,891,311 of NC_056623.2, read as the reverse complement.
ACATAAAGAACGGTCGTAATAACGGAATGACGTTTGGCACCCGCAGACCTGCAGGTCCGGCTGTAGCTAGCAGCAAGGTGTAGGATAGTCAATCCAGTATAGATCTTTACGCAAACTCAACCCTCTCCCTCCAAGAGAATTCTGGCTACAACTCGGGCCATGACATTTAAGGCATGCTCCGATACAGTGGATCACATTTGTTATCGTATTCTTGCATATGTGATGAAATGTTTCTCGTTCTAGTATAGTTGTATATGTTCTCATAGTATAGTTGTATATATTTTCTTCCTAGTATAGTCTCATGAATGAACTGACTCATTGATCTAGCAGTTGTAATAGTATGATTTTGTGTTACCCCGATGGTAACTTGCTAACGGTGCGTCTAGTACGTATGATTATGCAAGTACTTTTATGTCTATATATGTATATTTGATATATAATTAATATGGTAACGACCTTCGGATGGTCACCCGAAATCCCACCAGACCACATCCAAATCGAGGAAAAGGAAATAGGGTGGATGGCCTTCCTAAGCCCTTTAAACATTATTTATACATCTATACATATATGGGCATGCAATTTATAATATAAAAGCATAAATAAGTATTTATAAGACATTTGAAACATAAGTATTATTTTTAAAGAAAGATCGACTTGATGTCAATCTATAAAACAATTTGAAGGCATAGATTTGATTAAAACAGTTTAGGTATAAGGAACATTTGTTTAAATCACAGTTGTAGTATAATTTGAAAAGTAAATGGGTTTGGAAAACATTTTGAAGTAAAACAGTTTGATAGACAGTTTGAACAGTGATAAAATCACTGTTTTCCCTAGTTATTAATCACATGTGATTAATGCAATCACATGTGATTGAAGCAATAACTATAAGTATTTAACTTGTATTCCCCCCCCCCCCTTGATAGCATATAAAAGAATTTATAACGTATTTAAAAGGTAAATTAAGGGGTATGAACTCACCTGAAAGTTTGAAGATAGCGAGATGGAAAACCGGGCAGAGTTTCGTCTCAGAAAACGGATTTTTCTCGGGATTCTTGGGAATCTCGGGAGTAAAATCGACCCTCAGGACTTGAGCAAAAATGCCAGAGCTTCGGGTTTGAACGGGCACGGAAAACGAGGCAAGACCGCGAGAGAAATGAGAGAATTGAGCAAATTTTTCGGAAAGCCTCGCATCCTATTTATAGGAAGGCTGAACCGCCTCGGTACGCGGGGCGTACGCTCGTACGCAGCGCGTACGCATACGTCATGCATGACCGAAGCCTCGACTGCCTCGGCTTCGGATGGGACGGGTTGCTGGGGAGGCGGGTCGGATGGGACGGCGGGTCGGACGGGTCGGCGGGTCGGACGGGTCGGGCGCTTCGGACGGGTCGGACGGGTCGGATGCCTCGGATAGGGCGACGTGGACGATCCGAGGCCCTTGATCTCAGTACGCGGGGCGTACGAAGGTACGCAGGGCGTACTTCGGTCCTATCCGATGACTCCCCTTCGGATAATACCGGGGGTTTTTAATTAAATTTTATAATTATTTTAATTAAACTTCAAAAATTCATATCTCCTTCATACGAACTCCGTTTTCGACGTTCTTTATATCCCCGCGAAGTTGAGACTATGATCTACAACTTTCGTTTAGATTCCGTTGGCAAATTATGAAATAATTTTTATTATTTATTTATTAAAATGACGTGATTAAGAAATTTCTTTAAAAATTCATAACATCTTTATTTGACGTCGGTTTTTGCTAGACTTTTTACCGCTGAAATACCATTGACGAGACCTTCAATTCTCGTTTAGGTCATTTCGGCCAAAAGTCGCTCGATCTCCGATTCGAGTTTTACGTAACTTCGTATTGTCGTTTTTCTGACGGAAAAACTTAGAATGGTCATAACTCCTTCGTTATAACTCGAATTTTAGTGTTCTTTATATGCTTGGAAACCTTGATACGATTCCTTCTACTTTATTTAACCCAACTAAGATTTTAGGAAAGTTAAATTTTGACCTTAATTTGACTTGCGTCCCAACATATCGTCTTGAAATATCGGGTTGTCACACTAAACGTACCAACAATAAGCACCATATATAAACAAAACAATAAGAAAAAAATCACATATCAGCCACAACATCGGCCGCTGCGCGGACCTCCTCCACTATCAACTGGAAGGCTCTGCCGCGAGACTTCGGTGCCTCGGCCTTCACGGGCCGACTCTCCGTAGCTCGAGTGGGAGGACGCGCAGATCCCTACACCAATACCTGAAGCAGGTGCGGGTACTCGGCCTTCCTATGGCCAGTCTGGATGCAATGGAACCATCCGAAAATCCCTTGGGGTAATCCCTCAAGATATTTCTCTCCTTCCCGCACTTGTAACACACACCTGCTCTGCACACCCCATCGTGGCTCATGCCGCACTTCCCACAAGTGCGGCCCTTCTGACCTCCCGATCTCGAATAAGCGGGTTTGGCCGCTTGGCCGCTGGCTGCGACTGTGTTGGCTGCCTATCCCTCCTCTGAGACTCCGCATCCTCCTGGCCTGAGTCTCTAGCTCAATCTCCCTCTTCCGAGCATTTTCCTGGAGCTCAGCAAATGTTCGGTATGTCGAGTTTGCCTCATATGTGCCTGCTCGGTAGACACGTGTTCAGGGAAAAACAATGCCCTCTCATGAAACATCTGTGTGATCACAGTCACAGACTTAGTCCCCTGCTTGAGGGACAAGAACTCCTAGGCTAACTGTTCCCTCTCCACTGGGGCAACATACTCGTCTCCATACATAGTGGTGAACCTATCCCAAGTCACCGCGGTAAGATTTGCAATAGAAAAATCAGCTCCTAATCGAAACTGGTTCAGCACGAACCGTACCCTCAGATGCTCCGAACAAGAACATGTGTAGAAGCATCCCTCAGTGTCAGAGATCCATCTAATCGCTGCTATTGGATCCTGAGTTGGCTTATGAGCATTCTAACACTCCTAAGTGTACATGCAACTATAAATACCTTGGATCTATGTTTTGTCTATTATACATGCAAGTAAGAACTTCCAAGGTATTATCCTAATCTAGCATACAAAACAATGAATGTAACAAGATTGAATACATACCTCTTTGATGTAGAAAGTCTTCATGAAGCTTGAGTGCCTAGTGCCCCAAGTGTGACACCTCAAATGGTTCACACATTACCAAATACACTTGGAATAACTTGAGAGAATTCTACACTTCATGAAATCGGCTAGCCCTTCTTTTACCCACACTAGTCACCGATTTTGTCAAGAATAAGATCTTTATATAGTGTTACAATTAGGGTAAACTCTAATTGTCATGACTTTCCATTTCCTTGGATCCATGGGTTCAAATACACCATGGAGCATCCATGGACCATCCTATGGGTTTTATCCCAACTTGATTATCCATGGAGCATTAGCCCTCTATACAAGTATGGATGATTTACACAATCAACCCATATATTTAATTAGTCTTCTTTTGATCACTTAATTAATCCTAGATTAATTCTTGATCAATACTAATTAAATAATCTTATTATTCTTATTATTAATATACTAGAACTTATAATATATTAATAACCATAAGTGTCTTATTTCTCTCATTATAGTCTATCCAAGTGCATGATGCCATGCAACCCAAATGGACCATGTCGGGTCGGGTCAAGTCTTACCAATTATAGTTATGGACTTAGACATTAATCCAACATGAGTCCCATCAAACTCTGGTGGCTTCATGTTGTTGAACTCCCGTTATAGCAATGAGTCACCCCTATGTGGCCTAGCAGCGACGACGGTTGCGGTGGTAGTAGCAACAGTAACATCGGTAAGAGCAGCATACCGCTCATCAAATGTCTCAATCAGCGTGGTCTTGATAGACCCAAACATCTCCGGTATCTCAGCACGAATGGCTACAACCACCTCATCATGAATCATCCTACGAATCTCATCATCACTAACACCGCTGCTCTCTGGAGTGTGCCGCGTACCCACCATGATGTCTCTGAAACTCAACACAAAAGAAATCAAAGACTCGCTCGAGTATTCTCTCACTTCATCACACAACCCTACATGTTCCTTAGTACCCTAAGGATTCTTACTTGGACTTCTTACTAGTCTGGTATTTCCAGTAATACGGGCCCTATACTACCTTACACACGACATTAGTATTCACCCCAAGTCCTCCTCCTAGGATTGTAGATCACATGTACTCTATATCTCACAAAGCGCAGGCTACCACGTAGTAGACCTCTCATAACTCCTCTCTGCTACCTACGCACACTCGAAGTAATTCACAATAGCAGTAACTCCTAGGCTAAGGCATCACAAATCAGGCCACTCTAGTCCTAAATATGAATACCTATCTGTACGACCCTCTGGTCCATGTGTCTCAACAGGACCCTCCAGTCCCGTAGCTCGTTGGACCCTCAGGTCCGGTCTAGCTTGTTAGACCCTCCACTCCGGTCTGGTTGAGGACCCTCTGGCCTCGTAAATCGTTGGACCCTCTGGTCCGGTCAAAATAGTACATAGCATACATAGTCACAAAACACATAATCTCAAGTAAACAGGTATGACTTACCGGTCCACACACAAATACCACCCTGGGTAATGTATAGTGAGAAGACTCACCTTGGGTAACTCGAATGATCTCGAACTCGAAACACTGATCTATCCTCCACCTAATCACATACAAAAATATCTCTACTTAGTAAAGGCTCTCAAAGGCGAGACTTATCCCTTCCTATTCTCTCTCAGAAGGGTAAAAGACCATTCTACCCCTCCAGTAGTCCAAAAGTCAATTTTTTGACTAAACCCTAAAAGTCAACAAAAGTCAACTCTATGGAGTACGCAGCGCATACCAGATCCCTACATTGGGCGTTCTCGACCGCCACACTAATATCGGGCTGCTTGAACCCTAAGCCCCGCGTACTGGGATTTACGCTCAGCGTACGTCCCAGTTTCACTGTTATCTCACTTATGGTCTTAATCAGTTAAGACCATGGCTCATAATACAGATCTGGACCCCATACATCCTCCTAATACATAAGGTCGAAGACTTTACGCCTTTTCATGGCTGTAAAGGTTGTCATCGTCCAAAAGACACCACTTCCTTCACTAAAGAGCTCATATCTCATGCATGTGTCACTCCTAACGTCCAAGATTAGATTTTTAAGGATCTATAACATATTATACACTGAATATGGACATATCAAGGTCTATGGAGCTCCTTTACTCATAAAGTCTCTACCTTTGGGACAAAAACCCTAGAAATGGTCCATAATGCACAAATAAAAATGATTGTGAAAGCTCCAAGCTTTTTACATCCAAATGACGCTCCAACCTCAAAAACTTCAGATCCAAAGCTTGTCCTCCAACTCTAGCTCCTTCAATGGCCTCTCCTTCTCTTCAAAAGCACACAAGAACACTTTCAAGCTCAACTACACTCATAGAAGCCCTAGAATGAGGGTTAGGGCACACTTAGGTTTTGCTCTCTAGAAATGGTGGCTAAAAGTGAGGCCATAATGTTCCTTATATATGGCTCACCCCCAAAATTAGAGTTTCAATCTAAACCTCGTACGGCCAGCGTACACTATCATACGCACAACATACTGGATTATCACCGTGTCTAGAATACGCTCAAGAGTACACGCGGTGTACTCTCCCTTACGCCCAGCGTACTCAAAAGCCCAAACTTTTATTACAAGGACTAATTTTGATAGCTTAAGGAAAGAAAAGGATCAACGAGATATACCTAAATTTCAAGATGTTACAAAATAATTATTCCAATAGTGAGTAAATGTAATGACAAAAATGCACTCAGGAGAAGCAAAATTTCTATACAGTTGCATTATCAAGCATACTATGTGCTAACAACTCTCTATGTGTTTTCTTTTTCTTTAGTCTCGTTTCCTCCAAAGCTTCTAGCCATGACAAATTATTATATCTTAGGGTTAATGTCCAAATCAAGTAAAACATTGCTAGCTTAAATTCACCAAGTCCTTGGAATGATGTCTTAGATAGACGCTTAACTGCAATCTCCAATCCTTCTAGAAGACCCTAGAGATCATTATTGGCCATGTAGCAGGATCAACCTGCCAAAATAATACACCAAATTAATATGAAGCTAAGTTTCAAAGATGACATGGCATCACAAATGGCATATAAACCGGAAATTGTATATGACATGAGTTATTCATAAAACAATAAAATTTTATATCTACAACCTTGGCCAGCTGTTGAGTATGGATAATGTCTAAGCATCTCTGGAAAACAAGTTGTGAAAACCATGAACATCCACTATCCGATGCCTGAAAGACAATGAAACATGTTATTTTTCTAACGGTAATAGTTTTATATATACTATAAACTCTGTAGATATAGTGCAACTGTGTTGTTTATTACTGTGTTTGATATTGAAAGTTGGGTTAAACACAAGAAAAGAACTCCCTTGAAATGATCAATGTTATTCAAATACAATGTAATTCTCAATAGTAGTTATATTGAGTATTCAACAGACCATGTCTTAATTAAAATGTTTCATTTTTTGAAATTTCTATTCAACACACTAACCTTTTATGAACAATCCTTTGTAATTATTGGTATCTCCAGACGCTTCTATTATTGAGTCCTTGGTAATGAATGCAGAGGATAAAATGGTGCAACTTGATATTATTAAAGAACAAGTATTTATTTGCTTTCATTTCATAAATGGAAGGTATAAATGATCTAAATGAGATGTTTTCTTGTCCTCATAATTCTCATGATGTTGCAATCAGCTATTCAAGGGATAATCTTATAATATGGTGATCCAAAGAATGTTGTGCATCACCATTAATAGAAGAGAGAGGTGTGGTCACTAGAGAATATGGACCATATGGAATTTGAGAATTGTAGCCATAACCCGTATGGAACACAACATAATTGTGTGTATACATTTCCTAAAATGTAAATTGGTCTAATAAATTTGTACCTTTTGCACACATTGCGTCAATGCAAGAAGGTGGCCTTTGAATCTACAAACATGTTTAAGATTGAGGGTACTTGTTTATTTTGCTAATTCATCAAGAATAGAATGAATTCCTATTTCCAACTCTTTCACCTATTAAATTAAACGAATATCACTCATTTCATATATATTATTACATAAATATATAAGGCTTGTGTACGTATATACCTAAGTATCAAGAGTGAGGCAGGTAAACTACAAATCTAGTTCAAGTACACTAAACTCAAATGGTGGGTCATCTGACAGCAAGGAGAAAAAATTACAAAAATGGTCCCTATGCTTTCAGATTTTTACCAAGCTCAATGAAGAACTGAAACCTTTTCAATTTTGGTCCTCATAATAAGTTTTCGGATCGATTTTGGTCCTTATTTCATTGTCTCATATTCATTTTTGTCCTTGTATCCAATTTCAAGGGACCAAAATCGATTTAAACCTTGAAATGTGTAACATCCAAAAATTTAAACCAATTTAAACTTTTTAAAACATATATAGTTCATCAAAACATTACAACTTTGTTTTCAAAATATTGATTATCAGAGTTTTTCCCAAAAATGTGAACACAATAGGAGGAGTTGTACGATCACGCCTTCGCCTTGCCTTGATCCCCTGATGTACCTGAAACAATAAACTGAAACTGTAAGCCCGAAAGCTTAGTGAGTTACCCCCAAAATACCGATACACATACAGTCCACATAGCAATATCAACATTAACATATCATATTAATCAAAACAGAACAACATGCACTGGTCCACAGCTTTACAAGTTGGACTACCCCCCCTAGGCCCTCAGTACGAGTCTGGAATGCCTACCGGGCCCTCAGCTCGTATCTGGAATGCCATCGAGCCCTTAGTACGAGTCTGGAATACCTACCGGGCCCTTAGCTCGTATCTGGAATGCTCCCGAGTCCTCAGTATGAGTCTGGAATGCTTATCGGGCCCTCAACACATATCTGGAATACTCTAGGGTTTGTTGGCTACCGCATGGAGCAATACAACCTCAACCCATCCCACATAACATGTCGACATGTAATAGATAAATGCACATACAGATAATCAATCAATATCACAGGTAGCCCTACAGATCTACCAGACAAGCATTTCAACTGGCATACATCACTAACTCAAACTCAACATATCAATAACTACTAAGATATCAAATCTAGTGGGCAGGCCTTGGTGCCTTAGACCCCTTAGTATATTGAGGATAACTCACCTCGCAACTGACGTCAGAAAACTAGAAAGCTTCAACTCCCGAATCACCAACACGCACTTCGCTACCTATAGTTACCATGCAATCCTTTTTCATCAGTTTCCAAATTATTAGAATACCCTCAGAAGTCATCTGGTCAACTCTTTGTCATAGTCAACTCCCATAGTCAAAGTCAACAGTCCATGTTGACTCGACTCGTCGAGTCCTTCCTGAAGTCGAGAAGTCGTGAAATCCTTGATTGGCTCGTCGATTCCTCCTTTAACTCGCCGAGCTCATACGTGTCCAAGAATCGGGGGAAATTTAGTCGACTCGCCGAGTTTTCTAACTACTCGTCGCGTTCAAGGCAAACTTCAACAGACTCGTCGACTTGTTCATCAACTCGTCGAGTTCACGGCCAAATTCATCGGGCTCGCCGGGTTGTTCATCCAACTCGCCAAGTTCATGCAGACCTCCATCCATGCAGACGCTTTTTAACCCATGGCAAGGCTCCATATTACAGATACAAGCCTCTAAGGCATGATTATCACGTAAAGTGGAAACTTTACAAGCATGCAAGGTTCTAAAGGCTCTAATTGACCAATCTATGATTCCAATGGAGTTTTATCCCTTGGGAGAGTCTCATTCTTGCAAAATATGGAAACTTTATGTACTAAGAAGACCAAAGGAGCTCAGTAATAAAGTGACAACTTCAGATATGAGGTTGCAAAGAAGAGTAGCTTCTAACCACACTATGAAAGCCCTAATAGTTTCCCCATAGAATGAATGAGGTTAGGGTAACGATTTATACCTTCTAGAAGATGCTAACCACATTAGATCTTAGGTCCTTGAAGCCCCTTGCTTCTAAATGCTTGGTCTCCAAGCTCTTTTCGCTCCAAGAATTTCACCTTCAAGCTTAAAAATGCACAAGATGAGCTCACACACATGATTTGGACTTTAGAGGGACAAGAGGCAGTGAAGGGAGGCTAGAGGGTGGCCAATGATCCTTTAAATAGGGTGAAATGCCCCAAAATTTAGGGTTTCATCAACCAGATCCTACTCATTGAGTCCCTTTGTGGACTCGGTGAGTAGATCCATAAATTCGTGATCCCAGCTCGCTGCTACTAGACGAGTAGGGCAGCCTTAACTCGTTGAGTTGTACTTAAAACTAGATAAATTCTTTATTTAAATCCATACCTGATAATCGGGGCGTTACAATTCTCCCCCACTTGAACTAGACTTCGCCCTCAAACTGCTCTGGCATAAACAACGCTGGGTAGTGCTCACGTATCTCTGCCTCCGGCTCCTATGTCCACTCGGATCCCCTCCGATGTTTCCTCTGCACCTACACCAAAGTTATTTCCTTGTTCCGCAAAATCTTCTTCTTCCTTTACAAGACGGCCATAGGCCTATCCACGTAGTTCAGTCGCACATCGACCTGAATGTCATCCAACGATACTACTCTCTCCTAGTCCGTGATGCACTTCCGTAACTGCGAAACATGGAACGTGCTGTGAATCCGGCTAAGGTCCTCCAGAAGCTGAAGCCTATAAGCCACATTGCCAACTCTGGCGATGATCCTAAATGGCCCAATATACCGGGGCGAGAGCTTCAGGAGTACCATGTCACCGACCTGGAATTCCAACTCAGATCGACGTCTGTTGGCGTAACTTTTCTGCCGACTCTGAGCTGTCTGCAGTCGCTGCCTGATCTGTTGAATCTTTTTGGTAGTCTGCAAGACCACCTCCGTCCGACCCATTACCCTGTGACCCACCTCGCCCCAACAAACAGGGGTGCGACACCTACGCCCATACAACAACTCGCATGGCGAGGCGCCAAGACTAGAATGATAGCTTTTGTTGTAGGTGAACTCCGCAAGCGGTAGGTTAGATTCCCAACTCCCATAGAAGTCGATGACACACACCCTCAACATATCCTTGAGGGTCTGAATAGTCCGATCGCTTTGGCCGTCTGTCTGCGGGTGGAAAGTTATACTAAAATGCAATCGCGTGCGCAGCTTCTCAAGAAATTTTTGCCAGAAGCGTGAGGTAAACCTAACATCCTGATCAGAGACAATGGAAACAGAAATCCCATGGTGAGACACGATCTCACGAACATACACTTCAGCCATCTTCTCGGCTGAAGAACTCTCCCATATGGCCAAGAAATGGGCGCTCTTGGTCAATCAATCCACGATGACCCATATGCCGTCAAACCCCTTCTTCGTCCTTGGTAGCTTTGTGATAAAATCCATTGTGATCTGTTCCCATTTCCACATGGGGATCTCCAGGGGCTGCAGCTTGCCATGCGGCCTCTGATGCTCGGCCTTGACCATCCTACAGGTCAAGCACTTCTCGACGTACCAAGCAATCTCGTGCTTCATAAACGGCCAAGAGTAGCTCAAACTCAAATCCCGATACATCTTGGTGGCCCCCGGGTGAATGGAGAAGTCAGACTTATGAGCCTCCTCCATAACCATCTGCCTAACCCCACCAGACATCGGAAACCAATCCCGAACACATCGGGTAAGTAATCCCCGACTATCCTGCACGAACCTGGTGTTCTCTACCTCGATCCTCTCCAGCTTTAAATTATCCGGTCGCATGCTTTCTACCTGGGCATTTCTGATCAAACTCACAAGTGGGGAATCCACTGGTATCCTCATACATATCGCGGGGGTGGAAGACTCAGCCGACTTGCGGCTCAAAGCATCCGCAACCACATTCGCTTTACCTGGGTGGTAAAGGATCTCGCAATCGTAGTCCTTGACTACATCCAGCCACCTATGTTGTGTCATGTTCAGGTTCGGCTGATCCATGATATAGCTCAAGCTCTTGTGATCCGTGTAAATGGTACAGCGGACCCCCTATAGGTAATGTATCCATATCTTGAGGGCGAACACCACCGCCCCCAGCTCCAAGTCATGCGTAGGGTATCTTGTCTCATGCCGCTTCAGCTACCGTGATGTGTAGGCTATCACTGGTCCTCTCTGCATGAAGACAGCCCCTCAACCTGTGATGGATGCATCACAGAACACCACGAAATCCTAAACCCCTCCAGAAGTTTCAAGACTGGTGCCTCACACAAACGGTGACGGAGGGTCTCAAACGCCCTTTGCTGCTTGGGGCCCCACCACAAATCCACCCATTTCCTCTTCAGATGAGTGAGTGGTACTACAATCTTGGAGAAATCTCGTATGAATCTCCGGTAGTATCCTGCCAATCCCAGAAACCTCCTAATATCTTAGGGAGATTTCGTAACCTCCTACTGCATAACCGCCTTGATTTTGGCCGGATCGACCAAAATCCCCACATGTTTAATGAGATGTCCGAGGAACTGAACCTCTCATAACCAAAACTCACACTTCGAGAACTTTACGTACAACCGTTCCCGCCTAAGGAGTCCCAACAGCTCTCACAGGTGCTCCTGATGCTGCTCTCGGGTCTTGGAATACACCAAAACATCATCTATAAATACTATGACCGACTGGTCAAGCATCTGTTTGCAGACCCGATTCATCAAGCCCATAAGTACTGCTGGTGCATTGGTGAGCCCAAACAGCATCACCACAAACTCATAATGTCCATAACGAGTTCGGAAAGCGGTCTTCTCCACGTCCTCCTCTCTGACACTGACCTGATGATACCCAAACCTCAAATCTATATTAGAAACGAAGATGCGCCCTGCAACTGATCGAAGAGATCGTCTATCCTCGGGAGTGGGTAATGGTTCTTCCATATTAGCTTGTTCAACTCCCGGTAATCAATGCACATCCGCTGTGAACCGTCCTTCTTCCGTACAAAAAGAATCGACGCTCCCCATGGAGAACTGCTAGGTTGAATGAACTGCTTGCCCAGTAGTTCCTGTAGCTGCGGCGAAAGCTCCTGCATCTCTGGCAACGCCAATTGGTACGGCGCCTTAGCGATAGGGGCCGCACCTGGCGCCAGGCCGATCTTGAACTTGACCTGCCTTTCCGGAGGTATCCCTGGCAATTCCTCTGGAAACACCTCTACAAACTCCCTGACCACTGGTACATCGGAAACCGAGGTCTGGTCCCTGACTCGCGTATCTACCACATATGCTAGATAACCCATACACCCATGTTGAATGTACTGCCGAGCCCTGGTAGCTGAACAAAATCCTGATCCTACTCTGGTGCCCTCACCATATATAACCAGTTGCCCCTCTCTTGGGGATCGAACTACCACTCGCTGGCCCTCGCAATCAATCATAGCACCGAACCGACTGAGCCAATCCATGCACACAATCATACACACCTCCCCCATGGGGATCAGAATCAGATCTATCGGAAAGGACACCCCGAAGATCTCCAAGTAACATGCTCGATAAACTGAAGAAGCAGAAACCCCATGTTCGTTGGCGATAGACAATCGCAACGGACACTCTAACTCGCCCACTGGCGCACATAACTCTCTACTAAAAGACTGAGACACGAAGCACCGACTCGCCCCCGAGTCAAATAAGACCAAAGCAGGCAAAGAGTTCACCAAAAACGTACCTAATTACAGGTACAACAGATAAGCATACAATAGATAAATAAAACGAGATGAGAATGGAAACGTACCAGCAACCACATCTGGTGCTGCTCTGGCCTCCTCCGCCGTAAGCTGGAAAGCACGACCCTGAGCCTTCGGAGGCTCTGTCCTAATTAGTCTCCCATATGTGATCCTCAAAGTAGTCAGCGCTGCAGCCTGTACCGGTTGGGCGGCAAGTAGTGGACAGTTGGCCCTCATGTGACCAAACCTGGTTACAGTGATAACATAACCTCATACCCTGAACTGGGGCGGCTTGGCGACAATCCTTCGTGTAATGCCCCTCCTTGCCACACTTGTGGCACCCACTACCAGCCCGACATACACCAGAATGACCCTTGCCACACTTCCCATAAGTGCGGCCCTCCTAACCCCCGGTCCTAGCATTAGCGGTCTTAGACCTCTTCGGCGCCGGCTGTAACAGTGTCGGGGCCAGACGCTGCTCCCTTAGCTGCAGCTCAATCTCTAACTCCCGCCGTTTGGCGGCCTCCTGCAACTCCAGAAGAGTATCACATCGCTGGGTAGATACAAACTGTTGGATAACAGTCTTGAACATACTCAGATAACGGGTCATCTGAGACTGCTCGGAAGCAAACTCTGTGCAGAACATCGCCCGCTCGGTGAACATACGGGTGATCTTCGTCACCGACTCTCCATCATGTCTCAAACTCATAAAATTATGTGCCAAACGTTCCCGCTCAACCCTCAGAGTGTAACGGGCGCGGAACATATCCCTGAACTGCTCCCAAGTAACACCAGCTCTCTGATCATCAGTGTAAGCCCCAATCGCAAGTCTCCATCAGTCCTTGGCCCCATAATTAAGCAGGTTCAGAGCACACCTTACCTTTTGGTCAGCAGGACACGAGCAGGTGAAGAAACACCCCTCCACATCTAAAACCCATCTCATAGACTTGATGCGATCCTGCGTCCTATCAAAAGTAGGGGGCTTCGTGTTATCGAAGTTCCTATACTGAAAACCCCTACCAACTCCTCCCCCTGCCGTAGATACAGCTGATACAGCTGCTGCGGCGACTGTCTCTGCAAGGGCTGCGTAGCGCTAATCAAAATTCTCCACCATGGCAGTCTTAATCGACCCGAACATGTCCGACAACTCGGCCCGGAACAACGCAGCAACCTCATCATGCACGATAGCTCAGATCCGGTCATCCATCTCTTCTAGCCTTATCTGGCCGATAATCTCGGGTGCTGTCAGCTCCCCCTGGCCGCCTTCTCCTGATCCTGATCCTTATCCCGAACCAGATCCGGTCGCAAAGCGCCTTGTTATCACCATTCTGAAACCCAACACAAGGTATCAGATAACTCATACTAATAATTCGGGACCAACCCCCGACAAAACCCTAGGGGTAGTGACTTCCTTGTTACGCGTATGGGTCCCGTGCTTTCAATAGTACGGGCCCATACTACCTTCCATACCTACCCATATTTGTCCAAGTATCATCACAAGGCTCTAACAATACACATAATGATATCCAGCGCTCAAGCCTCACTCCTAAAGGAAGGCTAAATGCCTCGAAGTCAGCGGACTCCTCCCAAATAACCTATCTGCCTACGAAACTTCCACCAACCCTGCAGCACTAGCATACGCTAGCCTTACATAACGCTGGACCCTATAGACTTTCGAATATCTAATCCTACCCTAAGATCCCAATCAAACAAGAACAGAACATAAGGCTAAATCAAACATTCTCAGGATATAAGATCTTAATTATGTACAACCGTGATGCCTACACCAGTTAACTATAGTAATGATGTCAATTTCATATATGGAAAACGCTAGGCTAGCAGGCATCATGTATCAGGCAATTCTATCATGCAATTCCTGAAGATCCCTAGCCTAGTACTAGCATGCTGTTCTAACATATCACATAATCAAATAATTGTATGGTATTTTGGGGTTTGCTTACTGGCTTCGGCTGATCGTGCACCCTGCATCCTTCTTTAATTATTTTGAGAAACTATTTCTTAAAACATTTTTGAAAACCTTTCCTTGATTTGAGACTGGATTCACACAAATGTTCCTCAAATTCACTCAAACCAAGGCTGTGATACCAATTTGTAACATCCAAAATTTCAAACCAATTTAAACTTTTTAATACATATACAGTTCATCAAAATATTACAACTTTGTTTTCAAAATATTGATTATCAGAGTTTTCCCAGAAACATGAACACAATAAAAGGAGTTGTACAATCATGCCTTGGCCTTGCCTCGATACCCTGATGTACCTGAAACAATAAACTGAAACTGTATGCCCAAAATCTTATTGAGTTACCCCGCTTTACAAGCATGCACTGGTCCACAGCTTAACAAGCTGGACTACCCCCGCCTCCCCTGGGCCCTCATTACGAGTCTGGAATGCCTACCGGGCCCTCAGCTCGTAACTGGAATGCCATCGAGCCCTTAGTACGAGTTTGGAATGCCAATCGAGCCCTCAAATCGTATCTGGAATGCTCCCGAGTCCTCAATATGAGTCTGGAATACCTACCGGGCCCTCAGCTCATATCTGGAATACTCTAGGGTTTGTTGGGTACCTCACGGAATAGTAGAACCTCAACCCATCGCACATAACATGTCGACATGTAACAGATAAATGCACATACAGATAATCAACCAGTATCACAGGTAGCCCTACAGATCTACCAGACTAGCATATAAACTGGCATACATAAATAACTCAAACACAACATATCAATAACTACTAAGATATCAAATCCAATGGGTCGGCCTTGTTGCCTTAGACCCCTTAGTATAGTGAGGATAACTTACCTCGCAACTGACGTCAGAAAACGAGAAAGCTTCAACTCCCGGATGACCAACACAAACTTCACTCCCTATAGTTACCATATAACCCGTTTTTATAAGTTTCCAAAATATTAGAATACCCTCAGAAGTCATCTGGTCAACTCTTAGTCAAAGTCAATGCCCACAGTCAAACTCAACAGTCCATGTTGACTCAACTCGTCGAGTGCAGTTCACAGACTCATTGAGTCCTTCCTAAACATGAGAAGTCATGAAATCCTTGATTGGCTCGTCGAGTCATCCTTTAACTCACCGAGCTCATATGTGTCCAAGAATCGAGGGAACTTTAGTCAACTCGCCTAGTTTGCTAACAACTCGCCGCGTTCAAGGCAAACTTCAACGGACACATCGAGTTGTTCATCAACTCGTCGAGTTCACGGCGAAATTCATCGGGCTTGCCGAGTTGTTCATCCAACTCGTCGAGTTCACGCAGACCTCCATCCATGCAGACGCTTTTTAAGCCTTGGCAAGGCTCCAGATTACAAATCTAAGCCTCTAAGGCATGATTATCACGTAAAGTTGCAAACATTACGCATATGTAAGGTTCTAAAGGCTCTAAATGACCAATCTATGCTTCAAATGGAGTTTTACACCTTGGGATAGTCTCATTCTTGCACTAGCTGGAAACTTTATGTACTAAGAGGCCCAAAGGAGCTCAATTCTGAAGTTACAATATCAGATCTGAGGTTGCAAAGAAGAGTGGCTTCTAACCACACTATGAAAAACCTAGAAGTTGCCCACAGAATGAATGATGTTAGGGTAATTATTTATACCTTCCAAAAGATGCTAACCATAGTAGATCCTAGTACTTTAAGCTCCTTGCTTCTGAATGCTTGGTCTCCAAGCTCTTTTCTCTCCAAGAATTTCTTGTTCAAGCTTAAAAATGCACAAGATGAGCTCACACACATGATTTGAACTTTAGAGAGACAAGAGGCAGTGAAGGGGAGGCCAGAGGGTGGCTAATTATCCTTTAAATAGGGTGAAACGCCTTGAAATTTAGGGTTTCATCTGCCAGCTTACACTCGTCCAGTCCCTTTGTGGACTCGGTGAGTAGATCCCTAAATTCGCGATCCCACCTTGCTGCTACTCGACGAGTAGGGCAGGCTTAACTCGTCGAGTAGGACTTAAAACTAAATAAATTCTTTATTTAAATCCATACCTGAGAATCGGGGCGTTACATAATGAGGACCAAAACTAAAAAAAGATTCCAATTTTGGACGGAACATGGTCAGAATCAGAACTCAGAAGTGGAACCTCTTTTCAATTTTGATCCTTATTTCAAGGTTTAATATTGAGTTTGGTTGATCCTTGCAACTTTCTGATTGTGGTGCTTATTTCATATGAATTTTGATCCTTGTTTCAAGGACTCATGGATCAATATCGATGTGAAACCTCAAAATAAGGACCAAAATTGTTAATGGTTTCAATTTGGACTAAACATTGGCAAAAATCCGAAAGCATAGGGACCAGTTTTGTAATTTATTCTAAAATTTTGATTGAATTTAGTTGTTAAAGTAAAAAACAACATCGGTCCCTGTGCTTTCTGATATGTACCAAGTCTAGTCCAAAACTAAAACCTTTTTCAGTTTTAGACCACATTTCAAGGTTTCGTATCAACATTGGTCCTGAGATTTTCTGATTTTGGTCCTTGTATCTGATGGGTTTCGAGCATTCTAACACTTCCTAAGTGTACATGCAACACTAATAAACCTTGGATCTATGTTTGTCTAAATACATGAAAAATATGGTTTCCAAGGTTCATAATCCTATCTAACATACATGGGGAACTTTTATCCTAAAAGGATGGCTAGAATTACATACCTTTAGTTGATTTTGCTACCTAGAAACCTTATGAGCCTGACACCCCAAGTGTGATGCCTCAAATGCTTCACACAACACCAAATGCTTTTGGAATGACTTTTGAGAGAATACAAACACTCTGAAAAATGGCCTAGCCCGCACTTGTACTTGTGTAGCCGATTTTGGTGGAGAAGGTGTTCCTTATATAGTGTGACAAATGTAGGGTTACACCATGTAAACCCTAATGTGTCATTACTCTTCATTTCCATGACCGATGGGTTAGTAACTCCCATGGAGCATCCTATGGGTTTAACCCAACTTGATAATCCATAGAGCCTCTTAGCCCACTATACAAGTTATAGATTATTTACATAATCAACTAATATATTTAATTAGTTTTCTTTTGATCACTTAATTAATTCCAAATTAATTATTGATGAATACTAATTAAATAATACTATTAATAAATTAGAACTTATAATATATTAATAAACCACAAGTGTTATTTCTCTCATTTAGTCTATCCAAATGCATGATCCCACGCAACCCAAATGGACCATGTTGGGTCGGGTCAAGCACATACCAGAAATAGTTATGGACTTAGACACCTTATCCAACAGTCTCCTACTTGGATAAGTCTAATAACTATAACTACAAGTATGACTTCAGGAACCGATCAGCAATCATAGCTCTTTCAAGGTCTATCGTAACTGAGAAGATGATGATATGCCATTTAAGATAAGTGATCATATAATCCTCTGTTCTAGATATCAGCCGGAAAAATACATGGAACAATGTCTTACTTGTTGTCCAGCAGTTTGTTTGCTGATTTCCGATTTGTTTGACATAGAACTTAATTGAACACATCAACTTAGTTCTGATCAGGGCCGGTACACAGGTCAAAACACAATCATTGAGGGGCGCAGATATCAGCTTCTAATCCAAGAAGGAATAGATAAACTTCGACTCATATGTTTGCTCTACTATTTGTTGAATTATACACAAAAGCACATTTTATAACATCGAGTTACCAATGCGTTTTCGCACAATCAATGCATAACCAACTCATAGGCAAAAAATCATATCTCTATCACTCGAGATAAATTTCATGAAGTGATTCCAGTGAGCATGGGTTGAGTCCAATGCTCAGAACTTATGAGCACTCGTGAGTGTTGTAGGCATGTCCAACAACTTACGCCTCTGCAACCAATCATGACAGTCTTGATTCATACCTACTTCCGACATATGACCGACTGTGGAGGTTCGAATAATATGAAATGCCAAACATAATTATTCCGGAAGTCAAAACATGCAAAAGAAATATAGTAAATGATTGAAAAGAGATAGCAACACTTTACTCATAAATAAACACACATTTTGTTCATCATCTAATGTCAATTACACTTTAAAAATTTCGAAAATTATCTAACTACTAAAACTAATATCATCCTTCAGCCCTATGCTTCGAGCATGTTGGAGATGCTTAACCCGAGTCAGTCCCTTCATGAGGGGATCTACTGGATTCTCATCCGATAATACCCTCTTTGCCACGAGGAGTCCTTCTTCTATTTGATGTCTGACGAAATGGTATTTTCTGTCGATGTGTCAGGATCTCCCGTGATCCCTTGGTTCCTTGGCTAAGGAAACTGCACTTTCACTATCACATAAAATTTCCATTGGCTCCTATATAACTAGTACAACTCCAAGGTGTCCAACGAAGTTCTTCGCCATATCGACTCCTTTTCTGGCTTGCTAGCTGCTATATACTCTGATTCACAAGTTGAATCAACCACTGTCTCTTGCTTGGACGTCTTCCAAGTAATTGCTCCCCTGTTTAAGTTAAAGACCCAGCCTAACTGAGAGCGGAAATTATCCCTATCAGTCTGAAAGCTAGCATCACTATACCCTACAACTCTCAAGTCATCACTCCCACCGAGGGTAAGGACCTAGTCCTTAGTCCTCCGTAGGTATTTGATCGATCCATGCTAACCATGCTTAAAGTAGAGGCTACATCAGGTCGAGTACACGTCATAGCATACATGATCGATCCTACAGTCGAAGCATAAGGTACTCAACTCATTTTTGCTATCTCAGCCTCAGTACTCGGGCTTTGTGTATTAATTAGTCTGGCATTACTCTGGCTAGGTAACTCTCCTTTCTTGGAGTCCTTCATGCTAAACCTCTTCAACACCTTATCCAAGTGGGTACTTTGACTAAGTCCAATTAGTATTTTACTCTGGTCTCTCATGATCCTTATCCCAAGAATATAGGCAGTTTCTCCTAGGTCCTTCATAAAGAAACACTTCCCAAGCCAGGACTTAACTTCCTACAGATTTGGGATGTCAATTCCTATGACAAGTATGTCATCCACATACAATACTAAAAAGCTAACTATACTCCCACTAGCCTTGACATATACACAACATTCATCTTCACTCCTAGAAAAGGAAAATTCTTTGACTTTCTCATCAAAGCAAAGATTCCACCTGCGAGGTGCTTCCTTTAATCCATATATGGATTTCTCAAGCTTACACACTCTATTAGGGTACTCTATATTGACAAACCCCTTTGGCTGACTCATGTAAACATCCTTAGTCAACTTTCAATTAAGGAAAGTGGTTTTGACATTCATTTGCCATATTTCATAGTCATGAAATGTTGCTATGGCTAATAGAACCCTAATAGACTTAATCTTGGCCACTGGAGAAAAAGTCTCATCATAATCAACTCCTGGAGTTTGTGAGAAACCCTTTGCAACCAGTCGTGCCTTATAAGTGTGTACATTACCATCCATGTCGGTTTTCTTCTTAATGATCCATTTGCACCCTACAGTCTTACGACCTGGTAAATTCTCAACCATGTTCCAAACTTGATTGTGATACATGGACTGTATCTCGCTGACCATTGCCTCTTTCCATTTGGCTGACTCATGGCCTGTCATGGCTTCCGTGTAACTGTTAGGTTCATACAGACCTATCAGTGTTTCATCACTGATAAGTGTATCACCTTCCGTAGTAATATGGAATCCATAGTAATTCTCAGGTGCATTCCTAACCCTTGTGGAACACCTCAAAGGTATAGATTTGTCAATTGGCTCAACAGGAGTTTCCTCCTCAAGTTGTGTGGTAGGGTTTGAAGTTCCTTCACCACTTGACTCTTGAATTTCTTCAAGGTCAACTTGCCTCCCACTGTTTCCTTGGCTTATGAACTCTCTCTCCCGAAAGAAGGCCCTCCTAGCTACAAAGACCACATTTTCACTAGGTCTGTAAAAGAAGTAACCAAAGGATTTTTGTCGGTAGCAGATGAAAATACACATCTCACTTCAAGGTTCGAGCTTATCATGAGTATTAAGTCTCACGAAAGCCTCGCAACCCCAAATTTTAATGTGGTCTAGTTTGGGTACTTTACCAGTCCACATCTGATGAGGAGTTTTGGCAACTTTCTTTGTAGGGACTAGATTAAGGATATGGGCGGCAGTCTCTAAGGCCTACCACCAAAATGAGTTTGGTAGCGACGCTCGACTCAACATGGAACGAACCATATCCAACAAGGTTCGTGTAACATCCCGAAAATTCAGGTTCAACCATTTATCCCTTCTTCTTTTGCAAGTTGTCATATTAGGTCCCTTTGTGATAAGTGCTAAGCTTGTGAGTATGCTGGGTGTACTAAGGAGTACATTGCGCCGGGCGTACCTAAGGTTACGCCGGGCGTAACCGGCCCAGATTCAAAACCCTAATATGACTTGAGGGCTATAAAAGGAATAAAATGGTCTTGTCCCTCAGCCACCATCTTTCAGAAAGAAACCCTAAGAGATTATTTCTTTCCTTTTTAGCTTGGGTGTGAGTGTTCTAGGATTCAAAGTGCCATTTCAAGGTGGTGAAAGAGAAGAAGAGGCTATTATGGAAGCTAGAAGTTGGTGGACAAGTGTAGATCTGAGGACTACAAAGGTTGGAGCTTCTTCCTGAGGTAAAAAGTTCAGATCTTGCCTTGTTGTTTGTGTGGTGTGCTTCTTGGACCAATTTCTAGGGTTTTTGCTCCCAAGATGGAGACTTTATGAGCAAATAGTCGCCATTGGCCTAGATCTGTCATATTCCAGGACTATATGAGTTGTATGTTCATAAAAATACAATCTTGGACGTAAATGTTGAGCCATGCATGAGATCTAGACTTTTGGAGGAGAAAGGAAAGGTGTTAGTGTTGGATATAGTGTCTAAGTCCATAACTTTATTTGGTATTTACTTGACCCGACTCGGCATGGTCCATTTGGGTTGCAAGGCATTGCAATACTTGGATAGACTAAATGAGAGAATATGACACTTATGATTATTAATATATTATAAGTTCTAATATATTAATAATAGTATTATTTAATTAGTATTTGATCAAGTATTAATCTAGTATGAATTTGGTGATCAAAGTGAGACTAATTAAATATATAAGGGTTGATTATGACAATCATCAATTCTTTTATGGTGGATTAATGATCCATGGTTTATGGGTTATGGATGTAACCATTTGGAGCTCCATGGATAGTCCACGGGAGTTACAAACCCATGGGTCATGAGAAATGAAGAGTCATGACAATTAAGAGTATTCATGTGAAAACCCTAATTGTGACACCACTATAAAAGGGACCCTTTGGCTAGTGAAATCGGAGCTAGTAAGGTTACTAGAGAGGGCATAACTGATTTGGAGTGCTAGAAGTATTCTCTCAAGTTATTCCAAGTTTTGTGGTGTTGTCTGAAGCATTTGAGGCACAACATTTGGGGTGCTAGGCTCACAAAGTCTTGAAGGAATCCAAGCAACAACAAGGTATGTATTTCTACTAGTTTTATATTTTATGTAATCCCCATGCCATGCTAGTTAGGATATAACCTTGAAAAAGAAATTTGCATGTATATAGAGAAAACATAGATTCAAGGTTATTAGGGTTGCATGTACACTTAGGAAGTGTTAGAATGCTCAAAACCCATCAGTGGTATCAGAGCCTAGGATTGTTTTCTGTATACTTGATGCAAAACTGCTTGAAAATCGAAAAAACTGCTCACTGTTGACTAGACTCGCCGAGTTCATGGGGAGGACTCGCCAAGTCCATGTACAAATTCATCTTACTCGTCGAGTAGGATCATGCACTCGACGAGTAGGTGCGAGCTGGGCAGTCGTTTTGTGTTTTGTTGCTGGAAATGGATTAAAATCATTATCCCAATCTGTTTTGGACTTGTAAAATCTGTTTTTCAAAATGATAATGATTATGTTAATTCATTTTACATGACTTTCAATAATTTCTAATTATTATATATGTTCATATGATTTCTTGAAATTGCTTGACATGAATTTGTGTTCTTATGAGTTTTTAGAGGATCATAGTAATTATGCGTAACCACCATGTGTGTTTAATTCTTGATCTTAATTGTATTGATGGTGTCCATAACTTGTCCTCAAGTTATGGATAACCAAAAGTCACTTCTTTTAATTGTGATTAAAGAACTAAAGAGGTTTCATAAAATGAAGAGTCTTCATTTTTATGAACCATTAAAACTCATAAGTTACAAATTGAAGAGACTTGGAATAGTTTCAATTCTTGCCCTCAAGTTTTGAAATTTGAAAAGTCTTACACTCTATTACTTTAATTCCAAATTAAACCTTAGATTTTTAAAAAGTTTAAAAATCAACACTTATACTATTATTATAATTTTATTCTATAGCTATGTATAAGAATATGTAGTTCTTACCGTTAGTAGGCCTCATTCACGAAGCCGGTCTATAAGGGGGGTATAAGGTTGTTGCCTATAAAATGGTGACTTAATGGGTGTCCACTCTCACCCACCGCTTCCTTGATCGGTGGAGGGTCGTTAGCCGAACGGGTTGGATATGACTTTTAATTCTCATTAAAAGTATAATGAATTATAAAGTAACTATACATTCTAAATTCCCAATCTTAGTTACTTTAGGAAAATGTGAAATTTGTGCTAGCCCATAAAATTTCACTTTGTACCTTACCAAGTCGTTAGTGGAGCATGTGTGGTTAACCGGCACACTAACATGGACTAGTAAGAGTGGCAAAGGGTAACTTGACTTCGTTATAGATCGGTGGAGCGTGTGTGGTTAACCGGCACATCGATTAGGTAATATTGTTAAGGGTACCAAGTCAATTTGTATGGTTATTCACACCTTGTTTGTGATCCTCGACATCCCAGTTACAAACTTGAGAGGGCACATTCGAGATTCAAACATGCCATTAAAAAGTTCAATGTATCTCAAAAGATCTAGGAGTTTTCAATACCAATAAAACCTAATAATAAAATATTTCGTCTTATGGTGGAAATTGGTAAATCGTCATTTACCTACCTTCAAATATTTTATAGTGTGGATTACGGCATCCCTCTTCCACCTATAAATAGTTTGTTGGATCCTAGCCTTAATATTTCATTTGGGTGACTTATTAAGGACTCTTAATCTAATGAAACTTATCTTCCTTCTATTCCAGATGTCTTCCAATAACGCTGCTGGCTCAAACCCTACAGGCTCCTTTTCCCTAATGAACTTGTGTGGTAAGGTCATCTTTGATGGATCCAACTTTAATGAGTGGATCAAAAACATCAGGATGATTACCCTCTATGAGGACAAAGAATATGTCCTTGATAGGGAGCTTAAGGTTTTTAATGAAGCCACTACTACTCTAGAAGAGCTTGCGGAGTTGATTGCGCATGAGAAGGATGCCACCAAGGTGTCCTGCATCATGATGGCCACAATGACTCCGGAACTCCAAAAATCTTATGAAGATTTCTACCCCTATGAGATGCACCTAGATCTAATGGAAAGATACCATCAGAGCGCGCGTCAAGAGAGGTATGAAATCATTTCCTCCATGATAACCGCAAGGATGAAGGATGGTGAACCCATCACCGGTCACTTGCAGAAGATGCAAAGGTTTGTTAACCGGTTGCTAAAGCTCAATGTTGACTTCCCTGAGGAATTGGCGTTTGACATCATTCTCTAGTCCTTACCTTCAAGTTATGATGAGTTTCGTATGAGTTATCATATGAATAAGGAGGAAGTCACACTTAGCAAACTTCAAGAACTCTTAAGGACAGCTGAAAATGGCCTTAAGGGTAAAGTAGTTGCTACTTCTACTCCTTTAACAACCCCTGTTCTTGCAATTGGGCAAGGGAAGGGTAAGAAGAGGAAAATCCCTTCCAAGGGTAAGACTGTTGATGGTTCCTCTTCAAATGGGACAAAGAAAGGTCCCATTACTCCTTCCTCGAACCCAAAGGAAGCACAGTGCTTCTATTGCCAAGATAAGGGACACTTCAAGCGAAGCAGCGCCAAATATCTGCAAGATGTAAAGGATGGGAAGGTTAAACCCACCCATGCAGGTATTTACACAATATTGTCTAACAACTCATCTAATGCTAATTCTTGGGTGCTTGATACAGGGTGTGGTATTCACATTTGTAGTGATTTGCAGGCACTAAAAAGAAGTGAGCAAGTGGAGCACGGGAAGATAAACTTAGTCATGGGCAACAGGAAAGCATCACCTTTTACCAAGATAGGAGCTTATTCTTTATTGCTTAATAATGGGTTAATTTTAGATTTGAATAACTGTTGTTACTCGCCCGAAATGGCAAGGAATATTATTTCCTTTCATGGCTTGTACAAACTAGGTTTTACTTTTTAATTTGATAATAAAAATGGTGCTATTAATGTTTATTACAATGATGTATTTTACTTTAAAGCAATACCTTGTGATGGTGTATATGAAGCTGTGAATGTTGTAGACAATCTAGGAAATAACATGTTGTATATTGATTCTTCTGATGGCTTGGATAAAGCATCCTTGTGGCATTGTCGTCTTGGACATGTTAGCAAGAAACGCATAGGCCAATTCCAAAAGGCTGGAGTCTGGGAAGCATTTGACCTCAAGTCAGATGATAGTTGCGAGTCTTGTTTACTTGGAAAAATGACAAAGTCGCCCTTCACAGGTACTTGTGATAGGGGTGAAGGTTTGTTGGACCTTCTACACACAGATGTGTGTGGGCCCTTCAGAGTTGCTACAATGGATGCTGATCGTTATTATGTGACTTTTACTGATGATTATAGTAGATATGGATATATGTACTTAATCAAGCATAAGTCCTAAACCTTTGAAAAGTTCAAAGAGTTTAAGCAGGAAGTTGAGAATCAATTGGGCAAGAACAACAAGATGCTCCGATCAGATCGGGGAGGAGAGTATCTTAGCACTGAGTTCCTTGACTATCTTAAGGAATATGGGATTGTCTCACAATTGACACCTCTTAGGACACCACAGTTGAATGGTGTAGCTGAGAGCTGCAATCGAACCTTGTTGGATATGGTTCGTTCCATGATGAGTCGAGCTTCGTTACCAATCTCTTTCTGAGGGTATGCCTTAGAGACTGCCGCCCATATCCTTAATCTAGTCCCTACTAAAAAGGTTGCCAAAACACCTAACGAGATGTGGACTGGGAAAGTGCCCAATTTGGACCACATCAAGATTTGGGGTTGTGAAGCTTTTGTGAGGCGTGAGACTCATGACAAGCTTGAGCCCCGAAGCGAGAGGTGTATTTTCATCGGCTACCCAAAGAGATCCTTTGGTTACCTTTTCTACAGACCTAGTGACAATGTGGTCTTTGTAGCAAGAAGAGGAGTCTTTCGTGAGAGAGAACTCATAAGCCAAGGGGACAGTGGGAGGAAAATTGACCTTGAAGAGCTTCAAGAGTCAAGTGGTGAAGGAACCTCAAATGCTGTCAGCCAACCAGAGGAGGAAACTCCTGTTGAGCCGATAGACGAGTCTGTACCTCCGAGACGTTCCACTAGGATGAGGAACACACCAGATTTTTATTATGGTTATCACATCACCACCGAAGGTGATACATTTATCAGTGATAGTACACTAATAGATTTGGATGAACCTAATAATTATAAGGAAGCCATGGCAGGCCCTGAGTCTGCGAAATGGAAGGAAGCTATGGACAATGAGATTCAGTCCATGTATGACAATCAAGTTTGGAACTTGGTTGACAATGTACCAGGTCGTAAGATAGTTGGGTGCAAATGGATCTTCAAGAAGAAGACCGACATGGATGGGAAAGTACACACTTATAAAGCGCGACTGGTTGCGAAGGGCTTTACTCAAACTCCAGGAGTGGACTATGATGAGACCTTCTCACCAGTAGCTAAGATTAAGTCTATTAGAGTGTTGTTAGCCATAGCTGCATTTCACGACTATGAAATATTGTAAATGGATTTCAAAACCGCTTTCCTTAATGGGAAGTTGGTTGAGGATGTTTACATGGCTCAGCCAGAGGGTTTTGTCGATCCAAAATACCGTAATAGAGTGTGTAAGCTTGAAAAATCCGTTTATGGATTGAAACAAGCATCTCGCAGGTGGAATCTTTGCTTTGATGAGAAAGTCAGAGAGTTTGGCTTTACTAGGAGTGAAGATGAGTCTTGTGTGTATGTCAGGGCTAGTGGGAGCATAGTTAGCTTCTTGGTGTTGTATGTAGATGACATGCTTCTGATAGGAAACGACATCCTAACTTTGCAGGAGGTTAAGGCCTGGCTTGGGAAGTGTTTTGCTA
This sequence comes from Lactuca sativa, assembly GCF_002870075.4. Lineage (NCBI taxonomy): Eukaryota > Viridiplantae > Streptophyta > Magnoliopsida > Asterales > Asteraceae > Lactuca > Lactuca sativa. Next base: position 217,864,341 of record NC_056623.2, on the reverse strand, counting down.
TGAAGGACCTTGGGGAAGCTGCCTATATCCTAGGGATAAGGATATTGAGAGATAGGACTAAGAGACTAATTAGACTTAGTCAAAGTACTTATGTGGATAAGGTACTGAAGAGGTTCAGTATGCAAGATTCCAAGAAAGTAGAATTACCAATCCAGAGTAATGCCAAGTTAAGTAAGACTCAGAGTCCGAGTACAGAGGCTGAGATAGCTGAAATGAGTCAGATACCATATGCTTCCCCTGTGGGCTCGATCAGGTATGCTATGACTTGTACTCGCCCTGATGTGGCCTTTGCTTTGAGCATGGTCAGTAGATATCAAGGGAACCCTGGCAAGGCATACTGGACAATGGTAAAGAACATTATCAAGTATTTGCGGAGGACTAAGGACTGGGCCTTACCCTCGGAGGCAGTGATGACTTGAGAGTGGAAGGATATGGTGATGCTAGCTTTCAAACTGATAGGGATAATTTCCACTCTCAGTCGGGCTGGGTCTTTATCCTAAATGGAGGAGCAATTACTTGGAAAAGTTCCAAGCAGGAGACAGTAGCTGATTCGACTTGTGAGTCAGAGTACATACCAGCAAGCGAGGCAACAAAAGAGGCGATATGGCTGAAGAACTTCATCAGAGACCTTGGAGTTGTACCAGCTATAAAGGAGCCAATGGAAATTTTCTGTGACAGTGAAAGTGTGGTTGCTTTGGCTAAAGAACCAAGAGATCACGGGAGATCTAGGCACATTGACAGAAAATACCATTTCATCAGACATAGAATAGAAGAAGGACTCCTCGTGTCAAATAGGGTATCATCAGATGAGAACCCGGCAGATCCCCTTACGAAGGGACTGAGCAGGGTTAAGCATTTACATCATGCAAGGCGCATTGGCCTGAAGGATGATATTAGTTTCAATAATTAGATTCCTGAAACTTGTAAATTGTAATTGACATTTGATGATAAATAAAAGTTGTTATTTATTTATGAGTAAGGTGTTACTATCTTGTGTTGATTGTTTACTATGTTTCAATTTTGCATGTTTTTACTTCCAAAATAATTATGATATGGTATATATCATATTATTCAAACCATCCACAGTCGGTCAAACTTTGGAAGTAAGTATTGATTCAAGACTGTCATGAATCTGGCTTGTATGATTTGTCTAAAGTGCTTTAGACAATGCAATGGTTGCTACAACATTCATGAGTACTTATAAGGGCTGAGTATTGGATTCAACCCACGCTCACTTACATCACTTCATGGAATTTATCTCGAGTGATCGTGAGACGGTAATATCATATAAATCTTCAAACCTAGAGATATGAGTTGTTGACTATGAGTTGGTTATTCATTGATTGTACGAAAATGCATTGGTAACTCGATGTTATAAAACGTGCCTTTGTGAGTAATTCAACAAGTAGTTAGTACAAGCATATCAGTCGAAGTTTATCTGTTCCTTCTAGAAATAGAAGCGATATCTGGGCCCCTCGGTGATTTGGTTTTGACCCATGTACCGGGCCTGGTCAGAACCTAATTGATGTGTTCAATTTTGTTCTATGTCGAAACAAATCGGAGATTGAGAAACAAATGTTGGACAATACGTAAGACCATGTTCCATGTGTTTGTCCGGCTGATATTATGAGAGTAGAGGATTATATGATCACTTATCTTAAATGGCGTATCATCATCATCTCAGTTCCGAGAGACTTTGAAAGAGCTACGATTGCTAGTCGGATTTTGAAGTTATATTTGCAAATATAGTTATTAGACTTATCCAAGTGGGAGACTGTTGGATATAGTGTCTAAGTCCATAACTTTATTTGGTATGTACTTGACCCGACTCGGCATGGTCCATTTGGGTTGCATGGCATTGCGATACTTGGATAGACTAAATGAGAGAATATCGCACTGATGATTATTAATATATTATAAGTTCTAATATATTAATAATAGTTTTATTTAATTAGTATTTGATCAAGTATTAATCTAGTATTAATTTGGTGATCAAAGTGAGACTAATTAAATATATAAGGGTTCATTATGACAATCATCAATTCTTTTATGGTGGATTAATGATCCATGGTTTATGGGTTATGGATGTAACCACTTGGAGCTCCATGGATAGTCCATGGGAGTTACAAACCCATGGGTCATGAGAAATGAAGAGTCATGACAATTAAGAGTATTCATGTGAAAACCCTAATTGTGACACCATTATAAAAGGGACCCTTTGGCTAGTGAAATCGGAGCTAGTAAGGTTACTAGAGTGGGCATAACCGATTTTGAGTGCTAGAAGTATTCTCTCAAGTTATTCCAAGTTTTGTGGTGTTGTGTGAAGCATTTGAGGCACAACATTTGGGGTGCTAGGCTCACAAAGTCTTGAAGGAATCCAAGCAACAACAAGGTATGTATTTCTACTAGTTTTATATTTTATGTAATCCCCATGCCATGCTAGTTAGGATATAACCTTGAAAAAGAAATTTGGATGTATATAGAGAAAACATAGATTCAAGATTATTAGGGTTGCATGTACACTTAGGAAGTGTTAGAATGATCAAAATCCATCTGTTAGAAGGTGTAGGGAACCTTTATAGCCATGCAAAGGCTTAAAGGTTTCGACTTTATGAATTAAGAGGTATTAGAATGGCCAGATCTGAAATGTGGGGTTATGTTTTAATTGTTTAAGACATTAAAATGAGGAAGTAAGAAACTGGGATTTACGCTGGGCGTAATCCCAGTACGTGCCGTGTAGAGGGTCGCGTTCCCCGTTTCTGGAGTGCAAGGGTACGCCCCGCGTATAGGAGCTGGTACGCCCTGCGTACTGCTTTTGAGTCAACACGTGGACTTTTGAGTCAACACATGGACTTTTGGAGTGTTAGAATGATCAACACGTGGACTTTTGAGTCAGGGAGGGATGAAATGGCTTTTACCCTTCTGTGGTAATGTAGAAAGGGGTGTAGAATAGCCTTGAGAGTCGTTAATGATTATTTGTTGTGATTAGGCGAGGCTTGGTCGTCGTTTCGAGATTCAGAGATATCGAGCACATGAGATTCTAGACATCATACGAGGTGAGTCTTCTCACTACACTGTGCCTTGAATGGTACCTATGTGTGACCGGATGGTCTGGTATGCTATGAGATATATGCATTCTATGCTATGAGTTGCATGTTTCGTATGCGTTGTGTATGTGATATGGATACTATGCTTGATATGGGCCAGAAGGCATTATGATGTGGACCAGAAGTTCATGGAGTTATGGACCGGAAGGTCAACACGGGTAGGACCGGAAGGTTTACCGGGTTGGGACGAAAGTCCCCTGAGACACATGGACTGGAAGGTCGTGTGGAGTATGGCCTTGAAAGGCGTATGTGTGTAAGTGGTATATTAGGGAACTCACTAAGCTTCTTGCTTACAGTGTTTATGTGTAATGTGTTTCAGGTACTAGTGAGGACCATGGGAAGGCGCCAGCATGACTCGTACACACACAGGCGGATTTGGATATGAATTATCTTGGGATTGATATGTTTTGTATTACGACTATGTTACATTGGATTTTATGGTTTGTCTTGAATGAAATTATGTTTTAAGAAATGAAAATTGTTTTGAAAATTTACGTTGTTACAGTTCGATTACGCCTCTCAACCACACCATACAACTGCGGTATCCTGGGAGGTGTCAATTGTGAGACAATCCCACATTCCCTAAGATAGTCGAGGAACTCTGAACTAAGATACTCACCACCTCAATCGGATCGAAGCATCATAATGTTCCTGCCCAATTGATTCTTGCCTTCCTATTTAAATTCTTTAAACCTTTCAAAAGTCTCTGACTTATGCTTGATTAAGTAGACATATCCATATCTACTGTAATCATTAGTAAAAGTCAAATAATAACGATTAGCATCCCTTGTGGCATGTTTGAAGGGTCCACAAACATCCGTGTGTACAAGGTCCAACAAACCTTCACCCCTCTCACAAGAGCCTGTGAAGAGTGACTTTGTCATTTTTCCATGTAAGCATGATTCGCAACTATCATCTGACCTTAGGTCAAATGACTCTAAGACTCCGTCCTTTTGGAGTAGGCCTATGCGCTTCTTGCTGATATGTCCAAGACGACAATGCTATGATGGTGATTTATCCAAGTTATCATCATTAACAAAATCAATACATAATTCATTATTTCCTAAGTTATCAACCACAGATACAGTTTCATACACACCATCACAAGGCAATGCTTTAAAATAAAGAACATGATTAAAGAAAGAATTAATCGAACCAACTTTATTATCAAATGAAAAGGTGAAACCTTGTTTATACAATGCATGAAAGGAAATAATATTTTTGCCATTTCTGGTGAATAACAACATTTATTCAAATCTAAACTAAACCCACTACTTAGCGATGAAGTATAAACTCCAATCTTGGTGACAGGTAAAGCTTTCCTATTCCCCATGATTAAGTTTATTCTTCCATGCTCCACATTCTCACTTCTTCTTAGTCCCTGCAAATCAAAACAGATATGAATACCGCAACCGGTATCAAGGAACCAAGAGTTAGAATATGGTGAGTTATTAGATAAGATTGTGTAAATACCTGCATGGTTGGGTTTAACTTTCCCATCCTTCACATCTTGCTGGTACTTTGGGCAGTTCCGCTTCCAGTGCGACTTTTCATGGCAATAGAAGCATTCAGCCTTTTTTGGTGAGAATAAGGAGTGGCGAAACCTTTCTTGGTTCCACTTGGAGAAGAGCCGTCAAGGGTCCTAGCCTTGGTACCCTTCAAAGAGTTGTTCCTCTTCTTCCCTCTACCTTTCCTGATTGCCAAGACATGGGCGAAGTTTGGAGTAGGAATGTTAACAGCCGACTTACCTTTAAGACCTATTTCTGCGGTCTTTAGGAGTCCGTGAAGTTTGCTGACAGTGACCTCTTCCTTATTCATATGATATGTCGTGTAATTGATCATAGCACGAGGGTAAGGAGTGAAAAATTATATCTATTGCAAGCTCCTCAGGGAAGTTCACATTAAGCTTTAGCAAACGATCCACAAACCTTTACATTTTCTACATGTGGCTTGTGATGGAGTCTCCGTCTTTCATCCTGGTTGTTATCATGGAGCAGATTATTTCATACATCTCTTGTCGTGCACTTTGATGGTATATTTCCATCAGATCTTGGTGCATTTCAAAAGGGTAGAAGTCCTCATAGGACTTTTGGAATTCTGCTTTCATGGTGGCCAACATGATACATGCCACTTTGGTAGCATCCCTTTCATGTGCCCGGAAGTTAGCGATCTCCTGAGGAGTTGCAGTGGTCTCATCAATCTCCTGAAGCTCCATATCGAGGATATACTCTTTTTCCTCATAGCGGGTAATCACCCTGATGTTTCTGATCCATTTATTGAAGTTGGATCCATCAAAAGTGACTTTCTCACACAAGTTCATAAGGGTTAAGTAGCCATTAGGATTAGAGCCAGAAGCAGCATTGTTTGAAGACATCTTGAAGAAGAGGACAGGATTAGCTTAGATATTAAGAGAGTCCTTAATAAAACACCCAAATGTAATAGTAAGGCTAGGATCCAATCACAATATATTATAACTTAGAAGAGGTATGCCGTAATCCAAGCTATAACATACTTGAAAGGTAGGTGAATGACGATTCACCAATTTCCACCATTAAAAACGAAATATAAATATTAGGATTTTAATTGGTTCTTAGAAATTCCTAGATTCTTTTGAGATTCAATGAACTTTTAAAAGGCATGTTTCAATCTCGAGTGTGCCCTCCAAGTTTTCGGACTGGGATACCGAGGATCACAAAACGAGGTGTGAAGTAACCATGCAAATCACTTGGTACCCTTAAAGTTCATCACTCAATCGATGTGTCGGTTAACCACAGACGCTCCACCAATACTATGATAAACCTTAAGTGACCCATTACATACCTTGTTAAGTCCAAGTTAGTGTGTCGGTTAACCACACATGCTCCACCAACGACTTAAATAAAGTGTAAAGTGTAATTTCATGGATTAGCACCTTATTCACATTTTTCCTAAAGTAACTAAGATTAGGAATTTAATAAAACATTTTAGTTACATTATAATATTCATCATACTTTTAATGAGAATTTATAAGTCCTTCTCATACCCGTTCGGCTAACGACCCTCCACCGGTCAATGAAGTGGTGGGTGAGAGTGGACACCCATTAAGTTGTCATTTTGTAGGCAACAACATTATACCCCCTTATAGACTGGCATCGTGAATGAGGCGTACTAGCGGTAAGACAACTTGATCTTATAAATATATATTATTTTGCTTATAATATTATAAAGTATAAGGGTTGAATTTTAACTTTTAAAATTCTAAGGGTTGGAACTAAAACATGTTCCAAAACTTGAGGGCAAGTTTTGTAACTTTACAAAACCTTTCACATTCATAACTTATGAGTCATTAAAATAAAGACTCTTCATTTTATAACTTATGTGTTCTTTTAATGGCTTTTAACAGAAAGAGACTTTTCTTTATCCATAACTTGAGGACAAGTTATGGACTCCATTAAAACACATAATGATCATGAATTAATCATATAAACAAGTAACTCCTATGATCTATCAAAAACTCATAAGAACATGAATATTTATATAAACATTTCAAGAACATATGAACACATATAATCATGAAAAATTGATATTAGCCATTGTAAATGGATTAGAACAACCATTACACCATTTAAACAAGTTTTATAATACCAAAACATTTTAGGGTAATGTTTCTAGTCTATTTCCAACAGCAAAAATCGAATTTCTGCATTCTGTATGGCCAACTCGTCGAGTACACGAACTTACTCGTCGAGTTGGTTGCATTTTCACTTGGACTCGTCGATTCCTGTGACATCCCCTAATTTCTCGGCCAGAAAAGACCGATTTAATTGATGCTTTTTAAAATAAAATAAGAGAAATCCTTTTAAAAGATGTTGCGAAATTAGTCCCTAAAACAAAACATGATAAAAGTTTAGCAAAACCGTTGTTTATGGATGTATAGTTTCATTTCATATCAAAACCTCGGGATGTCATGTTCCGATACAGATCAAAAGCATAAACAAGGCATTATAAGTCTTTCAACAGTTATTTACAACTACTGGCCTATAATCCAAAAATCTCTCATCGTCCTCCGATTGTGCTCGGGGTCCACTACCTGTAACATAAAAACTGAGTGGGTCATGCTTCGGAGCCTGGTGAGCATATAGGGTTTTCTACCCACAATAATATTATACTTATTAAGTTCACCAATCAACACTAACCCTGATTACCCATTCCCGTTGTCCTCACTTTACGTCCCTAAACACCTATCATAAGGGACCTTGCCTAAGGAATATCATCGGGATGGACACTACTTCTAAGGGGTCTCCTCAGCCATAGATGTCCTAAAGGCAACCATGAGGGGGATGGAGTATGCCAATGAACATTTAATTCATCAACACCTACAAGTTGCGAACCTGCTAGTGTTCCACTGGACTGTCTAGAAAGGTCAGTGGTCGTCATCTATACACTGCTAGATGACTCCAACAACAACAACAACATCGAGGCCTCTCACCATTTTAACACGTATCAACTATTTCATCTACCCATGTTCTACCCAACATATTTTGTAGATAAAATACATATACAGTTTAAAACTTGTATAAAACATTTATTCAACAGTCACCTCAAATAAACACTTAATATAGTTACACATAGCACGTATTTTATAGAAAATACTTCATATCTAGGTGTAAGATGAAAGTGACTACATACTCACTTGATTTGATGGTAATCGGGCAGCAATTCGTTACTTAAAACGATCGTTTCTAATAAAACCGGGAGTTTTATTGATAAACCAGGCTTTGCGAAGGTCGGGCTTCGAAATCGAAAACATAAATTTTTCAGGATTTTCGGGCACTTCATGGAGTATTCTGGGGCTTATAATCGATACCGGGGCTTTGGGGGATGCTAAGATGAAAAAAATATGAAGAAAGGGGCTATATGGCAAAATTCCAAATCTAACCGGGAAGGCTCGCATACTCCTTGTATTTATAGGGGTCCGAAGTCGGCTTGGTGGTGCGGTTCGTAGGCGAGGGTCCGCAGGTGGCTGCACGTGCGAAGGCCTCGGTGGCTGTTGCTGATTGGACCACGGTCTACTAGTCCATCTGCGAGGCTCGGAGGCTAGGCGGTGCGAGGCTCAGTCCTGCTGCGAGCTTCGGATTGGGCCTCCCTTCGGTCGAATCAGAATCCGACACGCAGCTACTGTTCATGTGAGGAAAGGCGACACGCATCAGACTCCTAGTGGACCCCTACGGATGACTCAACAGACTTCAGATACGTGGCGCGTTTTGAGCGAGGTTGACGTGGCCGAAGTCCACGTATGCGAGATTTCTTGTTTTTGTGCAAAAACTTCTAAAATCCGTAACTTTCGCATCCAAGCTCCATTTTTGACGTTGTTTATATGCACGCACAGGTAAAATTATGCTCTACAACTTTTATTTAGACTTCATCGGCTAATTTTGATTTTAATTTTTTATATTATTATTTTTAACAGATCGAGACAGGAAGTCCGTTAAAAATTCATAACTTCTTCATCCGACCTCCGTTTTCGTCAGAATTTTTACCGTTGTGCTACTAATGACGAGACCTTCAATTCTCGTTTAGGTCATGTCTGCTAAAAATCACTCGATCTAAAATTCGAGTTTTTAGCTGTCTACTGCTAAACTGAAACTTTAGATAATCATAACTTCCTCATACGAAGTCAAATTTGGGCGTTCTTTTTTATCGAACTTCTCTATTTCACGAATAATACGGATTTCGTTTAGATCACTAAGGCTGAAAAGTATTTTATCAAAAAATCAGTTTTTACGACATTAAGAACCGTGCCGGTTTTGTCGCGAAACATCGACAGGTCATAACTTCTTCTTTATAACTTGGATTTTGGTATTCTTTATATCCTTGAAATCCTAGTTTTGACCACTACAACTTTATGTAAAGATATCGGACTTATCTCACACTTTAATTTTGACGCTTATTTTTATTCTTAATTAATTAAACCCTAACAATTAATCATAAAACACATAATTCACATAATATTCACATAATTCCTTTTCATTTCTTCAAAATGAGGTACAAAGGTTAACATAGACTATCACCTCAATATAAATGCCTAGGCTAGAAACACGAGTGTTACAATTCTCTCCCCTTTAGGATGATTCTGTCCCTGGAATCACATATAACTAAGAAAATGAGGGGAGTGACTCATCATGTCACTCTCCGTTTCCTAAGTAAGATTTGGCCCATTCGTATGTTTCCAACGCAGAAGCACTAAATCGACCATCTTGCATCTCAGCTTCATAGTCTTACGGTGAACGATTTCCTCAGGTTCTTCGATCAACCTCTTGTTTTCATCCAACCTTAACTCAGAAATCGGAATTATGCCGGGCACATCTCCTGTAAACTTTCTCAAATAACACACATGAAAGGTGTTATGAATTGCCTCCAGTTCTTCTAGTAATTCTAGCTTGTATGCTTGATTCCCGATCTTCTAAAGAACTTTAGATGGTCCAATAACCCTTGGACTCAACTTTCCCCTTTTACCAAATCTTATAAGTCCCTTCCACGACGAGAGTTTATGTGAAACCGAATCTCCCACTTCAAACGTTATCGGTTGTCTTTTCTTCTCAGCATAACTCCTTTGTCGATCTTGAGCAGTTAACATCCTTTCCCTTATCTCTTTCAACTTTTCAGCAGTCTGGTGGACTATTTCAGGTCCCATAAACTGCTTTTCCCCAACTTCCAGCCAACATGATGGCGTTCGACACTTTTCCCCATACAAAGCATGATAAGGTGCCATCTTAATGCTTGAATGGAAACTATTATTATAGGAGAATTCTACTAGAGGTAAGTGTTCATCCCATTTACCTTGCAATTCTAGGGTACATGCTCTAAGCATATCCTCCAATGTTTGAATCATTCGTTCGCTCTGACCATCGGTTTGCGGATGGTAAGATGTACTCAAACACAACTTGGTACCCAATTCCTCTTGTAGACTCCTCCAAAACCTTGAGGTAAAACGACTGTCAAGATCGGATACAATCTTTAACGGAACACCGTGAAGCCTCATAATTTCCTTCACATAAGAATTGGCAAGTTTATCCATAGACCATTTCTCTTTGGCTACTATGAAATGCACAATCTTAGTGAAGCGATCAACGACCACCTAAATCATGTCGTGACCGTTCCTTGTTTTGGGCAGTTTAGTCACAAAATCCATGGTGATGTTTTCCCATTTACCCATGGGTATGGGTAAAGGTTCTAAACTCCCATACGGTTTCTGATGTTGTTCCTTAACCCTAGCACAAGTTACACACTCAGCCACATACTTAGCAACATCAAGCTTCATCGTCAGCCACCAATAATAGGGCTTTAGATCCCTATACATTTTTGTACTGCCGGGATGAATCGAGTACATGGTCTTGTGAGCTTCTTCCATCAGAAGATCTCTTACTCCTCGCGTCATAGGTACCCAAATCCAATCTTGGAATATCTTCAACCCTTGGTTGTTTGTACCCACTACAACGTAAATTTTCAAAACAAAATTTTCATTTCTTAAAAACATGTTTTCATCCAAAACAAGACATAAAGATCCCATGTATCATATCATAATAGAAATCATATAAATCCAAAGATCATAAATCCCCCATCGGTGTGTACAGATCATGCCGGCGCCTTCCCACGGTCCTCGCTAGTACCTGAAACACATAACACAACAACTGTAAGCATCAATGCTTAGTGAGTTCCCCAAAATACTTCTTACGCACATACGCCTTTCCAGGCCATGACCTTCCAGTCCACATGTCTCAGGGGACTTCCGTCCCAACCCGGTAAACCTTCCGGTCTTACCCGCGTCGACCTTCCGGTCCACACCACAATGCCTTCCGGCCCATAACATAGATGCCTTCCGGCCCATACATAAATGCCTTCCGGCCCATAACATAAATTCCTTCTGGCCCATAACATAATGCCTTCCGGCCCACATCAAGCATAGCATGCATAGCACATATAAATGATTAACTTATCATATACGATGCATACAACTCATAACATATCCGACCTTACGGTCACATAATAAAACCCTTCCGGGTATAGTATAGTGAGAAAACTCACCTCGTGGAAAGTCTAGAATCTCACGTGCTCGCTATCTCCGAATCCCAAATGAAGACTCAACCTCACCTAATCATAACGAATATCGTTTTAATTAATATAGACTTCCACCACTAGATTTTACCCCTTATTAACATTCCTCAGAGGGGTAAAAGACCATTTTACCCTCCTTTGACTCAAAGTCCACATGTTGACCTAAACCCTAAAAGTCAGCAAAAGTAAACAACTTCAGTACGTGGGGCGTACAGACTGATGTACGCGGGGCGTACATGCCCAACTCAATAATCGGGGTCTCCACCCAGTACGTTACGCGTACTGGGAGTTACGCCCAGCGTAATAGTCAGATCTAGACACTCTTCATTTCTTGTCTTAATCGGTTAAGCCACTACTTCAACTTCTAGATCCGGCCTTATTTAAGCATCCTTACTCATAAAGTTGGAACCTTTAAGCCTTGCCATGGCTGTAAAGGTTCTTATACTTCCTAACACTTTTCCATTTCAACTCAAGGATCTAGATCTCATGCATGGCTAATCATTCACGTCCAAGATTACATTTTTATGGATCTACAACTCAAATGGACCAGAAATATGATGGATCTAAGCTAATGGGGACCACTTGCTCAAAAGTCTCCACCTTTGGGACCAAAACCCTAGAAAATGGTCCATAAAGCATACAACAAGATCTACAAGTCAAGATCCGAACTTTTTACCTTAGAAAGAAGCTCCAACCTTTGCTAAGCCCGGATCTACACTTGAACACCAGCTTCTAGCCTTCACAATGGACTCTTCTTCTCCTTTGCTACCTTGAAATGACACCACCAAGCTTAGAAAGCTCACAAAAAGGGCTAGGAACGAAGGGACACTCTTTTAGGGTTTCTTTCTGAAGGATGGTGACTGAGGAACCAAGCCATCTCATTCTTTTTATAGCCAACAACCTTTTATAGCACACATCCTCGAATCACGTCGGTGGCATATACCGCTTTCTCATCGGCTATGGAAACCCTCAGAGGTCGACACATCACCTCTCGCTCAATACCAATGTGGTGACTAAAATCCAGAGATACAAAAGACCGACTCGCACCCGAGTCAAACAATACCAAGGCAGATACAGAATTCACAAGAAAAGTACCCACGCATATCATAAAATAAGCACAACATCTCAGCATAAAAATAAATACACAAAAGAATACATACCAGCCACGACATTGGGCGCCGCACGGACCTCCTCCGCATTCAACCGAAAAGCTCTCCCACAAGCCTTCAGATCCTCGGCCTTCGCCGGTTGAGCCTTGGTAATCCTAGCAGTCGGCGCAGATCCCTACACTAATCCCTGGTGTAGTTGAGGGCACTCGGCCTTCCGATGGCCAGACTGGATGCAATGGAAGCAAACCATAAATCCCTTGGGGCAATCCCTGGCGATATGCCCCTGCTTGTCATATTTGTAGAAAGCACTCGATCAATAGGTCCCCTCATGACCCGTTCCGCACTTCCCGCAAGTGCGGCCCTTCTGGCCTCCAGTCCTCGAATCAACAGACTTGGTCCGCTTGGCTGCCGGCTGAGACTGAGCCGGCCGCCGATCCATCCTCTGAGACTCAGCCTCCTCCCTGGCCTGAGTCTCTAACTCAATCTCCCTCTTCCTGGCATTTTCCTGGAGCTCAGCAAATGTCTGGTACGTCGAGCTCGACACGAACTCCCGGATGTCCCTCCTCAGAATACCCAAATACTGGCTCATCCTAGCCTGCTCAGTAGCCACCTGCTTAGGGCAGAACATCGCCCTCTCATGAAACTTCCGGGTGACCACAGTAATCGAATGATTACCCTGCTTGAGGGTCAAGAACTCCTGAACCAACTATTCCCTCTCCACCGGGGGAACATAGTCGTCTCTGAACATGGTAGAGAACCTCTCCCAGGACACCGCTGAAATCTCTGCAAGAGTGAAGTTCGCCGTATCGAACTTCCACCAATCCTTCGCTCCCAAGCGGAGCTTGTTCAAAGCGAACCGTACCCTCAGATGCTCCGGACATGAACAAGTATAGAATCATCCCTCAATGTCAGCAATCCATCTCATCGCAGTGATCGGATCCTGTGTCCCATCAAAATCGGGTGGCTTCGTGTTGCTGAACTCTCAGAACATCAATGAGTCACCTCCCTGAGGCCTGGCAGCTACCGTAGCTGCAGCGGCTGCGGCCTCAGTCACCGCGGCGTACCGCTCATCAAAAGTCTCCAACAGCGTGGTCTTGATAGACCCAAACATCTCCGGAGTCTCGGCCCGGATTGCCGCAGCCACCTCATTGTGGATTATCTGACGAATCACTTTGTCACTCACGCCGCTCGTCTCAGTTCTGTGGCGTGTCCCAACCATGATGCCTCTTAAATACAATCAAAAAAATATCAAAGATCCAATCGAGCGTACTTGCACTCGATAACGCAACCCTACTCGACCTCCGATACCCAAAGGATTCTTACTTGGACTGACCACTGATCTGATGTCTTCAGTAGTACGATCCCTATACTACTGACTACACTGCATCAGCATTCACCGCAAGTCCTCATCCTTGGATCCCGAATCACGAGTACTCTATTCTTGCTACGCACTGATTACTTACTCGCTCTCAAAACATCTCATAGCAGCAGGTTTCTCCCTAGACTAAGGCATCACAAATCAGGCCACTCTAGTCCTAATATGAATACCTAGTCTACTCTAGCATGCATAACATATCGCAACACATCTTATAACACATATTGTAAGGGTATTTTGGGGATTTTACCGTTCGGGCACTGGCTTACCGTACACACTGCTTCTCCTTTGGTTATTACAAAATCTGTTAAAAAATTTTTTTATGCCTTTATTAATCGAGAAATTCCTCAAATCCTCGGTTTGATTTCAGTTACGCCTGACGGTGCCTCCGAATCCCTCAAACCAAGGCTCTGATACCAACTTGTAACAACGTAAATTTTCAAAACAAAATTTTCATTTCTTAAAAACATGTTTTCATCCAAAACAAGACATAAAGATCCCATGTATCATATCATAATACAAATCATATAAATCCCAAGATCATAAATCCCCCATCGGTGTGTACAGATCATGTCGGCGCCTTCCCACGGTCCTCGCTAGCACCTGAAACACATAACACAACAACTGTAAGCATAAATGCTTAGTGAGTTCCCCAAAATACTTCTTACGCACATACGCCTTTCCAGGCCATGACCTTCCGGTCCACATGTCTCAGGGGACTTCCGTCCCAACCCAGTAAACCTTCCGGTCCACACCACAATGCCTTCCGGCCCATAACATAGATGCCTTCCGGCCCATACATAAATGTCATCCAGCCCATAACATAAATTCCTTCCGGCCCATAACATAATGCCTTACGGCCCACATTAAGCATAGAATACATAGCACATATAAACAATTAACTTATCATATACGATGCATACAACTCATAACATATCCGACCTTCCGATCACACAATAAAACCCTTCCGGGTACAGTTTAGTGAGAAAACTCACCTCGTGGAAAGTCTAGAATCTCACGTGCTCGCTATCTCCGAATCCCAAATGAAGACTCAACCTCGTCTAATCATAACGAATATCATTTTAATTAATATAGACTTCCACCACTAGATTTTACCCCTTATTAACATTCCTCAGAGGGGTAAAAGACCATTTTACCCTCCTTTGACTCAAAGTCCACATGTTGACCTAAACCCTAAAAGTCAGCAAAAGTAAACATCTTCAGTACGCGGGGCATACAGACTGATTTACGCGGGGCGTACATCGCCAACTCAATAATCGGTGTCTCCACCCAGTACGCGCAACGTACTGGGAGTTACGCCCAGCGTAATAGTCAGATGTAGACACTCTTCATTTCTTTTCTTAATCGGTTAAGCCACTACTTCAACTTCTAGATCCGGCCTTATTTAAGCATCCTTACTCATAAAGTTGGAACCTTTAAGCCTTGCCATGGCTGTAATGGTTCTTGTACTTCTTAACACTTTTCCATTTCAACTCAAGGATCTAGATCTCATGCATGGCTAATTATTCACGTCCAAGATTACATTTTTATGCATCTACAACTCAAATGGACCAGAAATATGATGGATCTAAGCTAATGGAGACCACTTGCTCAAACGTCTCCACCTTTGGGATCAAAACCCTAGAAAATGGTCCATAAAGTATACAACAAGATCTACAAGTCAAGATCCGAACTTTTTACCTTAGAAAGAAGCTCCAACCTTTGCTAAGCCCGGATCTGCACTTGAACACTAGCTTCTAGCCTTCACAATGGACTCTTCTTCTCCTTTGCTACCTTGAAATGACACCACCAAGGTTAGAACACTCACAAAAAGGGCTAGGAACGAAGGGACACTCTCTTAGGCTTTCTTTCTGAAGGATGGTGACTGAGGAACCAAGCCATCTCATTCTTTTTATAGCCAACAACCTTTATAGCACACATCCTCGAATCACATCGGTGGCATATACCGCTTTCTCATCAGCTATGGAAACCCTCAGAGGTCGACTCATCACCTCTCGCTCAATACCAATGTGCTGACTAAAAT